>NC_045774.1:4830000-7585000 GCF_008692025.1 Phocoena sinus | reverse complement strand
TTCTACTTCACCCGAAACTCTGTCTCTGAGATTCAGTTTGGTGTCGGTGCACAGAGGCCAGCTTTCGGCATCAGACCTGGCCTGTTCCTCGCCATCACGTTACTGCCTTCCTGACGCCAGAGCTGGCTGGGAAAAGCCTGGGGGAGCATCACTTAGGGATGCTGTAGAAGGAGCTCTCCATTTATTCCACACATATTTGGTGAGCACCTGCTCTGTGTGTGCCAGGTTCTGTGCTTACCTCTAGGGACACGACCGTAAATGGGGTAGAGTCTCTATCCTCAAGGGGAGGCACTCACGTGCGTGACAAGCTGCACTGAGATGGGGTCTATGGGGGCTGGTTGATCACGGTCAAGGCTCTCAAACTCAAATGTCTACACTCGCCAGGCGGAAAACAGAAGCGTCCTAGGCACAGGATGTAGGGAACGCGGGTCTGTGGCCGACTCCAGCGAGCATGCCCTCCTGCGAGCTGAGCTGTCACCACTCAGCTCCTGCAAATTGTCAACAGGAGGAAATGCCTGTTCAGTGTTACTCCATCCTCTGAGTTTTAAAAAACAGATCCTGGAAATTCAGTTTATGTGGATTTCCCACTTTAAAAACTATGGGGGCCAAGCGAAGCTCTTGAGACCCTTGTATCCTGTGGGCTGCCAGTGCATGACATCTGGCTAGATTCAAAGCCTCTTCCAAGTTCTAGGGAAAGCTTCAGACCACTGTGATTCTTCTGCTGTGACCTTTCCCAAGTGTTTAATATGTGAAATGTGAAGGGTTTGTAGCATGGATACAATTCAGTTCAGTTCATGGTGCCAAAAATGGAATATGGTTAAAATAAACAGTAATATCTAAACATATCACATAAACAAATTCATGGGGAATGTGTCATATGTGATTCTCTTTATTTAGATTTTTTAAGGTTACTTTTTAAATAGATTCATATGTATTCAGAAAGTACAAAAAGTAATATACTGAAAAGTCTCCCTCCTACTGATATCTCATAGCCTCCCAATTCCAGAGACAATCAATGTTATGCATATTCTTCCAGAGATACAAGTAAATTGTATATATATTTAATATATATGTTTTTTGCTCTTTGTACACAAATGATAGACTCTATACTTTTCTATGTTTTCCTTTTTTTTCATTAATAATACCCGTAGGAGAATTTCCTTATCAGTGTATATCAAGCTGCCTCATTCTTCTTGATGACTAGGGAGTATTTTATTGAACAACGTACCATAATTTATCTAACTGGTCTCCCAATCGATGGGCATTGAAAGTTCCCAATCTTTCATTACATAAAAAATATTGCTTGAATGAATAATCCTGTACATACACCATTTTGCACATGTAAATTCCTAGAAGCGTGGAATTGCTAGGTAAAAAGATAAGCACATTTGTAATTTTGATACTATTGTTATATTGCCCATCATAGAGGTTTTAAATCTGACTCCTACTCGCGATGTAGGATACAGCCTATTTCCCCACATCCTTTCCCAACATCGTACAGCGGACCCTTGAACAGCACGCGTTTGAACTGCACGGGTCCGCTTATGTGGTCCACTTTCAATAAATATATTGGAAAATTTTTTGGCATTTTGTGATGATTTGAAAAAGCTCTCAGATGAACCACGTAGCCTAGAAATATTGAAAAAATTAAGACAAAGTTAAGCATGTCATGAATGCATAAAGTATATGTAGACATTAGTCTATCCTTACATAGGCATAAGGTGAGTGATATAAAATTAAAGAGTTCATTTTCTGTGTTATAATTTTGGTTTCAAAGAATTACATTATCGTACAATACGCCTTTCTCGCTCGTACTGGAGAAACTGCGTATCAGCCTGTCATCGCAGGTAAGTGGTGTTTTAAAAAATGTAACAATGTTTCCAATACTGTATTATGAATATGACTGTAATACTGTATGACATAAACACTTTATATCAATTCATTCATTAGTGCATAGGCTAGGCTGCCATGAAGCAATTGTATTATCAATTACACTAGGCGACCATAAAGCAATCATATTGCCGCTTCTTCATTTTCAATGCTTGAGTCACTATATCTGTTAATAAATACGGACTTCTTTTTTCCATTATCTTTTCATTTTTGATGTCTAGTGTTAGTAATACGTATAACATCTACAGTGTTTTGTATCATATAAGACAATGTTAATGTAGGTACTGACAATTTGTCTATAAACAGGTGATATAAGCTTACAGTATTGATAAATACAGTATAGTACTGTAAATGTATTTTCTCTTCCTTTCGATTTTCTTCATAATATTTTCTTCTCTCTAGCTTACTTTATTGTAAGAATACAGTATGTAATACATATAACATACAAAATATGTGTGGATCACCTATTTATGTTATCCATAAGCTTCTGGTCAACAGCACGTTATTGGCAGTTAAGGTTTGGGGGAGTTGAAAGTTTCATGTGGATTTTGACTGCACAGGGTGTTGGCACCCCTAACCCCTGCATTGTTCAAGGGTCACCTGTATGCTGCCAAGCCGTGCGATATTTAACAATCTCAGTGGCTGTTACTGCGGCGTTACTTTGCACCTTCTCTTATTATGAAAGAGATTTGGCATAGGTTAACATATGTTGGAACTGTTTTTTTTTTTCTTCCTGTCACTAAATTGTCTGTTCAAGTCCTTTACCCATTTTTTCTGTTCTTACTTACGGATTTGTTAGACCTCTTTATATATTCGGAAAATTAGCCCTTTACGAAGGAGCGAATATTTTCTCTAAGTTTGCTATTTCTTTGAAGTTTATGGTAGTTTTTCAACAGAGAATTTTAAATTTTTATGAAGGCAAACTTTTTGGAATGGGTCCTGGATATTTGTGGTCAAATTTTAAAGACCTTCCTCGCTATGAAAGGCTAAAGGTATTCTCCCATAGTATCTTCATTCTTTTAGTGTCTCCTTTTTGATGCATTCTAGTCTTTGATTTCATTTGAATTGATCTCACTGTATACGGTGTGAGGTATAGATCCAACCTCATCTTTCTTTACAACTGGCTCCAGAGTTTTCCCAAAGCGTGTATTGAATAGTTCATTTAGGAATCCCAGCTCCCTACCTCTGCATGTTTTCAGCTTCCTCAATGGTCTCAGGCAAAGTCTTCCCTTTGGTCTCTGGGAGCAATAACACCAGTCCTCCAGCAACCAGGCCAACTACAGCTGAAAACCAACAGACGCAAATCACATTCAGAACTGAACCACACTGGCTCTATAATTAAAGCTCTCCTTATTTCTTTAAAACAAGTGTTATTTTTTTGTGCTGATTTCCTATACTTAACAGATTCCTTTGCTATCTCTGACTGCCCTATTCCCCATCATAAATATTTTGCCCATTCCAAACTCTGCTGGATTACAATTCCTTATAGGGAAATGAAATACTTAACATTTTGAGTCAAGGTTATTCTAGGCTAGAGGAAATTGTCATGATATTAAGATACTTTGGAGTCAGAAAATAACTCTGAAAAAGAACCAACGCTAAGAAAAGAAACAATATAGCTCTGCCAATATAAAGCACTCGGTAATGAAAATGAGTCAGAAACTTGGATCATTACTAGCAAATAAAAGTAATGAAGCACGCATTATTTCATAACAGCATTAAATAGTATAGCCAGACCTTTTATTGGATTTTTATTTATTTATTTTTGCTTTTTATTTTTTTTGATTGAAGTATAGTTGATGTACAATGTTGTGTTAGTTTCAGGTGTTCAGCAAAGTGAGTCTTTTTCAGATAGCTAGGCCTTTCTGTTCTGATTCAGGTATTGGATAAATTTCTCTTATTCCTTTTTTCCTTTGTCTCCAGCTGTAATTTTTTGCAGATGTTGGTGTTTTTGTTTCTCTAAATTCCCATTAAGATTTTAGGATTTACGGTTACATCTTTATATGTTTTTCCATCATTGAATGCAGGAAGTAGGATGTGGGTTCTTCGCTAGCTGGGGGGTTTCAAAAAATGCCTGTTGGACTCCACTTTTTGCACGCTTAAAACTGGCAGAAATACGGGCCTCCAGTGTGCAGTGGTTCAGGGCACCGGCTGTAGCTCTGAGCACCTGGGTCTAGTACTGACACCCCGAGTACTGGTCTCAGAGCCCTGAGAAGTTCTCTGATCCCCCTGATACTCCAGACTCCCCGACAGAAAGTGGGGTGGTATCTCCACCACAAAGGCTTGTTTAGAGGCTGGAATGGATTCATATTTGTTAAGTGCTTAGAAGAGTGCCTGGCACATGGCATGAACTAGTTAACCTCTCAAGATCTCCCCAAACCTTGAGAGATTCACTTGGTTGTAACTCATGCAAACAAGAGACATATTCAGCTGGCTTCGATTCTCTGAAGTGAGTGAACTGTGAAGAATATATTAGATAATCAAATTATCATCCATTTAGTACTTTATATTTGCAAAGATAGGCCTAATTAACTAGGATATCACTTATCAATTTTTCCAGTGCTCTTTCAACCAGGATTTTCCAATGTGTTTACTTGTTGGTTTTCAGGCTTCTAGATGACCATTTCTGGCTATTTCAAGAGCACAATTGGCACACCATTATTGTGTGAAAAGAGAAAGAAAATGTGTAAAACTGTTAGTTTTGCTTCCTGCTAGCTATTAAAGGTTGGTGAGAGAAGGAAACTACCAGCAAAATAAAATTGAGGATTGTCTTTGAGTTTACTTCAATGTTGAAATGCAGTTAAAATCCTTTATCTTTAGATGGAAAGGCAAGGTCCGAGGGAGGGTCTGGGTATGGGGGGATCCTCTGGGTCTGGACTTAGCAATTTTTTGGTTAAATGGTACTAAGAGAAACAAAATAGATACTAATGAAGTATCTATTTTCTACCCAGAAATGTCCCGCTGACCCATGCATCACTCACTGCCCACCTTAAGGGAGTGGGCAAGATTGGGATGGAAGGAAGGATCCAGAGCGTGTGAGGGAGCTTCCCCAAGATGGAAAGGGGACTCTGGGGTCAGGTCCCTTGGCCAGAGCTGGGGGAGGAAAGAATCTGGGGCATGTGCCTCCCAGCAGGGCCAGCCACGCTGGTCATCTCAGGATAAAGAGCTCTTGTTCTATCAACCTGGGCCATCCTGTTATTAAGTTGGAACGTGGAGACATTTACTGGGTCTCTTTCAAGGGTGAGTTCTTGCAAAGGTTTGGAGCTTTTCCTGGCAGATCTATGGCAGTAGAAAATTTCCCCTTCACAAATCCCTTGAGAAGAAGGGAATGAGCAGAGACACTTGTGTGTGACAACGCATGGCACTTAGAGGAGAACCATCTGCTATCCCCCTGCTGTGCATCCGAGCTGGGCTTTCCCTTCCTCCCCCCAGATTAAGTCTTGTATGCCCATGGGGAAAAGTGTTACATTTCTGTCAAATTAAAAGAAAGGCTCAGGGACTTCCCTGGTGGCGCAGTGGTTAAGAATCCCCCTGCCAATGCAGGGGACACGGGTTCGAGCCCTGGTCCGGGAAGATCCCACATGCCGCGGAGCAACTAAGCCCGTGCGCCACAACTACTGAGCCCACGTGCCACAACTACTGAAGCCCGCACACCTAGAGCCTGTGCTCCGCAACGAGAGAAGCCACTGCAATGAGAAGCCCGCGCACCGCAACGAAGAGCAGCCCCTGCTCGCTGCAACTAGAGAAAGACTGCCTGCAGCAACGAAGACCCAGCGCAGCCAAAATTGAGTAAATAAAGACTCAGAATGCGTCTGAAAGAAGATTGAAATGTGTCCATCGAGACCTTGGGACTAACACTGACAAGGTGAGTGTTAACGTGTATGGCTCTGGCGCTGTGTCTGCTTGGACGCACAGGAGAGGACCTGTCCCTCCGTCTACCACTGTGGGGAAAGACAATGGGAATGCCCAGGATTCCCAGCCCCTTTCACAGTCTGCAGACTCGCGTTCAGCATGTGCTGATAACTAGGTTTGTCCCTCCCCTTCTCTCCTGTGGGCTGGTCAGGGAGAGGCAGGCTCAGTGTCTGTACATCCTTCAGGGTCAGAGGGAAGAGCTGTGCCCATGCTCCTTAAATCTAACTGCCGAGGAATCTGAGGACCGGGGTGCCCAGCACGCACACAGGTGTTCCTGTTGTTCTAATGCATTTTCTCGGTCTTTGTTTCCCCTGGGTTTTGAAATTGCCCTTTGCAAAATTTTAACCGCCTTTTTTGAAGTAACGAAGTAGAAGAGTTTGTATTTTTCTACATCTGGGCATAGAGGAGGCAGAAAGAGTGAGCTCTTGGACAAAGGGGTGGAAATCAGGGAGGAGAGAAGGGTCTTCTTCAGGGGAAACTCCACCTCACTCTCCCTTGACTTTGCACCCTATGGGCATAAGTCCTCGTGGGCTCCCAGACTTGAGTGTTGGCAGCTGCTGATACTATTAGTAATACTAGTATTACTACACTACTGGTAGTACCAATTACTAGTCATACTTAGTAGTTACTTGCAAACATAGCACTTGTTTCGAGGTAGAAACATGGAGGCCTCTTAAAAATAGGTTTTCATTCAAAGACATCTCTGAGGATTTCTTACCGAAAACCACCAGTGGAAGCTCATGCCAGATGCTGGTGAGCCGGTAGACCAGGAACGGCGTGATGATGCCCCCGATGTCACACATGGAAGAGCAGACGAGGACCCCAAGGTTCCTGAAACACAGTACACTGATGCATCCTTTGACTTATCAAAGGACAGTGGCTATCTCCCACCCACCCCCAGATAAATACTTCCCCAAATCATTAAAATGTGTATGTGAACTGAAAGTGTACATGTTATTGTCAATGCACATAAATGATACATGGTACATAATTCCATTCATATTCTGTTGTACTTGTTTTTTCGGTTTTTGTTTGTTTTTCTTTGCGGTACGCGGGCCTCTCACTGCTGTGGCCTCTCCCATTGCGGAGCACAGGCTCCAGACGTGCAGGCCCAGTGGCCATGATGCATGGGCCCAGCCGCTCCGCGGCATGTGGAATCCTCCTGGACCGGGGCACGAACCTGTGTCCCCTGCATCGGCAGGTGGACTCTCAACCACTGCGCCACCAGGGAAGCCCATGTTGTATTTGTTTTATATGAACTTTCTTGAAGATTTTAAATTAGTGTTGGGGACAGTTTTCATGTTTTACTTTCATCACTGTCTCCCCTGCTCTGTTCTATGGTCCTGCTTGGGCTACTCTCCCTCCTGTTGACATTTGGCCACATCCCTCTCTGGCAATTCAGTAGCTTCTGTCACATGGTTTCTGTGTTTTACCCTATCCTGTAAGTGTGAGGTGTGACCTGCATACTGCCTTGAAATGGTGTCAACCTCTCTTACCCTGCATTTTGAAAGGTAAGCTCCTCCCTAGAGATGATCATACTAAATAAGTCAGAAAGAGGAAGATAAATACCATATGACACCATTTATACGTGGAATCTAAAATACGACACAAATCAACTTATCTACAAAACAGAAAAAGACTCGCAGACAGAGAGAACAGACTTGTAGTTGCCAAGGGGGAGGGGGTGGCAGGAGAGGGCTGGGTTGGGAGTTTGGGATTAGCAGACGCAAGCTAGTATATATAGGATGGAGAAACAACAAGGTCCTACTGTAGAGCACAGGGACACAGGGAACTAGATTCAATATCCTGTGATAAACCATAAAGGAAAAGAATATGAAAAAGAATGTGTGTATGTATATATATAACGACTGAATCACTTTGTTGTACAGCAGAAGTTAACACAACATTGTAAATCAACTGTACTTCAATAAAATAAATTGAAGAAAAAAGTACGGTGTCCTCTGCCGGCACCTGTGGTCGTTCTCACCAGAAAACAAATGTCCCAGCTGCTTTCTTCATGCTGAAGGAAACGTGCTCACCTGATGCATGTGGGGTACAGTTCCGCATTGACCAGGCAGACCATTTCATAGGCCATTGTAATCCCCATTCTACCCAAGCATACGACGGTAACTCTTAGCCAGCGTAGATCTGAAGGGGAAAGCACACCGCTGACACATGCTGCGCTCACTCCCTGGTCTCCCAACAGTGCCCCGGGGGCGTTTGCAAGGAGAAAGTGCACCCTCCAGAATGAGACAAGAATGCACAATCGGTTCTTCTATAGACTCAGGACAATTCAGCAAAAGTCCCCATGTCTGTTTTAGCCTCAGACACAATTCTGTTGCTCTCTTCACTTTAGACTCCAGTCATTAATGACAACACAATTATACCAGCTTCCAAAGTTGCACCAACTTTAGTCTATAGAAGTCACCCAAAAGGAATAACATACACCCCCCAAAAATAGCATTTTTCTCTCTGTGGTCTTCTAACCCCTGCTCTGGGCCAGCTCGATGGCCTGTGGCATGGGTCCTCCTAGCCTCTCTTGTTATATTACATCAAAGAACCACTGGGTGTTATTATATTACATCAGGCAACCACTGGGTGCCACTGTTCTTAAAGGCAGAGTTGCCATATGGGTTCACTCAGGAAGGTCCCAGATATGTTGTTCATTCTTTCCAAATTGACTTGGATGTTAAATGACAGGGTCTTTCTCTCAAAGGGCTGTAATACCCCCTCTTCTCAGGGCCTTGGAAGACAAGACCCCAGCTTGGCCTGACACTTACCCTCAGGGATAAAAACCGAGGCTAAACAGGCTGCCCCTGCCACCATATTTGACGCAGCCCATGGATGACGGCGACCCACGCGGTCAATTGTGACGAGGATGATAAAGGCGGCCGGGAATTCGACCAGGGCAGAGTAGAGGAAGTCCAGGTAGATGTTGCTCCCGGCGAGGCCCATGTACATGATGAGGCCCTGGTAGAGGACAGAGCTCGTGAACCTGAGCAAAGAGGAGAGCTCAGGTCAAGCCGGGCGCCAGGAGCAGGTCCCTGAAAGGTTGATTGTAGGTCACCTATTTTTGTCCTCTTATTACTGCTTTTCCCTCTCTTCCATTGCTTTAACACCATCTGACCCACTGCGGGGGCTGGCTGTGACCCCAGAACCAGGAAAGGGGGAGAATTAGGCTAACATTCCTTGACCAAATTGAAAGGCAAGAAGAAATGTCTTACTAGAGTGATTTATTTAGTAAACTGTATCAAGCTCTTAGTGGTTGTTAATTATTTTTTTCTCTTTGTGGCCTTCTAATGCAGTCGAAATCACAGGGATTGACTACTTAATCCAAATATTAGGAACCCAGGAGACCAAATGGGTACCAAATTCCCAAATGGGTACAGGCCCACTTTCGATGATTTATCTTCTGACGTGATACAGCAACATTTTGATCTAGTTTTGTTGGCTAAAAATGTTCGTTGTCTATAATGGAAAATATGAGGATGATTAGCAAGAATCACAATTACTTAGAAAAAGAAAGGATAATGAAGCCAAGTTTCCCTGATGCATTTTACATGCAATACCGTGAAGGTTGCTAAGTTAATTCCTGATGAGCTTAGCTTTTGTCAGTGACCGTGAAGCTTCCTTTAGCTGATGTGAGTCGTCCCAGCGATGCCGCCCGGTGAAGGGAGGCCTGCTGCAGCAAAGGAGGCTGTTGCAGGGCCCACGGCACAGGGCTCTGGAGCAGCCTGCAGGCGGTGAGGACGGTCAGGCTTGCTACTGGATTGTGGGGCCAGTGGATTATTCCTGTGGTTTGTTTTTTTTTGAATTTTTGAACTTTTTTTTTTATATAGCAGGTTCTTATTAGTTATCCATTTTATACATATTAGTGTATATATGTCAATCCCAATCTCCCAATTCATCACACCACCACCACCCCCTGCCACTTTCCCCCCTTGATATCCATACATTTGTTCTCTACATCTGTGTCTCTATTTCTGCCCTGCAAACCGGTTCATCTGTTCCTGTGGTTTATTCTTGTTCGGGAAGTTTACTTATTTATTTTCTCCAGGTAGAAAAGAAAAATAAAAGGCCTTGTACAATCAGGAGAGATGTACACTCATCATGAATTAATCTATACCACAAGGACCTACTGTAGAGCACAGGGAACTGCACTCAATATTTTGTAATAACCTATAAGGGAAGAGAATCTGAAGAAGAATATACACACATACATGTACATATATACACATATATATATGTGAATTGCTGTGCTGTACACCTGAAACTAACACGATATTGTAAATCAATTATACTTCAATTGAAAAAAATTAATCTATACCAATAGTTCTCAGTTTGGCTATATATTAGAACCACCTGGAGGATTTTGAAAGTATTGGTTCCTGGGCCCTTCCCTCGACCAATTAAATCCATATCCTTGTCAGGGAGGGGTCTGGCCTTGGCATTTTACTATCTCCCAGGTGATTCTTAAGGGAAAGCCAAGGTTGAGAATGTAGTGATCTATGCGTTGGGACTGTAAGCCGATTTCAACATCTGCCTGAGAAAAATGATTTCAGGAAAACCACCTATAAACGAGACTACTTGCAATCCACTGTCGATGCTAACTAGACCCAGGCTATGTTTTTGTGTTTTTTTTTTGCGGTACGCGGGCCTCTCACTGCTGTGGCCTCCCCCGCCGCGGAGCACAGGCTCCGGACGCGCAGACTCAGCGGCCATGGCTCACGCGCCCAGCCGCTCCGCGGCATGTGCGATCCTCCCGGACTAGGGCAAGAACCCGCGTCCCCTGCATCGGCAGGCGGACTCTCAACTACTGTGCCACCAGGGAAGCCCCCAGGCTATGTTTTGAAGGTACTCTTGGTCCCTCCCTTTATGTGGATGATTCAGATTAAAAGAATTTGGAGGGATTTTAAAGTGAAAAGTAATCTTTACCAGTTGTACATCAAGATCAAAGTGTGTTTCCTTATCTGAGGGGTTCTGACCAAGTCAAGAAATGAAGGATTCAACTTCTCGCCAACTTCCTCATCAGATCCGAGGCTCTAAGAATAGAAAAAATAGGAACAGCTTTGTGTATTTCATGATGGCTCCCAGGGTCATCCAGGGAACATAATGCCTTACACTTGCTGAGTGCTTTTAACTGCCCAGGACTAGCTAAGCCCTCCACGCACATTAGCTTGTTTAATCATGACGACTACCCTACAAGTTAGGTCTACGTTTTTCACCCCATTTCACAGAAGAGGAAGCTGGGCTACAGAGAAGTGAGGTAACTCATGCACGTATATAAAGGGATACTGCTGGCAAAGCGGGTGGGGTAAAATCAAGGCCCAGCCCAGTGGCCCTGAGGGCTGAGGGCATTGACACGCCCTCTCTGCACACCTGGACCGGGGTGTGGCCCAAGGGTCAGGAGAGTGATCTGGGACCCTGGCACTCAATCCAGCAATGGAATCACCTGGAGCTCGTTAGAATGAAAGCTCTCAGGCCCCAGCCCAGACAGATGGACGCTGAATCTGCCTGTTCACAAGGTCCCCAGGTGATCCTGTGCACAGAATTGAGAAGCCCTACTGTAGATGACACAGTAGGTGGTGGAGGGGACATTTCATCTCCAGGGTTCAGGAAGCAGAACCCTTGTGAGTCCCACTCCCCTCTGTCTCCTTCCTGGAGCAACACGTGATGTTGTGTGAAAGGCCCAGGAACGAGGGGAGGAAGTCTCCAGGAGACCAGCAGTGACCAGACTTACCACCCTCACGTGAACTCTGACCCTGAGCGAGACAGTGACCCACATGTGCCTTATTCCCTGGCCAGTTTCTGAGAGGATCTGAAATCCAAGAATCAGTGCTATGCCTGTCATTCTTGGGAAAAAATACATATTCCAAACACCCAGAAACCAGAGAGGAAATGAAGAAAAAAGAGCTCTGAGCCCCCAAATCCTCACTCTAAATGCCACGTCAATCTCAAATTCTTACAGGTCACTCATCTTAGAGCCTCATCAGAAATGACTTACTCTTATTTCGGTATAAATTCCTAATAAGCCTGATATTCTCTTTTCCAAGCCTTGTCAGATGAAAAGGTTTAAATTAAAGGTGATGAGGTCCGCTAAAGGCAAAACGCTAAATGCAGAGAAAATGAACACTTCAGTAATTTGTTCTATTCAGGAAGGCAGGGGTTGCTTAAAATATTTTGGGATAATTTCTATCCAAAATTTTTTAAATTCTAAGAAATTATTTGTGTTTGAAGAATCTTCCCTCTGGGGAAAACCTCCCTCCCTGAGGATGTTGATGGACACACAGGCAAACAAGACTTCAAGTACCGGGGCCTAAGGGGCAACATGGTCGAGAGGTGAACAAGATAGAAGCTCCTCATTTGACTTTTAAGAGACTTTTGGCTTCCTTTAGTTTTGTTTTCCATCTGCTTAAAATATTCTACCAGGGAACCACAAATCTTAGTACAACAGAAATGTCCTGTTGCACATGGTGGGTGGGCCGCTTCTGCCACTCTCGAGACATTGAGACAATGCACGGTTTTCCCAAATCTTCCTTTTCACTGTTCCCTGATTTGATACTTCAGCTGCTGGCTCACCTGAAGAGAGGTAGGCAGAGATTTTCCATTTTTCTTTGCTATGTGTTTAATGATTTTCATGGCTTTGGCGTCTTTGTTCTGGGAGATCAGCCACCTAGGAGACTCAGGTACACACCTAGGGCACAGAAGAAGTGTCATCAATGCTGTTAAGTGGAGGGGAACACCCACCCCCAGGGGTCATAGCAGATTTCTGTGAGGGATCTTACACAGTGGTGTAAGATCTACAAAGGAAATAAAACTGTGTAGGGGCTACACAGCAAAGGGAACCATCAACAAAATGAAAAAGCAGCCTACTGAATGGGAGAGAATATTTGCAAACCATGTATCTGATAGAGAGTTAATATCCAAAATATATAAAGAACTCATGCAATCCAATAGCAGAAAACCAAGCAATTCAATTTAAAAATGGGCAGAGTATCTGAATAGACATTTTTCCAAAGAAGACATACAGATGGCCAACAAACACATGAAAAGATGCTCAACATCACTAATCATCAGGGAAAAGCAAATCAAAACTACAAGATATCACCTCACACCTGTCAGAATGGCTGTTATCAAAAAGACAAGAAATAAGTGTTGGCAAGGATGTAGAGAAAAGGGAACCCTGGTGCACTATTGGTGGGAACATAAATGGGTGTGGCCACTATGGAGAACAGTATGGAGGTTCCCTAAAAAAAATTAGAACTACTGTATGATCCAGAAATCCCACTTCTGAATATTTATCTGAAGAAAACAAAACACCCCAAATACCTATTTTCTACTCTTCTGTGGAGCTTGTAGAATTGTAAGAAAATTAAATTTGACTCTATTGAGTGAAAGTGGCAAGAAGTGCTTCAGAAATAGTCAGACGTGGATAATAGGTGGGCCTTCTGCGTCATGCTAAAGCACTAGGTCTTTATTCTGAAGGGAATCAAACTACCGAAAGACGTTTAAGCAGGAGGGTAACGGGGTGGGCCTGGATTTTTACAATGCGGCGTGAAACATGGATTAGAGGATGGGAAAGCTGATGCCAAAGAGACCAGTTATGAGTCTACCCAGAAATCCAGGCAAGACATAATGGATTCCTAATGAGAACAGGGGAAAAGAGGGATGGTTCCAGAGATATACAGGGGGTAGAAAGGATATAGGGATGAAACTAAGGATCACTCTCAGAGTTTTACTGGCTTCTGGAGGAGAAATAGGCTTCCTGGGAAGGGTTGAGATGTTTAATTCTTAGACAAGACAGCTATGGGAAGAACAGGCAGATATGTCCAGGAGCTAAATAAGTGGGTTTTTTCATAGGAGAGAGATTTGGTTGATAATCTAGCATCCCTCTTGCTTTATCTCAGGTAAGCTTGCATTAGGAATTTCTGATAGTTTCTTCTGTTTTTACTGTGTTCCATGTTTCCCTTGGGCAGGGGTGACAAACATATTTCACTTGCCCTGGTAACTCTGATTGATTGGTATGGTCTCTCTGGGGTTCCATGTTGGCCTTATCTGGGATAAAGACTGCTGTGATTGATTGGGGATGTCTGCTTTTGGCATGGTATTGGAAGTGGTGACGAAAGTGCCATACTTCCCCTTCTCTATCCTGAAGTTTCTTCTGAGGAGGGGCAGAATCAGAACAATGGTATTGTCAGTCTCTTTAAAGGGTATCATGGCTACTGGGAGCTACTTTAAACACCACAAAAATAAAGTGAAAAATGTGAGATCCGAGTCATAAAACTCTTAAGTTCAAAGTGAAAGAACATCTGATTTCCAGAGGGGAAGACAGATTAAAGCTTATGATTTTTACCCCTGAAACATGGACCTGGGTTTCCTGTGAAACGGAAGAGTGAAGGATATCTTAGATTCGAAGGATGGTATGCATTGGGGAAGACAGTCTTTTTAGCTAAATAAAATATTTCAGTCTATGTCCTCTTGGTTCCACAGGGACTTACCAGTAATAGAGCAAGAAGCAGAAGTTGGGCAGAGTCACTGTGAACTGCAGCCACCTCCAGTGTGGAAGTACGTATGCCACCCCAGCAAGCACCAGGAGCCCAACCGTAAAGGCCACTTGGTAAAGAATCCCCACTGTTCTCCGGTAGCTCAGCCCAACAAATTCTGTAACTGCAGAGACAACCCAAATGGTCAACGCAAGTCAGTACAACAGTGAATTGGCTGTCTAACTGTGGGGAAACTAGAATGCCAACTCAAAAAGTAGTCCAAGTTCTAGAATTTTCTATACAGCTCTCTGAAAACTTTTAAGTGTTCTTTGGGACCTATTTTGTTATGATTACCGCTGTTGTGTTAATTAATGTAAAATCTTATAATCCCATATTACATGGGGTAAACATTGACTTTAGAGCATAGATGATTTTCACGTAAATGAATAGCTCAATGTAACTTGCCCTCTTACATGAGTTAAACATTTTCTTGGCAATCCTGTTAATGTGTTTAAGTGGCTTGGAAACCTGGTGGTGGGGTTCCGAGCTGACTGGAGTCAGCTAGTACTGGCTTGCAAGAACTGATTTTTAAATTTTCAGGAATTTTGCAAGCTGGTTTTTAACCCATTGGTATCTTAAAAGCAGTCACGGTGGGAGTGTTTACAACTTAGAAATTGGAGAACACTATGAATCAGGCTTTTTATTTTCCAGGAGCTGGTCTATGAGCATAACACGGCACGTGGTATAGTAATCAGCCTTATCCAATCCCATGACTACGGCATGGCAGAAGTATGAGGTCTGTGATACATGGATTTAAGAAATAGTCATTTTTATATTACAAACATTCTAGAATTGAGATTCTAGATATTCCATGAACCACAGAGTTTTGCTTTAAATGTTTGGTAATCATGTGAAAGACTTCAACTATTTGTAAACCAAATAGAAATGCACTTTAAAATTATTTCTATAAATCACTGTGAATTATCCAAAAGCATTTAAAAAGACAGACAAAATTATGTACCTGCTTAATAAATAGAAATGTCTTTCAAAGTGGTTGGGGTCATGGATGAGGTCTTGGGGTAGCAGGTAGAAAGAGGGTGAATGACAGGTGCACCTTAAGGACATCCAGAGGGACTGGAGAAGAGATTAATGGGAGGATGAAACTTAAATTCAAATTTCTCCATGTCACGTGTATGAGAAACCAAATGTCTCATCGAATAACTGCGTACATTAACTCCTTTGTTGCCCAGACATAGATCAGGTGACGACCACGACAGGCACCTGAGAGTGTTAGGCACCATCTCCTCCTTATCTCATAGAATCCCCCAAATTAACTCTACTGGGTCAAATTTAAACACACATATTCCAGTTCTCCTGTGCAAAATGAAAGGTTGATTAATATTATTTTAATTTCAGTGTCCATTTCCCTTGGTGTGGACGCTATTTGAATGTAGCAGAAGGGCAAGCAACGATGGAGTGAATTCCCAAGATCTAATTATGGTGGTAATTCTCCTTAATATTAATTTACAGATGCTCTGCTGTTATAATTCAAATATTCTCTTATAATCCATGGAGCTTAAGCATAACCCTGGTTCCTAATGAGTAGGATGTAAATGATATTCCTGGTCCTACAAATGGCTCGCTGAGGAACCGAGATTGACCACGGTACTTCTATCCTTGGTTTCCTTGCATATACATTGAGGATAATGTGGTTTGCTAGAATGGATGTACTCAAATTACTAAAGCCCCTTATAAATCTAATATATTCTCATCAATGAATTTTCTCTCTGTAAAGCCTGGTAGGCTAGATTTCCTCTCTATGGTACACCCCAGGGCACAGAAAACAAAAATTCCTGAAGAGTTATATAAGAGTTTGGATGGCACGATGTTTACTCTCATTCCTGCTTCATTGTTTTCTTTCTAGGAGGAATGCAGAATGAGTTTTCTGAAAAGATTTCAGAAATTCTTTTGATACAGAAAAAAAATCTTTCAACATTGTCTTGAAGCTGAGTCCATTTTCCTATGCAGCTACCCTCACGTGACTGACTATATTTCGCCAGCAGTGTCCCCCACAGCTACGATCACAAGCGTTCTTACTCAGGATGTAGCCTATTAACCAGCCTGCCTTGCTGACCAGTCCTTGGATCAAGCGAAAAATTAGCATCCATGTATAGTTTGGGGAAATAGCCATGAGAACTCCAGATGAAGCATTTATGAGGATTGTAATCAAGAGGCAGAGCTTACGGCCAAACCTGCAAGGAGGAAACAAAGAGAGGGGATGGAATTAGATTAGATTCATGAGGGCTGTAGAAAATTCACGGAAGTTATGGAACTCTAAACTAAAGTGGAGGTTATCTCTGAATGATGGACATTCAGGAGGTACAGACTGATACCCACCAAGAGAATCCCTGACTTCAGGTCAGTTCCATCAGGACTTTGCACCAGGGCACTATGTATAAACTTGAAGCCCAGTGAGGCCCATTCACCCTGGGCTGGAGCACCTCTCAGCCCCCCACTGTGGAGGGTACGTGGGGAGGGGGTGATTCTTCAGGCCACCTAGCACTGAATGCCCCAAGGGCCCATCTAGGGCTTCTGTCTTCACATGAGCTGGGCCTTTGCACCAACAGTCTCAACTAGTTGCCCACTGAGGAGCTTTTGCTTTAGAAGAAACAAAATTCCATGTTCAGTGTATTTCCCCATCCATTTTCAACACTGCCTTTGGACTTCATGGTATTTGTGTGTCTCCATGGCAACGGTCTTTTGTGTGGCGCTGTCATCATCTCACCTGTTGCCATCCCATAGGCCTTTGCCATGGAGTACCTTAGCAGGATTGCTCCCGCACATTTTATTTGAGACTTGGGTCCCATCGGTTTAGGGACCTGGAGAGTGTCTCAGTGCACAGAGTAGACGGAAACGTGGAAACCTGGGTTTAACCTTGGCCCTACCGCTGACTGGGATGTTGGGCGAGTTATGCGGCCTTTCTGTTTCTTCATCTGGAGAAGAGCTATCTGACCCAGCCTGACCAGGGGATTAAGTGCGGTATTACACCTAAAGAGCTTCGCACCCAGCCCTCCTCCCTCCCTCCCTTTGCGAAGCTGCCTCTCAGAAAGCTGACTTGAAGTTCAGTCTCTTTTTTCCACATCTCATCATGTCCTCTTGGTTTTGTTCTAAAAGACGCCCTAACTAGCTGTTAGTGGAAATTTTAAAAATTCTTCATGCAAAGCGATGTTTTCTTTAACTTTTGTTTATCCACTTCGAACTGCAGGTCAGTAGCGCTGCCAACGTCATTAGCAGTGCACGTTTTGATGCGGCTGGACATTTGTTAATTGCTGCTCTTCCTTTAGGCAATTTGTGCTCTAGTGACCATTTCAATACTGACTGACCATTTGAAAAGAATCCATTGTTAACAATTACTTGGGATTATTAATGCTTTAAATCTGAAATTTAAAGATCAAGCAGTCTCATTAGTAATTAACGTAAACTGCTAAACTTCTTAAAACCCTGTTTTGACCACATCATTTTAAAATTCTCAGTCAGTGGTTCCCCACTGTAAACATGCACCCCCTGGACTTTTATCCACAGCCTTCCAAAGTCATATCAGCACAAATGTTTTAGCCTTTCTTCCTGAACCTCTCCCTTTACCCTCAAAGAATTTATAAGTATGTGCTGAAGTGATAATTCTTCAACTTCCAAAGTTGACTCAGTCAAATCCCAAAGCACCATAATCATGCTCCAGTATATGGACAAAGTTCCATGGCGGATGAGAGGGAACATTCACCATCTGAAACTCAGTGCGTGGAAGCCTTCAGAGAATCAAATCTACCAATGCAGAGCAGCTTCACTAGGGGACATGTTCCCATAAAGACACAATGCTATTAAAACAATAAGGCAGGGACTTCCCTGGTGGCGCAGTGGTTAAGAATTCGCTTGCCAATGCAGGGGACATGGGTTTGAACCCTGGTCCGGGAAGATCCCACATGTGAGGAGCAACTAAGCCCGTGCACAACTACTGAGCCTGTGCTCTAGAGCCCGCAAGCCACAACTTACTGAGCCCGTGTGCACAACTACTGAAGCCCGCGCACCTAGAGCCCGTGCTCCGTAACGAGAGAAGCCACCGCAATGAGAAGCCTGCGCACCACAACGAAGAGGAGCCCCTGCTCGTTGCAACTAGAGAAAGCCTGTGAGCAGCAACAAAGACCCAACGCAGCCAAAAATAAATAAATAAATAAATAAATAAAATTAAATTAAATAAAAAACACACTGAGGCAGGGCTGGAAGAAATTTTGGAGATTTGGGAGAGTTGGTTCGAGAACCTTCCCCCACTTCCTACCCTCCCACACAGAACCACTTAAGTGGTTTAAATGAAAGACGAAGAGCAATAAAAGAGAATGGGGTGAACTCCAGGACTGCTGGCTTCAGAAGTCCTTTAGCCACCTGCCTACTGAGACTGAGGTCTGGGGCTATCAGCATCACCGTCGAGTGGTTAGAAATGCAGACTCTCAGGCCCACTCCAGACCCACTGGATCAGAATCATAATTCTAACAAAACCCCCAGGTGGTTACTATGGACGTTACCATTTGGGAAGCACTGAGCCTCCGTTTCCTCATCTGCAAACGGGATAATCAACTCTCCTTTCAAAGGCTGTTATGATCCTAAGTGAAATGTGACACACAGGGATGCCCAGTAAAATGACTGGCGCATAGTAGGTAGGGGAGAGCTAGTTTTGAAAGATTCCACAGAGTTGAGTAAGTTTGACTGCGACCTGCTGGGACTTTGATTCTGCCTTGATCTCGTTCCGCTGTGAAATCTGGGCAGTGCAGTGCTGGCTCCTGCGAGCTGATTGATAGACTGTCAGAAAAACTTGTGAGCTGACTGTTAGACACAGCCATTATTAAAAATGAAGTGCACCTTACAATAAGTAAATTATGTTAAAAAACACGTGTAATAAATATGCAAAACTTATCTCTTCCTAATTATTTACTGTGTTTGACCATTATCTATGCTCAGGAAGTTTTTTATGTCTATCTGTTGTAGTTGTATGGTGGAAATACCATAGAATGGTGCATCTTTCTAGTCAACTCTGTGTTCAGTGACCTCACTCTGGTAGCTTGAAATGGACCACCGTGGGGAGCCTTGACAACATGGAGGTCAACAAACCCTACAAACTGAGGCTTTTTCCTTCAGAGAGTCAGTTGTTAAACATTTACAAGCCTGACACTAAATTACTGACCATTAGAGTAAAAAAACCTTGAATTGGTGAGAGATTACTTTTTTGGTGTCAGGTGATTCTGAAAATCATTCTTTAGGAGGTTTGAATGATGAAACAAATTAGCCATCTTACAAAAGGTTTACTTTCAAAATCTCTAGCATATATCCCCCATCTCTCCCTCCTTCTACTTGCAAAGGTGACCTTCTGAAATTTGACTTGGTGTAAGGCTCGTTATTCTTATTATAACCTGTTCATAATGTGCTCCTGGCTTTCTTCTAAAAGACACCTTCATCAGCTGTTAGGTCATATTGTTACAGGAGAGAACCAAGTCTGACTACATGTTGGATCTGTTTCTTCTACTTTAACCTTTGCTTTCTGCTGTTTTTGTCCACTAAAAGGAAACTGTCTATACATAATGGCCTGCCTCAGGGAACCCTGCCCCTCTGCCTGAATGTTAAACCAAAGTGCCTTGTTCAGGGAAACATCCGGACCCTGTCCACCTGCCGATGGCTGCAAGGAAGAAGAAATGAACACATCCCCTCCCTGAGGCTGGCCATTCCAGGGGACATTTGCAAAACTTATGGTGTTTTTACTTTACTTCCCCATCTCCTCCCCCTCTCTGTTCTATAAAAGAAACTGGCATCCAAACCCCGATAAGATGGTTATTCTGGGGACCCTAGCCCGCCATCTTCTCAGTCTGCTGGCTTTCCGAATGAAGTCGTGTTCGTTGTCTCAACACTTCGTCTCCGACTTATTGCCCTGTCAAGTGGCAAGCAGAGGGAGCTTGGGCTCAGTAACAATATGTTTTAAATTCCTCATAGCTGACAATCTATTTTATTTAGTGTTGGTTTAATCTGTAGCATCAGATGGGTTTCCATGAGATTCTTGTTCCATTCTATAAAACCTGACAATTATTCAGTAATAGGCATTAAATGTGCAATAGATAGTGTCCTCTTTGGACCCGTAGGGTGGTTGTCTTATTACGCACCCTTACCTGCATACACAAGCAGAAGAGAAGCGGGCAGCAACCAACCAGACTTCAGACAGTTTAAGAA
This sequence comes from Phocoena sinus, assembly GCF_008692025.1. NCBI lineage: Eukaryota > Metazoa > Chordata > Mammalia > Artiodactyla > Phocoenidae > Phocoena > Phocoena sinus. The sequence goes on along the minus strand of NC_045774.1, from coordinate 7,564,451 downwards.
AAAGAAATAGAGGGATGTACACAGCTTTGGGGGGAAGAATAATGAGTAGTCAACTTTACATGGGAGATTTCAACAATAGGAGCAAAATAATGAGGTCATCTAAGAAGGTGGATAATTGACTGGGGATTTTAAGTCAGAAAGAGGATGATAACCGGTCTCCTACTCTGGGCGGGATGGGAATAATCAACTCATTCATTTAACCAGCTGTGAAGCTCAGTCCCCTGTTCGCTCACTTCTGTGCTGGCGAGTTGAGTGTTAGAATCTGCTCCTTACATTGGAAGAGCCAGTGGAGAGGGAACTGGGAGCCAGGGGTCCAGACCGCCACACGTGGGGGGCAGGGCGGACTCCCGACCACCCTCGTCAGGCCACCTCTCAAGACTTCAGGGGTCATTTCCAAACCACCGTCCTTATTGCCAGTTCTGTGGCAATAAAAGTAAAAGCGAACGACCTTCCTCTGCATCTCACAAGCCTCTTTGCCACACAGCGTCCCAGGAGGAGCCTTTGAAGGGAGGCTGAGTTGACAGTTACAGAAGTGATGCGATGCACGGGACTGCCTCGTGACCCAGCGCCTTCACTGCCACCTTCCCTCCCTCCTGCTGCCACAGGGGGCCCCGGCTGTGACAGTTCAGACGCCCCTGAGGGTGTGATTGATTCAGCCATCCTTATTAATCTTTAACACGCTTGCAAGTTTTAATCCAGACTGTAGTCTCATCAGAGAAATGTTCTGTCTATATCTCATATTAAGCTCCACGACCTTTGGTTTATCTGTATCAAAGATATAGTTGGGGAAGGAACAAGCATAACGTGTATTTACTTTACCACTTATTTCAGAATTAAATACATATAGTTATAGCGTATAATAAATTATAAAAGATTGTATATTTATTATAGAGTCATATGGCACTATCTCACTGGGTGACTAGTGATTAAAGGGGAGGATACTGTCCAAAATGTTGCACACGGTGCCTGAAACATGGGAAATACTCAATAAACAGTCAATATTAGGAATATTAAATAATTAGCACTGATGGCCAAATTACCCAAGGTGCTTATCGAGTATAAAGCCAACTCTTCTGTTCCTTTCCCTTCGGGGGATTCCTAACAATGTCTAATTGATCATCAACAGAGTAAAGATGTGCCTTTTGAGGAACTTCCAGCACAGTGAGCCTGGGATTACAAAATAGTGGATAAATAAAAGACATAGGAACAGGTCGATTAGTATGAGTCACTGAAAACTAGCTCCCGGAGACACGGACCCATGTACGAGGACCACCTGCTGTACATTCCACGTGGAGAGGTCTCTCCTAATCTCTCTCCAGGGACGTGACGGTATGGAAGTGGATATTTACCTCTGCCAGTGTGGAGACCCTGTTTCCCTTTCACCAAATTATATCTTAGGTTCCATACATATAATTACATCTGGCCCCAGGGCCCCAGTTCAGGAATCCTGCAACGCCACAGGCTCAGGTAAGAACAGAAGGGAGAGTCTACCTGGTTCCAGCACAGGAGAGGCAAGCGGAGGACGGGACAGAGCTCAGAGGCCCTGAAGATGCATGACCAGGTGGATGGCATGAGGCCAAAGAAAGAATTGGGATTACAACAGGGCTCAAATCCTCTATCACTCTCCCTTCTAACTCTAAGCTTCTGGATAGCCCACAAGGAAACACTGCTGCCCAGTGTTGAAACATCCCTCTATGATCCAAGAGAATTAGAAAAATAGAGACATCGGTCATGCTAATCAAAGCTGTAAAGGAAATCTAAGACCGTCACGACAATTCAGGAAAGTGTGGCCTGTGTGCTCTGGGAATGCAGGGTATTCAAGCAGGGACAGGTGAATCCAAGCGTTCTCCTTGGGACTGCTTACATTCCACAACTTTCTGCTGTACCTACCTGTCTGCTATGTAGCCGATACCCACAGAACCGATAAAAAATCCTACATTCACAGCCGACTGAAACAGGTCCAGCATCCAGGAGTTGGTACACACTAGGTTAAACTGCAAGGGGCCAGGGGTGTCCCGGGTTGGGAGGAAAAGAAAACAAAATTCTGTTAGACACAGCTCAACCCAGGGAACTCAGGAGGTATTCCTCGCATGGCACTGATGTGACTGGACGACAATAAACCAACTCTTTTCTTGCTTGTGTTAATTTTCTTTACACAACCCCGAAGATTTGTCCCGCAGTCTGTTTAGCATTCCATCTGGCAGTATGTCATCAGGCTGAACTCTGTTTTGGCTAAATGAGCTGAAATTGGGTAATTACTTATGCACAAACCATTTCTTTTTGTAATTTTATTAAATAGGTGTGTGGACACAAGCAAGCATTGCCCTAAGGGAGCCAGGCTGTTCAGTGTCTCTTTAAATTAGCATCTTGCTAATGGCTGTTACCTTTGTCCTCACTTGGAACAGGAGGTGATGCTGGGGAGCCACAGGTGCTGGCCTGGAGGTCGGGAGAAAACCCCTTTCTAGGGCTAAGGATAAACTTTCTCACTTTGTGGCCTTGGGCAAAATTTTTCTCTGCTCTGGGCCTCAGTCTCCCATCTCTGTATGAACAATGAGATGAACCACGCTGCAAAAGCCTCTTAAAAGTTTTATGGTACTTGACCAACAGAATGTGGTGGAAGTTATCCTTTGCCATTTTCTGGGTCCAGGCCTTAAGAAACAGGTAGCTTCCTGTGATGGTTAATTTCATGTGTCAACTTGACTGGATCACAGGATGCCCAGATACTTGGTTAAACATTATTTCTACTTTTTAATGATTTTGTTTAATCAAAAATCACAGACATGTTAAGCCAATGGAGCCTGGAAATAAAGAATCACTGTAGAAGAAAAAACAAGTTTTCTGGTGTTAAATCTTCACTCCTCCACATTTCATGTGACTATCAGACCATTTTAGATACTTCAAATGGCTCTTCTACCTTAACGCCTGTACAGAATCTCTTCACGTCATCCAAGCAGTCCTTTTAAGTTAAGCCAGGCACCTGGCTTTCTTTGTATTTGCAGAATAATTTTATCCCCCCATTTTGCTTTGTCTCCAGTAAAAGCAATTCTCACTACTATACATAAAATAGACAACTAATACGGACTTACTGTATAGCACGGGGAGCGCTACTTAATACTCTGTAATAATGGCCTATATGGGAAAAGAATGAATGTAAAAAAGAGTGGATATATGTATAACTGATTCACTTTGCTGTACACCTGAAACTAACACAACATTGTAGATCAACTATATTCCAATAAAAAATTTGAAAGCAGCAAGTCTCCATTTTTTCTATTTATTGAAAAGAGGCCTCATGACTAGATGCTAATACCAAGTGTAGTTTTTTTTTTTTGTTTTGTTTTTTTTTTTTTTTTTGCGGTACGCGGGCCTCCCACTGCTGCGGCCTCTCCTGGCCTCTCCCGTTGCGGAGCACAGGCTCCGGACGCGCAGGCTCAGCGGCCATGGCTCACGGGCGCAGCCGCTCCGCGGCACATGGGATCCTCCCAGACCGGGGCATGAACCCGTGTCCCCTGCATCGGCAGGCGGACTCTCAACCACTGCGCCACCAGGGAAGCCCCCAAGTGTAGTTTTTAATAAAACAATAGTACCATAGCATAAGCTCCAACCCCAAATGGTTTGATACGGATACTTCGAGCAAATTAAGAGAAAACAATTAGCCATCGAGAGAAAAGTACATTGTATCACAGTAAGGCACCCGTTCAGGTGAGTTCCATGAGGTGTCAGGTGTCCATCTGTACCGTGGCAGAGTGGAGGGGAAGTCAGGGCTTCCGGAAAAAGAGGAGGCTTGAAAATGTTCCCTTTCCTGGCGTAACTCCCAGGAATTCTGACGTTTCTGCTTGCTTCTTACCGCTGAGACTTGCATACACTAGAATTCAGAATTTGAAGCTTAAACTCACCTGCTCGGACTCCAGACAAATAAGAGGCTGTGTGTTTTCTTGAAAACTAGGATTTTATTCTATAATTAATTTGCTCGTTTGTTTATTTTTTATAAGATACTTTGAGTCCAAAGAGCACACCTGGCCCTCCCTGGGTTCATCCTTAAGAAAAACTTCACTCTCTGCTTTCTCCATCCCTTCTAAGTCCCACGATCGCCTACCTCGGTCACGATGGAGGAGCCGGGCGTGTCGTACACCCAGCCGTACCGACAGGGGCCCAGAGGCAGGAGGCTGCTGTTGGCGGCCAGGCCGGCCAGCGGGTCCACGCAGCCGAGGGCGCTCTGGTTCCAGTCCACTTCATAGCGGCGGCACTGGCGGGGGAATGCCTGGCCCTCGGGCCCGGGGCCCGGCACCGTGTAGTTGAGCTCCTCGACCAGGCTCCAGCCGCATCGACGGCTCAGCTCGGGCACCCCGGGGCTCCGGCAGCGGTGGTCCGGGGTGAAGGCCAGGAAGACAATGCCCACGTAGATGGGGGTGAAGGCGGCAGAGAGCAGAGCGAGGAAGAGAAATGTTTGTTTCTGGAAAAAGTTGAATTCCCCTATGTGTTCTAGGATGTCGTCCATTGTTGGCATTATTCTGGGGAGAGAAGTCCCAGTGCTGTCTCCTGCACTGCTCAGACGCCACTGAGCAAGGCTGGGCCCAGCTCAGCACAGCCCCGACCAAAAGTCAAAGGGTGAGTTTATTTTAGAAAGCGACCAGCCTTTGGTCCAGACCTTTACTGGTCAGACCAACTCCCAGCCATGCACTTCCCCGGCCACTCCGAAATTCCCCAAGCAAGTCACAGGGCAAGATGCTGTATTTATTGTAGCATCCCTCCGGTGAGTGGGTCCCTACCTCATGCTGGCCCCACAAACAACCCTTCCTCTGTACCACACGGGGAGAAATCCGAGCACTTTCACATATCACAGCCCTGTTGATCTTCTGTAGTAAACTGAGTGTCCAGGAAATTAATATATTCACATCTCACTCACACAGCCAACCTTTCAGCTAAGGTGTCGCAGGGAAACGCACACAATTTTGGCCTTGCTTGCAAGTATGATGCGAATCGTGGTCTCCCGGTCAGAGCTCTTGTCTGGATTCAAGATAGTTTGCAAATTCTATCATTGTGCTTTTTCTACAAACAACAGCCAGGGCACTCGGGGTACATGCTGGGGCTGTTTGCTTTGATTTTTCCAGGATTTTATAATTCTGCTCTTTAAAGAATGACAATTTGGCATTCTTGCCTTTGAACCCTGGAACCCCTTGACCTGTTTGTGAGGCGAGAATAGAATGTTCTCCACACATGTAGGTCAAGTGTAATGCAGGCAGGAGTGGTCTCATTCTGCTGTTTTTTGGTCTTAGTCATTTCTGCCTGTGGTCAGGGGTGGAAGGGCTCTTTAGGATGGTATTGGCTGCGTCCAAACACAAGGGAAACAGGCAAACATCTTTCCTGGTGGGGAAAGGATCCTCACTGCGGTGGGCAGCTGTCACATCAGGAAGGTGGCCTGCTGATACATCTGCATATTAAAATACCAGAAATTTAATCCTGTTTTCTTCTTTTTTTCCGTTGGGGTCTGTTTTCCTGTGGGTAGAACAGCATGGGTTGAAACGTAGTGACCCACAGAAGTCTTCCTCCCCATTGCAGCTGCAAACTTTGTTTTCTTAAAAAAGCAAGAACCAGGGTGCCTCTGGGGACCTTGTCAACCTCTTCTGAGCTCTGTCAGGCTCCTGGAGGTTCTCTGCTTGGTGGTAGCAGCATGGGGGGGCTCCTGCTGCCCCCCGGCCCCAGTTTGAGTTCATGGGTTCAGACTCTATAGAACCAGGAGCTGGGGGAGTATTTCTGGCACAGAGTCATGCATGCAATTCTACCTGCTGACTATTCAGTGGGGGCTAAAACAAAACAAAATAAATGAGAACTGGGTTACATTGCTGACTGCACCGGGACTGGCCAAGGCCAAGGGTGGGCCGTGGTGAGCAGGGGTCTCGGCTTCTGAGGTAATAGACTGTCACAGACTAAAAACGCCAGCCCCCGAAAGCTGTGGCTCATCCCACAGCCATCTTGGGTAACAGGTAACAGGAAGGATTTCCGGAGCGATGAGGCCGCGGCCGGTTGCCTGAATCTGGAGACTGGTTCCGGTTCTTTGATCGGGAGCTCTCTAGAGGCAGAGAGATTTTTCAAATAAAGATGAAAAATCATTAATAACATAACGGACAGAGAAATAATGCCAACCAGCAAAAAGATATGGTGATATCAAGCAAGAAAAACCTACGTCTAACTTCCATTTCCAGGAAAATGGAATAGATGGCCTTCTCCTTTTTCTTCCCGCTGAGCACAGCTAAAATCCCAGCACGCTGCATACAAGACAATTGCCAGGACACACTGAAGAGTGGAGACAAGGAAGCCTGGGCGGGGACCTCTGGGCCCAGAGAGTGACACAGTGGGCAGTTTTCCTGCTCACAACCCACACTGGGTGCTGGAGAAGCAGCAAGCCAGAAATACCAGCGGTGCCAACAAAATGCCGTCAAAAGTCCCAACAAAAGCCTGCTCTCTCTCGATTCCCAGGAATAAGCTGAAGTTTTTCAGTGACCCTAATGGATGTCTCATTCCTCTTTTCTTAAGGTTTTTTCTTTTTTATCAGTCTCTTGTTAGCCCCAAATCACATTGTCTCTTAAAATAATCCCATAGCTCCATAAGACGAAACACTGCCTTAAGAGTTGCAGTCTGCGATTCCGCAGTGTGATTTCGTCCTCTGAACAAGGTTGCTGAGCACCCTGGACATTATTCCCCAGTTGGAAACAATCAGCAGGACCAGGTATCACCTCATCCCACCTCTGTCAAATGTGTGGATCCCTCGACAGGATCCTCAACGCACAGCCACTGGACCTTGGAGGCTGCCAGCTTCACTGCCCGACCTTCCCTGTTGATGGACAGATTCATCTTCTATATGCCTGTCCACGTGTTCTCAACCTAATGGCCTAGTTCTTGCCTCCAGAACTACCAGAACAAGACTCCTGACTGCCCGAGGTGACACCCCATCACACAATAGAGGTCTGTGCATTGCTGTGGCTGACGCGGGGAGACTGGGGCGGTCTATGGTTCCTCCCAGGAGTCCAGCATGGCCAGCTGGGGCTTCGGTCTTACTCCCCGACCTCCACCTCCAGCCTCTTCTCTGACCCCAGGTGCCTATGGCAGGAACCAGAGGAGGATCGGCAGGTGGCAGAGACCGTGACAGGGAGGAAGGGAGGAAATAAGGCGACTCACGTCTGCTGAGCGTGTATTCTGCTCCAAGGAGCCTTGGAGGAGCCGTGTCTCTCCTGTAATCCACAGACCACCCCCGTGGGGCAGGTGTGAGTGCCCCTATCTACAGAAGAGAACACTGAGGGTCAGAGTGGTTTAGGGACTTCCTCAGTGTCAGCCAGCCAGCTAAGGATGAGTCAGACCCGAGGCAGGGGTGTCCCCACACCTCCCCTGCCTTCTGGCATTGGCCAGAAGTGATGTGGGACAAGGCGAGTTAAAAAGTGACCCAGGTCCTAAAACTCAGCACCTATTCCAGGGACCCATGTGGTCCTCACTGCCCCTTACTAGGAAATTGTATAAGCACCTGCACCCTGGATTTGACTCGTTCAAATGGTCCACTCCAAGACACCAGATCTTCAAGGCCATCAGCAAGAGAGCACCAGGTGAGAGGCAAGAAGAGTGTCGTTTGCCAGGGAGGAGTGATGTTGAAACTCACTGTGAATTACTTACAGTAAATGATCAGATAAGGAGAAGGCAAGACCTCAGATCACATATGGCAATCAGTTGCATGGTCATCTGACACGTTTGCATTGAAATACCAGCATAGGAGCAAAGCCCACAGCACGGCCACAATAAAACCCATCCTCCTGAGGTGACAGACCCTACAGCAAAGCCGCACAGGCGGTGAGCGAAGAACCGCAGAGAGGGAGGGGATGGAGCGGTGGGGAACCTCCAGGCTTACAACCTGAGTCTGGTCTCCTGTGCCCCAACCACTTCCTTTGTGGGGCTGCTTACACACTCAGGAGTGTGGCGAGAGGCTAATCTGATCCAAGCTGAACGATCACTTAATCCGTATAATCGGATGATTCATTGTAATGAGCGTTGGAAGTGTTTCTCAATCTTTTATCAGGTTCTTTTGTAATGTAAATAAATATTGTCCCCAGATGCTATGTTCTGGAAGCACCAAGGAAGGCCAGTTGTGCCCAGGCTGACTTCTGAGCTCTCCCCACCAGAGGACAGGTGGGCAGCTAGAACTGTGAGTCCCACCCAGTGACAAGCTAGCGTTTAGGCAGTAGACACATGACTTAGAGAAAAAGTACGCTGTGGCCTCCGGTCAGTGCCGCCCCGCACGTAGGTAAGCTGGAGCCCACCTGAGACCAGGATGATTGGGAGCAGTTTGTCTCAAGGTGGTGAGCGCTGCGTGTTCTCCAGGCAAGTCACAGGGGTGATGGCAGCAGACCGGGCGGGTCAGGAAGGGATAGTCCACACAACCAGAGTGTGCCCAGCCTTGCCCTAGAGCATCCGTGAGACTGGGCTGGCTCCTAACTTGTAAGCTGTTGACTATACTCGAGTCAGAGAGCTGACGAGCGGGAACGCTCAGGACCCCCCAGTGCCGTGGCTCCCTGCTGCCAGCCTCACCCACAAGACACTCCTTACCCCCCTCCCTTCCGCCTTCTCCCTCCTCGCTGTCGCCGCCACATCCTGCACTGGCCTCCGTCCTCCTCACTGCCCTGCTGCCCACCTGCGTATATTGGCCACAGCGGCAGGAGATCTGCTTTGACCCAGAATCACGAACTTGTAGAACCTCTGGATAGAGGGACCTCAGAGGACATCAGAACTGACACTTTGATATCTCAGAAACATCTGTCCCACATGGTTCCACACACACGTCCTGTGCAGGTGAACCTACTCCACTGTTAGGCATTGCCGATTGCTGGAAAGATCTTCCTCATCACGCATCAGGAGTCGGCTTCCAGAATCTTCCACGCATTTGGACATTATTCTTTCTCGGGGTCAGATAGGTTAGGTTAAACCCTTCTTACACAGAAACTCTTGTATTGGAAGATGGCTTTCTTTGACCTCAGAATCTTCTCTTTCCAGAGTAAACATCCCCCGCTTCGCAGGTGGCAGGTGTTCTCTTCTCCTCACCACCAGGGACGACCCTGATGTGTGCTCTGGTTTCCCCTTAACTTGCAGAGTCCGGGTCCCAGAGCACCACTCCAGGTGGGGTTCCCCTGGGTGCTGGATAGCTGGGTGCTGCCCTCTCAAGCCAGGGTGGGCCAACACCAGCAGACAGGCAGCTCCTCTGTCAACGTGCTGCAGTTACCGTCCCGCGGAGGAAGGGCTGATCGGCTCTCCCTGGGCTTCCTTCGTTGATGAAATCTCTTATCTTGTTTATCCTTATTGGTTCTGCTTTCCCCACAAAATGGTGGTCCTGGGCTTATTCCCTTTAAGCCAGGAAGGTGGAGTTAGACTGGCCATGACATCAAGGTGGCTTCTTAGAAGGGGCAGGAACGAGGCGGGTGACTGAGGTTTTGGGGGGTCCCTCCTTCCTGTAGCACCTTCTCTCTCCTCTTAGCTCAGCTCTGGGCAGCTCTGGGGGCTCCAAAAGGCCTGAATGCTGCATGTTAAAATGCAAGACATGGCCTGATACCAAACCACGAGGCAGCCTGGCTGACTTCACAGGTTTCATTTGAAGAGCTTCAGGGAAAAGTAATGTTTAAAACACTCAGGCAGTTAATAACTACAGTTTCCTTCTTCACAGACACCACTTGTCTTTAAAGACTGCTATTTCCTATGTAAATAGTGCAGAGAATTTGGTTTTGGCCTTTGGTTTCTGAGTCGGGGTGAGCCTGCAGCTCATACAGTCCCCGAGCTCTCTAATCTGGCAGCTCGACTTTTATGTGGTTTTGTTTGCCAAAGCAAACTCCATATTAATGTCCAAATACTGGGTTGCCCAAAAAGTGCCTTCAGTTTTTCAGTAAAAATAAAAGGCACATTTTTCATTTTCACCAAGAACTTTATTGAACAATGTATTCACCCTTTTGTTCTACTACCTTCAGCCATTTTTCAGGCAACTTCATAATCCCATCTTCCTAACACTTTTTATCTTTTTGAGCAAAGAACTGTTCCAGGTGCCTTTTATAGTCTTCCAGGGAATTGAAAGTTTTTCCATTAAGAGGATTTTGTAAAGACAGAAATAAATGGAAATCCGAAGGTGCAGTGTCTGGTGAATATGGCGGATGAATCAGAAGTTCCCAGCCAAGCTGTAACAGTTTTTGCCTGGTCGTCAAAGAAACATGCGGTCTTGTGTTATCCTGATGGAAGATTATGCATTTTCTGTTGACTCATTCTGGACACTTTTCTTCGAGTCCTGCTTTCAGTTGGTCTAACTGGGAGCAGTACTTGTTGGAATTAATTGCTTGGTTTTCCGGAAGGAGCTCATAATAGAGGACTCCTAATTCCACCATATATACGACTTCACCTTCTTTGGATGAAGACCAGCCTTTGGCGTGGTTGGTGGTGGTTCATTTCACTTGCCCCACCATCTCTTCCATTCCACACTATTGTACAGTATCTGCTTTTCATCGTCCGTCACAGTTTGTTTTAAAAACAGAGCCTTTTCATTACATTGAATCGCACGCAGAAATACGGTCAAGAAGGTTTTTTTCCGCTTAATTTATGTGGAACCCAAACATCAAAGCGATGAACATAACCAGCTGGTGCAGATGATTTTCAACTCTTCATTTGGATATTTTGAGTCTGTCGGCTGTCTCCCTCGTGGTATAACGCTGATTGTTCTCAATTAATGTCTCGATTTGATTGTGATCAACTGGTCTACCGAACCGTGGAGCATCGTCCAGTGAGAAATCTCCTGCACAAAACTTCGCAAATCACTTTTGACACGTTCGATCAGTCACAGCACCTTCTCCATACACTGCACAAATCTTTTTTTTTGCATTTTGGTTGCGTTTTTACCTTTCTTGAAATAACAAAGCATAATATGCCCCAAATGTTGCTTTTTTCCTTCCATCATCTTCAATATTAAAATGGCTATACAAAAATTCACCGGTTTTGAGGTCTTTTTTTAAACGCGGATATGACAGCTGTCACACACTATCTAACAAAATTGTTTTTTTTTTTTTTTTTTTTTTTTTTTTTTTATGCGTTACGCGGGCCTCTCACTGTTGTGGCCTCTCCCGTTGCGGAGGACAGGCTCCGGACGCGCAGGCTCAGCGGCCATGGCTCACGGGCCCAGCCGCTCCGCGGCATGTGGGATCCTCCCAGACCGGGGCACGAACCCGTGTCCCCTGCATCGGCAGGCGGACTCTCAACCACTGCGCCACCAGGGAAGCCCACAAAATTGTTTTGAATGAAATTAAAGACAACCGAGTGCTACTAGACCCGTCTTATGGAAACAGACAAACAATCCTTTTGGCCAACCCAATACAATCGAACTTTCATGGGCATTTAACCAAGACCCAGGAGCGAGTCAACTTGATTGGACTGCTTTCTTCAAAGAGATAGTGAACCTGGTCTGGCTAGAAAGCATACCTTTTAATGTTACATGGGTGCCACTGGAGAATGAGAAGAGAAGAATCTTTAAGAATTTTCATTTCCATAATTCTCAGTTTTTTTTTTTTTTTTGAAGTTTGGATTAGTGATCAATTTCCTCCTCAACTGACTTATTATTTGTTTTTTTTCCTTTTTTTTTCAGTTGCATCGGGTCTTCGTTGCTGTGCGCGGGCTTTCTCTAGTTGCGGCGAGCGGGAGCTACTCTTTGTTGTGGTGCGCGGGCTTCTCATTGCTGTGGCCTCTCTTGTTGCTGAGCGCAGGCTCTAGGTGCACGGGCTTCAGTAGTTGTGGCTCGCGGGCTCTAGAGCACAGGCTCAGTAGTTGTGGCGCACGGGCTTAGTTGCTCTGTGGTATGTGGGATCTTCCCAGACCAGGGATCGAACCTGTGTCCCCTGCATTGGCAGGTGGATTCCCAGCCATTGTGCCACTAGGGAAGTCCCCGAGCTATTATTTCTTAAGACCACTTATCCAGAGCACTGAGGGTAACACTGCCTGTAATCCTCTCGTATGCTTACGAGGTGGGGATTTCCACACAGGTATGTGTGCCAGAGTCAAAGGGAATCAATAATGCTGATGTCAATTAATCCCAAGCTGATTTTTTTTTTTTTAAAAGTGTCAGAAACAGAGATTTTAATTCACAGCAAAGCCGTAAGCTTCGCCAGTGGAAGTGTTGTGCCTGAGGTTCAAAGAGCTCTGGTTAGAGAGGACGGGCCCAGGACGTCTCAACTTTCTTGTGACTTCAGCTCAGAGCAGGGGTGCAGCAGATGAAAGGGAGGGGCATCTCCTTGGAAAAACTGCTGATTCCAGATCGGGAGAGTAAATCAACATGATGAGCTGGGACATCCTGTCAGGCCGGAAAATAAGAGAGTACTGGTCATGCCGAAAGGGCAAAGGAACCCCGTAAAGATGCTCCCATTTACCTACAACATGACAATTGGGGCACCAACAAGAATAATAACTGCAATGCATTGAAACACATGTGTATTTTAAAAATCTATTCGTTCATAATGATTTTTTTTTAAATCTCATGAAATAATCTAGGCATCAATCTTTAATACACTCTAACTTCGTTAGGTGAAATGACGATGAGGAATTCTATATTGGACGGGTAAGGCTGACACCACCTAAATTTCCCCATCCATAAATAGAAGGGAACAGACTAAATCTCTAGGGATCCTTTAAACATCATAATTTAAGGACTTAGTGATTTGCTAGTTGTAAATCCAAAGTCCTCTGTGTCATGCACAAAGACCCACATAACACTTAGTATGCTACAGATCTATCACCACAGCATAAATACATATAAACTCTCCCCTCTTTCTCTCAACCTTCCACATTAATACAGGTAGAGCCAAGCTGGGTTGTGTGAGGTATATGGTTCCTGGATCAACTACTATCTATGTCCTTTTCATCTCTTTCGGTTACGACCCTCATTTATTAAGAGAAAAGTTATCAAGTACATCTCCAACAGAATTAATTCCTCTAGAAATTCTTCATCTTCCCAAGAAAGACAACTTCAAGTAGAAGATGAAGGAAAGGCTTGTCGACTTCCGGTTGAAATGAAAGATGATGGCAAGTGATCAAAGTGTCGTTTATATTTGAGATTTCCTCAAGATCGAGTCTCAGAATTTAGGTTCCTTTGATTCAGGAATAGAAAGAGCAGACAGCTTAAGGTCATGGTTTTCATAGGACTGGAAGTAAATTGGGGGACCTACAAGCCATATTCATTTACCCAGAGCACGCAGGAAAGGAACACAGCGTGAAGAAAATCGTGTATAACAGAGAATTAAATTGAAGAATTTACCTCTTTTCTTCATATTAATTTTAGAGGGTGAAATAATTCATTTTTAGAGGAAAAAAATTCATCTGTGCTAAAAGCTAAAATAAGCAAGTGTGGAAATGAACAAAAACCATGCAATCGAGGACAAAAAAAAGGCTCTCTATTCAGAGCTCGCTGTACCAAGGGAGTCAGCCCCTTGCATTTTGGCAGAGACTCAAGGGCAGGCAGAGAAGTGGGAAGCCTTCCTAGTGGAGAAAGGCACAGCTCCAGGCATGCCCTGATGGAGGCTGCGGGCACGGGGAAGCTGGAGGCAGCTGGCCAGAAGCAGGGCGACCGTGTGATTGGTTAGGGCTGCATATTTCATTTTCTGTCGTGGGTCCTAAACAGAGATGCCCTCGGTTATTAATCAAGTTCTGGCTGTTTTGGTTCAGTGGCTGCAGGCTGTTGTTTGGCCCCCTGAACTGATGGCTGAAGAAGTTCTGTCTTTATACAGTCCGGCCACTACTGTGTGTATGTTCCATCTCTCACAAGCTAGTCATTTGTCAGAAGAAGCTTTAACTACTCTCTGCAAAGAAACCAAACCATGCCTTTTAATGTTACATGGGTGCTTGGTTGAGACATAACAGCGTCATGGGAACAGTCCCAGAGAATGATAAGACAGGACATCACGTTTGGGGGTGTGGTCTCGGAGCAGGGAGAATTTGCCTTGCAGGCCACTCTCTTCCAGGATCTCCTAGGCTAGGTCTCTGAGACTGTAGTAACGCCACCAGCAAGCAGACTTACCTCGTCAGAGAACAACAGCTCCACCAGCGTGAGGGGAGAAGTCTCGTAGGAGTTCTTATTCAAGAAGATTCTCTAGTTTTCCTTCAAATATATTTCTGCTCCATTCTCTCGGCTGTCTGTCAAGTGGACTCTTCATAAATAAGCTGGAGTTTTTCATTCTCTCCTCCATTTCTTTTAACTTTTGCCTACGTTTTCCACCTCTTTATTTCTCTGTGTTGAGGTCTACGTTATGCTCCCAGATGTACTTCTCCTCTGCTGTGCTTACCCTGCAGTTTTATTTAAATGGCTGAATTTCTGTTTGGTGGCTTTTCAATCCTTTGGGGTTTTTGGTTTTTTTTTAACGTAATTTTGTATTCTTGCACCACACAATCAAATACTTCCTTTCCATACTTTTAAAACCTTTAAAACTGTAAAAATCTACTCATTTAAAAATATTTTTTAGATTTCCTTATTTTTCTGTTTCTGGGAGTGAATTCTCTCCAACCCTTAGCTTTATTTGGGGAGCTCAGTTTCAGCTGCTCATCACCTCCAGGGCTTGTATCCATGACTTCTGTTCTTCCTTCGCATTAAACCCCAGCACCAAGGGGTTTATGGCATTCCGTGGACTCAACTCACGCTGAATCTCAAGGACCACCTCTCTGATTTTGAGTTCCTTCCATGACTCTAGCCTCTAGGGAGATCCCTCTCTTGCTTTGGAGCTCGGCTCTCTATCCGGCAATGGTTCTATCCAGCATATCCCTGTGTAGGAGCATCACAGAGGAGATCTACTAAGTCTGCCATGTTGGCCAGCGTCACCTAATATTTATGATGTGTCTACTGTATACCTCCTGTAGCTAGGTGATGAGGATGACAAATGAGCAAGGCACAGGCCTTTTCTTCAGGGAACCTAGAGTCCAGAGGGCCAGAGAGACAAATGAAACATTTATAATAAAATACGAGAATTTCAATGCTACATGGGATTCTATAGAAGCACCAAGGAGGGTGCATCTGACTCAGGCTTTAGGAAAGGTTGCGAGTCTGTGAAGAAATGCGTGTCCTTCTAAACAAACGCTCTATTGGAAAAAATGATTTTGTAGGGAAAAGTTTTTTGGCTTTATTTTATTTTAAAAATCTGTGCGTGGGCCCAACAATGACAGTCATACGCTGAAGTCCTTGCCTCGCTGGTTCCCACAGTTTAGGACTTTCCCAAGCTTCATGTTTCTTTCAACACCAGAGACATTATTTGATGAATCATTTATTCAGCAAACAGCATCCAAACAGCTATTAAGGTAGCTGCTCAAAAGATTAATTTGACTGCTGGGACATAGATGATACCCTGGAAAGATGTGGAATCACTGTCAACTGCCATTGTAAATATTTACTAGGAGCCTGTTCCCAATGACTTGGGAGGCTTTATTCTATTGTTGCTTTTTTTTAAGCATTAAAAAAGTGCTACTTATCTGCATATTTTTGGTAACATATGAAAATTGTTACTTATATTGAAGATAAATAATCTGGGACAACTTAAAAACAAGGGATCTGGAATGGAAGAAATATAGTGAACTATTTATAGACCCATAAGATGTTTGAGCTACATATCGTCTTGTTGGAAATCCAGTCCGATCTAATGGAAACCAGGTTTCTCACATAACAGCATCACTGGTCTCTACTCCCTAGATGCCAGTAGCACCCCTCCCACTCCAAGTCATGACCAAATGTCCCAGACGTTGCTAAATGTCCCCAGATGAGAACTACTGGTCCACATCCTTTCTTTTAGAGATGAGAAGTGGAGGCCCTGAGAGAAAATGATGTTATGCTACACAGCTAGTTAGAGACAGTCCCTGCAATAGCATCCCTGGTCTCCTGCTGCCTCTTCTCGGGCTCTTTCACAGAAACTGCAATAAAACCTCCAGGCTAGTATTCGTTACCTGCTCAGTCCTACATGCAACAGAGGCCTGGGCTCAGACCCTCAAAATAATGTAGCTTCTACTGACTCCAGCTTGGCAAGCTTGTACTGTTTGAGTCGTCCCCAACGCACTTAAGAACCAAGATTTTTGTGAAATTTCAATGATACTCATTGAGCTGATTCTAAGTAACCAACATGCTCCTTCCAAGCTCACATTTTCTTTTTAAGAAAGTACCTATTTCTCTCTCCATCTCCTTCACCTGTGAAAAAATAAATGCCTTGAGCCAAGCCCAGAGGACTGTGTGTTTGATCATTTTCCGTGGTGCTGGTGATTGGATGACCATATGCTTGCCAAACGGTAAGCAAATCCTTACACAGCTTTTGTTCATTTGA
This sequence comes from Phocoena sinus, assembly GCF_008692025.1. Taxonomy (NCBI): domain Eukaryota; kingdom Metazoa; phylum Chordata; class Mammalia; order Artiodactyla; family Phocoenidae; genus Phocoena; species Phocoena sinus. The sequence continues at coordinate 7,548,102 of NC_045774.1, read as the reverse complement.
TAATTGGTTGTAATATATGCAAAGTTAAAGTTCACTTCTTGAAAACATCCAGTTTCATCTGGGATCTTTTCTTCTGGTCAGTACATTCAGACACCTAAGGAAAAAACCAGATAATCCACAGTTTGAAACCCTGTGGTCCCATTTTTTAGCCTCTTATTCACCATGTTGACAAATAAGTGAGACAACAGAGGGTGAGTGAAACCAGGCCCCAGAATGTTCTTCCTTGGGGACCGTACCACCATGCCCCAGCCCTTCCAGGCTGGTGAGATGCTCCCTTAATTACAGGTTGCTTGGGGTCACTGGCAGGCCTGGCTTGGATTCTGACTCTGCAGAGCTGTTGTCTTTGAAGTCTAGCAGCTTGTGGTTGGAAAAGACCACCCGAGCCAGAAAACGGCCAGTGAAATTCAAGCTCAACTCCAATTTATGTCAGTGTGCCAGTGACGAAATTCACGAGTCTCCCTCGGCACTGCTGAGCATCTGATGGGGAAAATCCTTGCCGACAGCCAGTGCCAGCAGCCACAGCAGGTGCTGCTTCTTGCTCGTTGTTGAAATGCCCACAGCTCTGGGAGATGGCTCAGGAATGCTGCTGACGCCACCCGAGAGCTCAGCACCTCTACTTGCTTGCACTACCACTCTGCCAGTTGGTAAGAGGAAATATGTTTCCGTACTGGGAGATGTCCTCATTGTACCAGGTGATGAATTTTGAGTTGGCTTTTGTGCAGGAGCCAGAGATATCCACAGTCAAATTGAAAACTGGGGGTGGAAAATAATCGGGTCAGGGCTTCATGGTCAGGGCGTATGGAGCCCCACATACCACTGATCTCTTTCCCCTGAATTACTACATCTTCGGCATTGTGAACTGAATCTTTCTGTGATTAAGTCCCAGTAGGCAAGGACTATCTCCTGGTCCCTTTTCGTGCACAGCACTATGCTGGATGTGGCAGCATGGGATAGCAGAAAGAGCACTGACCAAGGAGGGTCTAAAGATCACAAGTCAGGGACCTTCAAGATGGCGGAAGAGTAAGATGTGGAGATCACCTTCCTCCCCACAAATACATCAAAAATACATCTACATGTTGGGGCTTCCCTAGTGGTGCAGTGGTTAAGAATCCACCTGCCAGTGCAGGGGACATGGTTTTGAGCCCTGGTCTGGGAAGATCCCACATGTCATGGATCAACTAAGCCCGCATGCCACAACTTCTGAGCCTGTGTGCCGCAACTACTGAAGCTTGTGCACCTAGAGCCCGTGCTCTGCAACAAGGGAAGCCACTGCAATGAGAGGTCCATGCACCACAACGAAGAGTAACCCCCGCTCTCCACAACTAGAGAAAGCCCGCTCACAGCAACAAAGACCCAATGCAGTCAAAAATAAAATAAATTAAATAAATAAATTTTAAAAAATTACATCTACATGTGGAAAAACTCCTACAGAACACCTACTGAATGTTGGCAGAAGAATTCAGACCTCCCAAAAGGCAAGAAAACCCCCACGTACCTGGGCAGGGCAAAAGAAAAAACAGAGACAAAAGAATAGGGACAGGACCTGCGCCTCTGGGAGGGAGCTGGGAAGGAGGAAATGTTTCCACACACTAGGAAGCCCCTTCGTGGGCGGAGACTGCAGGTGGCGGAGAGGGAAGCTTCAGAGCCACGGAGGAGAGCGCAGCAACAGGGGTGCAGAGGGCAAAGTGGAGAGATTCCCGCAGAGAGGATCGGTGCTGACCAGCACTCACCAGCCCGAGAGTCTTGTCTGCTTACCTGCCAGGGTGGGTGGGGGCTGGGAGCTTAGGCTCCAGCTTTGGAGGTCAGATCCGAGGGAGAGGACTGGGGTTGGCTGTGTGAACACAGCCTGAAGGGGGCTAGTGCACCACAGCTAGCTGGGAGGGAGTCCAGGAAAAAGTCTGGACCTGCCGAAGAGGCAAGAGACCATTGTTTCAGGATGCGCAAGGAGAGGGGATAGAGAGCACTGCCTAAATGAGCTCCAGAGATGGGCATGAACCACGGCTATCATATCAGATCACAGAGATGGGCGTGAAACGCTAACGCTGCCACCACTGCAACCAAGAATCCTGTGTGCAAGCACAGGTCACTACCCACATCTCCCCAGGAGCCTGTGCAGCCCACCACTGCCAGGGTCCCGAGATCCAGGGACAGCTTCCCAGGGAGAACACATGGTGTGCCTCAGGCTGTTGCAATGTCAAGCCAGCCTCTGCCGCTGCAGGCTCGCCCCACATTCCAATTATGACTACTGTAGCCCTCCCTCTCCCTGGCCTGAGTGAGCAAGAGAGCCCTAATCAGCTGCTGCTTTAACCCCCTCCTGTCTGGGTGGGAACAGATGCCTGTGGGCAACCTACATGCAGAGGCAGGGCCAAAACCAAAGCTGAACCCCAGGATCTGTGCGAACAGAGAAGAGAAAGGAAAATCTCTCCCAGCAGCCTCAGGAGCTGAAGATTAAATCTCCACAATCAACTTGATGAATGCTGCATCTGTGGAATACCTGAATAGACAATGAATATTCCCAAAATTGAGACAGTGGACTTTGGGAGCAACTGTTGTCTTGGGGGTTTGTTTTCTGCATCTGATTTGTTTCTGGTTTTTATGTTTATCTTAGTTTAGTTTTTAGTGCTTGTTATCATTGGTGGATTTGTTTATTGGTTTGGTTGCTCTCTTCTCTTTTTATTTTTTTATTGTTTTTTTAAATTTTTACTATTTTTTAATATATTTTAAAATTTTATTTTACTTTTTTCCTTTTTGTGAGTGTGTATGTGTATGTTTCTTTGTGTGATTTTGTCTGTTTAGTTTTGCTTTTACCATTTGGTTTGTGGCTCTAACTGTTCAGTTTTTTTTTTCTTTTCTTTTCTTTTGTTCCTTTTCTTCTGAGCCGTGTGGCTGGCAGGGTCTTGGTGCTCCGGCCAGGTGTCAGGCCTGAGCCTCTGGGGTGGGAGAGCCGAGTCCAGCACATTAGACCACCAGAGACCTCCCAGCCCCATGTAATATCAATCAGTGAGAGCTCTCCCAGAGATCTCTGTCTGAACGCTAAGACCCAGCTCCACCCAACAGTTGGCAATCTCCAGTGCTGGACGCCTCATGCCAAAGAACTAGCAAGACAGGAACACAACTCCACCCATTACCAGAGAGGCTGCCTAAAGTCATATTAAGTTCACAGACACCCCCAAACACACCACCGGATGTGGCCCTGCCCACAAGAAGAACAAGATCCAACCCCACTCACCAGAACACGGGTACCAGTCCCCTCAACCAGGAAGCCTACATAAGCCACTGAACCAAACTCACCCTCTGGCGGCCAAAAACAACAGGAACTACGAACCTGCAGCCTCCAAAAAGGAGACCCCAAACACAGTAAGTTAAACAAAGTGAAAAAACAGAGAAATATGCAGCAGATGAAGGAGCAAAGTAAAACTCCACCAGACCTAACAAATGAAGAGGAAATAGGCAGTCTACCTGAAAAAGAACTCAGAGTAATGAGAGTAAAGATGATCCAAAATCTTGGAAATAGAATGGAGAAAATACAAGAAACCTTTAACAAGGACCTAGAAGAACTAAAGAGCAAACAAACAATGATGAACAACACAATAAATGAAATCAAAAATTCTCTAGCAGGAATCAATAGCAGAATAACTGAGGCAAAGGAACGAACAAGGGAGCTGGAAGACAGAATAGTGGAAATAACTGCCCAGGAGCAGAAAAGAGATAAAAGAATGAAAAGAATTGAGGACAGTCCCAGAGACCTCTGGCACAAGATTAAACGGACCAACATTCAAATAATAGGGGACCCAGAAGAAGAAGAGAAAAAGAGAGGTCTGAGAAAATATTTGAAGAGATTATAGTTGAAAACTTCCCTAACATGGGAAAGGAAATAGTCAGTCAAGTCCAGGAAGCACAGAAAGTCCCTTACAGGATAAATCCAAGGAGAAACATGCCAAGACACATATTAATCACTATTAAAAATTAAATACAAAGAAAAAATATTAAAAGCAGTAAGGGAAAAGCAACAACTAACATAGAAGGGAATCCCCATAAGGTTAACAGCTGATCTTTCAGCAGAAACTCTGCAAGCCAGAAGGGAGTGGCAGGACATATTTAAAGTGAAGAAAGGAAAAAACCTACAACCAAGATTACTCTACCCAGCAAGGATCTCATTCAGATTTGATGGAGAAATTAAAACCTTTACAGATAAGCAAAAGTTAAGAGAATTCAGCACCACCAAACCAGCTTTACAACAAATGCTAAAGGAACTTCTCTAGGCAGGAAACATGAGAGAAGGAAAAGACCTACAATAACAAACCCAAAACAATTAAGAAAATGGTAATAGGAACATACATATCAACAACTACCTTAAATGCAAATGGATTAAATGCTCCAACCAAAAGACATAGACTGGCTGGATGGATGCAAAAACAAGACCCATATATATGCTGTCTACAAGAGACCCACTTCAGACCTAGGGACACATACAGACAGAAAGTGAGGGGATGGAAAAAGGTATTCCATGCAAATGGAAATCAAAAGAAAGCTGGAGTAGCAATACTCATATCAGACAAAATAGACTTTAAAATAAAGATGATTACAAGAGACAAAGAAGGACACTACATTATGATCAAGGGATCGATCCAAGAAGAAGATATAACAATTGTAAATATTTATGCACCCAACATAGGAGCACCTCAATACATAAGGCATATGCTAACAGCCATAAAAGGGGAAAATGACAGTAACACAATAGTCAGAGGGGACTTTAACACCCCACTTTCACCCATGGACAGATCATCCAAAATGAAAATAAATAAGGAAACACAAGCTTTAAATGACATATTAGACCAGAGAGACTTAATTGATATTAATAGGACATTCCATCCAAAAGCAGCAGAATACACTTTCTTCTCAAGTGCTCATGGAACATTTTCCAGGATAGATCATATCTTGAGTCACAAATCAAGCCTTGGTAAATTTAAGAAAATTGAAATTGCATCAAGTATCTTTTCCGACCACAACGCTATGAGACTAGATATCAATTACACGGAAAAAAACTGTAAAAAATACAAACCCATGGAGGGTAAACAATACACTACTAAATAACCTAGAGATCACTGAAGAAATCAAAGAGGAAGTAAAAAAAATACCTAGAAACAAATGACAATGAAAACACAATGACCCAAAACCTATGGGATGCAGCAAAAGCTGTTCTAAAAGGGAAGTTTATAGCAATACAACCCTACCTCAAGAAACAAGAAAAATATCCAATAAGCAATGTAACCTCACACCTAAAGCAATTAGAGAAAGAAGAAGAAGAACAACAACAACAAAACACCCCCCCAAAGTTAGAAGACGGAAAGAAATCATAAAGATCAAATCAGGGCTTCCTTGGTGGTGCAGTGGTTAAGAATCTGCCTGCCAATGAAAGGGACACAGTTTCGTGCCCTGGGCCGGGAAGACACCACATGCTGTGGAGCAACTAAGCCCATATGCCACAACTACTGAGCCTGAGCTCTAGAGCCCGCAAGCCACAACTACTGAGCTCACATGCCACAACTATTGAAGCCTGTGCACCTAGAGCCAATGATCCGCAATGAGAAGCTCACGCACCACAGCGAAGAGTAGCCCCCACCACCCCAACTAGAGAAAGCCTGTGCATAGCAACGAAAACCCAACACAGCCAAAAAAAATAAAAATAATTAATTAAAAAAAAGTTCAAATCAGAAATAAATGAAAAAAAATGAATGAAACAGTAACAAAGATCAACAAAAGTAAAAGCTGGTTCTTTGAGGGGATAAACAAAATTGATAAACCATTAGCCAGACTCATCAAGAAAAAAAGGGAGAAGACTCAAATCAACAGAATTAGAAATGAAAAAGGAGAAGTAACAACTGACACTGCAGAAATACAAAGGATCATGAGCGATAACTATAAGCAACTATATGCCAATAAAATGGACAACCTGGAAGAAATGGACAAATTCTTAGGAAAGTACAACCTTCCCAGACTGAACCAGGAAGAAATAGAAAATATGAACAGACCAATCACAAGCACTGAAATTGAAACTGTGATTAAGAATCTTCCAACAAACAAAAGCCCAGGACCAGATGGCTTCTCAGGCAAATTCTATGAAACATTTAGAGAAGAGCTAACACCTATCCTTCTCAAACTCTTCCAAAGTATAGCAGAGGGAGGAACACACCCAAACTCATTCTATGAGGCCACCATCACCCTGATACCAAAACCAAAGATGTCACAAAAAAAGAAAACTACAGGCCAATATCACTGATGAACATAGATGTAAAAATCCTCAACAAAATACTAGCAAACAGAATCCAACAGCACATTAAAAGGATCATACACCATGATCAAGTGGGGTTTATCCCAGGAATGCAAGGATTCTTTAATATATGCAAATTAATCAATGTGATACACCATATTAACAAACTGAAGGATAAAAACCATTTGATCGTCTCAACAGATGCAGAAAAAGCTTTCAACAAAATTCAAGAACTATTTATGATAAAAGCCCTCCAGAAAGTAGGCATAGAGGGAAGCTACCTCAACATAATAAAGGCCATATATGACAAATCCACAGCCAACATTGTTCTCAATGGTGAAAAACTGAAACCATTTCCTCTAAGATCAGGAACAATAAAAGGTTGCCCACTCTCACCACTATTATTCAACATAGTTTTTGAAATTTTATTCATGGCAATCAGTGAAGAAAAAGAAATAACAGGAATCCAAATCAGAAAAGAAGAAGTAAAACTGTCACTGTTTGCAGATGACATGATACTATACATAGAGAATCCTAAAGATGCTACCAGAAAACTACTAGAGCTAATCAATGAATTTGGTAAAGTAGCAGGATACAAAATTAATGCACAGAAGTCTCTTGCATTCCTATACAATAATGATGAAAAATATGAAAGAGAAATTAAGGAAACACTCCCCTTTACCACTGCAACAAAAAGAATAAAATACCTAGGAATAAACCTACCTAAGGAGACAAAAGACCTGTATGCAGAAAACTATAAGACACTGATGTAAGAAATTAAAGATGATACAAACAGATGGAGAGATATACCATGTTCTTGGATTTAAAGAATCAACATTGTGAAAATGACTATACTACCCAAAGCAATCTACAGATTTAATGCAATCCCTATCAAATTACCAATGGCATTTTTCACAGAACTAGAACAAAAAATTTTACAATTTGTATGGAAACACAAAGACTCCGAATAGCCAGAGCAATCTTGAGAAAGAAAAATGGTGCTGGAGGAATCAGGCTTCCTGATTTCAGACTATACTACAAAGCTACAGTAATCAAGACAGTATGGTACTGGCACAAAAACAGAAATACAGATCACTGGAACAGGATAGAAAGCCCAGAGATCAACCCATGCACAAATGGTCACCTTATCTTTGATAAAGGAGGCAAGAGTATACAACGGAGAAAAGACAGCCTCTTCAGTAAGTGGTGCTGGAAAAGTGGAGAGCTACATGTAAAAGAATGAAACTAGAACACTTCCTAACACCATACACTGAAATAAACTCACAATGGATTAAAGACCTAAGTGTAAGGCCAGACATTATAAAACTCTTAGAGGACAACACAGGCAGAACACTCTCTGACATAAATCACAGCAAGAGCCTTTTTGACCCACTTCCTAGAGAAATGGAAATAAAAACAAAAATAAACAAATGGGGGACTTTCCTGGACTTTCCACTTGCCACTGCAGGGGACACGAGTTCAAGCCCTGGTCCGGGAAGATCCCACATGCCATGGAGAAACTAAGGCCGTGCGCCACAACTACCAAGCCTGCACTCTAGAGCCGACGAGCCACAACTACTGAGCCCACACACCGCAACTACTGAAGCCCATGCACTGAGAGCCTGTGCTCCGCAACAAGAGAAGCTACCACAATGAGAAGGCCACGCACTGCAACGAAGAGTAGCTCCTGCTCGCCACAACTAGAGAAAGCCTGCGTGCAGCAACAAAGACCCAATGCAGCCAAAAAATAAATTTAAAAATTAAAAACAAACAAACAAAAAAATGGGACCTATTGGGCTTCCCTGGTGGCGCAGCGGTTGAGAGTCTGCCTGCTAATGCAGGGGACACGGGTTCGAGCCCTGTTCTGGGAGGATCCCACGTGCCGCGGAGCGGCTGGGCCCGTGAACCACACAACTACTGAGCCTGCGCGTCTGGAGCCTGTGCTCCGCAACAAGAGAGGCCGCGATAGTGAGAGGCCCGCGCACCGTGATGAAGAGTGGCCCCCGCTTGCCACAACTAGAGAAAGCCCTACGCACAGAAATGAAGATCCAACACAGCAAAAATAAATAAATCAAATAGAGCCCAGTAATTCCTGAAAAGTCTAGATAAACAACTTCAATAAACAGTCACAGGTTCTTTAAAAAAAAAAAAAAATGGGACCTATTGAAACTTAAAAGCTCTTCCACAGCAAAGGAAACCATAAACAAGACAAAAAGACAACCGTCAGAATGGGAGACAATATTTGCCAATGAAGCAACTGACAAAAAGTTAATCTCCAAAATATACAAGCAGCTCATGCAGCTCAATATCAAAAAATCAAAAAAGGGCTTCCCTGGTGGCACAGTGGTTGGGAGTCCACCTGCCGATGCAGGGGACGCGGGTTCGTGCCCCGGTCCTGGAGGTCCAGGACCTGGAGGTCCATGCCGCGGGGCGGCTGGGCCCGTGAGCCATGGCCGCTGAGCCTGCGCGTCCGGAGCCTGTGCTCTGCAGCGGGAGAGGCCACAGCAGTGAGAGGCCCGCGTACCGGGAAAAAAAAAATAAAATCAAACAACCCAATCCAAAAATGGGTGGAAGACCTAAATAGACTTTTCTCCAAAGAAGATATACAAATTGTCAACAAACACATGAAAGGATACTCAACGTCACTAATCATTAAAGAAATGCAAATCAAAACTACAATGAGGTATTACCTCACACTGGTCAGAATGGCCATCATCAAAAAATCTACAAACAATAAATGCTGGAGAGGGTGTGGAGAAAAGGGAACCCTCTTGCACTGTTGGTGGGAATGTAAATTGATACAGCCACTGTGGAGAACAGTATGGAGGTTCCTTAAAAAAACTGAAAAGAGAACTACCATACGACCCAGCAATCCCACTACTGGGCATATACCCGAAGAAAACCATAATTCAAAAATAGTCACGTACCAAAATGTTCACTGCAGCTCTATTTACAATAGCCAGGACATGGAAGCAACCTAAGCGTCCATCGACAGATGAATGGATAAAGAAGATGTGGCACATATATACAATGGAATATTACCCAGCCATAAAAAGAAATGAAATTAAGTTATTTGTGGTGAGGTGGATGGACCTAGATAGAGTCTGTCATACAGAGTGAAGTCAGAAAGAGAAAAACAATTATCGTATGCTAACACATATATATGGAATGTAAAAAAAAAAAGAAAAGAAAAGGTTCTGAAGAACTTAGGGGCAGGAAAGGAATAAAGACACAGCCATAGAGCATGGACTTGAGGACATGGGGAGGGGGAAGGGTAAGCTGGGATGAAGTGAGAGAGTGGCATTGACATATATACACTACCAAATGTAAAATAGATAGCTAGTGGAAAGCAGCCACATAGCACAGGGAGATCAGGTTGGTGATTTGTGACCACCTAGAGGGGTGGGATAGGGAGGGTTGGAGGGAGACGCAAGAGGGGGGAGGATATGGGGATATATGTATATGTATAGCTGATTCACTTTGTTTTAACGCAGAAACTAACACGACATTGTAAAGCAATTATACTCCAATAAAGATGTAAAAAAAATAAATAAAAATGAGGAATCCATTCAGACCCTGACAGGTTTATAAGTCTGGGTAAGTAGCTCAGTAGCTGGGGGTCAGGAAGGGGCAGGTGGACAGTAAAGCTCATGTCCTACGAATCCTTGACAGGCAGGGAGTTCGCTCCTGCACCTCCTTTTCTTCCACACCTTAAAGAGCCCCCTGCCCCCAGCCTCTGCCTACTGGGCATCAGCAGCTCTGTAGCACCTGGCCAAGCTCTCTGCTTCTTCGGCATCTTCCCCCTCGAAGGTGGCTGCTCTCACCCCCATGCTCCTTCTCTTTGCTGCCCATGTCAGGACCCAGAGATGGTCCAGCTTATTTTTCTCCACAGCTCTACTTACCAATTTACAGGGTGGCAGAAGCCATAACTGAATGAATATTAAATTATACAATGCAGAACTTCTTAAAGTTTCCTCCCCGAAAAGCACTCTTTTTGCCCAGACTGGATCCATTTTAGTTGCAGCTAAAACTGGACTCTGTCTCTCCCACCCACCCCCTGTTATTAACCAGAAAGGAGCGTTTCATTTTCAATTTTTTTCTCTAGCAAATTTTTTAATCTTATATTTCTTTGGCTGCTACCAATTTTCAAACAGACAACTAATCAAGTAGCAAGTGAAGTCATTTTAGTTTTAAGCTTGAAATATCTCTATTAACAGCCTTTTTAAAGCGGGTTCAGATTTTCAATGTTTTGAAAGGAATTTTGAAGCAAGCTTGCAAGCTAAGACCCCTGAACTCTGAGTTAATGGCAAGTCCTTTTTTCTGTTGTTCAGGCCAAGAAACCTTAACGTCAGTCTTCACTCTTATTTCTTTTGCACACACAGGTAACCCATTAGCTCCAGCTGGCAAAATGAGCAGAATGGGACACTTCTCACCACCTTCCCTGCCACCGCCCTGGCCCAAGCCACCATGCTTTCTCACCGGGACTGTGGCGAGGCTCCTCTACCTGGTTTCATTACTTCCCCGGGGCCCTTTACAATCTATTTCCGATCCGGCAAACAAAGGGATACCATTGTTCCTCCACGGCTCTACTTCTTGCTCTAGAATAAGACCTTCGGGTCTCCCCACCTTACCCCACACTCGCGCACACTATCCCCTACCCCCTGCTTTTCTCACTGACCCGCTCCCTGCTCTCCAGCGCCCCCTGCAGGACCTTGCTTCAGCTGGAAAACCGACGGAAGTGTGCAAATTAATCTTGTACCTCTTTTTATTTGCTTATTAGCTATCCATCTACCTCCTTTTGCGAAGTGTCTGGTCAAATATTTTGCCCATCTTTTATCACTTGTTTTCTTATTGTTCAGTTTTGGGAGTTCTTTGCACATTCTGGATACAAGTTCTTTATCAGCTATGATTTGCAAGTATGTTCTCCAGGTCTGTGGTTTATCATCTCATTCTCTTAATAATATCTTTTAAAGAGCACAAATTTTTATTTTTGATAAAGTCCAACTTATCAATTTTTTCTTTTATAGATGGTGATTTTGATATCATATCTAAGAAATATTTGCCCTACCCAAGATCACAAAGATTTTCTCTGATGATTTCTTCTACAAATTTTGAGCTAATTTTTATATCCAATGTGAGGTATGTGTCAAAGTTAATTTCTTAGCAAATGGATATATCCTATTGCTCCGACATCATTTGTTGAAAAGTCTCTGCTTTCTCTACTGAAATGCCTTTCCACCTTTGTCACAATCTGTAGTCCATAAGTGTATGGGTCTATTTCTGGACACTGGACTCTTCCATTGATCGATTTGGCTATCTCTATGCCAATACCACATTGCCTTGATTATTGTAGCTTTATAATAAAAAAAAATTTTTTTTTTTGGCCATGCCACATGGCTTGTGGGATCTTAGTTCCCTGACCATGGATTGAACCCTGGGCCCTCAGCAGTGAAAGCGTGGAGTCCTAACCACTGGACCTCCAGGGAATTCTGTATAATAATCTTGAAATCAAGTAGTGTTAGTTCTCCAACTTTGTTCTTTTTCAAAGTTCTTCGCCTATTCTAGGTCCTCGGCATTTCCATATGAGTGCTAGAATTCGCTTGTGAAATTCTACAGAAAAGCCGTCTGGAATTTTGGTAGAGATTGTGTAGAATCTGAGGATCAATTTAGCACAAGTTAAAATTTTAACAATATTGTCTTCCAATGTATGAAAAGGGCATCTCTCTCTCTTAGGTCTTCTTTAATTTTTCTCATCATTCTTTTGCAAGCTCTCAATATAGAGGTCTTGCATATCTTTGTCAAATTTTTCTCTAAATATTTCTTATTGTTGGTGCTATTTTAAAAGATGTTTAATTTTAATTGTTATATCTCACCTAGAAAAACTCTTGCACAGATGCATTAAAGGATATGTATAAAAACCAAAAAAAAATTTAATTGTTGATTGGTGCTAGTATATAAACATATTTTGCATATTTATCCTGTATCTTGCAACAATGATAAAATCCGTTATTAGTTTTAGTAGCTATTTTTTAATGGTTTATTTCTGTGTTTGTGTATAGATCTTCAATTATTTTTTAAATTTTATTTATTTATTTATTTATATTTGGCTTTGTTGGGTCTTCGTTGCTGTGCAAGGGCTTTCTCTAGTTGTGGTGAGCAGGGGCTACTCTGTTGTGGGGTGCGGCCTCCTCATTGCAGTTGCTTCTCTTGCTGCAGAGCATGGGCTCTAGGCGCACTGGCTTCAGTATTTGTGGCATGCGGGCTCAGTAGTTGTGGTACACAGCCTGAGTTGCTCCATGACATGTGGGATCTTCACGGACCAGGGCTTGAATCTGTGTCCCTGCACTGAGAGGCAGATTCTTTTTTTTTTAAATTTATTTATTTTTGGCTCCTTTGGGTCTTTGTTGCTGTTCGAGGGCTTTCTCTAGTTGCGGTGAGCAGGGGCTACTCTTCGTTGCGGTGCACAGGCTTCTCATTGCAGTGGCTTCTCTTGTTGTGGAACAGGGGCTCTAGGCGTGTGGGCTTCAATAGTTGTGGCACACGGGCTCAGTAGTTGTGGCACGTGGGCTCAGTAGTTGTGGCTCACAGGCTCTAGAGCGCAGGCTCAGTAGTTGTAGCGCACGGGCTTAGTTGCTCCGCGGGCATGTGGGATCTTCCAGGACCAGGGCTCGAACCCGTGTCCCCTGCATTGGCAGGTGGATTCTTAACCACTGCGCCACCAGGGAAGCCCTGGAAGGTGGATTCTTAACCACTGCACCACCAGGGAAGTCCAATTTAGTAGGTTTTGTTTTAAAAAATTGTAGATTCTATCATAGACAACCAAATCATCTGCAAATAAAGACAGTTTACTTTTTCTTTTCCAGTCTGGTAGTTTTTTATTTCTTTTTCTTGCTTGATTGAGCTGGATAGAATCTCCAGTACAATTCTGAATAGAAGTGGATAGAGGAGACATCTTGTTTTGTTACTAATCTTAGGAGTAAAGCAATTAGTATTTCACAATTAATTATGATATAACCGCAGGTTATTCATAGACACTCATTATCAGATTAAGAAAGTTCCCTTCTATTCTTAATTTGCTAAGAGTTTTTTTTTTAATCACAAATGGGTGTTGGATTTTGTTAAATGATTTTCTGCCTCTATTGAGATGGTCATAAGATTTTTCAGTTTTAGTTTGTTAACATGGTAAATTACATTGATTGATTTTTGAATATTAAACCAAGCAAAAATTCCTTGAATGAATTTCCCTTAGTCGTGATATGTTATCTTTTTTGCTAGGTGGTCAAATTTTGTTTATTAAAATTTTGTTTAGAATTTTTGCATCTATATTCATGTGGGATATTGATCTATAGTTTTCTTGTGATCATTGTATGTGTTTGGTATTAGGGTAATGCTGGTCTCATAGGATAGATTGGCAAATATTCCTTTTTGAATTTCTGGAAAAACTTGTGTAGAGTTGTCATTATTTCTTTCTTAAATATTTGGTAGAATGCATCAATGAAAAACACCTGGACCTGGAAATTGTATTGAGACAGTTTTAACTACAAATTCAATTTTAAAAACAGATATAAGGCTATTCAGGTTATTTATTTCTTCTTGAGTGAGTTTTGGTTTTATATGTCTTTCAAAGAATTTGTCCATTTCATCTAAGTTGCAGAATTTATAAGCATGAAGTTGTTCATAATACCGTAGTCTTTTATTATCTTTTTAATACCTGTTGACTCTGTAGTGCTGTCACCTCTCTCACTGCTGATATTGGACTTTGTGTTTTTTCTTTTCTTTTTGCCCAATCAGTCTGGATAGACGTTTATCAGTTTTATTAATTTTCTCTGAGAACCAGCTTTTGGTTTCATTAATTTTCTCTATTCTTTTACTGTTTTCTATTTCGTTGATTTTGCCCTGATTTTTAAATTATTTTCAATTTTCTGCTTACTTTGGGTTTAATTTGCTCTTCTTTTTCTGGTTTCTTTTTTTTTTTTTTTTTTTTTTTTTTTGCGGTACATGGTCCTCTCACTGTTGTGGCCTCTCCCGTTGCGGAGCACAGGCTCCGGACGCGCAGGCTCAGCGGCCATGGCTCACAGGCCCAGCCGCTCCGCGGCATGTGGAATCTTCCCAGACCAGGGCACGAATCCGCACCCCCTGAGGCGGGCCCCCAACCACTGCGCCACCAGGGAAACCTTTCTGGTTTCTTAAGATGAGATCTGAGGTTATTGATTTGAGACCTTATGTCCTTTTAAATATAGGTGTTTAGTGCTACAAATTTTCCTAGAAATACAGCTTTAGTGTCACTCCACAGAATTTGGACTATTATGCTTTCATTTTCCTTCAGTTCAAAATAATTCCTAACTTTCCTTTCAGTTTCTTCTTCATTGAATCATGGAATATTTAGAAATGTATTATTTAATTTCCAAATATTTGGGTATTTTCCAGTGATATTTTTGTTATTAATTTATAATTTAATTTCATTGTGATCAGAGAAAATACTTTGACTTGAATTCTTTTAAATTTATCAAGACGTATTTTATGGCATAGAATGTGACTATCTTGGTAAATGCTTTGTATACACTTTGTATACACAGGAATGTGTAGTCTGCTATTGTTGGGCAGAGTGTTCTAAAAATGACAATTAAGTCAGTTTGGTTGATAATGTTCATAATGAAAGGCTATAGTTCCTAAATAATATCATTTTGTTTCTGTTTAGTTGTTCAATTATTGAGAAAGTACTACTTAAATCTCTGACTATTATTGTAGATTTGTGTATTTCTCCTTCCACGTCTATCATTTTTCTTCATTTTTATTTTTTTGAAGTTCTATTGTTAGGTACATAAACTTTTAGGATCGTTCTCTTGATAAGTTAACTCTTTATCTTATTTAAATTACCCTTTTACCTATGGTAATATATCTGCTCTATAACTTACTTTGTTTGATATTAATATCCACTCCAGCTTTTTTTTTGACTAGGGTTAGCAAATCACCCATACTGTTCCTTTTAACCTATTTGTTTCTTTGTATATAGGGTGTGTTTCTCATAAGCAGCATGTAACTGGATTTTGCTTTATTTATGCACCCTGACAATCTGTGCCTTTTGACTGAGATTTTTAGATAATTTACATTTAATGTGATAATTTATATGACTAGATTTAAGTCTGTCACCTTGCTATTTATCCCATCTGGTTTTTATTCCCTTTTTCCTGTGTTCTCCCTTCTCTTGGATTAATTGCTTGTTATTATTGCATTTAGTCTCTTTTGTTGACTTATTAGCTAAAACTTTTTGTTTTGCTATTTGGTGGTTGCTTTAGAGTTTATAGTATACATATGTCAAGTGTTATTATATGACTTCCATATAGCATAAGCATGTACAATATTAGAACCCCTTGCTTTCATGCTATTGTTAATACACATTTTTACTTAAACTCCACATCTTGTAAAATCAACAATATTTTTGTTTGTTTGTTCAAAAGTTTTAAAAGTTAAAAAGTTTATTTTAAAAGTTAAAGAATAAATTATTTTTGCTTAAAATGTCAATAATATTTTATACAGATTTAAATAATAAGATAACAGTTTTACATATTTACCAATGTAATATTAGTCTTGGTACCCTTTATTCCTTTCTCTATTGGGTGTGATTTTTGCCTCTTGGGACATTTGGCAATGTCTGGACACTTTTTTTTTTTTTTTTTTTGCGGTATGTGGGCCTCTCACTGTTGTGGCCTCTCCCGTTGCGGAGCACAGGCTCCAGTCGCACAGGCCCAGCGGCCATGGCTCATGAGCCCAGCTGCTCCACGGCATGTGGGATCCTCCTGGACCAGGGCACGAAGCTGTGTCCCTGCACTGGCAGGCGACTCTCTACCACCAGGGAAGCTCTAGACACATTTTTTGTTAACAACACTGAGGGAGGCTACTATTAAGTATCTAGAGGGTAGAGGCCAGGGATGTTGACAAACATCCTACAGTGCACAGGACAGCTTCCCCCCAACAAAGAATTATCCAGCTCCAAATGCCAACAGTGCCAAGCTTGAAAGGACACTGGTGTGAATCTGTATTTCCATTTGCTTTCACTTTCCTTTTGCCTGAAGAGATTTCATTAAAATTTCTTGTAATGTGGCTCTGAAGGTGAATTTTTTCAACTTAGAACTTAGAGTTTTTGTTTTAATTTTGCCTTCATTTTTGAAAGGCATTTTTTGAGAAATAGTATTTTAGCTTGAGGTTTTTTTTTTTTTTTCTTTCAGTCCAGGTATATCTCGTTTTATTGCTTTATTGTACTTGGCAGATACTGCAGGGTTTTTGTTGTTGTTGTTGTTTTGTTTTGTTTTTTTGTTTTCTACAAATAGAAGGTTTGTGGCAATCCTATGTCAAGCAAGTCTATTGGCACCATTTTTCCAACAGCTTTTGCTCACTTCATGTCTGTGTGTCATATTTTGGTAATTCTCACAATATTTTAAATATTTTCATTATTATTATATTTGTTAGAGTCATCTGTGATCAGTGATCTTTAATGTTACTATTGAAAAAAGGTTACAACTTGCTGAAGCCTTAGATGACAGTTAGCATTTTTTAGCAATAAAGTATTTTTTAATTAAGGTATGTACATTGTTCTTTTAGACTATTGTTACTGCACACTTAATAGATTACAATGTAGTGTAAACATAACATTTATATGCACCAGGAAACTGAAAAATTAGTGTGATTTGTTTTATTGTGGTGGTCTGGAACAGAATCTGCAATATCTCCTAGATGTGCCTGTACTTTGAAGATGTTGCTCCACTGTCTTCTTCCTTGCACTGTTTCCAAAAAGAAATCTGCTGTCATCCTTATCTTTGCTCCTCTCTATATACACCATGTCTTTTTTCTTCAGCTGCTTTTCTGATTTTTTCTTTATCAGTGGCTTGTGAAATCTGATTAGGAAGTAACCTGGTGTGATCTTTTTCATGTTTTGTGCTCAGGCATATTCGATCAAGCATTTTGGATCTATGGGTTTATACTCTTCACCAAATTTGGAAAAATATCATTCATTATTTCTTTAAAATAGTTTTTTCTGGTGTCCCCCTTTACACTTTTCTTCCAAGACTCTAAATATACATATATTCGGTCATTTGAAGTTGTCCTATATTTTGCTGATGATTTTGTCATCTTTTTAAGGTGTTGTGGGTTGTTTTTTTTTTTGTATTTTATTTTGGATAGCTTTTATCACTCTGTCTTCAAAGTCACTATCTTTTATTCTGCAATGTCTAATCTGTTGTTAATCACATCCAGTATATTTCTATCTAATAATTGTAGTTTTGTCTCTAAATGTTTGATTTGGACATCTAGAATACAGTTATACAGTTATAATATTTCTTGAACATCTAAAATACAATTGTACAGGTATAATAACTGTTTTATGTCCTTGTTTGCTAATTCTAACATTTAATCAGTTCTGGGTTGGTTGTGATTGGTCGATTTTTCTCCTCATAGATATTTTCCTGTTTCTTTGCATGCTTGGTGAATTTTACTTTGTTTGGTGCTGAATATTTTTCCATATCTAAGTATTCTTGAGCTTTGTTCTGGGATGCAGTTAACTTACTTGGAAAAAGTTTCATCCTTTTGGGTCTTGCTTTAAGAATTTAGTTGAAACAGAGCAGCATTTAGTCTCAGGCTAATTATTCCACGTTACTGAGAAAACATGACTTTGAGTGCCCTACAAAATGACCGATTAATTATGGTGCTTTCCTGTCTTGTTGTGGGGACAGGCACTCTTTCTCGCCCTGTGTGAGTAGCAGGCACCATTCCCACTCATCCTTTCAGACAGGTCTTTACCCAGCCTCACAGTTTCCTCATGTGCTTGTGCCTAGCAGTACTCTGCTGCATTCTTGAGAGGACCTTCCATAGACCTCAGGAATTCTCTCTCCATGCGACTTTCCTTCTAGTATTTTATTCTGCAAACTCTAGGCACCCTGTTCTCCCATACTCTCAGCTCTGTTGATTTAATAGAGCTCTGTTGACTAAGGAAGTCCACTGGGCACCACCTGGATTCCTGTCCCTGCACCATGGCCTGAAAACTCTCTCATGGCAGTAAGGTGGGGTCATCAGAGGGCTCACGTTGCCTATTTCCCATCCCTTAGGATTACTGTTCTTCACTGCCTGATGTCCAGTACCTTGAAAATGGTGGTTTGATATGTTTTATTTGGTTTTTAATGATTGTTTCAGGCAGAAGGGTACATCTCTTACTCCGTCTTGATCAGAAGCAGAAGTTACAAATTAACTAGATTTTATTTCCTTTTAACAAGCATGTATGCGTGTGGCTATGATTTTACATTGCATACATGCAATAAATATTTGCTGTAAGTAAAATTAATCCTGGTTTTATATTGGAGCTGAACAGATGAATAATCCATGGATTTTGTTTGCTAGGTAAGTCATATCTGCCAGGTACTGACGAAGTTGGAGAATCCTGCCCTCACTTATCTTCCTGTCACTGATGTGCGTTCAGGGACCTCTTGTCCTATCAAGGGAGTCATATCCCCTTCCCAATGAAGTCCTTTGCTCCCATCAAGTATCCACTTGAAGTTTGGTGAAGTTCACTCCTTCAAAATCCAGTTTTTGCCTCCTGAGAATTTTATGAACCAAACTTTCTTAAAGGGACCATGTCACATTTCTAGTTTTAAAATCTAAATCTAAAGTAATACACTTATAAGAATACACTTACCATGATGAGTTTCTTAAGCATAGAAGTATTTAGCTATTTTACATAGATGTTTGGAAAGTAAACAGTGGAATTTCCACACGAGGTGTTCCCATGTCTCTGATGGATGGGCACAGAGGTCTTGAAAGCAGAAATAAGAACAGTACAGCACACACCAACACAGAAATAGCCTGTTCTCTCTTGGAATGGAGAGCCAAGGCAAAGCCAGTGCGTTTTAGGAAGGTGGAAACTTGTGCCAACAATTTTTTCCCAGTTTATTTTTGGCCTTTTTATTTTAAGGACTTTTAACCTACAAAGGTGCTCAAAACTCAAATAGATATTTTTCTTTTACTTCTTCCATTGCTTTTATGCCTTGACTCTCATTACTGAGAGGGTATAAAGTTTTAAAATATGTGATTTTTATGGGGTTATCTTCCCTGTATTATTATTTAATTCATATGGAATTTATTAGGGATGTGAGATAAGAAGCCAACATTATTTTTTCCAAAATGTCAAGAAATTTTGCTAGCACCATTACTTTAAAAACTACCCATCACCATTGATTTGTGATGCCACTTTCATAAAATATATAGTTCTTATGTGTACTAAGAGCTGTTGATGTGTTCTTAGCTCTCTTCTGTTTATTTTTTCTGTTCATACTTCTATAAGCCTACTCTAAACCATAGAAAGGGTCTTCTGTAGATAAGACCTACACTATTCTTATTCACTGACTGTTCTTATTTATTCAGTTCATGTTCCAGATAAACTTTATGTTAACTTTTTCAAGTTCAAAAAAAAAAAAAACAACCACCATTAAAATTTCCTTTGAGATCAAATAGAACGTCTCAATTCTTTGGGAGAAGAACTGCCATTTTTACAGTACTTTAATCTCTTCAATCTTACCATCCAGAAATATTTTCTCTCTCAATTTATGCAACTCAATTATGTCACTCAGTAAATATTTACATATTTACTGAGATAGACATATATTCCCTGTGCATTTTTAATACATTTTTCCCCAAGTTATTTGTTTTTGTTGTTACTGACGTTGTGGTGGGAACACCGGACTTTATAACTGAGTTTTGCTAGTTGATAGAAAAGATATTGATGTCTCTACACTTTCCATTGGTCTCCTTTAAATGTTTCCTGTAGTTTTCAGTTGGTTTGTATGTTTTTTTTTTAAATCAATAGAAAGAGTTTCACTTGAAACTCTTAATATTCTCTTGATTATGATTCTGTTTAATGAATACCGGGAAGCGCTATGAAATGCTGAGTTGGCGAGGAAAGAATACTAATCCCACACTTTTAAGATATCCTCACTATCTAATGTATTTTGCTATAAAATTCTAGAATTCCTTAGAGATGAGTAGAACTTTAGGTGTAACAAATCTAATTCTTTCATGTACAGAGAATAAAACAGTCTCTGCTATGTCACTGTTGTAATGTTAGATGCTGGAGACGGGAAAGAAACATTCGTGACCGTGTTATAATAAGCAGTCATCAATTTCAGTATTCTGCTAATTTTACACTTTCATTACCTGTCATTTTCCCCATAAGTGGTATCAGCATCGCTCCCTTTTGTCTCAAAATGGCATAGTTTATATCATAGCAGAGGCAGAAAAGAAGGTTCCACCCACTCCCCCAGGCTGTCTTTCTAAGCTGGTTTCTAAGCACACGGAAGAGGCGTGCACTGGCCGCATCTCCGGAAGTGTGAATGGCCAATGCAAACAAACTGTGAACCTCCAAGTGGAAGCTCACTGCTTTAGAGTCATGTGTATCTGGGGAGACGCAGGGGTGCTTGGAACTCAGGGCAGCCCCACGGAGACAGACCCTGGTGGGAACTTGCATGCTTAAAGCCACCAAAAAATGCTTTAAGGAGCTCTGCAAGCACATACCACTTATTTGCCTTGGAAGATGGGCCATTATCTAAATCTCCTGGAGGGAGCCAGCCCTCCATCAGAGGCTGATGCAACCCTAAGATCAGAGACAACACAGACCTTTCTCATCATTTGTCACCAGTCTGGAATAATCCTGCCCTGCCTCCTGCCATCTCTGCTTCTGCTGTGGCTGGAAAGCCCTCTGAGAGCAATTCCCCGGGGGGAGAAATGAGCTTGATGCCAAGGTCACGTGCAGCCAAGTTCCCTAGACAGCTGAGGACCACCCGTTTTTGCAGCATCACCTCCAAAGCTCACTTCAAAGGGGATAGGGACCAAATCTCCAGCTTTATAGAAAACATTCATGAATTTAGTCAACAAACACAGAGGGAGTTTGTTGTGTGCCCAAGACTTTGAGTTACAAAGGCTGCAGAAGACCTGGTCTCAGCATCAGGGAGAGCATCACCTAAGTGTGGGTAGCAAGGAGGGAGAGACCCCCATGTCCAAGACGGTCTTTGCTATTTTCACCCACAAGAGTCAAGCATCACACCGGATACGAAGCACATAGAATAGTTTGAAGGGAGTATATTGTAATGAGTACAGGGGCCCTTATATATATCGTGAAGTTATAAAGAGGCAAAAAATAATGGGATATATCAGAACACCAAGGCTGGAATCTCTGCTCTTACCACCCATGTGATTTTGAACACTCATGGCACATACAAACCATGTGCATGCAATCCAAGAGGCCCTGACGGGTTATGTAAGGAGACCCAGGAAGACTTGCTGGAAGAGGTGGTTTCTGGGGTAGCTGAAAGGGGACAGAGCCAGTAGGAACCCTGAGACATAGACTCTCACCAGGTGCCTTTCTGTTTCCTTTTTGGGTAGCAAAGCAAGCCCTCAGCCCTCCAAGGTGAAGTTGGTGTCCTGGTGATGGATTTGTTACATAGGCATGAAGCACACAGATGCTGCAGAAAGATATATAGGTACATGGTCATCTGTGCTATCACTGGCTTCACTTGTTGAGAGAGGGGAAAGAAAGTGTTTTCCAATGAGAAAAAAGAACCCAAAATGCGATTTTCAGTCACAACCAGTATTCAGCCCTTCTACCTACAAGTTTTAAAACTTTAGTGACTTGTCTCATGGAGGATCAGAAACCTGGCTTCAAGGGACCAAGGTCAAGGATTGGCTCCCCATTTAGGTCCGTTGGACTGGATTATTCCATAGCTACATTCTGTAACCTCTAAAAGCTTTTTTAATGAATAGGTCAGTATTCCACATGAGCAGGGAGGGGCATGCAAAGTGTGGGCTGTGCTCTTATATCTGCACATCAATCAAGTATTTATTGGATACCCATGCCTTCTGTGTGCTCACCTCTCACTAGAACATGGACTCTCTAAGGGCAAGGACGGTGTCTTATTTGTCTGTGGGAGCTCAGTCCCCAGCACTGAGCTGAGTGTAGGGTAGGTTTCAGTAAAAGTTTGAATGACTGAGACAGCGAATCCCTAGCATGAGAAGAACATTGAAGAAATTCATAGCACGTGCATTGTCCACTGTGAGCCGGTGAAGACAATTCGCTGCTGGCTACCATAGCTTTGAAAACTTGATCTGGGCTGATGGGCCAGTGGGACAGGACCCCCTGCCCCCCACTTTCTGGAGTGTACTGAACGAGACAATCACGCTTGGCAGGGAGATTGCACTCAGCTTAGGGGCAGAGGTCCCGAAGATCCGCTCCCTGAGGGAGGCTGAGTCGTTGACTCCACCTGGTGGCGTCTGCAGGGTGCTCACCTACCTGATGCGAAGCAGAGAGGAGCCGGCAGCCCAGCGCCGGCCATTCAGGTGCAGAAGGGCTGGGACTTGAATGAGCCCCAGAGCGCATCCGTGGGCTCCGAAAGCTGGGCTCCGAACCTCCCAGGCACGGTGGGCTCTGCTCCCGTCATCCCACCCCAGAGAGCAGCATCCCTAGGCAGATGGCCTTATTACTCCCTCAAACAGGATAATAAAGTGTTCTGGGAAAATGCTGTCTGAATGCCCCTGGATGGTCCAATTGTGGAACAGACAGCTGTGAGGTTGGCTCGTGAACCCCCGTTTTCCCAGTGAGTAACCTGAGGTTCAGAGGGGGCTTCCGAGGGAGACAGGTCACCCAGATCTCCCCCCTCCCAGCCAACCCCTCATCTCTGCTACACACACGCTGCCTCTTACCTTCCATGTGCACGGGGCTCTGCCGTTACGGAGCGCAGTCATATGTGACCTAGAACCTAACAGGCTGTCCAGTGAATACAGAAGAGGAGTGCCCTTGTCCATGACGCAGTTGAGAAGGCAGACAGGTGAGGTCAGTAGCGAGTGAACAGCGGGGCGGCACTAGCCCAAGGCCAGCACGCTCTGTGCCCTCCACAGGGGCTGAACTCCCAGAATCCGGCGGTGCCTGCTGTCCTATGTCCTTGCAACCCCAGTGTTCGATTTGAGGAAAGACACCACGTATGACTGGTACAGCTCACTCCATCTAGCAGACCACGAAGGGGAGCTTATTTCTGTCCACTTCGTGGTTTGACAGCCCATCTAGATTGATTGGAAAAAAGAAAAAGAAGAGACCTGAAGGTTTATTTGAGGCATTTCTAGAGCAAGCAAAGCACTTCCCACGTCTCTGTAGGCCTGACAACACGGGAATTGAGAAGCCACAGCACCAAACGCGCGATGGATGTTCCAAAGAAAATGCAGGTTGTTCTTTTTCGAAATCAGGCTTTGGAGATGGTGTGTCTTTTCTTTCTTGAGGTGGTGTTGGACTGTTCATTCAATATGGGTATGTGAGACTTCGTTACGAGAGAAGACAGTTCCAAATGCATAGACTGAATTAGCTGAAACCAAAAAGTGTAAGGGAAAGAAAAGGAAGTGGGGAACTTCCCCACTGGGGGTGGGAAGATGAAATGTCTTGATGAAGCCACAGAACAATATATGAGACAAAGAAATGATAGGGACAAACGTATATACTCCATGAGAAGTGGAACTGTCGTGAAAAGACAGTTTGATCTCTGATCATTTGACCCCAAAGGGAAGAGGACTCTGTGTAGCATTTCATAAACATCCTGTTATCAGAGAGGATTACCCGAACCCATGTCATTTCCCAAGACTGCGTTAACCTAAAATGAAGCAACAGAATTGCTGTTGCTTTTGACTGGAATTAAGAAAACTCAGGAAACACACAACCCTATAAAAATATTTTTTTAAAGAGCAAGGGTCACCAAATGTCCTCAACAAGAAATTCAGAACAAGTCACAGTGGATGTTTGCTGAGACTGGGAACACACAGGATGATCAGTCTAGGCTTTTACATGTACGTCCACAAACGTATACACACATACACATACATATACACATGTGTGCACACATATATGTTCACACTTACATGGGCTGGATCAAGTCCCTCCCAAATTGCTAACCCTTAGTAGCTCAGGATGTGACTGTACTTGGAGATGGAGCCTTTAAAAAAGCAATTAAGTTAAAATGAGGCTGTTAGCGTGGTTCCTAATCCAGTGTGACTGGTGTTCTCAGAAGAGGAAATTTGGACACTTAAAGAGAGTCCAGGGATGCGCATGTGTGCACATCTAGGGAAGACCATGCGAGGGAGGACCCAGCGAGAAGGCGGCCGTCTGTAAGTCCAGGAGAGGCCTCAGAGTGAAACCCACCCTGCCCACACCTTGACCTTGGACTTCTGACCCCCAGAATTGTGAGAAAATAAGTCTGTGGTTTAAGCCACCCGGCCTGTGGAATTTTGCTTTGGCCGCCCCAGCAGATCAATACACACATTATTTTACATTAAATGTATGACTGAAAGTTTTTTATAATGTTTAAGTTAGTCTTTTCCTTATTCTCCTTATGCTTGACTCCCTCTCTCTGCTCCTGGCTCCACCCAAGGTCACTGTGTACAACGTACTTCGTGGGAGTTCTTATTTCTCTCTGTACTCATGTAGTCAAAGAGAGACACACGCACATACAGAGGTGAGGGGCTGTCCTTGCTCTACACAATTAGGATCATATTTCACGGGTTTTCAGCGTCTTGCTTTGCATTACTCCTTAAAACTTATGGAAAAGTTGCAAGTACGATACAAAATAGCCGTTCATTATTTTTTTTTTTTGAACCTTTGATCCGTTTGAGGCAAAGTTGCCAACATGATGTGCCATCGGCTCTGGACACTTCGGAGTGTGCTTCCTTGTCATCTCTGGCAGGAATAGTACAGAAATGATGGGCTCTTCCCGTGGGATCCTATCGGTGGTGCTCAGGTTCTACTCATCATTGCTGACGACACACAGTTTGATGGCTGGTTAAGCGGTGCTGCCAGTATCTGTTTTAGCACAGTCACTCTTTTTCTCCTTGTAGTTAATAACTAGTTGACACTATGCGAGCATTTTGTTCTTCAACTTTCAATCCACTCATTTATTTATATTAGGTGGACTCATAGATTCCTTTTGTATGTAATGGGTTATCATTTGTTAACTCTCATGATTGACTTTGATGTCCATGTCTGTGTCCTTTGGACATGTCCCCCTCATCATTTGAACACTTTCTTGCTTTCTGATACCCGGTGTTACAGGCTCACCTGCGCTTTCCCTGCCCTGGCACTGGAACTGGCCTTTTCTCTAAGGAGCTTCTCTTCCTTTTGCAGAGAATCGGGCATTAGATGCACTCATTGTTATGGGGGGATGGCAAGGGCAGGAGGTGGCTGCTTCCAGTCAACAGAGTTACAGATTATACAGACATATGTACACACTCATATCTATACCCACATACGCACACACACATATAACTATACCTATGTATATATATTCACACACACATATATATATGTGTACACGTGCATCTATACATACACACATCTGAATCTTTACTTATTATGTATATTGACAACCATGAGTTCACACTGGTACCTCCCCTTCCCATTTAACCCCAAAGAGTTTATCCAAGTTCCGAGTTGTCCTTATCTGTAGCTCCCACCTCTGACAGTGAGGCATCTGGGCTGTTCCCCCAGGCAGAATCCCCCTCAGCCCTCCTGGAATTCTCGCCTCACCCTGCCAGGGCTCTGAGCCCCAGCCCAGGCCCCCATAGGACCCTCCTCTCTGCTGGGCCTCTGATACCCCTCGCCGGGCATCCCCTCTAAGCAGATGCTCTCCTCGCTCACCCAGGCCCTGACCCTCCCCCTGGGCCAGCGTCCCTCTAGGCTTCCCCCTCCATGCCCTGCTCAGAATCTGACTTGTCCTGCAAGCTGCCCTCTCACCCTGACTGGCCCCAGCAGCCCGGGTGTGGCTGCCTGCCCTGCACACACAAAGTGGATGAGTTCTTCTGGAAAGGAAGAGAAGTGCAAGGGAAGGGAGGGCCATGTCTGCTACCCTCACTGGGCAGGATCCCGGGCAAATCACTCCATGTCACTTCGTGGAGGTGGGCGTTCCCCCTTGCATGGCACGGGTGTGTCATAACAGCCCATGTGCCCCTCGTTGGCATCCCTTTGTTTCGGTGTTTTACCGCCACAAACAAAGCTGCAATAAGCATCCTTGTATGTGCCTGTGGACTGGGTTTTATGCTTATTTCTATGGGACAGGGTCCCAGGGGTGGGATTGCTGGGTCAAAGGTAAAGATTTTAACAATGTCCAGCAATCCTGTGACAATCTCTGAGAAACTGTTTCTTGACCCGAAGAAACCGAGGTGCTGAGAGGCATCTGACATCCTTGGTAGCCCTGGAGCCCTGGCGGGTTTCAGATGAACCCAGGGAATGCAGGCGTATTCTTCTCGAGTAACCATACCAGCCAAGAAACTCCCTTTCAATCCTTGTAGGTCCCCGTAAGGGGGCGGAGCGAACCCCGTCCCCTCAGCTTTCATAATTCATCCCCTCCCCCCTCCGCATCGGGCTCCATGTTCAGCGGACTTGAATGCCGACTCTCTGCTGTCCCCGGGGGGCCACCCGACAGCGCTCACGACCTAGTAGGGAGGTCGACCAGCAAGCCAGTCCTTGTCATCGCGTATGCCGAGAGCCCTGGGGACACAGGTAGGGGCAGCTCAGACGTGGGGGTGCGCAGGGAGGGAGGCAAGGGCTTCCCAGAGGGGTGACCTATGACCCTGGTCTCGGAGATCAGGTAGATCCCAGCCGGGCAAAGGAAAGGCAGGGCGTGTCCCACAAAGGAAATAGGTGACAGGGAGCGTGGCCCATATGGGCAGTCAGAGTGCACAGGCTCCACCGGGGATGCAGGGACCCCACCTGCTCCAGTAGCTCCCTCCGCCGGCCCGGCTCCTTCCAGCCTCGTGCTTTCCCTCCGGCACCATCCTCGCCCTTCTCCCGAGCAAAAGCCACCTTTCAAATGCCTGGTGTGTGCAGCGGTCCCTGGCTGCTGCAACCACACTTATCTCTTGCCCTGGGAACAGCCAGGTGCCCAGTGCCTGACGCCTCGTGTTTGTCAGATCCCTGCAGCACTGAGCGCCGGAAACTTACCGCGTGTCTCAGCAATTGATCTTAGCCTGGGAAGTGGGTTTGGGGTTCCCCGCTCCCCCTGCTAGAGAGCAGCTCCCTAGGGGTCAGGTGTGCTGTACACAGATGGGGCTTAGCTGGGTGGGCACAGAGAGAAGGAGTAGCTTTGTTCCATTGTCTTTACACATCACAGAGGCCTCATTCCCTGAAAATCCTCCTCACCATCCTGGGGCTCCGCTGGGAATCTAGGTGCGCAAGCAAAATCCTCCTATTTTCAGTTATTTGCAAAGTAATCCAGTGTCCAGCTTTCCCGTCAAGGGGGTGGGGTGAGCAATATGGCAGCCATGGGAAGAGGGGAGGAGACCTTCTTCATGCTTTCTCTTCCCATCAAGGCGGAGGGTGACTACATGCCAGCCAGCTGAGTAACCCCCATGTCTCATGGGCTCCTAAGGATTTAGCTTAAGCAGTTGGCTCAGGGAGCTCTCAGGTGGAGCTGGGACATGGGATAAACGCCGCTGGTGGAATTGCACAGCGTGTGGACTAGTGACTGGAGGAAGGAGGGGACGTGAGCAACCTCACTGCCGGGGTCCTGTGGGTTCTAGCCCCTTCCCTGTGCTGTGAGGGCAGTGGCGGGGTGTCCAGCATCCGACCAGCTGCTGACCACCACCACCCCCACCCCACCCCCAGCCAGCGATGGATGAGGACAGCTGAGACCCACTCACCCTGCAGAGACAGTCACACTGGCATTCTTGAGGTCTTTTCTTTGAAAGAGTTACTAAATTCATCATTAAAGCTAATCTCTATTGGATCAGCTCGGTGCTCTGTGACCACCTAGAGGGGTGGGATAGGGAGGGCGGGAGAGAAACGCAAGAGGGAGGAGGCATGGGGATATATGTATAGCTGATTCAGTTTGTTATAAAGCAGAAACTGACACACTATTGTAAAACAATTATACTCCAATAAAGATGTTTAAAAAAAGTTAATCTCTAAAGGCCATTTCTGATGTATTTTACAGTCTAAACAAAGTTGCACTTTATCTCAAATTGAAGTAACTAAAATAAAACCCATGCTTGGTGGTGGAAGTCAGAGCATATAAAGGAATAAGCTGTTTATGGTGAGAAGTGTGTGCGCCTGAGGCACTGTGGTTCAGAATAAGCTGAAATGGATTAATGCGCCCCTGAGATTACTAGACATCGAAGTCCCATCTATAAGGCAGACCGTTAACAGCTATGGAGTCGGAGGGTGGTGATGTCAAGGTCCTAGCCAAGACCACGCCTTGGAAATGGCTAGTTCAGAGAGTCACGATTAACTCTGGGCACAGCGATTTCTAGGAAACTGCTGTAGCCAATCTCTAAGAGAACTCTTTATCTGTGTGCCAAGTGTCTCCTGGTCAGATTCTGAAATCAGCCAGTAAGCGTTAAGTTGATATTAAAGCCAGTGGAGGTTCTCCCAGGAATTCCTGATGGGATGGGGGTGTGGTCAATGTCACCGACCCTGACAGGAAGAGGCAGGAGGCTGTTCTTCCTGGAACCAGCTTTGTGACCTTGGGCAAGTCACTTAGCTGCCAAGACTTCTTCCAGTCCTAAATGCTCTGATTTATTAACTTTGGGGAGGTAGTTACAGGGTATTAGGTGGACAGAGGCTTTGCTGATG
The DNA here is from genome assembly GCF_008692025.1 of Phocoena sinus. NCBI lineage: Eukaryota > Metazoa > Chordata > Mammalia > Artiodactyla > Phocoenidae > Phocoena > Phocoena sinus. The sequence goes on along the minus strand of NC_045774.1, from coordinate 7,519,195 downwards.
AGAAAAAGAGAAACACATGTTCAACAGTCGATGCTTTCTAATATGCATTGGAATCATTTCTCTGTGTTCATGCTATCAGGCTGTAATCACTTAGATTACAGTGACTGGAATAGGGTGGAACAATTCAGGAAATGTTTGTAAAATAGGCAAGTCCTGAATTTAGAGGGAAAGAAGGAGCCTGACCCGGAATAGGAGGGATGTTCCAGGCAGGGATTAGCTTATCTGGTGCCTTGGAGGAGTGGTGGGTGGGATGAAGAGGGGGTGCTGGGGTTTGGGTGACAAGAGAAAGACTAAGAAGCTAAGGTCATGGTAAAAATGCTTTACTTGCTAAAATAGATACATGCAGACTTTTTGGAAACAAGAACTGTGGACTTGAACAAGAAATCTGCTTGTCTATCAGTTCCAGTTGGTTGTACTTCATGGACCAAGAAAATAAATTTCAGAACTATGATGATTGACATAGTGTAGCTAGCAAGATACTCAAATGCTGGAAGATATGGCTACCAGAAATTGTTGGAATCATCTCAGAATTTAGACATAGAAAAAAGGTAGCTTTAAAAGAATTGAATAGGGCTTCCCTGGTGGCGCAGTGGTTGAGAGTCCGCCTGCCCATGCAGGGGACACGGGTTCGTGCCCTGGTCTGGGAAGATCTCACATGCCGCGGAGCGGCTGGGCCCGTGAGCCATGGCCGCTGAGCCTGCGTGTCCGGAGCCTATGCTCCGCAACGGGAGAGGCCACAACAGTGAGAGGCCCGCGTACCGCCAAAAAAAAAGAAAAAAGAAAAAAAAAAAGAATCAAATAGCATTGTTCTCATATCCCTTCCCCATTTTGACGCAAATCAGCACAAGCTGTCATGTACCTGCACCATGATTTAACTGACCCATTTTACAGACAGAGAGACTGAGCCCTGGGAGATAGAATCTAGAATCACAACATACGTTAACTTCCACGGGCTCTTCAGTAAACAGATCACTTTAGCAAGATCTATGAAAATAAAATGATTTGTGTGTAAGCAGATAGGGTACGGAGTCTCTGGAGAAAGAGAACCAAGCATGGCTTTCTTGACATAAGAGAAGATATTTTTGGCCCAAGCCATTTTGGGGTCTAAACATGGCCACAATGCTTGTCCTTGAACAGGTCTCAGTTATCATTGATCTTGAGGGAACAAAAGAATGAAGAAATGTACGACTGTCATCAGGCAAGAGAAGTAACAATAGCAAAGATAACGTTATCAGTTGTAAAGGCTCCCAGTTCTGTTTCAATGATACAGATTAGCCTGAAGCACTCAACCACCAGATCAACTGGAACCTAATGGATGATGACGTTGACCTTTTCTGACACTCATGACTTCAATCAACTGAAGCCTGGACTGTGTCAGCCACCCAAGCTCCTTCATGAATGTGCGTATACCCTTAGCTTAAAGCTCCCCCAGTTTTGCTGGTCAGAGAAACACTGCTTTGGGAAAGATCCTGGTGTTTCCCTTAGTTGTTGCAAGTAACAAATCCTTCCTTCTCCTGCTCTGTAGCTTGGTTGTGTCTTGGCTCTGATGCCGAAAGCTCAGCCTCTGTGCACCGGTGCCGAATCAAGTCTCAGAGACAGAGTTTTGGGTGAAGTAGAAAAGAATAGCTTTATTGCTTTGCCAGGCAAAGGGGGACATAGCTGGCTCCTGCCCTCGAAAAACTATGTGTCCCAACTGGGGAGGATTTGATGAGGAGTTTTACAGCAACAGTTCAAGGGTGGGATGGCTGATAGGATTAGGGTGTGTGCAGGGCTTGCACTCCTCTAATCTGGTCTCAGGTAATCTTTTTTATAGAGTTTTTAAAAATTGTATTTTATTTATTTACTTTTGGCTGCGTTGGGTCTTCATTGCTGCGTGCGGGCTTTCTCTAGTTGCGGTGAGCGGGGACAGCTCTTCGGTGCGGTGCGTGGGCTTCTCACTGCGGGGGCTTCTCTTGTTGCGGAGCATGGGCTCTAGGTGCTTGGGCTTTAGTAGTTGTGGCGTGTGGGCTCAGTAGTCATGGCTCATAAGCTCTAGAGCGTGGGCTCAGTAGTTGTGGCACACGGGCTTAGTTGCTCCACGGCATGTGGGATCTTCCTGGAACAGGGCTCGAACCCGTGTCCTCTGCATTGGCAGGTAGATTCTTAACCACTGCGCCAGCAGGGAAGTCCCTCAGGTAATCTTTTTTTTTTTTTTTTTGCGGTACGTGGGCCTCTCACTGCTGTGGCCTCTCCCGCCGCGGAGCACAGGCTCCGGAGGCGCAGGCTCAGCGGCCATGGCTCACGGGCCCAGCCGCTCCGCGGCATGTGGGATCTTCCCGGACCGGGGCACGAACCCGTGTCCCCTGCATGGGCAGGCGGACTCTCAACCACTGCGCCACCAGGGAAGCCCCAGGTAATCTTCTTGATGAGCTTCTCTGGTTACTTTAATGTAGCCTCAGGTGGTCTTTCTCTGGTATGAAGAATAAAGACATTGTTATGTGTATCCCTTGAGGTGGAACCAGGACTCTACCCCAAGGCTGCACTATTGTTTCTTAGCTGCCCCTCCCTTGTCTTTGCATCCTTTCCCTTCCCAGATTAGCGACTGTTTGAATCTGCCCCTTGGAACACAGGGAGGGTCATGGAGGCTGGAGTCAAGAAACAGGGGACAGAAAGCCTTCTGGCTTCTGTGCCCAGGAGCCCCACAGGGTCCCGCTGGGTTTCAGCTCGACACCCACCAAGAGGCGAACCAGTTTTTCAGGTAACATGTCTTACTCTGATTTGCAGGGGGAGCTTTGGGGTTGGGGGTGGTGGTAGCAGGAGACCTTTGTGTTATACTTTCTTGCTAGATTTAAATCCTGAAGTATACTCTAAGCTCTAGAACCTTTGGATTAGAATATTGTAGAATCACAGAAACATGAAGTCTTCATGGATCTAGTCTTGTTCCCCGAAAACTGGGCTCACCTCTTGGTGGGTGTCGAGCCAAAAGGTTGGGAGATGGAAGGGTTTATTATTGATACTTGCAGCAAGTAAGGAGAACCCCAGGGATCTTCCCCAAAGCAGGGTCTCCCCGAACAGCAAAATTGGGGAATTTTTAAGCTAAGGGTACAAGCATATTCATGAAGGGGCTTGAGCAGAGCAGAATTCAGCATAGAACTGGGGCCAAGGTCAACGGAGTCCTAGCTTTAGTTGATTGAAGTCACGAGGGTCAACACTGTCATTCTATCCTCCTCCTGGGTGCAGAGCTCAAAAACGGTATCAGATTGTTATGTATTTCCCTTGAGAAGGAACTAGGACTCTTTTATCACTGAACGATTGTTTCTTTACTGCTTTTCCTTTGTTTCTGCACTTCCTTAACTTCCCTTAAGATCACTGATTAGTGAGACCTGTTCAAGGGCAGGCACCGTGGCCAAGCTTAGATCCCAAAATGGCTTAGGCCAAAAATGGCTTCTCTTATGTCAGGAAAGCCAGGCCTGGTTCTCTTTTTTTTTGACATCTTTATTGGAGTATAATTGCTTTACAATGGTGTGTTAGTTTCTGCTTTATAACAACACCTGGTTCTCTTTCTCTGGGGCCCCCTACCCTACAGTCTGTCTCCTCATTTAACAGGTGAGTCAACTGAAGCCACAGAGATCCACACATGACTGATTCAGCTTGGTGCCTAATAGGCAGCTGGACACGTATGCCCACAATGGAACTCTGAAGCCATGTGCTGACCACCAAGGTTGAAGGATGGCATTAAAGGGGTCAGGCTAAATAACTGTGGGGCTATCATTAATAACTGTGGGGAAGGGATACATATCTGATTGGAACTTTTCTATATACATATTTGTTGTAGAAATATAAGCAGATAAAGTAGGGGATCCCCAGAGGAAAAGAATCAGATAAAGCTTTCTGACATAAGAGAAGCCATTCTACATCTAGGCCATTTCGTGGTCTAAGGCAGGCCACAAGCCTTGCCCTTGAACTGGTCTCAGTAATAATGATCTTAAGCAAACAAAGGAACAAACGACTGTTATCAGGCAAGAGAAGTAACAACAGCAAAGATAATAAGTCAGTTGTAACTCCCAGTTCTGTGTTAATGGTAGAGATTAGCCTGCAGCACTGCCTTGAGCTGTTCTGCAGAATTCAACACCCCCCACCCCCACCCCGTCAAGCACTCACCTACCAGATCAACTGGAATCTAAAGGATGAGGGTGTGGACCTGCGTGACTTCAATCAACTAGAGCTTGGACTCTGTCGACCTAGGTCCCAATTCCATGCTGAATTCTCCTCCTCAAGTCCCCTCATGAATATGCATGTGCCCTTCACTTAAAATTCCCCCCGTCTTGCTGTCTTTCCCACTACTTTGGGAAAGATCCCCCGTGTTCTCCTTACTTGCTGCAAGTAATAAATCCTTCCTTCTCTTGATATTTGGCTTGCTTGTGTCTTTTGGCTGAACATCCATCAAGAGGCACACCCAGTTTTCGAGTTTTAGGGTAAAAGGAAGATGTGAAATAGGGGATAATTAAAATTTTTTTTTCCCAAACAAACAACTCTTTATTGAAGTTTAGTTGATTTACAATGTTGTGTTAGTTTCAGGCATACAGCAAAATGATTCATTTATATACACACATACATATATGTCTTCTTTTTCAGATTATTTTCCATTATAGGTTATTACAAGATATTGAGTATAGTTCCCTCCACTATACAGTAGTCCTTGTTGTTCATCTAGTTTTTTTAATTTAAATTTTAATTTTTTTATTAGGATATAGTTGTTTTACAATGCTGTGTTGGTTTCTACAGTACAGCGAAGCGGAGTTCCCTGTGCTATACAGCAGGTTCTTATTAGTTATCTATTTTATACATGTTAGTGTATCTATGTCAGTCCCAATCTCCCAGTTTACCCCCCGCGACCACCCCCACTCCCGGAATTTAAAATCGTTGACAAAGCACATTGATATCTGTGGAAGAACTCTAAAACTTCCTGAAATAGCAACATGCTCTGCTCACTTTCTAACGAGGTTGGCTGAGGATTAAAGTGAGAGGTGTGGGGAAGCCTGGACTCTCCTCGGCGGGGCTTGCCTGCTCTGTGTGTTCCTGTGGAGGGGAGAGGGGCAATGGCAGGGGTGTCAGGCAGGGCATCTCCACCAGGCCCCCAGGCTGGGTCTGTTCAGCTTCTACAAGACGGGACACAGGAGCATCTTTCCAGGGCTCCGCAGACAGGCGATCCTTCCGCACATCACATGCTGCTAAAGGAAGCCCTGCCTTTAAAACAGGAAAGCTTAAAAAGAGCAGTCATGCCTCATGCCTGGAAAGTACCTCTGCTATACCAAACACCATCACACCTGCCTTCTTATTTGACCTCCACAGTGAGCCAAAACAGATTACATAGGACAAAATAAAAGATCAGTGAACTTGCAGATTGACTAATAAAAATGATAAATTCTGAAAAACAAAGAGAAACAGAATGAAAAGATATCGACTGGTAAGACAAGATCAAGCAATCTAAAAAGGTGTAACTGGAGTCCCAGAAGAAATAAAAAGAGGAAAATGTGGCAAAAAATATTACTTAAAAAAATAATGATATAAGACTTTCCAAATTTGGTGAAAAACCATAACCTTATAGATCCAAATAGTTCAGAAAACTTATGTAGGACAAATACAAAGAAACCCACACCTTGGCATGTCATAATCCAACTGCTGAAAATCAAAGATAAAGAGAAAATCTTGGGAACAGGAAAACAAAAACAAAAAAGCCACAATGACTATAGAGAAGCAACAAGAAGAATAATAACTGACTTCATATCAGAAAATAAATAAATAAATAGGTGAGAATGCAGTGGAGTAACATCTTTAACGTATAAAAAGAGAATGCCTGCCAACCCAATTCTTGTTTATTTATTTTAAAAAATTTAAATTGAGGAAACCCAGAATTCTATACCCAGCAAAAATATCCTTCAAAAATGAAGGGAAAGACCTTTTCAGATGTCTGAAAATTGGGAGAATCGATTACCAGCAGATCCACATTATAAGAAAAAAAAGATGTTCCTCAAGTGGGAGAGAACTGACTCCAAATGGAAAATTAGACCTACAAGGAAAAAAGAAAAAAAAAAAAAGAGGACCAGGAGTAAATATATGGGCAAATATAAAAGATTACATATTTTTTTATTCTCTTAATTTCTTTAAAAGACACAATTCTGTGTAACACCGTATTGGGGGTTTATAAAGTATGCAGATGTAATATGTATGACAACAGCAAAACTAAGTATGATGAGGAGTAGGACTCTATTGTTACAAGGTCCTTACATTTTCTGAGAAGTGATACCACATTAACTCTGCATAGATTGTGATAAATTAAGAATTCGTATTGTAATCCCTATAGGAACAATTAGAAGAATAGTGAAAAGAGATGAGCTGAAAAGCCAGTCTTTCAGACTGTTGGACGCTGAGTTGTGCCTCTTAGATCCCCCTTCAAAAAAAGACTGGTTGCCCCAGCTGCTGGAGTGCCCTTGGCAGACAGCCTCCCACTGGCAGACCCTTCACGGGTTATGCTAGGTGCAGAGAACTGTCTTGCCCACCCCTCCTTGGGCAACTCAGGACAACCCTGAAGGACCATTGTAGGGGGCCTGTGGGGTTTCTGTGGGGTCTTCTGGGGCTATTGTTGAACCTACAGCACAGGTCAACTTCTCCCCCTGCCCCATTCTCCTTTCTCCTCCCTTCCCAAAGCTTTGCTCTCAAGGCCACGTCCTGACCAAGCACTGTGCATGCTTGATTCCACCTCAGAGACTTCTCTGGGGAACCCAATCCACAGCACTTGGTAGCAAGACTGGGCTGAGAAAGCAGGTGAAAATATGGAGTTTGGGAGCCATCACACGCACTTGTCTGGCTGGTGACGAGGACCCCATCACTGGTGACAGGTGGAGATAGCCCCTGGTGCAAGGCAGTTAGCCTAATGGCTTAAACTTTCTCTGGTGGTGAACTGGGATGGCCTAACAGGGCCAAGAGATGTGATGTGATAAAGCTGATGTGATATATCAGGTGCTTAAGAGAAAAATAGAGGCTGAGATTGATGATCAAGCAAGTGGAGGCCTCCTTGGTAGCATACAAAGATGCTCTCCTTTCCGGCAGAAGGAAGGAAAATAAAGCTGAGGATGACCCAAGCTTATTGGTCAGAGTAGTCAAGCTCCAAAGAAGGTTAAATGCCAACCAAGGCAGGTTGTAATGCCAGAGTTGGGGCCCTTATGGGAAAGAATATGACCAGGACTCATGCAGTGGGGTCAACTGGGTCAGTGGTTCTCCAGATATATATATATTTAATATGTTCGAGATAAATTTCACCATCACAATGATTTTAAAGTCTGAAATTCAGTGGGTTTTAGTATATTCAAAATATCGTGCAACCATTACCACTGTCTAATTCCAGAATATTGCCATCATCCCCCAAAGAAACCATGTACCTCCCAATTTCCTCTTCCTCCCAGGTGCTGGAAATCACTAATTTACTTTCTGCCTCTACCAATGTGCCTATTCCGGACATTTCATAAAAATGGAATCTTACAAAGTGTGGTGTTTTGTATCTGGTTTCTGTCACATAACATAAAGTTTTACAGGTTCATCCATGCTGGGTCATCCACGTGTCAGGTCACTAAGACTTACACCTTTGTTTCTTCTGAGAGTTTTATAGCGTAGCTCTCATGTTTAGGTCTTTGCTTCATCGTGAGTTAAATTTTGTATATGGTGTGAAATAGGGAGCCAAAGTTAGTTTTTGCACGTGGCTATTCAGTTGTTCCCACACCATTTGCTGAAAGACTATTCTTTTCTCCACCGAATCATGTTGGCACTCTCTTTTTTGTTTGTTTGCTCCACTGATTTATTTACCATTATGTTAAAATTACAGTTAAGTTACTGTAGTTTTTTTTTTTTTAACATCTTTATGTTAAACTGCTTTACAATGGTGTGTTAGTTTCTGCTTTATAACAAAGTGAATCAGTTATACATATACATATGTTCCCATATCTCTCCCCTCTTGCGTCTCCCTCCCTCCCACCCTCCCTATCCCACCCCTCCAGGTGGTCACAAAGCACCGAGCTGATCTCCCTGTGCTATGTGGCTGCTTCCCACTAGCTATCTACCTTACGTTTGGTAGTGTATATATGTCGATGCCACTCTCTCACTTTATCACAGCTTACCCTTCCCCCTCCCCATGTCCTCAAGTCCATTCTCTAGTAGGTCTGTGTCTTTATTCCCGTCTTACCCCTAGGTTCTTCATGACATTTTTTTAAATTAAATTCCATATATATGTATTAGCATACTGTATTTGTCTTTCTCTTTCTGACTTACTTCACTCTGTAGGACAGACTCTAGGTCTATCCACCTCATTACAAATAGCTCAATTTCGTTTCTTTTTATGGCTGAGTGATAGTCCATTGTATATATGTGCCACATCTTCTTTATCCATTCATCCGATGATGGACACTTAGGTTGTTTCCATCTCCGGGCTATTGTAAATAGAGCTACGATGAACATTTTGATACATGACTCTTTTTAAATTATGGTTTTCTCAGGGTATATGCATGTTGGCACTCCTGACAAAAATCAATTGACCATAGATGGTCACTCTGCTGTCCCAGCTGCTGCCACCATGTCTGCACTCCAGACAGCAAGAAGAAGAAAAATAAGGAAGAAAGGCACATCAACATCAACTCTCTTTCAAGGAGACTTCCCAAGGTTCTACCCAATCTACTAGCATCTCCTTGGATGGAACTGGGTCCATGGCTGCACATCTCTGCAGAGGAGGCTGGGGGATGCAGTCATTACTCCAGTTGTTAGAACTCACTGTGAATTTTAATTTTTCATTCATTTACCTCATTTATTAGGAGCTATTGATAGATTAATATAAAAGTGTAATTCTTCAATAAACTTAAAAGATATTAATATTAACTAAATATAAAACATGCATATAATATAGAGATGATCAACCAAGCTAAAACAAATTCTTTGAAAAATCTAATACAAATGGACAAAACTTCGGTTAGATTAATGAAGAAGAATAAAAGAAAGCACAAATCACTGATGTAGCCGATGAAAAGAGGGACAGAAGGACGGATGCTGCAGTGGAATTTCCTCCTGCCTTAGAGATGCAGGCAGCTCTGCATTCTGCTGTATTAACCTCCTAACATCAACCAAACCTGAGCCCTCTCCCATGCCCGGAGCCCCCTTTGCTCGGCCCTTCGTTAGTTTCATCTGTGCTCTTGCCCTGGCCCCTAACTGGACTCCCCACCCGTGCCCTCCTCCGCCCTACCTGAACCGTGCTCTTCAGATGCCGGTGTCCTGCAGGAGAAATCTTCCACCAAGAACCTGGCATTCAAGCCCTTCTTGCTCTGGAGCTGATCTCTTTTCACCTTTGCTTTTTCTACTTCAGTTAAAATACGCTCCGTTTTCTAAATTCACCCCTGTAACTTCCAACCTCCAGAATCTCACTGATGCTTCTCCCTGCACTTTTCTTCTCCTCAGAGAGCCCAAATGTCACCCAGTAAAACTGCACTATTCCTATCAAGTCCCCAACTTGAAAACTGGACTTCCTCCACTCAACAGTTTAATAATTTTGTGGATTTTTAAACTTTGATGTGGTTTCAGACATACAGAAAAGTTGCGAGAGTAATAAACAAGTCTGTGTACCATTTCTCACAGTTACTAACTACTACTATTTTGCACTATTTTCTCTCCCCCTCCGTACACACACACACACACACACACAGAAAGGAAGTTGGCGACGTGGTGCTTCCTATCCCTTAAATACTTCTGCATGTATTTCCTAATAACAAGGATATTTTCTTACACAACCACAGTGCAATTATCAAAATCTGAAAGTTCAACATGGATGCAATGCTATTATCTAAGTCAAAGTCAGTATTCCAGTGTCTCATCAATTGTCCCGATAATGTCCTTCATAGCTATTTTTTCCAGTCCAGGATTGGTCCAGGACCATGCCCTTCCCTTAGTTGTCACGTCTCTGGTCTCCTTTACAGTGGATCAGTTCCTCAGCATTTGTTCGTCTTCCTTCTAGGGCTGTGACCGAATGTGTCATACAGGGCTTAACAAATCAGAAACCCAGGAGCCATCTTTACGCCTTCTTCTCTTTCCCCCACTTACCTACCATCACCAGCTACTGTTGATTGTAACCTCCTAAATATCTCTGGGGTCATCCATTTTTTCCATATCCATCTCTCAGTTTATCCAGCTAGAACATCTGTCTCACCAGGACTCCTGGAATACCCTCCTAATTAATTGCTTTTCCTCCTCTCGTGATTGGCCCTCTCCAATCCATGCAGTACCTGGCAGCCGCTGTCATCTTTTCCAAATGAAAACTGGATCCTCTTACTCCCCCAATTAAAAGCATTTGATGGTTTCCCACTGTCCTCAAGGCAAAGGCTACAAAGCCCTAGGTGGTCCCTGCACCCCACTGCCTCTTCAGTCTTGTGCTGAACTGAGAAATCTCCCCTCGTGCTCCAGAGTCCAGCCTCACCAGCTCCTTTCAGCTCCTTCAAGCCTGTGTGCCTCCCAGTGGGAGAGACGTTGCTCAGCTTCCCCCCGCAACCCCGGGGAGCACCCTCATCTCCTTGCCCACTGCTCATCTCTGTCTCTGAGCTCTCAGCTCACAGGGCATTTCCTTCCAAGTTCTTTCCTGCCCGTCTGCTTGGGCGGGGTTTCATCATTATACCTGTGAAAAGACGAGTTTACCTTCCTCTCTCTCTTCTTCCTGAAGCCTGGCACCTTGTAGATCTAAAATAAGAGAAGGGCCCTTTTGCAACTCCAAGCCAGAAAGGAGATGGACAATCTTTTCACCTGGTGAAAGTACAGGAGATGTGCTGGCGGCAGGCTGACCTCCACAGCGCTGGGAATCTGACTGGTTTGTAGATGTCCCTCCTGGAGGTGGAGCCACTGTGGGGGAGGGCTTTCTCCTGTGTCTCAGCCTCGGGGGTCTGCACCTCACACCCCCTTCCAGCAGCAGAGCGTGGTGGAGAAGTAACAAGTGCCCACCCACGCTGGAGGCCACACAAAAGGAGGGGAGGCTTTGGGGACCAGGAAAGAATGAAGTGACTTAAAGATACAAGGGCTTTGACATACACACACTAATATGTATAAAATGGATAACTAATAAGAACCTGCTGTATAAAAAAATAAATTAAATAAAATTCAAAAATTCCAAAACAAAAAAAGATCCGAGGGGCTGAGGGAAGATGGTATAAGAGGGAGGGTCCCCCCAAATCCAGAATTAAGGCGTCTTTCCCTCCATGAGTGGTCTGTGCACTCAGGGTAAGTGCAGAGGATGGTACATGGTGTAGAGAATCCAATCCCGACTTTCTATAATTGTCTCTGGGCCAAGGTATGGAATGACTGAACACTCTTGACAACCCACACGCGTGCTGGACTGGGCTTGTCCCGCCCCACTCCTGTGCTTTGGCCTCAGGAGGAAGCACACACCTTGACCTTCCTCCAGAGGATGACAGGGGTCAAAGAGCACATCCAGGCAGGAGAATGCTTTTGTTACTGACCTTGCCATCTTCCCTCTCCAACTGGAGGTTACATACATCCTCAGGGTGCCCTGCCCGCTTGGCCACAGCTAACTGGACCAGGCGTGGATACCTGACTCATGATCCACAGATTCTCTTTTCTGCAAATCTGAAATTAGAGCCATCAAGCTTTCTTTGATTTCTTGGTTTAGTAGGCCTTAGAGTTTAGGCAGACACATTTGCTGTGCGGATAAGGAAGGAACAAACCAGGGCTATAGAAAGTGAGAGAAGAATGGTCAGACACGCAAGAAACTCTGCATCTTCCAGGAAGGGAGACAGAATGAATAGACACTTTAGTTGCTCCCACCTTTCCAGCTCCAGGCTTTACAGTGTTCAGTTCTAGTTTGGCATTTGGTCCCAGCGTTTCACCTGCCCTTGATCTCCATGAGCTACTCCTCTTTCTTCTGATAAAGTCTCCTTTCAACTCCAGCTAATTTAAGTGAACTTCTGTTTTTATAAACGAAATAATCTATTACTTAGAACCAATGATCTCTGAGTTGGTTTCCATTACTTATCACCAATAATAATCTGAGATTTGTAGCCGACAATTTTATGATGTGTACTTAATTTTAATTGGTTGTAACCCATCAAAAACAACAAATTAAACAAACCAACAGACCCAGCTGGTGTGGTTAAGACAGAGCTGGAAGGTCGCTGTGCCAGGAATCTAAGAAGTCTTCAGGTTCAGTGTCACTTTGGTCAGCAGAATCCTAAAGATACCCCAGGTTTCCCATCCCCTGGCTGTTCAATCAGACACTAATCTAGGTAAGAACTTTGCCGGTGCAGTTACGGTTAGGCATCACTTGACTTGTAGATAAGATTATCCTGCATTAGCAGGTGGGCCCAGTGTAATTACATGAGTCCTTTAGAAGAAGAAGAGGCAGAAGGGGAAGGAAAGGGACATTCCAAGCAGAGGAAGGACTCAATGCTCTATTTCTGGCTTTGAAGATGGAGGGGGCCACAAGTCCAGGAATGTGGGCAGCCTCCAGCAGGTGAGAACGACTCTCAGCGGACAGCCAGCAAGGAAAGGACCTTAGTCCTACAACCTCATTGGACTGAATTTGTCCAACAACACAAATGAGCCTAGAAGTGGATTCTTCAGATAAGAGGCCAAGCCAGCCGACTCCAGTGAGACCCTAAGCAGAGAACCCAGTTGAGCCGCACTGTGGCCAGATTTCTGACCCACGGACCCTGTGACCTAATAGATGGGTCTTGTTTTAAGTTACTCTGTTTGTGGTACATATTATTACGGAAATAGAAAACTAATATGACTGTCATCTGGGGTACATCAGCACCACCTCGGGAATCCAACACACTCCAAGGCCAGAGGCCATCCTCTCTACCATCTGGTTCAGGTCTCTTGCTTGTAAATCAAACAAAGGGAAAAAGAAAAGGAAAAACAGAACTTTAGGTCAAGCCTTGCAGTCTATCCTTGGGACCTCTTCATGTAGGTGTGGTCAGTATGTGCACATTAATGAGGTTTTTAAAATCACAATAAATGATAAAGTAACTGATATCCTTAACTGAAGGTCAAAGTCGTCCTAATTCACGGGGCTAGGAATCTCCAATCGTGGAATTTATAATTAACCCTCCTCCCATGCAGGTTGGCGATACTATAAAAACAACCTTTCTCAGGATATTTTGGGAGTTATATTCCCAGTGAGAAATGAGAAATGCAGACCCACATGGAACTGGAAAGGCTATCAAGAGAAAATAATTTGCTAATCTTCATGGGGCTGGAAAGGGAGAGAGAGGATACAATCTCAGGCTTAACCTTTTTAAAAAGAGAGAGAAAGGCTCAGGGGAGTCATTTGGGTATTAGACCCAGGCTCCCAGCTGTGGCCAGGAATCAGGGTACAGACGTTCTGATCCCCACTCTTGGAGCTGGATGGGTCAGCAGAGCCCGGACTGGATTTATGTTGGTGGAGTTTATGGGGGTACGAGAGGGGAAGTGTGAGAAAGTGAGTATTTTAGTGGCTCCAAAAGGAGGAGACCAACGCCAGGGGTAGGGATGGTGCTTCTCCTGCTGTGAACGTGAGATTTGGAGTCCTGGGAAAGAAGGGGCAGCCCAAAGGCTGAAGGACCTCTGCTTGGAAAGCCTCTGAGTCTCTGAGCAGAAGCTTCACGGCCCAAGAAAACCCGCATCGACATGGAGGCCGGCCTCACCCTCCCTCCAGCCCAGAGCCCCAGGGCCAGCTGCGCAGAGTGGGCAGCAAGACACCTACTCACGGGGCTGCCGGCAGAAGGGTGATGGGGAAACGCCCGGTGAGCCAGAGCAGGGCCAGTCCGCAGGCTCGTTTCCGAGGGTGGGGGAAGCCTCTGGGGTAGGGGGCAGGCAGCACCAGGGGCCTGACTTAGCAGATAAGGTGCATGGCCTCAAAGCCCTCACCATTTAGGCAGAAATGCCAAGTGATGTCATTTGCTCCTAAAGGCTGGTGAGGCCAAGAATATTCAGGCTGCACCCTCATGCCAAAAACACGAGTGTGGGCTCCTTTAAGAGTCTGTACCAAGATGGAAGACAGCTTTTTCCGTTGAACAACAAAAGCAAAAAACCCCAACGTCCCTCAGAAGAAGCCTGTGTCGAGGTGGAGCGGAGGGGCTTCTTTTAAACAGCGCTCCCTCCGGTCCCTGAACATCCCCACGCATCTCCCCCAGGTCATAGAAAGCACAGTCCCATGAGGGCTAATCCCCATGCCCGCAGCCTCCCTCCAAGCCCCAACCTCAAAAAATTCTAAACACAAAAAATCAAGAACAACAACTCAGTTGAGCCCTGGTTTGGGCAAGAGATCCTGGGTTTGCCAGGGGAAGGCTACCTTCCCTGGCCTACTTTTAGAGCACAAAGTGGGGGTGGCGGGAAGGACCCGTCCTTTATTTTTATATCAACATGTATTTTTCCAGGTACAGGGTAGCGGGTTGAACGGTGGCCCCCCGCAAAAGACATGTCCTAAGCCCTGGACGTTGTGATTGTGACCTTATTTGCAAAAAAGGTCTTTGCGGATGTAATTAAGGAAAGTGTCTCAAGGTGAGATCATCCTGGATTGTCATCCCTAAGTCCGATGACAAGTGTCCTGATAAGGGACGCACAGAGGCGAGCCACAGGGCGCAGAGGACACGGCCACGAGAAGACAGAGACAGAGATTGGAGAGATGCTGCCACCAGCCAAGGGCTGCCTGCAGCCCCCGAAGATGGAAGAGGTAAGGAACGGATTCTCCCCTGTAGCCTCAGGAGAGAGCCCAGCCCTGCCCACATCTTGGTTTTGGACTTCTGGTCTCCAGAACCACCAGAGAATAAATTTCTGCTGCTTTGAGCCCCTCCATTTGTGGTCATTTGTCACAGTAGCTATAGGAAATGGAGACACGCAGTTACAGGAATTAAGTCTACGTTTTAGCCTATACTCTCCACTCCTTCCTTTTCTGTCACTCTCAGTTCTGGTCAGGAGGCGGCAAAAAGCTTTCTGATGTCTTTATTTGTGACTGCCTCAAAGCAGGCCAATGCAACAATTGAACATTGAAATAACAGTAACTGAAGGTATGGAGTATGATGTCAGAATTCTCACTATTTTGAATGCTGGCAACCAATGCTAGGAAGACTTGATTGACAATGGACTTGCGAGGGGGACACCGAGGGTCCGCAAGATTTATCATGTGACTTAGCAATGATCTGTTTCATCGTCTACATCGGAGGTCTTATCACCTGTGACGGGGGAGGTGAAAAGGGTGGAAAATGAGGGATGAGGGATGCCAGTATTCTGCTACGGTTGAGTCAGGAGACACTTTCCAAGGTTGCTAGAATAAGAAATAAAGATAAAGGGCTTCCCTGGTGGCGCAGTGGTTGAGAGTCCGCCTGCCGATGCAGGGGACACGGGTTCATGCCCCGGTCCGGGAAGATCCCACATGCCGTGGAGTGGCTGGGCCTGTAAGCCATGGCTGCTGAGCCTGCGCGTCCGGAGACTGTGCTCTGCAACGGGAGAGGCCACAGCAGTGAGAGGCCTGCGTACTGCAAAAAAAAAAAAAAAAAAAAAAAAGATTAATAACTTCATTTTTAAAAAGAAGAACTAAAAATTGTTCTGTAGTCATAAAATATGTAGAGGATTATGGGAAAGGAATGCTTACGTTTTGTAGAAGAGTCACTAGACCCTATCAGGAGTTGCTAAACAAGAAACGGAGGGAGTTTCCTGGTGGGCTAGTGGTTAGGACTCTGTACTTTCACTGCCACGGCCTGGGTTCAATCCCTGGTCGGGGAACTGAGATCCTGCAAGGTGCACAGCACGGCCGAAAAAAAAAAAAGGTAGTTGAAAAAAAAAAAAAAAAGAGAGAGAAATGGAAGTAACATCCAGTAGGGCTAAAGATGTAGAGCAATCAGCTCTGGGAAGTCCTGAGAATGAAATCATTACTAAACGGTTAGCTCCGGGAGGTGGCCCCAGGGACGTGGGCGGTTCATAGGGAGATTGTTGATTTTCCACATTCCCTTCTGTATCTTTTTTTTTTTATGTGTATGTATTATTTTAAATTGATTTCTTAAATAAAATAATCCAATAATCTACCTTCTCTCCCCTTTGCAGTGTATTTCAAGGTAGAAGTTGGAGGCAGTGAAAAAGGAGGACAGAGGAGGCAGGATAACCACGAAGTCGGGTCCCCTGTGGCCCTTTCTCCCACCCTGGGTATCAGGTGCCCCAGAAAGGACAACTTGTAATGAGCTCCAGAGTTCTTGGAAGGTCGCAGTGTCACGGAGGCCCTGGTTGGACTTAGGTCCCGGCGCCCACATTTCATGAAGTCAACTCTGGCAGTACCAGGGTGCCTCTGTGCCACGCCTGGGCTGGGGTCACAAATCTGTGAAGACAGGGAATAGCAGGGGAATTCAAAGATTGACGAAAGCAGCACTGAACACATCTGCGATGCTTCTTCTCCGGGAATAGCTATGCTGGCGTTGTACCACTGCTCCTGATTTCACGTGGAAGGTACCGTGAGCACTAATATCTGTGGCAAGTAACAGAGCATGTTATCAGCACTCATGGGCTTGCAGGTCACCCAGAAGACCCTGGATAATTTTGGACTTGGGAGGGCTTTAAAATTTATTTAGAAAAGAGTCAGGATAAAGGAGTCAATTCCATCCAGTTCCATCCAGTTTTCTCTCCCTCTCTCCCACCGCCATTTAGAATTCATTTCAAAGGTGGATTTTGGAGGCAATTTTAATTCTTTGGGGGCTATGTAGCTGTGCTTATCACAGACAGAAATTAGCGAGCCTTTTCACTAGGTACTGGAGAAGCCTGTGCTCAGAAATGCAAGGGGCGATCTGTCATCCAACACTTTTTTTGGGGAAATCCTATTTTCTATGATCTGGACCATGTCGATTTCAGGCAGTCACCATTTACCATCTAGAGCAATAAGGAAGGCCTTTTCCATGACAGACATGGGAGCCAAAAGGAGTGTGGGTGGGTGGTGCCCACAGTGACCCACGGACATTCCACGGGGTTCTGCCCAAGCCTCTTGGGCCACTGTTAACTGATTTGCAAATACAGAGTCAGGGACCCGCGAAAGTCATCACTAATGCTGATAAAGACACAGAACAGGCAAATACAGAACGGACTGAGAATCCTGGTTTTAGGCTCAGAAACCGGAGTCTGAATCCCAACTCGCTCTCTTGCTGATGGTCTATTTTTTCATGTCTGAACTTCAGTCTCCCTGAAAGAGAAAAAAGCATCGTGACCAGGTGAGAACCCCATCAGCTTTAGAATCTGACAGATTTCGAGTTGGATTCCATCCTTGCTGTACTTTGTATGAGTCAACTCTCTCCTAACCTTGGTTTTCTCCATTAAAAAAGGGCATGAAGATTAAACGAGATGACATGTGTTAAAGTGTCTGGGACATTCTAGTTTCTATTCTCCTGAAAGAGGTAAGAGATGAGGAAGTTAAAAAGAAATTCTGCCTTCCACAATGAGGCAGGAAAAAGAGGCAGGGACGTGGGGAGGACTGAGAATGGAGGCAATGGCAAGTTTGGGCCCATGAAGTGAGAAGGCTCCGGTTGCTACTTGAATGACAGAAGCAAGCATCCATTAGCTTGGAGGCATATATAGACTTGGGATCTATTTGCTATTAACTTTGAGGCATATATTGTATATTCTTGGGGTACATTTGCTATTAACTTTGAGGCATATATTGTATATACTTGGGGCACATTTGCTATTAACTTTGAGGCATATATTGTATATTCTTGGGGTACATTTGCTATTATATATTGTGTATACTGGGGGTACATTTGGCTATTAACTTTGAGGCCTGCATACACTTGGGGTACATTTGCTTCTGCAGCCACAACTACTCTCATAGTTGCCCAAGGAGAGTCTGTAGAATGAGAAGAAGAGAGTGATTTGGGCAGAACCTTGTTGAATGCCCACTTTGAGGGGGTGGTCAGAAGGAGAGAACCCACCAAGAGGTCTGAAGAGTGGGCGGGGGCCTCACAGAAGCCAAGGGAAGAAAGTGCTTCAATAAGGAGGGAAAGTCAAGAAGAACTGTCTTACCAGTTGGATTTAGCCCAAAGAAGGTCTGTAGTGATCTTGTCCGGATAGTCTTAGAGGAGTGGTGGGTATCAGCTCTCCTGCAGAGGTTGAGGAGGGAGAGGGAGCGAGGCGGACACGGGCTCTCTGAGCAGGTTGGGTAGCGCCCGGAGGAGAAGTGCGGTTGCAGGAAGGTGTCTTTCTTTCTTCTTCCTCCTTTCCTTTCTTTCCTTTTATTCTATTCCCTTCATTCCTTCCTATCTTCCTCCCTTCTTTTCCTTCGATGAGTAGAAAGACATAAGCATGCTTAAATTCTAATGAAAGAGGAAATGGAAGCTACAGGCAAACAACTTCCGAAACTCTTCTCTACTGCCCAGACGGCTTTCTCATAGAACCAATAAATTGCCCATCAAACACCTCCATCTGGATGTCCCTTGGGTGCCTGAAGTTCAATATTGTCTAAAACTGCTTTTTCTGTCTTTCCTCCCAGTGTTTGCTTCTTTTATCCTCTTGACAGGCACCACCATCCACCCTCCCAGTCGCCCCAGTCAGGGACCTGTGGGTCACCATGGATTCTACCTTCACCTTGTCACCCACCCAGCATGGCCCTGCTGTATCCTCAACCTCCCTCACATCCATCAGGCTCTTCCATCCCCACTGTCCCTTCTTAGTGGAGCTGCCCACCTTCTCTCCCCTGGACCACAGAGAGTCTCCCGAAAGGCTACCTTGCCTCTAGTTTCATATCTTTGAAGCATCTTTCCTCATTAAGCAACCTCATCTTCAAAGGAATACTTTTCCTTCTGTAGGAGAAGTCTTGCAGTCTTCCAACTGTGATATGTGGCTTCTTTGTCTTTACCTTTGTAGTTCATGCTCCTCAGTCTGGAATGCCACTTATTCCTTTGTCTAAGACCCAACTCAAGGGCTTGTCTGACTCTCAGACAGATCCGATGTCTCCAGTGTTCCAGCCTGACACCTCTGATGTGTTCTCATAGTCTCTCCCTAGACAGTAAACTCTTTAAAGGCAGGGATAGTATTTTATTAATCTCTGTACTTCTAGTCCCTGGCACCATTGCAGGAACTGATTGAATGAATGAATGACAATGAAAAAGACAGGGCTAAACGCAATTTCATGGAACCGATTCCTCATTACACTTTTTGGGTTCAGTCCTCTAACGAGTCATAAGCCGCCAAATCATATTATCCGTGTTCAGGCCACCCCACTCCTCTCATTTACCCACAGGATATTGTCACAAACCTCATAGAGCAATTTGCTGTGTTACCTGTTTCCCAGAGTACGGCACCAGGAAATGTCAGTCCTTCAAGATGTTCTGGGAGAGAAGGATTCCAAGGTCACAGTAAGCTTTGGACACAGTGCAAACAACATTCTCCTTTTGGGGGTACACCATGTAGCTTAAGGGCTTTGAGAAGTTTAACAGAAAAAACGTTGAATTTGGTTGTCAAGGCTTCCTAAACTTATCTGAACCTTTTCTTTCTTCAAGTCACACTTTGGAGCTTTAACATTTCTGAAAGTTGGCCTGTGGCAGTCTTTCGATTTACTCACAGTGGGGTTCTTCTAGTAACACATGACGCTGGAATCCTACCTGATTCCTACGCAGTAACTTTTGGTGCCATCTTTGGCCGACAAAATGGCATATGGCAGTTTTAACGATGTCTGTTTCCCAAATAAGCAATGTATCTTGAGCTTATGACATGTTTTAGAGAGTAATGATTTTTCCTCAATTAAGAAATTCTATGCCTATCTGAAAGATTCCATGTATCTTATGAGGTTTACTTTTTTTGTTTTGTTTTTGCTTCTTTGTAGAAAACTTTTTGTTCCACCTGACTGGGGATTAAAAATAAGATATACCAAAGTCACCCTTTTGATTCCTTAATTGAAACGTAAGTGAGTTACAGTGAGGTCTTGCTTCCTTTTAGGCTTCACTCCAGGGTCCTTAAGGGAAAGCAACACTGTTTTCCAACATGATCTGGATGGTGAGGTTCAAACCTGAAGATTTCATTGTTTTAAATTTGAGATTTCAGAGACAGAAACTTAGGGTGTATCTCTACATACATCCTAGACTAAAATCCAAACTTCTTGTTTAAAAGTGAATAGATACTTCATGAAAAAAAAATCCATCTGTCTAGTTGACTTCTATAGCTCAGCTTGTACAGAGTGAAATGATATTTCTTTCTATAACAGCACTTTGGATAGTTTAAGGGACGGTAGTGTGAGCAGGGAACACCGCCCAGCAGTTCATTCATGTGGCATCTGCAACCATTTCTGCTACTCACGTCCATTAGAGTTGCTTTTCCTGAAAGGATAATGTATACTAATCTCAAATCCTATTGCAGAGCTGGTATTTAAAAGCTCAACTTCACATTTTTTCCAAGCCAAATTTCCTAAATCTCTGGATTAATTAATACTCTGGAGAAGGGACTTGCCATTTGAAAAATCGTACTTAGAATTATGATTCTGGGCTATTTGCATCATTTCATGTCTGGATGAGGATTATGCTAATAGTTTCAGACATCACATCTGCAAAACATTGTTTGATGTCCTCTAATGGAGATCTCTCAGTCATAAGATAGCCGAGTGGAAAGACCTTTAAAAAAATCGCTTTGTCTCTCACTGTATCTGGTGCATAAAACAGAATAAATGTCTGCCAACAACACGACCTGAGGATCTTTTAGATCGTGTCTATATAACACCCGCGAGGGCAGGAAGGCATAAGTCACCCATTGCCCTGCCAAGTTTCCTTTGTAAACTTGTTGTGTTGGCATCACCAGCTCATGACAAGCACATCAGAGCACATCAGAAAACGTCAGTGGAGCAATAATTAGCAACTGTGTCAGGTGCCTGGGCCCATTTTGATAATGTGAGATCATAGCTTTCTTGCTCTTGGATGAACAGGAAAGAATGGTTTCTGGAAGCCACAGAGCATCTAAATCAGTTTTCCCACTTGTATTTGGGGTAAGGTATTAGGCCAAAGCATTAAGAAAAAAGAGGTTCAGAATATATGAAACTGAGAACCAGATGAGTCACTGAGTTTCCCTAAAATGACTCCGAGAGTTGATAGATATTGTAGACTATCTAGAAAGATGTCCAGTGTTACGCTGGGAAGTACATAAAAGAGAAATACACAATGTAGTCCTGGTCGTCAATGACAAGGTTAAGAAGACAGAAATAACCTGTGTGACACAACTGGAAAGGAGTACCTCCTGTTACGTGCTGTGTTACCGATCACAGAGTGATTTGATATGGGCGTAAGTACTCAGGAGTGAAGAGAAACAAGTGAAGTTTAGGAAAGAGGCATAGGGGAGGCATGATTGAGTGCAACTGGAAATGGAAAGAATTTTGCAAATAGTCAACGTTGATTGAGTCCTGTGAGTTTAATACTCTTATTTATCCCCATTTTACTAATGAGGACACTGAGACTCAAAGGGGTAAGTGATGTGTCTAAGATACACAGCAAATCAGTGGCAGAGGAGCAATTCCAGGGCAGCTTGCAGACCACTTAGCCACCTTGCTACAAGAGCTAGCTCTGTTGTCATCAAAGACATGGGTATACATATGAATATGGATATAAATGCACATGTATGTATTAGATGTGGTGGAAGCAGAAGATGGTCACAGGGACCGCATTTCAGAGATGAGAGAAAGATTAAGTATAAAAGTAGGAACTGGCATGGATGTGAGGGGGTTGATGAAGATATATGACTATCTGGAAAGAAGGGCGTACCTCGGGAGGGTCATGGAAGACCTCCGTGGGCAGGTTGGGGTTAGCAGGTAACAGGGAGGCTGGCTGGTCTGGAGCTGAGATTCAGGTGTGGACTGAATGGCCAATACTGACCACCATACTTTGTCTCTGTGCTTTGGGTGCAGAGAAAAAATATTTAAGGACAAATGCCCAGGCACGTCTTCTGATGTGACTGTAGCCCAAGAAACCCATGGTAAAGAGCTTGAACCCTGACTACATTTGGGGGTCAGACACATGCAGACCCAAAGGTGTGGAGCAACGGAAACCTGAGGGCTGAGGATGAAGGGAAGCCACATCCAGCCCCTTTGACCCCCCACTCAACAGACACAGGTTCCCAGTGAGGGTGACTCTACTCTTCCCCGGCATTAGCAAGCCCCCCACGTGTACACATCACCATTCTCATCATCCAGTTTCAAACAAGACGATGCTCCAGCTCATGCCCGTCACTTCATCCGGTCCCTGCCCAGAGAAACCGTGATCTGTAATAGCTCTGGACCACTGAGAAGACTTTCAAGTAAGATTTTGGACCAAATACTCTTTTCTCTGTGTGCTCTGACTTGAAAACGTAACCCTTGAATGAGATATGATTCCACAGTGCACATGAGAGCCCCACCCACTAACATCTTAGATGTTCCTGGAAGGTACAAGAAGGAGAGGTGCAGGAAACTGTCCAAATGGATGTGGGGCACCCATAAAAGACAGTCCTGGGCATTCCCAGAGAAGCTTGGGTGTGAGAAGCCTGCAAGGGTTACAAGGCTTCCTGCAGGAGCAGAGCTGGGGCAGAGCTGCAGAGATGAACAAAGGGATCTTGAAGTGGCTGCATTTGTGAGCTTAAACTGGTGGTGTCCAGGAGAGCCACTTATCACATACAAACTGTTCCAGCGTGTCCTTAGGTGTGTTATGGAGTGTGCACACAAAACCCCAGGGGCCATGTGTATTTATTAAGCAAAGAAAGCATGTATTTTGCAGGAAGATCACTAACACCAATGGCAGTAACAGAGCAGAAGAAACACAGATCCTTTATTTTCGGTCACAGCCTTCTGATCAGACTTTAGCGAAAAATGATTGATCACCATTTAGCAAAAACTTCTTTTTTGCCCATCTGAAGATAAACGTTTATTTCGAGGCAGAAGAAATCCATAGCTTATGGCTTCAGTTCACTTGTCCTCTGTGCTAAACCCAAGGTCACACTCAAGACGGCACGCACACAGACGACCTCCAATTTACAAGTGGATGGGGCGCTGAGAGGACACTCATAAATTGGTTCTCTGGAGCACAGGAGCACGTCCCCATCGACTCCCAGGCCAGTCCGTAAAACTCTCTGAACCCCCTGAGTTCCGAAGCTGGTTCCAAGAGCCGCCTCAGAGCAACTGTGAGACTGAGGGTGGAGCAGGGCCAGGGGGGTGGGGCTGGACTTGGAGGGCGGGAACTGTCATGCCCTTGAAAGGAAGAGCTCAAAGTCACGGTCGTTTTGGGGACAAGTTTTCCAGGACTGGTTGTCGTAGCAATATAGCATTACTTTTATTTCTTAAATAACTTTTTTGCGAAACAGTTTAAGATTCACAAGAAGTTGCAAAAAGAGTACAGATTCTGTGTATCCTTCACCCAGTCGCCTTAATAATCATCTCTTACCTAATCATGGTATATTGTCAAAACCAGAAAACCGACATTGGCAAGATACTCTTAACTCAGAGAGCTTACTCAGATTTGACCAGTTATCTTTTTTCTCCCTAAACAAATATAGTGCTTTGGAATTATTAGATCTTATTATTTTTCCAATGTTACAATGCTAAGAAAGTCTCAATTTTTGCAAGAAAATCTTCCATTCTTTACTATAAAATATTTAACTGGTGGTGTTATTTGAGTGAAAACTGAGTAGGTTTTATATTTATACAAATCACTTTAATTTTTATATTAAAAGGCAAAGATTTTATTTTAAATTTCTAGGCTATACAATATTTGTAGCCAAGAGAATAATTTATGAAATGACAACTTTAAAAATTAATCTGAGTCACTGTTTGATAACAGTGCTTGGGCCTGGCTCCTGGACCTACTGGTGCTATAAACTGAGTGACCTCATTTTAGATGAGTTACTTGATCTCTTTGGTTCTTAATTACTTGATTGCAAAATAAGGAAATTAGACTACATGACTTCTGAAATTTTTTTCAGCTAAAATAACCCCTATGGGACGCCCATGTCAAAAGTATCATACAGAGATTGTTATAGAAAGCATAAGATAGTTTTATGAAGAACAGACAAAACAAAACCAAAAACCAAACCCTAGAGCTAAAGTGAAAAGGGGAAAATACCTTGTATTCACCTAAAAGTTATGGGAAGAGTACAAAAGAACATTTGAGGGCAGCATCACTGTGGAGGGTGAGGACCACCGGCCTGCAGGTGGTCCTGAGAAGCACACATGGTCTGAATTCCCCATAAACCACTTAAACTTGTGTGACATTTGGACCATCCCAAGCCTCAGTTTCCCCATCTGTAAAAGGATGATGGACACTGTTAGTGGGGCTCTGAGGAGGAAAAGGGATATGACAGGTAAAGCGCATGACAGTCTTGTCCCATGAATGTTAACAGAGCCCCTGAGTGTCACGTGTGAGTGGGAATAGAGCCGATGTTGCGTTAGATGGTATGAATGGAGTGCAGGTCCGCCTGCCTCTGACAGTGTGGTTAGCTTAAGCGGGGAGCCTCCACTTCCGGAGAACAAGTTATGGGGCTTAGATGTGGTTGTCACACTGGGCACTTGTGAACTGAGAAGGCGGACAGGGTTTCCCCTGTGATACGGAAGAGAGACCCCCGGTCTCAGTGGGGGGATCTGAACCGGCAGAAACGAGCAACACTAATTAGAGAGCATTCTATTCTGTTTTTAGGAAAAATAGATATGTCCCACATACTTTTTATCTCACTGTAAATTTGGGATTAGAATTTAGACTCTGGATTTCAGTCTAAGACATCTTACTATGAAAATGAAAGAAAGATTTATTATTCTCTCCCCATCTTGCTACTCATACCAGTTTCTTATCTACAAATGCCTTCTCTTCCGCCTGGCCTTTTCTCCTATTTTTAGCCATGTCTCAAACATAGCCTTCCAATTGCGATACTCAAGATAAATGGGAAAATCATCTAGACCACAATCAATTCAATAAAAAGATAGAAAAAAATTAATTAATTCAATAAAAAGACAGAAATATTTGTATGGACTCCTGCCCAGCAGTCATTTAACACTGCTATGTACATCAAAATTTCCTAGTGGGTATTCTTGTTCTCCTTATACTGTTTCTTTGGGCCATATTTTTTAAAGTTTTCATTTTGAGTTTTTCAAAGAGCTTTCACCTTTTCACGTTTAAGACATAGCTCTAAAATCTTAAAACATCGAATATTCTGTCTGCCAGCATTCTACAACCTGCATTAGAAAACCAGTGTTAATATATACATATATATACAAACTGCACGAAAACTGACCTGGATTACTGTAATTTATACCTTTTATTTTTCTATTTAAAGGAAAAGAGAACTTGAACTCATTGCATTTTACAGCCAGGAAATGGTCTAAATTATCTTAATTTCATTGGACTTTTAGAAATTATTGGCTCAACCAGAACTAGAAACTACTCTTTGACTCCAGTATAGACTGGGAAAGTAGACATTTGTAATTTGAAAAATACAAACAAAAATTAATTCCGAAAGGAGAGTAATCTACAAGCAGAACGCCTTGAAGCCATGAAATCAGCTAAGGACTCAAAGCCCCTTGGTGTTACTCTGCTAACCCCGGGCTCATCTCTCCAGACCACCTTTCAGGCATAGACAGACTCTGGAAATCATTCATTGCCTACAGCGTCGCAGCATCTGTTTGTGCCTGGGGTACAATAAAGAATTCTTACGGAGACAGACGTTATTTTACAAAAAACAGCATTGCACAGAATGCACTATTAGAGCTGGTCTGTGAATCCTTGTCCCCCGTCTGCAATCAAATAAGTGCAGAAATTGGGAGTAAGCACTTAGAAACTTTCATACCGATCTGGCATCGCCATGACATCCAAGCGTGTGACTGGTGTACAGGTCTCCTTGAATAGGGTGTAGACCATTTCCGATGCTGCTGAATTCACCTTGGGGTTGTACGTGTCGTGAGCTGCAGTCTATCCGTGCCCAGTAAGACCCTGTGTTGATCTGCGAAAGATCAAAACAGACAAAGAAACATGTCTCCTTTACCTCTAACGGGTTGAGAGGCATTGATGTCAAACGTATTTACACAACATGTTGTGAGTATCACTCATGTCAGTAACTATGTCGATAAACCTTATTTTTAGTGAATGTGTTATCCTTTCGTTTTTAAGTTGGATTAATTGAGAGGTCACTCAAGTTTTCATCGGTGCCTGCAAATCTCCTAAGTCTGCCTTTTCCCGTTGGAAGATGGCATTACTGTGATTTACGTACAATGGTACTAAGAGTCAGAAACGGTGGATCGCTCTTGAATGCTTTGCCCAGGGAGACCACTATCACACTACAGAAGGTAACTCACTAAAAGACAGTTTCATCCAGAATGAGGTCCAGCACCAGAAACTTCTGGGCAATATTTTAGCAATTAATAGCACAGTGGTCTCTTCACCGAGACTTTCACAAATCCCCAAAGTAATAGATGTTTTAAGAGTTTTGGAGACCCACGGGGAATACTGTGTCTATTTGGGACTTCCCAGGCTACACTGACAGTAGCAGGATGACCACTGTTTTGCCCTCATACTCCTGTCCCCTTTCCTCTACCTGACATTCCTAATCAGCCGTGGCCTAATTTCCACTCCACCTCAAAGTTACCCTCAACATGCTCTAGATGGCTCCTGACAGATGACAGGAGTGGGACGTAGGAAGAAACCCATTTACCATTCCTGCCCTAAACCATTTGTGATGAAAAGGTTTTCCAGAGAGGTAATGTGCTTCACCTTGCACTTGTTGTAATGGCACTAGCATTGAAAGGAAAGTGGCAAAGGACTTGCTACTCTATATGTTCAGAGAGTAAAATACAAACTCTCAAATCTCTTAGGCTTGACTAGGTTTTTCTACTTCGTCAGAATTCAACTCTGGAATATTTTAGTGCTGTTTAGCATTTTCCTTCATGGCTACCATCTTCTCCAAAGATGTCTTTTTTTTTTTTTTTTTTTTTTTTTTAGAATAAATCATGCGATTATTTTTCAGGTAACACCTTTATGTCCGATTGATATCCCAGAACACGGAAACAGCAACCCAAATCCGTACATGTTTATTTTTGAAAAACCGAAGTGTTTTGTGTGTGTGTGTGTGGTACGCGGGCCTCTCACTGCTCTGCCCTTTCCTGTTGCAGAGCACAGGCTCCGGACGCGCAGGCTCAGCGGCCATGGCTCACGGGCCCAGCCGCTCCGCGGCATGTGGGATCTTCCCAGACCGGGGCACGAACCCGCGTCCCCTGCATCGGCAGGCGGACTCTCAACCACTGCGCCACCAGGGAAACCCTCCAAAGATGTCTTTAAGTCTAAGATCCTAGATGCTTCAAGTATAGGGAGCGTCTATTTCCAAAGGATAATAGTATCTGCAATATTTGTCCCCCAAACCAGAAACTTTCCTCTAAGGAAGTCCAAATTGTAATCAAGTAACGAGAGAATGGATCAGAGAAACAAATGAACATTGGTCAGTCTAAATCAATGTTAGGGTCCAGCGTTCTGCCATATAATAATGGAAGTGCTCTGTGGTTTTTTTTTTACTACGTTCACATACTAAGGTAAAAAATAGCTACTCCGTGCCTAATAAGGTAAGAATGAGAGCGTTTCAAATCCTCTTACCCATTTGTTAAAAAACAAAAAAGAAAATAAGATTCCTAGTTTTTCCCCTTAGACCTGAGCACAGGCCACGATTCACTTGCCAAATTTTCTCTCAGAGGATTGTTTTCAGAAGTTTTATTTCTAGATTTATTACAGTATTCCCAAGGAAACTCGTCTTTTTTTGTGCTTTACAAACAGCACAAATGTCATTATGACGTAGTTTGGTAACTCAATATGCGGTGAATAAACCCTAATACCTGGTATATCCATTCCTAAACGCGAGAAAAAAAAATACCAACTATAAAATTTTAGATGAATAAACCCAAACAATTACCTTTTCAAAAAGAGTTAAAGTCAGTATGCTTTACAAAAGCTAAACGTTGTGGGCCAGTAGACTTTTATTGTTCTTATTCAACAATCATTTATTGGTCACTATGTCTGGACCAGCTCTGTCCAACAGAAATTCCTGTGGTGACGGAAATGTTCTGAATGGACATAGTCCAATAGGGTAGCCACCAGCCACATGTGGTTATTGAGCACTTGAAACGTGGCCCAGGAGAAACACAACCTTTCATTTCACTTAATTTTAATTAATTTAAATTTAAATAGCCACATGTGGCTAATGGTACCTTACTGGATAGTGCAGATATAGAATGGATGTCAATGTTTTAAGATAGAAAGATGAACATGATTTGGCTTTTCTCCCTAAAATCTACAGAGTAACGGGAAAAATAAAATGCATACATAATTTTACATAAAAGCCCTGATCAAATTTATATGGAACTTAATAAGAAGATAAAAGTTATATGGAAGAAAAAAGCCCCCAAATTGCCAAGATAACTCTGAACAGGAGGAGGGGGAGGGGAGAGAAGAGGTGAGACTTGTCCTACCAGATACGAAGAATCATCATAGAACTATCATGATTAATAGTAAAGTACTGTCACGGAGAGAGAGAAATGAACAGCAGTAGAACAGCCCAGAAGCCTATTTGTGCAGGACTTTTTTTTCTTTTTGGCAAGATGCAGAAAGCAGAAACTATAAAGGAAACTGATACATTTTACTATCAGAATTTAAACTTCTTGTAATCACCAAGACAACATAAATACAGTTAAAAGACAAACCACAGACTAAGGAGATAGAACATATACAGCTGACAAAGGAGCAGAATAAACACATATACGAATAACTTCCCAAAACTTCAGTGAGAAGAAACAAGTAACAAAGAGAACACAGGCAGAGGATATGAGATGGTGATTCGCAAGAGATGAATCTGAAAGATGAATACCTGTCAAATGTGCTCAGTTACAGGAAATGAGCTAGATCCATATTTATCAAGGCTAATAGGTCTCAAGGCTAATGGCTCACAGGCTTAGTTGCTCTGCGACACGTGGGATCCTCCCGGACCGGGGCACGAACCTGTGTCCCCTGCATCGGCAGGCAGACTCCCAACCACTGCGCCACCAGGGAAGCCCATAAGGTAAACTTTTGAAGAGCAAGGGACACCTGTATAGTGTTTGTGTGTAGTACCTAGGTATAAAAAGGATTAAAACATGGAGGAGATGAATAACGACTTCATGATAACTATACCTGGGCAAGAGACAGCCTGAATCTTCATCAGAGGGGGCCACACTTTCGCCTTCCTCTCCCCTAGAGCCAAGGGCTTGTACCCACCTGAAGCCCATCCCCCTTCCCATCCTCCTGTCTCACACCAACACGCTGGGATCTGAGATCCCAGGTTTCCCTGCTCAATGGTCCTGAGCCCTCTTCTTGAGCCTGTGTGGCCTTTTCCCCAGGCCCACCTTCTGAAGAAAGGGTCTGGTAGCTTCCCTGGGGAGGAAGGGAGGGGACAGGGGACAGGACCTGAAGGCATATGAAGGAGACTTCAGCTGTGTCTAGGAGTGTTAGTTCTTTATAACAATATACCTAAAACACGATAACATGACACTTGCTAATTCTGGGGAAGGGTGGTATTTTTGTACAACTCTATTAATAGCCAACTTACATATAGCACTTATCATGTTTCAAGTACTGTTTTAAGCGATTTGCATAAAAAATGAAAAGGTGTCATCGCTACTCAGTTTTACAGAAAAGACTAAATACCTTGCCCAAGTCACTCACCATAAAGAGTAGAAGGGGATTTGAACATAGCAGGTCTGGCTCCAAATTCCATGATCTTAGCAACTGCTCTAGGTCTACTTGTCCAAATGCTCAGATTACTTCATTTAAAAAAAAAAAAAAAGGAATTAAAGTTAAAATAGCCTGACAACTGCAATACAAAGAAAAATGTAGTAAAATTCCTTAAGAAGGTTCTTAGATGTGTTAGGAGCACAGACAAGGACGGCAGACATGACTTGGGGAAGAAGGCCGTTTCGGCGGTCGGGGAGGGCTCGGCGGAGGGGATGCGGACTTTCGGCCCAGGCCTTGCTGGGCAGTGGCTGCGAGGGCAGGAGAGTGAAATGCCAGGAAGAGGAAACTTCTTTGTGTGGACAGGCACAGATTTAGGAAAGTTAAAGAAGGATCTGAGAATTAGCAAGTCGTGGTGTTTGGCTGTCACATGGGGGACAACTTGGTGAGGGATATAGGTTGGGATCTTGAAAGGGAGCGTGAGAAATGAGTATTTTATTTGGAAACCAAGGCAAGCCCTTGAAGGCAGCACCTCCGAGCTGCTCCGTGGGAAGACAACAGTGCAGCCTGGCTGGAAGGACAGCGGCCGCAGGTGAGGAGCCCCTAGGGTCACTGCGAACAAAGTTGGTTAACAAAGTTGGTGGACGAGGAGAGGAGGCCGTGCCTGTGGGGGACAGGGGAGGAGGGAGGGACAGGGGACAGGGGAAGCATCCAGTTGTTCCACCAATATTTATGGAGCACCTACTAGGTGGTGGCAATATAGAAATGAACAAAACAAAACTTTCTGTCCTCGTGAAACCTGCCTTCTTAGTGGAGGAGGGGGCAAAAGTAAAAAAAATAAGTAAATTTAGTAAACAAAGGGATAAAAATATGCATATGTTAGAGGGTGATAAGCACTTTGGAGACAGATAAAACGGGGAAGGGAGCTGGGGGCTTGCCTGTGTACTGGGGCAGGGGTGGTGGGGAGATGGCCAGGAGGGATGAGGTGAGGGCACCTTTAAGTAAAGGCCGGAGGATTGCCGGGTGTTGAGATGATATTGAGAGTCTGAGTCTTGGGGTGGGGCCATGGTTACCCCAAAAGAGAGGGCAGAGGAGTAGCTGGGTGGGAGGACAGATTCTGGGGTCCCAGGGGGCAGTCAATAATATGGACTACACCCTGGAGCGTGAGACATGTACACACAGAAGTGGCTGCTAACCAGGTGACAGATGAGCTTCAGTAGCTGGGAACAAGGATGATAGAACAGTGAGAACTCTCATTCAGTGAGCCCCTCATGTGTGCCCACCTGCCACCAGGTGTTTTATCCTTCCTAGTACCCGGGATCCTTAGGACATCCCTGCACAGAAGACAGTATTAACTCAGCAGCAAATAAGAACGACAGTAATAAGAGCTAACGTGTGAAAGGGCAGACTGTGCGTCGGCAGGCACTTTATGTGTAATAATTCATTCAATCCTCACAGCGACCCCAGGAAGGTATCAGTCTCACTTGACAGATGAGAAGACTGGGCTGGCCCGGTAAGGTGCCCAAGGTCACAGCTGGTGAACGGACGCAGCCTGGCTCCGGTCCTTGCTCTGGAAGGAGGAAAAGTCAGTCTGCGCTCTACCGGCCTCTCTACTCTCTGAGAAAAGTGAGCTAAGGGTAGAACGCTTTTCAGACGGCTGGGGTGGGGTCCTGGGCAGAAGAGCTGGAGAAATTCTCAGAAGATACGTCTTGAGTGGGGAGGCTGGGCCAGGGCAGGGAGGACGCTGTTAGGAGTGCAGGGTGAACAGCATAGCTGAAGGCTGCAGCCGCGAAGGGGCTTTTAACCCGGCCCGGGGAGGGCATCCGAGTGTGGACATGGACACAGCAGCCTGGACGCGGAGCAGGGGCCAGGACGCCAGATCGCACACAGCTCTGCGGATCTCTGGGAGCGAATAAGGGAGCTAAAAACAACGATTGAAACCAACCAACAAACACCCTTTCTGGGCGATTTCAGGGCCAAGAGCCAAAGCCTTGGCTAAAGAAACCTGTAAGGGGCTGAGGTCCGTTCTCACTTAGAACTCCAGGACTCTGAACAAGACGCCTCACACCCCTGTGGGTTGTCCAGCTGCTCTTTTGAAAAAGTTGGACGCTCTCTGAGATGTCGCCAAAATCTAATCCCGCGTGGTCCTAGCTCTGCAGTCGGTCCACTGCTCTGGGACCCGGCTGCCCGGCCCCAGGGGTGCGCCGGGCGGCTCTGCTCACCCAAGGGACGATAACTGGCGGGGTGTGGGGGGAAGGGGGCTCCCCCGGCACGGGCGCGGGACCCGGAGCGCGCGCGTCGTCGGTCCCCTAGGCGGCACCCGGGACCACCTAGAGACCGAGTCCCAGGAGCCTGGGAGTCGCTGGGTGGCCCTGGAACTTTCTTCTCTGGAGCCCGATCCGGGACCGCCCGCAGAACAGGCTGCTGGCAAGGACCAAATGGAGCTCCGCGCCAGGCCGGAGGCTATGCGCGTCACTCGCAGTCCCGGGCCGGGTCCGCGGCGCGCGGTGGCGCTCCGCCAGGCCGCGCCGCCCGCGCCCCGCCGCGCGCCCACCCCGACCCCGCGGCGGCGCCTCGGGGGAGCGCGGCCCGGGCCTCCGCGGGCGCCCCCGGACCGGAAGCGGGTGCGGCGGGTGGGGGCCCCGGGGCCGGAGGAGCGGCGCCCGCTGGCGCGGCGCCCAGGGGCGTGAGGCGGGTGCGCGGGGGAGGCGGCGGGGCGGAGGAGGCGGCCGGCCGGTCCGCGGGTCACTCGGAGGCCCGGGCGGCGGGCGGCAGGACGCGCTCGGGGAGTCAGGCGGGCGGGCGGCACGCACCATGCCCTCCTTC
Organism: Phocoena sinus; assembly: GCF_008692025.1. NCBI lineage: Eukaryota > Metazoa > Chordata > Mammalia > Artiodactyla > Phocoenidae > Phocoena > Phocoena sinus. Next base: position 7,486,664 of record NC_045774.1, on the reverse strand, counting down.
GACGAGGCGCTGCAGCGGGCCGGCGAGTTCGGGCGCTTCCAGCGGCGCGTGTTCCTGCTGCTGTGCCTGACGGGCGTCACCTTCGCCTTCCTCTTCGTCGGCGTGGTCTTCCTGGGCAGCCGGCCCGACCACTACTGGTGCCGCGGGCCGAGCGCCGCCGCGCTGGCCGAGCGCTGCGGCTGGAGCCCTGAGGAGGAGTGGAACCGCACGGCGCCCCCCCACCTCGGCCCCGCGCCCTCCGAGAGCCGCGGCGACGGCCGCTGCCAGCGCTACCTCCTGGAGGCGGCCAACGCCAGCGCCGCCGCCCCGGGCGCGCTCAGCTGCGCCGACCCGCTCGCCGCCTTCCCCAACCGCTCGGCGCCGCTCGTGCCGTGCCGGGGGGGCTGGCGGTACGCCCAGGCCCACTCGACCATCGTTAGCGAGGTAAGGGCCCGGGTCCGCGCCGGGCGCTCCCGCCCCGCCGGCGAAAGCCGGCCGGGAGCGGACGGCGCGCGGAGCCCCCGCGGACGCCGGGAGTCGGTGAAGCCGGCCGCCGGGAAGGTCCGCGGAGGCAGGGAGCTGTCGGTTACCTCTGGGGACCGACCGGGTTCATCCCGCGCTTGGAAGCGTGGTGCTGCGTCGTAACTGCCCTGGCAGTGCCTTTGCTTTATCTCTCTCTGCTAGTGAGGCAACGGAGTGGTGCTTCGGTTTAGGTGTGAACGAAAACCGCCCTGGAAGCCAAGTGCTAAGATGCTTCGCACACATCTCCTCAGGGATCGAAGCATCCTGTACGATGCTCGTTGACTGTGAGATGTGTGTGCGCAGTAGTTGGAAATGACGGATGGACGCGGGTAGAGAACCGCAGTGTCTGGGGCGAGCGACGCTGAGCACGTCCGCGCCAGCTCGTGGTCCCCAGGGGGGCGAAGGAAAGGAGAAACCAGCGTTTGAAGGCAGCGCCAACTGTCTGTAGTTGCCCAAATGATTATCTGAAAAGCAAAAGTACAAAGGTCGAGGCTTTCCCGGGAGCATGATTTTGGCAAAACTGCTTTGGGGCAAAGAGCAACATTTGAGAGAAGTTGGGAAAGATGAGGTTTTGAATTTAAAAAAAAATTTTTTTTTCCTTCTAATAAGTGACAGGAACGCAGCAGAAGAGGCTGTAAGACATACATAGTGGACACTCCACTTACTGGGGGCGGGGGTAGCTGCTGGGATCGGGTGGGGACAGTCCCCACGGTTTTTTGGCTACGTTTGAGCTCTCAGTGCCTTGGGGGTTAGGTGCCCTCACCTTTGGCGGCAGAACTGTTTCTGCGCTGCGCTGGGCTGGCGGTTTGCATCTTCATCTTGGTGAGTTCTGACTTTAGGGACTGCCTCCACTGAGCTTGCAGGGAAGGGATGAGTAGTTTTATTGAACTTTGCTATAAGCGTGGATCAGTTTAATTTCTAACAAGTGATTGAATGTGCTCAGGCAAATTGGGAAAGAAAAATGTTTGTCTTTAATTTGCTGTCATAAAGAATTTTTAAGCACCTACTTGAATAATGGGGGAAACACTGGCTTCAGAGTTCGCAGTGCCTCTTCTGCCTGTTAATGGTGTTCTTTGGTCTGGTGGTGACCTAGTCTCTCTGAAGCTGGGATTGTAGGTCTTTGAGGTTATGCATGTTCTGTGTGTTAGCACACCATGTGTGGTCCTCTGCTAAGTGCTTTAGAGATCAAACCCCATGGCAGCCCAGAAAGGCCATGTGTATGTGTGTTTGGGGTACTTAAATTTCTACCTAATTTGTGGGTCATGATCGGGACTATTTTATAAACTGTGGTGGTCTTTTTGTTAGGGATTTCACTCTTGAAATGGATAAGGTGTGGGCTTGGGTGGGAGAGGGTGTTATCACTGGTACTTCCTTTGAGTTGTATCCATTAGGTGGCTGCTTAGTGCTACTTTCCAGGCAAACCAGAAGACACTGCTCGGAGAGTAGACGCCTGATTTTTGAAGACATACAGATCTCAAACGAAGAATCAAATGAACACACACTCCAGTGGGGTTTCCGTGAGCAAGCATGATCCATAGACATCAGAGAAGGGAGACATAAAAATCTCTAAGTTAGTGTCCAGACAGGTACTTTAAAAGCATTCTGGGGTTCCAGGGTTGTTTCAAGCATTCCAGGGTTATTTCAAAGGAGGGACAGTTGGTCTTATGAAGGTCTAACAGGCACTGTGGAAGGTGGGAGTTCCGGAGACCTGGTGCTGGCATGGTCTCCATCCAGCTGTGTGGCTTGGGTGGATAGCTTAACCCTTCTGGGCTTACCTTTCTCATCTGTAGTATCAGGGGTTGGATTAAACCCTTTACAGTCCGACCAATGCCATCAGTGTCATCACTGGATGGCTGTTCTGTGTGCTCAGAACAATGATAAAAATCTTCAAGGAAAAGTGAAATGCTGTTCAGAATGCTCCCTTAAGGCCTCTGACAAGTTTTGGAAGTATATTGGAGAGAGATTTTTTTGTTGTTGTTCTAAATTGTTTGCTTCTTCTGGTTTTTTTTTTTTTTTTTTTTTTTTAACATCTTTATTGGGGTATAATTGCTTTACAATGGTGTGTTAGTTTCTGCTTTATAACAAAGTGAATCAGCTATAAAAAAATATGGAACGCTTCACGAATTTGCGTGTCATCCTTGCGCAGGGGCCATGCTAATCTTCTCTGTATCGTTCCAATTTTAGTATATGTGCTGCCGAAGCGAGCACCTGGTTTGTTGTTTTAATGTTTTGATTCTTGAGAGGAAACCCTCCATCTGTTCAGGAAGTTCAGCATCTAGAACAACTCCTTCCCTCGCAGAGTTCTGCACAGCTAATATGTTACTGTCTCTGGTTTTGCATATGATCCAAGTAGTGTTTGTTCTTTCATATGCTGTCAGCGTGACCCATCTCAGTGTGTTTTCAGAGACTTGAGACCTAACATATGAGTCACGGAAAGGGGGTGACTTGGGAGACTTCAGAACGCGGAAGGGGAAACCAGATTCCAGAATGGCAACATACGGCTGTTACATTTAATCCTTGCGCCATTGCTGGGTAGACAGCATTGTCCCGGCTTTTAGAATAGGAACCTGAGGCAGGAGATGCGAAGGGACCCACTAGCGTCCCAGACCTTTTATGTAGCCAAGGTGGGTTCAGATCTGAGGGTCTTGATTGTGAATCCGTCTCCTTTCCTCCAGGCAGTGCTCTAAGTCCTTGAAACAGGTCCACACAGCATGATACCAGATCACTCACACTTTAGAACCTGCAAGAAATCTAGTTGAACCTTCCTGTTTACGTAGTTACTATCCTGGTCCTCTGGCCAGCGTGTCATTTTATGTCATTTCACGGTCCGGAACACGATCCGCTGCAGATGAGAGGCAGTCGGTACTCTCGGTGTGAGTGTTGCAGAATGGGCACTTAAACCTCATCCACCCTTTTTTCATCTTACAAAGAGAAACAGCGCCAAGGAGTTAAGTCAGAAGTCAATGCGAAGTGCAGGGCCCTTTCAGTCCAGCTCCCCCTCTGGTTTCTCCTGCTCAAGGTGATGCAGTGGATTTTTCACCTACATTTAATGACCTCAGCACAGACTTTTCTAACGTCTGAATCTCAGCCCTATGTGGTTATCAGACATTGGGCAGAAGAAAGCATGATGTGATGCAGAGAAGTCCAAGTCCTTACCACCCAGATATTTCAATTCATTGCCCAGGGAGTGAGACTCCGAAATTAATGTTAAGACTTTGAAATGCTTGCTTGTGTACCATGGATGGGGGGATAAAAGAGCTCCTCTCTCACTAGGAACCAGGCCTCAGAGCACCATTAAAAATAGACCGAATTGCCCTTTGTAGATAAGTTTTCTCCCACACACAAAAAATGAAGGTCCATTTGAGGGAAGTGGCTGACCCATTGAAGAAAGCGGAGGCTGCTTTGATCTCTGGGGCTGTCCCACTGCTTCTCATGCCTTCCGCTTTGTTTCCTGCATGTCCAACCCACAACAGGAGGCCAACCCCAGACATTAGTGTCATCAGCATCCGGTCCCTACTATTTGCTAAGCATGGAAACACACTGCCATGAATACTGGAGAAAGGAGTTTAGCCAGGCCCAGGTTTTGTTCTGGGCTGAGTCTCTGATTTGCTCTGAGCACTTGAGAAAGATCTTACTTTTATATTGTTTTTATTTTTAATATTATTTGTGCTTTCCCTGGTTTTTGCTGAATCAACCTCACCAAGAGAACATCTGTTTTATTATTACTTCAAAGGACCAACTGTGGTATTGTTCATTTTCTATTTCATTAGTTTGTCCTCTTTTTTTTTAGTTTGCATTATTTTTTTAAAAATTTATTTAATTGAATTATAGTTGATTTACAGTGTTGTGTTAATTTCTGCTGTACAGCAAAGTGATTCAGTTATACATATATACATTCTTTTTCATATTCTTTTCCATTATGGTTTATCACAGGATATTGAATATAGTTCCCTGTGCTATACAGTAGGACCTTGTTGTTATCTTCCTGTTTATTATTTGTTCTGGTTTTTTGGATTTACTATGGGTGTGCATTTTTTCCAATTTAAGTTATCTGCTTAGCTCAATTCTTTCCTGCCTTTCTTCTTTTCTAGAATAAATGTTTAAAGCTATAGATTTCCTTCTGTGTACTTTTTTTTGACTATACCCAGCAAGTTTTGAAATGCAGGTTTTAGTTATTATTCCATTCTCGGTATTTTTTTTTTTTTTTTTTTTTTTTTTTGCGGTACGCAGGCCTCTCACTGTTGTGGCCTCTCCCGTTGCGGAGCACAGGCTCCGGACGCGCAGGCTCAGCGGCCATGGCTCAATGGCCCAGCCACTCCGTGGCATGTGGGATCTTCCCGGACCGGGGCACGAACCCGTGTCCCCTGCATCGGCAGGCAGACTCTCAACCACCGCGCCACCAAGGAAGCCCCATTCTCGGTATTTTTAATCTCCATTATTTCTTCTTTGACCCATGATTTATTTAGATATTGGTTTAAAATTTTTAAGCATACATTGATTTTTTATCTTTTAATTGTTCTAATTTAACCTTGGAGTGGTAAGAGAAAGTGGTCTGAATGATACTGATTCTTTTTTTTTTTATAATATTTGGCTTTATTTTCTAAGTATTCCATTGACCTTTTTATTTTTACCATTTACTTTTTAAGTCTCTCTCTTTTTTAAAATTTTATTTTTGGCCGTGTTGGGTCTTTGTTGCTGCTCGCAGGCTTTCTGTAGTTGAGGAGAGCAGGGGCTACTCTTCATTGTGGTGTGCGGGCCTCTCATTGCAGTGGCTTCTCGTTGCGGAGCACAGGCTGTAGGCGCACGGGCTTCAGTAGTTGTGGCACGCAGGCTTCAGGAGTTGCAGCACGCGGGCTCAGTAGTTGTGGCTTGCGGGCTCTAGAGCGCAGGCTCAATAGTTGTTGTGCATAGGCTTAGTTGCTCCGCAGCACGTGGGCTCTTCCCAGACCAGGGATCGAACCCGTGTCGCCTACATTGGCAGGTGGATTCTTATCCACTGTACCACCAGGGAAGTCCCTGATACTGATTCTTTGAATTTTATTGGAACTTTCTTTTTGGCCTTCTAGGAGGTCAATTTTTATAAACATCCCATACATGCTTGAGAAGAGTGTGCAGTCTTTAGCTATTGGGTGTAGGGTTTTATAGATAGATGTCCAATATTTGAAGCTTGTCAGTTGTGTTGTTACAGTATTCTATATTTTAATTAACTTTCCATCTGCTTGGTCTAGCAAGCATAGAGAGTATTGAAATTTACCATTATGTTGGGGGGTTTGTCATTTTCTCCCTATATTTCCAGCAGATTTTAAAAGTTGTACACATGAGATTGGATGCCTGTACATACAAACTTAGAATTTTTTAAAATCTACATAGTGAATTGAACCTTTTATTATAGTGTTGGTACTCTGTCTAAAATCCATGATGTATATTGTCCCGAGGTCTACTTTGTATAATATTATTTAGCAACTCCAACTTTCTTTTGGTTAATATTTGCCTGCTATACCTTTTGTTATCCTTTACTTTCAAACTTCCTATGTTCTAATAATTTAGATGGGTTTCTTATAAAGTGCATATAACTTGATTTTGCATTTAACTACTATGCTTAGCCTATTCACCATTTCTTGTGGTAATTGGTATATTGGGGCTTATTATACCAGTTTTTTCTTTGTCTTGCTCTTTTTATGTTTTTTCCCTTCCTTTAAAAAATGATTTAAAATATGTTTCTCTTATTCTATTTACTCCTTCCTTTATTTGTTTCGAATTTAGATTTTTTCCCCCAGCTTTTCTACCTTTTTTTTTTTTTTGTAAGTATAGTCGATTTACAATGCTGTGCTAGTTTCAGGTGTACGGCAAAGTGATTCATTATATATATATTTTTTCAGATTCTTTTCCATTATAGTTTATTACAAAACATTGAATATAGTTCCCTGTGCTATATAGTAGGTCCTTGTTGTGGAATTTAGATTCTTTATTTCAATTCTTTTAGTGGTTACTCCTGAAATTTTGCTAAGTTTACTTAAAAAAACCTAAATTTAATACTCCAACCTCCTCCTAAACAATTTAAGATCTTAAACACTTTCATTCAGTCACTTCTCCTGTATTAGAGGCATTAATAGCCAATATTCTAGGTCTGTTCCTTTATTGTTAATTTATGGGTTTTGTGTAAATCATGTATGCTTGGGTTTATACTTATACTTTATCTACTCATTATTCCATACCCTATCTCTTTTCCCCCCTTCCTTTCATATAGATCTTTAACATTTTTTCTTTAGTGTGTCTCTCTAGGTGGTAAATGTGCTCAGTTTTTGTTTATATGGAAATGTCTTTATTTCACCATTATTCTTTAAGATTTTCTTTTGATGTGGACCATTTTTTAAGTCTTTATTGAATTTGTTACAATATTGCTTCTGTTCTATGTTTTGGTTTTTTGGCCGCGAGGCATGTGGAATCCTAGCTCCCTGACCAGGGACTGAACCTGCCTCCCCTTCATTGGAAGGTGAAGTCTTAACCACTGGACTGCCAGGGAAGACCCCGCTATTATTCTTGAAAGATAGTTGTGCTAGGTAAATAGTTCTATGTTGCCAATTATGTTTCCTTAACCCTTTGAAGATGTTAGTTCTGTCTGTAGTTCTCATTTTACTTTTGAAAAATCTGTCGTCAGTTTAGCTGTCTTTTTCTCTTGGGTTGTGTCTAGATGGGTATTTCTTCTTTTTTTTTTTTTTTTTGTGGGTATTTCTTTTATTTATCCAGCTTGGTTTGCATTGCCTCTAAAGGGTGTCTGACATATAGTAGGCACTCAATAAATAGCTGTAGAATGAACCAGTTGCGTTTCCTTTCCACTGTGAATTTTGGTTCTTTGGTAGATTCTGGAAAATTCTCAGCCATTATCTTTTCATTTTCTGCTCTCTATTCTTTCCTTCTGAGATTCTACTTGGACATAAGTTGGACCTTCTTTTTCTGTCCTTCATGAGTCTTAACCTCTCTCTCATATTTCTCATTTCAATATCTATATATAGTTAAGATATTTTCTCAGACCTGTCTTCCAGACCACAATGTTTCTATTCAGCAGTATCAAATCTGCTGTTTAATCCATTCATTGAAGTTTTTATTTCAGCAATTATCTTTTTCATTTATCAAAGTTATATTTGTTATCTTTCAGATATCCCTGGTCATTTATTGGTAGTCTCTTATTTTTTACTCATTCTTGTGTTTCCATTTTTCAGTTTCTTTAAGGGTTTTACGTATGATTACTCTATATTTTATATCTGGTAATTACACTGCCTGAAGCCCTTGGTGTTTTGAATCTCTTATTTGTTGTTTGTTATGTGTTTGGCACTTGTTTGTTATGTGTTGGTTGTGAGTTCCCAGCTGGTTGAGTGTCTCTGTGGGAAACCTGGCTGCCTGCAGAGAGGATTTGCACTTGCTTCTCTCTGAGCTTGGACACCCATGATCTGGAATCATTTTCTTCCTTCCAGACTTCCTGGTGCATCTACAACTGCTGAATCTGTCATTGTTGTTTGTTTTTATTAGAGGTGTATGATTTCCCCTTACTTTCTGAAACACCAACAATTCAACAAAAATTGTGTTTTATGCTGAATCTCATTTTTTCAACAAGAGTCCCTCAAAGTAACTAGTCCTTTCTGCTGATGACAAAAGTGTACTAATAGTTTAACAGATTTTTTTTTTAATGGAGTGAAAGCAAGACCTTAATGAGTGAGCAGTCACCCCACTAGGTGTCTGCTACTTGGTGTTGGCAGCAGGATGACCAAGCAGATCCATGCAGTGATGTGTGTATGAACCCCAGAGCCAAAAGGAATGAGACTATGAAAAAGCATCACCTGCTTCTTTCTGGCAACTGATTTATTAGATTATCAGCTACAGATCAATTAAAATTTCATTAGCATTTGTTATATGCTAGGCACTGGGGTAGGCTGGTAATACAAAGGTAGATAAAATTGTCTGATGAGTTCTGGCAGAGAGACTTGCCCCGAGACAGTAATGTACTGAGAGTGGTAACAGGTGTGGTGAAGGGATGCCTTCTTATGATTGACTGGGGGTGAATCAAAGAAGAGTGTGCACTGACCTTGACCTCAGCCCCAGAGGAGAAGGAGGAGTCCAAGAGGAATATATGAGGAAAAGGATGTTCTATTCCCACATTCTCTCATCGTCAGCATCATTTATTTGTAGCCATTTATCGACTGCCCTCTGGAGCAGTGGTTGATGTGTATTCCTTTGACCCACCCACACAGACGTGGAATCAAAAGATCAGGGTGGGGTTCAGGAATCTTTGTTGTTCACAAGCGTGTAAAGCCCCTGCAGGCGGTCCCTAGACTACACCTGAGGAGTGTGACAAGAGCATCACAAGTGGAACAGCCTATGTGTGGGTGAAGCAAGTACCACCTCCCCCAAACACACCCTGCAGACCTTGGGATGGAAGCCTCGTTCCTTTACCCAAGACAGGAGTCCCACATCTTTCTTTAAGATGAAAAGGCAACCCTCAGAATGGGAGAAAATATTTGCAAACGAATCAACAGACAAAGGATTAATCTCCAAAATATATAAACAGTTCATGCAGTTCGATGTTAAAAAAAAAACCCAATCCAAGAATGGGCAGAAGATCTAAACAGACATTTCTCCAAAGAAGATACACAGACGGCCAAGAGGCACATGAAAAGCTGTTCAACATCACTAATTATTAAAGAAGTGCAAATCACAACTACAATGAGGTACCACCTCACACCAGTCAGAATGGGCATCATCAGAAAATCTACAAACAATAAATGCTGGAGAGGGTGTGGAGAAAAGGGAACTCTCTTGCCCTGTTGATGGGAATGTAAATTGATACAGCCACTATGGAGAACAGTATGGAGGTTCCTTAAAAAACTAAAAATAGAATTACCATATGATCCAGCAATCCCACTACTGGGCATATACCCAGAGAAAACCATAATTCAAAAAGACACATGCACCTGTACTTTTCCTCTGGGACACACAGCTAGGTTGTATTTCCCAATGTCCCTTGCAGCTGGTGGGGGGCGGTCCTGTGATGTGTTCTGGTCAGTGATGTGGGGAGAAGCAACACACCTGGAGCCAGAATAACGTTTCTCCTCACAGTCCCCCTGCTTGCTTCCTCCCCTCATCTGCCGGCAGAGAGTCCTGAAGACCCCAAAGACAGCAAAGCCCTTAGCTGGAAGATCGGGGCTTGAAGCCTGCAGGGAGGGCACCCCCATCGTCCTCCCTTCCACCTCCTCTGCATGGGAATGTGAAATTAATGAAGAATAAACTTTCTTGTGTTAAACCGCTGAGATTTGGGGTGGGGGGGGTTGTTACAGCTCTTACTGTGAGCCTACCCTGACAAATACACATTTTGGTGTGTTTCCTGGAGGCTGCAGGCACCTGATGAAATGGTAGGGAAGCTGGTTCCTTCGAGATAGTCCTCCCCTTGGTCTGCGCACAGGTCACCATGACCTTGCCTGAGGTCCCTACGGGCCCCTCTCCTCTGCAGGCACCCCTGCTGCAGCCCCTCCAGGGCATGCCTGACTGTCCTCCCTGGGCAGTGAGCGTGCTGTTTCCTCTTCTCCAAATACCTTTCCTCTTTCTTCTTGAGGATGTTCCATTTTTTTTCCCCTAAAGATGCAGCTAAGAGTTACCTATTCCAGAAATACCTTCCCTGTCCCGACTCTGGGGGTCTGCTTTCTTTCCTCTGCCCAGCCACCCTGTCTGTGTGCTGAGGGTATTACCTTCCTCATCAGACTGCAGCTTTCTTTCTTTTTTTTTTTTTTCAGTGTAAACCCCAACACAAATACACCAGCATGATTTCGTGCATTTAGAGGGGAAACGTTTCTTGGTTAAGTGGAAAACTGTGCAGGTGTCTTCTGGAAGACCTTCATTTTAAGCAGCTTTATAGTGAAACATGATATCTAGAAGTCTGGACCTTCTTTCTTCCATTTGCTGTAATCTACATTCACTGAGTAGAACTTGTACTGATCATTGGGACCCAGTGGGTTCCAGGGTTCTGGGTTCTTCTTTCTGTCCCAGCCGACATCTGGATTGAACAATGCCAGGCGCAGGTGTGCAGCGCTGCACCAGTACCTCCTGCTCCAATAAATACGAAGAGGGGGATCGAACTAGAATGCTTCTTGGCCTGACCGAAGATCACGCAGAGCATGGTTGCGACAGAGGCCTTGAGTCCAAATGGAGAGAAAAACAAACCTGCAAGGCCCGAGACCAAATAGCCTCCACGCCGCGGAGGAGTGGACGTCCAGGGTCACCCAGGACCTAGACTGCAGCTTTCTTGGGGGCAGAGACTGTTCAGTATATCTTTGTGATGAAATCACATGGCATTTAATAAATCCCATGATGAAATTAATGAGTGAACGGGAAAGGGATCGAGTGAAATATTTGACCCCTTTTATAACTGGCTCAGCCAACCCTGAAATTGACCTTCGGAGACTCTAACAAGCTCTTTCCCCCTCCACAGTGCTGCTTTCTTTTTGCATCAATTCTGTATATTAATTTAGAGAAAACGGCCACTTGAACAATTCTGATTTTTTGAACACGGTGTATTTGATGTAATTTGAACGTGATGTGTTGCGGCATTTTCTTAGGCGTAATTCAGTCTCTCTCGCAGTGTTTTGTAGTTTTCAGTATGAAGGTGTTACAGAAATTTCACAGGTTTTATTCTCAGGCGTCTGTTTTATTGATAACCTTGTACGGTGCTGCTTCTTCATAACTTAGCCAGCAAGGGCTTTTCTTCCTCCCCTTCGCACCAACGGGCTCTGACAGATCACTGGGGTGGGGGGGGGCACGGCCCTGTAGAAAGTGGCTCCAGGCCTCTCGAGCAGGGGGACAGCCGCCACCACCCGACCCCTGTCTACATGGGGACTCTGTTGTCCTCAGATCCTAATGGGGGGTTGCGACCTGGAACGTGAAAGGGAAGGAGCTGGACGGCTGGCTCTTTGGGGCCATTATTTTTATGTGCTGACGTCCATTGTGCAGAAAAGGCCTTTCTCAGCTGTCCTGGTACTTTTGGCCGCGTCTGTGTCATCAGCCGAGCTGGGCTCCGGGAGCAGCAGAGCACAGGTGCAGGGCACAGGTCAGCGAGGGGCACATGGGCGCCTGGCGGGCAGCAGTTCAAGGGTGCAGTACTGAGCCCTCCAAGGCCATTGGGGGCGGGGTGGGGAGACACTGCCTACATTTCAAAACAAAATAAAGCCTCTCCAATTTTTCCTCATTTTTTTTCTTAAACTATAACCAAGAAAGGAAGTTTATTTCTATTCTGTGAGGAAATAGCAAAGTTCCTTAAGGTTCTTGGTGTAGCTTTCTAGAATGGCAATGACACAAGCATGGCCAATGATACTTAATGCCTTTTTATGTGGGTGAGAGATCAGTAACATGGCTTTTTAAGGATTGCTGTGCTCTAACTTTTCTGTGCTTGTAATAAAGCAAAGTAACTTCGGGGCTGGTGCTTGTGTAACACTAGAGGAAAACCATGAGGGATGCAGTGTAGGGGCGCACACAAAGGTGAATAAATAAATGTGATTAAAAAGAAAAAAATCCTGTGTTTAAATTGTATGGCTAGTACGGGCCCCGCCAAGCACGTCCCTCAAAGTGTGTGACTGATTCAGAATTTAACTTTAAAAACTGTGTTCAGGGAAATTAAAAATGAAAGCCAGAAAATGAGTGTGGTGATTATCGTTGAATATTTTCCAAAAGCTTGGATCCTAGTCTCCGATTAATCAGTGAAGCAGACGTTGTAGTGGAAAGGGTGCTGATCCGAGATGTGGGAACCCTGGCACAGGTCGCTGTGAGTGACTGGGGGTGACAGGTAACATCCCTGGACCACTGTTTCCTTATCTGAGTGGAGTAGTCAACCGTCAACGGATTTCCGAGGTTCTTCTACCTCTATCATTCTGCAGCCAAGTTCATTTTCAGGTATTTAATTCCTGACCCTGAACTTGGGGTTGCCATATCCATGCAAGAGTGGGAAAGTGGCTTGGGATGAAGCTAACTTAAAAGCTGGAGGTGTTCAGTTCCGGAAATCAGGATGGATTCTTCCCCAGGACACCTTACTTCCTGGCGGGCGTGCTGTGAACCGTGTGGACACAGGAGAGGGTGATGGCACGGGTGTGGCCACATTCTAGAGCAGCTGCCCGTCCCCGCCCTCTGTAACATCTGCTGTCGACCCTAGAGTTTCATGGGGAATCTGAGGAGGGGACACGCCCTGGGCCACCTACACAGTGGAAACCACCCGAGGGAGGCAGGATGGGGACAAGCTTGGACTTCAGAACGAAGGTGATTATTCTGCTGTGAAACCCAGTCTTCTGAGACAGGGGACCTCCCTGTTGGATGGTTATAGGCCAGAGCAGGAGAGATGAGCAAGTGACAGGTGAGGCTCTGGATTTGCATTTTAAGGGCCATCACTGGGACCAGAAAGTTGAGACACTCATGAGGAGATACAAACCGGAGCTTCACAAGCCTGTCCACACTCACCCGCTTTGGCCTCAGTTATCTGATTATTAACAATTTAACATTAAACTTAACATTTAACTTAAGTTTTAAGACATTTAAGTATTTGAAAGTAATTCTGACAAGACTGTGTCTGTTTAGGGAGTATATAACTTTTCTTTTATGGGTTTTCTTGTTAACTTGTGTTGTATTGATTGGTCATAAAATCTACAAATAAGTGCGGGAGACTGTGTTTTCTTGTTTCTTAGAAAATAGTTCAGGGAGGAAATTTGGAGGCTTCAAATAAGGTGAGAAGTGAGACACGTGCCTCCTGACCGGTGATTCTGGTTCCTGTGCAGGAAACCGCAAACCATCTGTCTTGCTCTCCTCCCCCAAATGACGGGAGACATTTTCCTCTTGGGTGGATGTCAGCTATTTTAGCAGTTGTTGGAGTATAATTGTTTAATTTTTCTTGGCTTCATAATGCAGACATGAGAGTTTCACATGTCAGACAAATTTGTATATCATTGCCTGGAATGCAATTTTATTTTTTATGCAGTGAAAAGTTAATTTTATTACTGCTTGTATAACACGGGGGCAGCTTTGGTAAAATGGTGATTTTCTATGAAATGCCTTCAGCACAGCGGTGTCCAGTGTGAGAGACCCAAGTGAGGCCATCCTAGTTGGACGGAGCTAGGGCCGCCGCAGGCCCTGCTGCCCAGAGGAAAGAACATTGTCTTGATTCTTAGGACAGGGGGACCTGTGAGACAGTTTGGTATTGGTGACTTCTGAGGGCTTTGAAAACTTTTGCTGTTGGTGTTGTGAAGTCTCTGGAGCCCACCTCCTCAGGGGGCTGGGGGTACCGCGCCCCTCCTGAGAGATAACAGAGCATCCATTGCCTGGACGGTGCTCATGTGAAGCGGGTGGACCCACTCCCAGGTGTGTGATGAAGGCTTCCCGCTGGAGAACAGCAAACACCCTCTCATCATCCTCTCTGCTCGGTAGCGTCACGTCTCAGATGCCTTTCCCAGAGGTGGCTTATGCCCCTCGGACGCACAGGGTGGCTCTGATTTCACGGGCTTCTGCCAGCTGGAAGCATCGTGCGGCCGCCAACAGCACAAGATGAAAGACGACATGTGTGTCTCTTGCCCCCAGGGAGGGATGCTGTAAGCTGATGCCTCTCAGACATAAACAGAGGGGCCTAGGCACCAGAACCTCTTATTCTGAAGATTGATGGTAGCACATTTATGGGAATCCAAGGACCGTGGAGAAGACAGTGTGGGCTGTTAATATGGATAATTCTTTAAGAGCAATGCTTTGGAGACATTTATTGAGAAATGAGTGCCCTTTCATTGCCCTCAGATGAGGGTTTCAAAGCAAACCCTCATAGGGAAGTCACGTGGACAATTGACAGTATTAAATATCCAGGGCAGAGGAGAAAGTTAAATGGAAAGTAATTAAAATTAATTTGGCATCGACTTTAAAAAAATCAAATAAAGAGATAAATTTCAGAGTTTCTGTAGTGTAAAGGAAATTGTTCCAAGAACCTTTCCCACAGAGAATCTTGCTCTTTCTGTGTCTCAGCTACTTGGTAATAATGGTAATAACACATTTACCTAAGGCCTCCATTTGACCGCCAGCCAGCATCCCTGTCAGATGGCTACGCTCCCCTATCCAGTATGTATGTCTATAGGGCACTTCCAGAAGAATTTTGATTTTTAAATCAAACCAAGTGCATTACAAAACAAAATAAAACTACCTATGTCTTTATCCACTATTTAGATAATGACCCTTGATTGTTGCAAAATACTGTGAAGAAATGATCAACTTGTAGATCAGAACTCGTTCTTTGTGCCTATCTGTACGGCAAGTAAGTGGCTAAGAACATAGGATTACTAGTTGTGTGAACATGGGCAGATTTCTTAGTTTGAGACTGTTCCGAGCTCAGATTCTTACCAAAGGGGAATAATCGCTGCTGGGTGGAGCTGATGGGAGGCTTACGTACATAACGCATGCAAAGTGCGTATCCAGTTGTCTGCCCAGCCTAAGTGCTATGTGACTGGTGATATCGCACTTGTTGGTTACAGATATTGTGCAAGTCCACTCAGAGAGGCAGCTTGGGTCTGGAAATTAGGGGCAAATCCCTAGAAGCTTTTGTTGGGCAGAACACTGAGATTCCAGCCCCAAGGGACATGGCAGGGATCACCTCCCTAGAGCTGGTACATCTGTAGCCCAGTAATAAAGACTAAGAAAAGACCCAGAATAGATTCTCACAGCTACAAGCTTTGGCAAGACGTCCCGAGCTTCCATTTCTTCACCCCCCTCGGGCCCCTATGGATCTGGGCGGGGTTACGGTCCACGGTCGCTCAGAGGCAGACCGACAGCTCTGCCCACTGCCTCCTCTCCAGCCCCAGTTTGATTGAGAGATTGTGAAAAGAACTAAAACTTCATTCTAACATGAAGCTCCCTCCATTGCGTGTTTTATTCACAAGCA
Source organism: Phocoena sinus (assembly GCF_008692025.1). Lineage (NCBI taxonomy): Eukaryota > Metazoa > Chordata > Mammalia > Artiodactyla > Phocoenidae > Phocoena > Phocoena sinus. The sequence continues at coordinate 7,471,225 of NC_045774.1, read as the reverse complement.
CAAGAAGTCCTTCAGTAAATCTGGACAGCAAAAGTTTCTCTCAAGATGCTGTGGTTAGAAAACCACCGATGTGGCTCACGCCTATGTTCGAGTTGGGTCAATTACACAAATTTGCTTCACATTTTGGGGCAGTTTGCAATGGCCATATCATGTCACAGTTTACTTGGCCTGTCATGAGAATCTGGCCGTAGAGAAAAGACCGAAAGACTCCCCTCTGCCCCTGAAATCTATGAAATGAACACAGGGCAGTGATGGTGGGGCAGGAATTATAAATATTGAGATTCAGTTTGGGGTTGAGATAAATCTGGGCTTAGTTGTTCTATGCATTAAGCAACCCAGTTCTCTTGACACTCAATAGACACTACAATGTAATCCATGAAAGTAGCTTAATACCCAATAGGGACAGAAAGCCATACTATAATATACTACATGTAACCTGATAGTTATTGACACACCTTTCCTGCTTAGAAACCTGATTGTCTCTTTAATTACTGGATGACATTAAAACATAATGATTTATGTAACTATTTAAACTATTTAAAACATAATGAACTCATTTAATCCTCACACACGCTGTGAGGCGTGGGCTGTTATCCGTGCTTTGTAGAGAAGGAACGGAAGGTGCAGAGAGATTAAGTAATTTGCCCCAAGTCAGGCGTTACAGGATGAGAGAATTGGAAGAGATATTTTTGATGTCTGAACCAACAAGAGATTAATTGATAGCCCTAGAATATGAAAGGGACTTCCAGAAATCACCAAGGAAAAGATAGCAAGCCTTGTAGCAAAATTGACAAAGGATATAGACAGTTTTCATGAAAGGAAACCCAAAAGGCCATTCAGCATAGGAAGCCCATGCAGATTCATTCATCATCAGAGAAATGCAGATACAAACAAGATAGCACTTTACCCTTGTTAGGCTGGTTAGAAACCAAAAAGCCCCGTGGTGCCAACTGTTGGTAGATTTCAGGTCTACTGCTGGAGGGCAGGTGGGGCTGTTTTCAAGAACAGTCTGAAACTACTGATACAAATTAGGTGTCTACAAACATATACTGTGACACAGCAATTCCACTCCCATGCATGAGTCCCAAAGGAACATCTCAAATCTATCAGGAGCGTTATTTGGGCAGCAAGGAGTTGGAGACAAACCTACGCATACGTTGACTTTCAAAGGTGTTTCGTTGTATACTGAAATCTAACACAAAGAAGCTGAACAAGCATCAGGAAAGTTGTGCCTTTTACATGAAATTAAAAATATGTAGATTCTGCAAGAATGCAAACAAAAGATATACCTTGACACATCAGGATGGTTCATTTGTGGGGATGGGATGGGAATAGGAATAGGGACAAAATAGAATAAATAAAATAAGATATGGGTGTTTTATAACCAATGGTTATATAATACATTATAATTAACTCAACCTTCTGCCCTTGAGGTTCAGAAGAGACAAAGGGGTAAAAAGAAGGAAATGGATTTTTCTACCCAAGACACTTAACGGGTCTTGTAAGATGCCTTAGAAATCACCCCAGGCCCTGGCCTATTGAATGAATTGGCCTATAACCTAGAAATGTAGTTAGGATCTAGGTTAGTGGATTTCAGACTGTTTTGGTGACCCTAGGCAGTGCAACGCCTGCCCCCTTCAGGAGAGTAATCTTACTTTTATCAGTTTTATTTTGGTGTTAAGATTCTGTTTTTTTAAATTTTTTTTCTGTTTTTTTTTTTCTGTTTTGTTTTTAAGAGGGGAAATAGAGTTCTGCTTCTAAAATAATGTTTGAAATGATACAGGATCAGTATTCCCCAGGATCCCTTCCAGATCCAAAATTCTATATTTTAATCAAAACAACCAACTTAACAAAAATGTTTTCAAACTCAGAAGTTGGAGTGTCAGCATCCCTTATGATTGTATAGAAGATATTTTCTTGGGAAGGTGTTGGGAGCGTCTTTTCCTGAGGCTTCTTTGTGTTAAATTTCAGTACACAACCAAACATCTCTGAAAGTCAACATATGCGTAGATTTGCACTTTAGAGACTGAATGCATCTGATGTGTACTGAGCCTGCAGATTTCTTTATCCTCTTGTGACAGCTGACCTGAGACTTCCCCAGAGCTGTCTGCCTGTGGGAATCAGAGGCAGCACTGCTGAAGGTCGGTAGACATGATGATTTCACCTGGGGATGCTGTGTCCTCGGATGCAGACCCCTGACTGAGGCATGGATGGAGGCCTTGCCTGAGCATGTCACATGGAAGATGTCTCTCAGTTTCCATCTCAAAAGTCTTCTATAAAATGTCATTCCCAGGGCTTCCCTGGTGGCGCAGTGGTTGAGCGTCCGCCTGCCGATGCAGGGGACACGGGTTCGTGCCCCGGTCCGGGAAGATCCCACATGCTGCGCAGCGGCTGGGCCCGTGAGCCATGGCCGCTGAGCCTGCGCGTCCGGAGCCTGTGCTCCGCAATGGGAGAGGCCACAGCAGTGAGAGGCCCGCGTACAGCAAAAAATAAAATAAAAATAAAAAAATAAATCTAAGTCAACACCAGATAGCTTTACAAAAAAATGGTAGCAAGTTAAGAGCTTCTGTATTGTGTAGAATGAATTTTAAAAAAAAAAAAAAAAAAAAAAAAATGTCATTCCCAGTATTGCCTTCTAGTTAATCCATAGCTTTTATTATGCTTTTATGTGATCTCAGATAGAGAATTTCAGGCATCACTTTTGCCTTCAGTGATCATATAATCTTCCTAGTTAGGAAGACGAGGGGCCAGATACTGTTCAGAACCTTCTGGGGGACTAGGTTCTGGAAGTCATGACTAGATAACTCTACAAGTCATCCTGAAACGAGATGCTTTGATGCGTCATCTCTTTCTTTTTTACTTTGCCCTTTTCCCACTGTCCTTTGGTTCTCCAGGGGGGAACTGTCTTCATCTGAGTTCCCCACACAGCAGAGCCTGAGACAGGGCGTATGTGCTAGTTTACGTCTCAGGGCAGCCAGGGCGCAGAAGCGGGGGCAGGGAGGTGAGGTCGGGGAGAAGGGAGTGGACCCCTCACCGCTGTATCCTCTAAGCCCCTGTGCAACTGACCCCCGAGAAGCTGAGTAGAGGGTGGAGGACAGAGCTGGGGAGGGAAAAGGGAGGAAGAACATACCCTGGGTTCTGCCTCCTCGGGGTCAGATGTTCCCTCCCAGGCATTAACTCCCTCACGCTTTCAGCTGGAGCCCAGAGGCGCAGGAGGCCAGCAGCTGGGAGGGGCTGATGCTCAGGTGATCAGAGCTCCCATGGGCCAGCTCAGGAGGCAGGTTGCACCTAGAAGACCCGAGGGGGCAGGGAGAGTGCGACATGGGACCAACAGAGCGTTAGCTCTTGCACAGACTCTGTCCCGAAACCTTAGCAGGGCCACGCCCAGTGGCTTTCTGCCTCCCTGTTTCCACACATCTGCATGCCCCCACTTTTGGTTCACCCTTATGTCAGACTCCCGATGCCCACCCCCTCCCTGTGCCCTTGCAAGGGGGCTGCCTTGCATCCCCCCTTTATCTGCGGAGTTTCCGCCTTATGGTACCATGCCACCACTTTCCTCTTCTGCTTGCTGGTGTCTTAGGGTGACCAGCTGTCCCAGCTTGCCTGGCATTGAGGGGGTTCCCTGTGCCTGAGGACTTTCAATGCTAAACCGGGGAGAAACCCCGGCAGACCAGGACAGTGGGTCATCCCGAGCACTCCACAGGTAGAAAGAATGATTCACAAGATGTATAATAATAAAGAGCTGTGAACAACGCAGATGTGTAATATGGTTAAATAAACAGAATGTACCCATTTGATACAATATGACAGGATGATAAAACTGAATTGACAGATAATAGTGTAGAAATGTTTATGATGCACTTATAAGTTAAAACAAGAGGCTGAGATAACAATGTGTGCATATTACGTGATTTCAGTCATATACTTAAAAACCTCTGCATGGCAAATTGACGATTGAAAGTAGGGACTGCTACACAGAGATCTTGAAGGAGAGAGCTTGCTGTTACGGCCACTTACACTTTTCTCTTAACTAATCGAGATATTCTTTTGCCAAAGATGGTGCTAAAGTAGCGATAGAGCTGAATTAACTTACGGTCGTGCTACATTAAAAACTGACGAGGAGAATGCTTGCAGAGCGTTCAAAGGAACTATAGTTATTTTGTTCAGCAAGTCAAACCTGGAAATGAAAGCATGCAAATGACAGTGGGTTTTCGGCAAAGGAAGAGGCACCAGATTCCTTCTCAGCAAGGCCCACGAGAGAGAAAGGCTGGGAAAGCTTCTAGTTAGTGAAAGAACTTTATTGATGATCTCTTAACCCAAAGTTGCTTTACTACTTGTTTACTCGTTGCTTTTGGGAATGAAAAGACTCTCAGAAAAGAGGAGGCCTGTTCAGAGAAGACGGCTTGGGGGAGAATAAAAGCCTCTGGCATCAAACTCACTCAGCCTGGAAGCTGTCATAAGATGACAGAAGGACTTTCCTTCCCTCAGCGCAGGAGCAGAAAGCGAAGCGGGTGACGTGCACTCGTGAAGCCTATAATTGCCTCCCTTGACCCGAATCGTCAAAAAGGCGATTGCTCCATGCAGAGGAACTAAGATTTCATCGGACCTCCCTTTTAATAGCTAGCGTCTGTTTAAATGTCTTAGTGACCACGTTATATTTTGCCTTCTCCAGTTCATATTGTTTTCTATTAGTGATTTTTTTTTTTTTTACTAAGTGACAAGATACATTTACTTGATTCATGAACCATTAATTTATGTGTCTGTCTGAGATTATGTACTCTTGGGGGCCATTTTGATTACCGAATTTATTTTCGATCATAAAAACATAGTAGTTAGGTATGTTCCAGGCGCTTTGAATATATTATCATCAGCATCAAAAGAGCCTATGAGGGAAGTGTTATTTTCCCATTTTCCAAAGGACGGAATCTCTGAGGCTGGGAACACCTGTGTGATGTGCCCAAGACAGGACGGTGTGAGAGTTGGCTTTGTCCTGAGGCCAAGCTCACCCCAAACCAGTGTCCTGTCCCTGCCGTCTGCCTCCAGAGCAGTGGCTCTCAAAGTGTCGAGTCACCAGGAGGCCTTGTGAAAACAGCTTGCTGGACCCCACCCCAGTGCTTCTGAATCAACAGGTCTGGGGTCGGGCCTGAGAATGCTCATTTCCAGGTCCCCCCGTTGCTGCTGATGCTGGGGGTGCCGGGGTCCCACTGCGAGGAGCCCCTGATCCAGAAGGAGGTTCGCTTTCGCTACTGACTTTTCAACTGTGATGATGACTGGCTCGCCTCGCACAGGGCCGTCTTCAAGTCAAGTTCCCGTGAAGTCTGGTTCTTCGCAGAAACTCAGTTCCTTGCTCCTTAGCGGTGTTTCTTTCACAGCCGTGTTTCCCCTTCCGGTCCAGCTTGCGCAGCTCTAAATGGGTCTTAGGAAAACATCATCTTGGTCACAGCACTTTCTATTCAGAGAGCAAGCAAGACTCTTGTCTATGAAACCGTTCAGGTGCCTCAATCTGGCGTCAATCTCACGTCCCTGCCTGATGTTCGGATGGCATCGAACCTTCCTCTGCCGCACGGAGGCTCCGCTGCCCCGGTCCTCCGCCCACCAGTCCCCCGGAAAGCCACGGCCATCACCGGGGATGCCCAGCCCTGCCTTCGAGAGGCGGTGGCTACGGAGTGGCAGGTGTGTGCCAGGTGGGTCGCGGGCACTGGGCCGCCAGGTGAGCGAGGTGCGCAGGCCCCGCCCCAAGCCTCCGCAGGCCGCTGCGCCCCCCGCTATGGACCCTAACTCCTCTCCAGCCCCGTCCCGCTTAGATTCCGGGTCCCGTTCTGCAGCCGGGGCTGCGGAGCGCCGTGCGGGACCCTCACCCCGCGGCTCGAGGCTCCGTCCCCCCGGCCGCATGGCCTTCCTGCCGGGTCCTCATCCTCTCTCACTCTCGTTCTCCACGAACTGCCCCTTGCCCCTCACTCTCAGCAAAGCCCTCCCTTTACACTTCCTGACAACCGAAGACCTGGGACGAGAGGCTTCTTCCGTGCCCTGCTGCCAAAACAAGAAAGGCACCCGTACCCGCTCCCAGCCTTTCCTCCTGACGACACATCATGCTGGAAGTCACAGCATCCCTTCCCACAGACGGTGTGTGTCTCCCCCTGTGCTGGGTCCTGCCCACTTCTCAGGCCAGTGCTACCTCCCCGCGCCCCGCCCTGTCCCCTCCACGAGCATCTTTGCCCGCCTTGCAACGCACTCCAGTGTGTCTGGTCTACACAGCCCCTCCCCAATGTCTGTTGTCTGCCCACAGCTGAGGACCCGTATTTCTCCCTCAGAAGCGCGTTTCTTCGAAGGGTTATCTTATCTCACGGCCTCCCCGTTCTCACCTTTCACTCTCCCCTCGGCCGGTGCGGTCCCCTCCCACCCCGCCACGGTCTCTGGAGACCCCAGGCTGCTGCCCACTGGCCCTCGCTCCTGCTCTTGCGTGGATCCCCAGGGTGCCACCTGTGCTCCAGGGAGGAGCGTGATTCGTACTCCATAGTGACCCTGCTGCCAGAGTCACCAGTTCACATTTCACTGTTCTGCTCATTTTGTGCGTCCCAGTGCGTCTCCCGTTTCACTTGTGCAGCCCTGTCCAACGTGTGCTGAAGCCAAGCACATTTAAACAGATGGGCGCTGCTGGGCGTTCCCCCGTCTGCTGGTTCCTGCTCACTTCCAGGAACCCTGGATCCCAAATCTGGAGACACTCTGCAGAAAATACTCTATTTAGTAAAATGTTGAAGTAACTTAGCTTAACTGTCACGTATTTCATTAGCTCCACTGTTGCCGTGATTACCTAGTGCCTACATGGAAAGCGGACGCTCTTAGGAGATTTTCATCATGATGACTTCATTTTGCCTTTGTTCTTTACTTTTGCAGTGACACTCCATCTGTAAACAACACAATCTTCAAAACATGACAGAGTACATTGATAAACTACCCCTGAATGCCTGTGTTTACTTGTTAAACCTTCCCAGTCAGGTCAGAATCCATTAATGTTTCAAAAAATCATGTAAATAATGCTGCTGTAGCATGCTAACATATTCCAGAGTATTATGAAAATTTTTAACTCATTTGTAAGTACACACATACGACTACTGCGATAAAGCAAATATTGCAATAAAGCGAGTCACACAATTTCTTTGGTTCCCCAGTGCATATAAAAGTTATGTTTACACTACATTGTAGTTTATTAAGTGTGTGATGGCATTATGTCTAAGAAAACCTAAAATGTACGTACCTTACTTAAAAAATTATGCTGTTGGAAAAAGGGCGCCGATAGATTTGCTTGATGCAGGGTGGCCGCAAACCTTCAATCTGTAAAAAAACACAATATCTGCAAAGTGCAATAAGACGAGGTGTGCCTGTAATGGAAAACAGTATCAGAATTTACTACCGTGTAGACCCATTATCAGAGCGATTACTGTGATGTGCTTGTGATGTTCATCGACTACTTTATGATATTCTCATCTCCATCGTTGAATCCTTAAATGGACAAAGTAAAATACAATAGCTTTCCATGTAAGTCTCTTGGAATGCTTTCTATCTTTTTTCTTTTTTTTTTGGCCACGCCCGCATGGCTTGCAGGATCTTAGTTCCCCGACCAGGGATTGAACCTGGGCCACGGCAGTGAAAGCCCGGAATCCTAACCACTAGGCCACCAGGGAACTCCCTCTGTCTCTTCTTTTTAACACAAGCACTTAGAGATTTACTGGAAATTTCAACAATGCTGTTTTATGTTAGAAACACAAATGTATTTCATGTAAATGTTTCAATTAAAAAATATAAAATTTTTCAAAGAAAAACATAACAGATATCCACACACTCATCACCCAAGATGAACAAATGTTAGCATTTTGTCATAGTTACTTTTGATTTTTTTCTAAAAAGAAAGGAACCATTGCAGATGAAGTTGAAATTCCACTTCCTATTGCTGTAGAAGAAGTTACACCAAAACTTAGTGACTTAAAACCACCACTTTTTTTTTTTTAATTGAAGTACAGTTGATTTACAGTGTTGTTCCGATCTCTGCTGTACAGCAAAGTGACGGGTTTACACCGATTCCATGGGGGAGGGGTTCAGAGCATGCACAGCAGGGAATGCTCGTCTCTGCTCCATGATGTGTGGCCTTGGGTAGGAAGGCTCAGAGGCTTTCTAGTCCATTCTTCACAGTCGTCCTATATCTGGGCAACCATGTGAATGTCCCCTTGTAACCCTGTCTTTCTAAAAACTAATCACAGAAAGCAGTGGAGATGCAGCGTCAGGACCAGGTGTTGTCAGTGCTCTTACATTATTATTATTATTTATAACAGTGTTTTTATTTTATTTTTACTTGTTGACAGTTTGCTTTATTTATTTATGGCTGTGTTGGGTCTTCGTTTCTGCGCGAGGGCTTTCTCTAGTTGTGGCAAGCAGGGGCCACTCTTCATCGCGGTGCGCGGGCCTCTCACTCTTGTTGCGGAGCACAGGCTCCAGACGCGCAGGCTCAGTAGTTGTGGCTCATGGGCCTAGTTGCTCCGCGGCCTGGGGGATCCTCCCAGACCAGGGTTCGAACCCGTGTCCCCTGCATCGGCAGGCAGATACTCAACCACTGCGCCACCAGGGAAGCCCGTCTTACATTATTATTTATCAAGCTAGGTTAGAAGGGAGCTGGCATTAATTAATCAAAGCTGTACATTTGACTTAGTTATACTGTACTCTCTAATATGTTCTAATCATTAGTAGTAAGTACTCACATCTTACTTCATGTCACATTTTACAGTGTTTAAAATACATTCGCATTTATTCCCTCAGTTGAAGCTTCATGAAAATAAAACCTGATAAGAATCTTAAGTTCATATTTTGTATAAAGCAAATAGAATACTTAATAATAAAATGCTTTAGAAACCGTATAGAGCTATCAACATGCCCATTGCTATTAAGACTCACGGTCCAGTTTTTCTGTGATCTAGTTTCGTACTGCAATCCTGCCCCATGCGTAATCCTGTATCTCGTTGGTGACTCTGTTCCCTTGGCTTCCACCTCATCTCTGTGTGTCAAAACACAACCAGGTCTTCACGGCCCGGCTCCAACACTGCCTCCTCCAAAAGCCTTTCCTGGCACGTACTTCCCAGCTGGACTGCATCTCTCTCTGCTTTGTGCTTACGTAGCATTCTGTGCTTCTCTTGTGAGGTTTCAACACGTTCCACCTTGTATTCTGTTTCACATACTGACATACTGCATCACCGGTGCTCAGCTGGGAGCTTCGAGCACACCGGAGCCTAGCCCTGCTGCCTTCTCACTGCACGACAACATGCCTGGCACCGGGAGCCTCCTGGACAAGTGTTTTCACTGTGCTTAGCTGCTTTCGCTGCTCTCAGGCTGGGCAGAGTACAAGATCCAGACGTGCCTTCAGTGTGGCCATATCTGGCAGGACAGAGGACTCTCCCCTGGCTTACCCAAAGTCACCCAAAGCCCCCCAGTTTAGCGAGAGGACGCCGGCCTCTGACAGGGGCGTTTCCCGGGACTCACTCCATCCTGGGACCGTGGGGCTCGTTGGTGAGGGCTGCACTGTCCAGTTTGGAGCAGATGTGGATCGAGAAGAGACACAGGAAAGAGAAAAAGACTTGGCAGTGGCAAGGCCGTTCAGGCCTTTTCTAGGACGGGTGCCTACCTCCGGTTTAAGAATTAAGTAATTAAAATAAATGAATGTCTGTCTCGTGTCCAGCTTCGCTTGTAAGCACTGCAGGGACAGTGGCTGGAGCATCTCTGCCTCCCAGGGACACCGGGAGGGACAGACCAAGTGGGTGCACGTTATTTCCTGAGTGGCTCGCTTTGGAAGTCTGGCACCTAACGCTTCCTCAGGTGGGTTGGTGGACAGCACTGTGAGAAAGACCACGTGGTCACCTTACACCTTGGTGGCAGCGTCTCTCTCCAGAAACTTATCAGACCAGACCTGGACCTTTGATGTGGCTTGAAGCGGGCTCTCACAAACAGCCAGGTCCACGTGAGTGCAGCCAGTCGGCACCACCGCCCTTCGGAAATGCCCTGTCATTTCGACCTAAGAAGTGCAGTCTTAGCAATGATCTGTTTTCCTGCCGTTCAGCCTACTCTGAGCCAATAAAAAGACATAAACAGTCAAGGTGACACTCTACTCTAGAACCTTCCTTCCTTTGCAAAACAAACATAATCTTAGGACCAAGATGCATACATACCTCTTGTACTCAAGACCTTGTACTCCCCCCACCCTGCCCCCCGCCAAGCAATTGGTTCTAAGAGCGATATAAAACTGCTAGAGTAATGCTTGAAGAGAAAGCAAAAGTATGGTGTGATACCAACATCTTTTTAACGTTAGACCGGTAGCAGAAGATTTTACTGCAAGCATGAGGCAATATTCAGTTGGCAAAAATATGATGGAAGTAGTAGCTCACCTACTGAAAAGAGAGAGCTTAATGATGTCTAAGTAATTATTAAACATTTGTTTAAAGAAAAATGCCAAGGGTTTAAAAAAAAACTCAGAACAAGAGAGTTTTGGATATTTGCTGCAGTACACATCTATCCAAGTAAAAGTAGTTAAAGAATGATCTCTTGCACCTGCTTAAATGAAGAACGTATATTCCAGCAACTTTTTTTTTTTTTTTTTTGCGGTACGCGGGCCTCTCGCTGTCGCGGCCTCTCCCGTTGCGGAGCACAGGCTCCGGACGCGCAGGCTCAGCGGCCATGGCTCATGGGCCCAGCCGCTCCACGGAATGTGGGATCTTCCCGGACCGGGGCACGAACGCGTATCCCCTGCATCGGCAGGCAGACTCTCAACCACTGCGCCACCAGGGAAGCCCCCAGCAACTTTTTAAAGCTGCATTTCTTTGTATGAGGCTGCAAGGGTGGCAGGTCGGGGCATATGGGGTGTCACAGGGGGTGGACTCAGGAGTTAAGACGTTTCAGGTCAGCCTCCTCCCCACCTGCTGATGAGCATGTAACCTCCAACTGCTTTCCGCATCTTCCTAATCTCAGTTTCCTCATCTGTAAAATGAGGGTAATAATCATGTCTACCTCACAGGGTTGCTGGGAGGAGTAAATGAGATGGTGTATATGACTAATTGAAAGCTTGACTCTAGGGTACTCAGTAAATGTTAGGGGTCAGTAAAAATAAGTTTCAGCCACTAGACTCCAGATGTGAAGCCTGCCAGAGTACCTACGATGAGACATCATCTCTGTACTTATTCACCTGAACACCTGGATGTGTGGACTCAAATGGCCAGGCTGCCGAGCTGCTGTATTGCTGTGTTCTGCTTATTTGGTTAATGCGTGTTCAAGGCACTACCCGCCCTGACATCTGCTTTAAGGAGCCTTAAAACAGGGTCTTCATGAAGTCCATCTACATTTTTTTTGTTTGTTTCAATAGCTCCAAGTAATCATAAGGAAAAACAACTTGTTTTTAAAATGTAGTAAGAAGCAAAGATTTTCAGAGTGGGACCTTGAACAACTAATGGTAATGTGGTCTTGGGTCCCATGAGGAACTAGAGTGGCAATCCTGGATGATACGTTAATTGTGCCCTGGAACCAACAGAGTCAAAGTGCATCTCAGTCCTGGGAAAGGAGCTGAGATGCCTTTCAAGCCTTCCTTCTAACACCCCCAACACCTGGACAAGGGCAGTTCCGGGCATCTTAAGGACTTTGGGAAATACACTGTTTTGTGTGTGTGTGTGTGTGTGTGTGTGTGCTAGAAATAGTGTTCAGAGTAATATAGATTACAAAGTTTGTTCTGCGCTTTGGGTCAAATATTATAATTATAAACTCAGCAGTCACAATGGGGAAACACTTGCAAAGCGGTGTTCTCCAGGTGGAGTTTGGTCAATAATCCCATTGTCCCAGGCTTCCTTGAAGTGCTCTAACCAAAAATCCTGGGCCAGACTCTGCTGAGATTGTTTTCTCAAGCCTCTTTTCCTGATTCTAAACAACTGGAAATGTTATGAATATAATTCTATTGTCAAATCCCACTTATTCCGGCTCTCAAATACAAACCACCGAGAGAACAAAAAATAAAGTGAACACAAGACACAAACGGAGGAAGAGGCCATCTGCAGAGGCTGCTGAGAAAGCTTAGTTTGGGCACAAAGACTTTAATTTTATTGAAGTATAATTGATTTACAAAGTGGTGTTAATTTCTACCGTACACAAAGTGATTCAGTTATACATACATATATTCTTCTCCATTATGGTTTATCACAGTATACTGAATATAGTTCCCTGTGCTCTACAGTAGGACCTTGTTGTTTATCCATTCTATATATAATAGTTTACATCTGCTGACCCTGAACTCCCAGTCCTTCCCTCCACTACCCCCCTCCCCCTTGGCAACCACAAGTCTGTTCTCTATATCTGTGAGCATGTTTTCGTTTCATAGATATGTTCATTTGTGTCGTATTTTAGATTCCATATCTAAGAGATATCATGTGGTATTTGTCTTTCTCTGTCTGACTTACTTCACTTAGTGTGATAATCTCTAGGTCCATCCATGTTGCTGCAAATGGTGTTATTTCATTCTTTTTTTTATGGCTGAGTAATATCCCATTGTATATATACACCACATCTTCTTTACCCATTTGATGGACATTTAGGTTGTCTCCATGTCTTGGCTATCGTGAATAGTGCTGCTATGAACATCGGGGTGCATGTATCTTTTCAAATTATAGTTTTGTCTTGATATATGCCCAGGAGTGGGATTGCAGGATCATATGACAACTCTATTTTTAGTTTTTTGAGGAACCTCCATACTGTTCTCCACAGTGGCTGCACCAATTTACATTCCCACCAACAGTGTAGGAGGGTTCCCTTTTCGGCACTCCCTCTCCAGCATTTGTTATTTGCAGACTCTTTAATGATGGCCGTTCTGACCTGTGTGAGGTGGTACCTCACTGTAGTGTTGATTTGCATTTCTCTAATAATTACTGATACTGAGCATCTTTCCATGTGCCTATTGGCCATCTGTATGTATTCTTTGGAGAAATCTCTATTTAGATCTTCTGCCCATTTTTCAATTGAGTTGTTTGCTTTTTTGTTATTGAATTGTAGGAACTGATTGCACATTTTGGAAATTAATCCCTTGCAAATATTTTCTCCCAGTCCATAGGATGTCTTTTCATTTTGTTTATGGTTTCCTTTGCTGTGCAAAGCTTTTAAGTTTGGTTAGGTCCCATTTGTTTATTTTTGATTTTATTTCTATTGCCTTGGGAGACTGACCTAAGAAAAACATTGGTGTGACTTATGTCAGAGAATGTTTTGCCTATGTTCTCTTCTAGGAGTTCTATGGTGTCTTGTCTTATATTCAAGTCTTTAAGCCATTTTGAGTTTATTTTTGTGTGTGGTGTGAAGGGTGTGTTCTAGCTTCATTGATTTACATGCGGCTCTCCAACTTTCCCAACACCACTTGCTGAAGAGACTGTTTTTCTCCATTGAATATTGTCTGGCACAGAGAATTTTTTTTCTTTTTTTTTTGCGGTACGCGGGCCTCTCACTGTTGTGGCCTCTCCCGTTGCGGAGCACAGGCTCCGGACACGCAGGCTTAGCGGCCATGGATCACGGGCCTAGCCGCTCGCACAGCATGTGGGATCTTCCCGGACCGGGGCACGAACCCGTGTCCCCTGGATCAGCAGGCGGACTCTCAACCACTGCGCCACCAGGGAAGCCCCTAATTTTTATTTTATATTGGAGTATAGTTGATTTACCCTCATTTTACAGATGAGGAAACTGAGATTAGGAAGATGAGGAAAGCAGTTGGAGGTTACATGCTCGTCAGCAGGTGGGGAGGGGCTGCTGGGAGGAAGGGACAGAGGGAGGAAGCTCAGGTGCCTGTGGTGCTGAGTACAGAGGAAACACATCTTTCATCTCCAGGCCCCCTACTCACACTCAGGGGTCTCTGAAGCGAGGGTGGGTGTGGGGATTGAAGTGCAGGTATTTACAATGCAGTGGGACCTCTCCTGCCGGTCACTGGGCTCAAATCTTCCTTCCACTCACAGAATTTCTCTCTGCACCTTATCATAACTTCTCCTCCCCCCTTATGGGTTCTGATTTATGGAAAAACCAGCGTTAGCACCTTGGACTGCTCTGTGCTTCTCTTCTTTTCTCTCAGGTGTCTCCTCTCTCTTTTTTCTCAGGTTCCTGGAAAACTTCTTCAAACGGATGTTCGAAGTCACTAACTCGCTTGTCCCCTGCGTTCCTCAGTGCTACTCACTGGCTTCGTTTGTTTTTAATTTCAGCAGTTACGCTTTTAATCTCCAGCAATTCCTTTTTGCAGATTGCTCCTTTTCCCCCGACGAACCGCTCTTACTTTATCAATGTGATGGCCCCTGGCGTCTCACCGAAACTCTGAATTAGGGTTCTTAGTGATCCTGTTTCTTGTAGCCACTTATCACCGAGAACCATTTGCTCCGAACATTCAGATGGTTCTCGGTTGACTTTCGGAGCCTTGCCCCAGCCTGGGCGCTTTCCTCTGCTTGTGTCTGCAGATGGGCACGTGGCCGGCTCGGAGCCTGGTGAGGCGGTGTCTGTTCAGTTCTGCCGGTTCCCACTGACTGTGATTCTTCTCTGGTTTGCATGGGATCAAGAGGAGACCTCCATGGGCTCAGAGAGTTCTAGCAGCTTCTCCTCGTGGGGGGTTGACATGGCTGCACAAGGCAGCTGGGCAAGGAAGGAACCGCCTCTGCTTCCAGCCATTCAGCAGCTGACCCTGGAGTATCTGTCCCGCAAACTCCCTCTAGACACGCGTGCAACTCAGGCCCAGCCCTCCCAGCCGGTCACCGGCAGCCCACACCGCAGGCTCCTGCACCAGCTGGATGCCCAGAACCCTCCTACTTCCTCAAGGCTTGGCTCCAGCCCAGGAGCTGTGAGTGAGGGGCATAGAGAGGGGAGGGGACAAGGGTTGAGTGTCTTTGCTCAGCTCCCCGACAGGCTTGCTTCCCTTAGACAGGTTCTGTGGCAGCAGTCCCCCTTTGCTTTCTGCTGAAACTCCCGAAGCTTTAGGTCTCTGGGCAGGACACGTCTCTAGTTTCTGTCTGTGGTTTGCAATTTTTAGGATTGTATTGGTTGGGCCCTTTTAGCTGGAAATTGGGAGAGAGAGGAATTCATAAATATGTGGATCTCTGTGGCCCTTGGCAGTTGGAAGCCAATGTGGATTTCCTAAGTCTTATTTCCTGAGCAGGTCGTGGTTTCCTCAGCTTTGAACCCAACCCCTTTAGATAGACACGGCCCACCCATGACCGACTGTGCTGTTTGGTGGTACACACAGCCCCACCCGTCGCGTCGTGAGAGTGTCCAGCATACAAGGCAGCTGCTGCACCGCCACGTGGGGAAGAGCAGCCCTGCAGGGCATCCGTCTCAGTTACCATGTTGGATTCACCTCCCAGTGCCTTTCTCTTTGTCCAGCCCCTTTACCTCACTCTCTATCTCTAATCCCTCTTTGCTTTGTTTCTGAAGCCTCTGCTTTCCCCTCCATCTGGGTGGGCTGGGCTGTGGAAAAAGGAAAAGAGAGAAGAGAATGCAGGCGGAAGAAGGCTCAGGCACAATGGGGCGTTGTGGCTTTATTCTTTTTTTTTTTTTTTTGCGGTACGCGGGCCTCTCACTGTTGTGGCCCCTCCCGCTGCGGAGCACAGGCTCCGGACGCGCAGGCTCAACGGCCATGGCTCACGGGCCCAGCCGCTCCGCGGCATGTGGGATCTTCCCGGACTGGGACACGAACCCGTATCCCCTGCATCGGCAGGCGGACTCTCAACCACTGCGCCACCAGGGAAGCCCCTAATTTTTATTTTATATTGGAGTATAGTTGATTTACAACGTTGTGTTATTTTCAGGTGTACAGCAAACTGATTCAGTTATACATATACATATATCCACTCTTTTTCAGATTCTTTAAAGGGGAAATTAAGTTGGAATGAGGTTGTTCAGGTGGGCCCTATTCCAAATGGCTAATGACCTTGTTAGAAGGAGATTAGGACATAGACACACACAGAGGAAGACCAGGTAAAGGCAGAGGGAGAAGACAGCTGTCTTCAAGCTAAGGAGAGAGGCCTCAGAAGAAACCAACTCTGTTGACACCTTGATCTCAGACTTCGAGCCTCCAGAACTGTGAGGAAATAAATTTCTGTTGCTTAAGCCACACTGCATCACGGCAACCCTAGCAAGCAAACACACAGGCCACCCTTGGTGGTCCTTAGCTTGTAGATGCATCATTCCAATCTCTGCCTGTGTCTTCCCCTGGTGTTCCCCCCCAGGTGTGTGTCTGTGCCTCTGCTTCCTCTTCTTATAAGGACACCAGTCATCGGATTAGGGCCCACCCTGATCCAGTGTGACCTCATCTTAACTAATTATATCTGCAAAAACGCTATTTCCGAATAAGATCATCTTCTGAGGTTCCAGATGGACATAAATTGGGGGAGGGGTGGGGAGAACACTGTTCAACCCAGTACAATATGCAAAAATTAACTCCCCGCCAGCAGGCATGTAAATCACTGATAGGCTCCATACGAGTGGTTTTCAAACTCACCTTCTTGTTAGACTAGATTCTGATTTAATTGGTCTGGAGCAGAGTTTAGGCTTGTTTTCACTTACTCCAAGTAATTTTAACGAGCAGTCAGTGTTGAAAACCACATTTTAAAACCATTCATTGGGACTTCTCTGGTGGTGCAGTGGTTGAGCGAGAATCCGCCTGCCAATGCAGGGGACATGGGTTCGATCCTTAGTCTGGGAAGATCCCACATGCGGTGGAGCAACTAAGCCTGTGTGCCACAACTGCTGAGCCTGCGCTCTAGAGCCCGCGAGCCACAACTACTGAGCCCGAGTGCCACAACTACTGAAGCCCGCGTGCCTAGAGCCCGTGCTCCGCAACAAGAGAAGCCACCGCAATGTGAAGCCCACACACAGCAGCAAAGAGTAGTCCCCGCTCACCGCAACTAGAGAAAGCCCGTGCACAGCAACGAAGACCCAACACAGCCAAAAATAAATAAATAATAAATTTATTTAGAAAATAATAAAACCATTCATTATGCTATTTATTATCATCAACATTAGATCAGTAATCATAATGCAATTGGGAACATTTATCGGGTATTTAATATCTCGGGCATTGGGCTAAGTACTTTACATATATTACCTGAGTGACAGCATCAGTCCCGTTCTTACCCCCATTTTATAGATAGGGACACAGAGGGTTAAAGACACTAAGAAAATCACCAAGAGACACAAAGCTAGGAGTGTTAGACCGACACCTGGGCTGACTCCAGAGCCGCGGCTCCTCTCTGCCCTTAGATCTGTCCAGATTCAGAACCTGTCATCTTCCTCTCATCTTCACATAGCCTCAGTTATGTAGAGAAATCGTAAACATTTTCAGATGAGTAATTGCTTGTCTTCACTACAAAGAAATAAAACAGCTTGAACGCTGATTTGAGGGTGAGTCACGAAGGTCTTCAGTTAGTAAATGATGAGGCATTATTTTTATTATCCACCTTGGAGAGCAGCTGATCTGACAGGTGATGCTCTATAAACCTTGCGTCACACAGTGGTGCCTCTTTATGCCTGTGAAATCACCTGTTCTAGGTGATTGTTGCAGACTCTTGGGTTTCCTGTCTCGTCTCTGAGTCCTGCTATCATCTCCTTGGAATCTCGTTCCGTCCCGGGACCAGGGTTTCTGCTCTGGACCTCTCCATTTGCAACCTTCCAGACTCTTCCTCTAGCTTTTAGAACTTCCTCCTCCCTGTTGTGAGCTCTCTCGATGCCTCTGGTGTCCTGAATAAGAAACTCTGTCCCTGCGGGACCTGCGCCCCCTTCCCCACTGGGGGCACAGACACAAGTGGTTCTTCAGCTTCAAACCTGAGCCTGACACCTCCACTGCTGCAGGCAGATCTGAACCTCATTGGCCCACACGCTTCTGTCCTTGAGCCTCGGCTGCCCATCGCCCTGCTCAGTACCCTTCTTTTCCCTTTTTTTCCCTTCTAAATGCAGCTCATTGTTGAAGGATCTGTTTATGTCCCACCTTCTTCACGAATCTGACTGCTCTGGGTCCCAGCAGTCCTTTCTTTCCCTGAGGCCCTCACGCATTTATAGTCAATTCCATTCCATTCAGATATCAATTCCTCTGCATTTGCTGCCCGTGAATTGATCCTGGCTCTCTAAGCCGTATAATAAGCTCCTCACGGAGGCAGAAGCAAAGCCTGCTCATCACTGGTACTGCTCCCAGCCTCGTCTGCATGATGCCAGGCCCACCACTGGAAGCTGTAAATACCTGATGATTAGTTTTCATACCTGCAGCTCGTCACGGCGCTTCATACAGATCAGAAAAGCATTAATTTTTGGCATTAAGATACCCCACTAATGCTATCGGATCGCGTTAAAGAGATTTTCATTGAAAGTAGAATTGATAATGACATCCCTCCTCCTCATGGAGACCCAACCCAAATGATTTTCTCTGTGATTACACTATTTTTAACCATTATTAGGCTCTGTGGTGGCGGCTTGTTGATTAGAAATGGAATCCATCCATGGGGGTCAACGTGTGATTGTCTGGCCAGTGCTAAATGTAGCCCGAGGCACCCTACACCCAGTGGTCAAACCAAAGGCACACTGGAGTCAAATACTGTGATGTCCCTCTAAACTTAGAATCTCTCACGCGAGAATTTGTTCAAGAAGGCTAAACAAGACATCTATGGAAAAGCCAGCTGCCGGTCATCAGGGGTCATTCCCTGTGGTTTCAGGAGCGGGCAAGCCCCCCTCCTGAGGTCCTAAGTCTCTTGCATCCCTGTATTATTTTTACCTTATCTCCTACCTTTGGCCTTTGTATATTGAAGATATTCTGTTACTCTGGTTCTAAGGATAATTTAGAAATCAAAACTTGAGCATAGATCTGATAATGACCTGCTCCAGCATTTTATCATTACAACCCAAGTTAACATAATGTCTGTTTGGATTTTAATGACTAGGAAAAGCTAAAAAAAGTCACTTGGTTGGAAGCTCTTCGAAAGTATCTAATTAGGCTAGAGCTGTGCTTTCTGCAAAATGAAGCAATGTGATCCCTTCCAGCATTCCATGAACAGTTGTTTGAATCTTTTATCAGATTGGCTTTCTGCTCATGCGAAGGGGAGTAATTCTCTTTGTGTAAAAATGACTTGAAATTTAAATAAAAGTGACTTTAAAAGAAAATTAACAGGATGGGTACACCTGGATTTATGAGCATTTAAAAATAACTTTAAATATGTACACTTAGGAAAAAAAAAAAGGAGATGCTTCACTTGTTCTTGGTAGATTGCCTTAGGACAGACGTAAATGCTTGTGTCTTTGATTCAAACTTAGTTAAATTTGACAAGAGATGGGTTTTAGGTCTCCCTGGTAACTACAAACAGCTTTTAGTACTTTATTTCAGGAAAAAGTCTTCAGCCTGTGACGTTCATTGGCTTTGGTACGTGCCAACCTCTCTCTAGACACAAAAGCATATCTCAGACCCAGAGCTGTTTTGGCAGCAGGCAGCGAGCTCAGAGCCGATTAGGAAGCACCAGCCCCAGGAGGCAGGGGTCTGACTCCTGACTGTAGTGCAAGAGTCAAAACCAAGCCCTTCCATCCTTGTGACTGCAGTGTCTGTTCCCTACTGGGAACCTAAATGTGTGTGTGTGTGCATTTCTTGTAAAGGTATGTAATTTGTTTATAAATTTCTTTTGTGCTTTTGAAAGATGGCAGGCTCCCAGTCATAAGAAGAGAAACTAGGCTAGGTATTTCAAGCGGGAAGGGATTGAATAAAAGGATTTGGGTTTGAGCTGTTTTGGAAAGGCGAGGAAAGCAAGGAAGGACAGCTCCTGCAGAACCCCTGCCCTGCTCCACAGCATTACAGAGCCTGTGGGTCCTGTCCATTTGCCCCTGTGTAGCCGGGGAGTGGTTAAAAGCACTGACTGTTGTCACTGCTACAGTTGGAGCCAGTGCTGCTGCCACAGCCAGAAGCAGAATCCCCACTACCTGCCTTCTGATCTTGCACCAGCGCCCCCTACTGGCAGAACCTAAACAGAACCCCTGCTGGCAAGGATTCTGAGAATTGCAGTTTCCACTCCTCCAGCACCTGAGATGCAAAACAAAGTATAGAGGACTGACAATATGTGGTCTGGATGGTATCGTGGTGCTTTAGAAACTAAGTTATCATAGCACTTTAACCACTTAAACATTTACTTTATTTTACTTTACTTTATTCTATTTATTTTTTATTTTTTTTTTTTGCGGTACGCGGGCCTCTCACTGCTGTGGCCTCTCCCGTTGCGGAGCACAGGCTCCGGACGCGCAGGCTCAGCGGCCATGGCTCACGGGCCCAGCCGCTCCGCGGCATGTGGGATCTTCCCGGACCGGGGCACGAACCCGTGTCCCCTGCATCGGCAGGTGGACTCTCAACCACTGCGCCACCAGGGAAGCCCTAAACATTTATTTTAAATTAATTTTATTGTGATACAAAAAAATCCTTTTTGACGATTTCTTTTATGGGAGAGTGAAAAAGATCACTGTTTTTTTTAAAATAAATTTATTTCTTTTTTATTTATTTATTCTTGGCTGCATTGGGTCTTTGTTGCTGCGCACGGGCTTTCTCTAGTTGCGGAGAGCGAGGGCTACTCCTCGTTGCGGTGCACGAGCTTCTCATTGCGGTGGCTTCTCTTGTGGCGGAGCACGGCCCCTAGGTGTGTGGGCTTCAGTAGTTGTGGCTCGCGGGATCTAGAGCACAGGCTCAGTAGTTGTGGCGCACGGGCTTAGTTGCTCCACGGCATGTGGGATCTTCCTGGACCAGGGATCGAACCCGTGTTCCCTGCATTGGCAGGCGGATTCTTAACCGCTGTGCCACCAGGGAAATCCAAGATCACTGGTTTTATATTAGAGAATATCTTTGTGTTTAAAGAGTATTTCGGGGTATTTTAATTCACACAATTCAAAAGCAGCTAAGTATGTTCATAAAGGGATAGCTCTTGCTGGGCCTTGCTGTGTCATCTATGAAAACCATTCCTTTATCTTTAGTTAACCAAGTTATCTGAAGCTCAGCTGGAGGATTTGAGAGGTTATATTTGACACTGGCTGACATTTTTCTGTGTCAAAATGCTTTCTCTGGTGGTTAAATCACCTGTTTGACCTCTGAGGTTTTATATACTTTAATTGCATCCTTTATGTGTTTAATTCTAATGGGAAATGATTTCAGATAAATAATCATCTGCAAGTTTACTTAAAATGAAATTGCTCTGCTTTGGAAAACCAGTACCTACACTGACAATAAATCTCTTTTAAGTTACTGCTACTATGCATATATGTGTATATTCTTACTTCTTTAATCTCCATAAATCTTTTCAGTAAGTCTATGAAGTGAGCCAGCTACTACTGATCCCAGTTTTTTTTTCCAGCTGTGTTAGTCGACAGGTCATTAGCTGTAGAATCAAGACAAGTCAGGTTCTATAAATAACTATTATTACAGTTTGCTTATGAATATGTATCTATAAGACCACTCACAATTCCTATTCCAACAGCATTAATTTTCTCATCATGCTACAGTCTCGAGCAGTGGTCTTCACACTGAGGCAAGCATACCATTTGGAGGTGTGCAGAGAAAATCACAAGGTAGAGGGCCTGGCTACTTTGAAGGGAATCAGTTTTCAGAGCCTCAACGCACATATGTCCAAAATGGATCTGTCTGAGGATATGTACATGATGAGGATACAGGTCTTTTCCTAATATCCTTCTCCCCCTTTGCGGAAGGACTCCTACGTCTCTTCCATCTTCCTATGATGTATTGACCTAGGGTTTGAAAACCTGTGGGGAACCAAACAGTGGGACAGTTTGGAATATTGGTAAGAAAGTAACTAAGAAAGAAAGTAAATACCCTAATGATTTGATTAAACAACTTTGTGTAAGTCTGGTGGTTTCCGTTTCTTTCCTGACAGCAAGACTGTAGGAGTCTTAAATGGCATGTTGGTTAATAGAAAAGTTAAAAATAATTTTGGTGATAGATTATTCTGTAAATCTTGGCATTGAGAAGGAAGCAAAAGGATTGAGTAACAATACTGTAACAAAACTCTCTCCATTCCCATTAATTTATTTATACAGACAAGTTTTCTTGGCACATAAATTTATAAAAATGAAGAACAGGAATAGAATTGATGTTGAGCCCTAACTCATTCTAGTAATAAAAAGTCTTCAACCACAGATTACATGAACTAAGCGGAAAACCCCGGGCTTTTTTAACATTCTTCTAGAAAAGGGGCAGTGCATTTCCAACAAAATTTTACTCCTGAGTAATAATTCTTTTTCAAGATTCATCATATGTTATGTTTTTGTCAATTGTGTTCTAAAAGTAACTGTTATAACCCAATCAGAAAGGATTCTAATAGTTAGAAACATTGTCACAGGAAAAAAATGTTAATTAAACGTCAATTTATGTACATAATTTATTACATGCAGAAGTATTTATTTACCTGTCCATTAACATAATACACATTAACACAAAACACATTTTCTACATAAAATATTAGGATATATGTATGTGGGAATGAAAATAAGAATTCAAAGAGAAAACAGATTAGTGTCAAATTTTAGGCTATTGAAGAACTTGTTTTCACTGGATGATGGTAGGCGTCACGTGGCTATAGTACTCTATCAGATACAGTTGAAAGAACGATTGAAAAATGTCAGCCTTTGTAATGTACTGAAAATTACATCCATGGCAGATAGTGAAACTGATAAAGAAGACGTTTATATATCACTGTAGAAATATCTATGCGATACACTTAAAATTTTTATTTAAGGAGCACGTGAGCAAAAATGTTTAAGGATCACTGGTCTGGACAGATGATCAGGTGTCTTGAGGGTAAGCATTGCCACACGTCTCCGTCTCCCATGTGTTTTCTTTGTTTTCCCAGTTTGACCTCGTGTGTGTCAATGCGTGGATGCTGGACCTCACACAAGCGATCCTAAACCTGGGCTTCCTGGCCGGGGCATTCACCTTGGGCTATGCAGCGGACAGGTAGGCATGGGTATGGCAGCCAGTTTACATCTAGAAAATGATGTGTACCTATGGAGAGGAAGATGTTTCATGTTAACTATTAGAAAACTATTCTTGCTAATTTTGGAAAAAAATCTGAATTCCTCCACTAAGGACATTCATACCTGTTGGGCTGCACTAATGCCTTCCTTTGTAAGCTTCGTCTCCTCACCCCTTGAACTGTACAAAAGGTTGGGGCTGCTCCCCTTGGGTCTGAATGCATCTGAGAGGAAACACAGAGCAGCGAGGCCGTGACTTCATGGCGGGGCCCACGGCTGGCTGCTTGGATGCCGTGGAGGTGATTCCATGGGCTTCGGTAACTCGCTGATCGCGGTTTGATGAATTCAGTCATAAGGTCGCCCCCTTACAAATTTGTTTCATTTAATTAAAACAAATTTTTGTATTTAGTCTACAAATTAAAAACTCTGCAAAAAAAAAAGTTTTCCAAAAACCATGAAAAGAATTTGATCTATTCTTGAAGATCCATAAATACACAAATATACCAGTTAATGGCAGACACAAAGTGAGTGTATATATTCAAGACAGTCGTGCTCTCTCTTCAAATATCCCCGTTTCGGACATTATTGATGTAGGTTATTGTACTCCTGTTTAACTGTCCCTTTATCCCAGTTCTCAGTATGAACAGACTTGCAGTGATTTAACAATTCTCCCTGTCCCCCGTGTCTGGCTTACCGCTGCTCCCAGCACTCCAGCCCAGCATCAGTGGGTCAGCGTGACCCTGCTCGCAGTGGGCAGGGCTGGGAGTGTCTCTTGCAGAGCTGAGAACAGCAGTTAATTGGAGAATTCAAGACAAAATGCCCCCAATCCTGTAGGCAGTTGGTGGTCTGCACTTGACCAGACCAGGACTTCAAAATGGGTAGCACCTTTGGTTCCTGTCCCTCCCTCTGTCGTCTTTTTCTTGTGTTGTCCCCCAGCCCTCCTCGGCATGTGACGTCCTCCTTAATCCTCTGTGTCTGGTGCTCTCTCCCTGTCTTTTATCTGTGTCTTTCCTACTGTTTCTCCTTACAGCCTTTTCAATTCATTTTTCCTTCCTTAATCTTCCGCACACAGCCCTCTCTTTCCTAACTGGCTGCCATTTGGAATTGAGTTACAGATTTTCAATATGTATTTCTTTCATTTTGCCGTTACTCTTCCTAATTTAAGCATTAGGTTTTGCTTCTTCGGCATGTTTCTCTTTCACAGCCAATCAACATATCTTCAAACTAAAGTAACTTGACCAAAGGAGGGGGCTTTTCCTACCTGTGTTCCAGGAGGGGCTGAGCATCTGTCCTCAGGTGTGACCCGGTACTTTGGGGAGGAAGACAGAGCCGTGAATAATGCTGCCTCACCTCGGGGCTGACCATCTTTCAGCTCCTTCAATCTCTTATGTTCTTGAAGGAAAGGGCAAGAAGCAATTTAGTAGGTCCTATATCTGTGAGAGGAGAGTGGGAAGGGCAGTGAGTGAACTTAAAAACCTAGGTAAACCGAGACTCCTTGTGTCTCCCCTCTGAAGCGAGATGCTGTGTGAATTTGTTGGAAATTTCTATGGGAAAATGTCTTTGAATCAAATCTCTCAAAGGTCGTTGATGACAGGGCTTCACCAGCCAATAATCTGGCACAGCTATACTGAACCACTTAGCATCAGACTCTCAGAATATTGCCGGCGGTGACCTGTGTCTTTTGCCTAAGCGCTTTAATAATGGCTACGTAAATGGTGAAAGTAAAACACAAAACTTAAGAACAAATCACATTTATTGTGAACTTGACAGTTTGTAAAGGGCTTTCACATTAGCATCTCAGTTTGGTCTCTACAACCTCACTGTAGAAAAGATAAAAGAAAAAAATAAATCACAAGCAAACAAACAAAACCTGCATCTTGAATTGCTTAAGGAATTCACCCAAAGTTGCGTGACTTGAGCCAGAAGGCCAGGCCTTCTGGCTGTCATGATCATTTTGGCTTCTTTCTGTCCCTTTCTCCTCTGACCCCACCCACAGAAATGCTAGGAAGTGTCCAAGCTGTGCCACTGGAGTGACTGTATGGGAAAAGAATGTTGTAATGGAGAGGGTCATCTCTTTGGAAACTGCAATCCCAAAGGATGCATTCCACGCTTTAAATTTTGTAATGTCATTTCAGAGGCATATGTTTTCATTTGCCCTGGCTTTGCTATAAAACAAAGCGTAGCATTTTCAGCAGTCCTTGACATGGTAATAATGAACCTATAAAGGACACAAATTCTGCACTTAAGCCTACTTTAACAACACTTGCAGTGAGAGTCTTCTCACTGTGTTGAAGAAACACGTTTAAGGTAATCTCATCCTTTCTCTTTCTCCAAAAGGTACGGCCGAATAGTCATTTACTTAATATCCTGTTTCGGCGTTGGCATTGCTGGTGTTGTGGTGGCATTTGCACCCAACTTCCCTGTGTTTGTGGTCTTCCGCTTCCTACAAGGCGTGTTTGGAAAGGGAACGTGGATGACTTGCTACGTGATTGGTAAGACCTGGCTACGCCTCCTTGTCTGTTTGAGAACCAGGGTTAGGTGGGTGAGAAGTGCCGCTGGTCAGCCTTCCTCCAGCAAGTATGGTGAGGCTTCACTGCTGCAACGTTATTTCTGCAAATGGGAGGATGCAGGGGCAAGATGCTGACTCTTTAGAAATTAAAGTTCCATCTTGTTTTGGGAACCAAGTATGGACTCTCACCAAATACTGGGGTGAACCACTTTCTAGCACGGCCATACTGTTATCACATGGTTTCTTGCTTTGTTTTCTTAGAGATTAATCTTTAGAAAAACTTCAGTAGTTCCTTGAAACTTCTTTTTTTTTTTTTTTTTTTTTTTTTTTTTGGCTGTGCCATGTGGATTGTGGGATCTTAGTTCCCTGAACAGGGATTTAACCCAGGCGCTCAGCAGTGAAAGCACAGAGTCCTAACCGCTGGACCACCAGGGAATTCCCCCTTGAAACATTTTTAAAGCATTTTCCATGTATTTCTGTGATACAGTTTGAGGTAACATTGCTGTGCTCTCAAATATTATTTCTTTAATTCTATTCCTTCCGTACAAGTGGAGAACTTTTTGCCGTGCAGGAGATATGACCTGAAAATAAGAAGTTCATTTGTAACCCTTTGCTATCTTCCATACCTAGAAAGTTGGACGTCTGAGTGTGAAGGAGAGAAAAACTTCTCTTTGCTCCTATTACTGGGGAAGGTCCTGGCTGCTACCTTTCCAGTAGTGTCTGGGATAGGCACCCACTCTAAGTCGTGGTGGATTTGTGACCAGGGAAATATGAAGCCTCCTTTTTGATTATCACCCCAGATCTGTGAGCTTCCACTCACTTCTGTTACTGCTGGACAGCCCCTCTTTGGGGTGCCCACTTTGGGGACCCTTTGAATATCTTTTTGTGGGCGAGGAAGGAGAGAGAGAGCTGGGGGGACTGATGGTTGATGGCTGGGGCAGAAGGGATAACTTTGGACTATGAAGCGTTTTTAAGGAGACCCCAGTCTAGGTGAGTTTTCCTAGTTGTGATCTTAGGGCAGCAATAAGGTAACATATGCCAAGATGATCAGAATGGAGTTAGGGACAGATAGAAACGGATCAGCAGGAGGGGAGGGGAGGAAAGGATGCCAACAGTAAAATTCCTCATGTGATTTTCAAAGAAATATCACACAAATGAAAGGTCCGACACTGTGGAGAGAATTATCATTTGATAGAAACTCTCTTGTGATAGTGAAAAATTTATCTGTAGAATCTAATGTTCATGATGAATCACCTAAAGAGACTGTAATATGCAAATCTTTAAAGACTGTGATAAAATCTAGCCACTTTATTATATTTATGTTTTGATACTTACAATTACTTTTCAAAATAGTCATCGTCTAAGCTTTCCTAAAACCAACACGTATATTCTTTGTGTACCCGGAAGGGTGCTAGGCTGGGTGTGTAGGAGGATGGCACGTGCTTGTTGATAACGCAGAGAAGAGGGGGAGAGGAAGGGACCTGAGCTGTCTGGGAAGCACATCCCCATCAGGGCAGTGCCTAAGGAAGCTTTGGGATCTTTGAGAGTCCTGTATAGTATTCTAGCGCCGCTGATGGATGGATGTCACAGGTGTAACGTCTGTGTTTGTGTGTTTGTCTGTTTGTTTTGGAGCTGGTCTTGAGCTTCCCTAACCTCTCTGTTTGTTTTCCTTCAGTGACAGAAATAGTAGGTTCAAAACAAAGGAGGATTGTGGGAATAGTGATTCAGATGTTCTTCACCCTTGGAATCATAATTCTCCCTGGAATTGCCTACTTTATCCCCAACTGGCAAGGGATCCAGCTAGCCATCACGCTGCCCAACTTCCTCTTCCTCCTTTATTACTGGTAATGTGGTTTTGGTCATTATCAAATTTATTCTTATTTCACAGAAATGTAGAATCTATGCTTCCAAACCAACACGAAAACGAAGGCGAGATTTTCTAACATCTCCAGAATGGCTATGGGCTTTGCGAATTTCTAGAGATGATTTATTGGTTTTTGACTAATAGTTATTATTAAATTAAGAAAATTGAAAAACACCTTTAAAATAGAGTATTAATTATGTTTTATTATTCTGTAATCTTTTTATGAAAACTACAAGGCAACAAACCATATCTGCCAGTATGTCAACATGCAGTTTAAATGCAGTGAACAAGATTTGCTTGTCTGTATGTTTTATTAAGCTAATTAATGGGACTCAGGAATTCTCAGGGGAATAAGAAAATGTGAAGAGCATCAGAAAATTAAGTTATCGGAAAGCTACAGGTTTGTGCATTTGACTCCTATTAGAATGAACATATTTTAATCATCCTCTAATCTAATTTTAATATATGAGCAAACCAGTTTACGTAAATTGGGTTCTTGACCTTTTCCTAAATGTTCATTAAATCCCAGTTTTTTTCATCTTCGTAATTGAGGACTGCATATTCTAAGACAGCCTTCTCGCGAGAGCAATGTAATATTGATTATTTTTATCGTAAGCAATGATTCAATTATCAAGTGAGCATTTTTTCCCATCCGTTATAAACTTGCAAAGATAATCTATGTTTCAGAGAGCCAGTTCTAAGCTCTCAGAATCTCTGAAACACGTATCTGATCGCAAGATCCATTTCAATAGAGAAATTCAAGTCATAAACTTTTAAGTTTTGAGATACGCAGGCATAACTCAAGACTTCTTTTCACCAGGGTGGTTCCTGAATCTCCCCGCTGGCTGATTACTCGGAAGAAAGGAGATAAAGCATTAAAAATTCTGAGGAGCATCGCGAAATGCAATGGGAAATATCTCTCGCCAAATTACTCGGAGGTAATCTTACATATTACTAGTAACAAGTATTGTTAAAGTGGGTGAATTAATTTGTCACTTATGCACATATTATCAAATATATGACTAATCATTTTTAGTTTGACTTTAAAAAAACCTTGGGAAGAATCATGTGGTGTATTAAAGAAGAAATAATTGCAAAGTTGTAATAGCATTATAATTGAGGTGAATTGGTCATTTAATCCATATTTTAATAGTTGCACCAAGTTACTTGAACTACTATACTTGAATCACCTACTGTAGGCCCCATAGTAATTAATCATTCATTCATCTTAATTGGACGAACTATAAATCTTTTCTTGACATTCAATTTAAGTCTAAAGATTTGTCTTTAAATTTAGTCTTGGAAGTATTGTCTCTGCCGACCAGAGCTTGGGCAGTAATGTAATATTTCAACCTTTAGACTTAGACATCCTGAATAATCTGCCCTCCCTCCCTCCCTTCCTCCCTTCTTTCCTTCCTTCCATCATTCCCTCCTTCCTCCAGCAAAGGCTTTTTGGGTGCCTCTGTGTCACTGCATTAAGAGAAAAGGGGGTTGTGTATTAAAAGCTCATTCTTGTCTTTTCAAAGATTTGATATGCAGCCGAAGACATATGCATGTATTTGAAGCAACACCTGAATAATTAGAGAATAACATATAAAAAAGATATGATTTTTGCTTTATCTGAAAAGACTAAGTGAATGCAGAATAACAGAGGATTATTATAAAAGGAATATTTAAGAATAATTTTTTAAAATTTATTTAATTTATTTATTTTTGGCTGAGTTGGGTCTTCGTTGCTGCGCCCGGGCTTCTCTAGTTGCGGCGAGCAGGGCTACTCTTTGTTGCAGTGCCCGGGCTTCTCATTGCGGTGGCTTCTCTTGTTGTGGAGCACGGGCTCTAGGCACGTAGGCTTCAGTAGTTGTGGCATGTGGGCTCAGTAGTTGTGGCGCGTGGGCTTAGTTGCTCCGTGACATGTGGGATCTTCCCAGACCAGGGATCGAACCTGTGTCCCCTGCATTGGCAGGCCGATTCTTAACCACCTCAATGCCAGGGAAGTCCATAAGAAGAATTTTTAAATGTTTAATATTAATATTGCTAACATCGTTTTCTTTTGTAGCATTCAGTTTGTCTTGCTAGAAACGTTCTGATAAAAATGGGTTTGTGGGTTGTATTGTCAACTCCCCAGCTTCCTAGCTCCCCAGAACCTGGTCGGTTATTTTCGGATTTCTACCTTCTTCTTTCACTCTTACATTAAGTAACAAGCAGTAGGCTCTGTGTATACAAAGGTTTCAACTGACCAATTGTCACTGTTGGAAGTAGATTAATGATTTACCTTGAGGTTTACAGGTCATAAAATATATGGTAAAGATAAAACGTGATCGGTTCCAACCATGAAGACTAGTTGATCCTTGTCAGTCTTTGACTGAGAACATTTGAGCTGTGCTTCTAGGGAAAATAACATCCCACTGCCCTCTCAGCTTGCTCTGGTCACACGAGCCATTGGTCTGCACAGCTGGATCAAATGAATGATACTTTGTACTCAGTTTTAATGGCCAAATGAGTATTTTTGCTATTCATTCATCAGTATCCTGAAGACGTTGCACGTAGTCCCAGAGCTAAGCATGTGTAAGATCTAAATCAAGGTTTTAAGAGTGTAGAAAACATAGTGTGTGCTGATGGCTTATGAAAGAAGATGCTGCATTAACCGTGCACGTTGTGTGTTATCATGAGTGTTGCTGAGAAGCCAGAGGATGATTGCCAAAATAGCTGCTATTCCACATCCTATGAGTGTCCAGTCCAACACCCACTGACCCGCTTCGAATTCATGAGCAGGATAGAGATCATTTCAGCAGGGAAGTACTTAAATGCTCTACATCATTGTGATTGTAAATGATCGGGAACTATGGATCCGATGGCTTCCAAGACACTTGAACTCTAGTTTTTAGCAGTTAGATGATCTCCATTTGAAAGTCAGGATTGGTGAGACTTCAGTTTCTCCAGGACTTCAGTTACTCTAGGATCCTAGCTACCACTGTGGGCATAGGATCCTAGTGATAGGTGTTGTGATAGGTTGATAGGCCTCTTCGGTCTTTTTTTAATCCATAGGTTTTCTTTTTCTAGCAACTTTTTTAGCAACTTTGGTGGAGAATGCTACGGGGTTTTCTCTCTGTTGAGTTTTCTGAAGTCCAAATTTCACTGATTACATCTCTTCGGATCCTTTAACGTGACCCTTTGTCTTGTATTCCCTGTGATGGAATACAACTAAATAGAACTAAATTGGCAGTTAGATCTAGAGTTAAGCAAGTTCAGGTTTGTCATTTTGGGCGTGACTACTTCATAAGTGGCTTTGTACATTTCCATTAAGAGACACCTAGTGTCTCTGTGCCTCTCTATTCTTTTGTGATGTTAGCTGCCACTGATAATCATTGCCTGGATTTATCCATTCATCGGAGATTGCAAATTGACAATATTCCCATTTTGTCATTATTTCTTCATGTGTTACTGGAACACTTATATCAAGACTAACTTATCCCATCAACTGAGATGACTCTGACATACAGTTCCTATAGGAAAGGCAGGATATAGGCATAATTCTTTCTTTTCAAATTAGCAAATTGGTTGCCTGAATTCTCGAAGTGATCAATGCATTGTGGGCTGTGGGGTTTTTAAGCCTCATTATGACCTCCTGGATTTATACATACTGTGTATGTTTCAGTCTTCTGCAGTTATTGTTATTATCCCACTGATGCTCAAATTGCCCCCGTCTTTGGACAGACAAGGCTCATCTTTGCTGGTTCCTGAGTCCCTCTGCCACACCTCTAGTAGTTTCTGAATGCTTCCTTGCTCATTAGCACGACAAGATTTTCCAGGCTTGTCTTGTAAGTTCCAGTCTCATGCTTGTAATCCCCTGCTTCTCAATGGGGGCTTCAAGTTTTGAAATAAATGTCTTCAAACTGACTCTGTCCATCTCCAGCCTTTAAAAATACAACCGAAGTAGAAAGGCAAAGTATTGTCTTTAAAAAGAGAAAGAATTTTAAAACGTAAAGACGTTGAAAGCACTTTGCTAATAGCTGAACTCAGTCAAATTATAGGCCAAACCATAGTTTTCTATTTCAGAGACATTAATGTTTCCACAAAACATGATAATGTGTAAAATCCCTCTTTCAGTGCTCAGAAATACTGGTAGGTAGTACAGGCATTTGACTTGAACTCCAGCACTAGCACCAAGGCAGGATCCTATTATAGTTTTGGGGGGTAATGCTATCAATTACTCCTCTTTTGGCCACTCAAGGAACTACTGCCCATGTCAACAGTAGGACCACCAGGAAACCTTACGGTTACACAGTCACCTCACACCTTCAGAAACCCTCCGTTGCCTTAGCTGGTATTCCCGCTCTCTGGATATAATAACATCAAGGCACCCGTGCCCAAGGCTGGTTGCCCAGTGCTCTCCTTACACTTTTCACGGAACCTCTCTTTGGTAAATCCTGACTTTTGGAAGAAGTTATTACCATGTAAATGACCTCATCCCCCAAGACCTCTCCAATTCCCACCTCATCCTAGGGGTGCACATCCTAGGCTGCAGTGAAGCTAGAATGAATTAGAAAGAATCTGCTTGGTAGCAAAGCGGCCCTAGGAGATCTGGCAGGTCTACCCTCCTCTCATCACAATAGCCTCAGCCACCTCCCAACACCAGCCTGTTCCATCACTGACACCAGAGGTCCTGGTCTGTTTTAGGCCCGAGATGCAGAAGTGGTGGTGGGGTACCAGTTCAGAGCAGAAGCTGTAAAGGCATCACGAGTTTCCGACAGCTCTTTTGCTCTTTCCTTCTGCTACAAGAACAGCACATCCCAAACTGGAGCTGTTCCTTCAGCGTGGGTCCAGAATGAGAAGAGCTACAACTTGGAACAGAGCTATAGCAGCTGACCTACAGCTGAGACGTGGAATGTGGCCAAGAAATCATTGTTTCCCCTGTAAACTACAGTCTGCTAAATGTGTCTCAGTAAGCTACAGAGATTTGAGGGTGTTTGTTTTTGCAGCCAAAGCTAACTAATGTAGCTGATAGTAATAGTACTGGTTCAGGTGCCAAAGTAGGGTTTGGTGATCCAACGCATTTTTTGCTATCTAGATGACGCTGGATTGTGGTAGATTAGATTATTGTTTGAAATAGTCACATCTTCCCCCTCGTTTCCAATGCATGAAGATACTTCCTGGCTCCACTGATGCGGGGCAGAACCATGTAACCTGCTCTGGTCTCCTGATGGCTGAAGTGTACGGCCTGCCCTTCGACTTCGGGCTTGGCCGTTCAGGTTGCTTTGACCAATGGTAGGTGACCAGATGTGATGCAGTAGAGTCATGAAATGTGCTTGGGCTTGATCTCTGGGCTTCAGCCAGCACTGTGAGAAGAATATTTCCAGGTTCTCCTACTGACCACATAGAAGGCTAAGAGACATTTGGAGGAAAGCTGCTCTAGCAAAGTCTCCCCAAACCTAGATCAGCAGTCTCCCAGCCAGCCCACAAATGTGTGAGCTCAATGAATGCTTATTATTTTATGCCACTCTGCTTGTTACAGAGCATTATTTATCAAAAGTCAACTGATATCCTGATTAAATAGCCATTGTCACTTACTGACCTGGATTCTACAACTACATAGGTAGTAACTCTGGCAGTAGTTTGGGTTTCATTTTTTTAAAAAAAGATTTTGAAGATGTCTCTCCCCCCGTCTTGTCTTCGTGTGGGATATGCTCATGGAAAATAGTAGGCTACAACTCTAGTTAACAAAGAGGCTCTAATACTACCGAACTGAATATGTCCGTATTTGTTGGCGATACTGTTATGTTCTGTTGACTCAAAAACCTATAAGGCTTGATTGTAATTTCCTTACTTGTATGATACGCTTATATAGTTCATTGCTCATAGCTAATCACAGTTTATTGAAATGTCAGTCGTAGATGTTACACTGATAATCATTCATGCATAAACACACTCATGGGCAATTCCCATGGTGACGTGTTTGGGTGACATCAAGAACTGATACTTGAGCTTTCTGATCGCAAAGGGGACATCATCAATATAAATGATCCCACTCTGGTGTATTTCCAAGATTGAATATATTAAAACCTCCTTAAAAAGTGTCAGGCTAATTTTTAGGTTACCTTAGTTACCAGAGAGACTTCCAACTCTTAATAGCTGCCATATTTCCTATATTTTAATGAACCGTCACAGAGGCATC
Source organism: Phocoena sinus (assembly GCF_008692025.1). NCBI lineage: Eukaryota > Metazoa > Chordata > Mammalia > Artiodactyla > Phocoenidae > Phocoena > Phocoena sinus. The sequence continues at coordinate 7,437,652 of NC_045774.1, read as the reverse complement.
AATATTGCTCCAGAGAGGGACTTTCCAGCTTTGGGAATGTCTGTTTCTGACATTTCCTTTCCAAAGGGGATTTTTATAAACATAATTTTTGTTCTTCCGAAAGAGAAACCACACCATGATTCTGGCTGTCATGAAGCTCATGTGAGTTGTGTGGTATTTTCGTCCAGTTGTGCTGTCTTTGTTAGTTTTCGTGTTTAATTATTATCTCAGACTTGAAACTTAAAAACTCTCCCGTAGAATTCATTTCAAAAGATCCAGAGAAAGTAATTTAGGCCCAGGCAGTGACCGTGTCAAGAGTGGGAAAGGTGTGAGTCTGGAAAATAGTAAAAGACAGTGGGAAAAAAAGTCTCTGGAAACTTGTACATTACTTTTCCTTAACAGAAGTAAATCTTCATTCTTTGACTTCACACAGAATAAATGATTCCGGTTCTACCAGCAAAGCCGTCATCCTTAACATGACGTGTTAAAATGATTGGTGTCATATGCCACCACCTTAGCTTTAATTTAGAATATTCTTGAATGCATAAAAAAAGTCAGGACACTTCATATGCTAAACAGAAAATGGATCTTTGGAGCTGAGAAATAATTTAATAGTACTCTAGTTAAATCCATTTTTGGAAACAGCCTGAGTTCTATAAATGGGCTATATTTCAATTCTAATTAGTTCCCATGTCTTTAACTTTTTGAAAATAAGACAATATTGCATGAATAGGGAAGAATGTTTATGCTACAATTTAAAAAGCCATAAAAACAGCAGTGAAGGGCCGTTGAATCCAGAGCGAGTTCCTTTCCCAAGCTGGGTGAGTAGATAGTGAGTTTCTTCCACTAAAGGAAATTCGGCCTAAAATCTTCCAGGTCAGTGGGCTCTCGTTTCACCTGTACAGATCTTGAGGGAGAGTGATCCAGAGCATCACATGGCTTTAACTGAGCTAGAAATCCAAGTGTCTTATCCCTTAAAGAATGAGATTACAGCCGTGGAGAGGGCAAGGCAGATTTTCAGGGCAGCTCCTCAAAGAGCAGCATTTTGAGTGAGGAACCCTGGGAGACAGACCTTCTCTCCCCTTCCCTGAAATTGACCTTCCAGAGTCCCTCCTGAAATAACTGGGCTATATGCTCTTGCCACGGTCTTAAGGCTTGAGAAGTATACATCAGAACTGTGAAAGAAAAGCACTCAGCATCATTGTTACATAAATATAAATAAATATATATGTAGATATAGTGATACCAGTCAGTCCTGGTGTCTGATGACATCTTTCTAACAAGTAATTGGATCTACAGAACCCAGGACAACTCATGGACTCAGATGGTGACCAGTAGGGTGACCAGTTGTCCTTGTTTGCCCAGGACCGGGAGGATTTCTAGGACACTGAAGTCGCAAAGCTAAATCTAAAGAAAGTCTCAGGCAAGTGGGGGTGACTAGGTCAGTCCTCCCCTTCCCAGCTATGCTTAGAGAAGGATACCAAAGATGTACATTTTCTGGCTCCAAAAGCCCCTCCCAGCCCACTGGGACCCTGATCCCTATGAGAAGACAGTGGGATGCCTGGCCTGACTAGAGGATGGGACCTGGGATTTCCCGATGTCAGATGCAAGCTGCCGGGGCCCCCAGGTGGCTGCCAGGCTTCCTCTTTCTTCCTCAATCCTTAATTCTTTAAAAAACACACACACAAACACACAAAAACACAAAAAACTTTTACAGCCTTTATTTGAAGGTCTAACATGAAGTGATATTCCTTTGAAAAACACACACACTTTATTGATGCATGATTGACATGCAGAAAGCTGTACATGATTCATGTATACAACTTGCTCGATCCCCTGTTTCTACTATAGTTCTTAATCTGGACTTGAACCCTAGTTGTTCGACTGGGGCCCTGGCCCCCTGCTTACTTTCTGCCTGTTCTTTCTGTCAAAAGTGGGGTCCCACTGCTGATGTCTTTACTCATCTGTTGTCATAGAGTTAGATGTTGCCCCTTCTGACAAGTGCCTGATCTTTCTGGAGACTGCGGCTGCTGAGAACCCGTCCTCCAGGTGGGTCCCACACGGGACAGCAGTGCTGGCCCACAGGAGACCCAGGTGTCCCCTCCCCCCACTGGCCTCTCTTGGTGTACATTCTTGGTCCAGACACAGAGCCAAAGCACCTCCATTCACCTGGCCTGCTCTCCCTAAAGCTGAGATTCCAGCAAACACTGTAGGCAAAGTGATGTTGGATTATGACACAAGGGGAAGAGTTCCAAGCTCTACATAAGTGATATTTAGAGGCATGTCAACTCCTCTTCATTAGTTACAGAATCTGGGAACAATGGACTCCTCCCTTTTTCCATCTCAAAGGCTGATCCTTGCCCTTCACAACAACAGCCCTCCTGTTTGAGCCCCAGCACCCCTGTGGTGATGCAGAGAAGCATTTGCCTTTTTCTGGCCTAGCCCAGGCCCCGGTGGCATTACGAAGAAAACGAATTAAAATATCAAACAAAATGAATAAGCCACACAGGCTTATTTTATCCTGTTAATATTGATTGCTCTTTTTTGGTGAGAATTGTGAAAATGCCGACTGCGGTTATTTTAATTCTGGGTCTCTCTAATAGAATAAAAAGTGAGTTTGCTTTTGCTCTTGCCTTTTGAACACTTGCCAAGAGAATGGCCCTCTAACGCCGTCTTTGAAATCTTCATATTCTATCGTGTGAGAGAGGAAGATAGCAGCCTTTTCCAGTGTTTTGTTCCTGTGCCACTTGGCCCACTCTTGTGTTTTTGGCAAAAGCAGTCTCTGCAAATCCAAATTGCTGTGCTTCCCTACTGTGAATAAATGAGAAAATACTAGCTCTTTGTGAAAGTGTTCCCTGCTCTGGAGGCCATGATGGGTGCAACTTCCAGAACCCTGCACATCCAACTCCCTGGCAGGAATTCCCGGGCATTATTCCTAATCCAGAGCTGCTGTTGCTATGGCAGTGCTGCTTGCTAGATCTCCAGTCCATTAGGAAAACTGCCTTTTTTCAGGAAATAATCCTAGGAAAAGAGATGCAGCCTGGGTGAAATCATTTAAATTCTCCAGGGCTGGGCTTCCCTGGTGGCGCAGTGGTTGGGAGTCCGCCTGCCGATGCAGGGGACACGGGTTCGTGCCCCGGTCCGGGAGGATCCCACATGCCGCGGAGCGGCTGGGCCCGTGAGCCGTGGCCGCTGAGCCTGCGCGTCCGGAGCCTGTGCTCCGCAACGGGAGAGGCCGCAACAGTGAGAGGCCCGCGTACTGCAAAAAAAAAAAAAAAATTCTCCAGGGCTAGGTTGATTGTTGCAGTATGCAGACATGCTCCTTTGATGTAGATAAACATGAGAAAATTGTGCTAACTAGTAACAGAGAAAACACTGGGATCTATTCGCTTCCATCCCTGGAGGTTCCCCCCAGGTAGATGGTATAAAGGTTTCAGGTGCTAGATTCTCAAGGGCTAAATCTTCCCTTCCCTGAAAAAAATAAAAATTAAGATCCATCTAACAGATGGCTGGATGAAGAACAGCCAGGTTGTGTTGCAACAGCAACACTTCTTCATGTGGGTGCAGATATGAACGGGACCAAGCCCGTGCAAGCCAGGGATGGCTAGATTTCTTGGTTTAGAACAAATAATGTGGGTCTGTGCTGTTTTCATTTTTCTTTGAATCTGGCACTATTGGAGGGAAGTATAATTTAATGTACAGAAAGGGGACCTGATGGAGAGGAAGCCTTCCTTCTTCAAATAGTGAATGTACCTTTCTTAAGGTGGCTGTATAAAGGAAGCTTTAGAGTGAAGAAGTCCTTATATCCTTCCCAGGAAAAGGACTTAGGGAACGTTGGGGGAAATGGCCTGAACCAAGGACACTCTTATGCTAGAAAAGTAGGTCTTTGTTACCATCCCTAGGAATGGGCATGGAGGGGGACCAAAGAGGAACGTTCTGGCTAACACACTCCTGCCTCGCAGCGCCTGTGACCTTAGCCCCGGAGTCGATGGAAGAACCATGCAGCAGTCTGTCCCGGGGGGGCCACTGATCCCTGGGAACCACCAAGTTACTGCCAAAGTCCACAAACCATTTGCAGCCAAGTCTTGTCTGTAGAATGAATGAATACATCTCGGATACATATACACTATTATTTCAGATGAAGGTAGATGCCGTTGTGATGAACAGTGACTAACGAACCGAAAGGCGTTAAGTTCATAGTAAATTTGTGTTATGTTGTCGTCTCAATGAACAGAATTAAAAGCACAATTCCTATCATGCGGGCAACCATTAAATTCTTCGACATTAACCAGAAGTTCTCATACTCAATTAGGACAAGAGTCACTGATCAGTACGCACAGACAGGATTAGTTTCCATCAGTCGGACAGCTGTTCCCTGAGCTCTGAGAGTTCAAGTTATATGAAGTTCTCAGAAAAAGCTGAAGGACCCCACAGAGTCTTGATAAACCGAATTCTTGACAACTTCCGAGATTTGTTCAGTTTTTTTAAATTCAATAAAGTAAACCCAAGTTCATTATATTCTGCTCTTTCACTGACCTTAAGGACAAGTTCTTCCTCTGAAGTAGCAAGAGTTGAGCAACTTGGTGTACAATTGTCTTACTGTCTCTCAAAGGTGGGTGCTTGTTTTCCTTCTTGTTTAGGTTTCAGAGCCAACACACCACTAACAGTTTAGATCTTGAGGAGGACTGAGGAAGCCTTGCTGAATGAATACTCAGCCCGATTATGTCTGTGGCCCCAAGAACGGTAGAGATTAAGTACTGGCCGCGTGTGTTGATCACTAGGGGAGTCTCCAGGCTTAAACACTTCTCTTTGAAACCTGACGCGGACAGATCTTACCAAAGACAATTCACGTATTCACTCTGCAATTCGTAATCGTTAACATGCTGTATTTATACAGGCTGATCTAAAATTAGCAGGGGACAGATTGGATGGCAAGTGAGTGAAACATGGGCTCCGTGCCATGTAGTGTTCTTCCCACAGTTCTGTAAACTATGTGGCACACTTGGTTGTCTAAAAACAACCGGCCTGTAAAGTTCAAGTTGATTATTAGTTACTACATTGAAAATATTTTTCACCTTGCACCCTGAATCATGGAATATTTTATTTGGTCACCGCATGTTTAGAAAAACCATGTAAATGTAATTGACATGAGGTTGTCCCACAAACGGACACGCACCATAGCAGGAATTCATCTTCATTTGTTCACCCATTTATTCAGCAAATAGTTACAGAGCACTGGGTTCAAAACATCTAGTTTTAAACAACCTCTGTGCAGTAGTCACTTTCAAAAATGCCTCCCAACATGCATTCAAGGTGCCTTACATTTTCTCTAATTCTCTATGGTTGGTCTTCTTTCTTTTTTTTTTTTTTTTTCTTTTTGAGCTGTTTTCAGGTCCCCCCTCTAATAGTTCCTTACCTATTCAAATATACTCAGTTTCTTCATATAGATAAGTGTAATACAACTAAATATAAATTTTTCCTCTCATTTAAAGCTGAAGAACAGCTTAAATCTCAAGTGTAGAGTTTGGAAACCGTATCAGTGTGTTTTAATTTTGATGGCATTGTCTACAGAAGGGTATTCTAATTGGGTCTCAGTTAGTACATCTGTTAAGGCTGGAAACTCACCTATGTGTTTCTTGGAATATAATAAAGCAAGTCACATTTCAAAGTTAGAGAGTGAATGCAGTATAACATTAATACACATCACTGTGGTCCAGAGTGAAGCCATGAGACTGAACAGGCTTCACTATCAAAAACCTCCAGAGTCAGAATTCCAGGGATGGTGTGTACCACCCACTCGTGGCTTGTACTTAAAAGCATCTCATCCCTCTCTAAAGATGCTTCTGCCTGAACAATCAAGTACATGCCCGTGAACAATAAGTAACTGTATGCAGAAAACTATTCTGCAAATCAAGAAATAGAGAAGGGAGAAGCTTGCAAATTCTAGAACTCACCGAGGACTGCAATATTTATTGGGGTGCGTGTCAACTGTTCTTTCAGCTGTTCAGCTGTACTTGACTTTCTTTGGAAAATTTCTTAGCTTTCCCCAATGCACGTACATAAACATGAAACTAAGGGCTTCCTGAGGTGCAGAAGTAAGGCAAAATTTGAATAGTTGGCAAGCCTGGAAGCACTGAAAGCAGAGGAAGTTCCAAGCTGACCTCTAAGTAGCTCTGTAGCAGGTGGTTTGGGTGACCGTCATTTTTCTTTGAGCGCAGAGTCGAGTTAAGCCTGTCTCTCTGCGCGCGGTACAGCCATCGTTGGGCTGTGCAGGCCCCTCTCATGTTTGGTCGATTTGATTTTCCCTTCCTCCACTCTCCCCACTCTGCCCTCAACAGGTCCCCAATTGAATGTGCTTGATGTATGCCCTTTGATATTGATGTGTCCTTATAAACCAGAGCTTGTGGTATGCGTGGGTTTAGGTGACATAAATGGCGTTGTGCTGCTCTAGATCTTGCCTCATTTCTTACCTTTTCATGGAGCAATGTTTTAAAGGTCTCCTTGTGTTGCCCACACGTGAGCGCTGCGTGGTTTTCGTCAGTACCTTCTGCTGTATTTCACATCTCCGTCCTCCAAACCTGGACTGCCTCCAATCATCCTGATAAACGTTTCCATACATGTCCTCTCTGTTTATCCATTCTCTATATAATAGTTTGCATCTGCTAGTTCCAAACTCCTAACCCCTGCCCCTTGGCAACCACAGTTCTGTTCTCTATGTCTGTGAGTCTGTTTCTGTTTCGTAGACAAGTTTATTTGTGTCATATCTTAGATTCCACATATAATGATAGCATATGGTATTTGTCTTTCTCTGTCTGCCTTACTTCACTTAGTATGATCATCTCTAGGTCCATCCATGTTGCTGCAAATGGCATTATTTCATTCTTTTTTTTCAGCTGAGTAATATTCCATTGCATATATATACCACATCTTCTTTATCCATTCATCTGTCGATGGACATTTAGGTTGCTTCCGTGTCTTGGCTATTGTAAATAGTGCTGTTATGAACACTGGGGTGCATGTATCTTTTTGAATTAGAGTTTTCTCTGAATATATACCCAGGAGTGGGATTGCTGGATCTTATGGCAACTCTATTTTTAGTTTTTGAGGAGCCTCCATACTGTTCTCCATAGTGGCTGTAGCAATTTACATTCCCACCAGCAGTGTAGGAGGGTTCCCTTTTCTCATACATGTCCCCTTTGGACACTTGAGAGGTTTCCCGTGGAGTATAATGCCTAGAAGTGGAATGACCGGGTCCTGGGTTGCATGCAAGTTTAGTGCCCTAAATAATGCCACATTGCTTTCTGTGTACACCCATTGAGTGTCCTGTTTGCCCATGTACACATTTGGTACTCTCCAGTTTTCTAATTTGGCCAGCCTCCTTAGTGTTTTAGGTTGCACGTCTCTGGTTACCAGTGAGGCTCAGCACATCTTCGTGCATACTGCTTTGTTATTTGTGTTTCTCCTCTGTGGATTGCCTTGCCATATCCTTGCCCACGTGTATGGAATTTTCTGGATTTGTTGGACTTATTGGATTGGATTTGTCCCCTTCAATTTATAGGATTGCCTTTTATATTCTAAACTTTACCCTATTGTTGGTTTTAGACATTGCGAGTATGTTTCCCTCAGTGTTTTAGCTACCCATTAACTTTGCCTATTGTTTGTTTCATTGACCCAAAATTCTTAAATCCTTAATTGATTTGATACGGTCAGATCAGTATGTTTTCACATATTGATTGTTTTCTGGGTTTTGTTTAAGAAATCTTCTTCTGTACCCAAAGGCCACAGACATTCTCCTATTAGCTTATGGCTCCATCACATTCAGGCCTGAATCCATCTGCCCTGCTCCCTCAATGCCACTGTGAAGCAGGGATCCACCGTTATTGGTCTCAGTACTGAGCTGATTTTCCGAGCACCAGCTAATAAGCGATACATCATTTATTAAGTTCCCATTTCTGAGTCTAAATTAGTTTACAGCTTAAAACCTGTCTACTATTTTTAAGGAACCCAACAACTCGTAACTTATATATGTACTCCTGGGCTTCAGATCGGGGCTAAGATGCAGGCACCTCGCCAGTGTTATCAATGAATGTCCCACACCTGTGAAGCTCCATGTGGCTGGAGATACATGAACCAGATAATGAACCAGATCACTTAGACCTCAGATTCGTATACAACCAGCAGACAATCACGTTCACGCTCTTGGCCTTAAAAGATAAACACACGTTGTTAGCAAATGCCCAAATATCAGTGCTTATCCTCTAAAACACACTTTCTGATTCTGGACTTCACTATCTAACTGCCCATCACTGAAATGAAGGAGAAATACTCTTCAAAGCCGGAACATCAGTCATGCAAAAGCAGAAGGGATATAATGTCCCCCCAAGATACTCAAGTATTTCTTTAAAAAATGAGGATTGTCTCTGGGAGAACGATGCCTGCTCTGCGTACCTCTCAAAAGGAGGTGACAACGTATGAACATACTTCATCAGTGTAGAACGAGATCATGATTTTCAGACCCACCAACACCTTCATTAAGTGTACTTGGGGGTTCAAATGTGACTTGTTAACTGTTCCAGTCCCTGGGCAGTGGCGTAAGCTCTTAGTCACAAGCTTTCAAGGGGACGGCAGGTCTACCCAGGGCTCCCTCTGCTTCCGTGTTACAGTTTTATGATTTATTTCAGTGATAAACTAATTAGTGCCTGTTGATTGAAAAAGCAGTAGAAATAATCCTCATTTCTTTTTAGGAATTTTAAAGGTGGATTTTATCAAAAGGACTTATTATTTATAAGAAGCAAACAAAATTTCATAAAAATTGCAATTTCCCCAAATTTAAGTTGAAGTCTTAGTTTAATTACTTCAAAATAGAAATATAATACTTAGCATAATAAATTCCTATGAAGAAGAGGGTATAGGGCTTCCCTGGTGGCACAGTGGTTGAGGGTCCGCCTGCCGATGCAGGGGACGCGGGTTCGTGCGACGGTTCGGGAGGAGCCCACATGCCGCAGAGCGGCTGGGCCCGTGAGCCATGGCCGCTGAGCCTGCGCGTCCAGAGCCTGTGCTCCGCAACGGGAGAGGCCGCAGCGGTGAGAGACCCGCGTACCGCTCCAAAAAAAAAAAAAAATAGAAGACGGTATAGACCAGAGAGCCTTTTTGTAAACGTGAGAAATCTATGGACTCTTTATCATTCAGGATAAGCCAGGTGTGCATGTAACAAACACTCCCCAGATCTCTGTAGATTAAAACCACAAAAGAGGGACTTCCCTGGCGGCACAGTGGTTAAGAATCCGCCTGCCAATGCAGGGGACGCAGGTTCAAGCCCTGGTCCGGGAAGATACCACGTGCCACGGTGCAACTAACCCCGGGCACCACAACTACTGAGCCTGCGCTCTAGAGCCCATGAGCCAGGCCTACTGAGCCCACGTGCCACAACTACTAAAGCCCATGAGCCTAGAGCCCGTGCCCTGCCACAAGAGAAGCCACCGCAATGAGAAGCTCGTGCACTGCAACGAAGAGTAGCCCCCCGCTGGCCACAACTAGAGAAAGCTGGGGTAGCAATGAAGCCCGACGCAGCCAAAAAAATAAATAAGTAAATAACATTTTTTAAATAAATAAATAAATAAAACCCCCGAAAGATTAACTGCTGTCTGTGCCACGTGGATTCACTGGGGCCTCCTCTCCTTGTCACAGAGTCCTCACTCTTTAATCTAGGCTGTCCTATAGCAGCCACTGCCTGGACCATCGCAGAAAAGGGGGAGTTCTAGAGGGTCCTGCTTTAGCAATTAAATGCTCACAACTCCTTGGCAAATCTGGGGAGGGGGCCCCACTCAATCACGCAGGACCGAGCACTACAGTCCTATCACGTCCCTGTGATGCGCTGGGGAGGGAGGAGAGGAAACAAAAACATTTTTGGCAAACAGCGCTCAGGAGATGAGTACCACCATAGATCTCTTTTAAAAGAAAAACAATTAAGAATACAGAATTCAGTTTGAGAAACACTGACTTAGGAAGATACATGCTTTTGAATGCAAATGTATGCAAATGATTACTACAAAGTAGCTTTCGCCTTCACAACTGGTTAAAAAAATAATTTGGTCAAAGTGTAAACACAATTTCAGAAGTTCTTACTGAAAAATAGGAACTATGATGACCCATTTCTCAGAGAAACCACAACTTCGGGGCATTGTGAGAGCAGAAAGAAGATGGTACCCAAGGCACCACAACTCTCGGAGCACATTGTTAAATAGAGGACAAGGAAGGGCAGCCAGGCCTCTCCTCAGTCACAGCCAGCAGTCAGGGCCAGCTCAGCACAGGGATTTAGAGAAAACACCCTGAAAAGATGCCTGTGAACCTAGCTGATGGCGAACACCAGAGAGGACGCCAGGACCACTGCCGGCTTGCTGAGAGGCTGGTAAGAGCTGGACGAAGGAAAACAGGAGAGGGAGCCGGTCCCGGAGAAGAAGACCCACAGGAATACAGGAGGCAGCTGACCCAACCCGAGGGCGCTCTGAGAATACCATCCTGGACTCGCCCTGTCACCACGGCCGGGAGCACTTGTGCGATGGAGCCGATGTCGCCCTGGGTTGGCCTGGCTGTCGTTGGCCTTCATGGAAAGGGCTGGCAACCCAGAGACAGGGTGGTAGTGCCTCATGCTCCAGGCCCAGGCAGAAAGACACCTGCCAAGAATCCTCCTGGGCGAAGTTGCACTTCGGCTGGAATCCTGCAAACACCTGAAGCCCTGGAAAAGCTAGGAAAAGGAATGATGATAGGAATGCGGATGGGTGGAGATGTGGTTTGGCTTTTATTTGTGACACAGCAGATGATTTGTTTTATTTCACACTAGCTTTCTCCTCTCTAGAAGAATCCTTGGCTAACTAGTTACTTACAGATACTCAATTTGCCTATTTAGAACTAAAAATTTGTGTATCTAGACATGTTCCTATGGTTTAAGACGCTGGACATTCTTTTCTTAAATTTATAATTGGAGTTTTTTATTGAGATAAAATGACATAATATTAGTTACAGGTGTACAACATAATAATTTGGTGTTTGGTGTATTGCAAAGTTATCACCGCAGTGAGTCTAGTTAAGATCCATCACCATACATGCTTAATAAATTTTTTTCTTGTGATGAGAACTTTGAAGATTTGGTCATGTAGCAACTTTCAAATATGCAGTATGGTATAATTAGCTATAGCCATCAGACTGTACATCATATCCCCTTGATTATTTTTTTGGACATTCTTCATCATTTGATATTTAGAACTTTTCTGTTTCAGCAGCAATCAGTGACATTTATTGGTGCCACTGGGGAGTTCAATGACATGTTTAATCCCATCCACTCACATCAAATTTTGGTGTCCGACCCCTGCCAAGTTCTGAGTCTTCAGGATTAGAGTTTTAGAACTGAGAATGCCATCTGTTTTTCCCTCTCTCTGTCATGTGCTTTAACACCTCTCCTCCCCCAAATCCTCGCAGATTTGTTTTTAAGAAATGAAGCAGTGTTCCACCATGTGACCCACAGCTGCAAGCCATCAACCTTTGCTGATGTTAAGGCTGCACTTTGGATCCCTGGGGAACTCTAGAAAGATGCACTTTTGCTGTTCCAGGGAGCGAGCCCAGTTGTGGGATGGGAGGGGGACTCCCTCTCGGGCCAGACACAATCTCGGAATAAATACCTCCTCTACAGAGCATCCTCACAAAAGAGCTGGCTGAGCCCGAAGTCCAAAACAGGGACCACCAGCCATATGTGGCAGTGGAGCCCTGAAATGTGGCTGGTCTACACGGAGGTGTGATGTGAGAGCTGCACCGTGGATTTCAAAGATTTAGTGTGATGTAAACACATCAACTATCTCATCAGTAATTTCACGTTAATTACATGTTGAAATGATTGTACTGGGGGTAGATCGGATCAAATGCAACATAGTCTTAAAATTAATTTTGCCTATTTCTTTTTACCTTTTTAATGTTGCTACTAGAAAATTTAAACTGACGTAGGTGACCCTATATTTTTATTGGACGGCGCTGGTCTAAGTGTCTGGAATTTGATTTTAACCATTTTAATAAGCGTCAAATACTGATGATCATTTTGATTATGAGCATTGCTTTACCATATGAACTCTGTATGGTGAATACTTTATCTACTCTTGTTTTAAAGTATAATGAGGTTTTTAAAATTTTTCAAGCCACTGTGGGTAATTTCACAAATTCTCTTTTGTGGATGCCGGGCAGCATTATTGCCACCTAGAAGCCGGCCAGTGTTCTATGACGTTAAACATCTACTCCTGGACCTTCTGGTTCTGGCCTTCATCTGACCGATGGGGGTGTCCGTGAGGCGGTGGCGGTGGCGGGGATTGGTGTACCACAGCAGTCACCGTGCACTTCCCCTCGGCCTCACCCAAGCTCTCCAGCTCCTGATGCTTCTAGAAATGACCTATGTAGGTGGTTGAACTTTGGGCACGACTCCTGGTCCTCCAAATCAGTGAACCCCGAATCCTCAAGTAATATTTTGTTTGCACAGACTTCTTAGAGGGTAAAAGGTTCTAGAGAACAGAGCATGTTGGGAATTTGTGACGACACTTACTAAGTCAGTGTTAGATTCAAGAAGAGATGAATTCCCCTTCTCATCAGTGGCTTCACCTTTCCTTGTGAAATATGACAACTGTTGAAAAATCCACCCACTGAGATCAAGCAGGTGAAACTGCAAGGCTGGGAATGCAGCTGCCTGACGCTGTTCCCTCCCCTGCCGGCGCCAGACCCTACCGATCAGCTGGGTTCTTCCACCTAAACCCGGGGGACTCATGTTCCGTCTTGGCCAAGAAGAATAAATGCTAGGAGTCAGCAGCTGAGGCAGGACTTCGTGGATCATCCGGGCTTCTCACCCGAATCTCCAGGGAGGTTGTTAATATGCAGATTCTGATCCGAGGTAGGGCATCTTTAACAAGCTCCCTGGTGACCACACTGTGGACTCATGGACCACACTTTGAGCAACAGGGTTCTCCAAGCGTCATTTACTTGTGTTCACATTTGTGAGAAATTACCCTGTCTAAGGCCTGGGAGATCAACAGTGCCAGGTGAACATTAAATATACCTGGTAAACTTAAGAAAATCTAATAAAAAAGAAATCCATTCCGTTTTTTAAAAAAGGCACAATGACAGTTGTCTTTACAAGGGGCTTCATGTAGGAGTACCTTGAAAAGAATCTCCCCACCTAGTGCATTGTAGTATAAGGTACAGTTTACTAACTGAAAAGATTTTTGAAAGTGCCAAGTGAATTATCGTCTGGAAGTAAAATATCTCTGAAATGTTGTAAAAATAATATTAATGTCAACCGCCTCCATTTCTGAGCACTCACTGTGCGCCAGGCGTGTGTATTGCTGACCTTAAACAAAATTAACAGTAATTGTTATTTAGCGAAAATGAGTTTACTCGGGAATAGCAAAGGAATTACATTTTGGGACACGCAAACTATGGCAATCCATAGCCCAGTCTGAGGAGACAAAGGGAAGGTTAGCTTTAATTAGGTTCTGGGAAGAAATTGGGGAGGGTCATTTTGAACAAAAGTTCATTGGAGGATGAGAGTTTGGGGTTGACAGTTTCACGTCGGTGGCGTTGACAGGCAGTTTGCTGTTACTGAGGACTGTGGAAATCTTTCATCCTCTGCTGTGTAAGTTGAGGTGGGGTGTATGTGCTGTTCATATGCTACTGATGAGAGTTTAAATAATGCGTTGGTAAGAAAATGTTCTGACTAAAATACAGCATCTCTAGCTTGACTCTGGCTGGTTGTCTCTCTCTTTTATTAAAAATTATTTTCTTTATTTTTTTATTTTTATTTTTAGATGTTTGGGGTAGGAATTTATTAATTAATTAACTTTTGCTGTGTTGGGTCTTCGTTTCTGTGCGAGGGCTTTCTCTAGTTGCGGCAAGCGGGGGCCACTCTTCATCGCGGTGCGCAGGCCTGTCACTATCGCGGCCTCTCTTGTTGCGGAGCACAGGCTCCAGACGCGCAGGCTCAGTAGTTGTGGCTCACGGGCCTAGTTGCTCCGCGGCATGTGGGATCATCCCAGACCAGGGCTCGAACCCGTGTCCCCTGCATTAGCAGGCAGAGTCTCAACCACTGAGCCACCAGGGAAGCCCTAAAAAATTATTTTGTATTGAAGTATAGTTGATGTACAATGTCGTGTTAGTTTCAGGTGTACAGCAAAGTGATTCAGTTTTACATACACATGTACCTATTTTTTTTAGATTCTTTGCTCTTATGAGTTATTACAAAATATTGAGTATAGTTCCCTGTGCTATACAGTAGGTCCTTGTTGGTTATCTATTTTATACATAGTAGTGTATATATGTTAATCCCAATCTCCTAATTTATCCCTCCCTGCCTTTCCCCTTGGGTAACAAGAAGTTTGTTTCTTGACGGGAAACCAATCCCATGTCAGGAGAGCTCTGAATACCATATTTATAACAGATTGTTATTTACAATGTCTTTCTCTTTCTTGGCAATTTAAATTAAAATGTCAACTTCAAGAAGTGTTTCAGAAAGGCACCAGAAAGAATTGTAAATAGAGCTGGACTAATCAAAAAAAGATGACTAAAGTATGCTTTTAACATCATTGTTGATGTAAAACAAAATCTTGGCAGAATTAAAAGACAATTAAGAGTCAAATAGAGCAAATAGCCATTAGTTCAGTAAATGAGTGTCGGGGCACCAGCGTGTACAGTTTACCTGTGAGCAACCCCTTTTTCAACGAGTGTCATTACTAGGTAACAAGACTCCAAACAGACAGATGTTGCCAGGAGCATTTCCCATCTTCCTTTGCTCCTAATGAAAGCAGGCAGACACCACTTAGATGGATAAATGTGTGACAAAATACAATGCCAAGCTAGATACGAAAGATAACATTCTGCATGGTTCCATTTATATGAAATTCTAGAAAGGCAAACTGTAATGACAAAACGGAGATGAGGGTTTGCCAGGGGCCAAAGCTGGGGGCAGGGAATTGGCTGCAAAGAGACAGGAGGAGATAGTCCACATCATGATGGCAGCGGTGGTTATATGACTCTACACATTTGTCAAAATTCATTGAAATGTAACTTAAAATTGCTGAATTCTACTGGACATAAATTATATTTCAGTAAAGCAAATTTTTAAATCTATCTATCTATCTGTCTATCTATAATAACCTGACATAGCATTTCTATTCTTTTGTACCTGACTCAGACTATGCAAAATCTGGTAACGCTTTGACAATAGAAAATAAGCATGATTTAATTTAAAAATATAGAGCTAGAAGTTGTTGTAAAAGAATAAGAGCTGCAACAGTTACTACACATGAGTTGCCAAGACTTTCCTGGATGAATTCCATCCAAGATACGGCTTTTAGTCTCTCAAGGTCTTTGGACACCCAGAAAGTGGGTCATCTTTCAGAATATCTGCGTCACTGTAGAGAGCGTGTTAGTAAATCAAAGACCAGCTGGATTTGTTCTTAAACTGGCAAAATACTTGCTTGGAAGCACTATTAATCCTTTCATTTACTGAATGGGGAAAATTGGTTTTATGGTCTCGATTACCTTCAGTTGCTATCAACACTTCGTATTCTGTTGGTGTAGGATATATACTAGGCATTGAACTTGTGCTTAGGAAAAGCAGAGATCATGTGACTGCTTGATTCTAATAAATGTTAAGTTGGAAATTAAGACTAATACTAAATATTTTTATGGAGTAAATTTGAGTAGTGAAACAATTCTTTTCATTCTTTAATGCAAAATTATTTTGCCTAAAGTATTCAGTTACTATGCAAAAGCATTGTTCTGGACTGAATTCTCCAGATAATTCTGCTTTTGGCAACAAGTAACAGGAAACCAACCTAAATGGGCTTAGACAGTAAGCACAGTTCCAGGCTCCTGGATCTGGGATTCTAGAGATAGAACAGCATCCAGGGTTGTTTAGACCTGGGTCTCCACACTGAGCCATGGTTTCCTCTCCTTCTCCACCCTCCACTCGGCTTCTCTCCTGGGGGTAGGATGGCTGCTAAGACCTATTTGAGCCCACTCTTTCCTCATTAATTCCCTGAGGGGAGAGAGAGAAGATTCCTCGGATGCCTCTGACTTAAAGGCAATGAAGGACTTTCCCAGAAGCCCTTTCTCTCATTGGTTCAAATTCGGTCACATGTCTATCCCTCATTGGTTCAGAATGGGTCATGTGCCCAGTCACTGACATAAAGGATAGAATTACCCTTGGATGATCAGACATCCGCCTACAATTGGAAACAGAGTCAGCTTTCCTGACAACACAAATTGATGAAGTATGTGTGTGGGGGGGAGGGGGGATGGTGTAGTGGGGGGGTTCTACTAAGAAAAAGAAAGGGACAGTGATACTGAGTCAATGACAAAAAAAGGTGCATAATGTCTAATTTAAATCCATCGCTTTAAAAGTGAGTTATCTTTTCTTGCTACAAAAGTCATGTAGGTTTAAATTTTAATTTTTTTTAATAATGAAATATTTTCTATACCCCTGTTACCCAGACTCAACAGTTAACTTTTGCTGAGGGTATTTAGGAGATCCTTCCTTTCTTTCTTTTTTTTTTTTTAAGATGTTGGGGGTAGGAGTTTATTAATTAATTAATTAGTTTTTACTGTGTTGGGTCTTCGTTTCTGTGCGAGGGCTTTCTCTAGTTGTGGCAAGTGGGGGGGCCACTCTTCATCGCGGTACGCGGGCCTCTCACTATCGCGGCCTCTCTTGTTGCGGAGCACAGCCTCCAGACGCGCAGGCTCAGCAGTTGTGGCTCACGGGCCTAGTTGCTCCGCGGCATGGGGGATCCTCCCAGACCAGGGCTCGAACCCGTGTCCCCTGCATTAGCAGGCAGATTCTCAACCACTGCGCCATCAGGGAAGCCCCAAATTTTAATTTTAAGAGAATATTGATAGCCAGAAAGAAGAAAGTAAAAGCCACCTTAATCCCACTACCTCTGAGAACCATTAATGATATGATACAAGCATACTTTTAAACAATAAAATAAATATACTCTGCAGACACAGTACAGCATAATGGTGAGCGATACAGACTCAGGGAGCAACTTCCTGGTTCAGCTACTCCTTGTCTGTCTTCGTTGGGTTAACTACTTAGCTTTCCTGTGCCTAAACTTCTTCTTCCCTGTAATGGAAATAACAGTACCTGTATAAGTTCGTCCAGCACTAACCCTCTAGTTCAGAGGTTGGCAGTCTACCGCCTGCAGGCCAGACCTGGCTTGCTGCCTGTTTTGTAAATAAAATTTTATTGGAATCCAGCCACAGCCATCCATTTATATATCCACTTATGGCTGCTTTCACAGAGCAGTGGTACAGTCAAGTAGTTCCAGCAGAGACCTGATAGCTCACACAACCAAAAGTACTTACTATCTGGCCCTTTGCAGAAAAAGTTGGCTGGGTTAGACCATCAGAGCTCTATTGTCTTGTGAGAATTTAACATGTCATAATTCTGTGGTCATGTAGTAACTTAACTAGCCTGGAGACCTGATCAGGAAAAAGTGACATCTGCAGAGCAAGAGGTATTTATTTTATGAGTTAGAAAGAGTTAAGAACCACGAAGAGCTGAAAAATCCCCAAAGGTGTTTAAGTGTCAAATTATCTCTCTGAATTGACTAGAGATCTTGAAATATGTGAAGTTTGATTTCCCCTAAACTCTGGGATGTTGACGTTGGATGGACCAGAATGAAAGTAATTTGTTCAGTCTTATCTAAGACATATGAGTCATGGCTATAGGCAGAAAATAAGAAGATTGAAGAGGAAATAAAAGAGAGTCCATAATAAATTGTTTTGAATATTGCTTTTGAAAAGAAAGGATTGTCCCTATCTGTGTGGTCTGAGTGAACAGTGACGTACATGTGTGTACGTGAGCAGAGCTGTCGGCTCTCCCTGGAGAGAAGAGAACAGTCTGAGATGAACATGACCCAGGTCTAAGTTGTGGAAAAACCCTAAGTGAAAAGATGAGAATCACTGGAATAAGTGATACATTCATGGAGGAAAACGGCTCTCATATGATGAGTGACTTTAATCTTGAATTTAAAGGTCCTCAAAATCTAAATTATTTTAATCAAGGCCAACTTTTCCATAAAACAGTGTTTTAGCTAAAGATTAAATACTTGGTCAAGTGCATAATGTCCTTCTTTAAAATTATACAGAAGTCACCGTCAACTACAAAGAAGTTTTCTAGAATAAAAAGCTTTTTATACAGTCAGCAATGCAGTGAGAGGATTAAGAACAGAGGCTGTCCATCAACTGCCTGGATTTCAAATCCTAGCTTAGCCACCTTCCTTCTATTGAATCCTTAGTGTCTTAAGCCTTGTTTTCCTTATCTATAAAATAGGATCAATAAAAGTACTAGCTTTAGAGAGTCTTGATGAGAATTAAATGAAATAATTCATGTAAAGTACTTAGGCCAGAATCTAAGAAATATTGCACACTCCATAGAAGTTAGCCATTTTAATGTGGGCAATATATAGAAACTAATAGTGAAAAAAATTTTGATAACCTACCATGTAATAATATACAGTCATCCCTTGGTATCTGTGGAATATTGGTTCCACAACCCTCTGCAGATACCAAAATCCTCAGATGCTCAAGGCCCTTACATAGAATGGGTCTCAGTTGATGCTCTGTATCCACATGCTCTGCATCCACAGATTCAACCAGTCACAGGTCCCACGGTCGGTTGAATCCACAGATGCAAAACCTGTGGGTGTGAAGAGCCAACTGTATTGTGATGTACTAAGTTCTTTCACTTACGGTATTTCTGCTGTATTTTTGGAGCAGCAAAGGTGAAGGTAAGGGTCTTAGAATTTCATTTTAATAAGGATTGTATTAGTGACAGTACAGGTCGACTTGCTGCTGAAACACTGCAAAAATACAGTGACAAAAAAGAGAAAAGTTTCTTTTTCTTTAACATGCCCACCCAGCGTTGAGTAGCCCGGCGCTAAAGGCAGCTCTGTTCCATGAGGTCCTCTAGGACCCAGGTTCCATTTATCTTGTTTCTCCATCTTCGCCTGCAATAGGTTGTATAATCAAAGCCATTTCACCAGCATTGTCTTCTTCCATCCTTCAGGAAGGGAAGACAGTGAATGAAGAGCAAGCCATTTCCTTTTTAAAGGATGGGGCACAGAGCTTGTACACATGGCTTCTGCTCCCACCTCATTGCTGAGATCTTAGTCACTGGGCCACCCGTGGTTGAAAGAGAGGCTAGAAGATATGACTTTAGCTAGGCTGCCATGCCCCCAACTAAAATTCCATGGGTTCTCTTACCAAAAGGGAGATGAAAAGAATGGATGGTGGAATCAATTAGCAGTTTTCCACCGGTGTTGCTATGGTAACTACTAATACTGCTTCATTGACCCCGAGATACTGTTAATTTTGAGACACATCATCATTTTAGGCAACACTCAGTAAGAAAAACCATGCTATTGAAACTGGGCACATTGCTTTCTTATCAGCCGAGTTGTAGGACACGTCCTAATTTCGAGATTTTTCAGCTGTGAAGAGTGTGTGTCTTGGTATAGAAGAAATACAGTACTGGAAAGACTTAGGAAAAGAAAGTGATCTAAAGACATCCATTTTTCAGTCTTCTGTGTGTGTGCCTTTCCTTGGGGCAAGCATAGGCAGCAGATATGCAGCTTCAGGTGACCTGTTGAGCGTGATGTTTAGAACAGGTGATTGACGAGGTATTGTACTATCCGCGTGAATTTAAGTCAAATTCCTACGACTGCTGGTAGAGGGACTTTTGACTCAAAGTCTTGGGGAAAAGTTGCCTAGATTTTCACTCATTCTGGACCGGATCTGGAGTTGAGTAAACAGACAGTGAGGGTCCTGTTTTTGCTAGCCAGGGTTCTCACTTAACAGAAGGACAAAGACCGAGGGCTATAGTCTGAGGGAACAGACATGGCCATGGCACTTGACTTCCTGTCTCAACATTCAGTCATCACCCAAACACTGGCTGAACACCAAGCACTTTGCTTGGTGCCACAGCGCAGTCCCTGCCCTCCAAGAACTCCAGAGCTCATGCAGGGAGAAAAATAAGTAGACCCGTAAAGGCATGCAGTTGCATATGGGCTATGATAGAAGTCTGGTAAGTAGAGGCACAGACTGGAGATCATCAGTTCCCAAGTCCTCCCAGTGGCAGGGAAATCAAGACTGGGGAGGTGTAAGGACTCTTCAAGCAGAAGTAACAGAATAAGCAAGTGCATGGAAACGCGAAACAGTGGTCACTTCAAGGGGACTGAGTTATGATCCCTTTGGCACACAGGAGTAGAAGCAGTGGGTATGTCCAGCTTTGTTTCCCTTACAGTGCCTTATACATAGGAGGCAAACAGCAATATTGTTTTAATCGAATTAAAGAAAAGACCAACTTCTTGGATGGCCAAATAGAGATGAGCTGAATTTTCCTGGATCAAAAAGATGCCGGATTCCAGTAAATGGACAGAAGCAAAAAGATACCTTTGGTGCCACGCTTGTTCGGGAACTTACTGTTATTCTAGCTTATTTGGCAACTTAAGGTTTGAGGATTTAATGGATAAAGGAACTTGCTTGGAACTGCTTTCACCAGTTTTATGCTTATTTTCTCCAATTTAATAAATGCATAAGTGTATTTTACTTTAGAACACACCTTTTATCCTTGTTTACTCAGAGCATATAGTACTGCTGGTATTACCGTAAGAATAGATTCTCAATGCAGCAAGTACATCTTTGTGAATTTGACCTCTTACAAAGGCTAGAGAATTAAACTTCTTATTCTCAGGTTTTAAGATGTAATAACGAAAGACCCTGGTCTGTTCAGTAAGATCATCTGGTAGCTTTGAATCTGGTCAATGACAAATCTATAATATGCAGATGTCTCTTGCTGTATATTGCTACTGAAATCTGCTTCTCTTATATAGATCACTGTTACAGATGAGGAAGTTAGTAATCCATCCTTTTTAGATCTGGTGAGAACTCCCCAAATGAGGAAGTGCACACTTATACTTATGTTTGCTTGGTAAGTTTGACTTGTGATGGATTCAAAAGCTTGTGTCAAATTTACAATGCATCCCGTCCTTCAGATCAGGTTGAAGTTATCTCTTACTTGTTCTCCCTTGTCTTTCAATGTTGCTCCAGGTTCACAAGTGCTGTGGTTTATCAAGGACTTGTCATGCGCCTGGGAATTACAGGAGGCAACCTCTATATCGACTTTTTCATCTCTGGAGTTGTGGAATTGCCAGGAGCCCTCTTGATCTTACTAACCATTGAGCGTTTTGGTCGGCGCCTACCCTTTGCGGCAAGCAATATAGTGGCAGGAGTGGCATGTCTTGTCACTGCATTCTTACCAGAAGGTAATTGTCCCCTAAGTCTGTTTGGCAGCCAAGAACTTGAAAAAAATCTTAAAATAATCAAGAATGGAGAACTTGTCTTTAGAAAATGGACCATAGCATCAAAATCGTAGTGCCAGTCGTGCTCTAGTGATGTCACTCTGTTTTCTGCCTAACCAGCCTAACTACTTTGAGTATAAAAGATCGGTTCTATAGATTTTTCTGTTTTCTCCATTTCTCAGTTCATTTATGGATGAAATAGATGTGAGAAATCTAGCTTGGAGTGATGTAGTTTACTTTTTAAAAAATTTTAATTGAAGAAGTAAAAATTATAATTGAAGTTTCAGGTGTACAGTATAGTGATTCATAATTTTTAAAGGTTATGCTCCATTTATAGTTATTATAAAATACTGGCTGTATTCCCCGTGTTGTACAATACATCCTTGTAGATTATTTTATACCTAATAGTTTGTACCTCTTAACCCCCTACCCCTATGTTGCCCCTCCCCACTTCCTCTCCCCAGTGGTAACCCACTAATTTGTTCTCTGTATCTGTGAGTCTGCCTCTTTTTTGTTACGTTCACTAGTTTTTCGTATTTTTTAGATTCCACAGATAAGTGATATCATACAGTATTTGTCTTTCTCTGTCTGACTTATTTCACTTAGCATAATGCCCTCCAAGTCCATGCATGTTGCTGCAAATGGCAAAATTTCATTCTTTTTTATGGCTGAGTAGTATTCCATTGTGTGTGTGTGTGTGTGTGTGTGTGTGTGTGTGTGTGTGTGTGTATACCACATCTTATCCATTTATCTGTTAATGGACACTTAGGTTGCTTCTTGGCTATTGTAAAAACACTGCTGTGAACATAGGGGTACATGTATCCTTTCAAATTAGTGTTTTTGGTTTTTTCTTGGATATAGACCCAGGAGTGGAATTAATGTCATTTATTTCTGATCACCTTTATCCAACTTAATTTTGTGATATCATTGACCCTGTTTCACATTTCTTCCACGTGGCCAATCCCATGTGAAACACTGAGGTTGCAAAGGGAAGGAAAACACGTCTTGACTTCAAAAGGTTGACAACCTAGTGAGGAATATAGACACTTCAATGCTCTCACAGCAAACTGTGATAAATGAACTAATAGAATGATTTACAAGGTTTAGAAATAGGAAAAAAAAGGTGCAAGAAGTGATGAATCCATGGGGATAGTCAGGAGAAGCTTCCCAGAGGTGAAAACTAGGCACGTATGAAGAAGGAAGAGAAGTGTGCCCTACAGAGGGGAAGGCTAGGAGTGATTTTACAAAGGAAAGCATGGTTCTCAGAAGTACGCACCACCTTTGATCGTTCGGGAACCAAACGTTCTTTGTTATCACAGGAATATCCTGGCAAAGAGGCTGAGGGATCATCTGTCACCAGTGGAGATGGCCTCACAGCCAAGGCCAAGCCAAGAGCTTGGGCGCCTCCACCGTGAGCTTCAGGTGGAGGACAGGTGGCCTCCAAGTGGCTGTTGCAGTTTGGACAATGGCAATGAGGAGGAGAGAGGCTGAGAGCAGGAATCAAGGTCGTGGCAGTCGGGCCTGAATGGGAGACAGTGATTTCAGAGATGTTTCAGAGTTAAATTGGGGGGTGGCGGGGGCCTTGATGACCGGTGTGTGGTACAGAGGTTGTCAGTGACTCCAAATACACTGTTAATGGAAAGCCGGTTATCTCTGCCTCAGAACACAGCGGGCACTGGACAGAGGAAGCCTTTCAAACTCCCAGGGAACGTGTGTTTTAGAGCAGATCTATTATTTCAGCATTTCAGGTGGTGTGGGGGTGGGAGGTGGCTGGCAGAGCTGGAGTCTCTGTTAGTTCTTTGTGTCAGCACAAGAGAAGCTGCCTTTTCTTTTGCGAATCCTCTGCGGATCAGGGAAGAACTGATAATACTGTGGAAGTCGAAACAGTCAGACATTTACAGATGAGTTTATTAATTAAATAAGGATTTATGAAATCCCAAAACATCAGATAGACCCTACCTATTTAAATAAAATTACAGAAATGCCCATCTTCAGAAGAGAAGGGTGGAAAAAAAGATGTGAAGTCCTGTCATACTGGAATGGTTGATGATAAACAACTGACTGTTTACATTTATCTCATTTTTCTTGAGCGTATTAGTTTCCTAGTGCCGCTGTAACAAAGTACCACAAACTGGGTGGCTCGCAACACAGAAATTCATTCTCTCACACACCTGGAGCCTGGGAGTCTGAAATCCAGGTGTGGGCCAGGCCATGCTCTCTCTGAAGGCTCTAGGTGAGGACCCTTCCCTGCCTCTTCCTAGCTTCTGGTGGTTGCCAGCCATCCTCGGCATTCCTTGACATCATTCCAATCTCCCCTCCATCTTCACATGACCTTCTCTGCATCTCTGCGCCTTAACTTAACCATTATATCCGCAAAGACCCCTATTTTGAAATAAGGTCACATTCTGAGGTTCTGGGTAGACATGAACTTTGGGGAACACTATTCAACCTACCACATTGAGTTAACACATTATAAGAGCTGGGGAAGAGATTGGCCAATGCGCATCTATTTAGTGTCTTTTAATTTCTGCCAGTAAACTAAGAATAGAGATAGTGCAGTGAACAAGACAGACGTAAGTTCTGTCCTCGGGAATTATGCACAAGTTAGTAGAAGGTGACAGATCAGGAACATTGGAGACCTCACTGTTCTTTCTGTTTTACTTCGGCACTTTTTCGTTTTAGGTTTAATTTTTAAATGTAGTTCCCTAAGACAGCGTCATCTGTTCTCATTGCATCTGGAACAGGAATCAAATATTAATTACGTATTCACTGCATACGAAGTTAGGAAAGTGGAGAGAAAGAGTAATGACTGAAGTGTGGCCCATCTTTCCATTATGTAACTTTCCCCAGAAGATCTTCTCTGGCCTTAGATTGACTGGGATGACTTTAACGTGTGTCGCATTCAGCATGATCCCAGAAATCATTGAAGATCGTACGTCCAAACCAATATTGAAGGAACTAAGGGGGTGAGAATCAAGCTATTTTATAGAGAACACTCTCATATATTAGAAAATATAAGGCAAAGAATAGATTTTTCTGTTTGGTCCGATCAGTTTTATTTTGTAGACAGAATTTCCCAATTTAAGCCTTAGAATTGTTCTCAGCAACATTGAAAATGAATTGCTCTTATTCTGGATACATTTTTATTTGTATATCCTGCAGATTCGGCCGCTTTTATAGTCACACGCTGGTCATAATTGACTGCTAAGAATAAGTTCAAATCCCTAATGCTGGGAGACGCAAGAGGGAAGAGATATGGGAACATATGTATATGTACAACTGATTCACTTTGTTATAAAGCAGAAACTAACACACCATTGTAAAGCAATTATACCCCATAAAGATGTTAAAAAAAAAAAAAGAACACTGAAAAAAAAAATCCCTAATGCTGTGTGTGAGTGCCACATATTAGCAGAGGTTTCTTGCTTGTGTTGACATCCTTACTTCCACTTAAGGGAACCTCGGGACTTGGTTACTTGGGCTGTTGAATTAACATTAGAAAGACTTTTCCTCTCAGCCTTTCTTGACATCATCACCAGGATGACTGCCCCTGAAGAGAATACTGAGTAGCCTTCTAGGGGAATCAGCTCTAAAATTATCTCAGAGAAAACGGTTTAACCAACTTTCCATCCACTAAGCATGACTTTTCATGGTCTGAAGAATGAACTTCCGGAAAAGAAAGGCTTTCAGGCTGTATCCTCATCTAAGACTCACTATTTCTGACCCCAATTTTTTTATTTTATTTTATTTATTTATTTTTTTTGCAGTACGTGGGCCCCTCACTGTTGTGGCCTCTCCCATTGCAGAGCATAGGCTCAGCGAGCCCGCTCCGCGGCATGTGGGATCTTCCCTGACCGGGGCACGAACCCGTGTCCCCTGCATCGGCAGGCAGACTCTCAACCCCTGCGCCACTGGGGAAGCCCGACCCCAATTTTTTAACTCTAATTAAAGCCTGAAAAATAAAGAGCTTTCTAAATCCATACTCACCTGCCATCTTTAATTTGACTTTATTCAAGATGGCTGCAAACTCGGCAGTTTGGGTAAGTCTTTTTGAAATGAAAAAGTTGTCTCGGACTTTTCTCTTTAAGTAAAAAGTAAGTCTGTTTATCTTACTTACTAGGAATTTTCACTACATTTTATTTCAGAACTCAGAGCAGATGGTGCATTCAGAGGAGATGTAAAATTGTGTTTGTTTAAAATCCTGCGTCCTTTCTTCAAAACTTGAGGTATTATTCTCAGTAATCTCTACCAGCTTGACCAAATCCCCGTCAGAGGGACTTTCTTTCTCTGTGTTCTCAGGAGTTCATGGGAGGTAGTTTCAGTTTCAGTCCTCATTCTTAACTTGTCTTGTTGTTTTCTGCCATTGCTACCGGAAAGATGTCTATTGCCACCCCAGGGTGAACTTAGCATATTACAGGGATAATCAGAAGTTTTTATGTGCATACGTAATAGTCATACATAACTTACACCTCCTATGAATTGTTTTCATTTTACCCTTTAGTTAAAATGAGCAGTGCAGTGCCTTTGGGACTTCTCTTTTGTTACACATTTCAACAAAATCTCTGTCCCAGAGCAGTTAGATACTGGCCTTTACTTCTTAGAAAGAGTTGAGGACCTTGAGAAAACTTGACAGCATTTTCTTAACGTTTTACTGAATTGACTATTTATTTATCTGTACTCACGGAGCTAACCACATACATTTCTCATGGAGGGGGGGAGGGTGTGTGTGTGTGTGTTTTAATTTGGTTCCTCGGTTTTTGTTTGTGTTTGTTTTTCCGCAGTCAGTTATAAACTTAAATTGTCACTGAAGTTGTCAGTGGGACTCACTTGTAGAGCTGTCGTGATTCAGTAGAAAAAACTATAGCTTAAGAACCTAACCTGGGTAATCAAGTTCTTTCCACGGGAGCCAACAGCGTTCTTCTCAGCAGCCTGAGAGCGGCGAGAGGTTGCCTGGTCAGGCCGGGACCCAGGGAATCTGAGCGCCAGTTGCCACTTAAGTTCCCCAGCATCTGGCACCGCAGCACCTGCTCACTGAAGGAGGGGGTGGAATGCATTTCCTAGTCTCCCTCCCTGGCCTTAACGAAAAAGTAAAGGCTAAGTAAAACACTTGTTTACAACTGGGCCAGAGCAGATGGCGGGCCCAGTGCATCAGCACGACTGTGCTGTTGTTCACTCCCTGGTGTGACGTTAATGTGAGTACTGCAGGTGTCCTCAGCTGGGAAAAACATCAAGGACACCAGGGCGTCCTCGGCCAGTTTGCAATCAACATATAACAAACTGGAGCCTCCCAGCAATGATCTGGATTCTGGAACCCTCTTTTTCTTTGCTTGCCCTCCTAGGCAACTGTTTTATTTAATGAGTTTTAGCTTTTTTATTGGTTGAATATTCTCTAAAGAGAACACACAGAAGGGGAGTTCCCTGGCGGTCCAGTGGTTAGGGCTCCTCGTTTCCACTGCAGGGGGCATGGGTTCGATCCCTGGTGAGGGAACTAAGATCCTGCATGCCGTGTGGTGCAGCAAAAAAAACCAAACACGTAAATCTCCTGAGCTTCATCCTTTCTCTCGTCCTCCTGATTCATGCCTACTTTTCTACTAAAAAATTATATATTCAGGAAAGCGTGATAATTCTAAAAGACAAGAGGACCCTTTAGTGCTGAGCAAGCATAAATAAATATGAGTACAAAGGGAGAAGGTTTCCTTTTCAAAGATGGAAGCCAGGCATATGCTGAATGCCCTTGGCTTTGCTCTGGAGAGTAGATAAGCTGCTGTTCACGCGGTCATATGTCCTCACCCAAGTCTACTAAGAAAGGATGGCATAAAATCAAAACTATTGATACAATGAGATACCGCCTCACACCCGTCAGAAAGGCCATCATTAAAATGTCTACAAGTAACAAATGCTGGAGGAGGTGTGGAGAAAAGGGAACCCTCCTACACTATTGGTGGGAATGTAAGTTGATGCAGCCACTATGGAAAACAGTATGAGGTCTCTGTTGCCATATGATCCTGCAATCCCACTCCTGGGTATATATTCAGACCAAACTTTTGTTCAAAAAGATACATGCACCCCTATGTTCATAGCAGCACTATTCACAGTAGTCAAGATGTGGAAACAATCGACATGTCCATCAACAGATGAATAGATAAAGAAGATGTGGTATATGCATACAATGGAATATTACTCAGCCATAAAAAAGAATGAAGTAATGCCATTTTCAGCAACATGGATGGACCTAGAGATTATCCTAGTAAGTGAAGTAAGTTAGACAGAGAAAGACAAATACCATATGATATCACTTATATGTATAATCTAAAATACAACACAAACAAACTTATCTACGAGACAGAAACACACTCACAGACATAGAGAACAGACTTGTGTTGGAGGGGGAGGGATGGAATGGGATTTGGGGGTTAGCAGATGCAAACTATTATATAGACAATGGATAAACAACAAGGTCCTACTGTAGAGCACAGGGAACTACATTCAACATCCTGTGATACACCATAATGGAAAAGAATATGAAAAAGAATGTACATGTATGTATAACTGAAGAAACTCACACAACATTGTAAACCAAATATACTTCAATTAAAAAAAAAAAGGATGGCATCAACTGCACAACTTTTAGGAAATTTAGAGCACTGACTTTTTAGAGCAAAAATGGTTTATGCCTTCTTCCCTTAAAGCACAAAGGAAAGAAAATATTTAGTAGAGAACATTTGGCATTTCCCACTAGTTACTATGGAGGAAAGGAGTGTTTCCTCATATAACCAAAGCAGCCCTAAAACAGTTCATTTTTAAATGAATGAACAAACCAGCATTAAAGAATCTGGCTCCTTCTGGATGATTTCGTAGGCAAAGTAGAAAGACCTGGGATGAGGGAAATAAGGAAAGACATACGCCCTGGTGATGACGCACGGCAGAGATGTCCCCTCCCGGAGATCTCAGTCCTTGGAGCAAGAAACCAAAGTCAGTTTCAGGTCCAGATCTTTCCTGGTCTGTTGGGAACAGTGATTCTGTGTGTCATCACTAAGGGGTATGAACAGAAAGAGGGCAAATGGGCGTCAGACTGCTGTGATGGTTTTCAAGGGCACAGGCAAAGACTGCCTTCCAGACAGAAGGCCAGTGTACTCAGGCCCTCTAGGAAGGCACTGCTTGGAACATTGTTTTCAAGGTAGCAGCTTCTCAACAAATGCCTTGACTTGTATTTCTGTAATCCAACCCTGCTCGGGAAGGCAGCTGGTGCACTAAATGCTAGCTGTCCTCCCAGTTGCTGCTGCTGTTGAATTTGGGCTACAATATTAGGAGGCATCTACCATTTGCACTTAAAATGAGCAGATTTACGGCCGGGAGAACACTAAGCAAATGCCCTTTGTTGTTTTGTAAAATTGTATTGAAAGCAGACCCTTGCAAATTTTCTGTTTTTGCAGGAATACCCTGGTTGAGGACCATTGTTGCTACCCTGGGAAGATTAGGCATTACCATGGCCTTTGAAATTGTTTATTTGGTGAATTCAGAATTGTACCCAACAACATTACGGTAATTCCAACATCCGTACCGTGGTTTCTCCTAAGTAATTCTGCAGCCGCATGTTTGAAGTTGACTTAAAAACTATGAAATAGTTTTCTTAGCTTGGCGACCTATTACCCTGGGCTGGATTCAGCCCGTGGAAAAGCTAAGTTTTGAGTTGTAGCTTCTTTTTGCATTATTATCATCAATATCTTCGTACACAGTTGGGGGTTTGTGGAAAGGCACTAGACCTGAAATCAGAAAATCTGGGTAGCGTGCTTGCGTCATGGGTTACACCTTCCTTCATCAGCAGGGCTCTGTGTAAAGGCTACAGCCTCTGTTCTGACCACACTCCACAGCCGATTATTGAAGGACAAGATGAAACAATGTGCATAGCTAGGGCAGGTTGGCCTCCTTCCTTGGGGGAATATTCCTGAGCACACCTTACCGCCAATCTGGGGTGCCAAGGAGACACATAAGCGCCACAGAGCAGGCTGGGTAGTGAGCCGCTGATGGAAGATTGATTTCCACCAATACTGTAGACCCGCCCCCGCCCCCAACTAGCCTCACTGTGACTCAGCTTTTACCCAGACGTGAACTGGTGCAGGTTGGAAATGATGCGCTTAGGGTATGAGAGAGGAGAAATTTTCAAAGTTAAAAGCTAGAGAAGTGGGAAATGTTGTTACGATTTCTCTGTTACTTAGATATCTGAAAATGTTATGTATCTTGAATTTATTTAAATACTTTAAAACAATTTTTTTGTTCTGCAGAAACTTCGGAGTTTCACTGTGTTCAGGTTTATGTGATTTTGGGGGGATCATAGCCCCGTTTCTGCTCTTCCGCTTAGCGGCCGTTTGGCTAGAACTACCTCTTATCATCTTTGGTAAGTTCTCACTTTACATCCTATTCTTAAATGCTCTCATCCACATTTTCACATTAATAGAACCTAAAATGATCATCAGGCTGGATATCAATTTTAACCATTTGCTCTTTTTATAACAGCTGTTTCCGTTTTGAGGAACCACAATGAAATGTGGACCCTAAACCATTTACATTTACTTTACATTAAGGGTTGCTATAAAAAAGTGTTCAGTTTAGCTTTCTTTGTTGAGGTTCTGAGTTAAAATCAAATATTATGAAACTTTTTTATAATATTGTGGAACATAACCAATAATTTTCCAAATAGGACCAAATAATAGGACCCTCTGTATGTTTAAAAACAAGCCTAAAAACAAATTGTATTGTTAGGTGCTCCATGTCTCTCAGTATTGTATCTGCATGTGCTTTGGTGCTAAGCACACCGTGCCCAAAGACCAGAGGACGCAGAAGCCCTTGCAGACACGTACCGTAACCTCTTCGATGCCCCTCAAGTTCATACCCTCCTTCCGACCTTCAATCTTCACGAAACTCACGAAGGGATAGAACCATAGCATAGGGAGGCCCCTTAGGGTAATTCAGTCCAGTGCATCTCCAGTGCTGTTTCTGCCCAGATCTCATACCCTCCTCAGCAAGAGAGGATGCCGGCTGGCCCCTTGCTCACCTACCTTTCCTCCACCTCCACTTCCTTGCTCCCGGTAGAGGTTTTTCACCCATCGCTCCGC
The DNA here is from genome assembly GCF_008692025.1 of Phocoena sinus. Classification (NCBI taxonomy): domain Eukaryota; kingdom Metazoa; phylum Chordata; class Mammalia; order Artiodactyla; family Phocoenidae; genus Phocoena; species Phocoena sinus. The sequence continues at coordinate 7,407,171 of NC_045774.1, read as the reverse complement.
AGTTTAAGCTCCAACGAAAACATTGCATCCGTGAGGGCATACGTCCGGAGGAATGCAGGCGTCCTTCAGCTGTGCTGGGGACCATAAAGTCGGCTTCTAATCACTGACACCAGTGATTCCATAAAAGATCATTTCAAACTCTTTCACGGGATCTGATAAACAAGCTCAGCATTGATTCTGGGCCAGCGTGAAAAAGCAAAGAGGGGCCACTGTGCAACCAAGACAGAGCTGCCTGACAGCCCAGGCCGTCGAGGTTCGGGGCTTGCCTGTGAGCCCGGCTGGCGGAGCTGGGCGCTGGTGCCGCAGGGCAGGCCCTTGCTTCGCAGAGTCTGGCTGGGGAGGGAGCCAGTCACAAGGGAGTGTGATAAATAAGGGCGCCATGAGAGCACATCGCAGGGAGCACCAGCCCCGTGGAGTCAGGGAGCAAGGGGGCCGTGTGGAGGTTGAATAGGAATTATGCACGTGAGAGGTGTGGGCTGGTGCTCTAGGCAGCGGGAAGGCCTAGAGTAAGAGGAAGTTAAAGGACAGAGTGCAGTGTGTAAGTTGGGGCCTGAAGAGAGATGCAGCTGGGGAGGTGAGCTGGGGCCGGACCATGGAGGGTCTTCTCCGATGTGCAAAGGGTCTGCTCTTTATCCAAAGAGCAGAGTTTCAAGCCGGGGTTAACAGTGTCAGGTTTGCATTTTAGAGACATGACTCTGATGGCAGGTATGCCTATGAGTTAGAGGGGGACAATGCTACTGGTGAGACGATTCAAAGAATGTTGGTGTAATCAGGTAAGAGATTTCATAAGGACTGGGTCTAGGGTGATGGCGCTGAGAATGTTGAGGAGTGGAAGGATCCACAAAAATATATTGGAGGTTGAATTGGCAAAAGGGGGTGATTGACGGGACGAGGGCCAGAGGGACCAGGGAGCTGGCAGCCGGCCTCCGGGCTGGCAGCACCGTAGGTGGCGGGGCCAGTCCTAGTTTAGTGGATGTCAGAGGTGCCCGTCTGCAGGAGGACGCGGAGGGATACTGTTTGTAGCATGAGGTGCCTCTAAGAAATCCAAGTTGAAATGGTGAGAGGCCAGTAGGTTTGATGAGCTGAGTCGGGAGCAAAGTGTGGCCTTGTGATGAAGGTTTGGAAGCCATCTGGATGCAGATAACCACTGAAACCATGGGAGTGACCGAAACCCCGTCTACAGGGAACAGGACCGAGTGAGAGGAAAGAAGGGGGCCCAGCATGGAGCCCTGAGGAACGACAGAACATCCAGCATAAGCAGAGGGAGAGGAACCAGCCAGGGGATGAGAAGGGATGCAAGAGGGGCAGGAGGGAAACCGGGAGCGCGTGGTGCAGGGAAGCCCGGGGACGGCGGGTGAGGTCACCAGCCGCCTGAGCTGCCACGAGGCCAGGCAGCAGAGACGAGAAGCGGGGCCACTGCACCTGGTGGTGGCAGCAACTGGCGACCTGGCTGGAGCAAGGCCAGAGGGGATGCGGAGCAGAGCTGGATCAGGGCAGGTGGAGCTGGGAGGTGACTCTGGCCCGCCAAGGTCAGCTGTCAAGTTTTCAAGAATTTTTGAGCCAGTTTAAACACATCCATCATTAAAAATGGAGTATATAAAATAGATTAAGAGCAGAGGTAATAAATACGCACACCTCATCAGTTCCTGATTCATTGAGTTCTACAGCATCTGTCCCCGAGGCTGGTGCGTCCACCGTAGTCCACGGTGGAGATGCTGCCGCCCATCTCCCCAGAGCCTCACTCGCGATGTCACACTGCTGGTTTGAATCGCTCGCATCCATGCTGGGTGTATTTACACCACAGAAACAGGGAAATGCTGCTGCACGTCAGGACTTTATTTTCTGGAGAGCTGGTTGTTAGACATTTACCAGCACAGCTGGGATATGAAGATGTGTAGAAAATAGGAGAGGATGGTGTTTCAAGAATTGCGGTTCTAAAGAACGGAAGAAGGGAGGATGGTGAGGTTGATAGAAGGCTCTTTAAAGAGGAGAGATTTGAATATGTTTCAAGGCGTCCACTGACGGGTTAAAGGTGCTGGAGAGAGCAGATGAATCGCTACAGCGCGGAGCCCACAAAGACGCCAGGAGATGCTCTCGGGCAGATGTGGGCACGAGTCTTGGGTGTCACATGATGGAAGCGGGAAGGGGAGGGGCAGGGTGCAGTGAAAGGAGGCTGAGGGACTCCTTGCTGGTGGCTTCTATGTTCCCTGTGAAGTAGGAGGTGAGGGCTTCTCGGAGTGTTTGGCACTTGGTAGGTCCTCAGTAAATTGTGAAACGAGTGAATGAATGGATGGATGCCAAGAACACAGGAGCGATGGAACTGTCTAGAGTTGGAGGAAGGCTGAGAACCTGTGAAATCATGACAGAGGAACGCTGGGCAGGGTGACCAGAGGGCTGCTGCGGGGCAGGATGAGTCCAGGTAGTGAGCACAGCGGCTTCCAGACTGAGCAGGGGGCCATGAGGGGGCGCTGTGCGTTCCCGGTACCGTAACGCCTTTCTCCTGTGCCACAGGTATCCTGGCATCTGTCTGTGGTGCTCTTGTGATGCTTTTGCCTGAAACCAAGGGCACTGCCCTGCCAGAAACAGTGGATGATGTAGAAAAACTTGACAGGTACGGTACAAAATTCAGCATATCCTAAGTAAAAGCAGCATTTCAAACCCACTGGGAAAGGACGGTGCTAAGAAAATTGAATATCCAGGGGGAAAAATATAATATTAAATCCCTGTCTTACATCTGAAGCAAAAAGTTCAAAGTAGATTTAAAAGGTTAATGTAAAGCAAATCTGTAAAAGAATATGTTTTATTTTTTAAATGTGGTTATGAAGAGGGAAACATTTCTAAATAAGGTGTTAAAACTCAGAAGGAATCTAAAGGAAAGAGACTGATGATTGGACAAAGTAGAAATAATTTAAATGTGCATCGATAGGCAACCGATGGTGAAAATGATAATATATCTATAAAATAATTGAGATATATCTATATGGAAAGACATGGAGAGATTTTCAAGATGGATTACAAAGTGAAAAGTCACAGAACAATGTGTTACAGTATTTATTAAAAAATAAAACCAAGAGTAATCCCTCTCTATAGCTAGATGGGAAAATAAATGCTAGTCAGATGATGATAGAATGGTAGCTCAATCGATAGATGGATAGATGAATGATAAGTGATACATAGACAGATAGAAAGAAGATAGGAGAAGGACAGTGAGAAAGAGACTGAACTTGGGAAAAGGGTGTCTAAATGGTGTACAGGGAAAGCTAATATCCAACCAACACATGAATATGAAATATGTTTCTGTTATATCAAGAAAAATCCACAGTACACATATTCTAATCTCCTCTGAAATCTTCCATAATAAAAAGACAGGAGGAGAGAATATGAATATGAGAATGCATAGGAAAGGATCTAAAATGATAAAATATACCCTCTGGGGATAGAAATCGTTCGGGAAGTGGGGTGTGGAAGGGAGGACATTACTTTTATACCCCATAGACTTCTGAATTGTTCGATTTTTTATTTTTGTAATTACAACTCATGGTCTTGTATCATTTGTGAATTTTATTTTTAAAATTTTTTTAAGTTTTCTGGCTGCACCGTGTGGCATGTGGGGTCTTAGTTCCCTGACCAGGGATCGAACCTGTGTCCCCTGCATTGGAAGTGTGGAGTCTTAACCACTGAACTGCCAGGGAAGTCCTCATTTGTGAATTAAAAAAAAATAATTTAACAGCTAATTTTATTTATTTATTTTAAATTTATTTTTGGTTGCATTGGGTCTTCATTGCTGGGCACGGGCTTTCTCTAGTTGTAGTGAGCGGGGCTGCTCTTCGTTGTGGTGCGCGGGGTTCTCATTGTGGTGGCTTCTCTTTTTGTGAAGCACAGGCTGTAGGCACGCAGGCTCAGTAGCTGTGGCTCGCGGGCTCTAGAGCGCAGGCTCGGTACTTGTGGTGCACAGGTTTAGTTGCTCCACGGCATGTGGGATCTTAGTTCCTGGACCAGGGATCGAACCTGTGTCCCCTGCATTGGCAGGCGAATTCTTAACCACTGCACCACCAGAGAAGCTCCTAACAGCTAATTTTAAAAATAAAAATCAATCTTCTAAACAGTGACCTAGAAATTAAGAGTATGGACCTCTAAATATTTAAAAAGTGTATCAAAAGTCTTTATGACAAGACTGAAATGTTAGTAACCTCATGGCAGTTTTATTCTTCACTTGACAGACTGGGAAGAGAATAGAAACCGACATTTTTTAGGTCCTTATATACGTGATCAATGGTTTCATATACGTCATTTCATTTAATACTCAAAGTGATTTTGTGCAATACAAGTTCTTGTCGTTACTGTTTTGTATGCTAGGAAATCTACGCTCAGAAAGACTTCACAACTTCTACATGCTAGTGCTGGGATTGATATTGTCCGGTGTACAGGCGTGACTGTTGTTTTGGATAGTTTTATTATCTTATGCTGTATCCTACTTGATTATGAGTATTTTAGTAGCAAGAATCCCCTGGTAGTATTGGAAATTTCTCTCTTCATATCCTCTTTTAATGAGGTCCCATCCCCCTCCCCAGAGATAGGCGACCATCGCTCAGACGTATTTCAACCAGACCTTTAAAACCTATACAGTGATTTCATAGTCCTATTTCTTGATGCTATTTTGAAAAATAAGATTGACGAATCGTCTCAGAACTTTCCTAAGAAAGGCTTATCAGTGTACTCAAAACCAAACCACCAGCCGACTTCTAACAGGACTGGCCAATCAGAGCACAGGTGGACATTCGTCCCATGAAGTAACCCAGTCAGATTCTTGTGCTTGTTTGTAAGTAAACTGATAGGTAATGGCTTATTCCTCAACCAAAGCTCTACCTATGTTTTACCGTAAAACAATGCTATGTGAAGCCTGAGGTGTGGTGGGAGATTCTCTTTAAGACATTGCCATTTTATAAACCAAAATTAAGTTAAGAAATTTATAAAAGGGGGGACTTCCCTGGTGGTCCAGTAGTTATGAATCTGCCTTCCAACGCAGGGGACTCGTGCTCGATCCCTGGTTGGGGAACTAAGATCTCACGTGCCGTGAGGAAACTGAGCCCACACGCCACAACTACTGAGCCCCCGTGCCACAACCAGAGAGAAGCCCGCGTGCCACAGTGAAAGATCCCGAGTGCTGCAACTGAGACCCGACGCAGCCATAAATAAATAAACAAATATTTTTTTTAAAAGAAATTTATAAAAGGTATCAAAACTGTCCTCTTGAGTGTTACATCATGGAAAGACTTGCATCATCCAGAAAGGATAGACATGCTGCTAGCTGTGTCATCACAGACAATTATGTGGTTTGTATGAGCGTATGGGGGCCAGATCAGGGTGGGCGGTGCCCAACCCTGTCACCCCAATTGCAGTCATGCTAACAGACCAAAGGAAAGAAGACTATATAAGGTTAGATAAAGCAGGGGAAATGGTGAGAAAGGAAATAGGATTATCTTCAAATAAGATATCCAAACTTTAAGGGCAACTTCTCGTGGGCTGATGCCCTGCAGGATCTGTTCGGGGCTGGGGTACGCAGGAGAGCATCCCGGCCGGGATTATAGGGTCAAAAGTAAGAAGTTCAGTGCTGACTGTTGGTGGCACAAGCCTGGGAATGTGTCGTTGGAGTTTTGAGACGTCTAACTCAGTGGTGCAGAGTTCTTTTCCCGCACATCTGCTGCCCTCTCTTGTGAATGCCCTCTGTGCCAACCCTCCAGCGACAGGGACTGCATCCTTCTGTTTGACTCGACTCCATTTGCTGCGGCTCATTTATAGTGAGCGTGATAGACTCATTCTTGATCCCCAGACCAGTCAGAGGTCAGATTTTCAAACTCATCAGGAAAAAGTGGAGGAAGAGGGAGTGATTTGAGATCAAGACTCTTTCGCCAATTCAATCATATTAAAAATAGAATTAAACAATTGGAAGAGATGGAGTTCTGGAGGTGAGAAGGCCATCTCAATGGCGTGCAGGGAAAATTAATATCCAAGCAGTACATACACAGGAAGAATTCGTCCAACAAAAATTCAACTTACATGAATTTTTTTCTGTTTGTAAATTTTCATAATTAAAAAATTGGGTAAATTAATTAATTATGCCTGGTCCCTACCCTTGAAAAAACGTCTGATAAAAGTCTGATCTATGGTTTTACAAGTTAAGCACACTGATTGCATTCTATAATCACTTACTCAGGAACAAAAACTACTTAGCCCCAAGTTATGGAAACCTGTTAGTATTTTCCCTTCTACAACAGCACTTAGTCATTTTCTCATTTCTGCTTTCTTTTGTTCACATCAGCAGCTCATTTCCAAACCATCTGTTACGGAGTAGAAATTCATAAAGAATTTATATGTGCTATAATGCTAATTAACCCCTGCCTAGGGATTGAGGGCAGGCAAAAAATGACCTGGAGACAGTTAATTTTGTTCCCTTTGAGTTGGGTTTTTATGAGTAGTTATGCATGTGTGTATTCGATCAAAACCAACTATGAAATTGAGTCGTAACAAAAAGACTTCCTTCTCACTAGTTGTGTAACCTTTTATAAGGACTTTCTCTTTTCTCCTTTGTTTTGTTAGTCCACATTCCTATAAATGTGGCAGAAAAAAGAAAACTCAAGTTTTGAGCTCTCACCTTTGAGCCCCCTGCCAAAGATGCAAGGAAAGAGCTATTCAGGCTGGTCCCCCCAAGAAACCGACGTGCCTTGCAGAGACGTGTGTGTTGTCCACTTCAGCTGTGCAGCTCCAAGTGTTTTCAGTACTTTACAAAGACGTTCAGACTATCCAGAGTATTTTTATACAGCGCCGGATGAATCAAGACTCATCGTGCTGTCAAAGTTTCTGGGAACATGTAATATGTGACCGGTTTAGCCAAGAGCCCGTTGTGTGCACAGCTCCTCCTGAGGTTTTTTCTCACGCTGGGGCAGTGTCTCTGACCCACTGGGTTACGGAGAGACAAGAGAAGCCCCACCCAGTTCTCAATGACGGTTCCGTCAAGAATGCAAGATGTGCAAACCAAGGATCTGGGGCAAGTGTACAGGAATGGGTTCATCAAATCTGATCAAGACGTGGAGGCTCTGAACGGAGGGTTCTGATGATTGCAGGGAAGATGAAGATTTGGGGATCTTGTTAATGCAGAGACTGAATCTAAGGACCTCGGGCCACCTGGCTCTGAGCCTTTGCTTTCTCCTCTCACCTTGAGCCCCTTAAGCTCCTGGAGCATCTAGGTTTGCAGGCACTTTTAGGCCTTGTTCCAGAAATAAGAACAAATCTGCTGGACAATTCAAGGATTTGGCTCTATTATTTATAAAATCAGATTGGTCCTGAGATGATTCAGGATGACTGCGGTCCTCCTTTAGTGGACACCTAGAGCCACATATTCAGTGTTTTACTGATGAAACCCATGGACTACGAATTCATGGGTCTTCAGATTTTAATCATACAGGGATATTTATCTTACATGTGTGAGTTCAGCTCTGTGATGATGCCCACGGTCAAGAGTGAAAACTATGGACAAATCTCATTCAATCTTGACACTTTTGACTTGTCTTGGGAAGAAGCTTACATTTTAGTTTGAAAGAAAGGTCAGTTATATCCATGCTTAAAAGAACTAGCAGAAGTTTATATTGTACATGACTTTACAGGTACTAATAAGGGATTTGATCTTTCTTTTTTGTTACTGAGACTTTTTGAAATGTGGAGTTTAAATACAAATATGCTGTCTTTATGATGTCCTGCTTTCTGTGTCACATTTGTTATATTTTCAGGTTCAGTATGTATCTTATGCAGAATTGTTTAATGAATTATTTTGGGTGGACAGGTAAAATGTGAGCCAAAGGGAAACCTTGCCAGTGAGGAAGAAAGTTTCTATGTGAACGTGTGACGATATGTACGGTGTACGTGCTAATTGTAAAATAAGTTTTTAATCCTTAAAGCACATCAGAATTGAATATGAATACTTTATTTTTCAATGAAATAGACACAGTTCTTTAAGGGTGTAATGCTGCATTTACCCTTTATTCACACACCCTTGTATTTTTGTTTCTTTTGCATTTTTCTCTTTGCTGTGAGATGGCTGTTGCTTCTTGATACGATCACCTTGGAATTGTATTTTGAGTTGACATTTGGGTTCTGATAACAATAAAAAAATGTAAATTGTCAAGAAAAATCAATTGGCATCCTTTCTCTTCTTTCTGAACGTGCGTCACTGTAGAACACTCCTCCCATGTGACAAAGTGTACTACATATCCAGGCAGCCAACTACTGATGGAAATTAAATGGTCCGCCTTCAATATATGTTCGTTGCTCCTTTCCAGGCTCTTGGCACCATTCCTAGACTCATATGTGACCCAGAATACCATTCAGACTCTTAGCTGGTCTCGTGTTATGACACTTCCATTGCCCGGTTTACTTCTCAGAATACAGCTGTCTGCCCAGGGTCTCCTGCGCTGGGCTAGAGTCAAGTTGTCAGTAACAGATTTCATTCCCAAGAACAGAATGTGCTCTCATGATTCCCCATATATGCTGCAGCTTTGAAAACATTCATCCCAGTGCCAAAAATAAAGACATTAAAGATGTGTGACAAGGTAAATGTATAGGTGACTTACTAGGGCTTCTCTATTCATCTTACAGGCTTCTCGTTCCTCTCTTCCTTATGAGAGAGAACAAAATCACTCAGGTCTGTAAGAGTTACACCGTTTACAATTGGTAGGATGAACGAAGAGCATGAAAACAGTGAAAATCAAAAGATTAAGTCAAAGGAAGTACAGAGTTTATTTTCAACAAATGTCATAGCTGTATTGCCTCATTATTACAGAATCCAGCAGTCCATGGACAGGAACAAGTTATCCACAGCAATACAAACAAATGTTGCGGTTGGCAGTAGCTGGTAGCTAAGTACAGTGTCAAACTTGGTTTGATTACTGTCAATTATTTTTGAGCACGCTGAATTCCCTACCCATGTTCCGGCTTCAGATCCGTTGATGCTTCACTCTGTCTCCCATCTAATTAATTCTTTCTCATTATTTCTTCAATCCAAGTAACAAACTTTGAAACACGAACATACACACCAGGCTTATTGGGGCGTGCACAGCCAAGACCCCATGAAGTGACTCCTTGTAAAATGTATTTGTCCTTCTCAAAGCAAACCAGAGGCCCTCCACTGTCACCCTACACAGAGGAAGGGAAAAAACCATGAGAGGATTAAGTTTCCATCCTTTTAGTATGGGATGTCATCCTTCTATTACCCAAATGTAAGTTGTTCCCAGTATTTGAACATCCCTTTCCAACCAGAAAGGGACTTAGTAACATATTATTTGAACATCTGCTGTGCTTCAGTACTAGGCAACGTACGTTTAACGAAACCGTACCATTTAGTGTTTCCCCGGGGGGGAAAAGAAATCCCTTGTGAAAACTGTATTCATCCCTTCAAGCCTTGGGGTTTCTCTTAGGGAGGGTAACCCCAAGAACAATCTCAAAGGAGGTGTGGGAGGGTCTTTGTCTCATGCCAACCTCCCTTTCCTACTAGAAAGGCCACGTCCCGAGTCCCACCCAAGATCCCCCTCCCAGAGGCGTAGGGGCTGTTGCTTAACTATTCCCTTATAACCAGTGTGGAACTCAAGGCCGAAGAAATCACCCTAGATGACCTGAATCAGCCTTCAGAGACACGCTTAAAAGGTTTCCAGGCAACATTTAGACTGTGGCCTTCGATTGACAAATCCTTCTAGAATTTGCTGCTTTGGGGCTGAAATGTCTAAGGGGCCAAAACAGGCCAACACAAGATGAACTTTGATCTCTTTAGTCTTTTGTTACCTGGCAACTGTCAGCACCTCCAGCCAGATGCCCCGCACACAGCTCGGTGGGTTTGACTCTCCCATTCAGATACTCATAGCGATTGCACACCTTGTTTTCAATCACAGGCAGCCGGGCTTCCTTGAGCAAGCCAGCACCGTAAGTGCCTGTGTTTAAAAAGATGAAACACACGGTGACTGGATCGAAAACGTGTCCGCAAGGAAGCTTCCAGAACAACAGAGCAGCAATGATAGATCTCATGTTCATCGTGAGGTTGGATAAAACAAGAAGTCAGTTCCCGGTACTAGTAGAACTCTTTCTTTTTTCTTTTTGACCCTTGAAAGTATAAACATTATATAAGATTTCATGTTCCCAAGACCTAGACTTAATTAATCTGGGCTTCTTTATGGGATTTTGAGGTTGGTTTGTGTTGTTATTTTTTGGTTTCTTTTTTTTTTAAACTATAAAGAAATTTACTTTTAATGTATAAAGAGAGATTGAGAAATAGTAGTGCTACTATTTTCATATATGCCCTTCTAGGATTTTGATATGCTTCTTTTACTACTTATATCGTATTGCACATTTTTTCCACACAAAGTTATATCATAAAGACTTTCATACACCTACAATCTGTATAATTAATATTTTAGTTGGGAGTGACTGATTAATGGGTTTGGGATTTCCTTTTGGGGATGAGGCAAATGTTCTGTAAATAGTGGGGACGGTTGTACAACGTTGTGAAGGTGCTAAATGCCACAGAATTGTACTCTTGAAAACAGTTAAAAAAGTAAATTTTACGTTACGTATATTTTACCCCAATATTCGAAAAAAAGAACAACTGTCATTGACTGACAATTAACTTTTTCAGGTACAAGCTCATTATGTGGTGTAGCTCATCTAATCCTTAAAACAGTCCGGTCACCTAGGCACTTTCGTCATTCCTATTGTACAGTTAAGGAAACTGAGGCTTAGGGAGGGTGTGTAGTTTGCCCAAGACCACCCAGCAAGTATGGTGGAGCTGGGATTTGAACTTGGGTCTGCAACATCGTGGTCCAAATTCTTCACCACCACGTTCATTGGCTACAACAGCTGCTCTCAGCGTATCACTTCTTTGTTCCTGCAGGTTATTCATATTCCTTAGTATTTTCTTAAGTCTAAGTTCTGAGGGATTATATAGACATATTTATGGTTCCCAGTATCTTCGCCAAATATTTTCTAAACGGGTGTGACAGTGTAAAATGTCACTAGAAAAAAAGCAGTGCACAGCAACCTTCTGAGTGTGTGGTGTCTAATAATTTTCAAATGTTTGCTAATGTGATGGGTGGACCTTGTCTTAATTTGTTTCCTAATTTACATTTCTTTTCCGATTAGGGCCAGTAAAGATTCTTTGGTGTGCTTGTTTTCCAAACTGCACTTCTTTCTTTGTGAGAAAAACTGCTTTTTTCTTACTTTGGCAAATGGAAATAGAACCCGGGCACGATCACAGGAAGAGATGATGTTTTCCAGACGGACACACCCAGGTACGTCTCAGCATTTTCACAAATAATCCAGTTTTCCAATTTTGCAAGCCCAGCTTTCATGAGCTTTGCAAAATCTTTGCGTTGCCAGAGGGAAACAGCCAAGAAATAAGGTACTGCTTCTTCTCCAAAGACTTTTAATAAAACTGGAAAATTGTCTTGAGTTCAGAAAACTTACACTGGAGTTGACGGGAGCACCTAAGAGATCCACCATCTGGAAAGAAGAGGCGAGTCCCAGCCCTGGGCAGAGCCACCGAGGACGAAAGTCCTGACCACAGAAGCATTGGGTAGCGGATGCATTTTCTGAATTGGGTGGATATGCAGAGGGTGCGGCCTTCTCAAAAATTTTTGCTGAAAATTAAGTTAACTGAGTGTCCTGCTCTTACATCTGCTTTCTGAGCAAGACAGATCCTGAGGCTAGGGACAGATCCACTGCTAGTTGACCAGACGCCTTCGCGGTCTGTGCAGAGGTGCTGCCATCGTGTGGCCACAGGAGAGATGGCGTTTCTGAGGGCCTGGGGCTGAGGGTGACCTAGGAACCTGATGGGGTGGTGGCGACGTCGAAGCAGGTCCCCGAAAACACCCAGCGATTGCTAATGAGGGGCTGACATGAATGACCCCCTCGACATCAACCCTTACCTTGCTTTGGAATACAGAAGTCAGGGAAAGTCTGGAGACTAAAGGGGAGAATTCTGACCTCACACGGAGAGGCTGATTGATCTGATGTCATTACTGACATATAGAAAATTGGTAAACAGACCTGACTCATGTTTTGTGACTCCTGACCCAATGAATACATTGAGAGTCATTTTCTCCAGTTAGACGTTCAGACGAGGCCTGGAGAGACAGGGGAACCCAGTGCAGGGTGATAAGTTAGAAAAGTGTGGGTGCTTGGTGAGACAGAAGAAACAGTGGATGGGCTTGCGGGGGTCTGGCAGGCCTGGGTTCCATCAGGGCGCAGCTACACACAGGTTATGTGGTACTTATTGATGACAGTGACAGTGGTGATGACGGGGAGGGTTGGGGGCCGACCATGACGGCGATGGTGATGATAATGATGGTCCTGAGATGGTGAGGGTGGTGGTGAGGACGGTGGTGGTGATGGCGGTGTCCATGGTGATGGCGGTGGTGATGGTGGTGGTGATGGCGGTGTCCATGGTGATGGCGGTGGTGATGGTGGTGGTGATGGCGGTGTCCATGGTGATGGCGGTGGTGATGGTGGTGGTGATGGCGGTGTCCATGGTGATGGCGGTGGTGATGGTGGTGGTGATGGCGGTGTCCATGGTGATGGCGGTGGTGATGGTGGTGGTGATGGCGGTGTCCATGGTTATCGTGGTGGTGATGGTGGTGGTGATGGCGGTGTCCATGGTTATCGTGGTGGTGATGATGGTGGTGATGGCGGTGTCCATGGTGATGGTGGTGGTGATGGTGATGGCAGTGTCCATGGTGATGGTGGTGGTGATGATGGTGGTGATGGCGGTGTCCATGGTGATGGTGGTGGTGATGGTGGTGGTGATGGCGGTGTCCATGGTGATGGTGGTGGTGATGGCGGTGTCCATGGTGATGGTGGTGGTGATGATGGTGGTGATGGCGGTGGTGGTCGTATAATAGGCACAGGAGCTGCTGAAATACCATCTCCAAAGCACTGAGCTCTTCATATGCACTATCTCAGTCCTCACAGTGACCTCATAGGGGAGCACAGATGAGGAAACCAAGGCTAACATGTAGAACGTAATTTGAAAACACGGATTTTATGGATGAGGGCTTAGATGCCAAATGGTACAAAGAGGTAAGGTGACTTGTCCCGTTCGCCCAGCTGGTGGCAGAACCAGAACTACTTTCCAGGGTTCCTGGCTCCCACTCTGGTGCGCCGACCAATGCTTCTGAGAAAGTGAGGCAGAGATCTAGGACATTCTTATAATGTTCCTAGGCCCGAGTCTGAAGGATATAATAATAATTTTTATTATAATATAATGCAGGGCATACTGCAAAGAGAAGATGGGATTCCCAAAATATAGTACCAGCTGCTGAGCCAGGATCCTGCAGAAACGTTTCCTCTCTCATCCTCACCCCGTCAACCAATACCAAATACCATCCTAGAATTGGGACCTTTCTTCCTTTCCCCTGCTGTCAGTCTGCCCTACCCCCGACAACGTCTCCACGCAGAGCCAGGCAAGTGGGTATTTGAGGAGACTAGTTTAACTATAAATTTTGTTGTTGATTTGCACCGTGTTTGGGAACTCTGTGCGCTTAATTCACATGAACGACAATCTAACACCCTTAATTTGTAGCTTGTGTCAAAACCCTACTTACCTGGGGACACAATATTAACCTTGGATTTTTGGAGGTCAGAGTCTCAAGGAAACACTACCCTTCCCCTCATCCATGTCCCTCGATGACTGATTTTAGAGACGGAGGCAGATGTCCAGACAAAGTCAGGAAGGGAGTGGACCTCACTCACTGATAGAAATCAGTACACATGCTCATTTTCCCATGTAGGTTGCAGGTCAGAACCAGTTCATCATGTGAGTCACAGAATTTACCTTACCTTGGGTTTCTCCCCAGCCAGTGATGTAACATACTGTCCGGTCCGCGACCACGTAATTCGGGGATGGCAGACAAGCTGGGATTACCTTTTCGGTGATGATGGCAGGGCTGAAAGGAAAACATCAAAAGTTACATTTGACTGCCCTGCTGGGAGACTTCTGCCATTCATCTGTTGGTCACAAGATCCCACCTGCCCCAGAGCCCCAGAACGCTCTGAGCTGGTATTTCTTCCTTGCTTCACTGACACAGCGTAATGTAGAAAACAACTTTTCATCCTCACATTTGCCTGTAGTATCTTATGAGTCAAAAAAAAAAAAAATAGAATAATTTGTTTCAAAGGCACCAGTTGTGGACAAGAAACTAGAGGTGGGAACAGAGATGACAATGGATGAAGTTAAGAGGGCTTCAGTCAGCAGGTAGACCATTCAGCTGAAGTACAATCACAGGGCTTTAATAATAACAAGTGCCTTGTGCCACTAGGAGCAAGCTGCCCCATCTTCGGGGTCCTCAGATTCCTCACCCATGAATGTTACAACACCATGGCTGGAAGAATCCAATATAATGCAAGATACCAAATCAAAGAGGATTAGAAGTAAGTCCCTTGCCTAAGCAAAGTAGTATTGTTTTCCACAAACTTTCACGTTGGAGTTCCAGAGAATCAAATATTAGAACTTTGACTTTTAGACTTGATTCTATTTTAGTAAGTTCAGGAGGAGAACCCATTGAAGGTGAGAAATGCCTGATTCTGATTAAGAACCATCATGGCCTTCAACTTTGAAGCAGACACACACTGTCAGAGCTACCAGAATAGATGGGCGTCTCACATGGAGTGGGGGCCGCGGTCATCACGGTATAGGTTCCCCTTGCGGAACGCCAATGCCTGAGACTCTTGGGGTTTGGGGAGCCTGGGGGTGGGTACCCGAAGGCTCAAGCGCATCAGTCTATCGGAGAACACATCCAGAACCCACGTTCACTAAATGACTTGCTCGAGGATCACAGCTTTCCTGATGGCCCCAGGGGACCATGGAGAAAAGCGAATCAGCTCCTTTTTTAGGCTAAGCCAAGAAGGCCCTTTCTTTCCTTTCCAGAGCGTCCAAATACCCCAGGGAGTCGCTCAGTTTACTGACCCAGAAAACTTGTGAAGTGTTTTCTGTCCAGACCCAGCGAGCCCCACTCAGACTCTTTACCCCTGGGCTGGCCACATCCTCGTCACCATCACCGTCGTCCCGCTGTCATCTGGAGCCCATCATGCATGGCCGATGGGCTCTGCATGCCTTGCTGACTGTCCCAAATGTGCCTATTCTCAAAATAGCAGTCTGTTTATTTAGCTGTCTCCCTTGTGACCTGTTTCCAAATACTGCTCACTTTAAATGACGTTAACAGATTTATCATTTTGTCAGACTTAAGAAAACACCATTTCAACAGGAAACATAAAACCAGAGATAGGAAGAAGGAGAATTTGCACTTGTGAATTTTGAGTGTGTGTGTCTGTTTACATCGCCTTTATAAAGTGCATCGAAATATACATAATCCCATTGGATTCCCCCAAATATATTATTACATTGAAAAGAGAGTGTCAACCTGGAATAATTGAATAATTCTCTGATTATGAATGTATATTAGCTGGCTGGGGAACATTAAGTGAGAGAGTTTGAGGGGTAACCTGTACCTCATGTTTCAACTCGCTCTTTTTCCGCAAGAGGAAACTGTGTCCTGGTGCCTTTGTCATGACCACGGCTAGTAAGAGGCAGGCGGGGCTGAGCCCAGGTTTTCTCACTTGAAGGTCAATGCCTGTCCCAATGCCCCATGCCGTTGGGGTCCTAGACGGGGCTGCCCACACACAACTCTGTTACGGCTCATAAACCCAGTGATGAGCAAATGTTCTCACTGCTCACAGGGTGAGAGTCACGGGCGAGCCAGTACCTGCTCAGCTTGAGCAAGGCGATGTCGGCCCGAGTGGGCTCCGGGAACAGCTTGGTCACTTGTATTTCCTGGACACTGTCTTCAATGGCGGTCTCTCGGTGTGCGCCCAGGATGACCTTGTATGATGCCGGCCCTGAGTAGCTAGAGAAGACAGCAACGTTAGGAACAAAATCTGGGCCAGCCCTTCATCGGGTACCCTTCTAAGCCACAAACACTGCGTCTTCTCCCCACTGGGCTACCTACCATCAGAGACCTCCGAGTGGCAAGAAACAAGTTCACGGTTTACCTGAACCTGGCTGTTAAGGAATGTTCTCGGGGCTGCTTTTGGCCTGACCACAGAGGAAGAATGACACCAACACTGAAGTTGGCGCAGGACAGATAGGGGTCTGTCTTCTTCGTTTCTCTCTAGGAACACCTCCTCCTCTCTCGTCCAATGGCCCTGGCAATTCTGCCTCAGGCCCTTCTCATCCATTCCCTGGTCCCCAGTGTCACTGCCATGAAAGGAAGGAGGGAAGGAAGGGGAGGGAACAGGGAAGGGGAGAGGGGAGGAGAAAAGGGTGAAGGAAAGGAGAGACGGGGAGGCGGAAGTCTTTAAGACGAGTGAGTCTTTGTGTCAGGGGTCCCCTAAACATACCTGTCCAGGCAGTGGGCAGCAGTCAACACCCACTCTGGGGATATTAAAGTGCCTCCACAGAAGTGGCTTCTAGAAGGAAATCTAGAAGGAAAATGTGCCAGGATTTTAGTTCAAACCTGATGATTTATTCTACAGAAAGCCCGGAAGTAGTGCTCACTCTGTTGTGATATCGCTGACGTTCCCAAAGGACAAGGTGACCGGCCCGTCATCGGGATGGTGGGAGCTTTGAGCTGTGCTCCTGTGGTGGGTTCTCAGGAGGTCACTACACCACTCTGGAAGGTGGCTGGCGCGCAGGCGAGGCCCAGCAAAGCCATGCGACTCCAACAGGGGGTCCACGCCCATGGCTTTGACCCTTTGGCCCTGGACTCCAGCTCCCTGTCACTTCTTTTTGACAAGATCTATGCAAGACCCGACGAGTCATTCTTCAGGGAACCAAGTGGGATCCTGAGTAGCCGTGATTCACGGGCATTTGCTAATCTTACCTGAGAAAGCTCGCTCTGGGGGGAACGTCTCCTAAATCATTTACTTTATAGGACTGCTTAGGCACGGGGTCACTCATAAAATCTGTGTGAGCCGCTCCGAAGCCCATCATAATGAAAGGGACACAAATAGTAAGTGAATGACCAGCAAGGCGATTATCAATCTGGAAATAGACCACAGCGCATCTTGGGAAAGAAGGAATATGAGATACGTGAAAGGTGAAGGCTCCGTATCTCAAGCAGTTACTAAATGATAAGACAAATAAAAGAAAAGCCAACTCAGCCGGGGAATGAAATAGACTATTTTCATTCATCGATAGCGTCTCACAAGCGGAAGGAAGACCGCGGAGCACAGCGATTGGGCGCATGTGCTCTGGTGCGACATCAAAAGCACATCAGCCTGTTTCCCGCGTGTGCTTCGAATGAGACGCCAAACGGGCTTATCAAAGGCGAGCACCACTGAAAGATAACCTGAACCTTCTGGGTCATGTCGGATGGGGACTGATCACTCTTAAATTACGTCGATCCTGAGCTACCCTTCACTGAAGGAGATGGCGTTTTGCAAATGGGTGAGCACCCTTTGATTAAATTCAGTAGTTCTCAAAACTGTGGAAGGAAGGAAGGAAAGAAAGACAGAAAAAAAAGAGAAGAGACTCTGTGTGATATATTATAGATAATTTAATCTTTACCCTCCCCCTCCAGGTGTCCCATTTCTAAAAATATCCCTTTCTCTTCGTTTGACAAAGTAACAGTGGGTATCTATCGAAACCCTCAAGGCATCTTCCACAGTTTTTTAGCACTATGGGAACTTAGTGTAAATTGCTACATTTATCAATTTTGATGAGAGCTGCCCAGATCAAAAAAAAAAAAAAAGCTTCTAATTCTGACTATTTTCAAACTGAAGAACATAGAAAAGAACATAACGAAAAAAGAAGCAGACTCACAGATATAGAGAACAAACTAGTGGTTACCAGTGGGGAGAGGGAAAGGAGGAGGGGCTATATAGGGAGGGGGAGTGAGAGGTTCAAACTGTTAGGTATAAAAGAGGCTACAAGAATATATTGTACTACAAGGGGAATATAGCCAATATTTTATAATAACTATAAATGGAGCAGAACCTTTAAAAACAGTGAGTCACTATATTTCACAGCTGTAACATATTTTACAGCAACTATTCCTCAACTAAAAAACATAGAAAAAGTTTTTTATAGTTTTCCTTACTCCTTTGCAGAACTTAGAGGCAGGTACTGATACTGAGGGTATGTGGATTTAGTGTGAATGTAGAAAGGTTTTGCAAGGAGTACACAGGAGGATGGAATACACTGTTTCTGGACATGGTGTTACCTTTTTCGAAGGCTGACTTGCCAGGGCCAGGAGTGTGGGGTGGACACGCACCCACCTACAACCCTTCCGGGACACTTCTTCGGCTCTACCTGGGGCTTTCCACAATCAAATGAAGAGGAAGCTGTGGCACAAAGTGGGAAAAATTTGCATTTGAAGACGTGAGAGAGCAACTCGTGATAAATTCATGGCTCGTGGCCAAAGCACTGAATTTTTGACATCCCAAAGCCCAAACTAAATAGTAAAATCATAAACAACTTTTGGAATATTTTTTCTAAGTTTCAAGAGTGGTAGGGGACAACAACATTTCCTTCTCCTTTCAAGAAAATATAAGTACTTTTTTTTTTTTTTTACTGCTTTCTTAAGGAAGTGATTAAATAAATTTGGAAGAATTAGGCATTAGAATGAGAGCTTTTTGGAGAGGAGCTTGACTGACACAAATTGTTATTCTGACTTGATGTGCTATATCTAGAGAGTGAATCATCGTCACCATCATCATCTGAACCATGTAAAGTTTACTGAAAACCATAATTGTCATCCCCATTGAAAGGCACTAAGAGTATTTTTAAAATGTGAATCTCTGTGTGTGCACGTATGTGTGCATGTGTTTGTGTGTGTGCACGCAAGTGTGCGTGTGTGTCTGTGTGTGTAGCAAGGATAACAGTCCTAAACTAAAATAATGCCTTCTCTCAGCCAGTTTCAGGATGGCTTTTCCAGGGAGCCTCCCAAGACTAACCCAATGCCACGGGGATGACTTCCGTTCGCTTGCCTTCCTCTCTATTCACTCTCCCACCTGCTTTCTCTCTCCACCTGGCCTGCAGGGTTCCTGGAGATTAGGGTTAATGCTCCATCTCTGGTTGGTGCCACTTACTAATGTCTAGAACAGTTCAGGGGCTACACAAGGTATTCATAAAGGGCTTCCCTACTGTCTGGAGCCCTTTAAGATCTTCAAAAACAGAAGCATAAATCATCGTTGATAATAACATTACAAGGAGAAATTTTTTGCTCCTAATCAACCAAGAGATTCTATCCTCTAGTGAATCTGGAATCTGAATTTTCCAAATACCTTTCCAATTGTCTTGGCCTATTCTGAGAATCTATATACAGAAGTTTTTTTTTTTTTTTTAAAGAAGCATGCAATATAATGAAATCCTACTCTCTAACACTGACCTTAATTTCTCTTACTGTGTCTTACACAGGATAGACTTACAGAAATGGACTAAGAAAAGAATAACTACAGATATTATGGTACCCTGGTCTTAGTATTCAAAACAAAGCTGAAGTTCTATTTATTTTTAATTACTTATTATTTGTACTGTTAGTGTTGGTGGAATTGAAATGAGTTGTTAAAACCAATTAACAAAAATTTACAATTTAAAATAAATGAATATAAATAAATAAAATTATGTTTAAAATGGGCATCTTTCAATTTTTATTTTATTTTATTATTATTATTTTTTTGTGATACGCGGGCCTCTCACTGTTGTGGCCTCCCCCGTTGTGGAGCACAGGCTCCGGACGCGCAGGCTCAGTGGCCATGGCTCACGGGCCCAGCCGCTCCGCGGCACGTGGGATCTTCCCGGACCGGGGCACGAACCCGTGTCCCCTGCATCGGCAGGCGGACTCTCAACCACTGCGCCACCAGGGAAGCCTGCATCTTTCAATTTTTGAAGTTAATATTAAAGAGAAAAACAATACAATCCCTTGATAAAATTGAGAAGCAGAATACTGTGCTGAATAGATTATAGTTCTGGTTTCAAATTGTTTTACTTATGTGCAATTTGCATGGTGCCATTGTTTTAACAACACAGAATATTTACACAAATTTTTCAGGTGAGTTGCTTAAAGAAGCTTACGTGTAGCCTAAAAAGTTAATCAGCGTTACTTTTTCATTTTAAAGATATTTTCCATGGGAATTACAGACGATGTAAAGTTTGGAAATTTTAAAGAAAATTGCTATTAGGAAATTTCTCACTTACATAAAGGAAATCCAAAATCTCCCAGGAATAAGCAATAAAAATCTTTTTTAAAAAAACAGAGAAGGTGAAAATAACCTAAGAAAACAAAGTCATACTTCAAAGAGATTTCATATTCTGTAAAATCTGAATAAACTTATCGAAAGCCATACAAGCACACACACAGAAAGTACCCTTAACCGGGGATAGTCACCCTGTTAAGCACCGACCTGACATGTTGGAGGAACTGTGCTGAATTTACTCATTCAGCAAATATGTATTCAAATATGTATACGTAGTGCCTGGCATGCACTAGGCATTGCTCTAAGCACTAGAAAGAAGGACACAGCTGAGGTTTGTAATCTTTACCTTCTGACGGTGGGTACGTAAAAAGATGTTGCACTGGAAGATTCAACAGAGGCCCCAAGGATGCCCGGGGATGTGTAAGGTAAACCTCCATCTGCAGACATCAAGGCAAATAGCCTCTTCTACAATGCTGGTACACTTACCCAAGTCAAGGATGGAAAAGAATCAGGTTCTTAAGACGGAAGAAAGAAGAAAGAATGGAGAGAGGGCTGTTCCAGCGGACTGTGAGGTCCCCGCTTCCTCAGGATGTGGGCACGCTATCAGACCACGTGGTCTGATCTTGAGACATATTTCCTGAAGGATACCCAGGCCTGCCTCACACTTGAGAAGCTGATAGCGTCTGGTGGTGACTGAGGGCTGCACCTGGGACGTTACTGTACTTCCCTTCAGTGGGAATCAGAGATGCGTGAATCCCAGGCACAGCTGTAGAGGCCGGGGCGGGACTGTCAAGCTATACAAGTTAAAGGCAATCGTGCCACATAGGCAGCCTGTCCAGGATAGCGAGGCCACGCGGTAAGAGGCAGTGGGGTACCAGAAAGCTTCAGGGTGGCAGGGAGGAGTGGAAAGGGAGGCGCTAACCCCACCAGGGGCTCTCAGATGGAGGGCCACCAAGAGAGCTTGTGCACAGCAAACACACACTGGAGAACGAGTCAGCTATAAATTCCCCAAGTCCAGAGAGCACAAGGACGGCAACCAAGTAGAATCTTTCCTGTCACCCTGACCTCTCCCTCCTCCCCCTGCTCTACCCAGCAGTGGCCCAAAATCAAAGCCCGACAGTGTGGCTCCAGAGCTCTCAACCCCTTCCCCAAACTGCCTCCCAAACCATCTCCGGACGTGGACTTAAGTGGCTTTGCAGCAGCAACTTCTCTGCTCCGGCCTGTCCCCGCACGTGGCAGACACAAGCAGATGCAGTCAAACGGTGCAGAGGAGAAGTCCAGACTGGTTAGCGGGAACCAGGACAGATGGTGTTTGCAAAGATGGCTCAGCGGAAAGTAAGATAGGGTCCAAATCAAAGTGGCTTACATTGTTCTCCAGACCTAACTATGGATTTGTTACCTCTATCTATCTATCTATGGATTTGTTACCCCAGACTTTTCAGAACTAACGTCAACTCCCCTTTCCCTGATCCAAGCTTCTCACTCCCTAGAAAAGTCCTATGTATGGATTTGTTACCCCAAACTTTTCAGAACTAACTTCAACTCCCCTTTCGCTGATCCAAGCTTCTCACTCCCTAGAAAAGTCTCAGAGAAACGAGGAAAGAACCCGGCAAGCTTCCTCTAAGTTGTCTGACTAATGCATGGCTAACGCATGGTCATCTTATGATAAAGAAAGCTGGGGCTTTGTAAAGAGCTGTGTTACTTTTCATTGAATTCTTAGGATGACAGTTTATAGGTTTACAATGTATGTTGTCTGTTTAGCAGTTTCCTGCGGTTTGTGCTTTCTTTCTTCTCAGCTGCTGAAAGAGAGAGTTTCCTATCTGGGTGACTCTAAGTTTGTGTTTCATGCCTCCCACCCCAGACACTGGAGAGTTCAGTGGAACTGTCTGGAGGCTGATTAGATCACCTCTGAAGTTGCTCTTTTGGAGAATTTTGCATTTATTTTGTTTACAGAGTCAGAGGAGGGGGCGGTGCCTAACAAAGGGGGCCACGAGTAGGACAGATTCAAGAGGCCCAGGATGAAAAGAGGGCTCCCAAGGAGAGGGGACCCTCTCTTGCCCAGAAGCGCTCAGCCCAAACTCTTGTCTTGCAGATCTAAGACCAGGTGATGCTGCATTTATTTAGAAGTCATTTCCTTCCAAAAAAGAAAGAAGCTTACCACAATGAGGGACATCACAGTAGTCAAAAAGTTTTCTTGGATTTGTCGTGTAGCACCAGGGACCATTGACATCACCATCAGGATTGCGGCAGTACTGGAAAAAGAGGCTGGCATATAGGGGGTGGCACACACCGGGGCGGGGGAGGGCAGAGAATGTCACGTGAGGCTGGCATATAGGGGGTGGCGTACACCCGGGCAGGAGAGGGCAGAGAATGTCACGTGAGGCTGGCATATAGGGGGTGGCGCACACCCGGGCGGGAGAGGGCAGAGAATGTCACATGAGGCGCAGACACTGGTTTCACTGATGTCCTGAGAAGATGAAGGGTTAGTGCTCCTTTGGGGGGGAGGCAGGCAAAGCTATCACTTCAGGATGCGTGTCAAGCCTCTGACTCACAGAATGCCATCCGTCACTTCTCGTTCAAAAGGAGCTCCAGCCTTGAGGCCACTCCCCTGGGGAAGGGGTGAAGACCCTGAGGCGTCTTGAGGTAGAGGCTGTATAAAGGGGCCTCCCCGCTCAGCAGCCTGTGTCCGTGGGGACCATAGGGACCCGGCAGTAAGGGACTGTAGACGTGGATGACTCGTCCTGTCCCTTTGCTCATGTCAGTCTTCTGCTTGATGGCGCTGTTTTGTTTGCTGTTTGCTGTGGCTTCAGAACTGCTTATTCCCCTGGCCTGGGCACCCTCTGTGGGTCAGCTGTGGAAAGACTGTGTCTTCCTTTTCCTTCCCTCTACACACCTATACCCCAGAGGAAACCACCCCAGAGAATGTGTGGGACTAGGGGAAATCCTAGTGGAGTCCTAATTACGCATCCAGTTTTCTTCTAGAAAAATCCAACTACAATGTCATGAAGGTCATCTTTGATCACTGGAAACCATAAATCAGTAACAAAAGCAGACAGGAAATGACACACATGGAAGTGATAAAGACAGGGAGGTTGGCTTGCCCGTGCTAACGCTCCCTCCCACGCTGAGGCTGGTTAGATCCTACGCTTGGTCCCCTGAAATCTCTCGCACATCTTCCTCTCCACCCCACACTGAAGCTCAGTCAGGCTGACTTTCTGTAACAGAGGGTCAATTCAGTCTGCAAAGACTTGTCAACAAAAGGCAAAATCGAGTCCAAATCAAAGTGGCTCTTACATTTTTCTCCAAACCTGCCCGTGGGTTTGTCTCTGGAGTGAAAATGTTGTGTTTGTGGGGCTCCTGGGCAGCCCACTCCTGGCAGGGGACACCGGCCACCGTGGTCGCCTTCTTGCCCCGGTATCCTTTACCAGTGCCGAACATGCAGTCTGTCGGGGAGAGAGAATGGTGGTCTCCTGTCATTACACAGAGCCGGGTGACAAGGAACAAACGCAGCAGTGCTAGGTTTCTCTCAGGACAGACTGTGGTCACATCCTTCAGAACGCAGGAGTGCTAAAGACGTCAGTGAGCTCTGCTGAATTTGACAAGTTACCAGAAACGCTATTGGCTCAGAAATGATCACAAGCTGAGATGCTAGACTGGGAGGTTTGGCCAGGACACTAAGATAATCAATTTTATAACAAGCTGAGTGGTGACACAGATGCCACCGTGAGCTGTTAGATGATTCTTGAACACCTCAACAAGGACGGAGAGAAAGAGTGCGGATTGAAAAGGATTTTATAAAAAATATTATTTTGGCCAGAGCTGTGCTGTGAGTTCCCACCTTCTGGGATGAAAGAGGTAATAAAGGGATGACGAGAGGCCCCTTCCCCAAACTCATCCCTCACCTCAAGCCTTGCCGTTGGGGGATTCGGCAGAACCCCTCAGAGAAATTGATGTGTGTTCCATAGGGGGACCCAGTGCCCAGTGCTCTGATGGCCACATGGAAAATCCACAAAGCAAAAGCTGGGCCAGCTGGCTTCCAGGCCAAGGAGCAGGGCTGGGCTAGGCGGCCTCCAGTGTTTTCCAGGGCCAGGGTGTGTGAGTTACTCGTGCACCAAGTGTGGGGCATCACGTGAGGCCATGCGAGGTCTTATCAGGAGGGATCCCCAGCTGGAGCACGGCACTCAGAGTCTCACCAAGAAAGAGTGGGGAGAGATGAGCTGGCCCTGTGTGTACAGCAGCTGTACAGGTGTACAGGTGTTCAGTCGGGAGCAGTAGGGGAGGTTTCTCCAGCATCCTGGAGGAGGCAAGTCCACCTCCGGAAGGAGAGGGGGGTCTCAACTAGAAACCAAGTTCTCATTTAATCATTCCTGTCTGATTTTGGATTATCTGAAATTGGTCAGACAAGCCATGGGACCCCTGAGTTTTCATTCCGGGGCAGGGGGAGAATCAGCCCCCTCGGTTTCCTTACCCTGCAGCGGTACAGAGCACTTCCTGCCACCTGACAACCACAGGACCAGGGGCCAAGCACTTAGAGCGACACGCGGGCGAAGGGCCAGGGAAACAGAGAGGACTGTGATATCTTCATGTCTCCCACCTCAGATGACAACGACATTCTTATGCTCAGGCCCCGAAACCCTTGGAGCTGCATGTCCGCTTCGCCAGGTGTTTGTTGTAGCCCTCCTAACTCTGTACATTCAAAACCAAATCAGCCATTTCTATCCCTCCATGCAAAAGGCAGAGACTTGCTTTTCTAGAATGTCCCATCTCGGCCACCATCATCAACATGTCAGTCCACCCAGGCTCAAAATTGTAACCATCCCTCACAAGCAACTAGTTTTCAAATCCTAAAGAAACGCCCTACCCCATCATGCCAGCAAGAGCAGCTCTGTCTCCCCCAGGTGATACACTGAGGCTTCCTTCCATATCGCAGACTCAGCCAGCACTCCAGCTCCCTGTAACAATGACGCCTCTGCATCCCAAAGATTTTCCATCTCTTGTCATCCCGATACCCAACTATACAGATGTCTGGCCACAGACTTCTTACCTGCTTCAGAAGTATCCTGTATACTTGGAACCTGGGCAGCAGTTGGAGATTCTGTGACACGCTC
Source organism: Phocoena sinus (assembly GCF_008692025.1). NCBI lineage: Eukaryota > Metazoa > Chordata > Mammalia > Artiodactyla > Phocoenidae > Phocoena > Phocoena sinus. The sequence goes on along the minus strand of NC_045774.1, from coordinate 7,381,837 downwards.
TTGTGTTTCTGAGCATTTCTTCAGGTTACAGAACTCCCATCTGACGCTCGGGTCAGTGGTATAACACCAAGGGCTTTTATCAGCATCTGGATTTCTGCAGTAGTTCATTGTCAAGCCACTGTAAATTCCACAGCAGTAGAGGTCATGAGAGGTGAGCGAATCTTCAGGGCACCCCAGCACCCTCTGAATTTTGTTACAACAAAGTGACTGAGATATTTCCATTAAGGTACCAATTATTATTATAATGTCACAAGCACAGATAGTCCTCAACTTCTTACAAAGTGGGTAAGTTTTTAAAAATAGGTTATAGTTTTTATTTTAAAAAAATCAAGGGACTTCCCTGGTGGTGCAGCGGTTAAGAATCCGCCTGCCAATGCAGGGGACACGGGTTCGAGCCCTGGTCTGGGAAGATCCCACATGCCGTGGAGCAACTAAGCCCATGCGCCACAACTACTGAGCCTGTGCTCTAGAGCCTGTGAGCCACAACTACTGAGCCTACGAGCCACAACTTCTGAGCCCACACACCACAACTACTGAAGCCCACACGCCTAGAGCCCGTGCTCTGCAACAAGAGGAGCCACCGCAGTGAGAAGTCCGCGCACCTCAAGGAACAGTAGCCCCTGCTCGATGCACTAGAGAAAGCCCGCCCGCAGCAGTGAAGAACCAATGCAGCCAAAAATAAAGAAAGAAATAAATTTGTTTAAAAAGAAATCAAAAGTAATATATGCTCCATATAAAAACAGATCATATATAAATGTATAACAGAAAGTATCAGAATATCTTCCTTTCCCTGGGAATGTTAAATACCTTCCCCAGGGATAACCAATATGGATTTTGAAGCATGTATTTTAGAGTTTTTTAAAGGCACATACAAATATATCTATATCTCTGGCTTTCTCTCTCTATGTGAGTACATAGGGCTACGTAAGTTGGAACCAAAACATACTTATCCAAGGCAGAAAAGACATACAAGATGATATTGATATTCCCAGGGCCCCTCTCTTATTCTATTTACCCATACTGTATTTTACGATGAAACAAAAACTCAGGACAGTAATATTACTGTAAATATCATAGGTAGATTGAGTGGGTTTGGGGATTGGAAGGCTTGTGGAAGCCTTCCTGGAAAACTAGCTCCCAGGCAGGATGAGGTTTCCCGAGGATGCTGCATTCTGGGGCATATGGGGAGGAACCCCAGACCCCTCTAGCTGGAGCCACTCGGAGACTGAGGGGAGGGGGCGTGACTAAAGGACAGTGGGATCAAATGGATGAAGGGAGACGTCTGGATAGACCACAGGGTCTGTGGGAGCTGAATCAGAAACAATTGGATAAGGACGTAGCAGACGAGCAGCCTGGGGCTCACTGGGCAACTTGGATCCCCAGGGCCACAACTTCACCCCAGCCTCTCAGAAGCCTCAGCCTTGGACACCCCTTTGCAGCTTAGACCCATGGCCTGAGGCTTATGAGATAGTTTGAAACGTATTATGGGAATCCAGCAACACTGTGTCTGTGGGTACTATAGACAAGTGACAGTCTCAAGCCCAGGCCCACAAATTGAGGAAGCCCGTTAGCAGGTTTCTGAGCCCTGGATGTGTTAAAAAGCTTGTCATGTGAAACAGACTCCTGCTCTTTTTTTTTTACATCTTTATTGGAGCATAACTGCTTTACAACGGTGTGTTAGTTTCTGCTTTATAACAAAGTGAATCAGTTGTACGTGTACGTATGTTCCCGTATCTCTTCCCTCTTGCGTCTCCCTCCTTCCCACCCTCCCTATTCCACCCCTCCAGGCGGTCACAAAACACCGAGAGTCTGTCATACAGAGTGAAGTAAGTCAGAAAGAGAAAGACAAATACCGTATGCTAACACATATATATGGAATTTAAGGGGAAAAAAAATGTCATGAAGAACCTAGGGGTAAGACAGCAATAAAGACACAGACCTACTAGAGAATGGACTTGAGGATATGGGGAGGGGGAAGGGTGAGCTGTGACAATGCGAGAGAGAGGCATGGACATATATACACTACCAAACGTAAGGTAGATAGCTAGTGGGAAGCAGCCGCATAGCACAGGGAGATCAGCTCGGTGCTTTGTGACCGCCCTTATTTTTTTAAGGTAGTTTGACGAGTTTTGATGAACACACATACCTGTATAGCCCACACTCCTAGTGCGATAGAGAACATTTCCATCAGCCCCAGAAACCTCCCTTGGGTCACTGCTCAATCAATCTCAGCTGCCCCCCAGACGCAAATACTATTGATTTCTTTCACCATAAATTAGTTTTGCCTTCTCTGGAACTTCCTATGAAAGGGCTCATACAAGTATGTACCTTTTACGTGTGGCTCCTCTCCTTAGGATACTGTTTATAAGTTTTATCCGTGCTATTTGAAAGTGTCAGTAGCTCGTTCCTTTTTATTTCTGAATAGTATTCCATGGTATGAATATCCCACCAACTGTTCATGTTCTTATTGATGGCCACTGAAGTGCTTTCCAGTTTGGGGCAATTTTATGAATAAAGCTGCTAAGAACTTCCTGGTAGATCTTTTGGGGGGCTTATGTTTCATTTCGCTTGGGTGAGCATTCACAAATAGAATTGCAGGTTTGTAGGCAGATGCACGTTTAACTTTATAAGAAAATGTTGGACTGGTGTCCAAAGTGGTCGCTCCATTTTACATCCCTACCAACATGTGTGAGGGCTGCAGCCGCTCCGCAGCCCGGGCACACTTCTTATTTTGTGGTTATAATTCTTATTTCTGTAATGGCTAAAATGTTGAACATTTTTTCAGGTGCTTATTGACCATTTGTATATCTTTCCCTGTGGAATGTCTATTAAAGTCTTTAGCCCCTTTTTCTTAGGTTGTTTGCCTTCTTACTAGTGTGTGGAAGGGATCTTTACACATTCTAGATACAAGCCGTTTGTCAGATATATGGATTGAGATTATTTTTCTCCCAGTCCCTGACTTGTCTATTTTCTTTTTTTTTCTTTTTTTTCGCGGTACACGGGCCTCTCACTGTTGTGGCCTCTCCCGCTGCGGAGCACAGGCTCCGGACGCGCAGGCTCAGTGGCCATGGCTCACGGGCCCAGCCGCTCCGCGGCATGTGGGATCCTCCTGGACCGGGGCACGAACCCGTGTCCCCTGCATCGGCAGGCGGACTCTCGACCACTGCGCCACCAGGGAAGCCCTTGTCTATTTTCTTAACAATGACTTTTGATAAGCAAAGTTTTCATTTTATTAAAGTCCAAATTATAATTTTTTTATAATGTTTTCTGGGTCCTATCCAAAAATGGTCTGCCTTCCCCAAGGCTGTGAAAATAATCTCATATTTTTTTCCAGAAGCTTTAAATTTCAGCTTTAGTTTTAACCTTTCCTTTCAGGTCTAAGAGTTTTCTCAAGTGAATTTGACATGGCAGCTAGGAGTCAAGGTTTTGGGGTTTTTTTCCTTTACGGACACTCAGTTGTTCCAGAACAATTTGGGGGAAATTTTCCTCTTCCTATTGAATTGCTTCGCCAGGTATATTGAAAATCAACTGACCATACATGTTTGCGGGTCAGTTTCCAGACTTTCCCTTTTTCCATTTGTATATCTTTTTGCCAGTACCACTGATTCCTGAATTCCTCTGTGATTTCTTTTTTGACTCATGGGTTATTTAGAAATGTGTTCTTTAATTTCCAAATATTTGAGAATTTCCTAAACTTTTCATTATTTATATCTCATTTAATTCTGTTGGCTCAGAAGACACCTGTATATTATTTTAATCCTTTTAAATTTATTGGGACTTTTTCAAGGCCAAGCATATGATATACCTTGGTGAATGTTCCTTGTGCACTTGCATATGTATTCTAAAGTTGGGCATATGTTATGTTGGTTCATATTTTCCTCCAAAACTTCTGTATCTTCTCTGAATTTTTCATCTACTTGTCCTACTGTATTGTTTTGGGAGAATTTTTAACTATACAAGAGAGAAGTGAGAAAATCTCCAACTGTAATTGTGGACGCATCTATTTCTCTCTTTAGTTCTGTCAGTTTTTGCTTCATACATCTGAACCTCTGTTATTAGGGTCAACACATTTAGCATCGTTAACGCTTTTTACTTCAAAAATGGCCTTTTTATCTCTGGTATATTTCTTATCCTAAATTAATTTTTCTGTCTGGTGTTAAAAACCATTCTAGCTTTCTTTTGATTAGTGTTTTTTTTTTACATCTTTATTGGAGTATAATTGCTTTACAATGGTGTGTTAGTTTCTGCTTTATAACAAAGTGAATCAGTTATACATATACATATGTTCCCATATCTCTTCCCTCTTGCGTCTCCCTCCCTCCCACCCTCCCTATCCCCCCTCCCCAGGTAGTCACAAAGCACCGAGCTGATCTCCCTGTGCTATGCGGCTGCTTCCCACTAGCTATCTATTTTACATTTGGTAGTGTATATATGTCCATGCCACTCTCTCACTTTGTCATGTGTTAGCATACGGTATTTGTTTTTCTCTTTCTGACTTACTTCACTCTGTATGACAGACTCTAGCTCCATCCACCTCACTACAAATAACTCAATTTCATTTCTTTTTATGGCTGATTAATATTCCATTGTATATATGTGACACATCTTCTTTATCCATTCATCCGATGATGGACACTTAGGTTGCTTCTATCTCCTGTCTATTGTAAATAGAGGTGCAATGAACATTTTGGTGCGTGATTCCTTTTTGAATTTTGGTTTTCTCAGGGTATATGCCCAGTAGTGGGGTTGCTGGGTCGTATGGTAGTGTTTTTATTGTATTAATTTTCCATATTTTGATTTTTAACTTATTTATGTCTTTATATTTAAAGAGCATGTATTGTAAAGAGACCATAACTGGGCTTTGGTTTTATTCAACTTGACAATCTCTGCCTTCTAATTGCATTGTTTCATCCTTTTTATATTTAATATACTTATTGATAGGGCTGGGTTTAAGTCTAACATCATTCTGTCTATGTTCTGTTTCTACCATGCCTTCTTTACTCTTTTTCTCTCCTTTTCTTCTTCCTTTTGGATTAATTGAATATCCTTATTATTATCTATTCCTCTGAGTTTTCATTTTCAGTGGTTACTCTAGGATTTACAATATCCCTCTCTAACTTACCACATTCAAACGTGTATTAATATTATACAGCATCATGCATAATGTAAGAAAATTAGAACAGTAATGTCTACTGTAATGTAATGTCATGTCATGTCATGTCATGTAATTGTAACAGTAATGTCTTCTGTATTGTCTACCTGATGGTAAAGACATCCAGTGAATTTTTCATTTAAGATATATATTTAATATATATATTTAGTTCTTAAATATATATATATTTAGTTCTGTCTTTTCCATTTGCCTCTTTTACAGTTTCCTTTCTCTTTAGCTTATCCATTTGATTCTTTTATGTTCCTATTTTTCTTTAAATCCTTAAACACAATTATAATATCTTTCAGAATTTTTTGTCTGCCAATTCCATCATTTCTATCATTTCTGAGTCTGTATTGACTGATTTTTCTCCTCATTATGGATCACATTTAATGATCTTTGCATGTCTAGTAATTTTTAAATTTCTGCCAGACATTGTAGATACCACATTACTGAGTGGCTTGATTTTGTTATTTTCCTCTCAAGAGTGTTGACTTTTCTTCTGGCGGACAGTTAATTTACTTGGAGATCATTTTGTTTATTTTAGGATTGCTTTAAAGCTTTGCTAGGGTGTTTTTCTAGAGTAACCTTTATTCCAGGAATACACTAATCCTACCCCTAAAGTGTGACTTTTCTGGATTCCTTACTGAATGCCCAAGGTGTCCCATGAAGTCTCTCCTCTCTGGCTAGTAAGAATCTCAACTCTGCAAACACAGAATCTCCTAGTGCTGTGTGAGTTCTATAATCTCCGTTTATCTCCCTGTTCCCTGGTAGTTGTTCTTCGTCCCACTCACATTGTGGAATCTCTCCCTGTGCGTTTGCAGCTTTATATCCAGCCAGAGACTTCAGGAGAACTCTATACATATTTCTGGAGCTCCTTCTCTGCACAGATCCTTCCTCATGATTACCCAGCCTACTAAATCCAAGCTGCCTCACGAATCCCCACTCCAAGCTCTGTGTCCTCAGTTTAGCAAGACTGTTGTGGTCTGCTTTGGTTCCACCTCCTTGAACTGCAGTCCAGGAAGTATCTCCAGGAAGAAAACCAGGGTACTTGTAAATTTATTCTAATTTATTTTCTTTTCTGAAAAGTCTGTCCTGTGCTGCCTGTTGTCCGTCATGTGAAAACAGTTTTTCCATAAGTTTTACAGCCATTTATCGCAGAAAAGCTGGTCTGACCAGACCTAGCTTTCGTCCATCTGTATGTCCATTTTGCCTCTCAGTATCTGTATACTTTCTGACTCTCATCTGCCTTCTTGCTTTTGCTCCTAATGTTCTGGTAACTCGTATCCCTTTAGACCACGAGTGCTCAGGACCCAATGTACCTATACAGGTCAGGTGGAAAATACTTATATTTATCACCCAGTGGTGATAAGTATTTATATTTATTACTCAATGACAAACACAAAACCCCTTCAGGAGTTGGAGGATGAAATGATAAAGTTCCATAGTTGAAAGACCACACTGATCTTTGGCAGGTGCTGTGGAATGATGCTATTTCTAAGCTCTTGATCATTTGTTCTTCTGAGCTTTTTACTACTATGACCTCAGCCCCTCTTTATCTCCCACCCTGCTTCTGCAAAACTACTTAGGAAAGATAGCCAGCCTCTAGCTTCTCTTCTTTCCGAAATTTTGCTCTAAAGCAAAAGCTGCCTGAGATATTTTGTCTCATAGTCTGGAGCCAAAGGAAATTTGGTCCTAAGACGTTTGTTTAAAGCATGGCCCTTTTAACAGGAATTTAAGTTGGCTGTTGCTCCTCTAAGGGTTAAAAATCAAAGACGTACGCATTTGGGTAGTTTCCTGGGGTCTTCTGGTGCCGGTGTGGTAACATCGATGACCAAGATTGACATTTCCTTCCTGTGATAGTAGTGGATGATGTCCCTCGATAACTCTGCCCATTACCCTGGTAGCAGTCCTGGGCTACAGGAGTTTGTTCAGGTGGTACTGAAATTGAAATAGAAGAAATCAGTAAATAATGACTAAAACAGAGAAATATGTGAAATAATTTATTAAACAAACAGAATAGTCATCTCTGGGAATTAACACTCTTCTCTTTTTACATATTGGCAGGCAGATGGCCATGCAAAGAAAACAATAGATCCATAACATTCTAAAACTTTAAGGACCTAACTTTTTGGTAAATATTTAATTTAAAACTCAGAAAAAAATAAGTAGGGCAGAGTGCTTATAGCTGGGCATCGCACTCATGTGCAAGCTCTCTTCTATGGATCTCCACTGGGAGATCATGGGAACAACTGGGCAGGTCTCCAGAAAGAGACACATTCACTGGTGTAGGCTGCCGGTGATGACGGGGTGACAGTGAGGAAGACATGAAAACCTTGTGCATTCCCCAAGACTCTTTGCTTATACAAAGCCAAAACCTCAAGCTGCTGGGGAGTGGGGCAGGAAATGGTCCTGCACCCAGGACCAAGGCAAAGATCTACTGCCTCTCGGGGAGGTGTAGGGCGAAAATCTTATTACCCTGGAGGAGGGGCAGAAAATTCTCTTGTGCCAGGATACTTCACCAACACACAACAGAAGTCTGCTACTCTTCCACCCAAGACTCACCCCATATACAAGTTAGAGTTTAGCTCCATGGGAAGAAGGGGCAAGAATACTGAAAAACATTACCTTCAAAGCCCAGGTGCACAGAGTATATCTAAGGCTGAGGGTAAACCAGGAAGATAGAGAACGCCTACCTCCACCAAAATCTTAGCAGTGAGTAACAAGAAACAGTAGTCTATCACAAGGGTCAGGTTAGAAGTGTGGCATGACCCACGTCTGTGGTGCAGGCATGCAGTGATTGCTAACAATTGAGAAGGGATTAGGAATGCTGAGAAGACTCTTCAGCACCCCAGACCCTACTCTAAGCACAAAGTGATTGCACCCCATCACTGCAGGGATTTGAAACCTGTGGTTCACTTAAGGTAAAAGCAGCAACAAGGAAACTCAAATTCCTTTTATCTGTTAATTGTATCAATTCAATTATCCACATAACATACTGATAAAAGAAGAAGGGTGCCCATTTCAAAGTGTAAAGAATATTTGCTTCAAGAGTTATTGTTCCTCTACATATATATCCAGCATTTGATTAAAAATTACAAGACACACCAAAAAAAAAAAAAAAAGGGAAAAAAAAGCTACTGTTGAGTGATAATCAACAGTGCCAGACTCAGTGATGACTCAGAGCCAGACAGAGATGTGGACACTATCTGATTGAGATTATAAGGTAACTGTGATGAATATGTTGAAGGATCTTGTAGTACCGTACTACAATATGCATGGATAGGTGAAGAATTTTAGCAGAGGTGGAAACTTTTTTTTTTTTAAAAAAGAAGAATAAAATGCAAACACTAGAAATAAAAACCATGTTATCAGAGATGAAAAATTCCTTCAATGGGCTGATCAAGAGATTAAACACAACTGAGGAAAGAATCAGTGAACTTGAAAATAGATTGATAAATATTAAACTGACATACAGAGAGAAAGAGAAAAAAACAGTGGGGGGGAAAAAAGTAGAACAAGCATATAAGAGGTATGAGGCCATATGAAATGGTCTAATATTTGGGTGATTGAAGTCCTAAAAAGGAAAACAGAGAGAGACAGAGAGAGCAGGGGAAAGAAATATTTGAGCAGTAATGGCTGAGAATTTTACAAAACTAATGAAAACCAGCAATCAGCAAACACCAGAAGCTCAGAGAACTTCAAGCAGGATAAATACCATAAATAAACAACAAAAACAAACAGACTCACTTAGATACACCGTAATCAACTGCTGAAAACTGAAGATGAGAGAAAGTCTTAAAGGCAACCAGAGAAAGAAGAAATATTAGATACAGAGGAACACAGATAAGATTTCCATCAGAAACTACTCATAACAGAAGATAATATAGCAACATCTTTAAAGTGGTAAAAGGGGAAAACAATTGTCCACCCCAGAATTCTATACCCAACAAAAATTATTTTTTTAAGTTGAAGGCAATATAAAGACTCTTTCTGACGTACAAATGCTGAAAGACTTCATCATCAACAGACTTGTATTACAAGAAATGGTAAAGGTTAAGTTTTTTACAGGAAGAACATGACATCAGATGGAAATTGGAGAACCAACAAAAAGAAACGAAGCATAGCAGAAATGGTAGACATAAATAAATGAAAGTAAATATAAAAGATTTTTTAAATTTATAATTGCTTTAAAACATGACTGTTCAGGGCAAAAATAGTATCAATTTACTGTGAGATTTCTAACATAATAGAAGAAAACTCTTTGAGAACAATAGCACAATATTTTGGGAGGGAGGAAATAGTACAATGTTGTAAGGTTCTTACATTAAACATCAAGTAAAATAATATTATTCGTAGGTGGAATATGATAAGTTAATGATGTATATTGTAAACATTAAAAAATACTAAAATCAGTGGTAATGAGGCAATACAAAATACTCAATTAATGCAAAGGCAGAGAAAGATGAAAAAAGGAACAAAATTCACATAGGACAAGTAGAAATAACTAATTTGATGGTAGATTTAAATCCAACCAGGTTAACAATTACATTAAAGGCAAACAGTCTAAACATCTCAATTAAAAGACTGAGGGAAGAAAAAGTTATATCGGGCTTCCCTGGTGGCGCAGTGGTTGAGAGTCCGCCTGCCGATTCAGGGGATGCGGGTTCGTGCCCCGGTCTGGGAAGATTCCACATGCCGCGGAGCAGCTGGGCCCATGAGCCATGGCCGCTGAGCCTGCGTGTCCGGAGCCTGTGCTCCGCAACGGGAGAGGCCACAACAGTGAGAGGCCCGCGTACCGCAAAAAAAAAAAAAAAAAAAAATAGAGCTCTTATGGCTGTATTCATTTCAGCAAAAGTAGACTTTAGAACAAGGACTATTTCTAGAGATAAGGAGAGATATTACATAATGATAAAGGGGTCATTTCTTCAAAAAGGCAACAATCCTAAGTGTGTCTGTGCCTGACACAGAGCTCCGGAATATATAAAGCGAACACAAAACTGAAACGAACAGCTGAAGCTGGAAACGCCACCATTCATTTCTCAGTAAGCAATAGAACAGGAGACAGAAAATTAGTAAGGATTCAGAAGAGCTACACAATACTAACCAACTTGGCCTAACTGGCTTTTGTAGAACCCTCTACCCAACAATAGCAGAAGCCAGACTCTGCATGTGAAACAGTCACCAAGAGGACCTCATTCTGAACCACGAAACAAGCGTCAACACATTGAAAAGAAACGAAATCATGAAGCATGTTCTCTGACCACAACACAATGAAACTGTAAACAAAGCCACTGTATATTGTGCTGCTGCTGGAGTAGAAAAATACAGAGCGCGCTGGAGCTCTCAGTAAGCTCTCATCGCCCTTGCTTACCTGGGGCATCCAAATGTTCCGTGGATAATGGAGAGGACTCACAGGACGGTATCGTGCAGTATTCCCACCTCACTTCACTGTTGGTTGTATAGCACCATGGACCTGTTTCTCCATCGGGGTTACGACAATAGTTTTCTTCCAAATTTCTGAAAAAGAAGCGACTGTGAGTTTGGTTTTCCAAAAAGGCTAAAGATATAGCGAAGTGCACACATGCTTGTTAATAGTGATGTTGGCTATGTATCCAGCTAATTCTCTAGAATTATACAAACTCAATAATGGGTGGGAACTTAAGCAGAGCAGGATTCCAGAGAATTATGGCACAGATGCTTCTCTTGGGTAAATGATTGAAATCTATTCCTTGGCTAATGTCTAATGGAGCAAAATAGGTCTTTTCCTACAGCTCTGGGCACTGTGCTGTATGCTGGAAACACAATGGGTATTTTCTACACTGCTTTGCCTCCGAAAGCGTATATCGTAGCCCTGGAATTTAAATGTTCTCAAGCCTTACTGTACGTTTAGTACAAATGTCAAAATGTTGCTGAAACCCGCTCCGAGGTTACTGATTTAGTGGATCTACGATAGGGTCCAAGAATTTGCGTTTCTGACAAATTTCCTGATAATGCTGATGCCGCTGGCCTGGGAAACCACATTTTGAGAACAAGTGTTCGAGGAAAATCAGCGCTAAATTTCACTTCCCTTGCATGTGACTTGGCCAGTTTTCATTCCCAAATGCTGTAAGCCTAGGTCTCTATTGTCACTGACACCAAGGCAAAGTCAATGGGATTTCACTTTCCATCCAGCTGACCGGGAAGAGACCAGAGCAGACTTACCTGCAGGGAAAGTTTTCTGGGGTCCTGTTGTGCTTGTGGGGTGTCTGCTCACCCCAGCGTTGACAGGTGTGCCCAGATACGGTGACAGCCACTGTCCCTCTATAGTTTTCGCCTCTTCCCTTCAGACACTGATATGTTGGCCCGGAAGATGGTGGCGGTGTTGCTTAAATGGGAAAAATACATGACAATGAATGTTTTTTAAGTAAAGGATTCACAGATGGATATTATGGGGGAATGGATGGATGCAGGGAGCGTCAGCCTGTCTTCTTTTCCACTCATCCTCCCAGATATTGGCATTTGAAAGTTTTTTATCGTTTTTCAGAAGAAGTTGATGTGGTAGAATCGATGTTTCCAAGACCATCCCATGAGGAGCTCCTCCAGGGGCAAGACCCTTGGAATAGATGCTTCTTTCTATATTCTGTTTTCTCTATATCCTCAGCTCATCACACAAGGTAAGGCTCAACATGTGTCACATCCCACCCCAAATCTGCACGTGTACCAACAATCCAACTTCCTTTACGAAAAATAAATTATTCATTAAGTAAACATAACTGGATGACCCCCAATATTCCGCAAAGCCAAACAACAGACAGAGTCCATGGGAAGAAAGAAAATAGTGTCTCCAAGGAAAAGGGTATGCAGTGAGAAGTCAAGAAATTCTTAAGACACACTGCCATATATAAAACAGGTAAATAAAAATTTACTGTATAGCGCATGGAACTATATTCAATATCTTGTAATAAACTATAATGGAAAAGAATCGGGTGAAAAAGAATATATATATGTATATATATATATATATATAAAACCAAATCACTTTGCTGTACACCCAAAACTAACACAATATTGTAAATCAACTATACTTCAATTAAAAAAAAAGTCTCAAGAAAAAAAAGAAGATGACAGAAAGAGAAACTGCTGCTCGTGAGGAAGGAGGGCACCGAGGCACCTCAGCGTCCCGAAGGATGACCTTCAGAGCGAAGAACAGGAAGCCGGCCCTCACGGCCTGCTAAGTCCTTAACGGTCTCAGATGCCCTTGTTCAGTGCCTTGCTTCAAATTCTCATAGAAGGAAAATATTATAAAATTGTTTTCTCCAACTCATTCCTGCGAGGTCTACCATTTCATCTTCTCTCCCGACCTCTCTTCTCCTGTTGCTCCCTCCCAAGCTGAACATACTGAAAAACTGGACATCCAGAGACACCTCTTTGCTTACAATTGAAAAGACCTCTGGTTGACAATGAAATCCATGTACCAGAACGCATGGGTCTGATTTGCCTTTAGCGCTAGAGAACCATAAGTGTCAGAGATGGCTCCCAAAAGCCTACATTCATCTGTACTCAAAACAGGCAGAAGTCTATGTTACGGGACCAAAAAAACCCCATAGTAACTAGATACTCTGATCAATTACCTACAGTAACCAATAAATTGTTCTAAAAGAGTAATCACATCCCACGGAATTTATAGGGCAATTTTCAGGCACGGCACTCTTGTTACCAAGAGAGGGACAGGTGAAGATCCGTGAGGACTGGGTAGGAGCATACTTACTACATCTCGGGATGTCACAGAATTCCCAGCGTTTGTTGGGATCGGTGGTGAAACACCATGGGCGGGGCTCCCCATCGGGATTACGACAGTAATTCCTCTTCAGATTCTTGTTTGGAAATCTGAATGTGCAAGAAAGATTTCAACAGCACTGAACATTTACATCCACGGATGAGAATCATTTCAAATGAGCAAATATTGAGCACCTGCTGTGTGCTAGGCACAGCGAGGCACCCAAGGAGGTGACTGGATGCAGGTTATCCTCAGTGTGATGCCAATCTCATAAGGTTAGTCGAGTATTCTAAGGATTATTTTTCTAACAGTTTACACGTGCAAAAATCATAGAATGGGATCAACTTTATCATTTTGGCCATCTGTAAAACCGACGTAAGCCAGCTCCAATTATTCAGCTGCAAATAATAGCAATTTTTAAAACACAAAGTACTTACTGGCTAGAGATAGTCATCTAGTAAACAGTACAGCCGAGAAGTTGGTGTCTTCATAGTTTAAGGGAATTGTCCTCCTGATCTACCCGGTTCTGGTCCTGCTAGCCTTTAAGCTTATAGAAACTGAGACGGATAAGCTATGCTCCCGTGTGCAGGCCAGAGAGTCCCCTCAACCACAGGGACCCAGTGACCGAGGCTGCGAGATGCACGCCATGCCTCGTGCCCCTCTGGGCTCATTTTACGTCCCTTCCTGAGACCACAAATGCTTAGTCAGGATGGACAGAGCAACCAGCAGTGGCTTAAGCAATCCTCTTGCAGGATTGCTTTCCTGAAAGTAAATTTACCCAATTCTGAGCCTTGAGGCTTTACTGTATTTCTTCTTTGGAATACAATAGGGAAAGGAAAATGCAAACAGCTGCGTTTTAAGGTAGCTATTTGGAATGGAAGGTACAGAAATTCAGTGGAGCTGTTTTCTACACTGAAATCTGTGACTTAGTCTCTTTGCCTATAAGTTTTTATAAGCCCCGTTATAATCCTATAGTAGTCCTAGAAAGAAGAGAAAGACCGAAGCAGCTACAGAGAGGGAGGTGTTTTAAGTACAATTAATGTGTACAATTAAGTACAACTAATTAGAAGATGTAGAACATTGTACTGTAGAACTAATCATTACTTTCTAGATCGGAGACTCCTATTTCTATTATAGATTCGTGATCCCCTTTGAGAAGCTAGTGAAAGTTAGGAATCCTCAACCCCAGAAAAATGTACTGATATAAATACACATAAAATGTTGAGGGGTTCACAAAGCCCTAAAGCCCATCCACAGATCATAGGCTAGGAAGCCTTGAATCTCATCAGTATGAAGGAAAAGGAAAGGAAGAAAGAGAAGAGGAAAATATTTGGAAAATACGCAAGTGAGACGTATCTGTTTTTCTTAAACTTTAATGTGCCTACGAATTAGCCAGGAATCTGGTTATAAGGCAAATTCAGATTCAGTGGGTCTGAGATTCTGCATTTCTAACAAACTCTCAGATGATATCACTCTTCCATGGACCACATTTTGAGTGGTAAGAATGTATCCTTCATTTGCAGTCATGTGGGAAGATTCAAACTTTGAAATTCAAAAACATCAGGTATGTTCACTTTTTGAGGAATGCTAAAATATCTAAATAACATTAAATTACCCATAACACTGCAGAGTCATAAACATCTAATTCCACTCCCAGTGAGACTTACTTGGCAGGAATGTATCCATGAGCATGTGGGCTCTGAGAGTCCCACGCCTGGCAATCAAGTCCAGACACGGTCTTGGAAATTTTGCCCTGGTAATTTTCTCCACTGCAATGCATACATTCATCTGGGCAGAACGGACAAGAAGGAAAGGAAGAAAGAAACTGAAATGGATGAAGCAAAACGGAGTAAAAACTAGAATTCCACTAGAAATGTCTAATACCTTTGCCTCTTGTTCGATGTACTTTTCCCACAATCACTTGGCAACAAAACTGGCAATAAAGGCTTAATTTTCTAATACAATCTATAACGTCATTCTCTTTTTCAAATGGGAAAATTAGTATATTTTGGTTAATACCTACTCAACTATTATAGTCTTGACCAAATCCAGAAACTCCATAATGCCATATCCTCAAAGTGGGATGTGTGGTCCTTGGTGGGTGGGAAGGGGGTGGGGGAGAGGTTGAACATAATCTCAGGAGTCTGTAAGTTCTCTACTAGAATTTTTTGATATTTGGGGTCCCCATTCCAATAGCGGTCTTTAAAATTTTCTATGAAATTATTCTGGTCGTATGGATAACTTCCAAATAAGCCAGCACCCTCTCAAAAACATTGTGGATTTTAGTGCTAGGGTTTTTGCTCGTGTTCATGACCTCACACGGGAACAATACCCACCTAAAGGGACAGCGCTTCTGTTTTTATATTATTGAGCTCATGACAGGCTGTTTTTCTCTCTTACATCACTTAAAAATGGAAACTTTGGAATACTTGAAAGAACAAGGTTCAGCAAATATAAGACTTTAATTTTTATGGGGTAATAAGGAAAACAGAAGCAGACTTGATGCAAAAATGATGCTCTTATGTCAGTGAAGGGCCAAATGACCTCATAACATAGTGTACAGGTAAAGGATCCCCATGGTTGGAATAGAAAAAATGATGGGGAAGTGAGGCTTCACGTGGTACATACACTATCCATGTGGTTACACATATCTCACCCTTGTTCATTCCCCCATTGCACCAATAAACAGAGCGGGAAATGTGAAATGAACATTTTTCAATAGGATGTTTTAAATCTTTAGCATTGACTTTTGAGGTGCACTAGTAAATTGATTGGTCCATTAAAACGATAGAATCCTGACTTAAAAACTGGTTCCTTGCTTGGTTTCAGTGAAACAACAAAGTCTACCGTGTTAAATTAATATTGTGTATTTGAATTGTATTGATTTTGTGGTTTTATTTTAATGATTTAATTGCAAATATGTTTTTGGCTTTATACTGTGTCAGAGCTTTGAGCATAAGAAGTTTGCATCTAGAGTTTATATCTAGTTTTATATTAGTCCCTGTTGAAGTACATTTTAATAAAAATAATTTAGATCAATCATGGAAAATGTGCAAAATTGGGCCTTTCCAAGAAGTCATGTGTTACTTGATTCTGTCAAACACAGCACTGATTGATTATTAATATCCCTGTAGAAAATTGATTTACAGCAAATTACTCCACAGACGAAGGGCAGATAGGAAAGCATTTTCTAGAGCCACCTCTGACCTTCACATTGAGGAATGTCGCAGTAGTCATATCTCGTGCCTGGATCTGTGGTGTAACACCAAGGTCCCTTCTTATCATTGTCTGGGTTCCTGCAGTAGTTCTCCTCCAATCCCGCTAAAGGAGAGTTTTCAGGTGAAAAGCTGTGGAGGATGAAAAAGAACCACTTTGACTATATTTTTAAGATCAGCATGTCTTTAGCAAGGCAGGATAAGACGCCCTCTCTTTCCCATCTGCGATTCGAGGTGGTGTCATCCAAATGCATTTCGGCTATGTGCTAGAGCATTCGTGTCACCCAATTTTCAGTACCTCTGCTAATGGCCTGCTTCAGTAGAGTAGCTAATATCACTATGTGGACAGCCAAGTCCTGGAAGTAGAGCCGAAGTGTCTTTATGCACAGTAGAAATACAAAGCCCTCAAAAGCCTGCCAAATTCACGATGCATTCCTAACACCTGCTTTTGGCAGTTGCCCTTCTCTCTGTAAAAGTAATAGACGTTAACACCCTTTTATCTGTGTGAACTCTGCACGAGGTATTACACTAAAATTTCTCTATGCATTCTCTAATGTAGTCTTAATAAAAATCCCCATCAGGAAGGTGTTATTATCCCCATTTTACAGATGAGATAACTGAGGCACAGCCATGTGAAACAAATCAAATCTTGCCTAAGCTTGAGCAGTCAATAAGTAGTATCTCAAGGGTTTAAAGTCAGATGTGTCTGATGCCAAATTCCACATCCTCTCTGAGATGCATCCAGAATTAATGGGAGACTGGGAGGATGGAGTGAAGCTCATTTTCAGAGGTGAGTTGCTATATAACCATAAGAAATTAGATTCAAAACCTAAGACTTGGGACTTCCCTGGTGATCCAGTGGTAAAGAATCTGCCTTGCAATGCAGTGGATACAGGTTCGATCCCTGGTCAGGGAACTAAGATCCCACATGCTGTGGGGCAACTAAGCCTGTGCGCCACAACTACAGAGCCCTGGAGCCTGCACGTCACAACTAGAGAAGAGAAAAAACCCGCATGCCACAACCAGAGAGAAGCCCGTGCACCTCAACGAAAGATCCCGCGTGCCTCAACTAAGACCCAACGCAGCCAAAAATAAATTAAAAAAAAAACCAGAAACAAAAACCTAAGACTTAGAATCTGAAATGGTAGCTCTTGTTTCTGGTTCTTCTATGTACCTGTGTTTGGTAGATTTGGTCCTCCCAGGATCTCATTTTCCTCATCTGCTGGGGTAGAGACGGCCTATATTATCTCTAAGGCCCTTGACATTCCATGATTTGGCCATTTGGTTTAATCATTTTAACCTCAATAAGTCTTAATGTGCTGGGAATATGAGACCTGCCCATCTCATAGGGATGCATAAAGGCAATTTGTTTGGGTACGTGAGGGGGAAGGGTCATAGACACTAAATTCCCACTTGATAAGCCTTGTTAATGAGAACTTAATCCACCTAATTTTATATTGGGCAAAGCCCCAAAAGGATGACACTAAAATAAATAATAGGCGAGTTGCAAGATAATCTGTTTTTCACAATGTTGTGGTGAACACATGGTATATTGGATTTAGACTAATTTACTTCTAAGCATAGCCATCTTTGGTCTTTTCTCAGATTCAGCCTAGAATTCATGCTTTTATAGTTCTTTTGTATTGTTCTCAGTCTTCCAGAAAAGCATATACGCAAGAATGAATGGAAAGCAGCCATTGTCTGCTTTTATTCCATAAACAATCGAACAGTTCTGCCCCAGCATCAAGAAGGTTCTCCCCATACCTGCTAGTCACATGTTCTGGTTTGAGTCAGAAGTAATGGAATCATTCTGAGTATAAGAGGTGAACACGGAGATGAAAGAGAAAGTCTTACTTGGGTGTGTGTGGAGAATTGTCGCTCCATTTTTGACAGGTGACACCACTTTTTGTTTTGGCCATGGTCCCCCTGTAGTTCTTCCCAGTTCCAGTCTTGCACTCTGAAAGATACACTGCAAGGAAGTCCAAACAGTGGTCAAACCCTTTCTCAACAAGAAAAATCATGAAGAAGCCCTGCACTACTTGAACACATTGAGAGAAAGGACACCATCGCCCACTATCTAAAAAGACAGTCTTTTACGTCTAAGAGTTACAGTTAACTAAGCCACGTGGGGCATTGATTCCTTTACTCAAAACTACCGCCCCTCCCTGTGCCCGGCAGACGCTGGGTGCTGGGGATGCTGGAAACACCAAGAGTAGGAACCGCACAGGCCCTGTCCTCGTGGAGCTTACATTCCAGTGGAGTCATGGGGGCCGGTTATAGAAAGTAATCAAGAACACAGATTGTGAAATAGACAACCTCGTGGTGACACATGTAACAGAGAAAATAAACAGCACCATGAGAAAGTGGATGGGAAAGGGGATGGGGGCTTATTCACAAGGTGGGCAGCAGGTTTTCAGAGGTTGAAAGAGATCCAAGCCACTTCTACTTTTGGAAGGTCCCAGTAGTATTTTAAATATGAAAAAATGTCAAACAGGGTGATATGACTGTGGTCTATTTTCAATGTTTACAGAAGATGCTCGCAACCAGCCTCCACTTAACCGACGCACCGGTTGCCCAGTGGGCCCCATCCTGCCTTTAAACACGCTGCCAGGTGCCCACCTGTGGCCCACCTGTGGCAGGGTGGGCATCTGCGGCTGGCAGGCCACTTTCGGGTGTGCCCACCCACTCTGTTCCTACCAGTTTGGTTATATGCTTACCAAGAATCCGTTGCTTTTATTTCCAAAACTTTCTATACAGCTCTATTTGATTACAGATGAGCTAAACTGAGAAATGAATGGGGGGGAAAATGGAGCTTTTTTAAAAAATTAAGTTGAATGGTTTCAAGGACTTGAAAGAGTTGAATAGTATTTTTTTCGAATTTTATTTTATTTTTTTATACAGCAGGTTCTTATTAGTTATCTATTTTATACATGTTGGTGTACATATGTCAATCCCAAACAACAGCTGTTGTTGATTGAGTACCTGCCAAGTGCAGGGCTCGGTGCCAGCTTCTTTACATTTATTCATCATAATCCCTGCGACAAATCTGTAAGGCTGGAATAAGGCCAACACACATCTCTGCACAAGGCTTTGTTGCCTCTCGTTCCATTACAAACTCTCAGTAGGAAAGAGCAGTGTGGATGGAACAGGCAAAAAAAAAGAGAAATGGAACCCGTGGTATAGTAGGGAAGAACAAACCTGATTCCAGTTGGATCTGTGTCTTTAACTTTTGTATTCTGTTGCTTTTGCTACAAGTTAAGAATAACCTGAAATATATAGGCTAGCCCATTCTCAAGGCTCTGACCTCTAAAGGTGTAACACTTTTCCCTTCGTATAGAGACCAAAGGTTGCAGAACAGAGAATAACACTTATCTCGTTGGAGGTTTATAGGAACATCGTGATGGGACTTATGTGGCCACAGCTGCAAGAGCAAAGGATTCCTACACCAAGAAGTCTGCAGCAACCGCCCTGAGCCCCTCCCCTTTCAGTATAAAAGAAGCCTGTATTCTAATCAGGGAAGATGCTTCTTTGGGACACTAGTCCACCATCTTCTTGGCTGGCTGGCTTTCTGAATAAAGTCTCTATTCCTTGTCCCAGCAAATCATCTCTTGATTTATTGGCCTGTCCTGCAGATAGCGGGACTCGAGTTGAATAGTTTTAAAAATTGTCATCATATCCACTGAGAGCAATCCATCCATATAGTTGATATGAGTTTGAAGAGGAGGACACTAATTATCGTAGACAAGTCACTCGAGTGTGGTTTATGCAAGAAATGTACCAGATAACTCCTGTTGGTGGCCCCAGGTTCAAAGAAAAAAAGCCCCTGCTTTACATCAAAAGGTGCCAATGTAAGCTTCTGTTTTCGGTGAAAATAGAAAATATTTAAGGTATATTTGTGTCATCTTTTATGATTCCCCACTTTAGCCAAGTTTTTAAATTAATCAATCAATTATCTGGGGAAAGGACTTCTAACACACCTATAGCAGCTACTGCTTTAAACCCAACGCTCTATATAAAGATGGCAGATCTATCTTCATTGAGATATATTATTATAGTAGATATATTACACTTATCAAAAAGGTAAACTCAAGGTACTTTGGAGGCCAAGGGCCAGGGGAGACTTTTCAAAGGAGGTGATGCTTGAGCTGAAATCTGGGAGGTGAGAAGGAGCTGGAAGAACAGAGGAGGGTCCAGGATGAAGAGGTGTGTGTTTGCCCTGCTGGAGCGGGGGGGGGCAGATGTAAGCCCCGCACATGAGGTAGGCTTAAATAATACAGGACCCTGCAGCAATTGGTGAGTATTTCGATTGTCTTCTAGGGCGCTAAAGGTTTGAAGCAGGGAAGTTACAGACCAGCCGCTGCGGTGGCACAGCCAGTGATGGTGGCGGCTTAGACCCAAGTGGCAGCAGTGGCCATGGTGGCAAAAGTAGAGATGTAACTAATTTGACACTGACCATTCCCAGAAAAACCCTGGCAGGTAATTTAACAGTGGGTCAATATTCCACAGTAAAGAAACAAGCACCAAAAAATGACTGACTTTTGACCTCTCTTCTATTTGTATGTACCCGCCAGAGTTTATATAACCTTTTGCTCCTTTCCATCCCCTTGAAAACAGGCAACTCTTCAACTATCCAAACTAAGCCTAGAGGTCACCCCCATGATCCTCTGGTTAACAATTTACAAAGGACATGTTTAAATGTTAGCATTTTGCAGAGAGTATCCCACCAGCCTTTTTAAAAATCTGACGGACAGTGGGATTGTAAGAACTAGTAACGTCAACGGATAAACTTCAGATATAATCCGCACTTTAGACTCAAGGATTAGAGCTAAACAGTGGGCTAGACGTGTGTATAGCAGACGCACAGATAATTAAACCTAAGAGGATGAACCAATGTGTAGATAGAATCCTAACCTAAAAAAACACTTCTCAAAATCTTGTTTAGAGTTTTGTGGGGAAACTAGAATGTTGTAAGCCATTGTCAAGAATCAGTGAGATAGGATGTTTCTGGTTGAGTTCAACACCTCTGATACAGAATATTTGGAGAGCAAAATTGTTATCAAAATAGTCTTACTACCTCGCCAGCAACAGAGAATAGGAAATAGTTTTGAAAGCATCATTATTCATTTAAACCTTCGTACAGACTTAATGAACTTTTACACATCTTAGAAGACATGCAACTTCCGTAGGAATCTAGGCCACCCGTGATCCTAAACAACGAAAGATCTAGAGTTTTCAAGGAAACTATGGGAAAGGAACTGCAACTTCTGCACATTTTCAAAAGACACCATTCCAGAGTCTAAGGGAAATACAGACCATGCCTGAAAAAAAGTGGAACATGTAAGAGTAAAAATAAGAATATTTTCTCTATTCAAATGTTACTGCAGATTGAAAACACCTCAGTTTTGCTATTTCTCCAGGTTTCAGACCAAGGACTGTGGTCCCTGCAGAACAAAACACCAAGATCATAAGAAACTTGTAGACTCCCCCTCTTCTCCTTAAAAATAAAATAAAATTTTCAGTATCTTATTTTCAGGGTCATAGAGGTGGAAGTGATTTGGTAAATCCAATCCCTTCGTCTTTAAACCAAGAGAAATGAAGCTTAAAAGGTGAAGTCATATATACAGGTTGACGTAGTGGGTTAGTGGCCAGATCTTCTGACTCCAAATTCAATTTCACTACACCACAGCGCCTTCATTCGCTGGTCTGATAAATTACAGACATTCAACGGGCTGGGGGAGGGAAGGGGGAGGGGAATGGGGAGAAGGAAGAAAACGTTGTACGTACTTCTCTTCTCAAATAAAACGACATCCCTCATCCTAAGGACTGGGGAAAGCTTGCTGTTTTCAGCCATTATCACACATTGTTGTTCTTTACTGTGATACTGGAATGCCCTGCAGAAGAGAATCAGAAAACACAACTCTTTTCCTTTATTTAAGGAAAGCAAAGTTTTATTAATAAGGAAGAGACTAAAGATAACTGTCTTGATGAATCAAGGAGCTCAGAATTTGTTACTTCCAATTCAACTTGGCACTGTATCAATGAAGTATCATCAAAGGATGCAGGAACATGGTAGCTACTCTTGTTTTCTTCTACCTTTACCTCCTCCCCCTCCAAACTTTCTCTTTTTTCCCCCCTCTGTTTCAACTGCTTTATTCTTTCTTCACTAGTCTTCTTAATGAAGTGCCAGAATATTGGCTTTGTGCTGGAAAGAAGCAACTGAGTGCTTTAAACCCATTCCTGAGAGGGCCCACGTGGACTCCTGTAACTTCCCCTTGACCATGTCTCTGCATTCTACTCCCTTCCCCTCACACCTCCCTGCACTGTACCTCAGTCCTGCATGGACGCTGAGCCTGGCATCAAAGCCGTCCATGGCTTCCTTTCCTGCCCCATCTCCTGTGTGAACCTTTGCTTCAGCTGACTTGGTCCTTTCATCGTCCCTCTCACAGGTGCCCAGCCGTGCTGCCTTCTGCCTAGAATCCCTCCCGCATGGTCAGTATTTACTAAGATCTCACCCTTCAAAGCCCAGCTCAGTTCCCACCTCCTCCCCAGGCCTTCCCTGGTCATCTCAACTCTTAGGATTGTTCTTTCCTCTGAATCTTCATAGAGCACGTATTGATTACGTCACTTATCAATGTCTCGCATTGGCTGACTTTTTTAAAATTTTTATATTTTATCCAGTTTCTGTGACTACACCATAAATTCCAAAGGGCAAGCACTGGCTTTTGTGTCTACACAAAAATCTATCATATATACTGATATATATGTATCTCCCCAGGTGCCGATCACTGTATAAATGCTTTGTGGCTCCTTAGGGTCTAGGACACTTCTAGTCACGTGATCCTCAATAAATACTTATCGACGATAATGTTAGAAACTAGAGCTCAGAACAATAGCTGCCGATGTCATGTGTAAAAATAAATAACTTCCTTTGGGGGCATTTTTCTAAAGGGGTCACTAATTAACGAGAAACCGTATGGTTTCAGATACAGAGAGCAAATACAGATTCCAAACTCCAATCCCATGAAATTCCTCTATTTTCACTGATAAATCCCTGAGCAAATTTCTCGTGATCAACATAATAGCGTCTCAAGCAGCAGGATTTCTGCGTAGGCGCAGTGACCAAGAAAATACCTGCAAATGAAATCTCTTTCCTCCTCACACTTTGTTGCACATTCGTCTATGCTTCCTGTCACCAGCTGCTTCCGCGTCAAACTAAACAGGGAAGCTCCCTGGGTATTTACATAGTCATCCAGGGGGTCTCCGAGACCTACAAATGGAAGATAAAAGTGGCACAACTGATAAATGCATCAACACCGTTGTTTAATCCTCATGAATCTGTAAACTATTCGCTTTCCATCAACGAAGTAAAACTGGCTGCTCCATTGGAAGCAGAATGGGCGGCTGTGAATAAAAATGTTTAATTAGGAAAACAGTTCCGTGAATAGATGGCACTAGGTTAAAAGATCAACTGGATTGTTAGGTTAATAGATTGGAACTCTTGATCAACTTCCATGTTACTACGTTAATGGGTATGAAACGTTAAATAAGAAAAAATTTGATCTGTTTGCTAGTAATTGCATATCATGATGGAACAGTAAGAGACAACCAAGGGCAACTTTGATGTTGATTTGTCCATCCTTGGGTATAAATAGGAACTGGAGGCCCCTATTCGATTCCCTACAGTGCAAACTTTAGTTGTGGCGCTGTCACTTAAACTGATGGGATCAGCACACTCTGAATGGCTCCACCACAAGATACAAAAACCTTGGTGAGTTGATGATGTCGAGAATAAATAAGAGCTGGACTAACTCTTGACCACCATACATGGCCATTTTTATTCTGGACTTGGTAGAGTGACACCTCACTATTTATTAAAGAGAAATCAGTTTTGCCAAGATGATGACAGCTTTCTGGCATTTCTGAGGAAACAACAGCAGAGCCTGGGACAAACAATGGCCTTGATTTTCCTCGGACATAAAATCTGAGGCAAAGAGTCTGTTTGAAGGTCGCTCTGCCCCCTTGCTACTGCAGAGGGTGGCCAGGGGTGTCTCAGCCATGTTCCCACCGCACGGCTACAAAGAGTACTCCTGAGACACGTGGCGCCTGAGACAGCTGTGGCAGCTCTACTCCAAGCCTGGAGACTCAGCCTCTATCCTTTTGAGATGGAACACCAGCCGTTTTCATAGGGTGAGGGGCTAAAAGAGGTTAATTTCATGGAGACAGCAAAGTTTCCTAAAGTTTGCCTAAGTGGGATTAGGCAACCCGGCAACTTTGACCACTTTGAGGGGAGGGGTGGAGATCAAAGCCAGGGTGAGCGTGTTGAAGAGCGGTCAAGAGAGGCGGTGGGAACAGCAGGGAAGACAAGTCTTTGCAGAAATCTGGCTGTGAAAGGAGCATTTCCTAGAGGCCATATGAAATCTCAGAAATTTTAAAAAAATTTTTATTGAAATATAGTTGATTTACAATGTTGTGTTACTTTCAGGTGTAGAGCAAAGTGATTCAATTATACATATGTATTCTTTTTTAGATTCTCTTCCATTATAGGTTATTACAAGATATTGAGTAGAGTTCCCTGTGCTATACAGTAGGTCCTTGTTGGTTATCCTCCTGATTCATCCCTCCCCCCTCTTTCCCCTTTGGTAACCAGAAGTTTGTTTTCTATGTCTTTAAGTCTATTTCTGTTTTGTAAATAAGTTCATTTGTATCATTTTTTTAGATTCCACATATAAGGTATATCATGGGATATTTGTCTCTGCCTGACTGGCTTAGTGTGATCAGCTCTAGGTCCTCTCAGGAATTTTTGAAGATGAGGCATTCTAGAGCATGTTTGGGCACTGATGAAAACTATCTGGTAGGAAGGGTCATGAAGGGTCACATCCTCATTCTCAGAAGGGCCATCCCTTAACACCCACACACACCACAAGGGTGTGATGCACTTTCCTGGATTAAGACAAAGCCGTTTGCAGAGCCCACCCTCTCCCTGCCTCTGCTCTTCCTTCCTCGACCTGAGATTCTCCAAACTGGAAGGATGGATGGTTCCATCCCTGAATAGGAAGTTGACTGATGTTGTTCAATACACCAAAAAAGCACCTGATACATGTATCAAGAGATTATAGAGAAATAGATATTTTAGACCCATACCCATGTCGTCATCCTGTATTTTTCTCCCAATTGGTGCTCTCATTTCCAGGAAGAGTTGTGCTTTGGTAAATTCTATAGATCAGGATGTGACTTTAAAAACAAACATAAGAACTCTATAAAATATATCCTATAAAGACTGAAATTAGATCTTTTGAAGAGTTCTTAGAAAGTAGAGCAGGCCGGGGTGTAAATGATATCAAAACAAGAAAACTTCCATTTTTATCACCCTTTAATTATGTTATGTTAGTATGTTTCATAGCATATAGCTGCTGAGACCCACCTTAGGAGCTGATACACCAAAGAAATATCCCAAAAGAGAATAAAGTTTATTCTTTTGACTTTGAAAAGTTTTCCCCCAATAATTTCTTTCTTTAATTCCAGGGAACATGTGACAATGTGGTGCAATACGCTTTGTTTATTGACCAAGAAATATTAGACAAATTTTTTTAGTAACAAAAGTATTTTTATATTCTATGCTGAGTGTAGATGTATATTGGTACCAAAACAAGTATATTTTATAAATAATGTGGGTTTGTATTTTTTTAAAATCATGGTACTGTGTATATGTACACCCATGCTTGTGTGTTTGAAAGAAAAGACTTTGTGGTTTGTGAAATGCAAACTGCGTTTCCGCCTGTCACTGAGAACAGCTGTAAAAGGAGATTTTTGTTCCTCTCCCTGGTCATTTCAGTGCACTGGAAAGATGAAACACTTCCATGGAAAGACAGAGTAAATGCCTTCCTTTCAAAAAGAGCTTACGCAAGTCTTTTTTCCCCCTTCTGGTGAAGAGGTATGTTAATCCTGCCGCGGAGAAGTCTGTTCTAACATCTGGGTGTGTCCCACTGTATCCAGAGTTCCAGGTCCCGCTTCCCATAGACTAAAATAGAGTGTGCACAAAAAAATAAAGTAATAATAAAATAGAGCGTGCACCCCTGTGCCACTCCCCACAACCATTTCCCATGAAAACCTCTTTATGCAACTTTCTGCTGTTTTTCCTTTGATATTTCTTTAGATGGCTCCACTAAATTCAAGTGTATTTGACTCTGATTTAAAGTACAGCTCGTAAAATTTTATCTGGCTACTTATAAATTGAATTTCAAGTATCTATACATTGTTTATATGAAGAACCACTAACATAATGTATGATTCCGCTTATAAGAAATGTCCAGTGGACATATATACACTACCAAGCGTAAGATAGATAGCTAGTGGGAGGCAGTCGCGTAGCGCAGGGAGATCAGCTCGGTGCTTTGTGACCACCTGGAGGGGTGGGATAGGGAGGGTGGGAGGGAGGGAGATGCAGGAGGGAGGAGATACGGGAACGTATGTATATGTATAACTGATTCACTTTGTTATAAAGCAGAAACTAACACACCACTGTAAAGCAATTATACTCCAATAAAGATGTAAAAAAAAAAAAAAAACAAGCAATGTCCGAAACAGGCAAATCAGAGACAGAAAGTAGATTAGTGATCGCCAGGGGCTGGCCGGGGATGGAGGTTAGGGAGAGGGGAGAAGAGGGGTTGGAGGTGACAGCTAAGGGGTGTGGAGTTTATCTGGGGGGGTAATAAAAATGTTCTAAAATGTATTGTGATAGGTGCATAACTCTGAATACTGAAAACCTTCGGATCGTATGCTTTAAATGGATGAATTGTATAGTATGTGAATTATATCTCAATAAAGCTGTCAAAAAAAAAAAAAAAAAAAAGAACTACGAAGACATGCTTAGAATATTTTAACAAAGGTTTAAGCAAAGTTGAAAAAGTGGGAAGAAGCATCAGATTCCTTCTCAGAAAGCCCTGGCTAAAGTCCTGGTTTCTGGGAGTTTGGTCAATAGGCAAATAATGTGATTTTCCTAAGGACAGATTTCCTCATCTATAAAATGGGTATAAATCTACTACAATACCTATGGTATCAGCTAAATAAGCTGGACTTAGTAAAGGACACACACATATGCATGTATGAATAAAAATGTGCCCGGCCTACCTCAGGTACTCAGTGGAGATTTCTTGAATTATTGTATGGACATCATCCTGCAGATCGATGCCTGTGATTTCTCCAGGCATAAGAAGCAAACTTATATGTATGGAAAGCCTTCCTTAAGTCATAACAAACAGAGAACAGGTCAACACAGCCACGGACTGGTCAAAGAATACGGTCAGAGATATTTCACTGTTTACATTTGAAAGTCAGAAAAATACGACACCTTAACAAAAATGGTCTACGTTAACCAAACTAAGAACCAGGCGAAGAGACTAACAGCTTTTGGGGCTGTTAGCTATCTGGGCTATTTTTTTTTTCTAACTAAAATAACCATCACGTGGGCTCCATCTTTTAGACTGAAAACGTCATGCGTTATTTTCTCTGCCCACTTGTCTCCGGTATTCCCGTGAGGGAAACAAAACATTTCTTGAAGATTTCCTCATTCTTAGATCGTGACCTGGGAATCTCACGAGTCAAAAGCTAAGTTCAACAAGTTGCACATGAAACCATCATGGATCTATTTTTAATACATTGCTAGGAAAAAATATATTGATTAAAGTGAAAAAACTCTCCGTGTCTTACCTGATTTCAGAAATAAAAGAAGTAGAAGGACCACCTCCATATGTACCATTTTGGGACTGACCAGCAGTGTCCGGAAAGCAGTGTGTCCCAATCCCAAGATGTTATTGACTTACATGAGAGGAAATGCACCACAAACAAGATAATCACATGGAGTTAATTATTCTCTTGGAGGCCCATTGCCACTGTGCTCTGAAGTGTTCAAACATTACCTTGACAGGAGGATCTTACAAAATGTTTGAGAGCGGAGTCTGCAATAGATGCTGGGAAGCGGTGGAGGCTGCCCGCCCCCTCGGCTGCCCCACACTGCCTCCTGCTTCCCTCCTTGCCCCCAGCCCATCATCGTTCCCACTTACTCTTCTTTCCTTCCCTCTTATTTCACTCTCTTTCTTTTGGGTGAAAAAAAAAATTCCAACAATAGCTAACATTTGCTGAGGACTTTCCTATACCAGACCTTCTGCATAGTTTCATCCAACCTTCCAAACAGGCGATATTATTATCACCCCCACTTCAGATGAGGTGACTCAGGCTGAGAAGGTTTAACTTTCCCAAGGTCACTTAGCTCACAAGGGATGAAGCCAACGGACAAAATCTATTTGGCCTCAGATTACAGACTTAAGCTAGAGCATCACTATTAACATCTCCACATTGTACCAGTGTAGAAATCACTACGTAAGTTACAATATTTCATTATTATCAAACTTTATGTCCAATGGACTCATATGGTTTCCATGATTATAGATGATGTTATAAAATGTCGATCTTTTCCCCCAATGAATTCACAGTGCATTATAGTCTCATCCTCATGAAATAAAGCAAGAGTGGGAAAATCAAGTTTAAAGAATGTCTTGATTTTAATTGTTGATTCTGTACTTTGCCCTGGCTTAAGGCTAGAATGACCAGGTAGTACATGCTTTAAAACTCTTACGTGAGTGTTCAATAATATTCAGGAATTGGCTCTATTTTAATTGTGAAAGAAGAACTCAAAACACTCCTCTCTCCATGCTATGAAATTCCTTTCTATAAATTAACCAGCAAAACGTAGAGGTGGGCACCGATCGTCTTGGATGGACCCTCCTGCAGAATTGCCTGGGGTTGAAGTACTGTGTGCAGAATTCACAAGAACAGAATGTGCTGGAGAACAAGATGGTAGCACCATCATGAGGGGCTGGGAGGACCTGGCACATTTCCTGTTTTTCCACCATGTCCCAGCTTTCTCCCCTCCCTCTCACCTAGTGGCCCAGTTTATTCAATGGGACACAAGGTGGAAGCAAGTTGAGAAATCAGTCTTGGGAAGACTTTTTGTCTTAACGTATCTGAAATGTCTCTTAGGGGAATTATGTTGGTGTGTTTCAGAAAATACTTTGGGGGAGAAAACAGGTAATACATGATGTTGCCACTACACATTTACTTCCACTTAAAATACTTTAGTACCGCCTCATGGATAAGGCACCTCAGGAACAATGCTATCAGAAATTCTACATCTGCATAAACGTCCTTTTCCTGTTTTGTTTTGTTTTTTTGATATGGATGGTAGTGGTATGCATTTTGCCCCCTTTCCTCTTGGAAGCTTCTAGAATATATTTGGTTCTACAAATGTTATTTTGTTTATTTTATTTTTGGCTGCATTGGGTCTTTGTTGCTGCGTGCAGGCTTTCTCTAGCTGCGGCCAGGCGGGGCTACTCTTCCTTGTGGTGCGTGGGCTTCTCATTGCAGTGGCTTCTCTTGTTGCGGAGTACGGGCTCTAGGAACGGGGGCTTCAGTAGTTGCAGCGTGCGGGCTCAGGAGTTGTGGCTCGCGGCTCTAGAGCGCAGGTTCACTAGTTGTGGCGCACGGGCTTAGCTGTTCCACGGCATGTGGGATCTTCCCGGACCAGGGGAAGATCGAATCCGTGTCCCCTGCATTGGCAGGCGGATTCTTAACCACTGCGCCACCAGGGAAGCCCCTACAAATGTTATTTTGTGAATGAGGCTGCCCTCCAATGGCCTTCTGACTATGTATTCTTCACCACCTTCTCAATACATCAGCATCACGACAACACAGGTAAACACAAAGCAGCGTTTGGCTATTGTGCCCCCTATTCTGCCGTGTGTAAAGAGAAGAGGAAAGAGGAATGTGTTGCTTAGGTGTAGACAGTGTGGATGGATACAGACTCCCATTACGGCACTGCCCTACAGGGTTCAGCTTCATAGGCGCAGGGTAGGCACAAAGTGACGGACTATTCTAGATCGTACGTAGGAATCCCACACTGGCACTCTGGGGGGGGGGGGGGGGGCGGGGCTTGGGCAGTGGTTTTGCCCAAGGCTGTAAAGACAATTAATTCAATATAAGTCATTTTCTATTTGAAAGAATGGCAGAAGCTGAGGAAAGAGATAAAGAAAAAGATCGTCTCGGTATAGTGTTAGCAGGTTGAATAAATTCTGAGATGTGTATTCTCCTTGAGTTCAATTCATTAAATATTTATTGACCAAATAGTAGGTGTTAGATTTTTCTAGGATTAGAGAAAAGGTACAAATCACAGTCTCTACCTTCCCCCAGCCTCCCCTTAAAGGAACTGCAGGAAACTTTTGCACCTGAGATGCATGGAGTCTGCTGCTGCACTTGTAGTGGGCGTTTGTGGGGGCGGGGGGGGGGGGGATAAGGACACCAAAATAAGCGAGAGGCTCTTCCCAGCATGGGGCCTGCAACCAAGATCCACTCAGGACTCAGGCTCCCACAGGAAGGGAAGAATTAGCTACTTCCTCCCCTCCTGGCATTGAAGTGGTGAATTCCTTGCAAGCACCTTGAACACAAGGTAAGGCCAAGCTCACCAGGGGAGTGGGGTAGAAGCCCCTTTGGTCTCACTTGCACCCACCCTGCAGGTGAGGTGGAAGCTGTGGCCATGTGACATCTTCCCAGGTGAGATTGCGTGGACCTCGCGTTGCTGGCCTGATGTCGGCACCTGTCACCTTTCCCCCACTGACTTTCCACCTTCCTGCAGCCCTAGCTCTTCTCAGCCCAGGCTCTGCCATCTGGCAACTGTCATTCTAAGACAGCTCGTTTCTTTTTTTAAAATTTTTTAAAAATTTACTTTATTGAAATATAATTTACAATGTTGTTAATTTCTACTATACAGCAAGTCATTTCTTTATCATGAACGTCTCTGAATCTTCCCCGCAAAGACGTCATTTAAAAAAAAAAAAAAACAGCACAAAATTAATTCATCTATTAAGGGCTCAAAGTAAGCCTTACATCATTGCAAAGGTTCATAGCAAGTTTATCTTTGCCCTCAATGCCAATTTGCAGATTGCTTTCACTGTGTGAGTTTATTAGGGCATATCATCTAGGAACCGTGTTCTCATTCATCTGAAGGTGGCGTACCTTTCTCCTTTCCTTTCAGAAACTTGCCCAGGGAGAGTCAAAAGTTACAGAATTTCTAGATCGGGGAGCCTAAGCCAACCTCTGGCTGATTTCTGAGAGCTCACGAGTAGTGTGAGTGGGACGGGAGAGGCCCTCTCCCCCGGCTCCACGCCCCCCTCCCCAGCCCGGACAGTTCTTCAGGCCTGATTGACGCCACCGGCTTACCAGCCGCTCCTACACGTCGACCTGACATCCAGAGGCTGGAGGAGCCCAGGCCTGCCCGGGCCTCCCGGGTGCTCGGGGAGACCCACCATCTCTGCACGCAGGTAAGACACCAGCCAACAGAGGCCGCCGCATCACACCTGGACCCCAAGAAACGACCCCTTCCTCATCGCCGGCTCATCCGCTGCCAGACCCGCCTCCGGCGGCGGAGGCGGCCGAAGGTTCCCCGAGGGAAGCATGGGGTTGGCGGGGTGAGGGACGGGCAGAGTTTCAAGGAAGGTGCGCACCAGCCTGGGCACCATCCTTCAGTAGACGCCTCTTCCGTGCCTGCAGTGCGTCTAGCGCTGCGCTGAGCGCCGAGCGGACGAGAGGAGACTCTCCCCGCCCTCCGCGAGTTTCCCACGTGACCGGGTGGGGGCGGTGCGCGTCCGCCAGTCGGACTGTGAGGCAGCGCGGCCAGGCCGTCCCGGGGCGGAGGGACACGCCCTCGGCTGGAGGAGTGAGGACACGCTTCCCTGGGAAGTGACATCGACCCTAGATGACAGGCAGGAGAGGTGAGAAGCAGGAGAAGTGTGTTCTGAGCAGAAAGAAAGAATGTGCGAAATCGCAGAGGCGAGGGTTCCATCCAGGCGATTGAAAGTCGTTCAGGCTGAAATCGGAAATGATGAAGAGACCGAATCCCATCGACACTGCGGAGAGAACGGCGGGGACCCTTGAAGGGTTTTAAAAATGGAAGAGTGGCCTCATCCTTCTGCCTGACGTGTGGTGAGGGCATCATAAGAAGCCCGGAGGAAGGAGGTGAGAGATGAGAGGTGTCTGAAAGGAGGCAATGGGGACAGAAAACAGGACCGGATTAGGGAGATGGTTAGAAAGGAGAGTTGACAGGATTTTGTGACTGAGTCTGGTGAGTGAAATCAAGGCTGGGGCCGGCATTTATGTCTTGGGTATATGGTAGAGAGCGGTATCTTCATTGAGAAGGAAAGAGTAAGATGAGTTTGCTTGGAGACGTGTTATGTTTGGGACCTTGTGAAAGTCCCCAGTTGCCCAGAAGGCAATTGGATATTTGGGTCTAGAGCAGGCGTTGGCAAACTGTAGCCCATCAGGCAGCCTCCTGGTTTTGTAAATAAAGTTATATTGGCACACAGCCTGGCCTGTTCATTTACTGTTGGCTACGGCTGCATGTGCGTGAAAATGAGTGGTGGAGTAGATGTGACTGAGGCTGTATGTTGGCCAGCAAGCCCATAAAATATTTACTACCTGGCTTTTTGCAGGAAATGCTTGCCGATTCCTGGTCTAGGGCCCAGGGAAGAGGTTTGGGCTGGAGATGTAGAATCAGGTACATAACACTGAAACAAGGGACGTGGATGAGGTCACCCTGAGAGAAGAAAAGAAGACCTGGGATGGAACAAGGGAAGTCTTTTTTTCTTCTTCTTTTCTCTCAGTGTTGTGTTAGTTTCTAGTGTACAGCAAAGTGATTCAATTATATATATAATAAATATATATATTCTTCATATTCTTTTCCATTATAATTTATTACAAGACTTTTTTTAAGGTTTTTTAAAATTTATTTTATTTTTTTGGCCTTGCCGCACAGCATGTGAGATCTTAGCTCCCCGACCAGGGATTGAACTCACGCCCCCTGCATTGGAAGCGCAGTCTTAACCACTGGACCGCCAGGGAAGTCCCACAAAATATTGAATATAGTTCCCTGTGCTATACAGCATGACCTTGTTGTTTATCTGTTTTATATATAGTAGTGCTTATCTGTTAGTCCCAAACTCCTAATTTATTCCTCTCCCCCTTTCCCCTTTGGTAACCATAAGTTTGTTTTCTGTGTGTGAGTCTGTTTCTATTTTGTAAATAAGTTCACTTGTATCATATTTTAGATTCCACATACAAGTGGTATCATATGATATTTGTCTTTCTTATTCTGACTTACTTCACTTAGTATGATAAATCTCTAGGCCCATCCATGTTGCTGCAGATGGCATTATTTCATCCTTTTTTATGCCTCAGTAATATTCCCATATATATAAAAAATATTTTATAT
This sequence comes from Phocoena sinus, assembly GCF_008692025.1. Classification (NCBI taxonomy): domain Eukaryota; kingdom Metazoa; phylum Chordata; class Mammalia; order Artiodactyla; family Phocoenidae; genus Phocoena; species Phocoena sinus. The sequence goes on along the minus strand of NC_045774.1, from coordinate 7,348,397 downwards.
ATATATATATATATATATATATATACACACACACACACACACATATATTACATCTTCTTTATCCATTCCTTAGTCAATGGACGTTTAGGTTGCTTCCACATCTTGGCTATTGTAAATAGTGCTGCAGTGAACACTGGGATGCATGTATCTTTTCGAAGTATGGTTTTCTCTGGATATATGCCCAAGACTGGGATTGGTGGATCTATCTTTAGTTTTTTAAGGAAACTCCATACTGTTCTCCATAGTGGCTTTACCAATTTACATTCTCACCAACAGTGTACGAGGGTTCCCTTTTCTCCACACCCTCTCCAGGATTTATTGTTTGTAGACTTTTTGATGATGGCCATTCTGACCGGTGTGAGGTGACACCTCATTGTAGTTTTTTTTTTAACATCTTTATTGGAGTATAATTGCTTTACAAGGGTGTGTTAGTTTCTGCTTTATAACAAAGTGAATCAGCTATACATATACATATATCCCCATATCTCCTCCCTCTTGCATCTCCCTCCCACCCCTCTGGGTCATCACAAAGCACCAAGCTGATCTCCCTGTGCTGTGCGGCTGCTTCCCACTAGCTATCTATTTTACATTTGGTAGTGTATATATGTCCATGCCACTCTCTCACTTCCTCCCAGCTTACCCTTCCCCTTCCCCATGTCCTCAAGTCCATTCTCCACATCTGTGTCTTTATTCCTGTCCTGCCCCTAGGTTCTTCAATTTTTTTAATTTTTAGATTCCATATATATATATATTAGCATAGGGTATTTGTTTTTCTCTTTCTGACTTACTTCACTCTGTATGACAGACTCTAGGTCCATCCACCTCACTACAAGTAACTCAATGTGCTTTTCTAAGAATTTGTCCATTTCTTCCAGGTTGTCCATTTTATTGGCATATAGTTGCTTGTAGTAATCTCTCATGATCCTGTGTATTTCTGCAGTGTCAGTTGTTACTTCTCCTTTTTCATTTCTAATTCTATTGATTTGAGTCTTCTCCCTTTTTTTCTTGATATGTCTGGCTAATGGTTTATCAATTTTGTTTATCTTCTCAAAGAACCAGCTTTCAGTTTTATTGATCTTTGCTATCCTTTCCTTCATTTCTTTTTCATTTCTTTCTGATCTGATCTTTATGATTTCTTTCCTTCTGCTAACTTTGGGGGTTTTTTGTTCTTCTTTCTCTAATTGCTTTAGGTGTAAGGTTAGGTTGTTTATTTGAGATGTTTCTTGAGGTAGGATTGTATTGCTATAAACTTCCCTGTTAGAACTGCTTTTGCTGCATCCCATAGGTTTTGGGTCATTGTGTTTTCATTGTTATTTGTTTCTAGGTATTTTTTGATTTCCTCTTTGATTTCTTCAGTGATCTCTTGGTTATTAAGTAGTGTATTGTTTAGCCTCCATGTGTTTGTATTTTTTACAGATTTTTTTCCTGTAATTGATATCTAGTCTCATAGCATTGTGGTCGGAAAAGATACTTGACACGATTGCAATTTTCTTAAATTCACCAAGGCTTGATTTGTGACCCAAGGTACGATCTCTCCTGGAGAATGTTCCATGAGCACTTGAGAAGAAAGTGTATTCTGTTGTTTTTGGATGGAAGGTCCTATAAACATCAATTAAGTCCATCTTGTTTAATGTATCATTTAAAGCTTGTGTTTCCTTATTTATTTTCATTTTGGATGATCTGTCCATTGGTGAAAGTGGGATGTTAAAGTTCCCTACTATTATTCTGTTACTGTCGATTCCCTTTTATGGCTGTTAGCGTTTGCCTTATGTATTGAGGTGCTCCTGTGTTGGGTGTATAAATATTTACAATTGTTATATCTTATCCTTGGATTGATCCCTTGATCATTATGTAGCGTCCTTCTTTGTCTCTTGTAACAGTCTTTATTTTAAAGTCTATTTTGTCTGATATGAGTATTGCTACTCCAGCTTTCTTTTGATTTCCATTTGCATGGAATACCTTTTTCCATCCCCTCACTTTCTGTCTGTATGTGTCCCTAGGTCTGAAGTGGGTCTCTTGTAGACAGCATATATATGGGTCGTGTTTTTGTATCCATTCAGCCAGTCTGTGTCTTTTGGTTGGAGCATTTAATCCATTTACACTTAAGATAGTTATCAATATGTATGTTCCTATTACCATTTTCTTAATTGTTTTGGGTTTGTTATTGTAGGTCTTTTCCTTCTCTTGTGTTTCCTGCCTAGAGAAGTTCCTTTAGCATTTGTTGTAAAGCTGGTTTGGTGGTGCTGAATTCTCTTAGCTTTTGCTTGTCTATAAAGGTTTTCATTTCTCTGTTGAATTTGAATCAGATCCTTGCTGGGTAGAGTAATCTTGGTTGTAGGTTTTTCCCTTTCATCACTTTAAATATGTCCTGTTATTCTCTTCTGGCTTGCAGAGTTTCTGCTGAAAGATCAGCTGTTAACATTATGGGGATTCCTTTGTACGTTATTTGTTGTTTTTCCCTTGCTGCTTTTAATATTTTTTCTTTGTACTTAATTTTTGATAGTTTGATTAATATGTGTCTTGTCATGTTTCTCCTTGGATTTATCCTGTATGGGACTCTCTGTGCTTCCTGGACTTGACTGACTATTTCCTTTCCCATATTAGGGACATTTTCAACTATAATCTCTTCTAATATTTTCTCAGTCCCTTTCTTTTTCTCTTCTTCTTCTGGGACCCCTATAATTCAAATGTTGGTGAGTTTAATGTTGTCCCAGAGGTCTCTAAGACTGTCCTCAATTCTTTTCATTCTTTTTTCTTTATTCTGCTCTGCAGTAGTTATTTCCACTATTTTATCTTCCAGGTCACTTATCCATTCTTCTTCTCAGTTATTCTGCTACTGATTCCTTCTAGAGATTTAAAATTTCATTTATTGTGTTGTTCATCATTGTTTGTTTGCTCTTTAATTCTTCTAGGTCCTTGTTAAACGTTTCTTGTATTTTCTCTATTCTACTTCCAAGATTTTGGATCATCTTTACTATCATTACTCTGAATTCTTTTTCAGATAGACTGCCTATTTCCTCTGCATTTGTTTGGTCTGGTGGGTTTTTACCTTGCTCCTTCATCTGCTGTGTGTTTCTCTGTCATCTTATTTTGCTTAACTTACTGTGTTTGAGGTCTCCTTTCCTCAGGCTGCAGGTTCATAGTTCCCACTGTTTTTGGTGTCTGCCCACAGTGGCTAAGGTTGGTTCAGTGGGTTGTGTAGGCTTCCTGGTGGAGGGGACTGGTGCCTGTGTTCTGGTGGATGAGGCTGGATCTTGTCTTTCTGGTGGGCAGGACCATGTCCAGTGGTAGATTTGGGGGTGTCTGTGACCTTATTATGATTTTAGGCAGCCCCTCTGCTAATGGGTGGGGTTGTATTCCTACCTTGCTAGTTGTTTGGCATAGGATGTCCAGCACTGTAGCTTGCTGGTCGTTGAGTGAAGCTGGGTGCTGATGTTGAGATGGAGATCTCTGGGAGAGCTTTCGCCATTTGATATTATGTGGAGCCGGGAGGTCTCTGGTGGACCAATGTCCTAACTTGGCTCTCTCACCTCAGAGGCACAGGCCTGACACCTGGCTGGAGCACCAAGACCCTGTCAGCCGCATGACTTTCGGGAAGTCTGAGGTCTTCTGCCAGCGTTCAGTAGGTGTTCTGTAGGAGTTGTTCCACATGTAGATGTATTTCTGATGTATTTGTGGAGAGGAAGGTGATCTCCACGTCTTACTCCTCTGCCATCTTGAAGGTCTCGCCCTCTCATTGTAGTTTTGATTTGCATTCCCCTAATAATTATGTATGTTGAGCATCTTTTCATGTGCCTGTTGGCCATCTGTGTGTCTTATTTGGAGAAATGTCTATTTAGGTCTTCTGCCCATTTTTGATTGGGTTGGTTGTTTTTTTGTTATTGAGTTTTATAAGCTGCTTGTATATTTTGGAAATTAAGCCCTTGTCAGTCGCATCATTTGCAAATATTTTCTCCCAGTCTGTAGGTTGTCTTTTCATTTTGCTTATGGTTTCCTTTGCTATGCAAAAACGTTTACATTTAATTAGGTTTAGGTTTAATTAGGTCCCGTTTGTTTATTTATTTATTTATTTATTTTTTGCGGTACGCAGGCCTTTCACTGTTGTGGCCTCTCCCGTTGCGGAGCGCAGGCTCCGCGGACATGGCTCACGGGCCCAGCCGCTCCGCGGCATGTGGGATCTTCCCGGACCGGGGCACGAACCCGTGTCCCCTACATCGGCAGGCGGACTCTCAACCACTGCGCCACCAGGGAAGCCCCCCATTTATTTTGAGTTTGTTCCTTTTGCCTTGGAAGACTGACCTAAGAAATCATTGCCATGACTTATGTCAGAGAAAGTTTTGCCAATTTTCTCTTCTGGGAGTTTTATGGTGTCATGTCTTCTATTTAAGTCTTTAAGCCATTTTGAGTTTATTTTTGCATAGCATGTGAGGGAGTGTTCAAGGGAAGTCTTTTGAGGTGACCAACAGTTAGCTGGAGGGGACTGCCAGTAGGGGTTCAAAGAAGCCAAGGAAAGTGAGACTTTTTGAAGGTGGGAGTGGTCAGCAGTGCCCAAATGCTTCTGAGAATTCAAGTGAGATGTACCTGTGTGTCCCAGCAGGTGAGAACAAATGAGGTCACAACACCTTACTCAGCCAAATCTCAATGGCCCAGGCTCCTCACAAAGTCTACTCTGCCCACCACTCCCGCCAAATATATATGAAACCCAGGAAAATAGCGTATTTTATTCAACAGATTCCTGACCCACCTCTGTAATACTTTTGCCCCAACATGTTTGGCTTCATGTCCTTTGATTGAATCTCCATATAACAATGATTTGGTAACGTCATGTTCTACGCGAGAAGAGAAAAATAATTCATTCTTTCTCTACCATTTTCTTATTGGTAGATTTAAAAACTTTCAGCTTCATATCTTATTATTGATAATGAAAGACAGCTTGTAAGGATTGTTGTCAAATTTAGGGAAACTTCCATCAAACTACTATTACGTATGAGCTGTAAGATTTGGAATACTTCCCAAGACTCTCTTCTAGCTCAGTACATTTCACATCCACATATCACATCATATTATCCTGATTCAGTCCATGGTCCTGCCCATTCCTGTCAGGTCAGTCAGCACGGTGGATATTAGGAATGTTCTGGAAGCCATTTTGCACTGGGACGGCCAGCAGTAACTCACACAGGAATGAATCCATGCCCCATAAATGCATCCCACCGAACCCAAACTCAATTCACCTTTAGCTGAATCCCAAAAATGCCCATGCCCACTCCAGTGCCATTTAACCTAAAGAGATGGAGGGAAGGTCAGTGTGGAAAGAAACAGAGGTTTTAGCCAATTTTGTCTAAAATATTTTATTTTGCAAATTTTACAAAAGCGTACGACCACATGAATACATTGCTAGTGTACCCGAAAGTGGCGTCTGGCTGCTGGCCGCTCCAAAGCCAGTAAGAAGGCCAGGTTGGTGGAAAGGGAAGTCTGCTTTGTTTTGGTTGCTTGCAACCAGGGGGAAGGGCAGGTGCCTGTCCAAAGGCCAGCTCCGCCCCCCTCACCCCAGCCCCCCACCGACAATTGGTGGGCAAGAGCTTTTATAGGCAGAGGGAGGGGGCCCCCTGCAGAAACAGCACAGTCAGCTCTGACGGTCATCTTGAAATGAATCATCAGGTGGTCTGATCAGCGTCATCTTGACTGTTTTAAGTAGAGTTAATCTTCAGTTCCAGGGTCGGTTTGTTCCCATTTCCTTGAGGCCAGTTTTTGGAACTGTGGCAGCTTACGTCACAGCTACAGTCTGGTCATCATGTAGTTGACGTCTTCCACCTGGTGGGTTTCAGTATCTACAAGACAGCTCACAGGATGTGGCTCAGAATATTATCTATAGCCCTTAAGGAGGAACTAAAGGACCTTGACTTTGCTTAATGACTAAACTATTATTATTTGGTCTCCTTTGACAGTTTTTCTTTGTTTCTGCATTTTCTCATTCCTCTGATTAAACTTATTCTTTGGCTAAAGTTTTCCCACAGACAAAAGGCAGGCGGAGCACATGGGGGGCATAGACCATAGGGTCCTGCTCCATTTCACTAGGACCCTTCCAGAGCCTCAGAAGGGCTGTTGAAGTGTCTCTTGCTGTGGAATGAATCACCGCAGAACACGGTGACTTAAAATAAGAATAATCATTTCATCATCTCACAAGATTCTGGAGGTTGACTGGGCTCAGCCAGGTGGCTCTCTCACTCGGGGTCCCTGGGAGGTCGAGTTCAGATGGTGACTGGGTCTGGGATCATCTCAAAGGGTTCCTCACTCGCGTGTCTCAGGGTGGATACTGCCTGTCGCTGGGACCTCAGGTCGCATGTGGGCTAGAGCACCTGTGGCCTCTCCAGGTATCCTGGGCTTTCTGGAAGTATAGCAGCTGGGTTCCTATCTCCTTTACGACCAAGCCTGGAAAGTCACAAGCATCACCCCCACCATAATCACAGGCTTGCTCAGACCTCCAGGGAGGACACATAGACCCCACCTTTCGGTGGGAGGAGTGTGTCCTCACACTGTGGGAAGATCATGCATGATGGGCCGTCCTGTTGCTGCCATCGTGGAAAACACCGTCTGCCACGCGGCCCGTGGAAGGGTGGAGCCCTGCCGCTTAAGCTTTAGTCATTTCTCTGTATCTCCATCTATTCACGTGTGTTCCCTAATTCAGCCTTTTCTATAGCTTCTCAACAGTGCTTCCCTAAAACCTCTTCCTTCTCCTACCTTAACACAGATCAAATCCTTGGAGTTTGCCCAAGCAGCTTCTACTGAAGGTCAAGCCAGAGATTCGTCTTCCTCCACCACCTCTGCTAGTGGTGTCAGAACACTCCGACATCACTGTGTCTTTGCTAGGTAAAGGGACTTGTTTATTCTGGGTAGCCCCCTCACCCAATAAGCTCCAATCTGTCCTTGTACTCAGAAAGGGCAGCTTTTGTTAAGTGGGAGGATATCCTCCCCATTATGTTCAATCAGGGCTATAACAACACAAAGTTGCTTGGGGGTCCAAACTGTTGCAATCTTGAATTGTCATAGTCACACAATCCTTCTTCCACAAAGCATACAGAAGTGTGCTTTTTGCACAGTGACGTCAGGGTTGGAATGGATTTCTCGAATTAGCCCCATATTCTGTCTCAAACCAGTAGTCCGTCCCACCTGACGTCATGGTGTTGGGTAGACCTCTGTGTGTAAGGGCCTTTTTCCCTTAACTGTACATTTTCTCTCGGGAAGTCTGGGTGGTTTCCCACAAATCCTTCACCCCTTTATATCCCCGCGCCTCAGCAGGCATCAGAGTATCTGCGTCCTCTGTACCCAGGTCAGTGAGGGGAGGTGGAGGGTTCTCCCAACTTCGTAGCAGCGTTCAACCCAGATGGAGCATCCGTCGGGGGACACCTGAACTCTGTTCATCAGCACCGTCTGAGCTCCCTTTCTACTCAACCAAAACCTCACTGTACAAAGATAAAGACTGAAAATGTTCCTTGACTGTAGCAGCAAGGGGGTCAGCAGCATGGAGGGAGGAGAAGAGAGGCCACAGCTGCAAAGCACCCGCTGATAGATGGCAGGGGCGGCGGGGAAGGGGGCCCGGGAGACAAGCGCCAGAGGGAGGAGAGCCCTGATCCAGCAGCGGGAAGCTTGCTGTCCCCCAGGCAGGAAGCCGAGGGAGTTTCCTTCAGGGTCTGTTTCCTCCCCAGAGCAGAAGGTGTGTTCATCTTCAGAGCACGGCCGGGGGCGGGTTGGGATACTGGAGACGGAGGAGGTAGGGCAGTCTAGGACCAGCGCCTGAGGAGATTCACAGAGGGATGGAACGGAACACCAGGGGCTGGCTGCCCAGAGGTGCGGTCTGGACCCTGGAGCCTGGCGGCCCCTCCAGCGTCTCAGGAGGATGAGCTGGGACCTGATTTGATCAAGTTCTCGTGGGCGCCCTATCCCAGTGCACAGGCCAATTATTTGGCTTCCAGCACCTTCACCCCTGCTGGAAACATCGCCCGTCTCTGATGGTTGGAGGGACACTGGCCCCACCTGGCTATGTATTGAATGCCTGGACTGCTCTGGCTAAATCCGAGTGGAGAGAGTGGCGGGAGCTCAGAGGAGAGAGGGACAGTGAACTTGGCTTTGTATGCTTGGCAGGAGTGACAGTGCTGAGTGACAGTGATTCCGTTTGCTGATGACTGTTTTAAGAATATCATATCTGGCTCTGTCACCAAGAATTCAGTTCACCTGCCTGGCGCTTGGAGACATCTGAGTTTGCAACCCCTGACTGGACCAAAAGAAGCAGGTGAGAAGGGGCTTCCCTGGTGGTTCAGTGGTTAAGAATCCGCCTGCCAATGCAGGGGACACAGGTTCGAGCCCTGGTCTGGGAAGATCCCACATGCCGCGGAGCAACTAAGCCCGTGCGCCACAACTACTGAGCCTGCGCTCTAGAGCCCACGAGCCACAACTACTGAAGCCCACGCGCCTAGAGCCCGTGCTCCGCAACAAGAGAAGCTACCGCAATAAGAAGCCTACGCACCTCAACAAAGAGTAGCCCCCACTCACCACAACTAGAGAAAGCCCGCACACAGCAACAAAGACCCAGTGCAGCCAAAAATAAATAAATAAAATAAGTAAATGAAAAAAAAAGAGAAGCAAGTGAGCAGCTTTGGGGGAAGAGAGATAAAAGTGGAAAATTAGGGGCTTCCTGGTGGTGCAGTGGTTAATAATCCACCTGCCAATATAGAGGACACGGGTTCGAGCCCTGGTCTGGGAAGATCCCACATGCCGCGGAGCACCTAAGCTTGTGCACCACAACTACTGAGCCTGCGCTCTAGAGCCCGCGAGCCACAACTACTGAGCCCGTGTGCCACAACTACTGAAGCCCGTGAGCCACAACTACTGAAGCCCGCACACCTAGAGCCCATGCTCCGCAACAAGAGAAGCCACCACAAGGAAGAGTAGCCCCTGCTCGCCAAAACTAGAGAAAGCCCTCACGCAGCAACGAAGACCCAACGCAGCCAAAAATAAATAAATTTATTTTAAAAAAGTGGAAAATCAGATTGGGGCCAGATGACTGGGGCTGGGGGGAGAGGGTTGATTGCTTATTAAATATGCAATTAATTTTGTGGATTTTAACTTAAAGAGCGTGACGTGCCACTGAAGGCAGAGTGCACCACAGACTCAGGGAGCTCCAGGCTTCTTGAGAAAGAAAAGGCTGCCATTTGTGGAGAAGAGGAGGTTTTCCTTTTCTAGGGTCATTTGACTTCCATGGCAACAGAAAGTAATCCCCTGGATTTTACAAAACCCTTTTCTGAATCATTCCCACCTGGTTTCCTGAGTCCCCTGAGAGTGGCCAAAGGGAAAAAGATATCTGCTAAGTTGAGATTCCAGTTCAATGAGTTGGATGGATATAGTTCTAAAAGGCTACATAGGCAAGGGTTAGCCAAGCTATACCTCACTGCAAGCCTCCTGCCAGGTTCTCTACCTCAGTTCCTTTCAGAACCCTCCCCCGTCACCCAAGGAGTGACGGATTATTATAAACATTGTTCAGTCTTACTTGACCTACTTTACAAAACCAAGTTCCACCGTCTGAATAACTATGGAAGCTAAAGGGTTACTGCATTTTGTTCCTCAAGATGCCTTTCCACCTACCCAGGCCAAAATTAGCAGGAATCCCATGGAAAGTCCTGGGGGACCCTTCTTTGGAAATTACTGCTTGTCAGACACTGCAGGAGAGAGACACTCTGCCTGAAACAAAGAGCTGCCGACTGCCACGCCTTCGTGGGGAGGAATCACAGGGTTCAGACGTGGGCGGGAGATTCACTAAGAACCTGCTGATAAGCAAATGAGTGGAAAAGTGAAATAAGGTAAAGATATTATTAGCTCAGGGGCAGTTTTTTACTTCCAACTACCGTATTTTGCAGGCTTGTCCACTCTGTGCCCGGCACGAACGGCATGATGAGTGAAGTACAGTAAAACTCCGTATCATGCTGTATAACCAGCAGCTTTGTCTCCATTATCATTGCCATCTTGTTTTTTTTTTTTTTTTTTTTTTTTTGCGGTACGCGGGCCTCTCACTGTCGTGGCCTCTCCCGTTGGAGAGCACAGGCTCCGGACGCGCAGGCTCAGCGGCCATGGCTCACGGGTCCAGCCGCTCCGCGGCATGTGGGATCTTCCCGGACCGGGGCACGGACCCGTGTCCCCTGCATCGACAGGCGGACTCTCAACCGCTGCGCCACCAGGGAAGCCCTCATTGCCATCTTATACATCAGGAAATTGGAACTCACCCGCCCAAAGTTATGCCAATGGAGAGGATCCCAAGTATCTGAGTCCCAAGTGACTGCTTTTAACTACTGCCTTGCAAATTTCTTCTGGGGAGAAGGAATAGCGACAACAACAAAAATATTAGCTACACTTGATTGGGAAATGGCTGCGTACGAGGCCCTGTCCGTAGGACTTTACGTACTCCTCCTCATGGCCCTAAAGGGGAGCTACTATTATCATCATTCACATTTTACTGATGTGAGAAAGGAGGAGAGGTTCCATAACTGGCCAAGCGTCACACAATTATGAGGCCGGATGGGGCAGGGATTGACGGGGCATCCAATGCCAGGGTCAGGCCCTTCAGCTTCCTATCATTGCCAGTGTCATCAACTGCAGCACTCAGAATGAGCATTTAGCGAGCACCTACTGCAACTGCAGAACTGTTATCACCCTGGAAGCCCCAACAATGAGGCAAGGCCAAGCACTGGTAGAAAGAGCAAAATTCAAACCAGAGTCCAGAGTCTGAAGTGTGCTGCCTGGACGGGCACGAGCGGGGTGCTCATCCTTGGACCGCTGTCCAGGGGCTCTCTGCCTGCGTTTGCACATTTCAGTGTCTTGCATTGAGCTTGCCGCTGAACCGTGCAGAGTTCTCGCTTTCTGTTTTTAGGATGAACGTCACCAAGCAGAGGTTAAACTCCAGGACATTGTATTGCCCGTTGTATTTCCATTGTATGTCCCCAAACCTGCAGAGGGTGTGTTGGTGCTCAAGTAGATGAAATTGAGCGAAACCTCCCCTTTTTGGTCTCTCTCTTTATTGATTTTTCATCCATAAATGCCTTTAAGGGCATCAGCTTTCTATGCAGTCAACAACAGGCAAAGAATCAGGACATCCACCGCTTTCTTCTCCTAAGAAAACTTTTCACAAAGCCTGATTCTGCAGAGGCTTGCTCCTTTGTAGAGATGGGCAAACCGTAGGAGATAAAGTAGATTATGTTACATGCTTAATGTGGAAAGTTGGCTTCATGCAAGAGCTTGGGGTTTCCAGCAACGCTGAAACTGCCTCCCCTTGGGCGATCCCAGCGCCTCAAAGCAATAGCTCTGACGCAGTTAAGACTTCACTAACCGGCCGAAGCGCAAACAACCTTTATTTTCAGCCATGCCTTTGAAGCGCTAGGCTTGGCGGAGAACTTAGGAGCCAGTTAAATAGAAGCGGATACCGATAGCGGCCGGCAGGGGGCAGCAGACCCCAGCCTTTTCTGCCGCGGAGGTTGAGCGCCCGCGCCCCCAGGAAGGAATCCCCAGGTCACCAAACCTGTCGCAGGTTTTTATCCTCAGTGACTCCACCAGCAGATGGGTTCATTCTCTTCTGAGGCTGCAGACTCGGGCTGCAAGGGAGAGAAGAATTCTAAGGCAGGGGCGGGAGCTGGTGAGGGCACGTGGCCAATTCCCGTGGATGATTTCTGCCTCGGATAGGAACACTGGAGATGCTGGCCAAGGCTGCAGCTGCCTGCATTCCGGCAAAGTCACCGGGCGGCGGCGGCCTCGCGGCTAGGGCCCGGGCGGCGGGAGCCAGGACCCGTCCGGGGGAAGGATGCGCAGGCGGGGAGCAAAGGTAGGGAACCCCTCCGCCTCGATCCTGGGCTGCGGTTTTCTGGCGCGTGGCCCGCCCGGTCCTGGAGTTTGGGGGTGGCGCGGTTGACAATCTGTGTGGAAGAGGAGGGGTGGAATTTTCACTTTCCACGAGTGGTGATGCATAACCCTGGTGCTCCAGACACTGAACCTGGAATTTCGAAACTGGCCGGGGTAGGAGATGTTTCGGAGGAGGGCAGGCCCCTGCGTTTCCCTGTTTTAACATCTTTTTGCTGAGGGCATGTGAAGAGACTGGGACAGGCTAGGTTAAGAAGAATGGTCAAAGAGCGTCTAATACCTGTATTTCTGAGCAGAGAAATTCGGAGCCCCCTTAACATGCCCAGTGTGGCTTTGTCATCTTCCTTCTACAGATTTACCTTGTTTTATGCCGTAGCTGTGTTCCTAGAAAGCCATGCAAAACAATTTATTTTTCTTATTGACTCACTTAAAAGACAAGAAGTAGCTTATTGTAGGGTATATTGATCCTAGGTAAAAAGGGGATTTATATGTTCTTAACTAGGAGTATTCATGTGCTCTGTGTATGCTTCATGTTATGTAGAACTACAGGTGAGATGACCTTTTCACTGATTTTCAGAATTGTGGGTTGCTTCATAGTCATGGGTGGGGGGGGAATGACTTCCTATTTTTCTCTTCAGTTCTCTCTTATTTGCAGAACAAGGAATAAAGCAGAAACCTTTTTGTTTAGATCAGTTTGACATTTATCCTCCACTCTTCTGAAGTTTAGGCTTCGATAAATTAATATGAGTACAGTAAAATTAGTACTCTAAAACTAGCTAATGTACTTAATAATCCAAAAAATTCCAGTTTCTAAAAATTCTATTCCATTTAGTAGTTTGACCCACATGACATATATGTGTATGTGTGTGTAAGTAGATAGCTACCTTTGTAAGAAAAAGGTGTATTATACATTGTACTGAGTTTATATTTTTACTGCCCATCACAAAGACCTCCTTTAACTTAAAAAAGTGGATTATATAGATCTGTGAAGTAAGCAACAAGAACAAAAACAGTGTATGCTTTTGTGCTTACATAAACAAAAAACTGAAAGTAACAATTTATGCTGCTGGACCAGCATTAAGTTGTTGTCAGCGATTGTCATAGTCAATTAAAGTGCTGATAAATGGAGAAGACCAGAACTGAATTCCCTGGAGGTCGGACCTTGGAAATTGCTCTTTTGAATTGATTACTGGTAGTTCGGCTTTCCTACAAAAGTAGAAAACAAGTATACAAAACCGGATTTAGGAAAGTGGACACTTAATCAGTCACAGCACCCAACTCTTAAAGGTGATCAACAAATGATTTCAGTGACTCTTGTGCTGGGCTGGTCATCACTCAGTCCCTCTTCTAGATGACGGTCCTCCAGATTTCTGCAGCCAGCACCCATGTTCCCAGACCCAGCATTGCCTGGTGCTGTAGGACTTCGCGTGTCCCCCAGCAGCATCCCAAGAAAATGTGACACTTTAGAAAGGACCCTACTGTACCCTCTAGGTGTGGTCCAGAGAGCTAAGACAGAGCCCTGTGGGTCCATTATTATGCATCCCTTGATCGGGGCGCCTTATTCCTATTAATTCTGCAAACAGTCATTTGTTAAAAGACCCTTCGTTTTAAACTAGCAGCTCATCTATCCTGTGTGTAAACTGCCCTGAAGCTGGCTCTCCCCTCCTCACCTGTGTAACTGACCATACAGTTCATCGTGTTGTGTTAATTTAAGAAATGGAACTATATGGAGAAAGGCAGATTGAACAAATACTGAAGCAATTTACCAACTTTCCCACAACTTGGAATTAACAACTGAACATGTCATCATTTTAGCATTATTCTTAAAAAAAAAAAAAAAAGATGAAATCCTCTCTATTCTCCCCAGCCCATAACCCAAGCCCGCACAGCACTATCATAACTTAGTAAGTACCCCTCCCGTCGATTTGGCATTCTAAAATTCTTTTGACTTAATTTAGCTTTTAAATCAACCTCTGCACGTAGTTTAGAGAGTCAAAAAGTTCTGTGAAGTGCCTGCATTTCCCTCCCCAGAGGCCACCACTTTGAACTCCTTAAACTGATTCTATTTTTATTTACCTTCAAATCTCTAAATAACATTCTGGTCCTGGTACTTCTTGATTTTATTCAGTTTTAATCGTTATCTATTGACTTCCCACTCTGGAATATTAGGATTTAATTCTCTTTAGTGCACCTGTCAACATCACATCACATCACACACACACACACACACACGCACACATCCTTTTTCTTTAGTTATGTAAATATTCAATGCTCATATTTTTAATGACTATGAAATGCTATTCATAACTGAGTCATGTAACATACTTTTACATTTTCCCCTGGAATTAATAATTGTCATTTTTGAAAGCATTTTATCTACTTTCACAAATTCCACTCCAAATTCTCTACCAGTTTTGCAAATCTTTTATGTATGTCCAAATCCATTAGACAGTCTAGCAATTTTCTTAGCGACCTCTCCTCTGGAACCTTCTACCCTGTTCCAACCTGGGCTAGGTGGATGTGCGACAGGCCTGCTGCACAGTTGTCGTGTGATCTCCATCTACTGTCATCCTGCAGGTCCCTCTGCCTCTTTGATATTTGATCCCCTGTTTCTTGAGTCCCACATTTTAAAAAATGTATTACTTCCTCATTTTGCTGGAGCAAATTTTCTGGTATCATCCTTAGAAAAGATACATGGAACTTTTTAAAAATTGAGGTTAAATTCACATAACAAAATGAATCATCTTAAAGTGAACAATTCGTAATCATTTAGTACATTCCTAATGTTGTATAACCACGCCCTCTGTCTAGTTGCAAGACATTTTCATAGCTCCCAAATTAAATACCATACCTATTTAGCAGTTACTTCCCATTTTCCCCTCCTCCAGCCTGGGGCAACCACTCAGCACAAAGTTTGCCAGGTTCAACCATGTAGTAGCCTATATCAATACTTCATTCCTTTTTATGACTGAATAATATTCCATTGTGTGTATAGGCCACAGTGTTTATTCATTTATCCACTGATGAACACTTGGGTTGCTTCCATATTTTGACTGTTGTTAACAGTGCTGCTATGAACATTTGTGTACAAGTATTTGAGTACCTGTTGTCAATTCTTTAGGGAACATATCTAAGAGTGGAATTGCTGAGGCATATGGTAATTCTTTTTTTTTTTTTTTAATTAATTTATTTTTATTTTCTGGCTGCGTTGGGTCTTCGTTGCTGCGCGCGGGCTTTCTCTAGTTGCAGCGAGCGGGGGCTACTCTTCATTGCGGTGCATGGGCTTCTCATTGCGGTGGCTTCTCTTGTTGTGGAGCACAGGCTCTAGGCACACAGGCTTCAGTAGCTGTGGCACTCGGACTCAGTAGTTGCGGCCCACGGGCTCTAGAGCACAGGCTCAGTAGTTGTGGTGCACGGGCTTAGTTGCTCCGCGGCATGTGGGATCTTCCTGGAGCAGGGCTCGAACCCGTGTCCTCTGCATTGGCAGGTGGATTCTTAACCACTGCGCCACCAGGGAAGCCCGAGACATATGGTAATTCTATATTTAACATTTTGAGGAACTGACAACTGTTTTCTGTTGAGCCATTTTATATTCCTACTGGCAATGAACAATAGTTCCAGTTTCTCCATATCCTTACTCACACTTGTTATTTTCCATTTTATTAAAGTATAGATATCTTGATGGGTGTGAAGTAGTATTTCATTGCAGTTTTGATTTGCATTTCTTTCATGACTAATGATGTAGAGCATCATTTCATGTACTTGTGAGTCATTTGTATATCTTCTTTGGAGAAATGTCTATTCAAATTCTGTGCTCATTTTAAAAATTAGGCTGTTTGTCTTTCTGTTTTTGAGATGTAAAAGCTCTTCATATATTCTGGATACTAGACCTTTATCAGATATATGATTTGCAAATATTTTCTCCCATTCTGTGGGTTGCTTTTTACTGTTTATGTCCTTTGATGCACAACAGTTTTTAATGTTGAATAAGTCCAATTTATCTATTTTTCTTTTGTTGCTTGTGCTTTTAGTGTCATATCTAAGAATTCTTTGTCAAATTCAAGGTCATGAAGATTTACCCTTATGTTGTCTTCTAAAAGGTTTATGGCTTTAGGTCATCTATTTAGCTTGTTTGTACATTTCAAGTTAATTTTCCTGTATTGGGTGAGGTAGGAGTCCAACTTCATCTTTCTGCATGTGGATATCCACCTGCCCCTGCACCATTTGTTGAAGAGACTGTTCTTCCTAATTGAATGGACTTGGCTCCCTCATGGAAAATCAGTTGACACAAATAAATCTTTTAATATCTTCCACGTCTGAAAATGTCTTAACTCTACTTTTGCACCTAATTGACAGTTTGTCTGGGTAAAACGTTCATTTTTCCCCAGAATTGTTTTCTAGTTCCCAGTGTTGCTGTTGAGATATTTGATATCATTCTCATTCTTTATGCTTCCCACGTAGCCTGTGTTTTCTCTCTGGTAATTTGTAGAATATTTTCTTTATCCCCAGTATTTGAATACTTTGTTAAAATGTCCATTCACATGGGTTTGTGTTTCGAGTGGGCCGTTTCAACATACAAAGCCATGTCCTTCAGTTCTGAGAATTTTTCGTTGTCTTCGTTATACACACACATATGTGAATATTATTTTACTTTAAAATTGTTAGTAATATATAACACTGAAATGTTGTAATGTATGTGTATATATATGTATGAACAATTTATATATGTGTACGTATTTTATGTACATATATATATATATATACACACACATATTTTGACATTTTACCCCAGAAAATAAGGATATTCTTTTATATAACCATAATACCCTTTCCACATACTTTTGAAAACTAAAAGTAATTCCCTATTACTTAATACCCTGTCTATATTCCGATGTCCATAATTGTCCTCAAAATGATTTCTACGGTTGTTCCTAATTTTTAGAGCCAATCAATGAACACATGTAATATTTGATTGTTGTGTTTCTTAATATACACACACATGTACTTTTTCTTATTATTATTTAAATTGGATTTTCCTGATTAGCAGAGACTTGACATTTCTTTCTTTTTTTTTTATTTTTGGCGGCGTTGGGTCTTTGTCGCCACGCGGTGGCTTTCTGTAGTTGCGGCAGGTGGGCTTCTCACTGCAGTGGCTTCTCTTGTTGTGGAGCACAGGCTTCAGTAGTTGCAGCCTGCAGGCTCAGTAGTTGTGGCACACGGGCTTAGTTGCTCTGTGGCATGTGGGATCTTCCCGGACCAGGGCTCGAACCCGTGTCCCCTGCATTGGCAGGCAGATTCTTAACCACTGCACCACCAGGGAAGCCCTTGACATTATATCTGCTAGATTTCTTCTTAATAGTCTGTTGCAAACTTTTATATTCTGACTGGTTTGTAAAACTATTACCTATACCTCCCAATGTTATTCCACTTCCGAGTCACTGATAAAAGCACTGAGTAGAGCTGAGCCAGTGCCGGGGCCTTGTGACATGCCCCTAGAAACCAGTCTTAGAGTGGAAAGTGATCTATCCATCCGGAATTTTCAGATACAGAAACTTAACATGCTATAATTTCACTTCATGTTTCTGTTTTTGCATAAGGCCAGCATGAGCACCTTTGTGAAATGACTTATTGGGAAACAGATATGTATTGTACCTGTAGCAGGCTTCTCGTCTACCTGCTAAATCCTCAGACTGAAATTGGAAACAATGGCTACCATTTATTGTGTGGCTGCCAAGCACCCTGTATTTTCATGTAATATCTCTAGAGCTCACAACGCCCAGTAAATAGAACATTATGACCACAATTTTAGAGATGAGTAGAATGAGGCTCAGAGAGACGAAGGAGCTAGTTTAGGTTACAGTTTTATCTGATCCCAAAATCCATTCTCCCTCTGCTACTTCCCATTGCTCATATCATGAATAGCTTGTCCTGACTCTTCTGAGCAATCACCTGTTGCCTTCTAAATCCTCAGTAAGGCATTTAGCAGCCTAATTCTTAATGCCATCATCATTAATAAACTGAATAATCAGAATTAATTAGTGAATGGTTTCTACCTGTCACCCCTTAGGGAAACTTTCTCCTGAAATCTACATAGGCACCAGCTTCAGCCCTTGATTTGAAATAATCGTCAATAAGGAAGAATGCAGAATCCTTAATAGTAGAGGTTCTGGGTTGTTGTGTTTTCTTTAAATTGTAAACAAAAGATTTTAATTGTCTTCCCAGCCCACACACACGCACACACGCACACACACACACACACAGATGAAAATCATGGAGGCAAGGGAGAACCAACTATTACTTTTATGCATAGTTATGTGATAGTAAAAAAAAAAACCAGAAAAAACCCACATTAGGTATGAGTCTCTTTCATACTTTTCTTCACCTTTCACATTTTCTTCCCCTTTCAAGAAAATACAAAAACCGTTTTGTATAAGGAACACTGGCCGATAGGCTGAAATCTGTACCCTCATCTAGAAGCCTCACTAGAAGGTGTCACCCCACTAGAGGGGTGTCAAGGCCTATCTCCCAGCTCCCAAACCGTCTCTGTACCTTTGGAGTCTTCCCATGGGACGTCACCCAAGAAAGCCATAGAAGCTCTTCCTTGACCCCTCTGGGACTTCACTGGTTAGGACAGCTCTCTTCCTTGGTTCAGTCACATAAGGAAAGAATTGATTACGTTGGAATAAGTAAACATGCCAACTTCCAACTAAAAAAAAAATGGTAATAATAATTGGGAAATTTTGCCTTTTGAAAGCAATATTTATATTTACATTATAAATATTGGGCTGGCCAAAAAGTTCATTGGGCTAATGAATACATTGTTCAGTGAAGCTCCTGGTGAAAACGAAAAAATGTGTCCTTTGTTTTTACTTAAAACCCAACAAACTTTTTGACCAACCCAATACTTTACATTAGAAATCAAAAGTCATTAGAAAAGTAAAGATTTTAATGCAAGGCAATAAAATATTGGTTATGTTTTCATGTAATCATGCAACAAATGTGTATGGATTGTGTACCAATGTCTTGGGCCTTGGGATGAAACAAAAACGATAAATAGGCAAGCATGGTCATTGCCCACCCCAAGCTTACAGGTAAGTGAGGGATACAGATGAAGACAGAGGCAGTTACACGCCTCTGTGATAAAGCCCATGATGGGGGAGCATGGGGGGTTACAGGCGTCCACAGGAGGTATTGAACCCGGAATTGGTGGAGGGTAGGGTGGTCGGGAGAGACTTCCAGAGCTGTTTCTAGATTCCAGCTCTCTTGCTGAGATCTGATCAAGGAAGAACGGTAGAGACGGTGGATTGAGGGCATGAGGATGGAAGAAATCGTCTTCTAGGCAGAGGAATGGGAACCCAACCAGAGCTCCTTAAGGGCCATCGCTGGAGTTGGGTGTTGCGGGTATGAGGGAAGCTGGGCTGAGCAGTGGGTCTCATGACTGAGAGAATCAGGGTACTCTGGGTTGAATGTCTGAAACCTGCCACCAAGGATTTTGGTGGCAATTCTATTAGAAAAGCCATGAAATTATGTCACTGAAATGGACCAAGCTTGTAGCCATTGCGCTAACTGCTTTATAATCAGCTCCTGAAGTTGAAAAAGGACATCGACCTGAAAACAGTTAGTTCGCTGGGTAGGTGTCGACCCTCACTTTTCTTTCCCTTTGCTCCTTCGTTTGGTTTTGGGATCTAATCTATCTCTACTTATTTGTCATGTTGTATTAGTAAGCATCACTTTGCCGCCAGCCAATTAAAAGAGGATTTCTGAGGAGTAGACCCAGAGGCTACCCCAACCTTACGAAATCCTTTTTTCCCAGTTGTAATTTATTTCCTCAGCTTCCAGCTCTCCTTCTGTTATGCCTCTTCTCTGCAGCAAAACTGAAAGATGTTTTCATTAGAATTAGAAGGTGCAGCAAATTATACCAGTTTGTTTTCCCTTTTCCTGTCTCTTTATAAAAGCTCCCGTTTGCTTTCCTGGAAGCCATTTATGAGCGATCGCTTTGTTCTGCTCGCCTAACACCCTTGCTTGTTTGTTCTATCATTCTTTTATCATTGTAGCTTGAGCTGTTCCTCATGTGGATTGTTTATTGAGATATCGTTTACACTGCTGTTGTCTTCACTGGGCTACTTTTCCATGTGGCTTTTTAACGGTAGTTCTGTCAAGATTTTCTTCTTATGTGTGCTCAATACAGGCTTCTGTTTCTTTGTAGATTTTGGTTTTACAACCTCTATTTTAACACGTCTCCCCCCCCCCCCCCCCCCCGCACCGTGTTATTAAAGGGAAGGCTTTGGTCATAAATAAAAGAGACTTTAGAATACAATTGACAATGATTTGGCTTCCCCCCATTTCAGTAAGAGAATTGAGGGCAGCAAATTCTCTGAACATACATAGAAAATACCACTGGAGAACTGCTTCTATACTCCTGATTAAAGAGATTGGAGGCATTACTGCCATAAACTATTTGCTATTGACCACTTTGCCTGTTTGGGTCAATATAACTATCAATATGTTGGGAACGTCAGAGTTTTCTGTGACCTTAAGTATGCATTTGAGCAACTATTAAAACTATATGTGATCTCTCAGATGTCTCACAAATGAATTTCCCAAAGCAAAGGAAGAATTTTGACTGGTCTATGTTCAAACCATGTCTTACTCTGTAAAACCAACAGATCAAAGACTTCTTATACCTGGGTCAACATACCAATATCCAGGGGGAAGGTAACAATATTTATCAGTATTTCTAATATATGAATGTTATAGATCAAATAACAGGATATTTTAATTTTTTGTTCACGTCTTTAACAAAACCACTTCCCCTTTCATCACCAATTTTTTTTTCTAGTCAATAAGAGAGAGGAATCTATGTCACGTGTTAAAACTACCTCAAAGCTTCATTTACATTCTTCTTAGGAATCTAGACATCTTAAAGTGTCATATTATTCCCAGTTTTATACCTTAATGTGTAGGATAGGTATTGCCTGATAGTTATGGGATAAATAAGTACAGATTTAATTTTGTTTGCCGGATTGTGAAAATGATGAGTTAAATCTAAGAGATACACTTTTTTTGTGTGTGTGGTACGCGGGCCTCTCACTGTTGCGGCCTCTCCCGTTGCGGAGCTCAGGCTCCGGATGCGCAGGCTCAGCGGCCATGGCTCACGGGCCCAGCCGCTCCGCGGCATGTGGGATCTTCCCGGACCGGGGCACGAACCCGCGTCCCCTGCATCGGCAGGCGGACCCTCAACCACTGCGCCACCAGGGAAGCCCCTAAGAGATACTTTTACAGTTGCTTCTAATGGTGGTCTTCTGGCCAATTACATTATTATTAAGTTAATTTAATTTCAGGAAGGATGTTGATTCACAGATATAGGACTAAGTAAACTGGAAAGGCACACTTATGGGTCAATCATGGTCTATTCTATTCGTTAGGAATATAAGTAAAGTTTCTAATTATGCTGTCATTATACCTACAGTGGCATGTCCATAAGCCCTCCATCTTTGCCCCTTAGTTATTTGTGTATTTTGTTTGTAAGAAATATACTAACAAAATAACATAAAATAGTTATTTTTGTAATATAATGATCTTGGCCAAGTAACTAACAGATAAGCTCATTATAGCTAAAATTATACTGAAAATATCTCTTCACTCACTCATCTCACGTACTGTTACTACAACACATATATTTACCTGGGTTTTTACCCCCTTTCCTTAAAACAAAAGGACCATCTCACCACACAGCAAAACCCTAGGTAGGTGGAAACAAAACAGCAAGGGAAGATCTAGAAATCAGTTAGATTCAAAAGAGCACAAGATAAGCAGTAACTGAAAAAGAACACATATTAAGGTTTCACAAAACATTTTTAAATGCTTTTATTCTAGATATGAAAGGTCAGATTCATTTTGCTTGATTATATTTTGTATACTTTTTGAAGTTTTGCATTTATGAAAAAACTGATTATTTACTATGTGTACATTTTCTTAAAAGCATTCCAACAAACATTTATATTTTAGGGTTTGTTGAAGAACTTTACCAAAGGCCTCTTTTTAAATTAAAAAAAAAAATTTTGAGCCCAAGTTACCATTTTCCGACTATGAAGTACCACACACGGGCAAGTGCACACAAACACGTAAACACACAGCCTCAGTGTTATGGGCAGAAAGATTTTTCACCAAAGACCTAATTTTAGATGAGTTCTGCACCAAACTATACCGTTTCATTTTTTTTAAGTTAAGAGCAAAATTTCATTTTAAAATGTTTTTTGAGGGGCTTCCCTGGTGGCGCGGTGGTTGGGAGTCGGCCTGCCGATGCAGGGGACACGGGTTCGTGCCCCGGTCCGGGAAGATCCCACATGCCGCGGAGCGGCTGGGCCCATGAGCCATGGCCACTGAGCCTGCGCGTCTGGAGCCTGTGCTCTGCAACACGAGAGGCCACGGCAGTGAGAGGCCCACGTACCGCAAAAAAAAAAAAAAAAAAGGTTTTTTGAAATATGTTCAAGCCTTCTTGGGGATAATCCAGCTGTTTAGCCGAGCCCCCTCCTCACCCTTTTTTTTTTTTTCAAGGTTACAGAAGTACAAAGTGTAGATTCAATTTGTTACTTAAAGGATGTACTTTGAGAAGACTGAAGTTACTTCTAGTTAGCAAGTTCTTTGCCATGCAGGTAACAATTTATCACAATTTGACAGGATACACTTTTTAAATTTGAGGTTGAGGAGGAATGTAGAAATAGCTCTGGGCAGAAAAGGACGGCTTGCGTGGAAGTATATAAGGTGTTGTGATGTGATATTTTACTCCACACCCATATTATAAATAAACACAACTGGAAAAAAAAATCCTCCAAACACTCGCTGTGCTAAAACTAAAGCATGTGTGCTATATTAAGAAACTGGGGATATATGTTTGCATTGGTAGGGATGGGCTGGTGGTTTTCATGACAAAATGCTTTCCTTGTCCCCCCCCCCACCAAAAAAAAGGCTACAAACTCTGTCATAGTGATTGTGTAGTTTGTAATTTGAAGTTCAGAGTTCAGATTCTATGTAGTTAGAGAAGTACAGTCAATTTTCGTTTATAAACATTCTAGATTATGCATAGGTAGTTTGCTGTCTTTGGTAATCATTTATAAAATCTGGCTAACGTCTCTTTTCCCTCCCAACACTTACTGAGGCTTCTCTTCTTCCAAAGACCTCCTTAAATTTCCCATCAGTGTTTACAGAATAGTAACTAATTTTGAAGATAGGTCAATCTTTTAGGAGAAAGCATAGGTATTTGAAGGTAAATGCGTGCCATTTTGGTAATCTGCTATTTTGAATGGTGACATCACCAGGCCGTGCCACCCACGGAACCCTGCCCAGGTGCTGGTCTCCTCCCAGTTTGTTTACCTCAGACTATCCTAGAAACGAGTTAGGCTATGACTCAGGACTAGTGTTGTGGTATTTTGTAACACTTAAAATAATTCACCAGAGTATATAATGATTTTATATTTCTTTGGCAACAAAACAGTGTGGACCATCGTATTTTGAAAATACAGACAAGTTTAGATATTATTATTATCTGTCTTGCCAAAATCAGTAATCTTCAGGAAGCTTAAATCAATTATTCCTTTTCAGGGAAAAGCAAAGCTGCGTCATTTCACTTCCACATATAATAACTTTTGATTGCTGGGTTGAGAATTACCCACATGTAAGACCTGCAATCACCATTCTTTCATTAAACAAACATGCATTGACGTCTTGCCGTGGGTCAGGCCTGTGCAAGGTGCTAAGCTTGCCCAGCTGAGCGAGGCCATCCTTGTCAGATGCTGGAGGGAGACAGCCATAGACACGTGATGATAATTTAACGTGGAACATGTGACTTTTAGGATGTGCCCAGGGTACCAGGTGAACACGGAGAAGCAGCAAGTAGCTGGCGGGGTGACGGGAGGGGCACCAGGGAAGCTTCCCTGAGGTAGGATACCCGAATGGAGTCAGAGAGGAGGACCCTCAGCAAGGCGGGGAGAGCGTGTGGCAGGGGTTGGCAGTCGCAGCAGAGACATGAGTGACAACACAGATGCCTTAAAGAGCCTGCTGCCCTCGCGGGAAGTATGAACGGTTGGCGTATACAGTGACGGACAGCAGGAGGCAAGGGAGGACGTTGGAGAAGTAGAGGCTGGGCCGACTCAGGGAGGCTTCGGGGCTGTGTTAATGAACTCGGACTTTATGCTTAGCCAATGGGGAGCCATGACGGATTTTGAAGCAGCGGGCTCACATGGTCAGAGTTGCACTTTAGGCAGATCCATCTGCAGAGGAAGAGAATTGAAGAAAGCAAGACTGAATCCCGGGAGGAGAGTTGCGAGACTCGGCCAGTAGTCAGGCCGAGATGAACGGGCCGGTGTTAAGGGTGGGGAGGGGAGACAGCCTCGGGAATTACAAGCATCAGACGGCCGGAAGGTGATGGCGGACGGGTGAGAGGGGTCAAGGGTGGCGGCAGCATCCTCGCTCGGGGCCGGTGGGCAGATGCGGACACAGGCACACACGCGTGCGCGCACGCACACACACACTGCCCCCTCTCTCGCACACGCACACACACGCGCACACACACTGCCCCTCTCACACACACACACACACACACACACACACAAAATGCACCTCTCTCTCTCTCTCACACGCACACACACACATTTTTATTATGTAAGTTTCAGGTGTACAACATTATAATTTGACATCTGTGTACACTACACAGTGATCACCACCAAAGTCTAGTTACCATCCATCACCTTACAGTTCACCCCACACAGACTACTTAGATCTAACTTTTTAAAAATTTTTATTAAAGTATAGTTGATTTACAGTGGTGTGTTAGTTCACACACGTTATTGAAATTTCTCTGTTGGGCTTCCCTGATGGCGCAGTGGTTAAGAATCCACCTGCCAATGGAGGGGACACGGGTTCGAGCCCTGGTCTGGGAAGATCCCACCTACCGCGGAGCAACTAAGCCCGTGCGCCACAGCTACTGAGCCTGCTCTGTAGAGCCCATGAGCCACAACTACGGAAGCCCACGCACCCAGAGCCCGTGCTCTGTAACAAGAGAAGCCACTGCAATGAGAAGCCCGCGCACTGCAACGAAGAGTAGCCCCCGCTCGCCGCAACTAGAGAAAGCCCACGTGCAGCAATGAAGACCCAACGCAGCCAAAAATAAATAAATAAAATAAGTAAATAAATAAATTTATTTTAAAAAAATGTCTCTGTCTTGCTCTTGTAGTGCACCGTGCTTCGCCTACAGGGTCACCACTGCTCTTCATTTTAATTGCATGTTTCATCGTCTGTCTTCCTCACTCAACTGTAAGCTCCTTGGAACAGGGGTTGTGGTTGCCTTCTTCATTATTCACTCCCACGTTAGCAGCCTGCCTGGCACGTTGTAGGCATCAATAAATATGTATTAAAGGGGTGAATGCAGTTTTCAGATCATAATTAAGAGTCAGCCATACATTTTCAGTTAGTTTTCTATGTGGATTTTTCTCTTTTTTTTTTTTTTTGGTTTTTGGTTCTGTTTTGTTTTGAACAACAGCCCTGCTGAAGTTATTGGCTGAAGAGCTGGAGCTGGCACACCAGTGAACCTGGCTCCCAGTCCCTGCCCCACCCTTTGCCAGATCTGTGATACTGGGCAAGGGGCTTACCCCCTCCTGGGTATCTCTTCTCCACGAGTATAGTTAGGAATAGGGACAGGTCTGATCGCTGAGGTCCTGCCAATCCTGATGTTTTACAAGAAAGGAGGACATTTTATACGACTGACCAGAAAGAGAAAAATAGTAGTAATACATTAAATACTTTATTGAGCAGAAAAAAGCCTCAGGAAAACAGAAATCCCAGACTCTGAGTCTACTTGCCATTAACACGTCCACTGTTTTCCAACTTGGTTGATGATATGGACTTACTAAATTAAAGAGAAATCAGCTCGAGTGATATATGCTGCATATTTCCACGTGGCATCGCCACTGTCCTAAGGTCTGATGGTCCCAAGGGTTGTTCAGGATGAGTAATAGGTTAAACGAGACGTGCCCGTCTGCGGTGCGCTCCGCGCGTGCCCGCCTCTCCCCAAAGCAGCTCCCTGTGTGCTGCAAACTCTCTTTTGTCGCCAATGTCTCTCTGTCCCCAAGAATCCCTGCATTTATTCTGCTTCTAAATGGGCTCCCCTCCCTGTAAAGCATCATTATACCCCGTAGAAAAGAATGTGAGCTCAGAGGCGTCTTTGTCCGAAAGAACTTTGAAGGCAAATTCCTTGAACTTCTGAGACATTCAACAGACAGTAGCTCCTTTCCTCGTGGGTGCATGTGTTTAACTCTGGCAGGAACCTTTGACGTGTTTTCCCACAGTTCTGTTTATTGTGACTTCCTAGGGACATTTCCCTGTTGAAAATTTAACTAGAAAAGAAAGTTTGCATTACTCTTGCTGGGTTTTAAGCAAGGATGAGAAACCCATTTGTTTTACACTGATTGATAATACCCTTTTTTCAGAAACTTGTTTTCTTGAAGTATAGTTGATTTACGATGTTGCATTAGCTTCAGGTGTACAGCAAAGTTATTCAGTTATACATATATATACATTATTTTTCATTATAATTTATCAGGATATTGAATCTAGTTCCCTGTACTATACAGTAGGACCTTGTTTATCCATTCTCTATACAACAGTTTACATCTGCTAACCCCAAACTCCCAGTCCATCCGTCCTCCACCCACCCTCACCCACCCCTTAGCAATAACCTTCTTAAGACAACGATGGGTCTCCCTTGCTTACATAAAAATGTGCGCTGAATGATGTGCACAGGTTAAGTTTCTGTGAACTGAAACCTACATGGTAAGTTAAAGGAACTTACCATGCTCTTGTTTGCATTGAAAAGTCTGCTTTATAGAGGGCAGTCTCCTAACTTACCTGTTTGCTAATTCTATTTGTTATTACATCGGAATAACTGCCTCTACCCTGATCCTAGCCAAGCTCTTTCTCCATCTGAGCTATTGTCATGATCTAACTGGCCCCTCAGTTCCACCCTAGTTCCCAAAACAGAAGTCAGGGCGATCCTTTTAAAATGTAAATATGTCTTAAAACTTAACGTCTGCGTTCAGAACAATCCAACACCTCCGTTGCTCTCCGAGTAGAACCCCAAGTCCCTAGTCCCACTCACCTTTCTAAATACGCCAAGCACGCTCCTCCCCTGGGACTCTGTGCTGCCTGGTCCCTGCACCTGGAATCTCCTGCCAGACACACCATGTGGCCGCCGCCCTCTCTCCTTGAAGATCTTCCTCCACTCAGACCTCAGTGAGGCCGAGGGACACCACTCAATTGAAGACCGTGGTCTTGACTCCCACCCTGCACATCTCATCCCCCTTCCCGGCTCTGGTTGCGCCCTTACCACCTTCTGACATTCCCTATATGTGCTTGTTTATTATGCTGTTGTCTTCATCATAGAAGGTAGCTGAGTGAAGGCAGAGTTGTTTTCTGTTTTGTTAGCTGCTATATCCCCAGTGCCTGGTGTGGTGCCCACACACAGTAGGGGCTCTGAAAACTTGTTGAATCAATGAGTGAATGAATAATTGGGTGTTTCTCAGGTGTAATCTAAACAAAGTCGAATTTTTATTTTCTATATAGTTTAAACCTGTAGAGTAAGGGTAAAGTCTATCAAAGCTGACAAGGACATTCTTTATAACATAAGGAATCATGATGACAAGGACTAAACGTAGGGAGGCACAGAAGGTGGTCAAAAGGGAGCAGGACTGAAGATGCGGTCCATATACACAATGGAATATGACTCAGCCGCTAAAAAGAATGAAATAATGCCATTTGCAGCAACATGGATGGACCTGCAAATTATCACACTTAGTGAAGTAAGTCAGACAAAGACAAATATCATATGATATTGCTCATACATGGAATATAAAAAAAATGATACAAATGAACTTATTTACAGAACAGAAACAGGCTCACAGACTTAGAGAATGCAATTATGGTTACTGGGAGGAAGGATGCGGGGGAGGGATAGATTGGGAGTGTGGGATTGACATGCACCCACTGCTCTATTTAAAATACATAACCAACAAGGACCTACTGTGTAGCACAGGGAACTCTGCTCACTATTCTGTAATAACCTAAATGGGAAAAGAATAGGTACATGTATATGTGTAACTGAATCACTTTGCTGTACACCTGAGATTAGCACAGCATCGTTAATTAACTATACTCCGATATAAAATAAAAAATTTAAAAAGGCGGGGTGGGAGCAGGGCTTAAGGCTTAGCCTGAGCTTTTGTGCTCAGATCTGGCCTCAGGAGCACGTGCACTGTTGTAAGGATTTGAAGATGCATGTAAACTGCCTGACCCACAGGGATGTTTGCTACACAAAGGGAATAATCGTGAGCTTTCTGTCATTATTTGGAACCATCCTGGAGATTGCCTCCGCTGTCCCAATGACTTAAGATTTCTAAGAAAGCCACCAAACAAGGGGATTTCCTGCTGGAAACCCGTGGCCCACTGCATCCCGTCAGGGCCCCTTTGGAGACTGGAGCAACGCACAGCAGGAGAGCTGTGCAACCGTACTGCTCTTAAGAATGAAAAACCGAAGAAAGGAATCCACTTGTCCCTTTCCCAGGATAAAGCACACGCCTCCTCCTGTTGACTTTATACTTCCAGCCTCGTGCCTTTGATGTCTTAGTGTTTTGCACGTTTACTGATGCTTCGCAGTGGGCCCATGGAATAGGCAGGGCAGCTACACTCATTCTCAGTGCCGAATTCCACATGACTTGTTTGTGGCTACAAGGTGGCCTGAACTCCAGGTAAGGGTTCTTTTGACCATTTGTTGCCTTTTTTAAATTTATGCAACAATTACTGGACTGCTCCTTATATGCCAGGCGCTGTTCCAGGCACCGGGAATACAGCAATGTCTCTAATCTCATGGAGCATACATTCCGGTGGAGGAAAAAAGACAGTAAACAAAGGGCAAGTAAATGTGCAATGTGCCAGGTAGAGATTTTTGCTACACAGGAACATGAAGCTAGGCGAGAGGCATCGGATGTTGCTATGTAATATCAGGAAATCAGGTAAAACCTCACCGAGAAGGTTACATTTGGACAGAAACTGGAGCAGGCCTTGCAGATACCTGGAGAGTGTTGCAATGAGGGAGCAGCAAGGGCAAAGGCCCTGAGGCAGGACCATGTTTGGCCACTCGAAGCATGACACGGAGGCCAGAGTGGCTGGAACTCAGTGAGCAGGTGGGAGAGTGTGGGCGAGATGGTCAGAGACAGTGGGCAGAGGTCAGGCCATTGGAGGACTTTGATTTGTGCTCCAAGTGAGATGGGAAGGCTTGAGGGTTTTGAGGAGAAGAGTGATCCTTGTGCTGCTGTGTTGCGTTGAAAGGACACAAGGGAAGCCACGGAGAGCAGATGTTGCAACAGATCCAGCTGGGAGGTGCTGGCAGCTGAGACCAGAGTCGTACCAGTGGAAGTGCTGAGAAGGAGTTCGATATTGGATATTATCTTGCAGGTAGACCTGGAAGATTTTGCGAAAAGATTGGAAGTGGGGTTTGAGGGAAATAGAGGCGTTAACAATGAGCTCCAATCTTTTGGTTCAAACCTCTGGAAGAATGGGTCTGCCATTTCCCCAAAAGGGAGAGAGTACAGGTAGAGCAAGCTTGCGTTGGTTTAGCTGTGTCTGATTTTTTTTTTAAGGATGCAGTTGAAATTAGGGGTTCAATTTTGGGCATGTGAAGTTTATTAAACATCCAAGCGAAGATGTCCTGTAGGCACGTTGACAGGCATGAGTCTGATAGGAGACCAGGACCTGTCTGGGTTGGAGACGTGAATGCAGATACATCAATTCAGAGATGCTGTTTAAACCCGTGCAAGTAGATGGAATCATCTGGAAAGTGGGTGTAAACCAGGAAGCATCCAAGGTCAGAGACCTGTAGCACTGCAACATTTGCCATTTAGGGGATGCCAAGGAACCAGCAAAGGAGGCTGGGAAGATGTGACCCACAGGGAGGGGAGTGGAGAGAGATTCGGTCCAGGAAGCCGGGGAAAAAAGTGGAGGGTGAGATCCCCTCTGTCAGGTGGTGCCACTAGGTCAAATGTGTAGATAGACAGACAGATAGACAGATAGATATGTACAAAACATGTACAAAATGTATATGTACATATGTACAAAAATATATCTATGTAGTACAGTATATGCCTTCTTAACTTGACATTACTTCATGAACCATTTTCCATGTCATTAAATACAATTTCCACGCGTGGCTTTTAATGACCCCATAGTATTTCATGTCATGGATATGCTATAATTTATTTACTATTCTCTGACTGTTGGACGTTTGTATCAATTTTTCAGTATCATAAATAATGCTTATATATACATCATGCTGTACAGCTTTTGATTCTTCTATATAAACTCCTAGAACTGGAATTATTGGGGTGGCCATACAGTTCGTTCCGTAACATCTTATGGAAAAACCCAAACGAACTTTTAGGCCGACCCGATACAACCCAATCGGAAGTGAATATTTATTATAAATGTCCATCCAGAAAGACTGTACCAACGTTTGCTTCTACCAGCTTTGTGAAAGAGGAGTACTTATTTTACTGTGGGCTTCACCAATATTGTGTATCAGTTGTTTTCAGTTTTTTTGACAATAGAGTAAAAATGGCTTGTCGGTGATGTTTGCGTTTTTTTTTTCATGAGATTACTATGGCTTCGTGTATCTTTTGTACCTGTCTCTTGTCAATGTATCTGTTGGAATCATGTACTTTTCTTAGTTACTTGGCAAAGCCACGCATGCAGTAAGGATATTGATATTTTACCATAACTGGGGTAAATATTTTTCCCAGCTGTTTGCACTTTGGTTTTATAGTGACATTATATGAGTTATAAATTTTAACATTACATTTAGAAAATTCTTTGCAATTTTGAAAGTAATATATATGTATGTAGTTTCAAGACTTCTAAATTTTAAAGTTATTTATTTTTATGTATAGTTAAAGGTAAGGCCCTAACCTGCCTTTTTTTTTTCCCCCAGAAGTAATCAAATCTACTCACCCAGGTCAAGAATTTCTACTCTATGTTCCAAATTCAGCCTCTCACTGAACACTTGTAGAACAAGGCAACATAATTAGTAAACAACCCGTTAAACAGTTCTAATAGTTTAAGCTTCATTTGATCTCAAAACCTGCTGCCATGTAATTCCTATATCAGTGAGGACGTGATAGGCTGTGCTGCTGTAATAAACAGCCCAAATTGCTTCTCTGCCTTGTCCGGAAGGGATACCGGTCACTTCCCTCCAAACCGCATTGGCCAGAGCTAGTCACATGGTCCTACCTAACTGCAGGGGTTGGAGAAGATGGGAAGCAAATGGAATGTTTCAGGAGTACCCCTCCATCTGCCGTAGATTCCTGCCACATATTCTATCTAGCGTTGGCCTCAGGAACGCAGAGTAAGACTTTTCCACATATGCCTTCAAATAGTTGAAAACAGCAATCACATCCCACTCCCCCCCATATGCACACTCCCTGTGCACTCAGAGTCTTCTGGTTTTCAGAAGGAGCCTCACTCTTTTGATCACTTTTTCTCTTAGTTTCTTTCTTTTCTTTTTCTTTTCTTTTTTGGCCGTGCCACAAGGCACGAGGGATCTTAGTTTCCTGACCAGGCATCAAACCGGTGCACCCTGCATTGGAAGCACAGAGTCTTAACCACTGGACCACCAGGGAAGTCCTATCTAACTTAGTTTCTTATCCCGTTGCCATCCTGGAAACCCTTTCCTGGATGCATTCCCACTTATTAGTATCAGTTATTAATACCCCAAATGTCTCGTGATTTAAACAGAGATTTATCTTCCATTTCATTAACTTCCGGTCTTATATTCTCGAAGCAGAGTCTTCATCCTCCCCTGCTTGGTGTTCCCTGCTTACGACACCTTCCTATCCTACCAGCACGAGGCTTGGCTCGTAGCTACCCAGTGTGCCAAATGGATTGTACAGCTGTAGTTTCCCTTGACCTACGATCGTGATGCTAACCAGTTCAGGAAGACATATCCTAAAGCCATGACCTGTCATCAGTTCATTAAGATATGCAACTGTTTTATGATACAATTTGCTCAAGCCGTAAATCACATCCAGTTTCTGTGCTTCAGCTTTTCAGTGCTTCCAGCTGCTGCATTTTCCCGTTGGGTGTGGATGAACCGCTGGAGGTTGAGACAGTAGACAGCCTAGGAAAACAATGTCACTGAACTGATATGTGTGTGAAAGTCTTCGAGTCTCTGCTGACTTAGAATGAGGAAGAGGGAGGGGCTTTTGATAGCCCTATTCTCCAAGTGCTCATGTTATTTTTAGATCAGAAAATTTACCTTGATCCATGTTGTACTTCTTGAACCAAAAGGGCTTTGCCACCCTCCCCCTTCCCCTGAGGGTGCTTCATTGTCCCGTGGAGTCAGATGGTGACAGTGGGCCTGAAGGGTCTATAAGGGCTAGACCT
This sequence comes from Phocoena sinus, assembly GCF_008692025.1. Classification (NCBI taxonomy): domain Eukaryota; kingdom Metazoa; phylum Chordata; class Mammalia; order Artiodactyla; family Phocoenidae; genus Phocoena; species Phocoena sinus. The sequence goes on along the minus strand of NC_045774.1, from coordinate 7,316,021 downwards.
CTTACAATGCTTCTGCCAAGAAAACTAGCCGAGGTGACATTTGAGGTTTACTGGGCAATATAAAGTTGACTTCCGCATTACCCATCATCTAGGCCTTGTTTGTGTTCAAAACCTATTTCAAATGCTAATAGCCAGTTGTGCATACGGTAGCGTCACGTGTGTGAGAGCCAGTCATACATGTCTATTAAATCCTTGTGTGGACCCAGAGATGCTGTTACTTCTAACAGTCCAGATTCAGACGTTTACTGGGACACTCAGGTATATGAGAGCTTACGCTTAAACATGCCCTTTAACCTACCTAATAGTTTCCAAATACCCATTCAGCTACCACCATCTCCCGACTTCCTTCACTAGCGTAATTGAGTACCAGGAGTCTGTTTTTCCAGGGTGAGAATACCACGAAGCCTCTTTTGAAACCAGTGGAGTCAGACTCACGTCAAACTGCCACTCATTAAATACACAATAAGCACATCTTAATAACCTGACAACTCCATGTGCTACCCTAAAGGTATTTGCAAACATTATTTCCGAAACACGTTCTTGTTCCAAGTAACGTGAGTAGGCCTCACAATTAACTAATTTCCAGCCGAGTCTGAAATATCAAAGGTTAGTGTCCAGAGATCGTAGTGTGTAAAAGAATGGGAGCTCTTGTTTTCAAATTCAGCTGTGTTGGTTTTACAGTTTCGGGACTGGAAAATGGCCAGAAGACTGTATTAACCTTCTTTTCAATCTTTCTTAAGAATTCCCTCATGTCTAGGATGCCAACTAGACTCCGAGAATTCATGCTTATTCTGTTGTGTCCAGGGGATGCCTTCTGTTATCCGTAGTTGCCTGTAATGGCGAGGGGTTAGAGATTAAAAGAGTAAAAGTCAAGTTTTTAACCCAAGAATAGGGTATTTGTTTCACCGGGCATCACAGTCAAGTTCAGGACCACCGGGAGCTCACGTGAAGCCTAGAAAAGAAAGAAGCTTCCATGCACATCCACTGTCTGAGGCTTAGGCCCTGGTTGCTTGATCCGTACTGGAACTTGGTTTTTAGTCCATTCCCTTGACTGCAATTTTAGTTCCTATTTCCTTGGCCCTCAGATTTATAGGTTAGAATCTTCATAACTGTAGCTTTGCTTCCCCGTTTCCCACTTCTGAACCTCCTATCCTCAGACCCTTGGCCCCTGTCCCTCAGTCGGGGTCTGCAGAGCTATGCTCCCCAGGTTTAAAATGCTTGTTCTCATTACTCAGGAACATTGCAGAGAAAAATCCAGATACAATATGTTTATGATATGATTGAATCTGGTTTGAATATATTTCAAGAAGAGCATAGTTTCATGTAAAAAAAAAACTGAAATTTATTCAGAAATAGATAAGTTAGTAAACTTTTGCATGCAAATTCACAATATGTAAAAATAATAAGAGAATTTTGTAATGACAGTGGCCCCTGCATAGTATTTTTGTTTGTTTGTTTATTTTTTGTAGCACAGCAAAAAGCCCAGATATCAAATAGACTGGAGGCTGGGAAGATACGTACACTACAAACCTATACATTTTAAAAAAGTAACCTAATCCCCCCTCCAACCTCACCCCCAAAGTTGTCTCTTACATTCATTTCTCCCTAGCAGTGTTAAATCTGGTAAGGATTGTGTTCATCTTGCCACAATTAAAAGTCTACAAACTAAAAAATTTCCGTAAAAGCCAATCATCAAAATGTGTGAAACATCTAAGATGTTGATATACTTGAAACCTGTCTTCAGTATTTGCTAAATACATTTTTTCCCTCCCTTGACATCTAATAAACAACTGTAGAGCTATGTCTGAGTTTAGCATTGTAAGATCCGGATTCAAAGTACCACAGGAGAACAGTCAACTCTGGTCTCTGGATTCATGCTCTATTTTTAAAATAAATACCATCTACATAACTAATTTTTAAAAACTCAAAACTTTGTTATTGGTTGGTTATTTGTGATACAAAACTTTCTACCTGCTAGAAGATGATAAAAAAAATGATGATCAATTTTCCTTGCTCAAGAGTTCCAAATAACTTAGCTAGATACACACACCCCCAACTCAAGTGGGGGAGCGTAACACCCCTCACCTTAGATGTGGGCTTCCATGGGGACTCCCTTCCAAACGGTAGAGGATGGAGGCGGGAAGAGAAACTTCCCAGTGGAGAAACCTGACAAGCCCCAGTCAGCCAGTGATCAAGGCCAACGTCGACAGTGATAAGGACCCTTGCTGTCCTGTTCACCTCTGTGGTTGTCTTCCCCAAAACCCATAACCTTCGTCTAACCACGAGAAAACCATCAGACAAAACCCAGTTTTGGACTTTCTGCAAAATACCTGATCACTACTCCTCAAAACTGGCATCAAGAACAAGGAAAATCTTATAACCTTTAAAAATTGTGAATCACTATGTTGTACACCTGAAATACAAAATACTGTGTACCAACTATACGTCAGTACCAATATTTTTTAAAGCAAATGAAACAAAAACAATGAAGTCTGAGGAGTTATTCCAGCCAAGAGGTACCTAAGAAGATGTGATGACTAAATGTCATATGGTGTCCAGGATGGGACTCTGGAACAGAAAGAGGACATTCAGAAATCCAAATAAAGTGTGGGCTTTAGTTAATGAAATGCATCGATGTTGATTCATTACTTGGGACAAATGTCACATACAAGGGAAGATGTTCATTAGAGGGGAACCTGGGTGTGGCGGTTATGGGAACTCACTGTACTATCTTCGCAACCGTTCTGTAAGCTTAAAGCTATTCTAAGAGAAATAGAAGTTTATTTTTAAAAAAGGCTATTAACAGACCCTCCAACTGGGCCAATAGGGTTCTCTCTACAACCTGATTCCAGGACACCCCTGCTTCTGTGCTCAGAGACCCCCTACCTGGTGACCTGTCTGTGGACCTTCTCTAGCACCAAAACATCTCCTAAAACATCTTTTATAAGTCGTTCCACACATCTGGCACCAGGGCTGAAGTTTCCCGGAGTCATCTGAATCAGTGTCTGCACCAGAAGGAAATCCTGCGCACATGTGGTAAAAGACACTCGCCTTCTCGTTACCCATCCAGTGTCTTGACTCTTTCCTGCTTTTTGAGTCTCTGTGTGGTTTCTCACTACAGGAGTTGAAAATTCCAGACAATGGCCCCAAGACTGTGTCCTCTGCTACATTCATCAGATGCACCCATGGCAACCTTAGGATCAGGAGGTGAGGTGGCGGGGAGTGTTCCCAGGGGAGAGCGGTGTGTTGGGGGGTGATGGGGGAGGCGCAGGGACTAGTGGAAGGGTCCTGCAAGTTTCGGGGGGTCTACTGTCAAGCAGTGGAGTCCTATCAGCCACGCTGGGCCAACCAGTTCTGCAGCAGACTTTGTGCCCAGCCTGGTTCTCCAGCCCTCCTAGCAGTACTGAAGCTACACAGTGTTCTTTATGTAAAATTGTTTGTTGAAAAAAAAACATGCATACATAACACCGCACAGATCATAAGAGCACAGTTCGATTCATTTTCACAGAGTGAACCGATCTACTAGGACTCACATCAAGAAACAAAACCTGGAAACCCCTCCCACACCTTCACATCCCAGCTCAGAGGAAGCTGGCCAGGAGGGACCAGCCACGGGAGTGCAGGAGGCAGCAAAGCCTGTGAGAAGCCTTGCGTCAGCCCACAGACCTGCCTGCCATCTCAGCTTCCATTTCCATGTCTCTCGCGTCCTTATGATAAGTCCCATTTTCCTGAGTTGATTAGAGCTGGCTTCTGTTCCTTGCAGCCCAAATGGCCTGAATAGCAACTGTTTCGACTTAGGCGAACAGAAAACATAACGGTCCGATGAAAACCATGACTCACTCATGCCAATATCTCATGGGAAGGAATGCCTTCAAAATCAGTGGCTTTGGAGAGATACTTGACACAATAGCATGAAAAATAAGATGTCATTTAAAGGGTGATATTTATAGAATTAGATATAATCTCAGAATGGGGAATAGGACATTGGAGTACCAACAACACCCCACTGGTTCCTGAGCAATGATCTTTAGTAAATCATTTCTCTGCGTTCCTGCTTGTGTGGTCATGGAAGAGAGCATTAAGAACCTGGGCTAAAAGATGCTGCCCCAGGGGAAAGTATAATGATTTTAAACGGCAACGAGTCTCATACATTAATTTCCTAGCAAAGTCTGTGTCAAGCCCAGATGCTGGAGAGAAAGTGAAAATGACAGCACCAAACAAAACAAGAGTACCTTTTGCTGGTGTGTTTGCTGACAGCCTGTATGTGTCAAACTTGATGAAATGCATTTACAAGCCCCGGCCAGACGTTAAAGAAAGCAACTGTGAGTTCTCATCCTTTGAACCCTACAAGCCACCAAAGCAATTTAGCTGATGGCTCTGGGTATCAGTTTATGCTGAGACAGGGTGTGGGCTATCTCCTCTCGTGGGCATTTCGCCTTTTGGACAGCTTGTGGGAACACGCATAAAGACTCTGGAGGACATCCAGGGCATTTTAGGAGAACTGGGTGGGTGGCAGTCAGCGGTGACACATTCATGCGTCCACTCTAAGTGCTTTGAACTATTTTTACTAATTTATTATTTTACTCATTTAGCCTTAGCTAGATGTGTTTATTTGCAAATATTTGCTTAGCACTTGCCATGCAGAATCCACCAGAGAATTTTCAATTGTGACAGTTTTCTTCACTTTGCATCTCTTCCATGACAAACTCTGTAAGGTTAGAGATCTTCCATTTGTGAATCCCCAGCATTGGGGTCAGGGAGGGAGACAGTGACTGGCTCATGAAATGAGCTCAAAATATAGCTATTGCATGAGTAACTTTGTGATGTGTTGAGCTCCGAAAGGGACTTGATCCCTTGAACATTGTGGCTTTACATAATTGAAGCAGAGAACATTTAGAAAGTGAATGGACTTAGAACCTGAGTTTATATGCTGGCTCTGGTATTTATTAGCTGTACCTCAACTAGTGAACCGGACTGCTGAGCCTCGATTCTCACCTGTACAATGGGAACAACATAACTGCCCCACAAGTTTCTTCTGAGGATTAGAAGATGGAGTATATGCACGGTTCGTGGTGCAAAGTGCCGTGGTCATTGCTGTGAGCGTCATAAGAGTTAAATGGTGGAGAATGAGGGCTTTAGAATCAGACCTCAGCTCTGGTCTCAGCTGTAGCATTGCCTTGCTGTGTGACACATGTAAATCATATGGCCCCCTGCCTGGTCCAGGGTGAGTGATTGATAAATTATTATTATTATTAACAATAGAAGGCAATTATCCTTATGGTTGTATTAATATTAAATTATTCCCCTAAAAGGACACACAAAACAAAGAGTTTCAAATCCGTTTAGAAGGAAGAGAAATAAATTTTAGAGGCACTCTGGATGAGAAAATCTCTGTAATTGAGCATCAAATTTAGCCTTGGGTTTCCTGGTAACCAGGGTAATAAAAAGAATCACAACAGTTTATATAATTATTATTATCAGTTGTAATTAGTCAACTAGAGCTGCTCTGTCCAATATGCTAACCAGTAGCCACGTGTGGCTATTACCGAGTCTTCGAAATGTAGTGGGAAAAAGTAAAATATCTCATTTAAAAAGTTTTGTATTTGCTACATGTCGAAATTACGGTATTTTGGTTGTTTGGATTGAATAAGATATACTGTTAAAGTTAATTCCACCTATTTCTTTTTACTTTTTTGGTGTGGCAACTAGAAAGTTAAAAATTCCATACATGGCTCACATTTTTGACTTCCGTTTTGTCCCTATTGGACAATACAACTCTTTAAAACTCTCATTATTCTAAATGGAACTTATATTATTTATATTTTATTTATATAAAATATCAATATAATTCTATAACATAATTATAATAAGTATGACATATCGATAATTATGATATAATAAACACCATATGATATATAATTATGATATATTATATAATTATAAAAATACAAAGATATAAATATATAACATCAACATATTATAAACATACAATATAATAAAATATGCAATATTAATATAGTATAAATATATAATTACTACAATATAATTATTAATAAAAGTACTAGAAATAAAACAATATGTTATATATTAATATGTTATTATATACTTTATATTATTTATAAAAGAGGCTTTTGATATCCATATAGGTAACATCTTCACCTACAATTTTAAAGAAAATTTGATAGATCCTAAAGGAGCGATGTTATGATAATTACATGAAGGAGAGACGTAATGATAATTGTAGTGGCTACCGTTTCCTGAATGCTTGCGTACGTGCTAGGCACAGTCCTAATTTCTTTTCAGATATCGATCATTTAAAAATTCATAAGCGGTATGATCATTTTTGCACTACGCCAGGAAATTATACCTTAGTAACTGGTATAAGGTATAAAGACATCCGTCTTCTCTGCTTTCCTTCCTCTTTGGTACCATTCACAGCTGCAGACAGGTGTTCGGTAGCAAATGGTGCTCAACAAATCGGTGTATATAAATAAATACCTAAATGGTGTCTCTTCTCTCCTCATTCAGCTTCTCTGTGAGATCTAGTTCTTTTAAATCTCAGTAACAGCAGGACATTTAAAAGTCTATAAAATTTGGGAATAATCTGTCACCCGAAATCGTCTTGTGGCTTGAAGTCTACAGGAAAAACTTGGCAACAGAAGTGATATGAGTCCACTGATAGACCCCCGGGCTCTGCTGTGCTCTGGTCGGAGCCTGGACGTAAACCGAATTACAATAACTAAAGAATTAGCTGTTTCCTGCGGGTACAAATCATCTCTAAACTTTCCAAACTTCTTGTATATTTTGAAGAAATTTATTTAGCTTTTTTGGAATCTGAGTCTATTAAAAAACCAAATATTTCAAAGAATATATGGTTTTTACAAGAGGCAAAAGTGTAAAAAAGAGTAAATGAATCTTATCTCTTAAATCCAACCTTGTATACCCCACTGAGACCAGGAGAAAGAAACTGGAATTTAGGATTTTAAAATGTAACTGCAAGTAATAGAAAGATGTGCTCAGCTCTGTGAAGGGCCAAGGGCCAAGAAAAAACTGTCTTTACTGTTTCACAACATACAGAGAAGGGAAACTTGGAAATCGTTAGAAAAAGAGTGTCAGGGGTCATGACGGGTTTGGAAAATAGGTCTAATGAGCAAAGAATATAATAGTTGGTGTTATTTTTCCCAAGGAAAAGAGAGGAGGTTAGTCGTGATTGAGAATCCAGGGACAGCGTTGTATAAGCACTAGTACACGGTAGGATCCCAGCTGCACTGATGGGCACAAGTGTAGATTTCAGTTTAAAGCTAAAAGAATTTCTTCACAGTCGGAGCTGGAAACCAATGGTCGAGCCAGCAGGGAGAGGTAAAGAATCTTTCTGGAAGTCCTTCAATAGGCTGATCACTTGTCTACCTGTGGTAGTTGGGGGTGTCCTGGATTTGCTGATTGTGGAGCAGAATAATCGACATAGTTGCTACGTTCACCTTAGAAAAAGTGATCTGCCCCAGATATTCAGACAACAGCTTTCTCAAAACAGACTCTTCATTCATAGCTTCGTCATTCTCCGAAGAACCCATACATTGAGAAAATGAAATATAGAAGTTCAGAGACTGGTTCTTGGTTGCATAATTGGATCCAGGCTAACAAAGAAAACCCCTCACATTAAATCCAAAGCTTTTCCTCGAGACCATGAGGCTATTTGCAGGACTACATTTGAATGTCAAGCTTTCTGAATTGAGGGGTTTATATTCTAATTCAAAACCCCTTTCACTTAACTAGTATAAAAGCACCTGTAGTGATGAGGCGGTGTTTCAGATGTCCACGTGGACACTTTTCAGCAGCTGATGGAGGCGCAAGAATGCACTGTGTCGGGTCATGAGGTCTACAGCCCAGAGGACACCCACACCCTAATGCACATCAGAACCTGAATTCTTCCGATCACAGTGGCCAGGTTCTGCAGCTTAAGGGCCCCCACGGCTGATTCCTTTCAACAAACTACAATATCTTATTCCACTACAAACATCTCAGTAAAGCCACTACTGCTCAAAATTTTAAAACTATGAGGAATAGAAGCATTTACCACTCAGACATTGGTGGGTTTTAATAACTGCTTATGTGGAAGATTGGTAGAATTTAGAAACCCATTTCCAGCAGACATAATGAACTGCTACTAACACCTCATACCCATGACTCAACTTTGATTCATGGAAGTAGAAATGGCTCTTAGGTACTTTCAATTGAGGTAAAAGTTGATTTTTAAAACACACATGTTGAATTAAGGAAAGAACATTGTCAACATCAGGGCATAGAACAAGTAACAGTTAAAGATAAGCGTTAGAGACCTGGCCTTGTCATGATTATATTCACTGAAATGTTTCCTGGAGAATAACAAAGATTTCAAAGATCCCTCACGGCCCCTTCCTGCAATGTTCCACTGGTTAGTCTGGGCGCCCTGGGACTAGTAATTGGGGTGCTTTTTGTTCATTTGTCAGAAATTAGTTCAGAACACACAAAGCTGGTTACGATTGGTTTTGATGTGAAAATAGATAACCTACTGACCTTGGCCTTTGGAGCCTCCAGCTCATAACTGATCACAATTATTGACATTGATTACTTCCTGGTTGTTCTCCTCTCTGAGATGCTGGGGAGTGGGGCCTCGTGAAGCCTGAACCCTGCACTTTATCACTTGACTGTTTATTGAGTCTTGTCCATGTACTAGTTGCTGAGAAGAATGCAGAAAAAATGTAGATCCTTGTCTCCCAAAAGATTGCCATCCAGCTCAGGGACAAATGCGGCACACACAAGACAAGCAATTCACAAGGGAAGGCTGTGCTCCCGGAAGTGGCCAGGTGGGCTGAGAATGCTGGGCCCTGGTAGGGAGAGACCTGGCGAGGCTGAAGACTTTGTCACAGAGGAGGTAACAGTCTAGATCCAGAAGGATGGGCAGAGAGCAGGGCAGACACTTAACGGCCTGACATTGTTACTTAAATGTTACCTTATCTCCCAACCGGATCCCACACTCCCAGGTGCGCTTGACCTTTTCCTCCGTGACTAGCACAGAGCCTGCATACAGTAGGTGAATAATAATCTCGCCTGAAATGAGGGTGTCCTGAAAGTGCTCAGAAATAAAGGGGGGGGCATTAATTTGCAATTATTGAAATTGTTAATGTTGATAATGAAGCATCTTTTAAGATCTCTTGTTTTTCTCCTCTAAACATTTTAATGCCTAGGATCACGATAAAGCCAGAGGTCTCTAACGCTTATCTTTTGTTTTATGCTCTGACGTTGACAGTGTTGTCTCTTAAACTCAACACGAGTATTTTTTAAAAAACCAACTTTCATCTCAATCTAAAATGTCTAAGAGCCACTTCTAGGAAAGGGAGGCTGATTTGCAAGCCACATCCTAGAGGAACTGGCTGAGGAAGTTTTTTTTTTTTTTTGGCTGCGTTGGGTCTTCATTGCTGTGCGCGGGCTTTCTCTAGTTGCGGCGAGCAGGGGCTACGCTTCGTTGCAGTGCGAGGGCTTCTTATTGTGGTGGCTTCTCTTGTTGTGGAGCACGGGCTCTAGGAATGCGGGCTTCAGTAGTTGTGACACACGGGCTCAGTAGTTGTGGATCGTGGGCTCTAGAGCACAGGCTCAGTAGTTGTGGCGCACGGGCTTAGTTGCTCCGCGGCATGTGGGATCTTCCCCGACCAGGGCTTGAACCCGTGTCCCCTGCACTGGCAGGTGGATTCCTAACCACAGCACCACCAAGGAAGTCCCATGATTTTTTTTTTTTTTTTAGTGTTAATAATCAGGAGATGAGACAGTTGAATCTGGAAGCCTGAGAGCTGTGGCAGTGGACTCTGGACCGCAGATGTAAGGACGCCCCTGGGTGGGGTTACAACGGGTACATGGTGTCCATTCAAGCAGGGAGTATGCAGGGGACAGACTCGCTGTCCCACCTACTCTGTTGGACTCAGGGAATAGAGGAGAGACAAGGAAAGGGACCAAGCCTGTATTTGGAGGACAAGGGCTGTCTCCACACTCAGGCGTTAATCCTTCTTTTTCACTTTCAAGGAGGAAATGGGAGCAAACCCAGAACCCAGATAAAGTAATCAGAATGCTCTCCCACACATCCGCCCTCATGTGGCCAAGGTGTCTGGCTACTTTGCAAACACCCACAGTGAAGGCCTAATCCTAACAGAAGCGTCAGGCAGGCAGTGGGGACAGGAGAAGTTTGGCCGGAAGTGCTCTGACATGTCCAAGCCACCTGCTTGGCTTCTGCTTTCACACAGCTCCCCAGCGCCCAGCAAAACGGGACCTGGGGATGCTCTGACAGACTGGGGATCTGGGATGAATGAATCACACCAGGCTGCCAGTGGAGAGAGAGATTCGCAGTCCCTAGGCCTCAGTCCTCTGTGGTTTTAGACATGGATGGGGGCTAACAGTCTCTGCTGAAGTGGCCCAAGCACCTCAGGCTCAGGCCCCTGGGCTGCTGCTGGGGAACCACGGCAACTCCCACATGCATTTTAACCTGCCCTCTCGTTATGACAGTTTGTATTGCACTAAGAATCTAAAATTAAGACTCTAAACTGGTATATAGAGAAAAAACTAGTTACCAGTGGTGGGGGAGAGGGGCAACATAGGGGGTGGGGGGTAGGAGGCACAAACTACTGGGTGTAAGACAGGCTCAAGGCTGTATTGTACAACACGGGGGACATAGCCAATATTTTGTCGTAACCAAACGGAAAACAATCTTTAAAAGTTGTATAAAAATAAAAAGTTAGGGCTTCCCTGGTGGCGCAGTGGTTGAGAGTCTGCCTGCCGATGCAGGGGACACGGGTTCGTACCCCGGTCTGGGAAGATCCCACATGCCGCGGAGCGGCTGGGCCCGTGAGCCATGGCCACTGAGCCTGCGCGTCCGGAGCCTGTGCTCCGCAACAGGAGAGGCCACAACAATGAGAGGCCCGCGTACTGCAAAAAATAATAATAAATAAAATAAAAAGTTAAAAACCATAACCCCTCCCCAAACCCTCCGATTGTACATGAAGTAAAATCTAAAATATGCTAAGAATAAGCACATATAAAATGTAATACATTAAAGAAAGAAACATTTCAAAATCAATAAAAATCACAATATGAAAAAAGAAAAACCACTCTAAACCGAGAAGAATAACTTGGGGGCCATCCGGGAGCCACTGCGGGTTGCACACAAAGTAGAGAATGACATCTGAAAGGCTTCACTTCCTAAGCCCCACCCGTCCCACCCTTATCACCACATCATCTTGAACTGCGTGTGCCTTTTCTCTCTGTCCTTCTCTCTCCCTCAGTGCCCTCCCAGCCTCCTACCTGTGACAGCCCACTGGTCTCTTGAGGACCTGCTCCAATGCCACCTCCCGTCCGAAGTTGTCTCTCATCAGCCTCCCTCCAGAAGGGCCCACATATGTTGCTTTATGACAGTCATATTTGAGACACAGACGATTCTAGCTCTGCAGTCAGTTGGTCAATACAATGTCTTAAACTTCCTCTGCTGCACCATGTGTAAAATTAGAAGAAAGATGCAAAGAAAACCAAAGATCTAATGTGACTACTGGCTCTTGTTCTCACACTGATTTATATGATTTCTAATATAAATATAATATAATATTTATACAATAGGTTTATATCACATTTATATGTATGAGGTTTTTTGGGATGAGATTAGTTTTATAATAGTATAATAAAATTATAAATAATTTATAATAATAATTATAAATAATTTTATTATAGTATAATAAAATTATATGAGGTTTTTTGGGATGAGATTAATTTTATTATAGTATAACGATATTATATATGTATAATAAATATACAGTATATTTTATAATATTTATAATATACATGTATTACTTATATTTATTAACAAATATAACCCAGGAATTTGTTGAAAAGATGCCTGAGTCCTAACCCACGGATCTGATTCACTGATTCCTGGGTGGGAACTAGTGATTTGCATTTCCGTATAGAGCTTGCGATGCCAGTGGCCAAAGGATCCTGCTTGGAGAAACACAAAGCTAGGATGTGCCAACCTGCTGCTACCGCCCTCCTTCCTCCTGCTACTCTCTTATTTAGCTCTCAGTGCTGGACTTGGTGAGTCCCTGTGTGATGGTTAATTTTGTGTCAACTTGGCTGGGCTGCATTGTCCACATATGTGGTCAAACATTATTCTGGATGTTTCTGTGAGGTTTTTTGGGATGAGATGAACATTAAAAGTGGTGGATGTTGAGTAAAGCAGATTGCCCTCCATAATGTAGGTGGGCCTCGTCCAATCAGTTGACACCCTGCATAGAACAAAAGCCTGCCCTAAAGCAAGGGAGAACCCTGCCAGCAGATGGCCTTTGGATTTCGTCTGCACATTGGGTCTCCCCTTGTCTCCAGCTTGGTAGCCCACAGACTCTGTAATCTTGTGAGAGCCAATTCCTTAAAATGAATCTCTTATATATATTTATACATAAATATATATGTATCCTATTGGTTCTGTTTCTCTTGAACCCTAATACACCCTGTGAGAATCTGAACTCACCTCCCTTTTACTGCAAAGCATATGCCGTTGAACACCATGTCAGGGTCTCTCGGTGTAGAGAACAAGGCTCAACCCCATCAGAACCACCCGGGAGCCCTAGAAAATGCAGGTTCCCAGTCTGCATCCCTAGAGACACTGACCCAGCAGGGACTGGGTGGGCCCTGAAATCTGCACTTACAGAACACTTGGTTATTGTTTAGCACAGGACTCTAACTCGTTTCAAAATGTGAGTCGCACTAGTGGAGAGCGTGGTGAATGGCACAAAAGGACATAAGAACCAATCCTTCTGGCAGGGAGTTTGCAATTCAAGTGAGGACTTCGATTCTGGAATATTTGGGGAGTGACACACTGTACTGACCCACTGTACTGGGTTGAATAGTGTCACCCTAAAATTCACATCCTTCCTGGGAACCTCAGAATGTGACGATATTTGGGAATAGGATGGTTGCCAGTGTAGTTAGTTAAGATGAGGTCATCGTGGAGTATTATCCAATATAACTGTGTCCTTATAAGAAGAGGCACAGAGACAGACAGACAGAAGACGGCCATGTGATGACTGAGGCAGAGATTGGAGTGATGCTACTGGAAGCCAAGGAAGGCCAAGGACTGCTGTCTGCCACCACAACCCAGGAGGGAGCCGTGGAACGGATTCTTGCTCTGAGCCTCCCAGAAGGAGCCAACCCTGCTGACACCTTGACTTTGGACTCCTGGCCATCAGGCCTGTGAAAGAATAACTTTCCGTTGTCTTAAGTCACCCAGTCGGTGGTACTTTGTTAGAGCGGCCCTAGGAAACTAATACACCCACCCACTATAAACGACTAGAAAACTGGACAAAACATATCAAACCATTGTTTGCAGATATTGGACAGCCGGCAGTACAGGCCTACTCTCTGTGGGGAAAGATACATAAATTGCGTACGGGGTACCCATGTGGACAACCAGTGCAGTCAAGGCTAAGCTGGAAAGTTCTGTCTTTGGGCGCCTGGATCCCTACTGGATGGCACCTCCCGTGGAGTCGGCAGCTGGTTATCTAGACTTCTGTCTTCCCACCTCCAGCCCATGCAGTGTTGTTCCGACTGAGCCCTCGGTAAATAAGTGAGGCATCCTCTTGGACCGTGTTTCCCAAGGTCATCCTGCAGTTGAAAGTTCGGATCTGTAACAGTGGTTCTAACCCTGGCTGGAATTTAGAATTACCTGAGGAATCTTCTCAGTGTATCGATGCTGGGGCCCCATCCCAGACCAGTTCAACTCAGATGTAGGAGAGGGGCGGGACCCTAGCATTAAGGTTTTTTAAAACCTCCCCAGGAAATTCTGTCATGCAGCCAAAGAGAAGACCCACTGATCTGTATCTTACTTCCCAAACTGTTTTGAACAACGCTTCTAAAATGTAATGTAAACAGGCGCTTCATCGTGTAGGCATCTTATAAGTTACTCCTCTACCGTAATGTAAGTGCATCCATCCTCGAATTCGCCCAAGCAGGTGGATGTTTTGTTTCATGGCTGTTGTTGTGTTGGTGTCCTCCCAGCCCACTCTGGGAAATTTTCCTCAGAGGAAACACAGCTTCCTGATGCTCCGGCAGTGATTCCCTGGAGTGGCTGTAGGTCCTCCTGGCCACTACGTGAAATCTAGTGTATTAGTTTCCCAGGGCTGCATGACAAAGCACCAAGACCGAGTGGCTTCAAGCAATAGACATTTATGCTCTCACACTTCTGAAGGCCAGAAGTCCAAACTCAAGGTGTCTGCAGGGCCATGCTCTCTCTGAAGGCTCTAGGTGAGGATCCTTCCCTGCCTCTTCCTGGCTTCTGGTATTTGCCCGCCATCGTTGGCTTGTAGATACATCACTCCAATCTTTGTCTCTATTGTCACATGGCCTTCCCCCGTCTCTCCACATCGCCTTACCCCTGTGTGTGTCTATCTTTGTGTCGATTCTACTCTTCTTATAAGGATGCCACTTGCATTGAATTAAGGCCAATCCTACTCTGGTAGGACCTCATCATAATTGACATCTTAAATGCATCTGCAGAGATCCCATTCCCAAATAAGGTCACATTCACAAGTGCCAGGGTTAGAACTTCACCATAATCTTCTGGAAGGACACGATTAACCCACAACACCAGGATTACCACATGTGTGCTGATTGCACCTGGCCAGTGGGGCTTAGTTACCTTTACTTGCAATTAACACCTCTATCTTTTCTCTTGGTCATTTTCTTTAAGCACAGGTCTGTTGGCTATCCAAGCAGAGTGCTCTATCCTTGCAGTTCAAAGTGTGGTCCACCTTCAGGCAGCATCCACAGCACTTGGGAGTTTGTTTGAAATGCAGATTCTCAGGTCCCACCTTAAACTCACTGATTTGGGAATCTGCAGTTTAACAAGATCTCCAGGTGATGCATATACACGTCACATTTTGAAAAGCAGTGCTCTAAAAACCAAAGGCTCAGCTTCCTTTTATACTGTTGAATGATTCTGGTTGCTATGAGCACATAATGTCCTTTGCTTAAATAGGAATGAACCATTAAACACTCTTTTCTTAAATACCTTCTAATTATATTTTGAAACGTATTTGAAGTAAAACTGTTCTGAAGTTATGATTTCAAGTGCTCTGATTAGTTTAATCAAAACTAACCAGATCTGAATTACCAAGTGAATCATTGTAAGAATGGAATTATCTCCAGCCTGTGTCACCCAAGTCTGGATGGAGTGAGGGAAGAGGATGATTACTCTGGAAATTAAAAAAAAATTTTTTGTTACCATTTTGGAGGAGAACCACAAAATAGCTGTTCTCAAATGTCAAACGTTTATTTTATGTAGCCCTAGCTAGAACACTGGATAGACGTATTAGGGAGGCATTTTGGGAAGGATTATAAACAGTGATTTCCTAAGAATGAGTTGTTAAAATACAGGATAGACTGCCTCATGAAACTGGGACACTTGTGATTGATGAAGAGAAAAATCTTGTTCTGAAAAGGCAGATTAGGTAGCTTCCAAGGATGTCTCCAACTCAAGATTTCATGTTGTTGCAAAACTACTCCGAGACTGTAAACTTCAGAAGGATGGCTCTTTTCTTCTTGGAACTTATTTCTGGCCTTTGGTTATGAGTCCATGGCCTTGAAATATTTCTAATGTGCATCAGAGTCATAGCTCAGTGAAAATCTGTGTTTTAAGCTCCATTTCAGTATTTATCCTGACGACTATCTTACTTCAACCAGAATAATGGAAGAGCCTTTTATTTGTTGGTGTGTAAGTGTATAGACGCAAATAGCCCGAAGAGCCATTAAGATGGTCCACTGTCAATATAAGAATACAGGTTATTTCTTTTCTTTCTAATACTTTTTGTCAATTAAAACCTCACATGATATGAGTTAACATTGCTTTTATGCCTCATACTGAATGTCTATTTTATATAGTTTTTCTTCCTTACTTGTGTCTACTTTGGGTGTGTCTCTTCAAAACATCTGTTACCCTTTAAAAAATCTGCCTTTTGATGCTTCTCAGAGTCTATTTATACCACAGTAATTGTTACCTTAGGCTTATTTCCCCAATTAGATCCATCCATCCATCCATCCAGTTTATTTTTTTAACAGACATTTTACTGAACATGTATTATGTGTAGGATGTTATTCTAGGTGCTGAAGATACAGCGATAGCAAGAAATATTGCCTGCTCTGGAGAAGGTCACAGGGTAAGAAATACACATGTCATCAACCAGATAGGAAATGTAGATGGTGCTAAACTAAGGGTTTGCCCGAGATGTTACGGGGGCCTTCAGGGGAGCACCTCACTGTCAGGGTAGGGCAGGCTAGTGGTGGAGCTCAGAGGAGTCTTCCCAGAGCGGGTGGGAGGCCCCTGAACTTCATTTGGAAGGAGAGGTGACACCGCCACGTGGCAATGGGGAGCAGAAGCCCCTGACAGAGGGTGCGGGAGCTTGGCGCTTGTTCCACACAAGCTCCGAGTGCTGGTTCCGGGCTGTGTGCAAAGTCTACACCTCTTGATTTGAAGGGATCTGAAAATAATTTATGAACTGCAGCTTCACAATTCTCTAAAAGTCACACCTGGATGTCTGAAAGAGAAGCGAAAGGATGAGAATCAGGCAAGTTCTGTGGCCGTTTTGGTAGGGAAATAACTGAAATGTTTGGCCAGCAAGAAGAGCGGGCTCTCTCAGAGATTTCATTTGTTTAAAGCCACCCGTTCCTCACGTTGGCAGGATCCTGGAGAGGTGGAATGAGAAGTCAGAGCAGAGATGAGACGTGGGCTCTCCTGACGTCCGCTGCCTGCGCTTCCTTCTGGAAGCTTCCAGAAGGAGGGCTTTTCACCGTGTGGATTTCCGCTAAGGCATCTCTCACCCTTTAGAGTCCGACTTGTTCTTTGTTGGAGGCCACTTCCTTTCTCTTAATTAGTTTCATTCACACTATTCTAACCATTGAAAAAAATAGCGAGAGTAATGTTTTGTCCTTGGTTTAATGATTCAGAGCTGGCGGGGTGATGCACTCTTTAGATCCTTTGTTTGCACAGACAAGCACCTCTGAAATAAGGGATGATTTGGGTCCTGGTGGAGAAATAAGAAAAACGGTCAAATCACCTCTTAGAAAAAAACCAAGGGAGATTTTATCTAACTTGCCACTATTCAAAAGAGAAAGACTAAACTTAAATGTTACAAGGACCAGTTAAAAGTGTGGCAACTAATTATCCTTTGTATGTATCCAATTTTTGGTGTGCTTTACTGGTAGGTAGAAATAGATGCCATAGTATCATTTTGGGGGAAAAAAAAAATCCATGTATGAAACGCCCAGTTTAGTTTTTCCTTGCTTGGAGTGAGGTTTTCATTGCTCTGTCACTGAGTTGGCCTTTCTCCGTGTGTGCTGGAATGAACAGGAATCGATCCCCTCTGGTCACGAGCAGATTGGAGGTTTGTGCTTCTTGTCTTCTGCCTCTGCAGAGCTGCTAAGGAGCTACCAGAGAGGAGAGGGCAGGGCTGGTGAAGAATCTAGGTGGGAAGCTCGCGAGTACCATAGGGAAGCGAGAAACATTCTAGGTAAAGTGCGGCCCCATGCTCAGAATAATTAAAAACCTACAGCCTTAGAGGTTTTGTTTTGTTTTCTTAAACAAAGACATAACCCTATTTACAGCATAGCTTGAGCACAAACATTCTTTTTGAATTATCTTTTCACAGAACCATAAAATTAAGTTTCTGCTAATACGCTAGCCTTGATAAGACGCTAAGGCATTATAATGATGCCCTTAACACTGATACATACATAGATATAGATACACAGACAGACGGATATCTATACCTATGTTGGTTTAAGGCTTTATCAGAGTGGTAGAATGTGTCAAAATTGGGCCTGAAACTAGTGGTAAGCCAAGTTAAGAATGTTCTGTAGCTTAACCTAAACTGGACCTTTGGTAGAACTTTAATCTGGCTTTTGTAGCTCATTTTAAAGTAAAGAAAGTTAATAAGGGCTATGTGGATTCAGTCTCGAGGACAGAGTGAGAGGCAATCCTCTGAAGATTTTATTGCCATTGGTTTTAAGAACATGATTGAAGGCAATGAGATCAGCCACATTCTAAACGGTGATAAATTTAGAGACAAAAATCTAATTATAATAGTAGTTCATTAATGTTAAAATAAAAGATCCTACTTTCTGAAAGCAATAATATTTACCGAGGTCCTCCGATGTTTGGGGCACCCAATGAAGCCTTGGTCCCCTCCCTCCAGGACTGTTCCCATGGTGGTCGGAGGTCAGTGGTAGTGAAATAAGGGATGATTTGGGTCCCACAGAAGGTGTCTGTCCTGAAGGAGTGGACACCCCAGCAGAGAAGGAATCTGGGGGCTGGAGGGAGTGAAGGCTGTGAGGGCCTGGGCAGGGGCAAAAAGCCATGCACTTTAATTGAACATTTAGTACCAGTTAAGTAGGGTTCCTACACATGAAGCCTTACCTGATCAGCTCGATGTAAATTTGTTTGGCTCCTGCTGAAACAGACAGTACCCTCAGGTGGAAATGAAAACAAGTCTCCCTGACGCTGGTCTGTGTTGCTGAGTGTTTCTGTGGCAGGTGCATGTGTGTGCCTCTCTGTTCCCTCAAAGTCAGTGGTCAAAGCTGGTTGAATACCAGCATCGAAGAATACATGGTATAGTGTTATTTAGAGGAGAGGGATCTGTTTGATTCTGTAACGTGTAAAGCTAACATGTCTTCCAAGAAGGATTCTGGCTTGGAGGATTGTAAAGGAACATTAGGAAAACTAGAATTACAGAAAGCTGGGAAATACTTTGCGGAGTTTTCTCACACAGTGGCCCTTGAATTAGTGTGTAAAGAATAGTTTTTATTAAGATGAAATCAGTTTTTCCCTTTTGGACTATTTTTAAATCACCATTTGAATGGATGCCAATTCGTAGCCTGCGGGAGTGCCCGCGTCTTGTTCCTGCCCTAGGGAGAGCTCGTCACCGGCTGAGAGGTGGCCTCGGAAGAAGCAGGCACGGCTTAGACTGGAAAGGGTGGGCCAAGTGGAAAGGTAGTGTGATGGAATAGAACCTCCTTTTGCACAATCCGAGTAGCAGGACCAAGTATGGAGCATGTGAAGAACTCAAAAAGGTCCGGTAAGGACTTTATTGTGACAGCAACGAGATGTCAGTAAAATGAATTAGATAAGAGTGACATGTTTAGATCAGTTTAGATCAGAAAGGCTACTGTGGCCTGCAGCATGAGAAGAGATTGGTTGGGGAGTGAGCACTCCAACAGGCAGGGAGAGCTGGAGACTGTCGCGGTTATCCAGGGAGATGCGACAGTGGTCTGAGCTAGCTAGCGAGGATGGAGAGAAGTGAAGGGATTCCAGAGGGAGGGAGAGTTTGATGGGACTTGGACCCATCAGTCAGGGGCTGAGTGGGTGGTTGTTCAGAGTTCGGACTGGGTTAAGGTGCTGTAGTTCATCAAGTCAGAGAACACAGGCAAGGAGTGGAAGTGAGGCTGGCGTGCGTAAGAAGGAAACAAATTCAGAGCTTGAAATCTGGAGTACTGAATTGCAGAAATGAAGTGGCATAGAATAGGAGGAGAACAAAAACAAAAAAGGCTGATACGGGACACAAAATTAACTTGAATGAAGAAAAGATTCACAGCACTTAAATTGAACACTTAGTACTAGTTAACTTGGGTCTCTACGTGCCTTACGTGATTAGTTAAGTGTAAATTTGTTTGATTTCTGCTAAAATAGTACCCTCAAGTGGCAATTGAAACAACAGCAAACCATACATCTCTCAAATGCTGGTCTATACATCAAATATTATAGATTTACAAGCGGGGAGACCTGAGGACAGGCCCCAGGTTGACTGTCTTCAGGAGTTATTTGTGAACTATAACTGATTCAGACTCTTACAATACTTAAAGATGTGTTAGTGAGGATAAAGTTAAGTGATTTGGTCATACCACTGTTTCAAAAGAAAATTTGAAATTCAATAAGTAAGAAGTTATCACAATTTTCTTTTGAAACAGTGCTATGACCAAATCATTTAACTTTATTCTGACCAATCTGCGTAAAATAGCATCGTCCCCTCCAGCCTCTTCTCAGCTTACTTTTCTCCATAGCAGTTATCACCGGCTGATATGCTAAGTATTTACTTGTTTGTTTTTCTTCTGTCCTTTCTCTTCCCCTTACTCATCTAGGATGTTATCTCTACCAGGAAAAGACTTTGTTTTGCTTACTACTATATCCCCAGCGTCTAGCTTAGTTCCCGGCACATATACGCATTTAGTAAGTATTTGTTGAATAACTGTTTTTGAGTAAATAAAATGAATGTCAATTTGGAAATTCAGCACTACCAGGTCATATAATAATAGGCTATCTTAATAAAGAAAATAGACTGAAAAAGTTCTTAAACTACAGAGAAATTTCTGTAATGTACTTTGAATGCACTATAGCTAATTTCACACATATATGTGAAATACACGAATATGTATATACAGTATAATGTACTTATGAATGCGACATAGCTAACTGGCCTTTAAATATAATCACATTTAAACTTTTCCATCTTGGCCACTTTTCTTACCAACGTTTAATCAAAACGTGTATTTTACATACTCAACCTCCACCAAATGAGCTTTTGAAAACCAGTGCATTTGAATCAACAGAAATGTACTTAAATTAACTCTGGACTTCACCTTAAGGGAAATTTTGTAAATATTTGCAAATTAAAACTGTGAAGCCTCAGATGCTCTCAGAGTAAATGAGGCGGTGATATTTCAACAGTATTTTTACAACTCTGAAATAATCTTTAGAACTGTTCTCTTCTTTCTTTTTTTTCCTTTAGTGTAGGAGCACTCCAGCCCGAGTTTCTGGAAGATCAATACCAGATTCCAGAGGTTAGAAGGTTAGATCAGTGTTCCTTCCCGCCCTGTTGATAGCAGGGTAACTTTAATGTTGTGCGTTTCCAGAGTCTGTTTACACAGTCTC
Organism: Phocoena sinus; assembly: GCF_008692025.1. Classification (NCBI taxonomy): domain Eukaryota; kingdom Metazoa; phylum Chordata; class Mammalia; order Artiodactyla; family Phocoenidae; genus Phocoena; species Phocoena sinus. The sequence continues at coordinate 7,295,038 of NC_045774.1, read as the reverse complement.
AGAACCCTGAGTCTTGTGTGTGTGTTGAAGATTTCTCTTTCATCGGAGTGCACCCCCGGCCCCCCAGGACTGACAGGTCTCCCAAAGCCTCCACGCCCGCGTGTGAGCTGTGAGCGTTACATCCATCCCTGTTTCTGAGGATGGCATCTACGTTTGGCGACGATCCTCTTGCTAAAGTTCACAAAGCACTTCAAAGTCAGGAGTCGCCGCCTAACCCAGGCCGCGATGCCCTTCCCGGGGCCCTCGGTGCACGCCCCCCGCTGACCACCTGGGAGCACCGGCGCGCACAGCCCACCGCACACTCCCCGCGAGCGGAGCCAGACGGCGGCGGCGGCGGCGGCGGCGAGACCCAGCCCCCGGGGCAGAGCGCCGCTACCCCAACCTGCTAGCTGTCTGCCGCCCGGTCTCCCACGCCTCCACCCCTCCCCTCCCCTCCTCGGCCTTCCCCGCCGGTCCATCCCCGCGCCCGCCGCCGCCTCCCTGGGAAGCTTGTCCCTCGCCACCCGCCGTAGCCCGGCGCTGGCCGGTCGCCGTCTCCAAGATGGCCGCGGCGCGAGCGGCTCCTGCGGCGGGCTAGAGGCGGAGGCGGAGCCGAGTCACTCCTGCACTCCGGGGCTCCGGTCCCCCGCGCCAGGCTGCAGCTTACTGCCCGCCGCGGCCATGCGGGGCTCCGTGCACGGATGAGAGAAGCCGCCGCAGAGCTGGTCCCGCCGCCCGCCTTCGCCGTCACTCCCGCCGCCGCCATGGAGGAGCCGCCGCCGCCGCCGCCGCCGCCGGAACCCGAACCCGAGCCGGAGCGCTGCCGGGCGGCGAGGTGAGTGGGGCTGCCGCGGCGGGCCCGGCGCAGAAAGCGGGTCTCGTCCTGGCCCGAGCTTGGTCGGGGGCACGAGGGGGCGTGGGGGCCTCTGCTTCCCGCCAGGTGGTGCGGGAGCATCCAGGCTGCCGGGCCGGAGGGGCGGGGTGCAGCCCTGGACGGAGGGCACGGCGGCCGGGTCGGCCCAGGGACTCCTGCCGGGGCGCCGCAGGTCCGGCCAAGCGCTTAGCCCGCCGACCCTCGTTGCAGCATCGCCGCGCGCCGGGAATGCGGCGGGGCGGGAGCGTAGCGGGGCGCCCCTGGTCCTGCTGGGACTGGCACCCCTCCCCCTCCCCCCCTCCAAGGCTTCCGAACCGGCGCCGCGCTGAAACTACGCCCCTCGTTACTAAGCGAAAATGCTACCTCCCCTTCGCCCCCGCTCAAGTAAAGAGGTAGACGCTCGTGAAGCAGATGCACACTGGCTGTTTCCCCTTCGTTCTCCCCCTGCCCTCCGTTTGTCTCCCCCCGAGTGTGCCTGTGCAAACAGGTTGGTTTCTCTTTCTGAGGGTCCTTCACCGGCCGTGAGTAGTGGCGTTGTGCAGATTGTTGCGCACACGTGCACATCAAGTGAAGGATTGATTTGTCCAAAACTTTGCTCCCACAGGAAGCTGTAATATGGAACTTTGGTACCCAAAGCATTCGTTGCATTCTGTTCCCTAGGGGGCTCTGTTACTGAATTCTTATGTCATTTTTCTGATCGGGAGATGAAATTCACCATAACTAAGAATTTCCCTCTTATGTGCCTCCAGTTTGTATGTTCAAATGACCTCTTACCCCTGTCTTTTGCATCCCAGTGTAAACTTGCAAACTGCTGCCCCCTGTCCCCTGTAAGGAAAATACTTCCACGTCTCCTCTTGCATCTTGCTATCTTGCTCTGTAGTTGCAGGAATAAGGGACTTAAGTGTCCTCTTTCTTTTTCCTCCTTAAAGAAATTTTAAACAAAATCTGCAGCTGTAGTTAGAACTGAATACAGGAACCACATTCGTGCTTGTTATGACCCAGTCGGCCCAAACAGATTTGTTTGGTTTTTACAGGCTGTGAAGAAAGTCGTTCTTCATTTTCCTTAACTCTGAGGTACTAACGAGATACTCTTGTGAACTTTTAGGGAACAGCTTCTGTAAATAATGGTACATGGTGTAATGAGAATTCATTTTGGTCCTTTGGAATACATCTAACATTTTTAGAACTTTTGTCAGAAAGTTTATTATATAAATTTGGTAGTAGATTCATACTTTGAGTATTTTGACTCCTTTATGTTTTTCTTTAAAAATAATAATAGCGAACACTTACTAATCGTTTAAAATGTGCCATTTCCTTTGCTTCTGTTAACCCATTTAATCTTGACCAACAACCTTATGAGGAACATACTATTACTGTCTCTTTTTAAGATGAGGAAACTGAGGCACAAAGTTAAGTGTTTTGTCCAAGGTTTCACAGTTAGTGCTGAACTCAGGTCTGGCTGCACATTCCCTGCTCTTAACCGCCATGAAGAAGAGAGTTGATTTCATTATACAAACGGGCAGATCAGAAGTTATAATTCTGTATAACTATACTCTGGGGAAAAAATGGATGTGAACATTCTTAGGTAAAAGGAACAGAGAGAATTGCAAATGTGCTGTAAAAAATGACTGTTTCTCTAATGATAAAAAGAAGTCTTTAGTTTTCAGCCAGGTTTCTGTCTTTGTTATAGTAGAAATAGGTCAGGATAATCGGCTTCAACTTTAAGTGAACAGCACTGTACAGAACAAGAAGATCTTAGAAATATTTTTCTTAGCAACATTGCAGTTAATTGTAGATCATTAGTAAAAGATGCTTCAGGGGCTCTGCAGTTGTTTATTTGAATTTCTTTTACCTGTGTTTTTAACCATTTTAAAGAGGCTCAACATGCATTTTCAAATAATGCTAGATGCCACATTTAACGCATAGGAGACCAATAACGTGACTTGTGCTACTAGGTTAACTGGTTTGGGACAGACCAGAATAAAGCTCCATGTGCCATCTTTGTTCATGCGCTTCATGTCGATGTGTCATTGATGAGGAAGGCTGATCTGATGCACAGGTCTTTTGTGGAAAGCAGGCCCGCACACGTTGGCCAGTGCAGCAGTGCGGCAGGTGCCAGCCCAGTACATCTGCTCAGCGCGTGCTGATGTGAGAGTTATGCAATGACCGGGGAACACAAAACAGGTTGAGAAGCGACAGTGCTCTTATGGGTTTACTGCCTGTTGTCAGTGGTGGATACTTCTTGTCCTTGTTTTTGATAAATAATTCATGATAAGGATAGCAGTTGTTATTGTTAGTGATTAAACTTAGAAATAAGCATTCCTTATAATTTCTTTTTTAAGCTTCTGGGTCAGTTGTAGGAGGATCCTGAGATTATAAGGAGAGCTTTTAAAACTAATTTGGAACAATTTTGTGATTTCTTGAAGCTGCGTTTAAAAGAAACACAGATCTTGGCTATTAAGGCTGATACGAGACTGCTCCTATCTCCTGTAAGCTTTCATAAAAATGTTTACGTTAGGGCTTCCCTGGTGGCGCAGTGGTTAAGAATCCGCCTGCCAAATGCAGGGGACACAGGTTCTAAGCCCTGGTCCGGGAGGATCCCACATGCCGCGAGCAACTAAACCTGTGCGCCACAACTACTGAGCCTGCGCTCTAGAGCCCGTGAGCCACAACTACTACTGAAGCCTGCGTGCCTTGAGCCTGCGCTCCTCAACAAGAGGAGCCACCGCAATGAGAAGCCCACGCACCGCAACCAAGAGTAGCCCCCGCTCACCGCAACTAGAGAAAGCCCTTGTGCGGCAACAAAAACCCAGTGCCAAAATAATAAATTTTAAAAAATAAATTAAAAAAAAAAAAATAGCCTCCTTGTTCTCATTTATTGGCCTGTGTAAAGTACTTGTTACATGAAATAACTTTTTTTAACCAGTGACTTTATTTACTTTTTATAATATGGTTCTTATAAGTTCATTTGAAAAAATGGGTTTCACTACTAAAAAAGTACTTCAATATTCTGTCCCTCCTAGGTGGTTTGATCTCTCCCTCTCCTTGAATGTCCCCTTGGAGCCTGCTTGTTTCAGTCTTGCCACTGGATGTCACTTATTTATTCTCCTTAGCGAAACCCACCTTACGGTGCAGCTGCAGGCTCTCCTGGCAGCATCAGTGATGGGCGTGGCTTGAGACCCTTACTAGGGGAGATACTGTTGGCAGGGGTGGCTTTAGGCAGAGAAGCAGTGACCACACAGCAGTAACAAAGGGCTCCAGTGATAGCAGAAGCTCCTTCATGTTCTGAAATGGGGACAGCTCGTCTTTCAAGAAGGACTTTGTGGTTCCCTTTTTTTTTTTTTTTTTTTTTTTGCGGTACACGGGCCTCTCACTGCTGTGGCCTCTCCTGTTGCGGAGCACAGGCTCCGGACGCGCAGGCTCAGGGGCCATGGCTCACGGGCCCAGCCGCTCTGCAGCATGTGGGATCTTCCCGGACTGGGGCACGAACCCGTGTCCCCTGCATCGGCAGGCGGACTCTCAACCACTGCATCACCAGGGAAGCCCTTGTGGTTCCCTTTAATTGTCATATTGTTAGAAGTTGCTTCTACTTCTTTCACTTGCGTTCTCTTAATGTCTTGTAAATCTTGTTCTGAGCCCTACTGAAATAAGGGGATATAAAGTCTTGATTGTTTACTGGATACGTTGCCTTAATAACTTCCTGTTACTTAATAATTCCTTATTCTTCAGTGATTATAATTTTTACTCATAGCATGCTGTTGTTTTAGCCTTCTCATTTGACCAGGTGGTATGTATTGTTTATAAGGACACTTTGATGCCTCCAGTCAGTAGGCCATTGGAAATAATTTCTTTAAAGAGAAAATGGGGGAAATGTTGGAAAAAGAGTTTGGCCAGTGACTGCTGTGGGTCTTTATAAGCTGGCATTCCCTGGGCAGCATACGGTAAGCAAGGTTCAGGTACTGTGCTTCAGCTCCTACTTGGCTTTGTCTGTACCTGCTGGGTCAGTGTATTCTTTTGCCTGTAGAAAGCCAAAGTATAATTAAGAGATTGATTGGTAAGCATGACATCAGCTAGGGAAATTAGTTGAATGATCTTAGTGAGTAATGTTAACAGACCAGGTTGGCTTGCATCCCTAACAGGCATACCCCCTGCTTCTAGGATGAGAGGCAGGTAACAAGAGTCTTACTCTTAGGTTTTCGTTTCCCTAGGCTTCACACGGGCTGCTGTTTTTCTTTTCCCTCTGGTCACTAACTTCCCTCAGTTTGTTAGGTTACAGTGTGTTTGTTTTTAATCTTCAGTCTTACTTTAACTAGATTATGACAAACCTTGCTTTTCCTGCTTTACTTTGAGGTATATTGTATCCTTGTCCCTTAAAGACATCTGTTTAAAAAACCCTCAGTGGTAGATTTTTACTAATGGTAAGTCTCAGAGGATCACCTAACTGTCTTCACCCTCCTCATAATCCACTCCTCTGACCCTGCCCCCAACAAAGAGTCCTTTGGCGTAGTTTCTGGAAAAGGTGTGGCAAAGATGTCAGTGGTTGGTGCTTTCGTAAAATGCTTTTTGACTCCTGTGAGTATTGTGTTCAAAAAAGATCATGATGGTATGTGGTTTATCTGGATTTGTCATAAAATTAAATTTATTTTTATTTTTTTAATAAATTTATTTATTTTTGGCTGCGTTGGGTCTTTGTTGCTGTGCGCGGGCTTTCTCTAGTTGCGGCGAGCGCAGGCTACTCTTCCTTGCGGTGCACGGGCTTCTCATTGCGGTGGCTTCTCTTGTGGAGCACGGGCTCTAGGCGCGCGGGTTTCAGTAGTTGTGGCTCAAGGGCTCTAGAGCGCAGGCTCAGTAGTTGGGGTGCACGGGCTTAGTTGCTCTGCAGCATGTGGGATCTTCACGGACCAGGGCTGGAACCCGTGTCTTGGTCTCCTTCTTTGCCTTGTTAATTCTTCCTCCTCCTCCTGGTCTTCTTTTAAGCATTGCTTACTTCAGGGTCAGCCTTCCCTTAACCTCATACCCCTTCACTAGAAGTTAGATTAAGTCCCTCTGTTCTGAGTCTTCCCAGTCCGAGTGGTTCTCCACCATGTTCTGGCATCTCACCATTTGTAATTATCTACTTGAATGAACGTTTGTTTATTGTCTCTTGGCCTCAATAGCCATCAGACTCCAGGAGGGCAGGGACGTGGTTGTTTGGCTCACTTTTAGGTCTCTGTTCCTGGCACAGTGTCTAATGAGTGCTAGGCTCTCCACAGGTACTTGTTGGATGGAGGAGGCAGTGGATATATTGGAGGGCACAGAGGTGTTGGTACTAGACAGACAGGCTTTGAATCTTACCTTTTAATTAGTAGCCTCTGATTTGGGGAAAGTTACTTAACTTCTCTCAGAGTCAGTTTGCTCCTTTGAAAATCAAATAATAATAGCACCTCCTTCGTAGGTTGTTACTAAATTAAATGAGATAATGGCCTTTTATATAAAGTGCTCCGTAATTTAGTTCTCTTTATTAATTTCTTTGCTTTTTATTTTTTCATTTAAAGTGAAAAGGGAGGAAGTCCATCGTAATTAATTTTCATAAAAAGCCATCAGGTATGTTTTGAGGCTAGGTACATTTTAAAATAGCTGCAGTAATCTTTATTCAAGAAACATTTGTTTTTTCCATGTCTGTTGAAGGCATAGGAGAAAGAGGATTTGGGGACCTGGCTTTTCCAGATTCCCTCTTTCGCTTCAACTGTGATTATTTTGCATATTCCTAAAGGTGTTTGGAATTTTGACACGAGCATCATAAATCATGACACTAAAATCAGAAGTGTTTACACTGCAGGTTGAATGACTCCTTTAGGTCATCAGGCACAGCTCAGTCTTTTTTTCTCTGGAACTTCTTTTTAGTTGTTTGTTTAACTTGACATGTCTTTACAACTTAGATTACTACTGTTTTCATTTTTTTAAATGTTGTGCATTATATTTAAGAGTAATATTTTCCAAATTGGTCTAGCTGTTGCCTTAGAAAAGTGAATGAAATCACTTTTCTAAATCAGTTAGAAATCTCTCTGATTATAAAAGTAACACATGTCAATTGTAGAAAAATCTGAAAAGTATAAAGAAGAAAATAGCCAGTCATAATCCTACCATCTAAAAATAGTCACCATTAACATTTTGGCATATTTCTTTCCTGGGCTTTACCTCTTTACCTCTGTGTGTGTGTGTGTGTGTGTGTGTGTGTGTGTGTGTGTGTGTGATTTATATATTGGTTTGGCCAAAAAGTTCGTTTGGTATTTTCCTGTTAAGACAACTAGCAGTGCTTAGTTGTCTTTAATTTCATTCCAGACAATTTTGTTGGGTTGCATTGTGACATATACCCTAACATATCAGTGTGCATTTAAAGAAAAAACTTATCAAAATTGGTGGATTTTTGTGTAGCCATTTTAATATTGCAGGTGGAAGGAAAAAAGCAACATTTTCAGCATATTATGCTTTATTATTTCAAGAAAGGTAGAAACGCAACTGAAACCCAAAAATGATTTGTACGGTGTGTGGAGAAGGTGCTGTAACTGATCGAACATGTCAAAAGTGGTTTGCGAAGTTTCGTGTTGGAGATTTCTCGCTGGATGATGCTCCACAGTCAGGTAGACCAGCTGAAGTTGATTGTTCTCATTAATTGAGAACAATCAGTGTTATACCACGGGGGAGATGTCCGAATTCTCAAAATACCTGCATCAAGCATTGAAAATCATTTGCACCAGCTTGGTTACATTAATCGCTTTGATGTTTGGGTTCCACATAAGTTAAGTGTATTTCCGCATGCGATTCTCTACTGAAACGTAAGGAAAACGTTCCGTTTATAAAACAAATTGTGATGGGTGATGAAAAGTGGATACTGTACAATAATGTGGAATGGAAGAGATTGTGGGGCAAGTGAAATGAACCACCACCAACCACAGCAAAGGCCGGTCTTCATCCAGAGAAGGTGATGTTGTATATATGTTGGGATTGGAAGGGAGTCCTCTATTATGAGCTCCTTCCGGAAAACCAAACGATTAATTCCAACAAGTACTGCTCCTAATTAGACCAACTGAAAGCAGTACTCGTCAAAAAGCGTCCAGAATTAGTCAGCAGAAAACACATAATCTTCCGTCAGGATAACGCAAGGCCGCGTGTTTCTCTGATGACCAAAGACTGTTACAGCTTGGCTGGGAAGTTCTGATTCATCTGCCGTTTTCACCAGACACTGCACTTTGGGATTTCCATTTATTTCCGTCTTTACAAAATTCTCTTAATGGAAAAAATCTCAATTCCCCGGAAGACTGTAAGAGGCACCTGGAACAGTTCTTTGCTCAAAAAGGTAAAAAGTTTTGGGAAGATGGAATTATGAAGTTGCCTGAAAACTGGCAGAAGGTAGTGGAACAAAAGGTGAATATGCTGTTCAATAGAGTTCTTGGTGAAAATGAAGAATGTGTCTTTTATTTTTACTTAAAGACTGAAGGAACTTTTTGGCCAATCCAGTATATAAATTACATATATGTTTATATATATATATATATATATATATATATATATATATATATATATAAATTTCCCCTCCATACATTCTTTTTTTTTTTTTTTTTTTTTTTTGCGGTAAACGGGCCTCTCACTGTTGTGGCCTCTCCCGTTGTGGAGCACAGGCTCCGGACGCTCAGGCTCAGTGGCCATGGCTCACGGGCCCAGCCGCTCCGCGGCATGTGGGATCCTCCCGGACCGGGGCACGAACCCGTGTCCCCTGCATCGGCAGGCGGACTCTCAACCACTGCGCCACCAGGGAAGCCCCCCCTCCATACATTCTATCTTTAGAAGCTACTATATCATGAGCACTTTCCCATGTTTTAAACATATTTAATGACAAACAATATTCCTCTTTATTGGAATACTGTAATTTAACTGTTTTTGAATTACTTTGACTAGAGTTCTATAAATCCTGACTCATTCCACTGGTGTGATCTCAGAGTTGTTTAAAGAGGCCATCAGAAGCCTCTACCTGAAAGTATAATACATGGGAGAGTCCTTTTCCACAGGCCCTGAGATGGCCCTTCTTTGTTGAAGACAGGCACCCTGGACTGTAGCCGAGGCTAGGTGCTTTCAGGGAAGCAGCCGAGTAAAACAAGCACCTGTCTGTAGGTGATGGAAAACTTAAAGTGGGATGTAGTGATTCTTATTACACAGTATTGGGGGTAATCTCTGTCTGCCAGTGGGAGCCTCTGTTATGTAGCAGCTGCCTCCTGACCCCCATTGAGTGTTTTCTGATGTTTCTATTCCAGGAAGCTGCTTGTGATCTTAATTAATTTAACTAGTCCTTTGTTGGACTTTTAGGGTGTTTCCATTTCTTTAGCTATTATAAGCAACAATGTTATGAACATTCTTTTTGGCTCAGTCTTTATGTATATCCCAGATATTTTATTAGAATAAAATCCTGGAAATGAAATTACAGTATTAAAGAGTATACCTATATATATATTTTAGGTATAATCTGTTCCTCTGTAAGTACAGAATTTTACATATTGAATTATATATAATAGAGGCAACTATATAGGCAATTCACAGAATTTGATAATACAGAGATGAAAGAGAAAGAGAGGCCAATTGACCAATTAGGTGGGACCCGGTAGGTTCCCTCAGGTTTTTTTATTTTAAATTTTTGTGTAATATTTGCTGTTGTGTAATGTAACACAGACATTTGTATAATATATATATGAAATGCATAGCATGATAAATTATCTAGAAGTGAACTTGCTCTTGTAAAGATCACCTGTGTGAAGAAAGCAGCATCCTAGAGACCCCCTCTGCCCCCGCACGGTCACTACCCTCCTCTCCTCGTTGCCCTGACACTTAGTGATATTTCACGTCTTTCATGCCACGTGACGTTCATGAGATTCACCTATGTTGTTTTGGGTGATAGTGGTTCTTTTATTTTGGTCACTATGAAGTAGTTCATTGTGTAACTGTATCACAGGGTGTTTTTATCCGCTCAGGGTTTGGGGGGCTTGTTTTTTACCATTGGAGTCGTTGTTAGGTGTTAGTTTAGTAGCGCTGAAGTATATTCACTCAGACTGTGGCAGATCTCCGGAACGCTTCATCTTGCAAAACGGAGACTCTGTGTCCAGTAAATAACAACTCCCCTCTCCTCTCCCCTACCCCCTGGTCCAGGGAGCTTTCTGGGTTGGAGATCTGCCTACCCTCAGATTTAGCTAGAAATAGGGAGGCCATGAATTTCACTTGAAGTCTGTTTGTGAGCAGACCTTTCAATACATCCCTACACAAATTTGCCACTCAAAGGTAGCTAAATTCGAAACTCCTTTAAGCTTAAGGTCCAGGCCAAATAGACCTCATCCACACTGAACATCTCTCCCCTTCCTGAACATGGCATCTTTTTTCTCAACTTCTTGCCTTTGAGTAGATTGGTTCCTGTGTGTCAACTACCCTTTCCTCACTTTTCTACAGCAGTCATTTCAAATGGCACTTGTCTTCTGAATCCTCTCACAGTCTCCTAGGCAGATAGATAATACTTGTATTATGTGTAAGTGTAACGTAAAACATGCCCTGTCTTCAAGGGATTTATAATTTAGTTAAGGAGAAGAGATAAGGTAAATAGAAGCTTTATAATTCATGGTCTGGTGCAGAAATGGTAAGTTTACATCTATCATCTACCTGTGTACCATCATTCAGATAGTATAACATGTTTTATATAATGATTACAATGAACTTGTAAAATAGATGTGCATTTTTCAGATGGAGAAAGTGAGTCTTTAAGAGATGTATTAGTTCAGGGGACTTCGCTGGTGGTCCAGTGGTTGGGACTCCTGGCTTTCACTGCAGGGGGCACAGTTTCAATCCCTGGTCTGGAAAGTAGGATCCTGCGTGCTGTGCGGTGCGGCCAAAAAAATAAATAAAGGGGAGAGAGAGAGATAGATAGAGAGAGAGAGAGAGAGAGAGAGAGAGAGAGAGAGAGAGAGAGAGAGAGAGACAGATGTGTTAGTTTAGAATACCTGGAGTCAGGACACATTCATCCTTGTTATGCTTCAGAGTCTGTGGTCCTGTGTTTTATACGCTATCTCCTTAGGCATACATGTGAAAGGATGTGGTGAAGGATTTAAATAATAGTTTATTGTAGCAGCAAAAGATATCAAAAGGATGATTAATTGCCAAGTAAATTATACAGGGGTGAGAAGAGGACCCTCTAGACTGAGGTGGGCATGATATATTATCTGAACATATTGTGAGCGTTTGCCATGTTAGTAAAAATATTAAAACATCATTTAAAAATAGCTGTATAATTTCAGTTTATGGTCATGCTCTAAACCATTTACATGATTACCAGTTTCTTGCTGTCCTAGGTAGCACTGCAGTGAAGCTGCTGATCCGCAGCTCTTAATGCTCTTCTGGCTGCTCTTGTAAAGTCATTTCCTGAATGTAGAATTTGAAAGGAGTTTGAACACAGTTCAGAGTTTTAATATCTACTGTTAAACATTTTCTTCTGAAAAGATTATATGAATGTATAGGCCACAAATAGTGCTTATCTTACTAGATTTCTAGCTTTGAGTATTATTATAAAAAGTCTTTGCTAATTTAATAGCCCGGAAAGGGTTATCTTGTTTTAATTTGAGTGTCTGGTTACTAAATAGGTGGAACTATTTTCATGTTTTATTGCTACTTAAATTTATTTTGTGAATTATCTTTTTATATTCTTTGCTTATTTTGCTGTTGGTATCTTAGGGTTTTTCTTGCCAGTTTTTTTTCTTTTTTTTTTTTTTTGCGGTACACGGGCCTCTCACTGCTGTGGCCTCTCCTGTTGCGGAGCACAGGCTCCGGACGCGCAGGCTCAGCGGCCATGGCTCACACTGGCCCAGCCACTCTGCGGCATGTGGGATCTTCCCAGACCGGGGCACGAACCTGTGTCCCCTGCATCGGCAGGCGGACTCTCAACCACTGCGCCACCAGGGAAGCCCTCTTGCCAGTTTTAATGAGTCTTTTTTTTTTTTTTTTTAACATCTTTATTGGAGTATAATTGCTTTACACTAATGACTCTTTTATAAATTAAGGACATTTTTTTTTCCAGGTTAACTTTTAGTATGTTTAGTTATTATTTTTTTATATATTGAAGTTTTAAATGTTCACATAGTTAAATATTTTCTTTTAAATTTTCTTCCATTTCTTTAAAGCTAGGAAGTCCAACACATGTAATTAAGGGAAAATCATTTCAGACCCATTTTTTCTGGAAAAATACCATAAGTACCATTTTCTATATTTTATGGAAAAATACCATAGCTTACATAAACTGTAAGCCATAAAAGAGCTTATAATGTAGGTTTTATGTATTTTTATATCACTGTAAATCTTGTCTAATAGCTATGCACATGGTAGATACTGCCTAAGTATCTGTTGATGGAACGAATGAGTTAATTCAATGAATTATCACTGACAAGACTTTAATAATTTTACTGGTTCTTGGCACCTCTTCCTTTGTACTCCCTTTCTGTTCTCATTTTCTGAGAATTTGTGAACTAATAAAAGACAAAGGAGTGTCTTTTTTTAAGGCTCCGTATGCAAGATTTCTATTCCTTTTTGCATCGCTGGATACTACATCTTACATACCTGGTAAGAGCTCTCCTCTTAGAATTGCTCTCTGAATGAGAGTTGATGTAGAACCTGTCATAAGATCCCTAATTCCCCTTGTTTTAGTAGAAATAGGATTGCCTTCTGTTCAAATCCTGCTCATTTGCTAGTGCTTTTTCAAATTATTTTGTTAGAATTTGAATAATAGGTGATTAAAGTAAGGTAATTTGGTTATGTAGAGATCTGTACCATACAGTTTCCCAAATGTTTTGCTGTTCAAAATTTCTTCAAGACATGAAAAAGTGAGATAGCCCCTTTTTTTTTTTTGGTGCTAAAAGCTTGTACTGACCTTAAAGTATATATATTTGAATTCTTAAACATTCCATTTCTAGGCTATCAGAAAGTATTCTAACTGAAACTGGGTTTTACATGGAGAGTAAGAGAACTATAGGAGTAGGTGTCTTGCCTTTACGTATTTATTTTTTTTGAAATAGCTTTCTGCCAATCAAGAGGTCCTTGGTTCATATCCGAGGTGTCCCCACGTAAAAAAAAAAAAAAAAGGGAAGGGAAAAAGAAATAAAATAAATTTATTGAGATATAATTCATATGGCATACAGTTCGCCCATTTAAAGTGTCCAGATTGGTTGTTTTAGTGTGCTCGAAGGTATGTGCAAACATCACCTGGTCAATTTTCGAGTGTTTTAATTACCTCAGAAAGAAACCTGGTACCCTTCAGCTACTGCTGCCTCCCACCCCCCATCCCTCCCAGTCCTAAGCAACCATTAGTCTACTTTCTGTGTCTGAACATGTTTTATAAATGGAATCATATAATACATGGTCTTTTATGACAGCTTTTATTTAGCCTAATGTTTGCAAGTTTCATCCATGTTGTACCATGTATGAGTCCTTCATTCCTTTATTTGGCTGAATAATGTTTCACTAAATGCATATGCATTTTGCTTATCCATTCTTCACTCGATAGACGTTGGGTTGTTTCCACCTTTTGGCTAGTATGAGTGATGCTGCTATAAACATTCAAGTGTTTATACAGTTGTTTGTGTGGACATATGTTTTCATTTTTCTTGCATATATATACCTAGGAGTCTAATTGCTGGCTCATACGTTTTTCAAACTGGCTGCACCACTTGACATTCCCACCGACAGTGTTTGAGAGTTCTGATTTCTTCACATCCTTGCCCATGCTTGTTATTGTATGACTTTAAACTATTTATTTATTTATTTTTGGCCGCACTGCAGAGCACGTGAAATCTTAGTTCCCTGGCCAGGGATCGAGCCCGTGCCCCCTACATTGGAAGTGCGGAGTCTTAACCACTGGACTGCCAGGGAAGTCCCTTTCTGACTTTTTGATTATAACCACCCTAATGGATGAAAAGTACTATCTCATGGTTTTGATTTGTATTTTCCTAGTGGTGGTGAGCATCTTTTCAGGTGCTTGTTGGCCATTTGTATATCTTCGGAGAAGTGTGTATTCAGATCCTTTCCCCATTTTTAATTGGTTTATTTGTCTTTTTATTATTGAATTATGTTCAGGTATGTTTAAAGGAGAACATGAACATTGGAGAAAAATAAAAGATATTAAAAAAAACCCAAATGGAATGTCTGAAGATGAAAAATACAGTATCTGAAATGACAAATACACTGGTTGGGATTATCAACAGAGTAGGCACTGTAGAAAAAATTTTGAACTTGTGGACATAGCAATAGAAACTATGCAAAATGTAGTACAGAGAGTACACCGACTAGAAAAAAATGTATAGAACATCAGCGACATATGGGATAATATCAGGCCCTCTGCATGTCTGTAATTGGAGTTCCTGAAAGAGGAAAGCGAGGGGGGGAAACTGAAAAACATATTTTAAGAAATATGGCTGTAAATGTTTCACATTTGATGAACAAACACTATAAACCCATAGATTCAAACAGTTCAATGAGCCTCAAGAAAGATAAACCCAAAATTATCACTGGAAAATCACTGCTTAAATCTCTTTTTCTTCCATGGTTTCTACCCTTGTATGTCAGTTTTATAAATAACTTTATTCTTTTTTTGTTAAAATAAATTTATTTTATTTCTTTATTTTTGGCTGCGTTGGGTCTTTGTTGCTGCGCGCGGGCTTTCTCTAGTTGCGGCGAGTGGGGGCTACCCTTCGTTGCGGTGCGTGGGCTTCTCATTGCCGTGGCTTCTCGTTGTGGACCACGGGCTCTAGGTGCATGGGCTTAAGTAGTTGTGGATCGCAGCCTCCAGTAGTTGTGGCTCACGGGCTCTAGAGTGCAGGCTCGGTAGTTGTGGTGCACGGGCTTAGTTGCTCTGTGGCATCTTCCCAGACCAGGGCTCGAACCCGTATCCCCTGCATTGGCAGGTGGATTCTTAACTGCTGTGCCACAAAGGAAGCCCCAATAACTTTATTCTTGTAATTGTTTTCTTCTGCGTTCACGTCTCTAGTAATGTATTACATGAAACATTCTCCTTTTATCTCATTCACCAAACCATTGTGTTCCATGTTTGCTTAAATTTTTTTTCCAAGAGGCTTTGCCTTTATTGTATTTAGTTGTAGCCTTGCTTATGAACCATTTAAGGATTTTTCTAATTATTCCTAAATTAATTGGGCTGTTAAATTAAATGTTAATTTATTTTAATTAACCACTTTTACAAGAAGCATGGAGGACGGTGTCATTCCAAACGTAAAACAACAGAGTGTCACAAAAGATTGAAAATTGCTGTCTTATTTGGTGCACTTGACATTGATGTGATTTAGAAGTCAGCTTTGGGCAAAGCCAGTGTATGTGGTCTGGAGGGGGGTCGTTATTCTTGCCTAGTGCGGGTGGAAGCAACCTCGTAGCTTGAGTATTGATTTGAATTACTTATTCATCTGATACCTTTATCCTTTGAATGTCTGTTTAGTATATGTCAGGATGAGATATTTTGAAAGGAGAACCCTGCTAACTGTGGTAAATATTGTCTAGGTCCATGCTTCTATACCCTTTGTGGGTCATAGACTACATTTGAGAATCTGATAAAGCTATGGACTCTTGACTCCAAAAATGGATGTGATTAAAATTTACAGTCAGTTTCAAAGGACTCATAGTCTCTATGATGGAGATATAAAGTAATATAGTTTTGATACTTTATTTTTTACATTCCCTGTATTTTGTACATGTTGCACTTAATTTTATACTGTGAGATACTTCTCTTTGGAAACTGTGAGTGGTGTTTATATACTCACGGGCCTTCAGGCCCGACATTTCCAGTTAATTACACATTAGCCTTATGTATTCAACTGCAGTTACCAATTATGTTCTTAGTGAAGGAAACTATAAAATTAAAAATAGGAGCTTCTTTCTAAAATTTTTTTAGGTACATTATAATTATTTCCCCCAGTTTATATAGTTTTTAGTTAGAAGAAAGTTATATTTTTCATGAGACAAACTTTTTTTTTTTTTTTTTTTGGTACGCGGGCCTCTCACTGTTGTGGCCTCTCCCGCTGCGGAGCACAGGCTCCGGACGCGCAGGCTCAGCGGCCATGGCTCACGGGCCCAGCCGCTCCGTGGCATGTGGGATCCTCCCGGACCGGGGCACGAACCCGTGTCCCCTGCGTTGGCAGGCGGACTCTCAACCACTGCGCCACCAGGGAAGCCCATGAGACAAACGTTTTGTCTGTCTTTAATTACACCTTTGATGTTGAATAGTGTTTTATTTCTTAGATGTTAACTTGCCATTTTTTTTTTTTTTTTGCGGTACGCGGGCCTCTCACTGTTGTGGCCTCTCCCGTTGCAGAGCACAGGTTCCGGACGCGCAGGCTCAGCGGCCATGGCTCACGGGCCTAGCTGCTCCGCGGCACGTGGGATCTTCCCGGACCGGGGCACGAACCCATGTCCCCTGATTCAGCAGGCGGACTCTCAACCACTGCGCCACCAGGGAAGCCCCAACTTGCCATTTTTAAGGATTTCATAACTCCTCTCAAGTGAACAATTCTTTTTTTTCCTCCTCTGTTGGCTCCTGGCAGGTGAATTGGTCTTGCTTGTTGGCCTAGTGTAGACAGAATAGTTGTTTAGATTGACTTTAAGATTGAATAGTTGAGAGGCCTTGTGTGTTATATCTTTATGCCTGTCTGCTAGTGTAAGGTGATGTGGGAAATACTTTGACGAGAAAGGTCAGTTCACTCATGCCCTTCCCCTACTTAATGCTCTTTGTGGCTGCACCTTTCTTCTAGGATGAATCTGCTTTAGCGTAATCTGATGACTGCCTGCCCCTTTGGGTGCTCTTGTTTGCTCTGCCCTCTACTGTAGGCCATCATGGCCTTTATGTTTCTCAAATGAGCTGTGGGCTCTTCTGTCTCAGCCACTCCCCCTCACCCCCCTTCTGGTCAGTGCCTTCAGAGCTTCTGAGTTTCCGTTTAAGTGTTCCTTCTTTGGAGATGTATTCTTTATTATCACCCTATGGGTTCTTTAGGCTGGATCCTGTCTGCTGGTATGCTTTGTAATCTTCCTTCACAGCATAATGAAGAACTGCACTTTAAAGACTTGTGTGTGTGTACTTATATGCTAAATACCTCGTTCTTTCTATAGGTCGAAAACTTTAAGAGGGAAGGCATGGTGATTCTCTTGTTCACTATTGTATGTTTCCTCAACTCCTAGCACAGCACTTGTCCAGTAGGGCCGATGGTGAATGAAGTGAAGGTCTAATGGTGTAGTTGACACACATGCGCACATAGTGCAGTATGAAACAGTTAATATGTGTTTTCAACTGTAAATAGATAAATCATTGGACTAGAGACCCAAGGAACAAAAAGCTGAAAGGGAATGAAAGAAAATAACATACATTTAAAAATTTTATATCGTTTTCTATCTCTTACACAAAATCCATTCTCAAACAAAGTTAATTGTTGTTAATTCCAAATAACTGGCCTCTAATTTAAAAGGCCTGTTTTTCTTTCCCTGTAGTGGGTAGTTTTACACTTTTTTAGTCTTAAACACACACAGATTTACATGAAACGGAAACAGCGCCTGGTCTGATGAGTCCTCTGTGAGAGGAATAGTACTTTGGTGTTCCAGGGAAGACAGGGTGTGGTTCCTGTACTTGTTAGGGGCAGTAGGAAGCTACCAGAGGGAGAGTGGAGTTGAGTTACACCTTTTATTTGGTATGCAGACATAAGCAGGCCAAACAAAACTCTCACTTTTCCCCTCTCATTTGTGTCGTAAGTGCGCTGTGTCTCCCCAGGCTGGAATTTAGACTCAGCGTCTTACCTAGGCTGACAGGTGAGGAAGTATAGACCTAGAGTGGCTAAAAGACTTCACCAAAGAAGGGAGCCCCAGAGCTGGCCAGAGAACTCAGTCCCTGAACTGTCCCCAGGTTTTTTCTCCAGCCAGTAGGGACCTCCTTCCACAGGGGAGGTACTC
The DNA here is from genome assembly GCF_008692025.1 of Phocoena sinus. Classification (NCBI taxonomy): domain Eukaryota; kingdom Metazoa; phylum Chordata; class Mammalia; order Artiodactyla; family Phocoenidae; genus Phocoena; species Phocoena sinus. The sequence goes on along the minus strand of NC_045774.1, from coordinate 7,277,190 downwards.
CTCTGTGCCTGCCTTTGGGAGAAGGCAGATATCCCAGTGACCTAGGAGTGAAGGGTGGGCTGAAGTTGGGAGGGTCCCGGGCCTTGGGGTCAGACCAGGGCTCCAGCTGTGCACAGACACTTCGCAGGGAGCAGACAAGTTACCTTTGCAACTCCTTTTCCTATTCTGCAACATAGGAATCGTGATAGTACTTGCAGTGGTGTTGGGAAGACCAAATGGCATAGCATTTGTAGATTGCCTGATTGAGCGATAGGTATTTGATAATGAGACTATATGAGATAATTCTCATAATCAACGAGGATGAGCCTTCTGGGCCAAGTATCCTTTCCTAAAATGGTGCCATAGTCCTTAATCCATAAGGAGTAATGAGATTACGTAGGACGTTTAGCATAGTGCCTGGCAGATGGTTGGTATCCGGGATGTAAGGTAGTAGCTACACTGTTACAATGAAAATTGTTCATTACTGTGTGACAAATTATATAGCTGATGAAAAGCAGAAATAGAAATCTGATGCATATCCCAGTTTAGGAAGTCACTGTTTTAAATGGCATTTCCTTACCTACCATTTAAAAATTGTTTTACAACCACAATCTTGGTTATACTGATAAAGAATGGCTTAATTTTATAATTAATGTTACATTTTTTCATTTAGTCCTGGCTCTTAGTCTTTTATACCTGTATAGTAACCCAAATTTCTTCAGCATTGTCATGGAACTGTTCCATATAATGTCATTATATTAATTAACTTTTAAATAAATTTTTTATTTTAGAATAGTTTAGACTTAGTGACAGTTGGAGATAGTACAGAGAATTTCCATATATCCTGTGTCCAGTTTCTTCTGTTGTTAAATCTTACATTGCAGTGTATGTTTGTTACAACTAACGATCCAATATTGGCACATTATTATTTACTTAAACTCTGTACTTTATTCCAATTTCGTTCATTTTTCCTAATGTTCTTTTCTTCTTCCCAGATCCCATCCAGGACACCACATTATGTTTAGTCATCATGTCTCCTTATCCGTGTCTTGGCTGTTACAGTTTCTCAGACTCTCCTTGCTTTTGATGACTTGAACAGTTTTAAGGGGTGCCAGTCCGGTATTTTATACACGGTTCCTCAGTTTGGGTTTGTCTGGTGTTTTTATCATGGTTTGGCTGGAGTTACGGGTTTTGGGAAGATGACCGTAGAGGTGAAGTGCCCTTCTCATCAGATCAGGAGCTCATGCTCTCAACGTGACTTGTCACTGATGATGTTAACTTTGATCACTTGGCTACGTAAATTGTTTGGGTTTTTTCTGTCCAGATTTGTCTCTTCTCCCGGTTATTTATATAGTAATTGTTTATATCCATATGGACTCATGGATTCATGATTAGAATCCAGTGCTCTGTCATTTATTTTCTTGCTCAGATTGTTCCAGCTTCGGCCAGTGGGAGCTCTTTCGGTTGCTCCTGTGTCCTTTTAACATGATCCCATTGTTTTTTTGTTTTTTGAACACTTCCTCACTTGGTGCACTTACAAGATACTTCAAGCTCACATTACATCTTCCTTGCCCCCGTCCTGGAACCAGCCATCTCTCCAAGAAGTCCTTGTTCTTTTGTTGATGCGTGGTATTGGAAACCAAGATCTGGTCTCCAGATAAATGAGCTGTTTCTGTGCTAGTGTCAAAGCAGAGGTGAGAGATTTAATGTCCAAATTGTCCTAATTGCTTTTCCCACTTTTCTTTCCATTTTTCTTCACTGAAAACCCTGGGAGAGTATCTCATACGCTTTTATTTTTTCCTCCATTTATCCCCTCAGCAGTTGGAGTTCATCTTTTGAAAGTGTATGTGTGTCATACAGCATATTTATATTTATAGTAACTTCTTAAAATTTAAAGTAGAAAAAAGATAAGGCGATGCAGACAACTCATCTGTTTCCTACAGAAAGTGGCTCTTCAGTTACTTGATTTCTGAGAATTACATGGGAAGTAATGACATAAAATACTTTTTTCAGATATAAATTCAAATTAGAATAAGGGGATTTTTAAAATGTTCTCACTTGTAAGAAAGAGAGAAAGTAGAGGGAGATCATAATTCTTTTTTGCTATGTTTAAAGTTTTAAACATTCGTCTTGTGTCTCTTTAAACTCTTAAATGTTTTGGGTGCACTTGGCATAGGGATAAGCCTCTTTGTTTGTTTTTCCTCCCAGCTTTGACGCAGGTTTTCATCTTTCAGATGTCCCTGCCTTAGTCCCAGAGTTCTCTTTACTTAAGCCTATAAAAACCTTCGAATGAATCATCATTTTATGTTGCTTTTCTTTAAATGTTTTTTTCGTTGGCATTTCATTGTAAATTGCATCCACAGTGAGACTGAAGTGGTGCTTATTTTCACTTACTGTATTGAAAGAAGTGCTCCCTGCATCCACTCCTGTACAACCAGGTGCACCTAAGAAGCGTTTTTATTCCTTTTTGATTGTCTCCTTGCTAATCTGTACACATACAATCTAGTATTGATTTGCAAAGCTTTGGATAAAGATATATCAATAGATATACTCACATTTTTGGGGGGCATTAGAACTGGCAAAAATAAGAATGCACACTTGAAAATGTCTTTTTCTTTGTCCCCTTGTTTTTGGGTCTTTGTTGCTGCGCGCGGGCTTTCTCTAGTTGCGGCAAGCGGGGGCTACTCTTCATTGTGGTACGTGGGCTTCTCATTGCGGTGACTTCTCTTATTGAGGAGCACGGGCTCTAGGCATGCGGGCTCAGTAGTGGTGGCTCACGGGCTCTAGAGCGCAGGCTCAGTAGTTGTGGCGCACGGGCTTAGTTGCCCTGCGGCATGTGGGATCTTCCCGGACCAGGGCTCGAACCCTTGTCCCCTGCGTTGGCAGGCGGATTCTTAACCACTGTGCCACCAGGGAAGCCCTGTCCCCTTGTTTTTAAGTACTCAACTGTTGGCAGTAAAATTGCAGAAATAATAGAAATAATCACATTTGTCTTATAGCATGACTCATATCTTTTTAAATACCTAAAACTTTTCTTTTTTTTGTTCTAGTTCTTTTTGGATATCTTCTGGTTAACCAGAAGTGAAGAATAATAATGTGAAGTCTTTAAAGCATTTTGTAATATTTGTTTATATGATTCTATTTTCTGAAAGCCTTCGTCTGAAACTATTTTAAAAATAGCTTATAATTATTTTTATTTCTAATGATGAGTAAAGTTTATCCATGTGGGATAATTTTTCTTCATATATATATATATATATATATATATATATATGTTTTCTATCTTTGTGTTCTGTTTTGTTCGACCTACATCAGGACTGCTAAAGTATACCTTGTATAAATCTTTGTGTGAAATAAAAGACTTCTAGAAGATCTAAGCCAGGCAGGCCTTATACACTCATCTATGTAACCCTTTCCAAGACCTAACCCTATCCATTTCTTCTATAAGACATATTGACTGACGCTCACAGCATCATGAATGCTTATGACTAATAGGCTCTCTCTAGAATGCCTGTGATTTTCCGTTCCCATCAGTTGAACTATATGCTTATCAGGAGTTCCTGGTTTGTTCCTAAATCTTTTTAGGTCTATTGTATGCTTTAATTGTAATTGCAGAATTTAGTAAACTATTATGCAAATATATGAGATGTGAATGCAAAAGAGAATTGTAGTTTCGGAATGCTTTGGAAAGTCTCAAGATAGGTCGTGAAAAGAAACTTACCATCGAATTAGGGATAGGAGAGAACTGTTGAAGTTTAGGTAATCCAGAAAAATTACCTTCTGAAAATCTTTAAATTCTTGTTCCATTTTAAAGAACTAGAGAGTGGGGATGGCAGATGCAGTACTTTGGTTGTGGTATATGTGACAAAGTTGACTCGTGACTTTTCTCAGGGACTCACACCAAAAGACAAGGCTGTAGCCTCATCAAAGTCATGGCAGATTTAAACCCATTCACGGGCTTAAGGTAAAAATAAAATGTTTAACTTTTGTATGTTTGTCAGTTATCTATTTTAATTTAACAAACCATACCAAAGCTTAATGGCTTAAAGTAAAACCCATTTATTATCTGTTATGGTATTGAGTGGTTCTTCTGCTTTTTGTGGTGTTGGCTTGGGCTCAGGGACAGCTGGAAGGTCCAAAATAGCCTCACTCACACACTAGCAAGTTGGCGCTGGCTGTCAGCTGGGATGGGAGCTTAGCAAGACTTTGACCTATCTGGTTTCTCCTTCATGCAGCCTCTCCACCTGGCTAGTTAGGCTTCGAAGACCATGGCAGTCTCAGGGTAGTTGAATTTCTTACATGGTGGCTAGCATGCCCTGGAGTACAAAGGTGGCCTTCTTAAGGCTTAGGCCCAGAACTGACCCAGAGTCACTTTTGCTACATTGCGTTGGTTAAAGCAGGTCACAGGGTCAACCCACATTCAAGAGGAGGTGATGATACAAGGATGTGAATGCTGGGAGGCCAGCAAAGTAACAGCCAACACAGATGTTTCAGATTTTTTATTTTCATGTCTCATTTTTGATGCTTTTAATATATATTTCAATAAATGAAAGTGTTTGTAAGCAAACAATAATTTGATTAAAACTTGTATTCTTACTATTAAATGTGGGAACGAAGGGATTTCAGCCCGTGTCATTCTGATTCCAAAACCATTATTCCTTATACCGTACTCCATTGCTCTTGTTTTGGTCAGTAAATAGTCATGTCAGCACCTAGGGCTACAGTATCAGTTAAACAATGTTATTGTCGGAAGTCTATCTTTAATTCTTGTAGCCTTTAAAAATTCACATTCTTCAAATTATTAAATGTGATTTTATTAAAATACAATTTAGATAATAATTATATCTGAAGTATCAAAGATAAAATTGTTAACCTTACAAATCCATTTATTCAGCAGACAGTTATTGGGCATGTCATCTGCACCAGGCACTGTTCTAGACACTGGAGGAACAGTGGTAAAAAAGACAGATGAGGTCCCTGCCTTCATGGAGCTGCAGGTCTAGTTGGGGGGATATTCTCTTGTTCATTTCCATAGAAAATCTTGTTTTAAAATATCTACTTTTGTTTAAAAAAAAGAATTTTAGTTAAAGAAAAAAGTTTGAGTGTCTATACTGAAAAATAATGAAGACATGCTAGGTTTGTAAAGACCCTACACTCTGAATCAATGCAAAAGTTACATAGTGAATGTTGGATAAACTTGAGATTTGATAACAGCTTACCTGGAGGTAGGCTGATAAATGTTCTACTACCAGCCGATAGTAAAGATCAGCTAATATTAATTGGCTCTTACAGTACACACCAACCTTGTGCCACCTCAAACTTAGCTTAGCTCCTTTTAATTTATACTGCAAGCCAAGCAAGCTATTGTGTATAAGTTCTTTAAAAAAGAAACTTAGAAAATCCAACCCCTCTGCCTACCCCTCCTCCCTTTCCCACAGTGGCAAATGCCTGCCTTTAATTATTACTTACTAGGGAATAGGTTAATTGGGAGGTGGAGGTGGCGGAGACAGCGCCACAGGGCTGAGAACTGCGCTCATGTGGAATGAAATTTTTTTTTTTTTTCTTTGCGGTACGCGGGCCTCTCATCGCTGCGGCCTTTCCCGTTGCGGCGGAGCACAGGCTCCGGACGCGCAGGCTCAGCGGCCATGGCTCACGGGCCCAGCCGCTCCGTGGCATGTGGGATCTTCCCGGACCGGGGCACGAACCTGTGTCCCCTGCATCGGCAGGCGGACTCCCAACCACTGCGCCACCAGGGAAGCCCTGGAATGAAATATTTTATGTTTAAGGGCTTTGCTAAAGAACTTTTAATGAACTATTTTGTTTGTTTGTTTTTTAGGGCTTTTGCAAAACCGCCGATGTTCTCAAGCTCATCTAATCCAGCTTCATCATTTTTGAGCTATTTCAGGCACCATGTGGTTTCACCTACTATGTCAGAGCAGAACTATTTAACCCCAAGTTATTTGAATTTTTGTCTTTCACATGTTTCATTTAAAAACTACACTAAACCCCCTTGGGTTGAGTTTAAGACATGCTTTTCTTAGACCGGATTCTATGTCAAGTGAAGGGTACTTGAGCAAAGTTTTATGTTACAAGAATGCAACGTTGTTTTCTGTGACTGTCAGAAGTTTAGTACCAGAAAGACATTTCACATTTGTATGTTTTCAAACACAAGTTTAAGAAAAATGTTTCAGGGCAGCTGATGTAGACCTTGTACTACTTTCCCCATCCAAAATAATTGGTATCCATGGGAACATTCTGAACCAGTCAACTGACCACATTAGCTCATCTCACATGAGCTGATACAGAATGAGGTTTTGGATGCTTTTGGTTAGTTAATTGAAATGATGCAAGTTCTCTTGAGCTTACAACTAGTATTTATTTTCCTAGATTTTGTGTCTAAATGTTTTTTTTTTTTTAAAGGAAAAAAAGGAATAAACTTTAGCTTGATTTCTCTTCCTACCCCTCCCCCCCCCATTATGTATTGTTTCTTAGCTAAAGCTTCCAAACTAAGTTGTTTTTCTCAGGCTGCTTTTTTTTTTTTTTAAACAACTTTATTGGAGTATATTTGCTTTACAATGTTGTGTTAGTTTCTGCTGTATAACAAAGTGAATCAGCTATATGTATACATATATCCCCATATCCCCTCCCTCCCACCCTCCCTATCCCACCCCTCTAGGTGGTCACTAAGCACCGAGCTGATCTCCCTGTGTTAGGCAGCAGCTTCCCACTAGCTATCTGTTTTACATTTGGTAGTGTATATATGTCCATGCCACTCTCTCACTTCATCCCAGCTTACCCTTCCCCCCGCCATGTCCTCAAGTCCATTCTCCACGTCTGCATCTTTTTTCCTGTCCTGCCCCTAGGTTCTTCAGAATCTTTTTTTTTTTTTTTTTAGATTCCATATATATGTGTTAGCATACGGTATTTGTTTTTCTCTTTCGGACTTACTTCACTCTGTATGACAGACTCTAGGTCCAGCCACCTCACTACAGATAACTCAATTTCGTTTCTTTTTATGGCTGAGTAATATTCCATTGTACATATGTGCCATATCTTCTTTATCCATTCATCTGTCAGTGGACACTTAGGTTGTTTCCATGTCCTGGCTATTGTAAATAGAGCTTCAGTGAACATTGTGGTACATGACTCTTTTTGAATTATGGTTTTCTCAGGGTATATGTCCGGTAGTGGGATTGCTGGGTCATATGGTAGTTCTATTTTTAGTTTTTTAAGGAAACTCCATACTGTTCTCCACAGTGGGTGTATCAATTTAAATTTCCACCAACAGTGCAAGAGGGTTCCCTTTTCTCTACACCCTCTCCAGCATTTATTGTTTGCAGATTTTTTGATGATGGCCATTCTGACCAGTGTGAGGTGATACCTCATTGTAGTTTTGATTTGCGTTTCTCTACTGATTAGTGATATTGAGCATCCTTTCATGTGTTTGTTGGCAATCTGTATATCTTCTTTGGAGAAATGTCTATTTAGGTCTTCCACCCATTTCTGGATTGGGTTGTTTGTTTTTTTGATATTCAGCTGCATGAGCTGCTTATATATTTTGGAGATTAATCTTTTGTCAATTGCTTCGTTTGCAAATATTTTCTCCCATTCTGAGGGTTGTCTTTTCATCTTATTTATGCTTTCCTTTGCTGTGCAAAAGCTTTTAAGTTTCATTAGGTCCCATTTGTTTATTTTTGTTTTTATTTCCATTTCTATAGGAGGTGGGTCAAAAAGGATATTGCTGTGATTTATGTCATGGAATGTTCTTAAGAGTTTTATAGTGTCTGGCCTTACATTTCGGTCTTTAACCCATTTTGGGTTTATTTTTGTGTGTGGTGTTAAGGAACGTTCTAATTTCATTCTTTTACATGTAGCTGTCCAGTTTTCCCAGCATCACTTATTGAAGAGGCTGTCTTTTCTCTGTTGTATATTCTTGCCTCCTTTTGTCAAAAATAAGGTGACCATATGTGTGTGGGTTTACCTCTGGGCTTTCTGTCCTGTTCCATTGATCTGTATTTCTGTTTTTGTGCCAGTACCATACTGTCTTGATTACTGTAGCTTTGGAGTGTAGTCTGTAGTCAGGGAGCCTGATTCCTCCAGCTCCATTTTTCTTTCTCCACATTGCTTTGGCTATTCAGGGTCTTTTGTGTTTCCATACAAATAGTGAAATTTTTTGTTCTAGTTCTGTGAAAGTTGCCATTGGTAGTTTGATAGGGAGTGCACTGAATCTGTAGATTGCTTTGGGTAGTGCAGTCATTTTCACAACGTTGATTCTTCCAATCCAAGAACATGGTATATCTCTCCATCTGTTTGTGTCATCTTTAATTTCTTTCATTAGTGTCTTATAGTTTTCTGCATACAGGTCTTTTGTCTCCTTAGGTAGGTTTATTCCTAGGTATTTTATTCTTCTTGTTGCAGTGGTAAATGGGAGAGGTTCCTTAATTTCTGTTTCAGATTTTTCATCATTAGTGTATAGGCATGCAAGAGATTTCTGTGCATTAATTTTGTATCCTGCTACTTTACCGAATTCATTCATTAGCTCTAGTAGTTTTCTGGTGGCATCTTTAGGATTCTCTAGGTGTAGTATCATGTCATCTGCAAACAGTGACAGTTTTACTTCTTTTCCGATTTGGATTCCTTTTATTTCTTTTTCTTCTCTGATTGCTGTGGCTGAAACTTCCAAAACTCTGCTGAATAATAGTGGTGAGAGCGGGCAACCTTGTCTTATTCCTGATCTTAGTGGAAATGGTTTCAGTTTTTCACTGTTGAGAATGATGTTGGCTGTGGGTTTGTCATATATGGCCTTTATTATGTTGAGGTAAGTTCCCTCTATGTCTACTTTCTGGAGGGTTTTTAACCATAAATGGGTGTTGAATTTTGTCAAAAGCTTTTTCTGTATCTATTAAGTTGATCATATGGTTTTTATTCTTCAATTTCTTAATATGGTTTATCACATTGATTGATTTGTGTATAGTGAAGAATCCTTGCATTCCTGGGATACACCCCACTTGATCATGGTGTATGATCCTTTTAATGTGCTGTTGGATTCTGTTTGCTAGTATTTTGTTGAGGATTTTTGCATCTATGTTCGTCAGTGATATTGGCCTGTAGTTTTCTTTTTTTGTGACATCTTTGTCTGGTTTGGGTATCAGGGTGATGGTGGCCTCATAGAATGAGTTTGGGAGTGTTCCTCCCTCTGCTATATTTTGGAAGAGTTTGAGAGGATGGGTGTGAGTTCTTCTTTAAATGTTTGATAGAATTCACCTGTGAAGCCGTCTGGTCCTGGGCTCTTGTTTGTTGGAAGGTTTTTTTGTTTTGTTTTGTGGTATGCGGGCTTCTCACTGTTGTGGCCTCTCCCGTTGTGGAGCACACACTCCGGATACGCAGGCTCAGCGGCCATGGCTCATGGGCCCAGCTGCTCTGTGGCATGTGGGATCTTCCCGGACCGGGGCATGAACCCGTGTCCCCTGCACCGGCAGGCAGACTCTCAACCACTGTGCCACCAGGGAAGCCCTGTTGGAAGATTTTTAATCAGAGTTTCAATTTCATTGCTTGTGATTGGTCTGTTTATATTTTCTATTTCTTCCCGGTTCACTCTTGGAAGGTTGTGCTTTTATAAGAATTTGTCCATTTCTTCCAGGTTGTCCATTTTATTGGTATATAGCTGGTTGTAGTGATCTCTTATGAGCATTTGTATTTCTTCAGTGTCAGTTGTTACTTCTCCTTTTTCATTTCTAATTCTATTGACTTGAGTCTTCTCCCTCTTGATGAGTCTGGCTAAACGTTTATCAATTTTGTTTATCTTCTCAAAGAACCAGCTTTTAGTTTTATTGATCTTTGCTATCATTTCCTTCATTTCTTTTTCATTTGTTTCTGATCTGATCTTTGTGATTTCTTTCCTTCTGCTAACTTTGGGGTTTTTTTGTTCTTCTTTCTCTACTTGCTTTAGGTATAAAGTTAGGTTGTTTATTTGCATTGTTTCCTGTTTCTTGAGGTAGGATTGTATTGCTGTAAACTTCCCTCTTAGAACTGCTTTTGCTGTATCCCATAGGTTTTGGGTCGTTGTGTTTTCATTGTCATTTTTTTCTGGGTATTTTTTGAGTTCCTCTTTGATTTCTTCAGCTATCTCTTGGTTATTTAGTAGTTTATTGTTTAGCTTCCATGTGTTTGTATTTTTTTTTGGCTGCACCGGGTCTTAGTTGAGACATGTGGGATCTAGTTCCCGGACCAGGGATTGAACCCGGGCCCCCTGCGTTGGGAGCGCAGAGTCTTAGCCACTGGACCACCAGGGAAGTCCGTGTTTGTATTTTTTACAGATTTTTTCCTATAATTGATATCTAGTCTCATAGTGTTGTGGTCCAAAAAGATACTTGATATGATTTTAGTTTTCTTAAATTTACCAAGGCTTGATTTGTGACCCAAGATATGATCTATCCTGGAGAATGTTCCATGAGCACTTGAGAAGAAAGTGTATTCTGTTGTTTTTGGGTGGAAAGTCCTAAAAATATCAGTTAAGTCCATCTTGTTTAATGTATCATTTAAAGCTTGTGTTTCCTTATTTATTTTCATTTTGGATGATCTGTCCATTGGAGAAAGTGGGGTGTTAAAGTCCCCTGCTATGATTGTGTCGATTTCCCCTTTAATGGCTGTTAGCGTTTGCCTTATGTATTGAGGTGCTCCTATGTTGGGTGTATAAATATTTACAATTGTTATATCTTCTTGGATTGATCATTATGTAGCGTCCTTCTTTGTCTCTTGTAACAGTCTTTATTTTAAAGTCTATTTTGTGTGATATGAGAATTGCTACTCCAGCTTTCTTTTGATTTCCATTTGCATGGAATATCTTTTTCCATCTCCTCACTTTCTCTCTGTATGTGTCTCTAGGACTGAAGTGTGTCTGTTGTAGACAGCATATATACGGGTCTTGTTGTTTTATCCATTCAGCCAGTCTGTGTCTTTAGGTTGGAGCATTTAATCCATTTACATTTAAGGTAGTTATCAATATGTATGTTCCTATTACCATTTTCTTAATTGTTTTGGGTTTCTTATTGTAGGTCTTTTCCTTCTCTTGTGCTTCCTGCCTAGAGAAGTTCCTTTAGCATTTGTTGTAAAGCTGGTTTGGTGGTGCTGAATTTTCTTAGCTTTTGCTTGTCTGTAAATGTTTTAATTTCTCCGTCGAATCTGAATGAGATTCTTGCTGGGTAGAGTAATCTTGGTTGTAGGTTTTTCCCTTTCATCACTTTAAATAATGTCCTGCCACTCGCTTCTGGCTTGCAGAGTTTCTGCTGAAAGATCAGCTGTTAACCTTATGGGGATTCCCTTGCATGTTATTTGTTACTTTTCCCTTGCTGCTTCTAACATTTTTTCTTTGAATTTAATGTTTGATAGTTTGATTAATATGTGTCTTGTCGTGTTTCTCCTTGGATTTATCCTGTATGGGACTCTCTGTGCTTCCTGGACTTGATTGACTATTTCCTTTCCCATATTAGGGAAGTTTTCAACTTCCCTAACCTGAGTGCTGCTCTGTAGTGTTTATCAGAGAACACAGAAACCCTGACCTACCACATGTCATCAGTGCTCTCTGCTTTGCTGCTCAGGTCACGCTTTCTGTTCTGTGTGCTTCACAAAGCGAAAGCAGTGGGACTCTGACGTCAGGGCAAGAGTTGCCCACTCAGCAGTTAAGCTTGTCACCAACCATCACGTAAGTGATGCTTAGTTCTGTTGATTTGTATCTTCTAGTCCTTTGCTCTTTTTCCCCTGATCCTTAAGTTTTTAGTTTTAAACTTCACTTATGTTAGAAAGAATTCTCTAAACAACAGGAACTGCACGTCAGTTTTCTTTATTCGTGGTGAGAGCAGGAACACAGTCGTTAATGTTCTCTTCATGAGTTTCTACAAGTACAGATAGAGGAGAAAGATTACAAGGCTGAGGAAGAGACATATCCACAGAGAAGTGTTATGGAGAGTTTTTAAAAGAAATTTTAAGTAATTGAAATTTGAATTCCCTTCATACATTCCTGAATGTTTTCTCTGCTTGTTGTCCATAGACAAGAGTGCGCATTGGGAGATTCAGCTTGTAAGAATTCTGAGTCTGATCCTGAGGACTTTTCAGATGAAACAAATACAGAGAACCTTTATGGTCCCTCTCCCCCCAGCACGCCTCGGCAGAGGAAGCGTCTGTCAACCAAACACCAGAGGAATAATGTAGGGAGGCCCACCAGTCGAGCTAATGTGAAAGGTAAGTCTTGCGCGTAAAACGATATATTTGAGGGGGCGTGGCATGGTTGGTATGTAATCTTTATGTAACATGTAACTATTGATAGATGCTTTTTCTACAATAATGTTAGTTATTCCTCTTATTTTAAATTTGATTTTATGCTGCCTTAAAGTTTTATTTTTAAATATTTGAATTATCACCATTAGCAATAAAAGAGAAAATAATTCTCCAGAGATAGAAAGGTTTGTCCTGAGTAATTGTTAAAGTCAGTGTGTGAGGCCTTTGCATTCCTTTTAGGACGTGGAAGAGGACAAACGTGGATGAATCAGTGTGCCTGTCCAGGATGGCTGCTGGTGTACGGGATAGGTGGCCTTCTTTTATTCTTTGAATCTCTTAGGCTGAAACTTCTAGATTCTGTCTTCCTGACATGATGTATTGGGCACTTTGGGAGAGGCAGGGCCAGGCTTTCTTCCCCAGGATTCCCTAGGCGCCCTGAGACCTGTGCTCTGCCGGTGACCGTGATGCTGCCCTCATGTACAGGGCCCTCGTTCCCGCTAAGCACAGGGCCTGGATGGTATCCCACCTTATAATCACGCACAGAATCTGTGTTTTACTTTTCCTTCTGTTTGGAATCCCAAAGCCCAGACAGTGTGCTGCTCCTAGAAGCTGTTCCTGCTCCTGAGACTGTTCTCTGTTTTCATTTCTTCCTTCCTCTGAGCGCGTCACAGCTGTTCTGTTCTGAGGCAGAGGAACTGAATCATGCTGACCTGCTTCCTTGTACCTGCTTTCTGGCATGGAACCTCAGGTCACTGAAGCCTTACGGTTTTAGAATTTCTCTGTTAATTTCAGCAAACCACTTGTCCTGAAACTGATCTCATCGTTTCCTAGAATTCATCTACCTATTACCGTGCAAGATAGGGATATCATTCTTTATCTCCTCTGAGAAACTTCCCCTTATCACATGTTCTTCCTACTGAAAAGAGACTCATTTCCATCTCTCCCCTTCTTTAGCTCATTTTCTTCCTCTCTTTCCCTTTCCCACACATTCCTTCCACACATTGATCTCTCATGGTTAATGTCAGCAAGTTCATTCTGTGTCCCTATCATAGCCCTTCCTCAAGAAAGAAGAAGGGTGAGAGAAATGGACTTTATTGTACTTATTTGCTTGAGTGAAGTCTTATCCAAGGAGGAATTCCTAAGTAATAAATAATCTTTCTTTCCCACAGGGAAGGTGATTTTTTTTTACTTTCTTTTATTTATTTATTTTTTTGCGGTACGCGGGCCTCTCACTGTTGTGGCCTCTCCCATTGCGGAGCACAGGCTCCGGACGCGCAGGCTCAGCTGCCATAGCTCACGGGCCCAGCCGCTCCGCGGCATGTGGGATCTTCCCGGACCGGGGCACGAACCCTTGTCCCCTGCATCGACAGGTGGACCCTCAACCACTGCGCCACCAGGGAAGCCCTACTTTCTTTTAAAACTGTATTTGTAGTAGGATGTTAACCTATGGTCTGTATTTACCCCCGTTGGAAAGTAATAGCTTTCCATTGCAATATATTATCTTTAAAATCAATCCTTTTCCATTTTCTCAAAGAAATTTCTCAAATGCCTACAGTAGTTCCTTTTGAAGCAGCATCTACTGAACCAATATTAGTTAATACATATTTGCTTCGTGGTGGTGAAATGCGATGATGCCAATAGGATACCTGCTTTGTCTTCACTTGTTCATACTATTTTAGAACCAGAGTTGAGAACACAGTCCCCTCATTTTATAGATTGAGAAAGTGAGGCCCAGGGTTTTAAAGCAACTTCTTAAGGCCAGAAGGCTTGAGATAGTGGCAGGACTAATTTTAGGTACTATTTTTATTTTTATTTTTTGGCCATGCCACACAGCTTGTGGGATCTTACTTCCCTGACCAGGGATTGAACCTGGGCCCTCGGCAGTGAGAACGCAGAGTCCTATTCACTGGACCACCGGGAACTCCCAGGACTAATTTTAGAACTAGTTCTCCTGGTCCTCAGTTTGGACTTTTTTCCCAGTGCAAGCAGCAGGGGTTAAGCTTCTCTGAATGTGGTACTTGACATGACTGTACGTCTTTAGTAATCAGTCAGAAAACCCGTCACTGGATACTTGTTGAGCTCTGCTGTCCTTCTGGGCTGTGTCAGAAGTAGAAGGAAGAGGGAAGGTTGTTTCTTTTCCTCCTCAACTTCTTTCAGTTGTTTATTTCATAAAATTACAGAATTTTAGATCTGGAAGGGGTCTCAGAGACCACGTTAATTCCTGCCATTTTGCAGGTGAAGAAAGAGTGCTCATAAACCTTTGGATTTGTAGCTATCTATCAGCAGACCTAGGGCACCAAAGTTCTTAACAACTTATGTTTTTTCTTATTGCAAAAGATTACATGTTTGTCGTAGGGAGTTTAGAAAATACTGACAAAAAGAAAGAAAAATACCCATAAACCCAATATGCAGAAATAACAGCTTTTACCATCTTTGCCTTGTAGTCTCTTCACTTGCATATATTTGTGTTGTGATATGATATCATACTATTTTTCATTTTAATGAATTTTCATTTTAATGATTCCTGAACTTTCTTTTTCATTTTAATGATTCATGAACTTTCTGTGCCGTAGAATAACCTGTGCTGTTCATTTTAATGGCTGCCGAATCATTTGTAGCAACATTTGCCCGGTTATCACTCACGGTTCTTGAGTGCTTACCGAAGCGCTATGCTGAGCTCGTCAAAAGAGTTGTCTTTTAAATATAGTAATAGCCCAATGAGATGTAGGTTCTATATATTATTATTCAATTTATGGTTGAAGACATGACACAGAGAGTTTCTAGGGCTTGTAGTTTTAACTGTCCCAGTCACGCATATACTAGAAAGCAGTGTGTTTGCTGTCTGGTGAACTGTTTTTGTCAACATTCTTGTTCATGAACACCAAAAAACGATGGAAATGAAGCAACCGTGTTGGGCAGTGGGTCATGTTACTGTTTTGGTGATGGCGTGTTTGTGTTGAGCTGGTAGAACAAACAGTACTTGAGAACTCGCCGGCTGCGGCAGCAGAGCATGGTGGACCGGAGCACACACTTGGTTGCCGGATTGCCTGGATTCCCATCCTGGTTCTACCACCTTCTGTATGTGCCGCCTCCGTGTCTCATCTTCTTTATCTGTGAGGTAATCTGCCTTACGGTGTTGTGAGGGTTTTATGTTCAGTAACTGCTAGCTGTCATTATTATTGTGAGCTAAAGAGTTCTTTCTCACTACTTGCCTTAAATTTCAAAGTAGAATTAAATAATTATATCATTGACTGTACCCTTATTAATTGGTGCCCCTCCTTTCAGGACACTGAGTCTTGAGTCACATAGTTACCAAGGTATGGAGTTGGGACTGCAGCCTGGGTCAGTCCTGTCTGGCTTATCCGTTTCTTGTAGCTCTTCCTAGCCCCCTTTCTTCTTCTCACTCTGTATGTTGCCGTCATAGTTACTTTTTCTCTGGGTCTTTCTTTCCTCACCTCCCTCCCTTTCCTTTTGCCTTTACCTCTCTTTCCTTTCTTCTGCCTCCTCTTCGCATCCCCTTTTTCCTTCCTCCCTTCCATTCCTCCCTTATTTCTCCTTCATTCTTTCCCTTGACTCGCAACTTCAGTGACTCCATAGGCGGGTATTGCGTTAGATGATCGATAAGCCCTTGCTCGTCTCCAGTAGGAACCACAGAGATGAGCAGGCAGTCCCGTCTTGTGTGGTAGAGCTGGGGTGGAGGGGAGAGAGGGGGGCTTCTGTGGGTGCCCACAGGAGGGGATCGAGCAGACCTGGGCTTGGGAAGACTGCTGGAACAAGTGACATTTGTGCTATGGCCTGAAGGCTGAGTCAGGGAGACCAGTATTTCAAACTCATTTGTCAATCATAATAGTGTATTGGTCTCTCAGTATTTTCAAGAGATTTTTAAAATTAGATTGGCCAGATTTATTTAAAAAGCTTTCCAAGGAAATATGAACTGACACATTATTTCTTTCTCTCTGCAACAAGCAAAGGCTGTCTGAATCATACGAGTCACTTTAGAACTGCAGTGAAAGTTGAGCTCATCTTTTTAATTAACATCACCGATAATATTTTCATTTTTCTGCTTATCTTTTGCTGTGTGACAGCCACCCAAAGCTTAGTGTTATGAAAGCGTCCATTTTTTTGTGCTCACGGTTCTGTGGGTAGAGTAACCACTAACACTGTTGTCTTTAGTGATGGTAGCCATTGTCATGAGCTATTATATGGATATGATTCTTTAAATATTCTTATTATCCTAGGCTCAAAATAACCAACTACTGTTGTCATAGGCTTATATTTTATAATTGGAAATTTAGTACCAGGCGACCTTCTGACCAACTGGTAATAAATGGAGGGTTCCCATGAAAGAACTGCTCACAGAACTCAGGAACACACTTATGTTTATCACTTAAGTCGCCCCATTAGTGTAAATTGAAGTGTGATTGATAGGGGCTCCTTATGAATAAAAAAGACACTTCTATCAGAAAGTTCCAAGGGTTTTAGGAGCTCTGTGTCAGGAACCTGGACAAAACCCAGATATATTCCTTATGTTAAAAAGCAAAATTCAGCCAAGTAAATGTGAAGATTTGATTGACTTTATTATGAATCAGGCAGCATTACATCTAGCACCTAGAAGGGTGCTCTGTGTGATTGTGCAAAAATGGAAGGGGTTTTATAGGAAGAAGGGTGGAGTAAGGGAGCTATTAGCAAAAAAAAAGAAAGGATTATTTTTTGACCAGACGTCTTTTTTTATGGGGGTGGGGAGGGATGACAGGGGTTTTATCATGCAGATTCCCTCTTCCTCTGGGGGCTTGTAGAGAGCCTACTTGATGGGTTACTTTATTGGTATTGACCAGAAAATTCTAGACTGTTCAATTAAAACTACATTTCTGGGAGAGGTTGGAACTGCAGTGAAGTGATGTATAAAATATAGGTTTGCCATCATGGGCTTTTAGCATGCGACTGACACCATTTGGGGCCTGTGGTTTTCTTTCTAATACTTACTGCACCCTGATGAGCATTATCAAATACTAGCAAAGATGTGAGGAGATGGCAGCTTTCTTACAAGGCTGGTGTGAGGGTAAATTGTCTCAATCCCTGTGTGGAAGTAATTTGTTAATACACTCAGACTGAGCTTGACCCAAGCAAATGCACTTTTGGGAGTAGACTTTAGAGAAGTTCCTGCAAATAAACACAAGAAGTTCTGCAGAAAGACTCGTGTCACTCATTGTGATTTCCTTTCATAATACGCAAGTGGGTAACCACAGACAGGAAAGTTCAAAACAATATGTATCATAGTGGTTGTCTGAGATAGGGGAGGCATGAGGAGGGGGCCTAGGGATGTAGGACAAAGGTGAGGTCACCACTGCCCACAACGTTTTATTTCTTTGTAGTGATGGACTTCAGATGTGTTTAAAATTATTTTGTTTGACTTTTGCATTTTCCTGATTTTGTTTCCCTGGAAATGTTAAAGATATTTTTGTTTTCAAAATATTAACTTCTGCTTTTAGAAGCTGTGCTAAATATTAAATATATAACAGTGTTATGATATCTAGGTAAAGGTGGTTAGCTCTTTATTACCTAAAAAATACCAGCTATGTGACATCCTGACAGATGTAACCTACCATTTCAGCTCTTGAATTAACTCACTGACCGGGCTTGATTTCATACTTTGATGAGTAACAGAATTTAACTGTGGTGTTCCTTCAGATCATATTTTTTGGATAATTGTAAATAACTACCAAACTACAGCAATTAAGATTTTGATAAATTTTGGACCATAATGTGTAGCTACCCATGTGTAGCTGTTTCTCCTTAAGGCTGGTTTAAGGAGAGACAAACTATCTTATCCTTAAATTTTTGTTCTTTTTAATTAGTAGAAGGAAGTAAATCCAGTTCATCTCATAGTTTTAAGTAGGTTAAATAAGAATGAAGACACCCAGGCCAAAGCCCTTTTCAGGGTGAATCGGCCTCGTAATCGTTATCAGCCCCATTTTGCAGGAGTAATGTAATACTGTAAGAGCCAGTTTACAGAGATAGTAATCTGTAGTCTGGCATATACATGTGTGCATATACACACACGTATGCATATACATGTACACATTAATCTCCCTATCATTAGTAAATATCTCAAGGTGTGTGTGTGTGTGTGTGTGTGTGTGTGTGTATGTAAATGTGTGTGATTTTTTGCTAACATAGTGAGATTAGCAAGTTTTATTTTTTTAAATATAATACTGCTATAAAATTGATCTGGTAAAATGGTTATAAATCAGATTCAATCTATATAGTAAGAGAAATGTTCTTTGTGAACTAGAGTGGACTTAAATCTATATTTCAGCTCTTTAATCCAAACTCAGCCTGACTTTCAAGGTTCTGATTTATATTTCCAGTCTACCCATCTACATGTAGACTCACTATTCCAGCCAGGCTCTCTTCTTTTCTGCTTTTGTGTCTTTTTGTATGTTTATTCTCTTGCCTTCCTTGCTACCCTTATTTAAGATGAATCCATTCTCCAAGGCAATCAGTCAAGTACCCGGTCTTATTTAAAGCTTCCGCATATCAGTTAGCCCACTGTAATCTGTCTTTCATGGCACTCAGCATCTTAACCTTTCCTTAGTCAGACAGCCCTGCCGTGTGAGCAGCTTGACAGGCGTAAAGGTGGTTGATGGCACAAACATGGGTTAGGATCCCTGTCCCGACATGTCTCATCTGTCTGGCCATCCATGTTCTGCAGGAATCTCCATCACAGTGTTGTTGTAAACATGACGACAATTTCTGTAGGCCCTTACCTCATAAATGGGTAAAGCAGTGTTTGAATAGAGCAGGGTTTTCCCAAATGTGGTGTCATTCTAGCCAGGTTAAATCCGAGACACTGGGAGTGGGCCCAGGAATCTGCATTGTAGCAAGAATCTGAGTGATTCTCAATGTTTACTAAAGTTTGAGAACCTTGAATTAGAAGATCTCTAAGTCCCTTCAGATTGTTGACATTGATAGCCTGGCACATCACCGCTCTAAAGATCATCTCACATTTAAAGTAAAGCGCAGATACCTGTTTCTGCTTTCTCATTTGAGAGATCGAGGAGGGCCAGTGTTTTGAATTTGACATACATGTATGGAAGAACGTAAGAATTGCGAGGACTTGATAAAAAATACATTTTATACATATTCTAAAGAGCTGTTTCTAGGTGTGAATTGTGGGGAAGTCAGTTGACTGTCTTATATCTGTTTAAACAAGTGAACCATATTGCTTGTCATTTGTTTGCGTTCAGTTTCATTATACATTTTTTTGTTCTTTTCCTTTCATGTTTCTCTGATTTGGCAGGAGTTATTGGTGATTGGCCAAAGGAAACAGTAACTTCTTGGAAGGTTTGTTTTAACAGTACTACAAAGTCGTACCACTTAATTTATAGCCACTTGAGAGCTCAGATGTTCATTAGTCTTAAGTCATTATGAACTAATTTTGTAGTACCGTAATTAGAACTTGTATAAAACATTCTATATACTTTTGATCCACTCTCCTTTACAGACACTCTGTATTTGACTTTCTGTTCATTGCAGAGGGATTTAGTATTAACAGAAAACTAAACAAACAAGATTGGTATTTTCTTTTTGCACAGTAGCTAGACTGGGGCTTAAGTCTATTTTAAATTTAAATTATGTCATTTTAATGATGTACCTATTTCCATTTGTGTGTTTTTTTAAAAACCAACTTGGTTTTTTGTTTTGGAAAAAAAAAAATAGCTTCTTTGTCCCGTCTTCCTCCTTTCCCCATTTGCTTTCCTTTACACACATTGTAGGTCCAAAGACTGAACCAAAATTTTGAATACAGAATTTCAGAAAATTGTGTAATATACCATTTTTTATGCTGTAACATAGGCTTCACAATATTTGTGTGTCATCTACAAAAATTAGGTTTCTAAGCTTGCTAAAATTCGATTCTGTTTATACAGAAAAGTGGGATTGTGGCATTTCCCCCCTTAAGTCCTTTTAAATGTTGGAATAAAGATCAAGGCTCAGAAGCTTCATCTCTTGATATTTTCATGCTTTGACTATTAGCTGTGTGGTAAATTTAGCATCGATTTGGACTTAAAGTTCGTAGCTCTGTCTTCTGTGTTGTTCAGGTCATCCCAGCTACTCTCAGTTCACCCTTTGTTTCCCTTAGGACCTTTAAATCATGGGTTAGAAGAACATTTATAATTCATATAAGGCAAGTAATACTTTTTCACTGTTCACTCACTTTTAAGTTATAAATTATATGCAGACGTTCTTTGGCCTTGGTCACTAATGCTACCCTACATTCATTTTGTAAAGTCTTCTTAGAATCCTAAACCCTAAGCTAACACAATAGTTTTTTGTTACATAAGTTTTGATTTCTCTGACTCAGAACCACGTGGATGCACGTATTAGTTAATATAGCATTCTTTCCTAGGCCTGCATTGCCTCTCTTCTGCACACTTTTCTTGGATATTCTTGTGTACTCTCCTGGTATTAAACAACATCTGTATATACTGATAATTTCCAAATTGATATCTCTGGATTTCTCTCCTGAGCTCAAGACTCATATATTAGTTACCCACAGACATCTCTACATGAATGTCCCATAGGCACCTCCAATTCAATATATTACAAAACAAACTCATTATCTTTATCTCCAATCTTACTCCCTGATACCATGTATATATCATTTTGTGTTTCATAGTAAGAAAGTATAGTATGATTTGATATCTTGAAACATAAAATATAATGGAGTTAAATTTGGAAGTACTTGTTAGCTTTGCTTTCAAATAACCATTGCTTTACTAAGCAGAAATGAGTGATATATATGTGCTATATTAATAAAAGTATAAAGAGCACAGTTAAACAAAACAGCAAAGAGGAGGCAAAGGGCTGGCCTGGACACCTTTTTTATAAATGAGGATTGATAAGTATTTGTAGCTAGAAACAATAAAACTGTGGAAAAATTTCTTTTTTAAAAAATTCGACTTTTAAAAAAATTTTTAAAAATTTTTATTGAGGTATAATTTATGTACAATATTATATAAGTTTCAGATGTATGACATAGTGATTCACAATTTTTAAAGGTTACATTTCATTTATAGTTATTGTAAAATATTGGCTATATTCCCTGTGTTGTATAGTATATTGTTGTAGCTTATTTATTTTATTTTTTTATTTTTTTCGGTACGCGGGCCCCTAACTGTTGTGGCCTCACCCGTTACGGAGCACAGGCTCCGGACGCGCAGGCCCAGCGGCCATGGCTCACGGGCCCAGCCGCTCCGCGGCATGTGGGATCTTCCCGGACCAGGGCACGAGCCCGTGTCCCCTGCATCAGCAGGCGGACTCTCAACCACTGCACCACCAGGGAAGCCCTAGCTTATTTATTTTACACCTAGTAATTAGTATCTCATCCCCTAACCCTATCTTGTCCCTCCCCACTTCCTTCTCCCCACTGGTAACCATTAGTTCTCTATATCTGTGAGTCTGCTTCTTTTTTGTTATATTCACTAGTTTGTTGTCCTTTTTACATTCCACACGTAAGTGATATCACACAGTATTTGTCTTTCTCTGTCTGACTTATTTCACTTAGCATAATACCCTCCAGCTCTATCCATGTTACTGCAAATGGTGAAATTTCATTTTTTTTATGGCTGAGTAGTATTCCATTGTATGTATTGATATGTATGTATACACACACACACATACACACACACACACTCTTTACATCTTCTTTATCCATTTATCTGTTGATGGACAGTGAGGTTGATTCTGTATCTCAGCAATTGTAAATAATGCTGCTGTGAATATCGGGGTGCATGTATCATTTTGAATTAGTGTTTTGGGGTTTTTTTTGGATATGTATATCCAGGAGTGGAATTATTGGGTCAAGTGGTAGTTCTATTTTTAGTTCTTTGAGAAACCGTCTATAGTGGCTGTACCAATTTACATTCCCACCAGCGTGTATGAGGATTCCTTTCTCTCCACCTCCTTGCCAACACTTGTTATGTGTCCTGTTTCTGGTGATAGCCATTCTGAGTGAAGAAATTTCCTGAATGGACTGCGTAAAACGTTTTAAGACATTTAGAAGTAAAGTAGATTAAAACTACAGATAAAAGTTCTGTTGTTTAAAAAGTATTGCTAATTTAAAAGATAATAGTAATAATAGTTTTATATTAAAATATAACACAAATCCTTACAGGCAGTAAAATCCTTTTTGATGGATCATAAAAGAAATTGAATATAATGTAAATCAGGTTGGAAGTGCTCTTGGAAATACTTGTTTTAAAATCCTTATTTTAAAACTAATTTAATTTAAATTGATTTGGAAATACATTGGTTTTAAACAAATTTTCTTTGGTGAATTGATTTTGGGTATGTTAGTCTGTAACCGTATAAATATACTCTATTTCATCAAATCTAAAGGCATACTATAATATTATATACTAAGAAAAAATGCTTATAATTGATGACACAGTGTGTTCTTGCACTTAGAATTTTTAATTTTTATTTAAAGAACTCTTTTATACTTCTTGATATTTAGATAATAGGTTTTTAAAAACCATTTATTACTATTGTGCTTATATATAAAGGAAAATGTAAATGAAATGTATTAGTGAATATATTCCTAAAAGTTATTTATATCACCATAATTATAAGACATTCTAATTTCAGAGAAGTTAAAATACAACATGTGTGTCCTAGATTCAATGAGACAGTATACCTGGAGTGTAGAGGGGACGTGGGGACAGTGCTATAGGCTTGGGCATCATCAGTGTATGATGTGGGTGTGAAGGAGGTCACCCAGGGAGAGCGAAGGTGAGACCGAAGAGACCTAAGAGAAGGGCTTTGAGAAGCATTAACTTTTTAATGGAGTGAGCCAAGTTCCCAGGAGAGAATTTGAAGAGGAGGGACTCAGAAGGTAGAAGAGAACCCTGAGAGTGCTGTGTGTAGAAAGCAAGAGACTGAAGGGGTTTCAGTGAGGTAGGGTGGTTCCTAGTGTCAGAAATGCCAAACAGGAAGGAAGATGTGTGTTCATCTCGAAGCTTGGGAGTTAAGTTAATAGAACCTTTTACAGTTACGTGAAGGGAAAGCGTGATGTTTACTTCCTTTGCATTAATTTTGAATGACTTTATGTGCCAGTATAATAAACTAGGCAGATTATACTAAATTAGGCTACACGTCTTCAGTTTTCTTAATGTTAAATTTAAAATGTTATTGTTCAGCTGCTTGTGGCAAAGAAGAAACCAAGGAATAGAATAAATTAAGGTAAACATTTTTGCTTATCTGTCTTTCAGTGTTTTATGAGAATAATCTTAAGGTGCCTTAAGTGGTCTTTCCTCAATCTACTTGATTTTACGAATGAGAAAAGTAACCCAGAAAACTGAACTGATTTGCTCTAAGTTGATACTTCAGTTCATGGCAAAGGCAGGACTTGGATGTGTTCTCTAAATCAGGTTTCTGTCAGATCTGCCATACTGTTTCTCCCTTCTTAAGTTTAAGGTGATGACTTGTGAAGATTTGACTAGCTGGATGACTGCACTTTGTAGTAGAGAGTTTTAAGTTAGTAATGGAGAATATTAGAGAATATAGCAAGTATTATGTAACAGGGAAAATGGGTAAAACCTTTGTAAAGATTTAGAGAGAAATGTTTTGTGTGTGTGTGTGTGTTCTCTTAATTTTCAGCATATGATATGATTATTTTCTTCAATAACAGTCTGAAAATATAAATACATGTGAATATCAGTCATTGAAATATTGAGAGTAACTTTATATTTTAGAGTAACATAATGTTCTGCTTATTTTTTTAATAGAAAAAATGAATGCACCAAACCAACCTCCACATAAAGACACTGGAAAAACTGTGGAGAATGTGGAAGAATACAGCTATAAGCAGGAGAAAAAGGTCCGAGCAGCTCTTAGAACGACGGAGCCGGATCATAAGAAGAACGTGCAGTGCTCGTTCATGTTGGACCCAGTGGGTGGGTCTTTGCCCAAAAAATCAATTCCGGATGTGGATCTCAATAAGCCTTACCTCAGTCTTGGCTGCAGCAATGCTAAGCTTCCGGTGTCTGTGCCCATGCCGATAGCCAGAACTGCACGCCAGACTTCTAGGACTGACTGTCCAGCAGATCGCTTAAAATTTTTTGAAACTCTACGACTTCTACTAAAGCTTACCTCAGTCTCAAAGAAGAAGGACAGGGAGCAAAGAGGACAGGAAAATACGTCTGCTTTCTGGTTTAACCGATCTAATGAACTGATCTGGTTAGAGCTACAAGCCTGGCATGCAGGACGGACCATTAATGACCAGGACCTCTTTTTATATACAGCCCGTCAAGCCATCCCAGATATTATCAATGAAATCCTTACTTTCAAAGTTAATTACGGGAGCTTTGCCTTTGTTAGAAATGGAGCTACTTTTAATGGTACTTTGGTAGAAGGGCAGTGCAGAGCCCCTCATGGGACAAAGGTTGTGGGTTACCCAACATATCATGAGCACCTCCAACGCCAGAGGGTGTCATTTGAGCAGGTCAAACGGATAATGGAGCTGCTGGAGTACATAGAGGCACTTTATCCATCGTTGCAGGCTCTTCAAAAGGACTATGAAAAATACGCTGCAAAAGACTTCCAGGACAGGGTGCAGGCACTCTGTTTGTGGTTAAACATCACAAAAGACTTAAATCAGAAATTAAGGATTATGGGCACTGTTTTGGGCATCAAGAATTTGTCCGACATTGGCTGGCCAGTGTTTGAAATCCCTTCCCCACGACCATCCAAAGGCAATGAGGCCGAAGATGAGGGTGAGGACACAGAAGGAGAATTGAAAGAGTTGGAAAGCAGTACGGACGAGAGTGAAGGAGAACAAATCTCTGATCCAAGGGTACCAGAAACCAGGCAGCCCACTGACAACAGTTTCAACATCCAGTCACCGGATTGCGTAACTAAGAAGCTCGAGAGGCTTGAATCTGAGGACGATTCTGTTGGCTGGGGAACACCAGACTGCAGCACAGAAGCAGGCTTTAGTAGACATTGTCTGACTTCTATTTATAGACCATTTGTAGACAAAGCACTGAAGCAGATGGGGTTAAGAAAGTTAATTTTAAGACTTCACAAGCTGATGGATGGTTCCTTGCAAAGGGCACGTATAGCACTGGTAAAGAGTGACCGTCCAGTGGAGGTAGGTTTCCAGTAGGCAATAGTATGATCTTGTCTTGGTTCCGCTATTACTTGTAAATTACAATGTATGTTGTGTTATATGTAACATGTACTCTCATGGTCTCGATTTTTTTTTAATTGAAGTATAGCGGATTTACAAAGTTGTGTTCATAATCTTGATATTTTTAAGGCATAAATGGTAATTATAAATTGAGGATTTAAACGTTTCTATAAAGCATTGTGATAAAAGGGAAAGTGGATCTGTGAAAACTGTATGAAACTGAGTGAATTAAATGTGTGGAGGGAAAAAAAATCCAACGATTAAATATAGGATGGAGAAGGACAGGCTCGGTATAAATAAAGAGGGAAGAAAGCCATAATCATGGGTGACCACAAGCTGAATATGAGTCAGTAAAAAGTCAGCATGATGCTAAAATATTTTTAAATGAGTATGGCATCCAAGGTCATGGATGTAGTTCTTTCTCTATTCTTTGCAATAGCTTACTTCCTTTTGAATTGCATGTCCAGTTTTGGTCCCTGGATTTTAAAGAGAGAAGAATTACAGAGAAGGCCAAGAATGATCAAAGGGGAAAAGTATACACTATTTGGTAAGGTTACGGTGTTTAGTGTAGTTGCTGGAAGTTTAAGGGAAGTATTGTTACCAAAGACACGTTTCGACATGAGAAGATTTTTGTGAGAGGAATATGTCTAGTAGAGGAGTTGATTTGAAAATAGTACGGACTTGGTTTTCCTAGCTTTATATCTCAGGAATTCTTTACCATTAAGGGTGGTAAAACTAGAAGGGGGCATATTGTTGGATATTCTTCTTGAGAGTGAAAGAGCGTAAGCAGTTTTTCTGTTGTGGTGAGTTTGCATGTTCATCTGGCTAAAAGCAAAAGCACCCACATCTTTGAGATCCCTAATTACCTGAGTAGGGCTGTGATTCTAAACTTTAATAGCTAAATACATACATATGTATATACTTTTTCTTTTTTTAAACTTGGGTTTATTACACAATCTGGCTTGCTGTGGAGTCAGATGATAAAACTGAAGGTATTCCTTAAGATGGGAAACATCGGAAGAGAACCCGAATTTGCAGTATTTGAAGTTTTAATCTGATGGCCAGATTATGAACCCTTAGGAGAAGGGGTCAGGTGTTCACATAATATAGCAGGATGTTTGCAGAATGAATCAATACTTTGTAGCTGTTAAGAGGTTAGTTTACTTTGAGTATTATTTTGATTAGAAATCTCAAAAATGAATTTTCTTTGAGCAGTGCTTTGACTCTGTGAATGATTTTTTATGTACACCTTTTATTCGGGCAAGTGATGTTTTCCCCTCTTAGTCCATGAATAACTCTTTTATAATAAGAATTTGTTATAGTGCAAGTTTCAAAGTCAGTAGAGCAGAACTAGATATGTAGTAAAGATTTGGCATATGCTTCAGATGTCGAATAGCATACTTTAGTTTAGGTTTTTGGCTGGAGAGTGGTTAGGTTCTAACAAGGACACGTGTGGACAGGACAGAGTTGATTAATTGTTGTTACGAAGGACTGTTTTTGAAGTAATATCAGTGAAAAAGTCCTGGCATTATTACCTCATCTTTGATTCACTGGTTCTCCTAGGAGAGAGGGGCTCCTGGTGAGGGCTCAGGGAGACGTGTCAGGGCTTCTTAAAACTGCGTTACGCTCGCTCTCCCAGACTGTCTTCCTCTCCCCTGAGGACCCTCTGTGGCAGTGAACCACTGCTGCTGAGCTTTGCATCCATTAGATGTGTTGGAACAAGAAAGAGGTTGAGAATGAGCGCACTGCGTTTTCTATTAGAACCCTTGCTGAGAAAAGATAACGAGGGAGCCCCTAGCTTTGAATTGCTATCCAAGTTGTACGCCTTTGGTTTGACCAGTTGAGGTTTAACTGAATGAGAAAGTTATCCTTGTTATAGAAGAAAAGAAATACGTACACATTCAAAGTGTGTGAATTAAACATGTTTATTAGAATTATTTGAGATGGTTTACTTTTGCAAAAAAATGCAGTATAGAAGCCCCTCTTGTTTTAAATTTTGGTTTATAAAATGTTGTGTTTGCAAAATAATGAAAGAGTAACCAAGAACGAAAATCCTTCTGTATTGGAGATTAATCCAAACTAATAAAAGATAAGCCTCCAAAATTATACTTAACTCAATGGGAAAGTAAGACTTTATTTTTATTCCTACTTCAGGGACATAATTCCTATAAGGCGAAGTGTATGTATACAAATGTAAATGAATATATGTACACTCCCCTTCTGGGTTTGTTTTGTTTTAGTCTCTTTACTATCTATGTTTAATGTCAATGACTTAATCTTTCTGACCGTAAGTCTTCACATCTGCAAAATGGGTATAACAATACTTCCCTACCTACCTCACAGGGTTGTCGTGAGGCTTGAAAAGACACTTGTATAAATAGTAAAATGCTATAGAAGTCAAATATAAACTATTTTTTTTAAGAAGTGTTGTTAACACTTTTTGTTCCTCCCTTGAAGCTAACTGTAAGCCAGTAGTGGCTAGACAAGTCTATATTTTTATTTTTTAAGTGTATTTTACTTTTTAATCTCTGCCAAATAATCGTACATTTTTAAGGGCATACATTTTAAGCAGCGGATGGATAACCTTTTAGGCTTGAGGACAATTTTCATTCTTAATTGTTAGAAACATCTTGACCAGCTGGTACTGTAGATTGTGCCCAGTACGTATCTTCTGTTGTGCACCGTTTTTATGGCTTATGTGATAATACTAATGAAGATAGTTGAAGGATTTTGTAGAAAAGAAGAATTATACTCATGATATTTGATTGTTCTTATCTATGACTATATTTTTATTTCTTATGATTAAGTTACTTACAACTTGTGTTCATAAGTAACATATCTAATATTTAATTCTCCTTGGCTTGTAAACATGCTTTATAAAACAGTTTTCCTGTAAAAATTAATATTATATTTCAATATCTTTAAATTTAAAAATGCAACTAGTGATACTAAAAAAAATCTGTTTGCAAATTGTTTTAATAATATGAATATCATAAACAGCCTTAAAAGTTTGTTAAAAATTAGATAACGCTATAGCTCCCTAGTTTCTGTAAATTCATTTTCTCAGGACATGTTTCTTTTTTTCTTTTTGACTGCATTGGGTCTTCGTTGCTGCGCGCGGGCTTTCTCTAGTTGCGGCGAGCAGGGGCTACTCTTCGTTGCAGTACGCGGGCTTCTCATTGCGGTGGCTTCTCTCGTTGCGGAGCACGGGCTCTAGGTGCACAGGCTTCAGTAGTTGGAGCGTGCAGGCTCAGTAGTTCTGGCATGCAGGCAGCAGAGCACACTGTCTTCAGTAGTTACAGCACACGGGCTCAGTAGTTGTGGCTCACAGGCTCTAGAGCGCAGGCTCAGTAGTTGTGGCGCACGGGCTTTGTTGTTCCGCGGCATGTGAGATCTTCCTGGACCAGGGATTGAACCTGTGTCCCCTGCATTGGCAGGTGGATTCTTTTCTAATTTAATTTTTTTTATACAGCAGGTTTATTAGTTATCTATTTTATGCATACTAGTGTATAATGTCAATCCCAATCTCCCAGTTCATACCCCACCACCCACTGCTTTCCCCGCGAGTGTCCATATGTTTGTTCTCTACATCTGTGTCTCTATTTCCGCCTTGCAAACCAGTTCATCTGTACCATTTTTCTAGATTCCACATATATGCGTTAATATGCGATATTTGTTTTTTCTCTTTCTGGCTTACTTCACTCTGTATGACAGTCTCTAGGTCCATCCACGTCTCTGCAAATGACCCCGTTTCATTCCTTTTTATGGCTGAGTAACATTCCATTGTATATATGTACCACATCTTCTTTATCCATTCGTCTGTCACTGGGCATTTAGGTTGCTTCCATGACCTGGCTATTGTAAATAGTGCTGCAGTGAACATTGGGGTGCATGTGTCTTTTTGAATTATCGTTTTCTCTGGGTATATGCCCAGTAGTGGGATTGCTGGGTCATAGGGTAATTCTGTTTTTAGTCTTTTAAGGAACCTCCATGCTGTTCTCCATAGTGGCTGTATCAATGTACATTCCCACTAACAGTGCAAGAGGGTTCCCTTTTCTCCACACCCTCTCCAGCATTTGTTGTTTGTAGATTTTCTGATGATGCCCATCCTAACTGGTGTGAGGTGATACCTCATTGTAGTTTTGATTTGCATTTCCTTAATAATTAGTGATGTTGAGCAGCTTTTCATGTGCTTCTTGGCCATCTGTATGTCTTCTTTGGAGAAATGTCTATTTAGGTCTTATGCCCATTTTTCAAATGGGTTTTTTGTCTCTTTAATATTGAGCTGCATGAGCTGTTTATAGATTTTGGAGATTAATCCTTTGTCCATTAACTCGTTTGCAAATATTTTCTCCCATTCTGAGGGTTGTCTTTTCGTCTTGTTTATGGTTTCCTTTGCTGTGCAAAAGCTTTTAAGTTTCATTAGGTCCCATTTGTTTATTTTTGTTTTTATTTCCATTACTCTAGGAGGTGGGTCAAAAAAGATCTTGCTGTGATTTATGTCAAAGAGTGTTCTTCCTGTGTTTTCCTCTAAGAGTTTTATAGTGTCTGGTTTTACATTTAGGTATTTAATCCATTTTGAGTTTATTTTTGTCTATGGTGTTAGGGAGTATTCTAATTTCATTCTTTTACATGTAGCTGTCCAGTTTTCCCAGCACCACTTATTGAAGAGACTGTCTTTTCTCCATTTCTCCATTGTATTTCCTTGCCTCCTTTGTTGTAGGTTAGTTGACCATAGGTGCATGGGTTTATCTCTGGGCTTTCTACCCTGTTCCATTGATCTGTATTTCTGTTTTTGTGCCAGTACCATACTGTGTTGATTACTGTAGCTTTGTAGTATAGTGTGAAGTCAGGGAGTATGATTCCTCCAGCTCCGTTTTTTTCTCTCAAGATTGCTTTGGCTATTCGGGGTCTTTCGTGTCTCCATACAAATTTTAAGACTTTTTGTTCTAGTTCTGTAAAAAAATGTCATTGGTAATTTGATAGGGATTGCACTGAATCTGTAGATTGCTTTGGGTAATACAGTCATTTTCACAATATTGATACTTCCAATCCAGGAACATGGTATATCTCTCTATTTGTTTGTGTCATCTTTGATTTCTTTCATCAGTGTCTTACAGTTTTCTGAGTACAGGTCTTTTACCTCCTTAGGTAGGTTTATTCCTAGGTATTTCATTCTTTTTGTTGCAGTGGTGAATGGGATTGTTTCCTCAATTTCTCTTTCTGATCTTTTGTTGTCAGTGTATAGGAATGCAAGAGATTTCTGTGCATTAATTTTGTATCCTGCAACTTTGCCAAATTCATTGATTAGCTCTAGTAGTTTTCTGGTAGCATCTTTAGGATTCTCTATGTATAGTATCATGTCATCTGCAAAGAGTGAGAGTTTTACTTCTTCTTTTCCAATTTGTATTCCTTTTATTTCTTTCTCTTCTCTGATAGCCGTGGGCAGGACTTCCAAAACTATGTTGAATAATAGTGGCAAGAGTGGACATCCTTGTTCCTGATTTTAGAGGAAATGCTTTCAGTTTTTCACCATTGCGAGAATGATGTTTGCTGTGGGTTTGTCGTATATGGCCTTTATTATGTTGAGGTAGGTTCCCTCTATGCCCACTTTCTGGAGAGCTTTTATCATAAATGGGTGTTGAATTTTGTCAAAAGCTTTTTATGCATCTGTTGAGATGATCATATGGTTTTTAGTCTTCAATTTGTTAATATGGTGTATCACATTGATGATTCACATATATTGAAGAATCCTTGCATCCCTGGGATAAATCCCACTTGATCATGGCATATGATCCTTTTAATGTGTTGTTGGATTCTGTTTGCTAGTATTTTGTTGAGGATTTTTGCATCTATATTCATGAGTGATATTCATCTATAGTTATCTTTTTTTGTAGTATCTTTGTCTGGTTTGGGTATCAGGGTGATGGTGGCCTCGTAGAATGAGTTTGGGCGTGTTCCTTCCTCTGCAGTTTTTTGGAAGAGTTTGAGAAGGATGGGTGTTAGCCCTTCTCTAAATCTTTGATAGAATTCACCTGTAAAGCCATCTGGTCCTGGGCTTTTGTTTGTTGGAAGATTTTTAATCACAGTTTCAATTTCATTACTTTTTCAGTTTCATTACTTTTGATTGGTCTGTTCATATTTTCTGTTTCTTCCTGCTTCAGTCTTGGAAGGTTATACCTTTCTAAGAATTTGTCCATTTCTTCCAGGTTGTCCATTTTATTGGCATAGAGTTGCTTGTAGTAGTCTCTTAGGATGCTTTGTATTTCTGTGTTGTCCATTGTAACTTCTCCTTTTTCATTTCTAATTTTATTGATCTGAGTCCTCTCCCTCTTGATGAGTCTGGCTAAAGGTTTATCAGTTTTGGCTATCTTCTCAAAGAACCAGCTTTTACTTTTATTGATCTTTACTATTGTTTTCCTTGTTTCTATTTCATTTATTTCTGCTCTGATCTTTATCATTTCTTTCCTTCTACTAACTTTGGCTTTTGTTTGTTCTTTCTCTAGTTCCTTTAGGTGTAAGGTTGGATTGTTTATTTGAGATTTTTCTTGAAATTCTTATCTAGTGTGCCACCAAGGAAGTCCCAGGACATTTTTCTAATTACATACGCAGTCTCTGAATAACAAATGGGTTGGTTTCTGAAGTTCACTTTTTAAGACAGTTGTTTTGATCTCGAAAATAATTATCTAGAGAAACTGCTGTAAATGAATCTCAGGCCATCAAATAAAACTTAGGAAAATCTAAGCCACTGAACTAACAAGGCCAGCCAAAATTTTATTCGTGGCAGCAAGGACAACATAATGTCAGAGTCAAAAATGAGAGAAAGCGTTTTTGTTTTTTATTTCCTTTTTTCTCTCTTTGTTTTTGGACCCAGAGAAGATCCTGGTTCTTTCTCATGCTTACTCATTTATTTCCTGGTTTTCTTATTTCCTTGATATTTAGAGCATCCCAGGATCTTGTTGTTCCTACTTATTTCTCCCACTTGGCTATAATATACATTCCTCTAATCTAAGCATGGTTGATCTCAGGTCTTAGGAATGAATGTGTCTGATAGCCATTTCATGATAGTATGTGCTGGTGTCCCTCTATGATAGAGATTTTCTTGCCTCCGATTTCTACTCCTTCTCCATCAGATACTACTTGTAGAGTACCTTTCCCAACCTTCCTTAAACATTAGTAAGAATCATCTCAGTCCAGTAGTTCCTAGGTGTCCTTCCCAACAGTTACTGTAGCTGTGGGTTTAGTTATGTTATTTACAGTTCAATTTTAGGTTAAAGATTAAAACAAGAAACCACGTAGACATATGTAAAAGATTTATCCTTCATGCCAAAACTACCTCCATGCAATTGCATTCTTTTTTTTTTTTTTAGTACACTTGTAACCATGAATAATTTTAGATTTTTTAGGGAACTTGCAAAGATAGTACAGTGTTTTCATATGCTCTTCATCCAGCTTCCTCTAATATTGACATCTTACTCGACTCTGATACGTTTGTCGAAATTAATATACTAACATTGGTACAAAATACTGTTAACTAAACTATAGATGTTATTTGGGTTTCTGTTTTTCTACTCACGTCCCTTTTCTGTTCCAGGATCGACGTGTCTTCCTAGTCTCCTCTGATCTGTGATAGTTTCTGTCTCTCCTTATTTTTCATGACCTGGATGGCTTGTAGAATGTTCCTGAATTTGGATTTGTCTGATGTTTTCTCATGATCAGACTGGAATCCTGGCCTTGGTTATGAGAATCACAGTGTCAAAGTGCCCTCGTGGCTTTACAGCATCACTGCTGATGTTAACCTTGATCACTTGGTTAACGTGGTGTCTGCCGGGTTCTTCCACAAGTGACTAGTTTTCCCTGTCCACGCTCTGTTCTTCAGAAGTGAGTCACATTCAAGGAGACGGGGATTAATCTCCACCTCCGGGAGTGGGGAGTATCTGCATATATTACTTGGAATTCTCCTGTGAAGAAGATTTGCCGCTTCTTTCCCATTTTTTTATTCAGTCGTTTATTTATTTCGGTATGGACTCATAGATGTCTATTTTTTATTTGGGATTGTAGTCCAATGCTATTTTTTGTTGTTGCTCAAATTGTTCCTGCTTTAGCCATTGGAGCTCTTTCAGGTGAATTCTGTATCCTTGTGATATGCTCCCATCCTGTGTGTGTGTGTGTGTGTGTGTGTGTGTGTGTGTGTGTGTGTGTGGTTTTGCTTTTTGAACAATTTCTTACTTTTTGGCATCATCTTGTATTTTCCCTGTTCCAATCCTGAAATCAGCCGTTTCTCTAAGGAGTTCTGGTTCCTTTTATTGGAGAATCGTTTTGGGGAATGGAGATCTGGGCACGGAATGTGTTCATTACCCTTGGGGTGTCAATTGCTTCTAGGCCTTATCAGTGATAGAGTTAGAAAATACAGGTGTGTCTTCTAACTCATGTATACACACAGACCTGTAGTTACTTCTATATCTGTCTTTCTACCTATCTGTTAAAAATAAACGTGAGTTCATACTGAGGTCTCTGGCGCTAATCCAGCACCACGGGTTTCATCCTAGCCTTGATTGTAACTTACTTCTCTTGCACTGAGAAACCTGGCTCCCATTCCCACAGTGTATTTATATATTTGTGCAACCCTAATTGACATGTAAAGTAGTTTCAGAATTGCTAACCAGTACCCCTGTGAGGACTAAATTTACCAACTAGAAATTGAATTGATGAATTGTTAAGTACAGTTCTTTTTGTCTTTAGCCTTAGAGTATGTATAGACAGAGCACAGGTTCCCACAGTTAGGCCAGCACCTTTTCCTTCACCCTCTTCAGTGAGGTTATAACATGCATTTGTAATATAGTTAGGTTCATTTATCTCAGTCTATATTCTGTCCTGGGGTCTCCTGGTGTCCTAGTTGATATTTTTAAATTTATATACTATAAAGGTCACTTTTTGTGTTGTTAGTTCTTTGGGTTTTGTGCATTTAAAATGTTAAATACCCATAAAATATCTGAGCCATAGATTGTGATATGGTTATTTTATGCTCCTCCCTTTTTGCTTTACCTCGTAAAATTTATATATCTTTAGAGGAAGAGAAAGATAAAATGAAAAATTATATTTTATGTAATATACAAAAAAATTAACTGTCTGACTTTGACTATATATTACCATGCATATTACTCCAAATTCTAGGAAGATTTTTGCTTACTCTATTAAATACTTTTCTTGAATTAAGAATGATCATGTAATTATTATAAGTTTAACAGCCAATGAAATATTGTTTGTCTTTGGATCTAGCAATAATTATGCTGTTTTTTCTCATAAGCACAAGAAACGTTGAAGAGGTTGTCTTTTATGTTCAGAATTGGTAAAGCATGTAGAAACTAGGAGATATATATATATATATATATATATATATGGATAGATAGATAATAACAACTATCATTTATTGTCTTACCATGTGCTAGATACAACAACCAAATGAAGCGGCATTGTTGTTTTTTCGGTATTTTACAGATAAGGAGAGTAGATAACTTGCCCCAAATCACAGAAGCTATAGATTGTTGGAGGGATTCAAACCCAGTATTTGGGGATACCAGACTTTACGCGAATGGTTTCCAAACCTGGCTGCACATGAGAATTACTCAGGGACCTTTTAAAAATACACATACCTTTGCCTTCTTGGATATAGGGCAGGTCAGAATCTCTCAAGGTAGGACATAAGTACTGACATTTTTAACCTCCAGCGTGCTTTATATGAATCCAGACCAGCACCAGTGCAGTTGAGAGTCAGCCCATTGGAAACACCTGAAGTAGGCTACAGTACTCCCCTACCCCCTCTTCAAGGTCAGTGTTCATTAATACAGTTGTCATCGTTAATTTTCATTTGCTTCAGTCATCACCTGTCTGATTTCATTAGTAAAGTTACATAAACTGTTTTTAAAAAGCTGCCCTAACTCACTTTTATTTATTATTTTTTACAGTATGTAGAGGGAATTATTTTTTATTGAAGTATAGCTGATGTATAATATTATTTGTTACACATGTACAGTATAGTGATTCACAATTTTTAAAGGTTGTACTCCATTTATAGTTATTATAAAATATTGACTATATTCCCTGTGTTGTACAATATATCCTTGTAGCTTATTTATTTTATACATAGTAATTTATATCTCTTAATCCCCTTCCCCCATGTTGTCCTTACCCCCTCCATTCTCCCCACCGGTAGCCACTACATAGTTTGTTCTCTGTATCTGTGAGTCTGCTTTTTTGTTATATTCACTGTTTGTTGTATTTTTTAGATTCTTATATAAGTGATATCATACAGTATTTGTCTTTCTCTGTCTGACTTATTTCACTTAGCATAATACCTTCCAAGTCCATCCATTTTGCTGCAAATGGCAAAATTTCACTTTTTTGGTGGCTGGATAGTATTCCATTGTATATATAGGTATACACCACATCTTTTTTATCGATTCACCTGCTGATGGACGCTTAGGTTGCTTCCATATCTTGGCAATTGTAAATAGTGCTGCTGTGAACATTGGGGTGCATGTATCTTTCAAATCTGTTTTTGTTTTTGTTTCAGATATATTGTATATATATACAATATATATCACTGGGTCATATGGTGGTTCTATTTTTAGTTTTTTGAGAAATCTCCATACTGTTTTCCACGGTAGCTGTACCAGTTTACATTCCCACCAACATACATGAACTTTTTAACTGAATAAGTGGCAAGATAACAGGCACATGCTTCCTCATTTGCCTATAGGTTTTTTGTTTTCTCAAAGGAAGCGTACTTACGCGAGGCAAAATAAGAAGTTGTACTGTATCATTTTTGACTGCAGTGAGCCAGCTGAATCCAACTTGATGTAAAAAGATGAAAGGTAGAGCAGAACTCTTCAGCTTGCCGTGGGGAGCTGGATCCCAAGACGACAGCAACACCAAGACTGGTAGCTGGTCTTGAATACTCATATATGGAGTGGGGTTGGCCAGGTAGCTTGGTCACGGTCACACATCCAGTAAGTGGCAGGGCCAGGATGTGAAACCAGAACTCGCTGTAAAGCCTGCTCTTCATCATTACGGTATACTGCCTCCCCAAGTTATATTTTGTCCCACACAGTGCTTTAAATATTTTTTGACTTAGTAGCTAGCATTTAAAAAAATAGAAGATTTCACATGAAAATCCTGATTTTTGTTTTCCTTGAGATACTGGGAGGTCTGTTCACAGTGGACCCCATCCCCACCTGGTAGCACCTGGTGTGCTCGCTCCAGCTTTGCACAGTGCCCGTGGTGTCTTACTCTCTTCCCGTCACCCGCCCTTGCACACTCATTTACAGCCCCACCAGGCCCTGTAGGTGACATGACTCCCAGTACAGAAGTATAGAAACTAACTTTTGAAGGGTAACGTAAAGACTGTTTTGATCTCATCCTTCATTTTATAAAACAATTTGCTTTCTTTTGTTTTACTCATTTCTTGAAGTATATAAGGAAACAAAGTTGCTGTTTATCCTGTACCTCTGCTCAGAGTAATCATTTGGTTTATATCTTCTAAACCTTTTTGCTCTTATATATATCTTTGGTATATAATGCAGGTAATTTTTTTTCCAAAAAACCCCCATGTGATAGTGCTATATTTATTCCACGACTGGTGGGTACCCCCCTCCCCCGATATGTTTTCTCTGCTTTGGATCCGTCTATGTTGGTGTGTGTCACTCTACCTCAATTCCATTTGAGAACTACATGCTATTCCATTACATGAGTGTTAACGTCACTTATTTAACTATTTCACTCTTTTTTTATTCTACCTTCTGCCTCTGGCAACCATCAATCTGTTTTCTGTATCTATGAGTTCATTTTTTGTTTATTTTTTATTTCATATATAAGTGAGATCATACAGTATTTATCTTTCTCTTTCTGACTTATTTCACTTAGCATGACGCCCTTCAGGTCCATCCATGTTGTCACAAATGGCAAGATTTCCTTCTTTTTTATGGCTGAATAATATTCGTGTGTGTGTGTTTACGTACCACATTTTCTTTATCCATTCATTCCTCATTGGACACTTAGGTTGCTTCCGTGTCTTGGCTGTTGTAAATAGCGCTGCAGTGAACGTGGGGGTGCACATAACTTTTCGAGTTAGTGTTTTCATTTCCTTCAGATAAATAACCAAGAGTGGGATTGCTAGATCATATGGTAATTCTATTTTTTAATTTTTTAAGGAACTGCCATACTATTTTCCATAGTGGCAGTACCAGTTTACATTCCTACCAAGAGTGCACAAGGGTTCCTTTTTCTCTGTATCCTCTTTAACACTTGTTATTTCTTGTTTTTTTGATCATAACCATTTTAACAGGTGTGAGGTGATATGTCATTGTGGTTTTGATTTGCATTTCCCCCATGATTATAACCATTTCACTCTGAATGGACACTTACATGGTTATAAAAAATAAAACCACAAATATTCTTGTACATACCCCTTTATGAACATAGTCTGTTCTTCTTGTAAGAATGGTTAGTTAAAATGGAATTGTTAGGTTATAGGGTATGCACATTTAAATCTTTCCTAGATAGTGCCAGATTGCTCCCCAAAAAGGTTGTAGTACTAATGTATGCTTTCCCCCACAGTGTAGGAGAAACCCCATTTTCCCTCATTTTTGCAGAGCCATAATCAGGGAAATCTATAATTTCATTTTTATCTTTAACTTCCCTCATTTTTAGTGACATTGAGGTGGTTGTCATGTTTATTGCCCGCTGACGTTTCTTTGAATTTTCTTTCATTTGTTTTGCTCATTTTCTGTTTTTTTAAATTATTGATCTGTTGGAACTATTTATGTTTTATGTGTATTATTCATTTTTCTATTATGGCTATAAGTATTTTCTTCCAAACTGTCTTTTAACTTAATGATGCTTTTCACTGGAAAGAATTTTAAAACTTTTTATGTAGTCATACTGTTTTATGGTCACCTTATTTTATGTGTACTCCAAGATTATAAAAAAATTTCTCCTATATATCTTGCTTATTCTTTTTACATAGTTAAAACAATTTTGTTACGGAAAATATTAAACATATGCCAAACAAACAATAATACCATGAACCTCCTCAGATCTGTATTCCAGCATCATGGTTATTAATTCATGGCCGGTACCTACTACCATTTGGCACCTTCCTCTATCACTTTGAAGAAAATCTCAGATATCATCATATTTTATCCTTAAATATTTCAATGTATTTCTCTGAAAGACGAGGGCATGTTTTATAAATGTACCACAATACCATTATCACACCTGAAGAAATAGCAGAAACTTCTTGATATCATCAGCTTTTAAGCTCATGTTCATATTTCTATTGTACATAACTGTGATGGTTTTTAAAAAAAATATTTTACAGCTTGAATCAGTTTGCGAGTAATGTCTACACATGGTAATTGTTCATTATATTTTTTAAGTCTCTTTAAATATGTAGGTCCCCCTCCCTTTTTTGCCATATATTGATATTTATTGAAGAAGTTGGGTCCTTTATTCTGTAGAGTCTCCCCCAGTCTGAATTTTGATGATTGTACCTCCAAGTGATTTTTTACAGTGTTTCTTTTTTCTCTGTGTTCTCTGTGAATTAACTGTATGATCTAGTGGCCTAATCAGAGTCAGGATCTTGATTGACTTGTTAATTGGTTAACACTACTTCATTAGGACACATGTAATGTCTGACTGTCTATTTGAGACAGTAGTGGTTGATGATCATTGCCTAGATCTCTTAATTCATTAAAGATTGAAAAGTGATGATATTCTAATTCTCTCATTTCTTCTTCTTTACTAGTAGCTTTATTAATTAGATATTGCTTTAAAGAGAAACTGTCCTCATCCATTAGTTGGTAACCCAGTGAAATAAGTGAACAGAAATGGCAGGATAAATATGCTTGATTCTTTCCCTTTTATTTATCATATTTCAAAGCAATGAGTTGATTTATTGGTGACCAGCTAATGTTTTTTAAATTAATGTTTGAACTCATGAATTGAAACATATTTTATATGTTTCAATCCACTGACTTCATTATTGTAATCCATTGAAGTAATTATGGTAACTGATACTCACATTGTCCCATCTTTGGCCAATGGGAACATATTCAAGTTGGCTTAAGTCCTTATTTCACGACCCTAGTGAATAGTCTTTGATATCTGATAAAACAAGCTGTTTTGGGCTTGTATTGTACATTTACTCCAGGTTGGGAATCTGGTGTATCTTCAAGGAACCCTCATTCCTTTTATTGGGAAATAGTATTTCAGGACTACAGTCTGGGCAGCAGCATTGCTCATTCTAACTGAAATGGTCCTTGTTTTAGTTCTCTTCAGTAGTCAGAAGAACACACACACAATATATATAATAAGTGAATACTGATAGTAACAATTCAAATTCAGGATTTCAGATTTTTACTTAATCTCTTCTGACTTTTCTTTTACACTGAAAATTACCAGGAATGATAGCATTCGAGGGTCATACACATTCCAAAGTACACTCACAGTAATCTCAGAATAACACCATCAACAATGTGGTTACTGGAAAACAGTTTAAGATTTTTTTCCCCATCCTTAAGGTGGTACAACCCTTTAGGGATATAACATCAAATTACAGTGTTTTTGTTTTTGTTTTTGTTTTTGTTTTT
Organism: Phocoena sinus; assembly: GCF_008692025.1. Taxonomy (NCBI): domain Eukaryota; kingdom Metazoa; phylum Chordata; class Mammalia; order Artiodactyla; family Phocoenidae; genus Phocoena; species Phocoena sinus. Next base: position 7,237,101 of record NC_045774.1, on the reverse strand, counting down.
TGCGGTACACGGGCCTCTCACTGCTGTGGCCTCTCCTGTTGCAGAGCACAGGCTCCGGACGCGCAGGCTCAGCGGCCATGGCTCACGGGCCCAGCTGCTCCGCGGCACGTGGGATCTTCCCGGACCGGGGCACGAACCCGTGTCCCCTGCATTGGCAGGCGGACTCTCAACCACTGCACCACCAGGGAAGCCCAAATTACAGTGTTTTAAAGACACTCGAATGATTCTTCTCATGGTTATGCCACTAATTAGACATACAGTTAGATCCTCTTCTTTTTTGTTGTTGTATGTTTGAAATAACAGCTTTATGAGACAATTCACATACCATGAAATTCATGATTTTTAAAGTGTTCGGTTCAGAAGTTTTTACACTATATTCAGAGTTGTGCAACCATTGCTGGTGTCTAATTCTAGAACATTTTCATAACCCTTAAAATAAGCCCTGTACCCTTTAGCTGTCACCTCCACAACCCCTCTATCACCTTCAGCTCTAAGCAACTGCTTATCTACTTTCTGTTTCTTTGTATTTGCCTATTCTGGACATTTCATATAAATGGAATCATACATGTGGTCTTTTGTGACTGGCTTCTTTCATTTAGCATAATGTATTCAAGGTTCATCTTTATTATCATATGTATTAGTGCTTCATTCCTTTTTATGGCTGAATAATATTACATTGTATGGAAATACCATGCATTTTGTTTATCCACTCATAGATTTTTTTAATTTAATTTTTTATTTTTAGATGTTGCTTTTTAAATTTAATTTTTGCAAAAATTATGTAAAATACTTGGTTTTAAGAGAAAAATCTGTGGAATAATATATATTTATTTTATTTTTTTATTTTTTTATTAATTATTTTTTTTTGCGGTACACGGGCCTCTCACTGTTGTGGCCTCTCCTGTTGCGGAGCACAGGCCCCGGACGGGCAGGCTCAGCGGCCATGGCTCACGGGCCCAGCCACTCCGCGGCATGTGGGATCTTCCCGGACCAGGGCACGAACCCATGTCCCCTGCTGCGGACTCTCAACCACTGTGCCACCAGGAGAGCCCGGAATAATATATTTTTAAAGAAGCCTGGTTTCTCTGATATGGATAATTAAGCTTTAAAAAATATTGTTTTATTCTAACATGTTTTTAATATAAAGCTTGTGTATGCAATCTTCTTTCCTTATTTATTTTTAATATATGACAGGCTTATTTTTACCCCTTAAGGTTATCATTGTTTCATTGTCTTTATGTAATGCACTTAGTGTCTCTCCCACCCCCCTATTTTTTGGTTGTTATTTGTTGGTTCCCAGCTGTGAGGTATATTATAATTATCCTTTTCTTTTTTTAACCCAGGTTCTCATTTGAAGTAATTTTCTTTTATTTCCAGTGAAATGCTACGACATTTCATATGCCCTCCACTTCCTCCCCAGATTTTGATAATTGTGGTATATCTACCTTGTTAGGTCATGTAACCATTATTGACAGTACCTTCTCCCTTACAGTTATCACTTAACCTAGTCTTAGTTCTACAGTAGTGTGTGGGTGGGTGGATGGTGGATGGGTGGGTGGATGGTGGATGGGTGGGTGGATGGATAGATAGAGATTTAGATTTAGATACATAGTTTTGGTCTTTTGTTTTAAGGCTCCTTTTTAGATCTCATATCAGAGTCCCTTGAGTCATTGTGGTGGGGTGACACTAGTTCCCTAGCAGATTCCTCAGTAAGGGCTCATGAAAACTGTTTCATGAGTTCTTGGATTTTCCTAACAGTTGCAACATGTATACCTGAAAGTCTGTTTGGCTGGACGTAATATATTTGGCTTATATTTTTTTCCCCGAATAAATTTAGTATATGTTATTCATTGTCTTTTGCCATGAAGCATTGAGATTGCAAAGTCTGATGACAATATGATTTTTTTGTTTCCACTTAAAGGAACCTTGGTTTATTTATTTAATTAATTTACTTATAACCTGGATACCTAAAAGATTGTCTTTCTTTAAATTCCACTAGTTTTACTTGGTGCTGGTTTTTCCACATTGATATTTTTGAATACATGATGTCCTTTCAATGTATAGTTTCAGGGTTTTGTTTTGTTTTTATTTTTTTATTTTTTTTGATTCAAGTGAATGTCTTTATGTTTTAATTTTTTCTGTTTCATTGGTTTGGCTTTCTTCTCTGGGAACCACTACTGTATGTATTCTGAATCTACTTTGCCTATCTTCTCTTTCACTTCATTTCAAATCTTTTCCTTTTTTTAAGTAAAATTTTCTTCCTCGTATTTCTGTGAAGGCATTATCTCTTTTTATTTGCTCTTGTGTTCCATCTAGCTTTTTATTTTTGAAATGATGTACAATTTTTGAAGAATTATTTTCTGAGTTCTTTCACTTGGTTTGTGAGTGTTTCTAATTCAAATTTGTGTCGTTCTTTTATATTTTCTGAGATTTTTAAAATTTCTTTTAGCATATTTTGAGAATCAGGTCCCTGTATCACCTACTTAGTGGGCATGTCTCTCTGGCAAGCGTTCATTGTCTGTAGGGTTATTCAGCTCCTTATTCTCTCTCAATTCTCTCGCTTATTCTCGCTCATGGTTATTGCCTTAAAATAACCATGTATTGGATTCTAACACAATCCTTTTTTCTTGTTCGTTTTTAAACATGATATTTGTTTTTATGAACTTTAAGAAAAGAGAGAGTTAAGAAAGCATTTAGGTTTATGCTTTAAGCTCTCTCTTCTGAATTGATAAGTAATACATCTCTTATTTCTTGAGGTCTCCTGGCTGTGTTCCTCTCCCCCTTTTTCTGGCCCTTCTCTTTCCTTTACCCCTGTTGTCCTTTACTGGTCAGTTGGATTTCACCCCAGCAGTTTCTTCTGGGTGTGGAGCTTTGTCCTAGAAGGAAATTTTGGCTGAGAGTTTCAAGAGTTTTGGGGGTGTAAACCACTTTAGCCCCTTCAGACCTTATTGCCCACCCACTGACTTCACTCAGAAACTGGTGCCACAATCATTCCCAATGTCAGGAAGCCCTCAAATAGAAGCAGTGAGCTTTCTATTGAGTATTCATTGGTAATTTTGAAATTTGTCCCTTTAGCCCCATCAGACACTCCATTAATCCCCTCTGCTTCCCCTGCACAAATGCTCATAGGGATCTGGGATACTGGTTGGGTGTGGGGTGTGGGTATGAGGTATCCCATGGGTCCAGGGACTGTTTCCCTCCCCCTTTCTATTTTGGGGTTCATGAAGTTACCTTTCACCTAGTTTTATTGTAAATGTGTCTCATGGAGTTTTGATTTTGTTGTCTTAGTTGTTCTGTCCTTTTGGGGGAACTAAGGGAAATTGAAATCCTACTGTCATCACTGTCTTTTCAGAAATCTTTTTATCATGTTGACCTGTCAAATTGCCATTACTTGATCATTTTTGATTGACTAAAATGGTAATTTTATATGGTTTAACCTAAGGTATAGCTCTGTGTTTAGGTTCTAAAACATTTGGAATCTCTTTTTCAAAATGTATAGGTTCAACATATAGTTTTGTATTTACATTAATACTTAGAGTTGACCCTCCATATCCACTAGCTCCTCATTTGTGGATTCAGTCAACCACAGATCAAACTGAAATCCGTGGATGGGACCCCACAGATAATGAGGGCCGGCTGTACTGTGCCATTTTATATAAGGGGTTTTGGTATCAGCAGGGGGTCCTGAAACTAATCCCCCATGGACGTTGAGGGATGACTGTAGTTTAGTTGCTCATAACAGGCAAAAATTTCTAAAATAGCCATATAATTAAAAAAATGATTAATTTTAATAATGTGAGGTTGGGATTCCCTGGTGGCACAGTGGTTAAGAATCTGCCTGCCAATGCAGGAGACGCAGGTTCGAGTCCTGGTCCGGGAAGATCCCACATGCCGCGGAGTAACTAAGCCCACGCGCCACAACAACTGAGCCTGCGCTCTAGAGCCCGCAAGCTACAACTGCTGAGCCCATGTACCATAACTACTGAAGCCCACATGCCTAGAGCCCATGCTTCGCAACAAGAGAAGCCACCGCAATGAGAAGCCTGCACACCGCAACGAAGAGTAGCCCCCCACTCGCCGCAACTAGAGAAAGCCCACGTGCAGCAACGAAGACCCAACGCAGCCAAAAAAATTAATTAATTAAAAAAAAATAATGTGAGGCATAAGTGTGTAGGGTAAGGGAAGGATGTAGCTATTCTTTATTTAATTCCCTAAAATACTCATTGGATTATCTGTTATTTTTCAACTTCTTGAACTGCCTTTTTTATATTCTGAATTAGCATAGGTAATTGGATATGTTTCTCTGTTCTGTTGCTCTGTTTATTACTGTGTAAGAACTTTTCTGTTTTAAATACAGTAGGTTTATTAGTAAGATTTGGCATTGTGTAGGGCAGTTCTTCCCATACATTCTTTCTTTTCAAAAGTTTCTGGGCTGTTTTTATTTTTGTACATTACTTTCTTACACCTGAACTTTATTTAATGAATTTATTAACCCACACAAAATGCCATTGCGATTAGGATTGTAATTACATTGAGTTTTTATTAATGTCCCTACATTATTGAGTCTTTTCAGTTTGATTGGATTGTTCAGGGATTTTATACTACATTTAATACTATATTTCTCACTGGAATGAAAGAATAAATAGGCCATTCTTGCACCTTATTACCCCTTTCCTCTCTCCCTGTGTTTTATTTAAATAATTGGGCATTTAAGATCCAGGTTTTTCCTCACAGTATGCTTTTTTATTTTTTTCAGTTTCCAGTATTCCTTACTAAAACTTGAATTACAGTCCTTAACCAAGTTATCATCATGGAGTTGTATCTGCCTGTATACATTCTTCGAGATTCATGGCTTCTCATTTCCTTGGGCATTTTTCTTTTTGTATCTTGAGATCTTTATTCTGATCCAATTTTCATTTGACCAGACTCTCCTGTTCTTCCTCAGGTAGTTTTTTAGAGAAGGTAAATGAATTGTACTTTGGGTTCTTCCCTATTCAAAGAGTTTTTTTCCCCTTCTTCTTTACATATTAGTGGTATCTTGACTGTGCAGAAAGCTCTCCTCCACCTCTTCCTTTTGTTCTTTCTGGAACTCCTTCATTCTTACGTTACAGCTCCTAGATCTGCCCTCCATTTCTCTTACTTTTCACTCAAAATTTCTGTTCCTTTTTCTTTTGCTCTGGGTTATAGTGATCATTTCTGCAGTTAATTTCTAAATTACTGATTCAGACTTTGACAGCATTCGTTCTATTTTCACTCCCTTTATGGAATTGATTTCAGAAATCTTGGTCTTTTTTTTTTTTTTCCAGAGGACTTTAATGAGCTCTTGCGTTAGAGAGTATTTTTGTTGTTCTCTCCTGTGTCCTACATTCAGTCACTGTCAGCTTTTCTGATTCTTCACGTTGGTGTCCCTGGTTAAAACTGCTGTCCCCTCTTCCACGCTCAGGAGTTTTTTAATGTCTGTTCCTCTTTGTCTGGATGGGGCTTCACGCCCCAGGCAACACCAGCAGGAATGTGTCTCCTCAGCAGCTGTGTAGGCCTGCCAGGCTGCTGCTTCTCCGGGCGGTGTTGTCTTGCAGTTGTTGAGAAGGAGGGATTGTCCCTTCCCAGTTAGCCTGAAGCAGATGGGTCAACAGGCTGGAACTACAGAGAATGCCGAAAGAATTCTTTAGAATTTTATCCTAGAAAGCTTGCTGAATTTTGTAGAGCTCTAAATAAATATTTTGTCTGATGTCATTCTCCACACCAGAAGAAACAAGCATTTATACTGCCTAAAGCTTTTAAACAGACATGTCTTAACCCTGACCACATTTATCACAAGTAATCATTTTTAAAATTATGCAGCTATTTTAGAAATTCTTGCCTGTTATGGGAAACTAAAGTATGTATTAATTTAAATGCCAAAATATGTGTTGAACATAAAAGAATGTGAGTCGGGGAGACCAGTTAAGTGTTCGCTAAATGTCAGGGAGCACAGATATGAGTGACATTTGGAGGCACAATAACTAAATTGGTGATGTTTTAAATTGAAGAAAAGTTGAGATTTTGGATGGCTTCAGTTTTCTCAATAGAAGGAGAAGGCAAGACCTTTGAATGATTGGTCAGGATGATGTTGCCAGAGGTTTAAGAACACTGAGAAATCTCCAAATCTTCTGTTTTATGGGGAAAAGCATAGGAGTTTGATGGGGACGACTGTATGAATGGGTGAGCAACAGTAGAATTCCTAGAAAACATCAAATAACGGATATTTGAGTGGGACCAGCCAGGTTAATTTTATGAATTTTTCTCTTTCAGCCTCCTTTGGTATAGGTCAGGAGGACAAGTGGACAAAAGACTTGGTTAAACCCACTAGTTTTTATGTTTACACAAATGGCTACCTGGTTTTGTAATCTTTTCTCAAATTTAATAATTCTCTGGTTTTGTCAGTCTAGAGATAGTTGTGGATAATACTGTGTATAGCCTTAAAACTAAATGCTCCGATTATTTTAGGTATGATAAACAAAATGCATGATGAAAAAGGTGAACTTGGTTCTTTTCCTACTATACTTTTTGGATAAAGATATTACAATTGCATTTTAGTTCTTGTTACGGTTTTCTAATACTTTTAGAGCTTTTTAGGTCTTCGTTGGAAATGGTGAATTATTCTAAAGATTATTTTTCCTGTAAAATTATGATTTTTATAGGTTTGTCAGCAAACTATAGAGAATCCTAGTTTATAACTACAACTGTAGCAAGTTCTCCTGGATGCTCTTTTCAGCTCTGTTGAATTTGTGTTACAGTTTTCTGAATTTCCGGATCCCATGTGGGGTTCTGATTACGTGCAGCTGTCCAGGACGCCGCCTTCCTCGGAGCAGAAGTGCAGTGCTGTCTCGTGGGATGAGCTGAAGTCCATGGATCTACCCTCATTCGAACCTGCCTTCCTGGTCCTCTGTCGAGTCCTTCTGAATGTCATACACGAATGTCTCAAGTTAAGGTTGGAACAGAGACCTGCTGGAGAACCATCTCTCTTGAGCATTAAGCAGGTTTGTTTCAAAGACTTTAAAAATATTGAGCATTTATGACATTCTTCTACAGGCTCAGCATTTTTATTTTTAGGATTTTCCCCCTAATTGTTCTTTTTTCCATGCATTCTTCAAAGATGAGATGATGATTCCACCTCTCTATCTTCCACTTCCTCATTCGAAAAGGTTATGAAAGTGTGGTGCTGATATGACCCTCCATATCCTGTTACCATCAGTCTTTAGAGACTGGAAACTTAAAATTCACTCATAAGAGATAGTTTAAATTCTTAAATTCTTGTTGTTGTTGGTACGTAAGCAGGTAAATGCCTGCAGTATGCAGGGGTGGGATGTGTTTGGCCATTTTGCTGGCTTAGGCACCCGTATGGTTTAAGCCACAATGACAACTTCTGCTTTCTTAATTATTATTAATTTGGGACGGGATTTTCTAGTGAGTTTGCTACTCCAAGGGTACCAGAGAAATGGCTAGAAGCAGTTGTATCTACCACAGTGTGTGCTGAAGAGCGTTTATATTTATGCCTTATGATATTACCGTATTGACATTCACTATATAAAATAACCATTTCAAATTTTGATGAAAAACAGTTACTATGTTTTGTGTGGACTGTGCTTGTCCGTCCCCGTGGAGTTTGAAGGGCCAGGAGCTCCTTGGCTCTGAATGACAGGATGGGCAGAGGGGATGAGTGCAAGTTGAAGGACGGGCGGTGCGATAGGTACGAAAGAGGACTTGACGCTGTTGGTTAAGTTAGGTGTGGAGCCGGGCGACTGATGGAACTGGAGGTGGAGTCCTGCACCTCACCGTCGTCGCTTCTGTTCTCATCGAGCACAGCCCGAGCTCTGCGTCCACCGGCGCACTACTCCCTTCTCACCACCTTGGTTCTAGCTACTTTCCTTCTGTCCACTTGGGCCACACTTTTCACTTGTCCTGCATGTTGTAGCGGTTATTTAGGAAGTTTTGGTAAAATGCTTACCTCTCCTCCCCACAAAACAAATACATACTTCAGGAACATAAGCTGCAGAAACAAGGGGGAGTTTACCTTTTACTAATGGGGCTGTTGTGAGGATTAAACAGTAATTTATGTTAAAACATTTTGCAAAGTAAAAGACCAATACTTAGATTAAGATAGCATTACTAGAGTAAAAATAAAAGAGAAATTTTGGCTTTGATGCATTCAGATTGAGTTGTAAGCACCTAAGTGACATCTTTAACAGAAATTTATGTTAACACTTTTCAATGGATTTAACTCTAGCCGTTACTCTCTTACTGTGGGTAATTATTTTAAAAACATTTTGAAGGGGATCTTGTTGTAAGAGCAGTCCATGTTTATTTTAGAAAATTTGAAAAGGACGGAAAATGATAGATAAAAATGAAAGTTATCCTGTTATTCTGCCGTTCAGAGATAAGCACCGTAACATTTTGGTGTATTTCTGTCCATTTATTTTTCTGTATGTACATACTCTCTGCACATACAATTTAAAAGAAAAAAGAAAAGAATGTGTGTTTTCATCCTTAAATTGTTTTCAGAAAGAAGATTTGAAGTGGCTGCATTAGTGTTCTCCCATATAAGTGCATCATACCTTATTTAATCCCCATTGTTGTTTTGAATAATATTGTGATAAATATATTTGTATGTAAGTTTTAGTCTGCACCTCTGACTACTGCTTGAGTATAAAACGTAAAAATTAACTAGTGAGTCATACATTTTTAGATTCTAGAAAGTTTATACCAGTTTACTTTCCCTGTAGCAGCACCGTGGTTCCTTTCATGTCTTGATAATGTATCTTAAAACTAGTGCAACTGTGATCTTGTCTCACGGTCCCTGCGGGTTAGAATTCGAGGGCGTGTGACCAGCGTGTTATTGATAGAAGGACAGTAAAGGTCCTCTCATTGCACCTTCCCTCCCTTCTCACAGTACCTCCTGGGCCTACACGTGGCGGTTTCACTCATCCTTTTGTTTTCTTTCATTTTTCCCCCCTTGACTTCCATTTAATTTTATCAGATTAATCTTACGTTTGTTTGTTTTTGTGATTGAGTTTTTTGATGGTAAAAGCCACAAATCACGGTAGGTAAACTTTGCTAAATTATTACAAAGGCCTCCAGGCTCTGTGGTATGTAAGTCTATTTGAATCTTTATTATGTTTTTGGTTAAAAATGACCAGTCTCATGAGGAAATTTTTCTCTTGTATCCCTTGTCTTGTAATGTAAACTAGCAGAAAAACAGATCTTTTTCTGTAGAATTTATTTTCTATAAAAATTTATTTGTAGAACAACGTATTTTAGCAAATCAGTTTTCTGCCTGTATGTTTTTCTTTGTGTATTCATGCTATACTGTTAAATACTTTTGTTTTCACTGATTTGTTTTATTTTAATTATTCAGTGGAGATCACTGAGCTATTTGTGTGAAATGAACTGACAAAGAATCTGGAAAATATTTTAGGGTTTTCAGAGGCAAGTTTCTCTTTCCTGAGCTTTTTGAGGATTTACGTGGAAGATGTGTGAAAACCGACAATCTGGTCAGAGTGTGTGAAATGGTAGAACTTGTGCCTGCTGTCTTGCAGCTGGTGAGAGAGTGTAAGGAGGTGCTGAAGGGCGGCCTTCTGATGAAGCAGTACTACCAGTTCATGCTGCACGAGGTCCTGGACCACCTGGAGGAGACCGACTGCAACATCGACGCCTTCGAGGAGGATCTGCACAAAATGCTGATGGTCAGGACAGCGGGGAGAGATGTCTGACCTGTGTGTCTTCTCACACGCGCCGTGCTGCCCCGCGCTCTTCTAGCCTCTGTACTTCTGCCCTGCTTATTCCTTCCTGCTCACAATGTCTCCTCTCCTCCTTATCTGCCCACTGAAGATTTACTTTCAAGTTTTGTCTGACACTCTTCACCTTTCATGTGCATCTATCTATACCTTCTCTGAACTCTTACAGGGTTCTAATCATAACCATACTATTTAATACTTAGCGATGTACCACCTCTCTGTCCTCAGGTTTCCCTAATTAGGCTGAAGGCTGCACAAGCCAGGGGCTGCGAATGAAGTGCTTTTGTCTTCTGTAAGGTTTGGTAGAGTGTTAGTACATAGTAAATCCATGTTAGAGTCATTAGGGTATATGCACAGACGATTAATGTGGCAGGTTGATGAAATAATACAGAAAACAGCAAAGCTTGTAGGCATATTGTTTTTGGAATGCTTTCACCCTTGCTTGACATCTCACTGTGTCCTGCCTCAGGATGGCTGCAGCACCTCCAGACACCACCCTCACTTTCTAAAGAGAAAGGCAGAGGGGAAAAGTCTCCTTGCCAGCTAAGTCCAGAACAGCGAAAGCTCTCCTGGAAGCCCCACCCAACAGATGTCCCCTACATCCTACTGACCAGACCTTTGTGTGGCCCCTTCACTGTAATGGAGGCTGGGAATGCAAAGATTTAGCTTTTCAGCCTCTGTAGTAGAAGGAGAGAAAGAAGAGTGTGGCTGGGGAGGGACTTATATCTGGCATCTTACGAGAAATAATTTTGAGTCTGAAATGATTTCCTAATCGTTTGGGAGAATACATAAAAGACCAGAATGTGTAAAATGTGGCTACATTTTGAAATACTGTATATATTGCTTATGTCAGGAAAGTCTTTATCATTGAAGAGTTATGGTAAAAAGCAGCAAGGAAATTAGTTTTTCTCTCTGTGGATGATTAAACCAGAAGTTTAAAAAGACAAAATGTGCTTTGCTTTCCAAACTGTCTTAGATGGCTTTACAGAGGCGCACGCCACACCTTTTACCACGTGATCGCTGAGGCAGGAAGGGTGAGATTAGGCAGGAAGGGTGAGAATTAGGCTGTGCCTTCCAGGTCATCCACCTCCAGTGCCCTCGGTGTGCCTGTGAGAGATGTCAGAAGGCTCAGTTAAGGGAAGTACCAAAATTCTCAGCTAGTTAGAGCTAGAAATGCTTAGGATTTAGTTTTGACTCTGCTACCAATCTTCTGTGTGAGGCATCACATGCCTTAGTTCATCTCCATAATTTCACAGATGAAGAACTAGAAATTATCGATAGTTTTTAAATTGTGCCCCAAAGTGTGCTAGATGGATTAGTGCAGGGGCATAGTTTGCAAACTGGTGGAGCCCAAACAAAGTCAGTGTTTTTGTCAGGAAGGAAGGAGCGTGTGGCCTTCAGAGAGGCGGCCACCTTGTTTACTGCTCCACCTGCCCTCCTTCAGGTGCGGAGGGCCCGTCCACGGCGAGTGAGAGCTGTGGCCTCTTGGGGTGTGAATGGTCGGGAGGCAGCAGGGCATGTCCCCATAGAGGACATACTGCCAGACAGTATCCTGTCCTGTAAGCCGGGGAAGACCGCCGAGTGAGAGATGGGTTAGAAGGGCGAGGGGAAGCGGTGATCAGCAAATTATGATGCAGGATATCTGTGACTGAGGGGTCTTTACTCTGTGCTGCATCATCCTTCTGACTCGAAAAACGGAGGAACTCATGCATGCAGTTACGTCCAAGGAAGTAACTGGTGAGTGCTGGTTTGAGCCAGCAAAACCAGATGGAAGCTGGGAGCTTTCTTAGCACATTTCCCTGGCCCTGGCCTTTAGAAACAACTAAAACAATAAACATAGTATGTGATGTAGGAACATGTGATAGACAGATTGAAGGAAATCACATAAAAAGAACTTAAAAGGAGTGAAGATATGAAAATGATGAACAAGATGTGAGAGTTGTAGGAGACACACAAGGGAGAGCTCAGACTTGCACAGTTAGCGTCCCTATAGAAGAATAAAGGACAAAGGAGCAGAGAAGACTCAGTTTTCCATTCTAGAGATATTATTGGGTGTCTGCTGTGTACCAGGCAGGCATCGTGCCTGGTCCTGAAGGTTCAGTAAGGAGCATAAACGCCTTCTTGGAGTTTAAGAACGATGGGGAAAATGACTGTTAAATAATTGTACAGACATAACGTTACAATGGTGAAAAACATCAAAGGAGAGACACGGGTCTTTTATGGACTCTCACAGTAAGGTCTGAGTTCATGTGGCGGTGAGGCAAGTCTCTCAGGAAGGGACAGTTGGAATTTATCTGAAAGTTGCTGTGTGTATTATAATCCAATTTATGTAGTAATAATTTGAAAGCTTACACAAAACAATACTGTATCTTGTAATTTGTGTAATAACAGATTATTTAAAAAAACATATAAACCAGAAGGGGACATACTAAATGCGTAATTGTTACCTCTGAGGAGGGAGGAAAGAGAGAAGTGAAGAAAGAACCCAAGGAGAAATTAACTTTGTGATGTATTATTTCTCATCGAAAAAATATCTAAAGCCATTATGACCAAATATTAACATTTGTTCATTCTGGATATTATTTGTAAAAATATTTTAAAGCCACTTTACTTTTTAGTTAAAAAAAAAGAGCGAGAGAGAGATTGAAAGGAACACTTCTCTGACAGAGAAGGGAGCAGATGCAGAGTCTCTGTGATGATGCAGGATAAGGGAAGCAGCTTTGGAATGAAGGTTCCCAGGAGAGCCTTGGGAAGGGACCACTGTGGCTGCAGTTAGAGGAACAGCCTGGGGGGATCCAGAGTCAATGGGAGAAGACCAGGCAGAGACTAGTCTAGTGGTGCACACGCTAGTCCCTGGATTGCAGTGGAATAGCATAAATTTAGGAAAAAGCATAAGGATTTGAAAGAAGCGAAGCAAGTGAAGTTGGCAGGACTCAGGGATGGATTGGATATGGGGGAGGTATCGAGAGTGATTGCTGGCTGTCCAGTTTGTGCAGCAAGATGAACAGTGAAGATGGTAGGTCCAGTGAGAGTTTTTTAAATCGAAGATACCCGAGACCATTGGAAAGCCTTTGGCATTGATTTTGTTAAGGGAAAGAGATGAAAGAAAATCTCATACATATATATATATATATATATGTATATATATATATTTAAGAGAAAGGAGAAGACTGATGGTGTCAGGTTCCTCAGGTATCACGAGGAAACGGGTCTCAAAACACAAGTGCTGGGCTTAGCAGGAAGCACAGCTCCTCTACTGTGAAAAAGGGAAGGATGGTAGGTAACAGCATGTAGGTTTCTGTTATTTGTTTCATGATGATGAGAGCTTTTATATCTAATGACTTAAAGTTTTTTTGTGAAGAGAGACGAGATCATCTGCTGAGAGTGGGTTAGGATGGGTTTTGGCAGTTTGAGGAAAATGGAGAAGTTTCAAACTTGTGGTTGTAGAGAGAAGGAAAGTGAGCTGAGCAGAGGTACAAGTATTACCAGAAATGTGTGCTGTGTGGTTGGTGAATGTGACTGTGTAGAAGAGTGACTCCCCCCTGTCGTGTGACTCGTGGCCCTCAGCTTCTGGGCTGTGCGGGCGGGGAAGGGAGCTGGGCTCGTCTTGACAGGCAGGTGGGAAAAGGCATTGTGAGCACTCCAGGAATGGCAGGGTGTAGGACGGTGGCAGGGACATGAGCGTACTGACAGGAGTGCTGAATAAGGAGGACAGGGACCCAGGGAAGAGAGGAGTGAGTTGGAGGAAGAAGAGGAACCAGTGGACTGGAGTTCCAGATAAAATGAAGAGAACAGTGTAGAGGGGGGAGTTGGGCAAACAAACTGGAGCGAGGAGAGGAGGTTTTAACATCAGTGTGTTTGAATTGGGCTTTGAGCGGTTCTGGTATTGGCAGGATCAGAAACAAAACCTTGTCAGAGAGGAGAAAAGGTGGTTGGAACTGGAGGCCATGGGGGAACGGAACTGAAATGGTGTCAGGGCGTCGTGCACCTGATGTTAAGTCACACAGCTGGTGGCTGAGCCTGGGCTGGAGAGAAGACTGAGTCACAGGCTGGAGTCTGACAACTGACGGGTAGTTGAAAATCAGTAGATGATGGTGTGCAGAGGGGGCATCGATGGTCTATCTGATGACATCAGTCTTAAAGGGGTAGGGTATTTCTTTTGTTGTGTTTTTAAGTAAGACTGTGTAAGAGTGATGGTTTGAAAGTAGCAGTGGGGTGCACGAGGATGCCGACTGTTTGCAGCCCTTGAGATATACTGTAAGATAGTTGTCCCTTGAGAGGGCTGTCAGGGAGAAGTGCAGCTCTCAGGACAGCCAGGTTTCAGGGAAGCCAAGGAGGTGAAGGAGCATTCCAGGAATGGAAAGGGAGGTCCTGGGCCCGCTGTACAAAAGACTTGTTTCATTTGGACGAGATGGTCATAGACCCATAAGTTGCAGGTTCCACACACACAGCTGTATTCATAGTGGACCCAGGACTGGAGATTCATGCTGCACAGCCTGGATGGAGGAGGACCCGGAATTATCCAAAGATAATTGGCAGTTTTCTTAAAATAAAGACCCCAGATTTTTGCCTACTGAAAGTTATTGTTGGGTCTCAGAAAATATTCATTTCAGTGAACCCTAAGATGTAGCCTGGTGAAATAATTGAAATCCAAGACTAGAGAAAGGGTCCTGTAAACATCTAAGCAGGGAAAGGAAGCCACCTTCGGGGAGCCGAGAGAGTGGTGATTAGTGGCATCAGTTTTCGTTGTGCTAACAGGACACACTGCGTTAGAAGGCAGTGGAGTAATGTCTTCAAGGTTCTGAGGGAGAGAATGTGTAACTTAAGTATTTTATACCCAGTCAAGTTATCCTTTCAGTAAAAAAATCCACAAACAGTGATGTTTCATAATATAACAATTGTTAACCTGTCTTGAGAAAATCTCCTTGATAGTAAAACCCTGCTAAGCAACAGATAAATCAAGATAAGAATTTAGGACTGGGAAAGCTGTTGTAGAGGACTTGTGGTGGGCATAAACCCCACCTTAGAAAGATTGGGTATTTTGGTTATAGGTCGTAATCTATATGTCATAAACCTTGAAAAATTATATCACGAACATCTGGATGTCGGGAAGGTATAGTGGGAAGAAGTGTGCTCATTTCCTCCTCTTAACACGTAAGATACCATCTAAAGTTAAAATAAGTAATTAAAGAAATAAAGGTCCCAACCTCTTATAGTAATGTTATTCACAATATATTAATAATGAAAATTTCTGTATGCTATTTTGATTTTTTTAACTTGATCGTACTTTTCTATACAGTGCGAATATTGTAGTTATTTTCTTAGTAACTTGCAGCAATTGTGAATACTGTGTCAAATTGCTGAGGAGTTGAGTTATACAGTTAAAGAAAAATGCCATTTAGACATCAGTTAGCAGCGATGCAGAATCTCGCTTCTCTCAGAGCTTCATGCCTCAGTGGTCCCTCTTCCACTCGCCCTTCTGATTTATAGCTTTCATGTTAACAGAGATGAAAGTTGCAGGTTGTTGAATTCTATTCTCAAATATCTCCTTTTACATGTTTGTATTTTAAGGTATATTTTGATTACATGAGAAGCTGGATCCAAATGCTACAGCAATTACCTCAGGCATCTCATAGTTTAAAGAATCTGTTAGAAGAAGAATGGAATTTCACCAAAGAAATAATCCATTACATCCGGGGAGGAGAAGCACAGGCTGGAAAACTTTTCTGGTAGGAATCCTTATACGCCTGTCTTCCTTTCTCACTTGTACTCCTGGTTCGCTCACCAGTTCTATTCTACATGTTTGAATGTTTAGTTACATGAAAATGATAATCATTCATATCTTTTGTGTGCCCCTCTCCCAAGTTTTGTTATCCTTAGAGCAGTGGTTCTCGGCCAGGGGTGATTTGCCCCCTGGGGACATGTGGCAGTGTCTGGAAACAGTTCTGATTGTACTGACTGGGAGGGACTACTGGCATCTAGTGGGAACAGGCCAGGGATGCTGCCAAACGTATTACAATGCGCAGGACACAGGACAGCCCCCCCCAAACAAAAATTATCCACCCAAAATGTCAATTTTGAAGTTGAGAAATCCTGCCTTAGAATACACCCTCTTGGTTATACAAAAGGAGGAGAATTTAAGGTCTCTGACAAGTGGAGTAGACCTGTAGACCTTTTGTATCGGTCTTGGTGGGCACTTCCAAAGCCTAACAAGTACGTATTTTCACTGATACTGTTTGGGGAATGTAATACTAATCACAGAATCTCTTTATAAACTGGGTATTTACATATGGTGAAAGAATTGAAACATAAACCAAGGAAAAGCATTAGGGAGGGGGGAGTGCTCACTGGTCTGTCTGTTCTAGGAAATGAATGTATCTTCTCGAGTACAGGCACCTGAATGTTGAATGTGGGGTGCGTGGTGTTTGCTGGGGGCCACTCCCCTGCCGACTGACTGAGGACCAGGCCTTTCCTTGGCTCTAAACTCTGCTGCAGTTCTTTGGTGCTGCCTTCTCTCACTTGCCCCATCAGCCATTTTATTTCTTCATTTCCATTTTATGAGTTCTTTTATACCCAGCTCATGTTTCCTTCCCCTCCCTTTATGTGCACTCTTTAGGACTTCACCTTTTACAGAGTTCTCTTCTCACTTCAGAAACTCATTGTCCTCACTCGGATGGTCTTTGTTCCATGCTCAGCATCTCAGGATGTTGTATTCACTTTTCTGCCCTAACCACCAGTTCTTTTTATGTTTTCCTCTGTCTTTATTTTGAGTGAACAGTGAACTTGCTCTTGTCTCAGGACTCATCCAGTCCTTCAGGCCGAGGTTCGCAGTCTGTCCTGTTTTCCTATTCAGATTGGTTCTCATAGTCAGCCTTATGAAGAAATGCAGTCACTACCATTTTCAGCATCTCTCCCCCTCTTAATTTTCCATTGTTCTGCTTTGCCTGTAATTTCTTCTGTTTGCATCTTGTGTTCTCAGGCTGTCAAGCTTTGTCAAGGAAAATTTTTTACAAGGTTACTGTTTCATTTCTCTACCAATTCTTGTTATATAATTTCTTTGTACCCTTACCTTGTACCCTGTCAGTCTTTTTGTTTTTATCTTTTGCTTGTCCTTCAGGTTCCTTTCAGTGCAGTTTCTGGCCTTCAACTTCATATGCGCGTTCTGAGAAGCTCCAGAGCTTTTGCGTTGCCTCTGCTTTGGGACTGTCCACCTGCACTGTTCTAGTTCTGGGCGTTTGCTGTGTTAGTGCATCATTCTGCTTCATACACTGTTTCTCCCAGGTTCGGTCAGTCTTGACATTAACCCTGACTCCTTTCTTTCTCTCACACACCGCCTCTAATTCCATGTGGCTGTCCCTTCAGAATACATCCAGAATCTGACCTCTGCTCACCACTGCCTGTTTCCCCTCTTCCCAGACTGTTTTTTCTTGTGTTGCTGTAGTAGCTCTCTTAAGTAGTCTCTCTGCTTCTGCCCTTCATCTTCTATGGTTTGTTCTCAGTGATCTTGTTAAAATGTACATCAGACCATTTTTACCTGTGCTCCAAATATGCCAGTGCCTCTCCTCCTTACTCAAATGAAAGTGAGAATGCCTAAACAATGGCCCATAAGGCCTGGTACAGTCTGACTTTTCAGTAAATCTTTGTCCTCACCTCCTGGGTTCTCCTGTGCTTACTCTGCAGCCACAGGAGATTCCTTCCTGTTTTTCATAGGCTGGGCCTTCTCTGTCCTCAGGCTCTTTGCACTTGCTGGTCCCTCTACTGGGACTGCTCTTCACCAGTTATTTCCATGACTCATTTCCCCACTTCCTGTAGGTCTTTGGCCACGTGTTACCTTCTGCATATTAAAAGTTGAAATTCCTACCTGCAAGTACACCTTAGCTTTCTTCCCTGTTTTATTTCTCTCCATAGAACTTATCAGTGTCTGAAATACTGTATATATATATTTTTAAATTTTATTTGTTTATTTTTCTCCATTCACTGGAGGGATTTTATCTGTTTTGTTCAGTACTGCTTACTCCATAACAGATACTGAATATTTGTTGAATAAATTGATGCTGAATATCCTTGTATACTACTGCTCTTAAAAGCATGTTTCCAATCAGGACATTTTCCCACTCGGTTATTTTTAAAGCCCACCCTGTTTGCCTACCAAAGGACGATCACACAGTTACATGACATCCAGGGCCTTCCACAGCACGGCCCGGTTACCCTCCTGGTCTCATTTCCCCCTCCTCTGCTCTTTCCAGGTTGACAGTTTCTTTTCACAAACATGCCTCTTGCTTAACACATCATCATGCCCTTTGATCATATTCACTGTTCTTCCTGGACTTTCCTTCCCCCTCCTCCATTCTCTTCCTGTCAGAGCCGCTCTTCCCACTGCTGTAGTTGCTACAGCTCTGCATTGCCTGCAAGGCCCATTGAACTCATACCTTCAGCTGGGTTTGATCTCGCCCCTCAGACAGCTCCCGTAGCAGTTACCGTCTGCCCCATCCGATGTTGGTTGTAGACTCACCTGCTCTGTTTTACTAGGTTATAAGCTCCTTTTCATCATAGAAGCCAGTAAGCTGTTGAGTTTTTACTAAACTCATTTAGATTGATTTTGTACGCTTGGGTTTGCATTTTAACCCTAGTATTTAGATTGTATACTTGACGAGAAGCATCAGCTGGTTAGAGTGGTTCATGTTTATTGACTGTGAAAGCTAACTGTGAGGGAAGTTTTTAAAAACAATTGCATTTAAGGAATTCACTTTATTTCTTATGCCATCGTTTAGTTCATTAAGCTTTTAAAAAATATTTTGTTGTAGATATATATTTGAGGCCATTTTACACCATTTTGAACATTTGTTTAAGATGAAAATAACATTTGTGTGATAATTACATAGCTACTGTGAATGTTATTTAAGATTTTAAGGTTTATAATGAAAAACTGGTTGTAGAACAAAGGTACCTACATTCCATACTAGAGATTTCTACTTGTTTCATATCAATCGTGATTTTATATTAAAAGAAAATTCTCACTGTCACTGATTTTTTTTTTTTTTTTTTTTTTGCGGTACGCGGGCCTCTCACTGTCATGGCCTCTCCCGTCGCGGAGCACAGGCTCCGGACGCGCAGGCTCGGCGGCCATGGCTCACGGGCCCAGCCGTTCCGTGGCATGTGGGATCTTCCCGGACCAGGGCACGAACCCGTGTCCCCTGCATCGGCAGGCGGACTCTCAACCACTGCGCCACCAGGGGAGCCCACTGTCACTGATTTTTAAACTATTAAAATAATAGCTGAATCTCTGAGTTTCTCATTCAAGAATTAGAATGAGTGAGGACAGTTTTTCTTCTCTGGTTTACTTTTGTTGTTTTTGTTCCCTTAGTGACATTGCAGGAATGCTGCTGAAATCTACAGGAAGCTTTCTAGAATCCGGCTTACAGGAGAGCTGTGCAGAGTTCTGGACCAGTGCCGATGATAGCAGTGCTTCAGATGAAATAAGGTTGAAGTTGCATTTTCTTTCCTCTCCCATTTTTTATTTCATGTAGTTTTATTCTTGGTAATGAGCCTGAAATGAGCCTTGTTGAAACCAAATCATGTCAGACTTGAAGAACTTGGGTAGTAGACATAAAGGGATTTATTTCTTACTACTGTATTGTCTTTTTATATGATCCCTTAGTTATGGTTTTATGTAAAATTGTCTTTGAAGGTGATTTTTATTTAGCCTAATAAAAACAGTGTCCTTCGAGAAAATGTTGTTTAAGTTGACTAAAAATGAGTAGGGTAGAATTCGTTCACATGTTCTGGAATGTCTTTAATTAAATAATTGTTTCTGTCCTTTAAAGACTCTGTAGCAGTCCATGAATACATTTAATTGATATTTGGTACATTTTTATTGTTTTTATACTAAGCTTATCCCTTCTGTTGAACTCTAAGCTTGAGAACCCGAAACCATGGCTTGCACACCTACTGCATTTCCTCCAACTCTGTGCAGATGGCATTGAGGATGAACCATGTCAAAGTGCTGTTTTTGTGGCATATGTAATACTCATATAGCTATTTAGTGGCCAGTTATCAGCAATACCCTATGAGTCAACATTAGGAAGTGCTCAGGCAGAACTAACTTCTCCAGAGATGTTTTCTCTCACTTTCCAAAATTTGATAAAAAACACATTTTTGGGTTTCAGAACACTGGGATGTCTTTATGCCAGGATTAGAGAAAGAAGTGACCACATAGGCTCTCACCTGGGAAAATACCTAATAGCTGAGAAATGGGGTGAATTAGTTTGTAGAAGGTCTTGCAGTTTTGAACGCAAACATGGAAGATTCAAAAGACGAGAATTCAAGAATTAAGACGGTGAAGTAGAGAATGGGTCTGATGATGCCCTGATTGTTTACTAGGGATGGATCTAGACGTGGGTCCACGTGCAGTGATTTGTGGGGCGGACTTGTCCTGGCTGCAGAGAGGCCACGGGCCTTGTGCACATCCCTTCCCAAGTCATAGCTCAGTGATGTCCTGTTGGTGGATTGAAAACAGCTGTGACGGGAGTATTCACACCATGAAAATCAGCAAACACCACACAAGACAATATTTTGGGGGGAGCAGGTTGTTAAACGTTTGCTGGTTCATTACTATTATGTATATATATATATATTCCTTTTTAGTTAGATTATGAGCTGGGAGTCAAGAACTTATTTCAAACTCCAAGAATTATCCTAATGAAGCCTTTAGAAGATTGAGCATACTCCTATTTGGAGGTTATTAAGTGTGCCTTCCTTATTTAAAAAATACAAGTACTTTCTAGAAAGCTGTGGGGAGCAAGGTTTTGAATATTATGAATCCATTCCCAACAATTGCTAGCTTCTAAAATCTTAGGTCTTTATTAACGTGATTTGGAATTTGCTTCATCTGTATTGTTGTGTATTTCTTGGCATACCGTAATGTATTCTAACTGGATTTCAATCAACTTGGCAGGAGATCTGTTATAGAGATCAGTCGAGCACTGAAGGAGCTCTTTCACGAGGCTAGAGAAAGAGCCTCCAAAGCACTTGGATTTGCTAAAATGCTGAGAAAGGTGAGTTAGCAATCCTGATTAATTATTATTTTTTTCTTACTTTTCTTTTATTTTTTAAAAAGCTAACCCTAAAGAAGTTTCTTTGTAACTGTGATCCTAGGACCTGGAAATAGCTGCAGAGTTCATACTTTCAGCCCCAGTTAGAGACCTTCTGGATGTCCTGAAATCAAAACAGTACGTTAAGGTATGTATTTAAGGTGGCATAATTATTTTACCTTTCTTACTTTACTCTAAAACAGACAGACTTTTTCTTAAAGGTCTAGATAGTAAATATTCTGGGCTTTGCGGTCCATATGTGGACCCCAGTTTTAAGGCTGTCCCATAATTTCCCAATGCAACAATTAGAAAAAGTTTTTCATACTTGACTTACTAACTTGTTTTAAGAATACAGAAGAAAAACCCCAAACATTTACTCATACAGTATAATTTATCAAATTAGTTACACATATATATTTAAAATAATGTCTATAAAGTAATGTGTTGCTTTTAAGTAATTGCTTTTTCACCCTCACATTTCCTAAAACAATTCAGATTTTCTACGTGAATCTTTGACGTCAGTGTCCTGGCCATCGCTAGACCCACTTTTTGAGTCACCGTGTTTGCTCCCATTTAAGCTGTTTGAGCTTAGTACTTTCAGAATCTGTGTATGATGTCACGGGAAGTTATATCCCACATGTGTTTATGTGTGACTTGCACAACGTAATCACATATGTACCCCTTGTTCCAGTGATCTTTAAAAGGCTTTTTACGGTGCCCCCGTCAAGAATAATTAGTGGATCTGTATTAACATCTTTTGCCTTTCACTGAGTCAGGTGACTTTCTGTTTCAAAGACGTCGTGCGGCATGTGCTCCCCTGGGATTCTGCTCCTGGTGCCGAAGACCCTAGCCACCAGTGTCCACTGCAGGGCATTGCTCTGCGGGAGCAGTCTTGCATAAAAGCTGCACTGCAGTGGCATTCACTGAGGTTGTTTCAGGCTGACATTCTTCCCCTGATGAGTGTTCTCTTTGTTGTTGAAAATAAAGAAACTGGAGGATTCCCTGTATGCGGAGAAACTTTACCAAGCCTCTCCCCCAGTGTAGTCACACTCTCCCTCCTCCAGTCACACTGAACTGAGTGGGTTACAGTCGGCTCTCCGTATCTGCGGGTTCTGCAGTCGCTGATTCAACTAACTGCAAATTGAAAATAGTTAGGAAAAGAACATTCCTGAAAGTTTCAAAAAGCAAAACTTGAATTTGCAACGTGCTGGCGACTGTTTACCTAGCATTCACATTGTATTTGGTATTATAAGTAATCCAGAGATGATTTGAAGTATACGGGAGGTTGTGTATAGGTTCCGTGCAAATACTACGCCACTTTATATAAGGGACTTGAGCATCCACAGATTTTGGTATCCGAGGGGGTCCCGGAACCAGGCCTCCGTGGATGCCCAGGGATGACGGGACTTGCCGTTCCCTTCATAGCTCTAATTAATGCCTTTCCCACATCTCCTTGCCCAAACCCACTTGACTTTTTCTAGGTTTTTTTTGTTTTGTTTTGTTTTTCAAATAACATTTCTATAATATACTATGTTCTTTAATTCAAGATTTTGGATTGTTTCTTTTCCAGGTACAAATTCCTGGCTTAGAAAACTTGCAGGTGTTTGTTCCAGACACCCTTGCTGAGGAGAAGAGTATTATTTTGCAG
Organism: Phocoena sinus; assembly: GCF_008692025.1. Classification (NCBI taxonomy): domain Eukaryota; kingdom Metazoa; phylum Chordata; class Mammalia; order Artiodactyla; family Phocoenidae; genus Phocoena; species Phocoena sinus. The sequence goes on along the minus strand of NC_045774.1, from coordinate 7,214,590 downwards.
TTACTCAATGCAGCCGCAGGAAAGGACTGCTCGAAAGACTCATATGAAGTACTAATTGACGCCTATCTGCTTCTAACCAAACATAGTGACCGCGCTCAGGACTCAGATGGCAGCTGGGCCACGTGGGAGGCACAGCCTGTCAAAATTGTGCCTCAGGTGGAGACTATTGATACCTTGAGAAGCATGCAGGTCTGTCTCACTCCCAGTCCCTGCCCCACCGTTCCCCACCCTGCCTGGAAGCAGTATTGCTTACTTAAAATACTTTTAGGAAAAAGGAATTGTTAGCAGCTCATGAATGATTGGTTTAAGCAGTCTCAAGTATCCACTTCCCCAAAATAGACCTTGATGTTTTGATAGATAGTTTTGTAGCATTATTGTACTAAAATATTCGGGCAAATTCTTTAAGTATGTTCAGTTATAGCAAAATATTTGAAAAGTTTTATTTATATCTTTCCTTACTGCAGCCATGTATGTAGTTAGATCCAACCACCCGTGACCTGAAAGGAGTTATCTACTCCTTTAACTTGTAGTTCCAGAAATCCCAGTTCTCCAAGTACTCTGATTTGCTGGCTACTTAAGTTTTCATTTTTGTAGTCAAGGTTTTCACCTGCCTACGTAACAGGGATCCCATGACAATCTGTGTAACTCAGTAATTCAAACTGTAAGAAGCCTCCTCATGCCTCTGTGTTCAGCTCTGGAACAGCGGTGGTGAGTGCACACGTGTACCTCGAACTCAGCCAGACCAGAGCTGGGCACCCTGGCCAACTGTCCCCTCAGCTCTGCCTTCTCTCTTGTATTCCCTGTCTCAGTGACTGGTGCTCTGTCCACTCAGTTGTTTAAACCAGGATGTGACGGTTCATATAATTTCAGCCTCCCCCCCCACTTCCACTTAGTCACTAGCCCCAGCACCGAAGCCTTTCTAGTAAATGAGCCTTTCTCTGCATCCCCAGAGCAGCTGCCGCGGTCAGACCTTATCATCCCTTTCCTGGACTGTTGCAGGGCCCTCCTTGCTTCAACCCTCGCCTTCCCTCCCTCCAATTCTGTATTTGTTTGCTTGTTTTGGTACTTCCAGAATGATCCTTATAATTCATACATCTCATCACAGGTCTACTCAAAATACTGCAATGACCATCACTTCAAGAATACAAATAATAAAGTCTTGATTTCTGTTTCATGCAAGGCCCCTCATCTCATCCCACTCTTATTCCTGCATTTTCTGTCTCCACATGCTGCTTCAACACACACACAGGCACACACTCTGCTCCAGGAGTAATGAATTTCTTGGAGTTCTAGCATACTTCAAAGACTTCATACCCACATAATTCCGTGGGACTCCTCCCCGTTGCGCTGGAGATCAGAACCGTCAGTGCCCCCTGCAGTGTGCTGCTCCATGGGAGTAGCTGTGCTTGACAGCCACTTTCTGATCAGATGGTTGCTGGCCTGGTGGCCCTGAGGTTGGTCTTGTTTTGGGACTGGGGGTTGAACTAGAGTGGAAAACTAAGTGGGTCTGTGTTTAAGCCCTGTGCTTGCTTTTCCTCCCAGGTGGATAATCTTTTACTAGTTGTCATGGAGTCTGCGCATCTCATAATTCACAGAAAAACTTTCCAGCAGTCCACTGAAGGACTCATGACGCTACGCCAGGAGCAGACATCCAGTCAGCCCGTCATCGCCAGAGCTTTGCAGCAGCTGAAGGTATCTCACCATCAACTCTACCGTAACTAATTTATTTACCTTTGGCGTAATGCTAGGGAAGAATCAGTTTGTCATAATTTAAGTCACTCCAGGGACTTGAACTCTTACAGTGTCCTCCCCACTCTCCCTCTCTTCCCATTTTCCCCATGTCTAAGTTAAAAATTTCCTGGCTCTTTCTTGGAACTGTGTAACATTAGAATTGGAGAGGATAAAAATTTGAATCGTCACGTGACTTCTTAATGGTCACGTGGTTGGTTAGTATTGGACTTTTAGATCTCCTCATTCCTAATCCAAGTTTATTTCTCCTTTAGCAATTACCAGTAGTTACTAGAGGCACCTTAAGTCAAAAATATGTAATTTAAAAGAAGAGTTATTTATTCTTTCATTCAGTCAAATTAATTGAGAAAGCTAGTTGCAGACAGGCAGAAAGGCCTTGAAGTTCATGCCAAGGCAGAGCCTTGCGTTCTCTGCCATTATTTCCCATTCTCACCTGCTTCCTATTTTGCAGTCCATTTATCAGTCTTGGTCTCATGCACACTTTCCCGCAGCCCATCAGTCTTCTCAGTCACATTAAGGCTTGACTTCTTGAAGAAGAGGGACTTCTTGAAATTACAAGTAGTTTTGATAAACGTTTGTTTTCCTTTTGTCAATCTGATTTGTCTTATTTGTCTATAAACATTCTTTCTTACAGATTGTCACCCCACTCAGATACCGGGGCAGGGGACTTTTGTTTTTTCTTTTAGTTTGAGTTAATGAATTCTGGAGAGTACAAAATTATATAAGATATTGATTATTCTTGAGCTTAAGGAATTTGTAGCCTTAAGGATCTAAACTGTCACACTAAAGTACAGAGGAGGGAGAGATTAGATCCTCCTAGTAGCATCTGGGAATTGCTGCCATGGAGGCATTTCAGCTTGGGAGTTATTTCAAAAGATGCAAATTGGGAAGGGACCAATAAGAGAAACATTTGGGCATTGGTGTCTGAGGATCAGGGTTATGAGAAGGCTCACTGAATATCAAGCAGTCTGATTTGCTTGGATCTTGGTGTATACAGTGGAAAGTAGTGAGAGAGGAGGTTACTAAAATCAGGTGGGCAAAAATCAGGCTGTTGAGAGATTTTGGATGTCATCTTCTAAGCCCCAGAGAATTGTCAAAGATTTTGGAAGAATATTTTGGAATACTATGTAGAGGAACTACCTGATAGAGACGTGTACATAATGTGTGTGTTTAAGGGTGGGTAGAAAGGGAACCCAATTTGGAGCTGTTGTACTATTAATTAGGGAAGACAACAAAGCTTGAGCTGGGGCAGGGTTTCTCAACCCCCATACTGGTGACATTTTAGGTCAGTCAATAATTCTTAGTTTGGGGGAGCTGCCCTGTGTGTTGTAAGATGTCTGGCAGCATCCCTGGCCTCTGCACAGTAGATGCCAGTAGATTTCACAACACCCCTCCACCCCATGTTTGGACAACCAGAAATATCTCCAGACGTTGCCAGTGTCCCCTGGGGTGGTAACATTGGTCTCGGTTGAGAACCCCTGAGCAGGGGGATAAGAAGGACAGTACGACTAATAACACTGTGGAGGTCATTTAGAAATCATAGTTCACTCTGTGGAATTGAAACCGTACTTACACTTGAGCAACCACCGAGGGGAGAAAACAACTGGTGGTTGATAGGCAGAAATATCGAAGCTGTAAGCATCTATTCAAAGACCACCTTGTAATTAGGCATCACATTTTAAATGGACTGTTTTCCTCTTGTATTTCATAAGTTTTTAAGAATACCTAATACAAATAAAAATGAAAATACTAATTTTTTTTCTATTTTTGGTCATTCCTTTTGAATAACCAAAATAAATATGACTGGAATATATTACAATGGTCAATGTCTGTGTGATGATGAAAGAAATCTTCCTCTAAAATACAATAAGTATTGTGTGATTTGTTTCACTTTGGATTAATTATGGTTTGGGATTCTTTAGAATGATGCATTAGAACTTTGCAACAGAATAAGTGATGCCATTGACCGGGTGGACCACATGTTCACTTCAGAATTTGACGCCGAAGTTGATGAATCTGAGTCTGCTACGTTGCAGCAGTATTATCGAGAAGCCATGATTCAAGGGTACAATTTTGGGTTCGAGGTAGGTACAAAATAAGAGGAAAAACACAGTACAATTTTGCGATTGCTTTGTAACTTACTTACAGAAAGCGTTAGGAATCTTGTACAGCAAATCTCATGATCTCATTATTGTAATCACAGCTTAGTCAAGAGTGTCATCTTACATCCCTGCTGAATATCAGAAATGCTGGGTTACTTTTAAACTGTCAGATATTTACTCAGTTTTTATTTTGTGTTAACAGCTATCCACTTACATTTAAAAACCTTCTTGAAGAGATGTTTAATATCATAAAAGCATATTCTTAATTTCAACTTATGAGGAAGACATTTGTGAAATTGCATTTTAAGACATTATTTTCTCTATAACTCTTCACACTCTTTTTAGAATATGTAAAGTTCATTGGCTTTTGCTTTCCGTTTTTAGAAAAATGGCATTTAAACAGCATTATAGTGTTTAGGTATTTGTGTAATGGTTTTCTTCTTAATCTTGATATACGTGAAACCTTCTTACAGTATCATAAAGAAGTCGTTCGTTTGATGTCTGGCGAGTTTAGACAGAAGATAGGAGACAAGTATATAAGCTTTGCCCGGAAGTGGATGAATTACGTCCTGACTAAATGTGAGAGTGGTAGAGGGACAAGACCCAGGTAATGACCACGTAGGATGGCTCCTTCATGAGCCATGTGGGGTTGCTGATACTTCATTCATATATTTTATGCGGGATTTCTGAGCAGATGACACAAAAAGCATTTTGAACTCTTTGGTGATCAGTTTTTTTCTTCCTTTTTTAAAAAACAAACCTATTTACATAGAAACCCCCATAACTCTTGGAAAACTTTTTCTTTTGTAATTGTTCCAAAATGAGTTATCTTTAAGCAGTTCACATTCTCCCTGGACAGGTCTTCCTGATTGCTAATCTTCTTTTCTCCTTCATGAAATTTATGCCTCTTATTTAGTGTAAATGGAAAAGAAATTGGTAACCTGTTCCTTTACTAAAAAGCTATTTGTCTTTCTCAAAACATGATGTACACTTACTCAACACGAGGCAGATGACAGAGACACAAATGTGTTTTGTCCTAGATGGTAATTTTCCAATCAGATTACTTTTCAGGATTGTATAGACTAAAATGACTATGGCGTTTGTTTGATTGTTTTGTGACTCTTGAACTTTTCCTCGTGACAGGTGGGCAACTCAAGGTTTTGACTTCCTGCAAGCCATTGAACCTGCTTTCATTTCAGCTTTACCAGAAGATGACTTCCTGGTATGGGATATTCTAAAGTGTTTTTCCTTAAAAAAACCCAAATAATTTGATCACTCTCTATTTCTGATTGTGTATCTTTTTATTAATTTAAAAGCGGTTCTGAAATATTTTCACGTAATTGTCATGATAATGCCGAGAGGTTAAAGCGCTAATAGCCGAGTAGGACGTTCAGTGCTCTTTTTATAACAATGTTGTCCAGCTGACCACGTCAGTGTACGGTTGTTCGTGCAGCCTGGCACTTACAAAACACGTGTCGGTTTTGTATTTTGTAAAGTGCCGCTGCTTTTTAGCAGCTCCATGAAGAGCAAGGAATAGCTGTTTCACTTCAGTGTTAGTCGCCGTGCAGCACGCGGGATCTCAGTTCCCCAACCAGGAGTTGAACCCACGCCCGCTGCAGTGGAAGCACAGAGTTTTAGCCACTGGACCGCCAGGCAAGTCCAGTGTGCGTCATTATAGAGCATAACGGCAAATGTTAAATATTATCACCAGTATCCAGATAAATTCCATCAGATCAGAAAGATGTTCAAATGTGAATTCACTCATTTTAGCCTCCAAATAGTAGAGGAGATTACAGGAGTCCTTTGCTTGTGTACATCATTGCATTATGGGGAGCTGATAAAAAGTGGAATTGTATATAATCTTAAATTATGTACGATTTATGTTTATACCTATTTTCTTTTAAACTAACTTTGAAAATATTTACTTAAGGATAGCCTGTTTTCTTTTAAATATACCGAAAGCCTAATTTGTGCGACTTATATAATTGAGTGTACATTCTTTCTCTTTTCCTTTTCCATTTCCTTTGGTTTCTAGAGTTTACAAGCCCTGATGAATGAATGCATTGGCCATGTAATAGGAAAGCCGCACAGTCCTATTACAGGTTTGTACCTTGGTAAGAAAACAGTTAGAGCGTCACTCCTAGAGCCTCCTGGTTTGGGTGAGCACATTGTCTCATCATTGCAGTTGTTTAAAATGCTATAGAGGTTCTCTAAGAATATTCAGGAAAATGACAATGAAAGTTACAGGAATGAGGTGTATACATAGAGAACTCCACAGTAGTCTTGCTGAATTTAACAGGAAGATTAAAATGCAAGCACAAGGTGGTCTACGCTTGCCCACAGTATTAAACTACAGGTTTTTTCTTGTTACACCAACACTCTCATTCTGTTCTCCCCTCCCTAAGTTCTTTTCCCCTGGGGAGGAGAGACTTAGAGAAATAGTTGTCTGGTAAGAAGCAAGGCCTTTCTTGCTGCAGGTGGGTGAGTGTAATTGTTCTGCCCTTCCTTTCTCACCTTTTGAAGGAGAATGAGTGTTTTCTTCACGGCTTTCCAAAGTACCCATTCCTCACTAACGTAGAGAATTCCTAATTGCTCCCCCAAATTCCTATTTGGTGTTACTTAAAAAAAGAAAAAAGTTAAGTTCTGCTATAATATACTTAAATTACAGTTTTCAGTTCCAGTTGATACGTAGCTTTACAGTGTATGTTGAAACTTTAAAACAAAATATGTATCAGAAAACGGCTGTCTTACCCTATTCTTGAGATAGTAAACCAAAGCAAAACTATATTTATATGTAATAAACAACCAAAAATGAAAACTTAGAAATTTTAAACATTTCATTTACACAAAAGAAAATAATTCATGAATGGTAGATTGAGCAGCAGCTGTATCTTAAAGGGTACTTGCTAGCGACTGAAAGTTTAGTAGACCAGGACTTAACGCTTGATTTCTTTATCTTTAAAATTCACCCAGTTTATACCTCTTTTTCTCCCAAGGCTGCTAATGAAATGAAAGTTATCATTTATAAAACTATTTGAACATTTTATATAAAACGTGCTATATTCTCATCAATCTTTTGATTAAGCGTAGTATCATAAATACTTTGAGTTTCTGATTTCCCAAAATATTTCTCTAAGAAAAATGATAAATAATCAGTAAAAATTACCTCTTTGAAGTATTTTATTACATAAGGAATCGTTTTCATTGTAGAAAAAAATTACAACGTAGAAAATGTATGTAGTAAACATACATGTAGAAAAATATTACAAAGGGAAAAAAACCTCATACCCACGTAGTCCACAGGTAGTCACTGCTAGCATGTGAGCCGCTGACTCTGCCTGGCCCCACACTGCGGGCGGGACAGTCGGTTCGCAGCACTCTCTGTGGGCACGACTTGGCCTTCGTCCTCGCAGCCACTGGGTTGGTGGAAACTGCACTGGACGGAGAGCCAGGTTGCCTGGCAGTTGAGTGACCTGGGGCTGCTCACTGAACATCTTTGCGCCTCCCCTACAAATGCTTAAAATCAGATGCTAATGGGGGTTCAATAATGTAACGACATATTGTAAATTGTAGCGTTCTACACATGGCGGGAGTCATCATTTGGTTTTGTGCTCTTTCCTTACTAGAGAAATCAATGAAAGTGAGAGAGCACATTGTTGTCGTTGCTGCTTACTCTTTTCTCTCCTTCTGCTCTACCCTCATAAGGATGGGTAGATAGACACTCTGTCATTGTAAGCAGATGGTAAGAGTCTGGTATAGAACCTTCTATATTTTCTGTATACTCATATAATTACACGGATGCATTCTACTACACCTTTCTTTATGCCCATATAATCATGCAAGCACAGATGCCATTGTTTTTTTTCCTGCCGTTTACTGTATAAAAATTGGATCACATTGGATATTAATCTCTGACAATTGTAGAAATCCCTCCATGTCAACAAGTATAGATCCAATTCATTCTCTTTAGTGGCTACATTGTGTCCATTGTGGTTATTCTACAATTCTTTCCACCATTTCCTTATTTGTTTGGTTAGTTTTGCCATGAAAAACATCTCTATGATAAATGTTCACCGCTAGTGAAATTTGAGCATCTATTTTATGTTGATTGGCCGTTTGGATTTTCTTTTCAATGAAGTAGCACAGTTTTGTAACACTTAGATACACATACTCTTAAAAGAAATGTTCTGTTTCATGAATGAAGAGTGTTAAACTTGGGTGTGTGTGTTTTAACAGAATGTCTTTATTTTTATACCTTCATGGGAAAATTTTGTAGTAATTTTTGACTCAGTAGTTCTCAGTACGTTTGCTGCATTAGAGACACCAGCATTCTCACCAAATGGTTTTTCTTTTTTCTTTTTGCCTTTGAATTTCCTATTGAATTACTTCCATTTAAGGTTGTGGTAGTTGAGATAATGAGCCAGAGATACAAATTGCCTGGGTTTCTTCATAACAATTACTTGATTTTTGTTTTGCAAGTTTTCCCTTCAGATCTCTGCATTTTTGGTACTCCTCTCTCTCCTGTGTAGTGTTATTAAAAGTAAACAAAAACCATGAAGAAGTATTTTCATTTAGGATAAACATATTTAGAATAAAACATGTATATGTAGACTAAAATTATTAACGTGAAGAGAAAATATGACATTTAAAAAAAAACTAGGGAGGGTTAAAACAAAGTTAAAAATCAGAGGAAAACATGTTAGGGAGAAATAGACAAAATATATCATATCCATGACTAGTTACATTTAGTCATTGGGGAAGTAGAATTGTCAGCATCTTTGTAATTGCTAGGTAAGGTCTCTTTTTAAATTTTGGTTAAAATTGTATCTAGTTTTAAAATTTTGTTTTAAATCTTATCCATATTTACCTTCTACCAGAATATTTAAAAGAAGAAGAGAAGACAACATGTTCTGAAAAGAATAATCAATTTAAACCAGTGTCCGTCCTCCTGATTTGGTTTAAAGGAATTAAATAAAACTCCCAGTACTCAGGAAAATGACAGTGACCTCTCCCCAACTCAGGACCTATTGAAGTATCACCCCTGACCAGAATCTTTTTAAAAGTTCAGACAACATAAGGAACCTTTTAGTGGAGAAATGCCACAGAAATCACATTTTCATCTGTCTCTAAAATGTGTAATATAATTTTATTAACTTTCAAAAAGTGACACTTTCCCCGCATTTGTGTATGTAGTACGATTTTCTTACTTATATAAATGGTTTTATTTTGATCACCAGCAAAAATAAGCCACCTCCCATTTCCACTGAATTGCCTGGTTTTACAGTTTCCTGCTGACCCCTTAACAAGTTGCGTTTGTCGCTCTTTTCACTGGCAGCCATTCATCGGAACAGCCCCCGTCCTGTGAAGGTACCACGATGCCATAGCGACCCTCCTAACCCGCATCTGATTATCCCAACTCCAGAGGGATTCAGGTATTTGGTGCTTGTCTAGTTGTTTGCTCTATGGATTCTTCTCTGATGTGCGTGCTGACGCTCTAGGAGCTGCTGATGCTTGCTCTGATACCAAATACTGTTTTCTGTGTTCTTGTTTATACATTTTAAAAAGCGCTTATTTTCGTTATCTTGAAGACGTACCACAGTGCCTTAGTTACAAAAGAAGACCTGCAAGTTTAAAACAGACTTGCACCTTTCAAGATAACTTAGTTTCTCAGCTTATTTATAACCTCAAGCTACTAAATGCTTTCCAGCTTTGGAATAATTCTTTCTTTTCCTTTCTTTGAAAAATAACTTTAGGAAAACAAATTTGAGTGTGCATAGCGTGGTGAACATTTGAGAAAAGGAACTAAATGTCATTTTAAAAGTGGAGAAAAAACTGGAGTGATCCTTCCAGTCTTGACTTTTATGTGTGTATGTAACTACGAAGCAACTTAAATTCTAAAGTGAGTTCGGAAACTCTAGTACATTCAAAATATTTACTTTGAATGTGGTGGCATTTCTGCATCTTGAAGTAGTGAGCATCTTTTCTCCCCTGTATAATCAGTTTTTAAAAGTTTATTTTTTTTACATTACTTGCTAGGAAAGGACCACAATTATTGTTGAAAATAATTAGTTCGAAATTAGTTATTTTTCTTTTTCATACCTAGACCTGAATCTCAAAGAACAGTTTGCATTTTATATTTGAAAATTATTTTTGGCTTCCTCACCCGACTCTATTTTTAATGGAAACCACGTGAGAGCCCATCTGCTGTCTCACCTGTGTTCCTGAAGCTCTTCTTCTCCTCCCAGCACCCGGAGCGTGCCTGCGGACACGCGGAGCCTCAGCAGCCCCGCCGCTGCCACTGTCACTGCCACCGCCGCCAGCGGTCGCCCCGGCCCCTCCGGCAGCGACTCTGCGCCACCCAAACCCATCAGCAGTGCCCATGAGACCAGGTAGTCTCCCGACCAGCGCCACGTCTCCGCCCCCCGCCCCCGGGTGCGCGGCCGCCGTGACCTCAGCTTCGGGGATGTGTCCCGGGACACGTGGGGCCTGCTTCCCCGCGGTGTGTGACGCGCAGGGGCCCTCCGTGGGGGGTCGTGGTCCCAAGGCTCCAGCACAAGTCGGTAATCTGCCTGATGTTTACACTTCTTTGGCACAAACGTTAACTGAAATGGCCAGAGTCTCTGCTCATAATAACCATGAAGAGAGTGTCAGGGGAAAGGGCCCGGTCCACTGATAGGAGAGTCTTGGCAAACAGTGCCTTTCCTGAGGAGTTTCTGAGGAGTCGCTCAAAGGTGACTTCTAGGTAATACCATTAGGTGGTGATTTGTTTTTCTAAGAGGATTACTTTTCTCACTCGTTTTCCTAATTTATACAGTTGTTGATTAGAAGTGGTTTATAGCAGTGGAAAAATGAGCTCATGTGGTTTATATCTCATATGGAGACTAGATCATTACTGGAGAGAGCTGTCAGATGTCTGGCAGGCTCCGGAAAAATTTAAGTCTCTGGCATGAAGTCTTTTGTAGAAGTACTGAGGCTGCGGCAGTTCTTCCCATTCTGGCTGGGTTTTTCTTGGGCGGGGGGCAGGGAGGGTAGAGGATTTCATCAAGGTCTCATATGCTTAATGGAGAAAGGACATTTGGTGGCTCTTAATTCCCCCCTTGTGCCTGGTAGAATGGGCACCGTCACTATTCCCATCTTCCCATAAGGATGATGATAGAGTCGAACAAAGCTGACCAGAAAAGATGAAATTTTGAGAGAACTCAGAGCTCTGTGTCCTGCTCCTAAGAAAAAATATTAGTATGTTGGCAGAAACATGACACATGCTTTTAGATTTCGAATAGACTAAATTATTTTTAGACTTAGTTTATAACAGTCTAAAATTTCTACAGATAGTTCCATTTTTCTCATTCACTAAAAGAATTAATATTCCTAATTTTTAGCAACTGTCTATAACCTAAAGAAAATGCTGAAGTACTTTACAGCTTAAGCAGTCCACTAAGAAAATTAACAATTAACGTTGAACAGATTCCCACTTACCCTCTGCTTCTCACGTTTAGAACATTTCACGGCAGACATTTCCACATGTGCTTCATGTCCCTGCGGGGGGTTGAAACTGTCTTTATTCTTAATGCAGTAAGGGAAGCGATGTGCCCTAAAAGGCAGTCATAGTTGAGGAGAACACTCAGCCGGGACTGGTTCACACGCAGTTTCTCCAGAACAGGAGGTTTCGTGAACTCTGGTTGAGGCTTTTATACGTTGGTGGTGTGTGCGTTAAATGTACTTGAGTATAGAAGTTAAAATACCTGCAGTCGGCCTCTCCCCGCGTTTTGTCCCCCAGGCTTTGCATTACGTAGTTTCTCAGCATGTTTTGAGCAGCATTTCAGAAGTGTTCTTCGTTTTTGCTTTAGGACAATCCTTGAGATTTAGAAATTTTACTTCCATTGTAACATGCCATCTTGAAGGCCTTTGTTCACAGAGGAGTAAAGTGATCTGTCCTTCCTGGTGGTGTGTGTGGCCGTAGGTACAGAACAGCAGAGCCGTGAGGGCGTGCAGAGCCGCGGGTTGTCAGCCTCCCGGCTGCCTCCAGCCTTAACCCCGTGGCCCAGCCTCCAGCGCCTGTACAGGGGCCACACGTGCCCCTCAGCCGGGGTCTCCGAGCAGCCTTGGGCCGTGAACAGGCTGTGAGGAGGCAGGGTGGTACCTGCGCTTTCTGACGTCGGCAGGCGTGTGTGCAGCCCTTGCCTGTCTTAGAGATACGTCAGCCACGGTGAAATTTTACTTTGCTCCACAGCTTCTGATAAATATTTTGATTCGATACAGTCTGACTTAGGAAATAGTCTGGGCCTCAGTTATTTTACCGTTGTTTAGAAAACATTTTTGCAGTGTTCTGCTCGCTGGAGCTGCCTCTTACTGGTCTGCAAGAGCTGATTGTTCATTTTTCAGGAATCCTGCAAGCCAGTTGTTACGCCACGGAAATTGTTGAAGTCTATACCCTGCCGCTCCCCCTGCAACTGGTTGTTAAAACGTTCACCCGTGCATCACTTCATCTCAGTGTGTTTTCTTGCCTGTTACACTGGCAAAAATGTGAGGATGTCGAATTGGCTAATCTTCTCTCTGGGAAATCAGGAAACTAGAAATGTTGAGTGGCTTCTCCGTGGTCCCAGGCTTTGGCACAGCTTAGGAGTGGGATGTGTTTCTTCAGTTCAGCATCAGTGGTTTTTCCAGGAAACAGTGCCAAGACTCTTTGATGAACTAATGGCAGTGGAAGGTATCCCCCCTCACTTCAGACTTAGCAAGTACTATACCAGATTTGAGAGTTTAGGGAAATAACAAAGCAGTGCATACTTCATAATTTGTGAATGTCTGTCCAGTAGACCATGTTGCTTTAAACCTACTCAGTCTATAATAAAAAAGAGCATAAATGCTACCATACTTCATTATATCATTCATTTAAAAAAAATGCACTAAACTTGTTAATAGACTAACACTGTATTTACTTTGGATGATTTGAATTATAATTTTAACACTTTCCCTTATTTAATTCTGGGCTTTATTTAATCTTTATGGATTCATTCTGGATTGCTGAACACTTTATTCTGGAAAAGCAGCAAAGTAACTTTGCCCTTTTTATACGTTAAGCTTCCTGCTCTTCTGCACTTTTGCTTGCCTACTGCTTGAGAAATTGCTAGGTATTCCCTGACATTTGCGCGTTAAGAGATTTGAGCCCTGAATCGTAGTGATTTTAGCACTTCAAATAGAATTAAGTACATAAATAGAATGTGATGATTTTAAATATTAGCCAGATTCGGCTCATAATTTTTATCCATCCTGGGCTTAAATTATGGAACTTTCAGCCCATGTCAGTAACACTTCAGTAAATACTGTTTTTATTTTTGTTGCTGTTTTTAACATAAAACGATATAGGATGCAGTCAGGTTCTCATGCGTTCTCCTGCCAAACTCCAGGGACAGGTGTCTCAGTAGGAGCACTGCTACTTTGGGAGAATAATTATTGGTTTGGGACTGTCCTTTGTGTTGTCCTTTACCCACTAGATGCCAGGTGTTCTTGGGGGGGAAAGTTACCCCCAGTTTAGAATCACTGCTCTGGAAGAATCTCACAGATCGTTCATTTTGAGTTCCATTGAATTGATAGCTTAATTTTTAAAAATATTAAAACAGGGGTTCCAGCGTCCCTGAGAATGATCGATTGGCTTCCATAGCGGCCGAATTGCAGTTTAGGTCCCTGAGTCGTCACTCGAGCCCCACCGAGGAGCGAGATGGTGAGTGTGTAAGGTGTCCCCTGCATCTCCAGTCAGCCTAACCGTTTGTCTCAGTCCACCGGTTTCTGCTGTTAAGGCCTTTTAAAAGAAACGAAGTAAAGGAGTGACAGAGCCCTGTGAGAAGGATTAGTGCTGAACACATTGGCTTTTTAATGCCATTTTAGCTATATTTGCATTTTTTCTTTTTGTTGCTAAATAATTTTAAAAAGTTGTTATTCCTGATATTTTAATTGTTGAGCACGCTTATTCACTTTAAAAATATAAAGTGGGGCTTCCCTGGTGGCACAGTGGTTGAGAGTCCGCCTGCCGATGCAGGGGACACGGGTTCGTGCCCCGGTCCGGGAAGATCCCACATGCCACGGAGCGGCTGGGCCCGTGAGCCATGGCCGCTGAGCCTGCGCGTCCGGAGCCTGTGCTCCGCAACGGGAGAGGCCCCGGCAGTGAGAGGCCCGCGTACCGCAAAAATAAATAAAGTGGCACTGTGCTTCTTAATGATATGCTGAAGTTTTATTATGATGCAGAACTAGGAGTCTTTGCTCAGAAGCCACATGGTTGCTCCTGCTGTAGCTCTGCTGGGCTCCTGGGCAGGGCCTCGGGAGGGGGGCCCCCAGAGAAACCAGTTTCTGCTCAGTATTCTAAGGTCCGCTACTTGTGGAAAGTTTTTGTGGTTAAAGTCCTGTAACTCCATTAACAACTTTTTAGCTTGGTGAAATTTGCTATAAATGATTGTAGAGACAGCTTTTCACACTCACCTCAAACAGAAATTAACCACCAGGAATGACAGGTTGATGGTAACTAATCATCGCTACTCACCATTTCAGTCTTGTTCTGAATTAAATACGCTTATTTGTTTTATAAGTCTTAATTTGTATGAAAAAATACTTTCTGCAGAACCAGCATATCCAAAAGGTGATTCAAGTGGGTCAACTCGAAGAAGTTGGGAACTTCGGACACTTATCAGTCAGACTAAGGGTAAGAGAAAGAATGTTGAACTTAACACGTTTAAGCATAAGGTGAGCAGTTTCAGCTGAAACATGCTTTAGCTTGTGAATTATTAGACCTTCTACGTTAATGTTTTGTGATCTTTTTTAGACCTCTGACATCACTTTCTGTCTGTGATGTGTTTGTGTGCATTTCCTATTTCTTACAAACTCCTTTGCAGCAGGAACACGTTTTACTCGGTTTTGTACTCTTTAAGCAGAGTGATGGTTCATTTTGTATGTCACCTGGGTGGGCCCTTAGCATAATTCTTTATACATGGCAGGAATATGATAAATATTTGCGAAGTGAGTAGCCGTGTATTTCTTATGCTAAGAAGCTGGAGAAAGCATTCATCTTATAAAGCAGTCCATCAGTATGAAGCAGAAGTGATCAATGTAAACCCCAAGAATAAACAGCAGAAAAGTCCGTGGTCGAGCACAGAATGCTCTCACATACTCTTCGTCACAACGGTGTTGAGTCATGGGCAGGATAGAACCTGTTCTCTTTCTGTAAATGATAGAAGTTTCTGAGCGGCTAGATAATTTGGCCGAGGTCATCGTAAGTGAGAGCTGGGACCAGACTGCACTCCTTCTGCCTTCAGGCCGGGCTCTTGCCACCACAGCTCCCCTTCAAAAAGTGTGAAACTGAGCAGCAGAAGAGCCGTCACCGGGCCTGGAGCAGTCAGGAGGGGTTCCAGGGAGGGCTGAGGCTTGGGCTGGCCCCTGAAGGAAAGAGGTCTGCCTCAGGCCAAGAGGAGAAGTACCCAATGAGAAACACATCTGGAGGCCCAGTGACTGAAGAACAGACCAGCCAGCCTGGCCTGGCCCGGCCCGACCTGGATAGTGTAGATGTAAACGGAGGTGGAACTGAAAGGGTAGGGGAGACCTGATCACGGCCAGTCTTCAGCAAAGGGCTAGGTGATTAAGGCCTTACCCAGCGATGGTGGGCAGCCCCTGAAGCCTCTTGAGCTGGAAAGCCTCTTATGTTCAGGGAGAGTGAGGGTGTGGGTAAGAAGGACACTGAGGAAGCTTAACCTGCTGGCCTGAATTGGGGAGGAAAGTAGGGAGAAGGGCTAGAACACCATTGTAGTGATACAGTGGAAAATAAGATGCTGGACTAAGGTGGGGTTTTAAAAAAACCATGGAAGCAAAAACAGCTGTGATGCCACATTTGACAGGCCTGGGCAGGTTATAGGTGCGGTAGAGGGTTAGGAGTCGGCGGAGGTTTCCTCAGCTTGAGCCTGGTGACAGGGAAGAGGGTCCCTCCAGGGGCTCTCACATAACCGGTAGGTCCCACGGATACCAGGTCTTTGTGATAATTTCCAAAACAAATACTTTGTTGTCAAGTGAATTTGGGAACTCTTGGGAGAGTTACAGTTGACACTGACATATTAAAGACTGGGAAATCTTGAGAAATGTTTACTGTTAAAAAAAAATAGGCCTTTCCCAGAAATATTTGACGGTGGAGTCCATGACCTCACAGCTATGAAATCTTATTCAATGCTGAGTAGACTCGATGTGTCACGTACTGAGGTAAGGGAAACAAGGATCCATGTTTTTAAGAAATGATTGTAGTCAGACACTGTAATTGGGCCGTTATAAATCTCTGGGAATTTCTCTTCTCAGAGTAACCGTTCAGCCATCACAGTCCTCAGTGATCTCTTAGACAGAAAATTCAGGCTCTCAGATGGCTCTTTAGGGGACAGGATGAGAAATACGGTAGTGGAGATGTATGTAAAGAAAGCAGTGCTTTTCACATTATGGGTTTTGACCCTTTAGTGGGTTGTAAAATCAGCACTAAAAAAGAAACAGGGCTTCCCTGGGGCGCAGTGGTTGAGAGTCCGCCTGCCAATGCAGGGGACGTGGGTTCATGCCCCGATCCGGGAGGATCCCACGTGCCGCGGAGCAGCTGGGCCCGTGAGCCGTGGCCGCTGAGCCTGCGCGTCTGGAGCCTGTGCTCCACAGCGGAAGAGGCCACAACAGTGAGAGGCCCCCGTACCGCAAACAAACAAACAAACAAACAAAAAAACTGGACAGAATCCTAGTCACATGTAGAAAGAGTAATAGTGTTTCACGAAACTGTCGTTTTAGATATCTATTTGTGTAAAAGATATTTCTTACTGTAAATCATGATAAAATATGTTGGAGAAATAGAGATAGCTTGATGGGAAAATAAGGAATAATAATAACAATAGCTAAAATTTACTAAATATTTTAATATTCCGGGCACTGGGCTAAATGCTTTATGTACGTGATTTCATTAAATTCTCACAGTATCTCTGAATGAGGTATTATTACCTTCATTTCACAGATTAGGAATTTGATGTATAAAGAAGTTAACTAACTTGCTGATTGTCAAACACCTAGAAAATGGTGAAGCCAGGGTTTTATTCCAGGGATTCTGATTCCAGAGCCCTTACTCTAGAGAAAGGAAAACTTAATTTCCTTCCCAACAGAGACGCTTCCTGGAAGAGGTGTAGTACTTCTGCAGAGCTCTGACAGCGAGAAGACAGGAGAGTGTGAGCAAGGGGATGGGGTGAGAAGCGGTTTGGGGTGACCCACAGAGGCTTTTCAGCTGGGCTGGTCCAGAGCCGGTTGTAGGAGAAGGGAACCGGGAAGGGAGCCTGCATGCACAGTGGCCTCGGGCTTCCGGTAAACAGGTCACGATGAACTGTGAAATAAATTATGCGGGAAAAGAACACAACCCGATTTTACGTTTTAGTAAGAGAATTCTGGTCACTGAGAGCGGATTGGAGAGAGGAGACAGGCGGGTGGTTCCTGCAGAGTCTAACCAACACTCTTGCTACAGGAAATCATTGACTGTGTCTGAGTAGCTTCTGTTTTATGTGCATGTTTCTGCAGTGGGTGGTATACTCTGAAGTTGCTAGGTTTTGATGGACTTTAATTCACCTGCTGTGTATCTGAATAGATAATGCTGTGCTGGAGTGCTAATGTCTGTTGCTCTGTTTTTATTATTATTTGCTGGAAATTGACTTGATTACAGTGGTTGGGACGACTGAGTTTGCACTTCTCCCTGCAGATACTGCTTCTAGGCAAGGACCCATAGAAGCTATTCAGAAGTCAGTCCGACTGTTTGAAGAAAAGAGATATCGAGAAATGAGGAGAAAGAATATCATTGGTCAAGTTTGTGATACCCCTAAGTCTTATGACAATGTTATGCACGTTGGCTTGAGGAAGGTGACCTTTAAGTGGCAAAGAGGAAACAAAATTGGTAAGGAAACTAAAGAACATGACACAAAGATTGTCTCTGTTAGAAATAGCAATAGTTACACTTCTTTAGGTTAAATCTTACATGGTTGGTCCTTTTCTCTTAGGGAGGTGGCAAATATACATTGTATCTTTTGCAGAGGGGTTTGGTTTTTGTTTCATTTGTAAAGTGTTTTCTAAGAACAATACAAAAGAGACTTTAGACTAAAGAGAGTTTTCAGTGGTTCATTCAATGGAATGGTTTGGCCTGATAACTCCAGAAGTTGCCAGTGGAGAGCCACGCAACTTTTACCCATTTGTTCTAGTTTGTATTCTTTTTATCTTATTCCCACAAGATCATTATTGAAGCGAGACTGGATACAAATTAAGACAGGACAGTCTTTTCTAAAACATCAATTAATTTCCAAGTGAAACAGTTTCTTGTAAAATAACTAGTGATAAGATTGTGTGAGAGAAGGAGATGATTATGTTTCAGATCTTTCCCCCATTTAAATGCATTTATCTGGACTTCCCTGGTGGCGCAGTGGTTAAGAATCCACCTGCCAATGCAGAGGACACAGGTTTGAGCCCAGGTCTGGGAAGATCCCACATGCCGCAGAGCAAGTAAGCCCATGTGCCACAACTACTGAGCCTGCGTGCCACAACTTCTGAAGCCTGCTTACCTAAGCCCGTGCTCTGCAACAAGAGAAGCCTGCGCAGTGCGATGAAGAGTAGCCCCCGCTCGCCGTAACTAGAGAAAGTCCGCGTGCAGCCATGAAGACCCAACGCAGCCAAAATTAATTTAAAAAAAAACAAAACTCTCATTTAAAAATAAATAAATGCATTTATCTGTTGAGCATTTAGGTCTGAAGAAGCAAACAAAGTTGTAATACAAGACTCTGGGAGCCTCAGGACACTGAAGTTTTCGTGGAGCTGTCAGGGAAGACACAGTGAAAAGAATCAAGTCCTTTATAAATTGTATTAATTCTTGTTTTCGGTCTTATTCAGCCATATATCCCCTTAGTTTAATGTCCCAAAAGGTGTGTTAGTAGAATATCCCACTAATATCCCACACGCCTGGCCATAGAGCAATGAGGTGCATTGAGACGACAGTCAGGCTTACTCCTGGCCACTAGCCTTGCCCGCCCACCTCGCCCAGACCTCCTTGAGGGCCATAGGGGCTCAGAGGTGTGCACTAGGGGGCTTAGTACTCACCTTCATGCCTCTTCTGGGATTTGCCAGTCAGTTCTACTCTATTCACAGGCATTTACAGGTAAGACATAGTGAAAAGATTGCTTAAGACTTCAGCTATTACGGTTATTAGGGAACATTCAGAAACCGTTTAGATCTTGCAGTAGTAGACTGTAGTAAGCATGGTTATAGATGTATGAATACAGATTTGGAATTGGAAGAGATTATTGTACGTTTCACTGAGTTACAGTGGCCTGGCTTTGGTGGCTGAGAGCAGCTCATTTGTTCCTGTTCACAGGGGAAGGGCAGTATGGGAAGGTCTATACCTGTATCAACGTGGACACCGGTGAACTGATGGCCATGAAGGAGGTGGGTGCTCCAGCCCTCTGGGGGCGTTTTTGTCTGAGGCCTCTGTGTGGTAGAGATTTGGAAGCAAAACTTGTTTATGAGGTTAGAGCTAGCCTAAGTGCTTCCATAGTGAGTCGTCTAGGCCTGAGGTCTGCTTCTTAGCATTTACACCATTGGGACCAAGAGGGGACTTGGGCGGGGTTGGGGGTGGGATTTGTGATAAGGTTCAGAAACGAACAGCTTTTTATCTGCTGGAGGTAGAAAGCAGGAGCAGGGAGCGCCTGAAGAAGGCCCCGGCGGGGGGCACCGAGGGCCGTGGAGGGTGAGGCTAGAGCCGCGCGACCGTTGGTCCCCGAGTGGCTGTGAGGGGGCAGCGGGCACATGTGGCCCCCTCCTCAACCCGTGCAGCATCTCCCCATCTTCCCTGTGTGGCACTTACCCGCGCTGCTTTATGGCCTCATTCCCGCGTGGCTGTAAACTTCGTGAGGGCAGAATCTTATCTCGTCTTTTTATCTTGCCCAGAACCTAAACACCTGTGATTGCTTCCTGAATCACAGGAATGTTTCATGTTTTGGTTAATTCAGTCTGTCGTTATGAAAATGATCCCACTAGCTGTTATCTGACCACATATTCTAAAGCAGGCGTGTTTAATTCAACAAGGAGGAGAGAGCCTGGCAGTGAAGTCACAAACACACTGACCATGGTGCCATGGGGCTGGACAGTGGACATGTCAGCATCCCAGCCCTTGCATTCAAAGTCGGCGTCTTTCTAGCTTGTGACATTGCCAACAGTAATCAACAGCTTTCCTTTTCCAGATTCGCTTTCAACCTAATGACCACAAAACTATCAAGGAAACGGCAGACGAACTGAAAATCTTCGAAGGCATCAAGCACCCCAATCTGGTTCGGTATTTTGGTGTGGAGCTGCATAGGGTAAGCCAACTTTGATCACACTGTTTGGTGTGAGCGGTCAGTGAGGGCACAGATGGAGTCCTGTCCTACATCACAGGTCTTCTCATTTCAGAGCACAGTAACTTTGCCTAATTATCAGGAAATCTCCATGAGTTACATCATTTCTGCCTTCTCTCTGAAACTAGAGGAGTTCTTCCTAAAATGTAAGTTGTAGACTGTAGTCATTAACCCGACATTATAAAGCACTGAAACCCATCCTGCCAACCAGAAGATTTCTCTAATGCCCCTTACACAGCTGTGTGTCCCTTTTTTTTTTCTTCCATTTTTTACTGAACCACTTGAGTACATTGTTCGGTAACGTTTTTTCTCTTATATGTATTTAAGGAACCATTGTGAAATGAGAGAAAATTAAGACCTCAGATGATTTTCCCCCTTGTGTTTAGAGATAAACACTTTGAGGGAAAGAGGATAATAACTTGGAGCATCTTGGTGGAATATGAGCTTCTGGGGAATTTGGATGTTGGTGATTTTTTACGTTTTTCACAGATAAATTCATATCTGAAAAGGATGTGTTTCAGTACTTGATAATATATTTATAGGGACGGCCCTGTTGTCCCTGTCTGAGATTATACAGCGGACTGAATTTCAGAGGATTATAGACATTTATCACCTGTGAGTTGGAGATGTTCTTATCCCAACTAGCTGTATAATTCCAGACAGAGGAGGCAGGCAGAGACACGGCTGTAGGGGAGTTAGAAATGACCGTTTTAAGACGAATTCAGTATTCAGGATGGCAAGTGTAGCATACCATTAGAAAGGAGAGTCCTCAGGGGTGTGGCCAGTGAAGCGTTCCAGGTTCTTCACTTAGTGTCCACGTAAACACAAGGCTGCATTTGATTCCTCCCGCAGGAAGAAATGTACATCTTCATGGAGTACTGTGACGAGGGTACCTTAGAGGAGGTGTCGAGGCTGGGACTTCAGGAGCACGTCATCAGGCTGTATTCTAAGCAGATCACCGTTGCAATCAATGTCCTCCACGAGCATGGCATAGTTCACCGTGACGTTAAAGGTAATGCCCACACTCGGCTCCCCGCCAGAGCCAGCTGTGCCCAGCACACAGTGGCTGCCCCCATGTCGCTTCTTCCCACGCCCGCACATCACTTCTCTACAAAGAAATACCTTTACTTAAAGTAGTCTTCTGTAAAGAACCCAGCATTAAGAAACTGTGCAGGACACGTCTCCGTCTAGGAGTGTATAAGTCCGCTGTTCTGTTCAGCACGGCTTTTAGCCAAATCTATTACCCCCAAAATGAAACTTGCTGTTTTGTAGGCTGATTTCGCCTGCCCTGTGTATTTACTAGACATTCGTGCTCAGAGCATCCTTTCTTTTCCTTGTGTCAAGAACCTCGTGTATTTATATATAAACGTCGTGAATATGTAAAGTGACGGTGAATCAGGAATGCCGGTGTAAGTTATGATGTGCAGCTGAGCTTGGGGAGACGTGGACAGGGTTTATTTACACCACCCTCCTCCAGTGTAGAGTTCGGCTAAAGATCGATTTGGTCACGCTGACTGACTAAAAGTGCTGTTCCCTTCTCACGTGTGGTGAGTAGCCATGCTTCTGTCCCAGAACTGTCCCTCTAGCGTTTACCTTAACCACACCGTGCCCCTGACCTCTGTATTTGGGAGTCTTGTGGATAATTAAAGCGACAAATTAGCTTTGTCTCTAATGGCCCTAGACTGAAGGATTCCACTCTGTCCCATAATCTGAGGCCTAAACAGGTTGACTCTAGAATGGCCGGATTTCAGACCAGGCATTCGCCTCAGAGGGGGCTGGGTTACCCATCACCTGCTTTGCTGGGTGGAAGAATTGTCCGCACTCTCTGAAGTGGCTCCTCTTGAATCCCCAGCATACCCCAGTCTTGCTGCCTGCCCGCCCGTCCACCGCGTTACTTTGCTGTCTGGGATCATTCTGGGCATTTGCTTAAATGGCTCTGGGTCAGGCCATGGCATTGCCTGTTTCCAGTTGTTCTGACACAAATTCCACACTCATGGAATGGTACCTTCATGTCGTTGGCCACGGCCGTAAAGAGAATCCCTCAGAGTCCCTGAGTGAAGTCCGTCCGTGTGCATCCTTGGGATATTCTTTATAGCTCATTGTGTCTGAGAGTGTGGGCCTGGGAGCTAGCTCCGGAATCACGCAGTGAGCGCCGTGTGCTTCTCAGGCTGTGAGGACCAGCAGATCGCAGCTCTTCGTGTGGCTTGTTGTCTAAAGTGAGGGGCTCTGTGTCACTTTTGGAAGGAGGTGCCGTCGACACGTAGCGCTGAGCCGTGCGGCTCGGTTGGAGTGGCCGCGGCCGGTAGCCTCTGGAGGAGGCAGAGCCGCCCTGGGAGATGAGCGGTAACCCCGGGTTCCAACTGGAGTACGGGCCGGGCCTGTGTACTGCTTGCGGAGATGTGAGACAGTCACGGAACGTGCTTTTCAGGCAGTCTGAAATCAGTCCAGTGGTGGCCTCGGATACAGCTCTGCAGACCAGCAGCATGTGTGCCAGGTCTTGTCTACACGTTGCTTTCTGTTGCAGGCACTGCTGATCGTATATAAACTTAATTTTCAGGGACTGTGGCCACAAGCATTTGTATTTTATGTGTACTTTCTCTTTAAGTATCTCCCTGGGTTTTTAATGTTAGAATTTATGCATGTATTTCAGTTCAGAATTTATTGGTCAGAGCTATCTGCACTGATACTAAAATGTCTTCGCTGTGTTTTAACATTTGTGAATAAGGCTTAAAATATTTCTATGATTACACTTTGCAAGTGAAGTTTCATAAGTCTTTATAACTTTTGTAAATCAAGTTCCTGATAGTTTAGGTTACCATGTAAACTTTAAAATGCCTGTGTTGTGTTTTAGAGGCTCACAACTCCTTATTTCTTGTTAGGTGCCAACATCTTCCTTACCTCATCTGGACTAATCAAGCTGGGAGATTTTGGATGTTCAGTAAAGCTTAAAAACAATGCTCAGACCATGCCTGGTGAGGTGAATAGCACGCTGGGGACAGCAGGTGGGTCCAGCTAGATTTGTCTTTGCATCGGGGCTCACTCCAGTGTGCTGGGACCCCGGCTTTCCCTTTTCCTCCTGGTCAGCAGACGTGGAGAGCAGGTGAGGGCATCCAACCAGACGGGGGAGGAGCCCCCCCCTGAAAGCGCTTGTCAGATTGGGAAATCACTTTTCTCCCTTAGACTTAAAGGAGGGAAGAAAGGCCTCTTTTCTTCCCAGAAAAACCTTGTCATTCACGTTGGGTTTATTAAAACTATTCTAGTCAAAACAACATGTTTAAATGGTGATTATTTGATTGTTTAGAAACACGTCATAAAATTTTACATCCTCCTTTGCAGGTTAAATTTCATATTCTCATTGCAATACAATTTATCTGAATATTTGCATGTTCAGAATTGTCTTTTAGAAGATATTTTGGCTCCTAAAATGTCCATCTGAGAAATTGATTTGAAATATTTATTTTCAAGTTTTGATGTTTCTTAGTATATAATTCAGAGAAAGTTCCTCCCCCCCCCACCCCCGAACAAATTAGTTGTTTCTTCTATGTGGAATATTAGGCGATATTAGTGTATTGCTTGGCTCTAGTACTACATGGTGCTATATTTATAACCCGTTCTTATCACCATATCTGTGACTTTTAAAGCATACATGGCCCCAGAAGTCATCACTCGCGCCAAAGGAGAAGGCCACGGGCGTGCGGCCGACATCTGGAGTCTAGGGTGTGTCGTCATAGAGATGGTGACTGGCAAGGTGAGCAGAGCCTGCACCGGGGGCAGGGGGACTTGAGGAGGGCACTTTACGTTAACAGAGCAGTAATTGTGGTCTTACTATCATTATGAATACTGTGGACACATTTCCTGCAAAATAGAGAACATGACCTGTCAAAAGATAAGTAAGTTAAGACAAGTGACAAACTAGGAACCAAATATTTATAAGATACATGACTTAGAGAATTCCTCAGAGGAACAAAAAAAAGCATAATTCTCAAAACACAGAATTAAGCAGCTGTGAAAAGAAACAGGAAGTTGAAAACTTACATCTCTACAAAGACTGGCACAAGAATGCCCATATCACCTTTATTCATAATTGCCAAAACTTGGAAGCAACCAAGATATCTTTCAAATGGATAAACTGTGGTAATCTACATGAAGGAATATTGTACAGCAACCAAAAGAAATTGGGCCATGAAATGACATGGAGAAACCTTAAAAGCACATTGCTGGGCTTCCCTGGTGGTGCAGTGGTTGAGAGCCCGCCTGCAGATGCAGGGGACACGGGTTCGTGCCCCGGTCCGGGAAGATCCCACATGCCGCGGAGCGGCTGGGCCCGTGAGCCATGGCCGCTGAGCCTGCGCGTCCGGAGCCTGTGCTCCGCAACGGGAGAGGCCGCAACAGTGAGAGGCCCGCGTACCGCAAAAAAAAAAAAAAAAAGCATATTGCTAAGTGAAAGAAACTAATCTGGGGAATTCCCTGCTGGTGCAGTGGTTAGGACTCGGCACTTTCACTGCTGAGGGTGCGGGTTCGATACTTGGTCGGGGAACTAAGATCCTGCAAGACTCGAGGCATGGCCAAAAAAAGAAACAAGCCAATCTGAAAACACCATGTACTGTATGATTCCAACTATATGACATTCCAGAAGAGGCAAAACAATAAAGGCAGTAAAAGATCAATGGTTGACAGGGCCTCTGGGAGAGGGAGGGAAGGACAAATAGGTAGAGCACAAGCGTTTGCAGGGCAGTGAAACTGTTTTGTATGATGACATAGTATCTGAAAGTTGATCTTCTGATGAAGATCCCACTAATGAAAAATTATACAAATATACAGAGGCACAGTGTGTGGGGGGGTGTAGCCATTACTTATAAAGCAAAAAAGTTAGAAACCTCTTAAGTGTTACTAGTAGGAAATTATTATACAGCTATACCTCACAGCTGCTGAAAATAAGTGCTTAGTAACTATTAGCTAATATTATTTCTATTAGCATTAACATAGAAAGATGCCCATGGTATCTGTTATTTCAGTCAAGCCATGCATTAGAAAAAGAACAAGTTCTCAAATTGAAGAACATATATCTCAATAACTAAACGATGGTCCACAAATTAGAATGCCATACAAACTCAGTCCTTTCCCCCATGAATCTAATTTCCCTGTAATCATAATAAAATAATCTAAGCTTTGCAAATTATCAATAATTTGATGCCGATTATTCAACAAGGTAGCATATTAAACATCCCTGTATGATAGCTGTTGAATTTTGTTTGATTGACATTTTTATATTATTTTATATGTTACATTTTTTTATTTACATGATGATGGCATCTAGATAATACTGGACTAATTGGACACCTAAATGGGGTAGGCAGACTATGCTCACCACCTGGTTTTGTAAATAAAGTTTTATTGGCACATGGTCATACCCATTCCTTTATCATATTATAGCCTAAGGCTGCTTTCATGCTACAGTGGGAGAATTGAATAGGTGTGACAGAGACCATATGGCCTGCAAGCCTAAAATAGTTACTGTTTGGCCCTTTAAGTAAAAGTTTGCCGGCCTCAATATGTGTCAACACTGAGATGCCTAAAAAGAGATTGGGCAGTTGCATTTCTGTATGGCCATGTAGTATTGAAACCTGATTTTTTTTTTCTGTTTTTAGAGACCTTGGCATGAATATGAGCACAACTTTCAGATTATGTACAAAGTGGGAATGGGGCATAAGCCACCAATCCCTGAAAGATTAAGCCCAGAAGGAAAGGACTTCCTTTCTCACTGCCTAGAAAGTGAGCCCAGGATGAGGTGGACGGCCAGCCAGCTCCTCGACCATTCCTTCGTCAAGGTTTGGCAGATTGCTGTGTAGCCCTCTCCTTGTTTAAGTATTTGAGTTTTGATCGCATCTGGCACTTAAGGAAATTTGGAAACTTAAATATAAAATATCTATATCTGAAATGGGAAGAAACTAAATGTATTATGCTGGGGAATTTTGTATGCTTTTTCTTTTGGAAAATGTTCGTCGAGGTCCTCCTCCTTGATCCATTTGGATGGTTTGAGGTGCACTTGGGACTATTAAATGGAATTTTAAATGGGACTGGATGAAAGGCACAATTTTCCCTCTTTTAGAATACACAGGTTAGTAACAACAAATCTCTACTGGGAGAGTAGAGACAGGGGAGTAATGACTAAGCATTATGGTAAGAGCTGTGATAATGGTATATATGCCATGTTGTAGGGTCACTGAAAAGAGGAATTTAATCCAGTCGGGTAATCCCAGCTATTACTCTTTTTTTTTTTTTTTTCACTCTTTTTATTTGTTTTTGGCTGTGTTGGGTCTTCCTTGTGGTGAGCGGGGGCTACTCTTCGTTGAGGTGCGCGGGCTTCTCATTGCGGTGGCTTCTCTCGTTGCGGAGCCTGGGCTCTAGGCACGTGGGCTTCAGTAGTTGTGGCGCACAGGCTTAGTTGCTCCTCGATATGTGGGATCTTCTCGGACCAGGGCTCGATCCCGGGTCCCCTGCATTGGCAGGTGGATTCTTCCCTGGTGGCGCAGTGGTTAAGAAAGTCCCTGTTAACTTTCTTTAGAGTGAGATGCCTGAGCTGTTTGAGAGGGTTTAGCCAGGTCAGGAAACGCAGGGAGGAGTATGGCGGACAGAATGGAAGAGACATGGAAAGGCTCACTGCTAAGAGGGTAAAGCACCCAAAGAACTGTGTATCGGTACATACTGATGGAGTACAGGATGTGGAAAGTGGCAAAACATAAGGCTGGGAAAGTAAGCAGGGACCACATGAAGGGATTTCAGTTTTATTGTAAGCATGACATGATTAAGTTGTGTTTTAGAACAGTCACTCTGGAGGTGAGAGACTAGCTGGGAAGCTGCTGGGTTGGGAGTGGGAGGTCAGGGGTGAGTCACCAGCCGTATATAGGAGTGAGAATGGCCATGAGTGAGTAACTGATGGGATGTGAAAGGTGCGTGACGGGGAGGAGTCCAGGACGGCTCCCGGGCTCTGGCTTGTGTCACCAGGTTATCAAGATTCCATTTGCCAAGATAGGTAAAGAGGGCATCTGGTTGAGGCTTGCGTCGGGAGATGATGGTCTCCTCTTTGGTAGATTGAGTTCGAGGCGTATTTGGAATATCCGTTGGGGGATTTTAGACAGGCATTTGGATATTTTGGACTGGCACTCGAGAGAACTGGGATAGGATATGGATTTGAGAGAGAGAAATATTGCTGGGAGAGCATTTAGGGGAGACATGGAATGAGAGTGGAAACCTGGAGAAAACATTTACAGGGTCCTGCAGAGGAGCTCCTGATACAGGAAAGGAAGATTCAAGAGAGGGGTCACAGTATTTCTGGGTGAGTGAAATTAAGTAATCAATAGCTGGATATGCTGCATAGATATTAGGGATTTGTAATTAAATAAAAATGTATTTATTCTTTATAAAGTATATAAGCAATTTTTATTGACTTGATATTGTACAAATATGTTCTTTTTTTAATGTATTAAGCCCTTTTTAAAAAAAATTTATTTATTTATTTATTTATTTATTTTTGGCTGTGTTGGGTCTTCGTTTCTGTGTGAGGGCTTTCTCTAGTTGCGGCGAGCGGGGGCCACTCTTCATCGCGGTGCGCGGGCCTCTCACTATCGCGGCCTCTCTTGTTAAGGATCACAGGCTCAGTAGTTGTGGCTCACGGGCCTAGTTGCTCCGCGGCATGTGGGATCTTCCCAGACCGGGGCACGAACCCGTGTCCCCTGCATCGGCAGGTGGACTCTCAACCACTGCGCCACCAGGGAAGCCCCACAAATACATTCTTAAAAATGCTTTCAATAGTCAATTCATAGAGCAGTAACTTAGCACTGACATTTCGTTGCATTGATTACGCCTTTGCTCTGTGCCAGGCACAGTGCTGGGAGCACCAAGATGCACTGATTATGACTTACCTCTGAATCTCACATGTGGCACGAATAGGGTTCAGCTCTCTCCTGCCTTCCTCACAGGTTTGCACAGATGAAGAATGAAGCTAATCGCTCTGTGGCCTAGTAGTGTGTGTACTCGGAAAATTCTCTTAATCACTACTGTATGTAATATTTACATAAGGACTGTGCTGAGAAGCAGTATAAGCCTTTTTAACCTTCCAAGACTGAAGACTGCACAGGTGACAAGCGTCACTTCTCCTGCTGCTCCTGTTTGTTCGACGTGGCACGGGGCCCTCCCGCGTGATGGTGTCCACGAGGTAAAGAAGCTGCATGTTAAGTGCCATTACTACTGTACACGGACCACCGCCTCCGTCGCCTCTGTTTCTCGGGTGACTGAGAACCGTGACATCAGTGTAGTATTTTTGACCTTCCTAGGTTCAAAAGCAGTCGTAGTGTTATCAGGCGTCCTGGGCCTTGTTGATCTCGTTTGTCGAGTGCACTGACTGTGAAACCTCACCTGTTGTTGTTGGCAAGCCACGGGTTTGTTATGCAAAAGGCTGATTCATGAAATTTAAGAAAAAGGTTCTTTTTTCAATAAATGGTTTATTTTAGGAAAGCTCAGTTATATTGTCTTTAATGGTTATCAGCTTCAGAGCCAACACATTATCTGATACAGAGGTCTGTCCTTGTCACTCATGTGTTCCTCAACAGAAGGGGTACAGTCAAGTGTGCGGAAGGTGGGCGCTGGGTTAGGAGTTCCTTTAGGGTCTAGAATCTCCTTGCTGCAAAGGGAAAGAGAGAAATGAAACAACACTAAGGATGGAAGAGGCCCTTTTAAATCTTTGTATATTAACTGCACGTTTATAACAGATAAAAGTTTAAGCCTTGTTATCACGTGTTGGCGGCTCGGTTTATTTTCATATCAAGATGTATAGGTGCTGGGTCAGTGTAAATACCGCTGAATAATCTCTTGACAAGAAAGCATCTTTTTCAGAATGTAAATATTTCAGCAGTTAGTTTTCTAAAATAGCCCAAATTATATGTCACTGATGGTGTTCTTTTCTTTCTTTCTGCTATTAAATTTTTTTAAAGATTGACCGTAAAGCTTCCTGAAATCTTTTTAGAAGATATCTGACTCATTCCTTATACATAGCAGCTGACTCTGGACAAGTAATTTCTCAAGCAGGTTCTGTATTCACCTTCCCTCCAGAGTAGTAGATCCCCTCACATAGAAATTAATGTCCTTGAGAAAGCTGGCATCACGGAAGGATTTGTACAGACACTTAGATTTTTTTTTTTCAGTAGAATTTTTTTTCAGTGTTTTTAAATGGCTTTTTGAGGTGTAATTTACCAATATGTAATATTTAAAGTATACAGTTCAGTGATTTTTAGGATAGTTACATAGTGTACAGCCATCATCATAATCCACCTTGGAACAGTTCCATTACCCCAGCAAGAAAGCTGTTGTCCATTTGCAGTCACTCGTCACTCCTACCCCCAGCCTTAGGCAGCCACTGAGCCACTTACTGTCTCTATAGATTTGCCTGTTCTGGACA
Organism: Phocoena sinus; assembly: GCF_008692025.1. Classification (NCBI taxonomy): domain Eukaryota; kingdom Metazoa; phylum Chordata; class Mammalia; order Artiodactyla; family Phocoenidae; genus Phocoena; species Phocoena sinus. The sequence continues at coordinate 7,184,873 of NC_045774.1, read as the reverse complement.
TTTAATATAATGGTCTTTTGTGTCTGGCTTCTTTCACTTAGTATGGTAATTCGGAGGTTTATGCATGTTACAGCATTGTGTTAATACTTCATTCCTTTTTATTGCTGAACATCATTCCGCTGTATGGATACGCCACGTGATTTATTTCTTCAGTTATTATGAATGATGCTGCTCTGAACACTTGCATACAGGTCTTTGTGTGCACCTATATTTTCCTTTCTCTTGAGAGTGGAACTGCTAGCTCATATGGTAAATCCATGTTCAATCTTTTAACAAACTGTCAAACTGCTTCCAAAGTGGCTGCATTTTCTTAATTCCCAACCAGCAACACAAGAGAGTTCTAGCTTCTCCATACCTTTGTCAACACTTAATATTGTCTTTCTTTCTGTAATAGCCATTCTAGTAGATGTCAAGTGTTATCTCATTGTACTTTTGATCTGCATTTCTCTGACCATGGTGAGCATTTCTTGTGCTTGTTGGCACAAGAAATTCATGTATCATTCATATATCTTTTTTGGTGAAGTGTCTGTGTGAATCTTTTGCCCATTTTTATATTGGGTTATTTGTCTTCTTATTGAGTTGTGAGAGATTTTTATATATTCTGGATACAAGTCTTTACTAGACATTTGATTTGCAAATGTTTGTTTTTTCCCCCAGTCTGTGGCTTTTCACATTTTTAATGGTTTCTTCTGAAGTACAGAAGTTTAAAATTCTGAAGTCTGGTTTATCAACTTGTTCTTTATTGCATGTGCTCTTGATATCCTATCTAAGAAATCATGACTTGACTCAAGATCATGAAGATTTACACCTATAGTTTCTTCTAAGAGTCTTATAGTTTTAGCTCTTATATTTAGGTCTATCATCTATTTTTAGTTAGTGTTTGTGTATCACATCAGATAAGGGTCCAGGTTCATACTTTTGCATGTCGATATTTATTAGACCCAGCATTCATTTGTGGAAAAGACTGTTCTTTCTCCATTGAATTGTTTTGGCATCCTTGTTGAAATCAGTTGACTATAAATCTAGGGGTTTATTTCTGGACTCTCAATTCTGTTCCATTGATCTATATAGCTGTCTTATGTAGAACCACACTGCCTTGACTAACATAGCTTTATAGTAAATCTTGAAGTTGGGAAGTGTGAGTTCTTCAATTTGGTTCTGCTTTTTCAAGATTGTTTTGGCTATTCTGGGTCATTTGTATTTCCCTATTAACTTTAGGATCAGCTTGTCAATTTCTGTTCTCCCCCCAACCCCCATCAAAAAAAAATCAGCTGGGAATTTGATAGATTGCATTGAAAATATAGAACAATGTGGAGAGTATTGTTATCTTAACAATATTACGTTTCCCAATTCATGAACAGGACAGCTCTCCATTTATTTGGATCTTTAATTTCTCTCAGCAGTGCTTTGTAGTTCAGTGTACAATTCTTGAACTTTTTAAGTCTGTTTCTAAGTATTTTATTCTTTTCATGCTATTGTGAACGAAAGTATTTTCTGAATTTCTTTTCAGACTGTTCATTGCTAGTATATCAGTACAGTTGATTTTTGTATACTGGTCTTTTATCCCATGGCCTTGCTGAACTTGCTTAATAGCTCTAGTAGTTGTTTTGTAGACTCCATAGAATTCTCTACATATAAGATCATGTCATCCAAGTATAAAGACAGTGTTTCTTCTTCCTTTACAACCTGGATGCCTTATATATTTTTTCTTGACTAATTGCACTGGCTAGATCCTCCGTCCAGTACAATGTTGAACAGCACTGGTGAGAATAACATTCTTGTCATGATTTTGACCTTAGGTGGCAACATTCATTCTTTTAATTTATGGTGTTAGTTGTGGGGTTTTGGTAAATGCCCTTTATCAGGTTGAAGATGTTTCCTTCTTTTCCTGGTTTACTGAGAGTTTTTATCATGACTAGTTGTTCGATTTTGTCAAATGTTCTTTCTGCATCTATTGAGATGATCAGATGATTTTTGTGCTTTATTAATATGGTGTACTACATCAGTTGATTTTTGGATATAAGCCAACCTTGCATTCCTGGGATGCATCCTAGTTGATCATTCTTTACAATCCCGTCTTTGTATTGCTATTGCAATTTGTAATGTTTTGCCTCTGTATTACATGAGGGATATTGCTGTGTAGTTTTCATTTCTTGTGATTGTCTGGCTTTGGTATCAGGATAATGCTGGCCTCATACAATGAGTCGGGATGTTTTCCTCCTCTTAGAGATTGTGAAGAACTGGTATTATTTACCATACTTCTTTAAATGTTTGGTAGAATTCACTAGTGAAACCAACTGTGCCTGGGTTTCTTTGTGGGAATTAATTAATAATTCAGTAATACTTTTAAGTTCTGTAAGGTTTGTAGTGATGTCTACTACTTTAGTCCTGATTTTAGTATTTTGTGTTTTCTTACTCAGATCTTTTCAGAGAATCAATTCTTGTTTCATTAATATTCTTTATTGTTTTTCTGGGTTCCATTTCATTTTTTTCCCTCACACTAATCTTTATTATTTCCTTCTTTCTGCATGCTTTGGGTTTAATTTGCCTTTTGTTTCGTTTTGTTTTGTTTCTTAAGATAGAAGATGGTGAAGGTAAAAATTATTGTAAAAACAATCCACAAGACCATTTCCTTTTATATATATAGTTTACAAATAAAGCATGTATCTTGAACATATTGTAAGGATAGTTAAAAAACTGTAATGTAAAAGCAGGGGGTAGATTTTCTTTTTTCTTCTGAAATAGCAGCCTCAACTACTGACATTATATTCTCTAGAGTGAGGTCAGCAAACCTTTTCTGTAAAGGGCCAGAGACTGAATATTCTTGACTTTGCAGGCTATAGGATCTTGGTTGCAACTACTCAACCCTGCTGATGTAGCATAAAAGCAGCCACAGCAACACGTATATGACTAGATGTGGCTGTGTTCCAATAAAACTTTATTTACAAAACAAGCAGCAAGTGGGTCTTAGTTTGCTTAATGCTGCTCTAGATCACTAAGCAAAATTAAGAAACATCATTTTCCTAGGCCAGTAGAACTTATACAAGAGTATAAGCTTTCAAAGGCCATGTGTAATGCTGCCTTATTCATGTCTGTATACTGCCGTGAAAAGGCCATGTGTAATGCTGCCTTATTCATGTCTGTATACTGCCGTGAAAAGGCCATGTGTAATGCTGCCTTATTCATGTCTGTATACTGCCGTGAAAAAGGCCATGTGTAATGCTGCCTTATTCATGTCTGTATACTGCCGTGAAAAGGCCATGTGTAATGCTGCCTTATTCATGTCTGTATACTGCCGTGAAAAGGCCATGTGTAATGCTGCCTTATTCATGTCTGTATACTGCCGTGAAAAGGTGAACTATTCACCCCTCAGGTCAAAACTGAGGCCGGGTGGCTGTGTGCTCACAGGGCTGGCTCCCGTGGGCTTGTACACAGGTGCTGAAGGCAGCTCCAGGAGGAGTCTGAGCTGTGGCTGCTCAACAGTGCACGTCTGCCTACACAAGGGCAGCTCTGGCCCTTGAAGCATATGCCTTTTTTTCCCCTAGTAAGTGGAGGATCGCATATTTTTCCAAAATCAGTGAGCTTGTTCCTACCAGCGTGTCGAAGCAGGTAACTCCCTTATTAGCTGCAGTGTCTAAAGTCACTGCCTTGCAAATCACTCATTTAACGGCATGATAGAAACTTCTGTGCTGCTTGGAATTTTTCACCCTCCCTGTAGCCCAACAGCCTGTTAAATTCCCAGCCTCATCCTGATTCAACATCAGAAGGGTCACCAATCTTCTGCTCTGGGATGGGTCCTCTAGTCACGTGCTCCAGCAGCCTGCCATTTCATCACATCACTTTTTTTCTTCTTGAGTCAACTATTAAAAATTCTAGAGGCACGGCTCTTTCCCTATATTAGGTGATTTTTTTTCTTATCCATTTAAATCATTCCTGTTTGACTGACGTCTTCCCAACACATGTGCAGCTTTAGTGGTTTCCTACCCACCTTCCAAAGGAAATTATTACTATTCAGCAACCGTAACTTTTTGTTCATACTGCTTACCTCCTTAAAATTCAAAAGAACACAGTTGCCAGAAATTTCAAAACTCTTTAGTCACTCCAGCATGTGAAACAAGACTGTATGAAAAAAATATTAAAGGTAAAAATTGTATGAGTCGCACTCAGTGAAAAGCTTCACCAGTACAGCCCCAGGAGATATTTTCTAGATACTGCGAAGATCTAAGTAAGGGCTTACTGTCGTTTTTTTAATCAGTTCATAACCTTAATATTCAAATAGGACAAGGCTGCAGGGGCTGAGGAATGCCTCCTTTGGAACTGCTTACCCTTCACTGGAGAAACGCTATGCTTTCTTCACTGATAGCTGAAGTTTAGAGGGTTGACCAATTTTACTCTGGCCTAATTGTGCTTGAGAAAGATTTTTATTTTTACTTCAGGACAGGGAGTCAAAAGAAGACAATTGAAAGTCGATTCTTAAGGCCTCTGAATCAGTGTCCCTTCATGGCTGCTCACTGTGACCCTGTGTGAGGGGCCCAGGAGCCCGCCCTGCCCCCGCGGAGGTGACACTGAGGGGACATACATTAGCTATTGAGGTGAAGTTCTGATATTCTGCTCTTTCTGACCAAAATAATGGTCATTTCCAACAGCTGAATGTCATAAACAGATACCAGTTGGTGGCAAATGCTGTGAATGGTCTCAGATGTCACAGATCAAGAGAAACGGGAGTGTGTGCTCAGTCGCCTCCTGTGAGGTGTCCGCCTGGCGTTTTGGATGCCAGTGTAGCAGGACAGGAAGCCTCGGGGCATCAGAAGTGCTTGGTTTGCATTTAAATTGATTGGAAGCTCTGGAAATACTCAAAACCCGTGCCAGGGATGCAGGAGTGTGAGATGCAGCCTCGGAGAGCTCGGGGCACCCGCTCGTTCATAGTTGCCAGGTCCGGCGCTGAGGCTCAGGTGACCCGGTGAGGGCCGAGGCCCTCTGCCTTCTGTAGGGGGTCGGGGTCGTTACGGAGGGCAGAGGGACTGGCCCTGGGAAGACTGCTTGCTTGTTTGTTTGGAGAAAGACCGGCTGCCCTGGCAGCTCAGCCCCGTCCCACCCCCCCGTAGCAGGAAGGCAGGGCCAGCGCGGCAGTGAACACGTGCGTTCCAGCTTCTTTATTTTGTGCTCTGTAAACAGCGCGCTGGAACTGCACGGTTAAGGCGTTGGAAACACTGTTGCTGAAGGAGGTGACACTGAACAGGACAACCTGAGTGACGTGTCACAGAGTAAACAGGAGGGTCACACTGGTGGGTGCCCTTCCGAGAAGCTCTAGGGCAGGAGGGGCGGTACACGGCCAGCTGCAGGCACAGTCGGAGCCCACGCTGCTTCCGCGGCAGGAAAGAGTGGCACTGGCAGCCCTCCTGTGTCACCCGGCAGACTGGCGGTCGCCAGAGGGTTTGTTCTTCCCGCTCTAACCCGGCAACCCTGAGCAAAGTCTGACTAGCGCTTTAGACAGTGCTGGATGAAACCTCTTGTTTTGAACAGGTCCCTCCACGGATGCCTTCTCGCTTCTGTCCATGTTTACAAGTAAGTTCTTAAAGCCTCCGAAAGCCTAATCTGTTTGGCTTGGGGACCAGCCAGGCCACTGTTCCACTCCACCAGGAGAGAAACCGGAAACCAGCGGGGTCTGGTGTGTGTCTGTCACATCAGCTCTTTCTACGTTTTGGCCGCACAGTTACTGGATATTACATGTAAATCACTGTCTTTCAGACCCACTCAGCATATATTAGAAAAACACATTCATCAGTAGCTACTGTTTTTTTTTTTTTTTTAACAAGCGTTTCTTTAGAGAATACAGCAGCCAGGAGACACTCCAGTACGACTGTGTGATCCTAGGAAAAAGGCAAACTGTGGTCTCTCTTCAAAAGGTAAACAAGGTGGCCGACTAGCCCAGAACGGGCATCCGCTTTTCCTCCATGTCAGTCACAGAATCAGTCCACCTTCCTTAAACTCATCTCAGATGGTTGGTGTTTTCTAAATAAAGTCCCTTTATGGGCTTGGTTCCTAGAAGAAGTGCATTAAACACCCTGCCTCAAAGCTGCAGGTCTCGGACATGGCCCTTAACACCTGGGAGGACCCTGCACTGATCTCCAGTCTGCAGGAAACTTTGCATTTTTCTCTTCCACATTGGGTTTCGGAGCAGCCTCTGAGCAGGGCTGACCTAAGCTGCCATGGGATGGAGATGTCAGACAGACAGGACGTGATGCTTGTATTTCATCCCGCACTGCTCGGGGACAGAGAGCCGGCTTCGCATCCACAGGTTTTTAATCCTTAGAAAAGTAAACGCCCTGGGAACCAGCACCGTTCTCTGCTGAAGAGATTGTGGCATCGGCAAGACCTGGACAGGGTGAAGGGATTCGGGGAGGGGTGCTTGTCTCTGCCATTACGGTAACAGGCAGGAGGAACACCACATCCCTGTACTGCCAAACGAAATGTTTTTTCATGGAGGGAGCTGAACAACTGAAACGCCGTTAGGATCTCTCCCCAGCAGCCCACGTGCTCTGGTTTCCTAAGGAGAATGTTTTGCCCGCCTTCCTCCAACCTGGACCCTTACGTCTGCACTGGTGAGCAGCTTTGTTTGCTTCTTATGTTTTGTGTTTGGTCCCAGAGCCAATTCAGGTTAAATGTCCGTGGGTCCCTTTTATGTTCCAGGAAGAAGGAGTGGCTGTATGTTATCAGAACTTAGATTACTGCTGTTGACTGGGAAGATGACACGGAGGAAAAGGACACATTTTTGGACACTCCAAGGTAATTTCTGAGCATTTTTGAGAAGTAGCAGCATGGAGGCAACTTTCTAAGCTTTCCCCCTTATTTATGTAATGCTTTAGGAGTCTTAAAATGTGATCACATATACTGCTTCATTTCATCCTTGAGACAACCCAAGAGGTGGGTGTTATCACCCCCATTTTACAGTTGGGAAAACAGAGGTAAAATGGCTCGCACAAGGTCTTACAGGGACTTGGCTGCAGGGTTCCGTAAGGGTGAACCTTGTAGCTCGGAGCACAGCCAGCGCTTCTGGCTGCTCTTCTCTGTCTTCTCCCACGGAGCTAGGAGACCCCAGGGTAGAACGGCCCAGGTGTGAGCCAACACGCGGGAACACGGGTGCACACCTGAGGTGCTTGTCCCCGGGCTGCTGCCCACAGAGCTCTGCGCTTGCGGGGAGGCAGCGTTTGGAACTGGCAAGCGGCCTTATGCATGTGGCTTCCCCACCCCGCCCTCGGGGACTCCAGTAGGAGTCCACTCACCCCAGCCTCACCGACACTCTCTTCCCACAACTACGCCAGGACGTTCCCCTTTTCACTTCTGCTGATCTGTATCAATGGTCCTGTAAGCAGAGAGCTGCTCTTAAACCCTCTCGTAACTTCACTTGTGCTTGGTAAGTGCTCAGTGACTAAGAGCAAACGTGGGACATGATTCGGAATAGAATAAGCCTTTAAATAGTATTTGGCCGACTTTTATATGGGACCGTTCATCCCTTCTTACATAATCGCAGCAAAATAGGAGGTAAGTACCGGGTGGCATGGGGCAGTCCAGGGAAAAAGGCTGCTCCAGTTCGGCGCACGTTCCCGTCAGGCCCACCCAGCGCTGGGGCGGCGTGGCCCGGGACGCGTGCTGTGTGGTGTCTACTCGTTCTCCTCCGGAAACGTCACTGCTTTTCTCTGTTCTTCTGCCTCTGGCGCCTGTTGACTGACAGAAGTTTGCCGCAATCCTGCACGTGGACCGTGACTCCCAAGACCGTCCTAGATGCCGAGGAGCAGGGCTCTTCCGCGTCGTGGCAGTCTGGGCTTCCAGAAGCAAAGCAAAAGCCCGGGGGGACCACGTACCACAGTGTCTGCTCAGCCTGACCCTGCTTGGAGGAGCTCCTGGGCTCCGGCGTGGTCCTCTGTTAAAGTGAGGCTGCATTTGTTTGGGGACCAATTTCTGCTTGCTACCGAGATGAGCAGAGGCTGTAAAGTCACCATCTCTCAAATCGCTGCAGAACGCCCAGGCTTTATTTTAATGCTCGGCTTCAAGATGAGGTTCTTCAGGAAGTTGGGCACATCTTCAGGACTTCGGCCGGAGACTCCACTGCAGGGAGACTGGGGAACCACCACCGCCTCCCAGGGGCCCCGTCACCATGTCCTGCGGACACGGCTCAGCTGGCCTCCTGGCTCCTGCCGTCTCCACGCAGACACTCGCAGGCTCCTGCGTTTGGAGACCCACCTCGTCTAGCCACCCTGGCCCACGGGCCCTCTTCCCCCCCAGACCCCTCCTGTGAGCACCCTCCAGAGCACCGTGGTCCAGACTCCAAAACGCAAGGCAGGGGCTGAATGGAAGGAGGGAGCAGGCTGTGTGAACACACCACACAGGAGCCAAGCACTTTAATTTTCTTTTTTTTGGAGGCATAATTTAGTCATCTTACCTAAAGTGACTTGCACTCTGTCTGTGGCAATCCAGGGTTACAGAAAACTCAGCACCAAAGGGTGGACGGGGACTCCCCGAGTGTTCCCCACGTCTGCCCTCCCCCTGCACCTCAAGTACCCTCCGAATGATCACACTCACCGGCACCTCATCCTCGCTCACACGTGTTCCTGCCCATCGCACGTACACACACAGACTCACACGGAAAGAAAGAGAACCGAAGCCCACTAAAGCACGGGGGGGAAAGGATTTAAGCACATTTCCTCCCCGTCTGGCGCTGAGACCATGCCCCTGCCTCCCCAGCAGGGGCTCACCCAGTTTCATCACTGGGTCCCTCCAAGGATGATGGCAGCATCCACCAGTCCTCCAAGGTCCCCTTTGGATGGTGGTGCATCCTGGGTCAGTCGCTGTGTTTCTTCTGCTTGCTGTCCATGTTGCCGTAGGCGGAGCCCTTGTCAATTTCCGTGACACCAATCATCCATCGGACCCCCATGGAAGCTGCAGAAATAGGAAGGGCAGGTTAGGAGAAGCCCGCAGGAACTCCGCTGTGATTTGCCCGATGGGAACCAAAGAAGGGAGCTTTGTAAATCTCAAGCATCAGCTGAGAGCTGGCTGACTTGGGTGCACTTCATAATCCCTGCCTCAGTTACCCTTGAGCATGGGTGCCGGGCTCTAACCAGACTAGGGGACATTAAAACAGAGCAAGGCTGTTCCGGTGGCAAGTTTTAATCCTTCTGCACTGGAGGTGAACAGAACGTGGTGAGCCGTACCCCGCTGTGCCCAGGGGCTTGCAGAATTCCTCTGCTTCCTATGCCGATCCCTAAGGCGAAGAGGACTCTGCTGATCGCAGTGCAGTAACTTCCAAGCACCCTTCAGCAAGGCTTAATGAAGGACATACCAGGCCCTGGGCAGTGCAGCAGCTCAAATTCCCGTTTAGCGCCCAGCATGTCCCAGCATTGCTTTTGGTGCAAGTTTTAGAGCAGCAGACAAGCAAAGTCCCTGCCTGCCTTTTCTCCGACGGCAGGATTTGGCCCAAACAGAGAAAGTGTAGGACGCACACCAGAGCCGGGTTTAACCGCTAGGAGGCTGGAAAACGCGGTCTAGAGCACAGAAGCTGCAGTTAAGCGCCCCCTCTGGAGACGACAGACACGGCGAGCTCCTTGGGCGCAGGGACCACGTCTGTCTCAGTCACCTTGGTGTGCCGAGCACCGAACACGGGACCTGGCAACAGTCTGTTTACAGTACGCGTGTAAAAGTGGATAGATGGGGAGCGGCTGAAACTGAACTGGCAGACCAGGGAGCCGACTGGGATGGAGAGTCCGCCCAGCGTATGGGGCTCGTGGAGCCCATGGGTCAAGTTACAGTGGGCTGCTTCCAGCCTGGGGCCAACTCCAAACAGGCTGGGACATGAGCCCCTGCCCCAGCATTAGAACTCTGTTCAGTGGAGTTGATGACGTTGTGGAGAGTGAACCTCGGACTCCAGTGCAGAAAGGCTTCCTGAGGGGACCAAGACACAGAGTAATTCCGGGCAAAGCGTAGCAAGGCTCGGGCTCACGGGTGATGAGGTCTTGGGGAGACAGCAGTCACTTCCTCCAAAGCTGGAGACGCCCCACGTCTCCCAGGGAGAGTGCTGGGCCTCTGCTCACCACACACCCGGGCAGCCCTCCCCAGCCATCATCTGCAAGGAGCGCCAGCTTCCTCCAGAGGGCGTGGTCTGCGTCTTCGCCTTCCTGCTACTGCACGCAGAAAGGCTGGGTCCAACCCTCCATCCCCATCCCACTGGGGGCCTGACAACCACAGCTCCCCTGGACACCCGGCCAGCCAAGCTGCACACTGGCCGTGTACGGTGGTAACTGGCTGCCCCACTTCAGAAACAAGTGGCAGTGCCCAGGGAAGCTTGGGGCTGTGGAGAAACGTCAGTCGTTTGAAACAACATACGGGTCAAATAAAGCCCGTAGGGATGAGTGAAAAGACTGAATTACCCAACATCTCCACCCAGTGCAGGTGGCAACCGAGGAGACGTACCCACACTTACTTCCCCAAAAAGGCCTGGACCCACTTTGAATAGCAAAGAGCCTTGGTTGGCTCCTGCTAGGACCCAGGAAATCGTTTTCTTGCTGATGAGCGTCCCTGGCGGGGCTTGCAGGCGCAAAGGGTGCATGCGCACGGGGAGGGGGCGCCCGGGCGGAAGCCCTCCAGGCTGGGGTTTCTGGGCCCGGCTCGAGCTTCTGCCTGTCCACCTGCGGGATCTGCAGCCGGGCCTTGTCCTCACAGACGGCGAGGTGCCCCCCGCTCCTCCCTGCCCCTTCCGCGATGCTCCCCCCGCCCCTGCCCAGGCCCCGCTGGCCCCGTACTCACCCATGAAGAAGACGAGGACGAAGCTGGCCAACGTCAGGGAGGAGCCGCTGCGGACCACGTTGACGAGGAAGCGGAAGAACGGGTAGAGCAGCAGCGAGGCCCAGAACAGCCAGTTGACGAGCGTCCAGGGCCGCCGCGGGGGCACCATGGGCGTCCCGGGGAAGGTGCCCGTGCGGGAGTACTCCTCCTGGAGGGCGTCCTGTGGGCAGAGGGCCGCCTGACCTCCCGCCGCCCGCCCCCGGGCCCCCCACCCCTTCCCCGCGATGAGGCCGGGCGGCCCGCTGGGCCGGAACCTCCTGAACCCGGTAAACGGCCAAGGGGTGGGGGTGGGGGGTCTTCCAGCTCGACTCAAATACCCCAACATCCTCCCAGGGCCGACAGCGCGCTCGCCGAACAAAGAGCATCTGCAGCCCTGCTCGGCTGGCTCACCCCGTCGTGGCCCAGTTCTGCAGGGAGTTAGTTGAGTTTTCTGGAAAATAAGCGTCCATACACCCAAACCTTATACCTTAAGCGTTTAATTTTCCCTTTAACAACTTGAGATAGAGATGTCTAAAGTACCTGTCTTACTTGTCTTCTTTCCCAATCAGGATGTACTAAATGATGCGAATTTCTGACCACTCAAGGTCACAATTAAAATGAGTCCTCAAAGGGCCGCTTTGGAAGGAGAGCCCCCGGCCCTTCCTGGGCACTTCAGGGGCTCTGCCCTGCGGCCCCTTCCCGGCTGCCCCTCCAGCCTGGCGGGTCTCAGGGAAATCACACGATCAAGCAATTGTTGGACAAGGTATCCCGTGCGGGGGGCTCCCAGCCTCAAGAGGTGAGGGAGACACAGCCAGTCGGCCAGAGGACTTCCCAGGAAGTGACAGTGACGTGTGGATGCCCAGAGAGATGGCACCTAACCTGCCAAGGCCTCCCATTCCGCCTCCTGGCCAGAACCTGGGTGACTTTTCTTATCCCAGCAGGGCCATCAGGAGCCTGGTAACTAGGTAACTGGGGTGCGGTGGACTGGATATTTGCACCTGCCTCCCTGAATTCCCACACTGAAATCTTAACCCCCCGAAGATGGTGGTATTAGGAGGAGGTGCCTCTGGGGGGTGATTAGGTCATGAGGGTGGAGCCCCCATGAATGGGGTTAGTGCCTTTATAAAAGGGACCTCAGAGAGCTCTCTCAGCCCTCCCACCATGAGGACACAGCAACATGGCAGGCTGGGACCAGAATCTGACACCATGCTGGCACCCTCACCTCTGACTCCTGATTATCCAACCTCCAGAAGTGTCAGCAGTAAGTTTCTGTGGTTTATAAGCCACCATGCCTGTGGGTGGCACTTTGTTACAGAAGCCTGATTGGACTAAAACAGGAGGTGATACTTTTGTGCCTTAAAAAAAAACACCAGCTTTACTGGGGTGTCATTTACATACCATAAAATTCGCCCATTTAAAAAATGGGCAAGTTTTCTTGAATTCTTTTCCTTAATAGCCTTGATAGTGCTGTTCTATTGTAATGTTACAATGGGGAACTGAAGATGCTTTTTCTATCTCGTTTCCAGTGAGACATTTGCTAAGCCAAGATTTTTTATCTGTAACCTCTAACAGGAGGAAAAAGTACTCCCTTTTCTAGGAGTCAGCAGGATTCTGAACTTTGTATTCACTCCAGAGTTTTCTTTTGCTCTGGTTTCATTAGAAAACTAAACCTCACCCAAGACCCCCACTGCTCTCCAGTGACGTGGTGGCCACTGTGACTCCTGCCAGCCTCGCGGGCTCCGTCCGTGTGACTTTGCCGGGTGGGACACAGACGCCTGGCTCAGGGCCAGACGTCAGCTCCAGCAGCAGAATGTTTACGGCCTCTCTGGGCTGTGTTATTTCTTTTGTAATAAAGTCCGCCTGTCAGGGAGGGGGACTTTGTTAATGATGCCTCCATTTTTTGGTATTTCCTAGAAAGAAACAGCACCCCAAAAGTCTACAGGAGCAGGAGAACCTGTTGACAGAGGACAAGTGCCCTGAGTCCACACTGTGTGCGGCTGCCACCAATGGACTGGACGGGAGGGCACAGAGGCCGAGCGACCCACGTACAGCTGGACCGACTGGGCTTTCCCAGCGTTCAGCTCAGCAAAATAAAATTTCTCTTATGACCCTGGGTAGAAAGGGAAGAAAAGGAGAGGAAAAAGAAAGGGGGGGGGGGGGGGGACAGAGAGAAAGAGCTGGCGCCTCCTTGTGTCAACAAATCCAGGCAGGGGGAGCTTTCTGGGAACAGCCCTCCCAGGCATCAGCCAGGGCTCAGGCCTGGGAGTGTGTTGTTTGAAGAGGACCGTGCCTTGGGGCCAAGCCCACCACTCTTCCAAGGCGTGTAAGTGTTACACTTTTCCCTCAGTGTAAGCGGAAAACCCACCGCCAGCTTGAAAACCTCTTAATTCCGACTCCTGAAGGAGTCAAACGCGGCCCAGGTGGACCCTTGTGGGCCTTCGTCCTGCTCACGCTGGTGATGTTTTAGAGACCAGACAGGCAATCACACTGTGGACCCAGAGCCATCACTGCCAAAGAGAGCACCCACACCCCCCCAAGAATATTTTGCCTTCAGACCAGCAGCGGGAAAATGGACAAAGGGCTCTTGGGGCCATAACTCCCTCTTTTGTCCACTACACCCATGAAATAGTCCTCCATTCTTTCTGTGAAGGCCCCTTTAAAAACATTTTGCGACGTTTTTTTTCCCTGTCGCCAAGTAGAGCGTCGGCCCTGGGGTCATTAACATCCAGGGCGTGAGGTCTCACCCGGTGGGAGAGGCTCACGCTCCACCATCAACTCCCGGAGGTCCCAAAGCACCACAGCTGCCGCTTGAAAAGGACCCTTAGATGGTGCAGAGCCCACCCCGTAGCACCGACCTTCTCCTGGTAGAGCTTGTGCAGCCAGGCCGCGCACCTGTCCTCATCTTCTGGGACTTCTCCTAAAGGGATCCGCCTGCCAAGCAGAGAGCAGCTAGCAAGGAGGAGGCCCGTGCCGGGTGCCCCGAACACAGGTTCAGACTAACAATGCTTGCCATCCTTCAGCTTCTATTTAGGTAGTAGTCTAGATCATGTGGAAGTGAGAGGGTAATTCAGTTGACTGAAAAGAGGGGAAATCCACATCCACATGGGGGGAAATACAGGCCCAAGTGCAATCATGGCCCACGAGGGAATGGCCCAGAGCCTGATTCAATGACTCAGACAAAGACCAGTCAAGGAGGACACCTGCCTCTCTGTGCTCCCTAGCTTGGAATATAACACACAAGTGAGATGCTGCTGAAATGTTCTCCGTTTGCTTGGAGGCCTCTTTGTAAATTACAGATGCTCTTTTCCGTGTCTGTTTCTATGGAGTAGACACATCCTCCAAGAAAGGGGGTCAATGAAATAAACTCTCACACTCAGTCTCAAAAATGGCTGCAAAATACTGTCTTTCGTTTGTCAGACCTGAGCTCTTTGATGAGAACGAGCTGGTGAGAGAGAGTCACCAAGTGTCTGGGAAGACAAGAGCCCTCACCTACTTATGTACATCAGTGCACGAGTCTCTGTTAACATAAACATGACTGTGAACACATGCCATTTAGTACAGACTGCAGACAAGAAATTATTAATACGTTCATACAGTCCCCTGGAGGAAGGTCTGCGGGTCATTTGTGATTTATCTATTTTGGGATGGGCGCCCTATTTTCTGGAAAGGAAACGAAGCCAGCTTACCTAACGTATAAATCTGCGTGATATTTCTTTCCGTTTAGGACTCCCAGCAGTGTTGGATTTTCATTATTTCTGAAATTGAGTGTACAGTCATATACAGCTGAAACTATAAAAAAATAAAACAAATACAAAGCAGTATATAGCGTGTGAACCCAGTTTCATTTTGTAGATACACATATTGGAAAAACAATAATTGAGTTGCTAGCTGATTATCTTGGAATGAAGGGACTACTAATTTCTTCTTCATGCTTTTCTATATTGTCCAAATGTTCTACGTTGAGTACATACCACGTTCCATCATCAGAAAAGCACGCAGCTTAGTAACAGAACACAGTTACTACCGAGGTCAGATGGCCCATCTAGATGAGGTACTACAACAGGTATCAATATTTAAACAAATATCAATAGCAAGGTAAGTCAATCCAAAGAGTACGATCTAAGGAGGTTTCTGAGTTACAGTAGCAGAACCATTCTATGTGCATTTTTCCCCTAGAAAAACAAGATAGCTATAAAACTAGAATAAGATACTGGAAACTTGCTGGGGGACTGAAACATGGCTTAGTCAGTTGACACGTAGCTGAGAAACAAACAAGAATGTGTCTGCCAGCTGGTGAGTTAACCTGTCAGTGTACTCAAAGTTATGTCAACATTCGCTGCAGCCCCAGGGCCTGGCCCAGGCTCCATGGATGCTGCTTGGATGGCAGGATGGCAGGAGGACAGGATGTGTGAAGGAACAGTGAGGGAAGAGCGGGGTAGAAATACGCAGTGGAAACAGACGGCCCCTCCCGCAGAGTCAGTAAGGCAGGACTGGACAGTGGAAAGAACAGAATTTCTGCCGTCAGTCTGGGTGCGAATCCCAGGGCCACCTTTTCCCAGATGCGGGATCTTCTCTTGAACAGCCCACTCGGTCTCCCTGAGCCTAGTTCTCCCGGAGAATGGGACTCGGGACGCTGAATGTCAGCCCTTCCCAAAGGTCCCAGCACATCGTTTGTGTCAGTAGACTTCACTGAGAGCTCTGCATACCTGCAATTACTACCGATCGAGTGAGTGGGGTGATGGGCAGGTAGAGAGTCACTTGGTCTGGCTGGGAACGTGAAAAACCAAGGTTCAAAACCACTGTCCATTTGCCTGCCCACCACGTGGGGTCCACAGGGGGTGCTCTGGCAGCTAGAGCATGTCTTAGCCAAAGGGAGAGGGTCCCTCTCGCTGACCTGCTGGAGTGCCGGCAGGTAGCTTCCCACCCCTCCACCGAAGCAACCGAGACCACTCCCCTGTCCTCCCCGGTGGGGAGGGGTGTCCCCCTCCCTAGGAAGAGTGAGGCTGGGGGAGAATAACCTTCACGTTTAGTACATCGTCCAGCCATTTTAAGCACAGAATTACGTAGAGTGAAAGGCCTCAGGCTGCATGGGGTGTGGCTGTAGAGCCCCAGGGTGTGAGAGCCCATGTCCGTCAATGGGTCTCACACCTCCTTTCTTCAGCCTGCCCTTGCTTCCAGCACAGGGGGTGTTACTTCGATTAATCAAGGATGGGGCTTCCCCAGAGAACAGCCTAAATTTGCACAGTTCCCTCCTTTTCCAGAGAAGAAGCCCCAAGGTCTTGAAGTGATAGAACTGGGCCCGGCACTAGATCCATCTGCCTGCAAAGCCCAGCAGAAGGACGGGTACGCCCCTGCCAGCCCCGCCAGCCAGGCCGCCCTGGGTGTGACCCCAGCCTGCTGTGTAATAGTAGAGTCACTTGGGATAAGTTCCTCACCCTTCAGCCCCAACTTCCTCATCTGTAAACTGGACGTAAAAAAAGTTCCCTGCGCTGCATCTGGCGGGCACGCGCTGCATCTGGCGGGCACGCGATGCGTGAGGTGCTTGTGCTGCCTGGTGTATTAGAATCGCCCTGCTATCATCATCATCGTCATCATCGTCACTATTCGCGGGGGTGGGACAGCCTGCAGAGCTGGGCAGTCTTTGCCCCTTTGGCCTGTAGACAAAGCTCAGGCAGGGGGGAGAATCTGCGGGAGGGACCCACAGCCGCCTGGAGCAGTTGGGGACCTTCAGGGTCCCCACGTGTTCAAATCAGACTCGGTGCCGCCTTCGCTCCGTCCACAGGAGCCGGGTGGCCGGTCTGCGCGATCACAAAGACAACGCTCCGGGTGGGGTCGCCGCCCCCTGGTGTGGGGACGGCACCGGAAACGCCGCACGGTCCACACGCACCGACCCCAATCCCCGGTGCAGGCCGGGAAGGAGCTGGGGGTCTCGGCCTCATGGGGCAGAGAGGACCGGGGACCGGGGCCGCGGAGACCGCTTTGGGCCCCCGCCGGCTCTCCCCGCAGAATGCTCGGCCTCGGGGCCTCGGCGGGCGCAGAGCCGGCACCGGGGACGCGGGGAGGTCCCCCAGCTCCGCCCGCCCGCCTCCTAGGAGACGAGGGACAGGGCAGTGGGGCTTCCGGCACCCGCAGGGCAGGAAAGGGTAAAGCACCTGTTTCCAAACTAAAGGGACCAGAATTCAACAGGAGACAGAGACTGCGGCAGGCTGGTCTTGTTGCTACTTGCTTCTCGTCCTTACCTACAGTAATTTAGGGCTCTGGACTCAAGGCCAGCCCGACAGACGGCAAGGTCACAGAGGTCATCGCCTGGAGGCAGCTGATGCCAAAGACGGACAAGAAATGCCAAATAAAGCAAAACCGCAACAAAAACCTGGGCTGACCCGGCATGGGCCCCAGGCACGCAGCACCGCCCGCCGCCTGCAGTACCTGCGCCGAGCAGCAGAGGGCAGTGTTGGCCTAGCGTGCGTGTGCCTACACGTGTGGGCGTGGTGCGTGTGTGCACTTGTGCAGGCAGTGGCCACTCCGCCAACGCTGGGTGCCCGGACCCAGGTTAAGCAGGGGTGATGTGCCAGCCTCCGTCCCTGGCTCCTCTCCGTCGTAGGGGCGGGGGTGGGGGCACAGGGAGGAAGCTACTCCTGTGGGTGCCAGGGCCCCCTTCCCTCACGGCACGGGGCCCCGCAGGGTCGTCCTTACCTACATTTCTCAAACTCCTCACGGTGATGGCGAAGCCCTTGGTGCGAGGCAGCAGGTGGTGCTTGAGGCTGGGCAGCCCCTTGGCCTGGGCCACCTGCATGCTTATCTGGTGCTTCTTCTCCGTGAACCGCGTGCCCTCGCAGTGAATCAGGAACTGGAAGGGACAGGGTGGCCATCACACACGTCCCCGAGGCCACTTACACACCCCATGGTCACTCAGCTGAGGTCACACACACAGTCCTGAGGTCACATAGACAGCTCCCAGGTCACACACACAGCCCAGGGGTCACACGAGGTCCCGGGGTCCCACGCACCATCCCCCCGTCAAACGCCGCACACGGTCCCACAGGAGCCTTAGGAAGTGGCCCGAGCAGGGATGGCCTGGCAGCTGTGCCTGCTCTCCCTCAGGCAGGACCTCCAGCCCCCCGTCTAACTGTGTTCAAGGGTCTGTGAGCTTCAGAGAGAGGGTCTACATTTGCGGAGGCTCAGGAAGCAGAGGCGTGAGCGAGTGTGAGTGTGTGACCGGGGAACCCCGAGTTCATATGCGACGGGGCACCCGACGGCCGGGTGCACGTACAAAGTACTTCTCGGGGTAGTCCCGCAGGTGCAGCAGGCTCTCAGAGACGGTCTTGCGGTCCTGCTCCCACTTGCGCGTGCAGAAGACCATCTCCGTGAAGTACCACATCCAGCCGATTATGGGGACGTAGGCCAGCTCCTTCTTGGCCAGGACCTTGGAGCCCTGAAACAGAGGGGGCCCGGGGCGTCCGTGAAAAGGGGCGTGGGGTCCTCCCCGACGGCCGCCGGAGATCTCTAGGAGGAGTGAACGTGCACTCCAGGCACGGGGAGAGTTCCCGAGCATGCAGAGGCGGGGAGCCTCCGACACCGGTCAGTTGGAGGTCAAGGTCGTGCAAACCCTGCCCCAGGGGGCAGGGAGCAAGGGGGCCTGGCTCTCCGAGGGGAGGGCGGGCAGCGGAGCAGTCGGGAACCTCTGGGGGCCATGGGATGCTGCATCACCCTCCACCAGCTCACACAGGTAGGTGCCCACCCCGAAGTGCTCGCTAAGCCCACCACGCAGACCTCACCCGGTCCGCAGCAACCCTGCTGGCTCTGCGGGTGGGCGGACCCTACCCTCCTTACAGGCCAGGAAACGTGGCCCAGCAGGTTCTCCGGGTTCGACAGCTGGGAAATGGTGGTGCCGAGAGGCGAACCGGGATTAGCAGAGGTGCTGGGAGAGCCCCACCCGTCTGCTGGCCAGCGCAGCCCCAAGGCTGCAGGTGCTGCAGGCCCCGAACGGGGAGGGGGTGGGGAACGACAAGCAGGGATCCAGTGGGGCGAGGGAGCAGGGAGACACAAGAACCAGCTTTTGATCTAGTGGATTGGGTTCTATATTTTTCACCCCTAATTTTGGAATTGGCCAAAAGGCTCCTAGAAATAGCCGTCATCCATCAATGGCACAGATGATGGAGGCGGTGATGTGGACAAGTGGCGGCCTCAGCTGTGCTCCTGGTGACAGCTGTCTGGTCATGCCCCTGAACCCACGAGGCCCGGAAGCAAGAGCCATACTTCAGCATTGCCCTGTCTCTTCCCCCTGTCACTCCCACAAGAACTACAAAGCTCAGCAGAGGGGCAACAGGCCATATCCCCCAACCCACCCACGCAGGCCGGAGAAAGGTGTGAACAGCCACTTGTTCCCTTGACCTTAAAAAATCCACAAGCATCTTCCCCATTGGGAGAAGGAAAAGCACAGATACCTTTCAGGAGTAGCGTCTCCACGTTTCGGCGGGTTTTGGTTTTGTTTTTCCCACACACCAATTTCCAACATGCAAATTCCTTCGGACAGAACCAAGCCTGGGGAATTCCCTGCTGGTCCATTAGTTAGGACTCCGAGCTTCCACTGCAGGGGACACAGGTTCGATCCCCGGTCAGGGAACCAAGATCCTGCTTGCCGTGCAGCGTGGCCAAAAAAACCCAACAAACGAACAAAAAACCCCAAACAAAAACCAAAACAAAAAAGAAAAGAAATAAAAGAACCAAAGCCATAAAATCTGACGACCTGCCCCAGAGGGCCCAGAGGCAGGTCCCCAAAGATCAGAGTACTCTCCAAATGAGGGGTGTGGCCCCACGTGTGCCCGGCACAGGCTACACTTTCTACGCATCACCACTCCCCCACTGGAGCCATCTAAAGGCCACGCGCCGAGTCCACAGGTGGGTTTCAGGCTGTGGGAGGCCCCCTGGCCCTCTCCTCAGCCATCCCCTCTTGTCAGCTGGGATGTTTTCATGGTCCCTGCTCTCTGCCCTTCAGTCACCTCCCTGATCACAGCCTTGAGGATGAAAACAAAACAAAAAATCTTCACCAAAGAACTAAACTTACTTTCTCGGCAGGTTAGGATTATTTTAAAAATTACCTACTCCTGAACTCTTTCCAAAATTAATTTATGGCAATTTGAAGGAGCTATGAATGGTGATCTATTGTATAGCCAAGAGAAGGATCATATACTCCAAAGTAGCAGCTGTTGGGTCTGGAAGGTGAATGGTCCAATGTAGTCAGTCACGGCTGTCTGCTGGGGAAAAGTACTCTCAGGGCTGTTTCCTATTAATGGATCCATCCCACAAGACCTAAGTGGGTCTTAGTGGTTGGCCCCTGATGACCTGCTGCTAAAAGGAAATGGCGACTTTGACACTGATGTGGGATGTACATGTAAACCAAAAGACGTGACCGCAACAGTCTGTGTGTCATCCCTGTCATACTGTGTCACAGCACTGAAAACCATCTAAATGTCCCACAGTGGAAGAGTTCTATGAATTACCACAACATTGCAAATTAACTATACTTCAATTTTTAAAAATTAAATTAAAAAAAATAGTTCTATGTATTACGTCATATACGATATCATACAAACGTAGCCAGCGGGACGAATCTGCTCTGCCACGTGTTTTTATAAATAAAGTTTTACTGGGACACAGCCGCTCTCTTTTACATACACGTTGCCTACTGCTAGTAGGCTGCTAGTAGCATGGCTGCTTCCATGCTCCAGCAGTTGAGTTGAAAAGTCGTGACAGAGGCTATATGGTCCATGAAGCCTAAAATATTCACTGTTTGCACAATTACACACAAACTTTGTCAACCCCTTGATTTACAGCCACTAAAATTTGTTTTCTATGAATATTTAATGGCTGGGGAAATGCTTTATGTTAAGACTAAATTTTATTTTTAATCTGTAATCAAAGCTGAGTTTATAGCATGACTAACTATATGGGAAATGGTAAAACGGAGAAAAGTAACAGCAGCTATAGCCGGATGGTGAGATTAGCGGTGCTTCTTTAATTTTGTTAGATTTTCCTGTTGTTGTTTTTTTTTCCTACTAAATATATAAAATACCTGAATGGGGTATCTTAAGTGGAACCTTGAAAACAGGTAAGACTTCAAAAACAAACAGGCTAGGGCACCCACACTCTAACACGCTGAACTTTTCAGAAAACAATTTTGCTGGTGTCCCTCTAACAATGCCCTTTTTAAGAAGTGGTTGACATCAGCACATTTTCAACCGTTTGCTTCTGGAACATGAGGCTCTGGATCAAAAACAGCCTATCTGTTTTTAATGAGGAAAAGGAACAGAGGAGCCATTTCTGTTTTTATGTTGAATTAATCCATCTTTGAACCTTCAAACTCTGGATGCTGTGATTAGGCCTAGGCCTTGTTGTTGATTATGTTTACATGGTGAGCCTCAACTTTCCTGTCTGTATTCTTATGAGCAAAGTAATACTTAGCTGAAAGTGTCGCTGTAAAGATCTAGGAACACATGGAAACATATACCAAAGCTCCTAGCTGAGAACAGGACACACAGGTGTTCAATAATGTGTAGCTATTATTATTATTACCACAAAGTAGCCACAGCAGCTGAATGTCCCTTTTAATTCAACCCATTTCCTAAGCCAGCTTTAGAATGTAGTAATAACAATAGTTACACGTAGTACAGCACTCCGCGACAGGCACTGGGCTAGGAGATTTACAGGCGTTAACTCATTTATGACCAAAAACTAGAAACGCACTATTCAAATATGCATACAGTCCTCCAGGAAACTTAAGATGCCAACAACGCCATGACTCCCCCAGGTCAAGCAAAGGTCTCTGTGTGTGGATGGTACTGCCTTTAAGAGAGAACGTACAAGAAAATATACCAGTTTCATTGACTCTAGATTAATTTTGAAGGTAGATCTGAGAGGATTTACTGATGAGTTAGATTTATCAATAGAGCCATCTAGGCACAAGCATATCTAAAAAACAAAAAATGTTCCCAGGTAGCACAGAGCAATCCACAACTCCAGGGGCTGAAATGTACCCCGAGCCACTTGCTAGCTGCTGTAGGGAGTCGTCATCATCACATCACATCCTATGGTGAAAAGTTTATGAAACTTTCTAGCCTGTGTGTGTGTGTGTGTGTGTGTGTGTGTGTGTGTGTGTGTGTGAGAGAGAGAGAGAGAGAGAGAGAGAGAGAGAGAGAGAGAGAGAGAGATTGAGAATTGTCTTACCAGAGCTGCCCAAGCTATCTAATTAAGCAGCCCATAACCATTTTCAGGACCACCCAGTTGCTCAGGGAAGCAACCATCCCCAGAAGTCCCAAATTCAGCACCTCCAGCCAACCGGTCGACCCCTGGGCAGAGACCACAAGGTGCTACAAAAACCTGTTCTAAGGATGCAGTAAGATCTGGTGCATTCCAACCTGAGATTATCTGGCTCTCGCCTCACTTCTCTCCGCTCTACAGCCTCTGTGGTTAAAAAATGAGCAGAGGGGCTTCCCTGGTGGCGCAGTGGTTGAGAGTCCGCCTGCCGATGCAGGGGATGGGGGTTTGTGCCCCGGTCTGGGAAGATCCCACATGCCGCGGAGCGGCTGGGCCCGTGAGCCATGGCCGCTGAGCCTGCGCATCTGGAGCCTGTGCTCCGCAACGGGAGAGGCCACAACATTGAGAGGCCCGCGTACCGCCAAAAAAAAAAAAAAAAAAAAAAAAAAAAGGCACAGAGTCAGAACTTCCTAGTTAAGGTTTTTCTCCAACACGGCCATATGCCAATTGATAAGATGAAAATGTTAAGTGTTGATGCTGGGTTTGTAGGATAGTTGGGAACAGTAGGGCGTCCTCTGCAGTCACCTTTCCATAATGTCCCCCCTCCTCCAACCACTCTGCAGGGACCAGCAGACAACACGAGTAGGGACTGAGACTAGTCAGCAAGATGGCACCTGGTCAAGGGATTGTTTGCATAAATATCTCTTCCTGGCTTCCCTCCTGAAGGTCCACCATCATGGTTACCAGTTGGGTTCACCCAAGGTCACTTATTTCCACTAAATATATAAAATACCTGAATGGGGTATCTTAAGTGGAACTTTGAAAACAGGTAAGACCTCAATAATAAACAGGCTACGGCATCCACATTTTAACACTCTGAACTTTTTCTTGACTGTGAGCTAAAAACACAGTCGCAAATGTTTAAGATTAGTGGAGACCAGCCAAGCTGTGTAGGCCCATCACCATAGAGGACCAGCAAGTGGACCGACAGCTCAGCCGCTATCATGAGGTGTGACATGTGAACCTGAACCTCAAAGCCACTCTGGTCATGCAGTAGGTATTTGCCAAAAACCTCCTTGGTGCTGGGAACACAAACATGGCTAGGACTGTCCATGGGCTTCAGGTGTCCAAAGTACAGTGGGAAGAGAGAAACAGAAATCTAGCAACTGGGCTTCCGTGGTGGCGCAGGGGTTAAGAATCTGCCTGCCAATGCAGGGGTCACGGGTTCGATCCCCGGTCCGGGAAGATCTCACATGCTGTGGAGCAGCTAAGCCCGTGCACCACAACTACTGAGCCTGCGCTCTAGAGCCCGCGAGCCACAACTACTGAGCCCGCGTGCCACGACTACTGAAGCCCGTGTGCCTAGAGCCCATGCTCCCCAACAAGAGAGGCCACTGCAATGAGAAGCCCGCACACCGCAACAAAGAGTAGCTCCCGCTCACCGCAACTAGGGAGAAGCCCACGCGCAGCAACGAAAACCCAACGCAGCCAAAAATAAATAAATAAATAAATTTTTAAAAAGAAAAGGAAATCTGGCAATTTCAGTGTTATTTCTGCCACTAAATTCTGCAGATAAGTTGTTGGACAGATATGCTTCCCAGCAAAAGAAATGGATGCAGGAAAAGATGAGATTAGAATATATCTCTGAGATATAAGTCCCTGGCCATAGTAAAACACAGAGGAAAAGACTGGAGCTCAAACTAATAAACCAGAGGGGTGTGTGTGTGTGTGTGTGTGTGTGTGTGTGAGAGAGAGAGAGAGAGAGAGAGAAAAGGTGAGAGACTCAACCTGCGCCAACTAGGGTACCGCATGTGACCTAACTCACTTACACTGCATTTCTTTCTCTTGCTTTCTCCCTTCTCTGATGCTAAGGAGGAAAATGCTGGGGACCTTACACCACCAGAAAAAATCTCAAGAGAGTCCCAAAGAAAAATGAACACTGTCCCACAATTAGTCACAGCCACAGGGGAAAGGCAGAAAACAAACATGGAGCAAAAGCAGTGTGAGAATTCATCTGCTGGAAACAAACAAACAAACATGTCAAAGTCCAGCAAAATGCTTGCAGCTCTTTGGATCTCGATAACGTCTCCCCCGGACCCCAGCTTACAGGCTTCCAAGTCCCAAACTGCTCTTGGTTTGACCAGAGTGCAGACGTGGAGTGAAAAAGAAGGGCATCTGGGGACAAACGAGGCAGCTCTTAGGTTCAGAGTAAGTCACAGCTGACTGTGATCTGTGGGATCAGGGCTCCAGAGGAATTCCTGGCAGGATGCTCTGCCCTGCTTCCTGGGCACGGATCTTGTGGTGCTGCCTGGCCTCTGATCTGAATGGCCAGCCTGAGTCCATCCTGGGTGGGCCTGGGCCAGGGCAGACAGGGAGACAGAGCCTTCCAGGGAGGGGGCAGAAGATCATGGAGCCGCTTCCCTGTCCTCAGTACCTCTAGCCAGGGGGTGTCTGAGGAACAGTCAATGGAAGCTCAGGAGCACGGGGCCCCCTGGGCAGGTGGCAGACGGGTGCAACAGAGGCAGCAGCGGACGGGGCGATGGGTGCACAGTCGGCTCCCAGAGCAAACGTCACAGGCCTTTGCCAAGTTGCAGGAAGAGGAGGGAGGACGCCCAGCGGCACCACTGCTGTAAGCCAGCCTGGATTTACCGCCGGTCGGTGTGATCCGACTTCGGCTTGTTAAAGACAAGCCAGAGGATCTTGAGCAATAAAAAAGAAGATTTGGCGCATCTAACTCGGGACTACGCTCTTAAAACTAAAGAGCACGCTACCGCTCCCAGGAATACACTTGGTTACGAACTCGAGACGCATCTGTACTTCCAGAGACTCCTGTCCGTGGCCAACGCTTCTCCCAGCTCCCGGGATTGTAAGGGCTTTCACGTCATCTCCATTCTCTCAGGGTTCTTACCTGTGTCACGTGCCAGAGCCTGCCTGGCCCAACTGGTGAACACACAGAGGCAAACGGCGGCCCCCTGCTTCCTCCCTGAGCTGGCGGCGCCTGGCAGCAACGCCGACAGAGCTGCGGACTAACCGTTAACCGATTAACCGGAGTGGGAGTGGGAGGTGTAGGAGTCCCCTACACCCACCGAGACCCACCGAGGATGCTGGAATCCAACTTAACGGGGCTGACAAAACCATGGCTGCAGGTGTAGCCACTGGTAAGGAAAACAACACTTCTCCACATCTAGAAACTTCTAATCTCTCTGTAGCCAAAGAGAGAGCCTGAAGAAGCCGGGATGAAGGTAAACAAATGCCACGATACCTCGCAGTTCATAAAAGTGATGGGGGATTCCAGCCGCACGGGATCCAGTGCCAGAACCGCTGGCCAAATTGCATTTTGAGAACATTCCATCTCTCTTCCACCCTCTACACTTTATCCTACTTTTCATGAGAAAACACTGAATGAAGGGAAACAAATTAGGGTGGAAGGAGCTAACAATTAGGGCACGCCTACTTTGTGCTAGGCGATTGATGAGGTATTTTACTTATATTCACGAAACCCTTCAACAGCACGAAATGGGAACGGTTAACTGAGGCTCAGAAAAGTCAGATAACCTCCCCACGGTCCCAGAGCTGGTAGACGCAGGAGCCAGGGTACAAGTCACACATGTGGGTCTCGAAACCACTGGGGAGTTTTGCCTACACATCTGTCTCTCCCCTGCTACCCTCAGAGGGAAACAGAAAGATCTGTTCTGGAGACCTGAGCACACATTCATCTTTCAGGGCATCCACTTTATTGTGTAGTTTTACACGTTTGAAAATAAAACACAGGAAACCTACAATTTGGGAGAACGTGATCATTGATGGGAGGTTTATAGGAAATAACATTCGTGCAGCCTTGGTAAACAAATCTGCATCGACATTCCTTTCAGAAATCTGTAGTTAGAAAACGGGTCCTTGTATAATCAAACTTTAAGAAATGTTGGTTTTTAGATATGTGTGATGTTGCACAGAAAGAACCACATTGCCCGTTCATAACCAGAAGCAGCCTGGCAAAATTAAACCGAACATCGACAGGTTTGGGTTCAGTTCTTGATTTTCTTGGGTTTTATGACACCTTCTTTCTGATTTGGGTTAATAAGTCCAAAAGCACCCCACGGTGACCTTGAGGTGGCAGCCAGCGAATGAGGCAGTGGGAGGGCTGAAATGTACACTTGGCAGAAGGAGAAGAACTGGTCAGCAGAGCCCAGGACCACGGCAGCTGGCCACATCCTTGCTGGGTGGCCACATCACTCATGACCTCCCTCCGGGCACCCCTGTCCCTCGCCTCACCATCCTCCCTTTACCTACACCTCTCATCCCCTCCTAAAACCACCCCCGTTCTTCGAGGCCTCAGCCCTGTGTCAACGCCTTCTGGGGAATTTCTGCATCGCTGGGTGCAGCAGTCAGTGTGCTAACAGCACTGAAATGTCATTCTCCAGTTGTTGAAATACTGAAGTCCTTCCCCACGGGCTGGTATAAACAGAGCTGCCCCAGACACCAAAACTCGCCCCCCCGTATTCTGCCTTTACCACGGTGGCCCCAGCTCCTAGCCGGGACCTCTGGGCCCTCCCCAGCAAGCAAAGGACCCCCAGGAAGCCGCTGTATGGCTGAGTGGTCTGTGGACACGCACAGGGTGCCCCCAAGGGACACGTGCCCCACCTCCCATTATTGTTCAAGCCCTGTGTCGTGTGACCGGCTTATATGCCCCTTCGTTGCCTCTCTCTATATGTTAGAAAGTCACTGAGAGCAACGGCTGGACCTTTCAGTCTGTCCTTGTATCTCCACAGCACCCAGAGCAGTGTCTTCCACAGAAAATATACCCAACACGCTTGCTGGATAAGTACCTTGAAGATGTATCAGCTGCCCTCATCATCAACGGAGGCCTCGTGCCTAGAAGGCACTAGGGAGGCTCGTGAGCGCCCTCTGCTCAGGAATCAGAATTCTGTTCTCCTCTGCACCTCGATGTACGCAGACATGCGACAGGAATTCGATCTATTTCAGGCGGAGCTGTGATGGATCCCCTAAATAATTGTTAACTAAATGGAAACGTGAGGGGGGAGGCTAAACGTCATGCTGTGGGTGGCAGGCAGCCTCCACGCTGGCCCCAGCGGTCCTCTCCTCTTGGTACCTCCCTGCTTCCTGGAGTATGGGGTGGGCTCCTCAACTCATCTCCAACAAATGGAATACAGCAGAAGTTTCAGGTGCAGTAAGGCCGTGGCTTCTGCTTCAGGTGCTTTTTTCTCCCGCTCACTCTTGCATCGCTCCCCGTGGGGATCAGCTGACACCCAAGCAGAGGCCCAGGCACGAGAATCAGGCCGGCAACAAACAGGGGTGAGCCTGGAGGCAGATCACTGCGCGGGCGGCCATCAGATGAGACCACGATCCAGCCACTGCGCGGGCGGCCACCATCCAGCCTCGGAGGGACCCCTGCCAGGAGCCCCGCGGAGCTGAGCTTTGATCTCAGACCACACAACCGGTGATAACTCGAGTTTGTTTTGAGCCACTACGTTTGGGGCTTGTCACCTGCCGTAGATAACTAACACACAGGGCTTCTTTAAAGACCCAAAGAGAACATCCCAGTTGGCCTCTGGGGTAATTGCCAAGCCACACGTACCCAGCAGATAAAAATGGACAAGAACAGCTGCTGTTACGGAGTGCTTACCAGGCCCTGACACTGCTCAAAGACCCAACAAACGTGATCTCAGGTAACCTTTCGGGGCCACTGTGAAGGAGGACATGCGTATTTTACTGGGGCAGAGAGAAAAGTAAACAGACTCGAAGCTTCGGAAGCCGTGGCGCTTTGCATTGCACGCCTTGGCCTGTCCACTAGTCACACTCACCCCGAGGAGGAATGAGTCAGTGAACCCCTTAAAGACCATAACCAGAGCCTTTGGTGCCCGGCCCATGCCAGGCAAGGCCAGCTCCGAGGGGACCAGAGCCTGGGGGACAGGCCACCAGAATGACCACACAGGGTAAAAGCTTATAAAAGACTAAAAACCCTCCCCCTTTTTTCTTTGTAAAAGAATCCCATCACTTTCTCCACAAATCCAATTTCACATTTAATAACCCTCCTTTCAAGGATTTCTGCAAATTTCACTTGCTTCAATTTCAACTCACTTCCTCTTGGGTTGTTACCTGTTAAGATGAAAAATGCCCCGTCAGGAACCTTCTTTATAACTCTTCTTCTCTAAAAACCAAACTCCTCAGACTCCAGAAGGATCTCAACATGTGTTACTTAAAAAAAAGAGATGGGGGCTTCCCTGGTGGCGCAGTGGTTAAGAATCTGCCTGCCAATGCAGGGGACACAGGTTCGAGCCCTGGTCCGGGAAGATCCCACATGCTACGGAGCAACTAAGCCTGTGCGCCACAACTACTGAGCCTGCACTCTAGAGCCCACGAGCCACAACTACTGAGCCCGCGTGCCACAACTACTGAAGCCCATGCACCTAGAGCTCGTGCTCCACAACAAGAGAGGCCACTGCAATGAGAAGCCCGCACACTGCAACGAAGAGTAGCCCGCACACCACAACTAGAGAAAGCCCGCACCCAGCAACGAAGACCCAACGCAGCCAAAAATAATAATAAATAAATAAATAAACAAAAGAGGTGAATCAGGTGAGTTTTTTTGAAGGTCAATTAAGACAAAAGTACTGCTAAGCAATTCATATAACAAGATGCTCCTTGGTTCCTTTCAAGGGTAGTAGGAATGGATGGGCCGCTTTAGGAAGGGGTCAGGCAGCTCCCCTGGCCTCACGCCCTCCAGGTAAACCTCAGGTGCTCCAGGAGACACACGTGGGTGGTAAATCATGCCCTGCCACGTAGGGAGAACATCCCCCCGTGAGAACACAGTCTGGAGCTTCCGCCTGAGCTGGCTCAACCCCACAAGGTCACGACGCCCTCTCCCTTCCCTCCCAGTGCCTCTGCCAGCTCACGGCTGCATCAGAAGGTGCACAGACGGCCCGGCACCGGCTGCTTCCCCAGTGCAGGGGGTAGGGAGCTCGGTGCTCACCTGCTGCCCGCTCCCCACTGTCCCTCCACTGCTGGAGGGAACTTGGGGGCCAGACAATCTGGCGGCGCCCTGAGCAGGGCTACCCAGGCTCCAGTGAGAAGGGGAGCGGTGTCGTCCTAAGGTGGTGAGACCTGCCCATCCCCCGCTGGGTGGAGTTCCTGAAACTCCAGACCAAGAGGCAAGGCTCGTGCCCTTGCACACGACATTAGTTGTTTGGTTTTCAAGAGTAAGAAATGAAATCCAGTAGCTACGGTACTCATCGAAGCAGTCAAGGCTGGAGACGAGCAGTCCCTGTGCCGTTGGCGGGTGGCCATTCTGCTTAAGAACTTTCGTGCCTCTGCACCCTTGTGTGCCGAGTTGTAAAGTGATCGGCGTTTCAGAGCCTCTGCCTGTAAAATGCTAAAGGGTGCTGACACTCGTCAGTGCACGAAAGCCTCCCCCGCTCAGTCCTGGGTCTCCTGCCCAGTCCAAGGTCCCCCCTCCCTGTTTGTGCTCCTGCTTCCTTGGTCCCGTTGCTCCATCCCTGACCCCATGGTGGTACTGAGGGTTTTCTTTCCTCAGAACAAGCCCCGCACAAACCGGGGCGGGCAGGGGGGACTGTGGCAGGATTGGAAACTTGGTCCCTCCAGCCATCACCCTGGTCATTCTCTGACACAAGGCACTCCCCCAGCTTTTCCTCTCAACACCCTCCAGGAGGAAAGAGCAGCAACTCGGAAATCAGAGTTAGTAGTTCCTACCCTGGGGCAAATTCTTCACCCAAACTGAGGCTCTGCCCATTTATCTATAAAAAGTAAACAACAACCACACCGTAGAGATTGAAAATAGCGCAAATAAGGTGAAAGACGCGCATAGAAGAAGCCCGTGCTCACGAAGCCACCAGGGGGACCACGGCCACTGGAAAGTGCCTCTAAGTCCAACACACTTTCTGTTGCCCCAAATCACACGTTTCACGTCCTGAGCATGAACATACCCAAGCTGCCTGCGAAGCCCAGAAAATCAGCAGCTGCCCCCAAAGTACGCTTGAGGAACCAGCGTTCCAGGAAGCCTAGCTTGTAGGCGGCATTAGCACTAGTTCCGGTCAGAATGCAAAGACACCCCGTACGCTTTCTCCCATAAGGGAAGAAGGATCCGGTCGTCAATCATCTGTATCCACGATGGGGTTCGGATTATGACATTTTTCTCTCCTCTCAGTGACAATAAAGCCACAGGGGCTTCCCTGGTGGCGCAGTGGTTGAGAGTCCGCCTGCCGATGCAGGGGACACGGGTTCGTGCCCCGGTCCAGGAGGATCCCACGTGCCGCGGAGCGGCTGGGCCCGGGAGCCATGACCACTGAGCCTGTGCGTCCAGAGCCTGTGCTCTGCAACGGGAGAGGCCACAACAGTGAGAGGCCCGCGTACCGCAAAAAAAAAAAAAAAAAAAAAAAAAAAAAAAAAAAAAAAAGCCACAGAACTATAGCTAAGATCTCTGTCCGAGGCCTCTACGACAGAGAAAGGTAGATAATAGAATTTCTGGTTTTGTTCCTGAAAATATGTTTGAACACACACACACGTGTGCCTACACAGACATCACGTCAGTACTGGAAGAACAAATAGGAAAGCAAAGGAGAAAACTGTTGGGAGGGCGGCCTGTCCGTTCCTAGAAATCCTTTCAGTGCACTCACCCCCAGGCATTCCAGTTTTCTAGAAGTCTTAAGGTAGCAACAGTGATTTAACACACTGTTTCCATCTCTTGAAAAACTGCTAATGATCTTAGTTGCCTTTTGATAGTTTAACTGTACAACGACCATCATTTGTCCTAAAGACATTATTGGAACCTGTTTCTAAGCATATTTCCTTCTCTCACCTTTGGCCCCAAATTTTAAAAAAATGTTTAGGACTTCCCTGGTGGCACAGTGGTTGAGAATCCACCTGCCAGTGCAGGGGACACGGGTTCAAGGACCCCCTGGTCTGGGAGGATCCCACATGCCACGAGCAACTGGGCCTGTGCGCCACAGCTACTGAGCCTGCGCTCTAGAGCCTGCGCTCTAGAGCCTGTGAGCCACAACTACTGAGCCCATGAGCCACAACTGCAGAAGCCCGCACGCCTGGAGCCCATGCTCCGCAACAAGAGAAGCCACCGCAATGAGAAGCCCGTGGACCGCAATGAAGAGTAACCCCCGCTGACCACAACTAGAGAAAGCCCGCGCGCAGCAACGAAGACCCAATGCAGCCAAAATAAATAAATGAATAAATAAATTTTTTAAAAAAAGTTTAAAAAAGCAAATACAAAATGCGTCCCAAGGCTATTTAGTCTCTCTTAGCCAAGGCTCTTCCCAAGAGGCAGAGGCCAGCAGGACCCAAAGTTCCATTTCCAACTCTGGGACCCCCAGGCACGTCCGGGACTGGACACACTGAGACCATCCCCAGGGAATCTGACCCAGGACTCTTGTCACATCTACTCTGCCTGGTCTTCAAACTCCTGCCTTCTACACACTATGATTCTGTCTACATGGGCCACCAAAAGCAAGTGCGACGTGCGCGAGCCCCGCCTGTCTGCGGGGGACTGTTCCCGGGGGCGACACAGGATCTCCAAGTTCCGGTGCGAGTGGTCTCCAACTTTCCCAGCCCCGGGCTGGTCCACGCCGCGATTCCTGTCGGGATACCTGAGCCCGAGGACTCTGGTACTTGCTCCGGGCTCAACCATCACAGCTCAATGTGTTAACCATGACAAAAGTCAACTGGGGAGGCCCAGTCCCAAAGGTATGCAAGAAGTCAAACTAGTTGGAGAAAAACAGGATTTTGTATTTACCCTGAATTCTGCAGGTCAAACGCTGTCGCCTAGGCACTCAGCTTTCTCACGTCCATGAGGATGAACATTCAGAGGTGAATTCTGCCCGTCAGCCAGGGAGGGGGCAGAGCATAGAGATTAAGAATACGAAGCTGGACAAGTTCAAATGCAAATCTGCGTAACAGCTGTGTGACCCCTAGCAGGGTATTTAACCGCAGCTTTTCGAAAAGGACAGGTGTCAGTTCCTGACTCCCAAATGTTTCTGTAAGGATTAAATACATTAACCGCAGGTCAAATGCCCAGGGCATCATAACTGCTCAGTAAACACGATCCTTACTCATAAGCAGATGTTCACTTGATTCTGAGCAAGGAGGAAAAGCAGTTGGTTAAGAACATTTCAACAAGTCTGTTGATGCTGCTGCAAACTCTGAACGACCGAGAGCGAAAAGACAAGTTACAGGGTTGAAGGAGAGAGACGTGTGAGATGGGAAATGCACGTCCGACTTACCCCTAAGACCCCGAAGCGCTCGGCCAGGCTCCAACCGCAGAGAAAGTCGATCTCAAACTTGTGGTTCAGAACAACGATGGCGTTTTCCTTCCCATACTTGGGGTAGGCCCGGGGGTCCGTGTGGATGATGCACTCCGAGCCCGACCACCATTCCAGCAGCATCACCAGCTCTGGAACAAACCACCACAACAGACGGACCTTTATTTCAGGCACCCTCTACGGCTAGGGGTCTGGTCTGCTGGGCCAGGTGGCAGCAAGGCTCTGCCGTCCTGGCTGGAACGGAAAGCAACTTTGAGGGGTCAGGTTCTGGATCATTTCAGCCCAGACCCCAGTTCTTGAAGGGGTTTCGAAGCAGAAGGAAAAAAAGATCGAGAAAACTCCACGAGTCTCCAGGGGAGGAGAGGAAGCTTCGAGAAGGCAAATGACTTGCATTCCCTGATTAAGTACCTTGGGAAAAAATAAATCAGAAAGGCTGAGTCCATCAAGAATCCACGCCCTTGTGTTTTCAGAGCCCTGAAAGGCAGTGTGAGGTGATGTACAGAATTCTTAACATCCTTGGAAATGACCAACTGGGATACTTATAAACGCCATCAAAGAACACTAAATACCCAATTTTTCTCTCCCATTTACGACACTAGAGTGCACCAGGAATAATGCAGCACTGCGGTGAAACACCAGCACCTGAAGGGCAAGGATAAATTAGGTCCATTACCTTGCGGGCCTCAACGCAACTATTAAAACACTCTTGTAGGAGCTTGTGAAATAGGAAAGTCCTTTTTTGGGCAACAATGACCAACTTGCCTTTATTCTTCAGTGATACCTCCAATCTAGGTCACCAATACCCAACCCACTGGCCTCAGGACAAACCTTTATGGTAGAAGTTGTCCAGAAAACCAGCCGAAACTTGGTGATTAGATCTACAGCTATAGAGTGACTTTGAAAAGGAATTTTAGAGCTAAGCCTGTTCAGCAGATGGGTGGGTAGGTGGGTGAGCCCTCTGCGAAGGAGACGCCCCTTTTTATCACCACTTAGAGGGGTGCATGTTAGGCAGAGGACTCACTCATCACCCGCCCCTACACACACGCACACAATCCAGCAGGTGTGGTCTCGACTCCAGCCAAGTCTCACGTGTGAAAGGCTTGGGCGGCTACCCTTGGAAACCTCTCTCCTTGAGGCTGGAGACTGGTGCTTAGGTACTGGAGCCAGAACTCTCTAGAAGGCACTACAGTCTAGTTTCTAAACAAGAGCACTGTGGGGCTTTGGACAGATGGACCGCATGGCACCGCAGCCTCCTAATCTTTGGAGGGGCGGCCTCATTGGCTTTTGTGAGAAGCGATGGGCATGACACGTAACAGGCACTCTGTGCAAAGTGCATGCCAAGCTCCCAACAAACCCAGGCTTCAGCATCTACCAGTGTCATCAGAACCGAACCAAAACACACCCCTTACTTGACACTGAAGAGTCTGCCTATTCCTAGGAATTGAGAAAACGCTGAGCCCCCAGGCAGCTGTCCCACGGGCAGCGACACCGGTGGGACCTAGAGGTGGCCATCAGGGAGGGGAGGGGCGCAGGGCAGCCTGGCCGGCGGGACAGTTCCCACCGTGTAGAAAGATGCTTCTACCGCTGCACTGATTTGTTCCAAGAGATGGGTGGGCAGTACCCACCTATCCCATTACTGGCCACGGAGCCCAGAGAAGCCCTAAGCAGAGGCGCGTGGAAGCAGCGAGATCAGGCTGAACTGTCGTTCCCTGTGACTCATCCTGCAAACACCTCCTGAATGCCTCTCTGTGCCCTGCTGCTCCCTGCCCAGGGCAGGCCGGGCCCCCCTTCCACTTTCACCAGCGCCCTTCGTGGCACTTATCACAGCTTGTGTCACAGTGAGATGACACCCGGCCCCTGCTGACCACAGGCCCCGCCAGGCACAGATCACCTTGCTTGGTACACCCTGACCCCAGCCATCACTCCAGAACCCAGCACTGTGCCAGCACATCTACGCTTCCAACAAACACTGTTTGGTGACCTGATGTGTGCAAGCAGGATGTGAGGGGCTGGAGGTGTAGTAGCAAACCCACAGCTGCTCCCGGGCTCCCACCCTCCTGGAGCCTGCAGCCCAGAGGGAAGGCAGTCGTGCCCTCAAGAGGTGGTGTGACCAGGAGAGCAAGAGGCTCTTCACAGGATGGACGAGGCTGAAGATCATGCTTGTGGATTTGGGGTCAGACCCAGTCAGGCTCCAGTCCTGCGGATGCCACGCAACGGCTGTAAGACTTCTGGTCTGTTTCTCAATGTCCCCTAAATCTCCGCATCCTTGTCTGTGAATAAAGACAGGAAAAGCAGGGCTTCCCTGGTGGCGCAGTGGTTGAGAGTCCGCCTGCCGATGCAGGGGACACGGGTTCGTGCCCTGGTCCGGGAAGATCCCACATGCCGCGGAGTGGCTGGGCCCGTGAGCCATGGCCGCTGAGCCTGCGCGTCCGGAGCCTGTGCTCCGCAATGGGAGAGGCCACAGCAGTGAGAGGCCCGTGTACCGCAAAAAAAAAAAAAAAAAAAAAAAAAAAAAAAAAAAAAATAGGAAAAGCTTCTGGAGATGCTGTGGGTATTAAATCAGGTCATGTAGTCAAGGCACCTAGCATGACATTGCACATAGTAGGGGATCAGTAAGCTTCTTACTACTATTAGACACACTAATTCTGTAGCAGTCCTGGCTCTGTGACCGGGGTGGGGTGGGGGGGGCGCGGGGGGGGGGAGGGGGGGGAGGGAGGGAGAGAGAGAGAGAGAGAGAGTGAGAGAGAGAGATGATTTACGATTTCACAATAAAGGCAATGAGAAGTCATTGCAACATTTTTAAAGAGGCCACAGCAGCACCTAATTTGCATTTTGAAATGGTCACTCTGGCTGAAGTGGGAACAGATCAGAAGCAGGGAGGCCCGTCAGGGGGTGACTGCAGCAGCCCAGTGAGAGGTGATGGCAGCGGGACCAGGTGGTGACAGTGCGGAGAGGCCTGATTTCTCCCTCATCTCAACAGGCTGTTAGCTACACAACTGAACACTGAATCTCACTGGATAAAAGGGTTTTCTTTCCTTTTCCCCCCCTTTTTTTTCACCAAAGTTTCTTCTTTTTTTTTTTAATTCACAAGTAGTATTTACATTTGTAGTCACAATGTAAAACAGTTCAATTAATCCAGAAGTATTTAGAGGAAAACGTGTAATTCCCCTTGATGGCCCTGCAGCATGCCCAGCAGAATCCTCTTTCTTGTTTGTTTCCAGTTAAGGGACCACAAGGGACACTCTTGGGAGGTCTGACGGGTTTTGCAGGTCACACGCATCGCGGCTGACATGCTGATTCACCTCCTCGGTATGAAGCAGAAGCTAGACCTGCAACAGCTCCAGCCCCTCCAGCCCCTCTGAGTCCTGGGCCTGGCTGTGTCTGCTCCTGGGAGGGCCCGGCTGCTGCAGGGTCCCAGGCCACCCAGGTCACCCACGCCATCCACGCCAGGTGCAGCAGGAACCCAGAGGTTTCGGTCTGTCCTCACGGGGCTGCAGATACTGCTTTTGTGGGTCCTGACCTCTTAATCATCCATCCATTTACATCCGTCACCCCTTCCTGACGACTCTCCCTGGGACTTCAAGCTCCAGCAGGAGCTGCAGAGACGAGAGCCCTCCCGGGCCGGCCAAAACGGCCCCACACACGACGAAGGGCCGCTCCCTTTACAGGTGCGTGCGTCTGCCAGCAGCTCTGCTCCTCTGGGTGAACTCTGTGGGGCACGTCCTCTGCCTGTGCTCCACCCTCCCCCAATCCCAGCTCCCTTCTCCAGGGTTAGCCATTAGGAACGGCTTGGAGAGTGGCCTTCTCGTCCTGTTCGTCGGAGTTCACACACACACACACACACACGTGTTTTCCCCCCATGAATGGGTTCATCCTTCATCGATATTTGAAAGCATATACATATAGCTATTTTCTCCAAATGGTGTATTTGGGGCTCTCTCCATGTTAATACAGATACACAGAAGTACCAGCAAATAGTCACCGGGCTCTGGCCATGGGCCACAGCCTAGGCCACACGGTATTGCAGTAAATCCTCACATTAACCCTGTGAGAGGCACGATGACTGTCCCCATTTTAAAGATGAAGAAACAGAGGCACGGGGATATCTCTCATTCTACAAAATTGCCATTTTCTAGGTCAAAAGTAGTCAGAATGGCAATGTCATGAGGGGTAACTAGCTGCGTGGCGGGTCCTGCTACGGTTATAGCATGATCTATTCAGCCATTCTGCCATCGATTAGCGCTTCTTCCCCTTGTTTTTTATTGTTACAAATACTGTGGTAAATATCCTTGAAAACGCATGTTTAAAAAAAAAATTGTGAAAGTATTTCTCCAATATAGGTATACCAAAAAGTAGAATTATGGATTGAAGAGTATGCATACTTTAAAATTTTACATATATTTCTAAATTGCCTTCCAAAAAGCTCTAAATGGAAATGTCAGTACTTGTTCAAAGCAGAAGCTAGAGCAGAGGCAGGGGATACAGGAGGGAAAGGGAGGGGCTGCCGCAACAGAAGTGAAATCCTAGGTCAAGAGGGAGGACCTCTGGGCCCCAGGGTCGCATCGCCTCATCACCGAAAGGAGCTCCTCCCTCGTCCCTCCTCTGCCCTCCCCTCCCGAGGCCCTGGTAGGAGCTGACACCTCATATCATCACGGTCCTCCCGCCCACCGCGATCTCAACCTGTCCATTAATCCCTGGGCCTTGTAGGAGGGAGGGGACACCCTGCTCACCCCATTCTCACCAGAGGTGTGGGCTGAGCCAGCAGGGCCCCGATGGCTGTCAAACACTCGTTACAGACGAGATCTGCGGCCAAGGTTTCTTCCGTATGACGCAGCAGTTTTGAAGCCTCTTGTCCCATTTAAAGATGTTCAGTTTGCTCGATTTTGCAGTCTTTATTTTTGCTACTCCCCGAGGGCAGGGTGGCCGGAGGCGCTGGCGGGAGCCCAGCACGGGCGCAGGCATCTTCCCGAAGCTCAGCCACCTCTGGACCCTGCGATCTGGGGCCGTGCCTGGCTCTGGCCAGTTACTGACGCCTGTTTGGCAAACTCCACTTGGAGACAGGTGGGGCCAGCGAGGTAATGGCCAGGGAGGGTTGTGAAGCACAGGAAGTGACGGTAAAATCCCAGTCTGCTGCCTCCAATTTCAGGGGCTGATGGAAGGACCAAAGCCAGGGGGGCTGTAAGGGCACACGGTCTGAAGGACAGATTCGTTTTTGTTCGATTTGCTATGGCGCTCTGCAGCTCGATTACAGATAGGAAAAAAGAAGTAGATGGACAAAAGGGAAAGCGGGGGACAGGGGAGAGGCACCTGGTTCATATTTGTAAAGAAGGAGGAAATTGTAACAACTAGCATTCGCTGAGTCAGCTCACACATCACTGTCCCCATTTCACAGCTGACGGCATGGAAACACTGAGGCCAGGGAGCCAGTCCAGCTCCCACCGCTAGGAGGTGGGAGTGCTGGGCCCTAAACGCAGACAGGGGGATTCAGAGGACACCAAAAGCCATGATTATATGGCGGAGGGGAGAGAAAGAGCATTTAGGGAGGGAAGAGATCAGAGGATGTTCAGAGTACAAGGGTCACACCCTTGACCTTGGGCAGCCCTTCTCTGGGAGAGGAAGATGCCCAAATCAAAGGCTGCTGTGAAGGTTAAATCTGCTGAAGTGATTAAAGCGTGTAACGCTTGCCCGCCCTAGAACCAGTGCTTTTCTTCCCCTCAATACCATGACCACCAAGGATAGTACAGCAATAACGACAGAAGAAATAATGAAGGGACAGAGAGTACAGCCAGGAAAGGATGAGCAGCACACGGGCGGGTGCCGACTTCCGGGCGGCCCTGCTGTCACCCCCAGATGTCCCTGTCCTCAGCTCTGATGTCCCTCCTTTCACTGCAGTCCAGATTCTGAGCAGCTGTGAGACCCGGCTCCTTCTGTGCTGGATCCCAGGGGTCGACATGCGCCCTGGAAACCCACCGATCCTCCAAACCCACAGCCGAACCCTCTGCAGCCCACGTGGGTGGAGGGGTGAGGGCTCCCTCCTTCTCCACCAAACCTCTCCCCCAGCTTCCTGCTCGCACCTGCCACGAATGACATTTCTCCCCTCTCTCCAGCCCTTTCTGGAAGAAGTGCTGAGAATCCTAATAACACAAGGAGGCAAAGTTCCTGCAGAAAAGGCCTCGGAATCCAGACTGATGATCGGAGCTCACTGTTCAAACAGCCAGAATCCCCCGCGTTGCAGATGTGGGCGACACGTGACCAAGGAAAATGGTATTTTTATAATCAACTTTATCTAACTTTAATAATTACATAATCACACGCGTAATTATATGTAATCTATAAGCTAAGTATCTATAATTATGTACTCATAATAGTTCTTTCAGTAATTTAGCTGATAATAATTTAGGTTAAACATGAAACCTCTCTACCTCAAAAGCTTCCAAAATGCAAACTCGAAGAAAGTTTCTGGGGTTTGATGTGAGACCGCCCCCTCCTACACCCCCGGGGAGGAACACGCCCTGCCCTGGCCTTGGTTTCTGCACTCTCTGGGCCATGTTCAAAAGTGGGGATAAAAACATGAACTTGAACGGTTAGTGGGAGCCGAGTCAACAGGGAGGTTTGGGGCCAGCTCTGACCTCGCCAGCCCCGAGGGAGCCCACGGAGACCCTGAAAAGAGGATGGAGTTCAGTGAGCAAACGCACTTTCACATTATGGGGCTCGATACAGAATCCGGGACTTCTGATGCGAGACCAGCTGCCAACTGGTCCCTGTCTGCCTACCAGGTCTATTGTGGAGACTCCCAGCCTTACCAACCGACTCACAGCCCCATAACCGGCTCCAAACACGGGTGAAGTCGTTCCTCCCTGCCTAGCTATACCCCGTGGACCATGCTCATCACTTCCTCTCTTTTCCTCATGTCTGTTTTCCCTACCTCGCCTTACCCATCCTTCCAGGCTCAACACATGCCCATATGTCCACGAAACCGCAGGTCCCAGGCCACCCAGACACAGGGCTTCCTAACTTCCTGCCTCTATCTGTGCTCCACGCAGTTGGGCACTTACTTGTATTTTGTTCTGAATTATTTCTAGTTAATTCCCCAGCATATACCTTTTGTCCACAACCAGATTTCAGTACTTCCTTTCCATGACACTGAACTAGGGACCCAGCTGTACTTGCAACATTTCAGTCCACATCCCAGGCATCCAAGCAGCTGCTTTTCCCACTTAGGTGCCCAGGTCATTGAATGACGCTGAGGCGAGAAGCCTATAAACAGATGCAGAGTATATCTATAGGGCTATTAACATTTCATAGGATGATCAGAAAAACAATGCCTAAAAAGGCTCCTTAGAACGCAGGGAAGTTTGGGAAGCCCTGCAGGACCTCTCTGAGAGAGACGGATCTGCTACAAGCTGGCAACGCAAGAAGCCAACTCCTCTGAACCCTGCAGCATCTCCATCACGTCCTCCCAGCCCAGCGGAAGCGCCTGTTTCTCTGCAGGCTTTGCCCTTGGCAGGGCATGGAGGGAATGGACTTGACCTGCTTGCTATGTTCTTGGAGCTCAAGTCTTAAAGAGTTAACGCTGCCACGTTGTAACCTTTCTCTCTGAGCCTTGAGACGGCAGGTCAGGGTGATGAGGGGCCGTGCAAACACTTGCCTGCTCCTATCCCGACGTACACCCTGCAGTGAGGGAGACAGGAACCGGGTAACTGGCGCTGAGATAGAATTGGACTGAGAGCCGCCGGTATGGACGCTACAGGCGTTTACATTATGCACAGGGAGCGGTAACATTAGGAGCAGAAAAGCAGCTTTTTCCACTAAATGGAGCCAATACTCGGCTGCCAATTACTGGGTCTCACTTTCAGGACCAGGCAAAACATCAAGAAGTACGACTGTCCTGAGTGATGCTTATAAAAGCCAGGCTGAAGCTCTCTGCTTCCCACCCTCAATCAAAACCCTGAGGTGGGAGGACAGGGAAAGGAAGGGTCTAGAACCCCATCTCCACCCCCCCACTCTGGTGCCCCGATACTCTGGCTTCTCACAATTCCCTTCCAAGAAAGCAGCTCAGAAATCACTGAGCCCTGACGCCTGTGCCATCCGATTTCCAGTCCCTCCTAGTTCATCCAGTAATCAAATATCGAGGCAGCATGTTGGTAGATGCCAGGGGCTGGAGGGTAGGGGGGCGTTGGGGAGGGAGAATGGGGAGTTAGTGTTTAATGGGGACAGAGTTCAGTTTGGGAAGGTGAAAAATTGGGGAGATGGATGATGGTGAGAGTTGCACAACGACGTGAATGTACTTAGTGCCACTGAACTGCACAGTTAAATACGGTTAAAGTAGTGTGTTTTATATTGTGACTTTTACCACAATAAAGAAACATTAAAAAAAAAATATCGAGGCAGAGTCCACCAGATGTCCAGCACCAGTGCAGGGGCCTGGACGTGGCGGTGAACAAACACACTCTAGCAGGGAGACAGGCAGTAAGGAAGCAAACAGCACATAGATGTACATAACGTGGTAGCTGGACGGCTACAAGTGCTGTGAGGGCAGCAGGAAGGGGAAGGGCTGGGGGACAGGGTCTGGGGGGAGGGCTGATCTTTCACGCATGGCCCAGAGGATGCCTCCCAGACGTCTCTGAAGTTTAGCATGAAGCTGCCGTGATCTAATTGAAATGTGACCTGCTAGAAGGGAGCCTTTCCCAGATACGGGACTTGTTTTGTTCACGGGTGTGTTTCCAGTGCTGAGAGCTGGGGACCCACTGAGAGGGTGGCTTTGGCTGCTGCGTAGAGAATGACGTCAGCAGGCTCGGGTGGAGGCTGGCCACAGGGAGCGGGCTGCTGCCATCAGCCAGGAGAGGGGGGACCTGGGCTCGGTGGTGGTGGTCGTGTGGAAGAG
Source organism: Phocoena sinus (assembly GCF_008692025.1). Taxonomy (NCBI): domain Eukaryota; kingdom Metazoa; phylum Chordata; class Mammalia; order Artiodactyla; family Phocoenidae; genus Phocoena; species Phocoena sinus. The sequence goes on along the minus strand of NC_045774.1, from coordinate 7,143,617 downwards.
GGGTCAGGTTCAGGGTGATGCTGAAGGTGGGGAGCACAGGGCTGGCTGTCGGGCTGAATGTAGTGGAAGGGAAGGTTGAGGGGTGATTCTAAAATGTTTGCACTGAACGGCTGGGGAACGCACCTGCTGTTGAGAGAGCTGGGATGCACTGGGAGGGAGGGCCAGGTGGCAGAGGAACTGGGCTTGGGTTGGGACATGTGAGCCTAGTGCGGGGCCAGCATCCTGGCTCAGAGGAGGTGTACGGGGACCGGTTCTGCTCTGCCCTGGCCTCGCTCTGCCCCAGCCTTTGACCGTTCCTTCCCTGTCCACTCCCCTTCTCTGTGGCCACTTCTATTTCTCTCCCAGACCCGGCCAATTATTCTCCTCACAACACCTTCCCACTCACTCGTCACCAGTGAGAGTTACTGGTCAGGCTCCCACCCCGTCCAGCCCTCGGCAAGGCGAGAAATCCGGTGTCACCATGCCTAGAGGCACCCGAAGCTTGGGAGTAGCAAGTATCAGCACCCAGATTTTGTTCTCTAGAATCCACTTCCCCGCCGCCTTTCCCGTCCAGGGCACACTATCCACCATGAGGGAAAGCAGCAGTGCATAGATCGCTCTTGTGGACCCATCTGAACCTGGACCCACCCAGCATTTATGTCTAACTCCTAGTTTATCATCCAGGGAGGGGGGACCAGGGTAAACTCCACTCCAGTGAGCACTCACACACACCCAGAAGGTGGGACACTCTACAGGTCAGGGGCGTTCTAAGCTAAGAAAGACTTAAAAGACGAAACAACCAGATGCAATGTATGGACCCTACGGAAATCTGAACTTAACACTCCAAATGTTTAAAAAAAAAACAAAAAGTTTGGAAACAACTGGAGAAATCTGAATATAGACAGTATTACATGATAACTAAAACAAATTACTAACTTCGACAGTTGTGATAACCATGTACTCATTTTTAAGATGCCCTCGTTCTCTATAAAACACACCTCATGATAATCTGGGGTGGCAATTCACGACATAAAGTATCTGGGATTCGCTTTATAAATTTTCAGCAATTGATCAATGAATAAGAATCAGAGTATTTACAATATTTAAATCCAAGTGCTGTGAATATGGGGAGTCCTTCTGCTCTTCTCTTTACTCTTACATGTACTTAAATGCTTCGTAAAAAGAAAGTGAAAGGAGGCAAGTTCCCTCTCTACTCAGAAGAGTGAGTCCAGGGTCAAAGGCAGCCCCCAGACACGTCAGTCCTGCCTCAACCACTCGCGGCCACGTCTCTAGGGGCAACCGTGGGAGAGACACAGACAGAAACCCTAGGAATATACCCATGTGTAAAATGCAGGCCAAGGCCACACGGGATTTCCATTTTTGAAATTTCTGAGATGAAGACCACTCTACAACTGGGAAATGCCTTACACCTCACTGCCTTTCTATTAAGCAGTTAAAAGGTCTAAAGTCCCCAGAGTGTGAAGGTGTTCACTTTGCTCGCCATGTGGAGAAATAAGAAATTCTCGGAAGCTGGCAGTGTTCCACTGTCCCTGCGGTCACCAGGTAAAGTCCAGGCCACAGAGGACTCAGGCCGCAGGGCTTGGACCCCTGAGCCCAGCCCTTCTCAGGGTGACTTTGAGGAATTGCAGCTCCCCCCGCCTCAGCATCCTGTCGGCTAAGGTGGAGCCAGTGCCCACCGCGTAGGCCGTGCTGAGGCTCCTGTGTCAGTGCCCGGCGGTGCCTCTGCTCTTTAAAAGTTACTGCCTTTGGGCGATGTCTCTGACCTTAGTCAAATGAGCCAGTACTTAGCGCTCTCTCTGCCAGGTCTCAGCATCACAGGGGAGAGATGGCGCGCGTGTAAGCTGCCAGGCTCCTACAGGACCTGACGTCAGCAACGTCCATGGTAAAGGGGAATTTTTCAACACGTTGCGAAGGATCTGGCTGAGAGCAGACACTCAAGGGATCCCTACCCCTCTCCTCCCTCCAACCCTTCACACTCCGACACCACTCCTGTTGCCCTGGTCCAAATCCTAGTGCCCCTCAAGACACACGTCAAATGCCCTTCTTTGGAAAGCGGCCCCAGACCCCAAGTTCCGCAGGGTCCTTCCTTCTGGTCTCATCGGTGCCTTCTAGTTAGCGAGGGTGGGTATACAGGCCTCAGGACTTGTTCACACTCTTGAGCTGTGACTGCAATGTGGGGTCATTCAAATTCCCAGAAGCTTCTGGAAGCTTAGACTTCTACTACCTCCCTCCCCCTAAGGTCCCAGTCAGAGTGGTCCACCCAGGATTACTTGCTAAGTTGTTTTAAGGAAAGAAAGACCTCTCGAAGCCAAGAAGTATGAAGGCCGTGGGCGTATTCTGCCGTGTTTCCCTTCCCGTGTGCACAAGGATGTTACAACCTGGTGAAGCCTCGGGTCCAAATGTTCCACTTGAAGATGGAAGGCCTTTCCCTACACCATAGAATGCAAGTTACCCTTCTGAGGCCAGGGTGTGCGCTACAGCCGTGTGGGCAAACACACACTCCACCAGTGAACCTGGAAATGATGTGTAAGATGGTTTTCTCAAAGTAAAACTGTAAAAACAAACACCAAGGCACAGACCAGAGATATGCAGGAGGAACCTTAAAGAGAACACATGGATTCCAGGCCAAGACTCAGGCACCAGCTTTATTTCAAGAGATGGGCACGGGGTAGAAAGAAAAGAAAGCAACCGGAGGGCACGCTGGTACTTCAGGAGGCAAGGCTGTGCTCCCCGCCAGGAGCGATGCCAGCCCGACATGCCTCTCACACTGCACACCCAGTCCCCGGTGGGGTCACTGCACAGCCACCCAGTGCAAAGTTACCCATCCACCTCCTGGATGTGACCCGAGCTCACACGCAGATCAGCCCTCGGGGCAAAAGTGTGTTGATCAGCAAACAGGAGCATTCACGCCATCTCATTCTCTCTACTGAGAAGGAGATTATTACCTGTGTTCTAATTTTATACCTCAGTGTTTCATAAGATTGCTTAGTATGAGTTCAACAGAACCTGATTAAAATAATAGTAGAGCAAATGTCTCAGCCTAAAAATCTGGGGCTCAGACTCTGGAATGTTGTGCTCTTAAGGGTACAAGCAGCTTCGGGGGACTCTGTCCACTTCCCCGCTACGGCTTGGAGCTCCTCTACCAACAGCCATGGTGTACGTTGCCAAAATTTTAACTTATAGCAAACTCACAGGCCATCTGCTCACACCACTAGTGGCCCCTGCCATCCACTGCCCACTATGCCAGTCCGTCAGTCCACCAGGCCCACCTGTTCCGTGTCTAGGGCCATCATCCCTTTTCCATTTTCACAGTTGTCTCCGTCACCCCTGATGACCTTCTATCTGGTCTCTCTGCCTCCAGTGTCACCTGCTCCCCTCGTCCAGTCTGTGCCCAGTGCCGGCTTAACCCCGCCCGCCCCCTCACTGAGTCCTCACCACCCACACAGGAACTGAGACTCCTTCACCAGGCCCTACTGCCTGGCGCACCCTCTTTCTGCCACGTACCTTGAGCTAAGGTCAGGTTGAACTACACGCTGCTCCCGGAACTAGCTAGATAGAACTCTGTGTACCTATCCTTGGCCTCTTGCCAAGCCCTTCTCTTGGCCGGAAAGGCCCTTCTTTTCCATAGAACTTCCAAACCTTATCTGTCTTCCAAGCTTCAACTCAAACGAGATCTTGCCCATGGGGTTTCTCTTGACCACCCCTCAACCTCCGCTAGAAGTAATTTGTCTTTCTTCTAAATCTCCCCTTAGGGACACTGTGCCCATGGCACTTGGAAGTCAGACAGACCTGATCTGAATTCCCATTCCTTCACTTACTAGCTCCATGACATGAGCACAATTCCTTAACCTCTCTGGCCTTCCGTTTTATCTATAAAAAAGGAATAATAAAATATCACTTACAAAATGATTATGAACACTTAATGAGACTAATGTTTGACCAATGTCTGCGTAAGAACTACAGCCGACAGTGGTGCTGGGCAATCACCTTCCTTCCTTGGACCTTATGTTCTTTCTCACATGTTCAGTGCTGTTTGCTTTGGGTTGGTTTTCCTTCCACATGGACCATAGAGTCCCTCGGGGAGGGTTCTGTCTCATCCAATTTGTTGTCATGCTGCCCACAGAATGCAGACTAGGACTGGCACAGATATCCACGAATATGTGTCATTTCACAGCTGGTGATGGCATGACTTGTAGCTAAGAGAAGCTTCACAAGGATCCCAATCATGTCAAGAATCAGTGAAGGATGGCAGAGTCCTCGGACCCATTTAAACACTTAAAAACCATTTTTTTAAAGCAAGAAATGACTAATCTCCTCAGGAACACTTTAAGCAGAGTTTAAAATCTACTGAAGATAAACACCTACTCTAAATGTTCATCCATTTAATGTCTTCTCTCACCTTCCCCTCATCGAAATATAGTGAGGCTTATGTTCATAATTCAGATTCATTACTCAGAGAAATACATATATTGTGATTTTTTAACAGGATAAAAAGAAATTGACCTGTGCTCTTCAACAGGAGAGGCCACAACAGTGAGAGGCCCGCATACCGCAAAAAAAAAAAAGAAAAAGAAATTGAGATGCTGAAATATACACAACTCACAAAATAAATTTTAGGGCCAGAAGTGTGAAAGACACACTACGCCGGAATTGTTCCTTAAAAACTTTTTCTCCACGTGAGACTTCGCTTCCTTCTCTCAGCCTAGGAGGCCATGGAGACTTTGCCCCTTTGGCCTTTTCCAATACGGGACCAACTTCTTTGCCAGAGTAGCTTCTCATTATTGAGGACAACGTGCAGATTGTTTACTCTTCCCTGACTTGTAATAAATGAGGTCCAGAGAGTTCCGGATCTATCCTAACATCAGTTATTTCCCGAGAAACTTCTCGTGTTTCAGTAAGGTAATATTCTGTCCCTGTTAAAGGTTGCCAGATAGAATGCAAAGTGCCCAGTGAAATTTGAATATCAGATAAACTTCAAATTATTTTTTAGCATAAGTATGTCTCCTGCAATACTTGGTGAAAGATATACTAGCGTATGAGCCGTGCAATGTCTGGAACATAACTCACAACGAAAATTATTTGTTGTTTATCTGAAATTCTAATTGAACCGGAAGTCCTGAATTTTTATTTTATGAATCTGGCAGTCGGAGTCCTTATCAACCCAGCAGTAACCATGGCTCTAGGAACAAGCTGGAAGCTAACGGTCAGCGTTGAACAGCCATCCACAGCCCCACGGGGCTCTCACCAGCACCACCTCGTACAACCAGAGCGGCCGTCTGGTGACGTGGGCGTTTACTCCCCATTTGACAAATGACAAAATGGAAGCCCCAGGGCTTTCCCAAGGTCACGCAGATTTGGGGGAGCAGGGCCACTGCACTCGGCGGCTGCGACCTGGAATTCCCGGAAGCCGGGGGCACATTTCTGTCGTCCTGCGGTCTCATGATTATGCAAAGCACGTGTTTCTGAGAATCTTAGCAATTTTCAAATGAACCTGTGCTTCAATTATATCTCAGTTTAATTCCCCAAGGTCCCTGGGAAATCATTTTACTGGGGTTTGTCTGAGCTGTATCTAATCGAGTCGTGAAGCCAGTGAGTGGGCACAACAACCAGCTACTAAACCCTAATTGCTTGGCAGCCCTGGGAACACCAAGGCCAAGAATTACGAGGCTCTGCCATCTGTGAACTGTCCTAGGTAATCCCCATCCCGTCTCGTTACCAAGGCTAATTAACGCGGGCCGAGCCCAAGGCTGATGCGACGTCGCCAGCACCCAGAGCGCTTGCAAGGCAGCGAGAATGAGGGCGGGATCACACAGCCCAGGCTGACTGCTGGGGGGACAGTGGAAGGACATAAGTGAGATGGAGGTGGAAGTAAGGGAGAGGGGGAGTCAAGGATCCAGGGCGGAAGTGAGAACCAGTATCTACTGAGCACGTACTGGAGGCAGGCAGTGACCCTGTCACCTACTGCAGCTCGTTTATCTGACCCCAGAGTCACGTGCTAGGATTAGTATTACTCCATACTGATGCAGAGACTGAGGCTCAGAAAGTTCTAGTAACTTGCCCAGGGTCACAAAAAGAGTAAAGGTTTCTCTCTGGTTTGTGCAGCCGCAGGACCCAGGCCATTGGGGTCAGTGGGAGGGCCCAGCCTTGCACTGTTGCTCAACTTCCTTCTGCTTTACTCTTTCCACCACCCCTTCTCCACCTACCATCCCCCAGCCCCCTCACTGCCGCCCCAGAAGAGGCCAAACAGGAACTGTGCTGCAGTTCTTTAGAGTATTTGTCTTCGTTTCAATGAAGTGCTGTACTTGGGCAGGCCCTGTGCTCGAGGCCACATTTTACCAGTCCTGAGATGCAAGCTGTTCTCACGTTAGCACGCCTGAAGTCCAGTGCATCTTACTATCCATGGCGTGCCTAGTCTAATTTCTTTTTCTTAGAGATATATAAAATAAGGATGCACCTTACAATCAATGACATCTTAGATTCTATGAAATACAGAAATTTTAAAAACAGGGTGACCTTATCAAGCTGGGTCTTAGATGGGATGTATCTTGTATGTGGCCATGCGTTTGGAAAGGGCCAGGGGTTGGGGGTTGGAAAGGAAGGATGAATAGGTGGAACACGTGGGATTTTTAGGGCAGGTAACTATTCCGTAAGACACTCACGGTGGATACATGATACTATGCATTGATCAAGACTCATCGAATGTACAACACAAAGAGGGAACCCTGTTGTAAACTATGGACCTTGAGAATGTCAGTGTATCAACACTGGTTCATCATTTGTAAAAAGGGAACCACATTAGTGCAAGATGTTAAACTAGGGGAAACTGTGTGTGTGTGTGTGTGTGTGTGTGTGTGTGTGTGTGTGTGTGCGCGCGCGCACTGAGGCAAGGGGTGGCCAGTGTATGGGAGCTATCTGTACGTTCTGTACAATTTTTCTGGAAACGTAAAACTGCTCATAAAAAATAAAATTTATTGATTTTAAGAAAACACAAGAAGGTGAGTTGATCCTTTTATATTTCTTCCATAAAAAAATGTTACAGAAAATACAAAGTTTTGTTTTACGTTTCTGTCTTTGGCAGATTTTCAGCTAGTTTCAGTTACCTGTGACCCATCAATAGAGGAGTGACAGGAGTTTTACCTAAAAGAAAGTAAAATGAAGTGCTATCAGACCCTCAGGCCTTAAGACAGTGTTCAAGGGAGTAGAAAGATCCCCGCTGGGCCTCAACCTCCAAACACCCCAATCTCACTCTCCAATCACGTGGACGACAAAGGAAGATCAGCAATGTGCCTAGTCCCAAGAGGGCTGAAGGGAAGAGGAATGATTTCAACACAACCTGAAACACCCAGCTCTAAAGACAAGCAGAAAGGAAATTACTAGAAAAGTCAATGGCTTTGGTTCACTGCCACCCTTGGTGTTCAAATCTCCCAAGCATCTCTCCACTGGTTTCTGAATCCTTTAAGAATACAATATTAAGGGACTTCCTTGGTGGCGCAGTGGTTAAGAATCCGCCTGCCAATGCAGGGGACACGGGTTTGAGCCCTGGTCCGGGAAGATCCCGCATGCCATGGAGCAACTAAGCCCGCGAGCCACAACTACTGAAGCCCTCATGCCTAGAGCCCGTGCCCTGCAACGAGAAGCCACTGCAATGAGAAGCCCGTGCACTGCAACAAAGAGTAGCCCCCGCTTGCCACAACTAGAGAAAGCCCACGCACAGCAACGAGGACCCAACGCAGCCAAAGATAATAAATACATTTATTTATTTTTTCAAAAGGAAGCATATAATATTAAGGAGGCTAACAATCAGATTCCAAATATGGTGACGCATTTACTAAGTGCTTATTACGGGCTCTGCATAGTGACGACGCATGTAGATAAGGATGCCAAGTAGCAGAAAGAGAATGGACCGAACATCTTAGATCAAAGTGGAGAGACGTTCCACTCCCAGCAGTTCCAATGGCTGATGAAGCTACAGCCAGAAAGAATAAAGATGTGTGTATTTTTTTCCCACCTGTCATGGTCCTGGAGACATTGAGTAATTAAGAACACAATCAAGGTTAAATTGCAGCCATTTGACTTTTGTAGATTGAGCTTTAAAATATCAATAACAAAGATTCTGTCAGATACAGTTTATATGAGCTGAGAGACGGCATCCACATCCATCCAGATGGTAAAGATGTGGGTGCACAAGATACAGTTAACGTGGACAAAATTAAACTGGAGGGACGTTGCCGTTGCCTTAGTAAGCTGAAACTCTGAAGTCAAGACAGACTGCGTTGGATTAGTGACTCCAGTTTTTCTAGGTGATGACCTTTGACAAGTTGTTTAATTGTTCTTCTTTCAATCTTGAAGACAGAAATGGTGCTTTCAACTCTTAATTCACACACCCCCCGCCTTGATGACCAGAACTGTACAGTGTATGAGGACATGAATTGTTCTCCTTCCTGGATTTATAGTCACTGTCCTATTTTGTGCATTTTATTTGTCCCACACTTTCTTTCTTCTCTCTACTTTCTTGCCTCCTTTTGGAATAAGTATTTTAAATCATTTTCCTAGTGTAGAGGTTATACAGTCTTACTACCCTCTAAGTAGTTACCCTAAAATACTTTCCGTGGATGGTCTGATACACTGACCTGTCAGCAGGGAGCACCTCTCCTTACTTCTGGTTTCATGAGTAGAGACCTTTCTCTAGGGAAATGCCTGTCCTCCCAGCAAGCCTTTACTCTCCTGCCCCGGAGGTAGAGTAGTTCACATGACTGGTGAGTTTGGGAAGGTTGAACAGACATTCTTGGCTTGGCCCTGCATCTCCTCCCCAGCTAGTGCTCTCTTGGACCTTAGGAGGTGTCTGGGCTGCTTGGGTAAATCTCCCAATATGGGGGTTCAGCCAGCAGACGCATTTGGCTCTCACACACAGCTATAACTTCCGAAACAGGCTCTATCAGCGGTAAAGAAAATACTTTGGTCACCATCTTCCATGCCTTTGCTTAATTTCTCAAATTGTTCAGAAAAAATAACCGAGAAGGGTACTATTCTTTGGGGTCCTCTTGGAGATGTCAGTATCAGCTATGTCCAAAATTATTATCCAAAATTCCGTATATTGTTTTCTCAAAAAAATTCAATTTAATTTAACCACTTCAGAAACACTAGTCACAGTTTAAAGCAGATGTCCCGTTGAACTCCAAGTCAAGTTGAAGGGTAACTCGAGACAAGAAATTGGCTACTGTTTTCTGGGTGAATTTCCAGCTCTCTCTTTCCAATGGCAAGTCTTCCCAAATAAAGGGGAAAAAGGCAATTATTCAGAGGAGACAAGCACAGTAGGATAACAACGGAACTGGAAAAAAAACTGGATTATACACACTTTTTAAGCGAACATTTATTGTGTGGCGTGTCCTGCAATGAATACAGTCATTCGAAGCTTAAAGCCAACAAGAGATTTCATGATCCTTAGAATTGGCAGCTCATGCAGTAGCCAGTCATCTTTAAAAGTCTAAAGTAGCTTCCTAGAGGGCACTTAACGTCATAGCTCACTCAGCACGTCCATAGTGTATGCGGTAAAAGCATACCTAGTAGACCTTCATCAAGTTGTCAAGACTCAGAGGGAGAAAAGAGAGATCTAACGCATCAGGCTGTGCCAGGCATCACTCATCTTCAACTACTCTGAACGGGAGAGAACTCTAGGAAAGCCATCCTTTATCTCAGATCCAAAACTACGTGCAGATACTTTACACAGGGAAGCTTAACACTCCCCCGGGCTCGTGCTACACATGCTATTATCCTAACTCTCTTTGGCAGCTGCGGTGGCTGGTGGGCAGACCAACTCCCTCGGCTCAGGCGTTTAAGGCAAGTGTTGAATACGAAAGTTCTCAAGGTCCACTCCAATCCTATTTCCTTCCAAGGCATTCTGATCTTGTTAAAGCTCCCCCCAACTCTTGAACAGTGACCCGAGCATCTCCCTCTGTCTCACAGGTTTCATATTCATATGTTGCCGAACGTCTTGATATTCTAGAGCCCTTAAAGATGTCAGAAGTTTAGGATGAACATTGCTTGATGGATACCACAAGTCACAAGAAAGAAAAGTAATGTTGACCTCTTCCTTGAACGATTGGGTTCATCACCTTAGAGCGCCCTCTTGCCAAGAGATTGGGAAATGCAGCAGTTGGGAACATGGCTAAGTTACATGTGGGATCCTGAATGCTGCACTTTTACCAACATTTAAAGCAACAGTAATAAAAATTCAGGAACTGGAGAGTCTGGGAGGTGGGAGAAAAGCAGGAGAAAGGGTCTTGGAACTAGGAGAAGAGAATGTTTCAGAAAGGAAGAAGCAGGCAGTCAGTGCCAAATGCAACAGAGAAATCCCATCCAGTAGCATGTGACTGGGTTAACTCTGCGAGGAGCTGGACTGGGTGGGGGGCAACCTAGCACCTCAAGTAGGTCTGAAGCCACAGAGTTAGGGTGAAGGCTAGACTGAAGGGTCATCGTTCAATTTAATGTGTTTAATCCTGGAAACAAGGAGAAGAAAATGTGGAAGAATGAGTAGCAGCGTGATGGCCGGGAGAGTTACCTCAGGACAGATTCCTGAGCAAACATTCAGGGGGCACCATTCCAGGTGCTGGGAACTCAGTGAACAAGAGAAACAAATCTCTGTCCTCAAAGAACCTGTAGATGAACGGAGGAGGCAATGACAGACAAGCAGACAGTGGTGCGTACTTTGTGGGAACCAGGAAATGGCAAAGGAGTCCGTGTGACTCTTTCAATGGGGTGCGGAAAGCATCAGAGCTGGGAAGCCCTGTCTGCAGGATTTCAGTTTATCAGAGCTGGTCAAACATACGTAGACTTTACCTATATTCCCCCAAACCACTTTCCCAGACTCTGTTCCACCTAGCCCCGATGCTAGGTGATGCTAGCAAGTGTTTTGGGAGATCGGTCCTTTGGAGAAAATGACACCAGCCAATCTCTTCACCTCTGGACTTCTCAGAACGTTGTGTGCTCATGAGACTTTTCCGAGAGGGGCCCCAGCACCACGCCTCCTGCCCCTACACACAGGGATATTAATAAGGATCTAGCCTTCCAGGAAACAGTCAGGGGCTCCCAATGAAGTAAGTGCACCTGCTTCTCTTTGTCCTCGACGTTTTTTTCCATGTAATCTTGGTAAACATTCTCAGATTAAGCCTAGTCGGTCCCTCTTCTGGAAAATCTTCCATAACGGTGGCTCCCTTTTCCAACTCCCAATCCTCCCAAGGGCTGAGCCGGGCAAATCAGCACCAGGCTGGCTCCCCTCCTGCCTCAGGGACTGCGCTGCTCCTAACCAAAGCCGTCATCTTGTAGTAGCTTCTAGAAGGATGGGGGGCGGGGGAGGAGAAGAGTCTCTGAAGGAGACCTGCTGACCCAGCCCCTCCTCCTCCCAGTGAGGTCATGGCAGAGGCCACTGGGCCAGGAGGGTTAATTGCCCGTGGGTGTTCTGGGAATAAAACTGCTTATCTGGGCTTCAGAGGAAACGTCCCAATCAATCGATATTCACTGTTGATTGACTGAAATATGGTCTTGGCCTCACCAACAACAGCACTGATAAACTGTGCACAGCATTTACGCACACTCCTCAGGGCTAGCAACTTGTTAGTTCTAGCTTAATATTTTCTCTTTTTGGTGTGTATGTAACTGTCATGTCTGTTTTTACCCCGTCTTCCTCAGTGTACCGTATTTCTTTCTTGACTCACTCTTCTTTTATATTTTTACATCTTTCCCTTAACTCTTCTATAATAAAGAATGGGAATATACTTCTGTTGTACTTACTCATATGCTTACGGAAGAGTTTTGTGTTTCTTTCTTTTCTTTTTTAATTAATTAATTTATTTTTAAGTTAATTTATGTTTTTGGCTGTGCCGCGCAGCATGTGGGATCTTAGTTCCCCGACCAGGGATCGAACCCATGCCCCCTGCAGTGGAAGCGCGAAGTCTTAACCACTGGACCGCCAGGGAAGTCCCAAGTTTTATGTTTCTCAATTTTGAAAGTGGATAAGTAAAATGATTTATATATTCTTTCCAAAATATAATAAAAGCCTCTAACTTACACTGCTTATTTTATACCTAAATTGTAATCTTTAAATAATTTTTCCCTCCATGGCCACGGTTCTCGGCTGGAGGTGGTTCTTTGTCTCCTCCCCCATCCACAGGACCTTTTTTCCATATGTAGAGACATTTTTAGTGGTTACAACTTGGAGGAGGGCTGTTACTGGCATCAGAGGGTCGGGGCCAGGGATGCAGCTAAACATTCTACAATGCGCAGAACAGTCCCCATAACAAAGAACGTTCCACCCCAAGTGTCAATAGTGTTGACGTTGAGAAACTTGCTTTACGGCCACCAACACTGAGGAGGATAAACCAGCTTTGTACAGTTTTAGGGTTGGATTTAGATACAGACTCGCTCAGTCTGGGTTGAATCCTGGCTCGACACTTGCTAGTTGTGAGACTTTGGCCCAGTTACTTGCCCTCACTGTGCCTGGTTTTCCTCACCTGTAATGGTCGTTCTGAGGTTTAAATAAGCGAACATGTGAAAAGAGCCTGGGATAGTGCTGGAAACATTTTATGCATTTTCCCTTTACTTGGGCTGTGTGTAAGTGTCAACGCCAGCAGAGAAACTGACCTAGAGCTTGTAGGTGTTTTCAAATGAACACAAGGTTACGTAGCCTGCTGAGGGGAAAACACCCTGTTTATATTATCCAAGGTTCTATATTTTAAACTCTAGAAAATCCTCAAACCAATCTATACCAGAATTACTGCTAACACTGATTCATTCTCTAACGTCATAGGGTTTGTTTTTGAAATCTACGATGCAGTAAGCCTTTGGGATAGACTATCTACGGTCTAAAGATTTTTCACTGGCCTGGTACAGAACATCTGGATATGACATGCCTACCAACGCAGGCTTTAAAGGATTCTAGCTTGGTAATTACAGAGAAATTACAAAAATCATTCATTGGCCTCTCAGCCTCTTCTGCGTAAACAGCACGCTACAACACTGTGTATCAGACTTGCAGAAACTATAAAAACCTTTCTACAGGACTGCAGACATCTTTGGCGGGCATCCGATATCACCTCCTCCACGTACCTTCAGGTCACGCTCGCCTCTCCCACAACTCATTCACTGTTCAAAGCTCAGGGCCTAAGGAGGCCAAGGTTAAGGGCTCCGACCATAGGTGGGCACCTTGGCTTGGTTCCGGCCATGGCTGGGGTGATGGCTAGTTTTATGTGTCAACTCGGCTAGGTGATACCAACCCACTTATTTAATCAAACACTAACCTAGGGGTTGCCGTGAAGGTACTTTGTAGATGTGGCTACGTGTATCAGTATATATCCGTATACTGTTCCTCTGGAGAACCTGATCGATAACAGCTAGCCCGCCAGCCCCTTGACGATGGTGACCGGCCAAGGGCCAGGGAACAGTGGCCACGTTCACCACCATCTCTGGGGACATCGCCCGGGGTCACGCGCCACTGCACGACGTGAATTCTTGCATAAAGAAGATATGCCTCGTGACTCCCAAGAACACCAGCTTGCCCTGTACAATCGCCACAGATTCCTTTGAGCACTACCAGAGCGACGTGGAAACAAGGACAGGGGGAGACGGAGAGCTACTAAAGAGTGTTTCTAGGGAACCCAACTCCGAATTGGGATGAATCAGGGCATAAAGTGGAAGGAAGAAATAAGGAAAGAAGGAAAAAGGAAAAAATTAAATTCTGCACTAGTCCTTCAATCGGACCCCAGTGAAAAGTGCGAACTTGTGCATCACTTCTAGGGAGAAAGCACAGTTGCATAATGCTAATGGTAGTTAACACTGGACTATTTACTACTCACCTAGAAGGCGTTCGATAAGTGTTATTACTATTTTAAATTTAGGTCTATGTGCCAAGCACTATCATAAAGGATTTACAGGCCGGCGAATAAATGGTGTGGGCTGTCTGAATTCAGAGAGCTTTATCTTAAATAATACTCCGCTTCATCCCCTAATAACTGATGTAAAACTTACGCTCATGATCTGTGGGAAAAGCTGCATTCTCTTCCTCTCTGTCCACCTCTGCCCTGAGTCTAACCTCAACTGGGCTGGACAAGAAGAAAAAAAAATGTGTGTCCTTGAGCATATGTCACAGAGCAGCATATTCTCATTTTCTGTTTGCTCAGGAATACTTTGGAGGGAATTATCTGTGCCGCTTGCCCTCTTCAATAATCACATCCATTATGCTGACTGGGTACACCAGGGGTCCCCCCTTTACCCTCTGTAAGGAATCAGGGACAACAAGCAAATTGCAACTCTGCATTCAATCCAAGACCCATCCGTCCCTGGGCCAGTCGGAGTGTCGCCATCCCCTGGCTCTAGTCTCTAAGAAGCGTATTCTTTATGTGTCCCCACTTTCTGATCTACCCAAACTCATAAACAGAGAGATCCTACTGCTCGAGCTGAAACAACACACATTCCAGCCTGGGAAGCTGACACAGGCAAGGCTAAGCCAGCCAGCCGCCCCTTCCCAAGAGCAGAAGCAGAACTGCAGCCCCCTGCGGAGGCATCTTGCCCTCTAGCCCACCGCAGAGATAACCGCTGAGCCGAGGAAGTCATCACCCATCCAGCAGTGTTACAAAGGAAACCTTGTCCCATTGATCAACTCAGCTTCCTCTGCAATATTGATCTGCCAGGTCCTTCCTGGAGAAAATGAGCTGGCGGGGAAGTGGGGATTGGAGGCTTTTCAAAGGAGACTTAATTCTCCACCTAATCAGATAAGGCGAAGGTTAAGAAGTCATTAATGAAAAAGGACTATTTTCCTCCGGATGAGATTAATGAGCGCCATGGTCCCAAGGGAGATGTCAAAGTACCAAAAGAAAAGGAAAGTACAGGAATTAATTTACTTTTTTTTTTACATCTTATTTTTATTCAAAGAGTACTTTGGGTTAAAAATAGAACACAGCAGTTAGAAAGTCATTTGTAACAACCAGGGAAGATGGTCTTCTGTTTCTTGTATTAGTCACACTGGTTGGTTTTCAAGGCTGTCATCTGAATTCTCCACCACGAGCTCTATCTACCTAAGAGGTGCAAGGAATTCCACAGCAGGTACCCACCCAGCCCGGACTCTGAAGCAGAGCTTCTCAAACTCCCTCAGGCACTGGCCGCACCTAGCCACGCAGACTCTTAGGTCTGAGGGTCTTGAATCTGCCTTTTAACTACTCCAGGGTGATGCTGAGACTGACCTCGGGGACAGGGGTAAGTGAATTAATGCGCCCCAACTAAGCCAGTCCTGCTCTTAACTCTGTAAATACATTAGCTGTATTCAGTCTCTGAACAGTCCAAGGGGACGTCCCCACTTTACAGGTAATCAATTAGACTTTGGTCACCATTCACCCATAATTCATGCCTTTTCCAGTGTTCTTCGGTGGCATATCTAAGGGCACATGCCTCAGCCTGTCATTCCCTATCTGAGCCTTTGAAGGCTCATCACATGTGTCTCCTCCTCCAGGAAGCCTTCCAGGCCTGGCAAGCCTAGATAAGCTGGCTTTCCTATATACACCCAATACACGCTCCTATATCCTGTACTGGATGCATGGTTATCTATTACTTTGTAACAAGTAACCCAAAACTTAATGCCTCAGAACAGCAATAAACATTTATTATCTCTGACAATTTCTGGGGTCAGGAATTCAGGACTGATATGGCTGAGCGGTTCTGGCTTAGAGTCTCTCAAGAGGTGTGCCCATCAACAGATGACTGGTTTAAGAAGATGTGGGGTGTATACACACACACACACACACACACACACACACACACACACACACACACTGGAATATTACTCAGCCATGAAAAAGAATGAAATAGTGCCATTTGCAGCAACATGGCTGGACCTAGAGATTATCATACTAAGCGAAGTAAGTCAGACAGAGAAAGATAAACATCGTATGATATCACTGATATGTGGAATCTAAAAAAAATGATACAGGTGAACTTGTTTACAAAACAGAAATAGACTCACAGATATAGAAGACAAACTTATGCTTACCAAAGGGAATGGGCGGGTGGAGAGGAGAGACAAATTGGGAGGTTGGGATTAACAGATACACACTACTATACATAAAACAGAGACTTCCCTGGTGGCGCAGTGGTTAAGAATCCGTCTGCCAATGCAGGGGACAGGGGTTTGATCCCTGGTTCGAGAAGATCCCACATGCCACGGAGCAACTAAGCCTGTGAGCCACAACTACTGAGCCTGTGCTCTAGAGCCCGCGAGCCACAACTACTGAAGCCTGTGCGCCTAGAGCTCCGCAACAAGAGAAGCCACCGCAATGAGAAGCCCGCGCACAGCAACAAAGAGTAGACCCCGCTCGCCACGACTAGAGAAAGCCCGCGTGCAGCAACGAAGACCCAATGCAGCCAAAAATAAAAATAAATAAAATAGGTAAACAACAAGGACCTATTGTATAGCACAGGGAACTCTACTCAGTATCTTGTAATAACCTATAATGAAAAAGAATATATAGCTCTATATGTATGTATGAATCATATGTATGAATCGCTTTGCTGCACATGTGAAACTAACACAACACTGTATATTAATTACGCTTCAACTTTTTAAAAAAGAAAGAAATATCAAAAAGAAATTTGACTGGGGTAGAGGATCTGGCTCCAAGGCAGCCACTCACGGGGCTGGTCGGCTGGTGCCGCTGTGGGTGGAGACCTCCGTTCCTCTTCCAGGGCGGCTTGAATGTCCTCACGACATGGTGGTGAGTGGCCCCCGTCGCGACAGAGGGTCATCCAGGCAGATGCGATTTTCATGGCCTCGCCCTGGAAGTCACAGACTCCTCTCCGTGCTCAGGTCACTAGAAGAGAGTCACTAAGCCCTACCCACTTTCAAGAGTTAGAGGAATTAGGCTCTGCTTTTTGCAAGAAGGATTGTTAGATACATTTAGAATTAACCGTCCCGCAACAGACTGTGTTTCCCAAAGATAGCTGTATCCCGCATGCACCCCTAGAGTGAGGCCACTGCCCCATCAAGAGGCAGAACCGAGTTCCCCTCCCCTTGATTCTGGGAGGGCCACTAATGTGCTGTAACCAACAGGATGTGGTGGAAGTTAAATGGCTGGCTTTCAAGGCCAGGTCATAAAACCAAAGCACGTGTCGCCCCATGAGTTAGGACGCTCACTTTGGGAGCCCTGAACTATCAGCTAAGAAAACCTGCGACCTTGAGGCTGCCACACCACACGGAACCCCAGACCACATGGAGAGAGTGTTCAATTAACAACCTCAGCTGAGGTCCCAGCCAACAGCCCAGCAGACCTGAGAATAATGACACCCTCAGCGTTCCGGCTCCCAGCTCTGAGGTCTTTCCACTGAGAACCAGACGTCCTGGAGCAGAGTCTAGGCATTCCCACTGGGCCCTGTTCAGATTCCTGACCCACAGAATCCATAGGCATAAAATGGTTGCTTCAAGCCACTAAATTTTGGGGTAATTTGTTACACAGCAATCAGTAGCTGGAACACACACTGCGTTATAACTGTCTGTTTATTCTCTCTCTCCCCTTAGATCGTTAGACTGCAAGCTCTTCTAGGGCACAGGGCTGTGTCTTACTCCTTCTTACGAAGCCAGCACTCAGAACAGTGCCTGGCATGTAATATGTGTTAAACAAATGTTTGTTAAGTGAATAATGAATGAATAAGAGTTTGTGGAATTTTGCCAGGATAGTTCTCTTTGGCTGGAATTCAGAAGAACCACGGTTGGAACAGAACTGCCCCTGTCCAGCTGAGATACCCATCTTCCCAGCCCTTGTAGAGTTGTTTGTTGTAGTTTCATCCTGCCTTTCCTGTGACCTTTGAAATTCACCCTGAAAGCATTTAATCAGGGACTCTCTCTGCTCTGTGCAAAGATGCATATCGTTAACATACATAAACAAATCATGATTACAAACAGGGTTGTGACCACAGAGCCAAAAAGATACTTACGTTTAATTTTGATGCTAGGTGGTTAAATGTCTGGAAAACAATTTCAAACTCTTGAGTTGATTTTACCTTCTTAATTTTAGATATTTAGATATACAGGCCGGAAGTCGTGTTTGAAAAATTAAAATTTTTCTCAGTTGCATTCAGGAGTTGAATGCATTTTACTCTCCATATTAATAAATGCACACAAAGGGGATTAATAGCGTGTTTGTTAACACTTTGTATATCTTTATATAAATGTGGAATCTATTTTATTATTTTTTTCTTTTCTTTGTGGGGGAATATATTGTTAACATGCCTGAAGTTTGAGAAAATGGTCTCTAAGTATAGTCTGGATGGAAGCTTCAACCACTGCATTTTCAAAATGTCTTTCACTTGCTGCAGTGCCTTTTTAAATTATTGTATTGGATTTAATAACAAATACCTCCAATTTAATAGTTAAAGAACCAATTTTATAACCAGCTCCAGCCCTGAAGGTAAATACTCCAGTTACTACTAATCCCCCACCAAGTCTCCCCTTCCGTCTATATGTACCCCGCAGGCACAGACAATTATCTAGAAACTGCACTCAGCTCGCATCATCGCATTATCTCATGATTAAGTTTAACTCTCCCAAATTTTACAAACGCGAATTAAATCTAAAAAAGCAAACAAAATGTCAGTCAAAACTGATCTATAGTTGTTTGTCCTCAGCAGCTGCTTAAAGAAAAAAAGTGTTTTCTCCAGTTCAAAAATGTATATGCTTTGGTGTCAAGTAGTAGATACATGCTGTGCTGTGCTTGACAAAAGAGGCGGGAATAATTTTTTCCCCGAATTAAACGCGTGTCTGCAGCGAAGAAAAGCTTTGAATGACTTTTTCCTTCCTTTCCTCCCTGTTGTACTTACGCTGGAAATATGAGAGTCAGCTAATGACAGTTGTAGTTTAAAAAAAAAAAAAGCAGAATCACCCCCAAATCTGAAAGATTATCAAGTTTAAAAATACACCTGCTGTGAATGCCTACATGACACTGCTGATTAAATAGCACTGGGGAGAAATGCAAGATGCAGCAGGCCTCAGCCTCACCACCAGGGACTGAACAGGAGAGCGTGACGGTCCATCTGTGGACACTCTATGTTGTAAAGAAATGCTGACTTGCCCAGGGTCAAACAGATACATGATTTACTGGCACGACTGATCCCAAAACACATACCTCCCACCCCTAGTCCACCCCGCCTCCCTCCAGGCTGCCCCCCCACACACAGGGGGCATGCACGCCCCCCTGACCTCAGGGTCCCGTGCAAGCTGCTCTCCAGGCTCGGCCAGGGAAACTGAGGCCGTGGAGCTAAACGGCCAGGACCAACCCGAGTTCCTTTCACCTCTACCTCCTGATGCTGAGGCTCGAGCATTCTCTTCCTGCATCAATTCTGGGCAATAATTCAGGCAATATCAAGGATGATCCAGAGGGACACTTTAAGGTGTCCTGAAAGACACCTGAAAGAGCAACACTCCCCAGCCAGAGGGGGCAGAGGCCCTGAAGTGCATCTCAAGTATAAAGGAATCCAGTTACTTCTACTCAAGATGTCCCCAACTTGCATGGAAGTTTAACTAGATGAATACCTGGTTTTAAAGCAAGAAGCAGTAACAGTTTCAGGGGGAAAAAAAAAGGAAGAAAGGAAGGAAGGAAGGGAGAAAGAGAGAGAAAGAAAGAAAGAAAGGAAGGAAGACAGAAAGAAGGAAGGAAGAAAAAGAAAAAAGGCAACATGAAATTCGCTATTGGCAAAAAAAACATCGAGTTAAGGTAAACCAATTTTGAGAAAATAGTAGAGGAAACAAAGCCATTGTAAGAGTTGAAATTACAATAACAACAACAAACATGCTAACAGAAAACCTTCTATTCTTTTTTGGCCTCCTTTTCAAAGTAGCTGCTTCTAACACAGGACATTGAAATAGTCCTTCTACACTTCCAGTTCCTGGCAAGATGGAGTGAAGTAGACACACTTCTTCCTATTCTGCTAACTAGAGGGCATTATAAACATAAGAAGCCCCTGAAGGTGGAGAGAAGGTGAGGACCAGCTGAGGATCTGAGTGAAGACATGCTGGTGGAGTCCCTGGCACTCACTTACACCTCTTCTGTATGCCAGGCTGCGCTGTCGATCTGGAAGTGCCAGTGACCGGAAAAGCCTGCTCTCTCTACCTGAGAGACCAGGCAAAAGGCAGTCTAGCGAGGACAGAAAACTTCTAGATGTTAACTGCCCTACTCCCACTGAACCATCACGGAAAAAACCGTGGCCAACCCTGATCCCCATCAGCAAAGGCCCAGGTGGGGAACCCTTTTCAGGCTTTAATGAGGCATCCCTTACAACTCCCCCACCTGCTGGGTGGTGTCCGAGAAGGCTGACTGGGGAGCTGGAACTTTCCCCATCCTCCAGTGGGAACAAGGCCCCCTGCCTCGGACATAATAAGGCAGAGGGGTCTGCCCTACCCCACCAGGGTGGTGTCAGTGGAGGCCTGGTGTCGCAGTCCAGACGCCCACTTTGCCCCAGCAGTAACGAGGCACCCTTCACCCATCCAGGGTGTTCATGGAGGTATAGTGGAACCTAGACTTCCACCCCTGCCACGCAGTAGCAAAGCAATACCCCTTTTCCCCTCTAACGTGGTGTCTGAGGAGGCCTGCTAAAATAGACTGAAATAAGATGCAGAGTCTCAAAACAGAATGGCCCAAACATCCAGGATACAATGAAAAATCACTGTGCATACCAAGAACCAAAGGAGTCTCAACTTTAATGAGAAAAGACAACTGACACAGACCAACACTGAGACAAAACCGACATTGGAATTATGTAACAAGAATTTTAAAGGGGCCGTCGTAAAAATGCTTCAACAGCAATTATGAACACGCTTGAAGTAAATGAAGAGCTGAAAGTCTTGGCAAATAAACAGAAAATGCAAAGAAGAACCAAAAGGCAATTCAGGAACTGAAAAAGCAACAACCAAAATAAGAAACACAATGGATACTCAAAAGAGGAAAGAATTGGTGAACTCGAAGATGGAACAGTAGAAAGTAACCAGTCTGAACAACAGAGAGAAATGAGGCTGAAAGACAAGATAGTCCTTCTAGTCACTCAATGGAATATTCCAAGAATTCCAGCATCCTTAGAAAGTATAAAGCTATTATCTGGGCACTATTTCCAGATGTGAATTTAAGAGTCTTACATTCCCCAAATCTTTGTAGGCTGAGTTGATCTCTCCTGCAAAAAGAGTGGGCACTCAATCAGTGATTCTACTAATCCTCTGGAAGTACAATTGCTAAAACATCCTTTGCCACTTTAAAGTAGCAATGGGACACTATTTACAATAGCCAGGACATGGAAGCAACCTAAGTGTCCATTAACAGATGAATGGAAAAAGAAGATGTGGCACATACATACAGTGGAATATTACTCAGCCATAAAAAGGAATGAAATTGAGTTATTTGTAGTGAGGTGGACGGACCTAGAGTCTGTCGTACAGAGTGAAGTAAGTCAGAAAGAGAAAGACAAATACCGTATCCTAATGCACATATAGGGATTTTAAAAAGCGGTACTGACGAACCTAGTGGCAGGGCAGGAATAAAGATGCTAGACGTAGAGAATGGACTTGAGGACACAGGGAGGGGGAAGGGGAAGGGGAAGCTGGGCTGAAGTGAGAGAGTAGCACCGACATATTATGGGGAAGGATGCATACCTCTGTGACTGTATTAAAAGTCATTAAAATGTACACTTTTAAATGGCTGATTTGTACAGTATGTGAATTATATCTTAATAAAGTTATTAGAAAAATAAAGCAGCAATGGAATCACTGAAGAGCTAAGAGCCCCTCCTCCTCCTAGTGGACTGGCTTGTGCCCACCTGTTCTCTGGTGAGTACCAGGACCTCTCCCCTCCCCCCGGCACTGAGGCCAGTTCTCAGGGAAAACAAACCTCCCGGGTCACGTGATCAGTACCCAGGGTCTTTTTGTTTTCTGTTTTGGTACCAACTGTTATTCAGGGCACCAGCCTATTCTATGAGATGCTATAAAGCTGCGTAAACATGTTTGGTGAAACAAGTATATTGCAATGAATTCATTCTTTCAGCAAATACTTATTAGTGCCGCTGGGTGCCAAGCACTGTGCTACACGGCTGAGATACAGGACCTCGGGACAGAGATCCCTGAAATAAGCTCAAATTCCAGTGAAGTGGGGGCAGGGAGGGGTGGAGAGAGATGATGATAAACAATCCATATAAAAAATGAATTAGTATAGTAGCAAGTGACATTCCCCTGCTACAAAAAAGAAATGATAGAATAGTGTACAGAGGATGGGGATGGGTGGAGGCTGGTTATTGGGCAAGGGAGATGAATAGTGACTGCGCATGTGTGACCCACCGGCAGAGCAGGGCAAGTGCGAGCAGCGGTTCAGGGGGCAGGGGTGAATTCTGAGCACCACACCATGTGGTGTCTGTCAGCAGTGCCCCCACCAGGTGAGGGAAACACAGCCCGTGGCCTGAGTGAGAGCTCAATACTGAGACGTACAGATTTAGGATGATCCAAGGGATGTCCTGAGGATTTTTATCTTCTGTGTTCTTAGAAGAGGTAGAATAATGAGAACTGAAGGAGAGATCACTTCTGAGGACTTACTACTTTCCCCAGCTCATGACCCTGTTAGTGTCGCTCAAAACGAGGCTGGGTTGGGTTCAAATTCTAAGACAAAAGACACTGTCGGTTAGTTTAAAAAACAGATTTTTCTGAAAACCAATTTTACATTTCAGTGCTTTTTTAATATGAAATTAGCTACCATGAAAAACACTGTAGTACTAAAAGTAAGCTACGTGATATTCAGATAAGTCTCTCCAAGATGTTTCTGCATGGAATTACCCTCCCAACAGGTGCTTATATGTCTGTCATCTCTGCAGTGTTGGCAACCCTTCTTTTTTATTCCCACATTAAAGCCTTTGTTCTTTAAAAAAACTTTTTTTATCGACGTATAGTTGATGTACAAATGTTGTGTTAGCTTCTGTTGAGCGGCAACGTGATTCAGTTAAGTGTATCCATATATACTCTTTTTAGTATTCTTTTCCATTAGAGGTTATTACAAGGTATTGAATACAGTTCCCCGTGCCATACAGTAGGACCTTGTTGTTTGTCTATTTCATATAATAGTACTGTGTATCTGTTAATCCCAAACTCCTAATTTATCCCTTCCCCCCGCCCCGCTTTCCCCTTTGGTAACCATAAGTTTGTTTCCTATGTCTGTGAGTCTGTTTCTGTTCTGTAAATAAGTTCATTTGTATCCTATTTTAGATTCCACATGTAAGTGATAAAAAATGATATTTGTCTTTCTCTGTCTGACTTACTTCACTTAGGATAATCATCTCTAGGTCCCTTCATGTTGCTGCAAATGGCATTATGTCATTTAAAGTCCCTTGTTCTTAATAGCTCAACACAACACACATATACACACCCCCTAATACAAATGCGCACACGACACACACACACACACGCCAGACGGTATTAACATCTGCAGATTTGAGGGTTCCCTCAACACACAACACTCAAAATTTAAGACAGAATCCAATAAGGCAGGGCAACAACTCCTATCTCTAGAGGCCAATTTGAGTTCACTCAAAACAACAATAACAAAATGCTTGCAATGGGCAACTTGATTGAAAAAGTGACTATCATTCATCACTCAGATTTTCAAGATTCATAGCTACAGGAAAAAAATTAGAAGAAACAGAAAGTACTTAGACATGCTCAAAAGAAAACTACTGAGCGCCAATGGATTTAAATAAAGAATTCTTTCCAAGTATTTACATAAGGCACAAAAATACTTAACTTGAATTCCATCAATTCATAATTGGTAACAATTCAAACAGAAGCCTGGATGAAATGTATAGCTGCCCAACAGGAAAAAACTGTTAATAATGAGATGAGCAGTATAATCAGAACCACCGCGGAGAACGTAAACAAAAAGGCTGAGTACGCACCGGAAGAAACACCTGCAAACATTCACCACGATCTTGTGTGTCAGTTCCTGGGAAATGCATCACACCCAACAGGGAAGGCTGGCTTTGTCAAGGACACAGAAATGCAAACCAAATGGTAAAAGCTGGGGTGCACATAAATCAGCTTGAAACCTGGTGATAAGAGATCAGAATGGGGCCGGAATGAGGGAGATTCCTCATCAAAGTGGAAACTGATGTGTGAAAGGAGTCCCCTCCCTCCAGAGGACAGACCAAATCCCAGAGCCTGGCTCAAAGGCGATCGGCTGCTTCTTCCTCTACTGCTGGAATTAATCCGCGAGCTCACGACAATTTCTCTGACAGCTTGCGATACAGTATGTGTCACGGGTCTGGATAAAAGAGTTTAATGACCACTCATTTATGAGGAAAGTGTTGCCGAGCCACTAGAAAAAGTTTTTGCAAATTTTAACTGTAAAATGTGTATGGTGGTGACAGAGGCAGAAAGAGGAGGGGATTTTGCTGTCCCCTTTGTTACTCATCCTGACAGCCTGCACCCAACCTTACAAACGGAGGAGCTGGGACCAGCAGAAACAGGGGGATCTGAAGGCACAGGCCAGGAGAGACGGAGAGCAAGAACTAGACAGGGCAGGGCTTCCCTGGTGGCGCAGTGGTTGAGAGTTCGCCTGCCGATGCAGGGGACGCGGGTTCGTGCCCTGGTCCGGGAAGATCCCACATGCCGCGGAGCGGCTGGGCCCGTGAGCCATGGCCGCTGAGCCTGCGCGTCCAGAGCCTGTGCTCCGCAACGGGAGAGGCCACAACAGTGAGAGGCCCCACGTACCACAACAACAACAAAAAAAAGAACTAGACAGGGCAGGAGAGACCATCGCTGAGGGAAGATGAGACCAGAGTCCCAGGTAACAGCCCTGGGGCATCGGAGCAATCCTGTGTAGTTGGAAACCAATCCCAGCCTTGCAACTGCCTGAGCTGAGCTTGAATACGGGGAAAGTCACTTCTCTGGTCTACTCTACGTTTCCCTATTTATGCATTGGAAGCACTCCGTCAGCATCATTTCTGGCCTCAGAGGAGCTGCCAAGGGCTTATTTAATCCTCAGGCCAGCAGTGATGTGCCTGGTGCCTGCACTCGGCCCTCAGAATCCCTCCTGGGATAGCGCCTGCGAAAAGGACAGTATTTCAAACTATATTGTATTGTGTTTCTAGTTGTAGTCTTTCCAAAGTATGCCCTTGTTGCCTCCCAAACCTATTCTGCTAGCGCTCCTTAGACAGGCCTATGATAAAGGCAACAGGACCAGCCGCTGCAGTTTTGTAAAGAGTTCACATCCAGCTTGATGCCAACAAGTGTTTCCTTGGTGAGGCTGTAACTGCCGCTCTTTATATAATACTTTAAATACTGATCTAAACCCCCCAAGGGGAATATCTAGAGTCTTCTCATTCCTACAGACCTGAGTAACAACGGTAACACTCACTAATCACCGAGTCGTGTCCTGAAACCCAACCGCAACTTAGTGGGAGAGAGACTGTGTGAGTGACAGCAGGGAGGAGCCACGTGGTAGGAGCGCGGGTCACGCGGGGAGCGGCAGCGTTGGCTGCGACCTGGCTGTGGGGACCGGTCGACGTGGGCTGGTGCAGCCCCTGGCCAGAGAACAGCCGGCAAGGGCTGGAAGGGAGGTTCTGGCTGGGCTCTTTCATCCTCTCCCAGGGCTGAGTCACTTCTCGCAGAGACCCTCATGTGCCGAATTGGGTAGGCTGCCCCTCCTGATCGCTCCCACCAGGATAACGAGGACGCTCCTAAATACGTGATTATTCACGTACAATTTTTATCCCAGCAGCCAGCTTCTTCAAGCAGAGAGGAACAGATCACATTCCCATTTCTCCCACTAGAGGCAGGCTGTGAGGGACAAAACGTAGGGAAGGAGTCCAGCCCCTTCGCACCGGGTTAGCACCTGCCCGGCTAGATGCTCATGTAGCAACAGCTGCAGGGAAAGGCTTCCATCTTGGGCTTGGCTGTGGTTTGGAAGGTTGCAGGAAGCTTTTAACAGGTCTCCCCCTCAGCCCTGCCCCAGTGCATCCTCCATCCGACACCCGATACATTTTTAAAAGCACACACTCCAACAGTGGAATGCCCTTTAATTCAATTCAGCAAGCATTTACTGAGCACCTTCTGTTGAGCACATCCCAGGCGCTGTGCTCTTGGGGTGGGGTACACAGTGACGAGGAGCCCCAGCTTCTGACCTCAGGTACTGAGCACCGTCCTCCCCTCCACCCCCCACACCCCCCCAATATCTCTCCTCAGCTGTACTTCCACCCTCAGCTTCAGGCGGAAGACCGCGTGTCTCCTTGGGGACTTACTGCCTGTGCTTTCATGTCACCACTCCTGTGCTTCCATGTTCTCTCGCTCATCTGTCTGTCTTCCTTCCTTCCCTTCCCGTCTTCATTCCTTCCTTCCTTCCCGTCTTTCTTTCCTTCTCTTTTCTTTCTTTTTCTCTTTCTTCCCTCCTCCCCCCTTCCTTCCTTCTTTCTTTCTTCATTCCCCTTTTCCTGATTATTCTCTTCCCATCTTTCATGGTGGAAATGCTATGAGTCAGGCCACGCCATGAGATGCCCAAGATGAAACCGTGACAAGGAAGGACAAGAAAGCCTGAAGGCAAGGAAAGCACACACGAGAACAGCACATTCAGCAGGTGGGGGAGAGGATTCCAGACCAGCCCCTCTAGGAAGTGAGGGGCGGAGGTGAAGACTCAGGATGGAACACGGAGGAGCGTCCTCCTAAAAGAGAGCTGGGGGACCAGAGGCTGCCTGAGCATTTCTGGAGCTTTCCCTGGTGCAGCACAGGGAGGGAAGGGTGGTGTGAAAGCCACTGCACTGCACAGATGAAACCGAGCCCAAGGTTGCAGGAAGGCAGCTGGAGAGCTGTCTGCCTCAGGGCAGGAGAGACTGGGCACCCGGGTGCCCCCCGTCCTCCTATAGCTTTCCCCCCCGGAGCCCTGACAGCATGGCCCCGGCTCCCCTGGCAACTGTTAATTTATTCCCACCTCAGCCCACACCCCCAACGTGGGGTCAGGACTCTTCCTCAAACAGAGGCGGCACCAACGTGTCTTTGGGTCCAAATGCGTCCCAGTCGCCTTTGTCAGATTATGAAGGAGGCTTGTCAGATCCGGAGGGAAGCGAGCTCTCGGCAGCCTCACGAATTTGGCTTTAGCTGAATGTCATTTTTTGTTAGTTTTCTGCAATCCCCGTCCACAGGCCATGGAGCAAGAGAGAAGAAAGTGGGTCTGAACCAGAACACAGAACAGCCATCCATCCCTGGGGGCAGAGAAAGGTTGGCGGCCCTTCTCGGAAGGATGCACGTAGAAAAGTTTTACCTGTAGGCATAGATTAACTCACTTTTGTCTACTCAGTCCAATGTGAGGTGCATACTGAGTGGTAATGCTGTATTAATAACAAAGGAGTGGGCACATATACCTAAAAAGGAGACATTATAGTGGATTGGTGACTGTATATTGGGACTTTCAGAGTTCGAGCCACCAGTGGGAACCTTGGGAACTTTTCCTTTTTTGGTGGGGCGGGGGGTGGTCATTGTACTGATGGTTCCAGTGAGTGGGCCTCTTAGCTCTGGCAAGCGTCTCAGTAATCATGTGTGTGCTTGGCTCCCGGATATAAAGACTAGAACGTCTGAGGTTCAAACGTTTATTATGGGTTTAGAATATAATTTTTTACCCATACTGTGTGAGAGACACACTCGTGCTGAAGAACCAAGTGGTGTGCTGGGAAATCCTAGCCCTGACTCACAGCTTTGCCAATCTCCATGGTGTAAATACTCTCACCAGGTTGACGTCAGGCTGCCAACTGTGATCACTGACTGCGGAGCTGTGTAGCATTTCTACTGCACACACACAATCGACATAACCTCCCGAGTAAGAATCAAAGGCAGTAAACCGACTAGGGAGAGAGAAAAGCCGGCGTTGAGCACCTATTGCCTTTGTTTCGTAAGATAATTTATTGTGAGTTTCTAATGGTGTTTAATAACTGACCTGGAGAAGTCCTGACATTCTAGAAGCTGGCTCTGGTGACACTACCGGCTGTAGCGATAGCATCGTGACTCAGACTGGGCCAGGTGCTGGAGCCGGGGGGAAGCCCCCGTCCTCCTTGGTGGCAGAAGTGACGGGAAGGAGAGCTCGAAGCTGCAGGCAGCTGTGCTTTGTGCAGAAAGCCCACCGGCGGGAGTGAAGAACCAGGGCCACCTGCATAGAGATGCTAAGCGGGGGAGGGGGCGTCACAGCATGCCAGCTCCTGCGTCCAGCGGACACTCCGGTGTTCGCTTCCTCCCCGTGGTTGGCGCTGCGAGCTAATGAGGTCCTGATCCGTGCTCAGCACCACAGCACCGAGAGCTCTGGCAAACGTCCCCCCTGTGCCGTCTCACCCTTCACGCAAGGACTTCTGTGCTCTGAGGTCCAGCTGACGACACCCCCTTTCTGAAGCCTCCCTGACTGGTCCAGCCCCTGTAAACTCTTCTCTCCCCTCTGAAAGCCTGCAGTCCTTGGGTCTCTACCATATTACTTAGGAATGAGCTACAGTCTTGTGTCTCCGTAAGTGTGTTAATTCGGTTTCATGGCTGAATCTAGGTTAGTATTCAATAAACAGGTTTGGGCTCATTACTTAATTATGACTTAGAAACAGAAAAATGCAATACGTCCGTCTGGGTCTTCCAATCAACGACATCCTGCGGGCTCCATAAACCTCTCGCCAGGGTCACGTTGGACAGTTTGTGGTACGACGGCTCACTCCAGGCCCCGAGCGGTCACCCCACTCGCGCATTCGATGGGGCTCATGCTCTATGCAGCGACAGTGCAGGCGGCTGGCTCACGGGCTGACCCCAATCCTACCTCACTCCTTTCAGCAAGGAGGGAAGAGCCAGGAAGCATGGGGAGAGGGGGACTCATCTTTCGAGGTCTGGAGGGGACGGAGCAGGCACGGGCTCTATGAGCAGCGAAGGCAGTTTTGTGACCAGACTGGATGGGGGTTCATCAAGTCAGACCTCAGGTCTCTAGCCAAGTACGCCTGCCAGGGGCCTTCTGTGGAGGGTGTCACTTTACTCCCTGAATGTGGTCACCACTCCTTTAATGCCAAGAAAACAATCGTAAGCATCACACACACATGACTTTGATGTAAACGACATGAAAGAGAGCCTCTCCTTTCACATGTCCTGTCCAGTCAGGCACAGCCAGGAGTGTGAACGGCGTGAACGTGACCTCAAATGCAATGTCAGCAGACATGTGAGCCCTCCAAACAAACCGCACTTTTTTCATTATTGCCGAATTGATGCAGCTCCTTTCTTCCCTGAGAAAGACGACGAGCTAAACACACACACACACACACACACACACACACACACACACACACACACACACATTGTATTTACACAACACAGGATGAATGGCTGCAGTGTTTGCCCAGAGAACATTCCAACTAAATGTCCCATTAGACTGTCTGTCAAAAAAGCTCCTTGTAAAACGCAAAGTGGGGAGTCCTTAGGATAAAAGGCAGGTTAAGTATAAAACTAATGCCTGGGAGTGAACAGCACTGTAATACGTGTTGCCCGTGGCTTAAGATCCCCCACAAGGAGCAGGAAATGAACACGAGCTGGGTGACTAGCTCTGGGGACGGTCTAGGTCTGGGCACCTGCACTTGGACCAGTAAGGTGACCGACCTGTCAGTCTGCCTGGGGTGTCCCAATCTTGTCAGCGGGAGGCAAGCCGGGAAGGCCGCTCACCCTCCAGACCACCTGGGGCCAACGGGGGCCACACAGGAGGAAGAGGCAGATGGGGGAGAGCTTCCCCAACGCGCTGAGCCCTCGCCTCCCACGCCCCCCTGCCCAGCCCCTGCTCTACGGACACGTACCAGGTGAAGTGGTCGCCAAAGCAGGCCTCGTTTCTAACTCACGTTCCTAACCTCCTGGCCAGTCCAGAACATTTTTATTGCCGAAAGTTTTTGATTCTGTTGTCTTAAACACAGTGTGCTATGCTCTCCTCGACGTCTAAGTGATGCCACGCCAGCCTCTCCTTCCATCCCTGCCTAAGCACACCTGTACCTCGGTCCGTGCTTTATCTACTCTGTGCTCACTTTGTCTGAGACAAATCCTCGTATTCTTTTTGAAACTCTGAGGGTGGCCTCATCAGGAAGCCGTGGCCACACTCCCCTCGGCACCCAGACTGTGGCAGGCCCCCTGCACCCTACCTACCACGTGACTGTTCCCAACCCGAGTCCTAAAGCTGGAAGGGATCCTAGAGGTCCTCTGAGCAGCTCCCCCGGGAGGTCAGTGGTTTGAGCGCCTTCCCCTCCCTGAACGTCAGTCCCAGTCTCCACCGAGTTCACAGAAGGGACTCCCAGCTTCCCAAGGCTCCTGCTCTGTTCCTGGATGGTTCCTGCCATTAGTGGTCTTTGCACGTGTTTCTGGTCACTTTCCCCAGATGCTCAACTCCTACCTTCACAGGTTATGAGATACACCTGGGCCCTCTTCAAGCACCAACAGCCACGCAGCCTCTCAGGCCCGTCTCCCCGCAGCCCCCAGCCTCTCCTCCCACGATCGTCCCGCGTCCCAAGCGCATCAACCTCACGCATTCCAGGTATCAGAGCTCCGTTGAAAGCACGCTCAATCCCAGCCGTCCCACTCTTGGCTAAGTGGGGATTAAGGCAGGAATACCTTCACCTTAGATTTTTATAGCACAGTAAAATTTACTTCCCTCCTTTTACAAATGAAAAAATGAAGCCCCAGTCACCAAAGTGGCTAGGCCAGTGCAGTTATGTTAGGGGACACCTGAGCGGGTTACCCCTCCATGGCCCTAGACACAGGACGCTCATATCAAACCTCCAAAACAGCTTCATGGGAACCACCAGGGAGCCTAAGAATGTCGGAGAAGACCTACTCTGCACAGTGCTTTCCACAGGAGGTAGCCAGGTATTCTGAGATGGGAGAGTGGGATAGGATATATTTTAAAATATTGTGATAGAGCACCAAAGCATTTCTAGGATTTTTTTCTTCAAAACAAAATGTGGAAGTGGGGAAGACTTTTAATCTAATATCTGCCCTCCTTTCTGGAGAAGTGGGATAGGACCAGAGAAGGGATGCTCGAAAATGTTTGAAAAGCCTCCAATGCCATCTGGACCCAAGATACACTGAAATAGAGGAAAATATGGAAATTCTTTTGGCTATCAGTATTCCCTTTGCTTTGGAGCTTATTTCTATGAAGGCTGTTTCCCCCTTGCTTCTAACTGTGCTATTTAAATTCTATCTCCAGTATGCTGACAGCCAAACCTATAGGCTAAGGCAGTGGTCTTCAAATGATTTTGACTGTTTAAATTTTTTAAAAATATGCACAATTAGCATATGCAAATTTTATACACAATAAATTTTTGTTTTATATAATTTATAAAATATATACAATTTTTAAATTTTATCTATATATATAGTAAAAAACCATAAATTGGAAGCTCTAAGGTTTTGTGGTACGTGGGCATCTCACTGCTGTGGCCTCTCCCGTTGCGGAGCACAGGCTCCGGACGCGCAGGCTCAGCGGCCACGGCTCACGGGCCCAGCCGCTCCACGGCATGTGGGATCCTCATGGACCGGGGCGTGAACCCGTGTCCCCTGCATCAGCAGGTGGACTCTCAACCACTGCGCCACCAGGGAAGCCCAAGGTTTTTTTTTTTTATATCCTAACGGCTCGTCTTGTTTTCCTCCGAGGGAATACCCAGCCCACTTTGAAGATCACACCCAGCTGTCTCATGAAGTTACAAGGCACCAAAGTCAAACTTATAACCTAATTTGAAAGCTGTAACCTAAGTCACAAGTGCAATTTAATGCCTGCAAAAACAAATGGGCACCTTGGCTGAGAATTAATTTATTTATAAACCACATCCATGGCGAAGACACCTTGCTCCAAGGTAAGCACCTGCTCACACAACTCAGTATCACATTTGTATTCCTAAATCTGCTGTTTCTTTAATATGTCTTAATACATCTATTTGAGATTGAGTGATTAAGCTCTCTATTTAAAACACAAGGTCACTTTTTCTTAGGAAGAATCACACATATATCCTGTACTCATTATATTTACATGTATACACACACACATATATTTAAGATACAGAAATGGATTGTTACTCAAAATAAACAAGGCATGCTATAGCATAGTCCCATTACTCGTTTTTAAAACTTAAAAAAAATCCAGCATCCTCACCTATCGCTCTCCTTTCACTGAATCAGTTGCATAAAATGAGGCCATTTGTATATTTACCATGCTTCCAATCTCCGGGCATATCAACTACACAGCTGTGATATTTATTGATGAATTGAGCTAATAACACACTGATGTAATCATCAACTCTCAATGCCAATATTTCTCCCCCTATGTAAACAAAAGGGTGTTGACACAAAAGGCTAATTTTGTCACAAGCTTTACGTGGAGAAGGTCAGCAAAGTAAACACCCAATCCTAAACAAAAGCGTTCCACTAAGAACTGAGCCGGAGTGTAACACTGATCTGGAAGAAAAGACGCTGGATCTGAAGGGAGCCGGCGAGTCGGCTTCCGGGATCCTCCAGAATGAAAGATCCAGGTGTGCGCAGGCCAACGGAGCACACCGCCTGGGCCAGATGACTTCATTCCTGTTACTTCTTTACGCAAAGCAAGGAGAGGAAGAAAAGATTTGTGACCCCCTTACGGCCGGAGAGGTTGTTACTAAGACAGACCTGAGCATTGCATTACGGGCAGGGAATTCCCTTACCCCATTCATTCACCTTGGAGAACTTCTTCCAGGTTCGAAGGACAGTTTCATTCGAGATTTCCTAGGCAGACGGCTTTGGTGATTAGCCAAAGCAGTTCTGGACTTAGAGAGAGAGTATGCAGAGAGATAAAAATAAATACCAGTTGAAAATACACGGAACCCCGGATTAAAGAAACCTACAAGCCTTCGTCTCCATTCATCAGAAGATCTGCCCCACAGGCCAGCCTGGACACACACGTGCTGGTCACTGGCTGGACCAGTGGGACTGCTGCCTCCAGATGAGGCTTCTACACTTGGCCACCTTCCTCCACGTCCAGTGTCACCAGCCCCACTTCACTCATGGGAGATCCCTGATTTTAAGCAGCAGGAAATAGGGATTCTCTGGCTTGGTCCATAAGTAAAAAGCAAGGTCTTCAGTCTGTATAATCTCTCATTCCCTGTATTGCCAGTAAAACAATGGGGGGAAGCGGAGCAGAAGCCAAGCGAGGGGGGGAGGAGGGAGAAGGGAGAAATAGCATCACTCGTGTCGGTGCCATACAATGGCCTTCACTCTGCACTTCACAGGCACAGTGGGAGAAAAAAGACTTAGAACGCAGACTGTATTGGTTTTCTGGAGCTGCTGTAACAAAGTACCCCAAACTGGGGGCTTATGAAGGGAACCCTCCAGGGTTCTGGAGGCCAGAACCCGAGATCACGGTGTGGGCAGGGCTGCTTGCCTCTGAGGCTGCAGGAGAATCCACTCTGGCCTCCCCCCTGGTTTCTGGTCTCAGTGTCTTCACATCGTCTTCTTCTGTGTCTGCTGCCTCTGTGTCCACGTTCCCCCCTTTTACAAAGACACAGTCACCATGGATCAGGGCCATCCGATTTATATATATATAAATTTATTTATTTATTTTGGGCTGCGTTGGGTCTTCATTGCCGCGCACGGGTTTTTCTCTAGTTGCGGTGAGCGGGGGCTACTCTTCGTTGCGGTGCGTGGGCTTCTCACTGCAGTGGCTTCTCTTGTTGGGGATCACAGGCTCTAGGCACGCGGGCTTCAGTAGTTGTGGCACACGGGCTCAGTACTTGTGGCTCACGGGCCCTAGAGCGCAGGCTCAGTAGTTGTCGCACACGGACCCAGTTGCTCCGCGACATGTGGGATCTTCCCGGACCAGGGCTCGAACCCGTGTCCCCTGCATTGGCAGGGGGATTCTTAACCACTGCACCACCAGGGAAGTCCTGGGGTTTCTGCTTTGGTCAGTTGACAGCCAGTTACCTGCACTCCCTCTGGGAGGTGATCCCCACCTGGTACTGATAAGGGTGAATCTGCAGACCTTCAGAGAGAATACCCAGGTCCTGGGTCGCGACTCCCCAGCAAAGGTACCAGGAGGTCCACACTTCAGCGGGATCAAAGATAGCCATGGGAAGGGTCAGGACCAGGGGCCTGGGGACAAGCTACCAAAGACCTTTTCTGACATCTTGGGGGTGATAACTATTGTGACAAGTGAAGGAGTCAAACCTGCTCATAACAGAAAAGAGTGAAAAGTCAGCTTGGACTCAAATAAGAAAAAGCAGCCGTGCCATTAATCACGCTGGGAAGATATGGAAGAGCCGGCTGCCAAGTGAACAGCTCGTATTATTTCTCCCAAGGTCACTCTGGAAAACGCCACAGCGACCCCCTCCTTGATGGATCACTTTCTTACCAAAGACACCCTGGACTGGCCTTGTATTTTCCTGGCACAGGGGGACACGCAGCTGTGGCCCTCGCCTCATGACACACACAGCGATGTGTCTAATCCCCGCTTCTCCTGGTCCTGCCGAGAAACAGAAACCTCAGGAACACCAATCCCTCCTCCCTTGTCTTAGACACCCCCTCCCCCTTTCCCCCCAACCCCGGCCAGGATCTATAGCTATGTGGATCCTCTGGGTAAAAGGGGAGGATTGCTTCCCCAGGGCCTGCTCCCAAGGGAGCCATGTGCCTCTGAGAAATCCCCCGCCAAATGGATCAACAACAACTTCCGTCTGGAAAGCAGCTTACGGAGGAAGTCCAGCAACAGATCCCGGGGGGCTCCTGGCGGTGTTCGCTCATCAGGAGTTCCCTCCACCCTCCCCGGTGAGGGGGCCCCCTTCCATCTCCACTTCCACTTCAGCTGCTCCAGTGCTGTCCCCCTCTTCAGGGTGACTGACCGGGGACCAAGTCTGGGCGGGGAGGCACTGAGGACACCTGATGCCCCCCTCACCTCTCCCGCTCTCCGTCTCCCATCCAGGACTCCCGGTCCCCGACCTACTGCCTCCCAACAGCTACGGTCTCCCCTGCCACACCAGCACCAGCTAGTCTCAAAGAAAGGAAACCAATACACGCCGAGAATCGGGAACTCATATCAGGACCTTTAAAAAACAATTCTCATCCTGCTTCATGAGGGACTATGGTAGGAGAAGCGTTCTTCAATTTCGAGTGAGACAAAAGAGAGAAATACACAAAAACAGCCAAATTCACACTATGGGAGATGGCCTCGTACTAAAGCAGAGCTGGCCAGACGGCCCCAGGGACCAGCCTGTAGCCCAGGAGAGTCAGATTGATGGTGTGGTCGCAGTTGCGGGGAGCAGGGGGCTGCCCCAAGGACGAGAGGGACGCGGAAGCACCTTCAGTGAAGTCCAGTTCCCACTGGGGCTCCGGGGAGGGCGTCTGTCAGTCACGCTGCTGAGCGCGCCCTTGGGTCACAACTCGGAAGGGACTTCTACATCCTGGGGTCCGTTATTGTCACAGCAGGAAAACTGACATCTGTTTCAAGGGAGGACCCGTGGGCGGTATCATAGGCGGTGAAATGGAGCTTGCTTCTCGGTTCATGCTCAACCACTACCTACTACAAAGAAAGTAGCCAATAACCTTCAGGTCAGGGCGGGGGGACACGGAAGAGAGAGGTGCTGAAAAGAGAAGTAAGTATCTCCCAAGGGCAGAACCGAAAAGAACTAAAGTCTTTACCAGAAAAAGATTGGAATCTTGGTCAATTCCACTCCCACTCCTTTATTCAAATGTAGTTCATTTTTTAAAGTTACCTAACCGGGTTAACTGCCATAATGAGAAGACACCCTTGCCTGTCTCCCACCTCCCATCCCTTCCCCCAACCCCCCCGCAATGCTCCTTCCCTCCATAGACACAAATTCCGGTTTTCATCCTAAATCTGATGTGCTTTAAACAGTTCACAAGGCACTTCTGTACACGGCATCTCATCCTGCTTTTTCAACCGGTCATGGTGACCCGTCCCGCTACTCTATGCTGAACTCAGAGGGTTTGCGTGGCTTGCCCAAGGGGACAGACAGCCTGTAAACAGGAGGGCAGCATGTCCTATGGTGCATCGCAGCACTCCAGACTCTGACCCCTCCTCGCCACCACATGGCCTTGCCCATTAGAGGCACCTAGTGGACCTGTGGATTGGACGGCCATAGAACCCATGAGCATCACGGTCCAGAAAGAGTAAGTGGGAGGCTTAACGCACGGAGCTGGTTAGCAACAGCACGGAATTTGGAAGCAAGGCACCAGGGCTGGTGGGTGGATGGGCAGTGTCTCCATGCAGTTCTGTGTCCCAGGTCCTCCACGGAACAGTAAGGTCAGTTG
Source organism: Phocoena sinus (assembly GCF_008692025.1). NCBI lineage: Eukaryota > Metazoa > Chordata > Mammalia > Artiodactyla > Phocoenidae > Phocoena > Phocoena sinus. The sequence goes on along the minus strand of NC_045774.1, from coordinate 7,107,298 downwards.
TAGTCCTCCCCAGCACCCTCCCCTTTTAAAAAACTCTGCCATTAATAGATTCTCCGAATTCTTCCCTGCTTTCTAAAACCCACAGTGTCAGAGCGGAAGGAAAACAAGGCAGCTGGTCTTGGCCACCTTTCCCAAGAGATTAAAGGACACATGCTGCGCGAGGGAAGGTAATACAATTCTACTCGGCTTCTCGTAACCTTCTTCCTTCTCCACACCTTGCAAAAGCTCGCTCCATGCCCCCTTCCTCATCCAGCATGCTAAGCCAGCCTGTCTTAGCCTCCTGGGCCCACAAAGCTAGGCGAAAAGGAAATACAACAACCCTCCCAAAGTCAGCCACCTAGATCAAATAAACTTTCAAATTGTTATTCCTGATGGCGGTCCTGGCCACCAGACTAAGATTCTCTGCTGTGTGTTTCATGCTGGAAACCGTCTCTATTTGTCATTTACATCAGAGTGGCCTTTTACACACCAGGGCTGGTGCAACAGCAAGCTCTTAACATTTTTTTTTACTTTTTTTTTTTTTTTTTTTTTGCGGTACGCGGGCCTCTCACTGCCGTGGCCTCTCCCGCTGCGGAGCACAGGCTCCGGACGCGCAGGCTCAGCAGCCATGGCTCACGGGCCCAGCCGCTCCGCGGCATGTGGGATCTTCCCGGACCGGGGCACGAACCCGTGTCCCCTGCATCAGCAGGCGGACTCTCAACCACTGCGCCACCAGGGAAGCCCCGCTCTTAATATTTTGTTAAAAAGGGTGACGTCACGGCTCTATTAGTAAAAAGTGGGCAGGTGATGGAGGGGATCCAAGTCTCTAGGAAACAATTTTTTTCTTAAAAATCAGCTGCAAATGATGAATGCTACTGGTTTTCTAAGCTTTACAGTGATTCATTAAACCCCATGAAGAGTTTTTATCTTAACTCAGAGGGAAGGGGAAGAGAGTGAAAGCAAACAGAAGGGGTCTGACCATCTCTTATTCCAAGCTGTTAAATATTAAAATATTTAATATTAATGATAGCCCACGCGCTGCAGCCTCTGATGGTCAACAGCTCAGTGGATCATTGTCTCTTACGTGTCTTTGGTTGTTGCCGTGAAACACTCAGGGTATAAGGAAATCTATTAACTACAGAGGACAAGTTCCGAGAGAGAGAGGAGAACAGCTTTGTATCTAACACACGCTGGGATACCAGAAATGGAGAAGCCGGGGAAGGCATGGGGGAGCTTTCCTCACTGCAGTGAGTGCCACAGCCAAACCCAGGATGCACTGCCTTGTCCTTCTCCTCCAGAGAGAAGCCCTCCCCCGCCTTCCCTCTTCAGGTCGCTTCTGCGTCTGCTCAGCCCAAGCCCCTGGAAGCTTTCATCGGGGGCAGTAGGCACACGGCACCGTGGGACGTCCCGAGATAGGATGTGCCTGGATGGATGTGCTTCTGAAGCTTTTGTGAAATTTGATGGCCTGCCCTCCATTTCACCCTGGGTGGGGAAATGCCAGTGGCTTGCATGGTTATGTTTCATTTGGAATCATTTAAAATAGTTTAATTAATTTATCATGTTGAAAAATCCACCTTGCTTTCTGAATCTGTTCCCCATCTTAATTTCCACCAGAGGCACATAGGCTACGGTGCCCTTAGAAGAGTATTGACTCGGCCTTGCTGTAACCTTGGTATGTCTTCACCATCTACCAAAAGCGAAATAGAGTACTCTTAGGAACTCTGGTCCTAAATCCTGTCTCTTATTTCTTGACTCCAAATGAGAAAGTCAGTGCTTAACCACCTCTTTGAGATTTAAATAGGGGTTACGACAGGGCAAATACACATGATTTCAAATTACTAACTGACAGATGTGGGAATCTCCATAGGTGTGTACAAATCATACAAGTGCAGGTTTTGATGAAATATGCAATCAGCATTGCTTTGTTAAATTTAAGTTTTCTTTAAATAGACACTTAAGTGTAGAAAGACACTTAAAATTATAAAGTAAATCTCAGGCTATTATCTCCTTCTCTTGATTATACAAACTCTTTTCTCCTCAAACAGCTACAATCCAGGTTCTGGCCATCTCCTACTGCTTCTGCCCTGCGCTGAAAGATTGTTTCCTTTTCTATACCATGGGAGATGTCTAAATACTAGAAACAATGTTATGGTAAAATTATGACAAAGAAATCTGCATTACCCACGATTGCGTTGAACGAGTGGCTGCACCCAATAGGCCATAGGTACATGGATTAAAGATACATTTTTTGTAACTGTGACTTTATGATCTCATGAACATTCTCAAGACATTTATGTAAAACACTACAATCCAAGACATAGTAGGTCTAGCACACAAACCACATCATAAACAGTATCAGACACATCTGCCAGTTCTGAGCTGGTGACAGAAATGACAAATAAGGACGTTTTTATCATTTGTTCCTCACAAGGTCGTACTTTGAAGTTTCAGAAACAACTCACTGAATCAGTAGTAATCCCTTTGGATAACGGTATGCAGCTTGTATTATTTTAATTCAAATTTAAATCTGATTGCTTCACTTTAAGGGTTTCAAAAGGATATCTATAATTTTGGACTCTTGGCGTAATCTAAGGTAGCTGAGGTTTTTAAATTGCTTAATTTGAAAGAGCTCATTTTCCAAAATGTATTCACACTCCTATATGTAATTGGTAATGATGTACACTGCATTCTGTGCTGTTGAGATTAGGTACAGATTTCTGGGCGATCAACACCAAACTCATCTCTAGACATCCCAATACTCAGATTCATCTTGTATCATTTTCATTTTTGAAATTCAGGCCAGTTGAATTAGTCATGTTTAAAATAGTCTAATATAATCACACACACACACACACACACACACACACACATGAATGTATATAAAACTGGAGAAATCTGAAAAAGGTTGGTGGATTATGTCAATGTCAGTTTTCTTATTGGGGTATAACACTGTAGCCATGCAAGAGGTCACCACTGGGGAAAACTGGCTGAAAGGTACATGGGATCTCTCTGTATTATTTCTTACAATTGCATGTATATCAATTATCTCAAAAATTTAAAGAAAAGAAGCAAGGAAGACAACAATACATTATATCACCATTTAGTTTTTTAAAATATGTATATGTCTTATGTATCTATACATATACAGACTTACCTGCATACATGTACAAACATAAGAGCCATGCATACATATGTCTCTGTATGTGTGTACATGTCTTTCTATATATGTGTGTATATATATGCTACTTCTGTAAGGATAGCTAAGAAATCACTAATGCTGGTTGTTCCCAAGGAGGAAAACTAAAGCAACAGAATGCTTATTTGCTTTTCACAGGATACCCCTCTGTGCCTGTTGAATTTCGTGCTATTGGCATTACTCATTCAAAAATAATTCTTTAAGAGTGAGGACAAAATAGACATTTCAAACCTAAAACAAACAGAAACAAACCAAAGAATCTTAGCATACACTAAAAGCCTTAGTGAACCCATGTAAGAAGTCCTAACTGTGACACACACACACACACACACACACACACACTGGCAGTGAAGATGCAAATAGAGAAACAAGTCTCTTACGGCTGGAGATGCAGTAGGACAGCCGGCAGTTGATCTTCCGGAAGAGCTGCTTGTTAATTGGCCAGAGGAGGAGAGTGAAGAGCTGAAGGGTGTTGATGATGAGCCCCGAGGCGATAAACACGTAACAGAAGATGAGATGGCACAGGAACTGAGACTTCAGCAACGCGATGAGGTCCATGCTGGGTGGGCCCTCCTCCGCCGAACCACAGACGCCCACCGTAGAACACGTCCAGAGGACAGGACGGCCGGGACTCAGGAAAACACCTGAAACACACACCGACGTCAAACGTGAGAGAAAATATTATCTGCTCTTATAGGCAGGGGAAAAAAACTCTTAGAAGAAACTATACTCTCGAGATTAAACACATTCTACAAGGAATTCCCTGGTGGTCCCGTGGTTAGGATTCCGAGCTTTCACTGCAAGGGGCACGGGTTTGATCCCTGGTCAGGGAACTAAGGTTCCCCGCAAGCCAAGCGGCCAAAAATTTAAAACACGTTGTACATTCGTTGATTTATTTTTATTTCAAAAACTTTTTTGAGGAGGAGGGAATGAGGCCCACAGAGGTTAAGCAACTTGGTCAGGGTTCCACAGGCCTCACCGCTAAGGAGAGGCTGGTGGCCAGAGTCCGCATCTCTGGACCTTCCCTCCTGCCAGCCTACTGCCCCCAGCGACCCCTTCACACCTCCCTCCACTCATCATCTCCAGATCTCAGTCCAAATGGCACTTCTTCTGGCAAGACCTCCCCGAATGCATGCCTGCCCGGGGGAGGCTGGGGGCCACCCCTGGGGTGGTGTTCGGAGGGGGTGGCCCAGGCGGCACCCTCTGCCGTTACTGTGTTACTGCTTCGCCTGTTCGCCTTCCTCCACTGGACCGTCACTCCTCCGGGGCACACGACTATTCTGAAGATCATCCCTGTCTCCCCCAGCCTTGAAGCAATCACTGGCACAGAGTTGGAACTTAATTAGAAATACATATATGGGACTTCCCTGGTGGCGCAATGGTTAAGAATCTGCCTGCCAATGCAGGGGACACGGGTTCGAGCCCTGGTCTGGGAAGATCCCACATGCGGCGGAGCAACGAAGCCCGTGCACCACAACTACTGAGCCTGCGCTCTAGAGCCCACAAACCACAACTACTGAGCCTGTGCCCCATAACTACTGAAGCCCGCGCACCTAGAGCCCGTGCTCCACAGTAAGAGAAGCCACCGCAGTGAGAAGCCCGTGCACCGCAACGAAGAGTAGCCCCCGCTCGCCGCAACTAGAGAAAACCCGCCAGCAGCAACAAAGACCCAGTGCAGCCAAAAACGAAATAAATGAATGAATAAAAATTTTTAAAAAATACATATATATTTGTGGAACGATTTAATGAAGGGAAACAAGGGATGAACTTTGAGATATCAGTAAACACAAATAACCAACTATGAAGGCAAGAGGAACACGCCACCACACTCCTGACACACACACACAGACACACACACACACACACACGTGCGCGCACACATGCACCCTTAAGAGTTCTAAGATTGAACAGAAACTCAAAACATGCACAGCGGCCAGACTCACGGCCCTGTCATCAGTCTCCAACCCCAGAATGGAATAATGAAATAACTGTCCAGTTTGGCAAATTAAGCCTTTGAGGAACAGCCTGGAGGCAGGAGGTTCAAATACTCTGCTGGAGCGTGATGCGTAGCAGGCTAGCTTCTCCCAGAAGCAGAACGTCATTGCAGACGACCTCAGGAACAGCTCCAACGGCAGGACGACCTTTCTAACAGTAATAGTGAAGAGACCCTAGACGTCATTACAATCTTTATGGATAATACTGTCCCGCAAAAAATCTGTATGACAGTAGCACATATATGATCTCATTTTAAGCCTCAGATGAATCCATGAGTATTATTATTATCCCATTTTTCGGAATAAGAAACTGAGATGCCCCATAGGTTGGGCGATTTGCCTGAGGTTGCCACCATCAGTAACTGACCTTAAGATTCAGTCTGACGGGGCTTCCCTGGTGGCACTGTGGTTAAGAATCCGCCTGCCAATGCAGGGGACACGGGTTCGAGCCCTGGTCCGGGAAGATCCCACATGCCGCGGAGCAACTAAGCCCGTGCACCACAACTACTGAAGCCTGCACACCACAACCACTGGGGGCCACTCGCCTACAGTCCATGCTCCGCAACAAGAGAAGCCACGGTAGCAAGAAGCCCGTGCACCACAACAAAGAGCAGCCCCCGCTCGCCGCAACTAGAGAAAAGCCCGCGCGCAGCAACAGACCCAGCGCAGCCATAATTAATTAATTATTTTAAAAGTGCTTAAAAGGATTCAGTTCTGACGTCCGAGCTCTTTCTCCTCCAGCTCTCTGGGCGACTTGACCCCTGGGGTGTGAGGTGGGGCTTCTCCTGGGCTCAGAACTCCCCTCCACAGAGCAGCCCAGAAAGGAGCCCAGGGCAAAACCAGTGCAGCGTTCAGTGAGGTTCATAGTCCCAAACTAGGCGCAGAGTTGGGGACACGGGACTCGCTTCTGGGACTCCTAGGCTGGTTTTGAGGACAGTCTTGGGCATAAGGACAGTCACAAGGTGCATTCCTGTAAAACATGACCCTCGCTTAGACTAACTGGAAGGCACCTGTGATTCCTATGTGTTTCTGAGACGAGGGAAATAGAAAGTACCTTTGGCCTGATTTCTCTGAAGTCAGCTCAGCTCAGCTGAGACCATCTATCTCCCCAGAAGCCCTGCTCTCTGGCACAAAGCCAGGACGCTGCAGGGGCTGAAGCAGCCCTTCTTCAATGTTTTTCAGAAAGCACTGCCCTGGGACACCTCCAAGTTGTCAAACTCTTTACTTAGTTTCAACACACCCAGTCTCTCTCGAAGGCACAGACATTAAGCTGGTAGCTCACCTCAATGCACTTGGCTTTTAGGAGCTACATGAATAGGAGTGACACACGTCAGCAGCAGCTATAGTCTGAGGTGGAATATTCACGTGCTGTATTCATTTGTCCTTGGATTAGCCTCTAAAAGCTTCCAGACACTCTAGGCCAGAAGAAGTGTGATTCTTCACTAGGTTTCTGGGACCTAGCGTTTGGAAAGTATTTGACAAATCCTTTGCTTTGCTGACTTAACACTAAGAAATGGAAGTCAGCTGGTACTGGAAACGCAGGGGATTGAATGCCGCCTTCCTCGGTTTCCTGTCAGAAGTAGGGCATGACGAAGAAAAAGTAAGCTTTTCTTTTTTTCCTTGTTTAAGTCCAGGGACCAGCATGCCCTTTAGTAAAACCCTTGCTAGTACTGCATGAACCAGGGGTCGAACACAACGTTGGTGAGCTTTAGGAGTCACGAGGGGGGTCACAGACAGGCGAGCCTTGGCTGGCTTTGTTCTGCCCCAGACCCCCTTCCTAGACTGGTGTGGGTTTGGAGTTCAACTGTCTGGGTTTGAAGCTCTGTTATACCCCTTACTGGTTGCGTATCCTCAGGTAAATTAACTTTTCTGAATCTCGGATTCTTTATCTACAAAAAGGGCTAATAGATTGCGATCAAAATTCCAAGGAGGCTACTGTTTTTTGCAAAACTTTAGTTGATTCTCAAATTGATATTCAAGAGCAAAAACGACAAGAATAGCAAAGGAAATGCATGATGAACAATAAGGTAAGAAGTGCTGCGAGTTTATGAAACAATTTAACTGATTATTAAAAGAGAGACAAGGCTAAACTTTTTGCGGGGGGGTGTCTAGTGGGTGAATATGTGTTGCATGTCTTAAGTTTATTCCAGATAGAAGTTTGGGGGGACCATCCTCCCCTTCTTGACTAAAGGCAAGCTTTCTCTCTAATGTGGTGATTTGCCAATTCGCTACCATACTGAGGAAAGATGGTGTAAAGATCTGACCAGTGACAAAAACAGGTAGAGAGAAAGCATTTTAAAATTCTTGCCTTTTCCTCTAATTTTTGGTGGAAGGATTACAGGTGGTTTCTCTTTTCTTGCCCGTGTTTTATTGTTCTTTTCTATAACGAGAATGAGATTCTCCCCCTTCCTGGGCACAGAGCTGGATGGACGCATCTCCCAGCATCCCTGCCATTGGTTAGATGTGGTCAGAGGATGGAGCACACGGGATGATGAAGGTGGTCCCTGAAGGCTGCTTGCAAACTTGATGAGGAAGAACCACGGGGTGGGCTCACCCTGTCAGGTGAGCGGAAAGGTGGAAATCCAGCCCATCAGCAACAGACCAGAGAAATTCTGGAACGTGAAGGCAACCTGAGACCACCTTGAATCCAAGCATAGCTGACGGTGGGGGTGACGCAGGTCAGATGCTAGAGGGTGAGGGACGTTGCAGGAACGTTCGAATCTGGCAGTCCTGGCTAGAAATCCAGGCTTGGCCGCTGCCTAGCTCCATCCCTTACTGAACTTCCACAGCCCCCAGCTTCCTCCTCTGCGAAACCAGAACGAGACCGCCAACACAAGGTTGCTGCAAGGCTCACGTATAATAAAGCGTCTGAAACACTTAACACGAGGCCTGGAACACAGGGAGCTCACAATAATGGGAGAATTTTTCTCTCATTTCAAGAAAAGAAAGAAGGAGCAGCTAAGATGTATTACTTTGGCATCCCTGGGAAAGCCAGTGAGATATAAATCAGTTTTCCTTCTCACTCCCTATCTACTGATAGGGCCTGATGTTTTCTTTAATTTACCTTGAAGTGTGTTAAAACATTGCCTACTCCATTTGTTTTCATTCTAATCTGTCCTTTACTGCTAGTGACTCTGAGATGGGAAGTGATGCGTTCACCAAAACTCACATGGATGGTACCCTTTTAACCAGGTAATGACCTTGGCAAAGCATGGAGATGACAAAGGGACTTCGGAATAAGGGAGGGTGCCAGCCGGCAGGATGCTTTCATTACCCTTGTGTTTCCCACGCAGATTTCTACCCTGAAACTGGGCAGATGCAGAGAAGCTGGCGTGCACACACCGGTGGAGCTTTGCTACCTGGGACTCCTGCAGGGTGAGGGGTGGGAACGCAGATGGCGTCAGCGGAAACATAAACATATAAAAGCAGCCCAGAATCTCCCCATGGGAGAATTCAAGGTGCATCCTTCCCTAAAGACGCGGCTTCAACGTAAAGCATCAAATTAGAGAACCAACGGGAGGACCTGAGTTACGACTTCGGTCTTCTGCCCTAGTCAATATTCTGCAACTATTAAATAAGCACGAGCTTCAGACACACTCAGGAAGAGACTAAACCTGAAACGGGATGAACTCTTCCACTAGGTTGTTTTTAAAGATTTTGGTGGGGTTTTGTTTTGTTTTTTTTTTTTGTCTTTTGTACATTTACATGACAGAATTAAACCAGGTCAGGGTTTTAGAGGAAGCCAAAGCTTCCTTCCAAAGAAATCACTCCAAGTGGAATTGCTAAGATAATGCCCGAGATCAATTTAATACCATCACTGAAATCTATACAACCCATTATTTAGGCTCTTTTAATCCCAAACACCAGAACAGGGTTCACAAAACAGAAGAGAGATCTAACAAATGCTAATTGAAACGATGCTACTTTTTATATTGCAAACTAAAACTGATAATACGCCATTTTAAAAGAGCTGGGGTAAGACGGACTCATTCTCACAATGAGAACCACCACACAATCTTTTTAGAAAGCAACGTGGCATACACAGAAAGACCTCAACATCTTCACACCACTTGATTCCGTAGGCCAACCTCTGACCATCTCTCTCAAGGATAAAACCAGCTTTTAGAAAATTCTCTCTGCACCAAGATATTCAACCAGTATTATTTGTAAGCACCCAAAGTTAGAAAACCATTTACCTTTCTGACATGAGGAAACAATCAAGTGAATTATGGGAAACTCACACAATCGAATGAAGAAAGTATCACTATAATAGGTTTGTAGTAAGATGGAAACATTTTCATTATGATATTGGGAGATGAAGGTCACCGAATTATAGAGAGAGAGAATAACCACAACTCAGAAAAACACTACCGGTAGTTATCTTTCTGTGTGTGCGCACACAACTCAAGTAGGGCTGGCTGGTGGACTTTGTTTCTGGACGAATACTTTTGGCCTGTAAGGCAGAGAATGCCCAGGCACAAAGGTGCCTTGCGGGAAAGGGATGTGGATGCGGTCCCAGGTGAAATGAGTGGCGGGCTGTTCCAGTGGTCCATCTTCCAGATCTCGAAATCTACTTTAGGTTAAATAAATTTAGCAAAATCTCCAAGAGGGCAGCAACGAACTTGTGGCAGCCCGAGGCAGCCACTTAGCACTTCCTCCTGAGAAACATGGATAAATTTAGTTTTGGATTCCCGGGAGTTACACTGGCCCAAGGCCCAAAACAAAACACGAGAGAAAGTGTTCTAGACTGAATTTAACCGTCTCTTACTAAAATATTCCTCAATTAAAAAATTATCATTGTCTAATGGGTTGGCAGAAGCCTCTGTAAAATTAGCTTATTTTAAAATTTGATGGAACAGTCCTTTGTCTAATACCCCTGTACCATATATGAAGTCCATTAAAACAAAAACTCCAAAGAAGTCATAAATCATACTCAACTACTTCATTACATCCAATAATAAATAACCCTCAGTCTCTCTCCAAAATCTAATTTTAGGATAATAAAAATGTAAGTCTATAGAAAACTGAGGTTAAGTTTATGTTTAACAGTTGCTTCTGAGCAGCTTATAAGAGAAAAAGAAATTCCTAAAGAGTTTTAAATCTAATCCAAGGAAACCAGGATCAGGTAAACCCAGAGGGATAACCTAGGTAACTTTTCCTGTCATAAGAAAAAACAAAGATAAAGGAAATTAAATGAGGTATTCTCCGAGGCCTTTTGTAGCTCTGACAGCTACAAGATTAAAATATCTAGAGTTAAACATCAGGTCTTCTGAATGGTACCCAGTGCAGCAGAATAAGTCCGCTGAATGTTTTACACGCACATTGTCTCATTAACTGTCACAAAAACCTACTATGGAAGGTACTGTTATCCCCATTTTACAGATGAGGAAACTGAGGTTTAGTGAGACCAGGGAACATGCAAAAGTCAAATAGAGAGTAAACTAAGCTCAGGTTAGGCTGCCTTTAAGACAGGAAGCCCAAGGCAGCTAGACTCCACAGGAACGTGGCCTTATTTCATGAACTTGGTTCCATATTTCACCTCCCGGTTCCCTGTCTGACTGTTGGGGTGATCGTGAGTTTTTGAGTCACTGCCCCACCAGTCAGTCCTGCAGAGACCCAGTCATGCCCTCCTTCCAGGTAGAAGGTCTGCCATCCCCAAACCCCAATCCAGCTCTCCCACGGTCCCTGGGATCGGAGGGCTCTGACCTCACAGAGTTGGTGCAGTCGGAGCGAGCTGGTGCCTAGCTGCATTTCCAACAACCAAGAATGTGTGAACTATTTTATAAGATACTCAGTGGAAAATATATTTTTAAATTATGTTCGATCTCTGGAAGTTTCCAAAAAATTTTATGAAGGACTTTTATGAAGTCCTGATAAAACTCGAATATCATGAAATCGTGAAACCCAAAACTGAAATGAAATAAGGAAAATTAATCTTCCAAGTGGGGAAGCAGACACATTTCTGCTTTAAATGAGTCTACTCCAATTAATCTTGAAACCTTTTCAAAAATGGAAGACTGATGGAGGTTGCACGGAGATCGTTATAATCTTCACACCATTATTGCTGCCACGTGGTATGGCCATCAACTCAGTCACACACCTGTGAAGGCTGAAAATACATGGAGGCTGAGGAAGAGGAAGGGGCCGCTCTCGCCTCCCCTCCCATCCAAGCAGGGAGATGGCCTGCGACCAGCTCAGGGCCTCCAGGAGCAGGCGTGAGGTACATGCATCGCCAGCTGGCACCCGCAACAAAAAAGAGAGCTTTATTCAGTGTAGAATCCACCTCCTACTCCAGTCCTACCGTCACCAAGGCAACACGGTCAGGACAGCGGGTCTCATCACACTGCCCACCTCTCTCCTTCCCACGTGGGTCGTGACAAAGCCGTGTGGCCAAGGCACGCCACCTAAGGGGAACCTCGCCAGGTGGCCGCTGGTGTCAAGCCCATCTACCTACTGTGTGACCCTGGGCGAGGAACCCGTCTTCTCTGAGCCTCAGTTTCTGCATCTGTTTAATGGAGGCAATAATCCGGTCCCCAGGGGTGTTGTGCTGATGAGAGGCTGCAGCCAGCTCAGGCCTCAGGAGGGCACTCCTGGGTACCAGGGTCCACCGGGGCTCCCAGAGTGCCTGTGACATGCCCCTCCTTCAGCTGCTTCTCCCACGTGTCCGCGCCCCAAAACCAGCTACCATCATTTTTTACTAAACTTTCCGCCTGTGGGTCTCGTGATCCATTTCTTTTGTTTGTTTTCGTAAGACTTTCCTCATTGGAACATGTTTTTTCGGACATCCGCACAATCCAGGACGCCTCTGAGCCCAAAGTGCCTTGTAAGGCTGCCCCAAAGTCCACTCACAAGTTTTAAAGAAGGGATCACGTCTCCATTCCCAACCTAAAGGAAGACAGTTCACAGTCACCTGTTCTGAGGCCCTCTTTATAATGATGGGTAATACCTGTTAGTTCCCATAGAAATTATATTAAAGAAACGAGTTGAAGAAAACAGTATGAAGGTGCCTCAAAACACCAAAAATAGAGTTGCCATATGATCCTGCAATCCCACTCCTGGGCATATGTTCGGAGAAACTATAATTTGAAAATATACACGCATCCCTACGTTCACAGCAGCGCTATTTACAATAGCCAAGACATGGAAACAGCCTAAATGTCCATCAACAGATGAATGAACAGAGAAGTTGTGGTATATGTACACAATGGAATACTATTCAGCCATAAAAAGGAATGAAATAACGCCATTTGCAGCAAGATGGATGCGACTAGAGATTATCATACTAAGCGAAGTCAGTCAGAAAGAGAATGACAAATACCATACGATATCACTTATATGTGGAATCTAAAATATGACACAAATGAGCTTATCTATGAAACAGAAACAGACTCACAGACATAGAGAACAGACTTGTGGTTGCCAAGGGAGAGAGGGGTGGGAGAGGGATGGACTGGGGGTTTGGGATTAGCAGATGCCAACTATTATATATAGAATGGATAAACAACAAGGTCCTACTGTAGAGCACAGGGAACTCTATTCAATATCCTGTGATAAACCATAATGGAAAAGAATGTGAAAAAGAATGTATGTATAACTGGATCATTTTGCTGCCGCACAGAAGAAATTAACACTTCATTGTAGATCAACTATATTTCAACAAAATAAATTTTAAAAAAAGAGCTGAACATAGTACAATAAATATGAACCTTGTTCTGACTTCATGGAGGAGAAATAAAAACTGGCATTGACAAGACCCAGACTCTCAGCACTTTGGTGCCCTGTGAATATACCAGTATTTCCCTGACCTCACGGAGCCTTACGATAAGGAGCTGAGGACACATTTCTCGCCAAATGTTATAGGTAAAGGATGAGCAGATAAAAGGTGTGTCTGCATCACCCAGGGGGCAGATTGGAGTGGGCAGACTTCCGAGCAGTGTGAAGCCGGGGCCAGTCACCAGTGCAGACAGACACGTGCTTGGGTCCCCAGCAAATCACGGCACCTAATTTTTTTTCATAAAAGCTGCTCTTTAATATTTCAAAATAAACCGAAAACCCATAATAATAAAAAGCCTTTAAAATTAAGACTTATGGGGCTTCCCTGGTGGCGCAGTGGTTGAGAGTCCGCCTGCCGATGCAGGGCACACGGGTTCGTGCCCAGGTCCGGGAAGATCCCACATGCCACAGAGCGGCTAGGCCCGTGAGCCATGGCCGCTGAGCCTGTGTGTCCGGAGCCTGTGCTCCGCAACGGGAGAGGCCACAACAGTGAGAGGCCCGCGTACCGCAAAAAAAAAAAAAAAAAAAAAAAAAATTAAGACTTATGGCAAAATTCAAAACATTGTTTGAAATTTCCTTATTTTATAATTCAATATTTTCATTTTCAGTACCCATTGGGGGAAGGGGTACAACCCTAACGTTTTCAGTATTGAGGAGCTCTAACCTTTAAGCAGGCTCCCCTATGGACAAACAACAGCACGTGGTCTGTGAATGGCCAAGCCAGGACACCGTGGGGATACCACCGAACAGAGTCAGCCAAGCACATCCTCCAGCATCGTTTTCCAGTAAAGTTGAGAAGATCGCCCAAATCTCTCCACTCCTTCTGGCCTAGCCCACCTAGTCTGTCTGGGTCGCCAGCTCCATCAGGAGTGATGACTCTCACCATTATGCTGAGGACGACACACTGCCTGTGGCCACGTGAGCAGGGCACGTAACCAGCAGAGGTCACCAGCCTTGGACAAATGGCCAAACTGCTAGCTCTTGGGGGGGCTCCAAGCATCAGAGACAGGCCATCTCAGAAAGCCAAGCAGACGTGAAGTGACAGTAACCAAAGCTTGAAGAGCATATGTCACAAAACCACGTGGACGTGGGAAGCTCTACACAGCAGCTAACTGGTGCAAATACAAGTCAGGAGGCATCATGACTGGGAACTGATCTTGCACCGGGACGTGTCAACTGGACAACAGCCCTCCTTGGGAACCCAGAAATCATGACTCTACTAGTGGTTGAAGAAAAAAATGTAGAAGCGGAGGCACCAGTATTGAGTCGGGGGCTGGGTTTGACTATTGATCATCCGTGTGTCCGTATCACCTTGGTTACTTGGCCTCCAGAAATCTCAGCTTCCTCATCTGTCAGTGCGAGGCTCTGCCAGATACACCGACCCCACAAGGGTGGTGGAAGAGGTCAGTGAGGTAAGAAAAGAATGTGCAAAGGCTCTGCAGGGCGGACGCTTAGGCACCTGTAACCACTCTCAATTCTATGGCTCAGAAAATGGAAAGTGGGGCCACTTGTCCAGATGTCCTCAACTAGAATGCTTCTGATTCATGGAAACTAACATGGCCTTAGTACCCTGGGGTACTTACCAGGGAGTAGGGTTTGGAGGAAGCACCCTGCTGGCTCTGTCATGATCAAGAGTTCACTGTAGGTGGGGTGGGTCCCTGAGGGTCTGCTCAGAGTAGCTAATTTGGGTGGGGACAGCAAGTGATCTTTTTTTTTTTAATTTATTATTTTTGGCGGCGTTGGGTCTTTGTTGCTGCGCATGGGCTTTCTGTAGTTGTGGAGAGTGGGGGCTACTCCTCACTGCTGTGTGCGGGCTTCTCATTGTGATGGCTTCTCTTGTTGCGGAGCACGGGCTCTAGGTGTGCGGGCTTCAGTAGTTGTGGCTCACAGGCTCTAGAGCACAAGGCTCAGTAGTTGTGGCACACGGGCTCAGTAGCTGTGGCTCGCAGGCTCTAGAGCGCAGGCTCAGTAGTTGTGGCGCACGGGCTTAGTTGCTCCGCGGCATGTGGGATCTTCCCGGACCAGGGCTCGAACCTATCGAACCTATGTCCCCTGTGTTGGCAGGTGGATTCTTAACCACTGCGCCATCAGGGAAGCCCCAGCAAGTGATCTTTCTTTTTCTTCTGCATCACAGACACCAGTAACCAGGCTCTTTTCTCTCCGGTGGGTCCCTCTCCATTGTCCTCACTGCTCGTTAAGCGCCCTTGACCCTCGAGTCCCTGGAGACCCTGCTGTTGCCCATCCTCATGTTCTGGTAAGGAGGGTAGGGGACAGTGGGAGATCGATAAGACTAGATTTCAAATCTTTCATTTCTTTGATTTTCATAAAGGGATGCCAATGAACCCAGGCAATTTCCCCGACTTGATTCATGCATAATGGACCCGAAGAGAGACTTACTAGAAAACAAATGCACTTAAATGCTTTCCTGACATGAATCATTTATTGAAGACAGAATTGCTGGCTGTGAGCGCCCAAAATAAGTTGACTTACAGTATCCTTGTTTCTAGAGAGATCTGAAATACGATCACAGAATATTGACGTACTCAGCTATGAACGATGCTTTTGGGGTCATTATGGACTGGCTATTCCTCGAAAAGTTTCATTAAGAACAGCAGTGATAAAACACAAAACAGGACCTTCTCTCTCTCTCCTTTTCTTTTTCTACTTTCCTGAGTCACAAAGCTCAGGAATACAGGATGCTTGGTGAAAGCAGTGATGTTCCTTCCAATTTCTGTTAAGTAGAATCTGGAACAGGCATTCTGGGATTCGTGCAAACATTCATTAATCCACTGACAACTTTCTTCATTCATTAGGTCGTCTGTCCACCAAGCTACCCATTCATCCATTAAGTCAAAAATTCACTGATTCATATTTATTGTTGCAGCTCTATTTATACCATTGCATTAGACTGCTGAAAGTAAGCACAGGGGATTCTTACAGAGTCCCTCTCTGTGTTTTATGTGGGTGAGTATCATGCCCAATAAACCAAAGTATTTATTGAGTAATTATTTCCAGGCCCAGGATGAACCCCCAACCCCTTCCACTTCTTACAGAATAAATAGATGCTCAATACATGTTGATTCAATCCAAATTTCTAGACGACCTAATTTAGTCTCCATACCAATAACCCTGAATTGTCAAAAACAACGTACAAAGGGATAATATGAACTGAGAAAGTCCTAGGTTTCTTTCCCATTATAATAAGGACAGAGCAGATGACCCAACAATTTACTCTCCCTACAGAAGCCATGCAGATAAACCCACACGATTTCTTTCTAAACCGTTATATCCTGTAACCAAGCAGAGAATCCTCTTCTACCTCATGAAATTGCATGAGGCAATATATCAAACTGACATGAAAATAACTAAAATGAAAGCAAATTACCTACTTAAACCCCAGTAGGGGAGTTCAGATGTTGGTTGGGGAACAGAGTTGACTTTTCTTTAAACAAAGAATCTTCTATTAAAATAAAATCTGGTAAAAGTAAAGGAAATTACTCTCATAGAGTAAGTCACTTAGTGAACCAAAATCGTGAATTCTTTTAAAGGTAACTTCCCCCATTATAACAGTAATTCACATTCATTATAAAAATTTTGTAGTCTAAAATGTAGAAAGTTTACCACCTATATGGCCACTGACACTTTGGTTTATTTTCTTCTAGTCTTCAGTGAAGACACTGGCTTTTTTTTTTTTTTTTTCTTTGCTAGATAAAACCATTGCAGGGACTTCCCTGGTGGCACAGTGGTTAAGAATCCACCTGCCAATGCAGGGGACACGGGTTTGAGCCCTGGTCCAGGAAGATCCCACATGCTACAGAGCAACTAAGCCCGTGAGCCACAACTACTGGAGCCCGTGTGCGTAGCACCCATGCTCTTCAACAAGAGAAGCCACCACAATGAGAAGCCCGGGCACCGCAATGAAGAGTAGCCCCCGCTCGCCACAACCAGAGAAAGCCCACACACTGGTGGCTCAGTAGTTAAGAATCCACTTACCAATGCTGGGGACATGGGTTTGATCCCTGGCCTGGGAAGATCCCACATGTCGCAGAGCAACTAAGCGCATGTACCACAACTACTGAGCCTGCACTCTAGAGCCCGCGAGCCACAACTACTGAGCCTGCACGCCACAACTACTGAGCCCATGAGCCTAGAGCCCATGCTCTGCCACAAGAGAAGCCACCGCAATGAGAAGCCCGCGCACAGCAATGAAGAGTAGCCCCCGCTCGCCACAACTAGAGAAAGCCCACGCACAGCAACAAAGACCCAACACAGCCAAAAATAAATAAATAAAGTTACTTTTTTAAAATAATTAGTAATGCAACAATTAACAATTCAGGGTATAAAGCCCTTTTCTCCCCCTTAATTTTGGGTAATATCTTTAGAATAAATTCTCACATGCAGGATTTCTGGGTTCAAGGAACAAACATTTTAAGGCATCTAGTGAATTTTGCCAAATTGATTTCCAAAAAGTTTATAGCTATTTATGTTCTTACCAGCAATTTACAAAAATACACACTCCACCACGTTTGTCGGCAATAAGAATTCTCATCTAAAAGCGACAAAAACCCGATTAACGCTTCATACATTAAAAGTTATGTCTCTGTTTTAATCTGCATTTTGGGGGTTATAAGTGCAGTGGATTTTTTTTAACATTTATTAAACTACTGCTTTCTGTCACGACTTGTCTATTGTATCTACTGCCCGCTTATCTCTTGTATATTGATTTGCACGAGCTCTCCATATATTAAATAGAATAACATCTTAACTATTCCATTTAGAGTGACCAATTTTTCCAGTATTTTTTGCTCATTAAAGCCTTAAATTATTATGGAGTAAAAGCTGTGATTTCTTTCAGAAAGTTTAGGCTTAGAAAGTCCTTCCTTCTACCCTTAATTCTTGTCCTGCAGAAAACTGGTCCACATTCACTTATTTCATCTCCTTTTTCCATGATTAATTTTATATATTTTTAACTCTTAGATCTGACATTTATTTTTTGGCTATGGTGCTCCACGAGAATCTAAATGGGTTTATTTCCAAATATTTAACGAGCTGTATCCAAGGCGTTTATGGGAAGTTCTTTCCCTCCTCCATTAATTCATACTATAATCATACATTAAATACCAATAAACAGAGAAGAAATGAACTGTAGAGATCAATACACTAACCACTCATTTAACAGATGAAAAACTGGTACCTACAGAGTCAGCGAGCAGCTCGATCCCTCCGACAGGAGGGACAAAGCTCTGAGGATTCTTTCTTCCCCTTGTCCCTTGTGTTCCCGCCCACCTGACATTTACTCTCTAAGAGGGAGTAAAATATTACTGTGCATTACAGCCTTCCCCAATCACTGGTTAAAGATCTGCAGGAAATCAGGAAGCTGTACCTCAGAACTACATTCGAGCCAGCGTAATCTCAGATGGGAATGAGGGAAACCAAGGTGGACACAGAAGCCACTTGCTGGGCCTTATTTTTCCCATTCAAAGACCAGAAGGATTCTCTGATGTTGTACCAATCTACCTATGGGAGGGTTTCTGCAGGAGAAAAAAGAAAAGCAGACAGGAAAAGTACCTCATGTTTTTTTTTTTTTTTTTTGCGGTACGCGGGCCTCTCACTGTTGTGGCCTCTCCCGTTGTGGAGCACAGGCTCCGGATGAGCAGGCTCAGCGGCCACGGTTCACGGGCCCAGCCGCTCCGCGGCACGTGGGATCCTCCCGGACCGAGGCACGAACCCGTGTCCCCTGCATTGGCAGGCGGACTCTCAACCACTGCGCCACCAGGGAAGCCCCGTACCTCATGTTTTTGAAAGGGATTCCTTACCGATGTGCGATTAGGGAATGGAAGCCATAGCAAGGCAGGGAGTTTTAGGCTGTCTTCGTCAACGGTGCATCTCAAGAACCCAGAACAAGAATCCTGCAGGGGGCTTCACCGGTGGCGCAGTGTTGAGAATCTGCCTGCTAATGCAGGGGACACGGGCTTGAGCCCTGGTCTGGGAAGATCCCACATGCCTCCCACATGCCGCGGAGCAACTAGGCCCGTGAGCCACAACTACTGAACCTGCGCGTCTGGAGCCTGCGCCCCACAACAGGAGAGGCCGCGGTAGTGAAAGGCCCGCGCACCGTGATGAAGAGTGGCCCCCGCTTGCCGCAACTAGAAAAAGCCCTCGCACAGAAACAAAGACCCAACACAGCCAAAAATAAATGCTTAAATAAAAGAGTACTATTAATAAAAAAAACCAACCAAACAAAAAGAATTTCTCAGGAATAGAGAGGACGCCAAAGCCTCACGAGGCCCCTGGACCACTTTCTGCTAAGGGACCAACAGCCTAGAACACAGAGACACTGAGGGGAGGCCTGAGACACAGACACACTGAAGGGAGGCCCGGGGCACGGGGAAAATGAAGGGAGGCCCGGGGCACGGGGAAAATGAAGGGAGTTGTGGGCAGTAGCCAATGTCTGAGGTCTGGAAACAGGGACGAGAGAATCCTTTCCAAGCCAGACATTTGCTTAATTGGTATTTTTCGTAATAGTATATAAAAGCTACAATGTGAATTCCCAAACTTTGAGGAGTTCCTAACTCCTAATGGATTCTTTGTGTGTTGACTAAACCAGACTTTAATTTTGCCTCTGCTTTTAGGTTATGAGCTCCTCCAGTGTCAGAGAACAAATATATCATAAACGAACTAGAAATAATTATGAATAATTACAAATGAATAAGTAAAAAATAATTATAAGATATTAACAGGAAGCCCCAGCATTTACCTCTAAAAATTTCTCTGAGAAAATAATTAAATTGTAACAGAAAGTCTTGGGAGGGCCAGGAACAATGAGGAAATATATTTGGTGACAAAAAGAGGTTTACAATATACAAAGTCAACAAGAACATGCATCATATGAGCCAAATCTTAAAGCCAAAAAAAACCAAAAAAACCCCAGTGCATCTCCATGCTTAGGAAGTAGTTGGTCGGTAAGTCAAACTTTTTTTCTAATATCAAAAATATTTAAAATACACAAAACATTTTACCACATTGATATCTAGTCACGTTTACTTCATTTTTTTAGGAAATAAAATATATAGATATTGAAGCCACTTCTGCTGTTTGAGCTTGAAATTGGTGTTTCCGTCAATGTTTTTGTTCTTTTACTGTATATGTATTCACAAACAACATATACTTTTTATGTTGTAAAGATGTGTATAAATAATATTCGAATCCTTCTGGGATTTCCTTTCTACATTCAACACTAAATTTTTGAAATTTTATGCATCTAGTTTAGTCGTTTTAATTTTGGAAGAGTATTCTTTTGTACGGCTACACCAAAAATTCATCTATTGCCATACTGATGGACATTTAGAGTATTTCCACTTTTTTTCTCTATTGTAGATAGTGCACTAATGAGCACTGGAATCGCTGTGTCATTCTGACGTGACATCCTCCAGCTTCACTAGATATTAACAAACTTCTTTTCAAAATTTAACACACTCGGAAGATGTTTGGGTTAGAGCAGTGATCCCCAACGCTTCTGGCACCAGGGACTGGTTTTGTGGACGACAATTTTTCCATGGATTGTGGGGGGGGATAGTTTCGGGATGATTCAAGCACATTACATTTATTGTAATTTCTATTATTATATTGTATAACAGAAATATTGTATTGTAATATATGATGAAATAATTATACAACTCACTATAATGGTGACAGGAGATGGAGCTCAGGCGGTAATGCGCGCGATGGGGAGCGGCTGTAAATACAGATGAAGCTTCACTTGCCTGCCACTTGCCTCCTGCTGTGTGGCCCGGTTCCTAACAGGCCACGACCAATACTGGTCCGTGGCCCGGGGGTTGGGGACCCCTGGGTTAGAGAGATAATGGGCAATAATACTTTTCTTCTTTATGCTTCCCTGTATATTCTAATTATTCAACCAAGAGTATTTACCACTCTGGTAATATATTTAAGTTAAAAAAAAAAAAGCTCAAATTTTTACACTACATTTTTCAGATTACTTATGTATGTTAGCATATATTGCTTGATATCGCTCTCTGATTTATTAGTGTACCCATGTTACAGATAAGCAAATGGAGGCTTAGGGAAGTTCTATGACTTGTTTAGTTTGGTCACTAAACTGGTCCCATACCTTCTCTGGGTCTCAGTCTCCTCTTTATTATTTCCATCAGCCTACCTCACAAAACTATTGAGGGTGAAAAATAAGACAACTGACTTGGAACACCAAAAAATTTTAAAGTGACTTATAAATATATAATCCACTGGTTATCTTTTTTCACGATTATGTTCTTTACATCTCTGTCCCTGCTCTGTACACAGTGAGAAATAACTAAGTATGGAGGAATATGGGAAAAGGTACAGTCTTACAAAACCTCGGGTACCATTTCAACTCTTCCTTCCCAAGGAAAGAAGTATTCGTTAGCCAATGGTTTACTGCCTGGAGATGTACTCCTTAGTCCTTGATCTAAGCTTCATTCTAACGGTAATTTAATTCTTAGAGATGAGTAAATACAGACTCAAATGACAGAACAAAAAAAAATGGATTCAGTACTGAAAGCAAGTGCTTTCTGGTTTCAGATAATTCTCTTCACACGACTTCCTTCCTGGTTTCTAAGAAAGCAAATCCTGGCAGAGTGGAGAGCTCTGGAAATACAACGCCTGGACTCAGAAAAGCTGGTGCCCGAAAACTGTTAAGGAAAAGCACAAACTTCCTCACACACGCAGCAAACCATTTGTACTGTTCCGAGGGCGGTACAGAGCCAGCTAACCTGCACGGCGCTTCCGGTCCAAGAATACCCTAGGTTGAAAGGGACATCGCCTTGGTTCCCTGATAAAACCCAATAAAATCGCCACTATTTGAGTTGAACCAACAACCCTTCTGACGGTCACTTCTTCATTCCTTTCCTGTGGTATCTCACAGATCAAATTCTCCTGCATTAATTCTATACCAACATTTTGATATAGGTCTGAATACCAAAGGGTATTGGACTTGAAAACCTGAGACATTTATGCAAAGTATTAGGCTTCCTTAGCCTCAGAGAAGACTTGGAGAAAGAAGTGAATGAAAAACACCTAGCTCTAGTTCCTCAGATATTAAACAGGTTTGCCATATGTATGACCCAGAAATTAACACTCTAGGTGTCTACCCAAAAGAAACGAAAACAATAAGCCCTCACAAAACCCTGTACACGAACGTTTACAGCAGCATTATTCATAATAGCTAAAAGATGGAAACAGCCCCAGAGTCTATCAACTGACACATGGATAAACAAAAAACTGACCCACGGATAGCCCCACAGTGGAATATCATCCAGCCACAAAAAAGAATGAATTACCGATACATGCTACAACATGGATGAACTTCAAAAACATTACACTAAGTGAAAGAAACCAGTTAAAGAAGACCACACATTGTATGATTCTGTTTATACAAAATGTCCAAAATAGGTAAATCTAGAGACAAAAAGTAGCCTAGTGACTGTCCAGGGCCAGAGGGCAGGGGGGATGGGAAATGCCCATGGGTAAGGCGTTTCTTTCTGAGGTGATGAAAATGTTCTAAAAGTAGACAGTGGTGGTGATGGTTGCACAACTCTGTATATATTACAATATATTACAAGCCACTGATTGTACACTTAAAATGGGTGAACTTTAGGGCACGTGAATTATATCTCATAGTTGTTTAAAAACACAAAACAAACTCCTGGCCCTACAGAAGACAAAACCTAAGCATAGTCAGCTCTCAGGCCACATGTGATAGAACCACGTGTCCTGGCACTGTCTGAATGAAGGAGTGAATGAGGCCGAGGGGAGTTCCAGCCTGCAGGAAAAAGGGGCTCTCCCCTGACCCAGGGAACAGAGCAAGATGTTGGGGCCCAGGTCTGCTGATGCAACGTTGGTGCCAGCCTGAGCGCTGTCGGGGTGTAGAGCGGGTCTTCTGACACTGGCATGACTTCTGTGAGGCTGGGCCACAAATAAGGTAGGAGGGGACCTCACCTCTGATCCTGAGTATAGCCTGTGGGAAAGGCTGGAAGGATTTTCACCACCTCTGAGTTTTCCAGGCAGCCTCAAAGAGCAGAGGGAACTCACCCCCAGACACATGCCAACAGGAGCTACTGCCACAATCTAGGCTTTGGCTTAAGGTCCAGAGGAAATCTTCAGTGGATCAAAGGTGTTTTCCCCTTCGTGCAAGGCTGCTCTGAATGCCTGAGACTGAATACTCTGCTCCTGGTCAAACCCACTCAAGTTGGAAGTAGACCGTGTTTGCTATAGCGGACTCACCATGATCAAATTCGGATGAAACTTCAAGGCTCAAATATGCGGAAGAAATGCTACTTAGAGCTATAAGGTCCGCTGCCCTTTAATGCCAAGCGGAGCAGATGCTGACAAAGCTTCCCCGGAGCAGAGCTCCATGAGGCAGCTGTGGTGTCTGGGGGCTCACACGGTCCCCCCAGGAGCCAGCACGCCGCCCCTCCCCCCGCCCCCCGGCCACCATGGCAGACATTACGGGAAGAGTTCATGAATGAAACCTGGAGAGTTGCCAAGAGTGGGTTAATGAAATCAGTGGGGAGATAAGTAATTGAAGGGAAAGAAATGGATCCATCCGTCCGTCAACATCGAAATCTTCACATTTTCTGGATGGTGGAAGGTGAACGAAGCAACAAGACAGAAATCAAGAATTTACGTCCCTGGGCTCCAATTTTAGCTCCAGAGGACTTCCTCTTTTCCCAAAGTCAGAGTGGTGAATTTGATCAACGTCCTGCATCACATTCAAAACATTCGCTGTGCTAGTGTCACTGAGCCCCTGTGGCCAGGGAGGGGTCGGGGCAGCTGCCCCAGTTTTCCTCTAAACTCTTGCTATGGAAATTAGTGTCCCCAAACGGGATGCTGGGATAGGGATAAAGTGACGAGGAAAAGGGGACTTATTTCTAATCTGTGCTTTGGATTAGGAATAAAAGTAGTAAATTTAAATTCACATGAAAACGATCCAAATGTCCACTACCAGTTAAGCAAGTAAATAAGACGTGGTTTATCCGTACAACGTATCCCAGCTCAGCAAAACAATGGAACACACTACCAACCCACGTAACACGGTGACAGGGACTTCCCTGGAGGCACAGGGGTTAAGAATCCGCCTGCCAATGCAGGGGACACAGGTTCGAGCCCTGGTCCGGGAATATCCCACATGCCGCGGAGCAACTAAGCCCGTGCACCACAACTACTGAGCCTGCACTCTAGAGCCCGCGAGCCACAACTACTGAAGCCTGTGCGCCACAGCTACTGAGCCCACATGCTGCAACCACCAAAGCTCATGCGCCTAGAGCTGGTGCTTTGCAACAAGAGAAGCCACCGCAATGAGAAGCCCGCGTACCGCAACGAAGAGTAGCCCCCGCTCGCAACTAGAGAAAGCCTGCACGCAGCAACGAAGACCCAATGCAGCCACAAATAAATAAATAAATAGAAAGAAAGGAAAGAAAAAAGAAGCACAGGGACGGACCTCAAAGCACTAAGCCTTGCGGATGGCAGCCACTCCCACCTAAGTGTCTATTTCTCTTAGCCCCCTTCTCAGAGGATGCCTTTCACTCCTTGCACAAATATTTCCTGAGGCACCATCCTGGGGAGTGGAGACACCGAATGGCCTCGGGAGATTTCTATGCTGTGGGACAGAGGATAAGAAAAGCCAAAGGCTAGGAGCTACTCTCCTGGAAGGCACAGCGTGCCTTCAGAATAAAAAGCGAGCTGAGGGTACCTGGTGAGGTCGCGACAGGCTTCGTGCAGGAGGGCACCACACCCAGCTCTTGGGATCTTCTGAACAGAGTTCACTTTCATGCTTCTGAGCCCCTATGTCTTCTGTCCCATCTGCCTGATGCCCTCCTCTCTCCCTCCCCCTCCCTCCCCTTGCTGACTTGCCCCGTGTGTGCTCATCCTTCAAAACCTGCCCTAGCTGGACTTCCCTGGCGGTCCAGTGGTTAAGACTTGGCGCTTCCAGTGCAGGGGGTGCGGGTTCGATCCCTGGTCGGGGAGCTAAGATCCCACGTGGCATGCGGTGCGGCCCAAAACCAACCAACCAACAAAGCTGCCCTCGCCTGTACCATCCGGCGGCCTCCTCTGGAGCAGTTAGATGCATCCTTCCCAGCCTTGTCACAGTCCCTTCTATCCTCACTGCTACGTTCACCATTACAGAACTTAACCACGTGCAGCAGTGATTACTTACTGCCTGGGTTAACGGTGCGAAAGGCCCAGCACAGTACCAAGGCCACGTAACATCCGTAAACGAGGCTTCCCTTCCTGCGTATGTCTGCCTTCCCACAAGCCTGAGCTCCTTAGGCACTAAAGTGTTTCTCATCTGGTATCCAGAGTCCAGCAGGGACCTGGCCATGACAGGCAGTTCATAAATATTCAGAATATGAACGACTTGAACAGTCAGTCACGTCCAGCACACAGCTGCGGAGAAATGCCCAGCTTGTGGTGTATTAGTAACATGACTACCATGTCAGTGGAACGTAGCTGCTGTCTTGTGCCCAGATCAGGGCATCATCATAAACAAAGCAAACAGGCAGGTGGGAAATTTTACTTTCCCTAAATCCAGCTAATAGTGTCATGTTCCAAGCCGTATTTGATGTGGGAAAACTCAGTAATTTAATTAACTCTACCTCTTTTCTAGAAATACATGTTGGTCAGAGATGATAGAAACTTCCAGACTCTTTCTACCCTAACACTCCACCACATCATTAAAATAAAATCCAAGAATGTCGGGAAAAATAAAACAAAATCAGAGAAGGGGGTTCCCTGCCACTGGTTTTATCCTCTTTATGTCTTTATCTTTAGTTATGAAGGAGGCCTGTAGCTTCCTGCTGCCTTCTTGTAACAGGGGACCTCGAATGCTGAGTATCTGAAGGGCTCCATAGTGTAAAAATAGCAACCTTCACGCCTGAGCAGGGGCTGAGGAACCAGCAGCTGGTTTGCCTTCATCAGCTACTTGACCCTGGGCAAATTACTTAACCTCAGTTTCTTCACTTGTAAACTGGAGACAGTAATAGTTCCTACTTCATGGGGTTGTGGTGAGGATTAGTTGTTTCTAGAGCCCTGCCTGGTACGTGGCAATCTTAAATGTGGCATCACCATCACCATCCTCATCACCATCACCATCGTCACCATCACCATCACCACCGCCTTTGTCATGGCTCTGGCTTTCCTTTTGTCCCATCACTTTCCCGCTAGTCACCCTCCTTCCATCAGTGGTCCCAGTTCTCCCAGCCCCTTGGAAACACCTAGAAAACTTAAAAACAAAAACAAGGAACCAGTGAGTCGACTAGCCGGTCCAAGGCAGGTGATTCTAACGAACAGGCAAGGCTGAGCCCACAGCCGAGACTCTGCCAGTGAGACCTGAATTCAGGGAGTGAGATGCGGCCCCCTTCGCCACAGCAGCCGTTTCCTCCCTTCACAGGATCCGTGGCTGGTCCCCTGACTCTGCATCGAAGACCAAGTGTTCGTGCAGGTCACCAAGGCCTCCACCGGTAGCTCCACATCAGCTCACTCCTCCTGCCTCTGATTAAACCCCCTCCTCCTTCTGTTTTAATGTCAAAGACTCCATTTCGTGCTTGGAAGGCCAGCTCAGAGCACAGCTTCTGAAATGAGGGCCAAGCCAGGACCAGGCTGCAGGCCACCGTGACCGCCACTACAGCAATCTCCTCCCTCACCTGGGTCAGCCAGAGACATGTTCTGAATGAAGGAACTATCTGGAAAGCTGAAGTGTATAACTAAGTCGCCAAAAGGTAAAACTGACAGAACTTTTGTTTCGGTGGCGAGCTTTCCAATGTCACCTGGACTCTCCTGCCTTAGGAAATGAAGTCCGCTGGGGCCAACACGGACAGCTCAGGACCACGGCTCTGCTGTTCAGCAGTGAGTTTCAACCGGTCGTCATCTTTTTAGTTCCCCGTTCCTTCAATTGCTGCTTTTCTACCATTTACCCAGGAAAACGGAGAGCCAAGCTTGTTAAGCCAGTCATTTCAGTGTTCTGCGTGCTAAGTAGGTTTCCGGAAAAATCAGATTAAGCCTGATGAAGAACACAGGCTTTTGACGATAATGTTTCTCACTTTATACTTAAGATCTGGGGCTGCGTTCCACATGGCTGGATATGTTACCATCTCTTAAATGGGATATGTTTCAGCAGACTTTTGGTTTAATCTGAATTAGATAAACTCCCTGTGGTCAGAGAGTACCTTTTCTCCACTTTCCCCCCAGAATGCCAATCCCACCACCTGGGTCACACAAATATTCTAACGTGAATTTCCCTGGAATAGATGGTAGTACTTCTAATGCACAGACCCCATAGCACCTGGATAATCTGACAGCACTATTTCCATTTTCAAATGATTACTATGGGGACTTCCCTGGCGGTCCAGTGGTTAAGACTCCACACTTCCAATGCAGGGAGCATGGATTCGATTCCTGGTTGGGGAGCTAAGATCCCACGTGCTGAGGGGCGTGGCCAAAAAGTTTAAAAAAAGATTATTATGAAATGTTGGGTCAAGTGACACTTCATATATGCACTTAATAACATGATTTTAAAAAGAGCATGTACACACACACACACATACACACAAAAGAGGCCCACCCTTCTTCCTCATTACCCTCTAATACATTAAAAAAAAAACAGCTTGCTTGTGCCTGGGCAAAGTTCATAGCTCAGATTTTTTTTTCATCCAACGTCTTACTGTAAAGGAAAAAAAAAAAGTGGTTTATTGGGGTAGTTAGGTATTGGGCTCTCTTTCCATCTCTTACAATGAGCTCTATCCAAGCTTTTCATTTCACGCAGGGTTTGGGTGAGGTTACTCTGGAGAATGTGAGACCCTTCGAGTGAGGGGTACCTTTATGATAGCTTGTTAGTATCTGAATTGGCAAAGTTCACCTGCCTGACTGTTTCGTTCAGATTTCAAAAGATAACCCCACGCAGGAAGGTTTTATGAGAACAGGAAGATAACTCACCCCAAAACGATAAGATAACAGATACCAGCCAGCAATAAGAGTTGATTCCTTGTCCAAGAGATAGTCAAGGTATTGGGAGAGGAAGAGAGATCAGAAAGAAAAGAACAAGGGCTAGGCTCATCTAGAGAAGCTATTACTCCATTATCAAGGGAGGGAGGGCACAAAAGGTGGGTGATCAGAGACAGAAAGGGATCCAAGCAACCTTCCATCAGTTAGACCTTCAGGAGCAGATAGACACAGAGAAGAAAACAGTCAAGGTGGGTAAACTCTCAGGGATTACTCAGGCCCGGCCCCATCCCATCCCATCCCATCCCATCCCATCCCATTCCATCCCATCCCATCCCCAAGACTCACCACTGGAGAGAGTAGGAAGGAGGGGAAGGGAAAGGACTGTTCCTTCCCACAGCCAGCTACAAATTATCCAGCTCAGTCTTTTCTTCTCAAAAATGTCCACAGAAATATTGCCTTTTGCAGAGGAGACTAACTGTGAAGGGTCTGGAGCTATGGCCTAAAGCCATCCAAACAACCCAGCCTGAAAAGTCTTCTGTATTGTCTTAAAAGTTCGTGTAAATTTTGCGTTATGTCATGGCATGTCCATGTTTGTTTTCTTTTTAAAAATTCTTTTCCCTTGGATCTTCTGGCAAAATTGATGCTTGAGTGAGCTGGGCCCAGTTTACCCTGCGACTGGCACATGGCCCCAGATGGCCCCAGGATGAGGTGGTTGAAGAATTTGCATCCACCCTGGACCCTTCCTTAATGGGATCAGGAAACAAGGACCCAGGATGTGCCAGGCCACTTCCCAGTGCCAGGGGACAGAACAGACTAAGACAATCCCCGGTTTCAAGGAGCCCAAGGTCCCACAGAGAGTAAGCAGGTGGCCACAGCTGGGGCCGAACCCAGGCTCTGTGGCACAGCCCTGCTCCCCCTTATGCCACGCTACTCCCTGTGGACCTAAAGGCTGCCAGTCTACTAGGCCCAGCAGAGAGCAGCTAGAGAAGGGGGCCTGGTAGTCTCCGGACTCTCATTAATGAAACGCTCCTGTGGCCTTTGACAAGGGCAGGACACCTTGACCGCCAGGAGAATCCTCTCCCTGCCCAGAGAAGCAGGCAAGGTTATGTCATGTGCTCATTAGCTAATTGCAGCTCAGGGCCCGCCCAGCACCCACAGGACACAGCGAGCTCCCAGCCTTGCAAAGCACAGACAGTATGTCTTCTCTGGGGAGTCAGGCCAGAGGGAAGCTTTTTAAACCAGACTGTCTTAAAGACAAATCACAGTTCAGCCGTTTCAGAAGACAGAAGCAGTGGGAGAAAGGAGGAATTGCCAATCTGGCTAAAATTGGAACCCACATAAATAATTAAAATAACCAGGCACATCTAAAATATCTCTGTGGTCCTCTCTCTCTGCTCCCCTTAAATGTTAACTCTATTATTCCTCTAGGAATGGAGGTCAAATGAGGATTTTACAGACACCATGAAACTTTATTTATTGCTTGGTCTTAAGTAACTTCTTAAACTTCCGCATGATTTGGGAGGTTAAGATGAATTTCTGCACATTTTGAAGCTATGGAAATCCCTTCCCCCTAAAAGAAGATCCAGGGAAATTGTGGGAAAGAATACATCATACAAGCAAATAAGATGCCTTTATAATTCTTTATAGGTCAAAAGTCACAGTCTTTGCTCCACTAACAGGTATTGCTAGCTCTGTGGCTCAGGAAAGCTAGCTAACCACTCTGTGTCTCAGTTTCAAGTCAGACTAGAGAAAAGAATTCACAACCCACAAGGCTGGATAAGGACAAAATGGGATGGGACGGCAGAGCACACAGCACAGTAGTAAATGCTGAAGAAAGGGGGTTGATATTATTAAAGTGCATAAATGACTACCTTACAAAGCATACTAGAGGTGACCCTTTGGGAAGAGTATTACAGGAAAGGTTTCTTTCTGTATTTACTATCCCAGAGCATCAAAGAGGCCCTCTGTACAACCCATCACAAAATCCTGGGGCTCCATCTCCCGGAGTTCTCAGCCCGGCTCTTTCTGCATCATCCTTCCAGGCCTGGCCTCCACCTTGGTCTCCTGCACCGAGGCACCAGCCTGACGGGGCTCTCCCTGCCTACGGTGACAGCCAGATCAGTTCACAGGGTCCGGGGGACGGGGTATCCCCCACCTCGCTGTCCCTGCTGTCCAGGCCCCTTCACCACCTGGCACACTCTCATCTCTGATCACTTCCTGATTCACATTCTGGCCCTCTGTAAACAGAGCACCCCAGCGTTAGCACCCGGCTTCTAGGAAGCATTTCTGAAGCCCCAGACTGGATGGGGGATCAGAGGCTCCCCTTTCTATGCTCCCACAGCGCTCTGCACTCTCCCGCCAGTGTGTTAAAATGACCCACTTAGGTTTCTGTCCTGTCCTCCAGGCAGTGACCCTGTCTGGCTCATCCGTGTACCCTCAGTGTCCAGCCAATAATAGGCTGGACACAAGGATTCAGAAACGCTGTAAGATTCTGGAATTGTGTGGGGTGTGGGAATAACAGACTCATTCCACTCACTCCCATCTTTCAGGTCCTGGAAGGGAGGAGGGAGAAGGGCAGACAAAAGGAAGGGACAGCGCAGAGACTAGACCCCTCGTGAGCCCCAGGCATGGGGCTGGGGAGCGGCCTTACCTGAAGCAGGGCGGTCCAGGACGAACAGGGAAGGTGGCCTCCAACCCAGTGGGAAGCGCTGGAGACCAGAGACCAGGAGGGAGAGGCTGAAAACACCCACCACAGCTGGAGGTCTGTGCTCAGAGACAAGTGATTACTAGTGAGACTTCGGCATGTAAAACGTGGTTCCCGGTGTAGACCCAGGAAATGGGGTGAATCAGCAAATCCCAGCAAAGGTGAGGTCAGTTATGCCAAGCAGCTCGCAATTTTTCTATAGGTATGTTAATCCACCCCACCCAGAGTTTAGGCCACCCTGTCGGCCAGGCCCAAGGGCAGGATCTCCCTAAACAGAGTTCTGAGTCCTGTCCGCCCACCCAGCCCCGCCCAGCCCCCGCCCAGCCCCGCCCAGCCCCACCCAGCCCCGCCCAGCTCCCTCCCTGCAGCCTCGGGTTACAAGGTGACTGCTGCAGGTTTGCCAGAGAAAGGGCACTAAACTTCGAATACATTCCAGTTACAGGTCTGCCTTTCACTTATTTTATTATTATTTTCCAATTCCTGTCTATTTATTAATTTCAGTGAATGAATTGCACCTTTGGTTTGGACTCATGTCTGTAAACCTGGGGAGTACAGGTTAATCCCGAGGGATGCGTTTGCTTGGATGGGGGAGCCGACCACGTGAGCTCAGACCGTGGCAATTCCCTAAAGCAGTGGTTCTCAAGTGCAGGTGACTTCGCCCTTCCAGGGGACATTTGACAGAGTCTGGGGCATTTTGGGCTGTCACAGTTGGGACGGCGGTGGCATCTAGACGACGGAGGCCAGGAACGCACAGGACGGCTCCACAACAAAGACTTATCTGGCCCAAAATGTCAACAGTGCTGAGATT
This sequence comes from Phocoena sinus, assembly GCF_008692025.1. Classification (NCBI taxonomy): domain Eukaryota; kingdom Metazoa; phylum Chordata; class Mammalia; order Artiodactyla; family Phocoenidae; genus Phocoena; species Phocoena sinus. Next base: position 7,075,853 of record NC_045774.1, on the reverse strand, counting down.
AAGAACTTGCCCTACGGGGGGCGGGGGAGGGGGGGTGATGAATTGGGCCGTTGGGATTGACGTGTATACACTGATGTGTATAAAACTGATGACTAATAAGAACCTGCTGTATAAAAAAATAAATAAAATTAAATTTAAAAAAAAAAAGAACTTGCCCTAAAAGCAATGTCAACCTTGGAGGACCTGGCTGGAAGGAAGCAGATCAGGCACATCTGACCCTGGATCTCTTGTGCCCACTTTTTGTCTAGGCTACAGCACCCATTCAGTGCCAGGCGTGCTGCTCTGTGCTAGAAACTTTCATGAGAAGCCCCCAGTGCGGTCACGAGGCTAGAACTGTAAAGGATTGTCTATAATGCAATAGCATCTGGAAAGAGTGACTTTTAGGAAGAATGAACGGAATTGAGGAAGAATATCAAGCCAGCAGGGGCCAGAGATTCGGGAGATAGAGGCCCAGAGGGCGACACACATTTGGGAAGGAAGCTACTCCCCACGTCTCCTTTCAACCTACCCTTCCCCACAGCAAAGGAGAGGGGAAAGGGGAGGTTTTAGATGATGGCATTGATTGTGTGTTGACGGCTGCAGCATCCTGGGAAGAAGTGCCAGGTATGGACAGACTCTTTAAAATTTCATCAGCCTGGGTTAACCTCTGCCCCAAGAGAGGTGACAGCTCAGGAGGGAGCTGACAGAGATGGGAAGAAGACCAAACTTCACTCAATTCATTTCTCCCATTCTCATTTCAAAGTCTGTCTAAGATAAGCACTGGTGGTATCTTTTCAGATGACGCTCTGCCTTTAAACTTGCTGACTGATCTGCTGACAACCAACAACAGACGAGAAACGCTATAACTCCATCTACCCATGGCCTGGGAAACCACTGAGATCCGCCACAGCAGATATCCTTAAGAGCAACTTCTTGGCAAAGTTCAATCCTTCGTTATAAGTTGGTTTTGCGAACGGTTCGTATTTAATTTGATGTATGAACTGCACTGTCACTCAGATGTTTCAATCACAGGACCTGTTCCCTTCCCCCACCGTAACACCTTTCTGGCTAAACCACAACAAAATAACAAAGCCCCCTGAAAACTATTGAGTAGTTTGTTTAGAAGTACGGCTATTAGTCCCCCCACCCACCTCTCCAAGTTCTAAAATACTACTCTCTCTTCCAAAATTTCTGAAGCTCCTAAAATGTAGGGTGGAAGGCATGCAAGGGAAGGTCCATACGGTAGAGAGCTGTTCACAACTGCAGAAATACTGTGTGTCTATGTCCCAGGCACTGGGCTGGCCCGGGCATAGATGCATAAATACGATACCATGGAAATAGGGGGTCAGCAGTGGGGTACCATGGTCTTGGGTCCAGTCTCAGCTCTGTTACTTATTACGGTATTAGGGGAGTAACTTACTCGCTCTCAACTTTACTTTCTCTATCTAAAATGCAAATTGCTAACAGTTTAACTTGCTCGTTTGTTATGAGGATAAAAGGAATGAATAAATGTGAGGTCTGTGTAAAAGACTTGCCCATAGGGTGCCCTCAGCACAGGTGGGCTGCTATCATTATCATATATATCCTACAGGTTGGCCAGTCACCTCAGCATCCCTGATGGCTTCTACAGGTTACCTGTCATCCCCCAGGCTGAGGAATAATCTCCTGCAGGAATTTCAGTGTCCGGTTTCAAACTACCATGAGGTACACAAGGTGCCTCTTCTCTTGTAGGATCCTACATAGAAATGACCATGAAATAGCCATCGTGTGTGACCCAAGGTCAGAGGGGAGAGATTGGAACAACTTCCTGCTGAAGGGAGAAGCTGATCTCACCCACAATCAAAATAACAAAGAAGAGGGGGAATTTGCTAAACGTTTTTTCTTTGAAGGTCAGGCGGGCACTGGAGGGGGGGCATTCCAGATGAACTCGGTTAGGTTGCCCATATCATTTCTGGCTGAAGGTAGAAATCACGTGCGGTCAGACAATCCTGCCGAGAGGAGCTGCGTGACAGCAGGAAATACAAACAGGAAGTGTTGCAACAAGGTTTTAACGTTATTTATTTGGGGTATTTAGATTTAAAGTGTTGAAACCCACTTGCTTTTGTCGAACAAGACATAGACTTGCAACATCTTATGGGAAATCTAATGGCAAGAGGATTATCTAGTAAACCAATGGGCATATAATTTGGATGCAGTTGGGAGTCTGTCTTTTTAAAATGTTATATTTTGAGTCCATCTGGAGGGACCTATAGTCCCACGGAGTCTACAGGGAACTCACTCTGAGGGAACTTTGAGAGATTATCTCACTCAGTTTGTATTTTTCAGAAAGAGAATTTACAAGTCTTCTGCCCTCTGTGCCTCTGTGACCCCAGGGTCAAATCCTCACTTCTTCCATATCGTTAATCAACAAACGTTTACTGACATCAAACATAAGCCAACCAATGAAGGAAGAGACAAGAAAGTTATGAGATGAACAGTCAACTGCTAAGCACTCTCTCCCTCTCTGCCCAGAACAATCTATGTATGAAATTGTTCAATGAAAGAAGCATCTGGTGCCATTAGCCAACAGATGCTTCAATCAAAAACAATTACCCCTGTATATTACACAATGGAATACTACTCAGCCATTCAAAAGAGTGAAATATTGCCATTTGCAGCAAAACAGAGGGACCTAGAGATTATCATACTAAGTGAAGTAAGTCAGGCAGAGAAAGACATGCATTATATGACATCACTTTTTTGTGGAATCTAAAAAACTAATAAAAATTAACTTATTTACAAAACAGATTCACAGACATAGAAAACAAATTTATGGTTACCAAAAGGGAAAGGGGAGGGGGAGGAAAAAATTTTAAACATGGGATTAATAGATACACACAACTATATATAAAACAGATAAACAAGGACTTCCTGCATAGTACATGGAACTAACTATAATCAATACCTTGTATAACCTATAATGGAAAAGAATCTGAAGGTGTACACCTGAAACTAACACAATATTGTAAATCAACTATAGTTTAATTAAAAAAAAAAAAAAAAAAGAACAATCCGCCCTGGTTTAAGGGGCTGTTTCTACATCTGTCTCTCTGCTAGTTCCTGGGCTTTTTTAGGGAAGAAATAGTTTCCCATTTATTGCTAGATCCATAATATATAGTGCCCGACACATGGTACTGATATCAGTTGTTGAGTGAATGAGTAAATGGTTGGGTCGATGGATGATTGATATATATATGAATGAATGAATGAATGAATGGCGACTGAAAGGTAGGACTAAAGGTGAAAGGAAGAAGTAAAGCAAACCAGACTGGAGGAACAAACACAAGTAGAAAATCTTTGTGGAACAAGTCTTGAAAAATAAAGAAAGACAGGTTAGATAGATTGTTCCATGATAACGTTCACCAAAAACTGCTCTTGTTTTAAGATATTTCCTCTTATTCAGTCATTAGAAGAGAATGGAGATCACCCAGTCACAGTATCTCCCTTAAAAACCCTTCGGATATTTGAAAACTAGCTATTTACACTGTAGGCGGTTTTGTTCACAGTGTGTCCACAGCACTCGGCACACAATAAATGCACAAGAAATACTGTTAAAAGAACAAGTTCATGATTTAAGCTTCCTCTTTCCCAGAACCTTAGCAGTGATTCTCCCTGGTCCACACGTGAAGCCAAATTTCCGAGTTCCAAAACTTTCCAAATGGATTCTGTCCTGGGACAAAGATTATTGCCTTAGAGTTGCCCAGGTTCTGGGTGATGTGAGATCGTTTTTAAGCCCGGCGTGATTACATATTATCATTTAGGCGTCAAAAACCTTTCAGAACTGTGAACACAGTGTCTTCCCATACCCATTAGACCTCCTTTTCAGAATACAGCAGATTGCACAAAGTATAGTAAGTTTGCCAAATGTTCATCTGAGCATCCCACAATTTAAAGCAACAGCAATGGTCGGTATTATTAGAATGATGTTGTGGGTGCATGTGGAGTTCCCGCATTCAAATTTCTGACTTGTTTAAAGTCTGATTTAAGTCTGATTGCAGTTCTTAGAGCTTCAACTCAAGAATAACTGAATTACGAAGGATTCTGCCTCCTACTTACATGGTCTTTCTTTTCTACCAGTCTCGTTCTGGGTTAAACAAAATTCTGTCCCCGAATCCCTACTAGTTCTTTCCACCAGCACAGACCGCTCCTGGGCTATTTCCATGCTAAAGATGGACTTCTCCCTGCTTTGGACAAGAACCTTGAACCAGGACCCATCTCTCACCATCCGTCCCTGTTACCTGAGACACCTCTGCCTCTTCGCCTTGAATCATCTGTCCCCTTCCCTTCAAATCTTCAATGTCACCATCCTCTACTTCTTCCCAGACTCACGGCATCTCACTTCTCATATCCCTCTTGCCCTGCCTCCTTCTCTCCAGCTCTGTGCCCATCTACACACTTTTGTCACCCCTATTTGGAGGATTTTAAACTTGAGAGCACAGCCCACCACTTCTGTTTTCTTCACAAACTTGACAGCACACGGTTCAGAGCCATGAAATCCCAACACGCTGCTGACTGACTCCAGCTTCACCAGTTATTTCCTCAGCATCACCTCCATCCAGCCTCTTTCACTGGACCCAGAATTTGCTTTGCATCTATAGCTCCACTGACCCTCTCCGGGCCAAGACTGTTAATTATGGGGTTTTTTTGTTTTTTGTGTGTGTGGTACGCGGGCCTCTCACTGCTGTGGCCTCTCCCGTTGCAGAGCACAGGTTCCGGACGCGCAGGCTCAGCGGCCGCGGCTCACGGGCCCAGCCGCTCCGCGGCATGTGGGATCTTCCCGGACCGGGGCACGAACCCGTGTCCCCTGCATCGGCAGGCGGACTCTCAACCACTGCGTCACCAGGGAAGCCCCTGTTAATTATGTTTTTAACTTCTACTCGGGGTCTGATCATAGGACAGTGATTTCCCTTTTTTTTTTTGGCTGAAATTCCAAACAATTCTTGCTACTTTTCCTTTGAACTCCATCTTACAAGGATTTTTGCTGTGAAACTCCTATATTTGGAAACTCAAGAGTACTTGCACCACACACTTGACTTACACACTTTCCATCTGCTCCGCAGGGTCATGTAGTAAAGTCTACATCCTTGAGGACCATCTCAGGCCGGAAAAACAGTAACTTAGTCTGACTAGTTTCCACACTTTGCAAACATCGCAAACCTATAAACCTACAACTGTTCATATGTACTAACATGTGCTTTTCAAAACAATAGTCATTTTTTAATGACACTTTTCTGTGTTTTATGACTTTTTAACTAGTTCTCTTGTCTTTACTTAGTTCCCGTTAGTTTCGTGCCACGCTATTTAGCCCCTTTTTTAGATAACTTTTGTATCTGAAATACTTAAGACCTCTTGCACTATAAAAAGTTTTATAAGTCATAGACAACCGCATGTTGAGATAAGGATCTTGGCAAGCAGAACCTCATTAAACCACCCCTTCTTCCTGCTTCCCTGAGGAGGGGTTACTCTGAGCTTTCTAAGTGATGCTTTTGGCTTCATAGTGGAAAGGCATTGTGAAGGCTAAGCCAGCTTCACAAATCTTTATCCAAAACTACAGATAATGTTAAGAATCAAGGGTGAGATTACTATCGATCCGTCTTATAAAGCCTAATTTGGTAATTCAGGATGCCCATTAGAAGAATGGTGTCTGTTATCAAACATCTCCTCAGATGCACTGAATAAAAGCATCAATTTGACTCCTACCTGTTAATAAGCCCATTTGGACTATGTCTGTTCAACAGCTGTGTCACTTGATTTTAATTATATTTAACTTTGCTTAATACTATGTAGATGATACTTTTTTCTCTCATGTTTTATATTTTTCCTGAAAATCAACTCTTTTTCTCTCCATAGAGGATACTTAGAAGATTCAGTAGTTTCCCTGCCCAACTACACACACACACACCACATATCACACACATCAGATACACATACACACCACAGACACACACTTTCTTCCTTATGATATCTTTTTTTTTCCCCAACTGAGGATTCTTGACTAACAATCACAGCTGGGTTAATCTCTTCCCAGTTTTAAAAAAGAGAAGGTCTATGGACCATGAGCTTAAGGAGAGTGGACAGCTGATCCACATTAGGACGACGCCCGAAAAACTGAGAATCCTGCTGGTAGTTAACATTTGTTACTCATTTACACTTGTTGAACTTGGATTGTGTGCTGAGTAAGTTCAGATTAGAGCAAAGACCCCTCTTTTAAACATTCACACTTTTAGGCAGACCTGGGCAGACAATAACGTCAGTGTGAATTCTCAAACACCCTCTACAACTTTTTCCAAGGATCTCACCTCCTCTAAAGAAGTGCTCTTCCCCGCCCCCCGCCACTTAGTCTGATCACAGGATTAATATCACGTCTTGAGAACAGTTTAGGTTTTCAAAAAAGACCAGAAACTGAAGACTTACATAAACATCAGATCATTCCTTTTTCTAATTCCCAGATATGATGAGGAAATTCATAGGCTGAAAATTCAGTCAATAAAGAGGTAATTACAAATGCCCGTTTCCTTGACAACTCCCCTCCCCCAGCCCTCCGGTGATAGGGAAAAACCAAAACGGGGGTGAGGAGGGGTAGCCGCGAAGCCAGGTTGCCTCCGAGCAGCCTGGGCGAGAACCAGCGCGGAAAGCAGCCGACGCGCAGCAAACACAAATAAAGCAATGGATATAGGGGCTGCACTTGGGTGTAGTATTTTTGTGGTTGCCATAGAAACGGCAGAGACGGAAGAACATGTTGCATGACACAAAAGAGACCGATCGGTAACAGGAACCTTCTCCCCGGCTTCGTCTATTGCAGAGAAAATTATTTCACCCGAGGCGGGCGGGGGGCTGGGCAGGGGAAAATGAACCCCAGCACGGCAGCTCGAAATCACAGCGCGAACGGCCACGCTCCCCCAGCTGAGCACAAAGAAACGGTCCTTGTGCGGCAGCAAAGCCCCCGCTGCCTTCCAGGGCTGCCCCTCCACGTTCCCACTGTCTCCTCACTTCCTTCTCCGCCTTCCTCTCCTCCTCTTTCTTACCTACCCCTTCCAGAGGTTTTAATGAAATCCAGCCCAGGAGAGAATAAGGGTGATAGAGAGAGGGGTGCAAACATCCACCACGCCCAGAGGTGAAGTCGCCTGGAAATAGCACGAACGGCACATACCTCCTTTCTGGCAGCCCTGGACACATGGACTTAGAAATCAGAAACTGAAAGGGAGCAGGCTGGGGTGCAGAAATTGCCACTAGTTTATAGGAGCTGTAAGTCAGCCAACACTGGAAAGAAAAAGCGAGACTCCACCCATGGGGTGGACTCTTCGGAAAAAAAAAAAAGTGGTCCTCAGCTGACGTCTCTCCCCACCCCATGTCACTTCCTTTTAAAGCTACAATTTAGCAGTTATGGGGAGGGAGATACGAGCTGGTGTAACATGAGTCCCTCCCCCTCCCCTTCCAATTAGTGTAAGGAAGTGCTTCAGCTGGCTTCACGTCTGAAATCTCTGGCCGGAGAACCTGCCAGAATCGGAAACAAAGCCCGCTAGGTGGCCTTTCTTTTTCGGCCGCGCCTCCCGAATCCTGTTGCATCCCTATGCCGACATGGCTCCTCCAACCTCAGCTCGGACGGATCCAGCCCCGTCTGTGCTGAGACCTGGAAATTGCCCTAAACTGGCTCATATTTTGTTTGGTAAAATACCCGCACTCTGCAATCCCCCCTCACCTCTCACTGGTACGCGGTGCGAGAAGGAGATTGCATTCCACTCGGAAGAGCCCCAAAGCACCTTCGACAAAAATACTACTGAAAATTCCAGCGATCTGAGATGATAAGAACTGGGAAACAGAGGCTTGGAGGTCGATGGATTTTTCTCCCCGCAAAGCAGCTACCGGGTGGATTCCCCGTGCGCGCGCGGGCGCGCGCACGCAAGCACATGCACGTGGCATTCACGCGCAGTGTTAGAGAGGGTCTGGGCAGATCTTTATAATAAAATAGAGTCCTCATAATTTTAAAAGAGGGCGGGCTGTTGAACCTCCAGAAATGCCAGGTCTCCAACATTTCTAAAAAACACTTTCAACCTCCAAACAGTTAAGATGTATGCCCTTCAAATGTTCTTTATTAGAGCCATTGCCACAAATAATATTTGAGTATTAACATATGACTCCTGTGCTCACCGCCGTTCTTTAGATGTTTACAATCCACAGGGGAAAAAAATTAATGTTCACAAATAACTAGACCATATTGCAGAATTACTAAGAGCTACAAAAGTGCTAAAAACAGCGTGCCATGAGAAAATAGAAGGATGGAAAGAGCTCTACTGGGTTATGATGAGCGAAAAAAAGGCATTCAGAATTCAGCAAACATGGTTTGGACTGGGTCCTATAGGGTGTGCGGCGTTTTGATAGTCTGTGATGGAGAGAGGGAAAAGCATGAATGGGGTTGAAGGACATCTAAAGCATAAAAAAGGACCAGAACAGAAAACCCATTTGTGGCAATGGTTTATTTTAATATTCATGGGAAAATAAATTTGACCATGTAAACATGTTTATAAATGATGTTTGTAAGAAGTTCTTGCAGCCAATGCAATTTTTGAGTTCTCGTAACTTTTCAAATTATGTTTTAAAATTCATTTGTTTCCAGTTTTTCAAAGCACTTCTAAAGTAGAGTTAGACTGATGCTTTTTCATAGTTGAATTTTGAATGGGGATTAATTTCAAAATCTACAAATTGCATAAATTTGTGCTACATTTACTACAAGTAGAGCCACTGATTTCAACAGAAACAATATGAAATAAAAATTTCTGACATTTGCAAGTCTTATTCTGATCATAATACTATTATATGTCTATTCCATTAAGATTGTCATTATTATTTTTAATTTAATTTAATTATTTTATACATCAGTTTCTTTTTTTGAATTTTATTTATTTTTTTATACAGCAGTTTCTTATTAGTTATGCATTTTATGCACATCAGTATATACATGTCAATCCCAATCTCCCAATTCATCCCACCTCCACCACCCCCCACTTGGCTTTCCCCCTTTGGTATCCATAAGTTTGTTCTCTACATCTGTGTCTATTTCTGCCTTGCAAACCAGTTCATCTGTATCATTTTTCTAGATTCCACATATATGTGTTAATATATGTATTTGTTTTTCTCTTTCTGACTTACCTCACTCGGTATGACAGTCTCTAGGTCCATCCACGTCTCTACAAATGACCCAATTTCATTCCTTTTTATGGCTGAGTAGTATTCCATTGTATACATGTACCACATCTTCTTTATCCATTCGTCTGTCAGTGGGCATTTAGGTTGCTTCCATGTCCTGCCTATTGTAAATAGTGCTGCAATGAACAATGGGGTGTGTGTGTCTTCTTGAATTCTGGTTTTCTCAGGGTATATGCCCAGTAGTGGGATTGCTGGGTCGTGTGGTAGTTCTACTGTTAGTTCTTTAAGGAACCTCCTTACTGTCCTCCATAGTGGCTGCGTCCATTTACATTCCCACCAGCGGTGCCAGAGGCTTCCCTTTTGAGATTATTATTATTATGCTTATTTTTGCTACAGTAACACTTTGCCTATTTAGATGATGTTACTCACAGTCTCAATTACCTTAGAAATATAGCTGAGAAATATGGGAGGAAAAAACACTACTTCTAAAAATTTAAAGTGGAAATACAACCTTCGAGAATTAAACCCTATGCACTTTACTCAGTCCCATATAGAATCTCTCCTTTATTTTAGATATCCTGATTTAGCTCTTTCTATCTAAACAAGGAACTGTGAAAATTTCCAGATCAAAATCTAACCATTCAGTTCAACAAATAGGTATTGAGTATCTGTGCTGGTTGCTGAAGATACAAAAACACAAGTAAGACATGGACCTTGCCCCAAAGGCCTCAGAGTCTTAGGAAAGAAAGAGGCCTGTAAGCAATTAAGATATGAAGGCAGTAATTGAAGTCTGTACAAGGTTCAGAGATGAGCCAAAGAATGGGAAAAGGGAAGTAGGGGTGTATGTCTACATAGTTTCTTTCTTTCTTCTTTGTAAATAAGTTTAATTAATTAATTTTTGTCTGCGTTGTGCCTTCGTTGCTATGCACGGGCTTTCTCTACTTGCAGTGAGCAGGGGCTACTCTTCGTTGCAGTGCGTGGGCTTCTCATTGCGGTGGCTTCTCTTGTTGCAGAGCACAGGCTCTAAGTGCACGGGCTTCAGTAGTTGTGGCGCATGGGCTCAGCAGTTGTGGCTCGCGGGCTCTAGAGCACAGGCTCAGTAGTTACAGTGCAGGGGCTTAGTTACTCTGCGGCATGTGGGATCTTCCCAGACCAGGGATCGAACCCTTGTCCCCTGCATTGGCAGGCGGATTCTTAACCACTGCGCCACCAGGGAAGCCCCTCTACATAGCTCCTTAATTCACAGCAAACTATAAAAGGGATGAGAATGATCAGTATATTCACCGGTGAGACAGCAAGAAATAAACGCTGACAGCTGGAGCTAAGAGGCGTAAAGTGGTAACTCATCAAAAGGATACACAAATAGCCACTAAACAGCAACAACAAAAAGGATGCAACCTCACGTAAAATAAAAGCAGAAAGGAAGAGATGTTCTTTCTTTGCCTGTCTGCTTGTCAAACATTCAGAAAACTATAGTGTACAATGTGAAGAGGATGCTGTACGATGGGCTGGCTCCTCTCTTCCTGGTGACAGTGAATTGGTACCTTCTTTCTGGAATTTAAACAAGGTATATCACAAGCTTTTAAAATGTTCATACTCTTTTTTTTTTTTTTTTTTTTTTGCGGTACGCGGACATCTCACTGTTGTGGCCTCTCCCGTTGTGGAGCACAGGCTCCGGACGCACAGGCTCAGCGGCCATGGCTCACGGGCCCAGCCACTCCACGGCATGTGGGATCCTCCCGGACCGGGGCACGAACCCGTGTCCCCTGCATCGGCAGGCGGACTCTCAACCACTGTGCCACCAGGGAAGCCCTATTTGTAACTTTTATAAAAGAAAATGACCATGATTAAAAAACAAAAGACTCAAGGTTTCTAAAGTCTTAGGTGATTTAGGACAGAAGCAAAGAATAATCGATGGAGATTATAACATGTTCAATCCCAAAGACTGAAATATTTTCAGAATCCTCTATTAAAGGTAAAATTCTATGTGTTTCAGAAGAGTTTCTTTTAACCTAAATTCTGGTACTTAGAATGGTAAGTATCATTTATCTAAAATGTTAACTTACATACTGTGTTTTTTGCTGCCATGCTAGATGGTTGAGTTATTAGGGACATTATTTCCAACAGCCTTTTCTCTTAACACATTGTTAGCTACACAATGACAATAGTTTTGCTTTCTTTTCATTTGGCTTATTTTATGAACATGAATATAGATACATCTATATAAATCTATATACACAGTTTGAAATTTTCCTCAAGTTATAAAATATAAACATGTCACAGACTTGTAATTATAATAACCTCATTGTATGCTAAATTTGGAATTGTTACTGCTTTGAGGTGACAAAGAAAAAGTGTAAATAATAAATTCAATTTGATATTTGGAGTGTTTCATCTTATGTTTAATAGTTGTATATTTCAATCATTTCTAATAGAGCCTTACAAATGTGTCACATACATGTTTTTAACGACCAGTAATCTCTTATGGCTATTATTGTTATTATTGCAATCATTTTAAGTACTTTCAAATAGCTTTAACATTACCTGTCATTGAGGAAAATACAGAGGAATCAGGCAAGATTCCTCCTTGATCAATAATGATTACAATAAGTCATTCCCCAAACATTAATGTCCCTTGATCAGCTCTCAACACATCTTAACTCAGAATTTTTCTTTAAACCTCTTACAAATTGTTCTCAGTGTTCACTCAGCTCCTTTCTCTTCTAGACCACTCATTCAGACTGACAAAGATGACCCTGGAAAGTCGTTCATTCCCTCCTCTTGCATCCAGGCACTGAGCAACTGGAAATCATATAATACAGGAGGAAATCTACCCCAACAGGAGGAACTGAATTCAAATCAATTAATGCCCGACTGATGGGCAACAAATGGAAAAAGGTTCCAGCTTCACTATCTGGTTTTGAAAGACAAGGTCATACAAAAGATTACTGAGACTTAGCCCTCGCATTCTTTGCAACCAAGTAAAAAGAAAGCACACCGCTTCAGGTGGTGTTTCACTCTGGATGACTTTCAGCCCTTGTACTTTATATGTTGGGTAATTTTTTTTAAGTTTTGATAAGATGGATTACCCTTATAAACAGAAATGTGAAACATTGTTTTTTAAATAAATCTTTATTGTTCTCAATTGTTGACATAATGCTTGTCTTTATTTGGCAAGCTTATAGCCTAGTGGCACCTTGGAGGCTGATCTACTTAAAGTGTCGTCATGGACCATGAGGATGGGATATTGTTAGAAGTGCAGAGGGGACTTCCCTGGCGGTCCAGTGGTTAAGACTCCATGCTTCCACCGCAGGGGGTGCGGGTTCAATCCCTGGTCGAGGAACTAAGAACCCAATTGCTGTGCAGCGACCAAAAAAATTTTTTTTTTAATTTTTTAATTAAAGAAAAAAGAAATGCAGAGTCTTGGGCCCCACCCCAGACCTAGTGAATCAAACTATTTTCACAACATCCCCAGGAAATTCACACGCGCATGAAAGTTTGAGAAGTACTTGCTTGAGTCCACATCTCTCATTTTACAGAGGACACTTCAGAGTCCAGGAAGGGTGAGTCTGCTTGTCCTGGGTTACACAACAAACAGGAAATAGAGCTGAAGCAAAACCACAGTTTTTAATGATTCCTACTATGGAATTCTTTCCACTGTATTCCTCCAGCTTTCAGATGCAAAGCAAGTCTGAAAGAAAATCTATTGGCATAAAAATGTTAAAAAGAGAATTTCTACTTAAACTCATGTTTATTATTCTAAGTGTAGATTTCTACTTAAACTCATGTTTATTATTCTAAGTGTAGTTATTAAAAGTCTACACTCTGTGCATTTGAGTTTATACATAGTCAGCTTTACCCAAAGAAAATGAATCTTGGAATTTGGCAACTTTCAGACCAAAATTGGCAAAAAGCAGGTGACATCTTTTCTCCATGATCACTCATTTTATTTCGGTTTCAAGCCAAAGCCAAGTCTCGTTGAATAAAACTTAGCTTCAGGGGCTTCCCTGGTGGCGCAGTGGTTGAGAGTCCGCCTGCCGATGCAGGGGAGACGGGTTCGTGCCCCGGTCTGGGAAGATCCCACATGCTGCGGAGTGGCTGGGCCCGTGAGCCATGGCCGCTGAGCCTGCGCGTCCGGAGCCCACTTAGCTTCATGACTGATTTGCAAGAGGCGACAGAAAGGAAAATGTGCTCCACAGGTCCCCTTGTTTCTGCTCTTGCCACTTTCAAATCTGCTTATTCCTCACCTGGCAGCCTTTGCAAAACGGAGCTTTGCAAAATAAAAAACAAGAGAATGTGATTCTCCCCTCTCTCATCTCTGCCCTTGAGTGCATGAGAGTCCCCTGTATCCTGACAACAGATCTTTCATTGAGCTGTCTTTGTTACTTGCAATAGAGTCCTAATTCTTCATGTAAAGTTTTGGAGTTTCAGCTTCCTCCTACATAAAATTCATGGGGTGGTTGTGAAATTTAAATGAGACAGCGTATGTGAAGCTCCTTAATAGTGTAGAACCTCCAAAAAAAATGATCATTCTTTTCTCCTGCCCTCATCCCATTCATTAAAATACAGATGACTTTCAGATATTTTTGGTTGACATCCTTCTCCTAAACCTCAGATCCGTCTACCTAATTACCTGATGAATATCTCCAGGGAGACATCCTAAAGCCTTCTCAAATTGAACAAGCCCAAAAAGTTTTGGCCCCAACCTAGCCAACGTTCTGCAATCCTATCCTGCAAGTTTCTGGTTCCCTGTTTTGGTGAGAGTTGACATCAAAGTTATCTTTGATTTTTCCCTGTTCCTCTTGCAGCTCTTTCTCCCCACACCAGCCTGTTAATACTCTTCTCAAAGACATTTATAAAGAGCCCTCTCCTCTGATTGCCACTGCTGCTGTTCCGGGCCTCATGACTTTTCTCTTGGTTGTCTGCAAAAAACGCTCTTCAACTTTTTGTTGCAGTATGAAACTTCAACTCCTTTGGGTTACATGCAATGCCCTTTATGATCTGGCCCTACCTCTCCCTCCAGTCTCATCTCTTGCCTCTTTCCATACTTTTCCAAGGACCCCCCTTTTTTCACCTCTCATCAGCTGACTTACCTCTCCCAGCCTCTAAGACTTGCTGACCACCTCCTCCAGGAAGCCCTCAATTCTTTAAAAGGAAGAATGGTCTGAGCGTATTTGTGTTAATGCACTTGCCACAATGGCACCTAATTGGTTGTTGTTTTTATAGGTTTATTCCCGACTAGCTTGTGAGGACAGGATCTTTGTTTTCAAAGATCTGACATGCCACAGGGCTCCGTAAATACCAACTGAATCAGTGGACATCATCTCTGTGTTACCTTTTCCCACGGGGCAGGTGGGACTCTCAGTTTCCACTCTTATAACTCAAGAAGTTTCTTTTCAGGAAACCTTTTCATCCTTGGTTTTCCTATATTGCAGATACATTTAAGAAAACATTTTAACTCTCCATGAAATCACCTCTCTCACTTTCCCTTATCCTGTTCCTTTCCACTCTTTGCTCATAGGCAGGCATAGTATATGCCTATAATCCTAGTAGCGTAGAAAATTCCATCGTCTTTTTATTTCACACATCCTAAGCAGACTTCCTTAACAGAATTTTCATAGCTGTCTTTTTAATGGGTTGCAAGTAGTCTATCTACTTAGTATAGGATCATTTTCCTAACTGTCCTCCTGTTGAATGTGGCCTGCCTCCTGCTTTCACCTACTGTGGGTCAGTCCTCAATTTCACCTGCTTCCACTTACTGAGCACTTAGCACTTTGTATCAGATACTATTAGCTTCCATTTGTTAATCGAAGAGCCTGAAGCTTAGCTGGGTTAAGTCACTGCCTCAAGGTTACGTAGCCGGTAAGTAGCACAGAGTCAGGAATCTCCACTGAGGTGCCCAGCTCCGCAGAGCACACTGTTCTCCTCTGAGGTCCACTGGCCACTAGGACAACAAGCAGGGCTTGCCCCTTATGGGTGATGCCCTAAGATAACGTCCCGGAAGAAGAGGATTTTGTGACTCATTCCTGCACTGCACGGGCGACTATGTTGCTGCTTTTCACTGTCATTAATTAATACCTTAAAGTTTTGGTGAGTTTCACAATCTTAAATAATACCAATTTTAATTTTTGTAAGTTACGTGTAAAGTTCAATCTCTTTCAGAGTTCGCTTTTATTTACTCTTATCACTTGTATGTATTCTCGTGTGAGATCTCTTCTTATGCATCGACTGTTTATGCTTTCGTCTTGGTATTTATCATTTGCAGGTATATTTTTTTTGGGCCATACCGTGTGGCTTGTGGCATCGTAGTTCCCCGACCAGGGATGGAACCCGGACCCTCGGCAGTGAAAGCGGAGTCCTAACCACTGGTCACCAGGGAATCCCCTGCAGGTACATTTTAATGTGTCAATTGTTTCTTCTAGATCTCAACTGCTTCAACACTCAATTCTGTTTTCCGTGCATTGTCCTGTCATTCTCTCTTTAACTGCTTATCTCGAGTTCACCTATCGTGTATGGTGTCAGGTGTTTAAGATATTAGCCAACTGCCATTCTCTCCTGCCGTGTAGTAAGTAAATCTTCCGCTGTTTTGAGTGTGCTGACATGGAAGGAGTGTGGGCTTTTGGAGAAAACAGATCTGGGTCAGGACCCTGGCTGAGGAGATCAATCTTGTGGTAGCGGGGGTGCAGCCTTTCCCGGGAAGGATTGCCCACCCTCTCCTCTGCTCCACCTGCAGGGCTCAGGGGTGTGGGACCCAAGCAAGACAATCGGGAAGACGGAAGGACCCCCTGCCCCGCCCTCATCCCACACCAGGGCGCCCCCTTCTGGAGGACATGAGCCTTTCTCCAAGTTGAAGCTGCAGGACACATGCGTGCCAGCCAGACATCTCCCAAAGGAGCTGGTGGCCCAGGGCAATGGACATGGCCAGTGACCAGAGGCAGATCTGGAGCAGCTGGCTGAGCAGGGACCTTTGCCAGAGGAGAAAGGCAAGCAGGTAGCTCTTGACGCAGCCGTAGCAGAAGAGAAACAAACATGCCTCCGGGAAGGGCGATGAGGGCGTGGGGCTGCCCCCTTGGCGTGTCTGTCCCGCTGCGGCTGACATCGCCCTGCCGCTCGCTGAGCAGCATTCGTCCCACCGCGCCACGGGCACGGTGCTGTGGCCGGGCCGTTCCCACACTGACACGGGGCCTGGCAGCATCTGACCCTAAACTGGATGTTGCTGTTTCTCTCCCTGGTAGCCTTGGTTACGCTGCCACCAAATGTGTTTTCCTGGCCTGTCCACTGAGAAGCGGGCCTGTGGGATGTTTTCTCTAGCTGCCGTGCTTCGCCCCGGCATTTTCCAAATCCTACTCAGAAGGTTGTTCTCTTGACTCGGGGGGCACGGCTTTACCCCTCATTCCGGATCCTCCACTGTCTGCCCCCTGGGCACCTGCACCTCAAGCCCTGGAGTTCTCGGGACTGACTTAGTGGTGCTCTGTCGTCCCACTTTGCAGTCATAGAACTCGGTCCTTGCCCTCAGAGGGCTGGGTTTCACCTTTGAACGGCATATGATACATTGCGAGGGCTGGTCTCTACGTGCTCACGTCCCTTTCCTAAAATCTGTGGCCTGTGGTTTACTCACATCATATTTTCCATGAGCTGGTGTTCAGTTACCTTCGTACATTTCTTCCGGGTTGATCTCCAGACTTCAAGTGCTCACTACATAGGAGGTGGCTCTTCCCGTGACCCCAACTGAGCTGGCCCAACAACAAGGTGGAGGGAAATATCCCACAGGCTTTGAAAATCAATTATTTGCTGAGATGAAAAGGAGGATCTGGGGCTTCCCTGGTGGCGCAGTGGTTGAGAGTCCTCCTGCCGATGTAGGGGACACGGGCTCGTGCCCCGGTCCGGGAAGATCCCACGTGGCGCGGAGCAGCTGGGCCCGTGAGCCACGGCCGCTGAGCCTGCACGTCCGGAGCCTGTGCTCCGCAACGGGAGAGGCCCACATATCGCAAAAAATAAATAAATAAACAAAAATAAATAAAATAAAAATATTTACAGTAGCATCCAAAAACTCAAATACTTAATTAAGGATGGATCTAATGAAAGATGTGTAAGACCTTTACACAGGAAACTATAAAACTCTACTAAGAGAAATCAGAGAAGGTTTAAATGAATCAAGGAATATACCACAGACACAAATTCAAATATTCATATAAAGGTGTAAATTTTCTATAACCTGATCTGTAGTTTTGATGCAATCCATTCAGAGTCAGCAGATGTGAGGGTGTTTCTAACACGTGTATGGAAATGCAGAGCCATAAAGAACAGGAGGGAGGACCCACTGTGCAGATCCTAGAGCTTGGGGCGCATATGATAAAGCTACATTGATGAAAGCAGGGCAAGAACAGAAAACAGACCAATGAAACCGAACGGGAAGTCCAGAAACAGACCTCTGTATTTATGGGCACTTGATTTATGATGATGGTGGCACTACAGGGCAGTTAGGAAAGAATAGTGAGTAAGAAAATTGATAAAAAAGTGCTGAGTCAATTAGGTATTAGCCATACAGAAAAAAAAAAAAACTTCACTCTTCCTCACACCACACACAGAAGTCAGTACCAGGTGCGCTGTAGATTTAAATGTGAAAGGCAAAACACTAAGGCGTGTTGAAGACAAAATAGGAAACTATCTTCTGGACTTTGGGATAGGGTAAGTTTTCTTTCTCTCTCTCTCTCTTTTTTTTTAAATTAATCTTTATTGGAGTATGGTTGCTTTACAATGTCGTGTTAGCCTCCACTGCACTACAAAATAAATCAGCCATACACATACAGGTAGGGGATAGGGTAAGTTTTCTTAAACAGGGTTCAAAAAGTACCATAAAGGAAAAGACTGAGAAACCGGATGATGACCAAATAAAGTTCCGTTCATCAAAAGTTAGGAGTAAAATAGTCAAAAGACAAGCTACAGGACTTCCCTGGTGGCGCAGTGGTTAAGAATCCGCCTGCCAATGCAGGGGACACGCGTTCGAGCCCTGGTCTGGGAAGATCCCACGTGCTGTGGAACAACTAAGCCCCTGCACCACAACTACTGAGCCTGCACTCTAGAGCCTGTGAGCCACAACTACTGAGCCCTCATGCCACAACTACTGAAGCCCGCGTGCCTAGAGCCCCAGCTCCGCAACAAAGAGAAGCCACCGCAATGAGAAGCCCGCGCACCGCAGCAAAGAGTAGCCCCCGCTGGCCACTACTAGAGAAAAGCCCGCGCACAGCAATGAAGACCCAACGCAGCCAATAAATAAATAAATAAATTTATTAAAAAAAAAAAAAAAAAAGACAAGCTACAGAGAGTGAGAAGATATTATTACATGAATGACTGACAAAGAGCCCTTATTTGGAATGTGTTAAAACAGCCTTCAAATCAGTAAGAAAAAGTCAACCTCATAGAAAATGGGAAGAATTTGAACAGGCACTTCACAAGAGAGAATGTTCAAATCAACACACATTTGAAAAGATGTTTAACTTTGTTAGTACACACCCATCAGAATGACTACCATACAAAGGATGAAATAAATATACCTAGAGGGAGGTAAAGAGATGCAGCCGCTCTGGCAAGCGGTGTCATGTGTTCTGAAAAAGTCAAAGGTGTGCATACCCCACGATCCAGCAATTCTACCCTTAGGCATACGCCCAACAGACATGCACGCACACGTTCAACAGTCTTCATAGCGGCTTTATGTGTAACAGTAAACAACAACAACCTGATCCACAGTGAAAGAGCGTGTATAGCACATATAACGAACATACGTAGAAAGGGTGGTATATTTAGACTCTAAGATACTATCCAGCAAAGGAAATGACTGGAACTCAACTAAATGCAACAAATGTGGAAAGATATCTCAAGGGCAATTTTGACCAAAGAAGCTAGACACCAAAGGTTACCTACTCCATGATTCCATCAGTAAGTTCACAACCGGGGAAAACCAGTCTACACACCGTAAGTTAAGATGGGTTACCTTTGGAGGCGCAGGAGGGTAGGGGGCTTTTGGGGTACTGGAAATATTCTGTTTCTTGTTCTGTAGTCATTATATGGGTGGGTTCACTTCGGACAAATTCACTGATGCGTGTACACTTAGGTTCGGTGCCCTTCTCCACATGCATGTTGTTTCAATTTTTAAAAAAGCCAAAAAGAAAATCTATTTACACCAATTTCTCCATCTGTTATCTAAGAGAAAACTCAAGATCTCCTCTCAAAAACAACAGGTTTTATGCTCTCCCAGCCCAATATTAATCTACTCAAGGTACCCGGGAATGGAACTGATTCTTAATTTGGTTTATGAAAAGGGCTTCAGCAAGAATATCATAGGTAAGCGTGGCCAAAGATGATCTGTATAAACTACAATAGTTTGTATTTGTTGGGATATGCTTTGTAATCATTCTGTGTTGTTGTTGGTTGTTTTTCCACGTGGATCTGTTTTGATTCCTTCCTTTATTGTAAGGACGTGCCCTATAGTTTAGCATTCTTTATAACAACTATATATATATATATATCATGCCTCTACTACTTAATACCAACTCTTTGAAGACAGGTTTGATAAATATTGCCAAGAACCAATTACAGAATCTAGTTTGGTTCTGGAAAGAGTTTGTGTTTTTCATGCACATAATTTGGACTAAAAAGTACATTGGCCAGAGTGTTGCTTTAAGATTACAGGCTGTTCCTACATTGTCATTGTGGGAACAGCCAAGTATCTGGCCAGGGCAAAGATGTTTCACATGTAGACTCCTGTCTGATTTCTAAATATTCATCGAAGCAAAACTGCACCCTTCAGGCAAATGAGTTTCACCTTGCTTGGGAAATTTTGTTTTAAATTGTTTTCTTAGGACCCAGCAGCCAGCATCTGTCACTTTCTTCCCGAAGAATGAAAGTACCTACAATGGATTGTGTACTCACTATACTCAAGGCGCCATGCTAAGTACATTACATTCATATTTCACGTGTGTTTCCCAGCACGCCTTTGGCATAGCACCCCTATTTTACAGAAAAGGAGACTGAGGCTCAGGGAGGCTGAGAATTTCCCACAGGGAAGTCGAGCTGGACCTTCATCCAAGTCAGTTAGCGTGAAGTGTGGACTCGGCACCCTGTCACCCTGCCCAGGATCAGGGTCCCTGAGGCTGTCGTGGGAGGCGGTCAGGGACCAGTTCCAACCTGGTTCCCTTGCATGTGATTTTTGTCAAGATGAATAAGTCACTTCAGCAAGCAACACCCATGATTTCTTCCCTTATCTCATCCCCTGAAACGTGGCATTCACAGGATCCTCTTGAACTAAAATTGACAACCTCACCCAGGAAAATAACTATTAGTAACCAAGTGGCACGGCTTATGGTCCCATTTGCAGTGAGACTCATTTCAACACATCACGTCGACATCACGGGGCTCCCTGTGGGTCGTTCGTCTCTTAGACATGAACGTGGGGCAGCAGAGCCCCGAGAACAAGTAGCTGTTTGCCAGCCAGGAAGTTAATGATTGGCCTCGAGAAGGTTTGTCTTAGGAAACTGCTGGGGTGGTTTCCCTGGGCCTCTGCCCACCTGGAGGTATAGGGCAACTGCGTCTTATTTGCATTTAACCTGCCCGCATCTAACTGCGAGGGACAGAGAGGGAGTGGGGAGGAAGGAGTCGAAGGGCGATTTAAGTTCTGCAAGTGATTTCTCTTCTGTTCCATCCAGTGAATTGTGCTCTGGAAGGAACATGGGCTGACCTGGATCTGTGTTTCCTGCAATCACCTCTGTGATTCATTCATTCATCCATTTATTCAACACTATGTCTACCTGTGGCTGTGAGGCCAGCCCTCCGCCAGGTGCCAGGTACACGAGGGAACCAAACAAGGATTCCTGCGGTTGTGGAACTTTCTAAGGGGAAGAGTCTGAAAACAAGTGATAATTGTAATAAATGTTTATGATATGCTAGAATTGGATATTTATGGAAAAATGAAAAGTCAGGCAAGGAGTGTCTGCAGTGTGAGGGGTGGTGAGTGGTGGGAATGTGAAGCAGGGGGTCAGTGCAAGCTTCACCGGGAAGGTGGGACTGAGCAAAGATTGGGGGATCTAGGGGTGGTCGCCAGGACCAGGGTCCGTGGCAGGACATGCTGGCTTGTTAGAGGAACAAGGAGGGCCGCAGACGAGATAATGTCAGAGGGGCATGGGGTGCTGGGCCGTGGGGCTCTGCAGGACGGTGTAAAGACCTCTGGGTTTTATGCTGAGTGGTTTGGGGAGCCTTGCGGTGGGCTGGAAAGTGACATGACATGACTGAGGTTTTAAACAATCACTCTTGCTGGTGTGTTGAGGAGAAGCCGTATGGGGCACGGACCAAGCAGACGCGTGAGCAGGAGGTGTTTGTAGTGATCCAGCAAGAGATGCTGGTGGCAGACCAGCCAGAGCCAGTGGACTTCCTGAGGGATTGGACGTGGGGCCTGAAGAGAGAGTGGAATCAAGGTTTGTGCTTGAGGTTTCGGCTGAGCAAATTCGGGGACGAAATTACCTGTGAGTAGAGCAGGTATTTTGGTAAAGATTAGCATCGTTTGTGACATGTTGAGGTAGAGACATCTGTTAATTATCCTTGTGGAAGTGGGGCGTTGGCAGTGGGAGTGTAAAGTTCTGGAGAGAAGATCCAGGCTGGAGATAAACGTCTGGGAGTAGTCAGCGTATAGGTGGCATCGGAAGCCACGAGACTGGATGAGATCATCTGAGGGTTGGCAGATGAAACACGGGAGGCTGAATTAAACTTGAATGCGGATGAAGAGTTTCCAGCGGCATGTTTCATGCGACACTTACTTGCTAGCCATGTAAATATCGGGCACCACGCAATATTGGGGACATACCTGCACTACAGAATTAGTAGTTTATCTGAGCTTCTGGCTTGCTGATCGTGGCCGTGCTCAGTGCGGAGTGACAGCAGGGAGGTTAGAGGGGTGGGAACTGAGCCCTGGGCCCCCAGCAGTAAGAGGCTGGGGGGAGGGAAGGAACAGGGAAGAGGACAGAGAGATGAACGAGGCAGGAAGAAAACCGCCCGAGGGTACGGTGTCCTGGAGCCTGGAGGGGGGCGCCATCAGCGGTCCTCCAGGAAGACGGGGTCGGGAGTTGAGCACTGGATTTGGCAGTGAGGAAGCTGAAGGTGGCCTGGCAGAGCAGCCACATCTCCAAGGGCAGGAGCACTTTGCGAGGCTGCTGTGACCACTCTTTCCGGGTTGGGGCTGTTCCTCCAGCGCCTGAATGAACGCAGGCGGATAGTTCAGGGTGCTGGTCTGATGAAAGCGTCGCGATGACATTGACCTTGTGCTCAGTACACTCCGTCTACCTGAAGACGTCCTTGAGAACCACGAAGCAGGGTTTTCAGCAGGTTCCCTGGACGCCTCCCTCAGATGGGGACTCAGTCCCTCTGTGCGGACGCAGAACCGCAGGGATGCTTCTGCTGAGAGCTGGGAGGCTGCCTGCCCGGCGTGGGGCGGGGAGGTGGGGTAGGGCGGGGACCGCAGGGCTTGCAGAGCCACGCAGCCTGCCTCGTGTGGGAGGAGCTCGGGGAAGCAGGACGCCGACTCAGCAGGGAACCGTGAGGATCCAAGGGCGAAGGTAGCCCGGGGCCCACTGCACACGTAGCCACTTTCCAAAGCTCCAAGTTCAAACCCTTATTTTCCTCCGGAAAAAGAAAGCAACAGTGGTACCACTTGAATCCTTTAATTCTTTTACAGTGGGGCTGCTCCCACATTTGCTAAGTCCCTTCATTCAACTAAAAACCAACATTTTTTCTTCACTCGAAAGCAATGAAGTGTAGGCCCTGGGTCACATCCCCGGAGCAGGACTTATTCCTTAGAGTTAAAAACCAAAATGAACAAACAAAACCAAACTTTCAATATATAGCTTGACTATCACTACTATCACTGAAATATAAAAAATGGCCCTGAAAGTGGGAGGTGAGGTGATTTTCACCCAGACACAAGGCATTCTCCTGCCTTGATATAACCCAGGGCCACCGCTCAAAAGGACATCCTGCCTCACATTTCATAGCCCAGGGCTCATCTTTGTCCAAATAACATAACGACTGGAAACCTTAGTCAGCTTTTTGTATTACAAAATGAGCTACAGAATATGATTGCACATAACTGCAAACTGTTAGGGGTGTTCAGCTTGCCTTTTAAGAAAAAAGATAATATTTATTCAGCCATAAAAAAGAATGAAACACTATATATAAAATAGATAACCAACAAGAACCTACTGTATAGCACAGGGACCTATACTCAATACCTTGTAATAACCTATAATGGAAAAGAATCTGAAAAAAACAGAATATATATGTATACGTATATATGTATAACCGAATCACTTTGCTGGACACCTGAAACTTACACAACATTGTAAATCAGCTACATTTCAATAAAAAAATTTTTAAGAAGAGTGAAATAATGCCATTTGCAGCAACATGGATGGACCTACAGATGACCCTAGTAAGTGATGTCAGACAGAGAAGGACAAATATCGTATG
The DNA here is from genome assembly GCF_008692025.1 of Phocoena sinus. Classification (NCBI taxonomy): domain Eukaryota; kingdom Metazoa; phylum Chordata; class Mammalia; order Artiodactyla; family Phocoenidae; genus Phocoena; species Phocoena sinus. The sequence goes on along the minus strand of NC_045774.1, from coordinate 7,052,180 downwards.
ATATCACTTATATGTGGAATCTAAAAACATGATACAAAGGAAATTATTTACAAAACAGAAATAGACTCACAGACATAGGAAACAAATTTATGGTTACCAAAGGGCAAAGCGTTGGGGGAAATTAGGGATTTGAGATTCACACTACCATATATGAAATAAACAACAAGGACCTACTGTACAGCACAGGGAACTCTACTCAGTGTCTTGTAATAACCTATAATGGAAAAGAATCTGAAAAAAACAGAATCTATCTCTGTATATCTATATAGATAGATATAGGTATGTAGATATACCTGAATCACTTTGCTGTACACCTGAAACACTGTAAATCAGCTATACTTCAAGTAAAAAATGAAGTTACAAAGGAGACAATATTTATTCTCACAACACTGTGACTAAGTATATAGTCTAGCGACTTAAATCTAAAGTCATTTTGTTTTTACAAGTCACCACCCACCCCGAGAAACTCCATGACATGGCTCTGAAAAATAATTTGCACAGATCTCTGTAAGTTAATTATTGAATGACCATCTCTGAAAGCTTTTTGTGTATTGTACATTTAATCAGAGAGAGAGGCCTGGTTAACTACACTGCTGTTCTTTTAAAAAATCAAGATTATTTAACCACAGTAAAATAAATGGAAGACACGACATGTTTTTAAATTGTCTGTGAAAATGTACTTGCTCTAATGATTTTTGAAGAAGTCCTGGTCCCTGTTTATCGTCTTCCCCGTAGTGAAGTGATGAGGCCCGATTCCCACACAGCCTGCCAACTCGGTCCTTTATTTATATTAGAGCAGCGGTTCTCAGACTTTCAGCATACACCAGAATTATCCGTAGGGCTGGTAACGTCACAGAGTTCTGGGCCGCACCCACCCCCAGAGTTTCTGATCCAGTAGGTTTGGGCGGGGCCTGAGAACTTACCTTTCTACCCAGTTCCCAGGTGATGCCGATTCTGCTGGGTTGCAGCACGGTCTATAGCTAAAGAAGTTCTCCGTGCTGAACCATGCAGGTGCCATTGGGAGCATCTGAGCCCAGCTCCCTGTTTACAGCTGAGGAAGCACGATGCAGGTGGAGGAATGTCAGGTCAGTCCAGGCCCAGGGAGCCTGGGTGGGGAGGTGGCATTCATTCGACGTAGGAACGGGGTGAGCACAGAGGCCTGGGGCAGCACCACCCTCCCCTCGGCCCTTCCTGAAGCCACAACCAGCAGAAAAAGACGTCAGCCCCGATATGCTCAGGCCAGCATGTAGCCAACTGCTTTCCAGTTTTGTCCATCACTAGAAGACTTCACGATCTCTATGTCGGGCAAGTCACTGGTCTCAAGAGCTTTGGTTTTCTCACCACAAAATGAAGGCATTGGTCCAGCTTATTTTTTAAAATTCCTTGGAACTCCAACTTTCTATGACTCTACCTAAACATAATAAACCTCTGATGAACATTTGTTGAATGAGTAATGGGAAACAGAAGTATTTGTGCTCTGCTGAGAGAAAACAGAGGAAGGGTCAGAGGCTTCCCTTTTTGGGTGAGTGGGACCTGGATTGACTCCCAGCATCGCCTCGGTCAGCAGGATGTCCGAGGGTGTCTCCTTACTGCAGGAAATCCCAGAGAAAAGCAGAGGTTCAAGGTTCCAGACTGAGAGGATTATTCTTTTCCTTTAAGTGAGAATATTCATCATGGAATGAAAAGGAACCAACAAAACACGAAACTGGAACCAATAAAACATAGGAAAGAAGAGCCTGGGGTCCGCAGCAGTGATGGGAAGTGAGGTGTAAGTGGATGGAAGTCCCTAGAGAAGGGGATGTTTCTTCACTCGGGACCAGCTCCCTCCCATCCTGGGGTCTGTCCTGCACCCTGCAGGGCAGATGGAGCTGGTGGTCTCTGCAGACATTGAGAAGTCACTTTTATAAATATTTAAACAAGAAGTAAATGTGTCTGTAGCTAAGAGAAAATGGACAGGGATACAATCTTCAACTCCCTTTGTTTTAGCTTTGAAGTAACTATAATTTTAAAATAAATGTAAGATGGATGTATAAGACTATAGATTCTCGATATTTGGAAACCACTGACTTCTTAGGAAGGGAGATGCTAACTGCCTTATAAATACCCAGTTTTTGTTTTCTTGGATAACCCTACTTCTGAAAGAAAACTGGAATTATGTGTGGCAGGTCAACTTTAAGTACTATTAAACAGACTAATATAAAAACATGCTGTTTCAGACAGTGGAACTGTCCGACCCGGGAAATGCGCCACACACAATCTCCTTGTGCCAAGAGGGTCCTGAAGAAGTATTGTTAGAAAGACAGGCACGGCTAGTCCCCAGTTAGAATTGCCGAGGATGAGAAGCTCCACTAAAATTTCTCCACGTTTACATCTTTAAACGACAAAATGGCTTTCAAATTCAAATAACTGTGATGGAGACATTTATACAATAGAGTTCACGCCTGCCTGTTTTCTTAACTAGAATATTCAGAACATAATTTAGCCTTTTTCTTGTTGACTCACTAAGAATCATTATGAGTCAAAACCATAGAATTTTAGTACAAAAGCGTCCTTAGAGACCAGCTAGCTCCATTTCTTCCTTTTCGAGATGCTCAAGCAGAGGTGTGACAGGAGTTAAGTGGAAAGCAGAACCGTGCTGCCAGTTTGAAGGGAGCTGATCCAGAAGCCACGGCTTCGATTCTTGGTCCAAGGCTGTGACCGCCACACCTGCCGAGGCCTCGTGCCTTCCAGACTGGGGAGTGAGGTGACGCTCATGAGACCCTGTAGATGCGGCAAAAGCCAGCTTCCCCTTTGCAAGATGGGCTCAGACTCAATGCATTTTGCATTTTGAAGTCCACTTTTTATATTTTTTCCCTCTTTGCATTCACCTATCGTCTGTAGTGCTGTGGGTGTGTAAATGTGGTTCTGCCTCTAAACGTTACCCTACTCTCTTAAGCTGGGGTTCCACTCGGCCGTAAAATATTGTAGGTGGGATCTCACAGGGGTCTTTCTGCTGTGAGCCCCAGTCACTTTCCTGGGGACGGGGCCTCTCCCTTTCCTCTTGGCCTGTCCCCCACTCCTCCCCTCCTTTTCCCGCTCCTATAAGATGAGGGCGAAAAGCCTTCTGTTTTCCCCTGCATGTGGGTATTCAGTCCCTGTGCTTGTTTGCTAGGGCTACCATCATAAAGCACCACAGACCTGGCGGTGGTACTTAAAACAATCGAAAGCTGGAAGTCTGAGATCAAGGTGTCAGCAGAGCTGGCTTCTCCTTGGTTTGTGGATGGCCCTCTGCTTCCTGCGTCTTCACATGCTTGTCCCTCTGTGTCTGTGTCCTTATCGCCTCTTCTAAAAAGGTCACCAATCATATCAGATCAGGGCCCACCCTGGTGATCCATTTTAACTTAATTACCTCTTTAAAGTATCTATCTTCAAATATAGTCACATTCTGCGGCATTGGGGCTTAGGACTTTATCATATGAATTTGAGGTTGGGACACGATTTAGCCCATGACAGGCCCTTTTCACTTTTAAAGTTACCATGAATCACTCTAGGGAAACAGACAGTTGTAATGGCTCCAGAATTTTATAAAATTCTTATGGCCAAGGTCCCTGAGTAATAGTTCCAGAATTACTTCTAAGATGGTAATTGAAATGAAGAATGACTGATAGATTCACTCATTCCAGAAGGATCCCTTCATGTTCCAACAAAGGCAGTGACTGACACCACAAACTTGGACCCTGGGGATTGTTTCCCAGGCCCTGCAGGTGCGGGAGGAATGGGAAAGGCCAGATGGCAGCCTCTGGGCAGCAAAGTAGGGAGAACACAGAGAGGGCGGGAGAGGACAGAGCCCAGGCCAAACAGAAATGATGGCTCCAGAGGCTAGGATGGGGGTGGGGCTTCCTGGGGCTGGCGGTTAGCACCACTGGTTCAAACTCCTTTTCAGTCTGTGCCTTTCCCCTTCACTGACAACCGGCTGAGAAAAGGCCACAGGAGAAACATGGGTCATCTGGGTGCTGGGGAGCAATTAAAAACCAACTGGGTAAGAGATACATTCTTTGATGGGAACAGAAGTTCTTTGTAGGTACAGCGGACTCACACTTGAAATCTGGCCATAAGAGTCTATGCAATGTTGAGCACCTGCAGTGCTTTTCCAGTCTGGCCCGGAAACACTGAGTGCTGTCTGTCCACGTTCTACCTTCATACAGAGCCCAGCCCTCAGCCTGCCTGCCTGCTTGTCCTCTTTACTGCCAGGGGAACTCTCTGTCCCCACATCCCATCTCCCACCCTCACCTCACCCCAAAACTGGCTGTTGAGGGAAACATGCATCCAGTACTCCATCCAACATCTACCCGACATCCATTCACTCCAACCAACATCCATCCAACATCCATCCCCTCCCCCACCCAGTATCCACCCAACATCCATCCCCTCCCCCACCCAGTATCCACCCAACATCCGTCCCCTCCCCCACCCAACATCCACCCAACATCCATCCCCTCCCCCACCCAACATCCACCCAACATCCATCCCCTCCCCCACCCAACATCCATCCCCTCCCCCACCCAACATCCACCCAACATCCATCCCCTCCCCCACCCAACATCCACCCAACATCCATCCCCTCCCCCACCCAACATCCACCCAACATCCATCTACTCCATCCAATGTCTACCCAAAATGCATCTACTCCCCCACCCAACATCCACTCAACATCCATGCCCTCCCCCACCCAGTATCCACCCATCCATCCACTCTTCTATCCAACATCCATCTATTCCTTTGAACCCTGAACACGAGCAGAGCACCAAGGGCCACTCTTATTCCTTTAAAAACTTTTTATTTTCTGAAGATGACTACTTAAGAAGCCTGATGACCAAGCTTGTCAGCGTAAACTGAGGCCTAAGAAGTGCTTGCCCAACTCAGTGTGACTAACCCACATGAATTTCAGAGAATGTGCCCGTGACTGTGTTGGCTTCTCTATGATTTCCTTCTCTCAGGTCTTGTATAGGTGAAGTGTTGCTTAAGAAGGGTGTTACTTAAAAAGAAAAAAGCTGGGAAGGGGGGTGGAGAATCAGTTGATACATTTTTAGAAATCACAGTAGGAAGAAATACCAAGGAAAACATGAACTAAGAAATCAGAATGACCTCTTAGGCCCTGGTCACATATGGGTTAGGAAGAGGTTTGCAAAGTTAGAAAGATCTTTTAGTCCACGTTAAAATACCTTTTACAAGGATCCCTGAATCTGAATTTTCACACTGGCCATTTCCTGGTGAATTGGTCTTTCTTTCCACACCCAGGAACAAAGTTCCCTCTGGGAGTCAGACATTGACGCTTCCCTGGGGGAACACGGGGGCGCCTAAGCCGATTTTCCTAAATTAATTTTACTCTTATCTTGCACTTTTTTCTTTCTTTTTATATATATATATATATATATATATATATATATATATATATATATATTTTAAACATCTTTATTGGAGTATAATTGCTTTACAGTGGTGTGTTAGTTTCTGCTGTATAACAAAGTGAATCAGCTATATGTATACATATATCCACATATCCCCTCCCTCTTGCGTCTCCCTCCCACCCTCCCTATCCCACCCCTCTAGGTGGTCACAAAGCACTGAGCTGATCTCCCTTATCTTGCACTTTTAATCTGCATAAAGTCATCAGTCCTTGTTCATCTTATGGCCTGTCTCTGGAGAAAATCCCATTCAGAAGAAATACAGTAATTCAAAGTAACTTAAGGCTTGACTGTTGTCTCTCTAAAGGGGCACATTCAAAACACACTCAAATTCTTCTTAATGTCCTCTTTCCCATTCTCTTTACTCTCAAAATCTCAACAGCTCACATGGGAATTGCTTCTAATTCCCTCTCCCCCACCCCAAACCCCCAGACTCTCCAAGACTTCAGCTTGTATGGGGGTTCATCTATCTCACCCCACTTTCCTCTGCTCTCCTCTTTCTAGATCTTTTTTTCTCCCATAAGAAGTTATGGGAGAGAAAAAGATCTCTGCCCTTAAGGTCAATCCAGTTCACTTTGCTTTTCCAGTTGGCTGTTCTTTTGTGTCCTTGACCCATGTATCCAATCGCTTCAGCCAACAACACCCAAGCTCCCCCGTTACGAGCTGCTCAGCCAAGGGGGAAGGACGCTCATAGGTTATTCATTGTGTTTTTGTTCCTGTCATGCAATGTTGGTCATCTGCTCATCATCCACAGTCCGAGAGGAAAAGGATAAACAAATTTAAAAATCTTTTGGAAATAACCTAATAGCTTTGCACTTATCATTTTTGGAAAACCATTGTTGGTATTCAATGTTGAAAATGTCTAAATCATAGGACTTCCCTGGTGGTCCAGTGGCAAAGACTCCACACTCCCAATGCAGAGGGCCCGCCGGGTTTGATCCCTGGTCAGGGAACTAGATCCCACATGCCACAGCTGAAGACCCCACACACTGCAATGAAGACACGGCACAGATAAATAAATAAATAAATAAGTAAGTAAATAATAAATAAGTGCTGTAAAAAGAGAAAATGTCTAAATCATAAAAAGGTTCCATTGCCTTCAGAAAGCTAGCACATTGTATGAAAAATCGAGTAAAAAAGGAAAAATAATTGATTTTATTTTTGTCATTTACTATGATTACATATGTATTAGAATTCTGTTCCAGCCAATCAGACTATCCTTTTGTACTTGTGTGAAGGTACATCCGAAGGCATAAATACCAAAGGGATAAACTCAGACAAAGGGTGTGAAGGATGGAAGTTGAAGAGAGCGGGCTCTAACTGAACGAGCTCTGGCTCTGGTGCAGGCTGTCCAGGTTCTGTTCTCAGATGTGTCTCCCATCGGCTTATTCTCTTTAAACGCAAGAGCCCTGCTGGGACATCAGGGCCATTTCCTCTGTCTTCCTTTAGGAACGCTGGGCTGTGTTTGCCAAGAGCTTTGATCACCCCATCTGGCTCCATAGAATAGAGCAGGCAGTTTTCTAGAACAGGGTAGGGTAGGAGTGAGGCTCTTGCCTGTAGCTCCAGCAGGAAGATAGTGAGACAGAAGAGGTACATGTCCGCTGCCTGCTCTCACTCTGGACAGTAAGCCGTAAGTTGGGGAACCAAACTGAGTAACCCCTAAGTGCTTTATTTTTAGAATATATACATTACATATATAACATATATGTGTATATACTTTGAAGTATAGTTGATTTACAACGTTGTGTTAGTTTCAGGTGTATAGCACAGTGATTCAGTGATGCATACATATGTATCTTTTTTTTTTTTTCAGATTCTTTTCCCTTGTAGGTTATTACAGAGTATTGAGTAGAGTTCCCTGTGCTATACAGTAGGTCCTTATCGGTTATCTATTTTATATATAGTAGTGTGTATTGCCCTAAATGTTTTAAAATCACAAAACAGTACTTCCCTGAGCCAAGAATTAGCACTGTGAGAAGGCCTAACGGCTGCTTTCTAAGAATCAGATAGGAGAGATACGGGGGGAAGGGGGCTGGTGCACAAGTCCAGAAAGTCCAGTTAGAAGCCTCACGGTAGTGACAGTGAGCCTGGGAAGGTGGCGACCAATTCGAGAGACACTGTTGAAGTTGAAACGGGAGTGTAAATAACCCATTAGAGAGGAAGGACGTGGGGAAGATATGAGTGGTGGTACTGTTCAGAAAAACTCAGAGGAGAAAGGAGGCTGCCTCGTGGCCACTCTTCTCTCCTCCCCATCTTGTGTTGACTTCATTAACATTTTAAGAAGTTCAGGCCTCTCCTAGCCCCGCAGGGGGGCTGAGCCTTGTATAGCAGCGGGGAAGAGCCCCTGGGACTGGAGTCCGGTCAGGCCTGGCTGCCCGCTGTATCCCTGTGTCTTTTTCCATCACCTTCTGTAAAGTCCTTCTGAAGAAGGACAACGCCAAGGTGTTTGTTCCATCTTCTTACTGATTTATGTTCATAAACATCCTCTTTGCTTTCCTCAGTACTAAAGACCCTTTCAGGTGTTGTTCAGCCATCATTTCTGCAGTGACTGGAGACATCTGTGGCATGAAGGTTGGGCTGATAGGATAGATCAGACGCTGGACTGCTGTCGTCTTCTCTGAGGAACTCGTCTACAGCAGGGGCCCGTCTCCAGGTGCTGGGGGTCTCCATGGAGCCCTGCAGTGTTTGCTTCCCTGAGGGCACCCACTGGGGGTGGGAACCCGGCTGGACCCCCGGGTAAAGGCTGGGGCTCAGCTGGACCCAACATCGTCTGCCATGGGGCTTCCTTCTTTATGCTTAAGTCTCTGGGTATGGCTGGCACGGGCCCCCAAGACCTCCTCACCAAAGATTCCCAACCTTGACTTAATAGTTTCAACATCCTTCAAGTGACCTGTGACCCTATGTTTTAAATCTAATCTTCCCCTCTTTTCCCTTTTATTAGAAAAAAAAAAAATTGATCTCCAGATTGTAAGCTCCTTAAAGCTAGACATGATGAATTTTCCTCTAAATATTTATTGTGAAAAATTTAAAAACCATAGAAAAAGTGCAAGATAAATATAATGAACACCCCCTAGATTCACCAATCGTTACTATTTTGCAACAGTTTCTTTCTCTATGAAGATACATATACACACATAGTATATATCATACATAATATATATACACTGTAGATACATTGTACGTATACACACGCACATATATACTTTTTGCCAAAACTATCTGATAGTTGTACACATCATAATACTTTAGCCCTGAATATACACCTCTTATGAACAATGGCATTCTCCTACATAACTGCAATATAGTGACAACATTCAGGAATTTAACATTGCTTCGATGTTATGATCTAATGCAATGTTTCTGTAGATCTTTTTTTCAGAGATTACGTAATTTTCCCCCGGATACACTTTTATCTCTTCCTGCTTAACCAACTCAACTCAGGACCTAGCACAACATGACACACACAGAAGTCCCTAAGTAAACATTAGCTGAATGAATGAAGAGATGGGTGGAAGAATGAAAAGTTCTCTCGATGTGTCTTCAGACTTCAAAAGGTGCTTGACTGAGCACAGTCCATGAACTCCATGTGGGAATCACACGACCTTCAAGCTCTTCTCATTGATCTTGGCAGAAACCCTACACCCAACAGGATATGTATTTTGCAACCGTGGCTTTTTGTCCTCAGCTGGGTGATATTTAAGTTACTGGTGCTTAGAGGCACCATCCGGAACTTGGCAAACCTGTTCAAAGTGAAACATGTCAGAATCTCTGTTAAGCATCCCTCATACATCCTACAAGCACCCAGGCTCCACCATCACTTCCAACTACTGGGAATGCAAACGAGCATTGTAAAAAGAAAGCAGGAGGAGGACGGAGCTCTGCATTGTAGGATTTCACGTCCGACAACAAAGAAGGGCACAGCTTCTGCTGTGATGGCATTCATGGTGTCAGAGGTGATCTGTCACAAAGAGGCTTTTGCGGAAACCGACAGCACATTCATTGCCACGGGGCACAGCATTCAGTGAGGCAGACTTTCCCCCCTCATATTTGACGGAAGTTGTCTACTCATATCTGGTATCAAAGAGCCCCAGCAGAAAACTCTACTTAAAGAGCGCTCTTTCCACCAGAGGACGGGTCCCAGGCGTGAGGCTGTGCACACGGCAGGTGCCCCAGCCCTGGTTGTCTCCTCTCTTGCTGGCATCTGTGGCAGGGGCATCCTAACTATGGTGGTAGGCAGATAGAGTTCATGATCATGCCTACTTTTCATTGGAACTTAAGGTAGCTGAACTTCAATCTCTCCATTCGGACAGTTTATCATTTTGCTTTTCCCCCCATATGTCCTAGGCATCCTTTTAAGACTGTAGGCATCCCAAGTTCTACATAAAATCTCAGCAGTGAGTTATTATTAATATGTTTTATGGGCGCATCAAAGCAATTATCCTAAAGCATGCTCGAGACAAGGATAGCTGGGTTCTAATTGTATCTAACAGACTTCAGATGAATGGCACTGCACTTCAGAAGCACACAGTTATGAAGAAAATTCTCTTTTTCATTTTGGTTTCCTTCTCTCCTGATTTGTTTGAAAGACTGAAATTTGACTCTTGAGGGTGGAGGATGAGTTTCGGAATCCTTCCCCACCTCCCAGGACTCTTCCATCCTGCGCCCAGTTTCCCCGTTCTTTGCTATCTGCCCAGCGCCGCCCACGTGATGTCATGAAAGCTGCACTGTTTCACATCTGGAGCATCTCTTGGTCCACGATTCAGGGACCCAAGTCCCCCTGGTCTCTTCCAGGAACGAACTGGCTCCCGGACAATTGCCTAGTGTCCAGGCAGGGGCCACTTTCTTTTCAGAGGACATTTGATGTGAAGAGATCACTGTTCATTACATCAGGGGAGGCAACCTGGCAGCTCTGCGCCGGTGCTCCAATTCTATTTGGTTTGTAAACTATAGATTTTCTTTACTGCGTGTTTCCTTTACACAGCTTGTCTTTGTCTAGATTCACAGTATTTCCTCTGACACAATCATCCTTCAAATATTACCCCAAACAGCAGTGGTGGTGGTGGGGTCACAGAGAAATACCCAAGCAGTTCTATCTTATTATACTAGTGAACTCTTTCCTACAGGATACAAAAGACACGGATAAGAATATTAGCGTCTGTTGTCTTGGCAGCAGGGTTACTGTTAAAATAGTGGAATTTAGGGACATATTTTGGTTATTTTATAAACTGCATTACTCGCCTTTATCTATGAAACCCAATGATAGATTTCTTCAAGGAAGTGATAAAACATTAGTTAGAACAATCACAATCTTGGATAAATAAAAAGGCAACCAATAAAACCGCCGACTACTTGGATGAAAAGAGTACTGTGTTACCCCGCTGTGAAGGGACAACACGGAGCTTGGATAAAAGCTGGGGAAGGGAAGCTGCTGACAGCATCAGCTGGTGTCTTTCTGAAACTCAGTCTTCAGTCACACTGCACTTGCTCACCAATGTCTTCCATGTATTTGCTTTCGTGCACCTATGGGGATTTGGGGAGTCACAATGTTGGATTCTGATACATTTTTAAAAATCTGGCTTAGAGCCAGTTGACTGAACTTGGTTAACTGGGTGAGTAAATAATCCTGCAGCATAAACTGTTCACCTGGAATGATGCACTCGTTTTGAGGTTAAGGATGCAGCTGAAACAAATCTTTGCATCCCTGTCCCTGAAGGAAGGGCTTTTCAGTGAGGGGGTCCAGAACCCTGAGCTCAGCCTCCAAGGAGGCGGGTGAGGCCACTGGGCGACCTTGAGCAAATCAGTCTCTTCAAGGGTCTCTTTCTTCCTGGGTCAGATGAAGTCAACCGGTTCAGAGGGGTGGAAGAGAAAAGCAAATGAGATTGTGTCTCTGAAGTTCTTAGCGCAGTGGCTGGGACACACGTGCTTGATACATGATTGCTATGAGTACTACTACCTCTAACCAGATGTTGCTGTTGTTTTAAAAGAAGAGATACATTCACAAAGGTATGTTTAGGGCTTCCCTGGTGGCGCAGCGGTTAAGAATCTGCCTGCCAACGCAAGAGACACAGGTTCGAGCCCTGGTCTGGGAAGATCCCACATGCCGCGGAGCAACTAAGCCTGTGCGCCACAACTACTGAGCCTGCGCTCTAGAGCCTGCAAGCCACAACTACTGAGCCCACACGCCACAACCACTGAAGCCTGCATGCCTAGAGCCCATGCTCCGCAACAAGAGAAGCCACCGCAATGAGAAGCCCACGCGCCGCAACGAAGAGTAGCCCCCGCTCGCCACAACTAGAGAAAGCCCGCGTGCAGCAACGAAGACCCAACGCAGCCAAAAAATAAATGAATAAATTTATTTAAAAAAAGAAAGAAGGTATGTTTAGATTATCCGTTTTAAGAAAAGCACAAAAGAACCAGGGAAGGTCTCAATGCCTCCTTCCTCAAAGTGAAGATACATTTCCTTGTTCTGTGATCTCTGTGCAGTTAGAATGCAGGACAAGACTTAAGATACACAGGTATTTATTTTCCAATTCAGGGGAAAATGTACTCATTTACCCAAGTAAGTTTACCCGTTCATTCAAGACACATTTATTAACTCCTAGTAGGTGACAGGTATGAACATACTATTAATGAGATAATTTTTTTTTCTCAGAAAGATATTTCTTATATTTCTAATCAAGGGATTTTCTTTTAACATTTATTTGTGTCTTGCAAATTCCCAGGATACCTTCTGCTGGAAAGACCTACCTCATATTTGAAAGCAAAGGCTATGTCGCTGTACTAATTTTATGTCAAGTCCGAATTATAGCAAACCTGGTGTCTGTGAATGCCCTTGAAAGGTTTATATGGTGGCCAATGTTATGCCAGCACTCATTCAGTTGCGAGCAATTGTCTTTTTCAAGGTGGAGAATTCTAGAATGTTTACCTTTGACCTTGGCCTTCTGTGGATTTGTGCATCTTTGTCTGCTACCCTTGGGCTTGTGTTCCTGGGCTCTGGGCTGCAAAGTGTCCTCCTTTGCATCCGAGGCTCCTGCAAAGTGCCAGGTAGACAGTGGGTTGAAGCAAAGCTGAGTTAAGGAAATAAAGAAGAAGGAAAAGTGAGAAGGGAGCAGAGAGATGGTGTATAAGAGGAGGAGGGTGGGCGGAGAGAACTTTACCCACGTGGTTGGCTATTGAACAAGTTGATACGTTAGAGACAATACAAAATGTAGTGCATATAAAGGATATTTCTCCTTTCATGGATTCCAGAGGGAGAAGAAGTCAAAAGGAACAGGTCAGAGATGCCCAAGTCAGAAGGGGGATGGGGCGAAAGTGCATTTGTCCAGCAAGAAACTGGCAGGGCCCCTTCTAAGGGGCCCTTAGAAGGTGACATTGTCCAACTGGAAATAGGGGAGCGACCGAGGCATCACTGCTCACACCTGGTTCAATCTCCAGTCCAGAGAATACGGCAAAGGGGACTGAGTCACTGATGTAACCCTTAAAGTTTCCTTACGAGGGGATGGCCATTCTGGAGACCAATGGACTTCTCAATAAGTCCAATAAATCAGTTTTTCTTCCAGGGCTAAAACAAATGACTGTTTCTCAGGCTGAGGGCCAGCTGAAGTAGCTGGTTGGGGTTATTTGGGCTGTGCTGTTTAAAAACAATACAGTATACTCACACTCATGTGGGGGCCGGAAATCAGAAGAGAAAGGGTCAGATTCACTGCTGCTCTCCTACACACCCACACCTTCTGAGCGCAGGGGCAGATGTAACTGTCTGCACTGTGTATCCTTTTGTCCTGTCTTTTCATGCTTCTTAGCCAAGTGTAAAGAGTCAATTTGGTGTCAGTTAAAAGCACACATGGTATTAAACTGATAAGAACAGATACTACACTTGATCTTAGCCAAAAGGCCGAAAGAGAAAAAAAAAAGCACACGCGGTAGAACTCCATGGTACTAGTCATCTGCTGATGACCCACCAGGAGAAGCTTGGGAGCCAAGTTTGGACTTACGTCCAAAGAAGAACCCTCGCTCACCCCAGCTAACTGAGGTTTTATATCAACATTTCAAATGGAATGGGAGACACAGCTCTTTAAGAAGGGGTACTGACAACAGGAAATTAAATTCTGTAGGTATTTGCCAAGGATGTAAAATGTGATGCACGTTTACATAACAGAAACTGCAATTCAGTTGGCACCGGGAAGATAATGTAGAAAAACGGTCACGTGGCTGAATTTTGTGCCTGAGACATCATTTTGTACCTGGAATCGTGATTTGCTGTAAAAATTCTGAAGTATCTGACAGGATCATTTTAATTACACAAGTAATATACACTGTCTTCTCGTTTGCAGAAAACCTTAATAGCAATTAGAAACTTCCCAGATGAGCTGTGACGAAAAGCTTGGGTGGGACAGCAGAAACCCAGATTTGGTTGTTTTGTTTTGGAGAAATCGAGCTTCAGTTTTAGGTGAATTCGAGGCTTCTTGACGGGTTACCAGACAGTACAGCCCCTATTCATCCGCAGGCAGTGGATGGGATGGTGCGGGGCAAGCTTTTCCTGAATTGCCTTAAGTGTATATTTGCCATCTCTCCTGCGGCTAAGAGCCGTTCAAATTCACTCCCAGAATACCCTGGGACTTTCTCCAAAAATGGTCACTCCAGAGCACATCTTCGCACAGGAATCACACCGCTGTCAACGAGGTGATGTCAGCCAGACAGGAAAACGGTCTGTAGCCGTGGATCCCGGCAAAAACCTCTCCTGTGTGGACACACGGGGAATTTGAAAGGAAGATGTGTCGGTGAAATGACATCACCTCAACACACAATACTGCAGGGACGCGGTGGGCCAGTGGTCCTCAGTGGGGAGTGGTTTCTCCGGGGACATTGGCAATGTCTGGAGACATTTGGGGTTGTTACCACAGGGTCGGGGGCTGCGGGCATCTCGGTGGGCAGAGGCCAGGGACCCTGCTGAGCATCCTGCCATGCTCAGGCCAGCCCCACAACTGGGAATTATCCAGCCCCAAAGGTCAGCAGCGCTGAGGCTGAGAAACCCTGTGTCAGCGAAGAGAAAAGGAGTTTCAGTTCACAGGACCGCTGTGCCAACAAGGAGTCTGTGTGAATATTTAAACATAGTCAACTTGCGAGCTGGGAAGTGGCTTTAGGGAGCTGCTCCTGTCTGGCCTGTGAGCCAGTTCATCCAATCTCAGCGGAGTCCGCTTGTCCCACGTGAAGCACCGGCTGGGCAGGCACCGGAGATGTCTCCAGGATAAATCTGCAGAGGTGGTGGCCTCCGGCTTGTGAACAGATCCATGCGTGGTGACCAAGGAGCAGAGCGGGCACCGGAGCTTTTCTCCCTGTGATCTCGTGATTCCAGAAATTACCGATCCGGGGCTGCCGTGCTTTTCATTTGTTTTCAGACCATGGAACGCACTTCTTTTCGCAACTGTCTTGAATATTCACGAAGTCTAGCTGTATTTTCATAATACAGTGAGGAAGATGTGACAGTGGATCACTGTCTGCATTTTACAGAGGAAAAACCACGAAGGAGGTAACTGACCTGCCTAAGTTAAGAGTTGGGAAAGACCAGTCGCAACTGCTGCTGGTACAAACAGGAACCATTTGTTTGGCACTTACTGCGGGCAGACAGTGTGCTGAACACAGCATGTATGTGTCTCATTTTCTCCCCTTCCCTCCGCCCCAACCTCACTGGGACTTGGCTGAGGGCCTGTGGTCCGGCTTCACAGCAGGGGACTGGCCCACCTGGGGCGTGAGCCCCTTTCCCCCTCCTCCATCGCTGCCCCCCACCCCACTCCGATGCGGGTACAGAGTTCTCAGATTGCAACTAGGAAGAAGGCTCAATGAATCACAGGAAAGAACTTTTTTATTTAAATGGGATTGACACTTCAGTCATAGAAACGGTTTGCTCTCCATTACAATTTTTTTTTTCAAAACGTAACTTCCCATTCATTTTTACTACATCGTGTAGATATACAGCAGGCAGATAAGAGCACTGAATCCAATTGATGCATGCACTCGCTCACTCATGAGACAGTAAGCGCCTGTTGTGTGCCAGGGAAGGTTCTAGGCCGTGGGGGGGCGGGGTGGTAGTTAGGATTGTTGACTCTAAGCTCTTGTCTTCGATGTGCTCACAACCTAGTGTGGGAGGTGGTGAGTCACATCACAAGACACACACACACAAGAGAGGTGTGACGTGCTGGGGCATTTCAGAGGCGGGGAAGAAAAAAGCCTGGCTGAGTTTTGACGGGGACTGCTTGCCTGGAGCCTACAGCGTGTGGGAGTGTTAGAAGGAGACGGGCCTGGATTCACTGGAGGGGTGTGGTTCACATTCTCTGGTGGCTGAGGTGCTGTTTTGGCTTCCTCATCTGTATGGACTCTGTCAGTGATGTCTGTACCTTTCACCCAGGGGTCATCCTTGTCACTCACGTCTGTTTGGTTACCAAGGTCTGCCTTCCCCCCGCCCCCCCCCGCCCCAAATGGCTTCCACATAGGATGGCCTGGGGTAAATTACTTATTTCTGTGATCGTTTCTCCTCTTCTATAAAGCGGGAGTAATAAAAGTGGTATGTAGGGACTTCCCTGGTGGCGCAGTGGTTAAGAATCCGCCTGCCAATGCAGGGGACACAGGTTCGATCCCTGGTCGGGGAACTAAGATCCCACAGGCCGCGGGGCAACTAAGCCCTCGCGCCACAACTACTGAGCCCGTGCGCTCTGGAGCCCACAAGCCACAACTAGAGAGAAGCCCGCGCTCCGCAATGAAGAGCCTGTGTCCCTCAACTAAGACCCGACGCTGCCAAAACTAAATAAATAAATATTAAAAAAATATTTAAAAAAAGCTACTGTACTCCAATAAAAGTTAATTTTAAAAAGCCTTTAAAAAAAAAGTGGTATGTATATGATAGATGTGAGGATTAAATTGGACACTTAGACACAGGAACCCGGACTTTGCGGGTGCGGAAATGGCTGCTCTGTTTCCAGTGGCCCCCTCTTTGCCTTCTCTCCATCCCCTCACCTCCTTCCTTTAGGCACCTAACGTCACCCTGGACACCCTGGAGGCCCTTCTGGTTTGTTTCTTCTCTGCTAATCTCTCCTCTCTCCAAACATTTCTGCCACTAGTCTCTGGTAGGAACCCCTTCTTTCTTCCAGGGAGTTTAAATAAGTAAGGTTGTTCGACTAGAAATAACTTATTAACTCAATTGTTTATGAACTCATTGTTTTTCCAACTCATTAAAGGTAGCTTTAAACACTTGATCTTAAAGTCCCGAATCAAGTGTTTTTTTCCTGCACTTGGGGAAGAATTTTTGCTCTTTGCATCCCTCCGTTCATTTGCACATGTGTAGGCAGAGTAACCGTGTTGCCTTATTAAAGAACTCCAGACACCCAAACTATAGAATATTAAATGATATATCTAGATCGTGTGTTTTCTTCTCAATCACAGTTAATTAAAGCCAAACTATATTTTTCGAGTTCCTCATGGGTAAAGACATGTTGTTCTCACTTCAGCCATGTGGGTGTCCCCGGTTTTTACCCTGAACACCAACGGCTTAGCGGAGAAAGTTAGGAGATGCAAGATTTCTATTTCTTTTGAATTTGTATTGTTAAATCAGGAAATATTTTTAAAGGTAATGGTTGAACACTGAAAAGGTGAAAATTGCTTTAATTTATAGCAGGAAACCAAGGCTCACTTGAAATTTCTATGTGTTTGATTGAAAGGAAAAGATCGCATTCAAATACTTATCCCTGAGACCAGAAATGGATATAAAATGCAATTAAAAAAAAAAAATTAAAAAAAAAATGCAATTAATCCATCTGCTAATTGTTCTTCCTTGTGTGAAGAGCTGTTTAGTGTTTACTACCCACCATGACTGTTCTGTGGAACTGAACCAAACCCGGGTCCAAAGCCCTTCTGTGCTTTCCTTCCTCCCTCCTGGGTGTGGAGGAAGGTTGGGGGAGGGGGAGAGGAGCTGCCCGCTTCCCAAACTATAGAACATTAAACGATATATCAGCATCCAGCAGCCTCTCTGCTCTCCGGCTTCCCTGGGGTCTCTCCCAGGGTATCCGCGGGTCACCTGCTCACGTGGACTGTCCCTTGGGCAGGTGTAGCTCGGGCACGGTCTCTGCCTGGGTCTGCCCTGGCTTGGGCACTACACTGCTTTTCTTAGAAGGAGGCTCTATGAACAGCACAAAGGACAGGCGTTAGAGGCCTCCTGGCCAGCCTTCTTGCTCTAGGAGTCCTGTGTGAATCGTGTCTTCTCTCTTCTAGAACCTTCACTCATAACTCTCTATTTTCCACTTCTCCCTATGTGCTGGCTCCTGAGGTCACAATCCCATCTTAAAACAAACACCTGAGGTCACAATCCCATCTTAAAACGAACACCTCACCTTGACCCTTATCTGTCCCCCTGCCACCAAGTTCCTCAAGAGAACAAGGTCATATTTGCTCTGTCTACTTCTCCATCCTCCATTTATTCTTTTTTGTAACAGCTTTATTGAGATATAATTCACATATCATGCAATTCACCCATTCAGGTGTATGATTCAACGGCTTTAGTATATTCATAGAGTTACGGCATCCGTCACCCAAATCAACTTTACATTTCCATCACCCCATGAAGGAACACTGTGCCCGTTAGCAATGGTTCCCCATTCCCTCCCCCTCCCCAGCTCTGTTTTCCATCTCTGTGGATTTGCCCCTTCTGGACGTTTCATATAAAAGGAATCACACAATATGTGGTCTTTTGTGTCTGACTTATTTCCTTTGGCGTGATGTTCTCAAGCTTCATCCATGTTGTAATATGTCACAGTATTTCATTCCTTTTTATGAACAAATAACCTTCCATTCTGTGGACAGACCACATTTTAGTTTATCTATTCAACAGCTGATGGACATGAGAGCAAAAGTTCCTTCCTTTTGCTCTTACGGATAAAGCTGCTCTGAACATTCCTGTGCGAGGTTTTGTCTCGTAAACATTTGAAAATGTTTTTATTTCTCTGGGGCGTGGTCGGTCACCTTCCCCCGAGGCATGTGGCAGAAAGGGGGAGTGGATAACCTAACAAAATCAAGGTCTCTTGGGAAAGAGAGGGAGCGTAGATGCTGGGTGAATAACCAATAGTTGTCACAAATGTTTCTTCTTTTTATAAGGATTAATCTTCACGAGCATATGCCTGTACGTCCCACCCATGAGTCATGTTCTCTATCAAGTTTAGAAAGCATCCTTCCATTTCCAGTTAAGTGTTGTTCATTAATAATGAACACTTATCAAATGTCTTTTGCCGTCAAAGGAGATTATTTTATGTTATGAAGTTTGCTATAGTGTGAAACGCTAAACTTATAGATTTCTCAATATTAATTTATCGTTAAATTAATGGGATTAAAACTTGCTTCGTTGTAGTGGGCAGTTCTCTTAATACATTGTTAGCATGGTCTTTATAGTTCTTGATTTAAAATGCTCACATCTAAGTTGCAATATGTACGTAGGGATTCAGTTCTCTGGACCACAGGCAGATAGCTTGGCCCATGCACACATGATAAGTACAACTAGTGAGTATTAATGCAGAGATGTAGCAAGGCAGCCTGGAAAGGAAATTCAGCAATTGGAGGAGGTTCTGTGGCCTGAAAGTCTACATAGAATTGTCCAGTCAAAGCGGAGGCCAGGAAACCCTCGGTGCCATTATCTGGTCTGCACGGAGACCCTCCACACCTCTGTCTGGGTCACGGTTAACTCACAAATCAGACCAATTTGGACACATTCAAGCCAACAGATGGAGGTTCAATTTTAACAGAACCTTGAACACGGTCGACCTCTGTACCGTTAGGGTCTCCCCACATGGGCATCACAGCACGGATGTGTGATGCCCACGTGGGGCACAAGAACCCCAGTAAGAACCCCCAGTACGCTCTCCACAAGAACCCCAGTAAGAACCCCCAGTACATATGCACTAGCTAGTCTGGTCTCTGGTCTTAGATTCCTGGTGGGCTTCTCCCTTTAAGTAACAACTTTTGTTTTCTCTATGAATATGATGCCTTCTTGTTATAAAACATTCAACTACTATAGAAAAGCACAAAAAAGAAGAGAAAAATCACCCCAAATCTCACTACCCACAAATGCCAGCACTGCTTTTGGTTTAAGCCTCTTTCCAGCCATCAACCTCTGGGAAACATACAGACGGAAGGATCAGCAGATGTGGATGTAAATGCAAATACATATGATTTCATTGTATAAAAAGTGAGTCATACTAGACATGCTCTTTTCTTGTTAAGTAGTAACTTTCATTTCATGTAAAGTTGACAGAAGAAAAACAAAATGCAGTGAAACTGAATGGACTGCTAAACTTATATATAAATACTCCTTCAGAAGATATATTAGTTCCCAAAGTTGCCTCTAACGTTGAGGAATTACAATCACCGCGGAGAGGTCAAGACCGTATTTTTTGGCATATTTTTCCATGTTGGACAATCTGGGTTGACTTTGCTTGAAAAACCAGGTGAGAAGCTCTCATACATCTTCCGATCTCCCCTGCCCGACCTCCTACCTTTCTTCCTTATGTGCTGTGAACATGACTCCCTGGCGGCTGCTTGTTTGCTTTTTCTTACTCTTTCCTCTGAATTGACCCGATGGGAACCAAAGCTCACCGCCTGGCCTTCAGCCACGGCGCCTCCCTTATCACTTCAATCACATTTTCGCTTCTGCTCAGATCACTTATTTGGAAGGAGAAAGTTTAATCTAAAATACTGTGTAACAATTAGAGATGCATATCTCATCTTTTACAGACAGGTTAACATGACATGGCCTCTCTTAGTCATTTCTTTACCATCTTAAGGTGTCATCTAAAATTATTATTTTGAAGAGTCTATTTATTAAAAATGACTTCTCAGTAGCACAGAGAGCCACACGAAACAGGTCTAGGAGGTCTCTCCTGAGATTGGACTGGCCTTTCCACAGTGTGCCAGAGGCAGAAAGGTGCACAAGACCCACTCCTTTGCTGCCACCAAGGCCACATGCAGACGTGGCCCTGATCCTGTGTCCTGTCTCCTGGCTGAAGGGACACCAGACTCACAGCCACTCAGGACAACCTTGGGTTTACCCGAGAGCTCTCTCTGTCTCACTTGTCACATTTAACTGATTACCAAATCCCATACTTTTTTGGGGGGGAATAATTTTAGGTTTACAGAAAAGTGGCAAAGATGTAGAGAGCATCCCTTTATATTTGCCCAGCTTTCCCTAATTTTAGCAGCTTACATAACCACACACAATTATCCCAACGGAGGCATGAACATTTGGTACAATACTACGAAGTGAACTACAGACTTGATTTAGATTTCACTGGTTTGTCACTCATGTCGTATTTCTGCTCCTGGGTCCACTGAAGCGGAGACTTCAGGGCCTAAGTACGTATGTACTGAAGTCTTTCTTGTCCTGGTCAGCACGTTGCCTTCACTCCGGCCCTCAGCTCCCCTCGCGTCCACTCTGCGGAAAGCCTTTGAAATGACCCCCTTTCTCCAGTCTCACTCCCTTTCAGCCGTTCCTTACAGAATGATCTTTCATAAATGCAGATTTGATAGTGGACCTTCCTTCTCAAAGGCCCTCAAAGTTTTCCCTTCATGCATGACACGGAGTTGAGGCTTTCTAGCAGGGCCACGTCTGGGTCTGCTTCTCCGGCCTCATTTCCCTTAATTTCTCCCAATTCAGGACCCACGCAGGAAGGTCCCTGTGCCCTCTGTGGCCGCCGGCTCACAGCCTCCGGGCCTAACGCTGGCCGTCCACCCGCTCTCACTCATCCTTTTCAACCTGCCCCTGGGAAGTTTCCCCTCATCCTTCCCCTCGCCAAGCCTGGACCTAGCACAGCTTCTGTTAGGGTGCTGACCAAACTGCGTTGCGGTTGCCTATCTGTCTCCTCTGATGGCTTGTCAGAGTCTTTTGGGTTCTTTTTGGCCACACCGCAGTTTGTTTCGGATCTTAGTTCCCTGACCAGGGATTGAACCCGGGCCCTCGGCAGTGACAGCACGGACTCCTAACCACGAACCCCCAGGGAATTCCCTGTCAGTCTTGAGCAGAGGAAATTTGTCTTTATTTCTGTAGCCCTGACACCCATCATATTTAGTGCTCAGTAATTGTTTGTTGAAGACATAGAAAACAAACTTATACTTACCAAAGGGGTCGGGGGGATAAATTAGGAGTTTGGGATTGATAGCTACACACTACTATATATAAAATAGACAAACAACAAGGACTTACCGTATAACGCAGGGAACTAAACTCAATATTTTGTAATAACCTATAGTGGAAAAGAATCTGAAAAAGAACGTGTGTGTGTGTGTGTGTATATAACTAATTCACTTTTCTGTACACCTGAAGCTAACACAACGTTGTAAATCAACCATATTTCAGGGAAGCAGGCAGGAGACAGTGGTGACTCAACCATGGTTGATGCACAGAGCTCGTGTGAGATCATGAAATTGGAATGTCTCCATGACAAACGGCCCTGAAAATAAAGCCAGCTGCTACTGCAGAGAGGTATTTCAGAATTCAAAGATTTTCAAATACCACGTGATGGGGCCCTGGTGAGAGTCAAGGGCTTCCTATGGTATTAGCCCAGCCTCTTCTTAGTGGGACAAACTCCTTGGGAGGCATCAGTATCGGTCGGTTCGGCTTGAGGGAGGCTCAGGAGAAATTTCAGGTGGGGGTAGGGGTGTCAGGCGGCGACAGTAGCCTGCTGGAGGCCCGCTCCTGGGGCCAGGCTCCCCAAAGTGTGGCCCACGGCAGGGAGCCCAACTCATCGTTCTTCGCCCAGGATGGCCTCAGTTTCTGAACTGACAGTCCGCGTGCAGCAGCCCCCTCAGTCCTGGGCTCCGTGGGAAGGTTGGTCATCCCCACAAGAGGCAGAGAAGATGCTCATGAGAAACTCAGAAGGGTCGTATTCATGGGGGGCTGGAGACTGAGTCCCGTCTTCCCAGAGCTTCCACCCAACTCATTTTTCTCCCACTCCACCCTGTCCAAATCCATTTGGCAAAACTCCTTTGAAAGAAGCAGTAGAGTGTTTTTAAATGGTTCGTTATCATTTGTGTAAAGTTCAGGTAATGCGAGGACTGAATTATTGATTGGAAAATCTTCATTTCTTGGCGGCATGCAATCCGGGCAGCTTAAACTGTCACGGGAGATTAAAAACTGTTTTTCATTGTAAAGTGATATTTTCACACTGCCAAGAAACGTGCAAAGTAGAGACAAGTGAAAGTTCACGTATAATTTTGTCACCATAGCAAAATGCATTTTAATATAGGTTCTTCAATCACTTTTTCTTAGACTTAATTTTTAAAAAATAATTGCAATTACAGCATACGTACCATTTTGGTAAGCTCCTTTTTACTCCCCATTACATTATAAACATTTTTTCATGCTGCAGTTTTCATACCCAAACTGTTTAATGACTACATGAAAAACACTTTTGAATTAGACTGGGAAATTTCAAAGAAATACTTACTAACTTAATTAGCATACATAATGAAGTCCTGAAAAGTTGTCATTTTAGAAATCTACTGACATGGGAAGATGCTCATCTTATGTTTTTAAGTAGAAATAAGATGCGAGGTAATTATTTCTAAACGGTGGTTTTAATTTTTCCTTTTTGCCGTTTTTACTTTCTGGAATGTGATAATGAAATAATTACTTTGTAATAAAAACACAAGGAACACTTTCCAGGGAAAAAAATCCTGAGAGGAGATTTGATGCTTAATAGCATCTCACAAAAATGCCACTGAAGTCACTCTGAGTTTGGAATTAAGAAGCCAAGAATCATGGATAAAACAAATTATCTATAGAAAGGAAAAACTGCAGAGTTTGTCTTTGCTAGTACAGTTGGAGAGTTTTTTCAAGAACAGCCAATGTACAGGTGAGGTCACCCGGGCACTGGAGGGGAGGAGGGTTCAAGGGGAGAACCCTTTGAGTGCAATTCTCAGGGACTCCCAGCTAAGGATACCTGATCTGAGACCAGGGATTTCCGTCCTGTGTCATATGTACCTTTGGAATGGAAAGCGATCGTCTGCCCAGGGGACACTGGTCATGCAGCTGAGTCACTTAGCTCTGAGTCTAGGCTCTACAAGTTAGCTTTTCACTGTGGTTTGATTTTCAAGTAGATTTGCTCAGAACTCCAAAACGCAATTCCCTAGTTATGGAGCCTGGAATGTGGCAGGCCCGGCACTAGGTATTGTGGATACAAAGGCGAGTACTATAGTTATGTTCTCCTTATCTGCTCCTGGCGGGTAGAGATAAGTAAATAAGTGATTAAAGTTTCACACGTTAAATGCTATTTTGAAATATAAATATGAATGAATTATAATAAATATGAATAAATATAAAAAATAAATATTTGGTTCCTGGCCCATGGTTCCTAAAACCTTTAGAATCCCTGGAGTGATGTGTATGCTAATGAGATGACTGTGGTCCGACCCTAGGTAGCTTCAGGATGGGGGCTGCCTGCCAGGAAAACCAAGGCACAATTAGAGGGCTGGAAATTTTAGCCCTAAGCCCTGACATCGAAGGAAGGGAGAGGGGGAGGGGCAGGAGGTTAGGTGAATTACTAACGGCCAACGATCTAACCAATCGCGTCTACTTAAGGCAACTTCCATTAAAAAACCCTAAGCAATTGCGTTCAGACAGCTTCCCAGCTGGCGAACACGTTGAGGTACGGGGAGGGTGAGGCACCCGCAGAGGGCATGGACGCTCGGCACACCCCTCCCCATCCCATGCCTGCCCCATGCAGCTCTTCATTGGCTGTTCTTGAATTTGAACTCTTTATAACAAACTGGTAACAGTGAATAAAGCACTTTCCTGAGTTCTGTGAGCCATTCCAGGGTAATATTGAACTTGAGGGGTTGGGTCATAGAAATCCCCGATTTATAGCCTGTCGGTCGGAAGTATAGGTGGCAACCTGGGACCTGTGACTGGTGTCTGAGTCGGGGGTGGTCTTGAGGGGCTGAGCCCTCAACCTGTGGATTCTGACACGTACTCCGGGTAGGTAGCGTCGGACGGAATTGACTCGTAGGAGACCCAGTGGTGTCGGGAGGCCTTTGCTGGCGTTGGGAGAAAACACCAGACAACTATGGCTCAGGAAGTAGCGCAGCGTTGGGAACACAGAAGAAGGGACCCTAATGCAGACTAGGGTGGCTGGAGAAGGGTTCCTGGAGAAGTGGATTAAACGGAGACCTAAGGGTGGCCAGGCAAAGGGGGAAGATGGGGCTGTAAAGAAAAGATTCTGGGCAGATGGAAAATCTCAGGAGAAATCAGGAGGTGTGCTTCTCCTTGCAAATATAACTTGTAAACTGACCCTGTAGCTTCCATACCTCATTCTCTTATGAGCTAGATTAGTGTGAGTCCATCTTCTTGGGTCCGGACACCTCTCGACACAGTGACAAAGTCGATTCTCTCGGCCTACGTATCAGAGGGTGAGATCAGGGAACGCCGAGGTCCCACGGAGACAGTGTCACCAACGTGAGCGCCAAATGGATCTTCCCAGAAAATACTCCCTGCCTTGTTTTGCATGATTATTCAAACTGCAGTGAAAGTTCTGAAATATTTGTGGTTGGACAGTTTATTCACAGTGGGTAATCTGAAGACAGGCCCAGTGTTGTTTTGAAATAGGGTTTTCTTTTCAAAACTGACATAGATACTCTCTGTGGTGTCAGAAGTGGCCTGGGGAGGGTAACGGGGGGTGGGATGCGTGCACCCCGTTCCCGGTTGTTCCTTTTGAGTCAGTAGCCACACCTGCACTTACTCGTCTCTACTCACAGTGTCAGCTCTTTACTGTCCCCCTGGAGATCCGGCATAACAGCTGGATCTTGTCCCTTCAAGCTTTTCAAACACAGCTGGCAACCTGCCTTTGCAGGAAAATTTCTGGGACCGTGGAGAAGCTGATCCAACACACTGAAATCCACTGCGAGTCCGTCACCCGCCTCTTCCACGAAATCACTAACCCTGTGAAGGGACACACACACCTTCCCGGCACCTGCAATTAGTTTGCATTCATTCTGTGCTTTTTGTTAGTTTGTTCGGGGGTCTCCACTGACTAGTTCATCTATTAATAATAAGGAACACTTACTGAATGTCTCCCGGGTGCAAGGCACTGTCTTAAGGGCTTTATGTGAATCAATCCATGTAGTCCTCATACCAGCCCCACGAGGTGGCTGCTGTTACTGTCCCCAGGGTTCACACCCAGGGGGGCAGTGGAGTCGCTCACTCAACTGCTTTCTCTGTCTTCGTTTCTAGAAACGTGGTGTTTCCTCAGAGCATTTCCTGTGATGTTTGGCACCAAGGGGCCCTCGGGGTGTGCTGCTTGCCCCAGATATGCAGAGGAGCTCTCCAAGAATGTTCCATCCACATCACTGAGACACGGACTCCTTGTGAAGTGAACAATGCACAGCCACCAACACAGAGCCAAAGAAGCGCAGAGTCAACACACCCACGCTGAGAGCAATGCAAAGTCACCCAACGTTTCTGAAGTGACATGACAGAAAGTCCCGTGGTCTTTCCCAACAAAAACTTCTGTTTTAAACAGTTATTAGAAAAGTTTGCTGAGAGGGCAGGAAAGTAACTGTTAGATTTTTAAGTGATGGTTTGCTTTTCAGAGCCCTGTCAAAATTTTTTAAAAATTTTATTGAAATATAGTTGATTTACAATGGTTGTGTTAATTTCTGCTGTACAGCAAATTGACTCAGTTATACATATATATTCTTTTTCATTATGGTTTATCACAGGGTATTGAATATAGTTCCCTGTGCTCTACAGTAGGACCTTGTTGTTTATCCATCCTGTATATACTAGTTTGCATCTGCTGACCCCAAACTCCCAATCCTTCCCTCCCCTCCCCACCTCCCCCTTGTAGAGCCCTTTTAAATTTTGATAGCACTGGAGAAACTACCTAGTTTTAAAGCAGCCGGGGTTCATCTGGAGCTCAGAATAGAGACACGATGGCCACGGCCTCACCAGGTAACCCTTTCGGGCCACGAGTGGCACGTCCTGGGCTTCCCTCCCGCGCCTTCAGCATTTATTGATAACATGTCTTCAAAGATGGACTCAGAAACTCTTTGGATACTTTTATTGACAATTTGAGTACAACCTTAGACATAGTTGCCAAGTATTTCTTTACACAGTTCAGAGAAAAATAAAGATTCTTCTGCAAAGACTTTATTTCTGTTCTTTTGCTAGATTCACAGTTTGTGGCACCGTTCAATGCTCAGACATGTTCATTTATAGTGGTTTGTGGTTCACACTCGTTTAGAGTGGCTGCTTGTTCTTTAACTTGTTTTAAGAATCAGTATTCTATTCTGAAAAAAAAAAAAGAAGGTACCACCAGGGAAGTAGCAGGGACCTAGGACGTCCACTGCCTGCATGAGTGGGAGCAAACCTTGTCTGCCTGGCGCACCCAACAAACCATGCAGATCGGGAGGGGGCAGTAACAGCAAAGTCATTAAACCGCAAAGCTGTGGCGCGTATAAGACGCTGGGTGCCCCCCTACAGAGGGAACCACCTGACTGTCCTGCCGGCTCCGCGTACGGAGCTGCTACCTGCTGGGACTGTCGGTAACTCGCAGGCAGGCCCCGCGTGCGTTCCAGGCTGAGCCCTGATGCCAGTCATGGGGATGTGGGGCTCCAGCCTGGTGACCTGCCTCTTTCTTACTTGGGAGACTGGCTCTCCGCTATCTCTGTACCGTCCATAGGCTCCCTGACAGGAGGTGGCAGCCTCTGGGCCATGCTGGGGAGGTCGGATTTTCCGACAGAGTGAAGCCATGTGAGGCCGTTCCCACTGACGAGGCTGCCTCCCCCCTATCATTTCCCAGCTGCAGGACCTCTGAGGAAGACGGAGAGGGGGGACTGTCCCTGGATGGATGGTTAGGGACAGAGGGACAGATGTCCTGGGGGAGTCTGCTGGGGTCCTTCCCCCTCTCCCACCAGCAAGGATTTCTGGTGCTACATCTACAAAGACAAGGCCTGCTATAGATTTCATAATTTCCAGGGTCTCTAAATCCAAAAGAAACCCTGTGCTCTAGTGAGAGTCATTACACCCTCAGTGATGGCCATGATCTTCCTGAGAAGGCGGATGAGAACAAAGACAGTGGTTTGACTTTTCCATCACACGCTGTGCTGTGGAGGATGGGGTTTGCCGCATTCAGTGTAAACACATCTCTTTTTGATGTATCGTGAATGCCTCAAAAATAAAAAAAGGATGAAAATTTGATAACCAATCCAATTCAAGCCATGTTAATGTGAGGAAATATTCTCGTGTGAGTTTACATCCTAGAGAAAGAACTCTGAATAACCCCTTGGGGCGGCAGAGCCCCGAGTGGGCTGTCCTGAGCCATGTTAATTACACTTATAATGCATTTTGGTTCCGTATCACTGCGATTCGTCCCCAATGACCCCCTTTATCCCTTTAGGCACATTTTTGTTGTTGTTGCAGTTTCCCTTTGCACTCTGTTGCTTTGACAACTTTAATCTGAATCAGATCTGAAAGGGGTCCAGAATAAAATATTTTGGTGTAAAATATTTTGATACAAAAAAATATAGTTAACATGGTCCAGGTGGACAGAAAGTGCATAAAATTTCATTTTGATGATCTGGAAACGCTCCTTCTTTACAGATTCTGCTTTAATAACCTGCATGTTTGTTAACACTGAGAATCATTATGAAATCATTTCTAAAAGTGTCCCCTCTAGAGGCACCTTATTCATTACATTGACTGTGAAGCCAGATGTATGAGCTTATTCTCCAAGCTGAAAATGAATGTTTAAAATCAAATTCTCAATTGTGTAATATTTTCAGAAAAACAATTTCTTTCTAACGTTGCATATAATTAAATGAAGTGAATGTACACTAAGTTTTGATTTCTTCCCTATACATTTGAACATTCAATGTTCAGATTAAGTTTCATAATTTCTCAGTTAGTTGACAAGCTGATTCGTGCAGAGTTGATATTTCATTAATGCAATACATAAAAATAGAATTCTTGGGGATAAACACATGGTTTTGACTATTGCCTGTGTTCTTTGGGAATAGATGCTTTCTGAAAATTTAAATAAAGGCATCGCTTTTTAAGCTGTGAATGTCGTTCTTGGAATCCATTGCAGTCAGTCTTAGAGAGAACCACTGACAATAGTTCCTCAAAGCTATTTCCCACCTCACCAAAGGCTTCTTCCCATTGTTTGCTGATGGTAAAAGGCAGGTAATTGAACCTGAGAAATCTCTGTGTATTTTTCCAGCCTGACTTGAATTCATTCAAGAATGACAGCCCATACAAAAGGTGAATTGCACTGCCATCTGTGCCCTGGTGTCCGTGTATTGCCGAGGCCTGCGAATACTTCCTGATTGTCTCACCATTAGCTTGGCTGTTTCTCAGGGGCACAATGAAAGGGATCCTGGGAGCTTCTCTTATAACTGTTTTTGTGATTTTGGAAAGAACTTGAAGAGTGTGTGTGTGTGTGTGTGTGTGTGTGTGTTTAGAGAAAGGAGAAGTAGCAGATGACACTAGGACACTCTGTATATTTCCCAGCGGGATGGCGGCTGAGTGCGCCTGCGTGGCCACTGCTCCAGCTACACGTCGAACCAGTGGTCCCCCATGCAGGCGCGGTTCCACTCCAAGCCGCAGTTCCAGCACCACTCGAGCTGGCACTGGGGCTGCGGGCACTTCATGTGCATGCACCCTCCTGTGGGCAGACAGAGGCCACAAATAAGCACCCGGGAAACACTCCCGCACCAGCCTTTTGTTCCAGAAATGCTTCCTAACAGAATTATTGCAAGCAATCCAAGAGCAGAATCTGAACTGAGGAAAACAAACCAGAAAGGCCACTGGGAAGTTCTAAAGTTCTGACATTCGTCAAGAAATGAGAGAATAACCTATACGGGAAAAAGATCTGAAAAAGAATGGAGATATATATCTGATTCACTTTGCTGTACACCTGAAACTAACACAACATTGTAAATCAACTATACTCCAATAAAAATTCAAAAAAAAAAGAAATGAGTGAGATTGAAGCATGACACGTCCATCAAGGGCAAATTTTACTTGTAAATCTGAGTTTACTGACTTCTCTTAAGATGGGATTTAAAGACAAACGCTTTGTGTTTCACAGACGAGGTCGATTCCTTATTTAAATATACAGTAAATTTAATATTTTAAGTATACAATAATATATTTAACAATTAATACATAATAACGTCAATATATACTATGAGTAATTTTATCATTTCTTCAGTATTACTTGGCTTGAAAAAATTCATAAGACAGGAGTTGGGACAGCTGTTCCAAAAGCATTTAATAGTGAATAGGTTACTTCATGCTATTCAAAATTTTATTTAAGATGAGGATAGCGAGAAACTAATGAATACTACTAGGTGCTCTACATCTGTTATGTCATTTATTCCTCAACAGCACCTTGTGAGATGAGGGTGTTAACTGGTTGCAGAATTTTCTCAAGGTCTCAAGGCTTTTAAGTGTGAAGCTGGAGGTTTAACCAAGATGTGGGTGATTCCAATGTTCTTTCTTTCCAGTATGAGATGAAAAGTCCCTTATTTGGGGATTCCCCACCTCCCCCATTTGTTAAATACGTTCCCTACTTGCTTCTGGGCATCAGACACCAAGTCTGCCGCGAAGTCAAGAGAAAGTTATTTGTATGAAGTTATATGTAGAGAAATGTTTGTGAATGACTTTCCCAGATAACCCATCAAAAGCAATGTCTTTCCTTGAATTCCATGTAGCACCGAATGTGCTCCATTGTTCAATTTTATCAATTGTCTTGTTAAGCCATTTTTTCTTGCCAAATTTTCCAAAGAATTGCTTCAGTGCTGTCTCTTTTTTTTTTTTTTTTTTTTTTTTTTTTGCACGGTACACGGGCTTCTCGCTGTTGTGGCCTCTCCCGTCGCGGAGCACAGTCTCCGGACGCGCAGGCTCAGCGGCCATGGCTCACGGGCCCAGCTGCTCCGCGGCATGTGGGATCTTCCCGGACCGGGGCACGAACCTGTGTCCCCTGCATCGGCAGGTGGACTCTCAACCACTTCGCCACCAAGGAAGCCCAGTGCTGTCTCATTTTTATATTAGAAGCTTGGCATGAGAGCTTGCACTAATATAAAATATTTATGATTATGTAACTACAGGCATTTGTTTTAGACCAACTTAAGGGCATTTAAAATACCATAGTTTTCTACTTCTTTTTGGTTTGCTTTAAAGATCATTTAAAAATTCAAATATGTGGAAAATAAAGGGAAAAACGTGTGATACTTTTCTCTTACTATTTCCCAATTAGCATTACACAATTACAGGATTGTGTAATTTTCAACACATATTTATTCACTGCGCACTTAGGATGTCAATAATATAATAAATAATGTGATACTGTATAATCACTTAAATTTCTCTGGAATATCATAGAGAATGCTTAAGCAATGTATTCAAATTCAACGGACTATTAAGTGAGACTGAATGAAAGGTTGAGAATGTTCTCCTATTATACCAAAATCTTAACGGATCTGGAATACTAGCTTTAACAAGTAAGATTTTATTATAGAAACTAGACTCACAATGGCACAGTGGAATAAGAAGAAAGGAAATAGCAAGAGAGAGGATATTCATGTTGTTAACTTTCTTTTCTTCCTGATGTGTAATATGGAAGGAATATGCTAGACCCCATGATTTGGAGAAGAGTCAGGGACTCCGATTCTAAAATCCTTGCCGGCTTAAACGTAAACTCGAGCACGAAGCTGCTGACCACGCCGTGTTCATGTGTGGATATTTGCATGGAGAAAGTCTAGCTTCCCTCTTAGAGGATTCCGTCTCCTGACTGATGCTCAAACCATGAAAAGCCCCAACGGTGCACAGCCAACACACCATGGCCTGGCCACTCTGCCCTTAGATTTAATGAGAGATCAGAAGCTCTTGAACGACCTGAAGGCAAATTTAACGGGCAACAGACGCTTACTGCAGAGAAAATGAATCCTGAATCTCATCTGTTTGAGGTGGAAGTAAAGGAAGAATTTCCGGGGATTAAAGGGCGTTGTAGGAGGGAGTGCCAAGTTCAGCCTGCGTTTAAAATGGAAATAATTCTCATTATCATGACAGCTTTGCTGAAGGAAGAACTACTTTTCTGGGATTCAGTTGAATAGGAAACAGGCTATGAATTTAGGTAGAGAGCCAGATAATGAGACTAGCTTTTCTTGCTAATGGAGCCTAAGTTTGTTCTGGTCGTAGTGATATCCTTTAAAACAGTAGAGACTATCATTAATAAGCTGAAAGTTTCAGCTTTTCAGTTCATAGGTTAAAGATCTATAGGTGTGCCCTCTAAGCCAGTGGGAGAATCAGGTTTCCCTGAAACGAAATCCAGTCCTACCTAATCCCAGACTCCTAGATGTGTTGTTACTGTCTGACACTTTCTCAGTACGGGTCATTCATCTCGAATTGATTCAAACAAAATTTTGAGAAAGCATAAACCTTCCCTTTAGTCCTTCATGATCATATGCTACACAGAATTGCGAAGAAGCATTTTCCCTCAACAATATATTCTGTGCATTTTTTTGTTTTTTAATATATTTAGCTCTGCCTCATTCTTTTAAAGATTGCCTGTCCCTCTACCCATTAAAGAACACCTGCATATGCTCCAATTTTTCATGATTTAATGATTCTGAGAATATTCTGGAACACATGTACCCGGACCTTTGGCAAGGAATCAAAATTCCAAGAGACAGAATTGCGTGTCCAATGGGGATCCACCTTTAACATGCTATCCTGGTTATTGTAAAGTGAACACACGTTCTGTTAAAAATTAAAATCAGTTGTAGACACTAAAACCAAAAATCTATAGGTGAAAAATCAGAGCTTTCCATGGAGAGTACATCACAATATTTCAAAGAAAGAACCAGATTAGGAAACATGTCTACAGTCAGGAATCACCTGACCCCTTCAATTCCACCTTCTGGGGCTGCAGGTGTGGTCTGACTCAAGGCAGGCCTGAGCACGTCGTTTTCTGGCCTCACAGCCCGGAGCGGTTCCCTGTCTTACAGAATCAGGTCCAAGCCCTGCATGTCATTCCGGGCCCTACATTCCTGCCACCCACCGCTTCGGCAGATGCTCCTCAACCTTTTCCAGGAACTCCAAACAGCTGGGCTTCTCGCACACACCGGCACTGATGCTCTACCCTCCCTGCCTTTGCACCTGCTGGCTGCCTGGAAGGCTTCTCTGCCACGTCCTTGCCTGGCTTGTAACCCTGACCCTTATTCTCGGCTCCGGCATCGTCTCCACCAGGAAGCCGTCTCTTAACCACAAGGTCTTCCTTTACTAGCTTGTTTTCTCTGTCATATTTTATAAGGTTATCTATTTATGTGTCTATCTCCTTTCCTAGCTCCTTTTAAATTCAACAAATATTTATTTATCGGGTACTCTTCTGAGGAAAGAGAGCCTCAGGGCCCACCCTGGGGCCGAGGGCTGGGTTTCACGCACA
Source organism: Phocoena sinus (assembly GCF_008692025.1). Taxonomy (NCBI): domain Eukaryota; kingdom Metazoa; phylum Chordata; class Mammalia; order Artiodactyla; family Phocoenidae; genus Phocoena; species Phocoena sinus. Next base: position 7,019,266 of record NC_045774.1, on the reverse strand, counting down.
GCAGGCCAGCTCTCAGCCCCTGACAAACCAGTGAGTATCTCTAGGTATCAGAGTACTCTGGGGAAATACTGGACCGAGAAGTTTCCCTACCATCTTCTTTTTTTTTTTTTATCAGATGCAAAGTGTTTAATAGTGTTAATAATATGTAAAAATAAGGGTGGCTAGTGAAGGCCCAGTGAAGAGAACGTGGGAAAAACAGTACCTGTGCTTCGTTTATTTCTCAGCCGAGCTAATGCTGCTGACCCTACCGCGCACGTACTGACGTGTTTCACATTTAGAAAGAAGGCTGGGTGCTGGGCTGGGATGGCTTTAAGGTGGATGGCATGGGTGCCCCGCCGGCTCCCGCGAGGTAGCAGGGCCCCCGGGAAGGGGGCAGGCCACAGGAATGCTCTGAACATAGACTAGAGTTGGACTTCCAGCAACACTGCAGAGCCCGGAGGGCTACACAGCGATGGCCCCCAGGCCACGTGATCTCACAGAGCAGCCATCAGAGCAGGGGGAGGTCAACGGGGGGAGGAAAAACCACAGCCACGAGCATGGTCGTGTCCCCAGAGCCCAGCTGGTCTCCCTCTCAGTGGCCTCCAGCGGTTACGTGGGGCCACTTGGCAGGAGGCAAGGGGCTGGGAGCTGGGAGGCGCTCCTTCTGGTAGGAGCTCTCTCAGGTCTCCCCACAGCTGTGGTGGCTCCCAGGGTGTGAGGATGCATGGACGTGACCACACGTGTAAGGGAAGGGAGACGCTGCCCTGGGTGTAGACTATCCCCAGGGAGAACCATCTGAATACGGACGGTGGTGTTTCGAAGCCCGTAAAGCTGTGCAAAGCAGCAGATATACGTGGGCTCCTGGGAGCCCCTGACTACGGTGAATGTCGTTTCATCCATCCAGAGGTGTCCCCAAGTTATCCCCTCCCATGCTTGAAATCTAGAGAGAAGCTGGTAGAAGGCAAAAATCCCATTCAGAAACACACTCATGGAAAGGCTAGTTTAATGACGGAGCCAAGCGTCACCCCAACATAAGGCACTAACTCTCCCGCCACAGGGATGGTGAAACCAGAGCCCGGAGTGTGTCCCGTGTTCGAAGGGATAGGAATCACTGACGTGAAAGAGAGAGTTTCACGGCCAAAAAATTGCGAACCAACTGGTTACACCAAGTTAAACAGATTCTTTACAAAAGGCATTCTGAACGGCTTGAATGTATGTTACGAATGGGGATAATAATAGCTTCCTTATGTGGTGTCTGTGAGGATTAAATGATCTGATACTCGAAGGGGACTTAGAACCAGCATTCAGTAAGTGCTCAGTACAAGTCAGTTGTTTTCCTTGTTGTTATTCTCCAAGAGGGGATACAGTGGGAACCGAGTGCCAGATGTGTGTGACGTGGTGGTACCTGCCTTTCCCCGCTGAGTAGCTCTAGACACCAAAGTAGTGGGGAGGGCGCTCTGGGGGAAATATTGGACTGGAACGTCTCCCTAGCACTCGTTTTTAAAAAGCAGGTGCAAAGTGTTCAGTAGTGTTAATAATAAATAATAATAAGGGCAGCTAGCGTTTCTCGAGTGCTTTCTCTGTGCCAGGCACCGGGAGGCATTTGCCACCCACCATGTCATATGGCTCTATTGCTGCGGGGCAGCTTCTGTTATCAGCTCTATTTTACAGAAGAGGACTTGCAGCTTAGGAGGCTAAGAAGCTTGACGTGAGAGAGCTGAGACTCAAACTCTGGCCAGATGGTGCCAGAGTCCCAGCGCTGAACTCCCCAGCTAGCAAGCCCTCGTAGAGCCCCTGACTGTCCCAGCCACACAGCCGACGCCCTGAGACGCCCTCACTTCTTGCCCAGCCCAGACTCACCATGTTTTTCCACCGGCACGTGGCAACGGGGACAGGGTTTAGAGGTCTTCTTGATCGTTTCTTTGGAGGCATGCTCCCACCGAGCCCGCTCTGCCGTCTTCTCATCAACTCGGTAGGCCTGGGTAAATGAGACAGAAGGAGCTGAAAGTCAGATCTTCACAGTGGGCTCCAACGTGGGTCCCTTGAAACACTGCACGGGAAGTTCTTAGAGATGGAAGTGCCTTCAGGCAAGAAGCTCAACAGTCAACTCACTTGACAAGTGGTGGGCGGCTCCTGGCCACGCAGGGACAAGCGCCGACATGGTTTCAACATCTGGCCTGTGCCTACAAGCTAAGACAAGACTGCAGTTCTGCAGTTTGAGTTCCTCTTTTTTATGGTCTTGAATAAGTGTAACACGTAACATCTAGTGGGTGCTTAACATGCAGGCAAGGTGACACATACCCTTAAACCTTCTTGCTAGATGTTTCATCAGGCGAGTGTACTAGTTTTTATTTTACATCGAGGACTAGACATGTTAAACAACTGCCCAAAGCTGACAGGCAGCAGAGTCTGTGTGACTCCAAAATCTTTGCTTTTAAACTGTCTTCAACATCTTATTATCTTTCATTCCTGCACCTGGACAGGAACGTGGTCACAGACAGGACGGGGCAGGAACAGGGAGGTGAAGCTGATATGATAGAGGAAGTGGCAGCAGGAATGCGGAACAGCTAGAGGTCAAGATTGGGCTCTGGAGCCATAGCCGCATGGGTTCAAATCCCAGCTCCACCTGGGTGCGTGGCTTTGGGAACATTCCTTAACTCTCTGAAAGTTCTCATCTCAGATGGAAATCAAAATGCCTAGTGCATTGTGGTATCAAGGACCAAGTGGGTTAATTTCTTTGAAGGTTCAGGACGAGTATCTGACACACATTACCTGATAACAGAATGACCTCCAGACCTACAGCAAGCTCTCAGAAATGTTTGCTAACATTATTCAAGTCAGAGGAAAGAATCACCCCTGACTCATATACCACGAAAAGGAGGAGGGATTTCAAAGGAGCCGCCGAAGATATTCTGTGCCTGTCTAATTGTTCAGACACTACAATCTCTTCACTTACTTCAGTGTTGAATGACACATGCAGAAAAAGAACTGGTACATTTTGGGATTTAGTACAAGAACTCTGTGGTCTAGAAATGTATCTCAAAATGTTAATCCAAACAGATTAACCCTCCTTCTTGGCCTCTATGGTATTAAATTATTTTCTTCTATGCTTTAAAATCAATACGAACGTGCGGGTCATTTTATTAACTTGTAATGACTCTTAAAACATTCCCAGAGCTATTTTTAGATTAAGAAAGTACTAAAAGTGACTTAAAATATAAATTAGTGAAGAAATCAAATGACATGAAATGCTCTAATACTCTGATATTACTCTAATAATAACATTGATGATACTTTACAAAGTTGTAACACATTGTTTTTTACACTTTGATCTCCATCATTTCAGTGGCCCATCAAAGTAACCTAGAGAAATCAGGCAGCTATCAAACTTATTCTACAAAGGAGGCCTCTGAGTAGTAAAAACGCCAAGGGCCAGGTTTAAGGATGCTCACCTCGTGTATAACAGCACCAGGGCCAATCAAATCAAAAATCTGGAAAACCTGAAGGATGGAAACCGAAACCAGAGATGCTCACACACGGGGTCTCCACCCAGCACCATGGTCTCTTAGCAGGTTTTCTAGATGGTGAGAGTGAAAGTAAGTGGTGCTGGGATGGCTGTGCTCAGAAACGACTGTGTCAGGGCTTCCGTGGTTGACAATCCGCCTGCCAATGCAGCGGACATGGGCTCAGTCCCTGGTCCGGGAAGATCCCACATGCCGCAGAGCAACTAAGCCCAGGTGGCACAACTACTGAGCCCACGCGCTGCAACTACTGAAGCTCACGCACCTAGAGCCCGTGCTCCGCAACAAGAGAAGCCCCCGCAGCGAGGGGCACACGCACCGCAATGAAGAGTAGCCCCCGTTTGCTGCAACTAGAGAAAGCCCGCGTGCAGCAACGAAGACCCAACACGGCCAAAAAGAAACGACTGTGTCAGTAAGTAGAGCAATCATCCTCGGATACCACAGTGCAGAGAGGGACCTAGATCAGATGTGGAATCTGGTGAGCGGATCCTCCATCCCAGATACGAATCCAATTTTTATCATTTCATCATTAGATTCCAAATATTTTTGAAATGTTTAAGTTTTCACTCTTTAAGAATGAAGTATTAGGAGGTAAATAACTATGTTTACACCTCATTTGCAGCATTTAATGGTTTTTATGGTAATTAGTATTTATTTTTCTGTTATTTCCAATAGAAAGTGAATCCATCCAAGGCCAAGATCACGTTTGTGTCTTCCTCTTCTCTCCAGCATCTGGCACAGCGCATGGTACCTAGCAGGCACTCAGTACATTTTAGCTGAGTCAGTGAACAAATGACACATCCCATGAAGGCACCAGCCCGACAATCGTCTGGAACAGGACCCCGAGAACCAGCAAGGGCATGTGGGGTGCATCCCTGATGGTGGTCATTGAGGTGAAACCAATTTCTTTCTGTTAATCAGCTCTCCCGTTCACAAAGGAAACTTCCTTTGTAACTCAGAGGACGTCATGTGATCTGTAAATACTTTGTTAGAATAAAGCAGAATCAGTTTAACCCTAAGAAGCAATCACAGGTCACGGAAAACTTCCTTTGGCTCTGGGACAACGTAGAGACCACTCATGGCCCAGAGCCCGGTGATGAAGCTGTGATGAATGAGAACGGACACAAGATTTAGCAAGTAGCTTTGTATCTCAAGTACGCATCTTCCAATCAGCTCAGATCACGTGTGGTCCTAACCCTAAGCGAACATAGCAAATACCCTTCCCGATCCTATGTCCCCAGCTTCTCTTTTTAAGGTTCAGGAGCTTGTCATTCTGTAGTAGTGGTTTAAAATTGCTTACTGGAGGCATACAGATCAGAGAAATATATAATGTTACTTATCAAAGACTAATTTGAAGACGCCACTTTTCAGCAATATGGCACACTGCATGCTAAGTGCAATTTCTCCGAGGTCTATATACCTAAAAATGCTGGATGGAATATGCAAGAAAAGTTTTTGCCTAATGGTTGATCTGATGGAAAAGTCAGGAAAATCCCTGAAGGTCAGGATAAGAGAGAGAAAATCTTACTGGTGCAGGGAGGGAGGAATCTGGTGTTTGCTATGGGGCTATTTTCCTAGTCACAGGCTGCCCAAGGCCTGGTCTTTACAAGCAGAGATGGGACCTGGGCCAGAGCAGGGTGGAAGGTGGAAAAATCCTCCCAGAAGAGAGAACTGATAAAGAATTGATGAAAAAGACTTATGTGCTGGTCTCAGCCTTCGTCCTATGGTGGAGCAGGTCGGAGAGACAAAGTTCCTCTGAGAATTCCCAACCACTAAGCCTTATGCACGGCGTTTGTGAAAAGAATTCATACCACTTGATTAGCTTAAAAATGGACTCACGCCAAAAAGTTAATTTGAAATACTCCCGGATTGGCAGTATACCCAAGAACCTGGCTGAAGCAAAAATATTTTCTGTAGAGTAATGCACTTTAAAAAGACAAACCTCAAAAAGAAAAAAAAAAAATCACACAAATAAAATTCCAAGAAACCTGAGATCACAATAAAAAAGTCACCAAATACAGGCGAAAACAAGCTACCGTGAGTGAAAGTGGCAGAAATGCAAAACTGCAGAACTTGAGCAGCAAAGGTTGTGGAGATTGGAATGATCAGATGCAGAGTACAAAATAAATGTTTAGTAATACAAATAAATTTATTTATGAAAAAAATAGATTCACAGACATAGAAAATAAACTTATGGTTACCAAAGGGGAAAGGGTGGGGTAGGGGGAGAGGGATAAATTAGGAGTTTGGGATGAACAGATACACCTACTATATATAGACAGATAAACAACGAGGATTTACTGTATAGCACAGGGAACTATATTCAATATCTTATAATACCTATAATGGAAAAGAATCTGCAAAAGAATCTATATATATGCACACACATAAATATATATGTATGTATACGTATAACTGAATCACTTTGCTGTACACCTGAAACTAACACAATATTGTAAATCAACTGTAGTTTAATTTTTTAAAAAGTAAATCAATAAATTAAATGGCATGGCATCCCGTTCCTCACATGCTCATGGAAGCAGCTCTCTTGTCCTCTGGCTGGTTTTCCCATTGATTCCATGAAGAAGACAGAGCTGTGTCTAAGAATCGTGCCGTGACGGCTACAAAGCTGTAATAGGTCTGCAGTGAGCAGCTGCAGAGGGAGGGGACATAAGTACACATACAGCTGATTCACTTCATCGTACAGCAGCAGCTAACACAACATGGTAAAGCAATGCTACTCCGATAAATAAATTAATTAAAACAAAAAAGAAGTAACAGTGACCATGTCTATTATATTAGGAAGCTGTGCTCTCTGTCAGGAGCTCGGAGTAGATCATTTAATTTAGCGATTGTAGCCTTCCTAATAGGTAGGGCTGCTGCCAACTATTTCAGAGGAAGAAACCTCAGTTTCAAGAAGCAACGAACTTGCCTGCGGCCACAGAGACTCAGCAGCAGTTTCAGTGTATAACCCCTGGGCTCTCTGATTTCAGACCATGCTTTTGCTGCTACAGTTTCTTTCATGATGACGTCACATGTTACAGAGAGGACTAAGGGTTGAAGGCCATGGCACTGTCACAGAGTGGTTCCACACCCTGAGGCCGAGGGGCGGGAAATCTCTGCTTCCTCTGCGCCCAGCCGACGCCCTCACTCTCCACCACTCTCTGACCCACTGCTTTGTGGCTGGATCTCACTTCTGCCTGACCTGCTGAAACTGTTCTCAGAAAGGACACGAGTGAGGCCACAGTTGCCAAAGCCAATGCCTTTTCTCTGTCCTTTTCATCTCTGATAGTCCCACTGCCCCTAACACTGTGGGCTTCCTTCCTCCTTGGTAGAACAGAGCCACGGAGAGCGCCCAAAACCTCTCAGGAGGCCTCTGCCCGCATCAACGTTATTCTTGTTTCTTCCGCATCACCCACTTGGATCCACGTGGAAGGACAGCCAGAGACCCACCTCTACTGCTGCTGGCCTAACTGATGTGGGGAACCAAGAAACACAGCTCTGGGTCACCCTCATGTGCCCAGATGACTGTGTTAGACCTTCGACTATCAACCCCTGGGGAAAAGAGTTGTCATCAAGTCTCTTCTGCTGAGATCTCTGCTTAGCATCTTTTATGAGTATCCTTGATACTGATATTCAAATCCTTCTGGAATGATCACGAACAGAGGCCGGATGCCCACTGCTACAGGATCACCTAGGGATTTAGAAAACACACGCACACCTTTGCTTGTGCTCACAACCTGGAGATTTGGATTCAGTAGGTCTGGAATGGGGTCCAGAAATGTGAATCCTTAAAAACGCCCTGGGGGCTTGTGGGGCGCAGGGAGGCTTGGGAGCCATCTCACTTGGGCCTGGAAAGCATGTTTAGTTGGATAAACTCACCCTCTCTTATGCCTTTAGTCATCAAGCTGTGAAGAGTGAGTTGTCACTGTGCTGCCAGGAGGTGAAGGCGTGGTTGTCACTCAGCATTATCGTCCTACCTGTGATTAACTGTGGCTCATATAGGGCAGTGTGGCAGGTTAATTGCACAGACCTTTGTGCCTGCTTTCTGTTCACCCTTCGTGAGGAGGAACGTGTGTGAGTGCGAGTGGGGGGTAGGGGGCGGGATGTGGTGTGGGTGGAATGGGACAAGTCTCTCTTCTTACATAGTTGATGGCTAAAAATAGCAATTTCCTACAGTCTCCTATATACCTTCAAAATTGCCTCAGCGAGGTCAAGTATTGGCATGACAGACAGTCTATGGCTCAAGAAGGGCCATGGGTTTTGTTTATAAGGTGATCATTGTTAAGTGAACACTTAGAGGTGTCCGTGTCATGGGAAGTGGTTCAGAGCAGGGCTTTGGAGTCATCAGTGCCTGGGTTTAAATGCCAGCATCCTTCTTTACTTGCTGGGTAACCGTGGACAGACACCGAGCCTCAGCCCCTTCTCAACTGCACGTGTGTCGAATAAAGTCCACACCTCACAAGGGTGGTCGCGAGTCAAGAATACAAGTGCTTACCAAATAGCTTGGTGCCCAGTGAATGCCAAGTTCGTCTTTTCTATGATCATAACCACTATCTTGTCATAATTGTCCTCACCTCGCATTTATAGAGATGAGACCATCAGACTGTAGGAGTTTGTATAAACCGAAAAGACTGCTGACGTCTTCTTTAAAAAACACAGGTAAATCAAAGCAAAGTGCCCCCAGAGGCTTTAAAATTTGTGCTTAGGAGACCCTGTTAATACGTATGCAAGTTAGAACAACTTGAGAGACTGTTCGAATTCATGTCATCTTTCCTGCTTTAGGAAACTTATTTGTGACATCTGTTGAGTCAATAATCAGACAAGTATATCCTAATTCTCAAAGTCACTTTAAATCTATTATCCAAAAAGGATCAGATTGCCATGAATCCCTGAAAACAGCTGGCTTAATTCAGATTGTGAATGCTTTCAGGTGAATGCCGACTTTGAAATGTTCACCTTTATCATCAAAACTGCATGCCCAGACAGCACTCACTTGCCACATCCTTACTGAAAACTCCCACCTCCACAGAAAGAAGCGGGTCCCAACTTCCCCAGAGTCACAGCACGGTCAGGTGTTCTGGTCCAAGACCCCTGCTTGTGAGCAGCGCGCCCCCTGCTGGTGAGTCGGAACACCGCATTCCCCTTTCAGGCCCGAAGATTCTTGGAACTATCATTACTCTCTATTTTCGGGGGAGTGTATGTATTTACATAGTATTAATTTATATAATAAACATATACCAGAAATAACTACTCTGTATATCTTTATCCCTCTGTGTATTTAGAAAGAAATCACTTAAGTGCTAGGATGTAACGGGGCGTCTGGCCGGGGCTGCACTCTCTGTACTAAGTTCCCAACTTCCCGGGCCACGCTCTCAAATTCAGTTTGGAAGAATATACTTGATGATGGCATTAACAGTGGTGATTTCTGTTCTTAGTGCAATGGGTGGTACCAAGCACCACTTGGATCGCCACTTAGACCTTATATAGCCCTGCCCCATGGGACCTCGACTGCTTCGCAGAGAGGAAGGAAAGTAAATAAATAATGTCTATTAGCATATTTTAAGATTGATGGGGAAATGGGACAACATAAATATTAAGATTATTAATAGGACATATATACACTACCAAACGTAAAATAGATAGCTAGTGGGAAGCAGCCGCATAGCACAGGGAGATCAGCTCGGTGCTTTGTGACCACCTAGAGGGGTGGGATAGGGAGGGTGGGAGGGAGGGAGACGCAAGAGGGAAGAGATATGGGAACATATGTATATGTATAACTGATTCACTTTGTTATAAAGCAGAAACTAACACACCATTGTAGAGCAATTATACTCCAATAAAGATGTAAAAAAAAGATTATTAATAGGTATCATTTAATGGGAATTTTAAAGTTCTTTGTGTTCAGCTATTATCACACATTGACAAATGGGAAAAACTGCACTTGAGCAAGGAAGATAAGCTAAGTTGTATCCCGGATGATGGAGATCGCTAGTTCATGGCTTGCTCAGGTCGGTAATGACTAAAATTATCAATGTAGAAAGGATTTTGAATGTGGAAGCATCACTAATGCACAGAGGAAGCCAGAGCAGAGAACAAGCTTGTCCTTTGTGTAAAGTGTAGATACTCTGGTACAAAGCTGACTATTATTCTTTGCTAGAGCTGGCACAGAAATCTCTTCATTCAGCAAATATGTGCTGGACGTCTGTGATGTGCCAGGCACTGTTCTAGGTACTAGGGCTATGTAAACAAAAGAGATGATAAACAAACAACAAACGAAAAAATCCCTGCCTTGTAGCGCCTACAAGTTAGCAGAACAGTGGTTCTTAGCCTGTGGCTTGCATTAGTACCACCTGGAGGCCTTGTTCAAACACAAATTGCTGTAGATCTCCCACCCCCACCCCCACCCCCGCCCCCCCCGAGCTCGCCAACAGCCTCCTCCCAGTTTCTGGATCAGTAGGTCTTGACATGTTCCTGGGCGATGCCCAAGCAGCTGGTCTGTGGACTACCTTGTGAGAAGTAGCAGAACATCCGCATACACTGCAGTCAACACAGATACAAGGAACTGTGTGTGTGTGCTGGAGCGCACGTTGTCTTGAACGTGTACGTCAAATCTCTGCAGCCCGATGTAATCGTGTGGGGTGTGTGTGTGCTGGAATGAGGACGGATGAGGAAAGAACCACCTTGTTTACTGCACACTGTGATTTGTCAGGCTCCACACTAGGCGTAATGCATGCATTGTTCATTAAATCCTTTTGCATTTACAACATCATATTACAGATGAGGAAAGCAAGGCTTGGAGACGTTACATAATTCACTTAATGATGACCACAGTTCATGTACCAGTTAGGGTTCTCTAGAGAGACAGAACCAGTAGGATACATATGTATGTATGAAATATGTGGATTTACTTTAAGGAATTGGCTCATGGGATCGTGGGAACTGGCAAGTTCAAAATCTGTAGGGCAGGCTGGAGACGCAGGTGGAGTGTCTATGTTACAGTCAGGAGGCTGAATCCCTTCTCGTCTGGGAAATCTCAGTGTTTGCTCTTAAGGCCTTCAAGTGATTAGATGAGGCCCACCTACATTACAGGTCATCTCCTTTACTTAAAGTCAGCTAACTGATGGTAGGTGTTGACCACATCTACAGAATACCATCCCAGCAGCACGGAGACTAGTGTTTGACCAAAAAACCATGCAACATAGCTTAACCAAGCTGACACACAACAATCAACCATTACAGCTAGTCACGGCTGAGACTTATTTTCAACACCAGATCAGTCTGACTTCAAAACCGTCCTGCCTGACCACGGATTCCTCATAGGATAGGGATGATCATATAAGAGATGTACACTGAGTTCTGGCTGAAAGAAGTTAAAGGTAAACTTGGAAAGCAACAGCAGTAAATTAAAATGTGCTGACCCTTCATGCATGTGTTCGGCAACTGCTTCATTTGATCAGAGGTGATCAGGGAGAGCAGATGAATTATTTTCCCCACAATTGGTCTACAAGCTCTCCTGTCCTGCGGATGGCAATATATAAATACATATATTCCACCCCCCCATTTAAAATCAATCAGTGAATAAAGGATTCATTGAAGGCAGGATCTAGCTCTTAGTTTTTCAAGTCTGTACTTCACTCAGAGATGCTGCGCCTGTCTTGATTCTCCTGCCCCTGCTGTCAACTGAAAGCAGTGAACACTCCTTTTTCCCCAGGTCACTTCACTTGTGGCCACCATTTCTTAAAAAATATATGATTTCCCCTAAGGATTTAGCGCCATCTGGTGGCTGAGAGGAGCTCTGCAGGTATTTCCCCTCTTCCTGCTCGAGGAGGAAATGCAGGGAATCTCCAGGGCATGTCTTCTTCGGGGGGAGATGAAACAGTCTCCGGTGTGTGTGCGTCTGTGGTGAGTGGGTATCTGTGATGCGTATGGTGAGTGTGTATGTGCGGTGTGTGTGTTTTGTGTGTGATGTACGTATGTGTTGTGTGTGTGGTGCTTATGTGGGGTGGGGTGTGTATGGGGCATGGGTGTGTGTGTTGAGTATACACATGCAGATATACCACATATGTGTGTACGCGATATATGTGTGTTGAATATATTGTGTGGTGTGTGTGTGGGGGGGGGGTATATGTGTGTGGTAACAAGTTTCTGTAAAAATACTTTCCACGTTACGGCGTTGTTCCAACAGCTGCTCCTGAGTCTGGGGCGCAGGGTCTGGACAAGCGGGTTCAGGTGAGGGCTGTGCTTTCAGGCCTCCTCTAGCGAGCCGGCCAGGACCCCTAAACCCGCGTGGATCCAGAGGGCTCGGGGCAGCTCCACGTGAGCTCCCCACGCGGGGAGGCAGCCGAGGCGGGGACTCTGGCCTGGTGTCTGCGAGGAGGGCTGAGCTCCTGCTGGGACCAGGGAGAGATCGTGTCCTTCAGTGTGGACACCAGGCTGCGTGGAACTCCTGGGGCTGGGGAGGCATCTAGAAACCCCCTAGGGAGAGAGGCTGAAGCCCCAGGCAGCGCTGCGGGCAGCCCAGTTTCTCTCTCTCCACTGATGGCCCCGGAGGAGAAGAGAACAACTGCTGGAGAACAGGAGGGGCTGTCGGAGAGACGGAGCCCTGGGTCTGCGTGGTAAAGTTTGATGTGTGAATGAGTGAGTGCGAGTGTGTGTGTGAGAGTGTGTGTGAATGTTTGTGTGTATGTGTGAGTGTGTGTCCACACGCTGAAGTGTGCCTCTGTTTGTTTTTCAATGTTGTCTTTCATTTTCTCTCTCTGGTGCCTGACACTTTTAGCATTCAGCCTTAAAAATACCCAAACCTCAAAGTTGTACCATTCTGTAGTACTTTACAAGGCATAAAATCCTTCACATACATTCTCTTTCCATTGTTTGTAGACCTTGCTGGCCCAGTGTGGCAGGTGAGGAAAAACGCTGTAAGAATTGACAAACTTGCCCGGAAGTGGAGGAGATCATAGCCTGTCCTGAGCAGTAGCCCAGGGCCATTTCTGCTCCCCCGGGGCCAACAGACCAAGTGCTTGGGGAAGGCACTACAGAAGCGCCAGTGTTGTCTTCTGCACCTGTTCTCCTCCTTCCTACTGAATGACAGGCGGACGACGCGCCTGCGTTTCCTGGGCTCTAGCACCGTCACTACGTGTCTGCACGTCTGCCACCCTACACATCCAGGGTCAAGAATCTGAGCGAAGTGCATTGATAAAGCTGCATTACTTAAACCAACAGGCGATTCAGGAGCTACACTCCCAAGTAACTGTGGACCTAGACCTCTGGGGATAATAAATTCCCCCCGTCTCCCGATTCTGGGGCTGCACCTGTGTGAACAGCAGTAAGTGGCCAGGAGATAAGTCTGCAGTGAGTCAGCCAAGCACACCCAGGAATCCAGTCCTCCTGAGCCAGCGCTGCTTTGCTCTCCTTCTCCAGGGCAGGCACGTCCCTCAGCCTCCGGTGGTAGAACCGGGGAGGTTGAGGCAGGGGACCTGGGTGAGGGGCGATCAATTGGAGATGATTAATCGGTGTCTTTATCAGCCAAGACATCCCTCTGAGGTGGTCTACGCATCTATTCCTTTACCCGCCGAGCACCTCTGCTGAGATGTCCAGAGTGAACTCGTCATCTCTCCCCGAGCACCTTGCTTCTGTCCCTGTGTTTCCTCTCCCAGTGAATGGCACTGTTACCCACCCAAGTTCACCCAAGGTGGAAATCTGAGCATTGACATGAACTCATTACTGCTCTCATCCTGTCCTCTAATTCATTGCCAAGGTCTGGATCCTACCTGAGACCCACCACCTCTCCGTATCCCCGCTGCCCTTGTCAGCACCCCGATGAGTCGCTCGTCTTGACTCTGCTGGTGGATCCTTGGCTGCACCGCAGCCCTGCCCCACCTTGGGCACTGGTTTCCCCAGCTGCGGACAACTTTGGCTGCATCTCTGCTGAGATGCTACACGGGACTTTCCCTAAGTCAAAGCACTGCCTCATTCCTTGTGGAGGTGGGGACAACACACACCCAATGACCAGCTGACGTATGGATGGACGGGGGCTAAAGTTCAGCCTCCAGCCCCGCACTCAGGGTGAGACAACTCTCAAGAGCCGCCCCGCCTCTAGCTCCCCTCATCTCCCGTTGTAACGGCATCACTTCAGCTTCTCCCTCCGCTCTGTCCTGCTTCCCTCTCTTCCTAAGGTGTCATTCCTGAGAGCACGCCCACAGACACCCTCTGTCTGCCAGACTCAGAGGCGGTTTCCCTGGGAACGTGACCTATGACAGCTGGTACCAGGAGTGGTCCTAGGACACAGACCATACGATGGGGCAGGGGACAGAGTTGAACACTTGCCAGCTGGCTGCCAGAGAAGAGGCCATTCCCTGTGGGACACGAGCCCTGGAAGCTTTGAGTGGTGTCAGAGCTGCAAAGGGCTGTGCCCTGGGTTGGCTCCAGTGCAAGCAGTCCTGTCTCTGGGGCCATACAAATAGGCAGACCCTATGGTATTCAAGGTGTGTGTGGTGGGAAAAGATGTCGCATGGAGTTTATTGCAAGCCAGTAAGAGAATCACAATGGCAATGTCTAGAGTTCTGAGCGGCGCTGTTTGGAAAAAGCTCCCAGCGTGCTCCTGAGCCCCATGCAGCTGGAGCGTCAGCTGCAATCCTTCACGAGAGGAAGGTGGCACATCCAGGATGAGGACAAAGAAGACAAGGAGATCTGCATAAAAGGCACGTGGATAGAATTGTGAGAGCGGGCATGAGATATGCAACATATTAATGCCCACAGGAGAGCATCTGCCACAGAAAGGGGCCTTCAACTAGTAAGTAGAATGATCCAGCCAGTTGACATCAGCCAGCCACACCAGTGCTTGTCAATGGGCTCCTGAATGGAGCACTCACGGTGGCAAGATGGCAGCTCTGCTCGGATCCTATAGTTTCGGCTTTCACTTGCCAAGTCTGAGGTAGCTACTGCCACTGCCAATGTCCAACGTGTCAGCAACATTAAGTCCCTAGTACAGCACATCCTTCAAGGAGAACGATCTGACTGCGGATGTCAAGTTGATTACATTTTTACCGGAAGAGGTAAAAATTCCATCTTGACAGGAACTGAGTCCTATTCTAGGTATGGGTTTGCCTTTCTTGACAACAGACCCTCAGACAGAACCACCATCTGAAGGCTTATGGGATCTTGTATAACATCACACTGGACTAAGGAAACCCACTTTCTAGCAAAGGGCATGTCACAGAGGGCACGTGACCATAGTGCACACCGGTCCTGTCACATATCATATGACCCAGAAGCCGCTGATCCGACCCAGTGATCGGCCTGCCTTTCAAGATGCAGCTGGAGCTCCTACATCTCCAGCAGTAAGTGGAGATGAGGTGCTATTCTTTCATTTTTTTAAATTTTATTATTTTTTAACATTATTGAGTATAATTGCTTTACAATGGTCTCTTAGTTTCTTCTGTATAACAAAGTGAATCAGCTATATGTATACACATATCCCCATATCCCCTCCCTCTTGTGTCTCCCTCCCACCCTGAGGTGCTATTCTTCAAGACGAGATTTACACTCTAAATAAAAAACCACAGTACGATACCGTGTCTCCAACAGGTAGAATACGATGGCGGGAGTAGGAATGTAAGCCCCACTTATTATTACTCTCAGTGACCCACCTGGGAATCTGTGCTCTACCTGGGCAACTTGGAGCCTTACAGATACAGAGGCTCTGGTTTCCACAGGGAAGATGCTTCTACCAGGGAACACACCAAGAATTCTATTAAACTTCAAGCTACAGCTGCCATTTGGTCACCTTATGTGTTTACCCAGAGACTGGCAGGCAAGGAAAGGAGTCACCTTTCTGGCAGGGATAAGTGACCATTAGGAAAAGGTAGGGCTGCAGCTATGGAATGGAGGGAGGAGGAATACGGTTGGCACCCAGGTGGTTCACTGTGGCATCCCTTGGTGCTCTCCTGCCCAATGTGGATAGCAAATGGCCACGCTCAGTAGTCCTGGCTTTAGAAAGGCAGGTAAGCAGGGGTTTGGACCCATCAGGGA
Organism: Phocoena sinus; assembly: GCF_008692025.1. Lineage (NCBI taxonomy): Eukaryota > Metazoa > Chordata > Mammalia > Artiodactyla > Phocoenidae > Phocoena > Phocoena sinus. Next base: position 7,003,736 of record NC_045774.1, on the reverse strand, counting down.
TAACCTAGAGGTGCTTGGCTGAGGGTGAGGGCGAAACAGTCACAACCCACAGCCCAACTGCAGGGCTGTGAGCTGTAGTTCAGCCTGCTGACTTCCCTCTTGTAAACCTCCGTGGTCTCTTCCTCATTCTCTCAGAGTGCAAGGGGAGGACTGCAGTGAGTGCTGTGAAACTGGCCAGAGCAACTATTTCCCCGGCCGCGGGGTATGTTGGCAACACACAGCCCTCGGCTAAGTCTCTATCCAGGACCTGCCCTCAGCTGAAGCAAGCGGCTTCCTCCCCCAAGGTCCTGCTCCCTCCTGGGTCGGGGGGGCTCACAGCCAAAGACTGGTCTACGTGAGGGGGTGTAAACTCCTGCCCTCCTGCCCCCCTTGATGCAGAGCAAATCTGAAGGACCACCCTAGCCCCAGAGCTCCTTACAGGACTGGCTGAGGCCCCTGCTGCAGCTGTACTGCAGCTCACCCCCTCCCTTTGCCGTCACCCTGCACAGAGCTAGTCCCCAAAGTGCCCTCCCGCACCTGCACTCAAACCTCAAGGGTCTCAGGGTTGGCTTCCTAAAAACACGACCTCTTACGAGTCCCTCCTGTTTTTCCTATTACAGCTGGTGATCTTTCAAAAACATCAATCTGATGATGTCAATCTCATTAAAATCCTTTAATGCCTTCTCACTGCCCTTAACTCTAACCTCCGTAACCTGACTCATAAGACTTTATTTGCTGAGCGCTGCCTACTATGGCTACTGCCACCAACGCTTATACAACAGTCACACTGAGCTTCCCTCGTTTCTCTGAGTATGCCATTCTCTTTCATCTCTAGAACTCTGCATATCTTGTCCCTCTGCCTAAAGCGCCCTTCGTGCCATCCTTGCCTGGACAGTTCATTTTTTAGGCGTTAGATTTCATTCCTTCCTGTGAACAGTTCTTTAAATCTCTTAGAAGCCTGGATGTCATAGCTTCCTGAGCGTCCCCTTTTGTGGCTGTTGGCACGTAAATATTTTAATTACTTGTTAAGATGTTTTTCTATGTCACTAGATTATAAACCTCATGAGATCAGAGGCTGGTCTATGTTTAATGTTGCATCCAAAATACCGAGTACTGTGCATGGTGCATAGTAGGTACTTTATAAATGTTTACTGAATCTCTATTTTCCTTCTTTTAATTGATTATAAGAAATTCAGACTTAGCAGAAATAAGGTTCAAAGTCATGGAACACAGAGTCTGCAGACACAATTCCACCTATGGATAGATGTTTACATTTTTTTTAAGTTAGTTCTTGACCTTTAAAAATAAGGATATTTAACATAAACACATGGATTTCAAGCTACTCAAACCTTAAAAAACCAGTTGGGGAGATCTGGTGACATGGGTCCCTCATCTCTGCCTGGTAACAACTGACCTGAGTGACGCAGCCGTGTGGCACTGACAAGCTATGCGCACCCTGGCCTGGCACAGACTCCATCGCGGTCCGTGTGTAACTGTTCTTGCAGGCTGGTGCTTTGATGTGCTATTCTGCTGTTGTTCTGTTTGTTGAAATAGGAAAGTTAGACGAAAAGTGCACTGTATCTTTACACTCAAAACATTGAGAGGCCTGTGAGCTTAATCCAGCCTACTCGGCTTGTTTATATTACTAGTCTGGTGCCTGTTAGCATTTAAGTTTGCCACGCTGGGACAGCCAGCATTAACCTGCATGTCTCCCTTTTTCAAAATGCAGAGTGACACCAGTAAGCACTACTGATCTGGTGATGATCAACTCTAGCTCCTGGCAGGTCACTCTCCCTCCTCCTGCCTTGCCTGTCATCTAAATCCACCGCAAAAAGTTGCGACGAGGCTCAACGTGTGATGGTGTATTTGAAGGTGCTTTGTAACCAAGTACTACACAAGGGTAAATTATTATTATCTTTCCCTGGGCAAAATGGTGGCTTTATTCTTCTAATTTAGGAGGCTGAAGGAGGGAACAGTGGTTTATTGTGGGAATCTTATTTTCTCTTATGAATCAAAAGATTACTGACACAGGGACTTCCCTGGTGGCGCGGTGGTTAAGAATCCGCCTGCCAGTGCAGGGAACACGGGTTCGACCCCTGGTCCGGGAAGATTCCACATGCCGAGGAGCAACTAAGTACGCAAGCCACAACTACGGAGCCCACGTGCCATAACTACTGAAGCCTGTTCACCTAGACCAGAGCCCGTGCTCCGCAACAAGAGAAGCCACGGCAGTGAAGAGTAGCCCCCGCTAAGCCCTGGGGGGATAGCCACGGTGAGTGCTTGTGCGTCTGTTACGAATCGCTTCTTTGTTTGCTAGAGTCTTATGGGTCTCATGGACACAAGCCCTGTTGGTTTTCAGAGCTAGCTGTTGTGGGAGCCAGGCCTTCTGGTGGGAATCTTAACAGCTGCGGCCCTAGATGTGAGGTCCAGACCCTTTGCGCCTCTAGGAGAAGTTGAGAGTTGGGGTTCCTGTTTCAAGGTGGCTATCTTCTCCGCTGTCTGGTGTAGAGGAGTCGCTCAGCTAACCTCTGGGTCCCTGTGGCTGTCTAGCGCATAGCCGTACAGGCGTACCTCATTCGATGGTGCTTCCCTTTGTTGCACTTCACAGATACTGTGCTTTTTACAGATGGAAGGTTTATGGCAACTGTGCCTCAGCAAGTCTGTCAGCGCCACCTTCCCAATAGCGCTGGCTCACTTCGTGTCACACTTGTCACACATTTTGTCACACTCGTCACACATTTTGTCACACTTGTCACACATTTTGTCACACTTGTCTCACAATAATTCAAACTTTTCCATCATTAGTGTATCTGTCACGGTGATCTGTGATCAGTGACCTTTGATGTTACTATTGTAACTTTTACGAGGCCCCCATGAACCGCGCCCACGTAAGACTTCCAACTTAAGCGGTAAATGTTGTGTGTGCTCTGACTGCTCCACAGACCGGGCACTCCCCTGTGTCTCTCCCCCTCTCCTTGGGCCTCCTTATTCCCTGAGACACAACAATATTGAAATCAGGCCAATTAATAACCCTACAGTGTCCTCTAAGTGTTCAAATGAAAGGAAGTGTTGTAAGTCTCTCGCTTAAAATCAAAAGCTAGAAGTGATTAAGCTCAGTGAGGAAGGCCGTGTCCGAGGCCGACACAGGCCGAAAGCCAGGCCTCTTGCACCAAACGTTTAGTCAAGCTGTGAACGCAAAGGAAAAGCTCTTGAAGGAAATTTAAAGCGCTACTCCAGCGGACACATGAACGATAAGAAAGTGCGATAGCCTTATTGCTGATATGAAGAAAGTTTGAGTGGTCTGGACAGATCAAATCAGCCACAACATTCCCTTAAACCAAAGCCTAATCCAGAGAAAGGCCCCGACTCTCTTCAGTTCTGTGAAGGCTGAGAGAGGTGAGGAAGCTGCAGAAGAAAAGTGTGAAGCCAGCAGAGGTTGGCTCATGAGGGTTAAGGAAACAAGCCGTCTCCATCACATCAAAGTACAAGGTGAAGTAGCAGGTGCTGATGGAGAAGATCCAGCTGAGATAATTCATGCTACGCTAAACAGCAGGTGAAACAGTCTTACCTCGGAAGAAGATGCCATCTAGGACTTTCAGAGTTAGAAGTCGATGCCCGGCTTCAAAGCGTCAAAGGACAGGCTGACTTTCTTGTTAGGGGCGAATGCACCTGGTGACTTTAAGTTGAATCTAATGCTCGTTTACTGTTCCCCAAATCCTGGGACCCTTAAGAATTGTGCTCGGCCTACTCCGCCTGTGCTCTGTAAACAGAACGACCAAAGCCCGGATGACGGCGCAGCTGTTTACGACACGGTTTACTGAATATTTCAAGCCCATAGTTGAGACCTACTGCTCAGAAAAAAGGTTCCTTTCACGATATTACTGCTCACTGACAATGCACCTGGTCACCCAAGAGCTCTGATGGAGAAGTACAACGAGATTCATGTTGTTTTCATGCCTGCTGACACAACACCCATCTTGCAGTCCATGGATCAGAGTCATTTTGACTTTCAATTCTTATTATTTAAGAAATCCATTTCGTAAGGCTATACCTGCCATAGATAGTGATGCCTCTGATGGATCTTGGCAACGTATATTGAAGACCTCTGGAAAGGATTCACCGTTTCAGATGCCATGAAGAACATTCATGATTCATTGGAAGAGGTCAAAATATCAACATGAACAGGAGTTTGATTCCAACACGCATGGGTGACTTTGAGGGGCTCAAGACTTCAGTGAAGCAAATAACTGCAGATGTGGTGGAAAGAGCGAGAGAACGAGAATTAGAAGTGGAGCCTGAAGATGCGACTGAACTGCTGCATCTCATGATAAGACTTTACGGATAAGAGCTTGCTTCTTATGCATGAGCAAAGGAAGTTGTTTCTTTTCTTCTTCTTGGCCGCGCGGCTTGCAGGATCTTTGTTCCCTGGCTGGCAGTGAAAGCACCGAGGCCTAACCACTGGACCACCAGGGAATTCCCATAAAATTGTTTCTTGAGGTGGAATTTACTCCTGGTGAAGAAGCTGTGAAGATGGTTGAAGTGACAACAAATGATTTAGATTATTACCTAAACTGATTTGATAAAGCAGTGGCAGGATTTGAGAAGATTTAGTCCAATTTTTTTTTTTTTTTTTGCGGTACGCGGGCCTCTCACTGTTGTGGCCTCTCCCGTTGCGGAGCACAGGCTCCGGACGCGCAGGCCCAGCGGCCATGGCTCACGGGCCCAGCCGCTCCGCGGCATGTGGGATCTTCCCGGACCGGGGCACGAACCCGTGTCCCTGCATCGGCAGGAGGACTCTCAACCACTGCGCCACCAGGGAAGCCCCCATGTCACCATCTTGATCTACTCCTCCCCACGCATTCCTGTAGCGTGCTTTCCCAGCCTCACGGTGAGGACGGATGTATGGCGAGGAAAGAGGGAGCTGTCATTCATTCACTAACATTTAATGAGTGTCACTACGTGCTAGGCACTGGGGGTTATAAAGACAAAACAGGTAAAAACCTTGCACTGAGAAAAGTTCAGAATTTTAGTGAAGATATAGGGAAACAACATTTCCATGTGAAGAATGTACAGCAGAGGTATGTGGCGTAGTCTGAGAGCTTGGAGGAGGTAGTGGGGTGGGCAGGCGGCCTCATGGAGGACCTGTCTTACGATCTGGGTCTTGGAGGTCGAGCAGACACCAGGCAGGCAGGGGTGGCACACTCCCGTTAGACACTGCGGATTTATTCATCAGAGAGAGCGGTCACTGTTCCCAAACTACTCTGATCAGGTGCTGCCAATGAGAATAACCTCCTTTGTGGTCCCGGACAACACCATGAAAACTCTGGAGGTCTCTGTTGCCTTCTTGTTGAATCGGAAGAGTCACGTCAACTACTTAGAAGCCCCGAGAGAATGAATCAATTTATGTGGTTTACAAGAGCAAGTGTTTACTTATTAGAAAGCCTCCAGGGGGAATACGTGCAGGAGAACAACCCGGCTCCAGCAAGAAGCAGCAAATGGGGCTGGACTCTCATTAGCCCGTGACGGATTGATCTTCTGTCACTGATTCCCCAAACCCCCAGCAGTTTCAACTGCAGGATTGTTCAATATTTTAAAACCAATTTAAAACCAATTTTTGAGTTTGCTTTTTAAAATAAATGTTGCATTAATCAAAAAATGCATTAAGATTAGGGTCAAGCAGCTTAACTTATGGGAAAATCCTGATTGGGCCCTGGGAGACATGGGCTTGTCTGGCTGGATAATGTCAGAAACCGCTCAGCTTTAGAGCGAGAACGGTGGAGAGTAGCCACAGACGGCTGAAAGGAAAAACCTTACAAACGAATTGAATTGAAAGGAAATTTGCAGAAGGCTAATGCGGGCATTTTGATGTCTTAGCAAAATTCAGACACGAGGATGCACCTGAAGCCTTCCGTTCCAGGAAGGGAGGCTGCGATTAGATTTTTATTGTTAGGTGTGTGGAGTGCCACCCTTTCAGTTAAGTGGGATTGCAGAGGTCATCCATTTGGAGATCACTGCTGTTTGGGAGAAATGTAGGGAACAGAAAATAAACTGGCTCTATGAAAATAAAAACCCTTCATTCTCTTGCCAAACGGAATTGGCTCTTTCAGTCTGATGAAACAGCTTGTTGGGTTCATCCTTCTCCGTGTCCAAGAGTAGCTCTTGTTGAAGTGAGGAAACCGGAGACGTGGTAAACCAGTCCATAGAGGGTATACTGGTTATTCTGTGTTCTTTTCTCTCCTCTGCTCTGTGTGTGGAAGGCTGAATCTGGTGGGCTGTGTCCCTTGGGTCCCTTACGGCTGGCTTTCAGTTGGGTGTGGCCAATGGGAGACGTTTGCAAGAGACCAGAGGGTGAGCGGGAGAAGTCAAGGTGTTGGTCCTCACTCCCCTCCGGCTTTGTCTACTTCTGGCAACGCTGGACTCTCCACGATTACACCTCCTGTCAGAGCTCCTCCATGGTTCCAGCTCTTGAGGTTGGTCCCCGTGTTACGCCATTTCCTCCTCTTGTCCCTTCAGGCCTGGTGCAGTCATGGTTCCCCCATGCTGGACTCCTAGGCCCTCCACATCGATTTTGGTTCTTGCGACCCTTCCCCACCACTGTAGGTCATCCACGACCCCTCAGTTACAGTCTCTTCTGAGGACACTGAATGGATCAGAGACTTAGGAAAAAATGGCAGCAAAACCGCCAAACACTAGTTGCCTTCTGTTCTCAGGCAGTAGTGAACCAGCAGACCTTTCCAGTTTGGTGGGTCCATTCGCTTTGTTTTCAAATAAGAGAACTGTGAGGCTGGTCCAGTTATCTGAGCCCTAGGCCGGAAGGAGGCTCATTTCACAGAGGTCTTGTTGCAGGGCCGTCTCTTCCTGAATTCTCTCTTGGATAACCCTGTCTTGAATTAAAGATTCCTCCTCTGAATTCCTATCATATTGTGTGTGCAAGCCTTGTGGCATCTAATAAAGTAACATAAACTCCATGAGAGCAGGAGCTTAATCCCCAGAGCCTAGAAACAAGCCTAACCCACTACAGGTGTTTAATACTATTGAATGAATGAAACAATGTCTTTTTCTTTATAGATGCCACTGTGGAAAGGGAGTGTTGCCTGCCATTCCAGCAAAGAGCAAATGTTGCCCAAAATCAAGCCACTGGCCACTGCAGCTGCCCGCACGGTAGACCTTGAGGGGAATTCAGGACGCAGAAGATCAGGAAACGTTCTGTGCTCTGGGTACCGGCCCTAGCTGGTTAAGATGCACATCAAAGGAATAATTTCAGAGCCCGGACTCTTGTAGCTTCCCATACATAGAAAAGCACTAAAATCATCAACTCGAGAGGTCTGCTTTGCTTGATTAGCAGTAATCTTTTGATGTTTGACTACCTGTTTTTTTGTTGTTTGTTTTTTTTTTCAGCACAAACTCCTATAAATCCTGGCTCCTCCATTACCTCTTCAGAGCTGAGAGGCTGTCTCCCGGCTAGAGTCCTCAGTAAGGTCCCCAATAAACTTAACTCACAACTTTTAGGTTGTGTGTTTTTCTTCAGTCGACATCACCATCACTTAACAAACATCCACTAAATGTCTGTGCACCAGATACTGTCTTGAGCCTGGGGATGCAGGGATGGACAGAACACAGGGTAGCTGGAGAGAATCTTGCCTCTGTACCTTTGTCCATTCAGTGCCCTCTGCTGGAATGTTCCGTCATCCCTAACCCACTGTTCTCTTGACAAACTCTGACCCACCCTCCATGACTTTCCTAGGGAAACACGTGTACAAAGCTGTATTCACTAAACTGTTTTAGCACATTACGATTGTTATCTATTTTCCTGTGAGTCTCCCCTGTGGCTCCCCTCTGAAGATAAATGTACTTATCTACATTTCTTCAGAGAGTCTAGCAGGATGTCTGGCCAGTAGAAATGCTCGATTTAACACCTGCTGATTGATGGTGTGTGCAGACACAGGCCCCTTGATACTGGTCATCTGTACTCTGTTAGACCCAAACGGTCTACGAGGGATTCCAACTCGCCCAAGAACCGCCAAGAGTCGAGAGCCGCTGCAACACGCAAGAGGTTTATTAGGAGCCAATGCACCGGGGTTCCCTGAACCTCACGCAGGAGGCCGATGGGGAACCCCTAAAAGCGGAATCACATACTTTTTATAGGTTTATTTACTCATAGGGCGGGTATATTCTCACAATGATTGGGTAAATGTGGTGACTTTTGAATTCATTGGCTTAGGAACTTTTGCCCCACCTTCTGGCCGTTACAGTTGTTTGTTCCTTGTGGCGGTTAGGGCGTATACCTGTTACGGGCAACTGGAAAATTACCCGCTGGCTGGAAAGTCCCCGTCAACTGAAAAACTCCCAGAATTGGTTTCGATAGGGAGAAGAATTGGTTTCGATAGGGAGAAGGAGTGGCGCAAGAGGTTGGTTTACGGGAACAAGTGAGGGGGTGGAAAGTCCCTAAAGGCCCCACACTCAAGGCCAGCTCTAACTCTCTTTCTCCCATATTTCTGAGTTTCTTTTCTTTTTTAAATTTGGGCTACCTTAATCATTAACACCAAGGTTGGTTAGTTCCTCCTGAAAGACGAATGAAGGGGATAATTGAGTGGGTCAGGCGCTGGACAGCTTTAGGCTAAGCAACACTCTTCACCTTACTGCTGCTGTGTTCAAGTAAATAGATGCTAGGGGACCCCTTCTTGGAAGGCTTTGTCCAGGTCTACTGTCATATGAACATATGCGTGTAAACTGCTGGATCACACCCATCTCCCACAGTAGCAGCCTTTGTCCTGGCCTAACCCTTCTGGCCCTGAGGCAAGGGGGCGGGTCTCAGGGTCATTATTATTCCTGACATCAGGACCCAGTGAGCTTGCATTTGAGTGCCCAGAGCTACAATAAGTCAACAGGAAGAGCGTGTGCCATAGAAATGCAGTTCAGCCCTAAATCTCTCAATGCTCAGGGTCAGTATTTTAGGAGCAGCTGAGAAGACCTGAATTCACTCATTATGTTTCTTTAGTTACGCTAATACTGAGTAAATACATCCACAGAATACCTTACAGGGATTCACTTCTTTATGCTCTCATTTTAGAGCATTCCGCGATACTTAAAATTCTCAGCTGTGAAATTAAGATGTTCTGGAACTTCTCTATTTATGGGGTTCCTGTCAATAAAATGACTAAAGGGTTTATCTGGGTAGATTTGGTGTTTATACCCTTGTTAACATCTCTATCAGGAGAAAAATAATGAGCAAATTCATCAACTGTGTTGAAGTTTTTACTCCTTTCCCCTAAGGTTTGGTTGATCATAATTAATAAATAAAAGAAAATATATTTGCATTTCCCTAAGCCTGATACAGCATTTCAGAGAGTAAGGCTCAGTAAACATGTTCTTTACCTAATCAAGACTGAAATACAGTTTAGCACAGTCCATGATATTGTAAGCAGCTCTTTGCAGGAAACCCCTTTTCTCGTCAATTTAGCAAAGCTACATTGGAACTAACTTTTAAACTAGGCGCCCCCAAGCTCTGCTCATCTCTGGCCCTAGCACACCTATCAAATCTTCTGATCACACAATACCTTGCCTAACCTGTTGGTTCTTTGCATGGATCAAAGCAGAAATAAAGAATAAGTAACCGATGACCGGATCTCTTCCCTAGCTTCCCTTTCAGTAATCTCTTGAACAAACTCTGTGAACAGACTGTGTGAACGAGATAGCATCCAAAGAAAGATCACAAGAAGTCAACAAGCCTGCATGCAGCGGGGGCGGGGTGGGGGTGGTGGGGGGGCGGGGGGGTGGGGGTGGTGACGACTCTAACCCCCCATCTCAATGATTAGCTGAGATTACTTCCCTTTTTCCCTTTAAAAACTTTCATGGCCAAGCAGACTCTTCAGAGATGGTTTTTTGGGGACACCGAGTCTACCATCTCCCCAGACGGCCGGCTTTCCGATTAAAAGCAATTTTCCTTTCTACCAACAACTGCCTCTTGGGTATTGATTTTCCAGCGGTGAGCAGCTGGACCTGAGCTAGGTAACGATATTGCTAAAAAAGCAATGATATCCTTGCATCGTATAATACTGCAATACTTCTATCACTTCATTCATGGAGATAGTTTTCACCAAAGAGCTTAAACAAAGGCACTTTTCAAAAAAAGTAATGTGAGGCTAGTATTGATTTCCCTGATGGAGAGGTTGTTGAATGGTTTTCTTTCTTTTCTAAAGACTCCTGATCATGCTAAGATAACTTATCCCTAATCCACTTACCTCTCGGGTAAAACTCTCATGGAAGTACCAACACACCACACATGGCCACTGGGAAGTCTACAGCTCGCCGGGAGGAAGGAAGTGGTTCTGGAGGGACTGATGGCGGGGAGTCGAGAGTCCCATCACTTAGTAGCTGTAGGCTACTAAGCTGGCCCTGATGTTTTCAGATTGGAACCTTCGATGGTCTCCAGGAAATAGCTCTCATCCCCATAGCCTGAGCCCTGCTTTGAGGAAAGAAGAGAGTACTCTACCTGAGTAACTGTTCCTGAGGCTTCAAACAGGGCACTGCATTCACCTTCATGGTACGGTTCCTTACAATCCCGGCAAAAGATGAACTGCAGGAGAACACATACAGGTTAGAGAGGGAATTGCTGGTTGCATTTGGTCACAACATGTTTTTCTTTTCCAAGCTCATTCTATCCCTGCCTCTGACTTGGGTGATGGTTTGTGTGCCAAATTACTTTTTTTTTTTTTTTTTTTTTTTTTTGCAGTATGCGGGCCTCTCATTGTTGTGGCCTCTCCCACTGTGGAGCACAGGCTCCGGACGCGCAGGCTCAGCGGCCATGGCTCACGGGCCCAGCCGCTCCGCGGCATGTGGGATCCTCCTGGACCAGGGCACGAACCCGTGTCCCCTGCATTGGCAGGCGGATTCTTAACCACTGTGCCATCAGGGAAGTCCCCAAGACATTTTTTCCCTTCACGTTGTCTCCACCACGGAAACAACTTCCCCTCTGTTCCCACGGTCAATTTCTTGTTTTAACAACTCATCTGAAGATCATTTTAATCTCAGGACATAACAAGCAAGAAAGACAAGTATTTTATAAGGAAAAGGCCTCTTCTACAGCTATGTCACCATCTCTCTTCTCGTCAGCACTTTCAGAGTGTTATAGCTTATTTCTTCTCACAGCAAAGAGAATGAGCCCACGTTTTGTGGGATATAAACTTTCCTTAAAGGTTCATGTTGGTGGGAGAGGGGGTATGTGTCAGGATGTCATTACACAAATCACCAAGACCACCAGGTTTTAATTTCTGACATTTTAATTTTCCCTGAACTGACAGCTAATCCGGTGAACAGTGAATGAATTGGATCCTAGAGTCCTTTCTTAAGGCTTTTTTTTTTTTTTTTTTAATGTATCTGCTCATCTTTGGGTTTGTCTCAGACCTATCACTCTGTTCTTATGTTGAAAAACTGTGAACTGAATGGTTCAATCATTGAGAAGAGCTCACTGTGTGATTTCACCCCACTCCTTTTCATGGAAGCAAGTCTGATCTCTTGGTGTGACAGGGAAAATGTTTCACATCTTATTAGCTCGGGGATGAGATATAAAATCAGTTTCATGGTACAGGAACACTCTGGAGGTTGATCAGTTTGTCAGAATAAATAGAACTTTCCTGACACAAAGACATTAAATTCCCTTTCATACCAGTACTACAAAGAATAGACCATATATATATATATATATATATATATATATATATATATATATAAACAGAAAAGAAAGAGCCTATAAAAATTAAACCCTCACCACTTCAGTATGGCAAAAGGCAAGAGAAAGCTAAAAAAATGTGTTGGTGATAAGTTAGCATTAATGCACTTGCTAATTTGCTCCTATTCAGACAGTGTAACTTAAATTTAGATACATTGTGCCATGGGCTTCCTAGTTAAATAAATCTGTCTCGTACAAAATGAGGAAATATCTAGAAGGTCTGATTTGATCTAAAAAAAGTTCAGGGTTTTTTTTGGGGGGGTTCAGCGTTGGCTTTTTTTTTTTTTTAATAGATCTTTATTGGAGTATAATTGCTTCACCATACTATGTTAGTTTTTGTTGTACACCAAAGTGAATCAGCCATATGCATATACATGTCCCCTTATCCCCTCCCTCTTGAGCCTCCCTTCCACCCTCCCCATCCCACCCCTCTAGGTCATCGCAAAGCGCGGAGCTGATCTCCCTGTGCTACGCTGCTGCTTCCCACTAGCTATCTATTTTACATTCGGAGGACGCGGGGTGGGAGGGGGAAGCTGGGGCAAAGTGAGAGTAGCATCGACATATGTACATGACTGAAAGTTCAGGTTTTTAATTAAGTTATCCAGAACTCAAGACTGTCAACCAGGTGCTTGTACAAATGTTTAGGACTTCAGTTCTCAAACTGTGTACCAAGGAGCCCTGGGGTGGCACAACAAACTCACAGGGGTGGAGTGGGATCTTTTAAATTTTTGAGGAAAAGCACAGTGATACTCAGCATCTGTTGGACACTGTGAATTACTAACTCAAGGCTGTTCATGGTGTTAATGTAGATTGTGCTACCCTCCTTTTGCTGACATCATGTTTTTGCAAAGCGGGATTTTTGGAGGTTACTGTGATAAAAAAGACAGCTGCCAGGTGAGCATCTCTTTGGACCAGGAGATGTAGTTATTTAAGCATGAAATAAAAATATTTTTTTCTTTCAATTGATGTGAACTATTTTTCCAAATGGCTATGAAGTTGCTAAGACATTAATTCTTACTTATGTTATGTGGACCTAATCATTTAATAAACAGAACTGTTATGCGTTTCTTTTGGCCTAGAAGCACCAGGAAAAATTTACCAAGCCACTAGGGGCATGGTGAACAGAGGGAATGTGGGGAAGTCTGGCTTAGGCAGATACAAAACTCCTTGAGATAATGTTTTGGGTCTGTTTGCAAAAACTCCTAGGGGCACAGGTATTTCCAAAAAGCTTGAGGAGAAAACATCTGGCTCCAGTATTTTCATATTCACTCTGACAACCTGCCTGTTTCCTTTCTGGGGCACATGGGTCTGGCTTTAACCAATAATGTAGAAGGCTGCAATCTCCCCAGGGGTTTATTAGTCAGTCATTAACTGTGGGCTCATATTTGCGGAGGCTCTTTTAGGATGCCTTGTGAGTAAATACTAACTGAATGGAAGAGACTACCACACAGTTATATTGTATACTTTTTCTGGATTCTTTTCTTCTTTTTTTTCTTTTTTCTTTTTTTTTTTTGCGGTATGCGGGCCTTTCACCGCTGTGGCCTCTCCCGTTGCGGAGCACAGGCTCCGGACGCGCAGGCTCAGAGGCCATGGCTCACGGGCCCAGCCGCTCCGCGGCATGTGGGATCTTCCTGGACCGGGGCACGAACCCGTGTCCCCTGCATCGACAGGCGGACTCCCAACCACTGCGCCACCAGGGAAGCCCCTGGATTATTTTCTTTTGAGATAGATCTGACAAATGCTAATAATTTTTGCATGTTTTAAAAAAAGAATTTTTAAAGCCTTTTAAAAATCGTAACAGTAATACATACTTATTCTATTGGTTCTGTAAACTCTATCTCCTTATTACATATGATTAAAAAGCAATATCTATGGACTGTATTACCTTAGTGCCTGTGATGTTAATTTTATGTGCCAACTTGGCTAGACTATAGTCTATTCAACCAAACACTAATCTAGGTTTCTCAGTGAAGAGAGACAGTCCTAGATGATCTGGGTGGGATGGATTCAATTAGTTGAAAGGTTTTTAAGAGCAGACCTGAAGCTTCCTCAAGAAGAGAGTTCACCTGTGGACAACAGAGTTCCAGCCTGCCCTTCCTGGCAGCCTGCCCTGTGGATCTGGGACTTGCCTAGGTAGCCCCATAATCCCCATAATCACGTAAGCCAATTCCTTGCAATCAACCTCTCTCTATAGATACAGATATATTAGACATAGAGGTATTTATATATAAATATATACTAGATATCTACTATAGCTATATCTATAGATATCTCTTTATATATCTATAGATCTATGGGGACAGCTAAGCATGCCTAGATAATCTATATTTACATTTATCTCCTACTGGTTCTGTCTCTCTGGTGAAACCTTGGTTGACACAGCTAAGCTCCTACAGAAGTTTTACTAGGTCAGTTTATTTACACTAGGTCAGTTATTCTTTTGCAAAGACAACTTTTGAATTGTCTATGTTATTTGAAAAATTGTAATTTAAATCCCCCCCCTTTTTTTGGCTGTGCTGCGTGGCTTGTGGGATCTTATTTCCCCAACCAGGGATCGAACCCGGGGCCCTGGCAATGAGAGCACGGAGTCCTAACAAGTGGACCGAGAAGGAATTCTCTCCCCCTGTTTGTTTTTAATCCCGAGTACCCACAGGACAGTGCGTCTTAGAAGTCAACACCAGGAACAAGTTAATCACTCCCAACAGTGTTATGGCTTCCCTTTATCTGACAGTGAACCTGGTGATCCAATACATTTTTCTCTTTGGAGCAGCTGCCTGTCTGGTTGGTGCCAAACTTCTCACTTAACTGTAGTGATTAGCTCATCCTAAATGCCTAAGATGAAGTATACAATTTTAAGACAACTATTCAATAAAGAATAAGTTCAACAAGACACTTTTTTTTCTAATAAGTAATAGCCAAACTGTTCTTACCATTCAAGTCATATTTTTGCCTTGTGGTTAATATGTGTTGAGTATTTATTTTGGGTGAATAAAATCTTGGACTTGGACAACATATAAAAGAATAGCATATTGTAATTCACGAAATCATACAGTGACATTTATATTTTAAATACTCAGATACAATTTAGTGTTTAAAAGTAAAGCCTTTGAAGTCGGAGACACCTGGACTCAGAGGCCCTTCTCTACCATTTATTATCTGTGTGACCCTAACATCTCTTTGCTTTAGTTTTCTGCATCTGTAAAGAAGAAATAATAAGATAATTAATATTTAACCCAGTTTCTGGCACCTGGTAAATAGGAGAAATGGTTTTCTCATGGAGTTACAATGTTTTATAAGCAAAAAAATTCTATAGAAAAGTAAGGTGATAGTAAAGCACCTTGTTAATTAAAGCAATTCTCAATATACTAATAATGCTGTTGTTCTGTGAAGGCCTGAGTGAAACTGAGGACCTCGTGGGAAGCGCCAAGCTTGTCACCATAACTGCAGCAGAGAAAGGGATACTGACCTCTCGTTCCTCGTGTACACGCAGAGGTGCCGTCACTGTCACTCCCCTTAGGAAATCCCACACTACTATACAGCTAAATGAACTGCCCGTCACGTTTATCATTCAGTATCATGTCAGTAGACAAGTCATTTGATTGATGTTTGAGTTTGATTTCCCATACGCCCATAATGGAGACATTCAAAAGGATATGCATGTATATTTTCTCTTCGGAAGCATAAAAAGGGATGAAATGAACAGCCTCCAATGCATTCAGAACACGCATTGTTGGCTGTTATCAGTAAAGGTGAGAGCCCGTCGGCAGCTACAAACGATGAGCCTCAAGATAAGGTCTGACCCTCAAAGGTGAATGATCTCTATGTGAAAAGCCCGAAGTTCTTTGTTTTCTATCACGACAGCATCTATTATAAAAGCATTTTATTATGTGCCATTTATTTTTCTGCCACAGCTCTGAAGTTCTGTGTTAAAAGAACAGGAGAGAATCAAATGTCATCTCAGGACCCCTTACTATATTCAAGGGAAACATCAAAACCATGACGCACACATTTGTACTTCTTTGGGACTAGATGAAATATTTTTCTTTTAGGTGTACGACTTTCCAGAAGATGGCAGCAGTGATACATGAGATTCAGCCCCAGTGTGTTAAAAATAGTATATCAAAAGAGGGAGGCTCCCCATGGGGTGACTAGCCACCGGTATATGGAAAACTGGTTCTGACAAGACAGTGCCACAGAACGGAAATGGTGTTAGATTATAACGCGCTAAGACACAAGTTCGAAAGGAAGAAAGTCAGGTTATTTCCTTTCAAGTACACAACATCTTAGAATCACAGAATCTCACGGTGGGAAGCAGTCTTAAACTGTGCCATGCTCTAAACGCAAACAGACTACAACAATCTTTTACATGCAATCTCCAAATGGCTAAAAAGAAATAATTTCAAGGAAGCTGGATAGAGCTCAGTAGCTGAACTCTTGTATTTTTCAAATTCTGTACAAATCATCAAAGATGGCTACACAATGCCATCTATGTTCCCACAAAATACTGTGACCTCTACACTCCCTCCCTACCCCGTCCCCTGAATTATTTTTGTTTTAGGTTTGCTACCATGAAAAGCCCCTTACTCTCCTTGGTTTAATTTCCATTCACGGGAGTTCTTAAAAGAACTCTGAAAATTCCCTTTTCCTACAGCATCATGACCTCAATCAAGTACAAGTATGTATCCATTCAGTCTTTTGGTTGTGCAGAGTCTTAATTTATACACTTACTGTGAGTATGATCTAATGGGAAGCTTTATTACCATGTCTCAGAACCTATTAGAGAAGATGAGCTCATACAAGAGACCATATCTGCGAACCTACTTTCAACAGGGAAGCTTAAATGAAGAGAGGTGCCTAATAAATGCTCTGAACCGTGTGGGTGGTGCGCCTGGTGATGCTACTCCTGGGAATTGCACTGTCCAATGTATAATCATAGACAAAAATATTTGAACTTATTTCCTACTTTAAAATATCTACAGTTTTTTCAAACTTAAAAATGCTTCTTGACCATTTATTTTTCCTTGCTCAAAAACAGCTTTATCGGGCTTCCCTGGTGGCGCAGTGGTTGAGAGTCCGCCTGCCGAGGCAGGGGACACGGGTTCGTGCCCCGGTCTGGGAAGATCCCACATGCCGCGGAGCGGCTGGGCCCGTGAGCCATGGCCGCTGAGCCTGTGCTCCGCAACGGGAGAGGCCACAGCAGTAAGAGGCCCGCGTACTGCAAAACAAACAAACAAACAAACAAAAAAAACAGCTTTATCGGGATACAATTCACATAGTCTGGGTTTTTAAAAATGGTTTATGTATTTTTTGAGTGAATAATACATGCGCACAGCACAAATTCAAAAGGTGCAAAAGGCAAATAGTGAAAAATAAGTCTCCCTTCCTCCTCGGTCAGCTCACAAAGCTTTCCAGGGACAATCACTCTCATCTGCATATATACAAGCTATTTTGAGACTAAAAATGGTATATACAGAATATTGCTTTATGTAACGTGCTCTGCACCTTGCTTTTTCATTTAATACATTACAGCCTGTCCTATATCAGTGCCCTTTCAGCAAACCTGAACAGCTGAATTTTTCCTCAACAGCCACACGATATACAAGTTGATAGATGTATCGTTATTCATTTAACCAGCACCCTACGGACGAGCATTTAGGCCCTTTCCAATATTTTGCCATTATAAACAAAGCTGCGGGGAACGTCCTTCTCCATAGGTCATTTTGCACGTGTGAAAGGAAATCTGTAGGATGAATTTCTGGAAGTGAAATAGCTGGATCAAAGGGTGTGGGAAGTTTACATTTGGATTGCTTTTGCGAGCCTGCTCTCGGTGGAGCGTGCGCTGGTCCCAGGCCCTGCAGGGAGGTGTGTGAGGGATGACCTGCCCCTCCTCCCCTCCAGCGTGCTGTCACCAATCAGGGCCTTTGTCAAACCCAAACAAAACAAAAGAATCTCTAACTCACAGCACTTCTGCTAAGGCCTTTTTATCCATGTTGGATTTCTGCAAAGACGTGCTCCTGGCCAGAGAAATAACTCCGATTCACTTCTGAGTCCTGTCCAGACGGCTGAACCAGGGTCAAGAGAGGCCTGCAGCCGGCCCTCCATCACTTCCCTGCTCCCCCTGCCTGGGCTCTGAAACAAGGTGCTCGGAGCTTGTCTCCTCCTAGTTTGGACTGGCCTGAATTCATCCTGCTGGCGGGAAAAGGACTCTAAGTGAACTTTAGCTTCGGTGGCTTTAAACACTGACAGCCAACAAACTGGAGGTCCAGGTGAGGGAGAAGGAAACAGGAGACAAGGGAGCGGCACATTCAGTTGCCCGAAGCTGTGTCCTGGGCCTTAGCTCTGAGCAGAGTAGACTCAGCACCACTGCCGCTGCCCTGCCAGGAGGACAGCAATGACAGCAACGGGCAGGGACCCTGGGGGAGTTTGACAGGTGTGACTGATGGCAGTGATCCTCTCTCCCCGAGCCTCCACGCTTCCTGTCTCACTCTCTCTTGCTGTAACCTTTTTTTTTTTTTTCGGTGCTCGGGCCTCTCACTGTCGTGGCCTCTCCCGCTGCGGAGCACAGGCTCCGGATGCGCAGGCCCAGCGGCCATGGCTCACGGCCCCAGCCGCTGCGCGGCATGTGGGATCCTCCCGTACTGGGGCACGAACCCGCGTCCCCTGCATCGGCAGGCGGACTCTCAACCACTGCGCCACCAGGGAAGCCCGCTGTAACCGTTTTAAAGAAGGATTCCCGGGGTGCTGCCCCCATCCCACCCTCCACATCCCCAGCCCCCTCCCTCACTTCACCGCTCCCCTTGTTTCCAAAGGGCCAAGTAGGATGGAGCTGCAAGCTGGGACTCTTGCAAGTATTTGATGATGATGTTCACAGCATCCTTGTTGCTCTAAACAAACTTCTTGGCAGGTAAATTTCTGCATCTAACTGAAAATTCCCTTTAACATCTTACAAGGCCGGCTCAATTTTGCTTTCCAGTCAGCATTTCCCAAGCCTTATGGAGCATTTGGTTCCTTCCAGAAAAGGAGCAATGGTCACAGAGGATCAAATTCAACACCACTTTCAAATATTGCCATTCGTTAGCGAACACGTTTGAATATGGCCATTCGTTAGTAAAATGCATAGCATATGTCTTCTCTAATTTTTAACTGGCCTCTGATCCTTGTGACCTTATCATTTACAATCTGTAGAAAGGCACTAGACTCTGTAAAAACGGTTACACTCTGCCAGTCAAAATGTGAAATTCAAGCCATATGGCAGTTTGAGCCCAATTTGTCCCATATGCCTGTGGGCGTCCTTCTGCTTGCTAGCACAGCAGGGGAGATGAACGCTTCCCTTGAATGCTTGGGCCCAACCCCAGGCAACTCCGGTCAGGGTCAGCTTTGGAAAGGTGCTAACAGTGTTGGTGGCACTCCCACTGGCACATCTTAGAGATGTTTGTCTTTGGAGGTTTTGCAGCTTGTCAAACCTTTACTGTGTGTTAGGCAGTTTTCTAGGTGCCTTGGGAACATACCTGTTCCCACTCCTCTCTCCATAGCCTCAGTCAAAAAAAGGTCAGGGTATTTTTCTCTCCAGTACTGTCTCTTCCTTATATTCCTCTATGAAATGTTTGTCTCTCTATATGAAACTATTCTCACTTATCCCCTCTTCTAAATGAAGAGGATTTAGATCCTATTCATCCTTGTTTCCCCCAGATCCAGTGTCTGGAACATAGTAGGTGGTCACTGTCTGTTTGTCGCATGCCAGGCACCCAGTTCAAGGCGCTTACAACTCAGTAGGAGAGATGATGCTTATGGAGAACAAAAGACCTGGAGGACAACAGCCCAGAGTCATGTGCTGAAGTGTCCAAGGACGCAAGTCTGCAGGAACCCCCAGAGAAGAGCCCCGGGTTGGGTTGGGGTTTGGCCGCAGTGGCATTTGCCTTTCTGCCCCTCGCATTCCATTCCCTCTTCAGGCAGTGGTTCTAACATCAGGCTAGTCTCTCACCTCTCTGCTAACAGCTTGGAAAAATCCCTCCCGCGTTCCTGACCTCCCTCCTAAACTACGGTGCAGCCTGCTGCAGACTTCCATCTGGATAGGGTGCAACCACTTCAAATTCATGTCGACTCAAATCCCATGTGATTATTGTGGAAAAGAAGACTGGGATAAAAGAGCAGAAATTCAAAGAGTTAATCTGAGGGGTGAGGGTAGGGGACCCAGAAGGAGGGGTCCCTGCACACCTGTAGGACCACACCTGCCTGGGGCCGCCCCTCCTCCTTTCTCCTGCTCTCTTCACTCTCGGAGCACCCAGTCACCCTGAAATGCTCAGCACAGACCTCACATTCTCCCAGAATTAATCCTGTTTATAATGCCAGGGCTAGCAGAGCAGTTGTCGCGTAGGCAGAACGGACAGACGTTTGTAAAACGAATGAGTGGTAGGAGCTGGAAAACTCTAAACTTCCAAGAAGCATGAGGAGAGCCCAATGTCATGGGAATCCAGCCATGAGGAGCCTGGGCCAGGGAACAGGAGGAATGAGACCAAGACATTTTTGGTCCCTTGAAGCAATTAGTAGCCAAGTTCGGAGGCTAAGGTCCCAGGGATGACAGAGTGGGGAAGGCTTCACGACAGAGGGGTCTGAATTGGTCTGAAAACAGAAAAAGAAAATGAAAAGGGAGGATGAAGATGCTAGACAGAGGGTGGGTAAGAGTGGGAGGAAAGCCCTGGAGAAGATAGGCCAGGAAAACCTAAACGCTCCAAGGTGGTGGTTTAAAAGGAGGAGGGCCGATTTTCACCTCGTGGGAAGGCAAAATCCTGGGATGGTAATTTGCTGATGAGAAGGTTGCCTGAAGGAGATTACGTCTGACTAGTGTGATGCCAGCTATTACTCTTCTGGGGTCAAGAGGAAGAGCAGAGTTAAGGATGGAGGAAGCCTGGAATAGCTACTGTCAGTCAGGAGATGACACACGAATCGAGGGAAGCCCAGCCGTGCTGAGGACCCAACTGATGTAACAGCACCAACCTCTGCTTCCCTGTGACTTAAAATGTGCCCCTAGACCAGCAGCACAAGCAGCACCCGGGAGCTTAAGGAGGAATCTCAGGCCCTGCCCAGAAGTGCTGACTCAGAATCTGCATTTTAACACCATCCCTGATGACCTGTGTGCGCACCGCAGCTTAGAAGCACCGCTCGAGCTCATTCATTCAATCAAAATGTACTGAGCACACACACTGCGTGCCAGGTGCCCTGAGGGCATACAAGGATGCATAAGATACAATTTTCAGTCACAGTTCACCCCTCCCTCCCTCTACCCAGCCCTCCCTCCCTCTACCCAGCCCTCCCTCCAGCCAGCAAGTATTTATTGAGAACGTACTACGTGCCAGGTGCTGTGCTAGGCAGTGTGAGTGGTGAACACGCTGGGCACTCTTCTTGACCTCAAGGAGTTTATATTCAGCTGTGTCCTAATTGTCACGGTGGACAAGGTTTTTGGGGGAGCAGAGGATGTGTGCAGCCACCAGCCCGGGCAGTCAGGCTAGGTCTCCAGGAGGAAGTGGAGAGTAAATTGAGACCCAGCCGAGTCTGGTCAAATGATGGGTGCCCGAATGGTGCTCATTCCAGGTCTGGGACAGCGCCAGTGCTGGGGGCTTTCAGGGGAAGGTGGACCTTTTCACTCTGGACCACTGAGTTGGAGGTGTTGAAGTGAGACAGGAGCGGGGGCGGTTGGGGACTGGAGGTAGAGCGAGGGTCAGGGTGGGAGGCGTGGCTTTGTGGAGGCTGTGGATTCTGGTTGGGTGGCCAGGGCAGGAGCAGGGGCTGCAGGGGGCAGGCTGAGCCAGGCTGGGAGCCCCAGGGAGCTGCAAAGCCTCAAGCACTCACAGCATGGCTAATTAAGAGAGTTGGGCACGGGGCAGTGGGAGAGAACACTCAGAAACTGAGTTTTGGCCAGTGCGATTGCATTGCTAATAAAACCCAGCAGGAATAGGCTCTGCCAGTGTTAAGTCTGCAGCATTTTTGTGTTTTTGATCTGGAATCCACTGGCAAAAGGACACAGTCTAGAACAGAGCTGTCCATAGGCACAGGACTAACTTAAAATGTTCTAGTAGCCGCATTAACAAAGTAAAAAAGAAACAGGTGAAATAAATTTGAATATTTTATTTAATCCAATATATCCAGACTGTATTTTCAACATGTGACCAACATAAAAGGTGTTGTTATTTTTCACTTTTGTCACTGAGACTTTGAAGTCTGGTGTGTGTTGAAGCCTCACATGGTCTCAATTCAGATCAGCTGCAAACCATTTGCTCGGCTGCCTCACGTGGCTGGCGGCTGCCACGTCGGACAGTGTGGTTCTAGAACTCTTGAGTCTGAGGGCTACTTGGATGAGGTAGACGGTCAGCTTAGGTACCACAGAACAAAAAGAAACAGAGCACCTTCCATACGGAATAAGTGAGTAGGACAGGGCGACGTGGGAAACAAGAGAAGATAAGAAATTAGCTGTGCTAATGGAAAGAAATTAGATTTTTTTTTTCTCATAAAGGATGCTCTTCACTTTTAGCCTTTGAAAGACTCACTTGGTCTGTGATGTAGGAGAGATGTGCAGAAACAGAAAATCAGAAATAAGAAAATGTGGTGTAACTGTCTACAATGGGAGCGTATGGATTTTCCTGCCACACACGGTGAGTTATTTGTGAAAAAAAAGTCCAAAAAACCAGAACCAACCTGAGTTACGTCTAACTTTCCCGGTGTCTCTGGGCGCCTGATTTACCTGCTGGCTCACTCTGTCAAATCTTGTACCAAGGACAGATAGCGTCCAGACCATTAATCATGGAGTAGACGACCGAATTGCTGCAAATACCTGCTTCTAATGTCTGCAATCCTATCCTTCCTTTAAGTGACGACATAGGATGAACTTAATACATGTAAAGCCATAGAAATCCACAATGTTACTCACATTAGTTGGACCCAGTATGACTACAGTCTCCTAATTTAGCCAAGCAAGGGGTTTAGGTGAGGGACTTCTGCTTTCAGGTGTGAAGTATCAGGCTGGCGCCTCGACTTTGGAAGCCTCCGTTCCCACGATTTCACAAGAGGACTTTCATGGGCAGTAGTTTAGATAGGGCCTGGCGAATTAGGTAAAGGTCACCCTACCAAAGACCAGTAACACTGCAGCACTTAAGAATTAATGTTAAAAGCTAGAATCATGACTTGGATTTCACCCTTGAAGTCATGAAGTCACTAATGACAGAAGCTGAAACGAATGTCAGAAAGTTCCCGTCACTGCACGAAGTTCTCGTGGGCACATGGCATTTGGAGGCAGGAGGCCGGTCATCCCCTATTTAAGGTTTCCCTGGACCTCCTGGTGTTCTCTGCCCCAGGACCTGGGTCCTCAATTATTATTCATGAATATTCCTGCTCAGAAAGGAAGAGAGAAGCCCAGAGATGGGGTCTGAGCTGTTCACCCACACCCCAGTCTCCACGGGGCTGAGACACTTCAGGCTTCTGTTCCTGTTGGTAACACTCCTTAAGGAAGGTTCCCAGGTCTTAACAACGGCAGGAGCAACGCCCCTTTATCCTGCCCGATGGGCATCTGTGCCCCGAGGAGCAGACGGTGGTGGAAGCCCTCCACACTCAGGGAGCTGATTTCCTCTGAGGCCCTGACATCGGCACCCCCTTTCCATCAGGGCAGCGCCAAGCCTCCTCGGGCCGCGTGTGAGCCCAAGATAACGCCCGCCTAGGGGTGCTGAGAGCCGAGCGGAAGCCTGGTGCCTTCGTCGGCCTGCAAACCGTTATCTCCCAGCAACAGACACCTTGCGGAGTCTTGCCCAAGTGTGAAGTCAATCCCTGACTTACAAGACCGCTCCCTCCTCCCACCGCCTGTGCTTTTTCTCTCCTGATTTTATTGCTTTGCGGAGGAAGTAGAACGCCAGCTAATTAAGTGGCCGCTAAACAGCCAGTACCTGGACTGTGTCTCGGAGCTGCTAAGATAACGGCAGGTTGCAGGAGAGTGAAGTGAAATGTCATCTCCAGCGCTGCC
Organism: Phocoena sinus; assembly: GCF_008692025.1. Taxonomy (NCBI): domain Eukaryota; kingdom Metazoa; phylum Chordata; class Mammalia; order Artiodactyla; family Phocoenidae; genus Phocoena; species Phocoena sinus. The sequence goes on along the minus strand of NC_045774.1, from coordinate 6,980,025 downwards.
TCTTAGCCAATATCCTTCTGCTCATTAAGCCGAATAACAATGACCAGAGGAGTGTACGCGGTTCACTTCGCGGCGCCCCCTTCCTCCCTCTCGATTTGGCGGCAGAGAACCTAGAGCCACGAGACCCTCACAGAGCGCACCGATCATCTGCACGGTGGAACGGCCGCCCCTTTGCTTCTGGCAACATCCTTGCTAACGTTGGGACGTAATATTATTCTGAACTTTCAAAAACTGCCCCACGCCTTGGATTATGCCAGCCGCAGTGGGGATTCAGCGAATATTTTTAGTGATAATTATAAAGATCTAACGCCTTATTCTTCGAAATCCCATTTTTGCCTGTGACTAGAATCAAATTTTCAAGAGGCTAATACCTCCTAAAGGAGCCTTTGCTGCTACGATCCGGTGGGGAGATAGAAAACTGCTCCCAGGAGCAGCCGCTTGGAACATGCAATCATCCACTTCTACAACTCTGTGTTTAGAGGAAAAGGTGTCGTAGTGTCTCCCTCCCCCATCACAACACGACTCACCGTGACATACTCATCATGGGAAGACTGTGTCCTAGGAGGGAAATGCTCATTCCAACAAAGTCACCGAAAGCATGGAGACGGCCACGACCTCCCCTTTATTGCTACAGAGAACCTGACACCCTCCTCCTTCAAGGCAGCGGCAACAACTTCTAAAAAACCTAACAGTGCAAAGTTGTACAACCTGGGTTGGATTTCCAGCAGAAGAGTATAATTTCCTTTGGAGTCTTAAAAAAAGTGGAATGAATTCTTCTCCTACTGGGATGGTCTGACATAGTTAAGTTTCGTTGAAGGCAGGAGTGATAAAGCCGCCTCTCACCACCTCCTTCAGCTTCTTGACTCTCTACCCTGAACACTGGTCTGTGTCCCACGTGTCTCACAGGCCTTCACTTTAGTGCAGACCGAGAGCAGATTGCTTGGCGTGAAACCAGCTCTGTCACACAGTAAGGTTTGCGGTGGGATTTGGGGGGAGCCCATTAATTGTCATTTGTTGTCACATGCCCAGGAACCTCTTTTTCAATCTTGCTGCTCATTTGTGGCAGCTGCAGTTGCCATCGAGTGCCTTTCCTTAGAAGCGGGCTCACCGTGATCAGTATTCCGGGCTGTTTTCTAGGGAACGTGAATGGGAACCAAGGGTCCTCAAGGACTCACGGCCAGGCAGGCTCCCGTGCCGTGTTTCAGACCCCTGGGCGAGTTAGGAAGTGGCAACAGGGGATTAGGAGGCTTACCTGCAAATTTACACCTGCTGTTTTCAATATGGCGGTTAAAAGAGTGGATGTTTGCTCCTGTCAGTTTTGAAAGATACACTTAGTTTGCTAAAGGGGACTGTTAAGTTAGTCTCAAGGATCTCAAGTAAATTTGTATCTGACACAGGTCCACGTGGACTGGAGACGCTAGTAAACCGTCTGGACAGGAATGACCCTCACGACCTCCAGGGGTTTTTTTCCCTACAAATGCTTGCAGTTTGATTTGACATAATTCTTGCATTTACAGTGAAATCTTCCCACTAATTTTTTTTAAGTTATAAAGTTTGGTTTGACGCTTTCCAAAAGGAAGCCGATGCCACCACCATGGGCCCAGTTTTGCTCTTTCTCAAATCTATCAAAAAAGTAAGGTGTCCAAGTCCTTTTTGGAGTGAAATGCCAGCTCGGTGTATACAAACCTTTTTAATGCTTCCATCACTGAGACTTGATAGGACCTCCTTAGTCCGTTCCTCTGACCTGTGATCTAAGTCATGCTTTGTAGCATCACTAACAACAGCGCTTTGAGTGCAAAGCCTCATGTACCACGACAAAGTGCCTTCTTCGTATTAGCTCAAAGGCAATGCCTTTCAGGCTAATGACGATAAGCTGACTTGCAACAAGCAATTTCTAAACCCCTTTATCCCCCAGTATTTCCCTTCCACTCAGGCGAGATGGATTCTTCTCTCTCCATGCTCAGTGATCAGCCCTGTTGCGAGGCAAGTACCACTTGTTTCTGTCAGTCTGTGCTGCTTCTGAGTCAAGCTCCGCGCCATCCTGAGCTCTGGAATTTGAGAATCTGCAATCATTCTTCAGACGATGAGTCACGAGGTCAACACAATTACACCATCCCTGAAGGGCACGGAAATGCAGCCAGAACTAAAAAATGCACTTCGGCCAACCAAGGCTTTAGGTTCATCTGATATTTCAAATAAAATGGAACTTTAGAGGACTTTAACTAAGATGTAATTTTAAGATCAAGATGAGTTTAATTTAACGTAAATCATATTTACATGAAAGCCTCTATAATGAGCACACTATATCGGTCGCTAAAATTTCTTAATATTTGTGTAAACACAGTTTCATATTTTTTACACTAAGGAGAGTCAAAGTCATACCGACATGATTACAATTTCTAAGAAATATGCTAATAGTAATTAATTTGTGGCGAATCATACATACAGGAATGTGTTGCCCTGAAGAACAAGAAACAATGCTGCTTATCATTTGGCAACGGTGAAAAGGGGAGGGGGTGGGGAGCGGGCTGGCCCGCTCTGCCAGCAGGAGGGGCCACACACTGTCCAATGGGATTCTGGGAGGTGGGTCCACAGGGCTGGGTGGCCAATTTACTAACAGGTTGACTAAAGAGAGAAAAAAACACTGCCATCCTAAATGCCCACATTAATTTAAAACATTATCCTAATTTCAGAAATGTTAAGATATATAAAAATGTGCTCTGTAGAACTGAGAAAATGCTTGTATTCAAGGCTTTAAAAAGCTTGTATGCACATCCTTCCGCCCCCAAAACTTCCTCTTCTAGGAATTTTTCCTAGAGAAAACTCAGGAATGCAGCAAAAAATAAGCCACGGGAAAACTGTCACCATTCCGAAAGATAAATATTTAAGTAAATCAAGGCACATCCTCATGAATGGATGTTTGGTCACCATTAAACATGGTCATACAAAGGTGTCTGTGATGCACTAGTAAGGGGAGAAAACTGCTTACTCAGCACAAACCCGTTTCTGTTAAAAAATGTGTATGTGTGTGTGTATGCATGTACAAAGTACCAGAAAGCTCTACAGCAATGAGTCAAAAATCTCACCTCCAGCTATGTAAGATTATGGTTGCTTTCTTTTTTTCCTTTTAGTTTTTCTATAATTTTCTAACATTTTTTATGATAAGCATGCATTGCTTCTGTAATAATGAAGAATCTTTCACTTTTCATTTAACAGAGGCGTTTTGGATGAGTTCGTAGCTGGGTTCATAGACCAGCACTGCTGAGGGCTGACGAGCCTATATGCACTCCACTGACCGGACGGGTCAGTGGAGCCGTGCCCGGTGCATACTGAACAAAGGAAGGGTTTGAAGGAAGGAGATGGAGTTGTGTGAATGCAGTTGAAAAAAAAAGGCTGCAGGATGTTAGAAACTGTGTACCCGTATAACATCATTCTAGTCATCCATGGATGTTAGAAAGGAGTCCAGAGGCATATTTTACAGTGACGCCTCTTCCCAGTGCTTCATTAAAATAAAATACTAGGAAGTGGTGAAGGAAACTACATCCAATATGGCTCAGCGTTGCCCATTTCCGGACTATCCCCACAGTGGTTCACAAGTGTACTATAATAGTTCACAAGCTGGTCTTGCAGATGCAGGACAGGGGAAGCCAATTTTTCAAACACTGTGGTTATGTGGTTGAGAATACACTTCAATACTACAAGCATTTTGGACAGAAAATCTCTCAGACTATTAGACCATTATGTGTTTTCTAATGTGCCAGGTTATAATGACCATGTAGCTCCCAGAGTGGCATCTTCAAGAATAAATTACAAAACGGCACATAACCATGTCATGTGCTGACACTCATAGATACACCTAAGGGGCAGGGACCCAGTCTCCTGGGGGTGGCCCCTTTCCAAGAGCACAGACAGGAACTTCGTACGGAAAGCACTTCTCATTTCAAAGTAAAAGCTGTGTGCTTGCTGGATATTTTGAGATTGCCAGAAGATTCAATGGAATCACATAAGTCTGTCACTATAAAAATGAAAGCAAGGCCCAACCTTGGTATGATACTTTTGCAATAAACAGCAAGCCGTGGAATAAGAATTTAAACCCCTATTTGCAATCACGTGCTGCAAACCCAGTCCCCTTTCAAAGTCTGAGCCCCATTATCCTTTACCCTTCAGGACCAGCCTCACGAAACACGTGTTCTCCATGACAGTTTGCCGTTCTCTCATGAACTAGGTCCTTGCGTTTCCCTTAGATCAACAGAACTGCTATGTATCTACATAAGTCCGAGAGGAAGATCCATTCACATGAAGTTTACCCTATCTTGCTTTTCAGCTGAAGCAGAATTGAAAAGGATTTCAGAGAGTATTGAAACAGAAGGATTAAATTATGTCTTACGCATATCCTGAATAAAAGTGCTAAGTTGGCACCAATGTCCTTTTTAGTTTCTGTGCCTGGATGAAAAAGATCGTGGGTGCAGGCCCTGAGCATGTGGGGGATCTGCTGGGTCAGCAGCTTGGCGCCTCCAGGGCGGGCTGCCCTGGAAGAGGGGCTGGGAGGACTTCAGGCCCGCAGAACAGGAGCGGCGGAGCCTGGGGCAGGCACGGGGCGGGGCATCTGAAAGTGAGAGTGGGTGGGAGCGCGTGGGTGAATGTGAGCTCGTGAGGGTGAGTGCGAGAGCAGATGAGTATGAGTGCGTGTATATCACAGGGGCGCAGGGTGTGCTCTTGTACGGAGACCTGGCTGCCCGAAATGTTTGCGTAAGGAGCGCAGGGCAGGTGGCAGGTGGGGGCCCTTGTACTAGAGCAGGTGGCCTCTGCGTCCCCTCCGGCCTGTGTCTGGAAGCGGCAGCTGGAGCTGATGCTCTGAGGCCCACTTTCAACCACTGGGCCTGGTTCTCTGTCAGCCCTTCCCTGGTCTGGAGGAGGCACGCACAAACTCTAAGCCATGCGCACTGCGCTCGGCCTTTCACTAAGACTGGGGTCCCTGGACCGACTGTGACAGGGCTGCCAGTCTGAGCTTTCAAGCCTGCACAGCCCTTCACAGCACCTAAGGCCCTGCTCCCGGGCTGATGCCCACGAGTACCAGCTGGCTGTACGCCACACAGTGAGGGGGGAAGAGTGAGCATTTCCTACACTCTGGTTCTCATCTGCCACGGGCCACACAGATGGCTACGAGGAAGCAGATTGGGGATCACCACTCCACGTGACCTCCTGCTGACCTCCTTCCTCTTTCCCCAGCCAGAGCCTCTTTCCACTAGAAGAAAGGCCATTTACAATGCATATATACATTACAGAAAAGGATTGTTTTAGCAATTCATCGGCACATCAGCATAGGTTAACTGAATTACAGCAGGCCCAGAGATGTGGCCAAGTGGGGATGGAACCCAAGGTAGGAATAGTGCCACAGCCAATAAAGGAAAGAGGAGAGGAAGAGATATTCCTTGTTCCAGATCACAAGAAAGATGGGGGCGGGGCAGTTCTCAATTTGTTTTGCAGAGTTGGGAAACTCTTATTCTTAAATGTGATAAACGGCTGTCAATGTGTGACCACTGTCATTCATAAACAGATTCTGGAGCTTATTAAACTTTCTTTTACAAGGAACAATATTTGAAAAAACAAACAAAAGATACATCTCAAAATCATCCAAAAGGGGAACTCCTTTACAGCATTTTCCCCAGGACGGGGTGGGGAGAGCAAGTGAGGACAGGATATTGTTGGAATTTTAATTTGCACTTCACTCCTTCTTTACTTCAAATGCCTCCCTGGAGCACAAGCTGTTCATTTTGCTCCCAAATGGGAAGCAAAATGGGAATGGGTGGAGACCCAATACTAAGTTCTGCATCTCTGTGAACAATTAGCAAAAGAGGTTCCTTTCAGCATCCTCTCCTCAAATGTCATAGCTACAGCACCCTGGGTGTCCCTTCTCCATGAGGCTGAGATGGCCCCCGGCTGCTGTGTTCAGGGTTCTGTTCGTCCAGGGAAGCAGCTAGTCTCTTTCACCTCTGGTGCTCGACCTTTAGCCCTGATATTCCCAGATTCCGCTTAAATTGACCTGAGGCCCATCCAAGCGCGTTTAGTGCCTGAGGTTTTCCCCGACAGCCATCTACAGCTTCTGCTCCAACACACCGAAACGCAAAACTACTCTGAGATGTCCTCCCATCTCTTATTGGAAGCACATAACAGTGTGAAAATCTCATTTAGGAAACTAACTATATAATTATTAACGTCTGGATTTTTGGCTGAAACTTGTTTAAAAAATAGAAAAAGTCAGACAATTTGGGTTTTATCCTTCCGTTGAGCGGTGCTCTCTTCCACACCTCGGATTCTTCTGGAGTGTGGGGGTCTTCCTGACGAAGCACGAGGCTCAAACCCCTCGAGAGGCGACTGCTCTGAGCACAGGTGGGCGGTCTCTGCAGAGCAGGACTGTGTGGGGCCCAGTTGGGGGAGAGTCTTCAGTTGTCAAAGGCTATATTATACGTGGGCTGTAAATTAATGACTTTCTGTTTTAAATACTGACTCTTAATCATCCACAGGAAATTAAACTCTCTTTGAAGAGGAGCTGGCCGTGTGAGCAGGTCCCTTTCTTCTGCCTAAACATGGTCGGCAGCTCCTCTGAGGGCCCGAGGCAGAGCCTGCCATTCTGTGGAACCACCGAAGCAGCTGTCACCGTGTCACCTCTTTCTTACATCCCGGCAGGCGCGGCTAGACTGAGTGTGTAATGAACACACTGGGCGAGCAGGAAAAGCCCTGTGGTCAGACTGCGGGACACGCGGCCCACGTAAAAACCTGGGGGTAACGTGACTAGTGAACTCGCTAAAACACGCCCCGAAGGGTCCAGGAAAGGAGTGATCAAGTAAGTAAGACCTACTCAGCGCCAGTACCATCTTCCTGGATCCTCATCGTAACCATTCGCTCAGGTAGGTTTGCTCGTTTTTTTCCCTTAAACTCATTTTACAGATGTGGGGAATTGAGACTCAGAGATTCCGGACCTTTGGAAGATGGTACGAGCTGGTGAGCGCTTTAGCTCAGACGCAAATCAAGGTTTGAATGGCTCCGTCCTTAACACGAATCACGAGCCTCACGTTAATTTCACAGTCACACGCAGCCAGCTCTGTGCCGGGCCCTGCGCATGCGCGGTGCAAGCGCAAGCGCTTCCGCAGACACCCAGGGTGCTCCGATTCCCTCCAGCTGCACTGGCGAGCCTCAGACCCCTGGCGGTGCTTTATCTCTCCTCCTCTCACACCCTCAGTCAACCCCTGGGAAATGCTGCCTCCCCTCAGATCGGAGCCCCGGCGCAGTGTTTCCTAGAGTCCGCTGCCTCTGGACGTGACCCGGGTGCCCCCAGACAGGACTTCCCAAACGCTCCATGACGCCACTTTTGCTCAAATTCCGCCGTGACTCCCCGTGTCTCTCAGGAAAAGCCAGACATCTCGAGCGGGTCCCCCTTCCCTCCTTTCTTATCGTCTACTTTGGGCACACTGCTCTTCTTGCCCTTCTGGGACACGCCACAGGCAGCGGTCCAGCTGTTCCCTGCGCTTGGAATGCCCTGGAGACCTCAGAAACCCACACACGGAACACTCCCTCTCTGCCTCGTCTCTGCTCACCTCCCTGTGTCCTTGGTCACACCCACCTCTCAGTGCCGTCCACTCTGATCACCTGCTTTATGCTGAAACCGGCCTTTCCGGAAACTTACCACCCCAGACGATGCTGATCCCTACCCCCCCTCCTCCCCCTGTCTTTTCCCACAGTGATTGCCGTGCTCTCATACAGGGGCAGACACTGCTTTAGGACATCTCATTGGTGCGTTCATTTGTGTTTTGTCCACAGCTGCGCTTTCACACTGCAGAGGCAGAGTTGAGTAGTGACCCACCGCTTTCAAAGTCCAAAACATTTCCTGTCTGATGTAAATTGGAGCAGCCGCTATGCAAAACAGTAGGGAGGTCCCTTAAAAAACTAAAAATGGAGCTACCATATGACCCAGGAATTCCACTCCTGGGTATATATCTGGAAAAAATGAAAACACTAATTTGAAAAGATACATGCACCCCAATGTTCATAGCATTATTTACAATTGCCAAGTTATGGAAGCAACCTAAGTGCCCATCAACAGCCGATTGGATTAAGAAGACGTGTAATATATATACACACAATGGAATATTACTCAGCCATAAAAAGAATGAAATACTGCCATTTGTAGCAATGTGGATGGACCTAGAGAATATTATGCTTAGTGAAATGTCAGGCAGAAAAAGACAAATACTACATGGTATCACTTATATGTGGAATCTAAAAAATAATACAAATGAATGGATATACAAAACAGAAACAGGCTCACAGACATAGAAAACCAACTTGTGGTTACCAAAGTGGAGAGAGATGGGGGAGGGGCAAATTAGGGGTATGGGATTAACAGATACAGACTACTATATATAAGGTAGATAAGCAACAAGGATATACTGTATAGCACAGGGAATTGTACCAAATATCGTGTAATAACCTATAATGGAATATAATCTGCAAAAGTACTGAATCACTATGTTGTACACCTGAAACTAACACAATAATGTAAATCAACTATACTTCAATAAAAAAAGATGTTTCCTGTCTAGAGCTTACAGAAAATGTCGGCCAACTTAACTCTCACATCTGGATAATTTAATTACTTCCTTCCTTCCTTCCTCCCTCCCTCCCTCCTTTCTTGTCTTTTCCTTCCTTCCCTCTTTCTTTCATTCATTCTTTCTTTCTTTCTTCCTTCCTTCCTTTCTTTCATTCTTTCTTTCTTTCCCTGTTTCCCCTTGTAGATGTAAACTCATGAGTGCAGGGATCTTTTTTCTTTTCAGCATACCTAGAATGTAAATGGTACCCAGTACATATTTGTCCATTACTGTGTGAATGAGGCCGACTCATGAAACACTCATGCAGGTCACTCTAGTGAGCAGCCAGTCAGCACTGGAGTCCACATTCAAATCCAGAGCGACGGAAATCGAGACCTACTCAATTAGCACCCCTCCGTCTCTGCCCCCGTCCACTGCCTGCTGCCTCATGAGAGACAGGCTTTCTCTGTTAGCTCATAACACTCAGGAAAAATACGTGCTGCCTATCAGCTCTTAATCTTATTAAATAGACAAGAAAGAATGATCCATGTTTCTGACTAGAGGATGGACAAATTGCTTCTAGACAAGTCCTGGAGACTTAGAACTCCTCTCAGCATCTGATCAGAAGACATCAAGGCTTCACAGGGTCTGGCTGAGGGCTCAGACCAAGTTTTGTTTTTTTTTTAATGTCATGACTGTCATGCCCAGCCATCACCTATCACCTCCCGACCGGGGCTTTTCCTCTTTGAAGACCACTCTCTACCCCCACAGATGTCCAGCAAGCTCTGGAAAGATCTGGTGCTGGAGAGCATCTCTACAGGAGAAGTAGCTAAGGCTTTGGGATGAGGTCACCAAGGAAGAGAAGAAGGGAGACTGAGGAAGGAATTCGGGGGAGATGGTGCCAGGGAAGGAGTGTGAGGTGTGGTCACGCTCTCACTTTGAGCTGGAGAGCATATGGCTCATTGCTCTTCTCCAGACCCTGGTCTAGACGAGGAAGGACTTGCCTGTGTATGCAGAGTTTAGGTGACTGCTTCCTGATGGCCTGAACAAGTCGTCTAATGGCTTTATGACCAGACTTCATGGATTTGCTCGCCGACTTAACGTGTATAAATTTACCTGCCCACACAACTCAGAATGAGATTTGCGTCTTAAAAGGAGGAAGAGAAAAGGAACCCATATTTGTTCCTCATCAGGCCCTGGCGGGGGGCCGGGGGTGACATACCTACTGTTTCCTGTAATCATCCTAAGGATCCTGCAAGTCACACAGTTTACGGAGGGGTTAAATAACTTTCACCAGCAGCTGGAGATTTGGGTTGTCAATTACTCATCCCTCCTCCCTCCCCCCGGATGCTAACCTCTAGACACAGTGAACCAAATAGGATGAAAAACTGGGCTTCTGTGAATTAACTATGTCCGATAATTCCCCCAGTGCTAGGCCCCAGGCAAAGCTGGGCTGGGGGATGCAGACAGACCTTTCCAGTCACACCTAGCCCCCCGCCTGCTTTCGACCCAGAGCCGGTGACTGACCCTTGGCCTCAGTGACACTGGGGAACTGCGATCTCACTTGCTGCCTCACTGGGATTCGGACCCAGGTGTTCCATTTGTCTTCCACTCTGCCTGCTCTGTGGCTCCCCGGCTCTGTGGGCTGCCACATCCCCGCCATCCTACCGTTAGTCCAGTGTCATCCTCCCTGGGCTTATTCTAACCAAAACTTCCAGCATGAGCTGCTTGTTAAGTTGATAACATCATCCTGAAAAGGCATCACTGCATATCAGTAAACATATTTACATAACAAAGTTACAGAAAAGGGAAATTTACTTTGGAAATGTTAATATGTAATGAGCTAGACAAATAGTGTGTTTGAAGCAGCCTCTGTCAATCTGTCTAATCAACATAGAGAAGAAAAACAGGTGACTCAAGCCAAACATTTTTACTTGGCACTTGAACTAAAACACTTGGAGTAGCTCTGACAAACCTATTTTTGCGGGAAAAACACCACAACAATTTTGGAGGAGAAAAGAGCAATCTTCATACCAGAGTGAATTTGTCTATATTCATGTATGTGTACATGGTTTGATTTTTGCTTTTAAACTCCAGTGTTGGCTCTTTGCTCCCTGAAATCAAAACATTCAGCATTAATTTTGGGTTCATATACAGCCAAGTGCGAATGGTAGCTTCTCTCAGTAAGTAAACATTCTTATCCTCAACCAGTAGGTGTCGCTGTTCATTTATCATAAATCCTACCGGAAAGCCAAGGCAATTGCTAAAATAACAAGCATGTTTTCTGGAAATAAAATAACCAGTAAGCGCTGGAAAAGGATTATTTTCTTTCGCCGGTGTCTCCAAATCAAAGCTGAAGTGTGAACAACAGTTCACTCTTTGTATGGCCTCCCACGTAGTATTTTGTTCTAGAGCTTTAGCACCATGGTAAGAATTCCTTCTAAGCCACGTTTGTACCTCAGATCTAACTGCCTGACCCCATAAACATTTAGTGGTCGATTCTGCTTATAAAGTACATTGGCATTTCCAGATACAGGCGATGGAGTTTCCTAGTATTTCAGTGTGAATCAGAAAATGATACGTACTGCTGCCTACGTAGAGACACAAACAAAAAAAACATAGATCCTTAGACGTGAAACATTAAAGCAAGTTTCTAAAAATATGTTAAATGCAAACCCGTCATTTACATCAAGGATACAGAATTATACATTCATACAGTCACTGTTCAATAAATATGTATATAATGAAAAGAATAATAGTGATCCTTTAGAGCATAATGCACTAGACATGGAGTTATAAGCTTTGCATCCATGTCTCACTTAGTTCCCTCTCAGAGGCCCATTTTGCACATGAAGAAACAGAGGCTTAAAGAGAAAAGTGATGTCCCTGGGCCACAATGGTAGAAAGTGACTGAACCAGATGATTTTGACTCCAGAGTCCAAGTTCCTAACCGCTGCACAGGTGGCCTTTCCTCCGACTTCTGTATGGAAAAGAATTTGATTGGGCTCTCATCCCAGCTTCCAATCCTGGCTCCTGCACTGCTGACACGCAGTAGTCTAAGCAGGTTGCTCAGCTTCCCTGAATGTTGATTCACTCCACTGTCAAATGGGGAAATGGATACCCACAAGTGGGTCTGCTGTGAGATGAAAACTGGTGTGTTTAGGAAAGCTCCCAGCACGGTGCCTGGCATGGAGGAGACACTTGCTAAATTTTAAAAACCGGATTTTTAAAAAATAAAATAAACAGATAAGATAATCGGGAATGTGCAGGAAAATATCCTTCTTCCAAATGCATATTGAGAGAGCAGGGGTGGGTCTTCAACAGTTTCCAAAGGTTTGAGGGCTCAGCTTCCGCCATTGACACCTGGGAGCATTTCGGGAAACTTCCTCCGTTTTGTGGGAACTATATCTTGCTGACCCAGGTCCAGACAGTCCTCAGCCTCGACTTCAAGTCTTTTAAAGCCTGGATTTCCCTGTTTTCCCAATCCCTCCCGTGGTTGGCTTTTGCCTCAGTTTCCCTGTCTTGCAACCTGGTTCGCTGTTAATTCAAGCGCCCTAATCATTCACTGACCAGAAGGCATTGAGTGACTAGTATGTCGCAGGCATTGTATGCCATGCTGGTGAGGAAAAGCCAGGGTAGAATCTGATGACATGTAGCAGAGCCTGGATGAGGAGGACCTTGACTAAGTAATCGCACCAACGCAGGTATAATTACAAGTGTCTCTGCCGGTTTTGCCAGCCTCTGTATTAAGGAACCTAACCAGGGGTCAAGGTTAGGGAAGGCTTCCTTGAAGTGGCTCCAGAGGGAAAGCTGAACACTGGGTAGGTTTAGGTCTAGGGGAAGGGGAGAGAGGCGGGGTGGTGCTTATGGATGAGGGCTTCTGAGCAGAGCTCAAGGGTCCTGGGAAAGGAGCAAATTAGGGCGTTTGAGGAACTGAAGAAAGTGAATGTGGCTGGAGCACAGAGGATGAAGGGAGAGGGAGGGGGAGGGTGGGTGGGACCCGCCCCCCCCCCCCTCCCCCCAATGTAGGAGTCAGAGCCTCCTCTGAGGGGCAGTGGCCAGCACCTTGCTGCTGCTGGCAGCTGGGGACACGACGGGGGTGAGGGTGTGGTGGGCAATGATGACAACATGTGTTTGAGTCTGTAAAGAGCTAAAGGGGCTTTCAGAAATCTGAAGTCTTAGGCAATAAGAGATGGAATGAAAAGATGGCCGAATGGTGTTCCCTTGGAAAGTGGGGGTGGATTAGCAATATTAGTCCAAGTCTAAGGACAATAGAGGAGCCTCGCTGTGTGCCACCGAGGGGAGTGCAACAGCAGAGCCTGGAAGGCTTTATCCCTGCACTGAACCAAGAGGACAGCTACCATTGTTGCACACTGTGAGAGGCACTGGACCTTATGTTTTTTTCAATTTTGCCGCACTAAGTAGTGTGCGATAGTATTTGTGATTTTCCTCAACTCTATAGAGTTTGCTTCTCTGAAATTCCTATTTCCCTGAAGTTCCTACTCTTTGATAACTTTCATTTTGTGCCTGAACCATTGAAGACAGGGAGGACCCAAGGACAGTGACTGGGGAAGCAATACACATAGACAAGGAAATGTCTTCTCTGCCTTGTGTCCTTGGGTGATGATGTAACAAAATAACTTGAAATCCATCTGGATGAGTGTTTACCCTCCAGGTAGCTCTGGGGAAGCTGAGGGCTCCCTTAGTCCACAGCCAGGAACGTCAAGGCAATACTCACTACTATTTTGAATCAATATTCACACGGGCACTTAAGTGTTAACTTAAACATACTAAATTCTCAACATACATGGAGATACTTCAAATAGAAAAAAATCAATCTTTTCTAAACAATGAACTAGTAGGTGTAGAATTTCCATCCAAAAGTTATAGCAAAGTGGTCAGAAGGGAGTTGGGTATTGGCAGTTATGCCTGGAGTTTAACTACTTTCTGGGTCATAACCAATGCCCTGAGCCCATGCAGCAATTACATTCAGTCCTCAGTAAAAACTGAGAAGGATCAGCGGCAGGGTGCTTCGAGAGTACTTTGTAACTCCTACAGATGACATTCCTTTTCCCATTAACAAAGGAACGTGGGAGACACCTGAGATCACAGGAGGGAGGTAGACCAGAAAGCTACATTTACCTCAGTCCTGTTTCCAACCCTGGTTGTTTTTTTTTGTTTGTTTGTTTGTACACTGTTCTACAGGGACCATATTAGATATTCAGAGAAAAGTTAAAAGGTGCATAAAGTTAACATAAATGTGGAAGGTCTACACCGAACAAATCACATAAAGAGTAGAGAAACGTTAACATTTTGAAATACTTTTTCTGAAATTACAGGTTATCTGGTTTATTCTGGATTCAGTGTATTAGTCAGATTTAATATCAGTGGTGTTGAAAAGATTCTTGTTATATTCTTAGCCAAAAGAGTGGATAATGGACAAAGAACTTAGAACTTAGTGAATTTTCTAAGTAAAGAGTTTTGATAAAAAGGAATGACTTAGAGTCTTTTGGATTCTCTATATAGAGTTTCTGTTAATAGATTATCACTATGGAAACATATGCAGTAAAGAAAAATACCTTTCAGGTTTTACTACAAGAAATCATTTGCAATAACTAGTGAGGGATCTACAGCAAAGATATTAAGCAACGATTCCAACTTAGTTCTGCAGCTGAAGGCAAAACCAATAACAACCCAAAACAAAAAGCCAAGAAAACAAAAATAAAAGTAAAATTCCAAGAAAATTAACTTTATCCTTTTCTCCTTTTTATGGGACAAATGTCTGTATTCTTCTACATACTTTTTCTGTTTACACTCCATTTTCTTGTTTCTTTACTGTTACCCCTTTCTCTATATTCAAAGAATTAAGGAAAAGGAAGAAATTTAAGAAGACGAAAGGAAGAAAGGTAGAAAGAAAGAAAGAAATATAGAAAGAAAGAAAGAAAAAACAAAGGAGGGAAACATGTCCTGGAGGCAAATGACCTATTTTAAAGCTGCTTCTTCTTCTAGGCTGGCAATTTCCAAATGAGAAGCCAGGCACTGGCCTTGCCTTCTAGACATCCATAAATAAACAGCATGACGCCAACAATGGTCCTCTTTCAGTGTAGCAGACATCAGCTGCCACATCACTCACAGCCCGTGGACCAAGACATGAGACAAGCTAGGCATGCATTCGGACATTTTGTGTGTGGCTTTTAGAAAGCACTTATATTTCACATAAATCCACTCACTTCTCAGTATCGTATCAAGTGAACTGAAAAATGCACTGACAGTGGAAGGCCTTGATCCATCAAGAGCAGCGGCACTCGCTGAACTGACCTGACAGCTGCAACGGGTTTGGGAATATCAGCGTCCTTAACTTAGGACGTCCTTGCATGGGTTTGGTTTGCCTTCCTCATCTGGGAAAGTGTGGTCACCAAGGGCACAGTGGGGCATCAGAGTCCACCTTTCTCGTCCAGTATCTGAAGGGCTGTCCTCAGGCTCTTGTTTTGCTTTCCCACGTACAGGGTGTCAGCACGCGAGTGGAGAAGAGTTGATATGTGCTGTGTAACTCTCAGCTTGCTTGTGAGTAGGGAGGGGAGGACTGTGATTTAGTTGTGCATTGTAACCGCCTGAATCTCATCCGGAAAACCTTGTATGCTTACGCATGTGCGAAGAATATTTAACTTGAATGGCACATAGTCTGTGTTTGTCAAGCTCTGGAATGAGGATGACAAAGTACATCTTAAAATTCCTTGATTTGGGGCCAGTGACAAGCAAAACATTGATAGATTTAGATTCCTTGTCAATTCCAGGCTGGGATTCATCAAGTTTGCTGGTCTCAGTTTAAAGTTGCCTTTTATTTATTTATTTAAATTAAAAAATTTATTTTATTTTTTATACAGCAGGTTCTTATTAGTTATCTGTTTTATACAAATTAGTGTATATATATCAATCCCAACCTCCCAATTCATCTCCAAAGTTGCCTTTCTTTTTGCGGTACACGGGCCTCTCACCGCTGTGGCCTCTCCCGTTGTGGAGCACAGGCGCCGGATGCGCAGGCTCAGCGGCCATGGCTCACGGGCCCAGCCGCTCCGCGGCATGTGGGATCTTCCCGGACCGGGGCACGAACCCGTGTCCCCTGCATCGGCAGGCGACCTCTCAACCACTGCGCCACCAGGGAAGTGCCAAAGTTGCCTCTTTAGAGATGCCTTCTCTGAGCACTCTCACTAGAGCAGTACTCCCACCTCTCCACTGCCCACTGGTCTCTCTCACTGTGTCCTGTTGGTCCCCTCAGAGGACTTCATCTGCCATCAATTGTCTGCAGAGGGCAGGGACTCTGTCTGGGTTTCATTACTGTAATTCTGTTGACTAGAAAGTACATAGATAAGCAGTGCTGAATCAATATGGGCTGAATGAAAGAATTCAATTGTTATTATTAAGTTTCTGGGTTTTTAAAAAAGGCTACAGACTAGGTGTGCACAAGCCAAAGAGAAAGCGTGAAGAGAGTATGCCGACTGGGGTCCCACGAGTGGGAGCTAGCAGGCGGCCACTCATCTTCCCTCAGCGATTAATTCTAGCCCAAGGCCACATCTTGTACCAACATGGGGAATGGAGAACTTGGAGAGGATTTAGACAAGCCCACTGAGAATAATCAAAGCATGGAAGGAATTAGAGTATCTAGGAATGAATATTACTTATCCTGGAGTAGCTGGAAAGGCCTTGGGTGATATGAAGTTGTTCCACATGTTGATCTTGAAGAGACAATTGTGAAGATGTGGAAAGAACTTGCCTGTTAAAAATGCTCTGAAAGGTTGGACCACCTTGTGGAGGGAGACTATGGGAATGCCTTTGACAAGAGGTACTTAAGAAAGGAGTAGTGGGCACAAGAAGTACTTAAGAAAGGAGTAGTGGGGCTTCCCTGGTGGCGCAGTGGTTGGGAGTCCGCCTGCCGATGCAGGGGACACGGGTTCGTGCCCCGGTCCGGGAAGATCCCACATGCCGTGGAGCGGCTGGGCCCGTGAGCCATGGCCGCTGAGCCTGCGCGTCCGGAGCCTGTGCTCCGCAACGGGAGAGGCCACAACAGTGAGAGGCCCGCGGACCAAAAAAAAAAAAAGTAGAAAGGAGTAGTGAATTTCCAGCTTCATCACAGGCAGATGTTAAGTGGTGTCTGAGGGTTTCTTCTATTTCTGTGACTCTCTGTGGAGAAACCAACATTAATTGAGCACCTATGTACTGAGGCAGGCATTTCTTTCTCTCTCTCTGGTGTGCTTGCGTGTGCGCACACCCACACACACGCGCACACACGCACTTTTAACATAGGGGGAAACTGCATCCCAGGGTGGTTAATGTAACTACTTTTACCTTGCTAGTAAGTGGTGGGGCAACTGGGATTCAAACATCGGCTGGTTTGACTACAGAGCCCAGAGCATTTCCACCCGACCGTGTCAGAGAACAGAGGGCGGAGAGGCAGACACTCTAGCCCACATCAAAGTGCGGCCTCTGAAATGTTATCACTGCATTAAAATGGTATCACTACATACCTTTAAAACCAATGTGACAGCTCATAGCACTTGTGAGCCCCGCCCACCACAGTCCTTCCTGAGGATCTCCAGTGGCTTATGGAAGAGGCATCGGTGAGCGGCGGGGAGATGGGTTAGGCCTATGGCTCGGTGTGTATACATGGCTGGTCTCAAAGTTTCTTATCACCCTCCTCTTTTGAGATCAGAATCCAAACGGACTCAGCTTACTCACTTCTCATCTTTGATACACCAGATCAAGGACTGGTGCCCAAGGCTACTCTCTTGTCAGAAACGACAAAGGCGGCTTACAGCTCTCCAGTGAGATGCCTTCTCATGGGAGTCAAGATTGCAACTGCATTTGGGGCAATCAGGTTCATAAAGAATTACAAGGAGACTCATTTGTCCAAGTGCTCATGCTTTGTAAAATACAGTCTGATGTATAACATAGATTAGACCCATTGCCAGGTCATTAATCCCCCCATATTCACAGGTATGGTGGTCTGACCTACCATCCTTCTGAAGACAAGTACCAGTGTCAGTTCCAGAAGTGGGAAGGAGTGCAGTGATGTGTTTCCAAGTTGGACGCTAAGGGGGACTATTGAAGAGGAATGATAGCCATCCAGTTAGTTAATGCAGAGTCTGAATACAAAATTGTAGGAGTATAAAACTAATGTGAGTCAAGAGGGAAAATGTATAAATAAACAAAACAAAATGAGGAAGAGGAAGAAAAGGAGATCATTAAAGAGGAAGAAAGAAAACGAAATGTCCACTGCCTCTGAATATCCAAGGTGAGGTGCTCAAGTACCTCAGTAATTATATTATTACATATTGTCATGGAACCCTAGACACTATAATAGTGCTTTAAATGAATTGTCTAGTTTAATCCTCGAAGTAACCCTAACTGGTAGGTATTATTATCATCTGCATTTCCAGATAAGGAAATTGAGGCATATAGAAGTTGGATAATTTACCCAAGGTCACCAGCTTATAGCATTTGCAGCTGGGATGAAAAGTCAGGACTGACTCAAGAATGTTTTTATTCCTCTGAGTTACTGAGAAGCCACTAAACTTAAGAGGCAATGTCATAAGTCTGTCTCTTGTCTGAGTTGCTAATAATTAGCAATTATTACATGAAATCTGACATGTGAAAGTGAAACACAACTTCAAGGTGCTTTGAGATATGGACATACCATTATCTGTCTATCTATCTATCATCTATTTATATATCCACCTATCATCTATTCATCTATCCACCTATCATCTATTCTCTCTGTTTCTCTCTCAGGATAAATTTTCTTAGGTTCCACCATTTTCTACATTTAGGCATTTGGTGGGACTGGAAATATTCAGATCAATAAGTAAAGTCCTCCATAATAGCTGCATTTAACAAGTATCAAGGAAGAATAATCTATCAGGCTCTTGACACATCTCCCATTTCACTCCCAATGCACAGATTTACATACACTGTGGTTCGGTGATTTGTGTTGGTTCCTCTGATACTTCAAGCAAACCATTTCTGTCGAGGCACGGTTTGAGACCAAAATAACTCTTGTGAATACATCCAAAAGCTGAATTTTCACCATTGGAGAGAAGTTTTTGGTTTGGGGGATGGGCTCAGTGGGTGGCACACTCATCACGCACAAGTGGGTTTGCTGGTGGCCTCAGTGCATCTCGCACAGTTTGGTGTTTGGACACAGGTCCACCTGTGGGTGATGTTCTGTAATCATACACTCGGTCACTTTCACTGAGGGGAGCATTTCCTCAAAGCCACAAACCTCAACCCCAGTGCAACACAGGCCAAGTTCTTTCTTTTACTCACATTCTGAATGAAGTACATTGATAATCGGCCGAAAAGAAGCCACCCCTTTCTCAAAGGACTCCAGCGCTTCCCCTGACAGAGAGCGCTGCCCTGATGGTATCTGATGCTGAGAAGTGTGGGTGTGTCAGGTTCCTGTTGTGAGGGGCAGAGGCAGACAGGAGGGTGGGCTGGGTCACCGGGCTCAGAGCAGTGGCCGGGACACTGTGCATCCCTGGGCTCTGTGCCTTTGTCAGCCACACCGGTGTCACAGGAAGCCACCACAGGTGACCACTTTCAGGGCAGCAGCCAGAAAGGGCGTTGAGCCTTCCTGCGCTTCTAAGTGTGCTGTGCTGTGGCCTGTGTTTGATCGTTTGGAGGGTTTGCTGTATTCTGTGAGTGTTTTTCCATGTGTCTGAAGGGTAGTTCTTTGTCAACTGTTACTGCCTTACTCAAGAATCAGCAATTCACATGTACAATAAGGCTCACAACAAAAAGCACATTCATATTTTTTTTCTCTTATTTTCCTGCCTGAGCACTTCTACCTTTGAAAAATCTCCATCTTCTTGAGTGCATGCGTGTGTGTGCGTGTGCGTGTGTGTGTGTTCTTTCAGGCAGACGACTGTGTGAGCCCCGTGTGGCCATTCTGCCGGCGCTGCTGTCCAGGTTCTAGCAATGCTGACCCATGGCCGGGGCGCCTGGCTTCTCCTACCTTCTTCCTAATGGCCAGGTGTATATTTTGCCCCAAGACTGGAAGGCTGGCAGACCTGCTCAGGGGAGTTGGCTCTAGGAGGCAGCACTGCTCCTGCCCAGGTCACTTAGGAGGCACCTTGCTCTTAAACAGGACACCTGCAGGTGGCACCTTGGCTGACCTTGAACATGCCTTGAGAAATACACCTTTCCTTTAATGAGGGTGCTCTGATCACCATGTCACCTGCATAGGCTATAAGATAAACATTCATATTCTTGTTCCTTTACTAATTTATTCATTTATAAATTTACCCAACAAAGATTTGTCAAGTGTGTGGTATGTGCCACATGCTGGGCTAGGTGCTGGGCTACAAGACAGGCAAGCTTCCTGCCCTCAGGGAGCTGATTGTTAGGTGTGGAAAAGCAAGCAGGTCGTTATAATCAAACAGTGTGCTCGGTGCTGTTGCTTTGTGGGTGGGGGAAGCAGGAGGCAATGGGAGCACACGGCGATGAGGGAGGGATCTAGCTAACATGGAGGGGCAGGGCTGACGTCCCAGAGCTGAGACCTGGGGTGAGCGGGACTTTGCCAGCTCACAGGTGCTGGCAGCTGGCAGAGGACGGGTTTGAGGGAGGTGGGGCTTACGTTTTCCTGACAGGAAGCTACTGAGATGGTTCGGGTGGAAGATGACAAGTGGAGTAGGGATGGAGGAGACGAGACAGAGCCTAGAAAACATATTGTGGGATGAAACCAGGAGAACTTGAATGTGCAGGGTGAGGGAGAACTTGGGAGTGACTGCCAGGTTCAGGTTGGGGCAACAAGTTGCTTCATGGAGAGAGGGGGATCCAGGAAGAGGTACTGGGCGGTGGGTGTTGGGAGGAAGGTGACTTCTGGGCTCATTCTGTGGGGCTGTCCTTCTGGCAGGCAGAATAACTGCTCCCTAGTGAGTAAGACCCCTGCTGCTGTCCTCTGAGCTTGCTGTTCAACGACGCTGGGGAGGGTGGGAGAACAAAATAGTCTTCTGCTGTCCACAGGGGAGCCGGGGGGCTTCTCTCAGCAAGTCATGCATCTGGCAGGCATTATTGTGACTCTTTCTACTCCTATTCCAAGTCTGGATTCTCCCAAGCCCTTTCCTACAAATGGCCGCCAAATATTCAGGGATTACCAGAGAGTGTGGTAATCATCCCACTACAAACAGTGTTGGCCTTAGGTTTTTTTTTTTTTTTTTTTTTTTTTTTTTTTGCGGTACACGGGCCTCTCACCGCTGTGGCCTCTCCCGTTGTGGAGCACAGGCGCCGGATGCGCAGGCTCAGCGGCCATGGCTCACGGGCCCAGCCGCTCCGCGGCATGTGGGATCTTCCCGGACCGGGGCACGAACCCATGTCCCCTGCATCGGCAGGCGGACTCTCAACCACTGCGCCACCAGAGAAGCCCGGCCTTAGCTTTTGATATCTGAAAATTATAGTGGATCAATTGCAGAAAAAAAAAAGTTTTGGGAAATACTGAACAAAATTACAGTAAAGCATTCCTAAAACACACATGGCACACTATGTCATAAAAATGAGAGGTCAAAAATCTAAACCATATCTGCCTTTTTCTCAGAGTGCTCCTGAGGGATGCTTCTGAGACGGGGGTTAGTAATTTAGATGAAGTTGTTAAAGCCCGAAGTTCCTTTGTGATTTTCTCTGGTCTCCATCAGCTCACTGCTAATTGGGAAGTAGAGCCCAAACGCTTGAGCGGGGAGCTTTTTAGCCAGGTGACTCGTTTCTTCAGTATCATCCATCACCAACCCAGAATCCAGCCAGCAGGCTGAAGAGGACACCCCACATGGGATTCTGACTCTGATTCCTCATCTCCTAAATCAAAGGTCTGTACCAGAAGATTCCCAGGGTCCCTTCCAGCTGAGACTCTGAATCCATGAAATGCAGCGTGGTGAAAGCGTGACAACGATGTCAACTGATTCCAAGCAGTGGTGATGGCCTCAGGACGGTGTGGACTTGGACAGGTGCCTCAGTCGCAGGCACTTGGGAGCCTCACTGGGTCAAAAGCAGCAGTACCACTGAGGCCCCTTACACAGGTGACCTTGACTTCTTAGGCCATGGTGAGACTTTCTAAGCGTTCCCAAGTGCATATGAGTTTTAAGGAAATCCGTTCCAGAGCCTCCACTTCTGTGTCTGCTGGATCCGGGCCTCATGTGGGTTTTCTTTTACCATGTTCCCCTTTTAAAAACAGCCCTTCTTCTACTTTACAAAAGCAAGACTCACCCTTCACCTACCACGATCTCACAACTGGGATGAAAACAAAGGAATGACTCTAAAATCTATTTTTAGGAAAGCTTCCTTTAGGGGCTAATCAGGTATGAAGCACCTACCTTAGGATGTGAGGTATCTCCCTGTCTCACAGAGGTGAGATCAGGGTGAGGCAGGGTGAGCTCTATGGGGAATTTTGTCCCTTATTAGGATGTTCTAAAATTAGATATATTGTAGAATGTGGGTAGTGGGAATGATAGCGATTTTTGCCCAGTTTTTGTTTAATGGCTTAAATTCCTTTTTCTTCTGACTCTTGTCCGTATATGCACTGCTCTTGTGGGAGAATCTGAGTGCAAACAAAGAGAAAATGGCTTTTCCCTCCGTGTATTTAATGTCAGCAATTATGATCAGTCCGTCTCAATCCTCGCTCCTAGGGCAAACATCAGCCAGAAAGAAAGACGTTTTGAACAGCTGAAGCAGCTCGTTCTTCTAAATGTAACAAATATTTTCAGGGCCTACCAAATTTTTACACTACTAGATCAAACCTGAAGATAAAAATTTTATGTGGTTCCTTTTAGATTCAGTGTGCATTATGTAACAAGGCAGTTAAAACCCACATTTTCAATCACCTAGTGAAATATTTATCCCAAGAAAAGTCAATACTCATCATATTTCATATTATAAAGTGTTTACTATTTCCACCTCCTATTAACAAAAAATTAAAATTATTGCTGGTTGCTGAATCAGAAATCTCTCTATATGTGTGCATATATATGTATATGCATGTATATATCACACACATATTCATATGCGTTTACTTTCTTTAAATATGCAGAAAAATTCTGACCATTAATGGAATCATTTCTGAATTATTGCACATGACTCTTGCTTAATTATTCACAGACGCCTAACACCATAATGCATTTAATATATGCACAAACAGACACTAGCGAAACACTCCAGGCCATCCTTGCTTCCTAAATAACATAATTTCAGCTACATATAATATTCCTTTATTACATACTAAGTACAAGGATAGATTTATTTTTGTTTTTTAAACATTATGAAATGGTTAAATTATAGATTCTATAACATTTTAATCCTGACTGATTTTCATAACCCATCTTGCAAGGTGGATATCTGTTTTTTAGTGACATTTACAATACTCTATGGGATTCGTATTAGCATGTTTACTTACATTAGAAAATACATCCACTTGGTCCGATTTTGTTGATTTGTTTGATGATGAGGACTGAGTTTGCTAATAACTTTTATTAAGAGATATTTTATTGGCAAAGGTATATTGGAAATAATATTTAAATTTTTTTCCATCTTTTTTGAATATATTAAAGCGTTTCTAAATTTACAAAATAAAGGTATAATTGCTAGTTACTTGTTAGAGCTTCATAAAGTCTTTTTGGTATAATTCCCAGAAACTGAAAAAAATGAACTACCATGCTGACTGGGTAACAAATCCTTTTGTTTCTAATTCCTTGCTTCCAAGAATTTTGAAAATTAAAAATGGTGTTTGATGAAAGACCACTATGTGATTTTGCGGCATATAACTGCAAATGAGTTTTAAAAAATTAAAAGGATATTCTTAGAAGAAGACATCTTCCATTATAATCTACTTATATAAACAAAGTTCTTTAGGGCCTACAGTAAAAAAAAATTAAGATAAATAATTCATATTGAACCCTCTCTCATTCTAGCAGCCAGTAACATTTATTCATAACATCTCATTAAGGTGTGAATTACTATTAACATTTTACTTCCTGTTTAACAAGTATTCATCAAAATTTGTAATGTATTTTTGTTGTTTTGATTAACTGTGTAAGAGCAATCACTTTAGTGATAACTAGGAAAAATACTAATACTTAGAAACTCATGTCTCTTAAGAAATTAAAAAAATTTTTTAAATCTACATTTTTTTGTAACAGATACATATTAGGTGATCAATAAAAGATTTTCAAACATGAAAGCAAACTGCATCAGAGATTGAGGGAAGTGGAGTGGAAATACCAGGAGTAAAAGGCAGGATACAAATTTCCCCCTGGTAAACAGAAACTTGTTCATAGGTTTAGAAAACAAGTGATGTAGATATCAAATCCCTATACATGTGGAGTCTACTTCAGTCATTTAAAAGAGTCCTATCTCACTTCTTGAAAAAAAAAAAAAGGTCAATATTTATAATATTCTAATAATTTCACTTTTTGCACAGATTTATACTTAGGGAAAATTTTATAGATCAACTTTAAAACTTGAGAGGCAGTACATGGTTTTCAAAATGTGGTATGGGGTGTACAGGGAAAGCAATGTGCACCTCACCACTTTGTACCATTTCGTGAGTAAACATTCTCCTTACTTGCTCTTTTGTTCAAGAGAAGGTGCTAGTCTGCTATTCCAGCTGAGCACCACCATAAATCACAGGGAAGATGACTTACTCATCAGTTTACCTGAGTTTTTCTGTGTCTTCTTCTCCCTCTGCTATTATCCTGGACCATTGTCTGCTGTGCAGGGTGGGGCGCTGGCTCCTGCCTGCCGCTTGGCACTGAACTCCCTGCTTTTCTGCTTCTCACCCACTTTCTTCTGGCGTCAGAGGCTCTAACGCTGCCAGAGACGGGCCCCATCCCTCAAGAGCACGGCCTCTCTAGGGCTGGGGTGCACTGTAGCACACAACTGTAACGCAGACTGTTCTAGAATGCACACAGTGGGGCCTTTATTTTACTGCCCACATAACTGCTGATCAAGTCATTTCCTCTCCCTGAACCTTAGCATTCTCATCTGTCAAGTGAGGACTTAGCAACCTCTAGCCTGTCTCTTGAGGGTTACAGCTGACACAAGGAAAGGGAGCTCTTTGAAAATGCTAACCCATTATTAGACATGAAATCTCCAACCGCCTTTTAATTGCTTGGCATGTGGAAATAAATTCAGTAGCATTTTCTTTCCATTACAGATGCATCTTTAAAAATAAACAAAATCAAACCAAACGGAACATGAATCTGGCAAACACCCCACCACGGGTAACATGGTCTCTGTTTCTGGGAGAGGGAGGAGGGCGGGGCAAAGCAATCCCGGGAAGAGGCCCAACTTCAAGGCTCTGATTTGCTGTAAGTCCTTCTGGCATGTTCTCCCGCTCCCTTGCGCTCATGACAAAGAAATATAACCTTTGGCCAATTGCATTTTTGTTCCACTGGTAACTAGGTTAACGTGACCTGACAGGGCTGGATGAGACAGCAATAGTATCTGTACCTTTGTGCAGCTCGATGTGACAGAGGTAAACTGAGTAGAATACAAAGGTTTGAAAAAAACAGGGATTATTTCACTGTAAAAGAAGTTGCAGTCTAATAAAGATGTAAAAGGAAAGAAAGAAAGAAAGTTGTAGTATGGTATTTTACAAGCAACTTTTTTGATATACGTTATAAGTGGTTACATTCCCACAGACCTAAAAATCCCCCAAATAGTTGTACCTTATTTGTCTCAATCTGTCCCTGCTTTCCTTACACCCTGCCTGATTTACAATAATCCCCAACACCAGTGATTAGTGTGAAAGTAAACAAAATAATTTTGTTCATGTAGTTTTACAAAGAGCACTGAAGTCCTACTTTGTACAAAGAGGTTTACAAACATTAATATTTCTAAATATTAATTTTTAAAGTAAAATAAAATGTGTTACTTTCATTTGTTTATTTTTGAGTTTTTTAGATTGAAGTACAGTGGATGTAAAATATTATGTAAGTTACAGGTGTGCGATTCTCAAGTTTTAAAGAATAAACTCTATTTATGGTTATTATAAAATATTGTCTATATTCCTCATGTTGTACAGTATAGCCCTGTAGCTTATTTTATAAATAATATAGTTTATACCTCTTAATCCCCTATTGCTATATAGCCCCTCTCCCCTTCCCTCTCCCCACTGGTAACCAGTACTTTGTTCTCTATATCTGTGAGTCTGCTTCTTCTTTGTTATATTCACTGTTTGTTGTAGTTTTTAGATTCCACATGTAAGTGATACTGTACAGTATTTGTCGTTCTTTGTCTGACTTATTTCACTTAGCATAATGCCTCCAAGTCCATCCATGTTGCTGCAAATGGTAAGATTTCATTCTTTTTTACGGCTGAGTAGTATTCCACTGTACATACATATATATATCACATCTTCTTTTTTTAACAATATTCATTTTATTTTTTTTAACATCTTTATTGGAGGGTAATTACTTTACAATGTTGTGCTAGTTTCTGCTGTATAACAAAGTGAATCAGCCATATGTATACACATGTCCCCATATCCCCTCCCTCTTGCGTCTCCCTCCCACCCTCCCTATCCCACCCCTCTAGGCAGGGACAAAGCACTGAGCTGATCTCCCTTATACCACATCTTCTTTATCCTAAACTGTGTTACTCTGAAATCTAATGGTATGGGCCTCATTATCGTTCCCATTTTTCCACTGGGAGAGGGAGATTCAGAGATGTCGAGGAACTAGCATGGAGTCTCATCGTGGTTCATAACTGAGGGGTCAGGACACCCTTCCAGATTTCTCTGGCTTCGGAGTTCTTTTGTTTATTCTGTAGTACACTTCCTGTACTAGGAATGATATTTAAATTAATCTGGAATGTAAAATATAGTTACTTTTCCAGGCAGATCTATTTATTTCTGTATTTATTTATTTATTTATTTTTAGATGCTGGGGGTAGGAGTTTATTAATTAATTAATTTATTTTTTTTTGCTGTGTTGGGTCTTCATTTCTGTGCGAGGGCCTCCTCTAGTTGTGGCAAGCGGGGGCCACTCTTCATCGCGGTGCACGGGCCTCTCACTCTCGCGGCCTCTCTTGTTGCGGAGCACAGGCTCCAGACGCGCAGCCTCAGTAGTTGTGGTTCATGGGCCTAGTTGCTCCGCGGCATGTGGGATCCTCCCAGACCAGGGCTTGAACCTGTGTCCCCTGCATTGGCAGGCAGATTCTCAGCCACTGCGCCACCAGGGAAGCCCTGGATTTATTTATTTTTAAAGAAAACCCGTCTCTATGTGAAAACTCCAGGCATCTCCGTCCCTCGCTGGTGTGTGGAGGTGTGACAGGGTGTGCTGACCCCTCCTCCCAGCAGTGCCTGTGCGGGAAACGGGGGAAGAGGATGGGGGGCAGGATGGATGGTGGCCGTTCCTGGATTTCATTCTCTGGTGGAGAGGAAGGAGCATCCTGTAGAGATATGAAGTTCTAGAAGCTTCCTAACCGCTCTTTACAAACTGGAGATTCTTTTGGGGGTAAGAAATGCCTTTTTAGGGTTGCAAGTGTTCCCTAGGAGGGTTAAATTTTTGGTGATTAGTGACTTCCTGCTAGGAAGTGTCCATGAGATGCTCAGGTGAACGGCTGTGATTTGGAAGTGAGGGAAGGTGGAGGAATAAAGATGTTATGAGAAAGTGGGTCAAACCCACACTTGCTCTAAC
This sequence comes from Phocoena sinus, assembly GCF_008692025.1. Lineage (NCBI taxonomy): Eukaryota > Metazoa > Chordata > Mammalia > Artiodactyla > Phocoenidae > Phocoena > Phocoena sinus. Next base: position 6,952,766 of record NC_045774.1, on the reverse strand, counting down.
CTGATCCCCGGCTGAATCTTGGTACCCTGACTGACTACTTATGGGTACCTCTGTGCTCAGGGCACCTGGGTCAGGAGAAGTTTCTCGGGGCCTTCTGGGCATTAAAATGTCTGACCTGTAAAAACAAATTTCACTGTTGGAAATGGCCTTTCCTCTCTCTCTGACCTAACCGTGGAGAGGCATGGCAGAGAGAGAGGACTTGTCTTGGGCCCTCCTGCAGTCAGTCCAGGCACAGCCTTCAACCTCCACGGTCCTCGGGCTCACCGGGCACGTGCAGGAGGCCTGTGAGCTTGGAAGCAGTGCTTATCCAGCGACAGTCGTGGTGCTGACGTTACTGACCGCGGCTTAGGCAGCTGCTCTGGCCGAGTGGACTCTCCGGGGCTGAAGCGGGGGTGGCCTGGGAAAGAGGCTCCCTTTGACTTTTTACATGGATAAGCTCCAAGAATGTGACACACCTGCACTGGCATTGTCTGTATGTGAAAATTAAGCATCGTAATTTTGACGATGTATATATACTATGTATATATTAATATTAATGTGTTATATTAATATTAATGCGATACATTAATGTGTTAACAAAATGAAAATTGAACTAATGGTTTCCTCAAAATATTGACATTATGTCTACTAACCTCACCTGAATTAAGCTAGTCTGTAGGTAGGAAATAAGCGTAATCTGTATCTGACAGCATATTTTAGAACTAGTTGTTAGATGAATATTAAATAAATAATGCCTTTTCCCCCAAAGGAACGCTAGTATAACTACACCATGCAGGTTGCTGTGACTACCTGGTCGGTAAACGTGTGTTTATTACTCCTGTAATGGGTGCAGTTATTACATGGGCCTCTGTCTGTCCATACACTTCCAAATACAGAACTTCTTTGAAGATGCACAAAGTCAGGGTGATGACATCTAAGGCAGAGATGCAGCATTCCTTCCAGAGTGTAGCGAAGTAAATGCAATACATCATTTAAAACAGCCATAGAGGGAGATGGTGTGTGCTAGGAGTTTCATCACTGAATGGAACAGGCAATGTTTCTGTTTTCTTACAAACTCACTAACATGGAGAAATATTGATACATTAAACCTAACATATAGCACTTAGGGTAGAAGGCACACTTTATACATGTAGGATTTCTTACTGTCATTCTCACAGTAAGGGAAAAAGGTACAAATACGGGAAATAGGAAACTTTCCAACGCAGGGTTGGTATAGAAACTGAGAGAGAAAAGAATATAGAAAAAATAAATGATGGATGTTTTTAAAGGATTAGTAAATTGTAAAGTGCTGTATAAATATCAGATACCCAAACGGTCATCATAAATGTGGCTATTTTGATCAACGCTGCCTGTTTATTAGCGAAGCAAAATTAACAATATACATTTTATTAAACTAATATACGTTTCACAGAAAGCAGGTCAGACAGAGCCAGTTTATTTTGAGAAATATAAGCACACGAAAGGCATGAAAAGGTAGCCGGTGCCTCTTTCTCAGCACGACAGCTGAATTCTTAAATGGAAACCATTCTTTTGTTTTAGTAATTTCAGGTTAGGCTATGGTAGTTGATTGCTATAGTTTTGTTTTTTTTTAAGTTGTATTTCTTTCAGAGACAGAAGGAAGGTCAGTCTCACTCTGTAAAAGAGAAAGAAAGGTGACCCTTGTCATTATAATATAATGTAGCCAGTCCCCAGGTGTAATTGGAGAAAAAGGAAACAAGTTCCCGTACAGGGTCGCAGCTGAAAGGAAGCTGATGCCAAGGAGCTTCTCAGAAGAACAATGACTCATTACACCCGGGCTTCACAACAGATGCGAGTCTCCAACCACTGGCTTCCCTCCAAAAACAGAGAAGAAATAAGGAGGGCAGAGCCAGGAGGAGGCTGCCAGAGACTCCTCTGATGGGGAGTCTTTCTGGTAGGTGTAGAGCAATAAGAAAAGTGCTTTGGAATCACAAAATTAAAAAACAAGTATCAGCTGTGGGAGACATAGAAATGCAAATAAGTGGGAATGCAAATAGGACGGATAAATGAGAGTGTGCAATAACCCAGAGCTGTGTTTACAACCTCAAGGCAGCTCCATCCTATAATTATCTGGGTGCCATTAACTGCATGGGAGCAGCTAGCAAGGGGCACATAAAAGATACCACCTGAAGTTAAACATCTTCCCTTTCCAATGATAAAGCAAGATCTCCGGGAGCGTTAAGTCTACCCTGAACTAAACCGGTTTGTGCAAAAGGTCTAGAAGTGTACCTCTAGTGAAAGATAAAAGCTGGATTTTCATTATTTACCGCACATTGTAACATAATTCTTAGCATTAACTAAAAAAATAGGTGGTGGGCAATCTGGCTACAGTAGACAACGTTGTTTAGTCTTCTCCTCACTGCCGTCTCCTGAGGCTGGTGTGATGAGCTCTGATAGACCTGATCAAGGTCCTTGACCAAAAGGTAGTCAAGCCAAGATTTGAGTATCAGTACGTATTTTGGCCCTGGGTTTTCACCCTTTCCATTACACCACTAGCGTCCATCAGAAGGCGATTTTGTGGGCTTCCCTGGTGGCGCAGTGGTTGGGAGTCCGCCTGCTGATGCAGGGGATGCGGGTTCGTGCCCCGGTCCGGGAGGATCCCACATGCCGCGGAGCTGCTGGCCCCGTGAGCCACGGCCGCTGGGCCTGCGCGTCCGGAGCCTGTGCTCCGCAACGGGAGAGGCCACGGCAGTGAGAGGGCCACGTACCACAAAAAAAAAAAAAAAAAAAGAAGGCGATTTTGCCCCCCACCCCAAGGGGACACTTGACAATGCTTGGGGACACTTTTGGTTCACAACCAGGGCGTGCTATTGGCATCTAGTGGGTAGAGGCCAGGCATGCTGCTAAACATCCTACAATGCACAGAACAGTTCCCCCAAATAAAGAATTATCTGGTCCTGAATGTCACTCATGCCTGACACTGAGGTTGAGAAGCCTTACATTACCCCACAGTTGCCACCGTGCAGGCTCCACCTCGAGACAAATAGAGTCGATCAGGGAAGAGGCAGCTGCAGACATGAGGGTCCTCACGAGGGCCTGGGAGTTGCTGGACAGGAATAAGAGAGTCCAACTTCCACCCCAGAGACAGAGAGGTAGACAGAGGTGAGGCGGTAAAAACTCGTATTCGTCAGAAAGGCATCCAAGACTGCTTGGATGTCAACTGCCCTTTCAAAACCCAAGAAGCATTTACAACGCCGCCCAAAGCTCTTGACGGCTCCCTAGCATCATTCTGCACTGCAAGTTAGCAAGAAGAAAGGCCCTGGGTTTTCTGCGGGTTCTTTATTTGTCTAACAGAATATTAAAGACTGACACCCTGCAGAATACAGATCAGAGGCTAATGTGATAAGAGGCTGAACTGACGGTGTCTCTAGAAAATTTAAGACTGAAATGTCAATTGAAAGACAAAAAGAAAGATGGGATCGCTTTTGAAAAATCTCATTGGTAAAGACGTAGAGGGTTTTCCTAACAGAAGTGTTCTGAACTCAAAGCATCTCAGAGGGATTTTGAATTTAAACCAGCTAAACAGCATCAGGGTTTTTGGGGGGTTAGTCAAGTAAAGTTAGAAAGGACCTGTCTGCCACATAAAACTGATGGGAACCGTGCGGCGAAAGCTGCGAAACGCTTGGGAAAGGAGATGGACGGAGCCAGGTGAAGAAGGTGGGAGACAGTTCAGGTCCCCAGAGCACCACTGGCCTGAGTCATCGTCAATCCGATTTTAAAGGAAGCACACATTTATCTGTGTTTTAGGCTTTAGTGGGAAGCCTTGTATAGCAGTTCACATTTTTTCTAATTTTATTGATGGTGAATTCCAGAAAGGGTCTGGAGTCCCGAGAGCTCCAGCTCTTTTCCCACAGTTACATGAGCTGCGTCTGCCGGTGCGGGCTCTGCTGCCAGAGAACCGCAGGGGCCTGGGGGGCCCAGGAAATGCTGAGACTGTAGCCCTGGATCTCCTGCCTTGCTTCCCAGCCTGCTGTCCCCGACTCTGGGAAAGATGCTCCCAGGGAGGGAAGTGGATGAAAGGTGAGTTTGCCTGGTTCTAGTTTGCTAAAGATAGCCCTGGTAGCATCTCAAACGGAAATCCACAGTCAATGAGTCTCTGATTTTCACTACGGAACCTGTGAGGCAATGTAAGACACAGTTCAGTGAGATAATGCAGCTACACTGATCGGTTTTATTTTCATCCCTACTTTAATAAACATACATGTGATCAGCTAGCTCTGAATTATTTAAAATTACAGAAGTCAGAAGAGAGACCTTCTCAAAGTCTGTCAGAAGGATTTTTAATCATCTTTAAGTAAAACTTCAATTTCCCTGAAATTGAAGGGGAATTCTTTTTCCACTTCAAAATTCAGTACAGATTCACTGAAGGGGCTTTCCATCTCCTACCACGAGTAAAAACATGAAATGATTAGTGCAAAAAATACACATGAAATGAATTTAAAGCCCTTACTCTTGAAGGCTAGATTTAAGACACTATTACTTAACATCCCTAAAAAGGTTTACTTTAGTGATAATAGCAAATAGCCTTTATTCAAAACCATTCATCAGTATGATTTAAAATGTCCTAGGCGTCATCCTTTTGAAAATCCATTCACCCACTTCCACCCCAGCAGATGAGACAATAAGGTGCCCACTTGCTTGCCCAGCTCTAGGGCGGGTACTTGTGGGCTGGGGGAACTTGCCTCCCTGCTGCACCGAGCTGTGGGGCAGTCCTAGGTCACAAGGTAGTGGCCAAGAGCTGGGTGGCTTTTGCTGGCTCAGATGTGGCCTGTGGTGTAGCTGTTCATCCAGTGGTCCCACGTACATATAAACACCCGCTCAGGCTTTGTGACAAATTTGCTGAAATGGTGACAGTGGAGATGGATGCTTCAAGAGAGGGTAGGAGGGTAGAAAAGGGAGGTTCTTGAATTTTGGAGATGACAAGCCCTAAACCTAACATTTGTGGACTTCTCTGTTATCACTTGAACAGAAACTCTCTCTCATTTGTTGTTGATGGCACCCTACTAATTAGTTATTATTACCTTTATTTTAGAGAGGAGGAAATTGGGGCTCAGAAAGGTTCACTACCTGCCGAAGGTTAAGAAAATGAGGGAAGGTTAGAAATCAGGGAGCTGCGGTCCCCAATACCTGTGGTCTTCCATTCCGCTAACGTGCCTCCCCACACGCAGGGGGCAGGGACCTGGCTAGACACAGGATAAATTACAGCTGCACAGTTATTAATGGCACCAAGAACGGCAACTGGGTGAGGGAACGGTCCTCACGAAATGTCCCCTTGTAGATAAAGCTCATTATCGTAGAGACTTCCTAATGTCTTAATGGAGGAAACCTGACAGCAGGCTTAGAAGTCTCACCGGATAGGTTATTAATCATAAAGAATCAGCCCAGAGAGTGGTGCGTAAACACTGCTATTTACATGAACAACCAGTTTTAAAAAATGGTCATAACCAAAAACAAAAAACAAATCCTCCACAGTCTGCAGGGTAATGTTCCGTCGGTATTACTTTTGAAGCAAAAAAAAAAAAAAAAAAAGTGCTTCGACTACTAAAATGACTCCCACCCAAGCTGACATTCCGGGGAGGCAGAGTCCAGGGTCATCACCGGAAGGGGTGGAGCAGGCTGCGCCTTTCGCTGACAGGCATGCCTTCCTCAGGGGCCTTTAGCTACGGCAGTGAACACACTAATTGTGTCACTAGTGATCCCGGGACTTTCCACGACAAACGTAAAGATGCTGGTATGAGTGACCTGCTAACACTGTATCTGCATGGAGTTCAATCCAACGTACACTCACTAGCCCCAAGGCGTCGTGCTGGGCGTGAGGCGACGAGGCTGATGCCCGCGAGGTCTGGGTGGGAGGGGCGCAGGGCGCCGTCACCCCGCCCCTCCGACCGGCTCCAGCCCCAGACACCTCCCTCACTGAGCTTCCGCAGGAAACTCCCACGCCTGCCAGCTTGTCCCATCATTCCAGAGACGGCTAAGATCCCCCTGCACGAAGACACCTTCTCTGATGAACAAGAACACGATCTGGAACACGCTTGGCCGAAGCAACGGAGCCACCGTTAGACCCGGCGGGCTTGTTAACAGCATTCCATTTCCGCGCATTGTTTTTCCATTTAGACTGTCAACCGCAGGCTCGCCCAGCCCTCCCTGAGTGCTCCCCATGCTCTGAAAAGTCCCCGCAGCACCCTGGTTAGTGGTACAGACACAGCAGGCACTCAATCAAATATTAATTGCTGTGGTGAGGTTATGTTCTGAAAAGCCGAATTCCTCCTGAGAGGCTAATTCACTGCGCCCTGCCTGTCTGCGGGTAGTGAGGGCTTCCGAGCAAAAGCGAGCTTTGGACGAGAGCTGCTGCGCGGCGGTGGAGATGTTTGTTCCAGGGATGGATGAAATGGCACTCCTGGCATGCTGGATGGGCAGAGTCTTTACATGTAATTTATTCTGCATTTCAATTACTTTGGAAAAAGGCTTCCTAAGGGTTTTGGCCAGAGGTGTGTGTAAGTTATCAGTTCAATGGATTTATTCTTGTTTTGCTAAGGTAGGTAATATTTATTTTTTAAAAAGTCTGAAAACAAAACTGTCTAGTCTGCATTTTCATCTATTCTTGGCGCTGTCTTTTCTGATTAGGGTGTTCGGCGCGCTGCTTTTTATTTCTAGGTCACCCCTGCTTACATTTTACTCTGGATCCCGAGTGCCTACACTGGGCTTCAGAGACCGTCCGTCACCTAACACCCATGATCCTTGAAATCCGATGAGTCCAGCCTCATGGAAAGCCCCAGTGCCCTACACACATCCACCTGTGCCATTCCCACCCTGACCAGATAACGGACAGGGAGATGGAAGCCAAACTGGAGGATAACCGTTTGGAGGCTGCCTGGCCTAGGAAGAAGAGGGCGGTGAAGCTCAAATGCAGTGCCAGTCTTTCGGTGCTCAGAACAGACATGGGGAGGGAGGGCATTTGGGCCTGGAGTGAAGTTACTAGAGGCTCAGCTGCAATGGGCTGCCAGGTCAAGGGGGGCAGGTACAGGCTTTCTGGATGGTGAGCTGAGACCTTAGGGCCACCTTCCCCTATCTCCTATAAAAGGACCCTTCTGAGTGGGAATAAAGGCAGGCGGCCTTTCCTCCAGGTTTGAAGGCTCCTGTACCCACGTCCTAGACTTCAAAGCATCTTAGAGTCAATCGGCTGCAATCCCAGCAGAGCAGAAGAGCAGCGCCACCTGCGCCGCCCAGCTTGCCTGTCTGCAGCCACATCTGATGAGTGCAGCACACTTGCGGCCCAGTGACCGAGGCAGAACCACATGCTTGTAGCCTGAAGTCCAGGAGTCTGCTTTCAGGGGGGCGTGTGGTGCCCTCAGTCAGTGAGAAGCTAGCTGAGCCCGCTTGCCTGCTATCGGCCCACCAGCTTGCTGCCTGTCCTGTCTCTAGAACAACCTCGACCCTGGGGTGGGTTCCTCTGGCCAGGGGAGAGGTCAGAGGCTGGAAGGAAGGCGCTGTTATCCATGAGAGCCAGAAGCAGGGATCTGTGCAGGAGGGCAGCCGCTCAAACAAAGGGAGGCTTGGGAATGGAAGCTTCCAGCCTCACTGTGCTATCACCCAGGACTCCGGAGGCTGCAGAAGCTGAGACGGGGCCGGAGGCTGCCTGGGGCAAGCACAAAGCACCTTGGTTATGGGCCTTGGGTGAGCTTTTGGTGTCCAGGTGTGCTTGGGGGAGCTAGAAGACGCCAGCCGAGCCACAGGGGCCCAGAGGGGCCAGGCTTGGGACTGTGACCGTCCTCAGGAGGGGAAGGCCCTGGAAGAACCCAAATTCTGGTGCCCTGGAGCCTGGTGGCTGAGCCAGCTTTGACACTGTTTAGAAGCATAGAAGGAATAGGATGTTACTGGTATCTGGGTGCCAGGAAGGAATTCATACCTGTTCCTAGAGCAACCTATTTGTTAACCTGAACTATACTTTAAACTTTAACTGGAGCCTCTTTTCTATCTGTGATTTATGAGCCTCCTCCTTCTATCAAATTAAAGCTCTCCACAGATGAAGCAGTTTATCCTCATCTCATCTGCACCTACCTCCTACGCTGGGAAGAGGGGCCAGGAGTGAGGGAGGGACGTGTGAAGACAGAGACTACAGAGCACACAGAGCTTCCCATTTCTCTAAAACCCCACTTAAGTCCACCCATCTACCTATCCTCCTGCCATTCACCCACCAGTCACCACAACCAGCCCACTCTGATTCCTGAACGCACGTAGAAACGGCTCTGCAGTGCCGGACGCGGCGGCAGCCAGCTCTCCCCTCCCCAGGTGCCGAGGTGGGCTTTTTTTCCCCTTCAGGCTAAATAGGATTTCTTTCTTCCAGCACAGGTCAGGTGACTTCTTAGTGATCTTTATGGAAAGAACCCGAGAGAAGGAAAATATCTTTTTAATCCCATTTTCCTTCTCACCTGGCACTGAGCTGTTGCTATAGCAACATGTTACCTGCTCCCAGGACATCTCCGTGTCCCTGCGAAGGTAATGGAGCGCTGCTCTTTCACTCAGAGAAGGGACCGCTGTTCACTGACCAGTTTTCCCTGGGTGTCTAAATTCCTCGGCTCTGTACGACTTGCTTCATCTATGGTTTCCTGTGGCTAAAACCTAAAATTCACATCGAAACTTCCAACAGTATAATCCTGCAAACCTTTCAGATCTGAACTCAGTAGAAATGAACTTACATTTTGTTTTCAATAAGAATAACTTCTATGCATTGGCTTAAGTTTAGAAAAGGCCTCTGTAAGGAACACAATTTTGGGAAAAATCTTCCATACTCCTCCGCCATCCCTTCCTTCCTTTCACGTGTGTGTGTGCGTGTGTGTGTGCGTGTGTGTGTGTGTGTGTGTATATATATATATATATATATACATATATATATAATGAAATATTTTTAATACACAGAAAATACAGAGCCTAAGGTAATAAGCACTCATGGACCCACCTCTCAGCCTTAACAAATGCAGATTTGCTGACGGGGGTGGGGGGGGTGGGGCATTTATGCTTCAAATTTGTAAGAAGTAAAAAGTCACAGAGGTAGAGATAGCATCTATTTTGAGGATCATGTATTTCTCCATCCACGTCTTGGCACTTTGGTTACACATTTATGGGCAAGACGTTTTTTGGTCAGCTTTCTCCTAATTGGGGGGTGGCACCTAGGCATCTCTGGCTGTAGAGGTGTCCCTGGACATCTTGGCAGCTAAGAGCCCCAGGACCATTAGCTGTTCCTAGATCCTTTTGTCTATTTGCCTGACAATCCTTATAAGCTGGAGTCCAAGTTCATCTTCCCAAATGAATGGACATTATTTTAAAATAAAAGCTTTCAAAGCAGAGGACGATTCTGGGCCTCATGCAATTCAGGAAGCCCAGTGTTTTCTCCCCAAGGTCACACTAAAAACGTGGTGGGTCTGAGATCTTGTCTGTTCAAAATAAAGTGAAACAGGGTCAACATAGAGAGGATAGTTGTCATCCTGGGGTGGACGGCTCACTTACAAGCATTATGAATGAGGCTATCAGGGCTCAGGTAAGAGCATTATCTTGGATAAATGCTTTGTGGTTATTGATCTGGACCAACCTGACAGAAAAGAAGCTCCATGTATTATTGCTACAATTACTTGATTTATACTTGCAGTTTAGAATTTGTATGCTTAGGAGCGGCTGGGCCCGTGAGCCATGGCCGCTGAGCCTGCACGTCCGGAGCCTGTGCTCCGCAACGGGAGAGGCCACAACAGTGAGAGGCCTGCGTACCGCAAAACAAAAAAAAAAACCCTAGAATTTGTATGCTTAGTCAATTCTGTCAATATCAAAAAGTTAACACCCTCGTTTCAAAACCTGACATTTGGATTTTGTCCCAAGATTTAGTGTGTCCTCTAAGCAAAATAACTGTCAATCTGAGTCATTTGCCTTCAAAGAAAACTTGAAACACAAGTGATCAGGGAGAAAGCCAACCAACCAAACATAAAAAGATGCAAATCAGGTGTCAAGGTTTATAAACATAAAAGACTTTTTCATCTATCCTTATATATTCTATCACTGCTCATCAGGTGCCCCACAGAAAGCGTAGTTTATCAGAAGGACGTAACTCAGAAAACATTCTGGGCTGGGATATGCGCGATGGCCAGCACTTGACAAGGAGTCTTATATTCACGTTCTATAGAAATCTATATTGAAGCGAAAATTTTAAAAGCTGACCCATAAGCACACGCAGTGAAGAGGGCAACCAAGTAAAACCACTCTGGGTGTTGTTGAAAACTGTTGTCTGGACCTCAGAGAAGAGGTCAGAACCTACAAGAGAGATTTATCCTTCCAGAGGCCATAGGTGAGGTCTTGGGGCGGGGCAGAGGCAGGGTGCACTGGTTGTATTTCCAAAACCAATGGTACTTTATAGTTTACAAAGCCATTCAGGCCTATTCTTTCATCTTACATGGACAGGTACAGGGAATCAAAGAATAAGTGCAGAAAAAAGAGACTCGGGGAATGGAAGGTCCTTGGTGGGCCCTGGTATCTTCTTTGTAAATACACTGCTCCTCTCCCACACCCTGGAGACTGTTTCTGTTACACAGCCAAGGGTGAGGGCTCCCACCTGTGCTTCCATTTCTTATCCTTCCTACAGGGTCTTATAGCTTCAGTTCTCAAGAGGTAAGAGAAGACCTTCAGAGAGCATCATCTTGTGTCAGTCCCTCTTGATTTTGCTCCAAGCATGGAATGAAGCTCCCTATGTGGCTCGATTAGCACAGACAGAGCACAGAGGAAGCTTTCTTTCCCTCATCACTCGTCTTGAAGGCAAGACAGCCTCCGGATGCCACCTGCTCGCGGTCCCTCACAGGGAACCTGTTACCCACACTGCCCTGAGGCTGCTGGACCACTCATCATTAAATGGCCAGTGATCTATGCTGTGGCAGGACATAGAAGATATTCTGGCCAGAATTCTGGTCTCAGGAATATAAGTAAGATAATTCCAAGAGGAGGAGGCAGTTAACAGTGGTCATGTACAACGGACAAATGATAAATGTAGGAGGGGAAGTGGTGGGCCGTGTACAAGCTGAGGTGGGCAGGGAGCTGAAGACCCAGTGACACCAGGTGGCTCATGGGCAAGGTTTAGAGAGTAAGGGGACTGCTCTGGTTCTGACAGATCTCTTGGACAGTTCACATGGAGCCCTCAAAATAATTCTCTTCATCTTGGAGAAAAATGGTGCCACCTTCAAATATTTTGAAATGCATTGGTAAGTTTCACATATTCTTAAGTACTTCCAGTGTCTTATTTAAAAATTAAACTTTTTTCTGAGGACTTAACTCATGAATAAATCGAAATCATAAACATAGTGAACTTTACATTTTCTTAAAAGTTTCAGTACTATTTACAAACTATGGGTTCAACTTGCTATCCCAAGTCTAAATCAATTACTTAGGTGTTTGAACCTAAGTCACAAAGCTGATCTCAATTAACCATATTCCTTTAAATATTACAATTTTGTGAAGTTCCAAATACATATAGGTTCGTTAACATAAAGTATTAGTTCTACGGTTTTGATTCTCTTAAGCATTTCTCTACTTAATTCTAAATCTTTCCAAAGGTGAAAAATGTCTAGCTACTAAGGAAACGATTGCATCAACCCACACAGTTATTTTAGGTTATGCTCCCATATAATTTTGGGGATGGTCAGCTTGCTTGAGGTTACATTATAAACAGAAATTTTAGCTGGAGCATCGACTAGATTCTTCGTGGCGACCCATGTGGGACCAACTGAATCCTATTTATAGTTGTCATGGTGATGTTTCCAACTCAAAGGAGGTGGTCATGGAGTTCTTGACCTTAGATCCAAGATACACACACACACACACACACACACACACATATATGCTATATATTATATATAATGTTTCCACCCAGTTGGCTAAATCACTTGACAGAATTTTGCACTATTGTGTTCTTAAGATGTAAATATATTTCTATCTCAAGATCTTTAGACTTAATAAAATCGTGTATCTGTCATATTTTTTATGGGACCATGAACATTTTTCAGATATTAAAAAGTGTCTAATTAAATTTTGATATTGCTCATGACTTTGATAATTCAGTAACAAATTCTAAGTTCATTCATTTGATGAGTGTTAAAAAAAAATAGAAAAAAAAAAAAAATAGAATCGTCAATTCCTTAGGGTCAGTGAGGGCTTGAACTGTGAACTAGCAACTAGTACTGAGTCCTGGTTAAGAGTGAGAGCTCTGGGGTCAGTCTGTCTGGGCTTAAAATCCTGGCTCCACTTCTTTCTTACTCTTAAGCATTTTACTATAGAAATTCTCATACGCTCTGTGTGTGTGTGTGTGTGTGTGTGTGTGTGTGTGTGTGTGTGTGTGAGATTCCTTACTCTTAACCATTATGCTATAGAAATTCTCATAAACTGTGCGTGTGTGTGTGAATGCATGTGCGTGTGTGCTACAGTACCAGTTATTTAATCAAACACTACTGTAGGTGTTGCTGTGCAGGTATTTTATAGATGGGGTTAAGAGCTACAATCAGTTGACTTTAAGTAAAGGGCATTCTCTCAATAATATGGGTATAATATGGTGGAACCACATCCAGTTGAAAGACATTAATTGAAGTTTCCTGGGAAGAAGAAAGTCTGCCTTAAGGCTGTAACACTGGCTCATGCCAAGTTTCCATCCTGCTGGCCTGCTCTACAGAATTCAGACTTGTAGTCCCCACAGCCATGTAGGCGAATCCCTTAAAATAAAGAGAACCCTGGAGAACCCTGACTAATACACAGTGGTTTCCTTTTTCCTTTATTTTCTTCCCTCCCTCCCTTCCTCCTTCCTTCCTTCCTTCCTTTTCTTCTTTCTCCCAAGTCCCAAAGAGCAAACTTCAGGAATATCTTTTCTGGGAACACTAGTAGCTGCAACACGTAATATTAGCAATGAAAATTCATTAACTTAGAAATTGGTAGTTGAGTTCGACTTTGGAGAGAAAGATTAATCTCTTATTTTCTATTTATCGAAGTGAAGAACTAAAAGTGTGTTACCCTTCTTTGCTGTAATGTATAATAAAAGTGTTCCTTTAGTGTCCACAATGCTAATTCTGACTTCTTGAGAGCATGGCCTTTGTCAGTTTGGTTCAGTCCTACATGTTCTAAGCGCCTAGCGTGATGCCCAGCACATAGCGGACACTCGATTATTTGTTGAATGAATAACTTGCTATTTACATCTGCCCAATAACTGCCACCTAATGAGTAGACAAGTTTCGACTGAAAAATTCCTACTCGTCCTCCTTATAGAGGCCCACGTGTGTAGGCACAGTTCTGCTGAGTGAGTCACATCAGGTCCCTTACAGAAGCTCTAGAAATATTAGGTGAAGAGAAATAGATAAACACATGGAATTTAACACATAGCAACGTACAACAGAGACACAAACACTGAACGTTTTTCTAGTTTGGCAATGTGTGTTCCTAGTTTCTTTCAACATTAATATTTCAGAAACATTTTCTAAGGAAAACATTGACCTCTAGGGGAAGTGAAAGCCTCCTCCGTTCTCCCACTTCATCAGCTTTAATCCTGACTGAATAGGAACAGGGTCAAAGGCAAGACATTATACCTCCCCAAAAGAAAAAACATTTGGGTTTGAGCACACCGACCTAGACCTGCCTCGTAAGGTGGTCAAAGAGTAAAGGATGTGGGGTGCACGTGTGTGACCCTTTATTAACACCAATTCTCAAGGCATCTCCGCTGAACACAGAACTCTAATAATTTCTACCAAAAATGTCAAAGGAATCAACAATGTTAGTATTCAAATAGGATTCATCACGTCTAATTGCCCTTTGATGACACAACTGTATTCTTAAAGGGTGCATGGGTTTCACACAAATGATTCAAGATTCACGTTTATCTACACAGAGTGTCCAGAACAATGAAATGGGGCTATAATGATTGCCAAATGTAGGTATGGACTGATGGATGGATGGATGAATTAACGAATGCTCTGTAATCTAAGGGCTGAAGATGAATTACATAAAGCCCCCCAAAGGGCAGAGGGCACAATCAAGGAATATAAAAATCTACTGGTAGGTACAAATTGTTTCTAGAGGAGAGATAGGTTCTGAAAATACAGAGATTGAAAACCACCAACTCCATATGTGCTTTATCATACTATTTAAACCTGCATGATGAGGGAGCTAACGCTTTGTAGACAACCTCATACAAAGGTGTTTTTTTTTAAAAAGACAGTCTTCTTTTGTCCTTCCTTTGTAGCTATTTGGAAAGAGAATGATAATAATCAAAAGACCTGCAAAAAAAGCGATTTGGCATCTCAAAGGTTGCAGGCTATTGTGTGACACACGCTGGATATCATGAAGAAAATGACTACCTTCTGAATTACTTGGGATGCTCGAAACTCCGGAGAGGAAAACAGAATCCCACTGTCTGTTATAAGAATGCTGAGAAGAAAGAGAGAAATTTAGCTTTCAGACATTCAGATGTCCTTTGCTTAAATAGGGCAGACCCCTTTAAGGAAAGCTTTGGGGACAGAACAGAAATAAATCTCAGGGCAGCTGTTTTTCTATCTGAAGAAGGTTGGGTGTCTCTTACGCCACTTACAGATTTTAAAAACATGTTGTCATTCTTTAATCATGGTCATTATTGGAGAATACGATCGAAATTTTCATTATTAAGTAGAAGGAATTGTCAAGCACTTTCATCGGGCGGCTGGTGTGCCCGAAGCGACCAGTCACCAGCACAGCGGATGCGAACCTGGGAGCGCGTTATCCCCGTGCCAGGACCCCGGCCGGGAAGGAGGCGGTGGTCTGTCCACCTCCTACTGGCTCCCTATCTCCTAAAATGTCTGCACGCTGTTTACTGCAGAGCCAGTGCTTAGACCAATGCTCAGTAATGTGAAAACATCAATCATTTCCCTCCTCTATTGAAATGAAGTAGGATTACTCTTGAGACACTAACTCCATGTCTGCCGGACTCTGCACTGTCTGTAGTGCGGTAGGCAGTGTGCAGGAAAGCTCGTCAAAGGAGAAAGGCTGCCAGAAATTCACAAATTGGGGGGAAAGGATGGAACACAGGGTTAGTATGACTCACAGGGTCACACAGGGTTAGTGCTTAGGTCTAAACCTTACAATCACCAAAAGCCGTTGTGGTGTCTTTTTAAAGCTACGGTAAAGATCATTATTTGGATAACCTCAACCCCCTGCATCCATCTGAAGCAGGGTCAGGGTTGAAAACAAGAACCACCACCGACAGGCCCAGGAGCGAGGCGGCTGAGCTTTCTAGAGCTGGCAAGCACCTCCCTCGCTCAGATAGTGTCGCCTGCAAGGCAGGGCCCTGGTAGGGGCCTGGGACCAAGGGAGGCTACTTCCAGATGTGAGGCGTCTGCTCCCTCCCCGGTGACTGGTGCACCACAGTTAAGATTTCTGCCTGGGTTAATTACACTGGAACCCCAATGACAGTAGCTGTGTCTGTGAAGTTCTCTTCCTGCCAGTCTCCAAACTACAGGAAATGCCAAATTCTCTCTCCCAATCACGAGAACATTCTCAGAAATGTACTTGAGGTGACTATTAATTCTAGCATATAGTGTTTGGTTTTAATTTTCTTTTGTTTGTTTTTTTGGAGAAGATCCAAACTATGCCCTTGTTGGAATAAATGAGGGGTCTGACTACAAATACAGCTGACAGTTCTTACTGGTGGAGGCCAGGGTGCTGGTTCTAAGCGAAGTTGTGCTTAGGAAGGAATTTCCTGAACACCTGATCTGTTTATAGAAATGCCTGGAACTTCCGGCCTGCAGGGCACAGGGACGGCTTGATCCCGGTCTCTCAGAGTTCCATGCTTGCCTGTCCTGGAACTCCCTCACAAAGAAGATTTTTTCTCCAATTTTCTCACTTCTGTTTGGAACTTTCTACTTATAATAGGTAGATTTCTTCAGGGTTCTAGGAAACCAGCTAATGTGGCACCTTTGTCTGCAATTACAATGGTTACGGTTAGTTTTATCTTTGCCTCCTTCCCCTCTGCAGCTAGCTGAACAAGGGCTTTCAGTGACTTACCCCCTAATGGGAGGTTTCAGGTGCAGAATTGGGTCAGCAGAAATAATTACACTGAAAGCAGGTTTCTCAGTGCTACTGACACTATTCTGTTTAGACAGGAGAATGGCCGTTGACTTCTTGTGAGGGACACATGTATCCACCAAATCACATACCCCTCTTTCCTCAATTCAACCACTCACCCACCCAGTCTTCCAGCTTTTACTGTGTGCCCGTCAGGTGTAGCAGGCACGGCAGGAACTGCAGGAGTGAGTGCGAGCAACAATCGATTCTGTCCTCAAGAAATTTTCCGCTCACATTGGAAGACGGATTTGAAGGTCATATAACCGAAGTTTACGATAGAACTGTGATCTGTGCTATTTTATGAAATTACAGGGGTTGCAATGAAAGAATTACTTACGTCCGGGTGAGGAGGGCTTTATGGGCACTGTGTGTTTATAGGCGAGAGGGACTCCGACCAAGATTTTGAAGAATGAGTTATCCATTATTTGAGAATAATGGGAAAAGGTGGTGCAACCCCCCCCCCCACCCCCCACCGGGTGGTCACAGGCCCGACGAGATGTTTAGATTCACAAGGTTATAATAGGCTACACTTGGCACTGGATTCACTTAGAAGGATATAGGACAGGAAACAGCATGCTAGCAGGGAGCGTCAGAGAACATTTCTTCGAACCCCAGTGACCCCTCAGGTTTGGGGAACAGGATCAGGATGGTGAGTGAGGTCAAGAACCTGGATAGAAGCTCTAAGTCCCAAGTGTGTTGGTAAGAGTTCCATGGACATAACTTCAAGCTATAGAATGTGTAACTTCTACCTCAAAGAGCATGACTTCCAGGGAAGTCCACAGCCTATGGCTTCTCCCCTGGGCATTTATGGCTCATTCACAGTCTCAAGCTGTCACGATGCAATGTGCCAATCAGGGGTCATTTTTTATCATCGGCACTTGCTGACTATTAACTCAATAAACATTCCGTCTTCGTCAGGTCTCTCAGGAGCAGAACCGAAGGTCAAATTTGTCCTCAGAGAAGGAGAAAGAGTTTTGCTGACCAGTGGCTCAGAGGAAGGAGCAGTCTATGCCGAGGTCTGGGAGTCTGAAAGAACACGGGGAGATGCAGAGCTGGAAATGGTCCAATGTGAGTTAAGTACAAGGTATTGCAGAAGATGAGAGGAAGGGTAAAGGGGAGAAGGGGTGGGAGATGGGGCCACCAGAGGGGAGAGGGCCCAGAAAACAGACTAGACCATACCCAGGGGCTTAGATGTTTAGCCTATCAGGAACCATTGCATGGGATGTGTTGTGATCCCATGTGTATGGCAGTGATATAAAGGGTTGAAGAGTGAGGAGCACACTGTGGGAGGAAGAGAATAGGTTGTTACAGAAGTTCAGGCAAAGGATAGGGGGATCCTGAGTTAACAGGAAAGGGGATGGAGATAAGGAACATTTACTAGCTGGAATCAATCAGCAATCAGTCAGCGACTGGGGATAAGAGTCTGGAATATGCCTATGGATCATCACACGTGCCCCCCACTGCAGAGAACTGAGATAAGAGGAGGGAGAGCAGGTTTGCATGTGGGTGATGGAAGAGGTGGAAAAATGAGTTCAAATATGGATATTTTGCATTTGATGTGCTTATGAGAATTCCAAGGGGAGATACCCAGCAGGCAATGTAAAGTATTACCCTGAGGCTCGAGACTGGTCTCTCTAGAGACAGACTTGGGGTACATCAACCGTAGACGGGGCTCAGAATCAAAGAGATAAATGAGACGGTCCAAAGGAGGACTTGATCTCAGAAGAGGGAAGGACCAGAGACAGTCCCCTTGCAAACACCGGAAGTTTAAGGGAGGGTAGTAGACGGGTTTGGGATGTAGTCTGTGAAGATGCAATTGAAAGGGGGCAAAGGACAGGTAAATGAGAAGGGTACCATGGAGGCTGGGGTAGGAAGAGCTGTCACCAGCATCAAGGCTGCAGTGAGGTGGGCACACCTACAGTAAGGACCTAACCATTTTCTTCATCTTTGCACGACAGTTGCACCCATAGTATAATCGAAGGCTAGTCTATCTAGAGGGATCAGATCAAAAGTGAGCCTGAAGTGATTTATATTTCACCATTTACCTATACAGCATTCGTTTAATTCTAATCACAATGTCTGGTGACAAAGATCCAATTTCCAGCTCTCTCTGGTTTGTAAGCTGGCGTTTTTTTCTGCAGAGATACCACAGGGGGAGGTATGTCAGGGCCTGATTTGGTATTCAGTTAATATTGTAGCACATGCTCTTCCATTACCTAGAAGCTAATGACTATCTAAATTGGTTCTACGGCCCAAAGCAAAGATAAGGTGGTTAGTGTGTTTGACCAGTCATTAAGGTGTGTCTTTCTGGAAAAATATCCTCTCAAGTGAAATGGCACCATGATGTTCTATCAGCAGTAGAGCTAACTCTTATTAAAAGGTCTACTTTGAATGTCTCCCCAGGGTAATCATATAAAAAGAGAATCAAAATTTAATATGTCATTAGTAGAGGCTGACTTGCTGAAAAATAAGCTGAATTAGTTGAGAACTGCTGCTAAAACATTCTGTAGCTGGCAAATATTACTCTGACTCTCTAGAGAATGGTAGCAATAAAACACGTAGAATATGTTTTGCACCCCAAAGTTGGCATAATCAATGATTTTGGCAAAGTTGAAATAATCAATGATTTTTGTTCCAAACCAGCTTAATATCTCTTGTACCCATAGACTCTAGCCTGAGGCGGGTAATATCTTCTCTTGCTTCAGAATTCCTTTTTTTTTTTTTTGCGATACGCGGGCCTCTCACTGTTGTGGCCTCTCCCGTTGCGGAGCACAGGCTCCGGACGCACAGGCTCAGCGGCCATGGCTCACGGGCCCCTCCCCTCCGCGGCATGTGGGATCTTTCCGGACCGGGGCACGAACCCGTGTCCTGTGCATCGGCAGGAGGACTCTCAACCACTGCGCCACCAGGGAAGCCCCTCAGAATTCGTTTTCTCAGTTTGTCTGCTTGTTAGGTGGAGCACTTGATATAAACAAGGGGATACACAGATGTTAGAAGTCGTGTGTAGGGTACGTGACAATAGAAGTACCAGGAAAGGCATAGAGATAAGTACTTATCTAAATACTACACAAATTAAAAAGATGCCTAGGTACAGTTAGGCATCGAAAAATACAAACACATGGAGGCTAAACAATTCACTACTAAATAACCAAGAGATCACTGAAGAAATCAAAGAGGAAATCAAAAAAAAATACCTAGAAACAAATGACAATGAAAACACGACGACCCAAAACCCATGGGATGCAGCAAAAGCAGTTCTAAGGGAAGTTTATAGCAATACAATCCTACCTCAAGAAACAAGAATCATCTCAATAAACAACCTAACCTTACACCTAAAGCAATTAGAGAAAGAAGAACCCAAAAAAACCCCAAAGTTAGCAGAAGGAAAGAAATGACAAAGATCAGATCAGAAATAAATGAAAAAGGAATGAAAGAAACAATAGCAAAGATCAATAAAACTAAAAGCTCGTTCTTTGAGAAGATAAACAAAATTGATAAACCATTAGCCAGACTCAACAAGAAAAAAAGGGAGAAGACTCATATCAACAGAATTAGAAATGAAAAGGAAGCAGTAACAACTGACACGGCAGAAATACAAAGGATCATGAGAGATTAGTACAAGCAGCTATCTGCCAATAAATTGGACAACCTGGAAGAAATGGACGAATCTTAGAAAATCACAACCTTCCGAGACTGAACCAGGAAGAAATAGAAAATATAAACAGACCAATCACAAGCACTGAAATTGAAACTGTGGTTAAAAATCTTCCAACAAACAAAAGCCCAGGACCAGATGGCTTCACAGGCAAATTCTATCAAACACTTAGAGAAGAGCTAACACCTATCCTTCTCAAACTCTTCCAAAATATAGCAGAGGGAGGAACACTCCCAAACTCATTCTATGAGGCCACCATCACCCTGATACCAAAACCAGACAAAGATGTCACAGAAAAAGAAAACTACAGGTCAGTATCTCTGATGAACATAGATGCAAAAATCCTCAACAAAATACTAGCAAACAGAATCCAACAGCACATTAAAAGGATCATACATCATGATCAAGTGGGGTTTATCCCAGGAATGCAAGGATTCTTCAATATATGCAAATCAATCAATGTGATACACCATATTAAAAAACTGAAGGATAAAAACCATATGATAATCTCAATAGATGCAGAAAAAGCTCTTGACAAAATTCAACACCCATTTATGATAAAAACCCTCCAGAAAGTAGGCATAGAGGGAAACTACCTCAACATAATAAAGGCCATATATGACAAACCCACAGCCAACATCATTCTCAATGGTGGAAAATTGAAACCATTTCATCTAAGATCAGGAACAAGACAAGGTTGCCCACTCTCACCACTATTATTCAGCATAGTTTTGGAAGTTTTAGCCACAGCAATCAGAGAAGAAAAAGAAATAAAAGGAATCCAAATCAGAAAAGAAGAAGTAAAACTGTCACTCTTTGCAGATGACATGATACTATACATAGAGAATGCTAAAGATGCTATCAGAAAACTACTAGAGCCTAATCAATGAATTTGGTAGAGTAGTAGGATACAAAATTAACACACAGAAATCTCTTGCATTCCTATACACTAATGATGAAAAATCTGAAAGAGAAATTAAGAAAACACTCCCATTTACCATTGCAGCAAAAAGAATAAAATGCCTAGGAATAAACCTACCTAAGGAGACAAAAGACCTGTATGCAGAAAACTACGACACTGATGAAAGAAATTAAAGATGATACAAACAGATGGAGAGATATACCATGTTCTTGGATTGGAAGAATGAACATTGTGAAAATGACTCTACTACCCAAATCAATCTACAGAATCAATGCAATCCCTAGCAAACTACCACTGGCATTTTTCACAGAACTAGAACAGAAAATTTCACAATCTGTATGGAAACACAAAAGACCCCGAATAGCCAAAGCAATCTTGAGAAAGAAAAACAGAGCTGGAGGAATCAGGCTCCCTGACTTCAGACTATTCTACAAAGCTACAGTAAGGTACTGGCACAGAAACAGATATATAGATTAATGGCATAGGATAGAAAGCCCAGAGATAAACCCACACACATGTGGTCACCTTATCTTTGATAAAGGAGGCAAGAGTATACAATGGAGAAAAGACAGTCTCTTCAATAAGTGGTGAACTGGACAGCTACATGTACAAGAATGAAATTAGAACAATTGCTAATACCATACACAAAAATTAACTCAAAATGGATTAAAGACCTAAATTTAAGGCCAGACACTATAAAACTCTTAGAGGAAAACATAGGCTGAACACTCTACGACATAAATCACAGCAAGATCCTTTTTGACCCACCTCCTAGAGAAATAGAAATAAAACCAAAAATAAACAAATGGGACCTAATGAAACTTCAATTAACTTCAATTAAAGCTTTCACAAAGCGAAGGAAACCATAAACAAGATGCAAAGACAACCCCCAGAATGGGAGAAAATATTTTCAAATGAAGCAACTGACAAAGGATTAATCTCCAAAATTTACAAGCAGCTCATGCAGCTCAATATCAAAAAACAAACAGCTCAATCCAAAAATGGGCAGAAGACCTAAACAGACATTTCTCCAAAGAAGATATACAGATTGCCAACAAACACATGAAAGGATGTTCAACATCATTAATCATTAAAGAACTGCAAATCAAAGCTAGAATGAGGTATCTCCTCAAACTGGTCAGAATGGCCATCATCAAAAAATATACAAAGAGCAAATGCTGGAGAGGGTGTGGAGAAAAGGGAACCCTCTTACACTTTTGGTGGGAATGTAAATTGATACAGCCACTGTGGAGAACAGTATGGACGTTCCTTAAAAGCCTAAAAATAGAAGTACCATACGACCCAGCAATCCCACTACTGGGCATATACCCTGAGAAAACCGTAATTCAAGAAGAGTCATGTATCACAATGTTCGTTGCAGCACTATTTACAATAGCCAGGACATGGAAGCAACCTAAGTGTCCATCGACAGATGAATGGATAAAGAAGATGTGGCACATATATACAATGGAATATTACTCAGCCATAAAAAGAAACGAAATTGAGTTATTTGTAGTGAGGTGGATGGACCTAGAGTCTGTCATACAGAGTGAAGTCAGAAAGTGAAACACATATGTATGCTAACACATATATATGGAATCTAAAAAAAAAAAAAAGGTTCTAATGAACCTAGGGGCAGGACAGGAATAAAGTCACAGATGTGGAGAGAGGTCTTGGGGACATGGGGAGGGGGAAGGGTGGGCTTGGACGAGGTGGGTGAGCATTGACATATATGCACTACCAAATGTAAAATAGATAGCTAGTGGGAAACAGCTGCATGGCACAGGGAGATCAGCTCGGTGCTTTGCGACCACCTGTAGGGTTGGGAGGGAGAGAGTGGGAGGGAGACGCAGGAGGGAGGGGATATGGGGATATATATATACATATAGCTGATTTACTTTGTTATACAGCAGAAACTAGCACAACCCTGTAAAACAATTATACTCCAATAAAGATGTTTAAAAAAACCCTCCAAAACCATCACAGACAGAGCGACGGGTTCAGTGAAGGTAAAGTGTACAGTTATTCAGGTGTCACAGTTGAACATGGTTGATCCAGGTAATTGTTTCCTTGTTGAAATGCTTGTCTTCACTGCAGAGTCTAAGACAGAATTTTAAATAACCCCTGGGAAGGGATGGAGGGAGGGAATCGGGTCTGGAGAAGAGAGTCAGAGAATATACTGCTCTGTGGGCACCGAATCCACCCGCAGTGGTGAGCAGCCATCCATCTTTACCTGCGTTGTTCTGAGCTAGGTCTGTCCTCTACTTCACTGAGAACCTTCTGCTCCAACAGGAATAACAGGGGTTAATCAGAAGGGTGGTGTGAGATGGGGAAGGGAAGGTGGCAGGGATCAAAAAAAAAAAAAAAAAACCTCTCGTCCACTTGTGACCTCCTGCAGCTGGGGCAGTTCTTGTTTATGAGGGACGGTTCCCTCCAGTGCACGGTACTCTTCGGAGCAGCAGACACCTGCAGAATTTGCAGCAAGTAGCAGACATCTCAGAAATAGCAAAGTCCTAACCACTTGGTTAGCAAAACAGAGAGACAAGTTTTCACCCTCCTTTTAAACTGAGGAAGTCGTAAATAACTTAGCACATTTATAGTTTCCCCTTTACAATTTTTTTAAGGCTCATTTTGGAAATTGTGTATCACCGTGAACATGGTCTGCAATGCGACGTGACCATAAGGCAGTGTTCCATTCCCTCTAAGCTTCCTGTGACGAGAATCTGAATGCACGAGGCAGATAAAGACGCTCCTTCCCTACTTGCTGTTGTCAAAACTACCCACCGAGGCCACGGGCGGGAGAAGACCGCGGAGGCGTGTGGCCTCTTCCCAGCTTCCTTCCTCGCATTAGATTTTGATGGTGGAACAAAGTTCAAGGATCTGTGACCTGAAATAATTCCAAAGCTCTGGCCTTTTAGCCTTCATTGTTGGGGTCAGGAGGCCGTTGTTGACAGAGAATAATTCAGGGTGGAGACAGGTCAAAGGACCTGTTCAAATGGTTTTAGGCCAGAATCCTTCCCAAGTCTCACCATGTCTTCTAGAATAGCTTTTTTGACATCCTTGTTTCTGCACATTTCTTCAAAGGAGACTTCAAAGCCTCTCTTCTGGGCCCAGGGGCCTAGCATCTCAATGTCTGGTACCACAATTACTATGAGAAATGCCCGCAAGTTCTCTCCATGGACGAACACCTGAGCGACAGGTTCACTTCACTGGTAGATGTTTTCTATCTTCTCCAGAGCTATGTACTCTCCTTGCGCCACTTTAAAGATGTGCTTTTTCCTGTTGATGATCTTCAAGGTGCCATTTGATAACCACTTTCCAATGTCCCCTGTGTGCAACCAGCCATCTTTATCCAGAGCTTCTGCTGTGTTTTCTGGGTCCTTTAAGTAGTCTTGAAATACACTAGCCCCTTGCACACATACCTTGCCTGCGCCCTTGGCAGCCATGTAATTCATTTCTTCCACATCGACAAGCTTTACAATGTTGCAAGGCATTCGGGCACCAATATGGCCTGTGGTCCAGTCCCCAGGCACAGTCAGGCAGCCCGGCGGTGCACTCAGTCTGTCCGTAGCCTTCGTAGAACTGGCAGCCCAGTGAGGCTCTCAGGAAGGTCAGCACGGTGGCAGACACGGGCGCCGCTCCTGTGATCATCAGCCTCACTTTTCGACTCATTTTATGGATGGTCAACTTGTCCCACAGGTTGTTGTTTCTAATGATGCCACCGCGAAGCTTGGCTTCTTTCCTCTTGGAGGCAAAGTCCAACAGCCATCGCTCCAGGTACAGTGCTCCAGGCAGCAGTACCATTGACACCAACATGCTGTTTGCCTGAGGAAAAGGTCAGTCAAACATCCAGTTCAGCAGTCTGGGGACCACAGGGAAGATGGTGGGTTGAAATGCCTTGAGATCATCCGTAAGCAACCTGATATCTCCTTGGAAAAATCCTATTTTAGCTCCATGACACAGCATCACACACTCTACAACTTTTTCAAACACGTGGGCGAGAGGCAAGAAAGAGATCAAAGTATCATCTGAGGAAGTAATGAATGTACTCTGTCCTTTTCACAAATGCTGAACGTTCGCTGACTGCATTTCGATGGGTGATCAGTGCTCCTTTGGGGTTGCCTGTAGTTCCACTTGTGAAGCAAATTACTGCAACATCTTCAGGTGCTGGAGGCTTGGGCTTCCGTCTGTGGGCTCTTCCCAGGTCCTCCATCGCCTTCATGCGATGATCTCCACCCCACACTTCTTGCCTCGTTCCGACCCATCACTGCCGTAGGAGTCCATGAGAACAATAGTTTTAAGGCATGCTGTTAATTTATTTTCTACAGCTTCTAATAAGAGGCTGGCCTTCTCTGGCTTGCCCACAAAAACCAGAGAGAGTTCAGCTTTGTTGATGATGAAGGTGACTGCTTCAGTTCCGAGGGTATCGTAGAGGGGAACGATCACCATCGAATAAGTAAAGCATCCCTGTTCAATGATCACCCACTTAGGTCTGTTCTGAGAAAAGAGGCTGATGAACTGATCTGGGGCTACCTTGAAGCCCTTGTGGATCAGCGCCGAGCCCACACACTCTGACATTTCTGCAACCTGTTTGAAAGCCATTCATAGGGTTGGTCTGGTTTCAGAGAGCCTAAATAAGGGCCATTATTTGACACCTGCATGCCCCTCTGGAAGCCTTCATATAACATTCTGATGTCATCGTAGAAATATACCGAGGGCTTGTCACTGTCCAGGAGCACGGATCTCCGGGCACCGTCACTGCCTGCCACCTCCACTGACTGCATGGCCAGGTCGCATGGTGGCTTCAGGGCCTGCAGTTGCATGGCGTACCAGAAGGTGGTGAGCGCCACGAACGCACCGAAGCCCATGAGTGTGTTGGTTGGAAGGATGCACACGTACTGCCAGAAGTCAACCATCTCTGGCATCCGAAAGTACTGGAACAGCTCATGGTCTCGCATCGTCCTGGGTTGGTGGCACCCTATGCCGATATCTTAGAAGGGCGTCACAAGTCTTCTCATTAAATGAAAGTTCCAGACTCCACGGCTGGGGATTCCATTTTGTGACTCGTGGAGAAGTAGGAATCCAGTCTCAAACCTCTTTTCTACTTTCTTTCTTCCAAACGCCTCTCTAGCAGGAGACGGCTTATCTTCTAACAGGAATGCTGGGGAAGCAGAGGAGCTTCAGCAGAACATTTCAAAGGAAGCTTGGACTAGACCTTTGCCAGGTGGCTGTCTCTTTTCCTCAGTTTGGATGAAGGGAGATGAATGATGGGGAAAAACTCAGTGGATGACTCTTTCTTGGATGTATTACCTGGTTTCAGGACTTAATGAAGCTCAGGTTCTTGATGTCTCATTGCAGAAAGAATTCAGTGGGAGACAAAGTGATAGGTAAGAAGTGGATTTATTTGGAGAGAAACACATTCCACAGACAGTGTGGGCCATCTCAGAAGGTGAGAAAGGCCTAAGCAGTAAGATTTACTTTTTTTTAACTTTCCTATACTTAAATGTATTGAAGTGTCATTTTAATGCATCGGTAAAGAAGCACAAATGCCAAATCACAATTTTATTATTTTGAGAACTGGACCTCTTTTCAATTTTATGTGTTTAATCCTATGTCTTCAGAAAATATTGTTCAAAGATAATGTCTAAAGTTTTTATCAAACTGCCAAAGGGGTCCATGGAACAAAATAACTAAGAACTTCATTACTAGGAGTTTGATATTTTATATTAAAAAATAAGATCCTAAAGAAAAGTCGCTGCTTCTGACACATCTTTGGAAATTCATAATTTAAAGAATTTAGCTGTATTTAGTAATTTTCCCCTCTAAGGTCTTCTTTGTGAGGTCACAATTTACAACTAGCACTGGGATATGTTTTCAAAGAGTCCCCAGCTCAAATATAGAACCCAAACACTTAAAATGCTTTATCCTGAGTAAATCCAAATATTCATGTTTCCAACTCACGTTAAAAATTTTCTAAAAGCATAAGGTGTTATTGAGGGTTCCCCACTGTTGATGACTGTGGTTAGAAAGGCCATCGAAAATGGCTGCTGGGGAAAGGACAGCTGTAGGGATGTCAAGGCTGCTGGGGGGCGGAAGTTCCTACTGATGGCTTCCCTGGCACTTGTAATTTAGTCACTCAGTGATCAATTTCCAACACCGGAGATGTGCTGGAATGAGTGTGAAATTTCCACTCTCTTTGGCTCTAACTGGGACATTCCACAATTACAATGAAATGAGACCATGCTTCACCGTCTCACTCCCTCTGTGAAGAAGTTATCTGGCATGAAAAGGAAAGGAATGGAAATCAAGAGCCAGCCTACAGGAAACGCTAACAGAATAACTGGTGAGCGAGCCGAGGTGAAAAGGCTTTGATGCAAACCAACACATGCGGTTCTAATTAGGCAGTAAGACCGGCAAGGAAGCGAGCATTATGTCTGTTAATTGACTTGCATGATGTTGGGTGGTGAGGTATCCTGAGGAAAAGCCAAAGGCCTTTAACTCACCAGTGTGGTTAATTATAGAGAACGTTGTTCTTGCGGAATTTCCTACCAAGCATTTCAAAAAGACATTATTTTGCTTTTCTTTTTTTTTAAATTTATTTTATTTATTTTTGCTGTGTTGGGTCTTCGTTGCTGTGCCAGGGCTTTCTCTAGTTGTGGCAAGCAGGGGCCACTCTTCATCGCGGTGCACGGGCCTCTCACTGTCACGGCCTCTCTCGTTGCAGAGCCCGGGTTCCAGACGTGCAGGCTCAGTGTTTGTGGCTCACGGGCCCAGTTGCTCCGCGGCATGTGGGATCCTCCCAGACCAGGGCTCGAACCCGTGTCCCCTGCATTGGCAGGCAGATTCCCAACCACTGCGCCACCAGGGAAGCCCCATTATTTTGCCTTTAAACGTGTTGAAAACATTAAGTGACACTTCTTGCAGGCTAATAGCAGCTCGTATTGGTGATGAAGAAATGGTTGGTGATTTTATCTAGTCCAAGGTTAACGAATAAAGGTTATGAAGACGGTTGCTTTCATTTGTCTGCAGTAGAGAGTAGAACAAATCGACCTTATCTGACTTTACTTGGGGAATGATCATAGAAAATGTGAAAGGATAAATTGCTTTTATATAGAATTCTTTAAAAAAATCATTTTTATTTTTCTAATATGAGTCGTTAGAATGCATAAGCATCACTAATCTGAGAACTGTCCTGATAATGGCTCAAGTTCTCTGAAGAATGTTTATGCACCTCCTTTGCTCTCCAGTGCAATCTGGGAGGGAAGGGCACGCACTGCCATCCTTCTGCCTGGATCAAATGTAGAGGTAGAAGATGGTGACGAGCCTCTAAAAGCAAGAAAGAATGATATGAAAAGCAGCCTTAAACTGACAGATCTGTGTAAGGCATAAAGGAGTAATTGATTGTGCTTGAGCTGTATCACAGAAAACTGAATTAATTAACAAAGATAAATTACAATGTGTTCTATCTTAGCTCTTCTGAAGACAAAGAAATGACAGTACTGATGGACAGATTAAGGACATGTTTTCGAAGGTGTGGGACATGGTTAATTTACTCACAAGTAGGGTGGCCACATGAGTTGTTGTTTAACGGTACAATTCTGAGAATGAAAGGGAGCATAATAGCAGAGACTCCAGAATAGGCATAAACACCAGCCTCTTTTGGGCAAAATAAGATGTGTGCCTGTCACCACTTCTCACCCTATAATTCCAGAATTACATGCTGCTTACTCACATACATTATGCCTCTCCTTATAGTACCATGTTCACTGGAATGTGAAATTAACATATGGCAGTTGTATAATTTTAGTATTGTTGTTTATTAATAAAATAACACAAATAGATAGGCTATAATATAAAATAAGTAATATTAATAATTACTATTGAGCATTATTATACTAATAATTAACTTACAAAATACTTTTGAAAGTAGTTCAGTTACTCCCAAAATAGCTGGTAAGTGGCCTCTCCAAAAAATTCGGAATGATTTATCAAATAAGCAAGTAAATAGGATTTATGTAGATATACTAATGCAATGTTATAGTCATTAAATAAAATAAAACTTCAGAATAATCTTTAATAAGCGGCAATACAATTTTACCTCCGTTAATGTATTCTAAGAAAGTAAGCAGGTAAATACAAAGAGCTTTACGCATGAGAATATTTCTCATGACATTGCTTATAACAGCAAACACTGCAAAGCTGGGGGGTGATAGCATCATGGCGCAGTGAGCTACTCTCTTTGCGTCTCCCCTTTAATCTGTAGAACATTCACAGCTCAACAAAGGTGCCTCTACCCAGTACACCAGGGTGCCAGACGATTGAACATTTCTGTGCATCTAAAGGAGGATGGACTGGAGCACAGAGAAGAGGTGGTACAGGTGCAATAGCAGAGGCAGTGCCCGCAATTTTGGTCTTCCAGCTGCGGCAGCTGAGCCCACGGCCCCAGAAAACCTGGCCCGCAGAGGAGGGAATGCGCACAACGCCAGCCCCCTGGTCACAGCAGTGCCCACGGCCACAGGTAACCAGGCAGCAGCAGCAGTAGGGCCTGGGACCCCCGTCCCTCCAGCCATGGAGGTACCCACAACTCTGGCTCCCTGCTCATTCCACCTGTAGCAGTGGAGCCCACAAATCTTACAACCCTGGACATGGCAGAGGTGCCTGCGTGCTCCTGGCTGGCCTGCTCCCGATGCAACTCAGGGGATGCCGCATATGGTGGAAAAGCCCACCATCCCAGTGCTCCAGGCAGCAATACCACTGACACCAACAGCTGCAAGGCACCAATGACCCTGGAGGCACAAGAAGCAATAATGAGGGTAAGGGGTGACACCTCTGACAGAGGCAGTGAAGGGTGGAAAATGCTGACTTTCAAATATATCCAAAGGCAGCGCAGGTAAGCAAAACTAAAAACTTGTGATATTTCGCCACCTACTGGACGACAAAAGAAAGGCCTCTAATTTCTGACCTGTTGAATAGTGAGAATGGAGTAGAAAGGTGTCCCCTACTTCACATGTGCTGGCTTATCAAGCACCATGAAGAACCATAGTAACACTGTACAACAAAGAGAAAATGACAATTCTTTAGAAACCAAACTTAAAACCACAGGATATTTCAACCTAACTGATAGAGAATTTAAAATAGCTGTCACAAAAAAATCTCAACAAGCTACAAGAAAACTCAGAAAGGCAGTAAAATGAGCTCAGAAATAAAATTAATGAACAGAAGGAATACCTCACCAAAGAGACTGAAACTCTAAAAAGGACTAAACAGAAATTCTGGAGCTGTAGAAGGCAATAAACACGATGAAGAATACATTAGAAAGCATCGGAAACAGATCAGACAAGATGGAAGAGAGAATTAGTGAGCTTGAAGATAGATGGATAGAAATGATACGAGTAGAAGAGGGAAGAAATAAGATATAAAAAGATGCAAAATTCTACGAGAGTTATCTGACTCTTCTGGGAAGGGGAAGATTAAGGTAACAGGTATTCCAGAAGGAGAAGAGAGTGAAAAGAGAGGAGAGAGTTTATTTAAAGAAATAATAGCTGAGAACTTCCCAAATCTGGGGAAGGAACTGGATATACAAGTTCATGAAGCTAAGAAAACACCTAATTACCTCAACACAAAAGACCTCCAAAATACAGTATATTAAAACTATCAAAAGTCAGTGAGAAAGAAAGAATTTTAAAGGCAGCCAGGATAAAAAGAAGGTTAACCTACAAAGGAACCCCCAGTAGGCTATTGGTAGATTTCTCAGCAGAAATGCTATAGGCCAGGAGAGAATGGAATGACATTCTCAAAACACTGAAAGATTACAAACTGTCAGCCAAGAATACCCAGCAGAGTTATCATTCTTATATGAAGGAGAAATAAAGACTTTCCCAGACAAACAAAGCTGAGGGAGTTCATCAACACTACACCTGTCTTACAAGAAATGTTGAAAGGAGCTCTTCTAGCAGAAACAAAAAGGCAAAATATGCAAAACTTTGAGTAAGGTGATAAACAGACATGCAGAATCAGAAAATTGCAACTCTTTATCACATAAAGGCTAATGGGGAAAAAAAAGCAGAGAAAAATAACTATAGCTACTTCAGTTTGGTAACAAACTCACAGTATAAAAAAGGACAATTTGAGATAACCAAAACATAAAAGGGGAAGATGAAAAGAGCAGAACCCACATAGATAAATGAAGATAAGATGCTATTAGCAGAAAAGGACTGTTTTATCTATGAGAAGTTTTATACAAAGCTCATGGTTACCATAAACCTAAATCTAGAACAGAGACACAAAACATAAAAAAAAGAGGAAATGGAGGAAGACATTTTAGAAAATCACCAACTCAAAACTGCAGACATAAAAACAAGGAAAGAGAAGCAATGGAGCTATAGTGCAACCAGAAAACAAATGATAAAACTGCAGTACTAAGTCCTCATCTATCAATAATCACCTCAATGATTGGATTGAATTTACCAGTCAAAAGACACAGAATGGCTGGCTGCATTAAAAAACAAGACCCAAGTATATACTTCCTCCAGCAGACACACCTCAGCTCTAAAGACATAGACTCAAAGTGAAGAGATGGAAGATGATACTCCAAGCAAATGGCAGCCAAAAGAAAGCTGGTGTAGCCATACTCATATCAGACAAAGTAGACTTCAAGCCAAAAAGATAACAAGAGACAAAGATGGACAGGATATAATGATAAAGGGGTCAATTCATCAAGAAGACATAACAAATATTAATATATATGCATCTAACATAGGAGCACCAAAATATATAAAACAATTATTAACAGACACAAAGGGAGAAATTGACAGCAACACAAAAATAGTAGGGGACTTTAACACCCCACTACATCAGTGGATGGATCAGCCAAATAGAAAGTCAACAAGGGAAGTGTAGCTTTAAATAAAACTTCAGATCAGATGGAGTTGATAGATTTGTACAGAACATTCTATCCAAATGCAGCAGAATACACATTTTTCTCAAATGCACATGAAACCTTCTCAAAGTTAGACCATATGTTGGGATACAAAACAAGTCTCAATAAATTTAAGAAGACTGAAATCATACCAGTCATCTTTTCTGATCACAATGGTATGAAGCTAGAAATCAACTACAAGTAGAAATCTGGAAAAAATCACAAATATGTGGCAACCAAACAACATTCTTCTGAACAACTATTGGGTCAATGAAGAAACCAAAGGAGAAATAAACATTACCTGAAGACAAATGAAAATGAAAATTTAACATATCAAAATCTATGGGATGCAGGAAAAGCAGTACTAAGAGGGAAGTTTATAGCAATACAGGCCTTCCTCAAGAAACAAAAAAAATCTCAAATAAACAATTTACCCTTATACCTAAAGGAACTAGAAAAAGAAAAACAAAGGAAGCCCAAAGTCAGTAAAGAAGTAGAAAGGAGATTAGAGTGGAAATAGATGAAAAAGACAATAGAAAAGATCAATAAAATCATAGCTGGTTCTTTGAAAAGATAATCAAAATTGACCAACTTTTAGCTAGACACATTCACTAAGAAAAAAGAAAGAAGACTCTGATAAATAAAATCAGAAATGAAAGAAGATAGATAACAATGGATAGCACAGAAATACAAAGGATTATAAGAAAGTATTACGAATGGCAACACGCCAATGAATTGGACAACCTAGAAGAAATGGACAAATTCTTACAACCATACAACCTTCCAAGACTAAGTCATCAAAGAACAGAAAATATGAATAGACTGATTACTAGGACAGAGATTGAAACTATAATCCAAAACTTCCCGCCAAAACAAAAGTCTAGGACCAGATGGCTTTACAAGCAAATTCTACCAAACTTTCAAAGAAGATTTAATAACTATACTTCTCAAACTCTTCCAAAAAATCGAAGAGAAGTAAACACTTTCTAACTCACAAGGCCGACACTACCCTGATACCAAAACCAGATAAAGACAACACACAAGAAATAAATTACAGGCCAATATTTCCTATGAACATAGATAAAAAAATCCTCAACAAAATATTAGCAACAACACACTAAAAGTATTATACGCCATGATCAAGTGGAACTTATTCCAGGGATGCAAGAATGGTTCAACATCTGCAAATCAGTGTGATACATCAAATTAATAAAATGAGAGATAAAAACACTATGATCATCTCAATAGATGCAGAAAAGACATTTGACAAGACTCAACACACATTTATGAAAAAAAACTCTCAGTAAAGTGGGTTTAGATGGTACGTACCTTAATATAATAAAGGCCATATACAACAAACCCAGAGCTAACATCATACTCAGTGGTGAAAAGCTGAAAACTACTCCTCTAAAACTAGGAACAAGACAAGGATGTACACTCTTGCTACTCTTATCCAGCATAGTATTGGAAGTCCCAGACAGAGCAGTTAGGCAAGAAAAAGAAATCCAAACTGGAAAGGGAGAAGTAAAACTGTCACTATTTGTGGATGACATGATTTTATATATAGAAAACCCTAAACATTCCACCAAAAAAAAAACTATTAGAAATAATAAACGAATTCAGTCATGTTGCATGGCACAAAATCAACATACAAAAATCTGTTGCATTTCTATATGCTAACAGTGAGCGTGTAGAAGGAGAAATTAAGGAAACAATCCCATTTACAATAGCAACAGAAAGAATTAAAAACCTAGGAATAAATTTGACCAAGGAGATGAAAGACCTGTACACTGAAAACTATAAGACATTGTTGAAAGAAATTGAAGAAGATAAATAAATGGAAAGATATTCTGTGTTCAGGGATTAGAATCAACATAGTTAAAATGTCCATATTGCCTAAAGCAATGTACAGATTCAACGCAATCCTTACCAAAATCCCAAGGACATTTTTCACAGAAATAGAACAAAAAATTCTAAAATTTATACGGAACCACAAAAGACCCCAAATAGCCAAAACAATTCCGAGAAAAAACAACAAAGCTGGAGGTATCACACTCCCTGATTTTAAACTATATTACAAAACATAGTAATTAAAATAGCATGGTATTGGCAGAAAAACAGATATACAGATCAATGGAACAGAACTGAGACATAAACCCACATGTATAAATACAAGAACTTACAACAAAGGAGCAAAGAACATACAGTGGAGAAAGGATAGTGTCTTCAATAAATGGTGTTTGGAAAACTGGACAGATACATGCAAAAAAAAAAAAAAAAGACCATTATCTCACACCATACACAAAAATCAACTCAAAATGGATTAATGACTTGAATGTAAGACCTGAAACCATAAAACTGCTAGAAGAAAACACAGGGAGTATGCTCTTTGACGTCAGTCTTAGCAATATCTTCTAGATATGTCTCCTCAGGGAAGGGAAATAAAAGCAAAATTAAACAAATGGGACTACATCAAACTGAAAAGTTTTTGCACAGCAAAGGAAACGTTCAACAAAACAAAAAGACAATCTACTGAACTGGAGAAGATATTTGCAAATCATACATCTCATAAGGGGCTAATATCCAAAATATATATAGAACTCATACAACTCAACAACAACAAAACCAAACAACTGGATTAAAACATGGACTGAAGAGCTGAATAGACATTTTTCCAAAGAAGACATGCAGATGGCCAACAGGCACATGAAAAGATGTTCAACATCACCAGTTATTAGGGAAATGTAAATTAAAACCACAGTAAGATATCACCTCATGCCTGTGGTGATAAAACAAAAACAAAAAACCAAACCCCAAAATAAATGAACAAACTGAAACAAACAAAAAAAATGGAAGCCTCAGACCTAGGGACACATACAGACTGAAAGTGAGGGGATGGAAAAAGATATTCCATGCAAATGGAAAACAAAAGAAAGCTGGAGTAGCAATTCTCATATCAGACAAAACAGACTGTAAAACAAAGACTATTACAAGAGACAAAGAAGGACACTACATAATGATCAAGGGATCAATCCAAGAAGAAGATATAACATATTGTAAATATTTATGCACCTAACAGGGGAGCACCGCAATACATAAGGCAAATACTAACAGCCATAAAAGGGGAAATCTACAGTAACACAATCAGAGTAGGGGACTTTAACACCCCACTTTCACCAATGGACAGATCATCCAAAATGAAAATAAATAAGGAAACACAAGCTTCAAATGATACATTAAACAAGATGGACTTAATTGATATCTATAGGACATTCCATCCAAAAACAACAGAATACACATTCTTCTCAAGTGCTCATGGACCACTCTCCAGGATAGATCATATCTTGGGTCACAAATCAAGCCTTGGTAAATTTAAGATAATTGAAATCATATCAAGTATCTTTTCTGACCACAATGCTATGAGACTAGATATCATTTACAGGAAAAAATCTTTAAGAAATACAACCACATGGAGGCTAAACAACAAACTACTTAACACCCAAGAGATAACTGAAGAAATCAAAGAGGAAATCAAAAAATATCTAGAAACAAATGACAATGAAAACACGACGACCCAAAACCTATGGGATGCAGCAAAAGCAGTTCTAAAAGGGAAGTTTATAGCAATACAATCCTATGTTAAGAAACAAGAAACATCTCAAATAAACAACCTAACCTTACACCTAAAGCAATTAGAGAAAGAAGAACAAAAATCCCCAAAGTTAGCAGAAGGAAAGAAATCATAAAGATCAGATCAGAAATAAATGAAAAAGAAATGAAAGAAACAATAGCAAAGATCAATAAGATCTGATTCTTTGAGAAGATAAACAAAATTGACAAACCATTAGCCAGACTTATCAAGAAAAAAAGGGAAAAGACTCAAATCAATAGAATTAGAAATGAAAAAGGAGAAGTAACAACTGACCCTGAAGAAATACAAAGGATCATGAGAGATTACTACAAGCAACTAAATGCCAATAAAATGGACAACCTGGAAGAAATGGACAAATTCGTGGAAATGCACAACCTTCCGAGACTGAACCAGGAAGAAATAGAAAATTTGAACAGACCAATCACAAGCACTGAAATTGAAACTGTGATTAAAAATCTTCCAACAGGGGGCATCCCTGGTGGCGCAGTGGTTGAGAGTCCGCCTGCTGATGCAGGGGACACGGGTTTGTGCCCTGGTCCGGGAGGATCTCGCAAGCCGTGGAGCGGCTGGGCCCGTGAGCCACGGCCGCTGAGCCTGCGCGTCCGGAGCCTGTGCTCCACACAGGGAGAGGCCACAACAGTGAGAGGCCTGCGTACCACAAAAAAAAAAAAAAAAAAAAAAAAATTACAACAAACAAAAGCCCAGGACCAGATGGCTTCACAGGCAAATCTTATTAAACATTCAGAGAAGAGCTAACACCTATCCTTCTCAAACTCTTCCAAAATATAGCAGAGGGAGGAACACTCCCAAACTCATTCTACGAGGCCACCATCACTCTGATAACAGAACCAGACAAAGATGTCACAAAGAAAGAAAACTACAGGCCAATATCACCGATGAACAGAGATGCAAAAATCCTCAACAAAATACTAGCAAACAGAATCCAACAACACATTAAAAGGATCATACAATATGATCAAGTGGAGTTTATCCCAGGAATGCAAGGATTCTTCAATATATGCAAATCAATCAGCGTGATACACCATATTAACAAACTGAAGGAGAAAAACATTATGATCATCTCAATAGAGGCAGAGAACGCATTCGAAAAAATTCAACATGCATTTATGATAAAAACCCTCCAGAAAGTAGGTATAGAGGGAACTTTCCTCAACATAATAAAGGCCATATATGACAAACCCACAGCCAACATCATCCTCAATGGTGAACAACTAAAACCATTTCCACTAAGATCAGGAACAAGACAAGGTTGCCCACTCTCACCACTATTATTCAACATAGATTTGGAAGCTTTAGCCACAGCAATCAGAGAAGAAAAAGAAATAAAATGAATCCAAATTGGAAAAGAAGAAGTAAAGCTGTCACTGTTTGCAGATGACATGATACTATACATAGAGAATCCTAAAGATGCTACCAGAAAACTACTAGAGCTAATCAATGAATTTGGTAAAGTAGCAGGATACAAAATTAATGCACAGAAATCTGTTGCATTGCTATACACTAATGATGAAAAAGCTGAAAGTGAAATTAAGAAAACACTCCCATTTACCACTGCAACAAAAAGAATAAAATACCTAGGAAAAAACCTACCTAAGGAGACAAAAGACCTGTATGCAGAAAATTATAACACACTGATGAAAGAAATTAAAGATGATACAAATAGATGGAGAGATATACCATGTTTTTGGACTCGAAGAATCAATATTGTGAAAATGACTATACTACCCAAATCAATCTACAGATTCAATGCAATCCCTAGCAAACTACCACTGGCATTTTTCACAGAACTAGAACAAAAAATTTCACAATCTGTATGGAAACACAAAAGACCCCGAATAGCCAAAGCAATCTTGAGAAAGAGAAACGGAGCTGGAGGAATCAGGCTCCCTGACTTCAGACTATTCTACAAAGCTACAGTAATCAAGACAGTATGGTACTGGCACAAAAACAGAAATATAGATCAATGGAACAGGATAGAAAGCCCAGAGATAAACCCACACACATATGGTCACCTTATTTTTGATAAAGGAGGCAAGAATATACAGTGCAGAAAAGACTCTCTTCAATAAGTGGTGCTGGGAAAACTGGACAGCTACATGTAAAAGAATGAAATTAGAACACTCCCTCACACCATACACAAAAATAAACTCAAAATGGATTAAAGACCTAAATTTAAGGCCAGAGACCATCAAACTCTTAGAGGAAAACATAGGCAGAACACTCTATGACATAAATCACAGCAAGATCCTTTTTGACCCCCCTCCTAGAGAAATGGAAATTAAAAACAAACAAATGAACCTAATGAAACTTAAAAGCTTTTGCACAGCAAAGGAAACCATAAAAAAGATGAAAAGACAACCCTCAGAGTGAGAGAAAATATTTGCAAATGAAGTAACTGACAAAGGATTAATCTCCAAAATTTACAAGCAGCTCATGCCATTCAATATCAGAAAAAAACCCAACCCAATCCAAAAATGGGCAGAAGACCTAAATAGACATTTCTCCAAAGAAGATATACAGATTGCCAACAGACACATGAAAGAATGCTCAACATCATTAACCATTAGAGAAATACAAATCAAAACTACAATGAGGTATCACCTCACACCAATCAGAATGGCCATCATCAAAAAATCTACAAGCAGTAAATGCTGGAGAGGGTGTGGAGAAATGGGAACCCTCTTGCACTGTTCGTGGGAATGTAAATTGATACAGCTACTATGGAGAACAGGATGGAGGTTCCTTAAGAAACTAAAAATAAAACTACCATACGACCTAGCATTCCCACTACTGGGCATATACCCTGAGAAAACCATAATTCAAAAAGAGTCATGGGGCTTCCCTGGTGGCGCAGTGGTTGAGAGTCCACCTGTCGATTCAGGGGACACAAGTTCGTGCCCCAGTCCGGGAAGATCCCACATGCCGCGGAGCGGCTGGGCCCATGAGCCATGGTCACTGAGCCTGTGCATCCGGAGCCTGTGCTCTGCAACGGGAGAGGCCACAACAGTGAGAGGCCCGGGAACCGCAAAAAAAAAAAAAAAAAGGAGTCATGTACCAAAATGTTCATTGCAGCTCTATTTACAATAGCCAGGACATGGAAGCAACCTAAGTGTCCACCAACAGATGAATGGATAAAGATGTGGCACATATATACAATGTAATATTACTCAGCCATAAAAAGGAACGAAACTGAGTTATTTGTAGTGAGGTGGATGGACCTAGAGACTGTCATACAGAGTGAAGTAAGTCAGAAAGAGAAAAACAAATACCATATGCTAACACATATATATGGAATCTAAAAAGAAAAAAAAGGTCATGAAGAACCTAGGGGCAAGATGGCAATAAAGACGCAGACTTACTAGAGAATGGACTTGAGGATATGGGGAGGGGGAAGGGTAAGCTGTGACAAAGTGAGAGAGTGGCATGGACATATGTACACTACCAAATGTAAAATAAGATAGCTAGTGGGAAGCAGCCGCATAGAACAGGGAGATCAGCTCGGTGCTTTGTGACCACCTAGAGGGGTGGGATAGGGAGGGTGGGAGGGAGGGAGACGCAGGAGGGAAGAGATATGGGAACATATGTATATGTGTACCTGATTCGCTTTGTTGTGAGGCAGAAGCCAGCACACCATTGTAGAGCAATTATACTCCAATAAACTTGTTAAAAAAATAAAAATAAAAGAAATAAAAGGTTAAAACAAACAAACAAACAATAAAAGAACAAATGGAAGGTATGGAAACAGAGTAGTTGTTACCAGAGAATAGGCGGGGAGTGGGGGCAAAATGGGTTAAGGGAGTCAACTGAACGATGCCAGGTGGAAACTAAATTTTTAGTGGTTAGCACACAGGAGCAGATAGAGAAGTAGAAACGTAATGTTGTGCACATGAAACTTATGTAATGTTATAAAGCAATGTTACCTCAATAAAAAAGAAATTAAAAATTGAAACCTGACGAACCTAGTGGCAGGGCAGGAATAAGGACGTAGACATAGAGAATGGACTTGAGGACACAGTGGGGAGGGGGAAGCTGGGGCAAAGTGAGAGTAACATTGACACACATACACTACCGAATGTAAAATAGAGAGCTAGTGGGAAGCAGCAGCATAGCACAGGGAGATCAGCTCAATGCTTTGGGATGACCTAGAGGGGTGGGATGCGGAGGGTGGGAGGGAGGCTCAAGAGGGAGGGGATATGGGGACATGTGTATGCATATGGCTGATTTGCTTTGTGGTGCAACAGAAACTGACGCAGTATTGCGAAGCAATTATACTCCAATAAAGAGGTATTAAGAAAAGAAAAAAGAAAAAAAATTGAAACCTCATCTATAGGGAGTTCATTCAACAAATTATGACTCATTTGTAAAATGGAAACAATTTATACACAGAATGCAACAATTTGGGTAAAAAAGAAACAGTATGTGTATTTGCTTATATCTGCACAGGGTATTTCTGGAATGATAATAACTGCTAAGTGGTTCCCTCTAGGACTTGTAGCTGGGGACTAGAGAACAGGGGTAATAAATCCTTCCAGATACATGTGATTGCAGATCAAATGATTATCACGTGATACAATTAAAAAATAATATTATAATTATATTTATTACACACATGCCCATGGTATAGCAGTTAATTAAACAATATATACAACGTAATATGTATAATAATACTAATACTTAAGAATTTGCAAGTGTGGGTATGTATCCTAAAATGCCTAGAAAGACAAAATCTAACAGTGAGTAGTAGGATTACTACGGATTTTACGACTTTGTATGTTAACTTTATATTTTTCATGTTGTTGGGATGTGTAATAATGATACATTTATATTTTACAATCAGAAAACCAATAGCAGCAGCATTTCAGTTTTGAGAAAGTGGAATGAAGGAACCAGCAATGCTGGCTGAACCGTCTCCATTAGGCAAGGAAGGGTTTAATCCTGATACTGCAACAGTAACTTTCTCAGCATATGCTCCATCCCCAGGGAAGATAACAGTCAAGGAAATCTTGAAGTTGTTGGAAAAGAAGAGAATTAAGGACTTCTTTTAAAAGAGAAATTATATTATGTTCAGATAATCTGGTTTGGTATCGTTTTAGGAGAAATTGGAAATCTTGAAATTTACTCCTCTAAAGGGTGGGCTGCAAACGGCAGGTGCCCATGGGCACTTGGTATTTTGTGACGTTGGTGGTGTGTTCACCAACGACTCCAGCTCTCAGCTTTCCGGGTACAGGAAGGAATGCACTTCCCATTCCCTTGTCATTAGACAAGGCCATATGATTTGCTCTGGACAAAGAAGGGTGAACAGAAGTGAGAGATGCACAAATCTCTTTGTTTGCTTCCCTTGGTGTATAGATTATGGAAGTTCAGGTCAAAATAAGTGTCCTTCAGCCTGGATCCCTGAGTGACTAGGATGCACAGAGCATCCTTCCAGCGTGTGCTGGACGTGTAGGATGAGCAAGAAGTAAACTTTGGCTGTGTAAAGGCACTGAGAGTCTGGAGGATTTATTATTACTGAAGCAGAGCCTAGCTCATCCTGACCGTGTAATTTGTGTCGTCCAGTGCAAAATGAAAATACACAGCCCCTTGTTAAAAAATTATTTAGCATTTCAAGATGATGACAACAGAGCATTAAACCACATGGGCGCCCTCTGAGTGCAGGGCCCTGTGTGACTACACAGGTCACATGTCCAGGAAGGGCCTGATTTTCCGATTTACCATCACAATCTTGGAAAATGGATCTTAACTCCCTTATTTCACATATGAAGAAACGGAGAGCTCAAACAGCTTGCTGACTACTACAGAGTCGGTAAGTGTCCGAAATGGAATTGGATTATATTGGTATTATTAATGTTGCAACAATGGGTCTTTTGTGGGTTGACGGAGCTGGGCTTTAGGACATAAGGAGCCAAGTAGACCATCACAGGAAGCAGACAGGACTCAGGAACTAACCAATCCTTTGTAGAATACCACCTACCCAGATCCTCAGTAGAAGGTAAGAAAAGAGTTAAAGTCTAACTCATTACATACTAAGTGAACGGGTTCTTTCGCCAGAAAGGCTAATTAGTCATTTCAATCCTTTGTCTGAATACCTGCCTCAGCAAAGGCTGAAGAGTATCAACAGAGCAAAGCAGGCCCAGCTTTTCATTTTGTTGCTGTAACTGATTAGCATTAGAGAAACCATTTTCATAAGCAATGCCCTCACAACAACCTGGTAACTGAAAACAAAAGCTGATGGTGCAGCTCTCTCCATAGTAACCAGAGGTGGGAGAGAGCAATCCGAACCGCTAAGTGGGAGTCCTGGGGGCGGGAACAGAGGCCATTCGCTCTGAGCAGCCGTGTGAAGAAGCAGGTCACCACTGCCCTTCAACATTACAATCAGAAAGATTATCAAACTACTTAAGTGAAGGTGGTGTTTGGAATTAAATACATTCATACCAGATACATTCATACACTGAAAAATGCTGTATGTATTCCTAAAAGCTATTCAAACGTATAAACGCTATCGTTAGAAAAAGCTCATCCAGTTAAAATCATGTGGTTTTTCCTGGAGAATTCCTATCACTACTCCCATGTAATATTTCCTTCTACTTCACCCCTTGTAAGGAAGCAGTCGCAGGATACAGAGGTGTCAGAAAAGGTAGAGAAAAGAAAATTTGGCTCAAAAAGAGTGTAGGTAGTTAATTTGGTAATTAAAAAAGGCAGTTGTCATTTAACTACAGGTTTCAAGATCTGAAAATCTTATTCTTTTCAATCTTGTATTATTTTTCTTCATTGGTTAGGACCTAAAACACATCTGTGAAACAGCCAAATCTTGTGTCATTTTCTTCTCTTTTCATAAAAACTCAGTTTGGGTCATTGTTGAAAGAAAAAGAAAGAAAGAAAGGAAGAAAGGAGGGAAGGAAGGAAGGAAGAAAGAAAGAAAGAAAAGAGAAAGCAAGCAAGCAAGCAAGAAAGCAAGCAAGAAAGAAAGGACAGGGGGAGGAATGGAGGGAGGGAGGGAGAGAAAGAAGACAAAATAAAAAAAGAGAATCCAGTTTGTTCCAGCTGCTTTAGAAAGTTAGTGTGACACTGCTAAACACATATGTTCATTTTAGAAGAAAGTACAACAATGTCATGATTTACCAAGGATGATTCAACAGTCGCTTAAAATGAAAAAGGTAGGTGATTTTCAAAGAAATACTTTATCCCAGTTAAGATTGTTAATGAACACATTCATTTCTGAAAACTGTGTGTTCAAAGAGATGATAACATAAGACAAAAACAAGAAGGATTTAACTCACGTTACTCATCTGATTTTACATCAAATGATACATTTAAAATTTTATGGCTCAAGTAGTCATTTCAGGAAGTGTGTGAATAACATTTACTAACTGCTTCTTAATACTTACTGGTCATTTAAAGAATATTTGTCAGTAGCTGGTATATTAGGTTATGATAGGATCAAAATAAATCTTCTCCCTCAAGGAGCTTATAGAGAAATTTGACCTTGCTTCCACTATTAAATCAAGAAAATGATTGTTACCAAAGTGAACGTGCGTAGATACATGAATAATACGGATGAGTGTTTTGAGAGGAAGGTAGCCATCATAGATTAGCTAGTTAGCTTGAGAACTGGCTTTTAAATACCCACTTTTACCACATAATTTTGAATATTTTAGAAAAAATTGGGATAAAGTACAACTGCATATTGGATGGGCAGGGAAGCATGAAGAATGCTTTCCATGGTACTATTAATTCCCTGTAAGTTAGTCTGACATTCAGAGTGTTTGACTTAGTTTGGCTCTTGGCTCTCCTTGACCATGAGGCCACTACACGGCTAATGACTGCAATGCTAGCAGTGTTTCTGGCTCTTTTTTTTTTTTTTTTCCACAAAGGTTAATTGAATTTTTATAAGGGTTTCATAGAGGACTTCCATAACTTTTTGGTATTAAAACAAAGGCCATCTTATAGTAGAATTGTAATATGACATCCGTAAGTACTTTAAGTATTTTAGCTTAGATTTTCAGTAACTGTGTGATGTACTTAACATTTTATAGTTTTTGAGAATTTCCATAGACTTCTCAGCATCTTCACTGAATTTAATCATGAAGTCTGGCATTTCAGAACCACTCCTTCTCCTTCAATCTTCTTTAAAAGTTTGAATATGGTTTTGTTAGCAAATACTAGAGACAAAGTTCATGGGACTTCTCAGTTTTCATGGGACTTCTTTCAGTTTCTACGTGGTCCGCAGATAAGTATTTCTGACTTGCGACAACTATTTGATTCCCCCTTAATAGTTGCATATTGTTAAGCCAGAGACGCTGAGAGTTACACGAAGTAAAGGTAACTATTTTCATAGCTTCATATTAATTGATCGAATTGGCTTTGTTTTAAGATCAACTCCAAAGCCCTTGTTAATCGTGACACCAATGTTTTGTGATAAAGATGGAGGGTGGTTGA
The DNA here is from genome assembly GCF_008692025.1 of Phocoena sinus. Lineage (NCBI taxonomy): Eukaryota > Metazoa > Chordata > Mammalia > Artiodactyla > Phocoenidae > Phocoena > Phocoena sinus. The sequence goes on along the minus strand of NC_045774.1, from coordinate 6,909,040 downwards.
AAGATTTGTCATGCTAAGTGCTCATTAGCTCCAGGGTGCTTGCCTCAGCATCCCATCAGGCTTCTTCCAGAAGGTTAGGGAAGGGCTAATAGCCAATAGCATATGGACTTGCATTAAGTTTCAGCATATAAACCCACGGAATGTCCAGGGAATCCACTAAACTTTAACAAGCTGCAATTCTATCCTTACTTCAAACATCACACCCTGAAGGTGCCATCCATATTAATGTTTTTTCCCCTCCCTTAGATAATAGCACATTAGTAGCTCAAATAGGCTCTTACTTAATGTGACCTCTTTACCTACCCCCAGGGCACGGGAGTGGCATACTAAGGTCACAGCAGGATTCCAGTATGAAGAAAACTTTTCTGGTTTTAGGCAAGTGGCCCTTTTCTGAACGCCTGTAATTGGCTTTCAAACCACAATCCTGTTGCAATGTTGAGAAACACCATAAGCCTCCAGGTGGGTCAGCACATCTGCAGGAAGCCTTTGCCATTGTTATTATTCGCATCGTATTATCATTACTAATAATAACTGAGATGCACCGAGCACATCACGTGCCTGGAATGCTCAGTAGTCATCCACCAATCCGATTTTCACAACAACCCTGACCCTATGAGATAGGTCATGGGATTTGCTCCTTTTAAAAATGAAATGACTGAGGCTTGGGAAGCTTCAGCGGATTTCCCCAAATGAGCCGCCTGTACAGACAGAATCAGATCTGAGCGCGGGGGACCTGGTTCTTTGGGGAATCTGTTAACTGCCCTTTCCTAACTGCTGTTCATTATGATTAAGACTTCCATTAAATGTAGAAGTCTGCAATTCATATAATGTTACGGACATATTTAACAGGAATTTAATGTACCAGAGCAGCAGGAATTGTGCATTCAAATCTTTCAACACTATAATATGCACTTCTAATCTATCAAAGATTTTTCAAGAACCTGCTTTGTGCTAGGATGACCTGATTTTCCCCTCAAGGAGCTTGCAGTTTAATTAAGGAGAGCTCATATTTGAAACAACACACGTCAGTGTATTAGTAATAATTCAGAGGAGATGTAGGTCAGCTTCATGGAGCGCCTGTGATAAGGGATGATTCAGTGAGAGGAGAAAGAGAAAGGCATTCCGGGTAGAGTAAGAATGGCTGACATTTATGGACTGCTGACCATGACAAGCAGTGCCAAGGGCTGTGCGTGGAAAACGCCTAATTCTGAAAGCAATTTGGAGTTAAGTGTCATTGCTCAACCCTTCTCCTGAGGAAGACGTCGAGGCACACGGCTTCAGTTACACAAGTGCTCAGTGAAGCGACTGGGACTCAAGCTCAGCTTATCGGACTTCTGACCCCATAGCCCTCACTCTACCGTACTGTCCCCTCACTCGTCTGCATGGTCAAAGCAGAGAGGACAGTCAGGGGCTCGTGGGAAAAGAACTTTCCAGAACAAAGGGTGTATGTTGGGAAGGTGCTGAGACAGACCTGGAAGGAGAGGAAAAGGATTTTAGACTACATTCTAAAGTTATATAATTTTGTGGCTCATCTTACTCAGGTTTCGATGGTGAATTAAGTAAAATCATTGTAGTTGTGCAGACAACAGACAAAATATTAAACAATATTAAGCATTGAGTACATCTATGACAACAGATATAATTTACTTATGGGGTAGAGAAGAGAAAAATGAAAAGAAAGGGGGGTTAAGGATTTTCAAAATCATCACAATAACTACTCATAAAGGATCTCAAAATCAAAACCAGTTCTGGTGCATGCATTTTCACTATAGACTTTATTGTTTCCCTTTCTTCCTTCCACCCTCCCTCCTTCCCTTCCATTTTTCCTTCCTTCCTTCTCTAGTGGAGCCTATGTTATTTATTTACACTTTTTGTATTTTAGTTTGCCAATTAAGTACTGAAAAAAAATTAGGGCAGTGTAATCATAAAGAATATAAATGTCTATATTTTTAAATGGGCTACACAACAGTAACTGGGTTTATTATGCTTATAAATTTCTTTTTATCCTCTTAGGGATCAAATCTATGAATTATTGATGCGGGGATTCCTAGACTATTATTATGATGACATTTTTGGTATATTTCCTTACTTGAATTGTCAAGATTTGGTTTATTAGCCAAAGGATGACAGGGTTTTCAAGGGAAAGAAAAGCTTTTAAAAATCAAACCACCACATGGAGGCTTGCTCCGCGGGAACTCCCCGAGTCTTGGCTTGATGCTGGTTATGCAGACACCAAGTCCTGGATTCATTTGAGTTCCAATGGCTGCTGCCATACTGCTTCCAATTACTTTAAGCTGGGCATCCAATTCCCTCAGAACTGCCTCGGTTCTGCTCGCCCATCTGTTAACGCAGGGGCATTAAGCGCCAGAAAGAAGGTAGCTATTAGAAAACTGCAACTTAATGTAGCATCAAGAGAACTGGAGGCCAGCAGTTACTCTACAATGACGTAAACGTTCACCTCCTCCTGCTAGGCCCAAGAGAAAAGAGAACCTCAGAGAAATAAGGCCCGAGGGCGTCCACGGCTACAAAGACCACTGATTTGTTATCCAGGTTGTACAGCGCGACCGTGGGTGTGATTTCCTGGTACAAAGGACTCACTAGGCAGGAATCTATCTATTCATCTACGTAGATCTCCTCAATTTTGATAGATATTGGCTGTGTTCAGACCTCATTATTGAGCCAACACTCTCAATTATACAGCTGATAACGTAAAGCTTCTTTGAAATGGTCTGGTTCTCTTCATTTTATAGGCCCGTTGGGTGGGTGACAGAGAGGGGCAATGCCCAAGGAGCGTTTCCATTTATTTCCCCAAGGCTTTCAGGATAGCCCTGTGAACCAGATACAGATTGTGAGAGGATGTCAGAGGGGTCATTTTAGGCGGGCTCTACCAAGCCTGGTGGAACACTGTCAGAGGAATTGTTTCTACTGCTGCAAAGGGGAGGGGTTCTAACTGTGGGGTGTGAGTTTGAGAAACAAATGCTCTTGGAGAAACAACGTCCTGGGCTTGAGACTTGGATGAGTCCTTCTGTCTGTCTGCCTCAGCAACCTCATCTGGCTGGACCGGGGCACTGGTTGGAGACATGCGCTTCAAAACTGCTCGCCAGGCTGGATCATTATCCCATTTGACCCGTGAAAACGCCGGCACTCAGAGAGATCTGAGTGATGTGCTCAGCATCGGGCATCTAGTAAGTGGTGGAGCTGGGATCCAAACTTCGGGACTCCAGCCCGGAGCCTGAGCTCTTTATGACCACAGTGTGTTGCCTCTCCCGAGAGAAGGGACTCAGTACTTATTGCATCAATGAATTGATGGAGAGATACATAAATAGGAGTCAAGAGGGCTAAAGGCAGAGTAACTCGAGTACCTTATACTGAATAAGTAGGCGGTGGGTTGCGCGGAGAGAAGAGATGCAAGACGGGCTGATGAGGGACACTGGTAACAACTTTGTCACATGTCTTTTTGGGGTTGACTCTGCAGGGCCCATCTTGGGGTGACATAGAGTGATGTCCGTCAGCACGGAGAAGCAAAAGCTCATGGGCTCCTCCTGTACAGGGGAGTCACTTTCCTGTCAGAATGATTAGTCAGGAGTTAGCAGTTAGCATGCCTTCAAAATGCCAGATGGGGCTTCCCTGGTGGCGCAGTGGTTGAGAGTCTGCCTGCCGATCCTGGGGACACGGGTTCGTGCCCCGGTCTGGGAAGATCCCACATGTCGCGGAGCGGCTGCGTCCATGAGCCATGGCCGCTGAGCCTGCGCGTCCGGAGCCTGTACTCCACAACGGGAGAGGTCACAACGGTGAGAGGCCCGTGTACCGCAAAAAAAACAAAACAAACAAAAAAAACGCTAAAAAAACCCAAACTGCCGGATGTAAGTGCCTGATGAAGTGACAGCTTGAAGGCAAGGACACAGTGCCAGCCGGGGAAGACAAGATAGGAGCCTGGGGAGGAGGGGCCACTCAATCAACTGTCTGTAGCCTGCGAGAGGGTCCGCCTACAAAATGAAACAAATGTTTCCCCCACCATGGATACAGAGACTGAGAAATAAGTTTTGACAGCAGTGTCTGATTTAGCGGTTGTTTGCAGATGCAGCCTATACTTAGTTTTATACCGGATTTAATAGAACGTTTTAAACTTCCCTAACCATTTGGCAGTTTGCCTTAAAAAAAAAAAATGGAAAAAGCCATCCGGGTTACAAAAAAGATGCATCAGAGATTCTCAGAAGATGCTGTTGAAATGGAAGTCCTCTCTCGGGATTTTGCGATAGCCTGTCGGCCTCTTATCTCGACTCTTCACTCAGTGCTTTCCACCCAGCTAGGTCAGGGTTAATGGTCTTGCTTCCATCAACACCTTAACAAAAATGTTTTCCATCATCGTATTGCCAGGTGTCCACGTCAGCTGGGATGGCTTGGCTGGTCCTCTTCACGTCCTCTATGAAAGGGATGAAAAGTTTGAGACCTTGTGCTCTTAGGCTCTGCCTTCAGGAAGTTATTTCTATGAAATTTAATGATCAATGACTTCTAAAATTTCAAAACTGTATCTAAACACTTGAAATCTGTTTGTACATGGAGGCACCAGATTGAGCTGATTTCCAGTTTCTTCATCCAGTGGGTCGTTCATTCAGTTACAAAATGGAATCGTTTTATGTGCCAACACTGTGTTAGGGCTTTGCCCACATCATCAGATTTAATTGACAGGACAATGCTCTGAAATAGGCACACTCATTCCCGGCTTACAGGTGAGGAAATGGGCTAAGAGAGGTCTCAGGAACACGCGTGAGATGGCTGAGATGCTTCTGAAGCACATTCTGCTTCTGGTGGACTCGTAAGCTCCAGGGCTTCAGCGGAATATCCGGGATTCCTGCCAGCCTCCTCCTGCCACCTCCACCCCTCCCCGTACTTCTCTGCTCCACTTTCTTCACTTACACTCTCTTCTTTCCTCTGCTGAGCCTCTCTCTTTCCTCACTTGCATCTGAAAGCAGTTCTTAAAATTTCAGCGTCCTGGCTCCAATATCCCTCCTGCAGGAGGCGAGCCTTCCCCGACCTCCTTGACTCTTTCTCTTCCTGGCCTCACTTTGAACTCTGTTCTTCACGTCTGTCTCCCCTGCTACACTGTAAGATTCTAGGGCGGCTGTGCAATAAGAAACAGAATAAAATGCGAGCCACACATGCGACTTACAGTGTTCTAATACCCATATTAGGAAAGTAAAAAAGAAGTGGGCAAAATTAATTTAATAATAAATTTTATTTACCCCAGCACATCAAAAATATTACCATTTTATCATGTAATCAATACAAAAATTAGTGAGATAAGTTTACTTTCTCGTTCTTTGTACTAAGTCCTGGAATTGGCTTGCATCCTATATTTTAGGTGTTCTGGAGCATCATATGGCCAATGGCTACCACACTGCACTGCACGGTCCTAGAGGGAAGAGATCTCCAGTTGCTGTGATGTCTGAGAGCATGTTAAGGCTGCCGGCTGTCCTCCCGGTACCGATCCTTCCCTCCCTTGACAGCATGAGAAGTTGTCACTGGCCTTGTGGCTGTCAGCCTCACGGCCACATCTCCCGGATGCCCCTGGAGCTCCAATGCCACAAGACTGGATCTGGTCACAGGGCGTCAGCAAAGGTGAAGCCATCTCTGGCTTGTGCCCTGAAGAGGCAAGGGCTGTGCCTCCTCTCTCTCCTTCTCCCTCGGGCAGACATGAAGATGAGGTGGGGGTCAGCTGTGACCTCTGCAGGAGGGCACGCCTGAGAGACAGCAGGGCCACAGAACTCAAGGTTCTGTGCTTCCTTCATCATGGAGTTGCAGGGAATCTTGGTCACTTGAAGGGACTGTCACCTGAGAGGAAGAAGCATCTGTCTTGTTTACATGACTGAATCTCATTTTTAACAGTTATCTTCATTGACTTCCAGCGTTTCTAGAACCGATTCCCTGCTCTCTTCATGGGGCTAGAGCCAACTCTTCCCTCAGGTCTCAGCTTCAGCTGACTTTAGCGGGTGGCCTTTCCCAGCTCTCCTAAGACGAGGTTGTATCCCCCATGACACGCCGCCTTGGCACCCTGATCTTTCCCAGTTTTACCTTTCATGCAGCGGGTTATTTAATGTCAGGGCTCCAACTAGAGCATCAGTGCCATGAGGGCAGGGGCCAGCTGGCACAGCGTCTGGAGCTGAAAGTATCCATGTGCCTCAAGAGGCTTACCGTGGAACTGAGATGCTCGTCCTCTCCCAGGTTTGATGGAAATATCTGATCTCATTAAATTCTGTGGGATTATGTTAGAGCTCATAGGAATGATGTAGCACCAGCGGAAAGGCTCGTGAATAGATCTAGCTGCTCAAGTGTTATGGGTTGAATTGTGTCCCCCCTCCCCAAAATATGTTGAAGTCCTAACCCCGGGGTACCTCGGAATGTGATCTTATTTGGAAATAGAGCAGTTGCAGATGTAAGTAGTTAAGCTAAGAAAAAGTCATATTGGAGGAAGGCAAGCCCTGAATCCAATGTGACCGGCCTCCTTGTAAGAAGAGGAGAGAGATACACAGGGAGAAGATGGCCATGTGATGACGAAAGCAGAGACTGGGGTGACGCATCTACATGCCAAGGATGGCCGGCAAACACTGGAAGCTAGGAGAGGTAAGGAAGGATCCTCCCCTATGGGTTTCAGAGGAAGCATGGCTCTGTTGACACTTTGATTTGGGACTCTAGCCTCCAGAACCATGAGACAATACATGTTTGTTGTTTGAAGCCCCCCAGCCTGTAGCACATTGTCACAGCAGCCCTAGGAAACTCACACATCAGGCAGACAGCACCCTAACAAACTCACTGTGCATACTTTTCCTCCTGGGTACGACCCTAGAGCCTCTGTTCGAGGTCGGCCCCCATTGCCTGCTGGTGCACACAGCCACTGGTCAGCGCTCCCCCACTGCTAATGTGGATCTTCGAGACAGGTAAGGGGGTACGGGGTCCTTTGCTCCGAAGTTAAAGGTATTTGGACACCCTAAGGGCATGTTCTGTGGGGAAGGGGGACCAGAGGACAGGGTGTCCCCACCACAGGAAGCAAGAGGGACAGAACTATCATCTCACCCAGAGGCACAAAGGTTTCTCCTTCACAACAGACTCTTCTGGCAAAGGCTATGCTCTTAAGGAAAACAATTCTTGCTCTAGTCTTGAACTGAGAAGAAATTAGGAGAGGTAACAGATGTGCAGTACTCTTCTTTGAGGCTCTGTATTAGAGTCAAGGCTATGCTTCTGAAGTCTGCATTTGTCTGCAATGATTATCTATCCTTTTTTTTTAAATAAAGTACTTCACCCTCACAGGCTGAATACTTTGCACCACAAAGGATTTTCGGCCACTGCTGTTCTCCTCTCTCTTTCAATTTGGAAGGCTAACTCGATGACCCTTTTCTATTTGACAGAATTCACATCACATGCAAATGATGTAAGGCCAGGATTTTGCTTTCCCTGTTGCCAAGGTGGGAGAGGAGACAACGGCCATGATAAGTAGCTGTGATTGTTCCAGTCTTTGCCAAGGTTCACCTTCCCAACGTGCCTCAGCTATAAATGCTTGTTTCCGATGTCTTCCAATTATTTTCACTTAAAAGAAATACTTTAATATATTCAGTTCAAATTGCATGATGGTAATTATGCTTCTAAATCTGATTAAGCGACGTGATAGAAGACACCTTTGTTTCCACGAGGGGATATTTGTTGTTCAATAGATGGGTCCAATTTTCTGTAGGAGGAGAATTCATATTATAAGCATTGAGACTGCCTTCTTTCATTAGTTATTTATAAGGCTCTTATCAGACTGGTTAAATTCACAGAGGAGAAAAAAGATAAGTTACTGTCGATCAGTTTCTAATCTAATCCATCCATTACCTAGCTGGTAGAAAACTATGCTCACCAAGGGGATTTGGATTCAGACTGCAAATCATGGTCATGTGATGTATGATGTTAACTGAGAAATGGAACATTACACTTTTTAAAATTAGTACTCGTATTTATCATATTTTTTATGTTGCTTCTTTTCTCAAAAATGCCATAGTAATTCCTCACTCCATAGTGGATAAACGTACAATCTGTGGCTTGGAATTCAAGCCTAATCCTTGGACCAGCATGTAGCTCAGCTTGGGGGACAGCGACGCTGCTCAGTGGCACTTTTATTTCCCTTCCCCCCCGACAGCTTACAGGGCACTGAGTCACCCCTTTTAAGTAAGATGGAGACAAATAACCTATTTGGCCAATTGAGTGGCGCCGACATGTGTAACCTCCAGGCCAAAGCCCTTAACTGCTGGTGTGCAGCTCTCCATCCCCCCATCACCCCTGATTCGGTGACCGTGACACTCAAGATGCTCTAGTGTCCACCGGCTGACCCCTGATTAGAATGAGGTGGGGCAGCGTTCCTGCCAACCCGAGTGGGCGTGTCTCACGAACCTGTGTTGCTCTAGGCCACTGAAATTTTGACGTTGTTTGTTACTGAAACAGTAACAAACTGTATTTGGTCTGTATTGACTATGACATCAAGGTATTTTTTTTTTTTTTCTTTTGGAATTTTAGCAGCCAAATTCTATTTCCAAGTGAAATCTGACATGGAAAACCCACGTGTAATAAACGCAGAGACAGTCTGGGGAGGGGCGAGGTCAGCGGGAGGGAAGGAGAAGCGTGGCTTCCACCCCCGCAGCAGCCCGCCCACCGTGTTACTCCGCCACCTCCTCCCATTTGTTGGAAGTCACGTTGAAAACTAAGGATCCAGTCCAAACAAATCTTTTCAACTAAAGCTTTAGTCCAAAGTCACAACTGGACCTGGCCCCACACACATATTTTGTTTTATTTTGGCCCACAGAGCATCTTAAAAGAATCTAGGCCAATGTTTAAAAGTTAGGAGACTGTACATACTATTCTGAACTTCCCTTGATAAGGTGAAGCATTAGGAAGCTGCAGTCCTCTTTGCTTCCCTGTCACTAGGGTCTCATCAGTTGCCATTTCACATACACTTACATGTCTGCTTCACTTACAGAAGTGTTCCTCCGTCCCGTGTCCCTATCAAAAGTGGGAAAATATAGAACAAGTGGGCTGTGCTTTTCAAAAAGTCACGTGGAATGCATAATATTCCTAAGTACTGAAATGAAAATTAAGTTGATCGATGTTTTAATACCCCATATTTTACTCACTCCTGTTACTTGTTGCTTCTTATAACCTTTAGAATTTGTGACATCTCTTCTAGTCCTTTACATATATACCTCTATGGCTTGATTTCTGAAAATGTGGTCCCTGAACCACCTGGACCAACTCAGCTTGGATGTTTGTGAGAAATGCAGATTGTGAGGACTGCTTCAGACCTGCTGAGTTAGAGTTTGTGGTGGTGGGACCTAGAAATCTGCATTTTCATAAGCATCCCCCTTCCCTGACACAACTCTTAGGCACAGTTAAGATAATTACTGGGACTTCCCTGGTGGTCCAGTGGTTAAGAATCCATCTTGCAATGCATGGGACGCTGGTTGCATCCCTGGCTGGGCAACTAAGATCCCACATGCCGCAGGGCAACTAAGCCTGTGTGCCACGACAAAGACCCGATGAAGCCAAAAAAAAAAAAAAAAAGTAAATAGATAAATATGAAAAAACAGATAATTGCTGCTCCATGGTTGAGGTAATCATATATTCAGAACCAAAGTTCTATGAACTGATAAAGAATTTTTATTCTCTTCTAGGTTTGAGAAATCATTCAGAAAGTAGAATTTGGATGCCAACTACTATGATTTCTGAAATGGTGTATAAGAACAATGAAATAAAGTATTTGAAACTACAGCTGTTCTCAAGATTAAGATGAAATGAACATCAAGGTATCTTCTGAGTGTTACCCTCCTTTTCCTTCTTCCCTGCTCTTATCACTCTGTTTAATCTGCCAAAAGTCCTTTCTCTACGTCTCTGTATTGAAATCTCGCCCATCTTTAATGTGCAACTGAAACGTTAATGAAAATTAACAACGATTCCTTACTATCACCTAAACTTCATTGTGTCAAAACTGTCTTTTTGGAAATTTTAATTTTTAATAGGTTTTGTTTTTTTGAGCCGTTTTATGGTCACAGCCAGATTGAGCACAAGGTACAGAGAGGTCCCATAGCGCCCACCCCGACATGTGCACAGCCTCCCCTGCCATCCACAACCCCCACCAGAGTGGTACACTTGTTACCACTGATGAGCCTGACCACCCAAAGTCCGAGGGTTACATCAGGGTTCACTCTCCGTACTGCACGTTCTGTGGGTTTTGACAAATGTATAAGGACATGCATCCACAATTATAGAATCTCACAGAGTAGTGTCACTGCCCTAAAAATCCTCTGGGCTCCTACTATTCACCACTCTCTCTCCTTTAACCCCCAGTAACTACTGATTTTTTCACTGTCTCCATAGTTTTGCGTCTTCTAGAATGTCACACAGTTGGAGTCACATAGTATGTAGCCTTTGCAGACTGGCTTCTTTCGCTTAGTAATATTCACTTAATATTCCATGTCTTTTCATGAGTTGATAAATCATTTCTTTTTAGCACTGAATAATATTCTATTATCTAGATGGACCATAGTTTATATATCCATTCACCTACGGAAGAACATTTTGGGTGCTTCCAAGTTTTGACAATTATGAATAAAGCTGCTATAAACATCTGTGTGCAGGATTTTGTATGGACATAAGTTTTCAGCTTATTTGGGTAAACACCAAGGAAGGTGATTGGTGGATTGTATGGTAAGAATATGCTTAGTTTTTATAAGAAACTACCAAACTGTCTTCTAAAGTGGCTGCACCATTTTGCATGCCCACCAGCAATTAATGAGAGTTCCTGTCGCTCCATATCCTTGTCAGCATTTGGTGTTGTCAGTGTTTCAGATTTTGACCATTCTAATAGGTGTGTAGGGGCATCTTGTTTAAATTTGCATTTTCCTAATGACATATGATGTGGAGCATCTTTTCATATGCTTATTTGCCACCCATATATCTTCTTTGGTGAGGTGTATGTACAGGTCTTTGAACAATATTTTAATCAGCTTTTTCATCTTCTTATTGTTAAGTTTTAGTGTTCTTTGTGGATTTTGGATAACAGTCCTTTATCAGATGTGAGTTTTGCAAATATTTTCTCCAGTCTGCAGAAACCTGTCTTTTTATGGTTGGTTTGTTTGCATCAGGAATCAGGGTCCAAACAAGGTCCAGATGTTCATCTGGTTGTTTGTCTCAAGTCTCTTTAATTTGTAACTGTCTTCTCTCCCTTCGGTGTTTTATTCCATACCTTTGGTGTGCTGTAGAAACTGGCCATTTGTCCTGTATGTTGTCTCACATTGTGGATTCGTCCAAGGGCCCAGCAACTTCTTGAGTGCTGCTCTGTGGGTTGCTCAGGAGCTGTAAACCAAAGTCAGAGGCTTGGCCAGGCAAGAAGTTTCTTAAAGTAACATGGCCTCATCATAGCATGATCCTTCATTGTGGAGGAGGATATAAAAGCACCTTTATAAGATGTAACCACACTGGGGGAATTCTGGAAGTGACACGAGAGAGAAAGTTTGCATGTTTTAGTATAGGTTAAGGGAGAGAGCAACACCTTGACTGCTGAATCATCTGGGTATAAAAGATTCTTTTTAATGAGATGTATTAAAAGCTGCCTAATATAGATCACACGAAACAACCCTGAATGTGTTAATAATGCCCATTTTGTGCCATGAACTGTTCGGGTGCTTCTCATATGTCAATTTATTGAATCCTCACCATTTGAGAAAGGCACTACTACTATCCTCACTTTAGAGTTGAGGAAACTGAGGCACAAAGAGATGAAGTAACGAAAACAAGTCAATACAACATTTACTCTAAGCTCATGAACAACTTTGTGTAGAAAACCAATAACATTTCGAGTTTATTTTTGTGTATGGTGTTAGGGAGTGCTCTAATTTCATTCTTTTACATGTAGCTGCCCAGTTTTCCCAGCACCACTTGTTGAAGAGACTGTCTCTTCTCCATTGTATATTTTTGCCTCTTTTGTTGTAGATTTTTTGACCATAGGTAAGTGAGTTTATTTCTGAGCTTTCTATCCCGTTCCGTTGGTCTATATGTCCATTTTTGTGCCAGTACCATACTGTTTTGATTACTGTAGCTTTGTAGTATAGTCTGAAGTCAGGGTGATTGATTCCTCCAGCTCCATTTTTCTTTCTCAAGATTGCTTTGGCTATTTAGCATCTTTTGTGTTTCCACATAAATTAAAAATTTTTTTGCTCTAGTTCTGTGAAAAATGCCATTGGTAATTTGATAGGGATTGCACTGAATCTCTAGACTGCCTTGGGTAGTATAGTCATTTTGACATTATTGATTCTTCTAATTCAAGAACATGGTATAGCCTTCCATCTGTTTGTGTCATCTCTGATTTCTTTCATCAGAGAAATCCAAATAAAAACTGCAATGAGGTATCACCTCACACTGGTCAGAATGGCCATCATCAAAAAGTCTACAAACGGGCTTCCCTGTTGGCACAGTGGTTGAGAGTCTGCCTGCCAATGCAGGGGACACGGGTTTGTGCCCTGGTCCGGGAAGATCCCACATGCCGCGGAGCGGCTAGGCCCGTGAGCCATGGCTGCTGAGCCTGTGCGTCCGGAGCCTGTGCTCCGCAATGGGAGAGGCCACAACAGTGAGAGGCCCACGTACCACACACACACAAAAAAAGTCTACAAACAATACATGCTGGAGAGGGTGTGGAGATAAAGGGAACCCTACCACACTGTTGGTGGGAATGTAAATTGGTACAACCACTATGGAGAACAGTATGGAGGTACCTTAAAAAACTAAAAATAGAATTATCATATGATCCAGCAATCCTACTCCTGGGCATATAACTGGAGAAAACCATAATCCAAAAGGATACATGCACCCCAGTGTTCATTGAAGCACTATTTACAATAGGCAAGGCATGGAAGCAACTTAAATGCCCATCAACAGAGAAATAGATAAAGATGTGGTACATATATACAATGGACTATTACTCAGCCACAAAAAAGAATGAAATAATGCCATTTGCAGCAACATGGATGGACCTAGAGATTATCATGCTAAGTGAAGTAAGTCAGACAGAGAAAGATATCACTCATATGTGCTATCTAATTAAAAAAGTGCAAATGAACTTATTTACGAAACAGAAATAGACTTACAGATATCGAAAACAAACTTATGGTTACCAAAGGGGAAATGCTGGGAGAGGGCTAAAGCAGGAGCTTGGGATGAACGCACACACACTACTGTATATAAGATAGATAACCAACAAGGACCGACTGTATAGCACAGGGAACTCTACTCAATATTTTGTGATAACCTATATGAGAGAAGAATCTAAAAAAGAATGAATATATGTATAACTGAATCACTTTGCTGTATACATAAAACTAACACAACATTGTAAATCAACTATACTGCAATAAAATTAAAATATTAAAAAAAGAAAATAATTTTGAAGATATTATGAAAGAGAGCAGAGAAATGAATGATTACAAGAAGAACATGTGGGGGTGATAAAGATGGTTTTTGTTGGTTAAAAAAAAAAAAAAAAGGAAAACCAACCACAAGGAAAGGACAGTTCCTACAAGTCTACGTAATTGAGGTAAAGGGCCAGTTCTAATCAAACTTAGGAAGTAAGCAAAGTTTCTCAGTATCCTAAGCTCTCTGCATTCCTACCCCTCCTCCTCAAAACCACATTCCTTGGCTCTAGCATCTTTTCTGACATTTAAAAACATGGGATAATCTGGTCTGCTACTTACATATCAGATGTAAAGAAGAGGCCAGTAATAAACAGGGAGGAGAGAATAAGGGAGTTGGGAGCACCACCCCAAAGGTTCTTGTGCATTTAGAGAAAGGTAATACTTACGACACAGTACATGCTGGATGCCACTAATGATGATGAAAAAGTGTTGGCAACAGGCTTAGGTGGTCCTGATCCACGCCATGCTGAGCAGGGGAAGGATGGTGGGTAAGGCTTAAGAGCAGGTTCTTTGGGGCAGATGGACCCCAATTCAAAACCTGTCTCCACTACTTACTAGTGACATGACCCTGTGGTCACCACCTAATTGCTTTAAGCCACATTTTCTTCACTTTAGTTTTAGGAGGAAAATAGTACTTATTCCTTCACAAGCTTGTGGCAAAGATTAAATGAGATAATATCTATCAAACTTCACAATCTTTGGAAAATCCGATTATTTTTTGGATGTTGAAGAAACTATTCTAGTGACTTTCAGGGTGTGTCTTCCTGCTCAAGGTAAACACTGATTGTGTATTGATAAACTGCAAATTGATCTCCCTTCTAGAGAAAGGAAATGGGATGGAGGAAGACAGGACATTATTTGCAATATTAGATCGGATACAAATGGGTAGGAGAGGAGGTGGGTAAATGGGTGGTATAGGGTACTGAGTAATTTACTGATGCCATTCTGGAGATTTTTATCTTTTTGGAACAAGTTATAAAAAAGTCATAGAAAAGCCAACACTATGAAATTTAGTCTTTGCTGGACACTGCGTTTCTTTGTTGCTTTGTTTCTTTCTTTTTTCTCTCTTTCTTTCTTTCTTTTATTTAATTTATTTATTTTTGGCTGCATTGGGTCTTCGTTGCTGAGTGTGGGCTTTCTCTAGCTGCGGTGAGCGGGGGCTACTCTTCGTTGCGGTGTGCGGGCTTCTCATTGTGGTGGCTTCTCTTGCTGTGGAGCACGGGCTCTAGGCGCGCGGGCTTCAGTAGTTGTGGCGCATGGGCTCAGTAGTTGTGGCTCTCGTGCTCTAGAGCGCGGGCTTAGTAGTCACGGCACACAGGCTTAGTTGCTCCGTGGCATGTGGGATCTTCCCGGACCAGGGCTCGAACCCGTTCGTGTCCCGTGAATTGGCAGGAGGATTCTTAGCCACTGTGCCACCAGGGAAGTCCCACCGTGTTCTTTATATACTTTATCAAGTTCATTCTCACGACGCATGGGTTAAGTATCATTTTTACCCTGAATAAACTTTGCCATCACTGAACTAAGCTTTTTATGTGTCTTAACTGATTTAATGGCTACAGTGACCCCAGGAGGTAGGGACTTTAATTACTTCCACTTAAGGGAGGTTTGTGGAGGTTAGCAGACTGGCCAGGACTGGGAGCTACCACATAGCTGAAGCTGGGTTCCCAGGCAATGCTCTGCTTCCCAGGCCCCACTCGTCTATTGAAGGTCACATCAGAAGCAGTCCAGCCTGAAGTACTGCAGTTCCTATTTTTCAAAAAAGTTTGTAAATATCACTCACTGCACCACACGGTAGCCATAATAGAAAGTCAAATGTGGGCATCTTTTAGAATCCACTGCTGGGAAAAGCTTGCTTTCCCTAAGGAATTGATATGCAGCTAATCTGATAATGATAATTAAGACACTGGCCATGCCTCCTTTCTGCCTTGATTATCAAGATGCCCTGAGCTTAATTACAGCATCATGGGGAGGGAGGGTGGCTTGTGGTAGGCATAACTTTTGCTTTATCCATAATTTGGATTTTCAACCTTGACTTGTGGCATATTATTTTAGCATGTTTATTCCTGCAGCATGAGAAAAGATATTAATACATTTTAAGGCCATATCACTGAGATGGAGGTAAAAGTAGAGGATGTGATTTTTCATGTTTTTAAAGGTCAAAAAGCTCAAGATGGTCAGTAAATTCGATGCTTGAAGAAGTAGCCCAGGGGTCTCCAAAGGCCGGATGAATGGGCCAAACTAGCCACATAAATTAAATGAGCATGATTTAAAACCATGAACACAGAGTTATCTGCATGTCAGAGCTGTGGGAAGTCTGACATCCTGAGGCAGAGCCCAGGGGTGGGACAGAACAGGAGCGCTACGGGGGCCAGTCAGGGCTTTTTCCACAGGACGGTCCCCGCCCGCTGTAACATTCTCCCAACCCTGAGAATCGCTACAATGAGCGGAGAGCCAGGGAGGAGTGGGTCACAGGTCTCAGGTGTCCAGGATCAGAAAAAGGATGAAGGACCCTCCATTCATTCCAAACCCATTGATTGAGTTACTATCAAAAATCAGGAACTGATACAGGAGCGAACAGGACAAACATCATGGAACTTCTATTTACATCAACTGAACACTCCATAGAAGCTAAAAGTTAGCTGCCTAAAAGTGAATTCATCAACAAATACCTATTAAACAGCTTCTCTGTGCAGGAATCAATGGATGTGACAGGGTGGTGGGTAGGAGGGTCAAGGGCAGAGGCATGGGCAACACAGGCTGATGAGCTGGCGCCCAGGAAGCATAGGGGAGGGGTGCCCACCGAGTCTAGAGGGGAGGGAGGCTCCTGGCACAGCTGGGGCTGAATAACACTGGGTACGTGCAATCTTAACTCTTCTACATTTAAATCTTTTATTTATTTATTTAACATTTCTTATTGGAGTATAATTGATTTACAATGTTGTGTTAGTTTCAGGTATACAGCAAAGTGAATCAGTTATACATATACATATAGCCACCGTTTTTTAGATGCTTTTCCCATATAGGCCATTACAAAGTATTAAGTAGAGTTCCCTGTGCTCTACAGTAGGTTCTTATTAGTTATATATTTTATATATAGTAGTGTGTATATGTCAATCCCCATCTCTCCATTTATCCCTCCCCCTCTTATCCCCTGGTAACCATTTAAATCTCTTTAGATTAAGTGTGATAAGGCTCACAAACAAGTTAGCTGTGCCACTGGTGTGGAGAGCAGAGCAAGGTCAGAGACCCGAGACAAGGACTTCATAGTCAGGACTGCCCACCCAACGCAGGGAGCTCCGAGCAGCAGATCTCAGGCAGATGGGTGGAATCTTCAGGGAGGCCAATTTTGGCCAAGCGTAAGGAAGACCTTTTTTTTTTTAATCCTTCTTTTAAAATCACTGCTCTTCCTAAGTGATCTGAACTTCTCGCCACTTAGCTGGATGCCTGCCTGTGAAGCAAGGTGTGTGGAGCGGACCCAGTAATGTGTGGGAGGTTTGGTGACTCATCTTAAGTTCCCTTTCAACCTAAGATTCCATGGGGCTAAGCAGGTCCTGTTTATGTGTGAAAGGATTTTTGTCAAGGTTTCTGTTGGGCTTGGCATTGGAAAGCTCGTTCGTCTTTGTAGAATGGAATGATGTTTCCCATCAAATGCATCAAGGCATCAACTTTGACACAATGACCCAGGCGGACTATTCAATCACATTAGGCATGTGTCTGCCCCTACATAACCTGACCTCATCCTTTAAAGTGACCGGAGGGTGCCTGCCACCAGTTATACTCTGCCACCTCTTCTGCAAGCTAGCATGTCACTGGTCAGGCCACGAGGGCAAGCTCCAGGGAGCTGCCGGGTGTAGCCAAGCTTCTGCTGGGTCCAAGAACCCTCCTGGTCTGCACGCGGCTGTCAGGAAGACAATCTTTCTTCTTTCCACCTCCTTGCACTATACCCTCACTTCTCTGCCTGCTCTTCATCTTTACTCTTTTTTCTGCTCCTGCTGGTACAGTGCACAGTTGATACTTTCTGACCGTTTAGCTCATTTCAGGTGGGGTCCATCTTTTCATATCTACATTTTAGCACTCATGGCGGCCTCATTACACCACTCAGTGAACGGTATTTTCATAAGAGATTCTCACGTTGGGCGGCAATTGCTCCTCCCACGCCCTCCCGAAGGCTCGCTTTTCATCTTCGTGCTCTGTGGAAACACAGATCCTGGCAGGTAAGTAGGTGCTCAATATATAATAGTAGCCCAAATGAGTGAACTACCTTTTCTGACACGTGAGAATGACTTTTTATATTCTTATTTTTGGTAGTGAAGTTTCTGATATAACGTATCCATGGAAACATTTCACTAAGGGAAGTATTGCCACGTGTGAGGCATAAAAGCAGCAGCATTTTTTAAGTGCCACAGCAGACTAATAACTGTTGGTTCACAATCCCCGACTACAAAAGAAATGATTACATGAAGGGCTGAGATTCCAGGTGTTAATTCAATAGCAAAAAGTGTGTGCCCTTGTCATCTAGTTTCCGATGGCCAGAAGCTGATGTGTACTTGTTTTTGAATACACTCAAATCAGATTCAAGACCTTCTATAATTCTGTGGACTCAAAGGAATAGATAATGTCCCCAAAGGTCAGCTGACACAAACTCAGTCTCCAGAGGTAGAGCAGGATATAAAATGACTTGTCAACTTTCTACCCTTCAAAACCTGTCTCAAGGAGAATGGATACGAGCGCTCTTTCTACCTTGGAAATGCTCCGCCGAAGGGACAGCCCTCATGGTCCTGCCATTCTCCATTACACATGATTAAAAATTCTCCCCTGCTGTCTTGGAAGACCGTTTCCATTTGCTCCGTCCTCATCAGAGCAAGAGAATACCCATCAGCATCATCTAGGTCATGTCCTTTAACACACTGAGAACATCAACCCAGGGCTTTCTTTTCCTCAGACTTTATAAGCCCAACTCCTCAAGCCTATCCTCACAGATCGATTTTGCAGCTCTGTAGTCATTTTAATCATGTTTGTCACTCTCGATTGAATCATTTCCAATTCATCGACATCCCACTTAAACATTTTTGCCCCCAATTAAACACCAGGGTGAGGCAGAAGTGACCAGAGCTAAGAATAGGAGGAGACCAGTCTCCTGGTTCTCGGCTGTTGTAATTCTGGGATAGACGTTACCCCGGAAATGCGGCGGCACTTTCCTCATGGTGAGACGGACAGCAGAGCGCTGGCTCAGCAGCCATTCCTCGGCAACTCTACGTCCTGTATCTTTCTTAGTCTTAACATTAGCTGTTTGCTTGTCTGTTCAGAAGGAAAATGATCTGTTAGGAGACCAAAAAGAGTGGAAGAGCCTCAAAAAGAGAGGTAACCAAGTCGGGGTCTGGAGCCGGCAAGAAGCCTGAGGAGTGGGTGGGCAGCAGGGGGGAGGTGGCAAACTGAACATCTGCTCTGTTTAAGGGAGAGGCCCCCGGCTCACCTTTTGCTGATCTTTTTCACATGGGAACGCCCATCCACTGTAGCAAGAGCTCTTTTGTTTTTTTTGAGAGAAACTATCAATCTATATTTTAAGGTTAAATATTCCAATTAAAAATGGCAATTAAAAAAATTTAAGCCATTGCAGAGCCCAACCCTGGGCGGCCCATAAGAACCTTCAGGCCGGTTTTGCTGTGGGCTCTTGTATTGGTTCTCTTTTCAGGGAAATCATCCTTTACCTTCCTTCTTATTTCTGTAATAAATTTCTGAAGACATCTGCCTCACCTAAAGACATATTCTTTCTACATAAATGCTTTCATAAAAATTCCTATAAAAGACAATTTTAAAGGAAAGGAACTTCAACTCTTCACTCTCTAGCGATGAAATTCCAGATGCGGTGGCAGTTAAATATGACAAAAATCTGTGGAGATGAGCCTTCTCTATGCCTTGTAATAAGTCAGCCACCTTGCATGTCGAGACATTACAGAATACGGAGCCGTGTCTGAGATCTCCGCAACGTTACTGCAAGTTAATCGGATACGAGACCAGTGCAACCAAGGCAAAGCCTATTGAAGAAATGTACCCATTTGTGCTTAGTTTTCTAATTTTCAAACCCAGCAGGTTCAATTTATTTACAAAGCTTGGTCTAAGATAGAGTTCTCTGTGTAGAAAGGCAATTTAACTAAAATGCTTTATCCTAATTACAAAGCACAGCAATTTGCATAAGTAACCAGCCTGGGTATTCAGGGACCCAAGAGAGTCAATACTGTTAAAGCACAAGTTATATTTTAGATAACTTTTAAGAAAATAATAGCAAGCTGAGACTTTGAATTTTTTCTGTCTCTAAAAGGAAATGACAGAAGGTGTAATCCTATGTCATTTGGCTTAAATCTCTCAGAGAGAGATTGCTCTCCATGGGAAGTCGGTTAAAACGGGACTCCTTCCCTTTGTGTGGCCATGGTTGTAGGAGAGGGCATTGGGAGTATCAAGTCTGGAAAAGGAAAAGTGTTTTTGTTCTATCAGAGAAGCCGGTCCAGATGTAATTTTCCTCTGCCAATATGGAAAACGCTATTTTTAACGAGGGCACTGATCTTTCGTTTGCTGTGGAAAATGAAGTCATCTCTCAGGATAATGGACTGCTATATCTGTATCAAAGGACAGTTTATCTTAAAATTTGATAAGACATTTCTCACATAGTGATAAACAGTGACAATGTTTACCAGAAAGGAAAGTAAATGTTCTTTGTAGAGCTTTTTAAAAACAGACGAGACAGTCCCTGAAGAGACTGGCCAGTGAGGTTTGAATCACTTTGCATGGCAGGAGCAGTTCAATTTGTTGGATAAAAAGTTTAAAAAATAAAGGAAAAGAAAACAAACTAGATTCCTTTTTTCTACACATGTACAGTACAGACGATTTAAACGTCGGCCACAAGACGATGCTCAGTATTTATCGACTTGCCCTTCCAATGGGGCTTAGAATGTTGATGGAAATTGGAGACAGGTCCCTTTATTTCCAGAGTCCCAGGTAACCGGCAGTGAGGCTAAAGAAAGTAAGCGTTATGAAGGGTGAGCAGAAGAATTATTCATCTCTCACGGACTTTGTAGCCAGATCTCACACGCTTGCTGTTCCTGTCCCTGACAGCTGACTGGACACATAAGGAATTACGGTCATACTGTGACCCATCTATTCAGGGATACCAAGCCCTCACGACATGAACAAATAACAGTGCAGACTTGCCCAAGTGACCAGACAATTCTTTAAAGGAGTATCACTAAATTGCAGCTTGCCCAGGCCAGGGGTCAAGATGAAAAAGAACAGCCCAGGCAGCAAGTTGCCAGGTTGCTGTGGGATACAAGTGGCAGATGGGTTGATGTTAGGAAAAAAAATCTGCCAACTGGCGTGGAAAACATTAGTCTGGGAGAAGAATGTCTCACTTTAGTGAAGACAGCTCCCGTGGCTCGATTCATTACATCCCTGGAAAAGCCGGGCCTGGCTGCGAGGGCTCAGCTGAAGCTCATGTCTCCATTTCCCTGACATGTACACACATGCGCACACATGCCTACATCGTAGTCACTGCACACAAACTCTCCCCATCAAGGCCGACATCAGGTCGGGTTTGATGGGAATAAGAAAACAAGTGTACCTACCTTACCCAATGTCGGTCTAAAAACAGAACGAGATTTTCATACTAAACAGCCATAGGAGCAGTTAAACCACTTTTATTAGTAAAAAAATACTTTGAATATCCTCTGAATCCGGACAACATCACAAACTAGCACAGAAAAGAAACCCAGAAAAATGGTTTAAAACGACTGGAAGCAAATCTGTCCAGGCATCAAAATTAACCTCCATGAAAGTCAAATGAAAGAGGAAAGACACTTTGTCCAGAAGGGAGGCTCTGAGGGAAACAGGCATAGGGAGACAGTACAAGAAAAGATGATTTTGACGAAACAGATTGCTACTAATCTCTCATGCCAAGCAAGAGAGGTCCTTGACAAGCCACCAGAAGGGCAACTTGGGGGTAAGGAGGACACGTTTAAAAGCTAACAACTGCACGTTTCTCACGGTCTTCACGATAGGCTGCCTGGGTTCACCACCTTAACCATGTCGGGCTTGGACCGTGGTTCCTAGTGAAATAATATACAAGGCTTGTTGCTAACACTGCACCCAAATGACCAGATAGCCTGGCTGGTGTTCTTTCCACTTTTTAAAGTTGTGAGATGATCATTCTAACTGCGTAGAAAACCATGACATAAGACTGAAGGCGGGTCAAATCTGACTCTTATTGACGACACTCCTGGCCTCTTTGGTGCACATGGTGATGGGGGCTGGAAGTGAGCATTTTACTTCTGGTCAAACCAAGGTGACACAGCTTTTTCCCCTTTCTCTTTGAATATCTCTAGGCTTTAAAACAGTATTCTTGCTAATAATATTCCATAATACTGGGCATGGTTTAATCAATACCACCAGGCACAAGAATTTTGGGAGGGTTAGACATCAACCTCCTTGTAACTTTGGCCCCCACATAATCACTCCTGCCACGAGGTCTCTGCTCAGAACCATAACAGATTCCACTCAGCGAGGAATGCAGATTTGAGGAGTTTCCTCTTTGGAGACTTATGAAGATGAATAAGCTGATTTAGAGAAAAAATAAACCGGCTGCCTCAGAAACCATGACATTTTCAGACTATGACAGAATATTTCCATTTAAGCTTAAGACACATATTTTCTTGGAAGGGGCCCTTTCTGCTTTTTCTTTTTAATGTTTATAAGACACATTTTCTAAGGTAAATGCAGGCAAGGGGGTAAACAAACCGAGCCACTGCATGGAGGAATCCAAACTTGGAATTCTCCTGGGACGTGCATTCCCACATAGTTATCCTGTGTCTTGATGCCACTGTGGCTTTTTACATAAGCACAGCTTTTCCCCACAGCGTCACGTGATGAAGGCTGTGAAAATGATGCTTTACAATGAACATGGGAGTTGGGTTAGCTCCCGTTTCTCTTGCTGGAAGCTGGGTCATCTTGGGCAAATTATTTAACTTTTCTAACCCTTTGTTCCTCCTCTATAACATGGTGACAAAAATAATGCCTCATCGAGAGAGTTGTAGAGGGGACTGAGGCAACAGATGTGCCAGCATTTTGTAAACCATAAAGGTCTGTGAAGAGTTAGTTATACAATGACTGGAATTTCAATAGTTGTCACCCAAAGAACAGGAGTTCGATTCCCCGGCAGCCGGGAGCCCCACTGCCTGCCCGCTGGCCCCAGGCCAGTCCTGAGGGCCCCGTGCTTCTCTGAGGCTGCAGGCCTTACTCCTCCTGGGAACTCCTGATCTGGCTCTTTCCCCGTCCCCTGATAGGACCCACGTTAGAGCCCATGGAGCTTGGTTGTTTCAGCCACTTTGGTTTACTTTGGCATAACCTAAAATAAACCTTTATTTTACCTCTGGAAGGAAGAGGATGCCACACGCTGTGATCTTCTCAAAAGCAGAAACTTGTTTCTTTATAACCCTATATCATCTAGCATGTTTCTTAGCATGGTTGGGATCTCAGGAACTGTGAATAAGTGATTCATTGAAGGAATGAATGAGTGAATGAGTGGAAGAATCAATAAATGGACCAATGAAAAAGGAGTATCGACAGTAAAAGTCCAGAGACCTTCCTTTCTCATGTTTCCGCAAACTAGAGAGATTTATACAACTGGGCTAGGACCCTGGGTTGCACAGGCAGGTGGGCTGAATGTGCCCATAATCTTGGGAAACAATGTAAACAGGGCCTGGGCTGCATGGCCAGGTCAGACCATGTAAAGCTAGGAGTGGGACTTGGAACTGTTTTGGGGGGTCAAAGTTTATTGGGGGTGGGTAAGAGGGCTCATGGACATAAGGAATGAAGGGGGAAAGGTCTGAAGGCAGAATAATACCAGGGGAGGTTATCTGGGGGATGAACTTGAGCAGATCTGAACGCAAGGGACCGAGATGAGAAAAGGTGAACCTAGGGCGTCAGCACTGGTAGCTCTGACCCAGGCTGGGAGCAGGGGTGACGGGAAAGGAGGGAATCAGAGTGCGTGGGTGATGGTCTCCGTGATGCTTAGAGCTGGTCTGGGGGCCCCGTTCTGAAGAGACTGGGTCCTGGGAGAGGGGACTCAGCTGCTAGAGATTAGAAGAAAGCTGTGCCACTGGGAGAACGGGGATGGGCAGGAACGTGCCCCCCAGCGAGTGGGCTAGAAGCTCCTCTGTGGCCACGCGCCCCACTGCTGCTGCTGTAGGGCAGCTACTTGGCTTCTTTAGGCTCCCTCGCACCTGAGGCCAAGGGGGTCCCACGGTCTCGGGCAGGACTAAGCTGTGAGGGGAGAGTGAAGAGCCCTAAGCACCACTTAAAGACGGACCAGGGAAAATATCATTATCGCGAGATGCATGGAAGCAATTCCATACATGTCTTACTGCCTTAGAAAAGTATTAAGCAAACGTGCACTGTCTCCAGGCTAGTCTCTAAATTGTGCTATTACCATGTAAATGGACTATACTGGTTCGTCCCATTTTTATCGTTATACTTTCATCCAACTTCCTTTACTGAACATCTATTATATACATGGTACTGAGGAGAGAAATCAACACACACCTCAGCTTCGCTCCTCTGCATTATAAGGAAATACATAACAGCATTACAGACCGTCAGACATCAAAGGAGCAAAAATGCCTGTAATATCACCATATTAACCCCATAATTTTCTTTATTCTGGATGTCCTGGGAGTTTTTATCCACTGGCATGTGTTTTATACAGTTACATTCACAGACAATATAATCTTGTGGGACTGCTTCCTATATGGCTACATTGTCCTTAGAGAAGATTCTTATTTTTCAGGCATTCAGTTGTGGGACACCTAGGCCACGAGAATCGGGATTTCCACGTTTAAAGGAGGATCACTGAAAATAAGGAGTAAATTGTATTATTTCATTTGTGCTTCATTTGAAGCAATATTTCACTCTCTACCATAACGATAAAAGCACATTCTCTCTAGCACTGATTTGAGTATTGAATAAATAAGATGAAATTAAAAGATCACATTGCGATTTTCTGAGTTTCTAGATTTCTACATACACATCAACTGCTTATAAATCTCATGACACCGGGGCTTCCCTGGTGGAGCAGTGGTTGAGAATCCGCCTGCCGATGCAGGGGACACGGGTTCGTGCCCCGGTCTGGGAAGATCCCACATGCCGCGGAGCGGCTGGGCCCGTGAGCCATGGCCGCTGAGCCTGTGCTCCGCAACGGGAGAGGCCACAGCAGTGAGAGGCCCGCGTACCACACACACACACACAAATCTCATGGCACCTACTTGCTAATTGGTTAGCTTTCACGCTGACAGGCCTTGAAGTTCTTTTAATGGGATTTTAGCCAATGGAAATCACCACCGTTTAAGCATAATCACCTAGAATAGCTAGATACTGAAGGAAAAGTTTTTAAAAAGCTAATGGCTTTTCACACATGCACTGAAAAAAATTAATAACCTGATAATCTCTGGCAAAGGGGATCTTTTTCCCCCTCTAAGACTGTGAAGTTCAACATTATGTGATTTATTTCAATGACCTGCGAGTACTGCATGTAATTATTAAAAAAACCATCAACTGAGCTTTTAGGAAACTGTGGCCCTGCTAATGCAATGCCAAACTCATGTCGCACGACTCCACGTAGCCTCAGAACAGTTTATTACCAGTGTTTCAAAGGTGGTACTTTAAGAAGAGTAGACCAGAAACAAAGCTGTCATTTAATAGATGAATTTATTATGAAAATTAAGTTGATGTTTTTAGGAAGTTGTTTCTCATTTTATGTATCATTCTGAAAAGTCACATTGAATCCAGTCTGATGATTAATTTTTCTGATTGATTTAAAAAAGGTAATATTAAGTTATAGTAGTAGTGCTGTTTTCAACTTGAATGACTATGGAGCAAACAGGTTCTGTAATCGCCCCGGGGAAACCCTACCAGAACAAGTAATTCTATCAGCAACATGGGAACAAAATCATTAGGCCTCTTTTATCTGGGCAGCACATTTTCAAATCACAAGCTAGTGGCTGCCAAGGGTGAGTCTGCTTGGCAGGGCAGAGTGCCATGTGATTGACATTTATTTAGGTTCACTCATTCTGACCAAGCTTTATGGATCTGGGTGCAGCAAGTTGATCTAGAATTACCAAATTTTATTACTTATATGGTGACATTACGGTTCATCAGAACCACTGAACCTTTTGGTTTCATGGGATTCTGCTTTGGTAAGAACCCAGCCACACAGAAATAAAATGAAATCAAGAGTTCTGGTGGCAGTAACACAAATCTGTACATGTGACCTGATGGCACAGACATAGACACAGACCTGGTAACGAGGTCAATTTCATCGTTCTGATGTTGTCCTTACAGTCAGGAGAGATGGAACCATCCGGAGGAAGTGGGTGAACCACATGTGGGAACTTTCTGTATTATCTTCCCAACTTCCTGTGTATTTATAATTATTTCACATTAAGAAGTCACAAATAAAATCTATAGGACTTTATTTCCTTCGGGAGACCAAAACTGGTACAAGTCAGTTGGACTGTGGCTTTGAGCTGGGGGGAGATTGGGCTTCTAGAAGGCTGCGTGTGAGTCTGGATCCCTAGATGCCAGAGATGAAAGCAACTGGCCTGGGGCTGGGATGGATGTGAGGACACTTACTGCCTCGGACCCCGGCAGCTGAGCGCTGGGGCCGGGAGGGCTGCCCAGGAGAACGAGGGTGGGCCTGGCCACCCTCAGACAAGGTCAGGGCCGCTCAGCCTACTGCCTGCTGAGCAGAAGGAAGCACCTTCTGCAGAGAGAGCAGGACAAGGGCACAGAAGCAGCTGGCATATCCCCCAAGGGCTGGACTGAGGCCTCACCTGGGCCGGCAGCGTGCTCAGGGTGAGAAGTAAACTCAAGCCTCAGAGTCGCAGACTCGCGGCTGCCCCTGCCTGGCCATCCACCTTCTGTGTTTGTTCCCTGCCGGCACTACATCCTCACAGCTACACCAGCCCAGCTGCAGCTCGGCCAAGCACCCCACGGTGCCAGGGGTGCCGGTGCCAGGGTGGCCCTCCCCGTGCCCACGGCCAGGTTCCCCGGGACCTCGCGTCTCCTGGAGGTCAGCCTCTTGGGTGAGGGCACCCTGCTTCTTCCTCTTCCCGGTGTCCCCACCCACCTCAGCATCCCTGACGGCACGGAGCACAGGCCCAGGGACATGGGCTGCCGTGAATCAGAGGGAAAGCAGCCCTCAGAGCAGCCAGCCTTCCACCCTGCAGTCAGGCTGCGAGGAGGGGTTGGCGAGTACAAGCAAAGCTCTGCGCACGCTGACACCTGAGCACGTCCATCGAGATACGGATGCAAGCAGATGACAAACTTCTCTCCGGACTTTGCATAGGGGTACGAGCACTTACAGTGTGACGCCCTTTTAGAGTCAAGGAAAGCAGCCCCAGGACAAGTGTTTGTTTGGGGGTGTTACGGAAGCTCATTGAGGGGCTGACGCTGTTAGTGAAGAAAGTGGAATGTTTAAGATACTCTGGCATAACCTAAATGGGACAAGAATTTGAAAAAGAATAGGTACGTGTGTGTATAACTGAGTCACTTTGCCGTACACCTGAAACTAACACAACATTGTTAATCACCTGTACTCCGATATAAACTAAAAATTAAAGAAAAAACCCAGTGGAGAGAAGGTTTGCTCTCCAAGTTGGCGGCGGGGGGCGGGGGGGGGGGCAGGAAGGGAGGGAAGAGGGAAAGAGGGGATGCAGGTAGTTAAGGCAGCCTCTGGGAAGAGGACCAGAGTTCCGATGGGGGTGTGCCCTACCAGGGGAGGACCAAACCGTGGCCGTGGGAGCTACACAGAAGCACCTGGACTTCGAAGGACACGAGCTGCCCGGCTGCTTGTGGCTGGACCTTCCTGCCCCTTCCCTTCGCGTTAGTGCCGGTGCCATGCAGGACATGGGGCTGAAACTGCTGATAGGCAGAGCGGCCAGCAAAGTACGTGCTGCTGTTCGAGGCTCCCCTCCAAATCCTGTTCACCTTAATTGTCTCCCCCAGCTTGCTGACAGCAGGTATGTATTATTCAGGAGGAAGGGCACGAGATCATCCTCCAGACTTCCCATATTGGTCTAGAAATATTGACTGATTATCAGAATATTCACATATTTCCCTAGGAACTTTGGAACGCCCACAATGGAGGGATATGATCGCAAACTGAAACTATGATGCAATATGATCAGAGGTGGACTGACCCCAAGGAGAGCCACGAGGGCTGCAGATCAGTAACAGCCAGGGGTGAGGAGGTACTTAAGAGGGGCTGTACAGGGAAGAGATGAAAAAAGATAGGTGCTTATCTTTTATATTCTCCTTTACAATTTTACAGAAGGTGAGCCTTCGTGGTATACTCAGCAAGATTGCACTTATGGCAGGGTAAGAATGTTTAAATGTAGCCATCACTTACATCCATGATCTCACGCTTACAGCACCTTGGAGAATCCAGACGAAGCGGTAGCCTTCAGCGAGTTTCTCAGCCTCAGTCTCCTGCCCACGCCCAGGACTGGGATAAGAGTACACTGCCAATCAATTTGAGACCACCTTGAAGAGAGCGGGCTTTGGTAGCAACTAGAGTGGATTTAGTGAAGAGAAAGTTCACTTAAGCTGATGTAACTTCTTTCTAAGGAGGAGTGGCAGGCAAGATCAAAAGGGGGAAGAGGATGGAACTGGGGGTCGGGACGAGCAGCTTGAGTACAAGCTTTGCCAAGTCATAATCTCACCAGGGAAGACTGGCCAGGAGTTACTTGCTGTTGCCCACAGGCCAGACTTAGGGGCCTCCAATGATACATTTTTAATGATGGGTTGAAACCCCTGTGAGCTTTATTCACTTTCTGGTTTCTCTTCATGCGCAAATCTAAAAAAGGAATCAGTTCTTCTTTTTAATAAATAAATAAATTCATTTATTTATTTTTGGCTGCGTTGGGTCTTCATTGCTACGCGCAGGCTTTCTCTAGTTGTGGTGAGTGGGGGCTACTCTTCGTTACGGTGCGTGGGCTTCTCTTGTTGTGGAGCACAGGCTCTAGGCACACGGGCTTCAGTAGTTGTGGCACGCAGCCTCAGTAGTTGTGGCCCGTGGACTCTAGAGCGCAGGCTCAGCAGTTGTGGTGCACGGGCTTAGCTGCTCCGCAGCACGTGGGATCTTCCCGGACCAGGGATTGAACCCATGTCCCCTGCATTGGCAGGCGGATTCTCAACCACTGCGCCACCAAGCAAGTCCAGGAATCAATTCTTTATTCCAACATATTCTTTGAGGAAAAATTAATCTTGTCACACCCAAAGGTAAGTAGTTATTAGCTAAAGATCAACAGAGAAGATTATGGCTTAAGGTTCCCTACAGTTTGTAGCCCTGGGTCTTATTTAATTGGGGAGTTGGATAACATCTTTGAAAGTATGCTCATGAACTGGTTTTGCAAAATACTTTGATTCCTCAAAAGAGGAATCCGATGTTTAATGTAAATTTGACATATGAGAAAAATTGGTCTTCCAAAATGAAAAGGTAGTGAAGACACTTTACATAAAGACTAAATAAGCTCTTCATAGTCATCTCTGTGTTGCAGATATGAAGCCTGGTATTAACCGCGATCTGACAGGGTCAATACCCATAAATGTTTGCCAAAATTAACTGTGAGCCACAGTTGAACACAAAGAAGGTGATCAAACATTCTCACTAATTAACTAGCATTTACCGGTCTGTTTTCATATACATGCCATCACTTATTAAACCTTGGACCAAGAGCTAGTCCTCGGCAGAATCTCAAAGCGATAGGAGAGCTACAAGCACTAACATTTACCAGACAGAGTTGGAGTTAGGGGTGAGTTTTGGGGTGGGGTGATGAAGCAGGAAGCCTCTGGTTCCAGACAAAATGGTGACTGAGAGAGAGAGAAACAATGACCACGTGTGAGCAACTGTCTAAATTATTCGTCGTTTGCCTAGACATCTTCATTTTGTACCATGGAAGAACATTCTTTCCATTTCAAATAATCTGTTGTTGAACCATCTTTATAGGTCTGACAACTCACTAAAACCAAGATGAAACTAGGATAGAAACCTCTTGGTAATAAAGTCCCATAGAAATCACCGAGAAATTCAGTTCCACAGAAGAGCACATTAAAGACAGTGGTTGTCCTGAGGAAGCCCTCTTTCTTCCTGATTGTTAAACATGACATTTTTATATTTGAACAAAAACCTGCATAAACTCTGCCCTCAGAGAAATGAGACATTACCTCTAGCTGTGCGCTTTGTATAAGCATCACTGCCCTATTTTAAAGTACGCTGGATTTTTCCACACGTAAGACACTTTATTATACACGTTTCTAATGCGTATGCCCTGATGGCAGGGAGTCTCTAACCATGGTCCATCTTGGAGGTCTGTTCCATCTTTGGACTGTCAGCCCTCTCAGTTCAATTACTGGGGCCATAAAGACCCTTCCCATCAGAGCTGAGGTGAGCATTTCTTGCTCACTAGACACCTGAGGACAAGCCTCCATGTCACACAGTGACCATGAACTTGGTGTCCAGTCATCCCTCTTGACGTCCTGGTTGAGCGTTAGTCACTGAACATGCACTCCAGCACAATAGCTATGGAAGCCAGGCATCTTGGAGTCCATGCACTGCACTCAGGAGAAAGCTTTGCTGAGGTTGAGGAGAGCTGTAGGAAGGCTGTGCAGAGCACGTATTGATATGGGTGTGTATACAAAGTTCTCCTCGGAGAGGCGCTTGTGAGAAAACTGAGCTGGGTTAACTGTGATATTTAATGGAATGTTTCCAAATTGTGCTGCTTCCCCAGGGTATTAAAAATCCATGAATAATGTGTTTGTTGTTGTCAGAATGTCTCTTATGCAGCTCAGGCTGTGTGGAGGGCTGACGCCCCACGAGAGACTGATGCCAGGCCTGTGGGGAGGAAGAGGAGAGGGTTGAAGATGGATTTGTGCAGCCTCGCTGGCAAGCAGTGAGGACAAGCGAAGCCATGGATCAGTAAGATTTTCCATTAAATCAAGAAAAATACAACTTGCCCCTAACATCACCTCTGATGGCTTCTTAGACCAGCTGCTTCCCTGACGCCCTACCGAGGAACAAATTGCTTTCCCGGCAGGACATCTGGACACTCCTGCATTAACAGATATGGATCCCAGCACGCCGAGCCAAGCGAGAAGGCAATTTAATCTAAGCAATGCTGTCATCTCAATTTAGGACAACAGCTAGGATGCCCTACAGGGCACTGCGACAGCTTCTGGAAGTACACGACAGAAGATGGTCGCACTGTCTTAAGGCTATAGAAAGCTGGCGTTTCTTGTAAACAGTCAGACCAAGGATGATGGAAAATGTAATGCAAAGATGACAGCAGCACTGTGCGATCTGGGAGCATCAGGTTCAATTCACGTGGTTTTCACTTCGGCAGAGAACCGAGGCCAAGCTTAGAGGATCTCCTCTCCACCCCAATCCCATCACACAAATATGAACAAAGAGCCCAGTGATCCCAAATGAAAAAAGGAGTGGGTGACTCTGGATGGCAGATGTTATATAATCGGGTCTAAGGACATTTCAAAGTTAGAGTAACTTCACTTTCTAAGAGTCATACTTACTTATCTATCCTCAACCCCGTGCAAGACAAACACAGACGGAAGCCCTTTTAATTGGTATGTAAGAGAAAAATATTTTGCTGTTTTTTCTTTTCCTTTAAACACATTATGCATAGGTACATACTTTGATAATAGTTTCTATTTTATTTTCTCCATAATAAAAATATGGCTGAATTCAATGTATATTATGCTAAGGTTATATTTTTGACAAAAATTCTCATAATAAACCACCTTCATGTACAATTTTCAAAATCTGGAGAGAACTAGATTTTTTAGCAATATCCACTGATACACCAGTTTGAATGGGGTCAATATCATTTATTTTTTACTATTGATATTGAAAGGGATTCATACATAAATTGAGAAGAAAATATATGGACATGTTACGAAAATATAAATACGTCTCCTAGACAGAATATCTTAATAGAGAAAATGACACAGTAGATTCACACTTGAGTTCATCCACAGAGAATGGTGATTCCCATCAACTGCAATGCTTTCCCCGGTGGCATTTTGTATTCGCACAACAGGCAATAACTCAATTGGTCATTACCATGAATGCTGCCCCACAGAACCAGCTATGTGACAGGTCATAAGGTCATCAATGCTATGTTGTAAATGTCCCTGTTGCTAACATTTATTGTACAGTGGAAAAGGTCTTTCCCCAGTTTTGTGTGTCTTCAACGAGGTAACATCGTTTCAAAATTTAATAGGAATTAAATATTTATCTTAAAATGCGCTGCAGCTCTCCTCCCCCTCCTCTTTCTTCTTCTTTGCAAACCTACGAACACATACAGCTGCCAGCCCTCTCCAAACCACCATCTGAGAAAAGTCACCCAATATGAGAGTACCTGTGAGCAGAGTGGATCCTCATAGAAAAGTGAGATTAGGAAGTAATATTTCCAGTATCACTTGGGAATTTTTTGGAAAACAACCTATTTGGGAAGTTCTCATTAATTTTTTTTTTTTTTTTTTTGTGGTACGCCGGCCTCTCACTGTTGTGGCCTCTCCCGTTGTGGACCACAGGCTGCGGACGCGCAGCCTCAGCGGCCATGGCTCACGGGCCCAGCCGCTCCGCGGCACGTGGGATCTTCCCGGACCGGGGCACGAACCCGTGTCTCCTGCATCGGCAGGCAGACTCTCAACCACTGCGCCACCAGGGAAGCCCCTCTCATTAATTTTTAATTAAATATCTTTAATGTAAAAAGCTATTTACTTCCATTATTGCCCATCTTAGTGAAAAGACAAGAAAATAATAACACAGCTTTCCAGGCATAGCTGAATCACAGCACTTCCAGAAGCATGTTGTGGGCTTATCTGGTGGACCCCCTGAGGTCAGGGACGGGGGTCTGGTCCTGTGTTTTCAGCACCTACCAAAACATCTAGCTCATAATTGAGGCTCCATTCATAGTGGACAGACGTGATCGGAACCAAATTATTCCCAAATAGAAAAAAAAAATTTTTGTGTAGCAACAGGAAGATGTTTCAAAACTATCTTTCGACTCAACAACAGTTAGAACCAAAACTCGCTTAAGTTGAAGGTTCTGACTTCCAGAGGATTATGACCTTCAGAAGCGGACTGTTTGCACAGGATGCCGTGTTTACCAAATACTGGACGAAGCAGGGTCCACCCTGTGGAGGTGAAGAAATACTGCTTCAAAGGGATTTTGGAGATTAAAAGTTTTCAACATGATACTTTGCCTATTATCAATGTACAGAATGAGAAGTGTTTTCCTGTTGGAGTGCAATGTTTGTCTGCTCTCCTCTCAGATAAGGAGGTGTGAGCAGGACAGAGCCTGTCAGAGTGGAGCTGGCTGTCGTGCCCAGAGCTCTCTGATGTGCGGGATCACAGGACGCTTGATGGGAAATTCTGAAGCCTGGGTGGTGTTGCTGTTGTTGTTCTTTTAAACACATTTCAAGACATCAAATATATCTGTTTTAGCTTGTTTCTACCTCCACTCTGCCCAAGCAAATGGTATTTCAATCGCTGAACGTGAAAATGAGATTTTGGAGTCCCAATAACCATCAGTTTTCTACAGTGTGTATGCATGTGTAGGGTTTTGTGTGAGACATGCAGGGAAGGACACAGGGAAGTACAGCAGAAGGTCCTCCCCCTGAGGCTGGAGAACAAGTCTCGCATATGCAACACAGTGAGCAAACGCAAGGGTCGGGGGTTGGGAGACAGTGGCTCAGCCCGGCAGCTCCCTTTCCTGGGCTGGTCTAGTGGAAGGGTCAGTAGTCCCCCAAATCCCACCGTTCTCTTCCTTGGGCCCAAAAGGCTTACAAGAAGGAAATCAGGTTAAAACTGATGTCAAGGGAGTCTCGGTCCGCTGGTGCAGGCTGATGGGAGGATGAAACAGGCGGAAGGAGAGGGTGGCAAGATTCTCTTCTTGGCCTTCTGACCGGGAGCCCAGTGAACATGTGCACTTTTAGCTCACGTCGATGAGTTATTTCCTCAATCAAATTCCTGCTTCACTAATCTAATCACCTGGAAATGTTCTCTTCTATGAGAAACAGAGAATGAGAGGGAGGCTTATATAGTTTATCACACATGATCGTCATCTGGGAGGATTAGAAATCTGCTACCTTTGGTGCCTTTATGTCTGTAGCAGCTGGGTTTGTCCTCCTCATGGCCAGGACATAGACGGACGTGCAAGTTAGCAAGATGGGTGGAAGGAAGGAACCAAGTCTTAGGATTTCCCATCTCCTGAGTGATTATTGATCAAGTGTTTACTAAGTCCCAGGCACTGTGCTGAGGGCTCTCATACCTCTGTATCCTTTGTGCCTTGCAATCACCCAGTTGTGCTGGCATTATTATTATTCTTGCTGTTGCTATTATTACTCTCTCTATTTTACAGATGGGCTCACATGACCTAAGTGACCTGCCCAAGTACACACAGACAGAAAATGGCAGAGTTGTTAATTTTGTGGTTTTTTTCCTCACACACAATGCCACGAAACCCAGAAAATTCAGTGAAACTGGCCCCATTTCAGTATTCATTGCCTTAAGACTTCACCAATGAGGAGCTAACCCTTTTTTTTTAAATAAATTTACTTTAATTAATTTGTTTATTTTTGGCTGCGTTGGGTCTTCGTTGCTGAGTGCAGGCTTTCTCTAGTTGCGGCGAGCAGGGGCTACTCTTCGTTGTGGTGCACAGGCTTCTCAACGCGGTGGTTCTCTTGTTGCAGAGCACGGGCTCTAGGCATGCAGGCTTCAGTAGTTGTGGTGCAGGGCTCTGTAGTTGTGGCTCGTGGGCTCAGCAGTTGTGGCTCACGGGCTCCAGAGTGCAGGCTCAGTAGATGTGGCGCACGGGCTTAGGTGCTCTGTGGCATGTGGGATCTTCCTGGACCAGGGCTCGAACCCATATCCCCTGCATTGCCAGGCGGATTCTCAACCTCTGTGCCACCAGGGAAGCCCGTGAGGCTAATTCTTAATCAGCTTTATAGGTTAGAAACTTTATTTATTTTCAGCTTATCTCATTCTAAGAAGGATTTGAGATGGCCAAATTACCGACAGTTATAATAAAAGTAAACAGAAAATGAAATCAGGGTGATGGAAAAATCAATCAGAAAATCAAATGAAACCATATTTAAAGTTTGCACACAGAAATGCCACTCTATTACTGATTTGTTTCTAAGAATCCCAGCTGCCAATGCAAAGCAAGAAAAATGGTGAATTATAATATTTGCGTTACCCATCAGATAAAACCATTCGTTCAGTAATTTTTTTTTGTGGTACGCGGGCCTCTCACTGCTGTGGCCTCTCCCATCGCGGAGGACAGGCTCCGGACGCGCAGGCTCAGCGGCCATGGCTCACGGGCCCAGCTGCTCCGCGGAACAGGGGATCTTCCCTGACCGGGGCAGGAACCCGTGTCCCTTGCATCGTCAGGCGAACTCTCAACCACTGCGCCACCAGGGAAGCCCTCAGTAATTTTTTAACATTACTAGGGGCCTGGCACTATGCTGGGTTCCACATATATCAGTATTACCAGGGACTCTCTCTTCCAAAGGACCAAGCTGGCCCTCCTTCTTTCATCACATGTCATGAGGTGTGATCATAGCGTGTCCATAACCACGCCAGGGACTCAGAAGCAGAGTTTGTCCTTGCATTAAGGTCTAACAGAAGTTTCTACTCAGAGTCTCAAAAAGTGACCCAAATTGATACCAAGTTGCTGAATGCCTCTGAGATAAGGTTAATTGCAAAAATGATCTTATTCTTCCCACTTCCAAATATCTATACGTTTACAAACTCTGGGTTCCCATCTCTTTCCCCAGCCCTTGAGGCTGGATTGGCCTTGTGACTTGCTTCGGCCAATAGGATGGGGTGAAAGTAACAATGTGTGTTTCTGAGTCCAGGCCTCAAGAGACCTTGCACACTCATGCTTTCTCTCGGACCCCTGCCTCTACCATGAGAGCAAGGCTGGCTGGAGGATGAGTAACCACGTGAAGCATTTGGGAGCCACGGCCCTCCTGTCCCAGCTAGGTCCCTCCACAGACCTGCCAACTGACTGCGGACACTGCACAGGCCCAGCCAAGATCAGCTGATTCTGGCTGAGGTCAGCAGAGCAGCCCGGCTGAACCACAGACCTAGGAGCAAAATTAAATTCTTATTTTTGTATGCCAGTGAGGTGGTGTGGCTGGTTGTTCCACAGAATTACTGTGGCAATAGATAATGGATATAACCTTCTGGGTATAACACCAATGAAAGTTTCTCTTACATTCGTCTGGGGGGCTTGATTCAGGACTAAATGACAAGATGCCTACAGGGATGGATACTCTTCACATCATTCTTCACAAGTGTTGTAGGAGGCAGAATAGTGGTCCCTCAAAAAGATGCCTGTAGCCCGGATCCCCAGGACCTGAGAACATGTTCCCTTGTGTGGCAAGAGACTTAGCCAGTGTGATGAGGGCTAGGGATCTTGTGATGGGGAGACTGACCTGGATGACCTGGGTGGATCCAGTGCAATTGCCAAGTCCTCAAAACCAGAAAGACCTTCCTGTCTGTAGTTTGAGGGAGATGTGACATGGAAGAAAGCTCAGGGAGATGCAGCACTGCTGACTTGGAAGAGGGAGGAAGGGGCAACGAGTCAGGGAATGTGGGTGCCTCTAGAGGCTGGAAAAGGCAAGGAAACCAGTCTTCCTCTCGACCCTCCAGACAGGCATACAGCCCTGCTGATACCTTGATTTTAGCCCACTGAGACTCATATCAGACTACTGACCTCTAGAACTGTAAAATAATAAGTTTGTGTTGTTTTAAGCCACCAAGTTTGCGATTATTTTTCTTATAGCAGCAATACGAAACTAATACAAGGGCAGAGGGCCTAAATAGACATTTCCCCAAAGAAGCCATACAAATGGCCAACTGGCACATGAAAAGGTGCTCAACATTGCTAATTATTAGGGAAATTCTAATGAAAACCACAATGAGGTATCACCTCAAACCAGTGAGAATGGCTATCATCAAAAAGTCTATAAATAATAAATGCTGGAGAGGGTATGGAGAAAAAGGAACCCTCCTACACCACTGGTGGGAATGTAAATTGGTGCAGCCACTATGGAGAACAGTATGGAGGTTCCACAAAAAACTAAAAACAGAGCTACCATATGATCCAGCAATCTCACTCCTATATCCAGAAAAGACGAAACTTTAATTCAGAAAGATATATGTACCCCAATATTCATAGCAGCACTGTTTACAACAGCCAAGACATGAAAACAACTTAAATGTCCATCGACAATATAATATATATTTTATATATATATATATATATGCACACACACACACACACACACACACACACACACACACAATGGAGTATTACCCAGCCATTAAAAAGATGAAATAATGCCATTTGTAGCAATATGGATGGGCCTAGAGTTTATTATACTAAGTGAAGTAAGTCAGACAGAGAAAGACAAATATCACATGATACCACTTATATGTGGAATCTAACAAAATGATACAAATGAACTTACTTACAAAATAGAAACAGACTCACAGACATAGAAAACAAACTTACAGTTACCAAAGGGGAAAGGGAGTGAGAGAGGGATAAATTAGGAGTTTGGGATTAATAGATTCAAACTACTATATATAAAATAGGTAAACAACAAGGACCTACTGTACAGCACAGGGAATTCTATTCAATATCTTGTAATAGCCTATAAATGGAAAAGAATCTAAAAAAGAATACATTATATATATATCAACATATAAATATATATGACTGAATGAGTTTGTTGTACACCTGAAACTAACACAACATTGCAAATCAACTATACTTTAATAAAAAGAGAAAAAAAAAGAAAACTAATATTATTTTTGACAACTTGACTTTTCACTTAAAGTGAGCAGAAGAATCTAAGGTTATATGCTCTGTTAAAACTTGTTTTCACTTGAGAAAGAAAAACAGAGCTGGAGGAATCAGGCTCCCTGACTTCAGACTACACCATAAAGCTACAGTAGTCAAGACAGTATGGTACTGGCACAAAAACAGAAATATAGATCAGTGGAACAGGATAGAAAGCCCAGAGGTAAACCCATGCACATATGGTCACCTTATCTTTGATAAAGGAGGCAAGAATATACAATGGAGAAAAGACAGCCCTTCAATAAGTGGTGCTGGGAAAACTGGACAGCTACATGTAAAAGAATGAAATTAGAACACTTCCTCACACCATACACAAAAATAAACTCAAAATGGATTAAAGATCTAAATTTAAGGCCAGAGACCATCAAACTCTTAGAGGAAAACATAGGCAGAACACTCTATGACATAAATCACAGCAAGATCCTTTTTGACCCACCTCCTAGAGAAATGGAAATAAAAACAAAAATAAACAAATGGGACCTAATGAAACTTAAAAGCTTTTGCACAGCAAAGGAAACCATAAACAAGACGAAAAGACAACCTTCAGAATGGGAGAAAATATTTGCAAATGAAGCAACTGACAAAGGTTTAATCTCCAGAATTTACAAGCAGCTCATGCAGCTCAGTATCAAAAAAACAAACAACCCAATCCAAAAATGGGCAGAAGACCTAAATAGACATTTCTCCAAAGAAGATATACAGATTGCCAACAGACACATGAAAGAATGCGCAACATCATTAATCATTAAAGAAATGCAAATCAAAACTACAATGAGGTATCACCTCACACCAGTCAGAATGGCCATCATCAAAAAATCTACAGACGATAAATGCTGGAGAGGGTGTGGAGAAAAGGGAACCCTCTTGCACTGTTGGTGGGAATGTAAAATGATACAGCCACTATGGAGAACAGGATGGAGGTTCCTTAAAAAACTAAAAATAGAACTACCATACAACCCAGCAATCCCACTACTGGGCATATACCCTGAGAAAATCATAATTCAGAAAGAGTCATGTACCACAGTGTTCATTGGAGCTCTATTTACAATAGCCAGGACATGGAAGCAACCTAAGTGTCCATCGACAGATGAATGGATAAAGAAGTTGTGGCACATATATACAATGGAATATTACTCAGCCATAAAAAGAAACGAAATTGAGTTATTTTTAGTGAGGTGGATGGACCTAGAGACTGTCATACAGAGTGAAGTAAGTCAGAAAGAGAAAACCAAATACCGAATGGTAACACATATATATGGAATCTAAAAAAAAAAAAAAAAAAAAAAAAGGTCATAAAGGACCTAGGGGCAAGATGGGAAGCGAATAAAGACACAGACCTACTAGAGAATGGACTTGAGGACACGGGGAGGGAGAAGGGTAAGCTGGGACGAAGTGAGAGAGTGGCATGGACATATATACACTACCAAATGTAAAATAGATAGCTAGTGGGAAGCAGCCGCATAGCACAGGGAGATCAGCTTGGTGCTTTGTGACCACCTAGAGGGGTGGGATAGGGAGGGTGGGAGGGAGGGAGATGCAAGAGGGAAGAGATATGGGGATATATGTATATGTATAGCTGATTCACTTTGTTATAAAGCAGAAACTAACACACCATTGTAAAGCAATTATACTCCAGTAAAGATGTTAAAACATTAAATAAATAATTTAAAAACGTGGGGGGAAACCCCCCTGTTTTCACAATATGCTGTGTAGCTAATTAAGGACAGATACTTTTATCACCAACTCTTGATCAATGGATAGTGGTGGGCTAAACTGTTTGCAGATTAAATGTAATAAAAACACAAAGTGTCCTGATTCAGTGATGACACACGGCACTGCTTGGAGCCCCCGCACTGGGGAGCTGTGTGGCCTGGTCATTAAAATCTCAGACTCTGAGGCAACAAAAACTTCAAAGATAAATCTCTTTCACTATAATACATGTTTATGACTATGGATTCATAAACCAGTCTCTTCAGTCATTTTGAGTGGCTTTGGTAGAATAGTAAATGTCTCCCAAAGTGTCAGATAAAATTTTAACTTTGTTTAGTTTATAGTACGATTATTACTTTTGTAACCATGTATTGCTTGACCCACGCCTCGATGAAACGTGAATCACTATACAAACTACTATTACCAGTTTTGGTTGCCACTGGTGTTGGTGTTGTAATTATTATTATTATTGAATTTTGTCTTAAATTGAACTTTAGCATGATTTCGGCCTAAATTTTTCGGCTAGAATGTCTCTCTAATTTCACATTGGAAGTTAGTAAGAAAATTGGATTCCTAAGGTATTCGAAAACTTCCTCTCAAACCTTGTTTTCCGAAATATTCTGTATCTATTTCAAATAGTTTGGGACACTTTTTACCCTTATCACTCAACACAAGTCTTCTGCAATGTAAACTTATAAATGTTGGATTTATAAAAGAATCAGCAAGGGATTGTGTGCTGGTGTCTCCAGTGAAGCATTCCTACTCGACCACTTGAAAAGAATATCTTCATAGACAATAAAGCCAAGGATGGTACCATAAGGTAAAATCAGTAGGAAAACTGCCTTCCTCCAAGACTTCTTAACGAATTCCAGCCCCATGAACCTCACTAACTGCTTCCATTCTTCAAAACTTTGTATATAATTTCATCTCACAGTCATTGCAATTTAAATTACCTGAATGTGTCTCTGAAAGATTAAACAGAAATGCAATAAACAATTCTTTGGTGATGAATGCTTTTGAAATGGAACAGTATGGCAATACTACAGTAATACTGCCCCAACTAGCCAATGAATTTGAGAGATGCTTTATTATCAAACCAGAAAAGGGAAATGATCGGAAGACAAAGAGGAAAAGTAGATTAACAGGAGGCAGTAAGAGGCATGATTTCCAAACCCTAAACATTAAAATATGGGCAGAAACAAAGGTGCTTACCTGGACTTGGTATCTCTAACAATCTGGAATCTATGATGGCTATAATATTTAACTAAACTATTACATCTAATGCATTGCATCAGAAAAATTTCTGTGTTAACCTGGAAATATGTGTTCTAATTGCTGATGCTGAAAATACTTTGTATATGATTTGGCTATAGACTAGTCAATAGAGATACAATTAATAAAATAATTATTTAAAGTGATTCCTAGCAAGCAATATGATATCCTAGATGATATTATTAATATGTGCATCAAAAATTTTCATCTAATTATGCTGATGGCCCAAATATATAACACATACCACACAGAAGGTTAACTAAAAATAGGTTTAAGTTGCCTGTCACCCAAGGCTGCCTCTATAGACAACCTAGCATTGTGTATCTTCTAAAGACCCCAGCTTGAAGGTAATTAAATGACCACACATTCAGAGCAGTGTGCTCCCCAGCCCTCCTGAAAAAATCAGTCCTGTAAACGTTTCCTCTCATCATGGTCAATTTCAGGCTAGCAAAATGCAATTAATGAAGATAGAATTGGAAAAAGATGTGCTCATGTGAACTGGTTCTGCCGGCTCCGCCCCCAGTAGATCATGCACTGCCCTCCACACACACACACACACACACACACACACACACACACACACACACACGCTTGTTCAACATATTGCAGTTACTTACTGTATCTAACTTAACTTTGCAAAGTACGCAGGCTAGAACAACGGGCACAGATTTTTGAAAATACAGACAAACTCAACTATTAAAACTATTATGTGATCATTCCTATTGCCATATTCTTCTCCCTGTCCTTGTCCCTTTCTGTCTTCTTATTTATTTATTTGCGGTACGCGGGCCTCTCACTGTTGTGGCCTCTCCCGTTGCGGAGCACAGGCTCCGGATGCGCAGGCTCAGTGGCCATGGTTCACGGGCCCAGCCGCTCCGCGGCATGTGGGATCCTCCCCAACTGGGGTACGAACCCATGTCCCCTGCATCGGCAGGCGGACTCTCAATCACTGCGCCACCAGGGAAGCCCTCTGTCTTCTTTTTTAAAGCCCTGTCTCATTACTCCCTTCTTCTTTATCTTGACCATTAGAAATTCTGCTAACATCCTTAAATAAAACATAACTGTAGCAGTAATTGCTATAAGGGACTGGGAGGGGGCTCTGGTGTAGTCTTACATTGTGAAACATTCATTCATCCATTCACAGATATTTATTAAGCACCAAGCATGAGCTTGGAGCCAGGGCCTTGTGTATGGTGGTATAATCTGTGAACTGTGCAAAGAATTGGGCCAGATGGGCTTGGAAACAGAGGGCATTCACCTCCCTGGACCTGGCAACCTGGAGGCAGCTGTGCCCACATGGGGATTCACAGCAAGATGCTCTCTGGGGGTCAGTCCTGTGGCCTCTGACTGCCTGAGGGGTCAGGCGGGAGGTATTTTTTGCAATTTGTTTGCCCACAGTGGGTATCTTTTAAAATTTGCTTTGAGGAGGCTAAGATGACACAAACTTCTAGAGCACACCATGAGTAATAAAAGCTCCCTGTTATTACTGTGATGAGAGTTTTCTCTTTCATTTAGACTCCAACATTCCTAGTCAGACCAAGCTCTCCAATCTTGTTTTCTTTTTTTATGAAATTGGCCTCCAGGGAGCTAGATTTTCTTTTCTGACTGTACCACTGAACCATCTGGCTAAGCAGGCCTTGCATGAGGTTGGAAGGTCTTTCTACAGAAGGTCCTTCTCAGCTGTTAGGTCAGCTTGGGTTCTGAAAAGGTCACCAGCATGACTGCCCCTTTAACACAATACTGCTTTTTAACATGCCTTTTCTCTTATTTAGTCTCCAAAGATTTAGAATTAACTTGAACAAGTTCTCCTAATCTGAGACAGTGTTTTAGAAATCTTTTTATCCCTCAGAGTACTTTGCACGTACTGAAGGCTTAACACACATTTGTGGAATGGAAGAATTTACACAGACATATGCACCGAATACATATTAAGTATTAAAGTAATCCTTAGGTTCAAGATTTTTCATTTGTGACTTTACCTAGCAAAGTATCTAATTTTGAGACGGGATTTCATTCTAACTGATATTTTCGAGTCTCCCCTTCTTGTTTATTTACAGATACTAGCAAACTTCCTAGGTACAGATATGTCTTGAGGTGTGAGAAGCAGAGTTTTCTGGACCTGCAGTGTGTGCATGGCTGTGGGAATATCACGTGACCTCTTGTGCCCTCCAGGGACTGTCGCCCCCCTATTCTAGTTAGGAAAGGGGGGGTTCCTAAACCCTTTAGAGAAGGAAG
Source organism: Phocoena sinus (assembly GCF_008692025.1). Classification (NCBI taxonomy): domain Eukaryota; kingdom Metazoa; phylum Chordata; class Mammalia; order Artiodactyla; family Phocoenidae; genus Phocoena; species Phocoena sinus. The sequence goes on along the minus strand of NC_045774.1, from coordinate 6,866,343 downwards.
CATTCTTGGAGCCCCCAGTAGTTTCCACCAGCGCCCCGGCATTAATGAGAAACAAGATGGGAGCCTCCAGAGCTCCCACTGGGGAGAGATCCTAGGGACCATGCTGGGAGATTTCTCTCAACGGAGGTTCCAAGTGGACTTGGGGCTGAGTACAAATAGGGTCACATGTGCACCACACAGCTCCAGGCCACACCAGAACATTGTTGTCTTCATATCTGGACGTCTTCAAGAGCTCCATATGGAAAGCGGCTGCCAGGTACAGGATTTAGACTCCAGCAAGGAAGGATTGAGGCTAGACAGTGAGTAACTCTGTGTTGGTAAAAAGGTAATTAAACGCTGCCACAGGAGGTGGTATAATTATCTCCTAAGGGGAGGTGACTGCTTGTCTTGAATGATCAGGTGAAGTTCTGGGTGTGGGTAGGAGGCTAGACGGTGATTCTTGGAAATTAAACCACAACTTAAAAAAGGAAGCCAAATAAGCAAGGCCTCCCTTAAACCTTGCGTTGTGTGCCAAGAGAGAATGAAGTCAAGTCTGCCTGAGTTATGGTCAGTTGCCAGTTTTACTTAGAAGGCAGGAAGCTTGCTTTGCTCGGTTTGAATGATTATTTCTATGTTAACTAGGATAATCTGGCTTGAATAATCTTAATGTAGGAGTCTGTGATGTAAAACAGCTATTGTGTATCAGTGCGGCACACACGGCAAAACCACTGATTCCATCCTGGGTTCCTCTCTATACAGTCAAGGACGTCTTCCTGTTCAGACTAAATGTATTTAAGCAAGAGTCTCACCATCCAATATCTGATTTGATGAGCAATTACTTAAGGTGGATACTTGAGGAAGGTGAAAAGACAAGGGTGGGAGGCTGACCTATGGCTGTGGCTGGGTGCTGTGCTTTCCCACAGCCTAACCTGGTGACAAGATCGCAGCCTTAACCTTAGTGAGGCGAGTCACGTGGTCAGGATCTGCTCTGGTAAAATCAAGAGAGCATGTAAGGAAGCTGAGAGCCTCAGAGATGGAAGAGACCGCACTCTGCAGCTGCGGAAACAGGTACAGGGCCTCAGAGCCATGGGACAGAGAGAAGACTGATTCCCCTTTTAAATTTATTTATTTTATTTATTTTTTATTTTTGGCTGCGTTGGGTCTTCGTTGCTGCGTGCAGGCTTTCTCTAGTTGTGGCGAGCGGGAGCTACTCTTCCTTGTGGTGCGTGGGCTTCTCATTGCGGTGGCTTCTCTTGTTGCGGAGCACGGGCTCTAGGCGTGTGGGCTTCAGTAGTTGTGGCTCACAGGCTCTAGAGTGCAGGCTCAGTCTGATTTCTCTTTAAATTCGTACCATCTCAGTTTCAAGTAATAAAACATCTAAGCCTCCATATTTGAGCTAAATATGGTCCACTTATAAAATTAAGGCAGCTCAGTTTAAGTGAGGTTACTTTGAAAGAGTTTGTCCTATATGTTAAGTTGTCTTCTTCAAAATAAAGCATAAATAATACTTTCTAAATCAAAACACATTTATAAAAATTATTGGTGCAACTGATTTTTACCTCTAGCTAGAAACCTCTGCAAGAGTTAAATATTCTTTAATATATTTGTCACATTTGGGAAGTGGAGAGATTTAATTGCTTACATTTTGATGATGAAGGAAAAGATCATTTGATAATAATTAATGTCGTTCCTCCTGGGACCATTTCCGTTTACATGGTGTATAAACAAAATAATACAGGAACATTAACCTGTTTCTTAGAGCAGTGAAAGCTTATAAAGCATATTATAAAAATAAAAAGAGAGGCAAAAATCATTTTGTGTAAGAAGCATATTTTTTAAAAAAACTATTCATTTCACACCATCTTGATATTTTATCCAAACATTCTTTTTAATTAGCTAATTAATTTATTTTTGGCTGCGTTGGGTCTTCGTTGCTGTGCGTGGGCTTTCTCTAGTTGCGGCGAGCAGGGCTACTCTTCGTTGCGGCGCGCAGGCTTCTCATTGCGGTGGCTTCTCTTGTTGCTGAGCACGGGCTCTAGGGCGTGCAGGCTTCAGTAGTTGTGGCGTGCGGGCTCAGTAGTTGTGGTGCACGGGCTTAGTTGCTCTGTGGCATGTGGGATTTTCCCGGACCAGGGATCGAACCCGTGTCCCCTGCATTGTCAGGCGGATTCTTAATCACAGCGCCACCAGGGAAGTCCCCAAACATTTTTAATTGGGTTTTGACTGTGTGGGTGAGTTTCTTGCCGTCACTTAAATTAGCACTCTCAAAGTCTTCTGAGAGGTGTTCCTGACAGCAGGGGGAAGAGTAGGTCTAAGGAGTCTCAAGGTCATAGCCCCAAATAGAGGTGGTAAATTTAGACATTTTTTGAATATTCATGTGTTTGGTTCTTATCATTCTCCACCCAGATCTGCCCCAAACTGTCCAGAGAAATGCACTTTCTTCATCCTATGACTTTGTGGATCGTCCTCCGTATCAGATACCCTGGTCTGAGAATCACACATCTGGAAAAAAGTTTCCTTTCCATTCTCTTAACCTACCCCATTCACCCGCCAAAACCAGGAGGCGTTGGAGCAGCCTCAGTCGATTTATAATAAGACTTACAAGTCTTCTCACTTGTTTGCAGAGAAAAGATTGCTAGGCTGCTCTTCTCCAGAGAACAGACCAATTCTTGAAGAGCTTCAACTATTCCCTTTCTAACGGTAACACTCACATCTTGACAATGATCCTAATACATCAAATTTCAATTTCACATTTCCTGCAGGATATATTATCACTTCAAACAGAACACAGCCCTCTTCACCATTTGCTATACTGTTTATTTTACTGGAACGTAAATTCCATAGTTGACACCATTCACCCTTAGCCTTAGAAAGTATCCCAGGAGCGCTGAGCCAGGTTGCTGAGGAAATTCACTCATCCCCACATTCCAAGCACGTGGGGATGGGAGAAATCGGCTACATGAGCCCAAAGAGTCCCCAGGGAGGTGGCCCTGAAAGAGCATCTGAAAGGAAGGAACCTGGATGGAAGAAGTAGTTCCAAAAGGAGAGGATTTTGCATTTGCTCATCTTTGGGGGTCAAATTGAGACAGGCTGGGACCTGGGACCCTTTGCTGCAATGCTTGCACCTGGGCAAACGTCTCCTCAAGCAACAAAGTACAAAGAAACTAGGAGGGACTGAAAATAACTGCATGTACTCCCAGTTGGGGCAAATTATGGACAACAAATACAAAAAGACCAAACACCCAGCTGCCACTTCTGAAGAACCAGGAGCAAAAGCAGGGGACTGCCCATACCCCCTGCACACACCACCGCCAAAGGGGTGGGCAGACCACCTAAGCCCCCCCCCAACCTCCCCCGGATGCACCCCTACCCTCACCTCATACAAGGAACAAAAGCTGGCACCCCCTCAGGGAATGACCAAGGGAACCTGCTGCAGCACACGATCTAATAAAGCCTTGCCTGAATTTCTCGTCTGGCCTCTTATCAATTTCTATTGATTAAGGAGGGCAAGAACCCTGGTCGGTAACCATACGTGAACGCACACCCCACAGGAGCGTGTGGAAGGCTCTGGGGCGCTGCAGTCTGTGCCCGGCTCACAGACTCTGGTCAGATCCTGCGACTGCGTTAAATCACAGGCTGTCATTTAATCTGCCTCGCCCATTGCCCCAGACAGCAGCACCCCTGGAGGAAACCACGGCTGAGAAGAAAGCAGTGGTGCTGCCTAGATGCCCCGGGGGTGGGGTGAGTCGTCTGGAGACGGGGGCCATCAGGGCTCCTGCAACTTAGTCTGCTCTCACCACCCTCACCCTTGCCCACCTGGGGGGAAAGCCCACCTGGGGGGTGGACAGGGAGTCCCCCAGAAGCTATGAGTGGCAGGCGGACCACACTCTACAGTGCAGACGCCCCACCGGGAAGCGGTCTGAGAAGGAGAATACTGATTGCAGGCCGGTTTCAAGCCAGCATGTGCAGGGTGTTAGAGCCACTCTCTGTCCCCGTGGGAAGCTGGAAGGAGAGTCTGCCAAGGGCAGAGGAGGAGCTGTCAGGGGAAGGTGTCAGGGGAGGGTGTGAAAAAGCTTGGCAGCAGACCAAGACGAAGGGGACTCTTTGTTGTAGGGTTTGGCCAAGGCCGGGAAACGGAGGGAAACAGAATGGACGTGAACACAGGAACATTTACTGCCACCTCTTTGCTCCTCCTGTCCCTGGAGGTGGGAGAGAGAGGGCGGCAGCTAGTCCAGCGTGGTGGGAGCTGTGCCAAGCTGGAGAGGAGGCCTGGGCAACAGAAGAGGATGGGAGGGGAGATGCCGCCCCCTGTGGCTCCAGTGGGGAAAGTGACTGAGAACCACAGGGCAGCCCCCCTGCTCACATTTCCCGTCTGCCCCTCCGCACCAGAGCACCTGTCTAGGGAAGACTTTGTGGCCCATCAGAGATAGAGCAAATACGAGGGAATTAAATAACTACCAAACGTTGTTAATAAAGAAAGGATTTTGGTAAAAATGTTTTAAAAGTTTCACCTTCACACTCTTCCCTGAGACAGAAAACTGGTTTCAGTTTAAAGTTTTCACTCTAATTAGATTTTAAAAACATACGAGCAACATGCTTCCGCAGCTCCTGTGGCTGGGGGCCCCTAACCACGTGAGGTTTGATGCTACCTGATTTGAATCCGTGTTTGCTCAGATAAACTACTGACCATTTATCGTGCCTGAGTCCACCTTCTAGCAGTGACTTCAGTCATTTCTCATTCCCATCCATACTCCACACTGACACTAGATTATTTTTTCCAAAAGATCTGATCACGTTACTTCCCTGAAAGCCCCTCCCTGGTCTCCACGGTCAGTGGGACAAAGTCTAAGATTCTTCTTAGCTGAGTGATAAGAGCCCCGTGACCCTCGGTCCCTCCCGAGTCATCAAGTCAGTAATCCCCGCTCCAGGTGTTTTTTTGTGCAGACCCCCTTGCCCCCTCCCCGCCTTCTCTACCTCCACTCTGGGGCAGAGGCTTATGCCTAGAATATTTCCAATCCCCACTAGGCAAACGTCTTCCACCCTCCCAGGTCCTTAATGAAGCTTCCCACCCTCAACTGTTCGAAGCCTTCCCCTCTATTGTTTAATTCAACGTACAACTACGTATATGCCGAGTACCCTGCTGGACGCTGAGGATACAAAAATGAATAGAATGCAGCCCTGCTCACCCTACCAGGGGCCCACAGATTAACAGGGGATAAATGGTATGTAAACAAGCAATGGGACACGTGTCAAAATGAACTATGTTCAAGGCCCTCGACTCTTCTGGATTTCTGTGGCACACTACTTGGCATGAGTCCACGCTGCCATGTGGATGTGCCGTTTCACGCTGGGTGTCTCATCCTTCCACCAGATTACGTGCTTCTCCAGCGCTGTACTATGTCCTCGCCTCCCTGTGCTGAGTGTCCAGTGCAGTGCCACAGACACAGTAATCAATTAACTCATTTACAATAAATAGATAACTTTCCCATACAAGGACTGCTGATTTATTTTAAATATAAGGAAGGATATATTGAATTTTTCCCTCGGTGAATGTTTCTCATTAGAATAGCTTAGTTGCTGAAAACAGCACGATTTCTAGTGATTGCAGGAGAAGAACAAAAGCTAAAACTCCTAGGATGGCCGTTAGAAATGTAAATCAGAAGCTGCTATTACTCCAAGTGCTACGTGAAATCTCATATTCAATTTGTAACTCCAAAAGCTTTAATCTGTGATATGTTTGGTTCTACACAGTTAAGCAGTGCATTTGTATGTAAAATTAGAACAAAAAGATCATCAGGTGAAAGCTTCAGCCCAACTGGGGAATTTTCTAGAATGGTACCTCTACTCTCAGCTTGTAGCAATACTGAATGCTACCTCCATTCACCTGCACAAATTCAGGAGGGCATTGTGGCGACAGCTTTTGATGTTAGGGGTGAACACAATTTTATGGGTGTTAGTGAGAGTTAGAGGTCTAATTTTCATGCCTTTGAATACAGAAAGTGAAAGATATACATTGTTGAAAGAAAAGACCACAAAGCAAGCACTCAGTTCTGTTAGAAATAAAGAGGATGTAGCATTCTGCTCAGAAGACTGTTTTTTTGTTTTGTTTTTACTGCCTGAAAATGCAAAAATCTGTGAATGGAAAGAAGTGGATGGTATTTGGGTGAGGATTACAGGGGAGAGAGGACGTATAGCAGATGTGGCAGAGACTGACCTTCATCCTTCACCACCTATTTGCCCTTTCCTTCTTAGTTCAGCTGGATGCATGACACCCATGCCTTTGGGACCAGCCACGTGGCCACGCAGCTAACTCCTCTCCATGGGGTGCGGTGCTGCGTGCCTCTTCGGGATCTGGCCTTAGGAGTGAGATGCCCCCCTCTTCCCCATCCCCTTTAGCCCTGGTTGAAATGTGGACATGGTGCTGGGCCTCCTGTACCACACAGGCGAGACCAACTAAAGACTTTGCGGGGCACAGCCATCCTCCCAGCTCAAGGTCTTTATGAGCGAGAGAAACATCATCGAGTTAAGCCACCGCTGTTTGGGTTCTCGGTCGCACATCATGGCACCCATGTCTGAATAAAGTAATGGAGCGCATTACAATCCATTTAGCCAGAGAGGAATGAGGGCACATTTTTTTTTATTGCTGCTTCTAGCTACAGTGACCACACAAAATACTACAGGATATAATCTGCAGGCGATTTTGTCTGCTACTAGAAAGTCCTTAGCTAGTGCCTCTTTTTTGGTTATCTGCCCAAAGTCCTTTAGTGGATGAATTCCTTTGGTCATTTTAAAGAAATGTACCAGTTAAGAGATTTTGGCTGGAGAAGCAGAAAGTCCAATTCAATTGGCTTAAACAAAAAGGAAATGTATTCTTTAACATAACGCTCAGTCCAACAACAGAGGGGCTTTCGAGATGAATGACTGAGTCGTGCAGTCAAGTCCACAGGAAGGACCGGGTTCTTCCCAAACCACGCCTAGTAAGGGTCACGGCAGTAGCAGGGTGGGCTTGGACGACGACTCAGGATTCCCTCCTGACCTGGGAATGCGGGCACCTCCCAAAAAGGAGAATACTTGAAAAAAAAACCCCTCAGTGTTTAGCAGGAAAAAGGGACGATGGAAATCAGGAAGGAAACCAAGGCTGTCCTACAACCTGTGGATGCCCACACGGATTCTAACAGTCACATGACAGAAACTCGCACAGCTGGGCGGGTAGCTGCAGAGCTGGGTGCCCAGGGGTCCGGCTCTAGCAGCAAGCAGTCCTGTTCACAGAGGGTAGGTAAACAGCCTCTAGAGTAGGTTTCAGGCTGGTTGTTTTCTTAACTTTCTGGGGTAATTTGTGCCCCTGTCAATTTCTGATTCTATATCAATGACTTTTAAAATGGAGCTCAGAATATTAAAAGCTTACCCAGTTTACTGAAACCATGTATGTTATTGAAGTTTAGTGCTTTTCTGAGCTCTTACAAAAACAATCTTTGGTTTCCCCAGGACAGCAAACTACAAATACACACAGAAAAGTAGTCTCCAAACACCAATTCTGAGACCTTTTAAAAATCTTCCCAACGTTCATAACCTGAAGCCATTTCCACCCAGCTCTTATGGGAGGTTCTGGCTCAATTGATTTAGTCTGACAAAGATCTTATCTCTCTAATCCTATCTTTCTACTCCAACTTTTCTTATTGATTAAGAGGCTCCCGCACTTTACAATAACACAATACAGCTTATACAAAAGCCTAGTCATGTTCTCACATAAAGGAGTTTTTCAGAAGCTGGCTTTGATTGGATTTCTTTGTTTCCAAATAGCAGCTGTCTTCTGAATATACTTTTGCTTTCTATGCCCTGTTTACATGTAAACCATTTACATCAATGGTCTAAAGAAGGTTGATAAATAACTATTTTCTTGTGATTTCTTTTCTAGAAGGCATCCATTCCAAGCACTTCACATTCTTTAAAAATCCAACAAGTAAAATTCCATCTTATTTCTGCAACAGACTAACTTAGAAGTTGATGGCACTCAGTATCTCTTCTTTTATTATTTCCTCCAAATAATCAGGCAGTGCCAATATGCAGGCTTGCATACACAACAATGCTTCCAGTTCATGGAGATGAATAGGTAATGCAAACACCTGTACCCAGTAGTTCGCTTAAGAATTCCTTAGGGATAGGTGACATTCTGGAAGTGGAGTGGGTTCTGTCTGGGTAGGTAGCCCCAGGAATAGCTAATTCAGACGCCCTTTGAATTATGGACCTGTCAGTTTTTTTTGTTTGTTTGTTTTTGTGTTTTTTTTTTTTTTGCGGTACGCTGGCCTCTCACTGTTGTGGCCTCTCCCGTTGCGGAGCACAGGCTCCAGACGCGCAGGCTCAGCGGCCATGGCTCATGGGCCCAGCCGCTCCGCGGCATGTGGGATCTTCCTGGACCGGGGCACGAACCCGCGTCCCCTGCATCGGCAGGCGGACTTTCAACCACTGCGCCACCAGGGAAGCCCCCTGCCTGACTTCTGATCCAGGGAGAGGAGGGACTACTACAGCTGGACAAACTTTAAAAGAAAATGGTAGAAACAAAATGTGGTGTATGCGTACAATGCAATATTATTCAGCTATGCAAAGAAATGCAATTCTGACACACGATGGATGAGCCCTGAAAACACTGTGCTAAGTGACAAGCATTATGCTAAGCCAGATACCAAAGGACAAATATTCTATGATTCCACTTCTATATCTAGAATAGTCAAGTTCATAGAGACGGGAAGTAGGTTAGAGGTGAGCAGGGGCTGGAAGAAATGGGGAGTTAATTATTGTCTAATAGGAAGAGAGTTTCTGTTTGGGGTGATAAAAAACTTTGGAAGTTGATAGTGGTGATGGTTATTCAACATTATGAATACACTTGATGCTGCTGAATTGTACCTTTAAAAATAGTTATAAATGGCAAATTTTATATTGTATATATTTTACCACAATAAAAATAGTATTAAAAAGGGGAGTATGATAAGTGAAGTAAGTCAGAAAGAGGAAGACAAATACCATATATCACTTATATGTGGAATCTAAAATATGACACAGGACTTCCCTGGTGGCACAGTGGTTAAGAATCCGTCTTCCAATTAAAGGCACACGGGTTCAAGCCCTGGTCTAGGAAGATCCCACATGCCGCGGAGCAACTAAGCCCGTGCACCACAACTACTGAAGCCCGGGCGCCTAGAGCTCATGCTCCGCAAAAAGAGAAGCCACTGCAATGAGAAGGCCGCGCACCGCAAGGAAGAGCAGCCCCCGCTTGCCACAACTAGAAAAAGCCCACGTGCAGCAACGAAGACCCAACACAGCCAAAAATAAAATAAAATAAATAAATAAATTTAAAAAATATGACACAAATGAACTTATCTACGGAACAGAAACACTCACAGGCATAGAGAACAGACTTGTGGTTGCCAAGAAGGGGCGATGGGGGAGGGATGGATTGGGAGTTTGGGGTTAGCAGGTGCAAACTAGTATATAGAGAATGGATAAATAACAAGGTCCTACTGTATAGCAAAGGAACTATATTCAATATCCTGCGATAAACCATAATGGAAAAGAATATGAAAGTATATGTATGTATAACTGACTCACTTTGCTGTGCAGCAGAAATTAACACAACATTGTATATCAACTCAACCTCAATAAAATAAATTTTTAAAAAATGTTAAAAAGGGAGTGTGAGAGAACAAAGAAAACTACTTTGATAATCATACTTCATAATTCGGAGTGTATATAACACCATGAAAGGCGAGACGAGAACCAGAGAAGGTAACAGTGGGCTAGATGAACAATATCAGATCCGTGAGGCCATTTTCTAAAGGTAGCGTGAAGGGAAATCAAGAAAAACCAGTGCACAGGGAGGAATGATGGGGTCATGACCTGGATAAACACATAGGAGGAGCCAGCTGTTTCAGGGGGCTAGTGTTCAGGAGAGACCCTAACGAGAAAAGAGAGCCAGAGGCAAGCCCGAAAGAGTAGAACGCACTCGGTGCGTATCTCGGTGAGACTTCTACCACCCGATGATAACAGGCCTGAGAAATCGTGGGGTGGTAAAAACTAATTAGTGTAACGAGATAGAACAGAACTCCCCATCCTCTAGAACACCCAGTGCCCTCTGGGAAGGACAGTGAAGACAGCCGCCATTCAGGACGCCGGGCAGGGGGCTCCAACCGGCACCCTTTTGTGAGGGTGGACCCCCCAGGGCAGTTCCAGCTGGGTGTGGCCAGGCTCACATCAGTGTGACCGCTCTTGTCAATGTGCTGCAGCAATTCCTGACCGTGTGGAAAACCAGGACAGCAGCAACAAACCATTATACGAAAGAATATGAAAAACTATATATATATATATATATATATATATATATATGTATACATATATATATATATATATATAACGGAGTCACTTTGCTGTATACCAGGAACATGACATTGTAAATCAACTATACTTCAATAAAAATAAAAATTAAAAAAAACCCCATGATTCCTTTGTCAGGATCACATTGTCCTATGCAGTTAACGTTTTATGAGACTGACATACATTGATACCCGCTATGTGAACATATTTTATTTACCATAATATCTGAAAATATTTTATTTATCATAATATACTTTATTCTATGAAGTTTAAAAAGCTCTCTTGTTCATTTAATAGGAACCATTTGAAAATACATAACTAACCACACACAGTCATAAAATTTCACCCTATCTTCTCTGTGGATCTTTTTTTTTTATTTAAATGTGATCTGGTATTTTTTTTAATTAATTAATTTAATTTAATTTATTGTTTTTGGCTGCGTTGGGGTCTTCTTTGCTGGGCACAGGCTTTTCTCTGATTGTGGCGAGCAGGGGTTACTCTTCGTTGTGGTGCGTGGGCTTCTCACCGTGGTGGCTTCTCTTGTTGCAGAGCACGGGCTCTAGGCACACGGGCTTCAGTAGTTGGCTCTAGAGAGTTGGCTCTAGAGTAGTTGGCTCATGCAGGTTCTAGAGAGCAGGCTCAGTAGTTGTGGCTCACGGGCTTAGTTGCTCCGTGGCATGTGGGATCTTCCCGGACCAGGGCCTGAACCCTTGTCTCCTACACTGGCAGGCGGACTCTCAACCACTACGCCACCAGGGAGACCGTACTGTTTTTTTTTTAACGTAGGAAATTGTTTTAATTGCTGCAAAGATTTTTCTTCTTAACTAGAAATGAAGAGGTCAAAGCGCTTATGTGTGAGACACAGGAATGTTTGAGTTTGTGAATGCTTCTCCTTGGGTGATGTCTTATAGCTATTCTCTCTGTCCCATGGAACTTTCTGTGATATTGATGAAAATATGCTCTCTCTGCATGGTTTAGTCCAGTAGCTGGAGGCCACATGTAGCTCAAATGTAGCTATTGTGGCTGAGAAACCTAACTCTACATTTTATTTAATTTTAATTTAAATAGCCACTTGTGGCCAGTGGCTACCATATTGAACAGCACAGCCCTAGACTGAGGTGAGGGCAGAATCAAAATGAATGCACAGGAGCTATGTTATCTTCAGTAGAAACCTGTTTTCCAAAATGTTCTGAGTTCTCTTGTAGCTGGTAGAGCTGAAGAAGTCTTCTCTATTCAATTTGCCACAAAATTGATTTCCTAACACATTATTCAAAGCGATGGAGGTTATCATTTTGAAAGAGTATAATTATTTCATACTTCCCTTATTTTAACAAAAAATAGCTAAAGACACATGGAAAGGTCAATGGTTCTGTGTTGGGTTAGAAAATATATATTTCTATTTCAGATTGCAGAATACTTTCTAGGAACATTTGCCAATTGCTAAGTGTTTTCCAGAAGAATGCTATGCAGAACTTGTTTGTACATTTATGAACAGTTTCTTTAATTAAAATAAATACTCTCCAGAGCTTTCTATCTTTGCACTTCAAGCTGGCTCACAAGCAGAAAGTCTAGCAAGACTTATTTCCACTCTGTAAATGAGCCAGTCTTAGTGTTTAAATTAGATCTTTGGACACTTGTCAAATAAACACGAAATGCATATTTCTGACATTTTGTAGCATTCACTTCCTTTTAAAAATACTTTCTGATAAAGAACATCTTGTATATCAAAAAATAACGTGTCAACAAGATTTGATTCCACGCTCTACATGCTACAGAGGCCAGGGGGTTGAGGTAAAAGCAAGGAAGGGTTACAACCTGGAGTTTAACGCTGACAAACCCACGTTTAGACATAATGGAAAATACCTGTCCTTTTTGGTGTCTCCTTGAAAGCATTACAATATAAGCCACACATACCTGGAGTCTAGAATTTAATCTCTATTCTTCTTTGGAGAAAAGGGAGAACTCTATATAGTTTTCAAAATACTTCACATAATTTAGTTAAATTATGTATTTTTATAAAATTAAAATACCTTTAAAGAATTGGAAAGTAACCACTTTCTTTTTCTTTTTCTTATTAAATATTGACCATCTGCTGACTTTCTGTTTCTGAGCCCCACATATTGAAATGAAAGGGCTTCCCATCTATTTATTAAGTTTTTAACCCAATAATTAGATCTTTGAGGGAAGGAATAGGTATCTCCATTTGTCTACATCGACTCCTTTCCTATATAGGGGCTAAAAATGAGGCTCAAACTCTCATTTAACTAAAATCTTCAACAATATATTCATGATATCGTTATAAGTACTTTTAACAAAAATTTCTTTGCAGGTAGCAGGTCCGTCCTTGCACAGGTCTAGATCCAGGTTGGATGGAGCCTTTGTAACTTTAGGTTCTACAATTTTTGAGACGCTCTTCAAGGAAAACAATGCAAGAATACCATTGGTTAAGAGGGCTTGGACGGGGTCTGTGGAAGTGAGGAGGCCAAGGCGAACGCTGCATTAGCTCCTCGATGAATCTGCCTTGGAGCAACACACGCTACTCATTAAAGGAGGGAGTGACTACCAGATGCCTTAAGAAATTCTATTTAATTTCCTTAACTAATGATCAGTTTAACGATTTTTTTTTTAAAAGATCTCTGGTTTTCATTTAAATGAGTACGAATTTTTTTTTCAGTTGTTAAATCTTGTCCCTGAATTTCTAATTTAAAACAGAAAACTCTTTATTCAATTCCTAGTATTATTTTAAGAAATTACCTCTCAGACATATACCATCCCAAAACAACAGCAAATAAGATAAAGATGTTTTATTTACAGAAAACTCACAAGGTTTGATTGCTATAGCTTTTTGTACTCCCAGGTCAGTGAGCATAATGTATTCCATATTTTGTTGCTGTTTTCCAGTATTAAACGTGTCAACATTTTACATCGGTACCATAAAACTTAGTGAGATAGTTCTGATGAATAGCAATAAGGCCAGAGAAAGAATAATGCATAACACGAATTCCTCAGGAAATCAATTAGTATTTTTATGAGCAGTAGTAAAAATATGACCAAGGGTTAGCAGAGAGTAAGGTCAGGCTATTTGATCCCAAAAGATATTCTTTGCTGAGTTCTGTTTATCCATGTAAAAATATTCTGTGCTGTGTCAAAACGAAAATCTCAGTGCTCCCAAGACTAAGATATCTTATATATCAGATGTACTGAATTCTTCATTTGGCTGTGTGGCCTTCGACAGGGCATATAAACTCTGTAATTTTTGCAGGATTTTCAGGTTCCTAACTGACTTTTCGTGGATCTCTGAACTTAGTATATTTTGGTGTTCTGAATTATGCACTATGTGTACAAGTAAAACACTGCATATTTTATATTTTTTGAAGAGGTTCTTGTTGAGGTAACATAAGTAATTCTAGTATTGGGGTAAATGATGATTAGTATTTGAAAATAAAAGTGACAGTGTATTCATATTACTTCTACATTGTTAAGATTCATTCATTCATTCACTCAGTCATTCAATGAATGCTGAACTCCATATACATGAATTTACTGAGGACAAGACTATGGAGGCATGAAACAAGTGTCACACTTCAACTTGAACCCTCGGAGGTGGCACTTAAGCTCGGATAATTCTTTATAATGGTAAAAATTTTGCTGCAACCATCACACATCTATCAGGCCTTTCCTAGCTGGACTGATATTATCATTTAAATGGAAATCCTTACCCTCCTTTATTAGCTAATGTACACTGGGTAACAGTTAAGCCTAGTGATACAGGGGAGCAAAGGATCAGCTAATCTGATTTTCCAGGGAATAACACTATATGTTTGAATAAGAGAGTCATAAATACTAACTTTAGCACCTATTTTAAAGGAGCCAAAGACAATGAAAATGCTGAAGTTTGTGTCTTCAGATGGAAACTATACACAACAGCAATCATGGATGTATGGGGGAATATCCAGGCATGTAGCGGTGGGCTGACTGATGAGATTAGAACTCTACAGTTTGGAGCTCAGTACACAGGTGTTTCTCAGCTCTAAAACTGTGTGTCCATGGGCACCTCACAATGTACCTGGAAAGCTGAATTTTTAAATTCTGTGAATGACAGGGAATTTGGTTCTCAACCATTTTTATGCATGAGATCCTTTTCGTAACATCAAGCATTTCTTGGATACCCACATAATAAGAGTTGCCAGTTGAGGACAAATTAAGCACAGGTGGATTCGCAGATATCTTACAATAAACCTGTAAATTACAGCCTGAGAAGCACGTCCAAGACTCTGATTTTTCCATAGCTTTGCTGTCAGTTACTTTCCTTGGGCACTGTCTAGGGTGAGGGGTTCACTGCTCCCAAGGCAGCCTGTTTTGTGGCTGCTGTCCATGGTGCTAGAGCAAACCCTGAGCAGAGATTCATCTTCCTCTAACTTCTACCTATTGGGCCCTGTTCTGCCTCTGAAACGACATAAACTAACCACGATTTCTTCCACACAACAGCTTTCCATTACCACCCGTAAATCCAGAAAAGACCACCAGCTTACAAGGGTGTACAAATCACAGCAAAACAGCATGTACCAGGAAAAGGGAAGAGAAAGAAGAAAAAAAGTGAAGCCAGGAAATAAGCTTCCAAATCCATTCTATTAGTGGCCCATTTCTACGCTGTAGCTGGCCCACAAATGCGGCTCTAGGTTTTCCAGCAGTCAGCTTTCAGGGGGAACCCTTAGTAGTTGCATAATTCGCAATGTCCTCCAGGACAACCTTCCTCAGGACAAGCATAATGAACTTGGAATAGGCACCATGGTTCCTCACAGAAAAGCCCACTGGGATGTCCTGAACCACACACATCAAGTTCCCTGTACAGTGACCACAATATAAACAAATGGCACCAAATTACTATGTAAGGAAAGCAATTCTTTGAAGGGCTAAAATAGTGAGGCCCAGGTACCTAACTCCCTGCTGTAGATCTAGCTTGATTCAGGGGTATATTTTAGAATATTTGGAAGGGAGGATCAAACAAGTGTCCTGTAGTTAATTTTCCATGAATATTAGGTCTTTCAGGTGAACTTTTGATAAATACTGATTAAGCTTTTGATTAAATATTAAATAAATATATACATAATGCCAGGCACTGTTCTAAGCATTTTATATTCATTAGCTCATTTAATATTCATAATGGTCTCCTACAGGGTCATTACAAGACATCGTATTTTAGAGGTTAGGAGACTGAGGCACAGAAAGATTAAGACCCCTGGTAGCAGATACAGCCAGCATTTGGATCTAAGTCATACAACCCAATCTCTTTTTTTTTTTTTTTTTTTGCGGTACGCAGACCTCTCACTGCCGTGGCCTTTCCCGTTGCGGAGCACAGGCTCCGGACGCACAGGCTCAGCGGCCATGGCTCACGGGCCCAGCCGCTCCGCGGCATGTGGGATCTTCCCGGACCGGGGCACGAACCTGTGTCCCCTGCATCGGCAGGCGGACTCTCAACCACTGCACCACCAGGGAAGCCCCCAATCTCCTTTTTCACCACTACAAGAATCCCAAAGGCATGTAAGTTGGGTTAACATCCTTTTTGTGAAAGTTGAGGATTTGAAGAAAAAGAGCAATGATGAGGTCAACTTATGTCTTTTGAGAAGGCAAAGCAATGGGAATTTGTATCAGTCTAAAAAAGCTTACCAGGACTGGGGCATAAAAGGCAGGGAGGGAAAAGAAAGCATCAAGTTAAGTGCATAGTTTAGAAAATCATTTCTCTTTGTTCTTTTTTCAACTTCTTCAAATTACAAACAGTGGTGGATCAAAATATGTCCATGTATTCCTTGACACCCTTTCCTTTAAGACGGAGCCTAATTTCCTTCCCTTTGAGGGGCGTGCTGGACCTAGTACTCAGTGCTGACCAATGGAATAAATCAGAAGTGATGGTGTACAGACTTGGAGAGCAGGTCACTGTGGCTTTATCTTTGCTCTGTCTGTTGGATCAGTTGCTCCAGGTAAGTTAACTACCATTCTGAGGACAAGTAGCCTAAGAAGAGAGCCACGTGGTGAGGGCCACTAGCCAGTGAGGAACTGAGGTATTTCTGGCCAAGAGTCATGTGGTCGAGCCATCTTGGAAGTGGATCTTCCAGCCCCAGTCAAGCCTTGGGTTAACTACAGCCGAGCTTGACTCCAACCTCATGGGACTCTCAGCCAGAACCACCCAGCTAAGCTACTCAGGGATTCCTGACCCTCAGAATCTGTGAGATAAAAATGTTTATTAATTAAAAGGTTCAAATTTGGGCTTATTTGTTATGCAGCAATAGATAAGTAATATATGAAACAACAAGCATCCCCTCCCACCCTCGCAGTAACAAAACAGAATAAATAAAAATAAAACACATTGCCTAGAACTTCCAAAGAAGCATCCTGAAGATAACCATTCTCCTTTAGGTAAGGACTTGCCCCCCAAACTCTCTTAACCCAAAGATCTTAAAGCAATTCAATTTACTTCCAAGGTAATTTTCCATGATTTGGAGTTCAAATATGTGTGTTACTTATAATGTCACATTGTGTAAAAAAGGGAAGCAAAAGATGTTCAAATCTTAAATTACATAAACCTTCCAAATTCTTAGAGCAGGATGAAGAACTGAATGCAGAAGATGGGCCAAAGGAACCCCCAGCTTTAGAGGATGGAAGAACAGGAGCTGTTAGCAGGTTGAAGCATATAATTGAGCCATTAGTTAAAAGCTACTGTAACTCATTTTAAAAGAAAACATTTGCTAGAAATTCTGATCCCAGAATTTGGCAGCTTGCTGAGGCCACGTGCAATCGGTGCAGATTATACAGTAAATGACGACTAAAGCTGGGAAGTGGAGTTTGATTTCCATAATTTCTAAGGCTAGCAGACATGACTTGAGCTTTCATCCTAATGCAATCACCATTATTAATCCACAGGTATTTCCTTCTGCTTACGCATCGCGGTGTCTCTTTATTTCTCACCTTCCACATACCCTGCTTTATCACTCGGCCCAGGGCTCGTTAAGCTGCACTCCATGACCGATACGGAGCTTTATGGAGGGCGACAGATGCCAGTTTATGCACAGGTAAATCACAATGCTCAGCCCCAAATCAGGCTTGGGTAATACCCCTCTGCCGTCCATACCCCTCCGTCCACAAAACTCATCATGAAGTTGCAATTTTAAAAGAAATGCTTTCCCATCACAATTCAATAACCTTTTTATAAGCACATACACTTCTTTTTCTGGCCTGCATGAAATTTAATATCAGGATTATTATCCATTTGTCATTTCAACCTATAATTTAGTCAGCCTACTTGCATTTGATTTATGTTTCCCTCACCCCTTCGCCGTCAGCTCGCAGCCACAGATCCATTCAAGAAGCTGTCTAGGTCATATTGGTTTGACCTCTTAGAACAAACACTTTCCATGTTTCTTATTCTGCTTCCCTAAGAGGCACCATTAAGTTTTGCTCATCTCGATTTAAAATGATTTTTACTACACAATAACATTTCAAGTTTTCCGTATTAACCTTCATTTTATTTCTTGAAATACTTAGGCAAACAATGTTACTAAGACATCACGCTAAGATGAGGAATTCTCTTTCTCCTCCACTCCTGTCTACTTAATGCCTGAATTAAGAAATCACACATTTTTGCTCTGAATTAGCTGAGCACTGGAAGAAAAGTTTAAAAGGCTGACCAAGTAATTCACGTCTTAAACACTTGGATAGCAATTAAAGCAGAAAATCTTACCTCCCCTTCTATATCTATATATGGTATCCTGTTAAGAATTTAAAAATCTATTTTATATATCAAAGATGTCTGAGTCTAAATGGAAAATGAAAATAAAGCAATCCTAGCCAATTTGCCAAAGCAAACAAATACACGGTCAAGAGCCAGGAGTGTGGCTGGTACTCACCCCGCAGCCCAGGCCGCTGCCCCCTTCGCAGGTGACCTTCCTCTGGCTGGGCTCAGGAAGCAGCCCTGCTCCGCAGCCCGGGCTGGGGCACAGCACGCCCCCCATCTGTAGCACGCACTCTTCGGCACCATATTGCTGGTACCGGTTGTACTGCAAAGAGAAAATGAGTTTTTCAAAGTGATAATACAGACACCAAGATGTGCTGTTTTACCGAAATGTTAATAGTTGGTGGTTCGGGGGTTTTCTTGTTAGTCTGTTTCTGTAAAAACGGGGGTGCGGGGTAAGGTGTGGTACAATCTAGAGAAAGTCTCCCAGTTCCAGCTGACAAAACAGATAAGTGAGGCCTGTGTTCTTCGAATTTCTAGAATTTACCCTCAAAAAATAGATTTTTTCCAAGTTTGATCTTTTAAAATACTACTACCAATTGCATTTAGTAGACTTTTTCATACAAATTTTAGGGAACATATCTATACTTTAAGTTATGGACATTCAAAACGCATCACTATCAATCTCATCAAAGAGTATATTTTCATGCCTCTATTCAGGAGCCTATCGAATTTTTAAAACTGTTTTGAAAATAGGTCCCAATGTTCCACCCCTGGTAATTGTTAGCAGCCCACACGGTATCAATGAGCATACAGACTACTGTTTTTCTGTTAAAGAATAAAATTTTCCTTTCATCACTATTCTTATTCTTAAAGCATGATTTCTTTTATCCCTGACGTCATTTCTCTGTGCTGTTGCTTGGCTCAATTCCCTTTAACTGTTTCCCCAGCTTGCAGAATAAACCTCAAATTGCACAGCACGCTTCCCAGAGTCTTCCTTGTCGCAGCCCTAAGTTACTGTTCTCCTTGCATTATTTGATCATATTCTCTTCTAAACTCAGATCAACTCAAATGGATCTGACAATTAATTAATTCAAGCAACATTTACTGAGCGCCTACTATGTGCCGGACACTACTGTGGGTGTTGGGAATACAGCCCTAAACAAAACAGACATCTCTGCTCTCATCCATAAGACTAGAACAGTAAATACTGAAAGGTTAAACTGTATAGTATTTCAGATGGTGATGAGTGGGGAGGAGAATAAAAAACTAGGAAGAGATAGATCCTGGGGAAGATGGGAATTACAATTTTAAAGAGGTGATCAGGGAATAGGGAATGTCTTATGAAGAAGGTGCATTTAAGCCAACATCTGAAGGAGATTAGAAAAGCAAGCCATGTGCCACCTGGGGGAATGAGCTTTCCTGGCTGAATATGGAGCATTATAAAGGTCCAGAGGCTGCATGGGCTTGTTTTGTTTGAGGTACTGCTAAGAGGCCAGTGTGTCTGAGGTAAAGTGAATGGGCGTGTGTGTGTGTGTGTGTGTGTGGGGGGGGGTGGGTAATAGTAGATGAAGTCAGAGAGTTAATGGGGATCCAGGATGTATAGATCCCTGAAGGCCTTTGTAAGAACTCTGGCTGTTATTCTGAGAGATTTGGGAACCACCGGGGACTTTCAAGCTGTGGACGACACAATATGACTAATCTCTTAAAGACAGCCATCTGGCTGATACGTTCAGAATAGACTCGTGGGGACAAGGATGGAAGCAGGAAGCAGAGAAGCAGGTCAGAGGTTATTTCAGCAAGGTCCACGGAGAGGGTGGTGGCTTGAATCAGGAAAGCAGTGATTGAGGTAGGGATGGAGCAGTGGTTGAGTTCTGGATATATTTTGAAGGTAGAAATGGAAAATTTTTTTAGGCAGGTTGGATACATGGTGTGAGAGGAAAGGAAATCAAGCGGGAAGTAATGTTTTTCGCTGAGAAGACAGAGGGCAGGAGAGACTATTACTGAGATGGGGAGACTTGGAAGAAGAAAGGTGTGAGTCTGTGTGTTTAGGGAGTTGAGAAAACGAATCATTATTTCTATTGTGCTCATATTCATTTTGAAAACCTCCTACACAACTAAGTCAAAATGGTGAGTGGCTAGTTGAATGTATGGCTTTGGAATTTAGGAGAAAGTTGCGGGTTGTGGACACCAATTTTGAAGTCATAGGTGCACATAGAGCTGGAAAGGAAAGGGTTAGCATCAGGCCTACTCTCCATTTTCTCTTATTTCTGACCCAAGCCAAAAAAGAAAGATGCGTTGGTCAAATCCCCTTGTAAATACGCTAATGGTACTTATATACAATGGCATTTACTAGAAAAGAGTTCTTATCTATGGAATGCATTCAGCAGGAAACACTTGGTCTAAGTTTGCTTACAGTAAACTAGAATATATGAATTTATGAGGTAAGGCTCTCTGAAAATGTCATAAGCTGTGCAATTATTAAGGGATAATGAAGACATTTTATCAAGTGAAGAATGATGAGACAGTTTATATAACTGAGAGATTTCATGTTAGTGATCATTCCATGAACTACCCAGAGACCTCATGTATTGACTCTTGCCTAGAGTACATCCCAGTATGCTGAGAAAGGACAGGCATAGCTGTGTTAAATGAGGTGGGGTTTCCCTGTATTTTGTCTGTGTCTCATCATTACCAGCATCCTGGAAGTTATTAGTAAAGACTGACACTGGGTTACATCTACGATTCTTTTTTTTTTTTTGCGGTATGCGGGCCTCCCACTGTCGTGGCCTCCCCCGCCGCGGAGCACAGGCTCCGGACGCGCAGGCTCAGCGGCCATGGCTCACGGGCCCAGCCGCTCCGCGGCATGTGGGATCTTCCTGGACCGGGGCACGAACCCGCGTCTTCTGCATCGGCAGGCGGACCCTCAAACACTGCGCCACCAGGGAAGCCCACATCTACGCTTCTTGCAAGTCTGATTTGACAATACGACCCTGTGTTATCTCAACAGCCATGAGACTGGATGAGATTACCCAACCTTTGTGGGGATGCTGAGAAGGAGCCAGCAAAGGAGACTGAGAAGAAGCAGCCTATTAGGCAGGTGGAAAACGAGAAGAATGTAGGTGTCCTGGAAGGCAAGGGAACACAGTATTTCAAGGAGGGTGTATGTGTCATGATAAATTGTGTCAAAGGCTGCAGAGAAGACAATTACTGAACACTGGCTGTTGTTAGAAATGGAGATGCCATTGCCATCTCGACAGGGGCCATTTCAGTGGAGTCATGGAGCCAGAGGCCTTATGGGAGTGGGGTCAAGAGAGAACTGGAGGAGACAAATTCCAGGAGGTGAGCGTGGATACTTTTTTCTAGGAGTTTGACTGAAAGGGGCAGCAGAGACAGGGGGACAGCAGCTGGGAGGGCTGTGGGACTGTAAAGGGATTTTTGAAAACGGAGAAATAACAGGGTGTTAGTAGGCTGAAGGGAATGAGTGAGAAGAGGACGGCAACTGATGACGCCGTGGATAGGTGAGGGACTGGGATCTACAGGATGAGTAGAGGGTGAGGCCTTAGGACGAGGGCAGAGTGCTGCGGCCCACGTGCGGACAAAGGAGGTTTTGGGAATTTGAGGTGAGCAGAAAAGGTATGAATGAGAAAGGCGAGGGAATGTTTGGAGTCAGGATTATTGCGGGGCAGCACTAAGAGCCCATTTGAACAGCGATTATGAATTTAGAGGAAGCTGGTCAGCAGAGTTGCCTGCTCTTCTGCACCAGCACTCAGCAGCACGTGCAGAGCAGACAGGAAGTTGGCTTTAAGCCAGATGGGGTTTGGTCAGACTTGTATGAAGAAGCAAGCCATTCCTCCATTCCCACCCCCGTGTGTCTTGGCACATAGCATCCCCTCGTATCACTGTGAATGATTCCAATAAATATTTATTGAACCCCTCCGCTCAGCTCTGTACCACTGGACTGCTTAACCTTCTGTTTTGTCCTATCCAAAATGGGTACAAAGTTTCAGTTTTGCAAGATGGATACGTTCTTGGGATCTCAGGTACAGCCTGGGGAACACAGCTAAAAATTCTATATTGTAGACTTAAAATTGCTAAGAGGGTAGGTATTTCAGAACTACAGAGTTTTACTTAATATTTTCTGTTTTACATCTCTGTTGCCCTTTTTCTACACTGGTTCTCAAGAACGCACAGAATAATAGAATAATAATGTTCCATAATAGCTCACTTGCTTTAGCTCACATTGTACACACTATGATTTTACAGTGACAATATTATCACCATGAATGTGATTACTAAAAACTTCAAATATATTTTCATGTGCTCTACCCATTCTCCTGCCAAATTTTTCCAATAACACTGTATCTAAATTGTTGAGACATAGGGCCATTTCATACTATGCTTTCTTTCTCCTAATTCTCATGTAATCTTAATGCTACACACACACACACTCTCTTAATACTCATCACCAGTCCTTATGTTAATGTCTGATCAGCAATTTTGGTTGTTTGAAGCTTGTTCTCTAGTATAAATTCCTCAGGAAGATCTCATTGGGAAAATGTTCACTGAATTCTTGCTCAGTGACAGTTTATTTGGGGCCTTGATTCTTGAAAATGAGTTTGGCTGGATATAAAGTCCTGGGTTCATATTTTTTCCCCCTCAGGTATCTTAAATGTCTTACTCTATGTTCTGATATAAAGTGTTATGGGCAAAGCTTATGACAATCTGATTTTATTTTTTTCCTTTATAAGTGAATTGATCTTTTTGCTCAGATGCCCAGAGGATTTCTTTTTCTTTAGAATCTAGTAATTTTATTAGAATATGTCTTGGTGATGGTCATTTTCTGATCAATATTCATATGCATGCTACGTCAGGAAAGTTGTACTGAATTTAATTTTTTAGTATTTGCTCCATTCTCTTGCTTTGATGTTTTTCTTGTGGGCTTTCTAGTGTACATATATTGGATTTTCTTTACCTAATTTCTAAACCGGTCAACTTCTCTTGACTGAGTTAGAAGTTGGGTAAAGTTGGTTTATCTTACTTTATTTTCATTTTTTAGAATTTTCTTTCTTTTCACTGTCTATTTCTTTTAAGACTATGTCCGTTGCTATTTATTTGTACTTGTGAAATTTCTTAATAACTTAGTTCCCTTTGGAATAGTTATTTTAGTTTTCACCCAACTGGTGGGCATGACCAGCTGATACACTCTCACCGTCTCTCAGGACAATATTCTGCTCTTCCCTCTGCATCTCCTCTTAAAAACTTTGTGCGGCATTTGACCTTGTTTCTTTTCTGTTGGGATTTTACTTTGTTCCTTTCTGTCGCTCACCTTTACATGAAATTAGTTCTGAAATTTTAGGAGGAAGAAGGATTCAGAATAGCTCTTAATGGCTCTACAGTTTCCTATTTGGTTTTTTGGGCAGTGTTAAAAAATATGAAGGCTCAATTTCTGTGATCTCCCAACTCTGTTACCCCATTTTCAACTGGACGTTCTCTTTCCCTTTACTCAGTGAGGGGCTTTGTCCTGACAGAGGTCTTTGACTGGTTACTGGTTTTGTGAGTCATGGGACCTACATGCTCCAGCCCCTCAGGCCTTCCTGTAGACCCTCTGCACTCCCCGCTTTCCTTCACGCATTTGTATTCCTGAGTTCAGCACACTATCTTGTCCATAGTTGGTACACAATAGTTGTAGAATGAATTAATAAAATTTAACTCCATTCTTAAAGAATTCTAATAAAATAATCAATGGCAATGGGAATTAATAACAGAGTGGTATAGGATGATGTTTACCTACATAAATTATTTTCTAGTTTAAATAAATTGATCTTAAGTCATTAGCTATTTACTGATTTGATGACAGATCACCTATCTATTTAATTTAATTAAGCAATTTTATTACTACGATAATATTTTTTCTAGGAAGACGTTAACCTATTAACCTATGGACAAAGTGCACTAAACTCTATAGAAATTCTTGCTGACTACATGTGTTACAGTCTCAAATTCTGACAGAACGTGTAAACTATGTTCCTCTTTCCATTCATTAACTAAGGAATTTATAAGAAATAACTTTATTATATTCAATCTATATTACAATTCCTTTTCTAAAGGAAGACAAATATTTTAGCTTACATGTCTGGTAATTTCTGATTAAAAAGTACACACAACATCTGAATCAAAACCTACAATTACTGAATGCATTTCTTTTTTTTAACATTGTGAAATGTATAAGAAAAACATTTGACCTAGACCAATAATGTTCTAGTATTCACAGAAAGTTTAATACTCTAAGGAAACAATTTAGACATGTAATTACATTATATGTTATTAGCAGGGACCCTTATGTAGTTTTCTTTAAGATAAGACCCACAGTTTCATAGATTCCTTTCAACCACTTACTGGCACAAAGTTGAGAGTGCACTAGAAGAAACATACTATATACTTATTGGAGAGTTGTGACAAGTTAGCATGAAGTACAGCAGAATGTCTGTACTCATCTGAGTGTAAAATACACACAATAGTGGTAAAGTGATAAATGGACTGCAAATGGTGGAAAGGAACGATGACTGATCCTTTGACAGTACTTGTGTTATTTCCTAGGGCTTTTTTTACTTATCACTGTTGAATAGCATTTATAAATAGAACTAACTTGGAGGAATGTGATTAATTTATAACATGAACTAGGTCTGTATGGAGTCCATTCTCAGGTGAGCTCAAAAGCAGTAAATTCTCTAAAAATCACTTAGGCATTGTTTGTCTTTGGAACCACAGTGAGTGTCTATGTGTGTGCTTGTGTACGTGTAGATAGGTATAGCCAACTTACGCTGTTTAAGCTGTTAATAAAACTAGTTTGCAAATTTCTAGATATACTTCCATAAAGTGGATACTCCACAGACAGATAACTAAGAGAATTTAGAGATGACAGGGTATTTGCAAAAATTTTTAAAAATAAATGTTAATATTAACAAAGCATATACTGTTCTGCACCTAAGAAAAAAATAAAAAGTTCCTCCTACATTTTGTCAGATTATAGTGAAAATACATTCTGTTAGATGACTTATCTAGGTAAAATCTCAACTCATTGGTATGGTTTATATTTTATTTATTTGGGGAATAAATTATTCAGTTTTTATGTGTATGCTCATGGATTCTCTTAAGAACAGGAAATACTCATTTTAAAGTATAAAATTCACAGAAGATTCAATAAACTCATATTTTAAGAATCTAAAAATGAGTCAGGGGAGAGCATAAGCAAATAGAGGTTGCACTTTGGTGGTCTGTTGCTAGTTGGAGGAGTTGGGTTGGGTAGAATAATGTTCTATAATGAAGCCAAGGTCCCAGGTCCCGGGTCCCACGGAGGCCAGTTAGCTTCCCCTTCCTTGCTGGCCACTGTCTCTATGCTAAGTGCAAGTGGTGACCCGCGGGGTCAGGCTGGGGAGGAACTGGGCCCAAATACCCGACACTGCTGGAAGACCACTCAAAAGGCCTGTCCTATGTAGGAGGGCACGAACGGCTCATCGTGATGTTTAATTCGCATGCTTTCCTAAGAAAAGACAGCAAGAAGGAAGCTAAATCTTAAAACTGCAACAAATTTGAAGCACAGGCATACTTAGGTAAAACTAAAATCTGGGAAAACAGGCAAATGTTCTGTCAAAATGAGGTGGAGCTTGTCAGCAATCCATGGCAGCCTTTCAAATCCTCTGAGCAGGGAAGGGGGTTGTTTGTGTTCTGCCATGGAATTTTCCAGAGTATCCTTTTGGGGGCACTCAGGTACAGCTACAAAAGCAACCCCTACACAGGCTGTTCTTGCTTTTCCCCCACTAAATTCTGGCTTCTGTGAGGTCTTAGCCACAAGCACCCAGGGATTCCCTCCCAGGACCTGTCTCCTGCTCTCCCCCTGGAGGAGAGAAATCCCCATCAGAGATACCATTCACCGAATTACCACTCTGTGCCAAGGACTGTGCCCACACTTTGCCTATGCATTTCACTCTCCGTCTGTCCTAGAAGTGACAGGTGAGGTCACTGAGTCACAAAGACATTCAGTCCTTCACTGTGGTTCACACGGGCAGGGACTCAGTGCTGTGGCTCTAAAAGACCACCCTTTCCCCGATACCAAGCTGCCTCCACTTTCTTTTTTTCCCTTTTATTAACAAAAATTCAGCTCACTATTCCTTCGTTATCATTTAGAAACTAATGAAAAACGGTTTATTACAGCACTTCTTCTTTGGCTAAACGAAGTCTAAAATAACTTTTTAGAGGAACATGAATTTATGATTAATCCATTTCCCAGTGCTAAGTAGAGAATACCCTATTTTCTATATGTATTAGAATTTTAAAAAACACTCCTTAAATTCTCAGTAATCTTAGTTTTCTTCATGTGCAAGCAGTTAGCACCGGGGAGTTGGTGACAGCCCCTGTGGAGGTGCCTGTCACCATTGTGGTTTGTATTCTCAGTTTTGTTGCTAATAATGTACTTTTCATCCCTGGACGTCTGTCATTGACTGATGAAGTAAACTGGCTAGAGAAAGGGCTGGACCTTTTTCATCGCCTAGAAAAAAACATCATTAGGATGGCTGAAATTAAATGCCAGGAGAAAACAGATCAAACAACACCTGAAATATAATTAAAGCAACAGACTGTATCCTGGATTGCAATTTACAAGGTTTTTCTTTTTCAGATGTTTCAGACGACATGATGCCAAAAAATATCTCAACTTCTAGTAGCCGTGGAATCTTCCGGAAAGGAGGTCAAAATCGATTGACTTGTTTGTCCCTTCTCCATGCTGTGGGCCATGCAGTGCCCCACAGGAAGGGTTAGACTGTGAAAGCAGATACTTGCAAACCGTTTTCCTTGAAGGAGTTTCTACTGAGGGCGTGACTTCAGAGACTTCTGGGAGCTTTGCAAACGGGTCTGCTAAGCACACCTCCTGATGGGGCCCTTGGCAGAGGGCAAGGCTGTCTGTGGGCACAAATTATTTTACCCTTTACTATAGTCCCTGAGAAGTGGTTGTGAGCAGTGCTGTTAGTCTCCAAATCCAAGAGCCTCACCCTCAGAGAAATGGAACTTCCCTGAGAGGGTGTGGTTTTGCCACCTGCACCCCCCTCCTCCCTGTCTCTTCCCGGCCTTTGCTTCTCTAACACGGGATGCTCACATCTCTCCCTTCTGGTCATCCTCCGGTCTGGAGGCAACTATACTGGTTTCAAGGTGATTATGAGGCCAATGGAAGGGGAAGAGTGACATATCAACGTCTGGAAGTTTTGTGTAAGGCTTCAATTTGAGGCAATGAAACGGGTTATTTCCACTGCACATTTAATGAATTGATTTGAACTCTGATGACCCAAATAATTAAAAAAATGATCTTCTCGATTATATTACATGGATTTACATTTACAACTATCTTTCCTTGGTGTCAGCAAGCCTATGATACCAAGGAAACGTTCTGAAGTGAAGGCCAAGTAAGTTGCCTTAATGCCCAAGAGACACACTTGAGATGATAAGAGCCAGGTGAGACGGCAACAGCCAGGTGAGGTGACAACAGCCAGGTGGCCTGGTTGTGTACCTACTTCCCTCAAAGGTCATCAGAATTCATTCCATCATGCCTCACATCATTATTGACTTCTGAGACTTAGGCATCCCCTACTATTCTCATTCCCATAAAGGTCTCGATATTCTCCAATAGGAGCCTCCCTTCTCCCCTAAGCCCTTTCTCTTTGTCCCCTGGAATTCCTGCTCCACAATGAACAAGCTCTCCCGTGTAATCAGGCTTTTCAAAGGTTTCTCTCTCCTACCCGATTTAACTGAAACTGGTCCATCTCCTCACAACCCTCTAAAGTGAAGGCTGCTTTTTGTTTCAGGTGTACACACCTGAAAGCCAGAGTTGGAGCTGGTTGTCTCCAGGCCCCTCACTGATGTTCCTAAACCCTTGCTCCCCTCTCTCCTGCAAAACCCCACCCCACTGCTCCTCTGAAATTTATGCCATCTGGCTATGTACCGCTGTCCTCTCCCCACTGCCACCACCTGCAATGGACATAGGTGGATAAGCCCCTCATTCTTGGGACTTTAGCTTCTAGTTCATGATTTTCATCTCTGCCCCTATTCTTCTCATCATCCTAGGGATTGAACTGTCCATCCATCAACCTCTTCTTTCAGTTCCTTTACCTTCTCACCTCTGGGGACCTTTTCAAAACAAATCTTCTACTGTTACAATTCATTCCTGGGCCTTGTCATCATGAGAAACTGTACCACCTCTGAAATCCAAACTCCAAATATGTCTCTTTCCAACCATCATCTCCTGTCTTTCCTTTCCTGGTGCTCTTACTGAAGTATGGACATGGCTTAAATCCTTCAACTTCACTGAGAATTCTCATGAACTGACCTAATACTTTCTCCCTGGCCACTGCTTGCTTTCTCTTAAATTACTCATCACAGACTTCAAATGAGCATTTACAACTTCTTCATGATTGTATTATGTTTCTCTAGTAGCATGTTTTCTCTTCTTTCTTCCCATACTGCTCATATCCCACCACTTTCCTCTCTGGACATCTTACTTCATACTTCACTAAGAAGACAGAAGTCACAAATGAGGTATTCATTTATTGGGCAAATATTTACTAAGCATCTTTTTTAAAAAAAATTTATTTTATTATTATTATTTTATACAGCAGGTTATTAGTCATCCATTTTATACATATTAGTGTCTACATGTCAATCCCAATCTCCCAGTTCATCCCACCCCCACCCCGCTTCCCCACTAGTGTCCATACGTTTGTTCTCTACATCTGTGTCTCTATTTCTGCTTTGCAAACCAGTTCATCTGTACCATTTTTCTAGATTCCACATATATGTGTTAATATATGATATTGGTTTTTCCCTTTCTGACTTACTTCACTCTGTATGACAGTCTCTAGGTCCATCCATGTCTCTACAAGTGACTCAATTTCATTCCTTTTTATGGCTGAGTAATATTCCATCACTACATGTACCACATCTTCTTTACCCATTCATCTGTTGATGGGCATTTAGGTTGCTTCCATTACCTGGCTACTGTAAATAGTGCTGCAATGACCAATGGGGTGCATGTGTCTTTTTGAATTATGGTTCTCTCAGGGTATATGCCCAGTAGTGGGATTGCTGGGTCATATGGTAGTTCTGTTTTTAGTTTTTTAAGGAACCTCCATACTGTTCTCCATACTGGCTGTATCAATTTACATGCCCACCAACAGACTAAGCATTTTCTATGTGTCAAGAAATCTATGTGGAGAAGATGCAGCAGTGAAAAATGTGTCTGCCTTAATGGAGCCATTAGACGCCAACTTTCCCCTCCGCATCACTACACCTGCCAACATACCTGCACCCACACTCACCTGTTCCTTTCTGTCTTCTTACAACAAAGAAAGTGGCTTTATCCCTGTTAAGGGTCAATTACTCCCTCTGTGCTGTGGATCCACAACAAACCCTTCTCACCTTCTTTTTTTTTTTTTTTTTGCAGTATGCGGGCTTCTCACTGTTGTGGCCTCTCCCCTTGCGGAGCAACAGGCTCCGGACGCGCAGGCTCAGCGGCCATGGCTCACGGGCCCAGCCGCTCCCCGGCATGTGGGATCCTCCCGGACCCGGGGCACGAACCCGTGTCCCCTGCATCGGCAGGCGGACTCTCAACCACTGCGCCACCAGGGAAGCCCCCCTTCTCACCTTCTAAAGTACTTCCCTTCTTTAGCTAGCTCATCTATCTCTTGAATCATCAAATAATCCATCTCTACTGGATCATCTCAATGGACATAAAACAAGTTCTAGCCCCCTCAGTCTGTAAAGCACCCTTCTGCTACTGCTGCATTTCCTTTTTCCTTTTCATAAAAAAATTTCTAGAAGAAATTGACTCTGCTTCTGCTGACTCCTCATCCCATAAAAATCTGCCTCTTGCCTCCAACTCTCCACCAAAACTGCTCGTTACGGCCACCCATGACTTCCACGTTGCCGTATGCAAAGGACAATTGGCTGACCTCATCTTATTCAGCTTTTCATTAGCATTCACGTAAACAGCCACTTCTTCCTCTGGGAAACACTTCCTTTCTTGGCTCCATCATGACACATCTCTGGATTTTCTACTCCTTTAACTTGAGGCTCCTTCTTGGTCTCCTTTGCTGGCTGCCACTCTTTTACCAAGTTTCCAAATGCTGGCGCTCCTTAGGGTTCATCCGTGGTCCCTCCTCTCTTACCTACTTTTCGCAACCACCATGGATTTAAAATACCACCTACATGCCAGCAACTCCAAATTTATCTGTCTCTGACCCCTGACCTCCCTCTCCTCTGAGCTCCAACTCACACATCCAAATCCCGACTTGTCTCCTTCTCAATGCTTCAGTCATATCGAAGATATCCAGAATTGAACCCTGATTCCAAGCTTTCATCTTCACCTTCCTACCATCAAACCCATCTCAGTAAATAGAGCTGTAGGATTCCTTCATTTCCCTGACTCTTGGCTAATCAATCACCACGACCTTTAATTCTACCTCTGAATAGTCACTTCTTTCTGTTTCCTCTGCCAATCATTTTCATCCAGACCGTGTCCATATTGCAACAAGACTGACATTCTTAGAATGTAATTTGGATAATGCCAGCCCCCCTTTTTAAACTTTTAAGGATTCCCCATTGAATTTAGAATGAAATCCGAACTCTGGACCATGGCCCACGTGGTGTAGGTGGTTTTTATCGTTCATCACGGTCCCTCCTGCTCATTGTTTTCCAGCCACATTAATTTTATTTAGTGGCTTGAACTAAGCAAGCTCTTCACCTCCTCTGGGGCTACGGAACATGTGCTTTACTCTGCTTGGAAGGCTCTTCTCCCCTAAGCCCCGTGACCGTAGCTCACTTCATGGTGGGTGTCCTGTCAACTTTCATGTTTCAGAGGTCCTGACTTCTTATCCAAAATAGGTTACATCTTAGCATTTATCATGATTTGTACCTGTGACTTCCTTGTTTAACGTTTTACCCAACCCTAGCACAATAACAGTACAAAAGGTATTCAGAAATGTTTGTTGAATAAATGAAGGTTATTTCCTTAAAATTCTGGTGATTAAACCCAAAGAGGAGGAAGCTGGTAAAAGTGGAAGTACGTCTGAAACGCAGTTTTTCTGAAGACTCTCCAAATCCTGGGGACTTAACAGATATCATACCTGTCTTCTTTAGGGATCACCGAGAAATTTAGAGTAGCTTTACTTACCTGCAGTGTGATAATATTTTTGCCAAGTAGTTTGGCCTTGGTGGGTGTGGGTGAGGGGGATGAAAGGTGCTTTATGAACGTGAATCGTAAACACAAATCAGCAACAGGGCCCAGAGCTAAAGTAAATGTAATATGTTACATTCCAAGGAGTTTTAATTGCATTTTTATTTTAGGAAGGTAATGATTTATAGCGTTTATAATGATTTATTTTTAATCCAGATCTCAAAAAGCAAGTGCCTATTCAAGGTCAATGAAAACAGAAAGGAATCACAGACAAAGAAATTAGATACTGGTCAGCATCTCTACCATCCAGTAATGAATTCAGTAATTAACCAGTATCTGTACAGGTTTTATCAACTCACTTTTAAGTGAATGTTACACTGATTTTACTTTATTTTATTATTTTTTCTTTTCCATTATAGTTTATTACAGGATATTGAATATAGTTCCCTGTTACACTGATTTTAGTGTCTACTTTTGCTGCTACTCGTTCAGTCTATTGATAGAGTGTGAACAGTATTTAAATCAGAAACATTTTAGTGTAGTACTTAATATTTGCAACTTACTTTGCAATCTTATTTATTTACAGAAGTTCTAAGAGATGACCTAGCATTACTCTTCCTTTTTGACAAACCGAAAAGCCAAGTTAGAGACTACGATGATTTGTCCGAGGGAACTTGTAACACACAATAAAAAATTTTGTTTCGTCAAGTAATCTAAGTTGCCTCAAGCATCCAGAGACAGCCTGAGAGTTTCAGCAGCTCCGGCTAAGGGCTGCCCACCCCCACTGGCAGGAGCGGTGGGGCTGGAACTTTCTGCTCCCTCTCCGGACTTCGTGCCACCATCTGCCCTGAGGCCACTACGTTTTGTCATGTTTCATCAGCACGGAATTATCCCTAGCTGATGTGACCTGTTTGTATCCATCACCGAGAGATCCTTGGCTCCCTTGTCACCTCTCCGGTCTGATCCTCAGTCCTACACACAGCTCTGTCCATCCCTGTTCCCCACCCTGTCCTTCAGCTGCCCCAACGCCTGCCTCTGAGCTTGGGGACTCGGAGTCAGTCAGCAGTAAGTGCCCTGTAACTTACACTCTCAATGTTTTTCTCACATTCTTCCCTCACTGAACTTGATTCACACCTCAGGACACTGCTTCCCCTGCAGCCCCTCAAATGTTTTCTCCACTGCACCCTCTGCACCACCGAAAATTGACCTGCAACACCCCAAGTAGAACAGTTTTCCTTTCTCCTTCTAAAACTCTCCAGCTGGGATTTTCAAACCGCTCTTTGTGCTCTATTTCTCCTTTGCAGTCAGCTACTGATGCCCACCTCCCTCAGTCTCTCTCTCCCTTCCCTGTCCTGTTTCTAGAAGCCTCAGTTTTTGACTCACCAGAACTCTCTCCAAGTCCGCTCTGGTGACAGTTCTGGAGGATCTCAGTGTCCACATGGGCCATACTTCCAACACCCTGGCTTTTTAAGTCCATGCCCTCAACTTCTGCAGTCATCTCGTCGGCTACCTTAACTCAGCCAGCAACATTCCTGGTCCTCCCCTGATCCTGTCATTTCCAGTCACTGCACCACCTCCACAATCTCAATGTCAAGTATTCCATTCTTCGGCCAACACCTACTTTTCCAGCTAAACCCTTCTAAAACCCAAACTCCAAAGACTCCTTGAACCCACTGGGACCTGTAGCCGGTGGGTCCTCCCACCTCTTCCCCATCCCTTTCTCCCCTCATCCCTCTTCTCTGCTTACCCAGCTGAAATCTCAGGCTCAGTCATTATACTCACTCCCTTAGGTCTGCGCAGCGAAGAGCTCCTTTGCCTCTCTCTTGTTTTTGTTTTACTCATGTGGCTGGTTAAACTTGACCCTCTGCCTCGGCTGCATCTGAGCCTACACAGTTCAGTGTGACAGAAAAACAGTCAGGCTGATTGATCTCGCTCCAAATTCATTCGTTTCTTACACTTATTCACTCCGTAGCCTCCTAAATGACACTTTCATCATCCTTTCCTATCTCTATAAAACTCTTCCCCCATCTCCCCTCTCAACTGATGACTTTGCTTCCTGTGTCACCAAGAAAAGAGAAACAGCAGCAAAAATCTTCCTACATATTCTGCTTTTCCCACTGCTACGAGGTTGAGCTGTCTCCACTCTCGTCTCTGGCCAAACCTTAACTCTGCTAGTTGTCGAATCAAGGACATTGCTCCTGAAATCCTCCCCTCTCCTCTGCATCATCAGTCTCCCTGTTCCTCTGCAGAATCGTTCCCATCAGCACATAAACATGGCATTTTTTTCTATAAAAATGAAAAATTTCTTGATGCCACATCCCCTACCCGCAACTACCTCATTTCTTTGTTTTCATTTCGCTAAATTCATTAAAAAAAAAAAAAAAAAGGTATCCAGATTTTCTCTCTCCCATTCCTCTCCCCTCTCCATTGAACCCAATCTAGGCAGACTTTCACCCTCACCAGTCCACTGGTCAAGGTCACAATGGCCTCCAAGTTTCAAATTCCAGGGCTCACTTCCCATCTGCATCCTGCTTGATCAGGACACGCTTTGTTCCTTTGGCTCCCACTTTACATGCTCCTGGATTTCTTCCCGCTTTATTCCAACCACAACTTATATTTTATAATATTTTTTACATAAAATAAGCATTACATATGGTTGCTTCAAAGCTTCTGTACTCACTTTACTCTCTACCTGGGAACCTCTTCCCAGATGTCACCATGGTGCTTCCCTTCGCACCTTTGAGGTCCTCATGCACCTAGCACCTGCCTCAGTGAGACCTTTCCTGACCACCCTGTATAAAATCTCAGATCCCCCAACCGCCAGCACTCATTATCCTTCTTTTTGGTTTTACTTTTCTCCATGGCAGTGATAACCATCTAGCATATTATCTACTGAACATGTCTGTGTGCATGTAACATAATAGCCTTCCTCAACTAGAATGGGAGCCTGAGAGGGCTTTCTTTTTCACTCCTCTGTCCCTGTAAACAAGAATGGCATACAGCACACGAGCAGGTGCACAGTTAAGTATTCATCGAATGAAAAGAAAGAAGGAAGGAAGGAAATGTGGTTTTTCAGGAAATAAAAATCAATATTGCTGTGATGCACCAAGTGGCCATGTAGCACAACTGATCAGAGTAATATTGATTTTGATTATGGCTTGATTAAATGTCTAAGAAAATGCAAAGTGGCTTGAATTTTATGCAACTCTAAGGAGATGATTATAGTTGGCAGTTTTCCTTACTCATCACCCAATGACTCTAAAACAAACATGGAAACAATTTGCAAATATTGGTACAAGTTAGAAGAGAAGCTTCCATTACCTGAGCAGAAATCTCAGGGTAACAATCAATGATTCTTGCTATAAGAAATCTCTCAGGGCTTCCCTGGTGGCGCAGTGGTTGGGAGTCCGCCTGCCGATGCGGGGGACACGGGTTCGTGCCCCGGTCCGGGAGGATCCCACATGCCGCAGAGCGGCTGGGCCCGTGAGTCATGGCCGCTGAGCCTGCACATCCGGAGCCTGTGCTCCGCAACGGGGAGGGGCCACAACAGTGAGAGGCCCGCATACCACAAAAAAAAAAAAAAAAAAAAAAAAAAAAGAAATCTCTCAGGCTTTCACAGGAAAATAGCTGTGAGATACAGGTGCTTTCATAAATAGGTATGTTTGGGGTCTGTTAGCAGCTCTTACCTGCAATGGAGGATAATTGATTTTGCTTGTATTTGAATAAACGTCCGTGCTCTCTATTCTGGAAATTTACAGTATGAAAACATGGATGAGGCACACTGTAACCTGCTAATTCAAGGAGCTGGAAATGACTCCAGCCTTTCATCCTCCCCTAATTAATCCCCCTTTTGAAATCTCATATTGGAAATGGGCAGTCCAACTTTGCGACGTACACATACCAAACGAAAACACACAAACCAAAAATCTGTTGACAAAACTGAGCTGTCACGTCTCCATTTGCATGTTCTCTGGTCAGGGCGGGCAAAGACCACCTTTGCGAGTAAAAATCAATACGAGAGTATAAAATAGGTCAACTAGCATGCTGTAAACTATATGGCATGAGTATTTCAAGGACAGCTTGACATCAGATTTAACATAATAATAATACGGAGCCTGTAAT
Organism: Phocoena sinus; assembly: GCF_008692025.1. Lineage (NCBI taxonomy): Eukaryota > Metazoa > Chordata > Mammalia > Artiodactyla > Phocoenidae > Phocoena > Phocoena sinus. The sequence goes on along the minus strand of NC_045774.1, from coordinate 6,830,932 downwards.
TCCGTATGAGGATTAGGAGGTTTATTTTTAGGTGGTCAAGTGTGTGTGCGTGTGTGTTTATACATATACATCTAGGTAATATTTAGCACTCTGAATTATGAACTTAACACATCTACTTAGAACCTGACATGTTTCACTGAGCACAACGCAACATTTAAATAAGCAACTTTAAGTGGGCCAGCTTTTGTATATAAGTCACATGTTCACATCCATAGACAAAGCGGCTGAAGTGCAATACAGGTAACACACAAAATAGAAAATTCTGGTGAAAAGAGTTTGTTCATCCACCTACAGACATCAAATCAGGGCTGTCTGTGATGCTCGATCTCTTAGGCATAATTCATCTCGGCACTTATTTGCTTATCTGCCACTACGTTGTACCTGCTTACTGCCGTGTCCCGAGATGTAATGCTCTGGCAGGTAGCAGATGTACCAATTAATAACCTGTCAGGCCTGATGGATAGAAGAGGGAAAGAGTGTTCCCACACATAGCTCCTGCATGGCTCCCTTTCCCGTTTCAGGCGCTGAGGGTCAGGAGACACCCCTGGCCTCCCCGGAGAGAGCCTAAACGGCCTCATTACTGTCTATCTTCCACAACACTCTGGCATAGCTTTTGAGAGGCTGACTCACCTGCTCTTCTCCAAGAATCCTGAAGTGATGGAGCTCTTTAATCAAGGAGTTGGGGCAGCCAGCTGTTGGGAAGAAGAGTTAATCACCAACGTGTTATTCCCATTCTGTGCAGTACTATGTCCTCACTGCAGTTATGACTACCAGTGACCAGTGTCGCTCTGGGAGAGGACACAAATGCTTACCTGCAAAACAGTCTAACCAACCTCCAGACAGCAAACGCCCGAGGGCACTCTGCCTGCAGCCTGCCCCTCACTGTGATTCTTTAGGAAGGAGCCACACGTGACCCTGGCCAGGCCTTTTCTCCCCTCCTGATTGTGACCTGGCCTTTGTGGGGCCTTAGGACACTGTGTCATTTCTGCCCAGCATGTCACTTGTCCCTAATATAGAGCCAGGATTTCATGGGGCCAGAGATGGGGAGTTGGCACATGTAGGTTCATTTCACTTATTTATCACATCCTGTTTCCTCAGCCTCCCGGCTGGGCTTCTGCACATCGAGAGTGAAGGATGAAGATGGGGCATCTGGATGCCCCGTCTTCATGGGATTCGGCTACAGTTCAGAATCTCGCCTGGTTCTTCCAGGAGGATTTGTCAAGGCCCTAAAGATGCTGCATTTCCGTTTGGAAAGTGTCTCTTACGGAAAAGACCTGGGAAGGGGGCCAGGGCAGTCTTGTGCCCATGATCTGCTAGTTCTACCCAGACAGTGAGAGCCTATGCAAGCTTTCACATTTTCTTTTTTCAGTTGTAAAAGGAAATAAGTAAATAAATAAATCATACTCATATATATACATATACATATGTATACATAAGTATATACATCTGTCTATCTATCTATATATCTATCTGTGCCAGGGCATACCAGTTATCACTTAAAATGTGTTCCATCCCTGTCTTTTAAATAGAATTATTCCACAGTATTAATTTGCAGTCATTTATAATATAAACTCTGGAAACAGAATTGATGTAAAAACCTGTTTCTTTGGGATCAAATCTATGAATGACAGAATCTGTTGACATTTCTATTAAGGAAAATGGGTTGTATGAAAATGTGCCAAAGCAACCGCTGAGGCTGAGGCATTTCTCCACATTGTGATGTAAGAACGTGGAAAGTACTGAGGACGTTTGCCTGGGGGAGGGTGGGCCGTGGAGGGAGGCGACTGTCTCCGCAGGGTGAAGGAGCTATCCTTTGCAAGAAGGATTAGATGTGTGCATTATTCTAGAAGGTAGAATTAAAATGAACAGGTAAAATTACAGCAGGAATACTTGGGTTCAATATGAATAAATTTCTAATTTAAAAATGGAATACACTGCCTTATAAGCCAGTAACCGGAGGCTTCCAGACAGAGGGTAAATGACTACTTATGCAGAATATTTTAGAGATGAATTTGACTTGAGTTAGTTCCAACTCTGAAACTCTGTGGTCGTATGAAACGCCGGAACGGAGATTTAGTCTTTGTTATTATATTCAATATATATTCGTCTTCGACATTATTGCATTTCATACCCTGAGAAAGTGGTTGGTAAATGTTCACTAAGGTAATACAAAAAAAATTTTACAAATATGAACAAAATGTAAACAGGTGATGTCACCACCTGACAAGAGTCCAAGAAAATAAACGGAAATCCCAAGGTGAATATTTTGGTGGAAAATCTAGTAAATTAATTGCCACACGCATGTCCAATACTACAAAGAAGGAAAGCCAGATCCCGACCTTTGCAAGAGACACTGTTTTTCTCCTACTGGAGGCCACGAAGACTTGCAGACTGTGGTTCTTTTTGAGAAGTTGTTCATTTCAGAGTTGCTGTTCTGATCTAAACAATTAGTAAAGGTATATTCTGGATAATTTGACTGGCTGCCATTCAACCAAAAACTGCTGTGGAAATTCAGAGTCCTGTCAGCTCGAGTTTTAGATCTCCTTGGGAGCAAGGAGGCATATTTTAGTTTTATGCAACTAATAAGGAAAGGAACAGAGGCAGCGAGAATTCCAGGGTCAAATTCCCAACAAGTGAGGGTCCCGTGGTTTGGTGCCAAGTATATGAGGGGAGGAGTTGCACAGGAGAGGCGGCAGAACTGAGGTTCCCCAAGCTCAGGGTCATAGGCGGGCTAAGATCAGACCGCTCAGGGCCCTGTCTGTACCCCAAGCACTGACTTAGTTTCAGTCAGATGACAGCATCTGCCATATTAAATTCATAGAGTTAATTTGAATACTTTTGGTTTTGTGCTTTCATTTATATTTAATTTATACATTTTCATTTGGGTCTTCTAGTTGTATAAGCATAAAAAGTTTCTTTCTAAATTTATATCTAGACATATTTAAGAAATATCATTAAAAAATAGTTTCATTCAAACAGTTTTAGAGGATTTTTTTTTCCTTTACAAGTGGTCCTTAGCATTCTTCCCACTTGAGAAAAACTGATTTGACTTATTTTAATGCTAGGTAAAATGAAAAACAGAATTGAAAATTAGCCTATTTTCAGAATTTGTATTTTAACATTCTCCTAAGATATAACTAAGAGGATTGATGTCAATGATAGCTCAAATATAAACATCTTTAACAGAAGACTAACTAATTACCTGAAACACCTGGTGGATGCAATAAACTATAAAAAACAAGGATAGAGATGGCATAGAGTTAGAAGGGAAGAGTTGTAAGGGGTCAAGCTATTTAAGACCAGGGAGGGGTATCCGTAACCGTGCTCATCACAGGAACATCAGCATGGGAAATGGACAGATACAAAGCTAGTGTGAAACGGGTTTTAAAAATAAAACTAGAAATGCAAGACATGAATGTGGAATGCAGTAGCGCAGGGAGAGAGGGAGAAGTTCCCGGAGGTGGGAAGGAGGGCAGATGAAGACCGCGTGAGGACAGGGGTCAATGGTGTACTTTGAATTCTTCCAAATTCTTCACACAGGGTCCACACACACGACAATGGATCATCTTTTGAGGCCACTGCTGTCTACTTGGCCCACATCATGTCCTCGACAGTGTGCAGCCATCAGCTGCCCCGTCATTCAGTCTCTTCTCAAGATAACAGTTAAGGGGCTTCCCTGGTGGCGCAGTGGTTAAGAATCCCCTACGAATGCAGGGGACACGGGTTCGAGCCCTGGTCTGGGAAGATCCCACATGCCGCGGAGCAACTAAGCCCGTGAGCCACAGCTACTGAGCCTGTGCTCTGCAATGGGAGAGGCCGCGACAGCGAGAGGCCTGCGCACCGCGATGAAGAGTGGCCCCCGCTCGCCACAACTGGAGGAAGCCCTCACACAGAAACGAAGACCCAACACAGCCAAAAATAAATATAAATAAATAAATAAATTTATAAAAAAGGTAACAGTTAAGAGGCTCCTGTTAAAATACGTACGTTGGATATCATGCCATCCGCCATGGGTTTTCCATCTCACCAAGAGTCAACTCCAAGGCCCTCATTGGCCTATGTAAGGTCCTCCACTGCCTGGCTCACTGTGTAGCCCCTGAGCCTTCTCTCTCCCTTGCTCACTGCACTTGAGCCCCGCTGACCTGCTCTTGGCTCTGACCACCCCAGGGAGGCTTCTGTCTCCAGGACTTTGCACTTGCTGCTCCCTCCGTCTGGAAAGCTCTCGACCCTGATATCTGCATGCAGCACTCCCTGCCTCCTTCGAGTCCCTGCTCAAATGTCACCTTCTCAGTGAGGGCTCGCAGGACCATCCTGGGTGAAACTGTAGCCTACCTATATCCCCCCAAATCCCCATCACTGCTGTATTTTCTCCATAGCTCTCATCTTCTTCTAACCTACAGCTCCAATGTAACATTCACTTTGTTTTCTCTCTCCTGCTGCTGAAATGCAAAGGCGACAAGTGCAGGACCACTGCTGTTTTGTCACTGCTCTATCAGCCATGCCTAGAACACGGCCTGGCTGGATGAGCTGTTCAACAGCAGTTGTTCCATGGGTGAGTCATCCGCCGCGTGGTCACTGCCCACCCAGCTCGGTGACTGTGGCTCCTGGGAGGGGCTCCTCCTCCACCCCTCCTCTTTCCTCTCCCCAGAGGGTCCAGCTCTGACCTCCAGCCCTGTGTGTACTTTGCTTATTGGTCAAGCAGACTTTGTCTGACCTCAAACCTCTCTCCCCAGCCTGAACCCCACATGTGAAGATGTCAGTGATGCTTAGGATCCATGATTCCTTTGTACCTCTACTGTACCTTCTTTGCCAATATCCAGCTCTGGGTAAACATCACCACCTGTTTTTCCTTCCTCTGTTCCAGTTCTGCCAGTCACAGCTAGTATAGTAAAATGGGACTAGAATATCTTCTAAAAGAAATTCAGACCATCTGCCTGAAGCTGCATCCTTGTTCAGCATGTGCTACTGCAGACTCGGGGTCCACTCACTGTCAAGCAACTTGCTTCTATCACTTGTCTTTGGCCAGCACCCTCTCCCCTCTCCCTTGGGGACTCTTCCGAATCATCACCATTCTTCTCAATTAACCTTTAACACTTCATTCTCAAAATAGGACCTCACTTGACACAAGTCTAAAAATATAGAGCAGTTGTGGTGAACATGGAGATGCGGGACCCAGACCCCCTGCAAGGAAGGCTTGTGGCCGAGCTGCAGGAGGACAGCAAGAGATGCCTTGGCCTGCAGTCTGGTCTTCCTCAGCTGCAGAGAGCCGCCTCGCCTGAGGTCACGTCTCCCCCAGGATCCCTGAATCTGCTGACTGGGTGAGGGGGAGGTGGACCCGCCCATCTGTTTTATCCCAACATGAGCTGCTGTTGGGCAACATTTGCTCCCAAGTTTCTGCTGGTGGGCTGAGGCTTTGTTGGGCCTGCATGGCAGTTCAACTTCTTATTCAGCCCAATCCTGCCCCCTTCTCCCTTCCCAGGTGCATACCCCAGTGAACATCTTGTACCCGTTCTCTACTTCAGACTTTCAGAGCCTTCCAGAGAACCCCGCACGCACGCCCACCCGCCACCCTGGGGCCACTATCAAGTGTACCACCCCTAACTTCATATCCCTTCCCAGTTACAACCCCTCTGTATCCTCCATCTCTACTCCTCCAGGATAAAAGGGGAAATGGTTCCTCCTCTTCAAAACAAGAGTCATTAGTCATCTGTCCTAACCTGTCCCCTCTCAGCTCGTTATGGTCTAACTCAGCATTCACTCACTCTCCTCAAACTCTGCCGCTCTGCAGCTTGTTCACTTCAAACTACATATGTATTCAAATCTTCCCCTTTAAAAATTCAGCAAAAATCCAGCCTTGAGCAGAGAGTTACCGTCCTCTCTCTCTCCTTCTCCTTTCATCCAATTTTCTCAAAAGAATAGCCTGCGGCCATTGTCACCACTTGAAAATAGAGCAGTTGGAGGTATGTATTACAGCAGGGAAATAGCAAAATTGGGGCTTCACGCCTTTTAAAACAAGGTATGTTCATCATGGCCTGGGTTGATGCTCTAGTTCTGCAACAACTAGCTAGCTATATGCTCTTGAATAAATTGGTTACTCTAAATGCCAATTCCTTTATTAAGAATAATCACCACCTTTACCTCAAGCAGCAGTTTTGAATGTATGGAAAGCAGGATGAAATGACCAAAAAAATGAGAAAGTGAATTTATTGCTGATGATATTAATGGCATCTCCGTATCTATTGACTGTTGCTATTTCTTTTAAATTTTTTAATTATTTAAAAGGGAAGCAGCTAGTTGAAATAATTGCTACATGATTTATTGTCTTAAGAAATAAAGGTCAAGACTACTTCTTTTCAGTTCTAACATGTAAAGGGCTTGGAAGTTTTTACTCCCATCCTTATAATAAGAAAAATCTGGGCAAACTGAAAATCAATAACTTTTCTTGGCCCAATCACAGAACTGATGTCACAGGGAAAAGCACCTCCCTGATATCTGGAGAGACAGGCAAGTCCAGTGAGTCACAACTTGATCTGCTTATGTGAAGCAGAAGTTGCTGGAACAATAAACTGGTAGAAACATTTAGACAGTAATTTTGATGAATTGCTATAAAATGGGGCGTGGACTAGTGTGAGAATGAGAAACTCTAGGGGCCGAGGTCTTACAGATTTTCCCGATCTTTATCTCTAAGAAATCCATCAGGTCCTCGAAAGGTGAGGATCCCCTTGTGGCACTGGAAGAGGGAGGGGAAGAGTAAGCATTGTGAAAAGTGTCCAGAGCCTTCTCCATAGCAAAGGTCTGCCCTCCTGGGGAAGGACTTTGCCAACACCTACCCTGGAGCTATGGGAGAAGGGCACTCCTCTAACCCCAGCCTGTCTCACCAAATGGGGGAAGAACAGTCCACAGGAATCTGGGCTTCAAGGACATAGACTGAGAATGCTACCTGTGGGGGAGAGAGTAGGAGGCAGGGGAAAAAAAGGACAAATCCCTGTACCACTGGAGGAATACTCATGAGGGTCACAGACCCAAGAAACAGACCCACTAGAAGACTGAGAATTAATCAGAAGATCACTATTGCCCCCGCCCCCCACCAATTAACCTTACCACATACCAATAGACCTCCAGTAAAATGACAGTGGGTGGCAGTTGAAAGAGCTTCAAGACACAGATTCTCTCTGAGGAGGAGTGCTTAGGGAAGCCCGAAGTCAGGAGCGGAGACAAAAATCAAGAAAACTAGATGAATCTGGCATCACTGGCGTTTTCAACAACCCAACTCCCTGTCAGACTGACACATACCCTCACATTAAAGGCCTATTTACCTCAGTTCCTATTACATGTGTAACATGTTCGAATAAATATTTGATATATATATTTGATATATATTTATATCAACTATCAAAATTGGGGGCTTCACGCCTTTTAAAACAACGTATCGTCATCATGGCCTGGGTTGATGCTCTAGTTCTGCAACAACTAGCTAGCTATATGCTAGCTAGTAATAAATAAGGGTTAGACACTAAGTCATTTCTGCTGTAAGAAGAAATTCAATGATCTGTTGACATTAGCAGGTGATTTCCCAAGTAAAAGCCTGAGACTCTCTCAGATGGCGGGTTTTGAAGCTGATGATGGGGAGACGATCACTTCTTCCTAGTCTTGTGCAGATTAGAAAGTAGAAACCATGGCTTCTCTTGGAGGGCAAATATGAAGCTTTAATTTACTTGGAAAGCACATTAAACAATGGTTTTAGAGTGAGAAACAATGAGTTGTATAACATGTAGTACCCTAGGCATTTTAATTTGTTTTCGAAGTCTTTCCTTGAAAATAAATTTGCTGAAGAAATAAGCTAAGCATCAGTGTTGTGTCCAGCACTGTTTCTGGTGTGATACGAAAAGGAAAAGAAGTATAATGTTGCCTGAGAAGACTTCACAAATCTAGCTGGATTGAAAGAATGCACTAAATGGTAACATCTCTGTGAATGAAGACTGTGTATAAAATCGAGAATATGTGAGGCACAGACATGCACCTCAGGACACAGAGTCCTTCCGCACATGCCTAGAGAAGGGTGATTAGCATCCACCCCAGATGTGTGCATTTTCCTGGTTATCCTTGGCTCTCCTCTCTCCCTCAGTGAGTGGATTACACACTCTCTTTACCCTACATGTGAGGGTGGAGGTGTTCTCAGCCCCAGCCCGGCCCACACCCCAGGTACCTGGCCCAGGAGGAAGTGAGAAACAGTGGTGAAGCAAGAAGAGGAGAAGGAAATGAAGGGACTGTTTACCTGTACTACTAAGTAGCTCTATTATCTTGCATCAAAGATATTGTGTTAGCTCTAAAGCCTTCATTTTCTACCTGTAAAAAGGAGAGTAAGAGTATACAACTTACGGGGTTGTTGTGAATGGTGTGTGTGTGTATCTCTATGTTTGTATATATATTACCTAGTACAGCTCCTTGTACATAGTAGGCTCTTAATGAATGGTAGCTGTTATTTTGAGCGTCTCTGGAATACAGGAGTACTTGTGAGACCGTACTTGACAAAGTTGTTCTGCTGCTGTTTCAAAAATACCTTTTTAACCAAACCCTCAATATTTAGAGGCTAATTTTGCTAAGGGAGTTCAATATCCGATTAAGTAATTGAGGTTTATTATGACAATGTGCTGAAGATAAGAGATGATCCAGTAGGTATGTGCATGGCTAGTATACATTTAAGGCTTTAAATCTGTGGCCTTTTTATTAATTATTAATTCATTTATTCACTATAATAATCTAAAATAATAAATAAGCAATTTGATATCTTCATGTGATATCATAAAGCTTTATGACATATTTTTACCTTTGAACTAGCTGGAAAAATTTTTTAATCTCACTGGTCATTTCAAGTTGCTCTCTTTACATATCTAGACTTATAAGGTGAATTAACAGAGGCAATAATGCACATAACTTAAGCCGCAGATCCCCGAGCACCTCCACTTATCCAAACATGCAAAAGGGAACCTAACTCAAATTTCCGACAAAAAGGACAGTTAGCAACTGTTTAATCTAGCTTCTGCTTAGCCTTCTGAGTCAGCCATGACACACAGTGAGGGCATTACTTGAGTATACAATCAACAGATGGATGATTATGGCAAACAAGCTGTGGTTTAAAAATGAATATTCTCTGTCAAAGAAGAGAACTGACTGACAGATCAGTTAAACAGAAGAGCTGATCTGTTTAACCAGAGCTGTTTAACCAGAGCTGATCTGTTTAACCAGAGCTGTTTAACCAGAGCTGATCTATTTAACCAGAGCTGGTTAACCAGAGCTGATCTGTTTAACCAGAGCTGATCTGTTTAACCAGAGCTGTTTAACCAGAGCTGATCTGTTTAACCAGAGCTGTTTAACCAGAGCTGATCTGTTTAACCAGAGCTGTTTAACCAGAGCTGATCTGTTTTTCATTGTGGGCGAGGGAGGGAGGGGCTCTGTTTTCTACTTGTAGCTCTTCTGTAATATTCAAGGTTACTTGCCTTTTGATACCCAGGTTGTAAGTAAAGTAAATGACAGAGCTGAGTAACAGAGAGTTCTACCTTGAAATTTTACCTCTAAATCCCAGACTATGCACTGCAAACTACTTTCTGCCTGTGAGGGTGGCTTATCAGAAGTGGATGTTAGATTTGTATATAAAAATGCCACAAGTCCGGAATTTTACACACTACGTTATTTTCACCCTCAAACTAATAAGATTAGTCTGATTAACCTGAGTACATTTCTTGTGTTTGGGGGAGAAAATATACTACTGTAGAGACATCAAAAATCTAAACACAACAAAAAACAAAAGCAAATCAGAATTTCAAAGGTTTAAGTGTTCATCATGGAGTGACTATAAAAAAAATAAATAGGAAGGGACAATGAACACGTAACAGAGAACAAACCTGACTCCATATTGAATCCATTTCTTTAGCTCTAACCTTTGTGCTCTGTTTCCTGTGCTTAGTCATGCTGGCCCTGCACCTTTTGTTAAAGAATGTTGCCATGTTGCCTACAGCCTGAAATGTACAGGATAGCTCATTCTCAAGGCTCTGACCTTTAAAGGTATAACACTTTTCCATTCACATAGAGATAAAAAGTTGCAGAACAGAGGATAACACTTGTCTTGTTGGAGGTTTATAGGAGTATTGTGACCAAACCTACATGGACAGCTGCAAGAACAAAGAATTCTGGCCGGAAGAAGTTTGCAACAACAAGCCACACCCTCTCCCCTTTAGGTATAAAAGAAGCCTGAATTCTAACTTGAGTAAGATGGTTCTTTGGGACACAAGTCCATCATCTTCTCCACTCGCTGGCTTTCCAAATTAAGTTGCTATTCCTTGCCCTAACACTTTGTCTCTTGATTTATTGGCCTGTTGTGCAGTGAGCAGTACAGCTTGGACTTGGTAACAAACACGGGCTTTCTTTGGTGGTACAGCCAGTCTGTACAGTCTTATTGTATATCATCATACTCTTGAAAAAAGGTAATACATTCAACTTAAATGTGTTGGTGCACATATAAAGCTTGCATCAATGACAACTTATTAAATTGATTTAAAAAGCAGTTTGTGGGACTTCCCTGGTGGTCCAGTGGGTAAGACTCCGCACTCTCAATGCAGGGGGCCTGGGTTTGATCCCTGGTTGGGGAACTAGATCCCGCATGCATGCCACAACTAAGAGTCTGCATGCTGCAACTAAGAAGTCCACATGCCGCAACTAAAGATCTCACATGCTGCAACTGAGACCCAGCACAGCCAAAATAAATAAATAAGATAAAAAATAAATGAAATAAATATAAAAAAAGCAGTTTGAGGGCCCATATGTATAACACATGGCACAGTTCCATTAACTATGTGTGTAATTATTTGTCAATATCTGCTTTTCCTACCCTGAATACAGACAGGCTCCACGAGGATGGAGACTTGCTCACTGCTTTATCTAGGACCTGGGAATGAGCACAGGGCCCAGCACAAGGGTAATACTCAATAAATACTTGCTGAGTGAATAAATTAATTAAGAGGGAAAGGCATTACCTTCTGGTTTTCCTGAGCAAGAACACTGGAAAATAAGTGACTACACAAGCCTGTATGGCACACTTTCAGGACCTCTGAGTGAAAGTCTATTGCCCCAGGGCACAAGGTTGAATTTTTAAACACAAAATATTAGTATACCACTATTGAAACAAGAAAGAGTTCTTTCTTTATTTATTTATTTTTAGACGGGGAGAGCGGGGGACAATGAGGACGAATACGCCGCGCATGGGGAGAGGGGCAGTACTGACATGCTGACGCCTGGCTCCGGGACGCTCCCAAGAAAGAGTTCTTTAAATGTTTCATTTCCTACTGGCCTTGTCAACATAAAGCTAATTTTCAGCAAGAGTTGGGCTCTGTTATCAATGGGAGATAGAGGCCAGGCCTGCTGAGTTGGTTCAGATTGGGGCCACCCTGATAGGCAATTACTCAGACCATTGTGGAAATGTCAAAATATTTTCCTTAAGACAGCCACACAACTGCCAGAGGCACTCTGATTATTCCGTTTATACCAACGACAATCAGATCTAGTTCTCAGATTTTATGGACTTGCTGGCATTTAATTTCTGCAATGATTAAAGACAGATTTACGTAATACATAGTCATGTATTAAAGAACAAAAATATCTTAGTTTTTAAAGAGCTATTAGTGATTAGTGTCTCTAAAACAACCTCCCTCTTGGTACAGAATTCCCTTCAGTAACACCTCTGCCAGCTACATTATAGACTCTGTCTCAAGATTTCCAGTGACAGGGATCAGAGGATCAGTGAAAGAATTCCACTCTAATAATGAAACATTGTTGTTGTTAGAAGGATCTTTCTAGATACTAGCTCTAGGTCTGTGATAGAGATCATATCCAATCCTTTTAAACCCTTATTAACCTTCTCTTTCCTGGGGAAAATACCCATTTGGCTGAAGTGATCTGTAATATATGTGAAAATTTATAGGAAGCATCCAGATGTTCATTTCCCCTCCCTTTATTCTTTGATTTGACCTTGTAGTTGGCAATATTCACGTTCAAATGTAGTACGCGGGAAGACTCCTGTTTATTTGTTGCTGCCACACTCATTCATGTATTTAGTGTCAGACATTTGACCAGATGCTGGGGAATCTGAGGTCGGACAGACCAAACCTGTGACCTTATGGTGCTTTGTTCCAAAAAGGCTTTGAGAGGCATATTCTCTTTGTTTGCAAAGTCAGGCTTTTTAGATGAGAGTTCTCACACTTGCAACATTCACTTCCACCTTTTACTTCTGACATCTTACTGGTGGGTTTCCTTCCACCCTACCGATAAAGCATTCGAATGCCCACTCTGATTTTGAGACCCAAGAGCCAGGTCTACCCCTAGAACAGACCTCTAACTTGTTGGTCCAGGGAAAGTGTAACAACTTTGTCTGAATATTATTTGTCTGAATATTTAAAAGTTGTAAATCAAACTAAAAAACTGTTAAAAAATATGTTTCGGGGCTTTCCTGGTGGCTCAGTGGTTGAGAGTCCGCCTGCCGATGCAGGGGACACGGGTTCGTGCCCCGGTCCGGGAAGATCCCACATGCTGCGGAGCGGCTGGGCCCGTGAGCCACGGCCGCTGAGCCTGCGCGTCCGGAGCCTGTGCTCCGCAACGGGAGAGGCCACAACAGTGAGAGGCCCGCGTACCGCAAAAATAAATAAATAAAATATGTTTCACCCTTTTACTTTTGACAAATACAGCTGTATGAGGATGTGGAAGGTGATGACTTGGAACTCTCAGACCCCTTGGAGGTCTGCTCTTGAATCTGGCTATACCGGCACAGCCAAGTCGCATCCTTCTACTTCTGGGTTCCTATATTCTTGAAGAGCCCCTCACATACCTATATGGTGGAGCCCATAGGTTCAAGCTCCACAACCCACCCCCCACCATGAGTTACCTGTTGGCCATTGCTTTCAGGAAGACAGAGTCAGTTAAGGGTCTCAGGGCTGTTTATGCAGGGAATTCTGAACCCAGGCAGGGCTCAGGACCTGTGGGCTCCTAGTGAAAGGGATGGGGGAACAGAGAGGGCCCTAGGGCAGGACTCCTTTGCTTAGTTCAGGACTTACTGCCAATGGCCCTCACCCAGTTCCTGCTCCCTTCCATCTCTCTGTAGTATCTGACATTACGTCAACCCACCATTTTAAAAACAATTCTCCCTTAAGTTGTGAAATTCACTTTACTATTCTTTCATCCATTCCTTTCCCTCTCCATTTCTTTTTTGTCCCTTTGTCTTTCTGTCATCTTTAGTCTGTTGTTCTAATTCTCTCCTCCACAGTTGCTTGACGGCTTCAACAGAACCCCTATGTGTGCCTTCCATCTGTCTCCAGTTGCCAGCTCAACCTCTGCAACCCAGGGTCCAGCTCTCACTTCAAGGTCAGGAAGTTTCACAATGGGTTCATATGACTTTCTTCCACATTTCAGCTTTGGTGACTCTGAGCTAGGTCATAATGCTTATAAGTGCTCACACTTTTTTTGGTAGTTGATGGCTGAAACTGACATCAAACTCATTGCTTCTCAATTTTTGAGATTCAATCTTTCCTCATTTTGAAAAGTTAAAAAAATCCATCTCCAGAACACTGAACTCTGGTCTTTCTTTATGATATTTCAAGGACTCCTGACAGTGACTCTGAGATTATATATAGAAGTGTTTGGAGATCTAAGGACACAAAATGTTTGTGTGTTCTTTGTTCTGTTCTCAATTTTCTTAAGCACAAGTTCCTCCTTCAGTTGTTCTTTCTGTCTTTTCCATCATGGGAAACATTCTCTATGCTCAAGAAAATAGGAAAAACAGGAATGGGGTAGCATTTTCAACCTCTTAACATTGGGCTACCATCTTCGCTGTCATTTCCCTATTTTTTTCTTGTCCTTGACCCAACTTTAAAAGGCTGTTTTGTTGTCATTGAAATTAGAACTTCATCTCATTCTGGATTTATCCTAATGATATACTCACAGGTTTGTGCTCTTCAATTTTTTTTTTCCCAGCTATGAAACTCCTCATTCACTGCATGCACCTGCTTTCTAAACATCTGATCTTACTGTAAATAAGTTGCTGTTTGGTATTAAAAATTAATAAGGAAATTTATATAACAAGGCATATAAAGACAGACTTGAATCTTAATTTTTTAAAGGATAATTTTGAAACTGGGATTTTCCTTTCAATTAGTATCTGTAATCAACATCTACTTTCATTCTGTTCTCATACCATAAAGATTATTTTACAATCTAATTATGAATCTCCCAGGGAAAATGCATTACAAAGTTGTGGATAATTTCCACAAAGTCACCGATAGCTAGCAAAACACAAAAACCAAAAACCTTTGGGGAATTAACTGACTACAACTTTTTTAGAAAGCTTTTGCTGAATTTCCTCAATAACCATGCTGTGAAGTAGGGGAAACTCATTTGGAAAATATATTCCATTGAAAAGTGTTAAAAACTACATGAGTCTTCAATCACTATTTTTCTTTTTAATTTCCTTGCAAATAATCACGGGGGCAATTGTGATATCCTTTTGGTTCAATGGAAAACCGTGTGCACGTGGGCTTGGGATAAAAATTGAAATGGATTTCAGCTCTCTGATGTGCTACCGGCACTGGCCACATGTCACAAATAATCTGCAATTTGCAGACTGCTGCTGTTTGGTGTGAAATGCTTTGAGGATTAATTTCTCTCTTGGCTATAGCTTAGAATCCCTCATGTAGGCTTGACAATTACAGTTACCTTCTATTTTTCCCTTAGGTACAACTTTGAAAAGGAAACTGGCTAATGATGAAACAGCATCACAAACCGATGATAATTCAATGTGATCAAAGATGATGCAGCAAAACACTGGACAACTACCTTTAATCACAAGCTGAAACGGGGGGGAGGGCGGGGTACACCTGCAGCCTGGATCGGTGAATGGGTGTGATGGGCTCCCTTCCACTCCAGTTAAGCCTGGTTGATTAGCGTCTCCAGGCACTTTGCTGAAGTAGCCATTTCTGAATTAGTCTGTGAGCCAGGTGTTAATAGAATGCATGGAAAATTCACTAAGACATCTTGACTGAGCAACTGCGTTCAAAGTCAGCAGTAGGATGTTATATAATCAAATTTAAAAGCATTATGACTTCAATAAATAAAACCAAGTTTATCTTAATAATTCCTCTCTGCTGATAGGATTTTACTGATGTCTATAGAGGATTATTTTCAATAGCCAACTCTTATGAGTCTAAGACATCCTAAACCAGTTAAAAAGAATCTTGAAGATATTCATGTTTTATGCAGCAATGTCACTTGTAGGTGTCTACCAGAGAGAAACTTACACAGTTACACAAGGAGGTAGTTACAAGAATATTTACTGCACGGTTTTGTAATAACAGCAACAACGAAGGGAAACATCTGAAATGACCATCAATAAGGCAAGAGACAAAATCATTCAACGTCAGTCATTCAAAACCATTGTGCACCCACTCCCTGCAAGGCTCTGTTAGAGCATGGGCCACATTAGAAAAATGAAAATAGACAAAAATCCGTCCTTGGAACTTGTATCCTAAGGTGGAGATAAATTATGAAATATTTTCAAAAGTGATGAGCGCTCTATCAGAAAGAGAAAAAAAGAATCGTGTAAAGGGGATAAGAGCGGGGTTGGTTAATTTCAAGTAAGATGCTCAGAATATTTCTTGTTGAGAAAATGGCATTTAAGCAAAGACTTTTAGGAAGTGGGTTAATAAAAATTAACTAGGGTAAAGTGTGTCAAGTATATAAATATCAAAAACATAAGTTAAGAAAAAATGTTGCAATAGTTCACTCACAGTATGATTCACTTATATGAAGTTTAGAAAACCTATTAAACAATATGGATTCATACAAATATACTAAGAGGGTAAAATAATGCACACAAATGGTAAGCACCATTGGAGAGATTGAAAGGAGAGACTGAAACAGGATCATAGAAAAGGGGAGGGGATGCTTCAAATCTGTCTTGAAAGTTTATTATAATAATTGTTAAAAATAAAAGCTAACATTTCTGTAACATTTACTATGGACAAAGCACTTTTCTTCGTGCTTTACATATAATAATTCATTTAATCTCACAATAACCCTATGAGAGAGTTACTACTATTATCCCCATTTTAGAGATGATGAAACAGATACAAAAATATTAATTAACCTGACAGATTTCTCTGAAGCAATGTGAAAAGTTAGACATTGACAAAGCTGGACAGTGGGTTCATGAGCATTCATTATGTTATTTTCTATATCTAATTGTACATTTGTAACTTTTCATAATAAAAAGGACTACATGAAAACTTGAAGTATATATAAAGACAACTTTGGGAAAAATTGAATAAAAATTCAAGAACTTATAGACCTGAGTTTTTATTTATCATGAACATATATGAGCATGTATGTAGTTTGAAGAAGGAATACCATCTAGTATAACCGCTATTTCAGGAAGCATAGCTTATCTGAGTGGGAAAGCATGAACATTTGTAGATTTCGAAGCTTTACGAATAAGCTGAAAGAAGCCATAAATCTTATTTATTCAGTTTCTTACTTATCAACGAGGCGAGGCAGTTACTACCCAAAAAGCACACAAAAGCCTCTTCTGGTAGCTTAAAATAGGGTGGATTAAGCTCAGATGTTTGTGATTTCATAACACAGATGCACATTGATATCTTCTAGTTCATTGTAGCTGCCATATTAATTCAAATGCCTTTTCTGAGTCAGTTCTCAGTGGCTATGAGATGCCTTATCTTCCCGTGAGGTACTGCTGAAGAATAAGTCTTACTGATAATGAGACACAATCAGAAATTTGCCAGGTTTTTTCATTTCACTAATAGTAATAAACATTATGATTGGCCAGAGGTTGAATTACAACATTCATTCATTCTTTATTGAGCAACTTTTCTGTGTGTGTCTACTATGTATGAGGCCAGATTCTACAGAGACAGCAAAAGTGAGTCTGGCCGGGGCTCTGCTTCCACGGAGCTTGCAGAAGAAATAATACACACATCAACAAACCACACAAATGGAGAAACAGCCAAGTGTGCCGAGAGCAACCAAAAAGGAGATGTCATGCTGGGAAACCAAGCAGCTGTTTGGGTGAGATGAGAATCGAAACCACCTGCATCTACATAGCTTAACTATTGGGGCTGAGAACCAAGACCACTGAGACCTAATTGTTTGTTCCAGAAAAAACCCTGCTTTTGAAGATAAGCTTGTAATGTAATAAATAATTTCACTGTTTGCTTCAAGAAGTTCCTGCAAATAATTTAACCAGTTTGTTCATCTGAGTAGCCATCTCCTTTAACAGAACCATAGACTGCTCACCTGGCAATGGCTCACATGTCAAACCAGACTTCGTATCAAGGGTCCCTTCAAAATCCTTCTCTCATTGTGTCTACCAACCCCCAACTATTATGTCATGAACGCTACCCAATTCCAATCAGCTCCCCACCAGAAAGGTCTGCCCTAACCATGTGCACCCAGATCCCCAAACCCTATAAATCTGGACCTCCCCTTTCTGTAAAAGCCCGCAGCTGTCAACGTGGTGAGGGTTCTCACTACAGTAGATCTAATAAATGCTGTTCTGCTTGACTGACTTTCTGATGGTCATTTGAGAGAACTGACACAGAATATATGAAAGGCAAGATAGAAAATTCAGTAACAAACAAATAAAAACAAAAATTTTCTCATTTTTATATTGTTATGATGTCAAAACAATTTTAAAAATTAGAAAATTGTACTCTGTGTGTATGTTCTTGGTACTTTGCCCACATCTCTGTATTTCACACAACTCTTCCTTTAATATTGACCTATAATTCTAATATTTTTGAGGACAGGTGTTTTCCTCATCTGGCATCCCTAGGAGTACAGGTTTAATTTGGATGGTCAACACATATGAGTGACCACTGGGGTGAGAAGTCCTCGGAATGAAAAGTGATCTCAATCCACTGCTCTTTTTTCTGCTGCTCTCAAAAGTTCATTCTTGGTTGACATGAGAGAAGGGAAAGGGGGAAGTGATGGAGAAGCGATTCTGTGTTGCCTTTAATATGTTTTTCCATAGACTGTGGTGGTTGGTTTGCCCAAATGAGCATGTCAAGGTCTAGTTAACTTTATGGGCGAAAGAGGAACTCATGGGATTGAAATCCCCAAGTGGATCCAATCAAAAAGGAGACTCAGATTACATACTGTACACCCAATCAGATAAAGCATGATCAAATAGGGTTTAGTGGGTCATCTGGGTGACTAATTACCATGGTTAAATTAATGAGGTTTCTTTAGGGTAAAAGCACTGTGAGCCCCAAACTACTTATATACGTACAGGTTTATGGAACGTTCCCTGTTTAAAGCCTGGAACCTTTCAGTATTCAGTTTTGTACCCTGCCCTTTGCCTTAGAATGGTTCTCTCAAATTGCTACAGCCACTGAACCACCAGCAATCACCACCCAAAGCGGTCAGCAAGCATCAGTACTGGGCTGAAACCCTCCACCAGCATAAAGATCATGGCTCTCTAAAGGCTCAGACACTGGTCAGCCTTTATTAGCAATAAAGTATTTTTAATTAAAAAAAAAAAAAGAATGGTTCTTTCAAATGGACTTCCTTGGGACATATTCAGGCCCTATGAAGTTTGACAAGATAATACCCAAAACAATATTAAAGAAATAGATGTAATTGGATTTTAAAAATTGGTACAATTTTAAAGAGGGCTTAAAAATGAGATGGAGAGATCATTTAGAGGATAAAGTGGGACGGCAGAGGCGGACAGAAAAAAGTAGATTTTTACAAGTCTTAATGGTATTTTGTTTCTGTATTTCTGATTTGTTGTATTTTAATTTATTTCAGTAATTTCCCCTGTTACTTTAGTGTTATGCATTCTGTTTCTTTTATTCATCTTAGTGTGGGCATAATTGCATCATTACCGACAGCCATGTTTCAAATTCTAAACAAAACAAAACAACAATTTTTTAAGTACTCTAAGTACTGCCGCTGAGATTCATCACTGCTTTTACATAGTTCAGATATTTAAAAGTTGTATGCTGGTGTGAGATACATTTGAAAGAGATGAGATAAAAAAAAATAAAACCAAAAATCCAATTTAAATGACAAATCACAGCCTCAATGGTGGGCAAAAAAAAAACACCCCAAAACATATAGCTTCAGCTGTATTGTTAAATTACACTATGGTTTGATTGCCTAGATCTTGACATCTTCCTGTATGAAAATTAGTAATCATTCTTTATTTGAATTAGCCAAAATGACTAAATATGAGTAATTCTCAATTGTCAGCAGAGCTATGGCAATGAGTCCAAACCTCATATTTTGAGGTACAGCATTCACAAGTATCAGCCAGACACCTTTAAAACACAGGGATGGTGAGATTTTTCTAACAGATTTAGCAAGTTATCGGTGACCACACCAACAGCTGGCAAAGACTGGGGTCCCTTCACGCCCATGCATTGCCCAGGGGGCTGCACCGCTGCCTGGGGACAGGCAGCTCCAGGTCGTAAATCCAGTCATTTTGCCTGTGTGCCTCCATAAGAAAATGGTTTATAGACTATTTGCTTTAAGCACTTGTCAACTAGAAAATGAAAAGTAATGCATTCTGATATATTCACTGTTTCAAAGCTGATGATCATCCTAGTAAAACCTTCATCCATCTGCAACTGTCCTTTTAGACATTCTTATATGCACCAACTTTTACTTTGAGAACTTTCCTAGGTTTGAGTCAAGCCATTCTAGTGAGAAAGCCTGTCAACCCTAGCTACATCTAAGAGGTGACTTCAATACTTTTATGTTGTCATTTTTGTCTAAGTTCACAAATTGTTGGTCTCCATTGTATTTGCTGTGTTTGTGTTTTGATTATTTGGTGACTTTACAAATGTCAATTGACGATCTTGCCCAATAAAGTGCAAAAGCACTCTTTTTGGAAGTGTTAAGAGAGAAGAGGCTCACAAAATCTGGACCCAGAGACGACATGTTAAACAGAGATAATGTGTTAAAATGGAAGATGGTAAGAAAATGTTGCACCAGCCTGAGGGTTGAGTCATTGGACAATAGGAACCAAAGACTGATTTATGGATTATGTGTAAAGCACTGGGCCTATGCCATCAATAATGAGCAAGAGATAGGAAACATGATTGAAGAAGTGGGGAGAATGGAATCCAACTGATGTGGATTCAGAAGACGGGGTTTTGTTTGAGGACTTCAAGGAGAGGGACGGAAACTGTTCGTGTAGAGGGTGTTGAAGCCAAGTGAAGCTAGTGCATGTCAACACATAGGAGTCCCTTTTTAGGCATCAGGCTTTATCACTGACTGGGCTTCAGTATAGACGAAGCTGGTCTATTTTGTATAACAGATGTCTAACATCCAGTCACTCTATCAGCAAGAAGGAAGGCTTTGATGCACCCATGCACACTCTATGCAGTGGAAATACATGTAAAGATTGCAAGTCACTTTGGATATATCTTCCTTTCCGCTTAAAGGAAAAATACATTTCCTTTAAGCAGAGGAACTTCTCTATACTTGCCTCATCTTATTATCCAGGCTACTATTAACCCTGTTGATGAACAGTTATCTGGGGAATATTTAAAGCAAAATAACTCATCTTCCATATTTTTTACTACTCCCTGTTATATACACTGTAGTTTTGAAGTGGGAAGAGAAAACCAAGAGCATATTTATAGGAGAAAATATGAACTGTTATCCTGATATACTTAAAGTAACTCAGGTTCATTCATTCAACCAACATTTATTGTCACACACTGTTCCAGGTTCTGGGGAAACAGCAGTGAACTAAACAGAAAAGGCCCTGCCCTCATGGTACTTACATTCTGTGTGGGGGGACAGACAAGAAATAAACAAGGAAGCTTGAAAAACTGAAAAAGTTTTATATATTATGAGAATTGCCAAAATGTGAAAAAGACACAAAGTGAGCAAATGTTGAAAACAGGGCATCTGTAGTCTTTTTCAACTGTCACAAACCTTCAAGTTTTAAAAATTGCAATATCTGTGACGCGTAATAAAGCAAAGTGCGATAAAATTAGGTATGCCTGTGCTTACTTGGATATCTGAGAGTTGCTATGAGGGATCTTAAAAATTCTCATCACAAGGGAAAAAAAATTGCAACTATGTATGGTGACAGCTGTTAACTAGACTTATTGCGATCACTTTGCAATATATACACTTTGCAATATCAAATCATTATGTTGTATATCTGAAACTAACATAAAGTTACATGTCAATTATATCTCAATTAAAATAAAACAAACAAAACAAAAAAAACTGTTAGGATCATGTCAAAAGGACTCAAGAACCCACACAAAGGGGCTCACACTGGTGAAACACAGGATAATTTGAGCGCCAATAAAAATAAGAACTGTTATATGTTCAAATGCATTGGATGCATTAAAATTCATGAGTTCTTAAGTTTTTTTAAAACCTCAGTCATCACTTTTAGAGGATACTAGGAAAAAATTCATTATTCTTAAAACTGCTTATAAAAGGTGGGGTACAGGAAACAAGATTTAAGCCGCCTTTAACATAGGAACTGTACCTCTGAGTAACCAAACAGTTGATGAAAGAAGTTTTCTTTCAGTAAAAGTGTTCCAGAAATAAATTAATAAGAAATGATAGAATTATTGGAATATAAATAATTCCTAAAGCCAAGTGGAATTAAGTAATAATCATCAGTGGCTGCTAGTCCCACAAAAGTGAACAAAGGACATTTTGTGCCTCCTGAGAAAAGTATGTAACCTACTTTTGAAGATTCCCATAAGAAATAAAATCCCTCACTCAGAGGGAGGGTTAGAAACACCGACTGAAAGGCGATGTGGCATGCAGAGGATGATTTATGCCAGTGGTTCTTAAAGTGTGTGCCTGGACCCGCAGTATCATGATCCTCAAGGAGCCTGTTAGAAATGCAGGTTCTCAGGCCAAGCCCAGACCGACTGAACCAGAAACTACGGGATGGGGCTCAGCAACCCGCATTTTTATGAGCCCTTTTCAGTGACATGAATTGCAAGCTACATTTGAGAACCACCTCCTTATACAACCCTCATAGGAGTGCAGCGTAATTCAAAATTCTCTAGGGCAAATGG
This sequence comes from Phocoena sinus, assembly GCF_008692025.1. Classification (NCBI taxonomy): domain Eukaryota; kingdom Metazoa; phylum Chordata; class Mammalia; order Artiodactyla; family Phocoenidae; genus Phocoena; species Phocoena sinus. The sequence continues at coordinate 6,808,817 of NC_045774.1, read as the reverse complement.
TCCAGCTTCTTCAACAAATATGTCACAAGAATTTCAAAAGAGAGAGCTAGAGAGACTTAAGAAACACATTAGACATGTTACTAAATGCAGTGTGTGGACCGTTTTTGGCTCCTGGTTTGAGAAAAGCTCACTGTAAAAATTTGTGAGACAATAAGCAAAATGTAAAAAATAATGATATTTGGTAATGTTAGGAGTTATTATTTATATCTTAGATATGATAGAGATACTGGGGTTATGTTTAGTAAATAAGCCTTTATCATTTGGTAGCTCTAGGTGAAATGATATGATCTCTAGAATTTACTTCAAGATAATCCAGCAAGTGAAGTCTGGTTGAAACGAGATTGGCTGTAAACTGATGACTGTCGTAGTTCAGTGGCATGTGTGTGGAGGTCATTGTACTATTATTCTCTTTACTTGCTATGTTGAAAAACTTCCATGATGAAAAGGTTTTAAAAGAAGAGCATATAAGGAGGGTCTATCTATCCATCTATATATAGATATGTGTATATATAAGTATATATATATATATATACGTGTATAGAGAGATATCCTCTATTTAATCATATATATATGATTATATATATATATATAATATATATAATGTCCTTGTATGTCTGGCACATTCCTCAAGCCTGTGCATCATCCGCTCCCCAGGGCCAGGTGCTCAGGCCTTCCACACTCTTCCATCTCATTGACTATGATTGTATTCAAAAGCTCTGCAACTATAACTCGTATTTCCTTTTACTGAGCCCCCGTACCTATTCTTTGATTTCCATTTTCACAGCTATTCATCTCTGCAAACTCTACCCTCTCTGTTATTTAGTGGCTCTCCAGAACCCAGGGGTGAGGGTACATTTGGGGGGTGAGTGATGTGAAGGATGGGTGAGGGCCATATCAGGATAATCTGTGGGACTCCAGAGGCTTCCACCTCCCAGGGATGTGATGCTGCCCTCGTGGTGGGGACAGGGGTGGGGCCTTGGAGGGGAAGGCTGTGAGCACTGAAAAGGCCCTTAGGAATTTTGATGTCTTCCCTGGCTCACATGCCCCGCGGGTCCTCCCTGCATCTCACGTGCCTGGGGCTGGGTCAGAGGAGGGGCCTACTAGTCCTGAGTATTTACTTGTTCATTCCTCTATAGTTATTGCTCAGAGAGCTGAGGGGACACATTCATGAAACAGTCTCCTGCCCTCGGTGCTCTCAGCAGGCTTCACTCACTCACACTTGAACGTATCTTCTTTTTGTCTGTTTTACACTATGCACTCCTCAAGATCAGGGAAGGAGGTTTCTTTCTTTCTTTCTTTCCTTTTTTTTTGCGGTACGCGGGCCTCTCACTGTTGTGGCCTCTCCCGTTGCGGAGCACAGGCTCCGGACGCTTAGGCTCAGCGGCCATGGCTCGCGGGCCCAGCCGCTCCGCGGCATGTGGGATCTTCCGGGACCGGGGCACGGACCCGCGTCCCCTGCATCGGCAGGCGGACTCCCAACCACCGCGCCACCAGGGAAGCCTGGGAAGGAGGTTTTGACTTGACTTGTAACTTCCAGACTCCCTTTGTGTGGTGCTCCACACACCCCTGAAAGGGGAATCTGCTCACATAGCACCTTCGCTCCCATCTACCGGTTTTTGCCCAAGTACAAAGTCCTTTTTCTAAAAGCATTCTGACTCATAGAAAAAATAGTCTTAAAGGAGATATTTTAAAAGGCAGATATCCAATGACAGCTCAATTCTTTTGATAAGCCCTTTTATTTGATAACAGCAGAGAAATATTCCTATAGGAGAAAACCAGGTCTTGGGTTAAAATCTTGAGATTATCAAAAAACAATTTAGGATCTCTAGGCTGAAAGCACTCCTTTGAAGATCTACACGTTACAATGTTGGGCAAACCAGACATACTCAAAATTGGGTAAGTCTGCATTCGTATACTATTATTGATTTTATAATAAGGATGTAAGTGTCATGAACACATGATTGAGTTCAGGGCTGTCTCAGATCCGCACTCACCCCCGTGCAGGCGGCCCCAGCACAGGCCTGGTGCTGGGACAAGACTATGAAACCACTAGGAGGCCAGTGACTCAATTCCAACTAACATCCTTCAACTTCGATACCTTATCTCAAAACACAAAAAGTAATTCTGCAAGATCTAGAAAACCCTAAACCAAAAACAGATTCATGGTTTATTGGTGAATTCTGTGATGGTAAACTGTAGAGTGTTCCAAAAAACCTGAAACTTTTCTGTTTGACTCTCACTTCTCACCTTTTTTTCTGCTGCTATGATATCACTCTGCACATAGGGCACGGGCTATATCTAGTTCCTTGAATGTATACAGTATCGTTTATCTTCTTTAAATTTTTCAGGGCAAATGAGAAAGGTATTTATACAGATACATGACTAGGTAGCTGTTAGGACACATGATCTGCTATTCTGAAAAGAGAATGTTTAAGACAAAAGCCCATCTTGGGACAAGAAATTAAGAAGAAAAGTGGGTTACATGATGGCTCAGACTAGAGGGGGTATAGCAGAAAGGTGCACCTATTTTTCATTTCTTAGGAATTGTTATTTTCTTATCTAGGAGAAGTTAAGAAAATGTTTAACGTTTACAATTCTCTATCGTCTTTAAAGAAAGTTTTCCAAAATCATTTTTTGTGCTCACTGTAAAATATTAAAATAAGAGAGAAAATGAAAATTAGCAATTTCACCACTCAGAGACAGTCACCATTCCTATTTTGTGATTATTCTTCTAGATAACTCTCTTACCGTATACACACACACACACACACACACACACACACACAATTTTAAATATGTGGTATCACAGTGTGCATTTAAGAACAAGTATCTTGTTCTTTTTACCTAATGATATAAATGGATATCTTTTCATGTCAACGCATCATCATTTTTCATGGCTGCTCACCTTTCCATCACACGTACTATCCTTTAACCAAACCCTGAATGATGACATTTGTGTCAGGGAGTCGTCTAGACATGTCTATTTGCAAACCATTCGGGTGACTGAGAGGACACATTCCCCGAAGTGCAGCTACTGCCATGTTAAATTATTACTGCGTCTAATGTTTGGACAGTTCCCGCTAAAACCCTCTTCAGGCTGCGTCTATAAGCCTACACCCTCAAAAGCAGGGAGGTCAGCTTCTCCCCCTTCCCAGAGTTTGGCTGCTGCGTTACCATTTCCCTCCTCCCTCCTTGGCCGTGTATGCATTCATCTCTTCTTCCTTCCTGAGATGAAGCTTGGCACGACTCCACTCAGAGAGAAATGAGGACAGTTTTTGCATTTCACCTTAATCAGATCAAATTAGGACAGGTGGCAACCCTGCAGGCAACATAATTATGAAAAATGTGTCTCCTCAGTACAGGCTGTCCTTTCAGCTTCCCAATCAAACAGGACACCAGCGTCCAACCTTTCTACTTTTAGCTGGTGACTCACAAAGTAGTCACCCACACGCTCTGGGTATAATGGTGCTGAAAAATCTGAGATTAAATATAGTCTAAAAAGCATGCAAATCTATTTTGTAAGATTAGCTAATTTAATATAATAATACTTCTTGTATTACAATTTTTATATGCCAAAAGAAAAGAAAAATACCAAAACCCTACGGCTGGCCTATTATTTACAAGATTTACAAGGAAATCTTTTAACATACCTCCCTTATACTTTGCCACCCAAAGGTAAAAAAAATAATGTGGAGGATTCCCTGCTTTTATTGTAAGAGGACAGCCACCCCATGCAAAAGAAAATGTGGAATGCATATCTATTTAAATAGATTTGCGATAAGCTGAAGGTGGATACTCGATTCTGTTCTACACGAGGGGGATTCTACACCCAGCTTCATTTAGGATATTGCTTCTCCAAAGACATCCCAAGCACCGCAATGACAAATGTTACATCGAAAATGCGCTTAGCAACAATTGCCCGTATGAGTCTCTGGGCAGCCATTTTTCAGCATGTCAGGATTATACTATCACACCATGGAAACAAATTAAACAGCACAAGCTTGGCTGCTGGGATCACTTTATTAGCAATGCAGCGTTATTTCATAAAGGATGCATTGCTTCAGATCTGTCACTGAATGTCAACAATGGCTTCTCCACTTGTATGAAGCCCAATTTGTTATTTGGAAAAGAACCAAAGGAGAACACTTCAGAATCTGATTGCTTTTCTTCCCAACATTTAAATTAGGGGGAAAAAAGCCTGTGTGCTTAATCTTTCCAGTATATCTGTAGTCTGTATTCCCTTCTAGGATGGCATTTGGGAGGAAGCTTCAAAGTGCAAGTTAAGCACTAATGCTCTTTCTGAAGCATACGACGGGCATCATTAGATGCTTACTGACAGCTCAGACAAGTCACAATCTGCAAGATACACATTGTAAGAGAAGGTTTTGTTGATATATTAGATTCATACATGTGAGCTTTGCTTTTCTTGTATTCGTGAAAAATGTCAGTCTCCTGGCTTAGTAGCACCTTAGCTTTTTTTGACGGATGATGGAGTCTTGCTTTGGAAATGATTACAGTTACGTTAGAATAATTTCAAAAAAAGAATAATCAGTATCAGCAGATGAGTTCTTAGGAAACAAAAGTTATTCCCCTTTTGCAGATAGATATGCCCAACCGAAAAGAGAAATTAAAGCCCAAGATTCTATTCTGAAGCCAAAACAGAACCTGCTACATTTGCCTCTGGAATTTTGTGAATATATCAATGAGGTTTTAAAATTCATCCAAACCATTGCTTATTTTTTTGAACTCCAGATATCTAACCTGGAATGGAAACTTTCTCTCAGCTAGTTGTCAATTAAACAGGTATAAAATTGTAGCTGAAACCAGCTAAGAAGTCCTTGTCCCCAGATACCGACATATGTGTACCAGCAACATTTCAAGACACAAAGGGATGGTGACATTTCAGCATTTGCTGCAGGAGGTATGACAGACATCTGGCCCTTCCCTAGCAACCCTGAAACCAGAATAAGTTGGTGGTTACTCCACCCTCCCCCGCCCCCCACCCACCAGCAAAGCTGGCTCTGACTATAGCTCTGAGGTCTCAACAGAGTAGAAGTTACCCAATCCAGGCAGCAGATTCAACACACATCTGAAATCTCTGTTTGGCTGGATGACTCTCCCGGTTTGTAAAATCATGCTCTTATTTTCTGTAAGGGCAGATTTATTAGGAAGCAGCTCTTCAATTGCTTCTCCCACGCACTATCGCATGCTTAATCTGCAACTTTGGTTTTTGCCACAATATTACTGGAGGGAACTGAGTTTGGCTCTCTGCTCTGGGTGCCATGTTCTCACCCATCTTTGCTCGTTGCCTTATGTCATGCTTGTACGCGGAGAAATGTAATTACCCTCATCTTTATGGTGCAAGGGCTAACTCTATGCGAATACCTTAAGATCTATTTCTAAAGGAGATCTTCCTTAGAAAAGAAAAATCTAAGGACTGAAATCTATCCCTCTCATTTTTCTTTTTTCGTACTACTATTTCCATTGAAAAAACTTCTCGTTTTGCATCTCTGAGTAGAATATCCTTACATCCTTTCTGTTGAAACAGCACGGTCCCAGCATTCCCAAATAGTGAATTTTAGAGGAAGAAAAGGCATCTTTCTCATTGTGTTTTATCACAGAAAAATATAACCCCCTAAATTAAATCTAAATTCATCTTAATAGTGCCTTATACAAAATGTCTCTGGAGAATTAGTTCAGTTGGCCTCCCTGCAAAGTGCCTCATATGTCCTAGAGAATTTATCCTCACAAAGCTTGAAGTCCCTGTAGCTTTTCATGGTGCCTTAGTCTCCTGGATCTAGAGCAACAATGATCAATTATGAAGAAAATGGTCTCTACGGCTGGTATCGTATACACACTAGCAAACTACCTGTGATGAGATCGCTGTCTCGTTTCAAAGGATGTGATTTAAATTTGTACGCGGGGCTGACGGGTTAATTTTCACTGCCTTATTCACTACATTTACCATTATTCAAAGGCTTTGAGATAGCTCTGCTATCAGCACTCACTAATCCAAAGCAGTTTATAAAAACACTCTCAGATTAACAAATCAATGCTACTTACACACCACGAAATTGGTTTCCACTTAAAGGCTTTATTCTGACTAGATTTATAGCCTGCATAAATCCCATCCTCATGAAATTTAGATGGGAGACAAGCAAGAGGCATGTCTGCTGTCTGTTCCCAGCAGTGTGGGCCAAAAAAGGAGAGCGATTCTTCATTACTGATGTATGGCAGCCTGTGTTTAAAAACTATGAAGAACAAGCAATGAGAATACAATCGATCGATTCCGAAATTTCCACTAAAATAGAGTGTAGGAAACTTTAAGGAGGCATTACAAGGATGCTAGTAATTTACTTAAAAATTAACGCATCATTATATGTCTGTATAATGGAGATCGTTTCAGAAAGAGAGATCAAGATTTCTTCTACTTTTCCAATTGTAAAATAAAACAAAACTTGTTTCAAATAAAAATGACTAGTGAACTGTTAAATGCTAACCTGAGGTTAAGAATGATAAAACAAACTGGTCCTTCTCAGGGTAAAATGCATGCAATTCAAAGACCATACTTGCTCCTTTTTTTTTTAAAAGATATTTTGAACCCATGAAAACAACTGTACATAATACATTATATATATATATATATATATATATATATATATATATTTGTGTGTGTGTGTGTGTGTGTGTGTGGTATGCGGGCCTCTCACGTTGTGGCCTCTCCTGTTGCGGAGCACAGGCTCCGGACACGCAGGCTCAGTGGCCATGGCTCACGGGCCCAGCCGCTCCACGGCATGTGGGATCTTCCCAGACCGGGGCACGAACCCATGTCCCCTGCATCGGCATGCGGACTCTCAACCACTGCACCACCAGGGAAGCCCATACATAATATATTTTGAGTGTTGGATTCTGGCAGTAGCATCCACTATGCTCTTAAAATCTCTTCATTTCAGTCCTTGGTGAGAATTACTCCTAATGTTTCCAGAAGTATATAATATTGTAGCCTGAACTTGGAAGTTCTGATTTAAAACTCAAAGTAAAATTTTAGTTCTTGGGACTGATATAGAAATATTCTATAAACAGTAATAAAACCACATTAATAGAAAGTTAATAATTATTAGGATTAAAAACGTATTTATTCCATGGCTCTCAACAATAAGTACGCATTTAGTTATTTTAATCCATCCTATGACTCCTTCAGTAAAAGGAGATGAGGCAGTTTAGGGATAGTTCCAAAAAACAAGACAGTTTCTTGACATTGTTCTTATTGTTTTAATAAAAAGTAGGGCAGTAAAAGGAAAATGGTGGAAATAAAAATAACAGTGGGTTGGGAATTGGGGCTAGACCACTAAGTATATCCCCTCAAGGCCTATGATGCTGTTCTCTGTGGGCCACAGATTTAGTTCTCTGCTTCCAAATGATCAGATCAAATAGAAGGACAACATAATCCCTGTAAAAGAAAACCAAAGAAGTTCTTGGAAGAAGCACAGAACTTTTTCTGCACACAAGCTGAGTGTTTCCAGATTTAGCAAATAAAATTACAGGATACCTAGTTGGATTTGAATTTCAGATAAACAACAATTATTTTTTTTAATATAAGTATGTCCCAGATATTTTTGTTTACCTGAAATTCAAATTAACTGGGCTTCTATCACATATGGTATAGAGTTTTACATCTTGATTTTGTACAAAACAACTAGTATGAATGGAATGGGAAGCAGTATATTTCCTAGAAACTAAAGCTTCTAATTTCAACAACATCAAGATAGAGTATACTGAATGCCGTCAGAAAAACTGCTTTTGAAATATAACAAGAGTTTAGCAGAAGTAAGCATAAAAGAAAGCCAGGTAAATGAGGGGGATGCCTTGCTGGGAGAATGCCTACTGGTTCTCTGCAAGAGGCAGCCTGCTCAAGTTGGTCCACGGCTGAAACGCCTTTATTTGAATTCCTTTTGCCCCACAAGTTTTCATCCCACTCTCCTCTGATCACTTAGTCGCTAGAAAAACGAAGTTTACTTCAGATAAATTCAATGTACAACCAAACACTTTAAAATAAACCCATTCTAGGCAGTGAGGATTATCTGTATTCCAATAGTAGACATTCAAAAGGAATATGGATTATTTTTCTTTCAAAAAGCTTGCTAACTATTGATCTTCCACTTTAGGTAGGACAATTCACGGCCTCATTTTTCAAAACTTTTGATGTGTAGGAAAGAGGAAAATACATAATAAAGCACATACAAAATCATCTAATTTGTGTACCTAATTGCTAAAGGTTTTGCTTCTTAGATATATCTGCCTGCAGATTTAAAAAATTTTATCTTTTATTTATATATTTTTTAATGAAAATTATATATATTTAAGGTGTACAAGATGATTATTTGACATACATATACATAATGAAATGGTTACTACAGTCAAGTAATTATCGTATCATCTTCTCACATAGTTAACCATTTTTTTGTGTGTGATGAGAGCACATACCCGTAAGAGAGTAATCTACTCTCATAGCATATTTCCAGTACTTAATATTGCATTATTAACTATAGTCACCATATTGTAGAATCTTCATCCCACATAACTGCAACTTCATACCCGTTGACCAACTTCTCCCCATTTCCCTTATCGTCCCAGTCCCTGGTAACCACGGCTCTACTCCGCTTCTACGAGTTCAACTGATTCCACATATAAGTGAGATCATACAGTATTTCTCTGACTTATTTCACTTAGCACAATGTCCTCAGGTTCATTTATGTTGTCACAAGTGGCTGGATTCCTTCTTTCTCATGGCTGAATAATATCCCCTGGTATGTACCTAAACCACATCTTTACCCATTCATCCGTCTATAGACACTTGGGTTGTTTCCGTATCTTAGCTACTGCAATGAACACGGGAGCGCAGATACTTCTTGAAGACGTCTGCAGATATTTTTGTCTAATTTTCAGACACTGATGAGCCATTATCTTCTGTACTTAGGCATATATTTCTGTTGAGATCTCCTTTAACACACAACCCTATTGCAGAGGATTAATGTCCGAAAAGCGATTTGTGATTTATGTAGGCTCCATTTTATGTCTAATTCAATAGGCATTCTAATATTAGCTTTGCAGTGGAGAAACCTGGCAGCCGGCACTTTGACCAAGTGGTCCAAGTTACCACCACCAGCAGTGGGACAACCTGCCAGCGTGTGCCCACCGATAGGATGTACTGGGAAGTACACATCATTTCCACGGAAGTCTTGCCAGAAATGGACAGCTTGAGTCTGAACATGAGGGAACATCAGACAAACTCAAATTGAGGGACATTCTACAAATAGCTGGTCTGTGCCTGTTGAAAATGTGACTGTCAGAAAAGGCCAGGAAGGGATGAGATTCAAGCGGACTAAAGAGACGTGGTGACTAAATGCAACACGTGAGCTGGAAGGTACAGACTTAGGACAAATTTGTGAAATCTGAACAAGGACTATATTAGATAAGAGTACGGGATCACAGATAATTTTCTGATTTTGATCATTGTACTGTGGTCATGTAACAGATTATCCTGATATTCAGAGAACACATTCTGAAGTCTTTAGAGGTAAAGGAATACCATGTCAGCAACTTCTTAAACATTTCAGAAAAAAACCCCAAAACATGTGTACATTTGTATATATACGGGGAGAGAGAAACAAAAGTGCTGCTAACATTTGGGTATCTAGCTGAAGGGTGGATGGAAATTCTTTCTCTTAGTCTTGCAACTTTTCTCTAAGTCTGAAATTATATCAAAATAAAAAGTTAAAAGAAAAAGCATTTCCTTTGGTAAAAAGTAACCCAATATCATTAGCGGAGAAGTCTGCTTTGTCTTGCAGTTTACGGGGCCTGAGGAAAATGACATTCTGATGTAACAGCCGGCTATGACACAACTCCCTGGAGTGGCACACAGGATGGCTCCCCAGAGCCTACAGTTCTCGGAATGCTTACTGGATATTTCAGTGTTTTCTTGCCTTTTACGGCTGAGAAGGTTTGAGTTTCTATAACATTCACAGATAATTTGGACTATATCTAATCAAGTCAGTGCAGTATAAAGTCATGTTTCAAACATCTAATGGTAAGGCTAGTTCTTTCTTTTTTGATTGCTACCAAATCTATTTGAATAGTGTTATGAATTGACTCAAATGGCGTGCTAAATCAACTGACTCTCCAATAACTCTGTACATTCTATTCCACATTGTTTTTCTCTAACTATAACATATTCTAATGGAGAACAAAGAAAGGAATAATGCAATTTTTACCTGACTCTTTATAAGACAGGGTAATCCCACCTCTTCCAGTTGCATATACATTAAAAAAAAAAATGAATCAAAGTCTTGCCTTTCCACTGAAGTAATGCTTTGTGATTGCTGTATATAGGATTATTTTGGACATGCAGAAACTAATTTTTACCTTAAAGACTGAGGACTAAAATATAAAGAAACAATACATTAATTTTCATTGAATAAGCCAACTTGTTAATTGGATTGGTTTTAACGTTCTCTCATGCCTGTATAATGTGGAACCAGTAATAGAAGGAAACTGATATAGAAAGAATATTAACACCATTTAATACTGGTTATTCATTTATTCCTTCAACGAATGTATATTGAATAACAAACAAAGGTCAGAAACTGGTCTAGATATGAGAAACAGAGATGCTTAGGAGGAAGTCCCTGCCCTCAGGAAAGGTACATTCTCCTAGGTGGTCAGTTAACACTCAAGTAAACAAATTAAAGAAAAAAAAACCCTTGCAGACAGTGGGGAAAGATAAAGCAGGTATTGTAGAGAGGGCAGGAACCAGGATGTAAGCAAAGGCCACGTTCGACGTGGAGGTCCCTGAGCAGAGTCACAGGAGGCCACGAAGACATGGGGAGAGCCCAGCAGGCAGAGCCTCCCCAGACCAGGGTCCAGCCCTGAGGGGAACGGCCAGCGGGGGCTGGCCAGGAGTGAGGTTGTGCTGGACCTCGTAGGCCAGGATAAAGGGCTCGGCTTTAGCTTCAGGAGTGAGAAGGCATCAAAGGATCTCACACATGGTTGTGATGTGATGATGTCCTTTATATTTAACCAACACTTTTCTTTGAAATAATTGTAGATTTATAGAAGAGTTGCAAAGATGGCACAGAGAGTTGCCAGATGCCTTCACCTGGCTTCCCTTTGTATTAGCACCTTACATAACCTCAGTACATTTCTCAGTATCCTCTAAGTTTTAAAAGGGCTCTGTCTCCTTACTGTGTATTAAATAATTATGAACCCAATACAATGGCCAACATTTATTGACCGTATTCTGTGTCCCAGAAGCTATTCCAAGTGCTCTACCCGTGTTAGTCACTAGTCCTCACAGGATCACTGTAAGTACAGGGGCGGTACTCTTGTTATCATCCCCACTTCACAGATGAGGGTTCTGAGGCACGGAGAAGGGAGTCAACTTGCCCAGTGTCATACAGCGAATAAGTGATGAGCCTGGTTTACAGACTCACTTTCCCTGACTCCAAAGCCTGACCTCTGGGAGAGACTCAGCAGCAAAAGTAGAAGCAGGGACACCAGTTAGGCAGTGACTACAGTGGTCAGGTGAGAGGCGAGGGCACCTACGGAGATGGAAGTATGTCAGCAGGACTTGCGATGGACTGAAGATCGGGGAGTGCGCGAAAGAAAGGAAAGAATCAGGACGATTCCTACCCTTTCTAATCCCGAGCAGCTGGCTGATGGGTGGTGCCTTTCACTGAGGGAGAAGGCCTGGGGAAGAGCAGGTGCGAGGGAGTTAAGGGTTCTGCTTCGGATACGCTAAGCTGGAGAAGCCTGTGAAGCAGCCAGCTGTAGCCAAGCAAAGACCGTGCGTGAAGAGCAGGGCGTGACAGAGCAGGTCATTCTGCTGAGGGGCCAGTAGGTCGAAGGGATGGAAGCGACCATTGGCTCTCACCCCACATATATTTATAAATCAATTTAAAACTTTTCAAGATGTGAAAAGCAATGATTCTTATATCCTCAGCCTGTCTCCTCCTCCCAGACGACCTTCCCAGCCCAAGGGAAGAGAGAGGGTGAGAAGGAAAGAGGGAAAGAAGGTGGGGCTATGGGAGAAGACATTAAGGAATCCAAAGGCTCTTTGGAAACCCAAGAGCTCTTCAACGAGAGCTGCATGTCACCCTCTTTACCCCCCTTGTACAAAAAATTCCGGCTCATTTCTTTCTAATATCGATACCCATAAAAGACAGTAACATATTTTCTCTCAGACTTTTATTAGAACTCAGTCAAACTGTCTGCTTTAGAATTTATTATCTGCCCAGGTGTTTTATTTCATGACCACATATTTGATTTGTAACGTGACCAATTAAGTTATTTCCACAATAACCTTTACCACGTTAAATACATGGATATTTTTGCATGCAAGTTATGAGATTTCAAATCTACTGAATAACTTGAACAATTAATAACTTACAAGATATTTTGGAAGTGTAATTGTCCAAGAAAGTTAAAGATAAAATTTTAGTGAAAAAGAGAAAAAAATTAACGATAGGAAACAAGAAAATAAAGGTAATAAATAAATGGTTTACAAAATTACAAGTTCCAGAGAGGAAACAGTTTGTCAGAAGTCAGGAGATACCTAAATGGATGTGGATCAATAAAAGTGATTTATCTACGTGAGCAAATTGAAATAGAAAGGGCCCAGAGAGCATAGAAGTGAAGGGAAAATGTAAATGCATTGAATGGATATCCTTTGTGTTGCTCAAAAGGACAAACAATGATGTGAGAACTCTAAATTTACCTTGTAATTGTTGACTCCATGTTGTAATTTTAGCCAGAAAGCAGTGACAAAATAACTAGACACATGTTTCTATACTGTGTCAGCTGAAATAGCACACATTCTTGCACCCACATCCTACACGAGCATCAAAGAATATGTTGTCAGTTTTCAGATACTGTGAAGAGTTTAGAGAAGTTCACGGTAATCTCTCACATTTGACAAACAACATACACGGGGATACTCCTAATGAAGCTCCAATGTGGTGGCAGATGTATGAATTTCATATATACAGACGTGAAGTAGAGAAGCTATGTTATGTGAGCTCAAGAAAACCAAGAAAGGAAAGGCTCCTGTTATATCATGGGTTTTGGTTTGGTTTCCTATTGTGTAACAAACTACCCTCCTTCCCTGTTTCTTTCATTCTTTCTCATTCTCTCTTTCCACAAAGCCACTCCATGTGGTTAGCTTGGACTTCCTCACAGCATGGTGGCCATAGGGCAAGTGGGTTTCTAACATGACAGCCCAGGACTCCTCCCAAAGGTGGAGATGGAAGCTTCCGGTCCTCTTAAGAGTGAGGCCTGGGCTGTCATAGTGTCCTTTACACTGTACTCAACTGGTCAAACCAGACACAGGCCAGCCCAGACCCAAGGGACAGGGGAATAGCACCCACCTCTTAATGAAAAGGGTATCAAAGAATTTGTGGCCATCTTTAAAATACCCAAGGCTGATTTCCTATATGACAATTCAGGTGTTTATCATGCTAAAAGGAAGGAGCTGATGCTCTGACTTAATGGGGGGAAAGGGGAAGAAGAAAGAACATTCTTGGATCGCTTTTATAGGCTGCCTCTGAAGAGCTCCAATGACAACTTTGAATCCACGTAAGTGGTTGCATTTGAAACAGAGCACCAAGAAACACCTGCAAGCACTTGTCATGGTCACTGGCAGGCACAGCTGAGAGGCCCACCCAGAAGGACAGGAAATCTGTCGAGCTGGGGTCACTGGGGACTGAGACAGCTCAGTCCATGCAAGACCCCCTCAGAACTGCCATTTGCACAAGGCTTGCTAGACGCAGAGGATCAATGATCTACCTTTGGCCTTCCGTGCATTCTTGACACATCCACCTTGGGCATGAGGTGGCACGGCAATGACCTTCAGTTGTATTATCTAGAGAAGGATTGCCAAGTTTCTCTTTACCTCTGGAGAAGGCACACAAGAGGAGAGAAAAATGCTACTATGGTTGGAAGTAAAAAAGAACTTTCTGGAAATAAATATTTTAAACATGAAAAGAGTTTCCATCTGAAAATCAGAGAATCACTTATCCTGAATGTTTTTATCTTGAATAGTTCCTACGGTTCAGGAAAGCAACTGCTTAAATGATACCCTACTCTTCACAGTGTGTACATTTCTTTCTCTTTATGACTTTTTCCTCTTAAGTCTGCTATTTCTTTCTTCTTCGACACATTTTTCTCCTACTCAGCCCTTTTGTTGTCTGCCTTGCCATACATCTACCAGAGGTCCCCAGCAATGTCCACAGGCCACCACGAGGAACATTTGGCACAAAAAGGCTGCTGTATACTTTCCTAGTGGTTCCTACCCTTGTGAGGGTGTGGGGGATTTTTTTTGTGTTTTTTTTTTTTTGGTCTGGAAGTAGAAGTTGTACCAGATTATTTTCTTGATTATTTGAGAGCTGGTAACCTTTATTATAACAATGTTCATATTACTATGAAAATTTTGGCAGACACTGCTCTTGCCAACACAATAGTCATCTACTTTTTTTTTTTTTTTTTTTTTCTGTTAACAATTTGGTCCAGCACCCAGGTTGAAAGGCTTTCATCTCCTGGCAGTAGGTGCCCCTGAGCCACAGGGATCTAGTCCCATTCACAGTGACTACTTTAGGCGTGTTCACGTAACCCAGTCCTGGACACTGAGAAGTACTGGGAAGGCTGGTGAGGCTTCTGGGAAATATTTTCCTTCCTGATTCCAAGAGAGAAATTCCAAAGGATGTGAAAGCTTTCTTCGTGTTTGGCTTCGGGGGGATGAGCTGTGGCAGCTGTGCTCACGAGGTGATGAGAACTGCTGAAGGACAGAAAGAGCTCCCGCCCTGGACAGGGGCGGATGAGAACTGCTGTTTTGTCCTTCATCCATGCTCCAGGTCTACTGCTTTGTGTGGACAAAACAAGTATATGGCTTTAAAACATAAATCCAGGTGATGAGAACTGCTGAAGGACAGAAAGAGCTCCCCCCATTGAGTTCCTAACTGGAAGCCTGCCTACCTCTGGACTGCTCATAAGTAAAAAATAAATGTCCTTATGTTTTTAAGTCTCGTTTGGTCAGGTTTTCTGCTACTGTAGCTGAAGGCATTTCTTTTGGGAGGAGACCATGCTCCGTGAATAATGTCACATTTCACATTTCTGCACAGTTAGGGCTTACTGAGAAAAGATCACTGGCGACCAGTGTTACAGGATGATTGCATGGGAAACATGCCTTGAAAATCAGAGACGGCAAGTTGTTCCTGAGATAGATGAAGGCTTAACTCCTCCGGAGCCATTCACTCACACTCGAAGGGGGAAAAACCCAGGGCGTTTCTCTCTTCTATTCAGAGAGTAATTGTCTACATGCCTGGACAAAGGTCTCTCTCTTTCTCTCTCTCTTCAAACACACACACACACACACACACACACACACACACACACACACACACACATAGACAAACACACATGGTTAAAGTAGATCATGTACCTACTTAAATGCACGCAAAGTTCTGTGTGTGCATTTTTCTTAGTGCAAAAGATCCAACAGTTTTCATCAGATTCTCAGAGGCATCAGTAATCAAAACAAAATCATAGAAAACAGAAAAACAAATTAATCACCACTGTTCTAAAAGCTACCAGAGTGTGAACCTTTTGAGGAAAAAAAATATGGTCTTAAATGTCTTCATATCTTTAGGGCCTATTACAGTGTTTGACAAATAGTAAATGCACAATAAAAGTTGGAAAATTAAATAAACAGATAAATGACTTGTTTTGTCCTTCATCCATGCTCCAGGTCTACTGCTTTGTGTGGACAAAACAAGTATATGGCTTTAAAACATAAATCCATAAACCATACAGTCAAAGAAACAGATGTATACAAGACAAAATTATATTTATTAGTATTAAATTCTCATAATGTTCTATATTAGAAACACATATGGGGGCTATGTGTTTAAGAATCCGCCTGTCAGTGCAGGGGACACGGGTTTGAGCCCTGGTCTGGGAAGATCCCACATGCTGCAGAGCAAAGAAGCCCGTGTGCCACAACTACTGAGCCTGCGCTCTAGAGCCTGTGAGCCATAAGTACTGAGCCCGTGTGCCGCAACTACTGAAGCCCACACACCTAGAGCCCGCGCTCCACAGCAAGAGAAGCCACCGCAATGAGAAGCCTGCGAACCGCAGAGAAGAGTAGCCCCCGCTCACCGCAACTAGAGAAAAGACCGCACGCAGCAACAAAGTCCCAACGCCCCCCAAAATTAAAAAATAACTAAATTTATTTAAAAAAACACATATGATTGTTGGGGGAGACAAGAACTACAAATGGAGAGGAGAGACCATCGTGAGCTAGCCGTCTGCCTAACATACGGGCTTATTCACATCCCACATTCATTTTGCATTTAGGCATCTTGAGTTTGAAGAATTTTAATTTGTTGTTTTAGCAACGAGAAGCTGGAGTAAAACCCCAAGACATAAACATGCTTAAGATTTTTACACTATATGAATTCTGGGTAAAATATGGTTATTTTTCTCTAATTCATTATGTCGTTTGGCTAATTCAACAGCTTCCATTCCACAGAACGTGATTTTCTCTTTTCAAAGCCTAAGGTGAAGAGTACTTTAGAATATATGTTATCCAATGATGTACAGCATGTAGATTTTTAAACTCTTCCCATAACACACTCCTTTCAAGTAGCCTTTTTATTTGGCTGTTGGGTGACAATGGGTATTATGGGTTGAATTATATGACCCCCCCCCCCAAATATGTCCAAAGTACCTATGAATGTTACTTTATTTGAAATAGGGTCTTTGAAAATGTCATCAAGATGAGGTCCTTAGGGTGGGCCCTAACTCAGTGTGACTGTTGTCCCTTTAAGAAGAGAAGAGACACAGAGAAACACACAGGGGAAATGCCACGTGATGGCAGAGGCAGCTTTTGGGCCTATGCCTCTATAAGCCATGGGACGTCAAGGACTGCTGGCAACACCAGAAGCTAAGAGAAAGGCATGGAACAGAATATCTCTGGTGGTTAACATCCTGCTAGTACAATACTAACTTCTATTTGTCAGTGTATGAAGCCATTGGCACCTTGATGGGAGAAGATGGATTGAAGGAGATCAAATCACAGAATGCAGAAGCAGCTGAGAAGACTATACTTTCGCCATACAACGGCTATTTAACGTACTCAGCAGGCTTCCTTTGTGATTTATCCCCACGAATACTGTTTAGATAAAAATGAGCTTTCTCTAGAGCTCTGGAATTCAACAAGGGCAGAAAGGCTGCCCTCATTCCTTGGAATCATAACTGCCCTCAGTTTGGGACAGGGCACCTTGGACATACCTTTGGGAAGCAAGGAAGGCACCAGACATTCCCTTACACCAGATAAACTTTCATTAAGTTCAACCAGAGCCTGACCTGTAGCAATTTCCAAGCCGTTATCAGCTTGAAAATGTTTCCTCTGCTTTTGACGGGCGTGGGGTGACATGACGATCTCTCCCCAGCTGCCCAATTTGCCATTTCTAATTTGTGCTTCAAAGCCGCTCCTCAAACATTCTCAAAGTATTTTCTTGAAATTTGGGCTTTTATTTGTTCTTGGAAAGAAAACAATAAAATGTTGGTGGGGAAAGAGGCAGAACAACATAGGTATTTTCAAGCATTTCCATTACTGCATATGAGTAACCATGGAGGTGAGACCTAATGGTGCGATTTCTCCAAACACCTCATAAAAGAAAACACCGTGCTCTTTTCTTCAACAGCTTCTTTAAAATGTACATCATTAACACAATATTTGGCTGGGGAGAGTGAAATTCAACAAGGATGTATGGAGGTGCTGATGCATTCATAGCTTTGCTCTTAATGCTGGGCAGAGTGATAAGTGAAACAAGCTTGTGAAGCTTATGTTCTAGGAAGAGGAGGAAACAGGATAAACAACCAAGTAATAGTAATAATAATGCTAATCATCCTTCTAATAAAAACCAAGCAGATAGCGATGAGCATCCCATATAAAGTTAAAATAATGAAGTGATGAGGTGTGGCTACGATTATTATAAAGATCATTCTGGTTTTGATATGAAGACAGAGGACAAAGTTTTTAACTTTCGGGGGGAAATCATTTGACTAAGACCTGAAACAATTTATACCAAAAAACCTTTTTTTAGACAACCTAACAAATATTACTTTTAAAAACAGAGTTAGAGACATTCCTATAATGGGTTATGTTTCCTATCCCTCCCTCCAGTGTTAACAAAGGTCATGTCAGTCCAAGCGGAGCTGTCCTACAAAGCTATGCACTGCTGCCCTCCCACCCCTCCCCTGCCTTCCTGTCCTCCCTCTACACAATCAAGTGGATACTGTAGATCTATAAGAATACAAAATGCCTAGGAGAAGCTTTAATAGGAAATGTGCAGATTTTAAGTTAGTAACAACAATGATTATGGCTAGAGCAACACACAAAGATTTACTGAACAGCAAAAGATGACATATATGATAATATATCATATGCCTGAATTGAAATGCGATTTTGTAAAGATTTTATTCTTCTGAAAAATATTTCATACTTGTAATATAATTTTTACCAAACCTCAATAGTATTATTTTGGAAGCTGGGTAAAATGAGTAGTGAGGGCAGAATGAAAATCAGGGTATTCAAAACAACTTTGGGGAAACTTTCAAGAGGTCAATCCAGAGCTTTACTAAGAAATCGTACTAAACGATAAAGAAGAAATTATGTTAAAGTCAAACCCCACGTATCATTCATTAAATGTTAGTGATTTAACTTCCAGCATCTCCAGTATGATTTACTGAGAATATGGAAACGTTCATTCATTTGGACTTCACTTCTGTTTGTTGCTCAGGCCCTGTAAGACTTGCTATGTGTATTTCCTTAGAAGATGTTAACACTGAGTTGTCCCTTATGGAATATTTTGGTGTGAGAGAGAAATGTCAAGGTTAGAATTGTTCAGAGATTTGCTCTCTGTGGATATCTGGACTGTAAATAATCAACCATCTCTAGCATCAAGTTATTGCTCAAAAGATGAGATTTCTTTCGCTACGCTTACAAGTTCAGCATAACTTTCTTTCATTTAACACTTAAGTCTACATCTTCAGAGCATTTTAAGAATATAGTGTTAAATTATGTCTATATTGATGAAATTCAACAAATGAATGCTTACTGTGAGCAAGCTAGGAATTCTAAGAAATGTAAACAAAATATAAGCCTTGCCCTCAAAGAGTCCATAGCTTAGCTGATAAAATAGATAAATAAATATAATAAAAGGCAGAATGATAATGATACTGATAAAGATCTACACAGTTTTCAAATTTCTTTACATATATTACTTCACTCGATCTGCATAAGAAACATTTGAGGGAGACCAGGGAGAATCATTCCTAGTTTAGAAGTGAGGAAAATGAGAATCAGAGCATCAGGGGGTATATCCACATTGATAATGGCAGTACCACTAGTGCTAAATGCTGATTCTTTCCTTGGCACCATATTGACTAATTTCCATTCACTCCTCTCTCTGTGTTCTAACATTTTGTTGACATCTCTCATCTGATATTTCTCCTCTCTCAAACTCTCTGTTCTTCTGGATTTATATCCTTTTTATTCCTTCAGTGTCATTTTGGTGTAGCTGGGGGAGGCGGATATAAACCCATGGAACTTCTTTAAGAGTCAATGTGAAATCAAGTTATTTCTAGCCATAAGCTCTGGGAAGGCCTTATAAGGGAGACCAAGTTAGACCTGGGCTTTTAAAAGTGAGTAAGATAGGGTGGGCCACTGAGCTGAAAGGGATACCCAAGAGACAGAGGAACGTGGGAGACTTTTAAACCTATATGATGAGCTACATTAACGTTATAGAGCTCACAGCCTTTCTGTTTTCAGAGGGTTGAAACTCAACAAGAGGTCCAGTTCTGGAAACTGTACCAGTTCTTGTAAATCAAAAAAGCTTTCAAAACACAGAGACAATCAAGACCATTTTGTGAGAGACGTACTTTGAACTTGCAGCTTGAGCAGATTTTCAAAGTAGGATTTATAAAGCTACATCTAGGAAGAGGCAATATGTATATAACACACATAGAAAAGCTCCACCAAAGCATCGTGGATGGCGGTGCTGAAGAGCAGTTCAGCCTCCAAGTTACTCCACTGCCCCCCACCCCCACCTAGGCTGACATCCATCTTTAGGGGCAAAATGCGTGGACAAATGGCACCAAATGGAGTTTATTCAACTGGAGGAAGAACTTGCCGGGCATCCACTCACACTCCACAGACTCGGTCCTGTTTTATAGGGGTCAGAGTGTCTTTCTGAATGCAGAGTGTTGGGTTAGAAATCTGAACACACGCGTAAGAGACGTGGAAAGGGACTGATTTGACACTGAAACCAGTACTCAGACTAGGTTTTTTCTGTTTATCTGATAAAAAAATATTTAAATTAGAATAAACCTTACACTTAAGTTTATATGTCACCTTATTTTGCATTCTAGACTAACATATTGAAGTTCCTCAAAATCATTCCTGCATCCTCACTATTTGT
The DNA here is from genome assembly GCF_008692025.1 of Phocoena sinus. Classification (NCBI taxonomy): domain Eukaryota; kingdom Metazoa; phylum Chordata; class Mammalia; order Artiodactyla; family Phocoenidae; genus Phocoena; species Phocoena sinus. Next base: position 6,788,283 of record NC_045774.1, on the reverse strand, counting down.
GTAAAGTGAATTTTCAGATATAGCTGTGAGAGGCAGGTTAGTGTAGCATCCGCCCCTTTAAAGGTGAGAATTTCACATTAGATGATTAAACATCTGAAGAACAATGTTAAAATTCACAAGTTCATTTTCTTCTGTGAAAAAAATATAGGTATGCATGTATGTGTGTATATGTATACATACATGTCCTACATTAGTGGTCGTCCAGTCAGACAGATTTTTCAGAGCAGTACTGAACGGGGGGGCAAGGTGCTACCCTCTCCAGAGAAGAATGCCAAATGTTAATGACAACTTTCTCATGAGGGGTCTGGTAGAGGGAAACGGCCCCACGGGGTCAGGGAGGTGCGGACACCTGTGCGAAGGCCCCGAGCCAAGAGCCCTGAGACCCACGAGCTCTCTGAGGAGACCTGAGCTCCAGGGGCCTTTAGTGGTGGTGATGAGAGAAGTGGAGGCAAGAGGACATGAGGAAAAGACTTGTATGTAATGGATATTTTTTAAATTCATGATAAAGAGCATGAACTTTATCCCTTAAATGCCCGGGGGGGGGGGGGGGGGCGGGGCATACAATCATTTTAAGGGGAGTGACATCAATTCCTGTTTTAGAGTCACGACTGCAGGGTCACTGTGATAACAGGCTGCTGCTGGGAGTCAGTTGAGAAGTTGCTCCACATTCTGGGTAAGGTGTGATGTGAATGTTAACTAAAGTTGTTGCAGGAGGAATGGATGCTGGGATACACATTTAAGAGCTAGTTAGCAGGTAGCACTGACGAGACCTGGTGACTCGATGTCATGGGAGAGGGAGTCTGGGATGACTCCAAGGGTTTCCATCTTTGACCGGCAGTGGATGGTGGTGACATTCACTGAAAAAAGAAACACAAGTCTTCCAGTGCTATGTGGCAGATTGAACAAATGTCTAAATCTCCTACTCCCTCAGGCCCCACTAAAATGACAATGAAGGAATGAAAAGGGAATAAATCCACAACCACAAAGAGTTTGAGAGAGGGGGAAAAATCAGATGAGAGATGTCAATCAAACTGTAGAACACAGATGGAGAAGGGGAAGCCTGTTTAGCAGAGTAGAGAAAGCTACTGTTTACAGGAAGGAAAGCCAACAAGAAACAAGCCTATTCATGCTACGGAACCTCAGGAAGGTCCAGCAATTGGAAACACCGGGTACCTAGGAAATTCAGAGTGAAGGAAGGGGCAAAATGAGAACAAGTGCTTGAAAATCATAATCTAACTGCTTGAGCAGTTAGATTATAGGATTCCAACCCCCCAGCCTATGAAGCCAGGCAACTGCCCCTCCCTACACATCTTAAGACAGGTTTATTTTCCAGAGAAGTGGATGCAGAGGGGCTCTGGACTCAGACCACCTGGCACAGCTCAGAAGGGGATGAGTCCTCTTACCCCTAAAACATTCTGATATTTGGGTGTGCCCCCACTGTGTTCACTGGTCTACAACCCTAAAGTGGAATCCAGCATTTAATAAGCCTCACTCCTGCACACAGAGTTTCCATTAAGCTTTTTTAATGCTTAACAAAACAGAAAAGCAAAGGAAGATATCTGAAGATATCTGAAGAAAGCCTTCAATATGAAAGATAAGAGACCAAAAGAAACTGAACAGGAAACAGAGAAAACAATTTAGGGAAGAGTAGGAAACAAACAAACACCTAAGTATAATCAATATCCTTGAAGAGATAAGAGGATGCTTTAAAGAAAAAAACATTTAGAGGACAAAGAAGAGGTCTTAAACATTAAAATGGTAGTTGCAGAAAAATGTTAACAATTTGGAAAACAAGTTTGGGAAAATCTCTCAGAACGTGGAGCAAAGAGGTAAAGGAGTGGGAAATAGGAGACGGAACATTTAAAGCAAGAAAGGAAAAAACTACCAAAGGATTAACTTTAGAGGCTTAATGTCCAACAAATGGCAATTCCAAAATGAGAAAATTTTTAAAATACAGAAGAGAAAGTTTTCAAAAATTAAACACAGAAACATTTTCCAGAACTGAAGGACATGGGTTTCCAGATTCAAAGAGCCCACTGTATAAACGGACCAGCACAACTGTCGATTAAAAAAATGCATGACCTAAAATCTGAGAGGTATGTATTATTCAGCAGACACACTGAGGACTTAAGCCCAGGAGGCAGCCTCTCAGATCGCTCCGAGGGACGCTCCGAAGAAGTTAGGGAGGAGCCATGATATAGAGGAGCTTTTGCAACAATGATCAGGTAGTCGGAACATCAAAAGATTACTGTTTAAGAGACTACAGACATCTCTACTTAATGAACTTAGCACTTTTCTATGTATTCAAGATGCGAGAGTCTGGGTTCACTGAAATCATTCCTTTGATATGCACCTTAGCTATCTCGGGCCAGTGTCCTGTTTCCTCCCACTTGAATCCCCTCAGGGTGCACAGGAGGGCGCTGCAGAGGCTAAGGGCCACAACATCCTTTGCTTACTGATGTGGCAGGTGACTTTCTTTGTCCACTCAATGCATGAGGAAGGCTCGAAGAAGGCCAGCAGTTGTGAGCAAATGGAGCGGTCAAGCGCGCTCACACAAAAGTTCAGACTTCCACAAATCCTGAAAGCGTAAGAAGAATGCCTTCAATGTTCTGAAGGAAAATAATTTCTTAGCTAGGTTTCCATAATCTCAGACAAACTATTGACTCAGTGTAGGGGAACGGAGAGCAAGTCAATGAAGAGGAGACATGGGATTCAGAAAAAAAGTGGAGAGTACACAGGAAAGAGTGAAAGAGAATTCCCAGGAGGAGGGTGGTGAGAAGTCCCAAGTTGATAGCTTGCTGAATGTCCTGACACGCTCAGGAGAAGCCTCCAGAATGCAGTCTCCACGTGAAAAATGGGAGAGACTGACACTTGATTTCTTCTTGACCATATTAAGAGATGTACCATTCTATTAGAAAGTTTGGGGCTGGATTGATGATAAGTATATAGAATACCAAGCAAACAAATACAAAACTAAGTCAATCACTAAAACCAAGATAAGCAAAGTAATGGTAAAAAAAAGGTAATTATAACACTCCACCTTGAACAATGTTTTCACATATTAGAAAGATGGAGGGAGAGGATATATGTAAATGTGTGTGTGTGTGTACAGTATAAAAGTGGTAAACCTTCATTTTTCATAGTAAGAATTTAGTAGATAGTAATTGAAAGAAATAAGAAATAGCAGTAGTCATTACTATGTGGAATCTTCTAAGATTCATCTTAGGATCGTTCACTGAGTTTTTAAAAATTGCTAAAATTAGGATGGCTCTCAAATGACTGCCATCTAGGTGGCAATTTCATTATGGTTGTCATTGCTTTCACATGCTCATCAAAACCTAACGAACAGGTGACAGTAGCTTAGAAGAAAATCCCAAAGACAAGAGTCGATCACTCTTAAATGCTGCATCTTCAACGCTCTTTGATTGTTCAGAGGATACTACTGCTTGGAAAAACATGGGACAACCATAATTCTGAGACAAAAAGGGACCTAGGTTCTGAAGTATTAGAAACATCCTAATCTATCCATTTTGCTTTTAATTTTTTGATACATGTACAAGGGGGATCAATAGTGAAAAGTCATACAGATGACCAACAGGCATTTAAAAAACGCTCAACATCGCTGATTATCAGAGAAATGCAAATCAAAACTACAGTGAGTATCACCTCACACCAGTCAGAATGGCCATCATCAAAAAGTGTACAAATAATAAATGCTAGAGAGGGTGTGGAGAAAAGGGAACCAACCCTCCCACACTGTTGGTGGGAATGTAAATTGGTGCAGCCACTATGGAAAACAGTACGGAGATTCCTCAAAAAACTAAAAACAGAGCTACCGTAAGATACAGGGATCTCACTCCTGGGCACATATCTGGAGAAAACCATTATTTGAAGGGATACATGCACCCCAATGATCACTGCAGCATTATTTACAAGAGCCAAGACAGGGAAACAACCTAAAGGCCCACTGACGGATGGATAAAGATATGGTCTATGTACACAATGGAATGTTAGTCAAAAAAAGAACGAAATATTGCCATTTGCAGCAACATGGATGGACCTAGAGATTATCATACTAAGTGAAGTACGTCAGGCAGAGAAAGACAAATATCATACGATATCACTTATATGTGGAATCTAAAAATATGGCACAAATGAACTTATTTACAAAACAGAAACAGACTCACAGACAGAGAAAACAAACTTATGGTTACCAAAGGGGAAGGGTGGGGAGGGATAAATTAGAAGGTTAGGATTAACATATACACACTACTAAATATAAGATAGATAACCAACAAGGACCTACTGTATAGCACAGGGAGCTATAGTTAATATCTTGTAATAATCTATAAAGGAAAGGAATCTGAAAAATGTATTCTATATATCCATATATGTGGATGGATATAAAACTGAATCACTTTGCTGTACACCTGAAACTAACACAATATTGCAAATCAACTACACTTTAATTTAAAAAAATAGTGAAAACTGTCCCACAGGTCTCTAAGAGCATTTTTGATAAGTATAAAATAAAAATTTGAGAAATTTCAAGCACTAAAGAACATCTTGCATAGTTAATTGACAGAATTTTTAATTTTTTCTTGGTGGTAAATAAAATGATTTCGTTTTTAAATCAATGGTATCATAGTAACTACTTGGTGAAACTGCCGAAGAGCAAAGTGACTCTACAGGAATAAGGGAAGTGGGTGGTTGGGAGATATTTAACACTTTCAACTACAAACAAGTATTTCTTTGATAAAACATTCATATATTAAGTAAACAGCACAGAAGAGAAAGGGTTCAGAGTGGATGGGTCTGCAAAGTTGAGCTGGGCCTGAGGTTTTTAGATATTTTGAAATTTCCTTAAAAAAATGAATGCTTTGCCTTGTTCCACCAAGAGAAAAAAATAAAATAAAATCTGAAAAAACAGGGAGGGACCAGCTAGATCAAACATGGGGTCTTTTAGACCAAGTTTGATTTTATTCTAAATATAAAGAGCAGCCCCTGGAGCATTTTAAGGGGAGAGATAGAGTCTGATTTACAGCTTAAAACTACTGATATATTCAAACGGGAGTTTCAGGTCATGTTTTCATAACTAAAAGAAGGCATATACAGTTGCTACAGTGACTTTGGACTGGTTTTACAGCTTAGTTAAGCCCAGTGAATAACTGAGTACATGAAATCTATTAAGGACTGTTAAGGACGCGATGGAAAGATGGTAAATGTAACCGCAAGGCACAGAAACCTGAGAGCCTGACTGCGCGTGCGCACGGCCGGCCTGGGCTTCACCCAAAACGTGAGGCTGAAACTCGTTTCTAGTATTAGAAAAAAATCACCGCCAAAATGGCTTAAAACAATACCCATCGTGTAATCAGGTCCTGTGGCTCTGCTCCTTCTCTGCTGGGGGCCCCAACGGCCAAAACCAAGGCATTTCTTTTTGGAGGCTCTGGGGAGGATTCCATCTTCAAGCTCCGTTGAAGCTGTAAGCAGATTTCAGTTCTGTGGCTGTAGGACCTCGGTCCCTGTTTCCTTCTGTCTGTCGGTCGTTCTCAGCTTCAAGGGGCATCCCCAGATCGGTCCCCTCAAAGCCAGCAGAGGAGTCCCGAGCACGTCTGGTGCTTCTGTCCTGACTGACCTCCCATCCTGTCCCTTCTCCTCCCTGCTTCCTCCTTGCAGCATCACTCCTGCTGCAGGTGGAGAGAAGTCTCTGCTCTTAGGAGCTCAGTTAGATTGCGCCCACCCGGAAAATGCAGCATCATCTTCCTCGTTAAAGACTGTAACCCCTACAGCAGTAGCTAGATGAGGGTCAGATTGAACAACCAGGGCACAGAATCTGGGGAGGAACCTCTTTACGACTCCGCTTACCACACTTAATATTTTTACTGATGGAGACATTATATGAAAAATTTTTAAAATAATAAAACCAACGCACTGAGGACCAAAGAGGGCTCTGTTAAACAACTCAACATCAACAACACTAAGGAACAAATTTGAGAGAAATGAATATTTTAAACAGAGCTACAAAAGGCTCAAGAACCACTTTGTCGTGAAAACCCATGTTCGCAGCCATGTGCACAAATGGGTGCCATCGTCAAACACTGGTTTCTCTTAAGATATAACTATACTGAAAAGAGCACAGTAATGTTTACTTAGAGGGGCAGCACCAGATTCTAGCCAGGATTACACTCAGACTGTATTTCTACTTATTCCTGGAATTTTAGATGTCTGCGACATTAGGTATTGAATACAGACATTTAAATAGTTGATCTTCTTTCACGTGTGTATAAACACTAAGTTATTAAAACATACCATATATATAAAAATTGTACAATAATGTCTCAGATACAATGAAAATGTCTAGTTTTAAAAAGCCAAATCTATTTCGTGTGACTAACAGATGAGATTTTGACAGCTGGCAGAAAATCAAATGACATTTACAGAATTTCAAACAAAATCTTCACTTAATATCACTTTCCCTTCCCCTACCCATAATCAGTCTCCAAATGCCAAGTGGCAGTCAGGGTACTCTGTCATATTAGGGAGTGGACGATCTTGCTGGCCTTAGTATTTTCTCCTCCTCCCCTTGGCAATAACAAGAGTTTCTTATTTACTTTTAGGGGAAGGAAGGCAAAGAGAGAGAGAGAGAGAGAGAGAGAGAGAGAGAGAGAGAGAGAGAGAGAGAGAGAGAGGAAGAACTGGGTGAAATTGTACATTTCTATAAGAGGCTATAAAGTCTGATTAGGTCCTTAGAAGAATGAAAATGGGAAAATAAATGTCTCTTGTAATGAGATAATAAGTGTCTATATAGAAATGATTCTTTGACCAGTGAGATGCATTTTGTGCTATTTTTTGTGTTTGGCCCCATTCCGGGCTACCTTTCTGTTGTCCCCATGCTGAACCCTCCCTGCCTCCCCATACTTAAAAAAATAACACCAAAACTCATTATATTAAGGAAAATGAGAAGTTGGTGGAAATTTGGAGAGATTAAAAATATTTTTATTTCAGTGAGTTCTAAAGACCTGTTTAGGAGACTATCCATGGGATAAACATGTTAACATATTAATATTATGTCATTATATTATAAAATATGTATACTATATAATTGATATTATTAATTATAACAGATTAGCATTAATAATATATATAACATATATATATATATATATATATTAATAGCTTATATTTCCCCCGACCTTCATGGGACGTGAGAAAATTATCCTCTACTTGTGGAAGCCTCTGTCGTTGCGTTTTCTATTGCTTCCAGCCTCAAATAGCTCTAACAAACCTATTCAGGCCTTGCCCAGCACTACCGCTGGCTTTCTTTTCTTCCTCTTCCTCTCTGCTCCCATCTTCCGAGCCCTCCTGTCTATCCCTGGCTTCATGTACTGACTTTGATACACTGTGGGTCTCTCTCGTGGCTTCTCAACTAGTCTAGACTTCCTTTCCTGCTTTACTGCCTTCAGCTGCCCCCTGACCCACAGCTCTGTGTGCTGCTTTAATTTGGTGGCCTTTGCAGCTTGGAGCAAAAGGTTCTCCATGTGGGAAAGCAATGTGACACATCAGGTCTGTCCCAGGCTCTCCCCACTAGGGGAGGGGACTGGACTGATCTTACCCTTTTTCAACTCTAGACTAAAGCTGAACTTGAAGGGAAAACTGGTGCACGAAGCAATGTCCCCAGTGATGTGCACACCTCTTTTTCAAGGCATTCTTTCTGTATTCAGAAATACTTTTAGCAGTTCAGGCAAATCAGGAGGGCGCTGATGAGACTAAAATTCACTTGCATCATGAGCAGCCTTTATTTCCTCAAAACTTTAAAATATGTTCATGAAGACTTTAGAACAAATTATCTTAAAACCAGCATTTCTGTTTCAGGGGACAGGAATATGCCTGTTTCGAGAAGAAATGTTATCACAAACTTTAGTAGGGCAACTAAATGGTATTTATAATCTTTTTGTTTCTTCTGGCTATGTTTTTATCATTGAGGGGTTTGAAGAAATTAATAGATCATACAGTGCTTTTGAGGCATAAACATATTTTGCGTTTGGGATGGCATGGGCTGTTACGACTGAGTTTAAATCCTAGGAAGCCAGTGCAAGGACTGCCAAGGGAAAGGTATGACTTTCATATTTTTGTTAAATCTGTAGACTTTAGGCTCATTAATAAACACTCTGATTTACTCATAAATGAATTGCAGCAAGGGGAAAGACTGCAAGAAAGTGAAATCCTTAGGACTCCCCTAAACCTTCCCCAAATTTGCCCCTAGACCTGGTGGATGGTAAACCACAGAGGGCTTGCCCACATCTCGGCAAGGAGTTATATATGGGCATAAGAGCGAACGTATATTCATGATAATTTGCTAAATAAATGTTACTTTGGTTTTATTACACTTGTTCTAGCAAATTGCAACATATATTTTTTCCTATTAGTGTACGAAGCTTTTTGTGTGCAACACTGCTTTATGTCCCATGCTTGTTAATCCTCTGAGCACGGCTCCCGTTTTCAACCACTGCTTTGAAAAAGGAAGTTATTTTGTTTGAGAATCCTTTTCCTCTCCTGACCTTATTATCCCAGGATGTGAACAACTGCAAGGAAAAGTGCACAAGGGACGTACTCTGTGTTTCAACCACAGACATCTTTGAATGCTACTGACCCTCTTTCATGGTAAAAAAGCAAGTCCGGTATTTTTGCTTTTGCCTAAAATTTTTTTGCAGCCTTTCCTTTACTCTGTCACTTTCCCCTCCCCTCAAAAATCCTAAAATTACATTAAAGGCTTATTCTCAACTTTATGCCCAAACTTACCTACAAACTATTCATAAATACCAGGCTAACTGTGCATAAAATTTAAATTCTATTGCACTGCCGCATAAAAATGCAAAATGCCTCAGTGGTGTAATATCTAGCGCTGAGCTCAGTTTAATAAGGGCTGCCCCCAAACAGCTTGTACAGATGCAATTATCTCTCACGTACTCCAACTGCTTTCTTTCATAACATTTCTTTTATTATGCAAATGTGTAAATCTAATTTTAATCTGTAAGACCATCTAGAAGATTAAAACTTTGCTCATGTCTTACTTTCACTAACTGTAATTAAAGATATTAAATTTTGTTCATTTGAGGACGATTTCAGCCGCTAGCAAGAGCCCTTCATCTTTGTCTGCCTACAGGTCAAGGAACCACAGTGGGTGTCAAAGAGCTGTCATGATGACCCCATATTAATCTTCATTTCTGAGTAGTTCTGGTTAAGTGGAAGTGACAGCAAAATGAACCAAAGAGAACAGCAGTTTCAGCAGAGGGCAGCAGCAGTTTTTTTTCCCTGGTGGAGAGAAAAAGTCCCAGCAGACTTCACTAGCATGGGAAATTTTGGTAACCTTGTAAAGCAAAACGTTACAAAAGTTTACAAAGTTTACCAAAACTGTCTTCATTAAAAAAAGAAATTAACAAATTCTGGAAACACTGGAAGTGTGAAAGACTCACTGGATTTTGAAGACTTAGTATGTAAAACAGAATGTAAAATATCTCCTTAATAATTTTTTATTGATTACATGTTGACATTATAATATTTTGGCTGTATCGGGCTACATAAAATATATAATTAAAATTAATTTCACCCTGCATGTGGCTACTAGGAGGTTAAAAATTATATAATTAACTTGTATTATATTTCTATCCGTCCCAGTGGCTTTACACCCTTAACTATCACACTGACTGCCCACTGTCCTTAGATAGCGTCTTCATCCCCATTCCCAGAGAAATGAATGAGTATAAGAAATTCTGAAAATTGCTCTAGATGAACTTTGGTAGTTTCTTTCACTGAATTGAATTATGTCTGTCGGGGGGGTCACATGGAATGCAAGGAGGACAGAATTCAGGGGTAAAAATCAAAGAAGCCACCACTGCCATTGCTCACTGAGCAAATGGCATAATCAGGAGACTGTGAATTTCCATTTTGCATCGGCATTTCTGGGACAGGGTTACCTCTCCACTCTATGTCTAGAATTTCGAAGTTCACATAGATTATTGGTCAGGATAGTAACAAATAAACCCAATGCATGGATGACTAAAGAACCTTAATGGAATGAGAGTTTTTGTTACAATTCTTGTGTTAACAAATTAAAAAATAAAAGTAGATTATTTTGATTAAAACACAGTCAACCCTAAATACCTTTAAAAAAATCCTCAAGCTCTTCTCAGCAAGCACTGGGCTTGGAACAGTATCTTTTTTCTTCCTCAGTACATATACCTCTTCCATTTCTCACAAGGATTCTCAACCAGGGAATGGTCATCTTGGAAGGCAGTGGGATGGGGACGGGTTATACAATTTATCTAACTATCTGGGGTGATTCTGATCAGATGCCTCCTCTCTATCTTTATATTCGGTGCTTCAAACTTTCATCTGAGTTTCTGGCTTCTGTTGACACTTGCCGTAGATGTCCCTGGCAGCCTGGGCCAAGGTGGAGGGCAAAGATGTGAAGGAGTCAGGGCATTTGCTACCCGACAGGTGACACTCCAGTTTGGTCCACGGGGGAGAACTTTAAACCTAGTGATCTAGTTAACCTTGCTGACCACCCATAAATGAGAAAGGGTGTGAGCCAGGGAGAAAGAGGAAATGGTGTAAATGTTGGTGCCACTCATTTTTAGTATGTCATGGTGGCAAATTCATATACGATGCTCTGGTGTAGAAAACAGTGTAGCCCCGCGATGTCTTCAATATCTGATTTAATCTTCCCCTTAAGCGACTCCCTACCCACCTAACCAGGGAGGATGTTTCACCGCATCCATTTTGGTCTCTCAAGCTCTTCCGGTTTGACTGTCTCTCTCTGTTTAGAACAGACCCTTTAGGTACATACTCGCCCTCAGAGACCCATCTCCTCTCTCCTTTCCAGGATGGCAGCTGGGGGCTCTGGGTGTATGTCCTCATGGTGACGGGGGTGGGGGTGGGGGAAGCAGCCTTGGGGCGACATGGAGATGGGCTGCTCCCTGGGTCTGCACTGATTCTGCAGCGATGGTCTCTCTTGCCTCCTGTGGTCACTGATTGCTCTGCTGGTCCTGGCTTCCAAATCACGTGAACACCGAATGTTCTCTTCGCTTAGTGCTCTGTGGTCCTCTGAGATCTGGCTGCAGTTCCCATGTAGTTCCGGGACTTGCTAGTCAGCCTGCAGCCTTTGGCTGTGGACTCAGTTTGCTCTGTAGCCAGCACCACGAGATCCCTGCTTGTCACTCCCCACGGCACATGGGGATGTCTGGACATGCATTTCACAGCCCAGGGGGCCCCAGAGAGGTTCTGGGAGCTAAACTCAGGCCCTCTCCACCTGACCCGCCGCGCTCCTGATTTCCCTTTGATGCCGGCACTTGCAGGGAACGGATCAAGAAGCCCTTTTTGTCATCCTCTCTTCACTCCAACATGCCTTCCCTGCCACAGAGTCTGGCAAGTGATGGGCAGTCAGGAGCCAGTCCATGCCACAGTCCACTTGGGGCCAAAAGAGGTGCTACTTTCCTCTTCTGTATCTTATCTGATAAGAACCTCCTCTACATCACATCCTCCTCTGGGGTTATGTTAGCATTATGTCTTCAGGAAAGGTGATTTATGAGGAAGAGAAATAGAGTGAAGGGTAAAAAAGAACTGGACAAACAAAAGAAATTGGCCAACTGGATAGTTTTCCTGTTCCTTCCAAAATGAATTTTCAACATGACTTATTGTTTTGTTTAAGCACTGAATTCTCAGGATGCTATGCGTGACTCTGCTGGCAGAATTTAAAAAAGTGCAAACTGAAATCAAACCTAAGCAACCTAGACATCGCCTGCCACTGCGACTCATCTGTGCGACTCACCTCCTTCGGCAAGTGTGGCGGAGCTGGCGGTGTCTCTTGTCATTTAGACTTTATATATTTTTTAGCTGTTTATTCCATTTGCTGTAGCTATTTGCAATAGATATTATGAGCCCCACTTTGTCTCTAAAAATCACAATATAAAAACATATCTAAAATGTGAAAACGCAGTAAATACAAAGCCCAGGGTGATACTCAGGAGCCTGTGGGTAAGTCCATGAAGGGCATGTGCATGGCATCTGCGTGGATGTGTCAGACGCCCTAGAGGGAGCAGGACCTCCGTTATTTCCCCCTTTTGCTCCTGGTTTGCTTTGTATTGTGAGATCCTAGTTTTCCTTCCTCTTTTCAACCACATTTTCCCATAGAACAGATGTATACACATAGACTTAAGTATTTAAAATGAATGTATGAATAGGTCTGAAAAGGATTCCATTGTAAACTCCCCCTCAAATACAAAAACATACATACACCTTCAGCGTCATACTATGTAGATCTTTTTTGAATATCATAAATATTACTCCTAACTCTAAGTAAATATAGAGCAGGAAGGGAGTGCCAGACAGCTTCTTAAAAACTGCATTTTGGGGAAAACTGTGAACTAAGAATGCCTCCTGCCATATCAGTAAACAGAGCATGTTGCAGCCATCGAGCCATCACATCACAGCCGCCCCAGTGGTGAGCCCTGGGGGAACTCAGGATGGAGGCGGGATGCCCACCATCAAGCAGTCGGCCGTTGCAGCCACCCCTGACGGTGCACCTTGAGGAGACCCTGGGTGAAAAAGCACAGGATACTGGCCCCTGATAGCTGAGGTGCATACCAAAGGAATGATTTCAATGAGCCCAGACTTTGCATCTTCCCATACACAGAAAGCGCTAATTTCATTAACTTGAGATGTCTTGTTTTCTTTCCTTAACAGTAATCTTTTGATGTTCCGACTACCAGGTCTTTGTTGCAAAAACTCCTATATATTCTGGCTCCGCCCTTGCCTCTTTGGAGCAATCCTTCAGAACGATCTGAGAGTCCTGTCTCCCAGGCATGAAGTCCTCAGAATGTCCGCTGAATAAAACATAACTCTCAACTTTTAGGTCGTGCATTTGTTTTCCAGTCAACAAAACAAATCTAAATAAAATACTTGCTATTTTTCTGCAATTTCAACAAAACTCTTGTGTGTAAAATATTACATTATTCCACTGCTTTTTAATCTGAAAGCCATGTTCTTTCCTTACCTATTACTTTAGTGCATTTCTGTATTCTCTAAGTTTGTGCAAGAGCCGCCTATTATTTCCCTAGTGACTTGATGAAACTGTACTGTTTTTGCAGATCAGCCAAAACTGAGTAAAAAAGAAAAGAATGGAGAGAGGAGAGAAACAGAAGACATGTCTTTGGTTGAGAGTGCATTTTGCCTTACACATGTATTTTAATATTCAGTACACATATGCTTATGATTAAAAGAAATAAGACATCTGTATGTTTATGGTGAACTGGATAAGTTAATAGTTGTTTTGACTTCCTACCAAAGGGTCATCTAGTATTTGACAGTAAGCACAGTACTTTAATGTTTCATTTTTCTTTGAATTACAGGAAGAAAGGCCTACTATGAAGAACATTTCCAAAGGTGTCATTATAGTTTTGAATCCTGTAGAAATTATACTCTCTCCTTTTGACATCTTGTAATAAATAAAACTGTTACTATTTTGACTTCCGACAAATTTCCCTTTTGCTCTCAGCAGCTAACAGTTACACAAAGAGACTGTGCTACAGTAGTTACAGCAAGTTGGTGTGGGGACACCAGCAGAAACACATAAAATCCATTAGTGGAGCCAACGGCTCTATCCAACTCTAATGAAAAGGCTAAATACAATTTCTAAAATGAGTCTTAAAACTTCCCTGAAAACAGAAAATAGTTGAGATGATCTTCTGAGTAAAGAGCAACGATCCCAGTTGTATCCTGGCCAAGGGGTTTGTTTTCAAAATACTGTAACATAATGTGTTAACTTGAAAATCCTTTCCCATTGCCAGATGCGTACGAGCTAGGGAGAGGGGCTCTCAGAGCACACTCTGGGTCCACTAAACCTGGGTTCCTGCCTCGGCACTGATTCATGCTTCGGAATAAGGCAATACAGCAGCAACAACAATTATAAGGAAAATTATAATAAATCTACAGTTCTTATGAGCAGTCATGCAACGTCAGCACTGGGAAAAGGAGAGTCATTTCTGTTTCCCATAGGAATTGCCTGGCTTTGACTCTGGGGTCTTTGGACATTTACTTTCATCCCACAGGAAACCCGAAGATCACAGATGGGCATACATATTCTCCTTTCTAATGTTATTTCTAGTAAAACACTTGGTCCGATAATTTATTAAAGAGCATTTCCTAAGAGAATGACACCGTTCCTAAAAGCCTTTTCGTGGAACTACTTTTCATCTGGAACATATGTGAGAAGGAAGTTGTGAAGCTATGGTGAGTTGGATTTCTGCTGAGGAATTATCCTTTACAAATAATGAACACCAAATATTTGGAAAATAAGAAAATGAAATAAATTCAAAATGAGTGTAAAACCTTTCACAAGTTGACCTCCATGTGCATTACTTAGAATATGTTATCTTATGCTGTATTTCTTATTGGAACTCTTCCCCAGGAAAAAGCCCTTTTTCAAGTGATGATTCCTCACGTATTTATTCCAAATATAACACATCCCTGAGGGGCAAAGTGCCAACCCTGTAGAACCTCTTCTTAACAGGGAGAGGTTAATTTCCTGTGTTAGGATTTCAATGAGGTAATACGCATGAAGTACCTGCTTGTGTTCAGCTCGCAGCTGTACTAAAAAATGCCAGAACATTCCTGCATAGGCCAGGCCTCCTTGGGATTCTTAATTCTCCTCACTTTTCCCACAAATTTCCTTATGAAGGGACTAAGGAATAGCAGCTGGAGGCCAAACGTCTGGTCCCCACCTCACCTGAATGAAATAAGGTATCTGGCCTGGTGCGGTAGAGATAAGTTAGTGACTGCACTGTGATAGAACTCTGACTTCCTGTGGTTTTTCCTCTGGACTAGGCTTACCTAAAGAAAGGATGGTTCCAGGAATTATTGCAACCTGGGCAGACGGAGGTACCACTCACGCATGGATTTATAGAGGTCTCTGGCTTGAAGTCCCTTTCCCAAGCACCAAGCCTTCATCCAACAATGGAAGCTGAATAAAGGGAACATGCTGATATACTTTCATTTCAACTGGGTCCTTGTTTACTACGGAGTCCCAGGCCGTCTGTGGTCGCCCAACAGCAGGAAGCTTCCCGAGTACGTTGACAGAAGGCCACACCTGCGCTCTGGTGGCACCTGCTATTTCCCGCTTTGCCAGATGGGCCCGGCCCTGCCCCAATTTGCCTTCTCTCAGAATGTTCCACTGATGGGACCAGAGCCTCAGATCAAAGTGTAGGAAACAAAGGACACCCATGGCCTCGTCAAAAGTGCTAAGAGAATCTTACAAATAAAAGAAGATTTAGCTATATATGGTCTATTAAGGATTATAATTTTTTGAGAAACGGTTCAGCAAAGCTTTATTTTTCTGAATCAAAGGGCCACTAAAATATGTCTTGTTTTCTGAAATAGCTCTACACAGTTGACCAGAAAGAGACCCACATGGAGTGTGGTACCCAAGTCACTGTGTCAGGTGACATATGGCCTGGGATTTAACTTGCAACTTTCCTCCTCCTCCTCCAAGGACGAGATGGGTGTAGCTAACGTCATCAAACGCATCCATAAAACTGGTTACCAGGCAGTCAGTTAAGCACACCCGAGAAGGCCTTGAAGACCTTTTACTGGTGGAGAGTTCTAGAAAGATTGGTAGAACCCACACCACAGGACACGCTGCTCTCTGGAGAAAATAAGAGGGATGCTTCATTGCTTTTGCTGCTGGTACCTGTGATCTCCAATTTCGGGCACAAATGGTCACAGCTCTGGTACGGACTCTGTCAGTACTAACATGGCCTAGCCTTGTTGCTGCTTCTGTGAACCGGGGGAGTGACACTCTCAACACATTCGTGCTACATTAACTTACACTACTTTCAGTAACGACACAAAGCCCGAGGTTTTCAATTAAAACCTTCATTTAGAGACGCATTTTGTTTCATGGGTTTATAATGCCCTAGGATGCCTCTGAGAACTTACCCTTCCTATGTGCTTTGTGGGCAGTTACACGATCTGTATGCAACAAACAAAATCGACGATTAAGATCAGCAAAAAGGATGCTGCTATGTATCATGTCAATTAGAGCAATGATGGACAAAGGAAACATACAATATCTCCAAATTGGATTTACTGCTTTCCTTTTTTACTCTATAGAAAAACTAGATTAAGAATCAACGTCATTTGTATGATATCAGTCTAATAAAAAGCTGCAGTGATGGCTGTTCACCTCACTTTGTTTGAGGAGGTTCGGGTAAACACGTAGTGCTTGCATATTCGTTGGTCAAAGGATGAAATTCCAACTAGCTGAGAGCCGTGAGCCAGACTTTTCAGAGAATTAGAGAAATGGCACCTCAAAGAGGGAGTGTGGCATCTCCAGACCTGGCCATGCCGAATGCCCAATTCTCACTGTGGGACTGTTAATTAATTAATGTATCCACTCACTCAGTTGGCAGACATTTATCTGGTAGGGCTATGTTAGGCCCTGTGGGGTACGTAGATGGGTGATGCCTGTTTCCCAGAGGTGGGCAAGCCAATGGAAAGTGTAAAATGGACACAAATAACTAGAGTGCTAGAATCGGTAAAGAGACCATTTTCAGTACATGCAGTTCTGTAAGAATTTAAAGAATGGATAACATATTGTCGAGGAAAATCTTCAAAAAGTGGTATCATATAAGCCAGAGCTTAGATATTATGGGCAGGCAAAGAAGTGAAGGAGGGGGAGAGAGAGCCGGGACAACACTGGGCGCGTGAGAAAAGCACATGCCAAGTACTGGTGTCTTCTTGGGACTTGGGCTGAAGCAGGTAGAAGGAGAGGTCGGTGCAAAGAAGCTTATGGAAGCTCAAGGAGTTGGGGCTTTATTCAGCAAGCAAGCAAGAGCCTCTGGAGATGTTTGACTGGAGACGTGACCTGATCAGATCAGTGTTTTAGGATACTGATTCCAAGAGACATGAACAGGACGATTTGGGTGCAGGAGAGGTGTGGGGAAAAGCTACCAGGTTAGCAGAGTCCATCTGAGAACCAGGGACGAGATATAGAAACTGGGGGTGCAGTCAAGAGCAATTTCAGAGGGCCACGCTGCAGCGTCCCGGCCTCTACTGGACCCTGCTGTGGCCTCCCAAGTCACCCTCTGCCTCTCGTCTGGCCGCTCCTAACTCTCGCTCCACATTTCCATCAGTCATCTTCTAAAACATATCCACACTTAAGCTTTCGGCTTAAAACCTCCATTATCTGACCCACGAAGGCCAAAGTGCCCAGCTGGTCACACAAGGCCCACTACCACTTGAGTCACCAACCTTCCCAGCCTCCCATCCGGCCCCTCTCCGCCTGGCCCTGAGCTGCACTGGCCTTCTTTTAATGCCCCATGTCCTGAGTCTGGATCTAAGAAGCTCGTCCAAGGCTCTCAGTGCCTCTATCTGCAGCCACCTGGGAATGCCTATTTGATCTTCAGGAAGATGCTGCAAATCAGCTCTGTGAGCTCAAGAATCAGTTCATTCAGGAGCTGAACAGACTTAAAGCCTCGGGGCCAGCGTGGCGACCTAGTGACCCACATTCCTGAGCTTGGCTAATGAAGATAAAAGCTTTGTTGACAAACCCTTTCATGGGCACTGGCTTCCGCCACCACAATCGAGTCTCTAGCTTAGGGGGTTGTGAAAAGCTCTCAGGTTTGTAGCTGAAGGAGTTCCCGGAGCTTTGGTGCACTTAGAATAGAATAGTGTCAGTGAGCTCACAGAACGTTCATTTTGTTTAGTCACCCAGGATATCACAATAACAAAAGCCTTTCAAGTTTCCAATTTGATTGAATTTTTATCCTGAAAAGGCATATATTTTTTACTGTGTACTTGAGTGAGTCCCCTATTTCTGGGGAAGCTGGTAGCATCACAGGGAAAGCAGAGCCTTTGGGGTCTGGAAATGGAGAACTGGATGCCAAGCAGCACTCCCCACCTGCCCCTGGCCCTGCTCAACCCCACCAACCCCACCAACTTCCTCTTTTGAAAACTGGACTAGTCACCTCTTTGTAGAGTTGAAGTGAGAATTAAACGAGACGCCTCAAAGTAACTGGCATTGAGGGACACACGTGGTATGTTCTTGATAAATGGAAACGACGATCGACGTTATTATTAATATGACCATCATCACTGTCAATTTCAGAACTAATAAATCCATTAAATAAATCCAATTTACTTAATTTTAGCGGGTTCCCCAAAGCAGAGAGTGTCTTAAAACCTTCCCATGCTTCCAAGAAGTACACTGTTTTGAAATGTCTTTCAAAGCAGTTTCAAAAGTATCTGACAGTTGCCATTTCACCAGAATAAAACTCACACACACACGCACACACACACACACACACTGGTTCTACCTAATCCATCATTTTAAAATCATGGAGCTCATTGGACACGGTCAGCAGGCATCCAAAGTATCTCGTCATCGTCATTAATAAACACGTTTGCTGCCCACCGTGCCCGTGGCCCTACCCCAGGCACTCGGACAAGGGACAGCAGTGATGAATCAAAAAAGACACCTTGCTCCCTGCTAGCAAAGGGTTTAACTTCACAACCAGACACCTCTGTGGCGGCAATCCCCCACTTGGAAGAGAACCAAGAGACACAGCAAGTGTGAATGTCTAAGCACAAAAACTGTTTTCCTCCCAAATGCCGGTCACAGATGAAACGAAACATAGACAACGAGAATCCTGCGGGGATGTCTGCACCTCAAGGGCGCCACAAGGCGGCGCTGCCTGGAGGGCTGGGGTCGTGCCCGCCAGGTACGCTGCTCTGTGACGGCCTGCGCCGTGGAACTGCGCTCCCAGCCTCAGCCACAGCTGGGAGAGGGGGAGGGGAGAAGCCAAGCAGCTGTGCTACCTGGGGGTGAGGGTGTGGGGGGGGGGGAGGAGGGTAAAGGGTGCAGGAGTCAGGTGCAGAGAACTTCGAGAAATACCCGCCAGGGGCCAAGCCCTGGCACCTTATATCTAGTGCTTCAAGCCTTCAAAACGCTGAGCTTCCGTGAGTGGAATATTCTCTACACAATAGTTTTTGCTGTTATAAATGAAACCATGTAGCATGTAACACCTGCGAAGCAAGTCCTACCGGACCCTCAAGTTGCTTATAGTCAGGCTGGTAAGATAAGACAAGATAAGAATAGCCTTACAACCGTGCTTCATGAAAATTGCCAAGTGCAGCAAATCCATGATAAGAATGATTACAGGCATTCAAAAAGAATAAAATACAAATGGAAAATAAAATAATCTAGAAAAGGAACGTCTCACAGCATGCAGCTTAATTTTTTAAAAAAATGCATCCATGTTAACATGAGGATGACTCTTGGATACCAGGAATTCATTGGACAGTTTCTATTCGATGGAGACATGAAAGTGCTTTTTGAAAAGTTTTGCTGTGAATAATCAGAGGCATATTCTTCTTTTTGCATTCCTATTCTGTTTCTCTCTGCCTGTTACTAGGCGTTCATGCTTGTGGACATGCATGCACACGTGCACGCGCACACACACACACACACACACACACACACACACACACACACACACAGTAATTCCTCAGGGCTTTTCACCCATTGGAAATTTGCAAAAGCTATAAAAAAGAATAAAGTCCAGTGTCGATGAACAGCTACTGGAATCAAAACATATCGTGACATACGTTTTTACCTAATTTTTCCCATTTAGGACTGCAGAAAGTATCTGGTGAGAAAAACTACTAGAAAAGTGCAAGTAGTTAACTATCTCCTGTTAGAATTCTGTTTTCCCCCGGCAGTACATTAAAATGTTCTGTTCAACTTGATAGCTTCCACGTTCAAAAAGCATGAAAATAAACCAAACCAAGTCTGCATACCGATGTCAGCGAGCGGCTCCCGCTGCCAATTAGAAAAGACAGTCCAATGAACCCAGCGACTCCCGAGCCTGACATGGCAGAGAGGTCTTATTTATTTCTCTACACTTGTGTTTCAGTTTTAATGACAGTCATAGCATGACACATTTTGTTCATTAGCATAGATGAGGCCTAAGGTTACAAAAGCTGTGGAAAGATTCATCCTTAATTCTGTGGGTAGTTCTTCCACGATTTGAGGAAAGATACATAAATGGCACTTGAGCCAGACACACGCACCTGTTGCTTCCAGGCAACCTGAAAGCTCCCGTCTCACAAACCTTTCCCTCCTAATACACCCGTGCGACCCTTCTTTAAAATGCCAACTACTTTTGCTGGCCTGTAACTTCTATGACCTTCAGTTTTATTTCTTCTGGAAAGAACAAAATACATTACTTCTCCCTGAAATCCTGGATCTTGTCCCCCAGATTCCCTCTTTTCTATGAACTGAGTGACAGCAGGACTCCCCTCACTTTCCCAGAGGTCCCCGAGTCCTTCCCACAATCGAGGGGTCTCAGGAGGAAGTTGGCGGATTCCTGGACATGGAGGGATCAGATGTTGGCCTGTCACCTACCGAGGTCAGGTGGGAGAGGTGCCCATCCATGCCCAAGACTCTGCCTCATGCCGTGGGCTGACAGAGAAGGAAGAGACGTGGCAGGAGGGGAAGCAGGGCCTCACATGCTCCTTTCCTGGGCATCCGGGTGGGGGGGGGGGGGCGATCCTGACAAGGAACCCTTAGCAGGTGATGTAGAGGGTCACAGTGGGCTGAGGTGGCTGGGGGGAAGCACCCACCTGAAGGGTTTAACTGTTGGAAGGACAGTAAGAGCTCCTCTTTGGTTACATGAAGTGTCTGTCTTTCCCTCCAAGGCCCAGTCATCCCAACTGGGGAAAAGATGGATTTTGGACACACTTGGAACTGGGTTTGAATCGTGGCTCTGTTTTATACTGGCTGTGTGTCCTTTGATGATGCAACTTTCCCAAGTCTCAGTTTCCTTATCTACAGAGTGGAAGGGAGAGCACACCGTGGTAAGGGTCCAGTTAGATGCACTCGTAAAGCCCCAGCAGAGAAATACATGTGATGCGTGGTCAGTGTCCCACAAACGTCTGGGAACACGTGCCCAGTCCTGGCTCTGCTCCCCCTTCCCACATCTCGGGGTGCAGCTCCCGAGCCCTGCCCTTCAGTCCCCTGAAGTTCAGACACCACTGTTGATCCTTCTGGGAGAATGATGAAGTTGATGAGGATCTTATAAGGATGAAGGGTGGAATACATCGTACGCATCTGTTTTCTGTTCGTTTATTCGTGTAGTTTTTGACTCTTGCCTGTGTGTTCTGAACTTTGCCTGCCTATCTCTGCTTTATACACAGAGTTGACAGGACTGACTGGGGCCAAACCACAGGGTGAAGCCCATGTTGAGGACATGGCATGGCAGCCACCTGTTCCTGACAGCCATGTCCTACTGGTAGTTTTGCTAATATGCTTGAGCACCAGCCACATTCCAGGCAGCGGGGCCATATATTTATGTACATTATCACTTAATTCTTAAAACAAATTTCAGCATCAAACCCTAGAGCTGGTTGATGTAGATAGTATCTTTGAGATAGTGTTGGTACCCTTTGTTATTGGGAATTAGCTATCCAAAACATAGGAACCAAATATTTTTAGATAATGTGTTTCTCTTACTCTATGCCTTTACAAAACTAACTCAGAAAGCAAATGAATCTGAGAGCAAAGGATATTTATATTACTAACCTTATCTTACAGATGAGGAACCAGCCTAAAGCATGAAGTTAAATGAATGGCCCAAAGTCACAGAGCCAGTAATTGAATTGAAATTCAAACAAAGGACAATGGGGACCTTTGTACAATTAGCATCCAGGCTCTTAACCATAATAAATGTTATGTATATAATGATTTAGACCAGGAATTGGTAACTTTTTTCTGTAAAGCCCAGAGAGTAAGTATTTTAGGCTTTGCATGGTGTAGGGTCTCTGTTGCAAGAACTCAACTCTGCCATTATATCAGGAAAACAGCCACAGACAACACATAAACAAAGGCATCTGGCTGTTTTCCAGCAAACTTTACTTACAAAGTCAGGAGTTGACCACATTTGACCTGCGAGCCATAGCTTGCCGACCCCTGGTTTCAATCACTCATACTATCCTAATGGAAAAAACCCATGAAATAATAATTCTGCTATTGACTTTTCACTTTGGTCCAGGAACTGTTCACATGAACCACCACTATATGTGGTGGGTACTCAATCCAGTCCCCCAGGAATTGGAGACACAAAGAGATGAAGCCACTTGTCCAGGCTGCAAGGCCAGTAAGGAACAGAGCCAGAATTTGGACCCAGACAACTCCCGACAGAGCCCTGTCCTTACCTACCATGCAATGCTGCTTCCCACGGACTGCTATGTGTATGCTAGGGCTCTCAGCCTTGGCTGCACTTTGATGTCACCTGGGGAACTTTTAACAAACATGGATGTTGTTATGGGCTGAATTGTGTTCCCCCAAATTCAAATGTTGAAGTCCTAATCCCCAGTACCTCTGATTATGACTGTATTTAAAGATAGGGTCTTTAAAGGGATGGTTAAGGTAAAATGAGGTTATGAAGGTGGGCCCAAATCTAGTATGACTGGTGTCCTTATAAGAAGAGATTAGGACACAGAGGCACACAGGAGGAAGACGAGGTGAAGACATAGGGAGAAAATGCCATCTATAAGCAAAGAAGAGAAGCCTCAGAAGGAACCAACCCTGACGACACCTTGATCTCAGACCTTCAGCCTCCGGAACTGTGAGAAAAGACCTGCCTGTTGTTTAAGCCTCCAGCCTGTGGTATTTGGTATGGCAGCTCCAGCAAACAATACAGACACCAAGACCTTCTCCAATCAACTTAGAATCTCTGGGTGGGACCATGGCAGCCTTATTTTTTTAAAGCTCCCCAGTGGGTTCTAATACATGGTGGAAGTTGTTGATGCCATGGGTCACCTTCAAGGGATGATCTGTGCCAAGCTCCTTGTGGGGCTCAGTGAGATTCTCTGAGGCCCGAGTACCTCCCTCTGTGTCAGACCCCACCCAGGACTGGGGAGTCCTGCAGGGCACACCAGGCTTTCCCTCCTGAAGTCTCCCTAGGGGCAGGGGGCTCCACCAGACCAAGTCTGCGGGCCTCTCACTGTTGTGGCCTCTCCCGTTGCGGAGCACAGGCTCCGGACGCGCAGGCTCAGCGGCCGTGGCTCAACGGCCCAGCCGCTCTGTGGCATGTGGGATCTTCCCGGACTGGGTCACGAATCCGTGTCCCCTGCATCGGGGCCTCCCAGACCAAGTTTTCTTTGAGGATTTTGCCAGACTCCTCTCTTCTTTTCTTATCAATAAGACAAGTGATGATTTCCGTTATGAAAATAGGTGAACATGATAGAAAAAAAAAAAAAAGACATAGGATCTATGGATTTTTCCAGCAATGGAACTCTGCCTTTAGTTAGTAATGAGAGTACAAACAATTAGTAATTGCCAACACTTTATCCATTAATCCTCATGCTTAACATTATGGCTTTTATGTGAAACTGCACCTTGATTCATTGGATCTTACTATGAAAATAGAAAAAAAAGTTTCACTTTTCATTTTTCGGTCACCTTGAAATAATAAAAGTCAAAATAAATTCAGTTGTCTGGAAAATGTGTCTGTTCTTAAGTATTAAATAAGCCATTTAAAGCTCTGCAGATCATTAAGTGTCTCCCTCTATAGAGCCTATGGTTCTTCAAGTAGAATTCTATCGCAGGCTTGGCTGTCCAAACAGTATTGCATTTATTTGGTATAATAAAAACTAAAACTGGAATATTTATTCCGTAAAATTAAAGGTCTGAGAAACATTTTGGAACAAAATCACATACACAGACACATATACACAGGCAGCACATACACACACATAGCCAGAGGAGTTGGTTTTCTTTGTTCTCTGGTAGTCAAACAAGTTTCTCTGCCGAATATACTGCAAATCTATCCCCATGGTTCTAGTTTATCATAGTGTATTTGTAGTCTTCCTTCTAATTGAGGATGTTGTACCTAAAACTACAGTGTTTCAAGGGTCTACTTCAATTCATGCTATACTCCCTTTAGTGGCACTGAATGCTTAAGACATCTATCAAAAGTCAGGTGCCTTAAGTTCACAGCATAATAGGGTTGGGATCTGTGGAAGTTGATCACACAAATTAACATTATTGACACCTAAACAGACACTGTAGAGAGTTGAAAAGAATATCACAAGGATTTTGTAAAAGCCACGTCCTACTTTGGAGCTGAAGAAACTGCAGACGGTAAGTATTCCTGGCAGAATAGAAAAGCGTGGTGTGGTTAAACGAGCTGAGCTACTGCAAGGCCAGGAGCACACTTCTCTTTTCCTCCAAATGAATCTTCTACAGAAAGAAAAGTTCTTTCTCACCATTTCGGAGGCGGTATTTGATCCCTGAGACTGTAATAATTCAACCACAGCGCTCAGTGTCACGTCTCCGTCAGCCAATCCTGCCGACAGACTCATTTCATTTGATTGTTCTAACATGGGACTAAGTAAGATGCAACTGGAGGGGCAGCTGCTCACACAGCATGAGGATGGGAGGGCCGTCTGTCCAGAATCTCTCGTCAGATGAATACAATTATGGGCGAAAGCTGGGTGCTGAAGGTGTGTGTACTGCGCATGTGTTGGGGGAGGGGCTTAATCACCTGGAGAACTTCAGCAAAGCGCAGAGAGCGCCCCACACCCTGAGGTGTGTGAGTGGGTCGCCATTACTGATGGGCACAGGTGCCATCCGTCGGGTGAGCCAGAAGAATGCTTGGGACGCAACAATGCCTGAGAGGCGGGTGAGCACAGCCCCACCCTGGCTGCTGACCTCAGGTTCGGATGAGCTGGATAAAGAGAGACTTGTGCAAGCTTCCAAGGAGCTGGGCTCAGTCAACAGGGTATTTCTTTGGAGACCTGGAGCATCACAGTGGAGAAGGGCCTCAGGCTGGGTGAGCCTCTCAACAGGGGGTTGTGATATTAGCCCACGTTTCATTGGTGCCTTGTGCTATGCACTGGACTTGGAATAGCTCATTTAATCCTTCCAACGACCTGTGGAGGGGGCACAACTACCCCTACCCCCGGCGCAGAGAGGCAGAGGGAAGTGCATTCCTAGCAAAGGCAAGCAGGTCGCCCCACTAGCGAGCATGGGGAGGAGGCTGGAAGTCAGGGAGTCTGTTTCCACAGCCTAACCGGTCAAAAATACTCCTGATTTTGGTCTATTCAGCCCATCTCAAACGTGGCAGGAAGATTCAGGCAGAATCGGGGGCCATTTGCAGATGCGGATGGGGGAGTCTGAGGCTCTCTCGCCTTTGGGGTCAGTCTTTCCAGGAGAGAAGAGCTTTGTGACTTACCTGGAGGATATCCCTCTTGGGTCTAATAAATTTAGATTTTTTCATCATAGGTTATCCTCCACATTACCAGGCCTTGGCCAGGTAACAAGAACTCAAAAAAGTGAAACTGACTTACAAATGTTAGTACTTTTCCTTTTAAAATACATTCTCATGATTAAGAGAAAGGAAGAGTTAAGGACCTGCTAGGTGGTTGGCATTGTCCTAAGAGCTCTGCTGTGATGTTTGGTATTGTCCCCAATGCAGCAACGAACACGCTGAGGCCAGGGACCACTGTTAAGTGATGCAGATGGGCAGGACACTGCTCCATCCTCGAAGCCATGACTGAAAAGGTAGAACAAAACAGCAGCTGAAAGAGACCTTGGAAATCACCTCATCTGACTGACCTCCTTATCTTCAACAGGAGATACCAGAGCTGAAACTTACAAAACCCAAATTCCTAATGGCTGAACAGAAAAGAGAAAGCAGGTTTCTGATTGATTCCTAAGCCAGAGCGTTTTTCCTTATGCTGGGGTAAATAAGATGCCAAAAAATCCATCAACCAGAAAATTTAGAAGCCAGAAAGAAATCATTTTGGAATACAGTAGAATCACATCTTTCCACACCTGACTGTAATCATAGAACAGGCAGACTCCTGTTTAAATGAATACTGTTAGAACATCTAGTCTTATAAAATGAGGCTATTTACATGTTCTGACAGATGGTCCACAGTGAAAATGCTTTGCTAGTCTGATTACAACAAATTCTCATAAACCCAAAGCCTCTCTGTCAGGTGTCTCTCCGGGCCCCTGCTCACTGGGGAGGAAATCTCTATTATGAAGACAGCGGCGTGTGGGCATTTGTCAATAGTTTGCCATGTAACTCTGAGTGTACTCGAATGCCTTTGATTGTAAAGAATGACAGGTTTTATGCAAAGCTGTTTGTTTTGCTTCCTTGCTTTTTTTCATGGAGGGGGGCCCCGACAGAAGGAAGGTTGATAGCCATACAGGTGGAGAAGCAGCGAAAATGGGTCAGTCC
Organism: Phocoena sinus; assembly: GCF_008692025.1. Taxonomy (NCBI): domain Eukaryota; kingdom Metazoa; phylum Chordata; class Mammalia; order Artiodactyla; family Phocoenidae; genus Phocoena; species Phocoena sinus. The sequence goes on along the minus strand of NC_045774.1, from coordinate 6,761,980 downwards.
CCAAGTGCCCAACAGGGGATGGGGCAGGGTAAGTGGACGCTGAATTGCTGGTTGATTAACGATAAAGCTTAGTCAAAACTCTAAGTAACACATTGCCCCGGCCAGTCCTGAAAGAACTCTATTTAAAAGTAAAATGAGGGCTTCCCTGGTGGTGCAGTGGTTGAGCGCCCACCTGCCGATGCAGGGGACACGGGTTCGTGCCCCGGTCCGGGAAGATCCCACATGCCGCGGAGCGGCTGGGCCCGTGAGCCATGGCCGCTGAGCCTGCGCGTCCGGAGGCTGTGCTCCGCAAAGGAAGAGGCCACAAAAATTAAGTTCCAGTATTTCAGTTTCAACTTTTCAAAAAACATGTTAAAAACTATTCAGCTTTATTAATTAACCTATATTAAGTTCACACATAGTCTAAATAAATCCTTTCACAATGCACTGTATGGTCCTAGCTCAAAATATAGATTGCAAGAATTCAGAGGCATTCTTGATATTCTGATATAGAGATCTGAGAATTGTGATTCTTACGGTTTACAAAACAGAGGTTAATTATTTAGTAAACATGGATGTATAATAATTTTATGACCTTTTAGGGACGGGTTGCCTATACTTTTCTATACCTAAGGAGGTAAAAGACCTGTACTCCAAAAACTATAAGACCCTGATGAAAGAAACTGAAGATGACACAAAGAGATGGAAGGATATACTGTGCTCTTGGATTGGAAGAATCAATATTGTTAAAATGACCGTACTTCGCAAGACAATCTACAGATACAATGCAATCCCTATCAAATTTCCAATGGCGGGCTTCCCTGGTGGCGCAGTGGTTGAGAGTCCACCTGCCGATGCAGGGGACGTGGGTTCATGGCCCGGTCTGGGAAGCTCCCACATGCCGCGGAGCGGCTGGGCCCGTGAGCCATGGCCGCTGAGCCTGCGCGTCCGGAGCCTGTGCCCCGCAAGGGGAGAAGCCACAACAGTGAGAGGCCTGCGTACCGCAAAAAAAAAAAAAAAAAAAAGTAAAATGAATGCATTGATGCCTTTTTTAAGATTTCATCAAATGTACACAGGAGAAAACCTCTGTGAATGAGCTCATCTGCACTCACAAAGGGCTAAATGTAAACAGGGATGCCTCTTGATCCTCAGATGCCCCTCAAGGCTTGGTCCTTGAGGCCTGGCACCGCCTGCCATCGCCCCTTAGTCTTCCCCCTCTCTGTGCTCCCTCGGAAGCGTGCGTCTCCATCACTAACCCACCCAGCACAGCGGGCAGGTGCTGTTCTTGAGCTGCAGGGCACAGGGCCTGGTGGCAGAAAACTGGAGCATGCAGAGTGCCAGCCAGAGTGGGGACTAGGCCACATGTAGGGAGAGCCTCGGGGGCACTGATGTAACTCATCCGTGATGACACAGGAAGCCCAACGCAGGCACCACCCCCGCTTTGCACAGTCTAAGCACAGCTTCTATGGACGGTGGCATCTTTGCCACCCAGTCCGATTTGTAGGCCAGGAAGCTGGGGAGCAGGGGCTAGAGGAGGAGAGGGGGAATGGCGGGGAGAGGGGAGGCTCTTCACCACCTCTGGCTGGGTGGCCGGCCTTGGCGTTCAGGCTGCTACCGTTGGGGCTGAAAAGAAAGGAGTGTGTCCCTCATGGGCAGACAGAAATACCCCTTTGACACAATGTTCCTCCTAACTTAAATTTCTGCAGTGGAGAAGCTGTTTTCTCCCCACTTGGAAAGTGAATAATGGCACCGCTAAAGGGCAAAAGAGCCAAGTCAAGAAGACTAGGAAGGGAGTGTGTTAGAAACACGGTAAGACTGTCATACAGAGTGAAGTAACTCAGAAGGAGAAAAACAAATATCGTATACTAACGCACGTATGTGGAATCTAGAAAAATGGTACAGATGATCTTATTTGCAAAACAGAAGACACAGATGTAGAGAACAAACGTACAGATACCAAGGCAGGGGGTGGGATGAATTGGGAGATTGGGATTGATACATATACACTACTGATACTATGTATAAAATAGATAACTAATGAGAACCTACTGTAGAGCACAGGGAACTCTACTCAGTGCTCTGTGGTGACCTAAATGGGAAGGAAATCCAAAAAAAGAGGGGATATATGTCTACGTGTAGCTGAGTCACTTTGCTGTACAGTAGAAACTAACACAACATTGTAAAGCAACTATACTCCAATAAAAATTAAAAAATAAAAAAAATAAAAGCTCTGAATCTATGTGAGGTGTTTCCGTTCAACCTATGGAAGGGCACTGTGAGAGTGACAATGGGGCCAGTGTCAAGAACAGGACAGATGTCTGAGACCAACTGCCTGTGTGTTTTACCAGGAAATGTTAATTTTCCATGAAGTTTTGCAGAAAAATAATGCCAGTCGTCAAAAGTGCCAAGCCATCACACAAAGTGCCTCCTCAGAATTTATCTGCCACCAACATGGCATAAGCATCTCCGAAGGGCTGACGGAGCACAGCCTCATAAATGGCTTGAAATGAAGCTTCAGGTAAACCTCTGTTGGTAGAAGAGGTTAGATGCTTTTATAAAGCACTAAATCAGGCTACAACTGGAAGCTGATAATTTTCAGTGTTTTAGAAAGTTACTCATTCATGGATGGAATGCTTCTGGGGTTCCCTTTACCTTGCTGAGCCCAAGCCTCTGTGCTGCCACCTAAATGTACCAGGTGTAATATAAGCACATGTGAAGGCCTAGTGGTGGAGGAGGTGATGTCATCCAGGTTGATTTCATTACCATAAATAAATGTCAAATGGCTGCAATACATTTTCTCTGATTAAACTGTCAAGGACAAAATCATGTAAGAACAATGATTTTTTTAAATATCTGTAGTAAAAAAAAAGGAAGAAAAGAAAAAGTAATGAAAATATCTACATAATATTATATCTACAGGTCCCCAACTTCTGACCCAGAGAAAAATAAAACAGAAAGTCTAGCTGTGTCTAAGCAGATAACTGCCTCATTCCCAGCTGCATCCCAAACTGTCTTTCACGTGCTGTTAGAGGGCAACAGTGCATTTCCCCCTCTCCATGCCCAGCACTGTCATCAACTCTAAAGAAAATGCCTACATGTACCCCTTTAGGTATTAGAGCTAAAAAAAGGTCTCTTTTCTCTTTCTCCCAATTAAAAAAAAATGTGAAACAAAATGTAAGGGTGTGTGAAGTCTCAAATCCTGAGAATTAGCCCCAGATCTGTTGAGCACACTGTTTTTCAATGTACCTTATTTTCCGGTAAATCTCTGTTGACCTAGAGGCAAAATGAGGGGGTCACCCAGTACAGGATGACTGGTTCGGGTGGAGCTGGGCTGGCTTATATTCCAAGATGTTCCACCAAAACAGCAAAAGCAGTAGAGTCGGTTTTATCTACATGTGTAAACCTTTTTCTTTCATATCTGCTTATGTTTTTCCATCCTCTTATGGGGCAAAGGTAGTTTCTGTCAGTCTGAGAGCAGACGATGTCCACCACAGATGGGACTTTTTTTTTTTTGCGGTACGTGGGCCTCTCACTGTTGTGGCCTCTCCCGTTGCGGAGCACAGGCTCCGGACGCGCAGGCTCAGCGGCCATGGCTCACGGGCCCAGCCGCTCCGCGGCATGTGGGACCCTCCCAGACCGGGGCACGAACCCGTGTCCCCTGAATCGTCAGGCGGACTCTCAACCACTGCACCCCCAGGGAAGCCCTGGGACTTTCTTTTGTATAAGCACCTTGTAGTCTTCCCTCATGTTCACCTTTGATTTTTTTAAAACAACCATATCCATTTAGACAGGCTCTATTTATCCCCATTTTACAAATGAGACAGGAGGTCAGAGAGGGTGACTTGTCAAAAGTCAAGTCACATGCCTGGAAGCCCTAGAGTTGGGGCTTGAAATCCGTAGTCTCCAAATTTAGAGCTTCTTCTAGTCTGCGCGTCCATCAAACGACCTTTAAGTAACAGAGGATCTGCTACTGACATCTTGAAAAGTAATTTTTGAAAATGAAAAAAAACTCACCTAGTTTCCAAGATGAAATGACAATGAGGTGTGTGTGTGTGTGTGTGTGTGTGTGTGTGTGTGTGTGTCTGGTGTGTGTATGTATGTGTGTGTCTGTGTCTGTGTGTGTAGCTGCGTGTGTGCAGGGACAGGAACACCCTCTTTCCTGGCCTGCAGAGGGAAGCCTGTGGTGTTAGCCCTACATGGGAATGAGGGGGCTTCAGTACTGGCCAGCCCCTTGCTGTGCATCTACATCACCTCCTCCATTATTGTTTTTTCAGAAATCAGCATCCTAAATTACCCTCAGAAATAGCGTAGAGAATTGCCAGGAATGGTAAATCTTTTCTTACTGTTAAATCTTGGCTCATTTTATATAGTTTTCTTTGATAGCATGGTTGACTGGGAAAGAAAAAAACAATTATTTTTTTAAGGGATGAAAATAAAGTTTAAATAGTGTCACACTGAATATATTAACTTACAGGAAGGGGATATCTCAGTGATCTTTCAAAAGCCTCTGCTGAGTGGGAAGACTGGAAAGTAGGACCTTGGCGGGATTACACCCCTTCCAAGGAACCATTCAAAGCTTTTACCCAATATTTTGCATTATGTTCAGAATATTTTTACTGCCTAAGGAGTATATAACAAGGGGAAAGTGGCATGTGGTGCTTTGAGACTTCTGCACCACACGCCATCCTGACAGCCCGGGTTCTACCATTCCTTCTCAAATTCGATCCCAGCTAATGAACTGCTCTCCTTACCAAACATTTTCCAATATGATGAAGTTTCTGCCGGTATAAAGAGTTTACATACTTTTTCTTTTCCTTGAGTGTGTAGAACTAATCGTCCAAGAAAAAGTTTAGTTTATAGACTTCTGGCTGGCATAAAATAATGATTTTTCCCCCACTTCTCTGGATGAGATTATCTCATGCAATGGAATAGAAATTGAAGGGTCTGTCTCACTTAAAATAAGAAAATCTTTGCAAGCTGATATGAAAATCTACCTTGAAGTCATTTAGCTGTCTGTTCCATTTGTTTTAGTAATTTCATCTAACAAGGAATTAGTTTTGTCCATAAATGTAATCAATATGGAATATAAAGTCATCAAATTAAAAAAACAGATTTAGAGTTCTCATGATAAAGTGTACCTTAAACTTGAAGCAATACAAATGTAAATTAGATATAGATATCTGGACGTCTTGCTTATTGCATTTCTTTGGTAAGTGACAGAAAAATGACTGCAGTGCTTGTTTATTTTAATTAAAAATTTGATCTCTTTCTAGAATTATTGTTATGTTTATGGAATATAATAGAGGATTTCTGATGTGGATGAGAACACAGTATCATCTTTCATTCAGGAAATAAAAAAGGAAGATCAAAGGAGTCTTAGTTAAGTTTCTACTCGCTCACTTTTTAGAAAAGAACAAGGAGTCAGGTGAAAGAAGTTGAGCTCCCAGAAGGCACAGGAAGGATTTGGGGCAGCAGGGAGAGAATTTGGGGGAAAAAGCCAAAATAGAGGTTCTGGTGAGAATAGAGGGCAGGAGGAGGTCCCTGCTGTGGTAAAAAATTTGGTAGGTTAATCAGAAAATTGGTTCACATTTTATTATTTTAAAAGCACATAAGTACATATTTATATGGTAATCTTTTCATAAAGGATCAAAGCCTTTTACAATTTTTTAAAGTACAAGTCCACATACTGGAATGTCGAGTCAACATTCCTGTTTCAACTTCTTGAAAGTAAAAACAAGGACATAATGAGAGTAGCAAAGCAATCTAAAGGCAGAATTGCTTTAAATTATCAGGTTTTTTCCCTTCCAATTTTTACAGTCATTCTGCCTACAAATAATTCAACAGTAGTCTTCTAACAAACCTGCATTATTAGATCTTTCCAACCAACCCCCCCAACTTAGCTTTTCATAGAAACAACTCTTTTTGCATTGATGGTTCATCGGTTTATTTGGTTTTTAATTAAATTAAGAAATTTAAGATTAAGCACAGCTAGCAAAAACACGTCTGCAGCAAACATAACTGACTGTTGTTGAAACACTCAGTTAAATTGGAGGGAGCAGAAACGTGTACGATCCCTAGTCTCAAGTGTTCAGTGTGCCTTGGACATCCGTTGGGATGTACTTCAGAGGGACTGAGTGATGTTGATTAGCTCGGTGAATCTCTTTTGTATACACTGCTAGAAGAACATTTTTTATGCTATTAAACTTAGGTAACTCAAATTCAATAGTGTTTACTTTTGGAAAAATAAAATATTCTAATAGGACTAAGTGGACATCTTTGCCCAAAAAAGTTAAATGCACATTAAATATAGGCCAGTGAATATATATTAAAATATATCTTGCAACCTACTTTATATGAGGGCTCTAAAGGTGTCACACAAGTATCTCTTGAGAGCTGAGATGATTCAGTTCTCAAATTTGTATGATGAATTCAGACAGAGAGAGACACCAGTCTCATCTCAAAAATGATCTGAATCTTGGGTTTATATACCTTTACTCTCATTAGATTAATATCTCTTCTGGCCCACTTCTTATTCTGCTATTTATGAAAAGCAAAATCCCAAAAGGATAAAAAAACTTTAATTTTTGGCACTAATAATTACAATAATATCTATAAAGTTATCTGCAATGCATTATATACTTTCTCCAAAATCACTGATTTAATTAGCATTAAATAAATGCCTACTATTTGCTGATTTAGTAGATGTGTGATTATCTTTAGCCTGCCTAAGCTCTCTCAGGGGACCACTTCATTAATGCTAAAGGAATTGGTAGAAAGCTATTGACATCTGTGGCTAATCCTTGCGACAACTGGTAAGGTCTTGTGGGAAAGAGACAATCTTTCTTCCAAGATGTATTACTAAAGGCACTAAAGGAAAAAAATATATATATAGCATTTCTTAGAGGGGTTCTAACTCCTTGCTGTGAGCAATGAGATATGTCTGGGAGTCAGCTTACCAGAAGCTTTACATGTTTGGAAAAGCCAGATTCTGTGTCTCAAATTTAGGTTATTGGATGCAAAGTCAGAGAGGCAATATATTTAACACGGGACATTGGAACACAGATTGACAGTCCATGAAGAACTATATCTAGGTCAGAGTAAGAAATGCATGTCATTTTAAAAGGGTATTACTCTTGTTGTACGTAAGCGAGCTGAACGTTTAGCAAGGGTATTTTCTGAAAGGTCATAAATAGGAAGAAAGTGTAGATGGATCCTGACTAGCCCACATGAAGAAGGTGGTCGACATGTGAATTGTGCCTGCCCAGCATCTCTTTGGGCAGTCACATCTTTCCCTACCCTTGGTTTATTTGATTCAGGTGGGGTTGCCCATCTCCTGGAGCCATGCGTGGGCCCCTGGCCTAGGCATAGCCAATCAGATCTCTCCTTCTGTGGCTGCTGTGGTTCTGTACATGTGACCTTAGCTAAGCCAGTGGAATATAAACCAGGAGCCCCCTGTGGTCCTCTCTGTCACCATGAGGGGAGAGCCTATTTGAGAACCATCAACACAGCGGGGGCAGAGCTGAGTGATGGAAAGATATACAGCGTCAAGAGGACGTCATCTGAGGACCTGGTTCCAGTTCAATCAATAGCCAATTATTTGCTTGGGAGCAAAGAATTCTCTCTCTCTCTCTCTTTTTTTTTTTTAATTAAAGCTAACTTTAGTTGAATTCTGTTACTTTGAGAGAATTCAGCTAACACAGCCTGACTGGAAACAGAATGCTAGGTAAAACCTAGAATCTTCCCTTGAAAGCCCATATATAATCATCCCACGAAGTAAGTAGAATAGGTCAGATTTCATTACCCTGTCATTTTACTGATAAGAGAAAAACAAACTTTAAAGAATTGAATTGTCCAATATTAGACTATTAACTGTTGGCAGAGCAGTGACCAATACCCAGGCATTCTGATTCCATATCCTGTCTCCTTTCCACTGTAATTGTGTAGAATGCATAGCCAGGGAAGCTTAGGGAATGATCCCAGGACTAGTCTCCTCAACAAATACCCCCAAAATAGTTAAGGAAACATACTAAGCAGTATTTTTGGATTTAGATGCTTAATTTTACCTCCAGATACCATTTAACTGGTCAAGCACGATCTGAAACTTACTTGACAAGATCTGTTCAGGAAGCTCAGTGAAGTCGGTTTGAATTACTGGTCTCACTTATTCACTGGGATAAATGATAGCAGTGCTGAATTTCGAAATTCCTGAAGATCACTGTCATTACAGCAGTAATGTCAAAACATTCAGCTTACGACTTTAGAAAATGGATAATCTCATTATAGTCATGCCTAATCCTATAAAGTGGTCTCACTAATTTTACTTTATTCTCATTCAAGTACTTTAACAGTCTCCACTGCTTCGTGCTGGTTGTTAATCTCTTAGCTGTATGTGCACATGGAACTGTTACCTAATCAGAACTTCTCTTAATGCATTAATGACGTCACAACGAAGTCTGTCACTTTGTATTACGTGGGCACGGTGTTTGAGGTCAGAAGAATACCCCGTGCCCCCATTCAAAATCATTATACAGATGAAATCATGCCAGTACGTCTATGAAGAACAGCTTTCGGCAGGAAAATAAGTTGCAAAAGGGTAATAATATGTCAGCCAGGTTGTTGGTGGTGGTAGGGAGATAGAATGGTTGTTTTAATGAACATGGCATAGATAGGCGGTGCTTTACGCAGCCTCCTAAGCTGCTGATAAACCTACAAACGGCCCTCATTGGGTGAGCACGCTCAGAACTTAAGGGTTGGATGCCGCAACCTCAAACGTGACTGGGACCTTGAGTCTGGGACCTTCAGATTTCCAAAGGTCTGGTCCTTTCAAACTTATACTGATAGCTCCACTGCTGCTCTGAAACCCTGGGCATTCTTCTGAAATCTATGCTAAATTTGTTTTGCTCCTGGAGGAAAGTAAGTACATTTATCAATTTCAAATTTCCTCCTGATAAAATGACAATCATATTTGCTCTGAAGTACAAGACCAGTGGCAATATGGTATAAATATGAGACACTGATATGCTTCTCCATGACTGTAAGAGGGGAACTGTATGAATTATTTAATGCAGTGTAGCAGAAGTTGGGCTTTGGTCATGGTGTAGTCTGGTATCCTAGACCTGCCACCAAACAGCTGTGTAGCCCGGGGTGATTCACTTAACCTCCCTGGGATGCATGCCCTTCTCTGTAAGGATTTCCAGTCAGAGTCTTTTAAATATTGTTTCCAACTGTATATTCTAAACAGTACGCCGAACATTCAAAACGAGAGAAGGGGGTGATAGGGCACGAGCACAGCAGCAGAGCAAAATCGGTTAACAGCATCTCACGAACAGCATCCCAGGAACAGGCGTGGTTCTCTGTCCTACCCGGGCAACAGTGGCTGCCAGTCAGGGCTGAGGTCTTCGATCAGCCATTTGTTGCCATGTGTGTGAAATCAATGAATACTTAAGAACAGAGCAAAGTGAGCAGAGATAACAAGAAGAGCCAACATGACAATTCAGTCAATTAAATCCCTGTGCAGCACAAAACTGCCTGTGTTTAAGACTATAACTAGGATAAGCCCAGAGAGAGAACATATTCTTTGTCAACATTTTCAGTCAATATAAATAGGGACAGTTTTCCAATTTGGGGTGTGCTGATATAAGCATTCTCAAAATACCATTTAGAAGAACATATTAGCCGTCTAAATGAAGAAGTTTGCTAATGTTCTAAATCTTTCTATCTTGGAATAGAATTCTGTTTTATTTTCTTCAGTGTTAAGCACACTGTGTCACAGAAATGATTTTAGCATTAGGAAAAAATGTATATTTTAATTTTAATCCTTCTGGATCATTTCTTTTTTTAAGAAGTAAGAGTTAGCATGCAAAGAGCGTAATTAAATTGAGCAATAAAAACCTTGTATTTTCATGCTTCTAGGAAACTAATACGCTATGTGATTTGCTGGCATAAAATCAATTCAGTAAGCATCCCCTTTTCCTATTTTTTGTTTACTTGGGCTTTTATTACCCATATGATGCTCGGGATGGGTAGAAATGCTGAATTTTGAAGCGTTCTGGTCCTCCACCATGCTAGGGATTATCAGGTGGAGACAAGGCAGGTTTCTTCTCCAGGACAAGGTCTCATACCCTGAGTTCCCCAGGTGGTCCTGTTTCAAGGACAGTGGCCAAAGGTAATTGTCGTTTTGCCGCCTTATAATTATTTCTCAACTCACATAGATCACCAGTGGGACCCAAATGCATTTTCAGATTGTGAGAAGGTAGCAAAAGCCCCGAAGTCAAGCAGCTCAGCAGGATGTGGACAAAGCTTTGATCTGTCAGGGAGGGTCCGATGATGAACATGCATCACTCTGCCCATTATCTCAGTGTATAAGTGATCGACGCGCAGGGACGGGTCTGCGTCCATTGGCGGTTAATGAAGCGCCAGGGGACAGCACACACACTTAAGCTCATGCTTCTGGGGCACCGACTAGCCTTCAGGCGTTCCAGCCACTGTCCACAGGGTCAGTGCTGTGGGCCGTCATTATCATTGTGTATCGCCACATAATTAGACAGTGCTGCTCTGTACTCACTATTAAGAGTAGCCGTGGAAAATCATCCCTCCCCCAGTTTGCTGTTTTCACTGTGATGTATAGTTCATTCTCTGGATAGAGGTGGCTTTTGTTTGCCTTTTAAATTCACTGCATGAAACCTATTATTTGCATTTTAAGCTTAGGTTCAGGTGTCTGTAGGAGATCAAAGGCGTAATTCTTTGTACTAAGCTTAAGCATTCGAGCTCGGTCTAGAACACATTTCACAGTGTGTCAGAATGTCCTAGAGCCAAAAGCACAGCCATAGAACCATCTAAGAACTTGCAAAATCATCCCAAGTATGCAAAGCTACCAAGAGCCTTTGCCTCCCAGGAATCAAGCAATCAGTTTAGAAATTAAATATTACTCTTTCTGCAAGACCTTGCCCAGGTATATGACTTTCTTCAGGGATTCTTTTTTTTTTTTTTTTTTTTTTGCGGTACGCAGGCCTCTCACTGTTGTGGCCTCTCCCGTTGCGGAGCACAGGCTCCAGACGCGCAGGCTCAGCGGCCATGGCTCACGGGCCCAGCCGCTCCGCGGCATGTGGGATTCTCCCGGACCAGGGCACGAACCCGTGTCCCCTGCATCGGCAGGCGGACTCTCAACCACTGTGCCACCACGGAAGCCCTCTTCAGGGATTCTTAAAACTGTATTAGCCACGAGTTTCTAAGTAGCTCAATTCACTACCCATAATTATAAGTTTAATTACTACAAGATAATATCACAAAGCATTACAAGATTTGTCACATTCCATAAAACCAGTTCCAACCTGAGAAAATGGTAGGAAAATACTAAGATAATTCTTCTCAAAATTAGAGGGTAAGTTCTGGAACCCAGCTGACTTAAACTTGCATGGAGTGACCCCCCACTTTCTTCCTGGTCTCCTAGGGAGAGGGCATTCACAATGTGCTTTGCCGTCCCTTCGCTTGACCTGCGTGCTGGGTGCACCAGTACTAACCGGTCAGGCTGCCTGGATCAGTGGCACTCAACTCATTATAGTCCTCATGCAACAGTCAAACAGTCCTTGAAAAAGGACATTTCTCTGGCCTAAAGAAAAGGGTGAGTGACTGCCTCTCTATTTGCAACATGAGTGCACATAAAATAAAAGAAGTGCATGTTTCATTTTACCCAGTGGCTGATAAACATTTGGCATGTATTTCTATAAGCTGCATACATAAAGCCAGTTCAGAATGCTACAGAAACACAGCTCAGAGATCTATATCATACGAGACGGAATTTTCCAAAGATGGCTGCCACAATATTTCTCATCTCAAATGCTCATCTCACAGCGTCATGTTGATGCTCCTCCACTGAGTGGTGGGACATGCATCCTCTTCCCTGAACTGAGGAAGAGTCCTTTGTGATGGACTCAACCAACAGGTACGGGGCAGTGATGCTATAGGACTTCTGGGGCTAAGGTGGTAAACATGCCACACACATTCACTTTTCTCCCTTGAGAGTCTCCACCTTGGAACTCAGCCACCATGTTGTGAAGAAGCCAAGGCCACACCGAGGGGCCACTGCAGATGTTCCAGCCGCCAGTCAGATCCACCGGGCTGATGTCTCCAGAACATACCAGCTCCCAGAGGCCAAGTTATCCCAACCTTCAAGTCTTTCCAGATAAGGACCCAGATGCTGTGGAACTGGGGCAAGCCATTCCCTGTGCCTTGCTTGGATTCCTGACTCACAGGATCCTTGAGCAAAACATATTACTCATTTATGTCACTAACGTGTGGGATGGTTTATTTTTCACCAACTATTCGTTCAGATTTTGTCCAGATTTTTGTCCAGGGAGACAGAATTAAATGGCTCATATGACAGACTAAAAATATACTTCTTAACTACTTTTTATGATAAGGAATAACCTTCTAGACATTTATAAGGTATGTTTATTTACTTAGCCCCTGAATGGCCCAGCATGCTATTTCTATGCAGTTGGTCCCTCCTCTACTCCCCAGCACTACAATCAACGTATGTAACAAACAAGCTCATGCCATGAAATTTTAAATGTCATCCGCAGAGAGAGAAAGAGAGAGAGAGAGAAGGAAAGACAGAGAAAGAGAGAGAGAGAGATTTATTCTGTGAATATTCACGTCATTTTACGTAGCCTCTTTTGGCATTCACACTTGCAGTTTTGCAATACGGCCACTATGGCATTTTGGTATATCTCTTATACGTAGTAGACTTAGTAACTTGTGAAATCCTTTGTCTGTTAGTGGCTGTGCATGAACTGGCCCTATTATGGGGTCTGGCCTTGAATTCAGTCTGCCTGCCTTCGAGAATGTTTACTAAATGTACAACAAAGGGGCATGTGCATCCCACCTCCCTGTCTACCATAGTTCTCAAGACATCCTCAGATAGCTCTGTCCAATAATAACTATTGACCATTTCCAAGCATTTGCTGTATTTTGTGTTTCAACTCCGGAACTTGTTACACAGTATCTTCATTATATTAAAATCTCCTTCATGATCCTTGTAATCTGCACTTCTGTTAAATTTTCATATGTACCCGGTGCTTTACCCAATAGATTACATTTAAGACAAACAATGGATTAAGATTGCTTTATCACAGTGAAATCTAATGGTTATCTTTTAAGAAAAGAAGTTTAGCTTTGATTAAGACCTACACATCTAAGATTTATCACTGTAAGTAGATACTTAATGTCTCTGTTTGGAAGGTACAAATTAAGTTCTAATTAGTGGGGTCAGCACAGGGGAATCAAAGGTACTTCCTCCTCGTGGATGTCTCTGTCCCTACGCCGACTAATTACCTGAGCTCCTGCTGGTCCCAGGAGGTATCAGGAGCCAGCTTGACTTTAACTCTCTGAAATGATTTCTCCAAGTGCGGTGGGCACAAGAGACAGCAGAGTGACCTCGGTGGCTGGTAACCAGTGAGTTCCTACTGAGTGAGTACCCCAGGGTGGTTGCCAGAGATCTGCATTTGCCGAGACTGTGAAGTGATTCTTAGGCAAAATCTCCTTTGAGAAGCACCATTCTCCATCCCCTCAGGCATTTCCACTTTGACATGGTCAGGGTTCATCTGATACAGCTTCACCCAGTGACCTTTTTCTGTCCGTGGCTGTAAGGAGGATGAGAATGCCTAACCTGTAGCCCTGCCCTGGAAGGACTGACAGTAAGGCTTGCTCAGAGGACAACCGTGATACAGGGCAGCTTTTCAGTAATTAAAAAACTCTTAGTACTTCCCGAGTCCATACCCTTTTTTAAACGTCATTTCTAAATTAAACATTGCAAAAAATTTCTTGTCAAAAGAGATTTCAGTTGTCTCCATATACTGTTTCTTGTATAAATCACACACATTTACCAAGAACCCTGAGCTGCGACCCACCGACAAAGGTAATCTGTCCCTCCATCGTATAACACAGGTTTAATAAAACCCATACAATCGTCATCTGGTTTATACATGAAGACATTTATCACCACACGTTTGCACATTTTGATGTTTCTTAAGTACGGAATTCGCAACACTCTGCAACTTTTTCCAACCAATTTACAAATCGTTTTCATCCCTCATTTTATTATCCTACCCAGAGTCAGCTTGTTCTTTTGGCACCATCAATCCTACTGACTGGTAGGGTTTCGGAGTGCAGCGTTTTAATTTATGCAGACAGCTACCCAAAAGCATCCTCAATCACTTAGAGCATGAAACAGGGGCGGCATTAGATTCACTAGGAAATGCTGCTTTGTTATACATACATATCTAAGGACAGGGTCATTTATATACCAGAGAGCCAGGGTGGTGACAGACAGGACTAATGTATCAATGTCAGAAGTAAATGCAAGGCAAGGGATGGTCACAAAAGTCAGCCTCGGAAGGTACCTGGAACGCTATCATTTAATGCTTTTCTGGGTAAAAGGGATATGATATAAGCACTGAATTATCAATCATAAATGAAGGTCTATCAACTAGAATTTACTATCATATTAATACACGAAAATCGTCTCACCTCGGGTTCAGATCTAGGGGTTTATGTTGCTCACGGTCTCTTTCTAGATTTATCATTATACTCAAACTACAGTCCAGGTTTCTGAGATATAATAGTGTACAGTGATCGAGGATTACTGACATTTATAATAAATTATTTGTTATTAGTGTTATAAAAAGCTGCATAGTGACGCTCAGGGGCCATATCACCTGACACATGACACATACTGACCCCATTCAATATCTCTTATCTGACTGAAACGTTATTTAGATAATTGAATAAGATGCAGTTAAAACAACAAAGAGAAAGAAAACAAAAGCGAAAAGTGAAGCCACTAAAAATGTAGCAATTTTCTTAAATCCAAAGAGTCATTTTTGTTAAACTTAATTGCATTATTTTCCCTTTGTATTGGGGCAGGTCCTACTGGCAAATATGCAGACCCACCAGTCTATGCTATTCATGAGTGGCTAGTCTGACAAACAGGAAATCATGCGCCCTCAAAGCCTCTCTGATATTATGGCTCCAGGGAAAAGGAGGGCAAATGCCGCTTCCTGGAGGGGGAGGGGAGATCATGGGAAAGTGTCCAGATCAGATGAAAGAGTTGCCCGCTCCCGGCTGGCGGGAGTAGGATACAGAGCCAGCAAGGAAAGGCCAGTGCTTAGGCTCCAGAGACTCTGCCTGGTTTCCTCTCTGGCTGGACACTCTGGCAAGTGGTAGTTCCTCAGACAATTTCTAACAGTTAAACTTTAGAAAACCCCAGAGTAATGGGACTTTTTTTCATTGCTTCTTCTGATGCAGACTAGGAAAATGCCAGGCTCACCTAGATGAGTGTGTATTCCACGTGGACTGTGGAGAAGACAAAGGGACAGTGAATCCAGAGGGGGCTACACAGAGAACGCTGGCCTGGCTGGGACACGGAGGTTTCCCACGGGCACAGAGGAGGCCAGTGAAGGCTGCTGGGCCCATCCCACCACACTCCTGGGAGGGGAACCCATTCAGAAGAGGGGGTGCCTGGTCTGAACCTGGATGACAGGGCGCTGTGAGTCAGGCACGCAAAGGCCATCACACATGCCACTCAGTATGACCACCGGTAGGGTCTCTGCTGCCTGAGAGCAGACAGGGTGAGGACACTGCAGACACAGGCTGACGCCTCATTACCACCAAGGCGCACCAGTCACGTGGACAGACCTCAGCCCACCCGGCCCTCCTGCCATCGAAGGCACAGGCTAGGGTGTGGGCAGGGAAGGAGGGAGAGGCGAAAGAGAGCTCCCCTGCAGGGGTGAAGTGCAGCCAACCTGGGAGTGGGAAAATGCTTTAAATTGTGGATGGCGTCCGAGAAAATGACAGTACTTGATTCGATTGGATAGTATCAAAAAGAGACTAAGTTTTAAGCTTGGAGTGGCTAAAAACTTATTAAGCTGAGTTTACTGGATTGGACTGAATTTAGTTCTGTGGCTGAGAGAAAATGGCAGCTTGTCAAAGAAAATAGAAAGTAAAGTGAGTTTGCCCACCTTGATTGTTGCCTTCCAGTTCAAACTCACCGTGCGCGCGCACACACACACCCTCGCCCAATCACACGCATAAATATTTCAGTCTTACTGTTTGATTTCTACGTGTGGTGTAAATCAGAAAGCAGCGGAGCACCTGCCTGGGTGCCTCCAGAATAAACTGCGTTTGCCACAGCTTTCTAGGCTGGGGAGAGGAGGGGAGGTAGACCGCTGTCTCCAAAAGCAGCTGGTGGCAGCTCAGCTAACTTTGGAGCTTGTTTTTTCCACTTCGAATATTTTCCAATTTTAAAATATTAAATTGTGGGCAGAGGCCATTTTGAAATAAGACCTGTTCTGTTCTTCAAATATTCTGTCGATGAACAAAATACTCGGGGAGGAGAGGGAGGGGTGGGAATTCAGCACCAGCGTCCCTGCCTTGCCTCTGGGATCTCTCTAGAAACGTTCCCAGCTACGGTTCTTCCACTCACCTGTAGCTCTCAGAGTTCTTTTCCACCCTCAGACCCCCTTGGACTAATGTTCTGATTATACATATGTTGCGCTGGTTTCGATTTCCCTCCCTCCTCCAGAATCACAATGTCACAGCCAGTCCTTCGATTAAGGTTTCAACATGATGGCTCCAAAGCTGTATCTCTAGCTCTGATCAGTCATCTGAACCCCAGATCCCGGTGAGGGCCACAGAGGCCTCCCCTAAACCTGGCAAAGTAACTTCCCACCCCCTACTCCTTGGTCACCTTCAGCCAAAGTGCCCTAATTTATCTCTTCCAAATACTTACTAGCATCTCAAATTATCTCACTTATTTGTTCATATGTTTATTGTGTATCTATCTCCCCTTTCACCTCTCAGACTCACCAGGAGGGTGATGTGATACTTTAAGATAATTCTAAAATACTGTTTTAGGATCAAATAAAAGAAGCAAATGTTAACATAAGTTAACTGAAGGCCAGAACTCGTAAGCTTTGTTTTCCTGACCCTAGAATGGTATTTAGAAAGGTTCTAAATAAATATTTGGTTACTAACTCACCAACCCCATATACTGGAGAGTTCACTTGACATTTGTACTGGGGCACATTTCAGATATTACAGATTCAGTCCAAAGTGGAGCTCATGATGGTTCTCCATATTTTCATTCTGCCCAACCTTCAGTCAAGGTGACCATGATCTATCCAAGTGCTAAATCCACACCCCTGAACATCATCTTAGTTCCTATCTCTGTCTCCCCTCCACAGATCGACTGGTCAGTTTGTCCCTGTGACCTCCTACCTCTAGAACCCCCAAGCTACCACATCTCACGTAGATTTCTGGGATAGCCTTCTTTCTAGTTGGCCTCCAATTGGACACTCTTCCAAATAGTAGACATATTTACTTTTTGAAAGGCAAATATGATTAAGATACCTCTTTAAAGTCCCCCAGTGGTTTCTCATTTCTCCTAGAACACAGCTCAAAATCTTTGGAAGAGTCTACAAGGCCCTGAATGAGGGCACCCTCTCCCCGAGCAGCATCTCATGGCAACAACTGGGCCATTCTACCCCAGAATTTTATGCTCCAGTTTTTTATGAATAATTTTGCAAATCCCTCAGATATCTGTTATATTTTCTCGATGAGGTAGAACTCCATCCCAACACTTCTGACATTTCAAATTCTTAACAAGCTGCCAGTTTGAGGGCTGGGAATATGTACTCTTCTTACTGTTTCTTGACAGACCTGCCTTACCGTTACAAATAAATTGGTTTTCCATCTAGCATGAAGCATGAATTAGAAATGTGTCCGCTGGTTGAAACTATGCACCTTTTAAAGGGTTTCACACAAATTTTGGCCACAACACAGAAGTTTCTCATTTTCATTTATCCTGAATGATAAACTCTATCAACAAAAGGAAATGTGTATACTGAACTGTAATTTTTTCAGAAATGCAATTTCTTTCTGAGGTCACTTTAATCAGAAGAATAATTGTATCATTCACGAGCCATGTTCTATTAATTGGAAGAGTTGGTCAACTATTACACAAGACAGCATCACCTCTCAATAAAGAGAAAATGGTTTCCCTTTGCTGTTCTTTCAACCGCAATTATTACCCCTGAGTCAAGTGACTTACAACACAGCAGCAAAGTTAATCATTTAAGACTAGAAATCATCTTTGAAAAGTCAACCAGTGGAAACATGTCCGTAACAACAATAACAGCTGGAGAGTGTACTTTAGAGGAATTCAGAAGTGCCTCTGCATCAGGATTTGGATAAAGGTCATATTTTTAATTACTTTGGTACAAATTGCTACAGATCACTGGCTGTCTTTATTGGTACATGAAATTATCAGAGGTGGAACTTGGGGACCTGTTTAATAATAATAGGTCTCTGTGTAGTTCCTCAAACTTTACAAATATCTCATCATTAAGAAGCATAAGTTAGGGAAGAACTCACCAAGAAGCTGATGCGATATTCTAAGACAATCATAAAACTCTGTTTTATGATCAAATAAAAGATGCAAATGTCAAGAGCGAAGAGTTGCTTTTAAGATGGTCCATATCTCAATCCCTTGTGTTGTCTATGTCCTGACTGTAAAAAATCTCTGTGTGACAATTCATTCTTTTATACATGAATTCCTTTGTCTAGAAGATTCCAGGCCTGTTTCAGTGGACGTGGAAAAACAGATGACTGAGGACTAAAGGAGATTCAGGGGTGAGTCCCTGGAACCCCAGGGCATGCCTAGCACAGCAGCTACCCTGTAGCATATGTTTTTCCATGTTTGTTAAATTCAGTAGACACATGTAATGTATCTTCAGTGTCACCTACCTTGTGAGAGGCTCAATGAAATTTTATAAAGATTCCTTGAAGAGGCAGACTTGGATCCCGATGATGGAAATGGAACTATATAATTCTTTTTGACACATGAGACATACCTTAAATGCTGAGCGTTCTATGCTATATCAGTGAGGGTACATTTATACCTCAGTCCCCTTGAATAATAAGTGACATTTACTTAGAGTCACTGTGAGCAGAACACCTTAAGCAGAACCAACATTTATGTATCTTACAGATAACATGGAACTCAGAGTAGCTGAAACCACAATGCAACGATCTGTCCAACGATCGCAAGCCTGGGGAATGGAGAGACCAGCAGTCGTGGGAGGGGAAGGGGAACCGGGGCAGAGGTTGACATGGTTCACTTTGCTTAAGTTGTCATGAGAGTGAAACGTGGTGCTGGCAGTGCCTTCTGGGAGGTCAGTTTATTGTTGAGGTTACAGAACAAGGTCAAGTGTGGCTCAGACAGGGGCTCTGAGCTGGGTGTGAAGGATGGACAGGAGAGGACTCTTACTGGGGAAGGGCTGGGGTAGGAGCTGGTGTTGCTAGGGTGACTAGGAAGAACTCGGCACAAGAACAGGTGGGATGAAGCCATGTAGGGTGTGGCCTGAAAGAGGCCTGAGGTCAGACTCTAGCTCTGTCACTACTGGTTGTGTGACCTTGGCAAGTTCTGAATGGTCTTTCTAAGTCTCTGTTCCTCTTCTGGAAAGAAGGGATGATTCACGTACTGCTTACTCTCCACATTTACTTGGGTTCTAAGTATGGATAATGACAGATTAGACAGTGAGTTTGGTTAGTGGTCTGTTATCTAAATCCATTTAGTTACTGAATTCATATGGGAGAGTTCAGGTAGGGGAGGTGCCAATAATAACAACACTCTCTTAGAGCCCTTCTAACAATGACATGAGACAACGAATGTGAATGACAGTACCTGGGACACAGCAAGGTTCAAAAGTATTACTGCTGCTGCTAGGACTACCAGTTGCAGATTACTTAATTAGCAGGATAGTGGACAGAGGGCATTACCATTCGACGAAGAGGTCGTTAGCCTGATTCAAGTTGCAACTGTGGCTGAGCTCTTGTTCAGGGGCATCAGATTTATACCAGCGTCCCAACCGGAAGCCACCATGGCTGGAGTCTGGGGACGAACCAGATGGTCTAAGCGCAGGAGTGGAGCGTCTGAGATGGGAAATGAGAGGTTCCTGCAAAAGCTCAGGAGCGGTGAGGGCTGAGGATTATTATGGTGTTTATGGAACTTGAAAGGAGACGTGCTTCTAAAATAAACATTCCAAAGGAAAAACAATGGGGCTCAATAAAACTCGAAGGAATTTCTGTGAAGGTGAAAGACAAAGGGCTGATGATTTGCAAGGAAAAAGTGGTGAACTGGCCATCCAGATAAGTACAGGATGTTTTCCAAAAAAGGGTTTGGCTGGGAAAAGAAGAAAACGTATATCACATGTGGTCAAGGGGCCACACTTTGTCTGGTCTGTCTTCTCGCTCCAGCCCGGCCCTTCACTTTGGCCGAATTCTTCCTCATCTCCCAGTCCCAGATTGTCTGTTGGTGCCCCCGGCTCAGGCCTCAGGCCTCAGACCTGTCTTTGCTCTGCCTCACTCCCTTCCCAATCCCATCCATCCTTCACGCCTGCACAGACTGCTGCTTGCTGGTGATGACGAGTCTTGACCTGGTTCAAACATCTCGGAATATCCATCTGTTTGCCCCTCATTTCTGCTCAGAAACTAGATTTCAAACTATTGATTTTTTTTTTTTACCCTAAACCTGCTCCTCTCACAGCTCTCTCTGTCTCAATGAACAGACACTCCAACCTTCCAGTTACTTGTGTCAAGTTCCTTGGTGCCATCTTTGACTCTGTTCTTTATCTCACAGCAGGTATCTCCCCTGTATCTGGAAGCCGGCAGCTTCTCCTGGGCCCCAACATGGCCACCTCTGGTGGAAGCCGCTGCCATCTCTGATGTGGATTAGAGCAGCTGACTTTTGTGTCGTCATCTGAATTTCATCCATGGACTGTTCTCAACATGGTAACCTCTTAAGTCCTACGTAACTTCCTCGTTTAGAGCCCTTCAGTCATTTCTCATCTCGCTTAAAGAACAAGCCAAGAGTCTCACAAAGTCTGATAAGGCCCTCTGAACCTCGTGTCTGCTACCTCTGGTCGCCCATCCTCAGCAGATCTTCTCACCCACTCTACTCTGGCCGTATTGAATTCACTGCTGTTTGTTCAAACCCCTCACAGTCCTGCTACCTCAGGACATTTGCATTTGCTGTTCACTCTGCCTGGAAATTCCCTCTCCAAATATTTACATGGCTGCTCATCCTGTTCCTTTGGGTCTGTACTCAAATATCACCTCATACACACCTTCTGCAAGGATTCTATATAGTACAGGAACGCCCCTCTCCACCACTATATACCCTAGCCTCCATACCTGCTTTAGTTTTTCTCACAGCACCTGCCATCTCATTTACTGTATATGTACTTCTTTATTAATTTATTGTCCATTTTCACTACCAAAGTGTAAGTGGTATGAGGGCAGAGACATTGCATTGTTTATAGCTGTAACTTCAGCATCTAGAACAGTGTCTGACAGATAAGTAAGTATTGAATAAACATACACATTTCAAACAAGCTTTTAAAAGACATAAGTATTGCATTTCCATGTGAAAGCGTAATGAAAGAGCTGCGCAGAGGGAAACTGGAAAATGTTGGCCCCAAAAATCCTTCAGTAAGCCAAAAGAGTTGGAATAAAAAGCTTTAAAAAATGCAAATGGTAAAAATTCTGAGGAGTAATGTGTTGCTCTGCAATGAGATTTAACCTGACAGCACCTCTTTTGCTTATGATAACCCAGATGGTAGATCGCTATTTCACCCGTTAGCTAGCACGTACATCATCTGCCAATTCTAATTCATTCTAGAAGCTCCCATGGTGACTGTAATGGAGGCTGGGTTTTGTTGTTTGTGGGGAAGGGATGGGTGGTGGTTTTGTTTGTTTGCTTTGCCGTAAAACTACATGGGATGGACTGGCTGCTGGTGGACAGTAGCACACAGTGGTGACAAGGGCGGCTGCAAGAGTACTACCGCTCTTAGTCGCAGCAAGTTTCGCCTCCAGATGAGACAGAAACATTAGAGCTCATCTTCCTGTTCGGTTAACATATTTAAAAATTTATAATCTTTGTGAAGATGCAGGTGACTTTCATTACGATTTTAAGTAACACTATTCCATTGTATTTAGCTGAAGTTAAACCCTGTCTTCCTCTGTCTGTTCTTTCTCTGCCTCCTTCTTTCCTAGGAGACCCCGAGCTCCCAACGGCCGGCCCTGCGGTACGAGGGCAGGTGGTGGAGAAGAGAAGCGGCCCCTTAATAGAGGGTAGTTAACTGCAGCACAGAGCAGCACCCCACCTTGGGGCGGGGAAAGTTGGCTCCAAAAGATCTATCAGTCCCCTCGGAACTAATCTACCTCAAAATAAATTTAACAGTCAAGTAAAACCAGTGCTTGTAGCATCTGTGCCAACACAGCTCATCTACAGGAGCCTCTTCCCAACTTTCACCCCATCACTACTCTCAAACCTCTCCCAAACCAGTTTATGAATTCTAGTCCTGCTCCTGATAAGTCCCTCCCAGAAAGGAAACTTCTCCAGGGCATGTAAGTCAGGAGCTAGAGGATGGCTGGCTTGGCCTGGGTCCATTATCCACTGACCCAGCTATTTAAAGCAACCCCAGGAAGTCCAGCTGTGGAGGATCCACTAGCAGCTCCAAGAGATGTATACTTTCCAGAGAAAAAAATGATATGGCTCCTTCCCACAGTTTAACTGTCTCAGGCAGAAACCATCAGAGCAAAAGAAATAGAGGGTCTTACAGTTAAAGGAAAGAAGTGTAGAAGCAGCATTTAAGGGAAGAATGTTTGATTTGTTCCAATTGTCAACAGAGTGTAAAGTGGTTCCATTCAGGCTTTCTAACTGGCTAGGCTACTGCCTCAGTACAGCGTACCTATTCAAGAAACTGCGGCTTTATTTATGGTTATGACAACTTCCAAGAGCTGGTATCCTTCAAGATACAGCATAACACCACAGTCAGACTGGAAAAAAAAAGCCTGGAGTAGAATATCACATTGTGACTGGTCAGTGAATAAAATAAAGGCACTCAGGACAACCTACGTATGTCAAAACCTATATAGAGAAACTGGATTGTCTAGAAATTGGCAGATGGATCTTTTCCAAGCACTGAGAAAAATTTCAATTTGGGTTTTAAAACAAGTAAGTCAATTTAAAATAAAACTAACCAATAAAAGGGCTGATGAAAATTTCTTTAAGCTTATTGTATTAAAAACCAAAAAATGACTTCAAAACCCATAAACTCAAAAGAGGGTTTAGTTAAATAACAATGAAACATTCTAATTCATTTTCTAAACAATGAGAACATTTAAAAAGAAACATTTATTATTTTCATAAGAACTTCACATTTCTAAGTCTGAGCTCTGTCTATCTTTTCTGCTGAAAAGGCTAAAAAGGTTCCCTCTCTGTGTGGACAGAACAGATGCTTGAGGCTGATATGCAAGGAGGAATCAAATGTGTCCACCACACAAGCTTAGTATATGTAGATCTCCAAAAGGAAAGTTTTTCCTCTTGATTTTCTTGTGTCGTCATGACTGTTTGGTATCGAGACATTTCCATAGGGACAGCCTGAGATATCTGACATCCTCCACCGCCCACAAATCCGATTGCCTTCTGATATTCCTTAATGTTTCTTAACACTATCATCAACATTCAGCGAGACTCCCAGTTGAACACTGAGACTCATCTGTAACTCCTTTCTCTTTCTCTCAACTTCCAATAGGTTACCCAACTCTGTCCATTCAACACCGAAAGGTGTCCTGGAATTTGGCCTCACTAACTCTTTAGACCAAGGTGGACATTTTGACCTATAGCAGTGGTGTTTAAACTTAACGACAACAGCAATAGCAAAACTTCTGGTAGAATCCTTTCTCCAAACTAAGTCTTATATAAACGTCCATTACATGAAACCGTAAAATGAAGAGGCTGCTTCAGCCTCCCCTTCACCCTTCTGGTAGTCCCGGGGCAACATCACCACTGGTTACGGGAAGGGTCTCTTAACACGTCTTCCCGGCCCGGCTTCTGCCCACTCTGGTCCACTGGCATCAGATTCAGTTTCCTGCCTCACGGGTCAACCTCGGTGGGCAGGGATGGGGCAGCAGGTGAGGCAGAGAAAATCCAACTGCCTGGGTTTGATCCCAGATGGGCAGCTTACCAGCCCTACAGCCTTAGGCACTCTTGTGACCTCTTTTAATCTGCTTCTTCACCTGTAAAATGGAGAATAAACAATAATACCTCTTCTGAGATACTCTCAAACAGACCCTCCATAGGATCTTTGATTCCTTCAACACTCCCAGGGAACATTTTTTTCTTTTCCAGGAACAACAGATCGTGTCTACTGTTATTGATTTTAAGTAAGGTACTGAGAAGACCCGTGCGTCATTGTGACAAAGAAGGACTAATGCGGAGTTAGTAATCTTCCTTTGAAAGAGTCTGACTTTCCCAGAAATTTTGTTTGCTTTATATTTTGAGATTTTATTAAAGAGAAGGAAAAAAAAAACATATGCCCCTCACTGTTCTGAATAATCCAAGAGTATCTGACCGGATGCTAGCACGGGTCCAGAATCTGCCTGGAAGAGGAGCTAGAATGTTCTTCCCCGTCCCACCCGACACACTTGGAGATGGCCCAAGGACTTTGCTGGGAGAGGCTCAGCGGCAGAAAACTGGCTCTCTTTACACCACCAGTCCCACCCCCTGCCACCCCGTGGACTGAGCCAGCCCTGGGACACTGGCCCATTCATGTCATTGAAGGCTCACAAATTCCGTAAGAAAGCAGGGTACATGGGTAACATCCAGGATCTACTCAGTGCTACATTTTATGGGGAGAAAGAAGACAATGAATGAGCCCCTTTGGCCAGTGTCTGTCCTGTGTTCTGAAATGTCTGTCTTCTTAGGATCAACATCACCAAGGAATGTCTGGCTGCAGAGAAACGGCAGCCACGAGTCCTCAGGGGGCCGCTGGGAGGCTTGTGGGAGATTTTGGCTTGAGCTTTTCTAAGCCCAACTCAACCTACCACAGAGAAAAGCATCAGGAAAGGTTAGCTATACAAAATACCACTGTCATCATTACCTCTGACTTGACCCCCGCAGCTACAGGATAAACTCTGCCATTCTTAGCCTGGGCCAGCAGCCCCTTCACAGCACCCAGCTTTCTGCTCTACTTGGTCTCTGCTCACTCCCTGACCCTGAGGCTGCACTCTGGCCTCACCGTCTTCCCCGCTGTCTCCCGGCCAGGGCAGGGGTATGTCTGCACGTCCTGCAGGCTTTGTGTGGTCATCTCATCCCCTCTGTTCTCCTCTTCCCTTCTATCTCCCACGGGGTGCCCCTCCTGTGAGGTTTTCTCCACTGAAAATCAACTCGAGTTGATTTTCTTCTCTACCAGAACACCCCACTGTCATTAGGTGGTTTCCTAAGGGCAGCCAACTAGGAGTTCCTTGTGCTCAAGGGCTGGTCTTCTTCATCCCAGTATCCCTAATACCTTGCCTGGTCCTAGGCATATAATAGACAATCGATAAGTTATGTGTTGACTAAATCAATGATTGAATGAGTAGAACGTTTTACACTTTATTTTAGACAACAGAAAGAGAAGAGACAACGACACAAAAACGTTAACAGTTAGTTAAATCCAGGATGTGGATTGTGGGTAATTCTTGTTATAATATTTAAACTTTTCTTAATTTCCCAAATTTCATATTACATCAATACTTAGAGGAAACAAAAGAAGGAATAAGGAAAAACCGTGACAGTTTATATAGCAATGCAGACAATCAAGTTCTGTTAAGTATTAGCCTTTCTTAATAAAGGTTATGGGCACTTACCATTTCCTGTATGAATGTACAAGTTAGTGTAATACAAATTGCTTGTAGAATTTTTTGAATTTGATTTATGTTTTCTTAATTTATTCTGACCTAATTCATTAGCCTAAGTTTTTCATGCATCTCAGTTATAAGTCCTGTTCATTCAGCGAGGAATAAATCTTTGGTATTCTACATGCGGACGCTTATTAAAATGCGTCAACAAGATCCTATCTTTCAACCAAGACCTTTAGCCCAGAAATAATACCCTCTGTTTTAAAGAAATTAGATTTGTCATTTAAACAAAAAAAGGCATCAGTCCAACTGGCGACTTCAATTTCATCGTCAAAAACCAGAGTCCCATGAAACTGGGTATAAATCTCATCTGAGGATTGAGAAAGAGAAAGAAAGAAAAGCTCTTACATGCATTTAAATACAATGTAAAATTGCTCGCTTACTAAAAATATGAACAACGATGAACAAAGTGTATGCATGAGTACTAGAAAAGATGATCTACAGATACCGTAAATTAGCCATTTCACATTTCCACATCAGGGCATGTTATAATGTTGGTAGCCACGATGACCAGAAAAACGTCAACCACATGGACACAGTGGCCTCTAAGAAATTTAGCTCCGTGAATTCTTGTCTGCTTATGCAGTCAGGCTCGGACAAGTCCAGGAGGGCCTACGGTAATGAGGGCTGTGATGGTTTCTTCTGTAGTGGCCCGTGATGTAAGGATAACACACATTCTTCTTACAACTGCTTGGCACACAGAAGACGGGTGATAGGTAGGAATTAATTAGTTGACAGTCCCATGACTCTGTAACCAGGGCTCAGTAGGCCGAAGCAGGAAGATTTTGAGAAGGCTGTGAAGTGCCTGTGGCCACCATTAGCGGGTCAGGTGGCCACATCACCCACATTCTCCAGCCCTGCTCGCCCTGACTGGTGTCTGGGGCCTTAGCCCCAGCCTCACGGCAGCCCCTCTGTTGACGGCCCGCGTAGTTAGTTATGCGCCTGTTTCCCTCTCCACCTGCCCGGCACACGTGCGGCAGCTCACCCAGTGCCTCCCCTGCAGCGTAATCAATGTCAGCGTTTGGAGCACCGCTTTCGAAAAATGACTATTCCTTGGGTTTCCCTATGAAACCTGTATGCATGTTGGGGTTGTATGTGCCCAGTTTTCACTGTAATCGAAGCAAAATTTACTGACTTCTCCACGATCAATGTATGCAACCCCTCTTACGACAGAAAAATAGGTTCATTTACTTTTCCTTAAAAGTGATCTTTCGGGCTTCCTGGGTGGCGCAGTGGTTGAGAATCTATCTGCCAGTGCAGGGGACACGGGTTTGATCCCTGGCCCGGGAAGATCCCACATGCAGCGGAGCAACTAAGCCCGTGCGCCACAACTACTGAGCCTGTGCTCTAGAGCCCGCGAGACACAACTACTGAGCCCGCGTGCCGCAACTACTGAAGCCTGCGCGCCTAGAGCCCGTGCTCCGCAATGAGAGAAGCCACTGCAATGAGACGCCCGCACACCGCAACGAAGAGTAGCCCCCGCTTGCTGCAACTAGAGAAAGCCCATGTGCAGCAACGAAGACCCAACGCAGCCAAAAATAAATTAAAAAAAAAAAAAAGTGGTCTTTCTGCTTCAACCGCGGGGGCGTCTTAGGTCCCAGAAAGAAGTAAAGGGCGGACAGTGTGTCTGTTTGCTGGAGAATCAGTAACAACAGCTAACTGAGAGCTTGTTACTGGTTCCACACACTGTCTTAGGAGCTTCCGTGAATTAATCCGTATGATCTTTATAGCCTGTGATTAGTGCTACTGTTAGTCTCATTTTACAACCTAAGTCACTTGCGGTGGTGGGGTGGGACTCAGACCAGGCGGTCAGCCCCAGAGCCCAGGCTCACACCCCTGAACCCGCCTCCCTGCCCGGAGCTGCCCTTGACAAATGCAAGGCTTTCGGCCTCCAGTAGTATTTTGCTCTCCATCTGTCATTCTGTTCATCCAGGGTCTTGTGAACATGAACTAGAGGTGACTGAGGCCCACGTGGGAGAGGCATATCTGTCTGTGGCTGTACACCTTTCTCTGTGTTTTAAAGCCCTGGGTGTTGGGAAACCTAGAACAGAAGTTAAGCTTCAAGGAAGTGATTCTTCCAGGAGCTACACTCCACGTACTTCCACACGGGGTGGGCTGTGGAGTCCTCTCCATGGGTCACTTTGCCCACGGACTTGTCCCGGTTCTGTTCAAGCCAGTTCTTAAAGCAGAGGTGGGCAGGGGGTAGAAAAATGAAGGGAGGTGGCTAGTTTCCTGTGGCTGCTCTAATAGAGAACCACAAACTGGGGGGCTGACAACAATAGAAGCGCATTCTCTCACAGTTCTAGGGGCCAGAAATCCCAAAGCCAGGGGCTGGCAGAGCTGCTTCCTTCTCTACAGTCTGAGCTAACCTGTCCCACACCTCTCTCCAAGCTTCTGGAGGTCACCAGCAATCCTTGGCATGTAGCTGCGTCACTCCAATCTCTGCTCCTGTCTTCACCTGGCATTCTCCTCTGTGTCTCTTCTGCTAAGGATGTCAGTTAGGTTGGATTTGGACCCACCCTGATCCAGTATGACCTCATCTTAATTTGATTATATCTGCAAAGACTCTGTTTCCAAATAAGGTCACATTTGCAGGTATTTGGGAGACCTAATTCAACTCACAACAGGAGATGACTTTTTTTTTCTAAGGCACTTAGGAATAATGCATTTTGGCTCCTGAGGACACTACTCTAAAACGGAATTCTGTGTGTAAGGAGGTAGGCTAGGGGTCCTCTGTGTGTGAAGGAGAAACTGCATCCCCTGTGCTTTGCTTCAGTACTTCGTTTCTGACACCAGATGTGTGGGTGCTTTTCCCACCAGAAACAATTCTCCAGTCCTCTGCTGATACCAGCTCTGCGTCCTACAATTCAATTCAATTCTGACACCATCTACCTGTGCACCCTCCACAGGCTCAGGGCTCAGTCCCACAGATCGCCCCCCTCCATTTAGGTGTCAATAGTAAGTCCAGGTTGTCACCCGTGCTTCTGACCAACTGGTTATAAGTTGGAAGTTCCCAGGACCTCCTCCTTGGGATCAATAATTTGCTAGGTTGGCTCACAGAACTCAGGAGCACAGTCTACTAAGGTTGTACACCTCAGGAACAGGCAGACGGGAGAGATGCATAGGGTGAGGTATGCAGGAAAGGGACTTGGAGCTTCCTGCCTCCTCTGGGCACATCACCCTCCCAGCACCTCCACACGTTCGGCAACCTGGAAGCTCTCTGAATCCTGTACTTTAGGGATTTTTACGGAGGCTTCATTATGTAGGCACGGCCTTTGGTGATTAACTCAACCTCTAGCCCCTCTCTCATCCCTGGGCTGAAAATTCCAACCCTCTAATCACACGGCTTGTTTCCCTGGCAACCAGCATCCATACAGCTCTCTAGGGGCTTTCCAAAACTCATCTCATTAACATAAATCAGGTGTGGTTGAAAGGGCTTGTTATGAACAACAAAGGACACTCCTTCACCTTTATCCCAACTCGCGAAACAACAGGATTTTATGAGCTGTGTGCCAGGAAGCAGACGCGCAGGCTCAAGGGCCATGGCTCACGGGCCCAGCCGCTCCGTGGCATGTGGGATCTTCCCGGACCGGGGCACGAACCCGTGTCCCCTGCATCGGCAGGCGGACTCTCAACCACTGTGCCACCGGGGAAGCCCCAAATACTTATTTCTTATTACAAAGCACAATATCATACACTGTGCCTGTTTGCAGAAGGGGAAGCCGCATGCAAGGGCTTGTGCTTTGCTCTCAGAAACATAATAAGCAAGACAACCTGCCTGCCTTTCAATAAATCTCTAAGAATCAGCAACAGTGCACTCCTTTTTTAAGTATTAGTAGCGAGGCTGGCGTTACCAGTCTAAACGACAGATGTCTCCCAATAGCGTCACTTCCTGGGGAGCAGAGGCTACAGTTCTTTGCACCGAAATGACAGCGGCTCAGACCCCACTCCAGCAGCCTGCAGTAGCATTTTCAAGACCACACATCCGTGTCCTGGCGCTTCCTGATTCCGTTACCATTCATGCTGTAAGTCAGCATGTTCAATATTTTAATGCTTCACATATCAATAAATTGAGTGGATTATATACGGATTTAACCTTTTCAATATTCCAAGTATGGCTGACTGGCTACTCTAGTTCCTCCCTTGCTTGTAATTTAAGTAACCTGGATAGAAATGAGCTGGCCCACCGACAAAGAAGAACAGCGGAAAGAGCAAAGTCATAAAGCCAGCACGGTCTCTCAGAGACTATACTAAGGGATTATACTTTTGATATTTCACAATTTTTTTCTTTCCAGAGCAAGCAACCATAGATTGAAAAGAGAAGAGACAAAAGGTAACACTGACGACAATACACAATGCTGCTGTTTTCCTCAGTTAATGTTATTAGTCAGTCCCTCAGGGGTCTTGGTCTCTGTTTGCTATCAACTTCGAACATTTTATTCTAGAAACATTTTTGTCTCAGTCACATTTAGTAGAAACTTTAATATAAATTCCTGTTACTCCACAGTGTAACCCATGGTTTTCAAAATTATGATGAAATCTCATGAGCTCTTAAGAAATCCCCTCTTGCTTGGCTCTGTCCCCCCACAGTTCCTTTGTCTGAGCGGCCATGAATGTGTTAGGCTAAGCTGAGTGCAACTTTCTTGATGACTCTTCAATACAAATCGACTATGGTAACAGATTACTCAACCTACCAGGTTATATGAATAACAACTGACACTTCTAACATCTAGACAGCACAGTCCGATTTCCGACAGAAGATGAGGAGAGGCAGATAATGATTTATATACCACGTGTATAAATTGTATTATGATTCTGAGGAAAAAAACCCTCAACACCATTAATTAACCGTATGTCCATTTTTAAAATGCTAATGCCAGATGATAAACAACTTTTCATACCCACGTAAATGTCTAAACAAAATTGTAAATAACGTATTGATTTGTTTCTTAGTAATTAGTTTCAACGAGCTTTTCAGTTAACTTTGCTATGGAATGCTGATGTTAATCTTTAAGATATCACAGCACGTTAACAACTTAAAGGAAAAAATGCTAAAGTTAAAGTAAGGGCTTTCCTGTACTAACCTATGAGTAATTCATTTCACAAGAACTCTTGAGTTACTGGTCCATTCAGGAATCATCCAAAATTAAAATTATTATAAAATCTTTTCAATGAATTTTTTACCCATCAGGCATAAAATTATAATGTCAATGGAATGTGCCTTGCTTAAAAGGATCTAGATTACCGCTGATTAGATCTTTCATGACTACAAATGAATGGATTGATGAACCACACACAGAACGCTACCATATAACTTCACTCATTACTCACTCATTTGAAATATAGCTCTGGAGTGCTATCCACTTGGCCTGGCTTTCTGGGCACCGGTGATACAAGAGTGAATAAAATCAAGACAGTCTCTGCCCTCATGGCGCTTTCATTCAAGAGGGCAAGACGAAAAACATGATGAAGACGCTGCGAAGCTATCAAGGAAGTAGACAAAGTAAACGTAAGTCATTTGGTGGTGCGTGCTGTGGAGTGAGGGTATCCGAAGTCCTCGGAGGAGAGACCATGTGAGAGGGTCGTTCCGTGCAGAGTGTGAGTCATACGGAAGTTGGGAAACAACTCCAGACAGAAGGAGCAGGGTCGCAAAGACCCTGAGGGGCAGGTGTACTTGCTGATTAGAGAAGTGGCATGGCTGCCGTGGAGGAGACTGGCGTGAGGAGGTGAGTGACTTAGCAGGGGCCAGATCATATAGGCCTTACGGCTGCTCTAACTGCTTGGGCTGAGAAGCCAGTAGAGGGGTCTGAGCACAGGGGGGATGTAAAATCCAACTTAAAGTTTAAGCTGATCACTCTGCCATTTATTTGGAAACTGGTCTGCATGGACACAGGGAGATCAGCTGGAAGGCCGCTGGAATAATCTAGGCAAGACTCAATGGTGGCTTGGACCAGGATGGCAGCAGTGGTCAGATTCTGTAAAGTTATTTTGAAGGAACAGTCTGCAGGATTTGCTGATGGGTAGCATGTGTGGTATGAGAGAAATGGAGGCATCAAAATGACTTGGAGGTGACGCTTTTGACCTGGGCACCGGGGTGTTCAATTACCACGAAGCCTGAGGCAGAAGAAGGATCAAGTTTTCATGTTTGAAAGTATGAAGTAGAGATGCCATTAGGAATGCATGGGAAAGTCAGGGAGGCAGCTGGAGGGTTAATTTTGGAGTTGAAAGGAAAAGGTGGGCCTAGAGGTATAAATATTGACATTGTCAGCATAGGTGGGTATTTAAATCAATGACGAGTAAATGAGACTACCTAGAGAGGGAGTGTAAAAAAGAGAAAAGGTACGGGGAGAAGGGGTCTGGGGATGAGCCCTGGGGGCCACGACCTTTAGACTGAGGTTTTAGAGATGGAGAGGAACAACAGTGTCACACAATATCATAATGTACCGTAGGTATGATCTGAAGAGTTTAGCAGTCAGTGTAGTGGACCGGCCATCAAAGTGTGGCTTTGTCATATTGCTTTTTTAAATCAATAATCTCAAAAAATATAAATAGATTACATTATCAATTTTATATTACTATACTCATGAATTATTATTACTGCTATTGTAGTTCCTGTTAAGTTAATTTCAGTTGCTGGCTATTCAAGTGTTTAATCCAAGAATTATCATGTTTCATTAGTTCTAAGATGCACATTTCTTTCACATTTTAACATCTCTGAAATCAGAATGTGTCATCAATTGATGGCATCATACAATTACAACTGGTGGCGTATTTTTCCTTCCTAGAGGCACACATCAAAGATACCTCATATAATCCGTGGCATCTTAGATTTGATTAAATAATATATTTAACGTCAAGGCTACTTTCAGCTGCCCCCAGTTGATGTAAAAGTAGAAGAGGTGGCTTCCTACACTGCTTCTATCTGGTCCGAGTGTCTACTGGGATGATGAAGAGCCCAGGAAAGGAAGGAGGTGGTGACAGCCAGTGACTTGTGGGTCACCTGTCAGTCACCTTATCTTGCCCGGGTTTGCTATCGAGTAGCTCTGGGTGGCACGCACCTCCAGTGACTTTGGCTCCTAGGAGGAAGGCGTATATAGTCTTAAACTTTCACAGAGGTGTGTTCTGGCTTCATCCTCCAGGCAGGTCTTTTACTGGATTCAGACACTCCTCAAGAGCAGAAGCCGTGTCCCAGCTGCCTTTTAATCCCCAGAGTTTAGCACAACTGACTGAACAGAGTTGGTGCTCAATACATTTTTTTAAAGAACATTTAAACATTAACTCCCCCACTATCGGGGTATAAAAGATTTGTGGCCCACAATCTCAGAGGACATGCCTGATGGACTTCCTCCCCCGGCTGTGATGGTTGAAGGTTACCCTCTGACTGTGCTCACAGGAGGCCTTATCTGAGTGTTGAGGACCAGATCCTGGCATGGTCTCCATGGAAACAGAGAGGAGTGCTTAGATCCTTGCACAGACACAACAAATGCATACTTTAGGATAATAACAGAATGCAGCATTTATAGATAGGAAAATAACCCATATTATGAAACATGCAATTTAATAGGTCTCTCTGATGAAAAGGCACAGACAACCGAGAGGCTGTAATTTACTCCTGGTGGTGGAGGTATCTGAGGTTCACAGGCAGTAAAAATGAGCAGAAAGAATTAATCTTCCTCATGTGCTTGTCGAGCCATTGTATGCTGGCTTGCTGCTTAGTATGCCATTTTGTCGTTTTCCTCTCTTATTATGTTTTCCAACTTATACATCCTAACCTACTATTCTACTTAATTCTCCCCTTGCATCGTGACCTGTATTCTACATTCCTTACAAGAATGTCGTCAAGGAATCACAAAGGACTTTTAAAAATAAAGACATAAAATGTTTTACAGTTCCTACAGAAGCCTTTTTGTGAAGACTGTGCTTTACATGTATTGAAAACACCTAGGAGAGTAGCCGTAAAAGTAAATTTGAATAACAGTGGTGAGAGTGGACAACCTTGTCTTGTTCCTGATCTTAGAGGAAATGCTTTCAGTTTTTCACCATTGAGGACGATGTTGGCTGTGGGTTTGTCATATATGGCCTTTATTATGTTGAGGTAACTTCCCTCTATGCCTACTTTCTGGAGGGTTTTTATCATAAATGGGTGTTGAATTTTGCATCTATTGAGATGATCATATGGTTTTTCTCCCTCAATTTGTTAACATGGTTTATCACATTGATTGATATACCCTAAGAAAACAATAATTCAAAAACAGTCATGTACCACAATGTTCACTGCAGCTCTGTTTACAATAGCCAGGACACGGAAGCAACCTAAGTGTCCTTCGACAGATGAATGGATAAAGAAGATATGGTACATATACACAGTGGAATATTACTCAGCCATAAAAAGAAATGAAATTGAGTTATTTGTAGCGAGGTGGAAGGACCTAGAGACTGTCATACGGAGTGAAGTAAGTCAGAAAGAGAAAAATAAATGCTGTACGCTAACACATATATATGGAATCTAAAAAAAAAAAAAAAAAAAAAAGGTCATAAAGGACCTAGGGGCAAGATGGGAAGCGAATAAAGACACAGACCTACTAGAGAATGGACTTGAGGACACGGGGAGGGAGAAGGGTAAGCTGGGACGAAGTGAGAGAGTGGCATGGACATATATACACTACCAAATGTAAAATAGATAGCTAGTGGGAAGCAGCCACATAGCACAGGGAGATCAGCTTGGTGCTTTGTGACCACCTAGAGGGGTGGGATAAGGAGGGTGGGAGGGAGATGAAAGAAGGAGGAGATGTGGGGATATGTGTATATGTATAGCTGATTCACTTTGTTATAAAGCAGAAACTAACACACAATTATAAAGCAATTATACTCCAATAAAGATGTTAAAAAAATAAATTTGAAAATACGTTTGAAATGTAGATAGTGTTTGCAGTGGTCATGTGATGTTGCTTTAGGGCACAACGACCTTTAGCAAGAGCTCTGCTTAAGTCTTGAATTATCCTCTCCTCATCGTTTCTTGAATTATGTGACCTAGGAGAAATACTCTGAGACCTAAATGGGTAGTACTCGACAGCAACTACAATTCCAAAACAAATTCATTTTCTCTCTTGGGCTACAGAACTTTCTGAGACTGTAGAGTCTGGGTACGGTCTGTTGCCACTAGCAGCTACAAGGTGTGAAGAAGAGTCATTGCCCAGTTTTGTACTTAGTTACCCAACAAAAGAAAGGCTATTGGAGTAGTATCTAATAGTATCTGTCAAAGCCACATTAATACATAATATTAGAGTAATATCTATGGGTATCTATTGGAGTGGTATTGATAGGTACTATTAGAGTGGTATCTACCAGTATCTACTAGAGTAGTATTAATAGATACTATTAGAGTATTAGCTACTAGTATCTGTTACAGCAATATTAATAGATACTATTAGAGTAGTATCTAGTAGTACTAATAGGTACTATTAGAGTAATACCTACTAGAATCCATTGGGGTAGTATCAATAGGCACCACTGGAGTATCTAAAGGTATTTCTCAAACAAGGATTTTTAAATTTTCTTTTAAATCAGGGACCATTGCGTCATAGGTTTGTATAACCTGGAGCTCAACAGATCAATATCTGAAGATACAGAAAGCTCCTGTGTAGCAATTCCTAAGACTGGCCATTTCCAAGAGCAGCTGATATGCCTTACAGCAGAGGTCAGCAAGCTGGCCCAAGAGCTAAGGATGCTTTTTATTTTTTAAAATGTTTGGGAAAAAAATTAAAAGAACACTATTTCATGACAAGTAAAAATGATATGAAATTCAGATTTCAGTGTCCTTCCAAGTGTTTCCGGAGCCAGTGACAGACACTGATTTAGTATCATCTAGGGCTGCTATCCCACTGTGACAGCACAGTTGAGAAGCTGAGTCAGAGACCATATGTCCCACAAAGCCTAAAATATTTACTATTTGGCTCCTTACAGCAAAAGTTTGCCAGTCCCGGCCCTAGAGAGGCAGGCCCAGAAAGAACTGACCTGTTCTGAGAGCTTAGTTACCTAGTTTCACTTAGGGTGTTGCTGTAAGATTTGGTGACGGAATTCTGAAGGACGGAATGGGACACAAGCAGGAAAGAACATTCCAGGAAAAATACTGGCTCTGTCAGACTACGGATAAGAAAGAAAAGCTCCTTGGTGGTGTAATTAGTATTTTAAGTAGCTTTGTCTGAAATTATGCTAAAGTAATCTCTAGTCCTTTATCATGTTCAAGCAGAGTGCACAAAGCCGCTCAGCTCACTATAATTGCAAACTTCCCTTAATGAATATATGTTTGCTTTGGCTCCTGTGCTCTATATTGCATCAATTCTTGCAACTCTGCAAGTCATAAAACACCCCAGATTCCTTTCATTAAGGTATTTTCACCTGGATAAAAAGATGTAAACCAATTAGAACAATTTCATGTGAGTTATTCAGGAAACAAGGGTAACACAACTGGATTGTGTGTCTTCTGATCTGGAAAAGTGGGCTGATATAGAAGAGAAAAAAATAATTCTCTCCAACAAAAACTTAGCCTTGGAGAAGTGTTTGGTGGGGAGGATAAGGCAGGGGAAGGAGTGTTGAGAAAGACGTGGTTATTCACAAAATCGCCTGGTGTCTAATGATACGCCCGCCTGACACCACGAAGAACAGGCATACGGAAAGTGATGTGCTAGAACTGAGTCTCAGGTTCTCGACTTCATAGCTGCCTGAGTCAAGCAAATCACTGCCTGTCTCCTCACCTTGGTTTCCTTAGCTGTAAAGTGGTAGCATAAAGCCAGCATTCCCACAATTTCAAATGAGACAGTGTAGGCAAGAGGGCTTTCTAAACTGTTAAGTGGAAACTTCTATTACTGATACCAAAAGAGTGCACCGAAAACATCTACTGAAATTTGAACATGATGTTAAGTCTCTTAAAGTTGAAATTTAAAGAATTCTAAATGGTGACCATCAACCTCAGGAAACTGAAAGGAGAAAGTGAAATGTTATTACGAATCTTGGGCTTAACTAACATTCGGGTACTTGGATTGAATTCCATGAACTGTTTCTAAAAGAAAATGAAAACTTTTCCATTGTAGTGAAGGAAACTGGGCAAAAAAATTTTTTTAAAGAAATGCTCTCAGGGGTCTTGGCTACTTATGGATAATACTCAAAAGTGCTGGTTTTAAAACTCTCAAGATACCTTATCCTTATCATGAAATTCAAATTATTTGCTTTACAAGGCAAAAAGTGGAAAAGCTCTATTTTTAATGGGATTATGTACTTTTGCTTTTAAAATTCTCCTTAAAGTCAAGAGCCAAGAAATGAAAGATGCTGATTTAGAGTCTAAAACACTATTTATCGGGGATATTACGATTAAATGCAATGCTAACTTGTATTTTTCTTAGTGAACTACATGCTCACAAGAAAGTTAAGAAATGTAAACAATCAATTTCTGAGTAGAACACAGGCTATCATGGTGCTCAAGGTCAACCGGAGAGAAGTCCGGTTGTAATTCTGGCTTCACCACTACTAGCTGTGTGAGTCAGTAGACTTCTTAATTTCTGAGGCTCAGTTTTTTCACGTCTAAAGTGGGGACAACTATAACAATGGTACTAACAAGACAAAGTTATTAGGAATGGTAGTAGGTCCTAGCTTCTGAATCCAGACCTCATACGGCATTTACACAGGGGAACAAACCCTTTAAAACGCCATTTTCATTTTGGCGCCTAATTTTATTTAAAAAAAGAATTTCAGACTTGGAAAGAAATGCACAAAGGAAAACACATCCCTTTCATGATACACTGCTTATCGGTGACCCTGAATAGAAGTTTTTACATGTGAATCAGTGAGGTATTTAAGGGAAGAAAGGTCACACACACACACACACACACCCCCGCCATAACATAAGTCTATTATATATGCAGACATGGCCCCAGATGTCAGCGTCTTGTGCCACAGTGACACCTAGCAAGCAGCTATCCTTCATTAACGTCTAGCTTGAATCAGGACCAAGACTTAAGGAGCATCAGCCCGTGGTGGGTTTGGGCCGGGTGGGTGTGATTCTAAGTAGCTGCTGCAGCTTCAAGGCCTAAAGGACAAGTACAGTGAGTTGCAATGTTCTGTGTTTTCAAGGCAAGTACATTCTACTGAGGCTTGTCTCCTGGGGCTGTTAAAGATGCCTACAAGACTGGCCTGGAGGAAAACCCTGCAGCTTCTTCAGGAGGGCTGAGCTGAGCTGAATACACCGGGTCAGCTGTGGTTCTGACCCCTCGAGTGGCCCTTAGGGGGAGTCCTGTTCTCAGGCTACAGTCAGAACGTTCCAGTTCCATCGCCCTCCCCTCCCTAGTGGCCTCTGAAGTGTTTCCCACTTGGGTTCTTCCTTGGCAAGCTGGAGTTCAAGTCTAACCTAGAGAACTCTGGACAATATAAAAGCACCAAAAAAAAAAAAAAAAAAGTGGGGAAATAAGTTTTAATAATAGATGCCCTTAGTTTAGGTTCATACCTTTTTTAGAAATAGAAAAAAATGTTTTTCAATGTTTTCTATTGAGAACCAGCTTATTGTTAAGAGGAATGATGCCCGTATAGTTGGCCTTGTTGCTGGGGACAGCATAGGAATACAACTTGTTGTTCTAAATAACTTTTCTGATCAAGAGATGGAAATGCAGTGACATGTCGTAAAGGATGTCAAAGAACCCCTCCTCTCTCACTTTAACTAGAGCACTCAGTATTTGTGATGAATTAGGCTGGATCACTAAACTACAGGAAATAAATCTGCTGAACAGTTCCATTTTCCGATTGCTAGCTAGGTTAACATGCTTTAATAAACAAATAAATATCTCCATATGGACTATTATCCAAAACAACTGTAAATCGTCGCTGCGCTGGGCAGTGGGTAGCTGTGACGTCCCTGGAACTGCTGAGTTCCGCTACGGTCCCCCAGCACCCATTGGGGTATCTGCCTAAATGAGGGGTGCCCTTTGGTGATGGAATAAGGTGACACTTTGATTAATGCAATGAGCACGCTGCCCAGTGCTACAGTGAGTATTAAAATGGCATGTGCTAATTTAATGTCTCGGCTGTCATTAGACTGGAGTGCAAAGGGGAGTCACCTTCTCAGAAGAGCGTTCCCATCCCACAGGGAACAAAAGCAGGGCTGACTGTCAGCTGCTGCAGGTTTCTGGGAAGCCCTGTTCTTGCTGTGCAAACATCCTGGAATGATTTTGTTTTTCATGCTGAAAACCAAAAAAAAAAATGGTACCAAGCAGATTCCTTGTGGAAATGTACAAAATGAAAATGGAGGTTTTAATAAAACTGGCCAAAAAAAATCACAAAATGGATAAAGGACAGAATTAAAAATGTATCTATTAAAAAATCATCAGCTCTTACTGCACTCAGGAAGATGTCTTTCATTCTGACTGCTCTCTGTCAAGACCTTGACAAGTTGTCAAGATTTATTTAAAGATGGGTATATGCTTGTGGTCAAAAGGCAAAAGATAGATTCTTGACAGCAACTAATTGCAATTCATTATTTGGAGTTCTTCCTCGTGATTACTGGAAAATCTACAAAGGTGGATAAGTTCTGAGTCATCACATTTTTTACCTTTTTTCAATTACAACTAAAAGTGTCAAAATAAATGTTTTTTTCTGATTGTCTCTGGAAGTATTATTTAAAGAACACTTTCATAGCAAGGGTTATACGTGGCAATATAACTGAAAAGGCATATAATTTCCTACAGTGCTATTTGATGAATTTTATTTTAAAGTTAGACACTCAGGTCACCACCATCTACAGTCTGGTTCCACGCTGGGGACTTTTGCTTTCACATTCTGACCTGCGGCCCGTGGGAAAGGATGATGCACTGAGCCACCTTTTGTCCACCTGAGCTTCCTTTTCTCCATTCCAAAATGGCAGCGACCCTTTGTACCTGCCTCAGAGGGTGTTTATGCTGCGGGGGTCAAAACAAAAGATGGCTGCCAGTGACGAGTGTCCACTCTCCTATTCCTTGCGGAATCCCAAATTCACTGAGAATTCTGGGAGTCCTGGAGGGGAGAGGGAGAGAGACAGTGGCATTGAGGGGAAGAAAGTAGAAAGGATAAAGATGGTAGACTCTTCCAAAATGAGAAAGGCCCAGGGGTTTCACATCCTAGGATCAGCTTCCTGGGAGGAGTCTGAGGGAGGTTTCAGGTGGTCCTGCAAAGGCAACTCCACTCAGCATGGGGGCAGGAGAACAGACCACCCTGGGACATGTGGACTTAGATTACGGCAACATAGGGAGATTCTTCAGATACCAGAGAGGCCTTCAAGACTCTTGGCGATGCAAGGGAGAAAAAGAGAGCCCTGGTAAGTACTGACGCTGGATTTCTTGGTCAGCCTGGAGTCAGATTTCATTTGGTTTTAAGAAAATCAAGAAGTTTGGCATTTCTTGCACCTTGTGGTTTAAAATATGTACCCACCAAAACACAAAACCAGGTCATTACTGTGCATCATGGTAACAGGACGAACAGGACTAGAGTGCACAGACAGAGGAAAGCACCATTAGCGTTCCAGAAAAGGCTGCACTGAGACGTCTGCTGAAGCCTGAGGAAAAGCGAGGTCAAGAGGATGTGGGGTTGGAATTCTAAGTACTAAATTCAGGAGAGTGACATTATAGGTGAAGTGAAAGGTCTTCTGTTTGTTTGCTTTTAAGATTCTCATTCCCAAACACCCGGCGCCACAGGAGACAGCAGAGGAATGTTTTGTGGGAGGGGAAGAGAACCTGATGAGAACCGCAGGGGGAGGGGCACACGCGGGCCTGGCATAAAGGGCCGCCCTTCCGTGGCCCAGAAAGGGACAGCGAGATGCTCAGGATGGACCCAGAGCCTCGAGGGAAGTCCTTCACTACTTTGTGCCTCGGTTACCGCGACAGCCCAAAGGAAACAATATTGTCCCCAGCAAAGCTGTCGTGCGTCTAAACAAAATGACAATCCGAAGGTTCAGCGTGCACGCCTGGCACAGGGTAGGTGCTCTTTACAGTCTCCTCTTGTCCTAAAAGCAACAGGAGCAGCAGCAGTTTTTAGGGGGAGCGTGGCGGGCCCACACTGGCCCCGGAACTCCCCAGCGAGGGCCCCAGAGGCACTGACACTGACATCCTGGGGGTGCAGGTCCCTCACGCCGCAGGGAAAGAGGCTGCGGTCAAGGTCACTCAGCAGTGAAGGCCTGAAGAGCTGCGAGGAGTAGCGATTCTGAGAACAGCCCAGTGACAACAACTCAAGTTCCTCTTCTACCTGGCCCCCCAGATATGTGTGCCTGAGTCCTGGGAAGACAGGACAGTGGAAGTGGGGAAAAGTGATTTCGTCCTAATCTGCAAAACAAGTGGCATGTGCTACTCAACTCCGGGGCCCCTCTAAGAGGGCACAACAAGGCGGGGACGGTCCTTCTTTCTGTCATTCTCTTTCCTGTCCCTCCAAGGGGCTCTGACATCCTAGCAGCCCAGGGTGCTTGTCTATCTAGTGGAACCTGCAGTGCTTGACAGGGTAGCGTGTGGCTAACTGGAGTGAACCTGTTCTCAGGTACTTGTGGAACATACTCAGAGGGTTCCCAAAATTGAAGAAGGGGAGCTTTGAAATTTTTGACTTACAGCTGCAACATGACTAAGTTGACAGCTATAGGCTGGTGGGGTTCTAGAAAGATAACTCTAGCAGCGGTGTGGAAAGATGGATGTAAGGAAAGAGTGGTGGCAAAGATGCCAGCCAGGAGACAGTGGCAATGATTTAAGTGAAAGAATACAGGACTCAAATGAGAAAGTGGCAAAGGAACACAAATTCTTCATTTCGGCTTTGTATAACTGAATTACCCACATAAAAACAAAAGGATTAAAGGGAGAGATTGGACTGTCAGTGTTGGCATGGGGATGCCCATATTTAAATGTAAAAATAAGGATGCATCCTAAAGAGTACATATTCAAAATAATGAAAAATTTCTCATTCCTTTTAGGAAAAAAGATGTTAGATAATTGTTGTTGAAACTGGTCTAAGAGTGTTTAAGAATTATGTCCATCTGGAGAAAGCATTAAAAAAACATTTCAGGAGAAAATCCACTTATTGGTTCCTATCAATCAATGACCAATAGTCAGTCTTTCGTCCCAACTGGCTAAGAAATTTGTCACATGATATAAATCATAATATTCACAATGTTATATCCAAAGCTTTGTGTAGTATCTCTCTATTCCAGTGCCAAGAAAATCTCTTATACACCTCATTAAAGAAAAACATGCCCAATATTTGGAAAATGTATATAGTAATGACCTGGAAATAACCACCATTTTAAACACAAATGTAGATTTCTAGATCTATAAAACATTTCCAAAAAATGAGATAATTTGGCAAATAAGTTTCAGTGACAAAACCATAATTATTTCAATAAGTTTTCTATCTTAGGTCATAGAAAATGCTTCTATGAAAAGTACCACCTGTTCCTATGCAGCACTTTACAGACTTCAAGGCATCATTAAACAACTGAGAAATGAATTTCTTTTCAGAACAGAAGGGTCATGCAGCACTTATATGGTACCTGCATCTAGCTGAATAGCAATTGAGTTACAATTCCTTCATTAGGGATCAGAAGCCTTTGGGAATTGAAATCAGTGTGTTCTCAAGGCTGGTGGTAACATAATCTCAATGTACTGAGACAATGGAAAAACTCTTGTTTGTTTGTTTTCTATTGAAACATGTATAATTTTGATGGTTTTGCCAGTATTTTACCAGGCAATTCTTTTACTTCATCTGGTGGTAACACCCCATCAGGCCTCGCTGCTCCCTGTGTGGAATGGTCTTCACATAAAGGACTGAGCAAATGCTTATCAACCACAAAGGTGCTCTGGGACGAGGAGGCCAGCACTGCTTGTTTCATCCATGGTCAGCGCTCCCACACGTTTGGATCCGTGACAATCTAGCTGGTGAGCACCTGACTGCCTTCTACTTCATCGCATCTTGCCTTCTCTTTTGTTAAATATTAATGGCAATGGAAAGTAAATGCCATGTTTCTCTGCTTGGAGAAGGAGACTTTGGATGACCTGAGTGTCCTTGAATGGAGGGAGAAACTTGAGTTTTACCATTGGAGACTGCCTTGACTGTCTGCTTACTTTTGCCAGATGGCCGTAGGGTTCTTTGAAGACTCTTGAGACCCATCACTTGATTTCTTTAGTATCAGAACTACAAAGATGCACACCTTTGCAGCATCTTTGCATATTCCTCCTGGTGAACAACTTAGAAGAGTAGTAATTGAAACCTCAATTTGAAAACTTGATATATACCATTTTCTTACTAGTAACAACCCACTAATTAAGCTCTTCTTTAGAAACCTAACTGGGCACAAATACATTACCATCGTGCTCAAATATATACATATTATGCCCCCAGTATTGTTTTTTTCTTTCTTATATAGAGCAAGAGCCTAATGACTAAATATTGTATCTATTTTAGAAATTTTTTGGATAAATTGTTGATCGTCCATGATTTTGTAGCGCTGGATCTCACTACATGAAAATAGTGTCTTTGAGAGACTAAAATTTGTGATCGGCTTTGAAGTTCCTGGGAGTTTAGGTCATTAGCATTTAATTATCAATACCACCTTTTAGCTGTAGTTCTCTGTGTTTATAATTGGAGGCCTAGAGAACTTTGCAAGATTTTGGTATATTTAATGGCTCTCCATGCAGTTTCATTGGATGGAGGAAACAGTGTAGGTGCCATGACATGTAATATCTGTCTTTCCTCATTTCTTTTCTCCCCCATCCTTCCCATGTGTTTACGTCCTTGTTTTCTACTTAGTTCAAGTTCTAAATGTCTCGAGTAGGACTTATGTACACCTTATAATGCTTTTAAGACCTTGACAACTTGTTAACACTGAATAAACATTAAAAAGCATAAATCACAGGAAAAATTGTTAGTGAGTTTTCTTGTTATCGATCTGATCTACCCAGTGGCTTCCCATGATCTTTAGAATAAATTTCAAACTCCTCAGATTGGTATTAAACAACCCCAGAGAATTGCCAAAATTTTCTAATCTTCTTTCAAACGACTACCTATCAACACACAGGGATCCAGTTAAATCAGAATTATGAGAGGAACCTGAACTTTCTGCTTTCAAGTCTTCACTAGTTCTGTTACTTTGACCTGAAAGGCACTTAATCCAGACTCCCTGTCAAAGCAAACCATGCCATCTCTTCTGTGAGGTTTCCTCAGTTTCCCCAGTAGGCCTCCCCTCTAAGCCCACAGTACTGCACACACCACGACTACAGCAAGAACCACATGTGATCTTGTAGCCACAGCTATTGTTACTCGTCTTACTTCCTGGAGGACAAAGTAAACTCACTGAAGACAAAGGAGGTTTCTTATAGCCCTCCCTAGGCTGTGCACATTCGTGAGATTGAAAAACAATTACACTGAATGAAATTGGATTAAGAAGTAATGTCTGGGTAGTAGAAATGGAATGGACAGTACTATTTTTTAAAGGATAAAACAAAAAATATTAAAATAAGATATATCTTTCTCAGGTATTTATCAGGCATATTTTCCTATGTTTAGAACCTGATGACATGCAGTTAATGACATCAGGTATCCTTGGATGTCTGCTCTC
This sequence comes from Phocoena sinus, assembly GCF_008692025.1. Classification (NCBI taxonomy): domain Eukaryota; kingdom Metazoa; phylum Chordata; class Mammalia; order Artiodactyla; family Phocoenidae; genus Phocoena; species Phocoena sinus. The sequence continues at coordinate 6,717,594 of NC_045774.1, read as the reverse complement.
CAATGGAAATCTGTGCACTGTTGCACCCCACTTTAATCATTAATTGAAGAATGTTAAAGGTAAAATTGTAATACGGATTGTTTCATAATATATTTTCCTTTGGCTCCTTTCTACCTCTTGCTTCCATTTAAAAAAAAATTTCGTATCTCCAATCCACGTGAAGTGAACTTCATTTCCTTCTCTCTTCAATCTTTTTTTTTTTTGCGGTACGTGGGCCTCTCACTGTTGTGGCCTCTCCCGTTGTGGAGCACAGGCTCCGGACGCGCAGGCTCAGCGGCCGCGGCTCACAGGCCCAGCCGCTCCGCAGCATGTGGGATCCTCCCGGACCGGGGCACGAACCCGTGTCCCCTGCATCGGCAGACGGACTCTCAACCACTGCGCTACCAGGGAAGCCCTCTTTTCAATCTTTAAAAAAATTTTTCCTCTAATTCCTATTCCTGCCGTTCAACTCTCTGCCTCCAGCCAGAATTCCTGTCGCTCACAACTCATCTTAGTCTTTGAGCTGCATTGCTTTTCTGTGAATTATGCTGACTTCTTGATGAAGGAGACAGAAACTGGAAATGGTGTGCAAACACCATCATTGGGCGCTTAGTGAACTTCTGATGATTTTCAGCCCCCCGCCCTGGGACTGAACCCAGCCCATCATTCACTTGTTAGGGGAAAGTTTCCCTGTTGGTTATTTTGGAAGAAGTGATGACATTGTGATTTCCCCTTTCCCCAGGGATAGTAGGGAGGATAATAGGACCAGAGGGAGTATATTACAAAATATATCAAAGTATATCAAGAGTATATCAAAACACTTGTAAGAGACTATGTTCTTATGCTTATATATTCTTAAAAATGGGTTTCATCAAAAAGCATTACTAAACCTGTAAGTTCATGAAAGACTTTTAAAATAAGAAAACTATAACATTTTAAAAACATAAATTTCACTCATTTATAAACTTCAAATTTGCCGCCACCAAAAGCACACTTGCTCTGAGTTCTGTACCCAGTACTTTTCTTTCAGCGAGTGTATACTAAGTTCACGTTATGGGCAGGTCATTTCCTACGTGGTGCAAATACCACCTAGAATGAAAAATAGTAAGCTAGATGGACATATCTATACTCAAAGAATTTTTTTTATTTTTTTTGTGGGTGAAACAGACAATAAGACAGTGAGTGAGTAATCCAGCATTTTGCTGCATGGGCTCGGGTGGACTGTGGCCCATGCTCTCTGGAATGTCAAGTTCTGAGGCCAAGACATGTCAACTGATAGCGGTCCTTCTATGTGGCACAAAGCTCAACTTAAGACATGGAGAAAGACACAGAAGTCTCAGCTTCTGCTTCCAAGAAAACAATTCTATACACGACTGGCAATTCGCTTGGAGATTAGTCTGCAGAGCTGGGCTGAGATCACCAAGGGAGACCGGAAGCTTATTGCCTTCTCACTTTATTTCTTTGAGTGCAAAGACTATGAAGGTAATCTCTTCTCAGTCAAAGAAAAATTTAATATAGCACTCCCTGATTTCCTCGATTTAATTCATACTCTCTCAGCAGTCCCTAAAGTGCATTCACTGTGTGTTCAAGTTTTGACTTGATGTTTGTTTGCATCAGAGAGAGAATTAAATTGTCCACAAAAAAGTGAATCCAGATCCCCGTTCCCTCAAGGCTGGCCTAAAAGTTATTGTTTTTATATCAGTTTCGATCAACTGTTTCTATAATGCTCTGTATGTCAACTCGTTCCACTGCTAATACTTTATTTTCTAATGATTAACCTTAACACACAGAATTTTGCCTTAGCTTAGCCATTCTAAGTTATATAACGATTCTGAAGGAAAAGTTCAAATTTATGAATTTCTGGACTGTTCAGCACCTATAGAGACTGTCAAAAGCTTTTTTTAAAGAAAAATTGTTTTATTTATTTACATTTGGCTGTGTTGGGTCTTCTGCCTTGGGTTGCTGCGCGTGGGCTTTCTCTAGTTGCGGCGCGTGGGCTTCTTATCGCGGTGGCTTCTCTTGTTGCGGACCACGGCTCTAGGCACGTGGGCTTCAGTAGTTGTGGCTCGTGGGCTCAGTAGTTGTGGCTCACAGGCTCTAGACTGCAGGCTCAGTAGCTGTGGGCTTAGTTGCCCTGAGGCATGTGGGATCTTCCCGGACCAGGGCTCGAACCCGTGTCCCCTGCATTGGCAGGGGGATTCTTAACCACTGTGTCACGAGGGAAGTCCCAAAAAACATTTTAAATAAAAATTATTATTTTCTATGCCAAGAAACCACTGGGTCATTGAAAACAGTGGGTCCATGTGCTTACAATCCCAGCATGCACCAAGTGTACTCAGTTAAAGCCTTCTTGGGAGTTAACTTGCTAGTTGTGCTCTTGAAACATGAATAGTTTTCATGCCCTACTTTAAACATTCATCAGAGGGTTTTTTAAAAAATATTAAAATAATTCTGGGAAGGGATAAAAGATTTAACTTAGGATTGAATGAATTAGAACAGTCCGTCTTGCCGTGGAGGAGGAGATTCCGTGCTCTAATTTCCTCGTATAACCAAGTGGTTAGACTGTGAAATGTACCTAAAAGATGAAGTCATTACTACATGGTGCCATCTGCTTCCACCAGACTGTCTACTGCCACACTCCTGGCCTGTCCATTTAGAGACGACTGTCCTGGCAATGGCAGGCACTGCTATGGGCCTTCCTTACCCTTGGGTCAAAAGGAGAGCTCTGGTGTGTAGTGGAACATGTAGGGGATCTACAGTTGAACCTGAAGTTGAATTTGAACTCTACCCTAATGTCAAGAGTCCAGGCTCCTTTATGGGCAGCTCCCAGAGTCCTTATAAGACGAAGAACCTGGAAGATGCCTGATGCTCATGGTTTTAGATCCATACCTAACCTGCTTCACGGCTAACTGCCTTACCTGGGGAACTTATAAACCCGTAGTTTACTCCACCAATCATATTCTTTGCAGCCTTCGACCCTAACCTCTCACTTTTGAGCTCAGTGACTGAGTGAACAACCTCTTGGGCCTGAGTCTTTCCTCCCAGGCTCGGCCTTTGCAGTCAGCCCTCTCCAGGTTTGCCAGAACTCATGGCAGGACCGGCTCTACTTTCTCTGTCGGATACCCTTAATCCATGAATTCTGCTTTTGAACACTTTTTTTCTGAAGTTGAGGGTGAAGAAAGGCTGGGGCCGAAAGCAATATAACCAATATCTAGGAGAAGTATCTATTTGACACGGAGACCAGGCTTTTCTGTATCTGGATTGTTGAGTCCTATAGGGCTGCTCTGGAGCCTGTACTACAAATGGTTCCAGGCTACATCAGTGCAGTTAACACACGTTTACTATGTTTTAAGGAACCTGATGGGTGAAAATTTGCATGTGCAGAACGGATATGAAGAATTGAGAGTAAATATTTAGTTTGCAAAAAATTTAACCATGATATTCTTTAAAAGAAGAAGTCTGGTACATTTAAATTATAAATCAGTTATTAAGTTTTGATTTAAAAGCCCACTTTTCAAAACCCAAACACTGTACGATGTGATATACATTTACATACAGCTGATTTGCAGCAGTTATGTTCATAAAGTCACTGCACCACTCAATGAACAAATACCGGAACACTGTTCCCAGGGGAAATACCAGGTTAGGTTCCTGTGAGCCTCTGGTCATTACATTTTTATCAACCAGTTGATACGTTAACCTTGTTTATATGTGTTTCTGTTCACCTTATTTAATACACGTTGTTGATTTATTAACAATGAGCTTATGGTCAATAACACTCTGACTCAGGCCTACTGAAGCTTCTCTAACACATGTATTGATATATTTCTTCCCAAAGCACATCACAGCCCTCTTGTGCTTAGAAACACTGAATGGTACTTCAGTGCTACGCTTAGCGGCCATTTTAAACAGCAAAATCACCACCGAGAATCACAAAAATGTGGAAAATGTGGCACTGAATAGACTGTGAAAAGGACACTTTTTTACAGTCTGAGAGTTGAAACAAGAAGGCAGAGTGCTGCTGCCTTAGACCTGAGCTGGGAACGGGCACATCATACGGCTCAAATTTTCTCCACTCTGGGGGTATCAGAGATGTCCACAGAAGCACCATAAGGATTGATTTTGGGGTTAAAATAAATTTTAGCGAATAGGCAAATTTGTAAATGCAGAATCCATGAATAATGAAGTTTGACTGTCATTACACTCTGAACACAGTATTTTTGGAGTTTGCCAATTTATGAATTATCCAGAATTTGTGCTAAATTTTTTTCTCTCTCTCCAACTTTCTATGTTTTGCCTCTCTCCACGTCAATAGACAGCATCCTATAAAGGAAAAGGGAAATAAAGATGCTGGAGGAATTTGGGTATCGTGTGGGTTTTGCATGGCAAGCGCTAAAGCCAGATTTGCCTCTAACGTATGCGGAATGCTCAAGCTGTGGAAGCACGACTTTAAGATGGAAATATTGCTCTAGGGAAAAAAATAACTAGAGGAACTTGAGTCTTAAAATAAGTACCGAGAAGGAGAAAACATAGTAAAAACACAAAACAATTTCCTCTTACAGACTAAGTTTTTAAAGAAACACTCAAAAAAGCAAAATGCAGACTATAATCACCCGTCAAACGAGCACTGGGCCGATAATTACTCTCTGTTGCTAAAATCAGTACATGTTCCTCTCCTTAGCTCCAAAACTTGAACGAGATGAAGAAAGAGCCAAAGACATAAGCAGGTAGTGGTTTAAAATATTTTTTTGCAAGCTTTGACATTCTGGTCTTCCTGGGGATCTTTGTGAAGGGAAATTGTGAATATGGAAGCAAAACCTTTCATCTTAATGACTACAGGATGAGAAAAGATGAGAAGCTGCTATAAGAAAAGTGGCTACATACCACTACACGGTTTCAAGTGAAACTGACTTTAGCAACCCTGGTAAATTTTTGTCCTTGATTTTAAAAATTATACATTTCTGATTATATGAAAATATTTTTCTAATAATAAAAACAGATGCTGTCTTTAGAATTTGAAAAACACATACGTATATAAAGAAGATGATTTAGAGAACCTACAAAACAGAAGGAAAACCAGTCCTAAGGATTTTTGAAAACCAATTACAATATCGTTTCAAATGTGTCTTCCACAGAACAATACTAACATTTTTTATTCTTTTTGAAGAGATAGATTTCTTTTCTCTTCTTAATTATCTGAACAAATAATGGCTTATTTCTTCCTCCATTTCTTACAGGGGAATAGGTGTTTTATCTTAATAGGTTTCATTTTAAGGGGCAAATATAAGTAACTTAGTTACTCTTCCAGGTGATAGTTTAATATAGGCTGACGAAATGATGAAATTGGCAAGTTTGGGGCACCTTTTTGTATTCAAATGCTCAGGGAAAGGACACTCAAAGTCCTCTGTCTTTGCTAAAAGTTGCACCTAATTATGACTATCAATAGGAATTTTGGAGTCTGTAACTCTAGCCTTCAAAATAAACTTGAAATGGAGTGTCAGAAACCCTTCCATTTATTTCTAATATTGGAAGAACCACGTCTTTTAAAATTAATAAGTATCATGAACAATTTGAGCTTTCCCAAATGTAATCATCACTAAACCACTTATGATAGGTTTTCTATCCCAGACTTAATTTTTTGGAAATACTTGTATATAAATATACAATACTTGTATATAATTAATTGCATAGCTATAAATTCAATTCCCAAAGTTTCAACTGGTTAAATATTAGCCTAATGTGCTCAGTCAATGCACAGAAATAGCTCTAAGCCCTTCCTCTGCAAGGGAAAATATTTACCATGTACCACAGTTAGATTAGCTACAGGCACTAACAGCTGATGGAGAAGCCTAGAAATCCTTGTACAAGCCCTTGCACTTCTGTGAAGGACATCCTCAAAGGACAGAAATGAAAAGGAAAAGAAAAAAAGAAACAACATCCAAACCCAGTGGTGTCACCTTGAGCATTCTGTATAACAGTGCTTAGAATCAGAGCTGTGTCTGAATATCACTCCTTGAGACACAGAAAGTCTCTTTGCTTTTACTAAGTAATGCAATAAAGATCACAGAGGTCTTTTAACCTTCTCCATTTATCAGATTATTCATTGCATATACATAGTTTATAACACTGGATTAAATGTTCAACAATAAAAAAGCTTTTGAGGTTGGATTATGAAGGAACCAGGGTCATAGCAGATCAACTGTATAATGAATCTGACTTCAGAAAAATCAAAACAGTGAAATACGAAAGAGATGCACTTCACATAATTTTGCCCTTTTTTATTTTTAATAGGGGTAAATGTGCATAACATAAATGCCCTTTATTATTTTAAAAGCAATTAGGCATATAATGTACATTGGTAACTACACACTGAACCAACTTGGCTTTTCTCCATTTGAGTAAAGTCACTATAGATTAAAAAAAAATTTTTTTTACCTGTAGGAAAGGTTAGTATTCATTCCTTTCCTTAAATAAGAAATTCCTGACAGTCATGCCATGTCCATCACATTCCAATCCTGAGTTTTGTCTAAGAACTAGAGGAACATGTAACTTTCTAGTTCCCTCCAGGGAGTCCCACAGACCAATTCTTCTTAGGATCAGTAGTTACATTTCACACTTTTAGGTGTTGTGTGGCTGAGGGGCTCCCTGTTAGCTAGTATGAGGAAAAGAGTTGCAGATTTCAATGCAACCTAAGGAAACATTTCAGGCAGAAGTGCTCTGAGGATAAAATGGAATTGGCACTTTGTGAAATGGGGGCTTCCTGTGCTCACTGGATGTTGATGTCACTGTGTATCAGAGTCTCCTGGGAGCTTTCCCACCTCACAGATGCCCTGGCCCCATCCTTAGAATTCACTTTCAGTTGTCCTTGGGTGGGACCAGGCATCAGCACCTTTTAAAAAACCTCCCCAGGATTTCAATGTGCAGTGAAGTTTGAGAACCCCTGGGTTAACCAGAGGTCAGAGATTCCCAGGTTGGCCAAGGTGGCATCCTGAATGTGTTCCCACCCCACTGTCCTACCTAATGACCACCCCTGCCTCTGTCAAGGGAGGATGGAATTGAAAAGCATGGCACTGCCTCGGCTGACTAAATCAGGGATTGAGAAGGTCAGAGGGAGGCAGGTGGTGGCAGAACATACGTACTCGAAACCAAGGAAATTTATTCCAAATACCTGAAATCAGGGAGGTCTCTCTAAAACAATGACTAAAAAAAAAAACAGTCCCCATACTGTTTTGATCTAATGAGGAACAGCCCAGGGATAAATGGAAATTTTTTCCCTACTGTATACTTTCCTTGCTCTTTGCCCACTTCTTGGCGTACCTGGTAACCACCCTCTTAGGCTTTCAATGTCTTCCCCAATTCAAATGCAGTCTCAGGAAGAGATGCATCTTACCATGGAAATGAATGTAAGTTCACCAGGTAACCTCATTCAAAAGCACTGCGTTTTGAGGCTTAAGACTCCATGAAATGAAAAGTTTTGACTGTTTTGAAAAAAATTTAACAACAACGGAGGGACTGTAGAGTAGGAGATCTCTTCCCGCAACTGTGAGATCTCTCCTTAGAAGTGGGCCACTAGAGAGGAAGACGAGCCGCAGGAGAGGACTAAATAGGGAATTAGTCTCCGAAAGAGAAAGCTAGGAATGGCACACTTGACCTTGAGAGTTTAGGAAAACAATATAAAAAATAGTGACTAGACTTCTTTCGCTTCCATAAAAGATAAAATAAGAAAAGAGTAAGCTTAAATCCTAGTGTGGTAAACTTCAAGCAAATAGCTTATGAGAAACGCCTTTCTGATTACATACTTGAATGGGTGACGGATGGATAGAGGTTGCAGAACTTCCTTTAATGGATGTATTTTAAACTAGGCTATCTTCACATATGCTTCACAAGAGCATTATGTGTATCTCTCTTTCCTCTCATCCATGAGAAAAGAGAGGTGGGGCTACACGATTATAACGCTAGAGCATGAAAGAAGACAGCTATTAGGGAGTCAGATGAGAACCACTAGATAAAAGGGTTGGGAAGAAGTAAAGCATTATACAATCTTGGGATATCCTTTTTTTCCCAAAGTGAAGATATCCTATCGTTTAGGGTCTTTGATCCTCAATATATTTCAGAGGTTGATATCTTATTTTCATGGCCTAAATATTTGAGTAGGGTATTGGGAAGTTTCTATTCTGTTCAATGAATAAAGGGCAGAATTCTTTGAGTCCCATGCGATTTATTTAAAAGCCCCAGGAAGATGTAAAAGTCGACTGGACCTTTCATGTTACTGCCTCAGGTTTTCAATATTCCAAATGTCCAGTTTAAGAACACACCTAAGAATATAAAAATGGGGGAAAAAAAGAACATACCTAAATCTCAGGGCATTCTTAACTTCTTACACAAAGTTTTAGAGGGTATTTGATAATAACATATATTTAGTGGTCAACTTGGAAGATAATGTTGGCGTTTCTAGTTATGGAATAGTTTGCACTGCGTTGTGAACATATGTGTGTATATATACATTTCCTAACCAGTGCATTTCGAAGTATGTGGTTATACTTCACTATGAAATTTTTATTTATTTTAAAACTGCTTCAGAAGCACAGGATATAGATATGAACATGTGTGCTAGATGTAGCTAATTAGTGCTATGCATGCAAAGACACTACTTTTTTGTGATTTTTATTGTAAAAAAGAATATTTGCATATTGTCAGCCTCAATACTGAGCATCCAATTTCCCAATTTGCTAATATTTTGTGGGTTCATCCGGACTCAGTAAGTACAGGCAACATGTCAACCCCACATTCTGACACTGAAGCGGCGAGTGCCTGGAATGGCAGCATGAAGCCAATGTTTAAGGGCGCACAGTGCAGTTTCCCTGTTCTCAATATGGAAGTGGATCTGGCTGCAGCTCAGGACCACCCAAACTACACAAAACCTTAAGGGATCCTGCGCTCTTCCTTTAGGTGGCTCAGTATCAAATAGCCTATTAGTTCCTAAGTAACAACGTATGAGTGAATCACAATGCACAATTTGGAATTTGGAAACTATGAGCAGTTCTCCGACTGCTATGGCACCTCACCTGAATGTTTAGGGATCAGAAAGCTTTAGGTTTCCTGAAGCTCACCTTCTGATGCAGTGGAATTATAAGAGCTGATGTTTGTAACCTCCCACTTCTGGTACAGAAGGAGAGCCAATGATATTCTAGAATGCACACATTATAATATTGCTGTTAATTCTGGGCTTTTTATGAAAACCTGGATGCACTTCTTTCTCTACGCAGCTGTGCCCCCACAGTCCCTATAGAATGTGGTCTCCCACAATAAAATATCGCAAATCTAAACTTGACCAACTGTTCTCCAGTCTCAACACCCTTTATCTCTGTTTTTGGTTAACTTGCTCCTTTTCACTGGCAGTAAGTGAAATATACTTCACCTCCCCAGGGCGGAGTAGCAGAACTAGAACATTTTCCTCTCTCTCTTCCCTAATCTTTTAAGCCATAGGTAGATTCAATAGCTGTTTCCAAACACAGTCTCACTGACTATCATCTAGAAAAACTCAATCCACCATGACCTTTAAATTGAGAACGCACTTTAATTAAACAGCAAGGGGGAATAATTATTGAAAATCAATCTCTGGCATTTTCTAATTGTAGAACAATTTTCCATGTCAGGGTCTGTGTTTATGTAGACCATTTCACATTTTTATTTTTCATTTTTATTAGTCCCCCCCCCAAATTCTACAGTTACAGATTCATTCCCCACTAACAACTACCCCTGTAGAATGTCCCAAGTATTCCTGTTCATCTCTTAGGCTGTAATTCCATGCCCAGCACTTTAGCAAGGCACATGTTTCATTACCAAACATATTAACATAGGTCAAAATCCAACCAAAGCTTCTAGTGTGAGACTAATTAAATCAAATTAAATTAATCACAATTGAATTAATTAGATGAATCAATTAAAATAAGAATGTCCTTGTATATAAAACAGATAACCAGTAAGGACCTACTGTATAGCATGGGTAAGTATACACAATATTTTGTAATAACCTATAAGGGAAAAGAATCTGAAAAAGAATATACATCTGAATCACATGTGCTATATACCTGAAACTAACACAACATTGTAAATAGACAACACTTCAATTAAAAAAAAAAAATTTAAGAAAAGGATGTCCTGGAAGACATATGGGAACATATGTATATGTATAACTGATTCACTTTGTTATAAAGCAGAAACTAACATACCATTGTAAAGCAATTATACCCCAATAAAGATGTTTAAAAAAATAAAAAAATAAATAAAATAAAATATCACACCTAAAAAAAAAAAAAAGAAAAGAATGTCCTAAGTTTCAGATGTACGTTTAAAGATCTACATATTTAAAATTTCAAAGAGCAACATGCAAAAAATCATACCAAATGCAAGTATGTGTACAGAGCAGGGTCCAATAGTGCAGTGGGTCTTATATACCAACAAATCTGAAATTTTTCAAGGGATTAAATTACAAACACATACAAATACTATACAAGTCAAACAGAGATCATTATTAATCTATTGAAACAAGTGTTCATTGAGGATGATTGGCAACTGAAGTTGTCTAAGAGAGCACAGTTGGTAGAATGCATCCCAGTTTAGGGATATGGTATATTTTTTATATTGAGCATTTCCTGTATGATAGACAGTGTGTTAACCATTTTATTTCAGTACCCCATTTAGCTCTCAGAACAACTCTGTGAAGCTGGTATGATTATACCTACTTTACTGAAAAAGTACCAGAGGCTTACATAGGTTGAGCAACTTGACAATGCCACAGTGCTAGGAAGTAATAGAGCTTGGACGTAACTGAACTTTCCCTGAAGTCAGAACTGGGACTGACTTGTTACTTGGGTAAATTTAGGGACTAGCTTCCAGTAAAGAGTAAGAGCTAGTTAGACGAGTAATTAGGCAAAAAAGTCAAATGAGGAGGGTCTTTCCAACTCCAAAGACTGTGCTCTTCAACAGTGTAGCAAAATTCCTGTGAAAGGAAGTTCCTCCAAATCTCCAATTTTTCTTATCAATCCATTTTATATCCTTCATGAATTTGAGCATTACTTCTTAAAAATATTTTTTAATTCAAATCAGAAACTAGAGGAGAATAAAGTGTTCAATTATGCCCAGCAGAGCAGAAAGGTTAAGGAAGAGCAAGGATAAAGACCTTTGAAACTTTGTAGTCTTGCTGATTTCTCTTTGGGATTGTCATAACACTCCCTTCACAGGCCTGACTCTTTCCAGTGGTTTACTTCTGTGGCTATCAGTGTTATTCATGTCTACTAATTTAATTAAATTATATGCCCTCAGACTTCTGCTCCTGGTCAAGAGGAGGTAACAGGGACCAGGTATAACCTCCCTCCTGAAAAAAACCAAACAGACAAAATAAATTTTAAAAATTGATTTTCAAGACACTAAATTTCAAGTAATGTAAGGTAGTGATCCCTGAGGGATGTTCCCCAATTAGATGAGCCCTACTGGTGCCTGAGCTGGCTGCCTTGAGAGTTTCAAGGATGAAACTCAGGGAGTAGAAATCCATGTGGAAGCCAGATGACTCCTTGAATCAAGGAGATGGAGCTGAAAGTTTGGGGAGAGCCAGGAGGCTAGAGTTCACAGAATGGAGTTCCAATAAGGGGAGAACTACTTTGAGAGAGAACCCTTGAGAGTCTCCTTGGGTATTCAACCATGTACTGACCAGCACATGCATGTGAGCAAACTACCAAAGAAAAGAGCCATTCAAAAGGATACGGGAATAGTGCCTGATATTCACAGTGGGTCAGGAATAGTGCCTGTTTCCATCATCCAGACTGGAACAACTCTAGTAGTGGGGAATCACCCATCTTAGACTGAGCAACTACCCAGGACCCACCTAACAAATCATAAAAGCAGGACATGAAAGGATCGGACTATTTCTAAATAAATGAATGGTATTCCAGGAAAAAAAACCCTCAAGGATATTTATAGAAATACAAAAATATCTTAAAATTAACAATGTCTGGCATCCAATCAAAGATTACCAGGCATGTAAACAAGCAGGAAAACCCAATCCATTATAAATTGAGCCATAAATGACACATTAGAATTAGACAGAGACATTAAAATATTACTATGATAACAAAGAATATCTTAATAAATGGAATAATGTATCCTTTAGATGGATAAGGAGACTTGATATTGTGAGGACGTCAATTTTCCCCAAATTGATCTATGGGTTCAACGCAATCCCAGTCAAAATCCCCACTGGCTTGGTTTTTTTTCGGTGGAGAAATTGACAGTTGATTCTAAAGTTTATATGAAAATGGAAAGTATCAAGAATAGGTAAAATATTTTAATAAAAGGACAAATTTGGATGACAAACACTCTGCCTTCAGGATTTGCTATAAAGCCACAGCTCTCAAAACAATGTCGTTCTGGTGCAAGGACAGACAAAAGAGATCAATGACATAAGATAGAAACTTCACAAATAGACACTCACATGTGTGGAAAACTGCTTTTTGACAAAGGTACTAAGGCAATTCAGTTGAGAAAGAATAGTCTATTCAACAAATGGTGCTCGAATAATTAGATATCCATATGCAAATAAACTTTGATCCATACCAATTAGCACAAAAGAGATAATAAACCTAAACATAAAACTCTAACTTTTAAAACTTCTAAAAGGAACAAAGTAGAGAAAAACTGTGATCTTGGCTTAGGGAAAGATTTCTTAGCTATAACACCAAAAGCATAATCCACAATAAAAGAACAAACTGGGACTTCCCTGGTGGCGCAGTGGTTAAAAATCTGCCTGCCAGTGAAGGCGACATGGGTTTGAGCCCTGGTCCGAGAAGATTCCACATGCCGTGGAGCAACTAAGCCTGTGCGCCACAACTACTGAAGCCCGCATGCCTACAGCCCGTGCTCCGCAACAAGAGAAGCCACTGCAAGGAGAAGCCCGTGCACCGCAATGAAGAGTAGCCCCCACTTGCCGCAACTAGAGAAAGCCCGTGCGCGGCAACAAAGACCCAATGTAGCCAAAAATAAATAAATAAATAATAAAATAAATGAATGAATTGCACTTCATCAGATTTAAAATGGCTTCTCTCAGAAAGCCACTTTAGAAAACTAAAAAGACAAGCTACACACTGAGAGAAAATATTTTTATAAATCTAATAAAGAACATGTAACCAGACTGTAGAAATAACTCAAAACTCAATAATAAAACAGTGCTATTAAAAATGCTAAAGATCTGAATGGATACTTTTATCAGAGAAGATAGAAAGATAGAAAATAAGCACGTGAAAAGATGCTTACCATCATTAGTCATTAGGGAAATGCAAATTAAAAATCCAGTGGGTACTGCCACACACCTGTTAGAATAGCTGAAATTTAAAACATTGACCATACTGTCGACAAAGATGTAGAGGAACTGGCGCCTCGTATACTGCTGATGATAATGTAAAATGGCACAACTGTGTTTGAAAAACATTTTGGCAGTTTCTTAAAAAGTTAAACATATATTTAACATACTACCCAGTTATAACATCCCTAAGTACTTACCCAATATATATTAAAGCATATATTCCTGAAGACTTACACATGAATACTTATAATAGTTTTATTTTTAATAGCCCCAAACAGGAAATGAGCCAAATGCCCACCAACAGGTAAATGGATAACAACCAACCTGTGATCTATCTATACAACGGGATGAATAAAAAGGAAAGAACTGTTGACGCATGTTACAACATGGATAACCTTAATAATTATGCCAGCAACATATACCTCAGTATAATTATGACGAGTGTAAGAAGCCAGGCAAAAAATATATGTACTATATAATTCCATTACATAAAATTTTAGGAAGTGCCAAGTAATCTATATTAACAAAAAACATCTGTGGTTGCCTGCAGCCATGGGAAGGGAGAGAAGCATAGGAGAAAGGGATTACAGAAGGGAATAAGGGAACAGGTAGAGGTGATGGAGATGTTCATTATCTTGACTGTGATGGTGGTTTCACAGGTGTGTACATATGTCAAACCTTATCAGATTGTATACTTTTAATATGTGCAGTTACGTCAATAAAATTGTTTCAAAATTATACCATCTCTCAATTTTACTTCTCCTCCATTATCTATAAATTTGAATTAGTTGTAAAGCTCCAGAAGCTGTGACTGGGTGGGCACCATATTGCTTTGCCTGTGAGGTCTGCAGTCACGGGGTCTTTCTAGTCTTCCATGGACTGCCTTCTCTTCCTTTGGTTTCCATCTGTTTTGGCATTACAAGCTCCCAAATCATTGCTGATCTCATCACTAAGACCCCACGTTTTGTATGGCCTGTAAACATTTTTTTCCATCTTCTTTTCTAATTACAGCATGGGCTCAGCTCCTGTTCACTTTCCCAGCTCTCCCCTGCACTCCAACGCCCAGCTATACTAACTCTTCTGAATTCCATCAATGCATCATATTCCGCTTTAGATATCTGGATGTTTTTATTAGAAATTCTCTATTTCTGAAAAACTTTTTTTCTACCCTCTTTCCTCCTGGCTAATTCCTATACATCCTTTGGGTCTCAGTTGCAAGTTATTTTCTTGGGAAAGTATTTCTCCCATCAAGGTTTCCCTTAAGTGACTCGGATATATGATCCCTGAACTTTTCCTACCAGCATTTGCCCCACTGAATTATACTTAGCTGTTAACTTGCCAGTACTCCTGTAGGGTATAAGTTACCTTGATCTGATCCGACTGGGGACTTGATACAAGAAGAGTAATAGATTTGACTGTTAGAGTCTACAATTTCTCCATTTACCTGGAGAAAATTTAAGGATGTCTCTGACTAAAACCAAACCAAACATTCATTTACTGCCCTTGAGCATAATATAAAAAATTCAAAACGTGTGATCAACTCTCTTATTGAGCATTTGTACCAAAAGAGGACATTTTGGTCCTAAGAAATACTTCCCCGTAGGGTTTTAGGATAAGGACATTTTGAAATTAAAATTGCCAAATAGGGGCTTCCCTGGTGGCGCAGTGGTTGAGAGTCCGCCTGCCGATGCAGGGGACACGGGTTCGTGCCCCGATCCGGGAAGATCCCACATGCCGCGGAGCGGCTGGGCCCGTGAGCCATGGCCGCTGAGCCTGCGCGTCCGGAGCCTGTGCTCCGCAACGGGAGAGGCCAGGACAGTGAGAAGCCTGCGTACCGCAAAAAAAAAAAAAAAAAAAAAAAATTGCCAAATACATGTCGTTTTCTCAAAGTTGGCACTAGTGTATTAGTGTACCTTATCCAAGCAAAGATGAAACGGAAATCTCATCTAATTTGGGACCTCCCAAATAAATTCTACCAAGGTAACATTCCAGATGATGGAGGTTGGTTACATGATAAGTGTGCAGTAGCTGACTGCTTGGCAGTTTGTTTTTGTTTGTCTGTATGGACACAGAATCTCAAAGTAAGACTATTTTCCTTTTAAAGATTTGGGGGAAAAAACTCGAGATTTATTATGTAAATCTTGTACAATTCTATCATTCTTGTAAGGGTTCATGTTGATCTCTAAAGAAAGGTGACAGGAACTGAAGTAATCAAAGTAGAAAAGTGTCATGGCAAACTCTTCTTGATATTCTAACTGTCCCTACAATTTGCTCTCTGTGCAGGAAAGAGTTCTTCCTGTGGATTAAACTGTAGCATTATTCAGCCTCAAGGAGAGATGTCCGTCTTTTTCAATTTTGAAACAGTTTCCATTATTTGCAGCCCCTGCCATTTGCAGGCAATTGGGACGTGATGTCCTCACGCTTTAGTTCTCCAAATATCTTGGAATAAATAAAACACAAAAATGAAGTTGCTGGGTTTTTTACACTTAAGCTGTGGATTGCTGGCAAACATTTTATTTAAAGGTTATAACCTTTTCAAATAAATTAAAGAATATGCATAAGACACGACCCCCCCAGTTATCCCATCCACAGTTTTTCTTCTTTTTAACCTACTATAAACTTATAAACATTGAACTATATCCTAAGTAACCTCTGATAATTAGGGGTGTGCATTAACTACTATTGATCAATGTGATCTGTATGCACAAAGTATGTCTTAAATTTTTATCCAAGGTAATTACAATGAGGATGGTTGCTGCATGTACATGCTTCAATTCAAAAGCCAGCATTTCAAGATATATTTCAAGTCTTCGTGTTTATTCCACTTCTCAAACATATTATGGGAACAGAAATACCTTCATTTACGAACAGAATATATCCCAAAGAAACTGTGAGAACCTTGAATATCAGTTGTTCAGGAACTTCATGTGGTTGCCAGTGGGAAATATATGTATATGTTTTGTGCGGGGAAATATATTTTGATAAGTTGCATAGGCTAAGGCCCACCGTGGAAGTAGTGCCAAATCAGTGGTGCCACAACT
Organism: Phocoena sinus; assembly: GCF_008692025.1. Classification (NCBI taxonomy): domain Eukaryota; kingdom Metazoa; phylum Chordata; class Mammalia; order Artiodactyla; family Phocoenidae; genus Phocoena; species Phocoena sinus. The sequence goes on along the minus strand of NC_045774.1, from coordinate 6,701,217 downwards.
CTTTTACTTGCTTAATTGTAAGTTATTGCAACAGTTAACTGGGAATAATTCTCTGTTATTTTCCCAGAATAATCTATTCATCAAAGGTGAATAGACCTCGCCTTTATATTTTAAGCACTCCCTGTGAAAATGATTTTTCCTGGCTTCTCTTTGTTACTTTATCCATGAGTTCTATTACCCTGGGATTCCCTTCTCAGCCTTTTTATAGTCATGTCCTCTTAGGTCTCATCCACATCAGGGACATTAACAGTCAACTACGAGCAGGAAATCTGCACATCCCAGGACATTCAGTTTCCAACCTAGGTTATAACTGCCTGACGACCAGCTACCTGTGTCTACATAGTAGCACACCCAGTCAGTGTGCCTCATACAATCACTTCTGACCAGTCCTGTGGCCTCACCTCCCTTGATTCGGGCCCCCTTTCTGTGCCCAAAAGATTCTCCCTATCACCCAGGCCGCAGACTTTGTAATTATCTCCGATTCTTCCTTCTCCATCATGCCTCACATTCACTCAGGTACTAAGGGGATGGCCCAGGTCTCTCAGCACTGTGGTATTTCTCAGGCCAGGATGTGCTTAAGACTCAATGGGAGACTTTTTAAAAATGTGGATGTCTGGGTTCCATCCCAAATATTCTGCTTTAAGTCTGTGGTTGGATCCAGGCCTTGGCAGTTCTTACAAGCTCCTCAGGGAATGCTGACATGAAGCCAAGGATGGAATCCACCAGGAGTGGAAGACTGTGGGCTTTGGAGTCAGATACATCTGTGTGGCTGTTTAACCTTTGTGAGCCCCAGAGCCTCAACTGTACATAGGATTCCAACATCAGCCTCAAAGGCTTACTGTGTAGATTAAAGAGATAAATATTTAAGTTTTCTAAAAATAAATGATGGGTACTCAATGCATAATAATTACATACCTCTTTGGTTTTCTAATCGGTAAAAAGGGAATAAAAGTACATACTTTATAGGCTTCACTGAACAGAAGTAAAGTTCCAGCAAGACAGGCATCCCTAACTCTTCTGCTTTGCCAGGAGGACGTTTAGATGCTGTAAATGGTCCTTGTCTCACTTATCCCATTTCCTTTTGCATTTCTCCTGCTGTCATACTGGTGCCTGCCCCATGACACTGAACCTGCTAGGATTCTACTCCATTGCCAGAGTCACATCCAGTGTTAATGCATAGCCCCAGTCATGCCATCACCTTGCTTAAAACTCTTCAATGCTCTTCACTGATCACTGAATTATACGTTCCTTGTATCCTCCCTGGGATGGAACCAACCAAACAGTTATTCTAGCCTTGCCTCCAGAAGCCCCATCTCTACCCTAGGTACTAGATAGTGTGGATCTTCGATGTTCCATAAACTGCTGGTACACTTTCCTCTTCCACTCTGTCCCCACATCCTCAATTCTACCCATCAAGTCTACCCATTTTCAGTCACCCTTTCTTAATGTGTTAATCTTTAATTGGATGATAAAATGGCTTTCGTGAGGTCATTTGAGGGCTATCAGGAAGGACTTTTTCCATCTAAAGAAGCTCCCCTGGTCCGTCATCGTAGTACAGTATGATCCTTCCTCAGTCTTTGCTTTACAACATTGAAACTCCTGAGTTCAAATGCTTCTGTGAGGACCGCTGAGCCACCAAAGGCTTCGATTTCTGAATTCTAATGAGTTTCCTGACCCGGAACATAGTCTCCGTGGAATGGACACGGGATGGAAGTGTGTCATTGGGGGTGAAGGATCATCAGTCACAGCACGCCTCGGGGCCATTCTCCAGACTGCTTTCCTATCGCGCAAATCGGATCATTAGATGACTCTGCGGCACGCATTCTGAAGCCTTCTCAGAGCCTAAAGGATGGTACCTAAATTCACCTGGCTATTATGCAAGCCTGCGAGCCTGGCCTGATTCCGCTCTAACCCTGCATCTCTGCACGACGGCCACCTCTTTCTCTGGACTTCAGCCAACGGACCAACCTGCATCTCCCCGGCCCTTCTCTCCGCCCTTCCCTTGCCCAGCAGGATCCTGTTCTTTCAGGACTTAGCTCTGGAGACTCCTCTTTGAGGTCACTATCACTGACTGGCCTCAGAGGGTCACATGCCCACCAAGGTGCTCCCATCAACCCTGGATTCATTCCTCTCAGAACGCTTCTTAGTCACACACTGAAACTTCCTTGAGCTGCCATGTGCTTCTCAATTGCAGCAAGGGTGCCCTATTCATCTGTTCAAGGACTCGACAGGCATGCAGGAAGAAATCAACAAAAGAAAGACACGTGGAGAAAAAGGAGCATTCTAATCTGTACTTGTAGTATTCCAGGTGGCTCATTTATTCTATTCTTATACGTTAAAGAAATATTAAATCAGCCAGAAAGAGAAAAGTTTTAACTGTTATTTCACAATAATTAGGAAACTATATCTTTAGAAAAGCTCTAGTGAAAAATTATAGAAATTTTAGCTCTCCAAACCATGGTTAGCATATATTTCTCATAAACCTTTAAACTTTTCATGTTTACTTGTTAGTCTTATAGATGTCTCTGGTAGCTACAAAGCAATAATAGTTAGCTTAGGTCTAAAAAATATCGACTTCAATATTGTGGTTAATTTCAGTGGGATGCTAAACTACCTACTTAAACAAGAACCCTTGGAAATGTGGTTACCTGTCATTTACATTTTTTTTTTTTTTTTTCCGGTACTCGGGCCTCTCACTGTTGTGGCCTCTCCCGTTGCGGAGCAGAGGCTCCGGACGCGCAGGCTCAGCGGCCATGGCTCACGGGCCCAGCCGCTCGCGGCATGTGGGATCTTCCGGACCGGGGCACGAACCCGTGTCCCCTGCATCGGCAGGCGGACTCTCAACCACTGCGCCACCAGGGAAGCCCTATATACTTTAATGTTAGCAATAAAGTGGAAGGTGGTTAAGCTTAATCCGTATGCTCATAAGAGAAAGACGGAGATTAATTCTGAGTGGGTCGTGGCTGCTACAATCAATAGAGTATACCTTAATTGTGCATTAAGGAACTGTCTGTATGGTAAGGGGAAAGAACAATAGTCACTAAATAAGTGGTCTCTCGGGAGTTGATGAAAAATCTCTTTCTCCAATAGGAAAGGAATGCTTTTTAAAATTTATACTACCATATGGACACCCAGGCATATGGACGGCTTGTAGATGCCCTACATTAAAGTGCTATTTTTACATTTTCAACATAACAAATACACTAAACAGGTGTTTTAAAATGTCACACTTCGAACAGCAGTAATTTGATTAGCATGAAAAATTCACTGTTCTTAGTAGTATTGCTGAAATATTAGTGGATTCGAGATTTTTATATTCAATATGCTTCAACTATATATTTACAGTTGATTTTGGATTTTAACAGATATTTTTTCTCTCTTGTGAAATCAGAATCCCAATTTTGGTGATCTAATTACTCTGCAATAGGACAATGGATGGGTCTTTTTTATTTACGTCTTTGTCACAGGCTGCTGCTTTGTTTTATCCAAGTAGGCACTCTTCCTACTGGATTCAAACTGACAATCAATCAGAAAGGACTCTGCTGGCTACTTACTCTTACGATTGTAGATTAGAAGTTCTTTAAGAATAATGCTCTACCTAGAAAAGTCTAAAAATAATCTAAATATTCATAAACAAAAAATGGTTAAGTAAATACCGTATATTTCATTTCTGGAATATTTTGCCTTCATACAATGATAGAATATTTTAAAAAGTGTCTAGAATTGTTGCCTAGCATTTGTCAAAAAAGTGTCTGTTTCTAGCTATAAATGAGTAAATGATTTTCTAATCATGTAGACAATTCTAATAATAGAATGGTTTAGTGAAAGGAACAGAATATGAAATTTTACTTAGAGCACATACAAGCTGTGTTTTAGTTTATAAATTAAAAAAAAAAAAAAACCTTTAAACTGACTGTGTCTGATGGGAAAGGGAAGGGAAGAAGGCCATTTATTTTATAATTTCTATTCTAGCATTTTTATATTTTTCTTTTATGGAATTATATAACTTTAAAATGAATTAGATATTCAAAATATCACAAATTTTTTTCATTTCATATATGCCTCAATTACTTAGTTATGTTGAATGTTTATTTTTTAGAATAAAAAAAAAGTAACAGAAAGTTGGAAGACTCTGTGTGTATTGGGGCAGGGGGTGTTTCTGGACTTGTGAAATTGCACCAAGAACCATTCTTTCAACAAATACTAAGTTTTACCAACAACTGTAATAACAGTAATAGCTAGTGTACAAAGAGCTCTTCCTATGCTTTAGATTTTAAGCCATGAATTATCTCATTTAACCATTAGAACTGTGTTAGGCAGATATCAATTTCATTATAAAAGGGAAAATTAAGTCTGCTCATAAGTATTGGAGTCCATGGAGTCCACACAGCTATAAAGGATGCTGCCCTTCTGGAAAGGCCAAGGGCAGGGCTGGACAATGGAAGCTCTAAGTGAATTCCAGTCTCTGCCCTCGAGAAAGTGAACAATCTAAAGCTCTGCTTTCCAAAAGAACCTGCAGTGATGGAGCGCATGCTGCACATCTACGCTGTCCCACACAGCAGCCGCTAGCCACATGTGGCCACTGAACACCGGAAATGGGACTTCTAAATTTTATTTAATTTTAATTAATTTGCATTTACATTTAAGTAGTTAAATATGACTAGTGGCTACACTATTGGACATCTCAGTTCTAAAGATTGAGGCAGGGAATTCCCCGGCCGTCCAGTGGTTAGTGCGTGGCGTTTTCACTGCCGAGGGCCCGGCTTCGATCCCTGATTGGGGAACTAAGATCCCACAAGTTGAGCTGTGTGGCCAAAAAATTAAAATTTAAAAAAAAAAAAAAAGGTTGAGGCAGGGATAAAGTGGCCTTTATAAAACAACATTCCAAGAGCTAATAATATGTTTTAAAAATAAAATAGTAATCCAAATGCTCTTGGAAAAGGTAATCTCTGCTACTACTACAAGGTGTATACCCTGGCTTTCTGAGAATAATTTAAAGTTTCTCACCCTAACTGGAGATATGATTTTAACTATTTTAAATAAAAATAACTGGCATTCAAGTTGTCGGCCAGCATATATTTATTTCTGCTCAAAAGTAAATTTATTAGAATCAGTTAATTATTTGAATTAATTTTATGTGCATGGAAACTCTGTTGTTTAGAGAAAAAGTATATACAAACATTCTTGGTTTCTCCCTCAAAATACTTACCTCCTAATATCCCAAGATGAGAACTAAGGCTCCTGCTGGGAACTTTGTTACTAAATTAAGCCTTGGGGGTAAAATTCTAATCTTTGCTCTAAGTGTACAAATGCTATATTTTAAAAGGAGCATCTTGGGTCAATAAGGCATGCATTCACTTTGATTAATATTAAATCACAAGACTCAGTAATTTGAATGAAGAGTAAAGACTATAAAATCCTTAACTTCAGAAGCCAAACACTTCCCTGGTTATTTCTTTTAATTTATTGTATTTGATTTGCTGTCTCCATTAAAAGTCAAATTTTCTTCTAAAATCACTCAGGATTTCCATGCATTAAGTATTAAGCCTTTTATATGAATTCTCTATGTAAAATATCTAAGATAAAGTTTAAGGATGAATAAAAATCAACTCTAAAAACCAAAAATTACCAAGATACCTTTAAATTTCTTTGGGATAAAGTGCAACATAAATAATTTTGTGGAAAAGCAAATATATTAGAAAAGTTATCCCTTCTAAGTAAAATTATCATTCTTACTCGGCAGTCAATACTTTGTAGAGGTTACTAGATTTCAATTAGCCTTCTGGGTGGACTGCTGATTAAATGGCTCCCAGGATTAAGTGCAACCCAGTTCAGAAGACTGGTGTTTGCATATATTTTACACTAAAGATGACATGTATTGAGATGATTCAAATCAAACACCTGAAAGAAAGGAAATACTTCCCCATGAAATTTTACCAATTGTTCAATTCCTTCATCACTTAAAAAAATCTAGCTAATCCCATCTCACCTTTAAAAATAAAACAATAGCTATATATTGTTGCCTCTTTTGCTTGATATCCTCTCTGTCAAGCTAAGAACATAGGGTGTGTGTGTGTGTGTGTGTGTGCCTGCATTGACAGTTCACTGTCCTATGAGAATTTAAACATCCCTAGAACAACTTATCATACAGGCTTCTGTTATGGTCCTAATCATATTTCACTACTATGTAACTGTTCTAGGCAAGTCTGCCAAGAGGCCGAAGCTAGCTGCTGACCACTTGGCTCTATCCACATGAGTCAGAGCAAGAAATAGGACATTTTCTTGCTTTCCATGGCTACAGAGATAATCCCGCTCTTTCTTTCTCTTTCTCTTTCTTTCTTTCTGGCATTTATTTCATCCAGCAGTAGATATGGAGAAAGAATATTTCTAACTCCCATTGTCTAAAAGACAAACAAGATAAAAAATTGAAAAACCTATCTTTTGGGACACAGAGCGACACAGGGGAAGGAAGTCAAGTCACCTGTCTCTATCTCCGTCTCTCTCTATTACACACACACACATACTTATGGTAGAGGACATATCAAAAGAGGACATATCATCATATGTGGAAAAGAGAAGGTGTTTAACTTCCTTGAGAATATGAGGTTTTACCCAATGATGATGTGATGGGCGCCCAGAGCCCGTGCTCCGCAACAAGAGAAGCCACCGCAGTGAGAAGCCCGCGCACCGCAACGAAGAGCAGCCCCTGCTCGCCGCAACCAGAGAAAGCCCGTGCGCAGCAACGAAGACCCAACGCGGCCCAAAATAAATAAATAAATAAATTTATTTATTTTTTTTAAAAAAACAATTAAAAAAGAAAAAGAAAACCATCCTACGGTATTTCTGAAATGTATCCATTCAGATTCCCAAAGAACCTTCCAGTGACTGAGGGCTTACAATTTTCCTAGAAGTCCCATCCTATTTTCAGTAATACTGTTACCTAGCGGAGCTGCCCCAGGGTCCCTAACCCGCACCTAAACCGTCTCTATAAAACACAAGTACACCTGCCTTAGGCAAGGAAGCAAAGAAGCCCGCACCCCCATTTCTGATAAAAACCACCCTCTGGGCAAACTTGCAGAAAACCAAAATTGACTCAATCTTCTAGATGTGTTTACATGATAGGAACAAGAGGACTTAACCACAAGAAACTGGTATAAACTGGCTGGACTTCAAAACTGGGACAAAGGTCACTCTACAGCTCATAATCATATCATTTTAATGGTAAAATCTCTGCCAGACAGCACCGTGTTGGTTCGATCTGCTTCTGACCCAAACCCCAAAGGACTGTAAAAGGGCAGAAAAGAGGTGCAGACCCCATTCCAGGAAATCGCCTCCCAATTCCGCAAATCAGGATGACAAAAGACCCCCCCCAAATAACCTCCTTCACCTTCTTCTATAAAACCCTTGCCCCCCCTTGTAATGGGGAGAAGGTGCTTTCAGAGCATGAACTCTCCTCCATTTCCTGGCCAACGATGAAAGTTTCTACTTGCTGCTACAAATGGAAAAGGCTACTTCACCTTACTGATGCAAACAATAACTGGGTAGGGAAAGAGCCAAAGGAAGGATCGATAACAGGACTAATTCTAAGATTTGTTCTTATTTTGAATATAAATCTGTTCCTTATTACATTTATTTCCATGTGGATCCAAGTTCTTCCAAAAGAAATGATGCAGATGAACTCCACGCCTTCTTTGCAAGCTTCCACCATATCTACTCTTCTCCATGTTAAACTTACAAATTTCTTCAGTTATTCTTCTTAGGGCCTCCCTGTTCATCACGATTCTGCTCACACTTGTTTGTTCATTATTTACTTTGCTTTTAGAAGGAGAGACCAGGTTTGTGATACAATGACCCACCTGTGGCTTGCCCAGAGCAGAATATACTGAGGTCTGATTTTAGCAACAGGAGACCAGCAACTGTGGCCTTGGTGAATCACAGATTCTGAGGAGACGCGGGTAAAGAGAGCCCAGCCATCACCTGGAGACTTTCAGAAGTGGAGGGGCGACCATAGGGTCCACTTTCAACATCAAAAATCAAGATAGTGTAATGTCAGACTCCAAACGCAGAGAAGCGAAAAATAAAGGCAACGTCCTCACTTACCTCACACCTAAGACATATTTCTCAAAGAAACACATAGATAAGTGAGCACATTATGAAAAGATGTAAGCAGTGAGGACTTCTGTTATTATTCCCAGTACAGAAGCAAGACAGATGCCCTGTTGGTTTTCAGCAGTGACTCCAAAGACATGTCAGTGTTTCCATCTTTGAAACTGGTGTTTGCAGGTTTGGTAAATCCCCACAGTAGAGTAAACTTCCATGTGCCCTCATGTCTTTCAAATACAACACCCTTAGTGCCTAACTTTATGCGTTCCCATTCCTTCACAGAACCCTTAGTAACCACAGATGATGACATTCCTGGCCCTGAATGTGGCTGAAGGTTTTAATGCCACAGTTATAAGCAGCCGCATACCTGCTCAGTCACATTACTGGGTCCCTGTTATGAAAATACGCACATTAGATGTTTTTATAGTTTTGCCTTCTCGGAGGTGGAGTAGCTCCGGGATCTGTCATTCCCTGATATGAGGAGGTTGCCAATGGTAACACAGAATCCAATGCAGCAGATCACAAAAGGCAAAGAGAATTTGAATCAGAGAACTGCAGGGCTGGAAGACTCAACAGAATTAATTCTGTTGTCTTCCTAACCTTTAGAGTGATTTGAAAGATCTGCAAATATCCAGTTACCTTTTCTTGGTCGTGGGATTATGTATATTTCTGTTTCTTGATTTTTGGCTGGGCCGTGCACGGAATGCGGGCTCTTAGTCACCCAACCAGGGAAGCTCAGAGTCTTTTTTTAAATTTTTACTGGAGTATAGTTGCTTTACAGTGTTGTGTTAGTTTCTATGGTACAGCAAAGTGAATCAGCTAAAATGTATACATAAGCTTGGAGTCTTAACCACTGGACCGCCAGGCAAGTCCTATTTCTGGGTTTAGCTGTATTTTTATTCAATGGGTATGCACCACTTTTTAATATGAATAATATAAATTCTTTTTCATTTAGACATAGATGAGATTTGGTTAGTAATGATAGTTCTATGCTCACTGAAGGAAGGGTCTCCCACAAAGTTTTTAAAGAAACGGGGAATTGCCTGGCTAGTTCCAAAGGAAAGTTGACACCGTTACTTCTTTTTTTTTTTTTTGTGGTACGCAGGCCTCTCACCGTTGTGGCCTCTCCCGTTGAGGAGCACAGGCTCCGGACGCGCAGGCTCAGCGGCCATGGCTCACAGGCCCAGCCGCTCCGCGGCATGGGGGATCTTCCCGGACCACGAACCCGTGTTCCCTGCATCGGCAGGCGGACTCTCAACCACTGCGCCACCAGGGAAGCCCGACACCGTTACTTATTAAGAAGGGGGTGACAAAGAGGTCACCCCACTGCCCAGGCCCTGGTCCACCTCCAGTTGACTTGGATGCTGCTCCCACGTTGGAGCAGGTACATGTGTGTACACAGCCTGCTGACAGGGCCCAGTGCTTCTGGAGATGAACCAGAACACCCATTGCGAGGGGAGTGGCTGGGAGAGCTCCAGTCTTCCTGGGCCCTTCTGCACCCACCAGGACTTTCCGCTCTGCCACCCTTCCCAGCAGTGGTTCTCAAAGTGAGAGACCCACCTTGGCACTATCAGTGTCATCTAGAAATTTCTTAAAAATACAAATTAAAAAGCTCCACCCTAGACATACTGAATCAAAAACTCTGGGCTTGGGGCCTAGTAATCTTTTTTTTAACAAGCCCTTCAGGAGGTTTTGACCTGACCTAGAGATACGGCTGCCATGATTGAGTCCATCACGTCAACTCTTCTTTTAAACCACTCGGAGGAGCCTGTGAGCGTCACTGTGTCCCGAGCTCCTGGTGAGGCACAAATACACCCTGAGGAGACTGGGTTCATCTGATGGGAACAGCAACCTTGCCACTGAGCTCCACGTACATAATTGCTGTTCGAGTGATATTCTATCGCCAGATGTCAGTGCTGACAGAGAATTCAGAAACGGGCAAGAACTAGAGGCATTTTCTGGGCCTCCACTGTTTCTCTTTATTTCCAACATGCCACTGGCATGAAATATAGCTGGGCTGCATCAAAAGCAGCAGTGCCTTTTTTTTTTTTTTTTTTTTAATGTACAGAAATTCCTTTTCCTTGTGTGTAGGTGGCAACTTGCTGCTGGTAGCTTCAAAATCACGGCTGCACTATGAACAGAAATTGCTCTTGGAGGCCGAAGCCTGTTGACCTCTTCCTGCCAAACAAACAAATAAACCCAAATGCTGTGTCTAAGTCCATCTGTCAACAGACACTTGCTGATGCCGTGTTTAAGGGACTTTATGTACAAGGTGTCTCAAGAGGGAAAAAAAACAAATACACAGTCTGTGTACCTAAGGGATTTTTACTCTGGTTGGGCAGCAAAGGCTTGAGAACAATCAGAAGGAAACGCATTGTTCCAACGACAGTGAAACGGAAACAGTGCAAAGTGAATCCCTGACGGCAGGGCTGGGCAGTGGGAGGTGGCCTGGGAGGCAGAGAGGCTGTGGGGACTCCAGCCTGGATCAGTGGGCGGGCGCTCCGATCAAAGATCTGGCTTAGAAACTGTAGGCAACAGGCAGCGGCTCTGGGTTCTTGAGCAAGGGAATGACAAGCTGAAAATCGTAGGCTGTAATCGGAGAAGGGCCCACCGGGGGTGCGTTACATCCCTAACGAGCTCTAGATGCTGTGTGCCGAGGCTGTATTACAGGCCTGGCTGGCAAAGGCCCAGCTCTCAGGGATCTTTCGTCCTGGTAGGGGAAAGAGCTTTAAATCACCATGGAAATAAAAACACAGGATAGTTTTGGATAATTATCAGGGCTGTACGGCCAACAGCCCAGGAACGTGATAGTGGTGCCGTGTTAGGATCCACCTGGGTCCTGACGTCACAGTCCAGGCAGGTCACAAGAGCCATCAGGGGACGAGAAGGTGCAGAGCAGGAACACAACGAGGGAGAGATGTGCTCGTGGCCACAGCGAGGTGGGAGGGAATGTCATTCAGTGTCCTCAACCCACGGATACTTTGATTCTCGTCCACAGCTTCTTGTTGGCAAATCAGTATTAGTGTCTGTGTCAGTGATAACATCTTAAATTTGAACAACGCTCTGTGATAGCTACAATAACCCTGTGAGGCAGACAGAGAAACTCTTTTCACAAGATGCTTTAAGAGTCTAAGTTTTCATCTCTGCTCAGCGGCTGAAGAGGAGGTCTTATGTCCCTCAGACACTGTCCCCTGGAGAGACATTTGAGAATAACTGCTCTCGTCCACTTTCTGATTAAAGGGCAGTGACGTGGCTCTGGCACCTCTCAATGTAAGATAAACTTCTCCTGGGACAGGCGAAGTACATCTCGGGCCCTCCACTCATAGCTAAGCCCGACACTACTGCCTATTAGAAATCTGTCTTTTGTTATAATTATGTATTAGTTACCTTTAGACCAACTTCTTATGCAGGCTGACTATTTTTAACCAGAGATTTTGGGCTTGAGTTGTATTTATTTTTTGGAAGGAATCAAAATTTTTTCCCAATGGTCAGTAATCACACTTATATGTAGAACATGTCAGATACCATTTGATCCATAGTAAAGAGATCCTTTGGATTTGGTAAAATTTCTCATTTTGAGATGTACAGTTCACTCTGGAACAACTCGGGGGTTGGGGGCACCACCCCCATAAAGTTCCAAAGCCACATATAACTTGTTGGCCCTTGTATCTGCGATTCCACATCTGTGGATTCAGCCAACCTCGGCTCAAGTAGTGCTGTAGTATCTACTGGAAAAAGGCCACGTGAGCGGGACCCACACAGTTCAAACCTGGCTGTTCAAGAGTCAAATGTAAATTATTATTGTCTTTAATGGAAGAAAAAAATAAAAGTAAAATGAGATTTTTATCCAACTGTGTATGTGTTGGATAAAATTAAGGAATTTAACTGTTAAAGTATAAAATGGAGATATCCCTTGATATCTAGGACTTGTAAATTGTATGACTTGTATGATGCGTAAAAGTCTACTTCATTAGAACCTGCAGAGTATATTTAGTTGTTTTTCAAAATTTCCTTTGATAGTGAATTTAGCATATATATTCAGATACAGGATTTCCTACAAGGGCGGCCTAACAGCATCGCCAATATCTTTTTCCTAGTGCCAGTATTTGAGCAACAGCCTACTCTGTCAGATAAAAATGGGGACTAAATCATACACAGAGGGCACTAAAATTCTAAGATGAAGCAATGATTATTTACTTGTTAAAAAAAATGAGAAGGAAAAATAAATTTTAAAAGGCTTCTGAGACCAGTCTTGCATGTAGGACAATAATACTAGAAAGCTTACATGGATTTTACTCATGTGAGTGTTCCAGGCCCTAAGCAGTGGGCTCTGGGTACCCGTGTGCCCTGGGTCTGGGTGATGCCCCCTCAGCCCCTCCCTCCACTGTAACCTGCTGCCTCCTTTGTGTGCACTGCTTCCCTGGGTCACGGTGTCGCCCCCGCTCGCTCAGTGAACAGGGAAAAGTTATAAGACTTAAAACTCACTGTCCCCAAATACAGTTCTTCCCCTTGGGCAGCGGCAGGTTCCACGGGAATCTCAGCTTTTACATATTAAGTGGAACTGCTCTGTCCTCCAGCTCTCAGCTAAGGATGAGATAAGAAGTTTTTGAAAGGGGATTAGAAAGAGACCTTAGACGCACTTGGTCTGGAAGCTACTCTTTTCTACCCAATATGATAGGGAGGGAATCTGTTCAAAGCACCAAACGATCACTCCTTCCTTTTTAGTCGGGGACGCTTGCCTCTAAGTCCATCCTTTGGTGACACGGTGAGGGCTGGTCAACCTTTCTGAATCCCACGTAGTCCCCAGTTAAACCCTTAACATCCACAAAAAAAAAAAAAAAAAAAAAAAAAAAAAAAAAAAAAAAAACAACCCCAAGCCCCCCATAACTCTCTTCTGATTATGTAGAAAATTTGAAAACACAGGAAAGCACAGATACCCATAATGCTACCAGCATGCAAATACCAGAGTTGACCCACTTTCATGTGTACATTTTTACACAACTGTATTCATAATGTACATACTGTTCTCCAGTATCGTTTCAGTTAATGTGTCCCAAACGATTAAATACTTATCTACAGTGAGGGTTTTAGTAGCTGCAGAATATTTATCGTAACAGTTATCATAATCTGATGAGCCCAACACCTGCTGGACATCTCCACAACTACAAAACATGCCTTAATAACAAAAATGAACATAATTCTGGTTACATATCTAGAATTTTCTTGGGATAAATTCCTAACAATATAAGTGCTCATCCAAATGTATGACCATTCTAAGGGTCTTGATATATTAGCAAATTTTTCCCCCAGAAAGTTGATCTAGTTTATACACCATTCAGTGGTGCTCCTGATTCCATACATCCTTGACAAAATGGAACATTCCATGCATTTTAATTAAAAAAAAAATGTTTTTAAAGATTTTTTTTTTTGATGTGGACCATTTTAAAAGTCTTTATTGAATTTGGTACAATATTGCTTCTGTTTTACGTTTTGGTTTTTTGGCCCCGAGGCATGTGGGATCTTAGCTCCCCGACCAGGGATCGAACCCACACCCCCTGCATTGGAAGGCGAAGTCTTAAACCACTGGACCGCCAGGGAGGTCTCCACGCATTTTACAAATACTTTGTAATTAGATAAAATGGTGTTCTATTATTCTTTTAATTTGGCATTGTCTAAATTTCCTGTTTAAGGAATTGTTTGGTGTTAGACTTTTCCAATTTTTATATTAAAAAATTCTCTATCTGGGTTTTCTCTCCCGACTTTGGGAGATCTTCCTCTGCTTTTAGCTCTTAAAATATCTCTCTCAGAAGACCTTTGCCCAGTTCCTCTTTTCTCTTAAAAACAATCCTCATTTAGGCATTTAGAATTGTATGTCTACACAACAGATCACTTTTAATGACAAATCCTTCCATCATCATATTTTTTTAAATGCATGGTGTTACATTTATATTTTAACCCTAACCTATCTATTTGTCTCCTATTTCCACTGCTATTTAGAACAAGGATTTCAGGGTTGGAAGGCTCCATGAAGGCCCCCTAGTTGAATTACCGGAACTGGAAATTGTCCATGTATTCAGTAGCTATCTACCGAGGAACCAGTAGGTTCTAGACACGGTGCTGGACCACAGGGAGACAGTGACACCCAAGGTGCACGCACACACGCACACACACACCTGATTGCTAGTGTGGTTTAGCAGCTTTACCTAGCTTTAAGGCCGTAGGTATTTTTTTCCTGTAAATTTCTTATTCATGGCCTGTGCCTTTTTCCCATAAGGTCTCATGAGGCACACAGAGCACCTATGTTCTAGTCCTTCTGTCCTAGGAAGAGCTCTTGCACACATTTTCTAGACTTTAGTTTCTCTCTAGATATATGGATTTACCCTGCCAGCTCCCATGCATTTTGTCTCTTTCATTCTACTATTTCATCGTCATGTCTATCTATGGATCTATGTGGGAGGGGAAGCTACAGCTTAAGCTGGGTTTGCCATTTTGAAGATACTGGCTTTCCAAGTACTGTCATCGTTGGGGGCGAGGAGATTGACCTATGGGCTGTGGACAGCCCCAGATCATGAAGTTCAAACTCAGTGATGAAGAGACTTAAGGACAAACACTTTTTCTCATGAGTGTGTAAACAGTGAATGGCCCGCAGAAGACTGAGTCTATCACTTTACACCAGGGCCTTTGGTCACCTTGGGAACTCACTCACATGCTCTCTGAACATCCAGTGCAGCCACCCATCTAGGCACAAACCTCCCCTTGCTCTAAATGCTGGGTCTCCTCTTCCTCCTCTCACTCGGGTTCCTTTTGGACACGACATCTCAGCGAAGACCTGCCCTTCCTCATTGCCTCAACACTGGAAACCGGAGAGTAGAAACGGGCTCAGCCTACAAACACTCGGCCCGCGGCCTACTTCACCTTGGGCTCCCTGCACTGTGACTATGCACTGCAAAAAGCGTGGGAAGGCAGATTTTACAGCAACGTTTCTCTCTTTAGTGACGCTGGCAGAAGTGAAACTGTTTTCCTAGTGAGGCCGTAAGTCTAGCTTCACGGGTGCCCATTTACTGCCCATAAGAAGGACGGGCTCAGGGGATAGTTCCCCATCTGCCAGGTCCTACCAATGCAACCACAGAGGGGAAGAGCCCTTTCATGTGAAATCAAAAGCAATATAGGATGTTACCTTTGGATTCAAGCACACAGGAACTCTCTAAATTGACAAGCATACATATGCACAGATACAAAAAGACATACGTATGGACACACCACAAGCAATAGACATATACCTATATTTGTAGAAGGTCCTACTTGAGAATTTTTATAAGGATTCACACGTTCAGGAACTACCTATGTTCCAGGGGTGGTGCTTCTGATGATAAAGCTATAGGCCTGAAAAATTATACTGAGTGTCTTGGTTACATTTCCAATTTCTATTCAAAGTTTTACTTTCCCAAAGCCTGACTTACTTTACCTACTCATTTGTTTTCTGGATTCTAGACCTATAATAATTTTCACGGTGCCTGAACTAAAATGCTAGATTTTGTTTTTCCTCCATGTTTATCACACTGGCCGCAGAAATATGAGTTCTCCTCTATAATTCTGGGACCAGTTAAGTAGGTAGAAGTCTAGAGGTTACTAGAATTCACCACCCATTATCTGAATAATAATATTAATAACCGAAGTTTAATTGTGAAGAAATGTCTAGAGGATTAAAAATTTTATCTATAGACATTTCAACAATCCAACAACCCAAGTCTCTGAAAATAAAGACGGTGGATATCGTAACCTCAGACTAGTTCACCAGATCCCAGATTGATTGAGGGAAGCGGGCTTAGAACAAATAAAGGTAAGAACTGCATTATTTGGTGCCTGATAAAGTAAGGAATCGATTACCTTCAAAGATAATATCAGCTAAATATTTAATGGGTTCACAGATGACAGACGCAAAACGGTTTGCTAAGGGGCAGGCAGGACAGAGCCTTAATCTGTCCAGGTACAATCAACAAAGACAACACCAGTGTTCACAGAACGTCCCTTGTAGCTCCCTATGGCCCACCGCACATCCACACTGCCTGCTTCACAGGCAACTGTGTCATTATGCAACCAGTGCAGTGAGCCTATGGGGCTCCAGCAGGGAGGCTGGAGCCCAGCCCAGTGCTAGGACTTCTGAGCCCAAGGTCTTAGGAAGATCAGTTATCTTTAAGTCTTAGTTTCCTCACCCACGACATAAGGCAAATTCTTCTGTTTCAGGGTTGAAGTGAGCGGTGAATGAGATAATTTTGGCAAAGATCTCAGCACCGTGCCTGGCACCTACTGTGACCTGCAGTGACAAGTCCCTCAGCTCCAATCCTCCGCTATTGCTCTTTATGTTCTGATCTACTATATCCCGTGAGAACAGAAGGGTAACCACAGCGGCCCTGAGTTCTCTCCTTTCAAATGAAATGTGAGCCAGGTTTATTTCAGCACATTCGACGACCATTATGCTAGAAGAAGGCAGTGTAGAATGCAGCTGGGATGAGGGCATTACTTCACAAATCAGAGGGTGTGAAGTCAGGCTGAGGCTTCCGTCAGTCTCCACCTTGTAAATCTAGGTCCCTGCTACGAGACATTCATTCCCGAGGAGAAGGACTGAAATAAAATTTAGTTCACTTCACGTAATAGAAATGACATTTATTCTATGTAAAAATAGCACTCAGGTGGATTCAAAGATGTGTCTGGCATTCAGTGCATCTCTGGAAACTGTGCTGTTAGGAATTCTCAGGACCAAAGGAAGGCATGGATAAATAAACTGAACAAATGTGTAGGATAACGAAGATCGTTCATTCACTGCATATGAAGAAAACTCTGGTGCCCAAGTAACTCGTGTGAAAGCACCTGGCTTGTTACCTAGCACACAGCAGGTGCTTAGTAAACGTAAGCGTCCCTTGTTGTTCCTTTTCCTAATGAAGGACTGATCCACATGGCCATCTTGACCTTGAATACAAGAATGTCCCTCTGAGAGCATCATTCGAATACAGGTTTTAAGACAGATACTAAAATCGCCGTTCACAAGAAATCAGCTTCTAGCCAAATGACCCTCTTTTTTAACAGCCTACAGCAGTCACATTTCAAGTGATAATACTGCCTCAGATTTGATTTAAGACGTAAACGTAAGAAGATAGTAGTAAAACAGAAACACAGGAGGGAAAAGAGGTAGATAGATGCCTGATATTTCACATAGCTCTCCCCATCAGGAATCACAGCTCATGTTTCTGAAACTATGAAAAGGAAATCTAGGCTTATATTCTTTTCAGTTGAGTGAAGCTCTTTCAGTTCTAGATCTTTTGTTTGGCTCCTGCAAACCAGTGAGAACAGGAAACCATGTCTGAAAAGCTGGCTTCTTTTGTCCTGGGTATATTTGCTGCTGTAGGTCGGGGAGAGCGAACAGTCCTGCCTTCCTGATTCTCTTCCTCACCTGTCAGTCCCTTGACTGAGTCTGATTTTGAGCGATGCTCAATGATCTTTTCATGGACCCAAGGAGAGAGGGAGAGGGATGCAGGGAGGAGACCGCAGACGGACATCAGGGCCACAAAGCCCACACGACTGCCAGCTAGTTACAATCTCCTCACAGTGGAAGCCCTGTTTTCTCATCCTGAAGAAAGGCAGGTCCAAGGGACAATCTCCCACCTCAGTGGATCACCTCCTGGTGCACGGATGCTTTAGTTTCCTGCTGTTGCCCTGAGGACTGCCTTCTCCACAGAGGGAAGAGGTCGAGGGGGGGTGCGCTCAGTCTGCACAGCAGCTGAAGCCCTTGGCCCCTGTCCCCTTGAGCAACCACAAGTAACTGAAAGATCCCTGCCATAAATAACAGGGCCTGAGTTGCCCATGAGAGAGGAGACTGCTTTTAGATAACAAGGATAATCTGGAAGCAGCCCAAATGAAGAAATGTGCAAACATTTACTACTGATCAATAAACACAATCCAACTGATTGTACAGAAAGTCTTAGCCTTGCTTACTTGGGTCCCTCATTTTATGGTCGTTTTAAGATGCTCACAGGGAATGTGCTGTGTGGCTGGTTCTCCTTCAAAGGGAAGGAGAGGTTGAAGGCCCTTTGGGACCTTCGCTGTCTTTCACACTCTGACACACAGACGTCGGAACACGGGTCACTGTACTGGCTTTCCCTCCTAACAGACTTTGTGACATTGATAAAGGACACCAGTGGGAGCTTCCCTGGTGGCGCAGTGGTTGAGAGTCCGCCTACCGATGCAGGGGACACGGGTTCGTGCCCCGGTCCGGAAGGATCCCACATGCCGCAGAGCGGCTGGGTCCATGCGCCATGGCCGCTGAGCCTGCGCGTCCGGAGCCTGTGCTCCGCAGCGGGAGAGGCCACGGCAGTGAGAGGCCCGTGTACCGCAAAAAAAAAAAAAAAAAAAAAAAGGACACCAGTGGTTTCCCATAAGATTGGCTTACACTGTAACTTACAAAGACCCAGAATGCTTTGCTTTTCTTTGTTTCTGTTAGATTTGGTTTATTGACTGTTATGTTTTACTAAGTACTCTTCTCTGCATAGCAAGAATTTTTAATAAGGGAAAAAAATACTTCTGCACCTCCCAAAATGACCCTAAACATATTATTTTGTTAAATGCAGATTTTAAATACATCGTTAAATACATCGAGAACTGGGGACTCAGGTATTCCATAGGAAGATGCCTGTCACCACCCCTTTTTGCTGCACTGGTGGGAACGTCAAGAGCAAAGGCCTTTGTCTCATCGTTGAAACTGGAGGCTGCATGTTCTTGTTCAGTCACTTTGTGCATGCTAAGAGATGCTGGGAGAGCTTTTGGCAATTTGGAAAATGTACATCTGTTTAAAGTTGTCTTAGGTTTCAGCAGGTGGAACTAAGAGAATGATTTTTTTTCCCCCTATCAAAACGTAAGAAAAATATAGAGGAATTTTAATCACAGAAAATTCGTGATTCCCAATTTGGGACAAATGATAGCAGCTCTTTCTTTAGCTGACCTTGCATCTGCATTTACCTCCTTTTTTCCTTCAAGGAGGTCCATCCACGTTGGCCTAACTGTCCTCTCTAAGCCCTGTCTTAGGGGTTCTAGCCACACCAGGGCTCTACCTGTCAAGGTTGAGGGGAAGGTAAGCTTTCTCATCTCTGCCCACCTGAATGAAAACAGAGCATATGTCAGGACAACCAGAATGCACATCTGCTGTACAAATTTCTGAGAAAAATATTCTAAATATTGCTTAAACTATCAACAAAGTAATCGATGCTCATGGCTAAAAACAGACAAAGATACGGAACAAAAGAGAGTCTTTCTTCAAGTGTGCATTTGTTTATCTACTGGTGGAACATTCCTTTGAGGCGAGGCTTTGGAACCAGCAATGCCCTCATGGGGGAGGGGAGAGGGACAGTGTTGCCTCACCCGGTGATGATACCCAGGTTCCTGAAGAAGGAGGTAAAACAACCTTAGGAGATCCCAGCGACACTACTCTTCACGAAATAACAGGCCAAGCCGGGCAGAAACCTAGTAACAGGAAAGCATTCTGTACAATAGAAGATGTGACTTGGTGCCCACTTCACACACCTCCTTGCTCCACTGTCCCCTGTCCTGCAGGAAAAATGACCATGGAAATCTAGAGTCTGTCTGCATGAAGCCAGTAAGAAGTCAAACTCAGACATATAGCTGTTTACCTGGAAGTATATCTAAAGCCTCTGAAATAATTCTAATACTCAAAAATTGTGATGATGAAAGAGACAAACAGAAGCAGTTAATCAACACGGACGATTACTCTTCCTTTGTCCAACTCTTCCCATGAAATATAAATTTACTTTGCTAGTGTAATTCTCAAATTCAACTCCATCAATCAAGCATCTGAGAAACTGTATCACTGATCTTTATATAATATAAATTTTATTTATTTAATATTTGGCCACATTCGGTTTTCGTTGCTGCGCGCGGGCTTTCTCTAGTTGCGGCGAGCAGGGGCTACTCTTTGTTGCGGTGCGCGGGCTTCTCATTGCAGTGGCTTCTCTTGTTGAGGAGCACGCACTCTAGGTGCGCAGGCTTCAGTAGTTGTGGCGTGTGGGCTCAGTAGTTGTGGCTCGTGGGCTCTAGAGCGCAGGCTCAGTAGTTCTGGCGCAAGGGCCCAGCAGCTCCGTGGCATGTGGGATCTTCCCGGACCAGGGATTGAACCCGCGTCCCCTGCACTGGCAGGCGGATTCTTGACCACTGCACCACCAGGGAAGTCCCTGTATCACTGATCTTTAATTAAGAAGGCGTAATAATTATTCATGGTGACTTTTGTACTTTTCTTTATGCTTGGACTCAGCAACTCTGAGTACCCTACGAGGCAACACCAAACGGAGACCAAAGTTTTACATGAAACCTAAGGATTAAAATAATTAAAGGAAAATACCTACTTTTAAAGAAGTTTTATGGATATAATTCTTCTCTCTTAATAATTAAAGAAGTGACAGATTTATTCTGTGTATTTGGGTAAAGTAATAGTTTAATCAATTGTATTTTTAAGCAAAACCATTATTACATTTGGTTATTACAGGTTGGATAAATGTCTCCAGGTAGAAAAATAACCAACTTAAAAACTGTCCTGAAATTTTATATCTGTAAGCGACTTTGCACCTTGAGACCATTTCTCATTCTTTTTTTTTTTTTTTTTTTTGCGGTACTTGGGCCTCTCACTGTTGTGGCCTCTACCGTTGTGGAGCACAGGCTCCGGACGCGCAGGCTCAGCAGCCATGGCTCACGGGCCCAGCCACTCCGCGGCATGTGGGATCTTCCCGGACTGGGGCATGAATCCGTGTCCCCTGCATCGGCAGGCGGACTCTCAACCACTGCGCCACCAGGGAAGCCCTCTCATTCTTTATTTCATCTAACCCAGTTTAAAAACTCAGTGTGGTGCTTCTTTAACCTGATTCACTGAGATGTCCAACTCAGATGTGGTAAATGCCAAAAGGAGCTTGTAATTAATAATAAGGTACTAAAATTTGCAAATTAAAAAATACAGTAGAACGTGTAAGAGGTAAAACTCATAAAAACTTTACTCTAAGGCAGTTGCATTCTGGTATGTTTTCTTGTTGGGGAGATTAAAAATTGGAGCTGTGCTGACGCTTACAGGAATAATGCACGGACAATGGGCATACCCATGGCTTGGGGTTGGACAAAACCCATTTGGTGGGTCAAAACAGAAAAAAAGAGTGTGAACTATTGGTGAGACCCACCACATGGTTGGTATCTTTCTTGCCGCTTGGAAATCTCTGTGAATGTTTATAGTAACTATAGGCATTTCTAAACATCTAAACTTTTTCTGCAATTAAGCTAAGATTTTATACAGGAACGTTAAATGAATTCATTTCTTTTGAATTTAACGTAAGGTATACATATTTAAAAGTCAGTGCATTCATTTTGAGCATATATTTCCTTGTGTTGTATGTGTTTTGTGCATCCTGAATGTTTGTTTTATCTTATAAAAGACTTAAAGGTTTTAGGAAATCTAGAAGTGGCTGATCCACGTAAAGAACTCTGAACTGAGGAAATGCAAATGGAAAATTATAGGATGAACAGAATGGACTCTAAATCAGAAATTAAACTCTTTCAAAGATAAACAGAGATTGTTGAAGACAGAGAAGTGCAATTGGACATGAGGACCAATTAAAATGAAAGTACTGAATGTGAATAAGCAAGAAGCTAAAATTAGCATGGAAGAGAAATTGTGAGCATAAAGTGTACTGTGACTATATACACATGAAATATATATGCGTATCTTATGTGAATAACTATGATGTTGGGTGCAGCTATTACATTTAAAGATACATGAGTCTTACAGGGCTATCTGAGTCTCAGTTATGTGTCCAGGGTGGTCTGTATTGTCTGGACCTCCTCATGCATGTTCTCCTCATGCAATCAATGTCTGGTCCCACCCTCACTTGTTGGTAGTGTGCAAATTTAATTAGCCTCATGTGGATCTTCCGGAGGACGAATGGTGATCTCTGATGTCACCCTCATGTCCCCCCCTATGAAGAAGCAACAGCACAAGATCAGGCCACGACAACTTCCCAGTTAATACTGCCCTTCTACTTGAGAAAATGATGCTTGTGGATCAAACAAATTGATTTTTATCAACTTGATAATAAAACAATTAATATGTCACTGAATATATGATTCATTGTTACCAGAAAGATATTCAACAGTTAATCTTTGCCTCTACTAGCTATATAGGGAAAATATGTCCAAGTTTAATTTGATTTAGGGCAATGTGAATTTTTAAGTCTTAAAACGAATGGGAAAGTCTAAAGAATCTCCTTATATGGAAAAGTGCAAAAATAAAAATAAAAGAACTCAGTAAAATGATCTCATGAATCCCTTCGTAGGTTTATAATTTTATTTTTTATTGTTAAAATGGCTGTGCTTTATGAATCCCAATTTTATAGTCCTACTGTACCAGTCCTGTTGCACAAACAGTAACACCCAAGCAGAATAATTTTCAAACAAGAAAGGCAAATGCATATACATTTTGGGGGAATGATAAACCAGAATATCACAGGCAGTAAACTTTGGGAGCTATTACTAAACCTCCCAGAAGTTAAAAACTTCCTAAGCTTCTAGCCTCATGTTTTTTTGTACAACTTGATATAGTTGTCCAGAATTTAATATTAAAGGTAATTCACTTTGCTTAACTGAAACAAAGCTTCATCCCGAAGACAGAAAATATTCCATCCTTGGCAATACTGTTGAACTGGCTTCATTTCTTTTGGGTTATCACAAGAGCCAAGAGGTGGAAACAACCTAAATGTCCAAGGACAGATGAATGAATAAAAATGTGTGGTACATACATACAATGGAATATTATTCAGCCATATAAAAGGAAACCTTGTGACACGCTACACAACATGGATTAACCTTGAGGACATGCTGCTAAGTGAAATAAGCCAGTTTCAAAAAGACAAATGCTGTATGATTCCACTAATACGAGATACTTCGGGAAGTCAGAGAGACAGAAAATAGAAGGGTGGTTGGCGGGGCTTGGGGAGGGGGAAATGGAGAGTTACTGTTCAAGGGGTATAGTGTTTTGGTCAGACAAATTGGAGAAGTTCTAGAGCTCTGCTGTACAACACTGTGCTGGCAGTTACCAATGCTGTATTGTACAAGCAACACTTTGCTAAGAGAGTAGATCTCATGTTATGTGCTATTTGTCGCAATAATAAAAAAAAGTTCACACGATGGATGGATAGATTAAATAAAGATCAACTCTAGCTTCCGGAAAGAAATGTATGATGTAAGCCACAAGTTCGTGGTCATTTGTTAGGCAGCAAGACTGACAAATGACTAATTTCTCTAGAAATTCAGATAAATTTAGGTAAAAGTTCTTGGCATAGAGATTTTAATGCCTAAGTTTTAAAACAGTTGGTTCTTTCACCTGATGTTTCATAAATCACAGAGAACTGAATATACCTTCCAAGCTAATGATAAAATGGTGAGAGGGGCTTGAATGACTAAAGTAATCACACTACTTAAATTATCTACTGAATTGAACATGTTTCATAGTTTTACTGAACTGTCACAAGAGTCTTTCCTATTTGCCTCTGTCGCAATGATGCACAGAACAAGTGATGCCTGAACACTGATATCACCGATATTATTTTCCTTTTAGAGCAGTTGTTTTAATTAAACTGAAGCTTGCAAACAGACTTTCCTTAGAAAAAATATTTTCTTGTACAATGCAATGTAATTTGGGGAAACACAGATAAGCAAAGAGAAGGATGCACAAATCACCCCGAGACTCACCACCCAATGCCAGCCGATGCTTTCTTGTTATGGTGTGTTGTCTGGCTCTCCTTCCCCTTATAAATAAGTATTTTGAAAAGTGAGATAATAAAAATCTATCATGCACCCCTCTTTTTAAAATTTTTCCTTTTACAAAAAAATTTCGGCTCAATAAATATTTCCAGACCATCTGCTATATAAATGTAAGATAACACATCTTTGCCTGAAGTCATGGAATAAAACAGTAAATCTGTTCACTCGTTTTTCACTAGCTCATTGATTCATTCATTCATTCATTCACTATTTATCGAGGTATAAGCCTGCACAATGGGGGACGTACACAGTAAGACAGAATCCTACCCATCAAAGAACTCACTCTAAAGCCAACAGTCATATTCATATGAATAATAACCAAAGGGAAGGGGCTTTCGAATTATGCAGACTTCTGCTGCAATCTGGCCACTCCTCTTTGTAGCTGTATAATCTTGGCAAATACCTCTTTGTCCACCTTTATTTATCTGTAAAATGAAGACTATAATATCTACCTTTTCGAGGAGCAGAGACGATCAGGAGAGATAATATATGTAAGGTGGGGCTTTAGGTGTCAGCAGCTAACTGGTTGCAGTGTGATGAGATGAGTTCTGTGACAGGGTGTACTTCTGAAAGCAAGGGGTTAAAGCAGCCCGCTTTCATACACTCCCTTTCCCAAGAGTCATCCCACGGGGCTGGCACCTGGTCTAATCTCCTCGTCAACTGGAGTTGCTGGGAGGAAGAGGCCTTATTTCCATAATACCCTTAGCAGGATATCCCTGGGTAAGGATTACCTGTAGATAATAGAACGCAGGATCTATAAGATGTGGCTTCCTGGAGAATGTCATGTAAACTATATAACTTTCTGTGGGTACAAACTAGAGACATTTCATGTGTCAAACGCTCTCAGCTTTAGGAGAAGTTGGACACCTCATCCACTCTGGGAAAAGGGGCGTGTCCAGTGCGGAAGCAGGGACCTGGGAGCTGCACCTGTTGCCCCGCATCTTTCTCTGTTTGTCTGAGGCTTTCCACTGCCTGCATCCTCGACATCGTTTCATAAAGCTCGGTTGTGGGTAGGATTTCAGGTGTGTGTAAGTCAGAGTTAACCAGCTGCCTGGGCATAGATTAGTGGACCACTCATGGACGAAGAGGCCTGGGGGAGGAAGGCTCAGAGGGCATCTGCAAGCAGAAGACAGAGAAGTGAGGTGAGAGAGGCCTGGTGTGGAGTGAGAGGCCAAAGTTCAAGCTCAACGGAGAGATGAGAGGCTGATCGCAAGGGTCAGGTGCACCTGGTGAAGAAATAAGGCCATGAAGGCCAGGGAACGCCACAAAATGCTTTTAATTCGGGAATTACTTGACCAGAACAATGGACCTTAAGAGGGGAGTAGGATGGAGTGACTAGGGCAGGGATGGCCCTTGGGAAGACTGAGACCCAGATGAGGGACGATATATGAATAAATGAAGAGGAAAGGCTGGGGACGGAAAGGAGAGAAAAAAAAATGTGAAAGTTCTTTAGGAGTGTACAAGACTTTCAAGAAGGCTTAATTTAATAAAGGAGTTGAAATATGGATACAGATAAGTACAAAAAGAATAAGAATATTAGATCATATTTTTGAGCTCTTAAATTATACCAGTAAATGATGTATATACTGCAAATACACTAACTCATTAAAACCTTATACTGACTCTTTGAGGTAAGCTCTGTTATCATTCCCATTTTATTTTAAAGATGTGGAAAGTGAGTCCCAGCAAGATTACATAGCTGTGAAGTGCTGGGCCTTGGACTGTAACCCAAGACAGTCCAGAATCCAAACTCTTAACCATTACAGTATTAGAGTATTCCATAAACATGGCAGAAAACCACAGAGCCATAGGAGCGATGGCACCAAAAAAGAGGTAACTGTTCAGGGCAGGATGTGATTTCTAGCAGCTTATATAAGGTCATTCTAGAAGACAGGGACTCACGTGTCAGAACACTCTATATTATACCTGATATATCATATAAGAACACTCCTTATTACATCTGATGTATCACATATTAAATATAAACCATTAAGTTACTTTTATAATTTGGAAAGACCATATTTGCATTCCTCTAAAATAAACGATGTTTTTGAAAAAATACATTTAACAAGCCCTCCTATCTAAATCTGGCCTGTCTTCTTTGATAAGACTTCAACATCAAAAACAGCAGATGTGAGATTTGACTCCTATTCAAAAGTGAGTTCAAAAGTGAGATCAGAAAGCAGGTTTTTCTTAAATTGCAGCTAATTCCGCCTTTTAGCTTTTATTATTTAAAGAATAGAAAAGAAATCTTTATTTCTTTGAAAAGTGACACCAAAGCTTCATCCAAAAAGAAGGAATAACTCATTACCAAGTGGGTGTGTCTTTCTCAGGAATTTAATTTTGGGAACAAAACCCTTTATCACTTTGAGGTGTACTCAAGCAAACAGATGATTATAACACTGGCTGCTAAGAAGGACCAGGCATGCTTGCTTCATCTTTACAATCTGCATTTTGGAGCTCCATATTCTTTTTTTTTTTTTTTTTTTTTTGCAGTATGCGGGCCTCTCACTGCTGTGGCCTCTCCCGTTGCGGAGCACAGGCTCCGGACGCGCAGGCTCAGCGGCCCTGGCTCACGGGCCCAGCCGCTCCGCGGCATGTGGGATCCTCCCGGACCGGGGCACGAACCCGCGTCCCCTAGCATCGGCAGGCGGACTCTCAACCACTGCGCCACCAGGGAAGTCCCAAGCTCCATGTTCTTAATTCACATCTCATGACCTTTATCTTAGTGGTGAGAGATTTAGCTTTTGTAAACCTGAAAATTCCCTGACACAGACCTAATGTTGAAGGAAAGAGAAGGACACGGTATTATTGTCTTCAATGTAACACAGCAAAGGGGAGAAGTGTCCCTGAAAAATGAAAGCACAAGGACCCCACGCTAATGGGGCCACAAGCTGTCACACACACTGATGTTCTGGGGAAATGTGGACCCAGCGCCAAGCAGGATTGATGGAGAGCTAGGTGTGAGGCTGACAGTCACAGAGGCTGCACCCGACAAACCCCTGGGGTGCAGCCTCCGTGAGATGTGTGTTTGCCATTTCTGGAGCTCCACATCCACCTTTGTCTCGCAGACGAGCTGCCCCAGCAGGCGGGCTGGCTGTGTCTGCAAAGACCCAGCTGAAGCCAAAGTAAAATCTGGGTGCTCATCCACATAAATATTTCAGTGGCTGCAAATGCCTACGGTCAATCTTGCCAAGTATCTGGAGTAGAGAACCTAGTAAGTTGACTAAATATTAAAGAGGAGGAAACAGATGTAAGGAAAACTGTAGGAAATAGGTGCATAATTGTCAGATGAGGAGGTCTGGGTTGGGGTAAAGTGCCCCCTGGAAATTAGGAGAACTTGAGGGCCAGGACCCTCTATGTGACTTAACTCATCTGACCTCACAGGGTCTGAATTTCTTCAATTGTAAATAATGGGGGGTACATTATTATTTTAAGTTTCTTTCATTTGTGAAATTTACAGTTTTTATTTGAATCATAAAAATTAAAGAGGCATGGGCTTCCCTTGGTGGTGCAGTGGTTAAGAATTCGCCTGCCTATGCAGGGGACACGGGTTCTATTCCTGGCCCGGGAAGATCCCACATGCTGTAGATCAACTAAGCCTGTGCACCACAACTACTGAGCCTGCACTCTAGAGCCCGCGAGACACAACTACTGAGCCTGCATGCCACAACTACTGAAGTCCTCGCACCTAGAGCCTGTGCACCGCAACAAAGAGTAGCCCCGCTCGCCGCAACTAGAGAAAGCCCAGAGGCAGCAACAAAGACCCAACGCAGCCAAAAATAAATAAATTAATTAATTTAAAAAATTAAAGAGGTGTAATAGCTGTCCTATAATTTAATTAGTCTGGGAGAAAAGTCTACACCAGTTCTTTAAATCCTTTCACAATCAACATTCCCTTTTACCACTTTTCAGACTGCTGCGTTTGAAAGATGTCTGTCAGCCAAAGAAACAATATTTAAGTAATTTTCTCTTTCTCTTCTTTTTTCCTTTCTTCCTTTCATTTTCTAACTCAAAGACGACACATGTTACTATTAATGAGGATTCAGGTCAGCCTGAGTTAACTACTATTGTCAGACTGAGCTGATGCAATTTCTGCCCAAAGCAACTTGACATTTCAGTTAAACTGTGTAGGCTTCTCAAGGGAAATCGGACACTTTCCTTTAAGCCTTTTTGCAATATTAAAGGTAGATGCCCACGGTTATCTTGTGGATCCCAGAACTGGGGCTATTCCTATGCACTCTGCTCCTTGCACTGGAGGGTGCGCGTGTCGCTGGTGGTTCTGTTCTTTATCAACTATGTCCAATCAGGTGCAGCCCTTCTACTTCCCTTGTGTACGCAGCTCATCATGGGTACGGTACCTGCCCTACCTTAGTTTCCCTTAGGCTGCAGGCTTATTTGTGGCTTCTCCGCCAGACCCTGGAAAGTCTCTGATCACCTGGTCCAGACAGAGAAGCACCTGGACAGCAGCTGTTCCCGCAGGTGGCCTGTACCAGTCCCATGTTCTCGAGTGGTGATTCTGAATGGGTCTTTTGCAACGTCTGTGAACACACTTTAGAAACTGGATGTGGTAGTTGAATCAGTGCCAGGCTTTACAACAAAAACAAATGGCCGACACTCAGGCAGGCAGCTTTGCTGTAAGACAATGTGGGGAACAGTCAGAGGGCCTGAGCTTTACAGCTGACTAAATCCGGAGGCTCACATCAAGGCCTCTGAGCTGTCGATCATGAAGAAGAAGTTCTCAGTCAGGGCAGTAACTTCTGGTGAAACAGTGAAGAGGAAAGCCTATGAAAAAACAGATGATAGGCCTGTAGGATAAAGAAACAGGCCAGGTAGACTGCGTTCTCATCTCCAGGGAACAGGCAGAGCTTAGATTTGCAGACACTGTCTCACTGTCTCAACTGAACTGAGAGTTCAAGGGCTCTAAAATACAGATAAGCCTAGTTTAGGAATTGGATACATTTACAGATAATTGATGACTACCTTGTAAGTTCAGAATTTACCCAAATATATTTGCTAATGCGTCCACAGCCATGTATTTTCATTCTTAATTTAGCCTATTCTCCAGGGTCCACGCTAGATTCCGAAATTCTGACATTACCTTTGAGAACATTCAGAAGCCTGTCTGCTCCAAGAAGTTTATTTATTAATTTATTTAAATTTATTTATTTATTTTTGGCTGTGTTGGGTCTTTGTTTCTGTGCGAGGGCCTTCTCTAGTTGTGTTGAACGGGGGCCTCTCACTATCGTGGCCTCTCTTATCGCGCAGCAGACTCCAGACGCGCAGGCTCAGTAGTTGTGGCTCACGGGCCTAGTTGCTCCTCAGTATGTGGGATCTTCCCAGACCAGGGCTCGAACCCGTGTCCCCTGCACTGGCAGGCAGACTCTCAACCACTGCGCCACCAGGGAATCCCCCTGCTCCAAGAAGTTTAAAAGCATCTGTCAAATCATTAGACAATTTCTCCAACAGCCGGTATTCAGGTAAGGGTAATTCAACGGATTTATTCAGTGGCCATGACGTCTAATTGTTTCTCTGAGGACCTGATTAAAACCCTTAAAACTCAAGCCTGGGAACAGAAGCAATCTCCAAAGTAACAAGACATTTGAAACGCAAAATCTCAGAGACAGAGTAAGCACACCGGAAGGAGGTGACTCAAAGGCTGAAGGCAGGGTCACGGAGCATCAGAGGATGAAAGCACCGTGTGGTCACATCAGCCTGGAGACAGTCTGCGTGCCGGCAGCGTGACCTTGAGGGGCTCCTGTCTCTCCAGAGCAACAATCCTGTGCATTTCACCTCGGAGGCAGCATGATCCCCACAGACCCGGGGGGCGCTGCTTGTTCCATATCACAATGAGCCCCGAGCATGAGGCCCGAGCAGGCAGAACCACTGTGATGGGAAAAATGCTCAGGGTGCCCTTGCTGTCGAGTGCACAGGGGGATTTGTCTAATTCAACCTCTCT
Organism: Phocoena sinus; assembly: GCF_008692025.1. Classification (NCBI taxonomy): domain Eukaryota; kingdom Metazoa; phylum Chordata; class Mammalia; order Artiodactyla; family Phocoenidae; genus Phocoena; species Phocoena sinus. Next base: position 6,671,294 of record NC_045774.1, on the reverse strand, counting down.
GCCTTGGGAAGAACAAGACTTACGCCATCCCAAATTAACAAGGGCTATCCCCTAAATAATTCCTGTGTTTCACTTTCTCTAGTGCACATTTTATGGCATGTTTAAAACAGTATTTTAGCAATCTCCATGTGTTCCCTTGAACTACCCCCAAGGCCTTCACGAGTTCAACCTGGAAGCAAGCAGTGGGTATGTTCCTCAGCAAAGCTCTCACAGATTCAAGGAAACTTCAAGCTCCCAGGACCCATGGTTATCAGCTTGTGTCCCTCCCCTCACTTTTCTCACGAGAAAACCAAAACTCTAGGAGGTAAAGAAAGGTGGTCTTTGTTGAGGTAAAGAAAGGTGGTCTCTGGAATTCTGCGAGGTGCCCTCAACAGGTTGGCCCGTTTAATTCTCACAGCCGCCGGGAGAGACGGTGCCATCAATGGCATCTTGTACAGAGGAAGGGACAGAGGCTGGAGACGCAGATGGAGGATCTCATATACTTTGTCTGACAACTAGGCCCACCTTCCTAAGGTCACAGAGGTTGTGAGAAGAGCCAGGATTAAAATCTGCCCTGGTTCAGAGGCTTTCCTGCTTCCGGTTGCAGAGTATTTAGGACTCCAAGACGCATCTACAGCGTATAATACTGAAACAAGCACGAGTCCCTCACTGTCTTCGTTAAAACAGTTTTCAGTAAGCTTCAGCTTCCTTCTTTAAATGGATATTCTCTTCACAGATGCGGTGTGACCGAGACAGAGGAACATTCTGACCCCTCTTTAGCTGGCTGTATCGTTTTCCTTCTTAGCCCATCATCGTAACTCCTCTCTAGCGTGGCTTGTAATTCCTGCCACCCCTCCTGCCCACCTCCAGCAGCACGTGACCCCTCCAGGCAGGGCACGGGGTCGCTTCTTCACCCCACGTCCTGGCACACCACCGGCGCACAGTAGGGCAGCGTCTGCTGAGTGAACCCGTGACTGTGGGACACAGCCTGGCGGAGGCCGCTGCACCGCGTGGAAGACAGGTTTACACGTGGTGGAGTCCGGCTCTTCACTGTCTGTTTTTCTCCCCTTGAGGTAAACAGTGGTGTTGTTCAGATCGCCTTACGCGCATATGTCAGTGAGTATAACCAACAATGCCATTCGGAACAGAATACAATTCTGCAGCAGTTCTAACAAAAGAAAGCACTGAGAGGTCTGGTAAATCCTGCTGCAGATGTGCCCACAGGAAATGAATACCATACGGACACGCAAGCATTTCTTATTGCTGTCTCTCCGCTCTGAACAAGCGGTTACCAAACTGTGTTCCACGGAGCCCTCTGGTTTGCTCGTGACCTTGGAGGCCTCTGAGAGGGAGAACACGGAGGGGTCCTGGGGAGGCTGCTCTCCCTCTCTCCGCACCTCTACCATGGTCTGTGTGGTTTCCGTTTCAGTTCATATGAAAGCATCATTACGTGCTGGTTTTTGTTTGTTTATATGTATGTTTGTGCTTTTAAAAAAACTAATTTAAAACCATTCAATAACTTGGCTAATTTTATTTTGTTAATTATTATCTTTTTGTTTTTTACAAACTGGGTGTAATAAGCCTCAAATTGTGATACTCATAACAATTATTTTGTGTCTGAAACTTTCAGATCTCCATGCTAAAGTTTCCAAATAACCTGGGACAATGATATGAATGGTGGGTAAAAACTACTTGCCCTGGATTGAATCACAATGTGCATTATCACAAAAATTGAACAAAAACAGTAAGTGAGAGGCAATATTAGATACAGGACAGAGAAGCAGCAGTGCCCATTTCTATAATAAAAACTACCACTTAGGGCTTCCCTGGTGGCACAGTGGTTGAGAGTCCACCTGCCGATGCAGGGGACACGGGTTTGTGCCCCGGTCCGGGAAGATCCCATATGCCGTGGAGCGGCTGGGCCCGTGAGCCATGGCCGCTGAGCCTGCGCGTCCGGGAGAGGCCACAACAGTGAGAGGCCCGCGTACAGCAAAAAAACAAAAAAAAAACAAAAAAAACTACCACTTATTAAGTAGCCATTGTTAGCTTTGCATACCTTATTTCTAATTCTCATTATTCTCTATGGAATATATTAATGAATTAGGAATAATATTAATATTCTTAACATTAGGAATGATGACCAAGAGGATGATTCACATGGCCAGGCCTCAAAGCAGAAAGATCCCCCAAACAGCCTTTAATCCTGGTCTGTCTCTGAAGTCCATGGTCTTCCCATCACCATCCTCATGCCATCCTAGCTTCAAGAATGACATGCAATCTGGGCTCCTGCCGTGACTGCATTGTTTCTCTAGCTCTCCTCTATACTTCAGTTTTGTCCACAGACTGGCTTCCATCATGGTCACAAAAGGGTTGTCACTTGTGAGGGGAGTGATGGAGGCAAAGAGACTGCTCCTCCAACTACAGCGAAAAACCTTTCTTAAGTCTCCTTGGATCAACCTGTAGCAGTCCAGAGAAGAAATCATGCACAGATTGGCTTAAGGTTGGGCTTTCAAAGGATAAGTGGCAAAGGTGTGGAATCATCACCAGGACCCAATACTACTCAGTCCAGGAGAGGGATCATGCCTAGGGTTGAGGTGGGTTGCTGAAGGAAAGCAGGGTTTTGTTATTAGTAAGGAGGAACTGAAACTGTGTGGGCGATCAACAATGTCTCTCACACGCTGCTAAAAAGGAACTGACATTTGTGTGATTGTTCTAAAGTCAATGCAGAGGCAGCCCATGACTCAATATGGACTTGGGGAGAATACCACAAAATGGGCCATCGTAAAGTGAAATTTAGAACACGCATGATTTTTATCCTGACTGCATGCATTATTGTCTTTATCAGTTCAAACATGACTGGAAAGTATTAAATGAGCAAGTAAATATAAAGCAAAGAAAAATGAAGGAATGACATGTGGGCAGGCGTGTTTCATAAGGATTTGTCAAGTGACTAAATGAAATATGACTCTGAAAAGTACCTTCCACAGGCGATTCTAGCTCAGTTTTTAACAAAAGCCAAGTCAATGGCATTTGAAATCGCTCTTTTAATTGCAATGATAGTGACAATGACAGCAGCAGCCCACATGTGCTGAGAGCTGACCTTGTGCCAGACGCTGCTCCAAGAACCTTATTCTGTCTCAGTGAGCCCTAAGTGTAGATATTAGTATGGTGCTCACCTGATAGGTGGGAAAACTGAGGCACAGAAGGGTTAAGGAAGGTGCCCAATTTCACACAGCTGTGGAATGGTAGTTGTGTGGAGTGTTGGAACATAGTCAGTCTGGTTCCAGAGCTCAGATTTTTAGCACAGAGCTCCTATTTTAATGCATATGGAACCATGAAAGGATTTATTCATAATACAGAAGTTATACGATCTCTGCTTCTTCTCTGAAAGGAACTGATGATTTGATCAGGGAGACACAAAACAATGAAATGACTGTGTGCAGGGTCAAGGCTGAGAGAGGGGACCCTCAGTGTGGACAGACAAAGTCAGGGCAGACTTCATGGAGGAGGTGGGCCTCCCAGGGTCCTGGAAGGATAACAAGCTCTGAGCAAGGCTGAAAGCATTTCCTAACAGGGGAACCCAGGAGTGGAGTCATGGAAAGGAAGTCTGTGAGAGGATGCTGACCTGACCAGGGGACAGGGTGGTATACAAGAAGGAAGGCTGGATGAAACTGATCAGCCAGCCGATGCAGCACAAAAGAGCACGCCGTGACCTGCGCTGAGGATGGAGTCATTTTTTTGCACCGGAATGAGAATGCCTTCTGGTCAGTCCATGCACTCCCCAGTTGGCCACTGAAGACACTTGAGTTTGCAGACATATTGTGGCACCTTTTAGAAACAGCAGAAGACACAAGACCAGAGGATTTCGGGGACACAGTGGCAGTGATCACAAGTGATGGGGCAGCTGGTGCACAGCTGTGTAAAGTGGGGCAAAGGCCAGGGAAGGCACGGTCGGCCGCTGCCCCGAAAGGTTGCCACCCACGCTGTGCTGCAGGCGGGAGCTGGGGTTGGCTCGTTCTGTCCCACTCCTGCCAGACTATCAAAACGAGTTCAGTGTGGATCCAGTGGCCTATATTTTCCTACATAAACTTGCTGTTAGAATTTCATTCTGTTTTCACAGGAGGATTCAGACTAGAGGTGACCCTGTCTTAAAAAAAGGAGTGGGGATGAGATGCTTACAAGATAAGTTCAGTAGGTGGCATCGTGGTGAAAATAATTTCGTGATTTTTTTTTGAAGTTGGTTTTCTGAATAATAAAATAAAGTGAGAGAGAGACTCATTTGTGACTGAAGAAATCACTGCATCCCTCACTTCAAGGGACTGATCACCTGTGTTTGAAGGGAGCACAAAGCTCTCTGAGGTATATGTTGTAATTAAGCTTTCATTACTTGGGGTCCAAAGTAAACAAGAAAAATCTAAATATCAACTACTACGTACTATTTGATTCAGTTTTTCTTAGTTCACCACTTAAGAAAACAAAATACAGCTTAATTGTCTTATAATAATCTCCCTTTTCTATTCTAAGGTATTATTTTTAACTACTGTTCAATATAAATACTATAATCTTCATTTTCAAAAAATTGATGACATGAAATACTTTAAGATGATTTGATGCTTAGGTTAGAAATATAAACAATGATTCTGGCTTGCAGAGAAATCTGGTGTCAATTCGTTAGTATTAAAAAAATTGACTTTGCAGTATTCTTGATTTCAAAATATTAATAACATCTAGCAAATGATTTCCATTTGGTGCCAGTGTGCTCTGGATAAAGAATAACACAAAGAAAAACTTTCGTGGGGGAGGGATAGATTGGGAATTTGGGATTGACAAGTACCCACTGCTATATTTAAAATAAATAACCAACAAAGACCCACTGTATAGCACAAGGAACTCTGCTTAATACTCTGTAAGAGCCTAAATGGGAAAAGAATTTGAAAAAGAATAGGATCAGGTATATGGGTAACTGAATCACTTTGCTGTACACTCGAAACTAACACAAAGTCGTTAATCAACTATACTCCAATATAAAATTTAAAAAAAGAAATAACTATTCTTTTCCGTTGAATGGTCTTGGCACCCTTGCTGAAAACCAATTTACCATAAACAGGAGGATTTGTTTCTAAGCTCTCAGTTCTGTTCCATTGATCTATATGTCTGTCTTTATTCCATTACCACATTGGCTAGATCACCATAGCTGGTAGTAAGTTTTGAAATTGGCATCTGTGAGTCCTCTAACGTTTTTTCTTCATTTTCAAGTATGTTTTAGATATTCTGGATTACTTGCATTATCATGTGAAATTTAGGATCGGCTTGTCAATTTTTTTTGCAAAATAAAGCCAGCTTGGATTTTGATAGGGGGACAAAAAAGAAAAACTTTCCTTGTAAGAATTGTTTATTCAAAGTTTTACGCTTTGATAAATTGACCAGATAGTCTCTTCCACGGCCTGGCTTTAGATAAAGTAGTAGACTTAATTACTCAATATAATAGCGATCTACCTTTCTTTTCCATAAATCATGCCGGTAAAAACACAGAAAACAGATATACATCTTATACATACACGGATATAGAAATATGGGACAAATAAGGAAAGAGTAGAATTGCCAGTAAAATGAAAATGGAGAGAAAATATGGGGATTCTTGCTAGGAACACAGGTTTAGATCCTGCCTTGGGCAAATCTTGACTTTAGTAACCCAGGTTGCAGCAAAAAACAGCATACGATTAATACTCTACTCAAAGGCTGTTATATGGAAACAGAATCTGCAATATCATGGACTTTCCAGGTAAGAGGGGAAGGTCTTGGGAGGGGGCTGGCAAGGGGAGAGGATTGCAGGTGGGTTCAGGGATGAGCTGATGTCCGATGTCTCCATATAAGCCTGATGGGAAGAACAAGTGAGCATTATTTTCCAGTCAATTAGACATAAAGCATGATTGCTGCAGCCTGGTGTGTATTCAGTTAGGATTGTAATATGATTATGCTGAGGGTAGGCACATCATAAATTTCCTTGTGTCTGTGCCTGACAGCAAGGCTGAACCAGAGCCCCTGCTCCAGCCACAAGCTGAGTCTCAGGGTCACCTCCTTCTTCTAGGAGGGAAGAGAGGTTTTCATCAGGAGAGCCTTGACCAGCTAAAGGACAAGGCATTCTGGGGCTGCAGTGCACAGAGAGAAACTTGCATTCATTAAGAACCTACTAAGATCCAGGCATGTCTCCTTGGATGTCACAATTCTCTCTGTGCACTAGGTATTATTAAACTAATTTTACTGATGAAATAATGGACTGAGAGGCCAAATAATTTCCTAAAGTGGTACCAAGATTCAAAAATAAATCTCTCTGCCAGCAAAACCCAGGATGTTTTCACTATGTCATACCACCTTCCCCATGTGCTATGATAGAAAGCTTTGGGAGAGGTTCTCCAAGAGCAGAGCTGCTAATTCACCATCGAAGACTCTGTGAAACCTAGTTATGGCGCAGAAAGAGACGCTTGGGCAAGAAGTCAAGTCCTTGCTTCATAACAAGGTGGCGATTGGTTGGGTCTGTGTCCAGATTCTCCCCTAGCCTAATGCTCGAACACACACGTGGAGAAAAGACAAGGAGAAAGGCAGGAAGGGAGGGATGGAGGGCAATCAACCCAGTGAGCCGGTGAGTGGCAACCGCTGGGTAAAAGGAACTTATACCTGTGTGTGCAGGCGTGTGTGTGTGTATGTGTGTGTGTAATATTAAATCTGATATAAGTGACTGCCTTAACAAAGATCTTATCCATAAATATAATCATAACCCTAATCCTCAAATCTTATGTTGAGGTATCTGTTTGTTATATTATTGTAGAAGCATTTTCAGTTGATTTGGACGCATTCATCAAACACTGACTGAGGGCTTCCTAAATAAAGCACTGGCAGAATAAGTCCATGTTGAGTCCATGGGCATTTATTGAGCACGTACTATGTTCTGGACTCTGAAGATTCCAACATAAAAAAACAAGGCCCCTGTCCTGTAAGCACATGCTGCTTAGAATAGCTAAGAAAAACTGTTACAAGAAGAAACAGTCATCAATTCTCATTCCTCTCTTTTGAGCTTTCCATAAGAGATGATGAAAGTTACAACCACTTTAGATGTCTACCTGCTTGCCTCGAGAGGAACTAAAGAGAAATCATCCTTAATTCACATAAAGAATACGTAATTGAAGTGATATTAGGTGCCTTTTTCTCATCAGGATTGATTGCTGGGGGAAAAAATTGCACACAGAGAAGTGATGGGGGTGGAGGGAATGCATTTGCTTCAGAGTTCACTCATGAAGTGTCACAGTGTATGCAGTTACATGCATTTCTGTAGTGCCGCCAAAAATCAATGGAAACAATTAACTGCAGAAAACACGTGGGCACAATATTAGTAGCGCATAATCCTTTCTAGTTAAGAGGTCCTTACTGGATTACTGCAGAAAAGCTCTGGTGTTCTAATTACCTGTGGAAGTCGCACAAGTTTACTGCAAAACATGGTAATTAGATGGCTATAATATAAGGTGTTAGCTGGGGATTGAGGATTTGCTCTAAGTACTGTGGTGTTTTCATGGCTATTTACTGAGCAAAGTACCAGAATTTAATGGAATTTGGTGGAATTCTCCAATGACTCTTGTGAGCGTGTAGTTAACAAAAATGTATCTTAATGAGTTCCCTGGTTTTTGTGGAAGGGCTGAAGACTCTGATCCTTAACTAATATATGGAAAATATATAACCTGGATGAGGTAGATTATGTGGATTTCTTTTCGGGATTTACTGTTATCGTCTTCACGAGGCACTTTATTGGGGAGTATTACATAGCTTTTTTTTTTTATTATTACACAGCTTTGAGATAGTGACGTCGCTAGAAAGAACCCAGCGTTAGAGAGGAAACGGCGCAGAGCTTCCCTCAAACCCGGCATTAACTGAGAGTCCGTTCTCTTCGGCAGTTCCTTTAATGAGACAAAAGCGAAAGGAGGCTGCTGGGAAGGCGAGGCTGCCAAGTGTGCAGAGAGCCAGATGCGGCTGCTGCTTTGGAGGCCCTCCACCCTGAAATAATCCCCCTTCTGCTTTGGCAGCCATGAGAGCTCAAAGCCTCTCTCCAACCTGTAAGCAGAGGAGGAGGGGACGGTTGCCCTGCTGAGGTGCCTTTCAGACACAAGCTTGAAGTGAAAGCTCTCTGTGGAGCTGCCTGCCCCGATGGAACGGCTACCACGTGAGAAAAGACAGCCACAAAGAATGAAACAAACAAGCAAACATGTAAACCGCCCCAGGCAGCCGGGAAACACTCTCACTGGCGGAGAGATGCAGGGTTTGGCAGGACCAAGCGAAGAGGGTGACTCTTCACAGCAGGTATCAGGAACAGGGGGCTGCCCGCCGTGAACCCTGATCGTGTCTTGTTAACCCTGCAGGGTCTAACTGCTGATGTAACATCACAAACCCAGCCTCGAGGGGCACAGCTTGTGTCTCTGACCACTGTGAAATCTGGAGGCCAGATGCCATGTCATATCTTTGTAAACCACACATCGACGAGCAGGATGCCGCACATGTATGTATGCATGGACATATGCATGCGCATACACTGGTACCCTATTTATATATAAATATGTTATCAGATATCATTTGTGTATGCTAAATTATACCTCATTTTAGTGCTTTCAAGGTATTTGCAGGATGAATTTCTAAGAAGAGGTGATACTTGGTATATTTTAATGCATTAAAATTTTCACTAAGCCTTCGACTCCAGCAATTTAAGTTTTATCAAGGGTCCTTGGTTTTGCTGCCCTCCTTCGCCTGCACCTCTTACTATCCCAAGGGAACAACAAAAAAATCCCTTCCTTGTACGGCTCTGGAATATTCTAGATCCTTCTGAGGAGACGCTGCACTGGATGAGGGGGATGTTTGTAGAAAGAAGGGCTGAGAGTCTCTGTAATCCATCGGCCTCCAGGCTGACCCACTTCAGATCCTGTCTCCTCTGGGGAGCCTTCCTGCATGAACTTGTGGGTAGGTCTATAAATTCTCATCACCTCCGTCGTTCTCTCTTCACCATCCACTCACTCCCCTCCCTTTTCCTTTCATCTCTCATTTACAAGAACTGAAAATTAGAATGCTTCGGAAAACAAAAAAAAAGAGAAACTCAACTGATTTTATCTTTTTAAAAGCCTACTGTTTCTACATATTTATATAAATGCTGAATTTATATTCCTCTGTGTTTGCATTTCCTTTGTTATGGTAGCTAATTCCTTTCTATAGATATAAGGGGGGATAGCTTGGTTGAGGCAATATAATTTGACTGGCATATTTTAAATTAAGAGGACGTTAATGATAATGGCACAAGTGTATGTTTTATATATATATGTATGTGTGTATATATATACATATAAAAAATAGGACAAACTTATTTTATCTTCTGACTTATAAAGCCTGGAACCCAACCCCCTACCCCCGCATCTTTTTTTCTTATTACATAGACATGCTAAGAGTTTTTATATCTTAGCAGAATATGGGCTGTAATTTAATTGACTTAGCAACCTTACCAAGCAACACATTTATTCCCCAGGGAAATTTCTTTTCATGCTTTCTACTGGGACTTCTAATTGACTTCTATTTCTGAATAACTGTTGAAACTAATAAGTTGGAAGGGCTGGTGATTTCAAATAGCTATAAGTGAGGTATCAGAGCCTTTTTTTCCTCCCTGCCAAATCCATAAGTGAGCTAATATATTAAAAGTCAGTACTGAAAATTCTGTCCTTTGAATTGATTTAATGGATGAATCAATAAGTCTAGTATGACCACCATAATGCAAGAAGATTAAGATCCAGGTACACCAAATATGTAATTATGATACAGTCAGTCATTCACAAGGGGATGCAATTGTGTTTCACTAGTCAGAGAAATAGCAATTGGAAAAGAGTAAAGACTTGTAAGAAATTCAGATGAGTTTTTACTTGGAACTGTCACTCTCTGGGGAGGCGTATTTGGTTTAAAATTAACCCCAGATCTCCCTAACATCATATGTGTTATTTTTCATTTCATTGGTAATGAGCTATCAATGCCACAAGTAATATATATTATTGAAATGTGTGAAAAAACAGTTCAACAGAACCAATTTACAAACCATGTAAAATATGTAGCTTTAGAATAATGTCACTTACAGGGGTCTATTTTCTTGCCCAAATCGTTAACTTTTCCTAATCTTGGTAAACACCTAAATGGACAAGATGAGTAAATCTCTCTTTAGGTTAGACCTCTTCTCTGTTTGGTTTCCTCCAAGAGGAAAGACAGAAATGAAGCTCTCCTCACATTTCAGATCCATCATAATTCTATCAGCCAGCTCAATACCCTGGTATACTCAGTGCCTATCACATATTAAAAGCCTCCCATTTTTAAAATTAAAATAACAGCTTTGTCTGTTATCTAGCACTGAATCCGTACTACATTACAAATTTATGATTATCTGTAAATTTCATGCTGATATTTAAATTTTAAAATATGTTGATGCTTTTAAAAATGTGAGAGCATAAACAAAATTATGCAATCATAAAGTAAGTTAAGAATTACAGCAGCATTAATGCTAAAGTCTAGGTTTTATCTGATATGTATTTGCATTAAATAACCCAACTGATATTTATTGTGTTCCTACTATGTGCCTGTAGACACAGTGAAAAGCACTGAGAATTCAAGTGTGAGCAAGATGACATTGTTCCTGCCTTCTAAGAAATGACGTCAAATAAACTAACAAATAGATAACTGCAAATTGTTACAAGGAGTATAAAAAAAGCAAACAGGGAGCTGGGACCAGGTTATATGGTTATATGGTTAAGACTTTTAAAAGGTGAGACTTGAAGGATGAGAAGGAGTGATGAGCATAGCAGGGGAAAGGGTGGGGCGGTGGGTGGTAGGAAAAAGAGCATGTGCAAAGGCCCTGAACTGGAAGACCGCTTAGTTTGCTTGAGGACCATAAAGGCAGCCAATATGACTACAGAAGGGCAGGAAACGTAAAGAGAGGGATAAAGAAAACTTTCAGGCCTTTGTAGAACATTTTGAAAGTTTATTTTTTTTCCTAATGAAACAAGAAGCCACTTTTGGGACAGGGATATAATACATTCTGGCTTGTGTGTGGTAAATGGATTGTAACGTGCCTGACAGAGAGAAGAGAGACGTTAGTAGATTATCACAGTAGTTGAAGAAACAGATGGTAAAGGCTTGAACTAGCTAGGGTGGTGGCCCAGAGACAGAGGGAAGTGAAAATATTTGACATACTTTGGGGATGGTAATCAACAGGAAGTGGTGATGGCTTATCAGGGCATCAGAAAGGGAGGAACCAAGAATGGTGCTGAGATTTCTGGTGTAAGCTTGGACGGGGTAACATCGCGGGAGGTTGGAGGAATAGGTCTGGCAGGTGTGTGTATGGGAAGGGTTGGAATCAAGACTGATTTTGAGATCAGATGAGGCTGAGATGCTTTTGATGGCTTGGAGAATCTGTATGGGGTTTTTGTGGAGTCAGCTTAACATGAAATTCTGAAGGTCTGAGGAGAGCTTAGCATATAAATTTTTAAATGATGTGAATGGGAGACAGAGGAGGAGAAGCCATCGAGGGAGAAGGGACCCCGAGACCGGCAGCCCACAGTGGGTGCTTGTCAAATAGTTCTGTTGTCATTAACTGGCTTATTTTATTTAGAGAGATATTCTGGTGGAATGGACGGACCAAAAGCCAGACTGAAGTTAGAGAAGAAGAAAAGGCAGGTAAATAAGTGGAGAGGGTGGATGGCGAGCACACTTGGAGTGGGCGAGGCGGAGGTACTGATGCCCAGCTGGGCCCAGCTGCCCGCGTGCAGTCACAGGAGCGCGGGCTATACACGGGGCTTAGTTAAGTGTAAGGTCAGACTGCTCACCAGGAGTGAAGGCAGAGTCTGGGGAGGAGGCCAAGCTTCAATGAGCAGGAATGACCAGCAGACCCAATGTCACATGATGAGGAAGGAGAGAAGGTGGTTGAGATGAATGACATGAGCCTCGGAGGCACTTGGGACTAAAGAGGGCAACAGGGACCCAGAAGAGAAACTGGGCTGAAAGGATGCTGGCTGTATCTCTGGTCCTGGGGCCAGTCAACAGGGAAGAGAAAGGCTGCCACTGAGAGGGAAGCTGAGGAAGAGGTGTCCTGGGGGGCTGGCCTGGTGAGTCCCAGGGGGAGAGGCCATAGTCTAAAAGGCAGAGGAGACAGGAAAGCTCACTGGGCATGGGGGGAGGGTGGTGAGGGTCAGGTTCAGGAGGGCGAGTTGGTGGGTATTTGTGGGAGGTTGGGGGGTATGGATTGGCGGTGGGTGAGAGTCTGGAGGACAGTGGGGCCCAGATGGAGGAGGTAAGACCAGGGGGTCCCTGGGGTCTCTTGGACGGCTGGGCACGCTGGATTCTAGCACTGCCCTCCCACGGTTAGACCACAGCTACTGTAGGTGGTAGTGACCAGCCCAGATTCCTTTTCTTTCCTTTCTTTTTGGCTCTTGTTGTCTTTTGTGCAGAGATGACAAATATTGTGCTAAAGAATTTCACAATATTCCTTCCATCTAGTTCAATTATTTTAGACTCTCAACTTCTTACTTTAAAATAAAAATACAACTGTCTCAACATTAGATCATGATGTTCAACACATCACGAAGATTCTGTGTGTCACAGAATCTTTTACTGAGAATCCTATGAAGGCTGGGGACCTTTTCCCCTAAACAGTGTTGAAAATTGTCCCCCTTCTCAGGTTCCTGCTCTGGGGGAAAAGCTGTACCACTGTGTCACTGTCAATGGAATTAGCTTACCAGTGAAAAAACATTTTATTTTCTTTTGAGTGGAGGTACAGCTAACAAAGTCCAAAACACAAAGTATTTTACTGATCACTTTACCTGACTTAGATTTTTTTTGTTGTTTATTCAGTAATAATACTGAGCACCCACAGTGTGGGAGGACTTTCTCAAGGGTCTGGGGATACTGTGGCCACAAGAGTGCCCACAAGGGACCCTACACGATGGGGGGAGTTTCTACTATTCTTATCATCTATGCCCTCTGCAACAATCCTCATAGGTAACACATTCTTCTCAAAATACTGCATCGTGTTACATCAGCAGGTCCCTGTAAACAAGAAGGAAACCTTGGCAAAAAAGATGTAGAAGAAAAGAAAACCCCACAATAATCTCTGTCATTCTTGGTGACTTCTCATATGACAGTAATTAGCATCGCTCTCAAGTAGTTCTAGAAGTGCCGTGTTGGGAAGGTCTGATAACCATTACCACAAAGGGAACTTGATAAGAATGTAGAAGGGTTGTGCCTGTATCTTCATATGGTGTGAAAGAATATATTATACTCCTAACTGATAGTGGGTTACTGGTAGCATTTTTTTTTTTTTTGCGGCACGCGGGCCTCTCGCTGTCGCGGCCTCTCCCGCTGCGGAGCACAGGCTCCGGACGCGCAGGCTCAGCGGCCGTGGCTCGCGGGCCCAGCCGCTCCGCGGCACGTGGGATCTTCCCGGACCGGGGCACGGACCCGCGTCCCCTGCATCGGCAGGCGGACCCTCAACCACTGCATCACCAGGGAAGCTCCTGGTGGCATTCTTATACATAGGAGGGAACAGGTATTTCAAACAGTGTCTCATCTATGGCGAGGAGTATTTAAGTGATTGCTATCATCATCATAATGATAAAAAGAGCTTATTGCTTTAATTATGAAACACACTGCAAAAATGGATACTAGAAAAACACTATTCATAACGATTCAAAATGAGGCTACTGGAAGTAAAACAACATATCTATTATCCAGAACTTCATCATTTATTATAACGTTCCATTAGTCAGGATTTAGGTGTATCACTGGCTGTCTATCTTCCCGGTGACCAGTTCATAGGGAACGTCTTACAAAGCAAGTGAATGAGAAACAGACTTTCTCCCCAGAGGCCGGAAGAACTGGCGATTGCCCTCTGTGGCCAGTAGATGGTGGCCATACATTGTTAGGTAAGACACGGAGGACATTTACATGTGAGCCTTGAAAATGGACGCATCAGCAACTGAGAATGAATCATCAGCTGGGTTGAAACTGATAAATGAAGGAACTAAAGCGATAGAAACTGACGAGACTGATTAAAGGCACATTCGCAAAAAAGCTAATGGCTTTTACTTAGAAATCATAGTTCACAAAAATTAGTTGAGCTAAACATTCTATTAAAGAAAACTTTCTAGCAGCTTTTAATTTTTTATTGCTTAGTGTTCCCTAGTTCTTTCTTTAAAACTCTTTTTCATATGCAAGACCAAAAGAGCTGCCTTTTTAAAAACCGAGCTCTACATTTTACACGGCAGAGTGAGGTTAGCACTGGCTAAAGACCCAAAGATATGGAGACGCGTCATAGCATCCTCGCTCAGACTTTGAGTCAAAAGGCAACAACAACTAAAACCTAAAACAGTCTAGATGACTTTGCAAAGGAAGGACAAAGTTGAAGAATAAACACTTTCTCGTTTCAGTACTTATTATAAATCGACAATAGTCAAAACAGTATGCTACTGGCATACAAACAGACAAATAGATGATAGAATGGAACACAGAGTAGAGAAGTAGATCCCCATGTTTATGGACAACTGATTGTTGACAAATGTGCAAAGTTAATTCAGTGAAGGAAAGGTATTCTCTTCAATGAATGGTGTCTGAACAACTGGATATCCATATTAAAAAAAGGAACTTTGATTCATACCTTGCACCACACACAAAAGGTAAATGAAAATATATCAGAGACCTTAATATAAAACATAAATCAAAGCTTCTGGAAGAAACTGAGTGACAGAACCTTTGTGACCGTTAGTTAGGCAAAGATTTCTTAGATACAACATGTTAAACACAATCCACAGAAGAATACATTGATATACTGGACTTCATCAAAATTAAAAACTTCTGTTTTTTGGAAGACATTGTTCAGAAAATGAAATGATAAGCTGCAGACAGGGAGACAGTATTTGCAAATTTTATCTGATAATATACTTGCACCCAGAATACATAAAGGACTCAAATGTTTATAACATGAAAATAACCCAAGTTTTTTAAATGGGCAAAAGATTTGGACAGACACTTCACCAAAGATAAAAGAATGGCAAATAAACCCATGAAAAGATGCTCAACATCATTAGTCACTAGGGAAATATATCCTAAGACCATAATGAGATGCCACTACCCACTTGGTAGAACATCAAAATTCAAAAGACTGATTATATCTAGTGTTGAAAAGGATATGGAGCAACTAGAACCCTCATACATTCCTTGTAGGAATGCAAAATGGTACAGTCACCTTGGAAAATCGTTTTGTAGTTTCTTAAAAAGAAGCTCTTAAAATATGATCCAGTCATTCCACTTCTAGGTATTTATACACACACAAAAGAAATACATGCACATACAAAGATTTGCATAAAATTTCCGAGCAGCTTTGTTTGTAATAACCAGAAACTAGAAACAACCTAAATGCTCATCAACAGTTGAATGGATAAGCAAATTGTGGTTATATACACATGATAGGATACAATTCAGCAACAGAAAGGAATAAACTTTTGATAAACACCACAATGATAAAATCCCCCAATAATCTTGCTGTACAAAAGAAATCATACAAGAAAGAGTATATACTATGTAGTAGCATTTACACACAATTCTAGAAAGTGTAAACAGGAAATGGAAACAGACCAGTAGTTACTTGGGGAATGGGAGGTGGGGCAGGGAGGTGTGGGAGAAATTGATGGGTATGTGCTTTATACTGGTCATGGTGATGGTTTCACTGGTGTATACATATATAAAATCTATCATTTATTTAAAATATAGGCATCTTGTATCAGGCCCACTTAGAGAAGAATCTCTTTAATTAGAGATCAGGAAGCCAAATCTCAGAGAAGTGAAATAACTTGCCTGAGGTCACACAGGTTGAAAGAGTTGAAATTCAGTCTCATGTCTGTCCGAGTATAAACCCTGTCTTTTTCCCACTATACCACAGCCAGTTGCCTTAACCTTTCTAGGCCTCTGTTTTCTCATCTATGAAATATCCAGGTGGGTACAATAATCCCCAAGTTTGCTATCAAATTTAAAGTTCTAGGAGTCTATATGAAGCAAACTCATTTCATGAACAACTTCATCATTAAAAAATCTCTTATTTCAGAAGATGCGAGATTTCCTCCAAAGTGTACAAGGAGGATAGCCAACATTTCAGTATGTGCTGATGGCACCTCTGCATTGTTTCCATCAGTAACTGATCTCTAGATTCCCTTTGGCACTTTCTTCATTGTAAAGGACGGTGAGAGCACTTCCCTGACCATCCGTTAAGAGTGTGTTTGGTTGGAAAGACTGGCCATGACAGTAAGTGAATGCTTCAAAAAGCACCAAAAAGCCATTAAAAATGAGAGACTAATGAACCATTGTGTCCCACTTTCACTTCTAATAACCATGACTCCTTGTGCCTTCAGTACTTCTTAAGACACTTACCATTCTAATAAAGCTTAATAGCAATTCAGATTTTTCATCACCTACCAGATTTAGGGAGCATTCATTTTCTACTTTTGTTTTAGTCTACATATGTTCTGTGCCACTAATGTATATCATGTTTCAATTATCTCTTTCTATTCAGGGATTGAGATATATTTAACTTAATTGCTAGGTCCCCTTATGTTGCTTTTCCATTGCTTGGCTTATGTGACCTTACTTCTATCATAGGTTATATACAACGGTCATGACATTTCAGACTGTATATCTCACCTTTCAAGCGTGTTTTGGGGTTCCCTGGATATAGAAATATATATATATATAAGCACAAAACTGGGTTCAGTTTTCTAAAGTGTGACCAGTTAGCTGACATGTGATAATTCAACATAAAAGAAGCTTTGTGATAAAATTGAAGGATGCTGCGTACTTTCAACAAACAAGGCATCACAGCATAAATGTAATGGATTAAACTACAAATCATGTTTGTCAATCAAATGCCTTTTTGTCTTTCTTGTCTCTAAATATACCCTTTTACCACACAGCTCATTCGTGAAAAACATCCTGTGGTCGTAATGTCAACCACTGACTTTATTTTCTGTTTATATCATCCACTTCCGAATACCCTTTTCTTCAATTTAATTAGTGTCACTCACACTTTATTTGGTAACAACATTAGACTAAGCTGAATCTGAAAATGATGCCACAATGTCAGACCAAGTCACATCAATCTTATAACGACACCCCACAGTCAGAGCACTAGACAACCCTCCTGCATATATTTGTGTACTAGAATTGGATTTTTACATTTTTAGTTTACTAAAAATGATATATTAAATACAGTAAAACAACACCTTTAAAGAGGGGAAAGATACACTTTTTCCCCCTCAATTTCATTTCTAATACCTTCAGTTCAGCAAAATCAAAACTCAAGGCAAAAGAATGTGACGTGAAGCCTAAGTCCTCTAAGAGTATAAATCACCACGTATCGCTGATGTTTCCTAATATTTGTGGGTTTCCAGACTGTCCCTGCACATATTCACATGGTCACTGATGACGTGAGTAGTCAAACGTTCACTAAGGCAATAAGTGTTTCCCTTCAAAACATATACTTTGGCCACAAAACAACAAAGTACTTCTCCCTGTGCCATGCTTTTAGCATTCAGCAATAATTTCAGGAGGACAGACTCCCTTAAAATTGAGGCCAAATCCCAACAAAAGGAATTCTATAGCTTAAACAGATATTCTAGAGAATTACTCAGACTTAACGTCCTGGTCACAAGATAATCATGACCACTTTTATTAAGAACAAATAATACAATGAACCATTACGCTGCAACAAAATATAGTAGGCATTTGCCTCAACCCTTCATTGTCATATTTTTGTATGTCTGTTTCCAAATAAACTGGAAGCTCCCTGAAAGGAGAAATTACGTCTTTTTTAACGTTTTCACTACTATTGCCAGCACAGTGCACCAAGCTCAGGAAAAATCTAATCTATGGGTGGTTGGATGGATGGATGGATTTGTGCCATGTAGCACAAAATAAAAGGAGACCTTGGTAGAGGGCTGCAAAACGTTCACGTTCCAAATGGCAGTCATCAGATTCACCAGATGTATAAGTTAAAATCAGCAATATCTATCAGCTGACAATATCAAGATATATGTACAAGGGGACCTAAAAGTAAAACATATTAGAAGACTGACTTGACAAAACTGCAGAATTTTAAACTGACAGAACCATCAGCAACGGACTAGCCAAACTTTATAGGAATCTGTTCTGGAGTGAAGGCAGGGCCCAAGCTCACACAGAGAGCTGGAAGCAGAGCTATCACCAGAAATCCAAGGCACTAACTTCGGTCCGTGGCTTTTATGACCTCAGCAATTCAACTGATTCGTACTTATGAAGTGCCTTTTCCTGAGGAGGTCAGCACTGAGCAAAATGGGGAATCCAAAGAGAGAACAAGGTTTGAAGGTTGTATTTGAGGTGCTTACAGTTTAATTGGAGTTATCAAGAGTGATTTTTATCAGGTAATTAGGGAGATTCCAAAATGGAACAGGAGATGAGCATATTGAGGACATGACCTTGGGCCTAGGGAGGTCTAGGCAGGTAGAGGACACACTGAGGTCTCTGGAGTCACAGAGAGAAAGTGGGCAGGCACTCCAGGCAAGGGGACATAGAGGGAAACAGGATTTCTCCGGGTGAGGATTCATAAGCAAAACAGCACTCACAAAGCAGGTGCAGAGAGTTCATGAGACAGGAATTCAGGGAGTCAAGGGAGAGATCGAGGCAGATGCGATACGAGATTTCAGGTGCAATATGAAGTCACAGTGGGCTTAACCAGAACAGTGATGTGGTGAAAATGGAATCTTGATTGGCGCAAAAAGAGTGAGCAAATGGACAGTACTGAGAGGGCCTGGGGAAAAGGAAGTGGATTTTGAGGTTCCCACAGAATTCAGGAATAGAGTAAGGTAGGTCTGTTGATGGCTACAAAGCCAGAACACAAGCAAACAAAAAAGACAAAAGCACCACAAATATGATTAAGAAAGAATCAGAAGGTGTAAGTTTGGGTCTTTTAATTCACAAGTTATTTTCAAGCTATTAATGAGGAAATTTCAGACTCTCTGATGTCATGCTGTGCTATAGAAATTTCCGTGGTGGTGAAATGTTCTGTGTCTGCTCTAATACGGTAGCTATTAGATATATTTAAGTTGTTTTGTGATCATGAGAAAGTGAATTTTAATTTTATATAATTTAATTGATGTGAATTTAGATTTAAAGAAGCACATATGATCAGTGGCTACGTATTAGACTGTGCAGGTAATCCACTTAGGTAACTATGGAGCCATGGAGTAAATTCCTAGAGAAGAAGAATACAATCCTACAGGTAATGTGTTCTGTACTGTTACACTCTTGTTGCGTATCCGCTGTATTCTAGGCCACAACTGTTCTCAACCATTTTAGCACCAAGAAACTATTACTATTTTCAAACGGAATTTTTAGTTTATCCATCTATTCATGCAACATCCAAGAAAGGATCTGAGACAGTTGTACAAATAAGCAGTAAGATTAAAGTAGATAAACAACTGGAGAGAATGTAAAACAGTAAGAGACTACTAAGGACAAAGCTTAAGGAGAGCACACAAAAATCCACGCCATAAAATAGTACACTTGCTGAAAATACGTTTTGGAAGCTCTGATCTTTCTAGTGCCCAGAACAGAGGAAACATCATCATCCCTAACAGTTATGTTATGGACATCATAGAAAGTATTCACGAAATTTAGGAGAATCAGTGTTTTTCCTGCACTAACGTCTGAATATCTTTGACACAAATGAGTCAGCTGACCAAGGCATATGACTCTCTGAATTTCAGTTTGTGAGCTAAGTAAGGATGGCATGTTCCTGCTCCAGAGACCCAGCAGCAGAGGAAACTGGTGTACAGCAAGGGAGGAAGAAAGCAGATAGGCAGAGGCGAAGGAGACGAAGAAGGAGTCTCCCACACCTGTCCTTCTGCAACGGGAGACACCCCATCCTTGACAATATGCCCCTCTCTCCTTACGCCAGCTTTAGGGGCTTCTATTCATGCAACGACAAGAGGCCTGGTTTGTGCAGGAGAGATTTCTTCTGTGAGTCGACGCTGCTAGTAGGCACAACCCTTCATGGCGGCCCTACAGGAAGAAACTCTGAATTTGCCTCTTGCATTGCCCTTCACTGTGATCTCAGAGCATAGCTCTAAAGCAAGTTCAGCCAGGGTAATTCACAGAACTCCGTCATTAGCCCTCTTACTGGCTTGCTTCCTCCCTTACAAAGTGAAATGTACAATGTTACCTACATTACACTGAATAAGAGTTAATTTTCTGTTCATTTTTAGGATCCTATGATACTCTTCATGAGCGTTTGCAAGTTACAGTCTGAAGATCACTCTGTCACCACGAGATGAGCTGGCATCACATCCGGACTGCGATGCCCAGCCACTCCTTCCTGGCCTGTCCCCTCCACTCTCGCTTCTTTGAAATAGTTTTCCTTCCTCCCGCTTGACTAATCTTCTAAAAATGCAAATCTGCTCATGCTACTTCTGTCTTAAGCTTCAAGGCTTTCGACTTCTCCCAGGGTATTTAAAGAAAGACCAAAGTCTTCACAGCAACTTCAGGTGCGGCCAACACAGCCCTGCCCACTCTCTGGTCTTTTCTCACCCTGATCCACTCTGGTCTGTGTTCCACTCCTCAAGTCTCCTCATTCCCACCTGTCTCAAGGTTTTATCTAAGGATGTTCCTTTGGTCAGAACTCTTGCCCCTTTTCTGCCCCACTTCCTCCATTTCTTCTACCTCTTTCCTCAGTCAGTAACTGCATAACTCATGGTTTTTGATGAATGTCTGGAACCCCCTTGAGCTGTAAGCTCCAGGAAGGGAACAAGCTTATCTTTTCTGTGAACTGTTGTTTCTGTTTCTGTTGTTTGTCCTTTGACTCAAACAGAGCCTGGGATGTAATCGACGCTCTTTCCTATAAAATGGCCGTGACGGTAAGATCTGCTTTATCTGGGATTCGAAGGGCACACTTTATAAAATATAGAGGCCTATACAGATGCCTCTGTTTTTAGTCAGATGATATATATATAAATCCCATCTTATTATTCAATAAGATGCCATGGTTCAACACATTTCTTAAAGATGTGACCATGAAGATTTTTTTAATGGAAATTAAGGTCCACTTCTAAGGTAAGAGAACATTATTTTAAACTATTTGTATAACTTTTTAAGGATTGAGTAATTAAATTATCCACTTCTACATGAAATAAAAAGAGCAAAGTTATTAGGGTGCTTTCTGTAATATAATTAATATTTGTGACTTAGAAATCTATCTCCTTACAATGTACAGTCTCATTAGAAAAATAACATTCTTAAAACAATAGCTAAATGTTTTCAAGTGTACTTTGAATTAAATCCCTCAGGCATCAAAATAGCTCTGTAGACTTTTCTAGAATAATACGTCATTCTGAAACATATTTTATTGGCATCTGGAAAGCAACTGCAAATGTTTCTCTTATACTTAAAGTCCTTAAAAAAAAGACTCCATCGCTAAGCTCTGACAAATGTGCTTCCTACCAGCACGCTGGGTTCCTTTGCAAACACACAAGTCACAATTATAAGCAATTTTGTAAAATGCACGCTATTTTCCCAGGAGACCAGAATGCCTTGGAGTGGTTAAATATGTAATTGGGTAATTTTCTGAAATGCTTATTATTTACTTGAGTCTCACTGCAGTCTCTCCGGTAAACAGAATATCCCTGTTAATGGTTTTTATCCCCCCAAAAAGCTTCTGCAACTGTCAGTGTTCCTCTAACTTTCCCATAAACACATCATATGACTTGGGATGTAGATCATGAAAAACGGAGCTACCTGTGCCAGCCTCCTTATTTAAATGGCAAGGTGGGCCTCCTTTTCCTTGAACTGGGGTTTTCTGGATTTTAGGCACAGTGGAAAATGAATAACAGGACTTCTAAACTTTCTCATGATTTAGATCATGTCTTAGCTGGTTGCAAATCTCATTATCAGCTTTACAGCTGTTTTTCCACCTCGATTTATTTTTATTTTTTGGATCAGAAGGAAGAATGGCAAAATTGCAGCCTAGAGGTTTCTCTGGAAAATAAAGTTTGAATTTAGCTGTTGTTGATTTATAGCCTGTGTGCTACACTTAGCACGTAAGTTAAGCATACTTTATAGGTAATTACTCCTATTGATATGAAGGTAGCTACAGAAGCTGTGCATAGCCTAGAGTAAAACCCAGTTCCTGAAACAGTACCTTCTAAAGTGGTATATTAGGTAAATACACTCTGATGATGGTGGTGGTATTTCATCAACAAGAGATCTTATTCCCTCTGAATCAACATCTTTTACTACTTGCCTAGGTATGTATGAATGATAAAAACTCACCAAGACCAATGATTTAACTGAAGTGAAAGTGAATAACAGTCTCTAACTGAAATGAGGACGTTCAAATTAAAACAAGGAGTAAGAAATCCAAAGGATAAATTGCTTTGAGTTGTTTTAGAGGGTGAAGTGCCCCAAATTCTTTTACTTTTGTTCCTACTAAAAATGTTCTGTAACACAATATTTTAATAGTAACAAATTCAAGTTTCCGCTCTATGTCAATTCTACAGGGCAATTAAAATTTAGTCTTGGCCACTTTTAAATTATGCTATTTTAATTCACAATACAAAGTGTGTAGTTCTTTCTTCAAAAAATGTAATATAAAGAAAACTACACCACTGTAAACAAATTCTCTGCTATGACTTGAAGACTGTAGACCTATTTTGCCTGGTATAATCTTGGTAAGTATTGACATAGGACCACAGTTAACATAACAGGAATACTGTTACTGTCCATCCATTTCCTTCTACATAAAATCATCCTTGATGTGCCATATGGACAACCCCTCATGGTCCCATGGAACACAGTTTGATAATCACTGATCTTAAAGACACCACATAGAGAGTGAGATGTTAGTATATCTTGTACATCTATTAGTAGGTGCTTTCTTCACTTATTGAATTGATTTTGTTTTTTACTCTGAGTCTGATAAATTTCATAGAAGTAAAAAAGTAACTCCTGGTTTAGGGGCCAAGAGTCAAGGATCTTAGTATTTTTGAGGTGGCAGAGGTCCTGGAGATGAAACGAATTTCATGAATAAAAGGTGGAGAGGAAAACTTAGCTTTGGAGTCACGCAGACTTGTGTCTGAATTTCACTTCTGAGAGCCTTATTTTCTCACTTGATAAACAGGATTATTAACGCTGACCACACAAAATCATTATGAAGTTTAAATAAGGTTACGTAGACACAAGGCCTGCCCCAGTCCCCAGTTGCTAGTAGGTGATTTGACCTAAAATTAACAAGGTGTTGATCTAATGGTAGAGTCAGGACTAGTGTCAGGACGTCTAGTTCAGCACTGTTTCTACAACAGTAGTCTAATTTGAGAAACAAATTCAAGTTAACTAATGAATCCATCTTATTGCAGGTCCCAAAGAACAAATATTAAGCCTACTGTTACCATTTCCCTTAGAAGAATTAGCATGGCAGAAAAAATAACACTCGGAGACAAAGTTGTGAACATTAACCACTGTATTTCTGATGAATCTCTTAACAGGGAATTTATTTATAAATTAAAACACAATGGAGAAGGAAATGCTGTCAGAAGTCACTACCTTTTAGGGTAGGAGAACAGTTAAATTATATTTCTAGAAAAGCTACTCTACTGAATGACAGTTATGAAGTTGTCTGGCTTGGGGCTGGCTGGGAGTGAAAGGAGGTGGGAGTCCTCTGACCTCCTCATTGGAGGCAGCACCCTCCCACACCCACGTGTGAGCTGGGTGGGAGCTCCATCCAGGAATGTATTCCTAGAGCTTCCATGTTGTCTCTATCTTTGGTAATGGCATTCCTGAAAATTAAATGTATGCCTAAAATGTGTTTTTTTATTAAGTTGTGTCAAAATTTTACATGCTTCAGCACATATTTTTTTAAGTGACTAGTTTAGAAGAATGTATGGATGGCTTTGTTTTTCTACTTTGCTCAAACCTAGTCTATTTAATTTTTTTTATTGAAGAGTAAGACATGAGCTGTGCTTTAAAATTATATAAAAAGTATTTTTCAATATGGTACTTGAGCATACCTCTGGCACCTGAAATGCCTGAACACTAAAACGGGCTGCTAAGGGAAGTTGTGGTATTCCTTTGAAGGGCTAGGGCTTAAAATGAGCTGATTTAAAATAGGGCTAACTTTTTACCCGTTTGGATGCATCTGAAATAGGTTAAAACTGAAAATACCAGAGTGTGTCTCATATAGTAGGAAAATATTGTTTTGTGACGGTTTTTTTTTCAATTACCTATATGTGTATAATTTATATATTTACCCTATTATGATGTAAAATGTATTTCTTTCTGTGGGTAGCAGTCAAAATGTTGGAAAGCCACTGGTCTAAATCAGTGCTCTCCAAAAGTTTGGTTGGGAACCTCTACCAATTTTTGTAAGAAAACAAAAATTGAATATGAATCCCAATAGTAACTTAATATAAACACTGCTACCATTTTACGCACATTTAAACACATACACAAATTAAAGGATGATATAAAAAGTAAACAGCGGCTGTAGAATTTTCTTCCTGCACCACACAGATTACTTCTTTTAGTGTATCTCTCAATTCCTTTAGAATAATATGATTTAAATTTCAGACTACATACTTGTTCAATACTACACTTGATTATAGTCCAAAAGCACTTGAGGGAAATTTACTCATTACTTATTGATGGCCTATTCAGAATAAAAAAATTTTGAGGAAGGACTTAAAAGTTATACTAACAGTTAGTAATACAGCATATTGATACTATAAGTAAAAGAAGAGAAATGCCAAATAATGGTAGCCTTGTTAATGCAACTGTTCATATTTCTACATATGTCCCCTATATAAAAGACTAATTTGGAAAATCTGGTTATATAGAGTGAATCTAATTTAATAGTTTTAATAAGATCTTGTATCAATAACTTCTAGAGTTTTTTTTTTTTACAGGATTATATTTAGGTAATGTTTTAAACTTCTTATGATGTTAATTCTTGATTCATAGGAATTAATTATCTCCATTAATTGTTAACGTGCTAACGTAGAAAATGTCAAAAAGAAATCATATTTTCACTTTTTAGCCAGGAAACCTTAATTAAACCCAAGTTGCAACTTTAAGTTTCCTGCTAGAATTGTAAGTATTTAGAAAACAATCTGAAATTGGGGCCTATAATTGGTCTTGACTGGAAAGCGGTCACATATAGAGCACCTATGGTGTATCAGGAAGTGTGCCAGTCATCTTTACATACAACCCTATTTCATTCTCTCCGAGTTAAGACTTACTTTCCTTTTAAATGAGGAAATCAGCTCAGCATCCGGTAGAGCAGGTCAGAAGTTGGATGAGCAACATCTGACTGCAAAGTCAGGACTTGGCCCACGATCCCTGAATTGTGGATGCAGCCACATCTACTGACTGGGAAGCTGAGCTCCCAACCCTCCAAAGGAAGACCTTTGACAGAGACTGCCAGGTGTCTACTCAAAGTCGTCTTCTCCGTACCCAGGCATTTCTCTAGACCTCATTTTCCAGGCTCCTTTGCAGCCCACAAGGTCAAATGGTAATGTCCTAGGCAACGAATGAAGAGTCATGTGCCATTTCCAGGCCAGGGTTGATAAGGAAGATGCACGTCTCGTCTATTATTTCTTTCCCCTCTGCCAGCTGGACCCTGGATGTGGAGGCCAGTCTGACCATGAAGGCAGTGGTAAGTCCTAATGGGAAGGCAGAGCCTGAAAACAGAAGCACCACTTTGAAGAAAAGCACCCACCTCCCACCCCGGGCAAGAACTGAGCTGCATGGGCGTGTCTGCTGTGACATCCAGGTCCTGCTGGTTACAGCCCTTCAGACTACAGCATCCGGTAGAGCTTTCTCTAGGGGCCTCTGTTTGTGACAATCCAACTGGGGGAACCGAGGACTAAGGGCTGCAAATGCCATCCTAACCACCTTCACCTCAGAGATGATTATTGTATTTTTATTTTCACAAAGAATGGAAAAGTTCAGAGGATCCTCCCTGAAATGTTTGTCAGTGAGCCCAGATTTTAAAATTAGATAATTGGCAAAAAGTTTCCTGTATTCCTCAGGCATATGCGTGTTGCTACCTGGGAAACCAGCCAATACTGAGTACGGGAGGGGGTGGGGGGAGAGGGAGGATGAAGAACCCGTCGTATCTTAGGAACAGGGGGAAGTTAAACCCCGTGGAGCAGAGCTGTATGCAGGGTTCATGTCCAGGGGACCTTCTCAGAATTCGGGGTGCCAAGCATGTGCAAACTGTTTCAGAGTCCAGAAGGTGGCTATTATGGATGGAACTGTGTCTCTCAAAATGAGGGACACAATTGAAGATTGTGAATACATACGAATAATTCATATGTTGAAGCCCCAGCCTCAGAGTGCGGCCGTGTTTGGAGATGGGGCCTTAAAGAGGTACCTAAATTAAAATGAGACCATTAGGGTGGGCTCTACTCTAATCTGACTAGTGTCCTTATAAGAGGAAATGAGCACACACAGAGAGGCACCAGGGCTGCACATACAGTGAGATGACCACGTGAAGAGGCAGCACGAGGGAAGCCATCCCCAAGCCAAGGAGAGAGTCCTCAGAGGAAACCAAACCTGCTGGCACCTTGACCTTGGAGTGCCAGCCTCTTCTTACTTGTGAGAAAATAAATTTCTGTTATTTAAGCTTCCCTGTCTGTAGTTTTTTGGTTTTTTTTTTTTTTTTTTTTTTGTGGTACGCGGGCCTCTCACTGTTGTGGCCTCTCCCGTTGCGGAGCACAGGCTCCGGACGCGCAGGCTCAGCGGCCATGGCTCACGGGCCCAGCTGCTCCGCGGCATGTGGGATCTGCCCGGACCGGGGCATGAACCCGCGTCCCCTGCATCGGCAGGCAGACTCTCAACCACTGCGCCACCAGGGAAGCCCCCAGTCTGAAGTATTTTGTTACGGCAGCCCTAGAAAACTAATACAGTGACCAATTACAAAAGCCTTCTTACACGTGAGCCATAAGAAAGAGCCGTTTCTGGCAGCAAGAGGGACAGAGAAGAGAGTTTCAGAGCGAAGTCAGAATGATACCATTTCCTTGAACACTATTACCATCCCCCCTCCTTTCAATATTGCAATGTTCACACAATGTTTCCCTCTATAAATATATAATTCCAAGATAGATGATTTCTAGTAAAGGCTTGAAAAGCTGAAAATATAAGAAATATTCATTTTCCAAACTCCTAAGTGGAGTCAATAACAGAGCATATAAGATGGTCTGAAAGATGTTCAGATTTTACTGGGAATATATACCATAATTACTTGATTCAGATATTATGTATTTATATCCATCTTGACATTAAAATATTAAACCACTCCTCCTCTTGCTAAATTGGTCTGCATTTAAAACATTAAATTGTTTTACTGTCCTCCTTAGGAACCAAGTGATATAAACTCGCATGAATATGTAGATCAACTCCTCTAAGCACATTATTAATTATTTCAAAGATAGCTGGAGGTCACCAGCTCATAGCAATTTCTGTGCATGAAGTCTCATTAATACAAGACATCACACAGTAAGGAAGAATAAAGTTTTATCACAGTTACTGCGTGTGTGTGTGTGTGTGTGTGTGTGTGTGTGTGTGCGCGCGCGCGCACATGTGTTTCAAGTGGCCAACGTATAGAACTAAACACACAACCAGCAGGCACTGAATGCAGCCTGTGGATGATGATGGGGGAGGAGAAGTAGTAAAGGAAAACGTTCCGCAATTAGAACACTTTTTAAAAAGCAGCATCTGTCCAAATCAGGAAATGTGGACTTAAAATCCAAAGCAATTTCTGTCTCAAATAAACTTAAATTTTCTTGACCTAGAGGCCACAGATAGCCGTGATTTGTTCGGAATAAAGCTGCGACTAGCTCCAGAAGCGTGTGGCTCATGAAGATACAACACGCTTCTCCTCTCCTGAGACGCTGGAGAGACGAACAGAGGGTCTGGCCCGCTGCGTCTTTCATGCCACGCTCTGCCGAGAGCCTCTTTGGCAGCTGTAAGCCGCAGCCGGAATGCCCTGATAGAAACCGTGCAGCAGCTGCCGTGGAGCTCCCCAACAACTGAATGCAGAACTGCTGATAGTGTCACCTGGAATTAACCGCGAATGAAGAAGCATATTTAACACTGTTAGTGAGCTGTGCTTTTTAAAATTCATAATCTGAGTATAAGATCCTTACTTTCGCCAAATTGTGATAAAATTGATCTTCTTGTCCAAGTAACTCTTCAGGGTCCCTACTATAGTTTTCTTTTATACCTCTGAATGTGAACTCAAAATTTACCTGTTGAAAAAGCTAATTAAAAAACTGTTTTCACACACGACAGCACCTGAGACGAGGAAGATAAGCATAAATAAAGCCATTCTCTAGCGTGATTAACACAATACACATAACAAAAATAATACTGAAAATCCTGAATATTGGAATACTTTGCACACGTGTTCAGAGTTTTCTGACTAGGGGTGTAACTGGCATTGAGATTGCTTCTGGTCAGGGAAATTTGGCAAAACCTTTCAAGCAACAATTTGAAAGTTAAAAGCAGGCAAATATCTGTATTATTTAGGAATGTATAGACAGAGGTGGTGATGCTATGAGGAAAAGCAAGGTAATGAATATCACGGAAGTCAAGATCATAGTTGCATCAAGCCAAGAGGGAGGAGGCTGGGGTTGAGGAGGGGACATGGAGGGCGTCCGAGATGCTGGCGATGCTGCCTTTCTTGATCTGGGTGGTGGTACCAGAGGTCCTCTGTAACTATACAAATCTATATAACAATATGAATGTATTTAAACACTGCTGTGTATGCGTGGTATGTCTCATAATAAACTCAGGAATGCACCAAGCCATTTAAAATGATACACTTACAGGTCAGTTAATATTCTACTGACTATGATGATAATCCTTCCAGCCTCAGGACAACACCCTCTCTACTGACAATGCCAAGTGTACAGACTCCAAAATCATGCTGGCTGCCGAGAAGGCCAGGGAGAGGAATTTGGTTATGTACATTTTAATAAAAAGAAGAAGAAAGCCTAAAGACAGCTGTTTTGAACAACTCTTGGAGCTGCCTTAGGGACTTACAAGCATCTTTCCTGAACTCTTTGGATAAGTAATAAATTTATACTTAAAACTGGTTTGCTTTCGCCCTTATAAAACAAAGGTAGAATGCTCTTCTTAAGAGTTCAGGGCAGAAGTAGGTGGAAAGAAATTGTTTTTGCCTTCTCCGCTAGCTATGCAAGGTATGCCCGCTTACTTCTGCTAAAATGTTTAAAATGTTATTGCATTTTTAACTACTTAATAAGATGCAAGAGAAGCTGAAAGGCAGTTTGGAAGGTAGAAACCCAGGCAAAGTAAGAATCAGGGGCACAGTTTGCTGGGACATGGGCTCCTCCAAAAGATAAACAGAGCAGCGCTGCTGCTGGCACCACTTCAAACAGACGCACAGAGTCACTCCGTTTGTAAAACGCTAAAGACACACACGAGAGCATCAAACAAATGTTCAAGTCCTTTGTCCCCTGTGAGGCCGGATTCCACAAAGGCAGCATTTCCAAGGCCAAACAGATGAGTGCACAGACAAAGCCCGTTGATCTAGCTAGAACGAGCTCCTGGACACCATCAATTCTGTCCTACAGCTCTTTTTCTGGTCCTTGTCTGTGCACAAGTCACTCCTTATAATGAAGATACTTGATGGAGTGTTGTTCCGATCGCAGGCGGGTGGGGGGAGGAGAGCTAAAAATACATTCAGTAAATTTCCCATCCATCCTCCTCTGCGCAGCGTGAGAGAGGGCTGTGCGCCTGCAGGCCTGTCGGCTCCCTTGCGGGTACACAGCCAGACCACAGCCCCCTCTGCCGGTCCCCCTGCCCACACCTTGTGCGGGTGGGAGGGGCTGCGGGGATGAGTTCCGGAATACGGAATGTGGGAAGAAGTGATGGGCTCCGTTTCCAGGCTCGGTCTCAACACCCCTGCCCCTCCATGATGCCCCTGCTCTGGCTTCCTGGTCCGGTCGGCCTGGGTGAAGAGGACCCAGTGGGGACTCCGAGGTCACTGAGGATGGCAAAACCACTAGGTAACAGAAGGCTGAGTCTGAGTCCCTGAATGATGGGGTGCAGCAGAGGCCGCAGGGCCAAGCCGCATCGGAGCATGGATGGGTGAAAATCACCCCTGCTTCTGTGATTTCAGTGTTGCTTTTGCTAGAGAAGTTAAGTTACTATCCTGACTTTACACTGCCTCATACGTCCAAACCACAGCCAAACTACCAAAATTGCTAAACCACCCCAAAAATAAGACATAAAGCTTAGCATTACCCTCAGAAAATTAGGAAGTTTGATTTCATTTCAAATAATTTTGGGGTAGAAAGAACATTGACTTTGGACTGGAAGCCCTTCAGCTGCCTGAATCCTGCTGCTGCCACTTTCATGGTGACTGTCACAATTTTTCAAAATCTAGGAGCCGTGAAGAGAATAGGCTGTATATTTCACAGACAGAGACAGACACATAGAGAATGTGTGTATGGACAGGCTTCTAAGCAGGTTGTTACTATTTTAAAGCTAATAATATGAATTGCCAAATTGCTTTTCAGAAATATTTAAATTTATATTTTTACCTCTTTTTTTTTTTTTTTTTTTTTTTGTGGTACGTGGGCCTCTCACTGTGTGGCCTCTCCCGTTGCGGAGCACAGGCTCTGGACGCGCAGGCTCAGCAGCCATGGCTCATGGGCCCAGCCGCTCCGCGGCATGTGGGATCTTCCCGGACCGGGGCACGAACCCGTGTCCCCTGCATCGGCAGGCGGACTCTCAACCACTGCGCCACCAGGGAAGCCCTACCTCTTTTGAATATATGTCTATCACATTATATTTTATGCTTTAAAATTAGCTATTCTTTAGAAACTAGTTACACTGAGCTTTCAATAAGTATACTGGCCATTTGCACATCTTCTTTGGTGATCTATTTTTTAATATATTTCCTACTTTTCAGTGTGGTTTTAGGAATTATATGGACTTGGATTATTTGTATTTGGGAAAGCATTGTTCTAAAGCCAAAATGATCGTTTATGTTGGGTTTTATGCTTAGCTCCCTGAAAAGCTGACTAGAAAGCAGCCTTCTTGACTCTCCAGGCATCAAGAATATCTCTGTTTCTCAAAAGGGCCAGAGCTACCTGCCTCGTAGTTAATATTGTCGACTAAGACACTTGGGACACTACTGGACTGTAGTTGGTGAGTGGACTTATTCCATAGAAAGGAAATGGTTTTTCTATGCTATATGAAAATGGGAATTACATGAAAAGTGACCTGGGAGGAGAAGTGTTAAAAAAAAAAGTGAAGCACTGAAGGCGGGGATGCACTTGGATGGCACCAGTGGCAATGCCAACAGCATATTATAGGGAAGGCAGGAACTATTCCCTCGGACACCCCATTGCTATAGGAAATCTGTGTTACCAGGACTCTTAATGGACTAAACACATTTTGCATAGTCGTCATCATATACATTTTATTTTTATTTTAGCTACACTCTAAAGTAAATCTACCTAAATCCCTGAGGCTCCACTGGGGTGGGTAAGTGATACTCAGTGCTAAGAGAAGATACACAAAATGCTCTGGCGTTTCAAATTAATCCCTAGCATAGGATGTGATAACAGTAGGTAGAGCAAAAAGACAGCCAATATTTCAAAATAATTATGAAGTTTTTCCCAAAGCCCTTAACTTCATGCAAGAGTTTGTTAGAGGCTCTGGAAAGAGGCCATTTTGGCCGTGTTTGCCCATCTTTTTTTCAAATCCATCAACGTTTATGGAAAAACCTATGCTGGTTAGCAAGTCAGATCACTCGTGGACAAAATAGATAAGGGGAGTGGGAGTATTTTCGCGCTCGCTTGTGCTACAGTCTCCCATGGAAAATACCTATTGCCTGTAGAATGTTCACCCTGGAAGTAGTGCTCAAACTTTCAGACCTGGGGCCTTTAACAAATACTGAGGGCCACCCCCAGAGGCATGGCCTAGGCATTGGGACTTTTAAAAACTGCCATGTTATTGAAACGTGCATTGCGGTTGAGAGCCCTGCCCAGAGAGAAGTGGGATGGGAGGGTGGGGGGAACACAGAGCTCTGGAGCAACCACACCTGGGTTGAAGTCTCAGCTCTACCCTTCCTGACTCTGTGATGCTGGGTACTCAGTCCTACTGAGCCTTTACTTCTTCCTCTGAAAAATACAAATAATTCCTGCTTTTGAAGTTTGCTGCTGGTTGAAATATGGAAAAAGTGCCCCCAAATTAGAGATACTCTTCCCTTGAACTTCCTTTCCACATAACTTTTAGAGGTATAGTACTTTTTTGTTTACAGGCTAATCTACTCATATAGTGATTAAGAGTCCAAGTTCTAGAGCCATCACTAGCTGGCTCTGAACACCAGCTCTGTTACTTACCGGCTGTAATACCACGTGCAGTTTAATTAAATTCTGTGAGCCTCAAACACTTCACATAAAATGGGAAGAACGACTACATCCATTCCGACAGGGCTTTGTGGGGATGAAATGGATGTACGTATGTAAGCATCCCAGTGGTACCTTATATACGGTAAGTACTCAGTAACGGCTCTAATCATTGCTTATTTTTTACTCTCAGGGAAATAAACTTCAGCATCCCACTCTTTCAAAGCATAACAAAATTTCTGGACAAATGAGGAGCTCACACAAAGGAAGCAGAGTTTGTATATGAAAGGTGTTTTGAACCAGTTTTAATTGTTCATCATAAAAATTATGTGAATGGAAAATGCTGGTTCACTGTTGACTAGTCACACCTTGAAGAATACATATGTCTAAAATTGAGCTTTGAAGGCATTTAGCTTAAGGTGGTTGAGAAAGGTTTGAAAGACTAGGTTTGGAAAAAAGAACATCTTATTACATATGTTTTGGGGGTAAGAGGTATCAGACTTCTATACAGAAATGGTGAACTTATATGGACACTTTGTTAGCAAGACATTTAGTATGTGAGTCATACAGCAATAGAAATAAATGCTTTATGCTGCTCTTTTCTGTCTTCTGCGGGGCCAGTGTTCTTGGAAAAATAGTTCGCTAATTCTACACACAGACTCTATTTTTTGATATATAGTTAATAGTCCCAGAAGACTGATCTCAGTTTTTTTTCTCATAACGTCACTATTCAAACACTAATGAAGGGTTTGTTTCCCAGGCTCTGGAGACATTAAATAATGAATTTTGGGGAAAGGGCTGTTTTGTATGGATCTGGGGAAGTGTGAGGGTTAAATAGCTGCATCTACCACGAAGTGAGGAAGAACAACCTCGAACAGGGCTGCGCAAGCTAGATACGTACTTCACATCGTACCCATGCCACACTAGCAGAATAATTCATTCTAGTTTGTGAGCATCAGAATATCCTTTGGCCTATGCCCAAGTCGAAATACAACCACCAAGTACATTCAAATCTTATTTACCAGTAAGTCTCCCGTTTACAGCTTCATGCAAACCCCACGGTCAGAAAAGTGAACAAGTGGATTCAAGCAGTGGGTTCCATTGCAAGAGTATCCATCACTTGTGGTTAGACATGGACTTTGTCATTAAAAGAAAGTGATAAATTGGGAGTGTGGGATTGACATTTACACACTGCTATATTTAAAATAGATAACCAACAAGCACCTACTCTGCTAAGGGAACGAGCACAAGGACCTACAAGCACAGGGAACTCTGCTCAATATTCTGTAATAACCTAAATGTGGAAAGAATTTGAAAAAGAATAGATACATGTATATATAACTGAATCACTGTGGTGTACACCTGAAACTGACACATTTTTAATCAACTATACTCCAATATAAAATAAAAATTAAAAAAGGAAGTGATGGCTCTAGAAATAAATGCCCCCTGCTTGCATAAACTAATCTTGCTTTAATTTTCTTGCCTAGCGATGTTCAAACAGATGTCTGAATTTTCAGCCCCTCAGTAGGGATTGGGTATATCTAAGATAGTTTTATTTCAGTAATTTTCCTCTTTCTGTTCTTAATCAGAATTAGAAATGGAGGGAAAAGTGCCAGACTTACCCACACAAGGTAGAGAGTAACCAAGCTGAGGGTCGTGGACAAACTGCCGATCATTGAGTCTCGTCACACAGTACAGGTGGAAACAGTCTAAGCAAATCACGTGGCGGTAGTTGCACTGGAAAACCAGGACCGGGCTTCTGGTGGAGGTAAAGAAAGACATTTCCTCTAGTCCTTCTGAGGCTGGCAGGCAACGTGTGGTTTAGAACACTTTCTGTAATGTCATAGGGCTGCTTAGGGCATGCTCTATGTAAAGACCTGCGCTGCTAAGCATTGAGCTCATATATATCAATGCTACATCTTAAAAACTGGAAACACCTTGTGAGCTATAAAGAAGATTGATTTTCTTAATTTTATATTTTTTACATGACCATAGTTACCAATCGGCTATTTAAACGCAAGCTCAGATACAAGCTCTTCCTAGAAGCCTTCCTTGACTTATAATTCCCGATTAACCTACTCATCATTCCATCCACTTACATATATTTTGATTGATCCATTATTACATTGTAGTATTGAAAATAGACACTGTCTTCTTTACACTGATATTCTCATAGCACCGGGCATTGTAAGTTTTTAAATAAACGTTCCTTGAATTTAGTTATAATAATATATAGAATCTGAACTTCCCCAAAGTCGAAAGAAAAATTACTACTGCATCAAACAAAGTAAATGTGTTAAACAGTCATTCACATTTCATTGGCAAATGGAAAAGTAGAATTTAGAAATAAAAGATTATCTAGCAGAGATCCTTCTACTA
This sequence comes from Phocoena sinus, assembly GCF_008692025.1. Classification (NCBI taxonomy): domain Eukaryota; kingdom Metazoa; phylum Chordata; class Mammalia; order Artiodactyla; family Phocoenidae; genus Phocoena; species Phocoena sinus. The sequence goes on along the minus strand of NC_045774.1, from coordinate 6,636,423 downwards.
CAAGATTTTGTCTATTGTGCTACCCCCATCCACCCAAATATTCAGTTTCTTAAATTAAAGTTAGGGGATTACTAACAAATCAATATACACAAGTCCTAACAATTTTGAACTTCCTTAAAACACTTTGTAGAAAAAAATATCTCCTGAATAACCACGTTTTTGCTAGTAAATGAACCACATGATTTTATGACAAAAAGGAGACAAAATGAATATATTAACTTGAGATCAGCCCCAAGGCAATTCTAATAGTAAGAAAGTCGTTGGATTTTACTTAGATAAACCTATTTTCTATGTAATGATAACAAGATACAAAGTATTTTTCATTTCATACCCAATTCTTAACAGATATAAGAGCTCTTCACAAGCCCTTTCTCTAAAAAAAACTGATATTAACATTAATATTAGAAGATAACTCCTTAACAATTACAAGATTTTCAAAATTCTGTTTTCCCTCTTATTTCAAAACAATATATAACACAAAACAAAATGGACAAAAAAACCTTGGTATTTTAATGTCCTGGATCTACAGGATGATGGTCAATTTCATCTAAGCATCCCTGAGGTTTTTATGTGTTTTCATTTCCCATCTCTGCGCCTACTGATGTCCCTTCAGGGCCATTCCCATTCCCAGGGCCTCTTTCGGTTAGGTGATGACTGTGTTCTGAACTTTCAGCCTCTTCCCTTCTGACAACTTCCCCCTTGAAGATGATAAAATATAACGCTTTCCTGTATCTAACAGGAGAGTCAGGCACACACGTACACAAGTGCATACACACCTCATTCCCTCTGTGTGACCCTATAGAGCTGCTATATCTTGCCTCCTTTCAGAGCTAAGTTCTATGAAAAATGTTCTTCATTCTGATTTTAGCAACATGGTCGACTCAAACTTTATGGACTCTTGATCTGTTATCAATACACAGAAACACTGGAGAAACTATGAGAACATTTATAAAAATGTTCCTATATATAACAAGGTTAAAAAGAAAGCTTGGCAACTACCCTGTAGAAAATATAAAAAGAAAACTCATATAAAAGCCAAAGCAGTCAGTATGGACTGTGGACTCTGCCACAGTGTCCCAGAGAGATGTTAAGATGCATGGCATGTAGCCATTGATCTAGCAAATGTGTTCTTTTCCATCCCTATTAATAGAAGAATAGAAAGTGCTCTCTTTCATGTATGGACAACAGTACACATTTATGGTTTTGCCCTTCAGTTAAAATCTGGTCAAAAAGAACTTACACTATCTAGACAATTCAAAGAACATCAGTTTCTCTGGTTTATTGATTACATCCTGCTATTTGGAACAGATTAGCAAGAAACGGTAAATATACTGGAGGCCATGGTGGGAGATAAACTCTATGCAGATTCAGGGGTCACCTACATTAGAGAAGGTTTTTAGAGGTCTAATATTTGGGGCATGGAGGGACACACCTGACAAAATAAAGGACACAGTAGTCACCTTGCCCCTCCCCTGCTAAGAATGAAATACAAGGTAATCACAGGCTCCTAGGACCCTCAGAGGCTGTGGTTCCCACAGAGTGAAGCACACGCTCCTGGGGACACAGAAAACATCCCGTGGAAAATTCAGCTCCAGTGGTACCGGTTCCTTCAGCCTCCTTAAACTGGAATACAGGCAGGAAGGAAAATTGACCATCCTGGCAGGGATAATTGACCCTAATCATCAGGAAGGGCAAGAGCTGCTGTTACACATGGGGGCGGAGAAAATTCACATGGCACCTAGGTGGTTCCATGGGACATCTCCTGATACTCCTATGCACTTTTAATGGCAAATGTACAAGGGCAGCAGTTATGGCTTAAGAAATGCATGGTGCCCAGGATTTGAGACCCTTTAGGATATGTATTATATATATATACACATACATACATACATATGTGCATATATGTATAGATGCATATATGTGTGCATATGTACACATATGCATATTTTTATATGTAGATATATATAGAACATATATGTATATGTTGATAGATAATAGATAATGATAGAGATAGAGGTAGTATATGCACGTATTTCAGACAGAATTATCAGTTAGATTTCTTGATATAGTTATGAGGTAAGACTGCTCATCTCTCAAGAATATTCTTAGTATTTATGAAAAAGTTAGGTGAGTGATAAACACGACACCCACAGAAAGGTTATTAATCATCTGAGAAAATGAAATGAGTAAAAATCATATCATGGCTGGAGGGACTACATAATTAATTTCTCAGGAGCTAGATGATACAGGAAAGGGGGAAATACTGGTATTTATGAGCACCTACTTTGGGTTAGGGGCCTTGCTAGGAACTTCACACATTTTTTTTCCATTTCACTCCCCTAAAGTCAACTCCCCTCACTCTACTATTCATCGTGTTCCTTTCTCCACCTCCACCCTCTCTGTGGGCATGGTCCTAACCTATCTTAGCATACTTCTAGCTCCTTTACTCCTAGACCAATGCTCCTTATCATGCATTCCTGTAGTACAATATATTCAGATATATTTATACTGAAATCAAAACTCCAAATTTCACGGTCCAGTTCAAGTGTGAAGACCTCCAAGGGACTTTCTTTGGAGCCCCATTCTTTTTTTTTTTTTTTTTTTTTTTAAACATCTTTATTGGGGTATAATTGCTTTACAATGGTGTGTTAGTTTCTGCTTTATAACAAAGTGAATCAGCTATACATATACATATGTTCCCATATGTCTTCCCTCTTGCGTCTCCCTCCCTCCCACTCTCCCCATCCCACCCTTCCAGGCTGTCACAAAGCACCGAGCTAATACCCCTGTGCCTTGCGGCTGCTTCCCCCCAGCTATCTACCTTACTACGTTTGTTAGTGTGTATATGTCCATGACTCTCTCTCGCCCTGTCAAAACTCACCCTTCCCCCTCCCCATATCCTCAAGCCCGTTCTCCAGTAAGTCTGCGTCTTTATCCCTGTCTTACCCCTAGGTTCTTCATGACATTTTTTCCCCTTAAATTCCATATATATGTGTTAGCATACGGTATTTGTCTTTTTCTTTCTGACTTACTTCACTCTGTATGACAGACTCTAGGTCTATCCATCTCATTACAAATAGCTCAATTTCATTTCTTTTTAAGGCTGAGTAATATTCCATTGTGTATATGTGCCACATCTTCTTTATCCATTCATCCGATGATGGGCGCTTAGGTTGTTTCCATGTCCTGGCTACTGTAAATAGAGCTGCAATGAACATTTTGGTACATGACTCTTTTTGAATTTTGGTTTTCTCAGGGTATATGCCAAGTAGTGGGATTGCTGGGTCATATGGTAATTCTATCTGTAGTTTTTTAAGGAACCTCCATACTGTTCTCCACAGTGGCTGAACCAATTCACATTCCCACCAGCAGTGCAAGAGTGTCCCCTTTTCTCCACACCCTCTCCAGCATTTATTGTTTCTAGATTTTTTGATGATGGCCATTCTGACTGGTGTGAGATGATATCTCATTGTAGTTTTGATTTGCATTCTTTCATGTGTTTGTTGGCATTCTGTATATCTTCTTTGGAGAAATGTCTATTTAGGTCTTCTGCCCATTTTTGGATGGGGTTGTTTGTTTTTTTGTTATTGAGCTGCATGAGCTGCTTGTAAATTTTGGAGATTAATCCTTTGTCAGTTGCTTCATTTGCAAATGTTTTCTCCCATTCTGAGGGTTGTCTTTTGGTCTTGGTTATGGTTTCCTTTGCTGTGCAAAAGCTTTGAAGTTTCATTAGGTCCCATTTGTTTATTTTTGTTTTTATTTCCATTACTCTAGGAGGTGGGTCAGAAAGGATCTTGCTGTGATTTATGTCATAGAGTGTTCTTCCTATGTTTTCTTCTAAGAGTTTGATAGTTTCTGGCCTTACATTTAGGTCTTTAATCCATTTTGAGCTTATTTTTGTGTATGGTGTTAGGGCGTGATCTAATCTCATACTTTTACATGTACCTGTCCAGTTTTCCCAGCACCATTTATTGAAGAGGCTGTCCTTTCTCCACTGTACATTCCTGCCTCCTTTATCAAAGATAAGGTGTCCATATGTGCGTGGGTTTATCTCTGGGCTTTCTATCCTGTTCCACTGATCTATCTTTCTGTTTTTGTGCCAGTACCATACTGTCTTGATTACTGTTGCTTTGTAATATAGTCTGAAGTCAGGGAGCCTGATTCCTCCAGCTCCTTTTTTCGTTCTCAAGATTGCTTTGGCTATTCGGGGTCTTTTGTGTTTCCATACAAATTGCGAAACTTTTTGTTCTAGTTCTGTGAAAAATGCCAGTGGTAGTTTGATAGGGATTGCATTGAATCTGTAGATTGCTTTGGGTAGTAGAGTCATTTTCACAATGTTGATTCTTCCCATCCAAGAACATGGTATATCTCTCCATCTATTTGTATCATCTTTAATTTCTTTCATCAGTGTCTTATAATTTTCTGCATACAGGTCTTTCGTATCCTTAGGTAGGTTTATTCCTAGATATTTTATTCTTTTTGTTGCAATGGTAAATGGGAGTGTTTTCTTGATTTCACTTTCAGATTTTTCATCATTAGTATATAGGAATGCCAGAGATTTCTGTGCATTAATTTTGTATCCTGCTACTTTACCAAATTCATTGATTAGCTCTAGTAGTTTTCTGGTAGCATCTTTAGGATTCTCTATGTATAGTATCATGTCATCTGCAAACAGTGACAGCTTTACTTCTTCTTTTCCGATTTGGATTCCTTTTATTTCCTTTTCTTCTCTGATTGCTGTGGCTAAAACTTCCAAAACTATGTTGAATAAGAGTGGTGAGAGTGGGCAACCTTGTCTTGTTCCTGATCTTAGTGGAAATGCTTTCAGTTTTTCACCATTGAGGATGATGTTTGCTGTGGGCTTGTCATATATGGCTTTTATTATGTTTAGGAAAGCTCCCTCTATGCCTACTTTCTGGAGGGTTTTTATCATAAATGGGTGTTGAATTTTGTCGAAAGCTTTCTCTGCATCTATTGAGATGATCGTATGGTTTTTCTCCTTCAATTTGTTAATATGGTTTATCACATTGATAGATTTGCGTATATTGAAGAATCCTGGCATTCCTGGAATAAACCCCACTTGATCATGGTGCATGATCCTTTTAATGTGCTGTTGGATTCTGTTTGCTAGTATTTTGTTGAGGATTTTTGCATCTATGTTCATCAGTGATATTGGCCTGTAGTTTTCTTTCTTTGTGACATCCTTGTCTGGTTTTGGTATCAAGGTGATGGTGGCTTCGTAGAAGGAATTTGGGAGTGTTCCTCCCTCTGCTATATTTTGGAAGAGTTTGAGAAGGATAGGTGTTAGCTCTTCTCTAAACGTTTGATAGAATTCACCTGTGAAGCCATCTGGTCCTGGGCTTTTGTTTGTTGGAAGGTTTTTAATCACAGTTTCAATTTCAGTGCTTGTGATTGGTCTGTTCATATTTTCTATTTCTTCCTGATTCAGTCTTGGCAGGTTGTGCATTTCTAAGAATTTGTCCATTTCTTCCAGATTGTCCATTTTATTGGCATAGAGTTGCTTGTAGTAATCTCTCATGATTTTTTTTTATTTCTGCAGTGTCAGTTGTTACTTCTCCTTTTTCATTTCTAATTCTATTGATTTGAGTCTTCTCCCTTTTTTTCTTGATGAGTCTGGCTAGCGGTTTATCTATTTTGTTTATCTTCTCAAAGAACCAGCTTTTAGTTTTATTGATCTTTGCTATCGTCTCCTTCATTTCTTTTTCATTTATTTCTGATCTGATTTTTATGATTTCTTTCCTTCTGCTAGCTTTGGGGTTTTTTTGTTCTTCTTTCTCTAATTGCTTGAGGTGCAAGGTTAGGCTGTTTATTCGAGATGTTTCCTGCTTCTTAAGGTGGGCTTGTATTGCTATAAACTTCCCCCTTAGAACTGCTTTTGCTGCATCCCATAGGTTTCGGGTCGTTGTGTCTCCATTGTCATTTGTTTCTAGGTATTTTTTGATTTCCTCTTTGATTTCTTCAGTGATCACTTCATTATTAAGTAGTGTATTGTTTAGCCTCCATGTGTTTGTATTTTTTACAGATCTTTTCCTGTAATTGATATCTAGTCTCATGGCGTTGTGGTCGGAAAAGATACTTGATACAATTTCAGTTTTCTTAAATTTACCAAGGCTTGATTTGTGACCCAAGATATGATCTATCCTGGAGAATGTTCCATGAGCACTTGAGAAAAATGTGTATTCTGTTGTTTTTGGATGGAGTGTCCTATAAATATCAATTAAGTCCATCTTGTTTAATGTATCATTTAAAGCTTGTGTTTCCTTATTTATTTTCATTTTGGATGATCTGTCCATGGGTGAAAGTGGGGTGTTAAAGTCCCCTACTATGAATGTGTTACTGTTGATCTCCCCTTTTATGGTTGTTAGTATTTGCCTTATGTATTGAGGTGCTCCTATGTTGGGTGCATAAATATTTACAATTGTTATATCTTCTTCTTGGATCGATCCCTTGATCATTATGTAGTGTCCTTCTTTGTCCCTTTTAATAGTCCTTATTTTAAAGTCTATTTTGTCTGATATGAGAATTGCTACTCCAGCTTTCTTTTGGTTTCCATTTGCATGGAATATCTTTTTCCATCCCCTTACTTTCAGTCTGTATGTGTCTCTAGTTCTGAAGTGGGTCTCTTGTAGACAGCATATATAAGGGTCTTGTTTTTGTATCCATTCAGCCAATCTGTGTCTTTTGGTGGGAGCATTTAGTCCATTTACATTTAAGGTAATTATCGATATGTATGTTCCTATTTCCATTTTATATATTGTTTTGGGTTCGCTACTATAGGTCATTTCCTTCTCTTGTGTTTCGTGTCTAGAGAAGTTCCTTTAGCATTTGTTGTAAAGCTGGTTTGGTGGTGCTGAACTCTCTCAGCTTTTGCTTGTCTGTAAAGGTTTTAATTTCTCCATCAAATGTGAATGAGATCCTTGCTGGGTAGAGTAGTCTTGGTTGCAGGCTATTCTCCTTCAGCACTTTCAGTATGTCCTGCCACTCCCTTCTGGCTTGTAGGGTTTCTGCTGAGAGATCAGCTGTTAACCTTATGGGGATTCCCTTGTGTGTTATTTGTTGTTTTTCCCTTGCTGCTTTTAATATGCTTTCTTTGTATTTAATTTTTGACAGTTTGATTAATATGTGTCTTGGCGTGTTTCTCCTTGTATTTATCCTGTATGGGACCCTCTGTGCTTCCTGGACTTGATTAACTATTTCCTTTCCCATATTAGGGAAGTTTTCAACTATAATCTCTTCAAATATTTTCTCAGTCCCTTTCTTTCTTTCTTCTTCTTCTGGAACCCCTATAATTCGAATGTTGGTGCGTTTCATGTTGTCCCAGAGGTCTCTGAGACTGTCCTCAGTTCTTTTCATTCTTTTTTCTTTATTCTGCTCTGCAGTAGTTATTTCCACTACTTTATCTTCCAGGTCACTTATCCGTTCTTCTGCCTCAGTTATTCTGCTATTGATCCTATCTAGAGTGATTTTAATTTCATTTATTGCATTGTTCATCGTTGCTTGTTTCATCTTTAGTTCTTGTAGGTCCTTGTTAACTGTTTCTTGCATTTTGTCCATTCTACTTCCAAGATTTCGGATCATCCTTACTATCATTATTCTGAATTCTTTTTCAGGTAGATTGCCTATTTCCTCTTCATTTGTTAGGTCTGGTGGGTTTTTATCTTGCTCCTTCATCTGCTGTGTGTTTTTCTGTCTTCTCATTTTGCTTATCTTACTGTGTTTGGGGTCTCCTTTTTGCAGGCTGCACTTTCGTAGTTCCCGTTGTTTTTGATGTCTGTCTCCAGTGGCTAAGGTTGTTTCAGCGGGTTGTGTAGGCTTCCTGGTGGAGGGGACTAGTGCCTGTGTTGTGCTGGATGAGGCTGGATCTTGTCTCTCTAGTGGGCAGGTTCACGTCTGGTGGTGTGTTTTGGGGTGTCTGTGGCCTTATTATGATTTTAGGCAGCCTCTCTGCTAATGGGTGGGGTTGTGTTCCTGTTTTGCTAGTTGTTTGGCATAGGTTGTCCAGCACTGTGGCTTGCTGGTCGTTGAGTGAAGCTGGGTGCTGGTGTTAAGATGGAGGTCTCTGGGAGATTTCCACCGTTTAATATTATGTGGAGCTGGGAGGTCTCTTGTTGACCAGTGTCCTGAAGTTGGCTCTCCTACCTCAGAGGCAGAGCCCTGACTCCTGGGAGCCCCATCCTTTATTAATTCTTTCCTTTCTCTTTACCTTTTATCCGTAAGGTCTATTCTCAATGTGTTTCAGATATTACCTCTTCACTTTTATTCAAGGTGAATACTGTCAACATTAAATGAAAAGTCATGAAACAACAGAGGCCATTCTTGTTTAACCCTTTCATGACCCAAGCATCACCATATACAGCACTGAGCCCATGGTAATTACACTATCAATAGTTACTGATTGTACCAGCGGATAAATGAATGGAATGTTTTTACTTTATAATTTCTCTGCTCCCCATTTGTACATTTTTCACTCAATTAATTATTGAGCATCTACTTGGCTAAAGAAGGCACTTAACGAATACGTGTGGAATATGGCACTGAGTGAATGAGTAAACACTTTATAGTCAGAATTGTTTTAAGCATTGGGAAACACACACACATACACAATCTGAAGGCATAGTTGGGTGACACAAAATGCGTGTGGAACAAGTATTACAAGGAAACATATGCAGTCACTGAACTCTGTCGCCACAGAAGCTAGGAGAGGAGGGAAGTAAGACTCAGGATGGTACCATTAGGGAACCTGAGCTGAATTTAAAAGGATGGGAATAGTGACATCGGGCCACTGGAGAGAAACATGGCTCCTGGGCAAGGGAGGAAACCCAGACATAGAAAAGAGTTCTTGGAACAAAAAAGTAACCAGTTGGGCTGATTGAGAGAATGTATCAGGAAAAGAGTAAGAGGAGAGATGACAAAGTTGGACTCAGAGCAGATACTGGGCAGGGACAGTGGCACAGGGATTCTAGGAGACAAACCTAGTAGATAACCTCTAGATCATGGAATTTGCTGAAGACATCTAAGCATGGGACGGGAGTGGTTTTTTAGTAAGTTTAATTGCAAGGAAAGCTTGGAGGGAAAGAAATTAGAAGTTGTGAAAAGTCTTTGGAGGTCATTTTAATAATTCAGACATGAGTTACTTAGGAATTAGACCATGGTGTGCTGGTGGTTCTAGGAATGGAAATGAGAAGATTGATAAGAGTGACATTTCTGAGGAGGACCTGCCAGGACCTACCATATGTCATGTGGGTCTTTTTTTCCTTCTGACATTCCTCTGTGCCCTTTGCTCCAACCGTACATAAATGTTAATTGACCATTCTAGAAAATGATTTTACCCCAGTGAGCCAGGTTATAGAGCAGTTAATCAAAGGTTAAATAAAGTTCTCAGCCATATGTAAAAGGAATTATAAATGCTGTACTTGACATTACTCTAGAGTTATGTGTAAGCAATGATTTCCCTGCTTTTATTAAAGGAGTGATCCAAAGACCCTTTATTCACAAAGTATTAGGCATAATTGAAGGAGTCTTAGTAAAATATATGGCGAGCCATTCACACACGCGACACAAAGCAGAATATTGTTCTGCAGTAGTTCAAACATTTAAACTCTTGTAAAATTAGTTCTCTAGTACCTACAAAGTAGTATCAATTTTTTTCATATTTGTCTGATAAAATGTGCAGTTTGCTCTCTACCTCATTTGTTCTCTCTCTCTCTCTCACACACACACACACACAATTTGCTCTTCTTTACACGCCCTCTCTCTGCCACAGTCTATCTATTTCTCTGTCTCGGTCTGATTCTTTCCCACACGTACATTTTCATAGGAAGCAAGTCTAAACTCTAAGGAAAATAAAAACTAATAGCGTGGGAAGGGAAGGGACACACATAATTGTAATACAGAGCAGGATATTTTAAGTTATGTTAGAGATGTAGGAAATGGTAAGCAGCCTCCAGGATGCTCCCCGATGATCCCCACCCCCTGGTATTCATGCTTTTGTGTAGTTTCCTTCCACATTATGTGAGGTGACCTGCTTAATCTGTGGGGAAAATGCGGAAGTACCAATATGCGACTTCCAGGACTATACCAGAAAAGACACTACAGCTTCTGTCTGTGCTCTTTCCTGGGTTACTTGCTCTGAAGAAAGTGAATGGCCATGTTGTGAGGACACTCAAGATGTCTACGGAGAAGTCAACAGGGCAAGGAACTGAGGCCTCCTGCCAACAGCCAGCACTGACATGGCAGCCACCCAAGTTAATCATCTCTGAGGCAGTTCCTCCAGCCCAAGACAAGCCCTCAGGTGACTACAGATCTGGCTGAATCTTGACTATAACTTCATGACATACCATAAGCAAAAACCATCCAGATAAGCTGCTCCCAAATTCCTGGCCCACTGAGATCGTGCAAGATAACACTGACTGTTGTCTTAAGACACTTGGCTTTGGGATATTTGTTTTTATGCAGCAATATATAACTGACACAGGCTCAGAGGAGGAAGAGATCATGTTAAGATAGCAGATCAGAAAAGAATTCATAAAAGTAGTGGCATTTGAAGGAGGATCAAGATTCCAGTACATGGAGATGAGAAAACATTCCAGGTCAAGAGAAGACACGAAGTTGCAAAAGTACAGGGCATGGAAGAGGGAGGCTGAGTTATGTAGTACAGCTTGTTTCTTCATTTTCCCCAGTGAAAAGCAAAATTAAATATAAATATATTTAGGGGCAGTAGAATCTGAAATACAATGAAAAGCAATGACAATTAGAATGGAAATGTTAAGTACAAAATCACTGCGGAGATAAAAAATACAATTTCCTCACTGGAGGGGAAAAGTTAGCTCTTAACGTTAGCTAACTCTTGACCCTTGAAACTTCACATGTTGTTTTTACAGAATTTAGTTTGTGCTGCAGTAACACAGATGTTATGCCCCAGTTAGCAATCTTTCAAAGCTCTCTTCAAACTCCCTGTGCATGAACAACTATGACTCCTGGGAATTTAATAAAGCATTTGATTAGATTAAAATAATTAGAGGGAGAGAGCTGCACCATTAAATAACTTGAATTTGTCTTCTTAACAACTGTCACTTTAAACCCCTTTTAGTTAGAGACAGCTTATAAACAATAAGTAAATAAATGACTGAAATCTCAGAAACCAAATGCATTTTCATTTCATCTATATTTAGCCACATTACCTACTAATTGCCCAAATACACTACCTACAAAGAAGTATCCAAGCAGGCGCCTGCCTGCGGACAAGCCAGAGATAACATTTTCGCCCACACATGTCATGTGAGTTCATTATTTGAGTTAGCCAAGTGAGCAGTCCCCGTCACTGGAGAGGCCCCTGATCCAAGATACTAATTGACAGACGCAACCTTTAGAAATTAAAATAAGCTTCAACAGTTGAATGACCTTCAAAAATTCCTCCCAGCAGCCAAGTTCAAATCCTGAAGTAAGTTCGTTTGCCCATTAGTCACCTTGGAATCAGAATCCTATTAAGGCCCTGGCAGATCCCGAACAAGCTCATCAACTGCCTCTTCCGATTTCTCCTTGCCTCGTCTGCTCATGTTCTCGTGGCTTTATCTGGTCCGCTTTGCGCACACACACACACACACACACACACACACACACAAAATCATGAGCTGGCTCCAGCTCTGTAAGCTTAATTGCAGAGGTCCCAGTATTTCAGCGTACACAACATACCCAGGATGAAGACCCTTTATGTTTACATTTTTGAATCACTTTCATTCATCCATCCTGCCAATACTTTAGAACAACCACTAGATGCCAGCCACTGCCCTGTTGACGTCACATAAAACTGAACAAGGCATGGTGCTTCCCCTCAGGGTCCTATAGGATTGAAGACAAAAAAGTAATTGTCTCAGTGTAGTAAGTGCTACCATAGGGATGAGTTTAGAGACCACCTAACTTGTCTCTGGGGTCAGTGGAAGGGCTTCCAAGAAGGCTTACGCCTCAGAGCATTCAGTCCCTGTAGAGACGAGACACTGAACAAACTAAATGGCTTCCCTTGTTGATAAAGGCTTTGAATAAAATATATAAAATGATATAGTAAATATGTTATAGCAGTATTATTCTAAAGTAGCTTTCATCATGGCAGGTCTTGGCCACAATTATGAATTAATTACCCAATGCCAATGTATTAAGACCCCAGGTTTTCCCGTTGTCTTTCAGAGTCCTCTGTAGGTTAGATTCACTGCACAATATGTATCTCCCATATTGTCAATCACAAATCTTTCTGTTTCTCTCAGGTCAGTCTCTTTGCAGCTTCTGGACCACCGTTTTCTTTACGCTCTTATCCTTATGTGTAAGATTCTTCTATTTGTCTTCATGTTCAAAAAAAAAAAATTGTCAGGGTTCAGCTCCAATCCAACCTCTTTTAGGAAGCTTTTATCAATAAAAGACTCTAGCTAACGTGGATTCTCCCACTCCCTAATTTCCTGTAAGGCTTCTGTTCATAAAGCGTCATTTTGTATTCCATTTAGCATTTTATTGCATATCATTCCTGTTCTTCTGTATAACTTTTATGAGCCCATGTCAGGTCCCCCTACTCAAATTCAACACATAGTAATTGGGAAGCTCCTGTGTGCCGGTTCTTTTGCTCAACATGGGGACGGGGAGATACAGGTCTCCTCCTCAAGGAATTCTATTTGCTGGTGAGATAAATAAGTCTGGGGCACTTTGGGCGACTAATGAGAAGCAACTTAATCCAAAGGTGGTCAGGCAGAGAATGTTTCCTAAAAAAGGACAATATAAACTAAGACCTAAGAGGCAAGAATGAGGTAGCCTGACCAAGAAACTAGAGGGCAGTGAGAAAATACGTTAAAACACTTAAAATGGAATAAAACTGGTTAAGGTTAGGGAACCATGTTGTATAATTTCATATCACCCCCTCAGCCTCTATCAAAGTTCTGAATTCCTCCAGAAATTAAAAACGAAACTAAAAAGTAAAGATACTGCTTCTACAAGCCACATAATATAAGTCTATGTTTTAGGTTTATATACTACCTTAAGTGTAGCTGAGTTAGATTGTTTTGAACCGTGAACAATAAGCAGGCTATGCAAAATAAAAATATGAAGCCATGGTTACAAGAGGGAATTCATGATGTCCATCTTTGAGAATACCATTTGACTTTAGTAAAGCTTGTATACTGTATTTCTAAATATTAACTATTGACAGGTTGAACCCAAATATAAACTATTAACTTCTAGAAGTTTTAGATTACAAACATTTCAATATATTGACACGTATTACAATGAAAAAATAAACACCTTTTCCTTCTTTGAAAGTATCAATAAGTTAAATTTTTTAAAAGCAAAGCAGTCAACCCTCTGTTGTAATAATTCATTAAAATGATTTGATTTCCCAGCAACACCCCAACTTTTCTTGTTAAGGCATTTATACTGCGAAACAGACACTGATAAGTAATTGTAAATACCAAGTAAATTATAATAAAATAATTGTTGCATGTAACAAAATGAAATTACAAATTCCAAAGGGTACTGGCCTATGGGACGAAAATGTATCTCATGAAAAATTATCATATTTCTTTCCTATCCCCCAACTAATAGAATTAATTTCAATTCTCAAAATTATATTTATGGGTTAAGTGCTTCTGAGTTATAATCTCAGAGCACACTCTATTCTGACTGTCAGTGTGTATAGTTAAAGGAAGCTGAAACCAGATTCAACATAAAATACTTCCGGGGTCACATCGTTTGCTTAGAGCTGTTGTGTGGCACAACTGTGTAACCACTGGAGATGCCATCTGTAACACATACCAATTCATGCACATATCTTGTTTTTGTTTTTTCTTTTGTGAAAAACAGCTAGGAGTAGCTAGGAGCTGCAGTAGCGTTCTGCTAAATTGAGAAAGATGTGAGGACAGATCTTGTTTAGATAAGAACCCCAGTGTGAAATAAATTATTCTAGTGTATCCCCAAATCTCATGACAGGAAATATTAATGTGCTAAGAATCAGTCCAGTGGCTATGAATATTAGGAGGTATTTAACATAAGAAATTATTACTGACACAGAGTGGTTTAAAAAGATACGTTTTTTCGCAAATAGTTCACAAAAACCTTTCTCAGAGGATTTCTCACTGGTCTTTCATTCATTCTCTTTTTTTTTAAAATTTTTATTCTATATTGGAGCATAGTTGATTAACAATGCTGTGTTAGTTTCAAGTGTACAGCAAAGTGATTCAGTTATACATATACATGTATCTATTCTTTTTCAAATTCTTTTCCCAGTTAGGTTATTACAGAATACTGAGCAGAGTTCCCTGTATTATACAGTAGGTACTTGTTGATTATCTATTTTATATATAGCAGCGTGTAGATGTTAATCCCAAACTCCCACTTTATCCCTCCCCCCCCACCTTCCCCCTTTGGTAACCATAAGTTTGTTTTCTAAGTCTGTGAGTCTGCTTCTGTTTTGTAAATAAGTTCATTTGTATCTTTGTTTTTTTTTTAGATTCTGCATATAAGCGATATCATATGATATTTGCCTTTCTCTGCCTGACTTAGTTCACTTAGTATGATAATCTCCAGGTCCATCTACGTTGCTGCAGATGGCATTATTTCACTCTTTTTAATGGCTGAGTAATATTCCATTCATTCTTAAAATGAGTGAATGAATGAATGTTAGTAAAATGCTGGGTCTTTCATTCTTTTTATCAGAGAAACATTATGAACCATGTCCTCTGAAGTAGAATAGTTTAAAATGAAGAACCCATCTAATAAAAGATTGTGACATCTTAAAACAGTTCTACCATGAAAATGTTTAACAATGAGGAGGTACTGTGAAATTTCTGAGGTATCATTAGGTGGATTCGGCATTAAAATATTAATAATCTAAGAATTTTTGGTGCATAGTAGATAAAATTACTCTCCTAATTGAGTTGTTTTGTTTTACACAAAACAATGTGTTTTGTGTAAAGGAAAGCAATGTATAGCATGATAAAGTGTTTCCCTAAAAATAATAAAAATCAGCATGATACAGCCATACACTTCCAAACAGATTCTCATATAAAACCTAGATAAGGAATCCTGCAAAGGGGGATCCCAAGATATCAGAGGTCGGGGAGGTCGGAGAGAACCCTGGGAGGTTGTGAATGGCTGCACCACTAGCTGGCTGGGGAGCCCAGTTTTGCAAATGGGGATCTGTGAAGTGGCAGGTTCGCTCAGGCAATCCCTGCAGACCTTTCGGATACTGAGATGTTAGAATCTTCAGCCTATATGATCACATTTCTTCCTTCTTGTAAACTTGTGGAACTTAAACCTTGCTTGAAACAATGTACAAAAGACACTTAGAATTCCAGCTTTACACCTCGTGAATGAAGGAACACACACATGCTGCTGGCAAGGCTAAAATCTGGGGATTTCTGGGATTCACTTCCTGGAAGACGTGTTGGGAGAAAGGCCCTGAGCCAGAATACTGAAGGAAAATCAGAAAAGTTATCTGGGTATTTTTTTTTTTTTAAAGCAACAAAATATCTCATATAACTTTCAACAACTAGCAACTTAATTTTAAAGCACTTTTTTCCTTGTTTTTTTTCTAGTAAGTTAGCTGGAGCTTGGAGTCAGCAAGAGACAGAGCGGCAGGCGCCTCGGTGATGCTCCCTGCTCCCACATGCCTCACCGAGCCTCTCTCACAGCCCCTACCCCAGAGCAGACAGTTATTTAATTGTCTACCTTCTCACTAAACCAGAGGTCAGCAAACCCCAGCTGGGGGCCAAATCTGCCCCCACTACCTGCTTTTGTAAATACAGTTTAATTAGAACACAGCCATTTTTACGTATCATCTACGGCTGCTTTTGCTCTATAAAGGCAGAGGAGGGTAGCTGTGACAGAGACTGTACAGACCGCAAAGCCTCAACTGCTATCTGGTGTTTTTGGGTTTTTTTTGCGGTACGCGGGCCTCTCACTATTGTGGCCTCTCCCACTGCGGAGCACAGGCTCTGGACGCGCAGGCTCAGCGGCCATGGCTCACGGGCCCAGCCGCTCCGCGGCATGTGGGATCTTCCCGAACCGGGGCACGAACCCGTGTCCCCTGCATCGGCAGGCGGACTCTCAACCACTGCGCCACCAAGGAAGCCCCTATCTGGCGTTTTTTAGAAAGCGTTTCCTGCTCAAGGACTTTCCTCCATTAACACAAGGGCTGTCTTCTGGTATCCCCAGTGCCTGGCCTATGGCTGGTGTTAATAATGCATGTGTTCTGAATGACTCCCTAGCTGTTTGACTGGATGAATGAATGACTATGAAGGAATAGGGGCACACAGGGAAGGCAAACAGGAAAAGCACCAGACAGCCAGAGGTCAACGATGCTGCAGTGTTAAGAGGTGTGCAGCAGGTAGTTGGATTTGAGCTAAGCCTGCGATACTACTTTTCAAGGCTGCAAACATTGTCCTCCTTCATCCAGGCCACTTCTTTCGATTAAGCTACCTGGTCTCATCCAGAGGGTGTCCAACGCTTGCAACACCGACATGATAGAAAGGGAAAGGGAAATGGACGTTGACTAGCTATGGAAAGTGATTGCAAGAAAATAGGATGGAACCACGTGATGGTGGCTGGTGGCCGGTACAGACTGGGTGGTCAGGGAAGGCCTGGAGAGGGGACATTTACACTCATCCCTGAATGGCCCGCCACGCAGAGATCTGATGCAAGAGGCTCCGGGGAAGGAGCAGCTGCTGAAAGGCCTCTTCAGGCGTGAACACCTGGGCATGTTTGAAGAATTAAAGGAAAGGTCAGTGTGATGGGAACACAGTAAACAAGGGGGGAGTGGAGCAAGGTGAGGTTAGAGGAGGTGGGAGCAGTGCGTGAAGCCTTTGTCTAAACAGGATTCGACTCTTGGACAATGTGAAGCCACACAAAATTTAAAGCAGGGATGCAACACGATGTCATTTATGTTTAAGAAAATCCCTCTAACTTTGCGTAATGAATGGGTTACAGTGAGGCAGGCAAGAACGGGAGAGAGTCCCATGAGCATTGTAATGTCCTCCTGGGAGAGAAGATGGTGGTTTGGACTAAGTGGTGCGGCCAGAGAGACGTGGACGGATGGAGGACACGTTTGGGACAACATAGCATTTGCATGTCTCCTACCGAGCTCTTTTCCTTTTTTACTAACATTTATGAATTTCTCCATTTTTAGGAAACCTCAGGATCATGTCCCCAAAATCCAAGGGACAACTGTTATAAAATTAACACTTTGAAATTACCTTATATGGAGATGGAGATTTTTTCCAGTGGTTTCTAAACAAATTTCATTCAAAATCTTCACTTAGGGCCTAAATTAAATGATAGTGAACCTGATAATCAAATAGCACATTAATAAAAATTTAAAACTATAATTCCATTATTCATCGATCTCCTGTAATGTGCCAGGCAGTGGGCATAGTGTGGGGCACAGATCAAGGGACAAGAGATGCCCTGATGACCCACCGTGGGCTGTGTCAGCACCACCCACGTCAGTGAGGCCGAGGGGATCGGAGTCTCCAAACAGGGCACTGATATCGGAGATATGCGGAAGTAAAGCTGAGAAGATTCGGAGGTTAATTAACCCGAGGCAGAAAGGAGATTCAAGCACTTTGTCTAGCTTCTCCTTTTAAACATTTATTGGATGCCTCTACTACGCCAGGTTCCCTGCTAAGTGCTTTTTCTGCATTATTTATTTAATCCACTGAACCATACAGCCTCAGGAGGGCAGGACCCACGTCTGTGTTTTCTCTTCTGCAGTCTCACTGTCTAACACTTGTTTGTAGGGGGAGGTGAAAAATATTTGTTGAGTGAATGGATGGAGGATTCCCCTGTTCCTCTCATGACAGCAGCAGCAGTGAAATACCCCAGCACAGAGAGGAGCCGGTGAGGACGCGGAGGCTTAGAGAGTTAGTAAGTGACGAAGCGGGTACCAGACCCGACTTTCCTGAGACTCCACAATGCCACGTGACCCGGCCTTGGTCCAGGCCCTGACAGTCTCCCTTCACCCATCTCTAGTCTCAGGTTCCTCATCCATCGAATGAGAACCATGTGCCCTGCTGCACAGGGTCACAGAAAGGTGACAAGATCACCTGTGGAAAGCTTCTAACACACTCCTTGGCTTATGGATGGTATTCGTGGTAGTAGAGTTTCTCCTACTTCTCTTCTTCCTCTCTTATTCAAGGGAAAGAAAAAAAAATCCATATGACTTTCTATAATTTGCAAGGTAAATTCATCAATTTGTGGAAAAACTGCATTGGGAAACTCTGGTGATATTTTCCCTTTGCCTCTACAGCCTTGCCGCATATGGCCTGGGCGCAATTATCCTCGGCCCTTCTAGGCTTGCTCTGTGTCCCAGAAAGCCGAACCCTCAGGGTTTATCAGTGAGGCTCCCTTGCTCTCTGGTTGCCAGCTCCATACTCCAAGCTCCGGACCACATTTTCTGACAGTGACTTTATCCCTCCAGGACTGTAAGTCCTTTTGGGCACCCTCTCTTCCTCCACAACTCGCAGGGCTAATTACTTCTCCGTGCCTTCCAGACTCTGGGTGATGAGGGAGTTGCCTTTTTGGGTGACTCACTATTCGTGTCACACCTCTGTACAAACACATCTTTTCATTAAAGCATCTAGAATGATTTGCTTTGATTCTTTTTGCTGCTCAGGCCAGAATTCAAAAAGTCTCAAAAGGTAAAATGGACAGAGGTGGAGCCAGTATATCAACTAGAAGAGGATCCTTTATCTCATGCTTAGAAACTGGCTGACAGAAGGTAGGTCTCTGGTGAGTGCTAGAATGTCCCTTCTCTGGGAGCAAACATCAAAGCAGCACTAACTACCTGTCTTCAGTCGCAGTGAGCAAGGCTGGCCACATAGTTTTCTACTCTTACTACAGTTATTATCCTATGAAAGAATTAATACGGTGCTATTCTCCATTCCTGTTTCCATCCTTGTTAAATCACAGTGCAAATACTAATGCCCAGACCAGAACAACTCTGCTATTTGAGGCATAACTCTTGGAAGGCAAATGTGCTATGACTTAACAGGGTTCTGAAAAAACACATTTTCTTCTCTAAAAATTACATCGTGTAGGGGTCTGTGAGGAACTTGTGTGAAAATGAGAGATATTCTCTTTAGGTGGATGCAACCACATACCAGGGCACTAAGTTTAGAGAGCAGTGTATGAGATGGATTTCAGCCCAATTCATCTTCAAAGCCAGCCCTGCTTGTGCAGTACACAACTTGTACAACTGCAAGTGGCAGCCCTTACTTCCTGTGATTCTAGGACAGCCACAGTGACTCTTCGGACACCAATTTTCACACGTATAAGATGATTAACACTACACATTTTTCACCTAGCTCTATACAACCAGAGATGATATACTTGAGTTCAAAGAACTATGTATTTATGTAATAATGTTCAGTTGAGTCTCCTATACAAAGCAAAATTATCATTCCTTTATGGATTGATTACAGGTTATTTAACAGATGACTTTTTTTCCCCTGCTGATTAACTTATCAGCTCTTAATATCCAATTAGTTACTTAGTCAACTTTCAAAACTTCTTTATCAGAATCCACTTCTGGCCAAGATGGATTAACAGGAGCTGGATTTATCCTCCTGCCCCTGGCAACCTGATTATCTGGACAAAATACTGGAAGCAATGGTTTTCAAGACACTGGATGGCAATGAAGGACAGCACCTCATGAGAGGCAGGAAATGAACGTGCTGAGTCCTATGCCCACCTCAGCTTACTGTCCTAAAAGAGTTTCCAGGCCCTGGATTGGAGAGGAGAATCCAGGAAAAGCCCAGGGGACTCACAGAACTGAGGGGACAAACCTGGGTTTCTTGGGAGGACCATGCAGCTAGAGTGTACAGGACTGAAAAAGGAGAGGAGAGAGCTGCACAGTCAGAGAACATCAGAGAACTGCATGGGGGGCTGCTCTCAAGTGTAAACATAAAATTGTGCAACCACGTTGGAAAATGGCTGGGCAGTTTCTTTAAAAGGTAAACATATACCCAATACAAGATCCAGCCACTCCTCTCCTAAATATGTAACCAGTGGAAGGGAAAGTGTATGTTCACACAGAAACTTGTACATGCATATTCAGAGCAACTTTATAATAGCCCCAAACTGGAAACAACCAAGTGTTCCTCAACCGGTGAATGATAAACTGTGGTATATCCATACAATGGAATACTGCTTGGCAATGAAAATGAATGAACTATTGACAGAGAAAACAACATGCATGAATCTCAAAATAATCCTGCTGTGTGAAAGAAGCTGAAAACCAAAAAGAGTACATACTGTGTGATTCCATTAAAAAATTCTAAAACATGGAAACTAATCTAGAGTGACAGAGCAGATTAGTGGTTTACAGGGGATGGGAAGGGGGAACAGGGAGGGCTTGGAGGGAGGAAATACAAAGAAACATGAGCAAATTCTGGGGGTGATGGAGATGTCCATTATCCTGATGGTGGTGGTAGTTTCACAGGTGTGTACATGTGTCATAACTAATCAAATTGCACATGTTCAATATGTGTGTTTTATCACAGGTCAATTATACCTCAAAAACATTTAATGAAAAGAGAATTAAGAATGAAATGGTCTCTTTAACAAAAGGTTTTTCATACATGACTACCTTCTCACAATCTAGTTAGAGGGAAGCAGCGACTAGAATCCGTTCATACATGGCTGCTTTCTTAATTCCATTGTAGTTACTGAGCAGTATATAAAGGAATTGTTACCATGCTTCATTTGAAAGCATGCTCTATTTCAGATGCCCCAAATAGCGACAGGGTTTTTCACAGAGAGAGCTGAGTAGCGATAATCTGCCATATGTCTTGATTCCTGTCCTCCCAAATGGGGCACACAAATCAGCCCTCCCTACGAAACAGAACTAAAGAAATGAGGTCTTGCTTTCAGCTTTAATTATATTCCTCACACACATACATCACATGCACATATGTATACACATTTATGTGCACAGATATATATTCTTGTTCTGTTACTGTAATTTCCGCTTTCATTTTCTCAAGGGGAGATACTGGGTCATAGGATTTGAGCAATTCCACTTCTGAATGTGTTCCCAGTGCATTGGAAGAGAATTAATCTGGAATCACATAAAAAGTCCTGACATCCCACCACTGCCACTTCTGGAGGAAATGAGTAGGAAGAAAAAAATCACTGTGCTTTGTGTGTCTTTGTGTCTTCACAGACTTCTAATAATCTCTGGGCATCGATCCTGCTTCAATTTTAAGAGGCTCCAAACAACGGTGGATCTTGAGTCTTGCAGGTGGAGTGAAGCGGCCCCTTCCATCGACAGAGTAAACAGGGCAGCGCGTGCTTCCTCAAGCCCAGTCCACGGGGTATTTGGTTTTCACCCCTGACTAGTGATGAAGACAACTTTTCCATTCAAAAGAAAATCCTTTATTTGGAGGCTATGTTTTCTACTTATGTTGAAATACTTTCCTTAAAATGAATGATATTGAGAGTAGACACTTTTGTTATTGTGTTTTTAAACATCCTCACCTGGTAAAATAAAACATCGCAAACTTATACTGCTCTCTCCTCCTCTTTTTTTTTTTGAACGTTACTTTGTTTGTAAAACCCCAAAGTCCTGGCTTTATCACTGCTTTTCAGGACATATGAAAAATTTTATTGACATTTTGATTTTGGTCTATATAGGCTAAGTTGTAAGAAAAACAAAGAAGTCTGAACATAATTGCACATGGTCACAAATAATAATGCTACTTCTACAGTGTAAGAAATCTCATCTTTAATTTCCTCAATGCAATATCTTCAAAAAGAGCTTGACCCGTCCAGCTTTCAGACTAAACAAACAAGGAGTCAGGATAATCACTGCTGCTCTGAGGAGGCCACTGAATGTCTGGTGATGCAGAGCTCTGATAAGGGAACTAATAATTCCTTTGAAAGTATCCTGGAGAAGGGGCCATGGAAGCAGAGAACAACACTGGCAATAATGAAGGATAAGCCTGGATCATAATACAGACATACATTTTACTAGTAAGACTGCATATAGCAATACCAGATTATCAAGTATCGACAAACCTAATTAGGTTGTGCAGGGAGGGAAAGAAGGAAGCAGACAGCAGTCCAGTGGCTGTTTCTACCCCCGCACCCCGCAACCAAGAGACCAGATCTGAGTCACCATAAGGAGAGTGTGTGTAGATGAAAGCTCAGGGGCCATTTTTTGATAGGGAAAGTCCTTGTGAGACTCAGAGCAGAAAAAGTATGATATTGGAGTCATGCTGACAGAAGTTTAAAACAAAGTGGGAAAGACTGGGCATCCTCTTCACTTTTAAGCAGAATCTAGCAAAGAAAAACATTTTCACAGAGGGCACTAAAACTGTAGCCGTGGTGTAATATTTTCCCTCAGATAACTAGAAGGCAGTTGACTTCCAAAAGCAGGGGCTCTGTACTTAAGCATACTTACTTCTGCATACTCTGTGGAGTTGCAAACAACTGAGGAAGGCGTACAGTGATGGGGGAGATGTGGTAGGTACAGTTATACAGGTGGGAACTGAGAGCCAGCAGAAGCGAGTGTACAGGTTAAAATGGTCTTACTTGTCTAACACTCTGGTTGGGCATGCAGACATTCGATGCAAAGCATCTAACTCTATAAATGCTTTAAATCCTCAATTCACTGGGGTTATGTTCTTGAAAATGTACATTTTATTCATAAATAAATCATAGCAATATTTTTTGAATCTTTCTCCTAAAGCAATGGAAACAAAAGCTAAAACAAACAAATGGGACCTAATTAAACTTAAAAGCTTTTGCAAAGCAAAGGAAACCATAAGCAAAACGAAAAGACAACCTACCTAAGGGGAGAAACTATTTGCAAATGATATGAGCAATAAGGGATTAATATCCAACATATATAAACAGCTCATACAACTCAACATCAAAAAAAAAAACAACCTGATTAAAAAATGGGAAGAAGACCTGAATAGACATTTTTCCAAAGAGGATTTGCAGATGGCCAACAGGCACATGCAAAGATGCTCAACATCATTAATCGTCAGAGAAATGCAAATTAAAATCACAGGATATCACCTCACACCTGTCAGAATGGCCATCATCAAAAAGAACACAAATAACAAATGTTGGTGAGGGTATGGAGGAAAGGGAGCCCTTGTGCATTATGGGAGGGAATGTAAATTGGTGCAGCCACTGTGGAAAACAGTATGGAAGTTTCTCAAAAAACTCAAAATAGAACTACCATGTGACCCAGCATTTCTACTCCTGGGTATATATCTGAAAAAAATGAAAACAGTAATTCGAAAGGTATATGCACCCGAATGTTCATGGCAGCATTATTAACAATTGCCAGTATATGGAAGCAACCTAAGTGTCCATTAACAGAAGAATGGTTAAAGAAGCTGTGTTATACACACACACACACACACACACACACACACACACACACACACACATATATAATAGAATACTACTCAGCCATAAAAAAGAATGGACCTTTGCCATTTGCAACAACATGAATGGACTTAGAGGGTATTATGCTAAGTGAAATAAGTCAGAGAAAGAAAAATACTGTATGATATGTGGAATCTAAAACATAAAACAAATTAGTGAGTATAACAAAAAAGAAACATACGCAGATATAGAGAACAAACTAGTGATTACCAGTGGGGAGAGGGAATGGGGGAGGGGCACAATACGGGTAGGGGATTAAGAGGTACACCCTATTACGTATAAAGTAAATAAGCTACAAGGACGTATTGTACAACACAGGGAATACAGCCAGTATTTTGTAGTAACTATTAATGGAATATAACCTTTAAAAATTGTGAATCACTATGATGTACACCTGTAACTTATATAATACTGTACACCAATTACACTTCAATAAAAAAATGAAAAAAACAGTAACTAGGTAAGTAAAAGTTGAAGAAATATGAACAACAAATAACACTGATATATATAAAGAGCTCTTATAACTCAGTAAAAAATAGTATCATATAGTTACAGAAAGAAACCCAATGACATATACAGATCTTTCCCAGTAAATACTCAAAACTGTTCGTTCAACCTTATTAACAGTAATTTAAACTTATCAATAAGATATAATTTTGCCTATCAAATATATAAACTTTTCAAAAATAAATTCAATGGCTGTTAGCTTTGTAAGATGGGCTCAGTCATACGCTGCTAGTGAGAGTATTAACTAGCAAAATCTTTATGAAAAACAAATTAGTCATATGGTTTATATCAAGAGTTTTAAAAACACAACTCTACTTCTAGCAATCTCTCGTATGACAACAATCCGAGATAGGGAGAGGCACTGTGTGTAAATACGTTCATCACAACATTATTTATAAATAATTTTTTTTTTTTTTTTTGCGGTACGCGGGCCTCTCACCGCTGCGGCCTCTCCTGCCGCGGAGCACAGGCTCCGGCCGCGCAGGCTCAGAGGCCATGGCTCACGGGCCCAGCCGCTCCGCGGCATGCGGGATCCTCCCGGACCGGGGCATGGACCCGTGTCCCCTGCATCGGCAGGCAGACTCTCAACCACTACGCCACCAGGGAAGCCCTATAAATAATTTTAAAAATTGCAAATAATTTATATTTACAAGACTTGGAAGTTATTAAATATAATATAGTATTTGTAGTTTAAATACACTATACTATAGAAAAACATTAAAATAAACCTTTTGAAACGTAAATGACTCTGAAAGATGCTCCTAGCATGATGCTTGTACTAAGATCAACATCAGAATATAAAACTCTCTATATGGCATGGTTCTATCTTGTTAATATAACAGTACACAAACACAGACACGTAGTTATACACAGACACACACGTTTGTGCAGGTAAAAAATATGGACAAAAATACCAAAATATTAATGATTTATTTTCTCTTTAAAAAATTTTAAAGAGAAAATATATTGATAAAAATATAAATATTGAAAGATTATATGAAGCAAAAAGCAAAAGTCCCCAATTACCAAAATTCCCAATAATCTACTCACTTTCCAATCCTCCACCACACCCACTGATGTCAGTGTGAAGTGTAGAATATATTTAAATATATAACTTTAAAAAGTGTGAGTGTGATTATGCTGTGTATATTGATATGTCTTGGAGATTTTTTCAAGTCAGTATATAATCTTCATTCTTATTAATGTCTGGTTATAATTCCACAGCTATACAGAAATTTAACCCACCCCAAGATAAAGAACATTTATTTTTTTAACCAGACTCACTGATACAAATAATGCTGCCCTGAACAGGTTAGTACACTTCTCTCTGAACTCTTTATTTAGGACACACACATAGAAGTGTAATTTTTAGGAAAAAGGGATTGTACATTTGTTTTCACAGATACTGTCAAATTGTCCTCCTAACTGGCCCCACTATTTTACACCTCCAAAAACTGTACATGAGAGAACCTATATCCCTTTAACCCTGACTGAACATTTTCTTTCTGTTTCATTTTTGTGAATTAAGAAATATTTTAATTTGTTTTAAAAAATTACTGAGTTGACTTTTAAAGTTGCTGGGTCATTTATTATTTCTATTGTGAAGGGCCTATTTATATCTGGAGCTGAGACCATTCATTAACTGTTCCCTAATATTCATTCTCTTTGTCTTTCTTAGTAATAACATCCCTATTTTTAATGGGACACAAGGTCATACTTGATGAAGATTACATTTCCCAGTCTCCTTAAAAGGATAGTCATGTGACCTAAATACTGGCCAATGGGATACAAATAAAAGAAAAAAAGAAAAAACAAACAAAAAACAAACAAACAAAAAAAACCCTTGCTACTTCCAGGAAGTGTTTTTTAAAAAAGAGTGCAATCACCTTCCTATTTATTGAAATTTGAATAAGACAGCTGAAACTTAAGCATCCATCTTGAGCCATTGGTAAAAGACAAATATTATAGATGTTAGAGCAGAAAAATAGAGGGTAAAACGTTTTAGACCATGATAGTGATTAAGAAGCCTCCTTACCAGACCTGGACGATTTAGACATTGTTTAATGAGAACTAAATGTCTGTGTGTTTTTAAGACCCTTTTATTATGGAATTTCTATCATCTGCAATTTAACCTAATCTTCACTAACAAAATATCCTTTGCCAGATTTTCTCGTTTTTTTTCTTATTGACATGAAGCTCTTTACAAAACATAGATAGAATACTCTTTGCCTGCCAACAGAAAATTATGAAACAAATTACATAAAATCCATTTATTCATTCATTCATACATCACTTTAATAACTCACTACTCAGTGCAACTTTTATCCAAAGGCAACGCTTGGGCGTGTGTGGCTGGGAGGTGCATTGCAGATATCAGGAGGAACCCAAATAAACAAGAAAAATTCCCCAAACTTTCTGTTTATATGTATATATTTGCTGTTACAGTTATCCTAGGTGATGAAGATATTTTCCTCATTTTCAATAAAGGAAAAAAACTCTAACTTCTTGCTTCTATTGGCTAGAAGAACAGTATTACAGCTTTGTTTTAATGGAAAATAATCTCAAAATCTCAGTATTTTAAACTCTTAGGGTATTGCATTAAAACCACATTTGGTAAGTCCCACGTCATTCCTTAGATACAAATACTGAGAAGCACACTCTATTGGGACACACACCTAATGCACTGCCTAGGCAGATTTTCTGTTCAGTTACTGAAGATAAAGCTTTAAGGCTCCTTACTTGCATAGGCCCCTTCGTGGCTCTAGTGGGGATCTAGCAATGTGCTCACGTGGCCAGGGATTTCTGGAAATTTGAAAAGATATTTGAACAGCAGTTGGTTAGGACAGGTGTCCCTTTCCACTCTAGTGCCCCCTCTGGTACAGCTAGTCTGGGGATATTTCTTCCACTCATCAGACGTGTACAATGATAAGCAGAAGACTGATTCCCATCAATACTGTGCGTAATGGAAGTTCTTTTGGGACAAGAATACACTTGACAATGCACTTTATATGATTATAAATGCAACACTGATGCTTTTTCTTTTCTTTTGTAAAGGAAAGCACTTGGCATAGAATTTACATAGAATTTACATAGAATTTACATAGAATTCCTGTGTTTGAAGAGCAGAAACCTGCAGCGTGATTACACTGCACGTGCCTGCCAACTAGGAAGCTGCATGTTTTACGCGTCCCGATGTACCAGGTCGTGCCCTACTGCATCCGACAACATCTTAACCCGAAGAAATGTGGTCTCTGGATGGAGCAGCACACAAACTGCCGCAGTCTAGCAAAGGGCCTCAGGAAGCAAGTACTGTATTCCACTGACCAAATTCCTACTCTATTCATCAATAAATATCTATACGCTGCAATGAACAGGCTTTTCAATGACTTGATAATTAACGAAGAGGAATAATCACAGGGCCATCATGCAAAAAGACTGACATGTTTTGCTGACTTGACATGATATACTAACATTGACAAAAACAACATTGAACTCATAATATACCAGTATGAGGAAGACTGAAATTTATTGATGAATTTTCTCAATGTATGGAGTATTTAAGAGTAGTCACTATGTCAGAAAACTTGAATGCTCTGAAATCTTACAGACCTTATGTGAAAGAAAATGACTGGAGGTTTTCTCAAATTTGAAAACAAGCATAAAATGTCTTATCTTTACAAAAATAAGTTGTGAAACTGAAAGTTACTTTCAAAACCATCAATAATAAAAAATAAATTTTAATCAACCATGCTAAGGGGAAAGGCTAGATTATCTTTCTATTCATTCTATAGAAAATGATACTACAAAAGTCTTGCTATATAGAGGCCATCAAAGAGTATGCAACCGAACAGTGTAGAAAGAAGAGTATTACAGCGGAGTATCAGGTGTTTACTAAACACAAGGTCACTTTTCCAAAAGTGTGATTTTTATGGTGACTGTTGGCTTCTTAAAATTTGTAATCTGTTAGGCTTTATTTTCCTGTTCTCAACTATAAAATGATTTTGTATTCTTTTTCTAAAAAAGGACCCCCCAAATGGCATAATCTCAGATCCCAGAAAACCTGAATCTGTCTCTACTTACGGACGTCCCAGGCCTTCTTGGCCACCCTCATATTTCCGAAACACCTTCTGGATCGGGCTGTTTACCACCCTAGCCACCTCTGCAGGGACTGTCCCGGTTAAATGGTTTGAAATTTAACTTTAATCAGAGTTAATGTCTTTGGCATATCTGGCCCTCAGCCCCACACAAAGAGCCCTTTCAGCCTGAAGCTTCCTCTCCATTTCTGAGCTTGAATGAAAAGTCATCATCTCCTGGGCATGGACTTTTGCAAAACAATCTGGGGATGCAAACTGGAAACGGTGGGTAGGAAGAGGTTCAGCTCTGCGTGGGGCACACCTTGATCAAAGGTAATGGGAGACAGGAGGAAGCTGGCAGGTAAATTTCTCCTCCTTTCTGCCTTCTGAGGGATATCCAAGTTGTGGGTTTTTTCCTTGCAAATTTTCCCCAAAAGCCCTCTGTCTCTTTATGCTCCTGTGAAGTAGCCTGAACGAATGCACTGACTGGCTCGGCAGGTCTTCTTGCTCAATTCCCTTTATTTTTTTACCCTAGCCACTCTGAGCTTCCACTTCCCAAATAAGGAATAATTTTTTTTCCCCCCTCAGGCTCTGGTCTGTAGAAGACTTTGGCTAAAATGAAAAAGTTCTGGCAATTTAGCACGTAGGAAGCTTTCATTACTGTCAGCTGTTGTCATTACCACGCTCATCCACATCAAAACACAGCAGTCAGATGACCTTGTATTGGGTTGGCCACAAAGTTCGTTTGTAAGATGTTACACAAGACCCGAACAAACTTTTTGGCCAACCCACACAAGAAATAAAAACAATAAATGGAATTCAGTTAAAAGGCAGAAAAAAATACATTTTAAAAGAGAGGAATACTGTATTAAAAATAAATTATTAACTTGGAGAATGAAAGTATAAAAATAGACTTTGTTTTGATAAAGCAAAGTTTGGGTTAAGCTGTGATAAAGCACGTATTTATAAACACGTATTTATAGCAAAAATAAAGCATTTCTGTTCATTCTTGCGGAAAACCTTTTCCTGTACAAATGCAAGAGTGAAGGTTCCTAACAGTTCATTTTGTGCACGTCTGCACCCGTGTTTTATTTGCTGTCATTTTTCTCCCATGAAAAGTGGTGGCCACTCCTGTCTCAGAAGTAGGGCGAGCTTGCCTGTTCACCCAGTCAATTCTAGACAGATGGCCAATACGCATTTTCAAATCCTGCCAAAACAAAGATTGAATCTGGCATAAGCCTTAACCCACAACTTCCTTCCCCAAACATTAAATACATTTGCTTGGTAGCCTTTCTGACAACACAGGGGCATGTAGAAATTAAACACAGGGGCATGTAGAAACTAACGCACTGATCTGAGTTTGAGAGGAGAAAGCAATGCAAAAATGCATGATTGAAATAGGCCTCCCCAAACAGGAAGATTTATGTTCCCCTCTCTCTGGAAATATAAATCTCACGGAGTGTGTGATTTTGATTTGTGTTTGGAGTGCGGGAATATAATTCAACAAGATGGCACCGCGCTGCATCCAGTTAGGGACAAATGATGGTCTTAACGATGAGTACGCTCTGAACTGTGGTTGTGTAATAAGCCACACCTATAAGAGAAACTGCAGAATTCTGTCCGCCTGACTAACATGCACTCCATGGCCAAACAGTGTCCATAATTAACACGTCTAAAACAAGGGTCCTTCGCAACTGCTCTCACTCGCGCTTTAATCACAGTGAGTACAAGTTACTGAAGGGGTGCAGCAAATCTGAAGACCTCGCTAATGATGTCCTTTGCAAATGGCACTTTCCTCTCAGGTCACAGACACTGCAAGAGCCCAGGTTCTCCAACTGGTGCATTTTAATGTAATCGACAGAAAAGTGTAGGAAGACACATTTTTTTAGACCCTGAGCAAATTATCAGTGCAGGTAGGTATTCAGAGAATAAATATATCTACTGTGTCATTGGAGTTTTAAAAATATAATCAATTTGTACTAGAAATTAGGGCTCCATCTCAGATTCATCTAAATTGATTTGCCATTTTAAACTGCAGCCCATTTGTTCAAATCAGCAAAGCACAACAGAATTCTGTTTCCAACCAAGATTATTTACTAATTATTTACCAGGGTTACTAATCACTACCACGTTTATTCAGTCCTTCTTCCTTTTCTAGAACACCACACTGGTCTGCTCAATAACTCGAAATTGTTTTTGTTCCCGTGATATTTCCCCAGGTAACAAAAGGACAAGCTTGGGAACTTTAGGAATGAAGAAGTCATCTCTCACTGCATGTTTTAAGAGTAAGGACGGGAATAGGTAGAAAGATTCCCTTTCAAACAAACCCTATTTACCGCACAACCTCGGAGTAACCAGCAAAATACCGTGGGCAGTAAGCGAGCCATCAGACACCGTTCCTCTCCGCAAATAATGAGAAATGTAGTCAGCTAAGTCACAATAAGGCTTTACTAAGAGTAATTTAGCATAGTACTTTCTCGTTTTCTGCTATTTTTAGAAAAAGAGGAACCCACGTAAAGATTTAACTTGCAAACATTTTCAACCTTACGTATTTTAAGTACATCTTTGACATGCTCCCCTGTTGCCGAGAGTATCCCAGATACACTCATGTAGTTCAGGGACCTCCGATTGAGCAGTGATGAACTTGGGCCCAGCCAGGCCCCTGGGAGCGGCCAAGTGGGCCCCGCTCCCTGTGCTTCTGTCTAAAGGGGTCGTTTGCGGAGCTGTCCGGCCTCCCTCCCTCAGCTGCCCCTCCCCTGTCAGAACTGCTACGTGCTGCATCTCAGCCCCTCTCCCTGACCCGCTGCTTCTACCTGCTGGGCTGGGAGCGGCACGAGAAACAGTAACAGAGGAAGCCCTGACGAGGTGCGTGCCTTTCACACACAGGCGCTCACGGGCTACCAGATCCTGCGGGCCCTCCTTGGAGCAAACTGCTTCGATGGCACTGATTTTTTTTTTTTTTTTTTTTTTAGTTTTATTTACTCTTTTATACAGCAGGGTCTCATTTTATACATATTAGTGTATATATGTCAATCCCAATGATGGCACTGATTTTTGTGACAGTTTCCTATTTCCCTCCGAGACCTTTTTACAAATCTGGGCTTTGGGCACTTTTCACATGTGGGCTCCCTGCCTTTTTCGCAGCGGCCTGACAATCAGACAAGTGAGTGATGCCAGATACAACTGGAGTCGGAGCTCACGTCCGAGGCGGCCTTGGCTGAAAGGGTCCTGCAGGTTCCGCTCCCCCTTCCAGGTGGGCCCCAGGGCCCCGGAAGCCCCTGGCAGCCACAGCCTCTGGGGAAAGCCGGGCTAGCTCCCTCTCACCCAGAGCTTAGAGGGCAGGACGCCCGTGGCTCACCTCGGGGCCAGCAAACTGCAACCCAGCCCCTCAGCTCCAGGAGCTCAAGGAATCCGTTTGGGAGACTGTCAGAGCTTCCAGGACTGGGATCTGGGGGCCCCCAAATCTGTAAGCCTTTACGCCACTTAGCATTGAATGCCAACACAGGCCAATGCAAGGGCTTGGGACGGGAATGCACCTCACACGGCACGTTTAAACCAGGGATTTTTATCCCCACGGGGCTGCGGATAACGACTGCTCTTGGTATCCTCCGCTGGGTCAGACGCAGGAGAAAGTGCTGGCACCCTGCTTGGTTAATTCGTGTCTTTGTCCTGTGATTCTCTCACACACCTTGCAGAGCAATCATACTCTGTTAGCCCATTTTCAGGCTGAGGTAAGTAAGTCTCAAGGAGGTAAAATCAATTTGCCCCAAATCATGCTCCACAGTGAAGAAGTGCTAGGATTTGTCCCCAGGCTTCCCTGGAACCACTTCCCCTGCCACCTAGTCTGTCATATGCCAGTAATGGCAAAGTCTCCCTGGGACACTGTTACCTGACACGAGACATCTTCAATCCTAAGTGTCTCTCTGCTGTCTGCAGAAAACTTCTTCGTGTGAGATTCTATTTGCTCTGTCCACAGTCTCCTTCTAATCGTGTCCAGCTCAACAAGGAGAACAAAGAAATTGGCCCTGGATGAGTCCTGACACAGAGGCGGCCACAGTCTCCGTCCCCTGTGACTCAGGGCCTGGTCCCCAGCTCATCAGGCCAATGGTGTGCAGAGGCCGGGGAGAAACACAGGCTGCCGGGCTCCTGGGTCCTGGCTCATCTCACTTGCATCCAGCTCCCTGTTGACTAGCAGCAAACATTTGCTCCTTGGTAATGGCAACACGGTCCTGCCAGATGGAAGAAAGAGCCGCTCACAGGCCCACGGGACCACTGAACCCACACAGCCTCATCAGTGATGATGCTTTAATCGACAGATTCAGGTTACTAGGGAAACACATAGGGGCCCTGTAGCCTCCACTTACAGCATTAGTAAAGCAAAACACAGTGGAATAAAAAGAAGAGCTTCGTATTAAGAACCGGCCTCTATCACCCGACTGATGTTTATTGGATGCGCAGCTGTTTTTTGCCCAGATGTATTTCTAAGTACATGTGACTCGTCAGCTGCTCGCAGATCGTCTGCTTCCTCCTCACATATCCAGCTCAACAGCAACATGAAGTGATAGAAGGGAAGAATATCGGTGTCCTGCATTCTGCTCACAAAACCACCTTGACATGTCAACTGACAGTAGAAAAATCCCAGGCCCCCATCGAGGTTCCTGATTTTCGTAACATCAGCTGTGAGTTTCAGGGAAATGCATTTCACAATAATCAGCTCTGAACCCCAGGGCTTGGAGAGGGAGCGCTGAGTGTGTAGGAAAAGCAGACATTCTCTTCCTCTCTGAGGTTTTGTGGACTCTGATTCTCTAGTCTTAGGAGGGGCAAATTTAAGTGGAAGTGAAATCTAATGTGGATGGATCCTTTTCATTGTGGTGTACAGGTAAATGTCAGCTGGTACCCTTCTCAGAGCCCTGAAGCAACAGAAGCTAAGCGAGGGGGACAGGTGTGGTGGAGAAGTGGGGAGGGGGATGGGATAGAGGAAGGGGATAACGGGGGTGGGAGTGTTGGGAAACAGATAGGGCTGGGGGCGGATGTGTGGCTGCCTCTCCCATCACAGACGAGGCCTGCAGCTGCCCTGGTCTACAGCCCCGCTGGGAGGGCTTCTGGTAGCAGCAGCTGTGGCCACACAGGACCTGTCAGGGAGCCACGGAGGTCCCAGGGCATCTCCCTCAGAATGTCCCCCACTCTCTGGGGTCCAATGGCTGTCTGACAATCTTGAGTTCATCTCCATTTGAAGTTTCTCCCATGAAGGATCTCCTTGGCTTCTTAGTTACCAGTTGGACTCACCTGTCACCACTGGACAACACCCAAGAAAGTGTCAGATCACTGCAGTCACACGTTCCTTCCTTTTCAAGTCATCTGTGCCACACTATTTACTCCTGAAACTTTTCAACTGGTGACCACTTTTGCAAAAGTGCAAGCTCAAAGACATGCAAATGTTTATCAGAGATGTCTGCGTTTTAAAATCCAAGTAGGAATAACTTTCTGGGGTCCCAGAGAAACAACAGTTTTTTAATATCTTAATACTTTACCGAATGGAAGTATATTAATGAGAATTACAGCACCGCTTTTCAGGTGCTGAGACCTGAGCCGCGTATGGCGGGGGGATAGCACAGAGGCACATCCCTAAGCTTCCTCGGGGCTCTATAGTCACAGTGAGTTTGGAGAGATTAACGGCCGACCTCCCAGCACGGGGTTCTCGCTCAGCACTGCCGACACGTGTGGCCAGCTGTGTGATTCTCTGTTGTAGGGCTGTCCGTGTAGCCCAGGACGCTCGGCAGCAGCCCTGCCTGGTCTCCACACGCTAGACGCCAACGCTGCCCTGCCCCACAATTGTGACAACCTAAAATGTCTTCACACGTTGCCAAATGTCTTGCTTGGGGCGGGGAGGGGGGATGCCCAGGCTCGGGGGATCCCCTACCCTTCCATGCACACCCCTTCAAGACCCACTCGCTTCGAATGAAGCCAAAAGAGGTACTATTATTGCCCCACTTCACAGCTAGGTAATCACGCGTAAGGTTAGTGAGAGGAATGTACTTGCCTGGGGTCACACAGAGTGGTGTATAAGAATTACCTCATTCTAGAC
Organism: Phocoena sinus; assembly: GCF_008692025.1. NCBI lineage: Eukaryota > Metazoa > Chordata > Mammalia > Artiodactyla > Phocoenidae > Phocoena > Phocoena sinus. The sequence continues at coordinate 6,602,304 of NC_045774.1, read as the reverse complement.
GAGGCCAGTGAGGCACCACATAAGGGGCTTAGGGATGAACGAGATAGAGTCGCCTGACCCCCTGACTCAAGTCTCCCCCCTTTCCGACTGACTTGGCAGGAATGGCTTACAAGCCAGGGAAGCCCAGAATCCCGTGAGGCAAGACCACTCCTGCCTCAGGGGCCCCCCGATTCCTGGAGTCTCTGTGTGGGCCCTCCACAGATACAGTTTCCTGTGTGGCCAAATGACTCTCCTTGTGCGGAGGCATTTGCCCTGAAGGCTGAGTTACTTCCTAATCCTTATGCTTAATACCTTCCGAAAGGCTCTTGTAAAGGAGAATGAGGCTGTACTGAGATCAGTTAGGTTGCTAATAATGTGAGGTGCAACGCTCGCCTAGAAAAATGCAAACGAAAAGGTTTTGCCTAAAACGTCTAGTCTCTAAACCAATGCTGGTCTAGGTCCCTTAGCACTTTGTTGCTGTCCTAAATACTGACCTTTTCGTATCTGCCTTCCTTGGTTCTAATACTGTGAGAGCTTTTCCCCAGCAGCAGCCTTCTCTGACACCCCCATGGGTTCTGGGCAGCTGACTGGGGATGGAGTGAGCAGTCTGGGGTAGGAGTTTGGTTACAGCAACGTGGAGAAATTAGGTGAGACCGCAGCATCTGACCCATTTTATGGATAATTAAGCAGTTGACTTGGAGGCTAGCATCTACTGCAGTGGCTGCAGCCACTGATACCTGTTGCGATCACAGGTACGGGGCGTAAGGTGTGCTGGAAGGAGGGAGACGGCTCAACTCCCATCCACCAGGCTGCTGGGGAGCACTCTGGTCTCCTAGAACTTTACATAGAGTCCTTTATTGTAGACATGCACTTCAGAGTTAACCTAACAACTTCAAGGAATTCATGATTCATTATTTATTTTTGAAGCCATGGTTATGACATGGTTCTGATTCCATGGGAAAGCCATTAATTAGAAAACATGCTACTCCGGACCTCTAAAATGATCAAAGTAAAAGATGGTGAGCAAAAGCACATTGTGGTTAAAAAATACCCCGACCAAGAGAGTTGCGTTGTAAGAAGTGTGAAAGAAGGGTAAGAAGAGCCACAGGGTAGCTGGGTCTCAGGTACACAGGTAGGGGGTGGGGATTAGCCACAACTCAGCTCCTCCATCCTTTCCGGGCAGCGTCAGAGGGAAGCTTTCTCTAGCGCCCACACACATTTAGGCGCTGATTTAGAAGCAGAGACATGCTGGATAAATGCAAAGTGTTTGTCAAAGCACTTCTCTCCAAGTGGATCTGCATAGCCAGATAACAGAAAAACGCCTTCCTCCTTTGCTGTCTGAAGGCTGGGACACAGTCTCACAAGAAAACTGATGGGTGAGACCATCTCAGACTCCACAATGAACCACACCTAATTTACAGGAAGAAAAAAAAAAACCCTGAGTACACCACCCCGATCTTCACACTCTCAAAAAAGCCAGTGGAAATCAGACACTGTGATTCTTCAACGGTTCTTACCCATAACTTGTTTGGGAAAATGTAATAAACTGATGCTCAATGTGAATAATAACTTCAGTGAGATGAGATTCTTTACCATCATTCTTCTACTTGAGAAATGCGAACACTCATTCAAACAAGCTGGCTGGAAGCTCTCGATGTTATTCTGCAGACGGTGCGTTCCCCAAATTGCTCTACATGTGGGATAGAGGGAGTCTCGCGTGAAAATGAGGATAATGATACCCTCTTGCAGGACAGTTTGAAGGGCTTCAGATAATGCGTGTGAAGCTGATGCTACAAGGCTTTGCCTCTCGGGCTGGCGGCAGTGGAGGTGGCCCACTGGGACCTGGGCGACCGTCTGGGGCATGTGTCCCAGCTGACTCGCAGCATACTCCGAGCAGGGTGCCAAACACCATGGCCCGCCCCAGGATTTGCAGTGGGGTTGCAGGTCTAGCTGCCCTGCAGAGCTATGTGACATTTAAACATGCAGCAAATAAACACGTGGGCGCCCTCAGGAGACGGGGCTTAGCCCACACTCACTGGGCGTCATGAGACCCCCATGGACAGGGCACTCCAGCCTACGCCTGCTACTTCCTGATTTGCACTAATTCTTTCTTACCCTTGGAGCTTCACGATATTTAACAATTCTGCAAATTCTTTAAAGCGTGAAATATGAAAAGAGTCAAATACGCTCTGAGGAAAAGGGAGGAATCATCTAGAATTAGTATTTTCAAAGAAGTTAGGGACTTGGCTTGTTTAACCCGTACGAAGGGATGACTAGTACTAATTAATGCAGGTAAAAGGGAACTGATTCTAATATGTGAAGGAGGGGCTGCCTGGACCAGGGATAATTTTGCAAACAGATCCAGAAGCAACGCCTGCTGCACCCGCCGTGCGGAGACATGCTCCCTGGGATCTTCCTCCCCTTGTTTAATCTGTGACATTGCCATTGGAATTTGTCATTCAAGGAGTTACAGCTGATGTTACGGCCTGAAGCACAGCTAAACCAAAATAAACAATCTGCTGTATTCTGCTTAGACTAATAGACAGTGATGTAAGGCCCAGCACACTGGCAGCGGCAAAATGCTTCTCTCACACTGTGTCTGCAACGTGGCCCGTGTGTGCACAGTGGCTTTGTCAAGAGAGGCCTCTGGGGCTCCGTCCATTGTTAACACCGGTGAAGGGACCCGAGAGGGGCTTGGGCAGAAATTTAACATTTTGCCTTGGTCTGCATCAGAGAGATTCTGTTTCTATCAGCTAGGAGAACAAGCTTTTAAGCTTAGAACACAAAAGCCTTTTTTATTTGATTTTTCTTGGGCAGGGGTGACCTCTGTCCTCCTGAGTCAGGAGGTTTTGCAGATACACTAACGGGCGGTGGGAGTCATCGTTACAGTTCACAGAAAGGGCCTGCAGCTTCCAGTATACAGAGACTTTAAGCCACCCTCACAGACACATTTCCAGTTGTCTTAAATGCCCAATATATGTTTTGGTATCACTTCCCAGCAAGGGTTCTCTTGGTATTTTTAATGCATTTTGCCACAAAGGTAACAGGATTTTGTCTTTGAGTGGGGGGAGGGGGTAGTTATTAGCTCATAAATGGCTTCCTCTCTGAAGAAGCGCTCACTCTGCCTGGTGTGATCTTTGACTGTAGCTTCCCTTGCACAGCCACCTTCAGCAGTGCTGCATCTGTGCATTCAGCTCCTAAGCCCAGTGTTTTCCATCTGAGTGTAATGTTATTCTCGTTTTTTTTTTTTAATTCCCACCCAGGGTCCCAGGAGCCCTGCCATACTCCAGAAGCACATGAGGCTGTGTCATGCCAGCGGTCACAGTGAGCTCCCTCATCTGGTTACGCCTTCCACTCAGGAACACTCGCTCCGGATGAGGGGAAGTTGCCACACATAACTCAGTTAAAATTGTCAACTTGAGTGGCCTGGATTAAATCTGGCCTCCTACACGCAATCAGTTTTCAATTTTATCACCTCACTCTAAGCAAAGCGTGAACAAGAGTTCAGTGCACGTGGACAGAGATGAAACAGGGTCCTCTTTAATAAACAGATGCTTTTTAAACCTCGTTATTCTAACTTGTGATTTTCTAAGCGTACAACCAGACACGGTTATAACGACCATATCCCTCTCCAGGATTTCCGCGTGGACCAAAAACTAAGAGTGAGTTCACCGAGAGGGAAGGGAGGAAGTAGGAAGAAATGAAAATTCCCTGTCCTGTTGGATGCTAGGCCGGAAGCACCACCTCGTTCCTGCCAGGTGTCCCCTCCTCCAAATAGGCCAGGCTGTAAAGTGAGTGGGGCAGGTGAGGTGCCCAGGTCTGTGACAGCACCTGTGAAACTGACAAGGCGTCACTCTGCATTTGGGGTTTGCGTGCCTCTCACTCCTGCGTCGCCCACCCTGCCGTGGGATGCCTCTCACTATAAAGCTCATCCACGTCTGCTCTACGTCACGGCCTGGGCACTAAACGAGGGGGCATCTTGCTGCTGATTTCTCAGCACAGGTAACGCTCTGGCAGTGACACTCTAGGGCAGCCCCCCCGGGCACCCCTGCTCCCCTCACACGCGTCCACCTCTCCTTAAGACAGCCCTCAGCTTCTCTGGGAGGATGACGAATAATTCTCATGACTGCAGATCTGTGAACGTTCCCCTTCCTCCCACTGATGGGATAGTGTGAATGAACATGGAAGAGGAAAACAAAATGAGAAAGAAGGAAAACCATGAAGTTCCACCTCTAGATGGGGCTACTGTCTGCAAGTGTCCTCTGTTTGGTCTTTAAAATTCAGTTCACTTCAACTGAGATAGAAATTAGGTATCAACAGAGAATTTACAATTTAAATCAAACTTTGACTCAAGTAATTAAGTCTTTAGTCCTGCGAACCTCATTCACAGCCTCAGCATCAGGCCGCTGTAGGATGGCTAAATTTCTTAATTTCCTGGGTGCCTGTTTAAAAAAAAAAATCCCCAATATTGAATAAACTAAAAGGGAAGAGTAGCAAGCAGTTAATGTTTATGTGTTCTTGAACTTCAGACTATGGATAATAAGAGATTAACCGTGAGAAGAGACTTCCCAAAATGCTTGGCAAAACCCTGGTAAATTTCAATTTGTCCACGTGGTAATAAACAAGTCTGAGGGAGGAAAGCCATGTTTCCATTGGCATCAGTACTTTACTCTGCATAAAAGTTCTAGCAAGTAATAGCTCTGGAAGCTCTTTTAATGTTTTCAGAACTAGAAGTGCAGGCAATCTTATTGAGGAAGCAAGAATAATGGGTCTTTCTACGTTATTTCTGAGATACTGAGCATAACAGCGTCAGGAAACTACGTGTGAAGTCATCAGGAGAAGGAAAGCTTTGCGTATGTCATCTCTTTAGACTTAACCCCCTTGCTCAGGACAAAACATGAGAGCAGAAGTGGCCCTGCCTCACGCATTTCTTAATCATTCCTGTCAGCTGTGGTACTGTTATTATATGACTGCTGAAACAGGGGATGCTCATGGAGTCTACACTACGTGTCAGACACTGTTTCAATTGCTCCATATACATTGACTCATTTCGTCACTAAAGCATGCTGTGATTTAAATATTATTGTAATCCTCACTAGAGAATTAAGTTACTTGTCCAGAATCATGCCCAAGCTCTTAATCCTTACTTTCGATTCTTCCAAGACTAAGGGCCATTCTGAAAACTCAGCTTGACCCGTAATATAACAGAGGGGCACCCTCTTCATCAGGAGGCAGTGTGGCTTAAAAAAATGACATGTGCCGTCAAGACAGACTTATATCCAACTCCTCCCACTAACGCTCCAGGTTGTATGCCTCTGACTTCAGAACTTAACTTGAACCCTTGAAAGCCTTCTTAGGTTCAGGAGAGACAGCTTGGATGCAAAGCGGAGATGGGGGATGAGTACATTCAGGTACCACTGATCCTGATTCCTGGGCACCACAGAAAAATCATCCGATGGGTGAATCAGAAGGCATACGCTAGTAGGCAAGTACACAAAATGTATCATATTATAAAATTTTATTAGCGGTGACAGTTTTAAGGGAGATTTAGCAATATTTCAAACTCAGGCATCAAAGTCTGACAGATTCAATTTTGTGTTTATCAAGTTTTCTGATGACATACCAAAAAAGAGCATTCCATAATCTTCAGGCCAGCCCTTCATATGCCAGGTGTTGCTTGCCTACAACTGGTGGAGTCAAAATGGAAAGCATCTTTCCTATTTGCTAAGGAACAAAGGAGGGCTCAGTCCCCCAACATTGCTTACTTAGAGCAAGTTCATCTCAAAAGAAACCCCTTGGCCAAGCAGGCAGCCAATCAAATGCAAAGTGCAGACAGCGTGATTATAGAGGGGTGGAGACATCGGATGGCACTGGGGGCATCACAGTTAACAAGCAGGCAGTTTCTGGAGACTCACAGATTAGCACATTATTGCAGCAACTGGAACCAGCAGCTAAAACACATCTACCTGATTATCCTGGGAGCAACCTACTCTGGACAAGCAAGAGCTGGAAAAACTCTATCTGGAAGATCACCAACATCACAGGTGTCAAGCCCCATTTCTCTTAATAAAACCCAGGAACAAAACAGAAGGCACTGGGAAGCATGGTGAAAGGTCACTGCAGCAGCACTAGGGGAATATAAGGGAATGGACACATCTGAATATCTCCCAACCCGAGTTTCTTTTCCTTGTTCCTTACAGCAAGATGCAAACAGCACCCCATACCTGCACGTACGTTGCATGTATTAAACGGCTGTGTGTATTTATCTAAGCCCAAATTCCTATTTCAAATATAAGAAAATAAAGCAAACAAGAGAAAAGAGTGTTCACTAGGTAATCCAAGTGAAAAACAGGAGCCTGGATCAAGAGTGAGCCTGCCTGCTGACTCCCCGGGCCTCCGGCCTCCTGGTCCACCGAGGGCTCCCTCTCTTCACTCCCTCTCCTTTTCCTCTTTATTCCTCACGATGATGCACATTCTCATTTGACAGTTTCCGTGGATTGAGGCTGAATGTTAAGTTTTCTGCCGAAATGGGTTCAGGATCTTGTCAGCTATTTCCTTTAGTGAAATACACTTTCATCTTTAATCTACTGAAGAGTGCTACTTATGACAGGGGCTCCTTAGAGAAAAGAACTCTGAGGGATGGGCTGCTACCATATTTAAATTGGCCTTTACCTAGATAAGTAAATACAAAGATAAGGTCAAAAAAGGTTAATAATTTATACTCAGAAAAGCTTAAAAGGATTCCATAATTTAAGCCTCTCATGAAGGTACGAAACCGAACTCCATATGATACCTCTGAAGCCAGCTTGACACTGTGACTTTGCTTTGTTCAAGCTAATGGTGCCATTATTCTCCCAGCTACACAGTCTCCAAGTCAGAGAGGCATGAAAGATACCTTCTGCTTCTTCAGGGAATCGTTTACCAGTAGCTAGAATTTTAGTCACTAGTTCTTCTCACAACTCTTCTATTTTATTTTTATTCTTACTAGGACAATTGAGAAAAAGACTCTTCCTCTTATCCTTCCTTGTTTGAATCTACCTTCCATTTTTAAATTATGCCAAAGTATATTTGTGAGCATGTCACTGCCAGTTCAGACGCAGGTTACATCTCTGGTGAACCTCCTCTCCTCCCAAGGAATTCTGATTAGGCTGCCAGTTGCCTGGAAGCCTCGAGGCATGGCGCCCTGCTGTCGAATTTAACTTTAAAGTCTTCGTGCTACCATATGATCCAGCAATCCCACTCCTGGGCATATATCCGGAGAAAACCATAATTCAAAAACACACACGCACCCAAATATTCATTGCAGCACTATTTACAATAGCCAGGACATGGAAGCAACCTAAATGTCCATCGACAAAAGAATGGATAAAGAAGATGTGGTACATATATATGATGGAATATTACTCAGCCATAAAGAAGAACGAAATAATGCCATTTGCAGCAACACAGATGGACCTGGAGATTGTCGTAGTGAGTGAGGTGAGTCAGAAAGAGAAAGATGAATATCACACGACACCGCTTACATGTGGAATCTAAAAAAACGGTACAAGTGAACTTATTTACAAAACAGAAATAGAGTCACATGTAGAAAACAAACATGGTTACCAAGAGAGAAAGTGAGGGGAGGGATAAATCAGGAGATAGGGACTGACATATACACACTACTATATATAAAACAGATAACTAATAAGAACCTACTGTAGAGCACAGGGAAGTCTACTCAATACTCTGCAATGACCTATATGGGGAAAGAATCTTAAAAAGTGGATATATGTATATGTGTAACTGATTCACTTTACTGTACAGCAGAAACTAATAACACAACATTGTAAATCAACTATACTCCAATAAAATTTTTTTAAAAATTAAAAAATAAAGTCTTTGTGTGTAGGTGAGGACAGAGGGAGAAACTGATGCTTAAGGGAGCAAAACAATTTAGAGTGGAGAGTAGCAGAGATGAGCAGCAGGGTTACTTCCAGGCCATATAAAGGTGAAGGTTCAGGCTGCAGTTTTGCCCCATCACCTTTAATAAGCATGGAGCCAAGTGAACAAAAAGACATCTTAAAGGTTTAAAGAGCAAAAGGAATCTTTCAAAAATGTATTCCTTGTTTATAAAAGTGTCAAAAACTCTTCCCCTTGTTACCTAAAAGTATAAGGTAGCTGTAAAACCCAAAATAAATGTCTACAGAATGGGAGCAGAATATTTTACCCCTAAGGAAAGTAATTATCCAGTTTGTTAAAGAGCTAACATTGACCCTGGTGGTTGGGCTGAGACGCTAAGAGTGAACGGCCGTCACGAGGGCCTTTCTACGGAGCTGGCCAGTAGAACTTTCAGCTTTGATGGAAATGTTCTTTATCTGCTCTGACCGCATGCTAGTCACTGGCCACCATGGCAGCCGAGCAACTGAAAGGTGCCTAACACTATCGAGGAACTAGAGGAAACTCAGGCTTAGGAAATTAAAACAGCTCAGCCAAGATCACAAGCTTAGCTAACGGTGGAGTCAGCTTAACCCACCCCTGTCTGACTCACCATCAACGGGCCCTTGAGCACTAAACACTAAAATGCGCTTGAGCCGTTCAACCCCTGGGCCAAGAACTCACTTCCCAGGGGCCTCAGGGCTACAGCGGGTCCAGGACAGTCGGAGCCCCAGGCCAGCAGCCTCCAGGCTGGTGGCCTCTGTCCAGAAGCAGCACTGTCTCTCCACCCTTGTGAGGCCTACACATATCATCTCTCTTCCTTGTGTGCAATGAGGCAAACGTGGGGAGTACTTTTCTGGGAAAAGCCACATGGGCCTATGCCCCAAATTAGCAAGGATTCCAGAACACCCATGAATAGCACTGGAGGCTGGGAAATCTTCTCATGTGTCGCGAGATTTTAAAATCTTGTTTGTAGTAAAAATATTTACTGAGCACCTGTTCAACAGTAGGGGAAATTTCTGATCCATTGATGTTTTGGAGGAGCCTTCAACACTGTCAGCAGTGAGGAAGACGTACCCAAAGTATTACCTCATAGCTCGTATATAAGAGAACTGGACGGGGGGAGCTCTCGGCACCCCTGGTGGAGGCTCTAGGGAAGACTGAGGTCTCTCACTTATTTTGCAAGTGAGGAAACTAGTTATCAACAGAGACGGAGTTTGTTATCGGAGGTCCCCAGGCTTGTGACAGTCTGTTGCACTGGGTCTCAGTTACTACCTCCTCAGGAAAGCTACAGTAGGCGTTTGTGAAGGTCAAGATAAAAGAGCATTTTAGCCTTATTCTGTCTTTTTCCTCTTTATAAGTTATACTGTTCTTTTTGGATAATTGCTTCCTATTAAATTCATATTCTTTTTTTTACCCTCATTTGTGTACGATTAGTTCTTACTGGAAAATTAATTTTGCATTTCCAATAATTTAGATAATTTGATGTCACTAATATCTGGATAAATTGATAAAGCATCAAAAAAGGCCTTCTCTACCTTCATATCCTGTCATATAATGCATTCTCTTACCATCATAGGGAAATCAAAATATGACTCTTTAAATCCTTTTTGTTTTTCAAATTTTATGAGTTTAACATGGACGGTATATAAATCACAATCAAACATTTTCTTCTTACCTCATCTGATTTAGCTTGATAAAAATCAACTCCATTTATATGTATGTCTTTTAGAAATATGTCTCTGTTTTTCCCAAATGGATATGTCTTACATCCAATGTTTAAGAAAAAATTCCAGTAGCACCTCCCTGGGGAATCTGAACTAGCCCCTGATTATGCTAATGGAAGCCAAGAGGTTTTCAAAGCAAAAGAACTATAATAAATTATTCATAAATAGGCCTCTCTTGATGGTTCTGGTGTTTCCGGATTTTCCAGACCATAGAGGATACTTGGTATGATATACATAAGCTGAGCTGAAGATGTACAGAGGGAGATGGGAATCGGAAGTTAATTGCAACTTTAAAGCACTGCATTTTTTCATTCAGTGTATTTGCAGGAATTGGCTGGGCAAAGGCAAGACCAGGGAGCCTGCCTGTCTGATTGGCCTCGGTGGCTGCAGGCACTTCTCAAGGGCGGGGACTTGTTTCTGACAGAGCTGTGGTCCAGTCCCCAAAGAAAATGACTCCCCAGGAAAATAAAGGATGACTCCCTTGCTTACCTGCCTCGATAAAAACCCAGACCTCCTTCCTTTCATTTGAGACTCATTAATGGATGCTCTCTTCATGGTAATAACCTAAATAAAATTACCTCCTTAGTTGTCTGGGGCACTTTGTCTTTGACACGGAATAGACTTCAATTAGTACAATATTCATATTTAGCCCTACAATTTAAGAAAGACCGTGAAGAAACTGAGAATAACTGGATTTGAAAAAGATAAGAATGAGGGGCTTCCCTGGTGGCGCAGTGGTTGAGAGTCCGCCTGCTGATGCAGGGGACGCGGGTTCGTGCCCCGGTCCGGGAAGATCTCACATGCCGCGGAGCGGCTGGGTCCGTGAGCCATGGCCGCTGAGCCTGCGCGTCCGGAGCCTGTGCTCCGCAACGGGAGAGGCCACAACAGTGAGAGGCCCGCGTACCGCAAAAAAAAAAAATAAAAAAATAAAAAAAATAAAAAAAAAAAAAAGATAAGAATGAGGTGGGTGAGAGACGCTGTAAGTCCTGATGTGCCTGGAACAGTTCAGATTTATGTCAGTTGTCTCAGTATAATTATTAATAGCACCCCCTACTACTCTCAAAAGTATCCTGGTCTAAAAAAAACACATGATATCACTTATATGTGGAATCTAAAATATGACATAAATGAACTTATTTATGAAACAGAAACCGATTCACAGACATAGAGAAGAGACTTGTGGTTGCCAAGGGGGAGAGGGGCTAGTGGAGGGATGGAGTGGGAGTTTCGGACCAGCAGATGCAAACTACTATATATAGAATGGATAAACAACAAAGTCCTACTGTATAGCACAGGGAACTATATTCAATATCCTGTGATAAACCATAATGAAAAGAATATAAAAAAGAATGTATACATATGTATAACTGAATCACTTTGCTGTACAGCAGAAATTAACACATTGTAACTCAACTATACTTCAATAAAAAAGAAGTATCCTGGTCCAGACAAAGAATTATACGGTCATCAGCTGCTGGTCCTATCATAAACCCCACACCCCAGCACGGTCCTAAGCATAGAGCCAAAACACATCTACTGAAATGCAAATAGGGAGATGCCAACAACCCTTCCCCTTCACCTTCACTGTGGTGTGGTGTGAGCTACAGGAAGCTGGCTCAACTGCATAGTTAAGGTATCACAGCTATTAAATACTGGAAAGCGGTATAATCTCTATGGCTACCATTTTTTTTTCTTAATCAGAATATCTGATTAAATAGTTCTAGTTTGTCACGGATAGATCTTAGACTTGATGATTTCCTAGGGATTTCTGTAGAGATAGAAGTCCCTGAATTGTTTCAGCCTGTCCTCTGGTTGGGTGGGTACATGTGTAATAGACTACTGGCAGTTGGCCATGGGTAGATATTTATTGTGGCTAAGGAAAAATCAATTTTGAGATAGCTCTTGAAGGATGAGTCCTCAATATTTAATCAACTAGTGGAAAATACAAGAAAGGTTAAATAACTTTCAACAAAATAGAGTCATCTAAACGTTCTCACTTGCTTGTCTTTATAAAGGGCTATTTTTCACAAGATAATAATTTCCCTTCTAATGGAACAAAGCTTGAGACGATATCAGGAAATGTCAGGAATGTTTTGAAAGCCATGACAAATCTGGTCTAATTTCTTCATTCTGAATTTTTGACATATTATTCTATTTGTATTTAACTTCCTGTTAGCACTGATGCTGTGTTTATAACAGTCATACTAACGTGTGGGTGAATGAGACCTGCAATGATAAACTATTGGCACTTCAATCCTATCACCACTCTTCTTATTATCTCTTTGCCTATCCCATCTCTCAATCTCTACCAAATACAGGTGATTCTAAAGATAACTGAGTTTACGCTATGGAGTTTCCATGAAATTATAAGAAAATACATTTGAACTGTCAATGCCCCAATATCCACAAATAAATACCTGTATTACATTCTGCACAAATAATGTTTCCTTAATTCTTACTGTGGCAGAGATGATAATCACAGAGGGAATTTTAAAAACAGACAATTACAATCAGAACAGGAAGATGGAAGAGGAAGTCAAAAACATGGTCACAGAGCATTGATCAAAAAGGCCAGAGAAAAGCAGAAAGCAGAATGTTGGGATCTCAGGGTGGAGATCAACACCCAATTCAAGGTATATTTAATAAAAATTTAACAGGACTAACAATCTAGTAGGTATTACAGTGAATATAAAAGTAATATGAGGGCTTCCCTGGTGGCCCAGTGGTTGAGAGTCCGCCTGCCAATGCAGGGGACACGGGCTCGCGCCCCGGTCCGGGAAGATCCCACATGCCGCGTAGCGACTGGGCCCGTGAGCCATGGCCGCTAAGCCTGAGCGTCCGGAGCCTGTGCTCCGCAATGGGAGAGGCCAGAACAGTGAGAGGCCCGCGTACCGCAAAAAAAAAAAAAAAAAAAAAGTAATATGAGTCTCTTGCCCTAAAACAATTTAGATTTTCTAGAGAAATATTAAATGTACATATAAAACCTTTGAATGTGTGACAGTATATGACAAAATGTCTCCCACAGTGGTATGGAATAAAAAGGAACAAACAAAAAAGCAAAAACAGAAGGAGTAGCTGTGAATTTAATTAGTAATATCTACTTGAAAAACTTTAGAAAGGATAGTTTCGGTTGTTAGTCAAATGCAGCTAATAGGATTCAGAGTGAGCACTGAATGGGCATCAGAGAGCGGGAAACAGGAGGCTGAGAAATGAGATGAGGAACAAAGCGCAGCAGCAAAGAGACAGCCAGAACAATAGGAGAAAGCACGTCACAGCCTGTTTTTATGTCAATTTTAAGGGAAACTGGTGTTTTCCTAAAAGCGTATATATTTGATGGAGAAGTGCTGCCCATTTCAGTAGCAAAATAACTTCATTATATTGCTGGAAGAATTTAAGAATTGAAAATTGGAAGACAGCAGGCGGAAGATATACATTTTGTATTAATATGGCAATATGGAGTGAGACTTAGGAGCTCTGATATAATATAAACTTTTACTGAAAACAATTTTATTTTCTCAGTGATTTCACCCTGGCTTTATGCTAACATCTTTTTAGGGAATGTATTTTTCTGAATACAGTTTATTGTATTCAAGTGATAGCTTAGAGATAGTCATTCAAGGACTTTTGGGTCTTAAATGCAACAGTCTGATAATGTTGTTAAGCAAGTTTTGAGAGATTATAAGACAACAAAAGAAGTTTTGTTTCACATAAGTTTGGACAATGACATATTTGAACATTATGGTTTTTCAAAGTCAGTATTCATTTTTAAACTATAGAGGAAGCAAGCCTTTCGCTTTTATCTCAAGTATATTTCAGGGTCTTGGGGTCAAGCACTAAATTGAAATTGTAGTATGCAATATGGCTCTATTTCATAGCTCTAGGAATACTGCCAATTTGCAAAGGCTGAGTTACTTAGACTTTTTTCTTGGAAACTAGAATGCCTTCCTTCAGGACTTACTGTCCTCATAGCTTTCCAAATATCATTTACATTATGCAGGAGGTCTTTACTCAAAAACGTTCATATCACACAATTTCATAAATAAGGCAAAGAACTAAAGCATTGAGGTGTTGGTCAATCTGCAAAATATTGACAGGTTTTTATGCTCAGCTCTAAGAATTTTACACAAACATTATTAATCCCATCATGTCAGGTCAGTGCAAAAGCAGTGACAATGTTTCAAGTGTTAATTCAGTGAGATAGCCCTAGGACAATGAAAACAGGACAGAAAATGTTAAACATGAAAAACTGACTGAAAATGAGAGATGCTGCTGCTGCATATGTCATGACATGTTAGAAGGAATGAGCATGAAGGACAAAAACAAGCCAACAAAACTTGCGAAAAGTGTATTTTGAATCCATGCAACCCATAATGATCAGATGGTTATATTTGGCAAGTAGGTAGGTGAATTACTATATAACCTATATAAACTTAGGTTAAGGTTTTTTCAAAATAGGAAAGAGTAAAACGGAAAACTCCCATTATGGATAGCCTTCTAGAAGGAAACATCAGGATTAACGTATTCCTTGAGCTTTCTCTTGGTCCTCACACCCATTCTTCTTGTAACCTATACAACAACTTTAATGTCCTATTGTAAGATCACTTGGGGAGCTTTGTAAAAAAACTGATGCTGGTTTTCCATTCCTCCCCACCCAGAAATTCTTCCTGCAATGGTCTGGGCTGGAGTCTGCACATTAATAACCGTGAGACCTTCTCAAGTGATTCTAACACGCCACCAGAGCTAACAAACACTGGTTTACAGGGAGTAAGTTTGAAGCATCTTTTATCAGATACCTAACGTAGCCTTATTTCATTCATTCTCAAATCCCCATTTTTACCACTTTCTTCTTCCTTTAGAATTTGGATAGGGATCCTAACAGTATTAAAATTAATTTAATAGGTCCAAAACCATTAATTCATTTATTTACTGCACACACGCTTACATCTCACACCCCAGAATTTAGAAAAGGACTCCAGACACAGGTTGCTAAATCCCCACCTGTTTATTGAGTCACTTAAAAAAAAACTGTTCACTGTTATAGTGACAATAATTTTAGGCTTCAGGGTAAGCTCAAATATAATTGCCCTTTTTCTACACTGTCCTTTATTGGATTTTTTCCCATTATAGTAATATTTAACAGATAATCATTATTTTACACTTGTTTCAAATACTGAAAACAACTTATGGGACTAATATAACCTTGATACTAATATAATTGGATAACAACACTATAAGAAAGTCACAGGCCAATTTCATATAAGAATACAGAGTGAAAATCCTTATGAAAGATAACCTAACTGAAAAAAATGTACTTTTAAAAAAAACAGAATCAAGAAGGGTTTATCACAAGGATGCAGTAATAGTTTAGCATCAGAAAATTTGTTTGTGTAGTTCGTGAAATTAATAGACTGAAGGAGAAAATGCTCGAATATGCTACCTTGAAAGATGCTGACAAAACATTAATATATATATATATTTGTGTGTGTAGATAGATAGATACAGATATAGATATAGATGTATGAAGCTGACGCAAAACTAGGAAGACAAAGGAACTTCCTTAATGTGATAAAGTGTATCTATCAAAAGAAATCCTCTTGCTTTTGTAGGGAAACATCCCATTTAATGAAGAAACTTTAGACCCATTTCTTTTAGTGTCAGGAACAAAATTAAAATGTTTAGTATTACTCCTACTGTTTAATGTATATTACCAAATGTCCTGGACAATAAGAAAAGAATCAGAAATAAGAGGTATAAGGATTATCATGGAATAGAAACAAAAGAAAAAATATTACTTAGAGATGACAGGCTTATCTATGTACATCCCCAGAGATCAAAGGGAACTTATCAAAAAATTGTAAAATTCCATTAAAGAACCTTGAAGTGGATTTGATGAAATGAAGGGATATACTCTATTCAATAAGGAGAACAGTTAAAGTTGTATATACCAGTTCTTCCCAAAATAATCCATAGTGTGTCTTTTTTTTTTTTTTGAGGGGGTAACATATAGGATTCTTTTCTAGTTAGTTTCCTCAATCTTCTCACACATTAAGTATAACTTACATACTATCTAACAATACTTCACAGTTTTTATGAACGGTTATGAAACAGGAGGCAAAATGAAAGGTGCAGTAGACTTGCCAGCTGGGTGCTACTGGCTCTCCCACCAACTGGATGAGTCAGCCAGTTGCATCATTTTCCTTCCCTGAAACTCCTTTTCTTCGCTGATAAAATAAGACTAGACAATAGTAGGCATTCTTTACATTTTAAAATGCATTCCTTTTCGTAATAAGCTTAAAAGTCTAATAATGCCCACCACGTCTGCACGCTGAGTACCCCCCAACCTGCTACCACACAACTCATGTATAAGCTTTCTGACATAGTTCTTTAGGGTGATATTCTCCACATTAAGCTAGAAGATGGACTATATCTTCTAGAGAACTTTATCAGAATTATAAAAAAAAAGAGTGCTTGCATATGCTTTCTGTAATGTGACTCAAGGGTTTTTAAAAATCTTCCATATTTATCAAATATACCAGTTTTAATCTATTAGAGATGTACATTGAAAGTGTTTTTTTTTTTTAATTTAGTGGTGCTTATAATAAGTAGTGAGTAGAACTGATGAAACAAGATTTTCAATATATTTTTACAAATACACATCCCCCTCTTCCCAGAGTGTAATCACAGGGTAACGTGATCTCTAGGTTTCTTCTGTTTCTATGATTCAATAATTATTCCTGCTGTAAAACTGACTAGTTTGCTTGTTTCTTTTGAGGCGCATCGGAACACCAAACTCATCCATCTGTTTCTCCTTTCTCCCTTCTCTCCCACTCAACAACCTAAAATGGAAGATTCCAAGCACTAAGATGCCAGGGCTTATACACATCAGAAACAATTTCTTCCTGAAAGTCAGACTGTCCTTAGGGTCACTGCTAACACTAGTGTACGTTTGCTGAGATCAGGGTTGACACATTTTTCTGTAAAGGATCAGACAGTAAAGTTCTGGCTTTGTGGACCATATGTTCCCTATCAGAACTACTTAATTATTCCCCTGTAGCATGAAAGCAACCACAGACAATACATAGAGGAGTAAGTCTGGTTGTATTCCAATAAAACTTGATTTACAAAAACAGGGTGCGGGCTGGATTTGGTGCATGGACCCTAGTTTGCCAACCATGGGCTTAGACGTAGTTCACCCACTGAACAGGTGTGTCCTATCCTGAAAGGAGGCCTCATGTGAGCATGAACAAGTCTCTCTCTACTTATTTCAAACGAATAAGGTATTTTTTCAAATGGCACACATTTTCAATTGACATGGAGTGCGTGTGCATATGTACACACTGACTTACCTCAATTCGATTTTAACATTTTTAGACACAGGTCACATAAGCAGAATATCAGCTCAAAGCAGTTCTAACAGACTCAGTTTGAAAAATAACAACATAGGCGTTGTGTTATTAATACTGCCACTTCTACACTTTCTCCCATCAGGTTCATTAACAGTAGTCCAAGTGTGACTTCAGGTAATGATCACTTCAAGTGAACTCACGTCTATTGCCAAAGTGTGAAGTTATAAAGGAGAAAATACAACTTCATGGAGAAGCAAATCATTCATCATTGATTAAGCGTTAAATCAGTTAGGCAAGTTTTGTTGTAGCATCCAATTATCAGGTTGGCAAAAAGCCACTCAGTAGACAGAATGTAACAAATGGCCAAGGATCTTAAATTCATGAATTGAGTGATTTACCATCACTCCTTCTCACGCGTAAGTTGCTCTACAGGAATATATAAAGCAGGCACTGATAATGGGACAGAAGAACTACAGGGTTGTCATTACCGAGGATACTTGATAAAGTAGTTGAGTCCTTTTGAAAATCTTCTATCACTTAGAAAATATTAATTGCAAAATATTTCTGGTTGCCCATACACTGGCTATTAGGTTACAGAATAGAAATATGACTCTTTTTAATTTTTTACACTAATTCTATATTTGTAGGTAGAAAATCAGATAGTACTCATCTTGAAATCATCGTCAAAAACTCTACAGACTAAGACGTTAGTTAGTTAGTCAGTCCGTCAGCACATCCTGTGGAAAATGGGTATGTATGCTGCATGGTTTGGAGAGCCTCTGATGAGCTGGGAATAGTTCTAGCCATCAAGATAGTAAAGGCCAGAGTGACCTAGAGACTTCTGCTTGCTGAGTATCCCCTCTTTGCCTCTTCCCTTAATGATGCTAATGGAGCCCATGTATATTCTGTTCCAGAGTGAGCCTGAAACGGCATTTTCTTTGGCGAAATGTTCTCCCGGTTGGCTGGGAGAAGCGACCCTCTTTGTTCTAATCCCTGCTCCCCTCAGAGGAGGAAGCACACTGCTCTTCTCTTAGGGTCGTAAGATGATGGCTGGTGGGTAATTGCTGAGTTGTGCCTTTCAATTACCTATGCCACAGTTGTGCTTTTTGATTTGTCAGACTAAGTAAAGCTTCTGTTCAAAGTTTCCTGTTTGAAACTTTATGGCGTCTTTATGCATACGCCAAAAAGCCTGGACCATGTCGGGCACAATTCGAATGGGCCATGTGAGCTAATTGCATACATTTCTCTTCTCATATTCCAGTTTGTTTAAAACAAGAAACTAGATTTCTTTTGTTTCTAAAAGTTAACAGAAACATTCCTGCTTCTTACTTGCTGGTCACGTTTTAAATTTCCTATGGTTACGCTTATCCAGTTGATTTTAGTGTTCTAGCATGTCTCATAGTTTTCTAGCATGCCTAAAACTATGATATTATGATGACAGAAAAATGAATGTATAGCAAGAAAAGTGTTTCTAATATTTATATGTAAAGCAATGATAATGGCAGTAATAATTCTGTGGTGTAATCTCGGAAAAAAATGAACTTGGTTAATCTTAAAATATTCTATAGTAGAGCTAAGAACTTAGCATAATTGCTTGCTATTCTTTTGTTAACTGCAGAATCTAGTTTGGTGAGTTTTTTTTCAGACACTTCAAAATTATCATGTCTTCAACTTTACAAGTTAAAGTCTTGTAGTGTATAATGGCAAATTTACAGTTCTAAAATTTATCATTAAGAAAATATTAATTGCAAAAAAATACTAAATAGAAGGAAGGGAAAATACAGATACTGGGATAAAGAGAAGGACTTTCACTGTATCAGTGTTTTTTTGTTTTTTGATTTTGCGGTACGCAGGCCTCTCACTGCTGTGGCCTCTCCTGTTGCGGAGCACAGGCTCCGGACGCTCAGGCTCAAGGGCCACAGCTCACAGGCCCAGCCGCTCTGCGGCATGTGGGATCTTCCCGGACCGGGGCACGAACCCGTGTCCCCTGCATCGGCAGGCGGACTCTCAACCGCTGCACCACCAGGGAAGCCCCTATGTTAGTGTTTTAATTTCTTTATTTAATTCCTTTATTTTAATTTCTTTATTTAATTATTCACTTAATTAATATTTATTGAGTGTCTACTTCTGACAGACCATTTGCGAAGTACTTCCTTTTTAGTAGACTCTTTCTTTGGATGTGTGTAAGTTTTAGCTAAAGAAGTCCATGTA
Organism: Phocoena sinus; assembly: GCF_008692025.1. Lineage (NCBI taxonomy): Eukaryota > Metazoa > Chordata > Mammalia > Artiodactyla > Phocoenidae > Phocoena > Phocoena sinus. The sequence goes on along the minus strand of NC_045774.1, from coordinate 6,583,124 downwards.
TACATGCGAGTGGAGAGTCGTGGTTATATAACACGTGGTTATATAACACGTGGTTATTAAGGAGCTGGAAAAGAAAATATGCCCTTTTAATCTCACTTTTCAGTGGTCTCTTTGCCAGCTCAAACTCACCGCTTCTAAAACAACTCATTGAGTGTCTTTCCTTCTCACATCCCTAACTCAGAGCTCCCTCTTTCTGGCACCGAAACCATCACCTTCCTTCCATCATCACTTCCTTGAAGTCACGTGCACCCTGAGAACTGCAGAACCCTCAGCACAGAACAACCGCGCCCAATCCCTGCAACTAAGAGACTGGGCCAAACTCTAGCACAGCCCGAGGATGACCCCAGCCCCCATGAAAATGCCTGCCCAAGGAAGCTCAAAGCTACCAGGAGCTTTTTACTGTTAGCCAACACCCCGAGATAGGCCCCTGAGCCCCCTTTCTCAGAGCATTTATTAAAAAGGGCTTACTCTGTGAGGATGTATCTCTTACAACTCAGAAGTGTCCTCTAGGACTTGAGAAACCTTCCTCTGAAACACACTCATTGGGAGGGCGGGGCCTCTGTCTCCCACTCCCTGAGGGAGGGGAGAATGGTAACTTGGAGCTGCCCACTGCGCTGGCGCATTTACAGGGAGCGGCCCTTCCAGCTCCACCACTCCCCTGACCCTCCTGAGTCCTGCTTCCCCTTGCCTCCAGTTCCCTTTGAAAGGCCCAGTCTCCTCTGCACAAGCAGGACTGGAGCTTAGCTCCATCCCCAGCCTCCTGTCCCCACTGTCGGTAGTTACTGAATAAAACCTGTTTACCCTGCAAAAGGCAAAACGAATGTGTTTATCTTCCCTTCTTTTGGATGACAACCCTTTCTTCCCCTTTCTCATGTGCAGACAATCCCCAAATCCTATTGATTCTTCTTTAAAATGTTGCACAATCTGTTTTTCCTTTCGAGTGAGATATAAATGCTATACATCTTTCATAGACCTGACAATAACTGTAAAAGGTATATGAATTCCCAGCTGAGATGACAACGAGGCAGAGTGAATATTCATTTTCTGTCGCTGCCACAAACTTGGTGGCTTAAAACAACAGAGATTTATGTGCCCACAGTTCTGGAGGCTAGAGTCTGAGATGCTGCAGGACGGTGGCTCCTTTGAAGGCTCAAGGGGAGAAGCCATCCTTGGCCTCTTTCAGCTTCCAAGGCTGCCCTGGCACTCCTGGAGCTGTGGCCACATCCCTCCAGTCTCTGCCTCCCCGTTCACGCGTTCTTTTAAAAAAAATATTTATTTTTTAAAATTCATTTATCTTAGTTATTTTTTTTTGGCTGTGTTGGGTCTTCGTTGTGGCGCGTGGGCTTTTCATTGCGGTGGCTTCTCTTGTTGTGGAGCACGGGCTCTAGGCACGCGGGCTTCAGTAGTTGCGGCTGGTTCGAACCCATGTCCCCTGCACTGGCAGGTGAATTCTCCACCACTGCGCCACCCGTTCACTCTTGTCACTGGATTGAGGGCCCACTGGATTATCGTCTGGGGTGATCTCATCTCAAGTTCCTTAACTTCACTGAATCTGCAAAGACCCTATTTCCACATAAGGTCACATTCACAGGTCGTGGGGACCAGCATGTGGACATATCCTTTTGGAGGCCACCATTCAACCCACTCCATTGCTAAGCCCCATAGCAGCAAACCAAAAGTAAATACCTAGCCTAATTGCAGTTGCAGACTCCCCCAGGGAACAGGATTTTAAACCAATCAGTCTGGAATTTCCTGGTCAACATTAGTGAGGTAATCTGCCTGATAGACCCCTGCCGCCCTTACCTCAAAGGAAGGTGGCCCTCCCTGAAACAATCCTTTTTTTTGCTTTTGACTTCCTCGTGCCACTGCCTTTCTGCCTTAAAGCCTTCCATCTTGTACAGCTCTTCCAGGCGCCTTTCTACTTGTTAGATGGGATGCTGCCTGCTCCACGAACAGTGAATAAAGCCAGTAAGATCTTTAAATTGACTCAGTAGAATTGTTTTTTGCTTTTTTTTTAACAAGAGAAAGAGTATGACAGTCAAGGACACAAGAGAACATGATTATATAGCAATAGTCATGGTAGATGTACACATAAACCAGTAATGCATGTAGGTAATCAGGCCATTACGAACTCAATATTATTGCACAGGATGAATTGATTTTAACCTAAATGTAAAGGTCACAAAGAACCAAACTGCTTTTGGGCTAACATTATCAACAGTGTCTCAAAGTCACCAAAACATCAGTCAAAATAAAGAGACTTGAGAGTGTAAGCTGAAAATTATTTGTTTGCAATTATTCCATCTATTTTTGTGATGTTCTTTTCTATAACACATTTATCCCAAAAGATTTTCAATTTTTAAGACAAGAAGAATATAAAAGACTGTTCCAAAACAAAGAAAAAAGAGAAAAAAAGATTGTCCCACAAGATAAAAAAATATATATATATACATATATATATATTAGTTTGATACAAACTTCTACTTTCCTGTTCATCACTACTGTTCATTGATATTTTTTGAAATAGGAAAAAGTTCTGCATTGTTGTCTATAAATTTTTACATTAACAATCTGCTCAGGACTCACAAACATGAATTAATTCGATACAAAAAATCTGGAAAATAAGTATGCCTTCCTTTTCCTGTGGATGTGTCCTACTCTTCAGGAAAAATGAGTTGAAGAACATACTTACCTATGTGATTTCTCAAAATTAAAAAATAGTGGTATTTCCTGGAGGTGATAGTGAAGGCAATCTGTATCTGATAATAACCCAGTCAGCACCACTGCAGCCGGGGAAGGGTGGAAAATCCCCATCATTCTCAACTCGTCCCCCAAGTTGGAAAGTTACAAGGTTGGGGAGGGGGCTTGGGGTCCGTGAGAAGCTTGAGCACGTTAAGGTATACAATTTCTAATATGACTGCTATAATTGGCTATGAGGAGGGTCGGGACGGCTATCTGACATTAACCTTTGATAATAACTCAGACTCTGAAAAAGGCCTGCTTAACTTTTCCCTTCAGACTTGCTCCAGGAGCAAGAAAGGGTCCGGATTCCCACGTGGACCGCAATCTCAGCTGTCTAGAGCGCCCCTGCTGTTGACTGATCCACAATCAGCCCTCGAGCCCATGCGGTGGGTCTTGATTTTGATCCAGACCCTGAGCCATGTATTCTTGCAGAAACTGGACAAGGTGTGTACACGTTTCCAGTCATCAGTCTTTGTATTTTTAATATATCTATCGGTTCTACATTGTGGAATGATTCTCCATCTTTCATACTGAGATTATAAAGCCTTGAAAACATCTGTCTTTGATCTTAATGTAATATTTTCATTTTTTTTCTGCCAAATGTCTTGAAAGGATCAGAGAGTAAGTATCTTAGGGTTTGAGTCCCAGACAGTCTCTGTGGCAACTACCTAACTACTGCTGTAGTTCAAAAGCAGCTGTCAACAATCCAGAACAAACGGGCGTGGCTACGTCCTTCCAAAGCTTATTTATGGGCACTGAAGACTGGATTCCCGACACAGACACACCTCGTTTTATCGTCCTTTGCTTTATTGCGCTTCACAGATATTGCGGATTTTTTTTTTTTTTTTTACAAATCGAAGGTTTGTGGCAACCCTGCACTGTCAGATTGACAGCACGTTTTAGCAACAAATTATTTTTCAGTTAAGATATGTCCACTGTTTTTTAGACATAATGTGATTGCACACTTAACAGATTACAGTATAGTGCAAACATAACTTTTATATGCACTGAGGAAGTAAAAAATCTGTGTGACTCACTTCGTTGGGATATTCGCTTTACTGAGGTGGTCTGCAACTGAACCTGCAGTATCTCCAAAGTATGCCTGTAATTTTCAGGTATTGCTGTATCATTCTTAAAAAAAATTTTTACAACCTCCTAAATATGTAAAATCTATTCTTAGCTCATGAGCTGGTCACATTTAGCCCATGGGCTGTAGTTCGCCATCCTCTGGTCTACAACAAGGTCATGAGAAAGTATGGCTTTAAACAGATGAAAAGATGATGATGAGAGTAAAAGAAAAAGGTGATGATGATGACGCCTGTTTAGATTAATGACACGAGCAGATAAATGCTTGCCATTGTAAGGAACTGCCTGGTGTTACAGCGAGAGGCACGGGTTACTGCCAAGAGAACTGGTTCCGGTTTCAGTTTATCTGTAACCTGTTAGTAGCCTTGGAAAATCACTTAATTTCTTTAATCTTTTTCTCCTATAAAATAATAGAAAAGGATTATAAAATTTCTAAGATCAATTTTACCACTGAGATTATTCCATTCTTATGTTTATAGATTCTTTTTCCCCTGTATAACCAGCTACCTGTTTGTTTATTGTTTTACTTATATCCTGTACGATTGTAAGAGATGAGCTTTTAAAACAGAAGGTGACTGGTACAACTGAAAATGAATGCCTGTCTCTAATTCGTCTTTAAGGCACAGGGTACTTGTAAAAGAGCACAGCCTTTAAGCTTGCCGATGACTTGCAGCAGATCGGCACCTAGCACACATTTTGAAAAAGCTAAGAAATATAAAATCAAAGTAAAACAGAAATTATGCAGCAGAGAAGTCCAGTTAAGAGGAGGAGAAAATATTTGGATACAGATAGCCTGCCTCTTGCTGTCATCAAAAGCATTTGGCAGGGGGGGACCTTGAAGATGGCGGAAGAGTAAGACGCGGAGATCGCCTTCCTCCCCACGGATACACCAGAAATACATCCACACGTGGAACAACTCCTACAGAACTCCTACTGAAGGCTGGCAGATGACCTCAGACCTCCCAAAAGGCAAGAAACTCCCCACGTACCTGGGTAGGGCAAAAGAAAAAAAAGAAAAAACAGAGACAAAAGAATAAGGACGGCACCTGCACCAGTGGGAGGGAGCTGTGAAGGAGGAAAAGTTTCCACACACTAGGAAGCCCCTCCGCGGGCGGAGACTGCGGGAGGCAGAGGGGGGAGTATCGGGACCGCGGAGTAGTGCACAGCGACGGGTGCGGAGGGCAAAGCGGGGAGATTCCTGCACAGACGATCGGTGCCGACCGGCACTCACCAGCCCGAGTGGCTTGTCTGCTCACCCGCCGGGGCGGGCGGGGCTGCGAGCTGAGGCTCGGGTTTCGGTTTTGGACGGAGCGCAGGGAGAGGACTGGGGTTGGCGGCTTGAACATAGCCTGAAGGGGTTAGTGCACCACGACTAGCCGGGAGGGAGTTCGGGGAAAAGCCTGCACCTGCCGAAGAGGCAAGAGACTTTTTCTTCCCTCTTTGTTTCCTGGTGTGCGAGGAGAGGGGTTTAAGAGCGCTGCTTAAAGGAACTCCAGAGACGGGCGCGAGCCGCGGCTGAAAGCACGAACCCCAGAGACGGGCGCGAGCCGCGGCTAAAACCGCGGACCCCAGAGACGGGCGGGAGACGCTAAGGCTGCTGCTGCCGCCACCAAGGGGCCTGTGTGCGAGCACAGGTCACTCTCCACACCCCTCTTCCGCGGAGCCTGTGCAGCCCGCCACTGCCAGGTTCCCGGGATCCAGGGACAACTTCCCCGGGAGTACGCACGGCGGGCCTCAGGCTGGTGCAGCGTCACGCCGGCCTCTGCCGCAACGTCACGCTGCCTCTGCCGCCGCAGGCCGGCCCCGCACGCAGTGCCCCTCCTTCCCCCATCCCCCAACCCCCGGCCTGAGTGAGCCGGAGGCCCCGAATCAGCGGCTCCTTTAACCCCGTCCTGTCTGAGCAAAAAACAGACGCCCTCCAGCGACCTGCGCGCAGGGGCAGGGCCGGGTACAAAGCTGAGCTCCTGTGAGCTGTGAGAGCAGGGAGGAGAGGGGGAGGTCTCTCCCGGCAGCCGCGGAGGCGGCGGATTGAAGCTCCACAATCAAATTGATGTGCCCTGCATCTGTGGAATACCTGAATAGACAAGGAATGATCCCAAATTGAAGAGGGGGAATTTAGGAGCGAGATCTATGATTTTTTTCCCTTTTCCTCTTTTTGTGAAGGTGTACGTGTATGCTTCTGTGTGGGATCTTGTCTGTATACTCTTGCTTCCACCATTTGTCCTAGGGCTCTATCCGTCCATGATTTTTTTTTTTAATTCTTTTTCTTAATAATTAAGTTTAATTGTAATTTTATTATACTTTACCTTCGTTCTTTCTTTCTTTCCTTCCTTCCTTCCCTCCTTTAGACAACGAGTCACCCCAAATTGAGGAGGTGGTCTCTGAGAGCAAGATTTATGATTTTTCCCCCTTTACCTCTTTTTGTGAAGGTGTATGTGTATGCTTCTGTGTAAGATTTTCTCTGTATAGCTTTGCTTCCAACATTTGTCCTAAGGTTCTATCCGTCCCTTTTTTTTTTTCTAAATATTTTTCAATTCAATAACTATATTATACTTTATTTTATTTTTACTGTATCATCTTTCTTTCTTTTATCCTTCTTTCCCTCCTTCCTTCCTTCCTCCCTCCCTCCCTCCCTCCTTTCTTTCCTTCTTTGCTTCTTTCTTCCTTCCTTCCTTTCCACCTTTCCTTCTTTCTTTACTCATACTTCTACTAATTCTCTCTACTTTTTCTCCCTTTTATTCTGAGCTGTGTGGATGAAAGGCTCTTGGTGCTCCAGCCAGGAGTCAGGGCTCTGCCTCTGAGGTAGGAGAGCCAACTTCAGGACACTGGTCAACAAGAGACCTCCCACCTCCACATAATATTAAACGGTGGAAATCTCCCAGAGACCTCCATCTTAACACCAGCACCCAGCTTCACTCAACGACCAGCAAGCCACAGTGCTGGACAACCTATGCCAAACAACTAGCAAAACAGGAACACAACCCCACCCATTAGCAGAGAGGCTGCCTAAAATCATAATAAGGCCACAGACACCCCAAAACACACCACCAGACGTGAACCTGCCCACTAGAGAGACAAGATCCAGCCTCATCCAGCACAACACAGGCACTAGTCCCCTCCACCAGGAAGCCTACACAACCCACTGAAACAACCTTAGCCACTGGAGACAGACATCAAAAACAACGGGAACTACGAAAGTGCAGCCTGCAAAAAGGAGACCCCAAACACAGTAAGATAAGCAAAATGAGAAGACAGAAAAACACACAGCAGATGAAGGAGCAAGATAAAAACCCACCAGACCTAACAAATGAAGAGGAAATAGGCAATCTACCTGAAAAAGAATTCAGAATAATGATAGTAAGGATGATCCGAAATCTTGGAAGTAGAATGGACAAAATGCAAGAAACAGTTAACAAGGACCTACAAGAACTAAAGATGAAACAAGCAACGATGAACAACGCAATAAATGAAATTAAAACCACTCTAGATAGGAACAATAGCAGAATAACTGAGGCAGAAGAACGGATAAGTGACCTGGAAGATAAAGTAGTGGAAATAACTACTGCAGAGCAGAATAAAGAAAAAAGAATGAAAAGAACTGAGGACAGTCTCAGAGACCTCTGGGACAACATGAAACGCACCAACATTCGAATTATAGGGGTTCCAGAAGAAGAAGAAAGAAAGAAAGGGTCTGAGAAAATATTTGAAGAGATTATAGTTGAAAACTTCCCTAATATGGGAAAGGAAATAGTTAATCAAGTACAGGAAGCACAGAGAGTCCCATACAGGATAAACACAAGGAGAAACACGCCAAGACACATATTAATCAAACTGTCAAAAATTAAATACAAAGAAAGCATATTAAAAGCAGCAAGGGAAAAACAACAAATAACACACAAGGGAATCCCCATAAGGTTAACAGCTGATCTCTCAGCAGAAACCCTACAAGCCAGAAGGGAGTGGCAGGACATACTGAAAGTGATGAAGGAGAAAAGCCTGCAACCAAGACTACTCTACCCAGCAAGGATCTCATTCACATTTGATGGAGAAATTAAAACCTTTACAGACAAGCAAAAGCTGAGAGAGTTCAGCACCACCAAACCAGCTTTACAACAAATGCTAAAGGAACTTCTCTAGACACGAAACACAAGAGAAGGAAACGACCTATAGTAGCGAACCCAAAACAATATAGAAAATGGGAATAGAAACATACATATCGATAATTACCTTAAATGTAAATGGACTAAATGCTCCCACCAAAAGACATAGATTGGCTGAATGGATACAAAACCAAGACCCTTATATATGCTGTCTACAAGAGACCCACTTCAGACCTAGAGACACATACAGACTAAAAGTAAGGGGATGGAAAAAGATATTCCATGCAAATGGAAACCAAAAGAAAGCTGGAGTAGCAATTCTCATATCAGACAAAATAGACTTTAAAATAAGGACTATTAAAAGGGACAAAGAAGGACACTACATAATGATCAAGGGATCGATCCAAGAAGAAGATATAACAACTGTAAATATTTATGCACCCAACATAGGAGCACCTCAATACATAAGGCAAATACTAACAACCATAAAAGGGGAGATCAACAGTAACACATTCATAGTAGGGGACTTTAACACCCCACTTTCACCCATGGACAGATCATCCAAAATGAAAATAAATAAGGAAACACAAGCTTTAAATGATACATTAAACAAGATGGACTTAATTGGTATTTATAGGACACTCCATCCAAAAACAACACAATACACATTTTTCTCAAGTGCTCATGGAACATTCTCCAGGATAGATCATATCTTGGGTCACAAATCAAGCCTTGGTAAATTTAAGAAAACTGCAATTGTATCAAGTATCTTTTCTGACCACAATGCCATGAGACTAGATATCAATTACAGGAAAAGATATGTAAAAAATACAAACACATGGAGGCTAAACAATACACTACTTAATAATGAAGTGATCACTGAAGAAATCAAAGAGGAAATTAAAAAATACCTAGAAACAAATGACAATAGAGACACAACGACCCAAAACCTATGGGATGCAGCAAAAGCAGTTCTAAGGGGGAAGTTTATAGCAATACAAGCCCACCTTAAGAAGCAGGAAACATCTCGAATAAACAACCTAACCGGGCTTCCCTGGTGGCGCAGTGGTTGAGAGTCTGCCTGCCGATGCAGGGGACACGGGTTCGTGTCCCGGTCTGGGAAGATCCCATATGCCGCGGAGTGGCTGGGCCCATGAGCCATGGCCGCTGAGCCTGTGCGTCTGGAGCCTGTGCTCCTCAACGGGAGCGGCCACAGCAGTGAGAGGCCCGCGTACCGCAAAAAAAAAAAAAAAAAAAAAACAACCTAACCTTGCACCTCAAGCAATTAGAGAAAGAAGAACAAAAAAACCCCAAAGCTAGCAGAAGGAAAGAAATCATAAGAATCAGATCAGAAATAAATGAAAAAGAAATGAAGGAGACGATAGCAAAGATCAATAAAACTAAAAGCTGGTTCTTTGAGAAGATAAACAAAATAGATAAACCGCTAGCCAGACTCATCAAGAAAAAAAGGGAGAAGACTCAAATCAATAGAATTAGAAATGAAAAAGGAGAGGTAACAACTGACACTGCAGAAATAAAAAAAAATCATGAGAGATTACTACAAGCAACTCTATGCCAATAAAATGGACAATCTGGAAGAAATGGACAAATTCTTAGAAATGCACAACCTGCCAAGACTGAATCAGGAAGAAATAGAAAATATGAACAGGCCAATCACAAGCACTGAAATTGAAACTGTGATTAAAAACCTTCCAACAAACAAAAGCCCAGGACCAGATGGCTTCACAGGTGAATTCTATCAAACGTTTAGAGAAGAGCTAACACCTATCCTTCTCAAACTCTTCCAAAATATAGCAGAGGGAGGAACACTCCCAAATTCCTTCTACGAGGCCACCATCACCTTGATACCAAAACCAGACAAGGATGTCACAAAGAAAGAAAACTACAGACCAATATCACTGATGAACATAGATGCAAAAATCCTCAACAAAATACTAGCAAACAGAATCCAACAGCACATTAAAAGGATCATACACCATGATCAAGTGGGGTTTATTCCAGGAATGCAAGGATTCTTCAACATACGCAAATCTATCAATGTGATAAACCATATTAACAAATTGAAGGAGAAAAACCATATGATCATCTCAATAGATGCAGAGAAAGCTTTCGACAAAATTCAACACCCATTTATGATAAAAACCCTCCAGAAAGTAGGCATAGAGGGAACTTTCCTCAACATAATAAAGGCCATATATGACAAGCCCACAGCAAACATCATCCTCAATGGTGAAAAACTGAAAGCATTTCCACTAAGATCAGGAACAAGACAAGGTTGCCCACTCTCACCACTCTTATTCAACATAGTTTTGGAAGTTTTAGCCACAGCAATCAGAGAAGAAAAGGAAATAAAAGGAATCCAAATCGGAAAAGAAGAAGTAAAGCTGTCACTGTTTGCAGATGACATGATACTATACATAGAGAATCCTAAAGATGCTACCAGAAAACTACTAGAGCTAATCAATGAATTTGGTAAAGTAGCAGGATACAAAATTAATGCACAGAAATCTCTGGCATTCCTATATACTAATGATGAAAAATCTGAAAGTGAAATCAAGAAAACACTCCCATTTACCATTGCAACAAAAAGAATAAAATATCTAGGAATAAACCTGCCTAAGGAGACGAAAGACCTGTATGCAGAAAATTATAAGACACTGATGAAAGAAATTAAAGATGATACAAATAGATGGAGAGATATACCATGTTCTTGGATGGGAAGAATCGACATTGTGAAAATGACTCTACTACCCAAAGCAATCTACAGATTCAATGCAATCCCTATCAAACTACCACTGGCATTTTTCACAGAACTAGAACAAAAAATTTCGCAATTTGTATGGAAACACAAAAGACCCCGAATAGCCAAAGCAATCTTGAGAACGAAAAAAGGAGCTGGAGGAATCAGGCTCCCTGACTTCAGACTATATTACAAAGCAACAGTAATCAAGACAGTATGGTACTGGCACAAAAACAGAAAGATAGATCAGTGGAACAGGATAGAAAGCCCAGAGATAAACCCACGCACATATGGACACCTTATCTTTGATAAAGGAGGCAGGAATGTACAGTGGAGAAAGGACAGCCTCTTCAATAAATGGTGCTGGGAAAACTGGACAGGTACATGTAAAAGTATGAGATTAGATCACTCCCTAACACCATACACAAAAATAAGCTCAAAATGGATTAAAGACCTAAATGTAAGGCCAGAAACTATCAAACTCTTAGAAGAAAACATAGGAAGAACACTCTATGACATAAATCACAGCAAGATCCTTTCTGACCCACCTCCTAGAGTAATGGAAATAAAAACAAAAATAAACAAATGGGACCTAATGAAACTTCAAAGCTTTTGCACAGCAAAGGAAACCATAACCAAGACCAAAAGACAACCCTCAGAATGGGAGAAAACATTTGCAAATGAAGCAACTGACAAAGGATTAATCTCCAAAATTTACAAGCAGCTCATGCAGCTCAATAACAAAAAAACAAACAACCCCATCCAAAAATGGGCAGAAGACCTAAATAGACATTTCTCCAAAGAAGATATACAGAATGCCAACAAACACATGAAAGAATGCTCAACATCATTAATCATTAGAGAAATGCAAATCAAAACTACAATGAGATATCATCTCACACCAGTCAGAATGGCCATCATCAAAAAATCTAGAAACAATAAATGCTGGAGAGGGTGTGGAGAAAAGGGGACACTCTTGCACTGCTGGTGGGAATGTGAAATGGTTCAGCCACTATGGAGAACAGTATGAAGGTTCCTTAAAAAACTACAAATAGAATTACCATATGACCCAGCAATCCCACTACTGGGCATATACCCTGAGAAAACCAAAATTCAAAAAGAGTCATGTACCAAAATGTTCATTGCAGCTCTATTTACAATAGCCCGGAGATGGAAACAACCTAAGCGCCCATCATCGGATGAATGGATAAAGAAGATGTGGCACATATACACAATGGAATATTACTCAGCCTTAAAAAGAAATGAAATTGAGCTATTTGTAATGAGATGGATAGACCTAGAGTCTGTCATACAGAGTGAAGTAAGTCAGAAAGAAAAAGACAAATACCGTATGCTAACACATATATATGGAATTTAAGGGGAAAAAATGTCATGAAGAACCTAGGGGTAAGACAGGGATAAAGACGCAGACTTACTGGAGAACGGGCTTGAGGATATGGGGAGGGGGAAGGGTGAGTTTTGACAGGGCGAGAGAGAGTCATGGACATATACACACTAACAAACGTAGTAAGGTAGATAGCTGGGGGGAAGCAGCCGCAAGGCACAGGGGTATTAGCTCGGTGCTTTGTGACAGCCTGGAAGGGTGGGATGGGGAGAGTGGGAGGGAGGGAGACGCAAGAGGGAAGACATATGGGAACATATGTATATGTATAGCTGATTCACTTTGTTATAAAGCAGAAACTAACACACCATTGTAAAGCAATTATACCCCAATAAAGATGTTTAAAAAAAAAAAAAAAAAAGCATTTGGCAGGATTAGGCCCTTGCTGCAGGTACTGAAGTTCTACTTATTTAGACTTTAATGGCTGACGTGGTGTATTTTACAGTGTAATATAATTATAATTGCGGTTTTAAAACAAATGTGCTGTCCAGCATGCACACACCCTATAAATGGCATAATAAATGGTCAATAAATAATAATGTGGAGTTCACTGGGACTGAACCACATTTCTCTAAAGTAGAAGATGCTAAGAAACAGAAAATATAAAATAAAATAAATAAAGGGGGTATATGGCCAACCTATACACGTTTCTAAGAGCATTTGTGCCGGGTCTAGGGATGATGATGAAGCCCAAGGGTAAACTGGCCCCATGATAATTATATTCTCTATCATACTCGATTCCTTTGTAACTGGAGCACACGGGGATGACGTAGAAGTCATCTTTGACCTGCTTCCACCCAGGCTTTGCTCCTTTGCTGTTTTCATCAATAGAACCACATTTCTTCCACTCACACACCTGAGGTCATCTTTGGCTCCCCTCTCTTTATTTCTACGTCCTCTCAGTCTCCCAGCCCTGTGGGTCCTTCCTTTGAAAAACCTCCTCAGCCATCAACTCTCATTTTCCTGCCAACTTCTTTACTGTCTTCTTCCCAGGGCAGACGCCAGGTCTGGCACACAGTGGGGATCCAGACAAGGTTTCTATGAATGGGAGAAGTGAAGGCAGTCCTCAAATGGTTCATGACCCAGGGCAACCTAGCTGCATTGAGTCAGATTACCTGCAAAGGTTTAATTCAGTTTATGAATTGATTTCACAAGATTTCAGCCCTGTTTTCTTATCTCCTTCCTTCCCTTTTTATTCAACCAATAAATATATTTTGAGCATTTATTGTATACAAACAAAATAAAATAAAATACCAACCAGCTATGGAATGGGAGTGAGAGGAAGAAAAGAATGTATCCTAATGTCCAGACCTTGGCCTGTCCTAGGGGTGCCTACAATACGACTTAGAAGACAGGTAGTACAAAGAAAATGACAACATAGGAAGCCCACCATAGCTCAGCACATGATCAGCCAGATTAGTGATACGGATTCCAAGTGCTGTGGGTTACAAAGAAAAGGGGATGATTGTGTTTTAATGTGCTTTAACCTCATACTCAATTAGACATGTAAACTAATTCAATACATATTAGGCCACACCAAACAAAGCCAGAGGAATCATCTTGCTCGCTCCCCAGTCAAATGCACTCAACATAATTATCTCATGCTCCTCTTTTTGGAATTATTTATGCATGGTTTTCTTTTGTTGGCACGAGTCAGAATTGCCAGCTTAAGTTTAACACCGTTTATTTACACCTCTACCAAAATAATATTTTATATGCCTCCTGATAAGTGGGCTGTCAATATTTTATATTAATTGCAGAGGAAAGATATCAGTGGAGCTATTTAAAAATTCTTCTGGTCTGTGAACAGAAGGCGATAAGAAAAGTGATTAATTATTGATATTATACTGTGTGCCAGGGACAGTGCTAAATGTTTTCATGCACTTCATGTACTTTAATTCCCACCAGGAACACTGGTGATAGGTCTCATTATGAGGACCGTCTTTAGAGGTTACTAAAGAACTTTGGGGAGTTAGTCTGGGCATCATGGAAAGTCCCTTGTGCTTAAATTGCAAACGGGGGGTGGACACTGACGAAAGCTTTTCTTGCAGGATGAATTTAGAGGTAGAATAACAACCTACTTAGAAAAGTCAGACGAGAAGGGCTGAAGACAGAAGACAGATAAGGGAGAGGAGAGGATGGAGAGGGAGAGAGAGACAGGCAGACTGAGAGAGAGAGGAAGAGAGAGAGGACGAGAGAGAGAGAGAGAGAGAGAGAGAGAGAGAGAGAGAGAGGAGATTCAGAACAAGAAAGAGAACAAGACAGACAGACCCACTGACCATATGGAAACTACACTGTCAGAGAGAAAGAAGAATATTTCACCTAGAAAAAACTCCAAGCTCTGTTCAGTGGGCCAAGAAAATGCCCTAGATGTTGACCAATCTGCAATCATTCATGCTGCCTATTTTGTGACTCTGCGCCATGTCCTGGCACTGTCCTCGAGGATGGAGACAAGCACTGGAGGTGACAAGACATACACAGCCTCAGGTTTCACCAAGTTTACAACGTAACTGGGAAGAGACTTGAAGAGCAAGCTAAGAACTTTGCATACATTACTTTTAGTCATACCGACAACCCTGAAAAGTTGGAGATTTCTGTCCTCTGCCCAGGAAACAGAGGTTAAGACATTCTACATCCTTTTCCAAGGAAACAGAGGCATGCGATCTCACTCATCATCGCTCAAAGGCTGGTGAGGGACAAGCAGGATTTGCCTTCAGGTGTGGTTGGTGCCACTGTCTCACTGTCCCCAGTGCCCTGTGCAGCCTCCACAGCATAACTCCCTCCTAGACGGGGGAGGAGGAGGCCAGTGGCCAGGTTGGTGCCACTGTCTCACTGTCCCCACCCTAAATGCCAAGTTGCTCTAGAGACAAAGCACAGTCTCTCTTAAGATATTCTATTGAAAAAAAAAAAATCAAAACTTAGATGGAAGAGCTTTTCCAGGTAAGGGGAACATCTTTTGCTTCTAACTATTATTAAAGGGAAAGCATAAAAAAGAGTTTTATATACACACATTTTAAAAAACAGTAACATACCCTGATTTTAGAAAATGAACAGGGCTAGTTAAGAAGCTTCCAACAGAATCTGTGAATGAAAAATAGGTGTGTTTTGTAACCAGATATGAAAGAATGGTAGTGGAAGTCACCATATGTTTAGCAGACACTTCGATGGAACAAGCCTTACAGATGGTTCATTACTATCAGGAACTTCATCCCTTTGACTTAACAGCGTCACATTCTAAAAGTGTACAAAACATTCCTAGGATTTTCAGTGAGCTATGAATTATCCTGAAAAATATCTTAATTATTTCTTTTTTGGAAAATATACCATGGTGGAACGATACATATTTTATATTAGTAGAGGTATACATCTCATTTCCAGTGAAATGGCCCCCAGAAGTCTCAGAGAGAAACCGTATGGAATCATCGATGCAGTCATTAAAAGAATACAATGAAATTATCCTAGTCTGCATTAATTTGGGGTCTACCAAGAAAGGTCCTTCAGTGATGAAACCTTGTAACCATTGCTTCAGCCACTGTAAAGTCACGTGTGCACTTAGAACTGAGCCTACATGGTTTTAGACACTGTTTCAGGCTCATTTCAAGCTATGATGTTGTACCACACTTTTAAAAGTCCAATAAAAAGTACCCCATTTTACAATGTGACTCAAAGAAGAAAGAAGAAAGATGGGATATTTCCAGGGATCCTTTGTGGGCAAGAGGACTAGAAGACCAGAGCCCTTTCCTCGCGGGGTTTACAGCACAAAGCTCTCTGTGTAGGATTTTGAGACACAAGTACATATAATACATTTAAAGGTATTTGGTGGCTATTGCATAAAGTTTAAGATGTGTGTCTACTTTTCCTTCCGTGGATGAGAGTAGGAAATCACACCATGGGTTCTTAGTGTGTAATTCTCAGCTGGTTTAGTCCATGTGCAGAATTCTTAACATGTCTGTGGTAAGAATTTTTAACACTCCAACTGTACATTTGCCTTTGGGGTACACTGTGGGCATCAGGAAATGGAAAATTCTAGCATTCGCTGATTGCCTTCTATGTGCAAAGCCTCTGCAGCCCACTTTCATAATTTTCTCATTTAATTTTCACAGAAATCAATTAAATAGACATCTTCATTGTCACATACTCAATAAGGAAATATTTCAGTGACTCTTCACAGAGCCATTGCTTTTCCCTGGGACCGTTCTAGGTACTGGAGAACAGTGCGGCTCAAAACACACAAACTGTGGCCCTATTTGGTTTACATTCTAGGGAGGGGGAGAGATAATAAATAAAGGGACAAACAAATGCACAATATGACATCATCCAACAGTGAGTACATGAGGAACTTGCAGCAGGATGGGGGGATGGAGTCAGCTGGAGGGGACAGCATGTGAGTGGGGGCCTATTTTGCATAAAGCGGTCAGAAGATGCCTCCTTGAGCGGACTTGCAAAAGTGACAGGAAGAGCCGTGGAGGAGTTAAGTAACTACCAACGTTACTGAAGTCATCCTGATAATGCATTTACAGTACTTTGAAAACCTGTACTTCCACAAACTGATAATTTAATAGGGACAATGTTGGACATTCATATCACTTCATATTTCTCAAATTTTGTCTCTGGCATCAAATATCAAATCTTCTTATGAACTTGTGTTAACCCTTGTGTCAGACTGCCTCACACATCAGCTCCTCCTGTCCTTGGATCTGTGTGGGTCCTGGCCACCTGCACACAGTGAATCCCAGCACTTTGCCTCCTATGCTGGGCTTTCCTGCTCACACTGCCCCAGACACGTCCTGGTACCCCGATGCTTAATCGGTGGCCCCTTTTATGGAGCAATCAGTTGCACTTAGCAGTGACCAGCTCCATAAGGCGTCCTCAGTCTCCCTACTTTGCCCCCACGTCCCTCGCTCCTGCATCCTGGGCCGCTGGGCAGACACGGGGTACCACCCAGCACAGAGACTTCACCCCAGGCTCTGCTTTCCGGAGAGCCCAGACCTTGACACTCCCCTCCTAGACACCCAAATCCTTGAAGGGAGATGGCCCGTTTTCATTTTTCATCTTTCTCAGTGTTGCAAATAGAGTTATTCTCCTGAGGGTTTACAAGAATCTATCGCAATTTTTGGTTATATTGTGAACTGATGGCCGTAAGAAATATAGTAATTGCTTTCAAAAAACTTAGATGTGAGCTAGTATGCTGCTGGTTATCAGGTAGGAAATGGGCTACTAGCAATGC
The DNA here is from genome assembly GCF_008692025.1 of Phocoena sinus. NCBI lineage: Eukaryota > Metazoa > Chordata > Mammalia > Artiodactyla > Phocoenidae > Phocoena > Phocoena sinus. The sequence goes on along the minus strand of NC_045774.1, from coordinate 6,565,806 downwards.
AGCCGTGAGAGAGCAGTGAGATTTATTTAGAAAGGGTGATCGATAAAATGAATCAGCTGTAAATCCAGAATGAAAGAAAAGCAAGTTCTCAATGAATTCTGTGCCTTCTCCCCAAAACCACCACCCCAAACTCCAACTGCATTCACTGTTTATCTCTTCTTTCCAAGCACCCCATCAATCTTTGCAGTTTTCATTTCTGGAAACTTTCCCAGACTTGCTGTTTTGGACCTTTCTCTGTAGAAACTGGTGTCTCCTATACCCAGAAACTGTCTTCCTATGGGAACATGCTTAATCCTAAATCAGATGTCACAAGGCCTAAACTGTGGTGTGGACTCATTGGAAACTATGTTAGCCTGAAACGTATACAGTCATGAGAGAGAGCAAGACACACAAAGAACTAATCTTTCAGACCCAGTTCTACTTAATGAGGTCATAAATGCAGTGCTAACCATATCTGAGAAATTCTGAGGAAGAAAAAGGCAAACCTTAATTAGCATCTGCCTTACACCAAGCATGAGTCACACTGATAGTCTGAGAGAAAATGGGAATCCCCGTTTTAGAAAGAAAATAATTATTTTGTATTCCAAACTGTAATACAAAACAAAACAAAACCAACAAAAAAACACTAGTCTGCTGGCTGAGGTGTTTGATTACAGAACTGACGTCACTGCAATAAGCAAAATGACACTTGTCAGGAAAGGTCCAATGTCTTGTATTGGGCACTAGAAGGGAATATGTCTATTTCAATGGGGTTCAGAGTTATAGGTGGGGAAAAAAAAAAGAGAAAAGAAGAAAAGGTCCTTTGTCCCTTGAAACCTTTCTCAAATTTCCCCTTTGTCTACCATTAGCTTAGCCCTAGACATTCTCTTTCCTCCAAGGTTCTAAAATTTCCTAGAGGCCTGTGATTATTTTATATATCTAAATGATACATGTAAGATTTTTTTGAAGACTATTTTTCTTTATAAATACATTTTCATCAGCACCTACCAACTGGCTGACTATCTAAAAAGGGCTAGGATCTCCGCTTGATGCATTGAGCAATAATCGTGGTCCTTCTCAAAAAACATCCACTTGTGAAACGGGATGGGGCGAGAGACTAACATGTAGCAGGTCTTGCCCTGTTTCACCTGCAGCCCTAATGACTCAATGACATTGGCATCATTATCACCATTTACCAAACTTCTCTGGGAAACTTGCCCACAGTTATATTGGGTTGGCCAAAAACTTCATTCGGGTTTTTCCGTAAGATGTTACGGAAAAACCCGAATGGACTTTTTGGCCAACCCAATATAATTAGTAAGTGGAGGCAATGAAATACAAACTGAGGTTGTCTGATGTCAAACCTCAGGTACTGTGACCACCTCTAGTTTCTTTCCCACTTGGGGACATCTGGACTCTGGTAGGACATTACCAAGTGTTCACTGGGTTTAATTAGTTAACCAGTGATTTTTCGCTTTTACCCAACAGCTGTATAACCTCAGACTTATATTCACAGTTAGGGAAACACTGCCGAAGAGGTAGAGAATATACGGATGTACTTAAATAAATATATCTTACAGTACTGCTTTTCCTTCTTTAAAGGTTGCCAAATTAAATTTGTTTAACATTTTGGCCCTCTTGTAGGTCATATCGAATATTATCAATATATTGGTTCTTCTGAGTACTTAACAATATATTATTTAATATCAATCAAATACCTACCACCACCCTTGATTTTGAGATTACTGACTTCCTCTTTTTGCATTTAAAGCAATAATTTTCACTTTTCATATCCAAAAATGCATAGCATCTAATACAGCTCTAGGCCAAGGTCCATCTTGAACACATTTACGATTTTGAAAATATTTTTCATTTTTACTTTCTATTATTAGTAATTTTTCTACTCTCATATCATTGTTGATTTTCAGGACGGCTAATATCTGTGAAATATTTTACGTTTTATAAAATAATTGATCATATCAAAGACTGATAAAGATCCCGCTCTCCTTTTTCAAAAATAACATCTGGAAACCATTGAAATCTTTCACATTCAAAGCAAGATTTCAATAGTTTATTTAAAATGCAATTATTTTTGAAGTATTTTCATTACAATTTTTAGAAGCATTTATATTTTATACTGACTACCAAGAAATTCTAGTTTGAAATCCAAAGAACCCCTTCTGAGGGATCAGGTCATTTTTATAATAGTATGCATTGACCATTACAAAGGATGCAAATAGCTCAGTTTCTGAATCCCGATGTAGATCCAAACCTTCTCACTTGCACAGAGATGCTTTCTCAAGCCATTTAGCTATCCTGAAGCTTCATTTCTGGTTTAAGTGTACACAGTGGTACAAATGGGGCAGAAGAAAACCCACCGGCGCCCACTCTCTGACCCATGGCTGCCCTCTTCCTGTGTGGACGCTTTTGGAGGGCCTTCACTCTCCTGTTATACAGTCTGTGCTCCAGATTGTCCTGGCTCTGAAACACCCTCACCACGGCCCCCATGACCCCTTGCAGTGAAACATCCCTGAGAATTTTACCATTTAGTGGCCTACGTGATGAATGACTGCAAGCAGAACTGAAGGCTGATAATGACCAAGAAAACATTTTTGCGTTTCAATATGAGCTGTAATTCAAGGGGACTGAGGAGACTATTTGAACCTTTCTAGTAGCTTGGCAGATATGGCATTTGGGGAAAACAGGTATTTTAATGTCCATCGAATATCTCCTTGTAGACAGTTGTATGTGCTGCACATACACAGGAATGGCTCTCAGTAAGAGAGCAGGTAAATAAGTTCATTTTATACAAAAGTGATGCAGCTGAACCAAGCCAATGGCATGCACTTTGAGGTGTTTCCTAGAAGTCAAGGAGCAAGGCTTCATTATCCATTTACTCTTTGCTGTCCGGCCTCTGGGTCAGAGTAAATGTCCTCAATGCCAATGGCCATAGGAGGTTGGGAACAAATGCATCAGAGCAGGGAAAGGCTAAATGTTCTAAATCAAAATGAAACCTGTACCTGATTAGACCTGACCAGTTGTTCCCAGTCTGGTTCCATGTCAAAATCAATGAGAGAGGATTTTTAAATGTAATCATCATGTGAAGTATGACATAGCTACAGAAATATTTACATATCGTAAGTGTTCTGTTAATAAAATTTAAAAATGAAAGCCCATCCATGTAACCTTAACCAGATCAAGAAATAAACTATCACAAGCACCCGAGAAACATCCTCGTGACCCCTCTCTATCACTATCCCCTCTCACCTCCTCAAAGCGAACCACTATCTTGATTTCCAACACTGTAGATTCATTTTTCCTTCTTTATAAAATCACACATTATACATCATTTTATGTTTGACTTTTCTCATGCACCACTGAGTAAAACTTACTATATAATAAGACCAGATAACTAATTTGCAGGGTCCCCTACAAAATGAAAAGGCAGGTCCTCTATTCAGAAATTAAGAATTACAAAATGGTGACAGCAGAGCATTAAACCAAGCACAGGGCCCTTTTAGAGTCACAGATCACACACACTCGGGAAGCCGGCCTTGCTGTAAGGGATCCTACAGGAAAAACGTCCTGTCTCTTACATATCTATCCTATTATTGATGAACGTATTTGAGCAGTCTCCATTCTTTGACTACTGTGAATGGTGCTGCTATGAACATTCTTGCACATCTTTTTTTTTTTTTTCTTGCACATCTTTTGGTGAAGATACGGATGTCTTTCTATCAGGTATGTAGTTATAAGCAATAGCAGGGGCACAGGTACACCTGTGTTCAGCTTTGGTAGATCCAAGAGCTGATTTGCTGTACCATTCTATGCTTCCTCCTACACAGTTCCAAATTCCTCAGAATTCTAGCTGCTCCACACCCTCACTAGCACTTGAAATTTTCTCTTTGTCAACCTGGAGATGTGCTCAAGTAGATTCCTACACTCTACTCCAGACATAACGAAATCCACACCAATGGAGTTTTTTCTCCAGATTCAGTATTTTTCAAAGCTCCCTAAATGATTCTTCACTAAGCCAAGTTAGGACTCACTGCTAATCAAATGAGCTGTCTTGGGACTTCCCTGGTGGTGCAGTGGTTAAGAATCCACTTGCCAATGCAGGGGACAAGGATTCGAGCCCTGGTCCGGGAAGATCCCACATGCTGTGGAGCAACTAAGCCCAAGCCTGTGCTCTAGAGCCAGTGAGCCACAACTACTGAGTCTGTGTGCCACAACTACTGAAGCCCACGTACCTAGAGCCCATGCTCCGCAACAAGAGAAGCCCCGCACAATGAGAAGCCCGTGCACTGCAACGAAGACCCAACTCAGCAAAAAAAAAAAAAAAAAAAAAAAAAAAAGCCAAAAACAAACAAACAAACATCTTACAAATGAGCTGTCTTGTGATGGACCAAAAAATGTCCTCACTGCATGGGAGTCAAATACAAGTTGAAGGATTGAGAATATCGAGGCCAGATTGTTATCTTGCCAGGAAGACAAGGAAGTGACAACAAAGCTGACTAGAAGTACCCAGGCCAGGAACATTTTGCGTGACTGCTCCAACGTTTCCATGAAACTAAGGGTCAGCGTTGTCTGCACTGGCAGTGCAAGAGTTTATGAGAGAGGACGAGGTGGTGACTTTGAGTTACAAACCTGATACTCTGAAAACACACTTTGTTTTCGTTTTGGGTTTTTTTGGGGTTTTTTTGGCGGTACGCAGGCCTCTCACTGTTGTGGCCTCTCCCGTTGCGGAGCACAGGCTCTGGATGCACAGGCTCAGCGGCCATGGCTCACGGGCCCAGCCTCTCCGCGGCATGTGGGATCTTCCCGGACCGGGGCACGGACCCGTGTCCCCTGCATCGGCAGGCGGACTCTCAACCACTGCACCATCAGGGAAGCCCTGAAAACACACTTTGAAAATTATCATTATAGAGTCTTTTTCATTTTCAACCTTCTAATTTTTATTTTAGATGATCAAACTAAAATCACACCATTTTACATAATTATAGTGTATTTTAAAGCTCTTCTTTTTTTGTTTCAAATCTGTAGGATATCCACTCAGCAACAACATGCCATTTTCTTCTATTTCCTACATTTTAGGCATCTGCAAGTTAGAAGTGAATGAAAATGTACAGAATAAAGGGAATTCTGTCAAAAATATATTGAACTTCAGAAAAGAAGCTTGCAGTCTGACACCATGTGCAATATGAACAGTAGCTTGGGGCCCAAATGTATCATATCTGTGCTTTTTTCATGTTTAATTTTAGAAGACCACATCCATGGGGATGTTACATGTAAACGAGCCTGTCTCTGAAATACCCTATTTCAAATGCTAATCGGCAACACGTTTCAATATTTTGTGTTTTCAAAGCAAAAAATCACTCATAAAAGAAAATTTCCTTCTGCCACATGGTGTATGTATAGGTGCATATATTTTTCTTTGTTAGATAACGTGCTAAGATAGATTATAAAAATTAGTATTTTGAGGGCTTCCCTGGTGGCGCAGTGGTTGAGAGTCCGCCTGCCGATGCAGGGGACACGGGTTCGTGCCCCAGTCCGGGAGGATCCCACATGCCGTGGAGCGGCTGGGCCCGTAAGCCATGGCCGCTGAGCCTGCGCGTCCGGAGCCTGTGCTCCGCAACGGGAGAGGCCACAACAGTGAGAGGCCCGCGTACCACACACACACACAAACACACACACACACACACACACACACACACAATTAGTATTTTGGGCCATCTTTCCAAAATTATATTTTTAAACTGGCACATTTATAAAGCATAAATGTAAAGCTCTGTAACACTGAGAGATGTGATCATATTCTTTGTAGTGTATCCAACCTGTTAGTCACATACATTTGTCTTCATTTTAGAAGTGTGAGTTACTGGGTAATTTCTATACCAGAAATATGCACATCTCTGAATGTTTATTACATTTTCCCATATGAACTAGTATTAAGGTCTCCTTTCAAGTGGGATAGCAGGGCATTATCCTATTACCTGTCTCTGGAAAGGTAGTGAGGTCACAGCCACACTGCCTGGGGCAGAGCACCGGCTCACAGTTTGGCTGGTGGAGGTGGGCTTCCTACCGTGGTCGGTCCTAAGATGCCAGAGGTGGTTTTCGGTCCAGAAGGAGGCCTATTTATGTGGTCCAGTGTCTCGTGAAGAATGCACTTGTAGACATTTCCTTCCTACCCTTTCCTTCCCTTTCCTTTGCTTCCATTGAAGAGTCACTGGTAATCATGGAAAGACGAAGGAAACCTAATCTCTGCTTTCGTGGTATTTCAGTCTGTTGGCTGCTATAACGAACCTCCATAGACCGGGTGGCTTATCAGCAACGGAAATGGACTTCTCACAGTCTGGAGTCTGGGAAGTTCAAGATCAAGGAGCCAACAGATTCGGTGTCAGGCAGGGACCTGCTTCCTGGTTCTCAGGCCATTTTCTTGCTGAGTCCTTACCTGGGGGAAGGGGCAAGGGAGCTCTCTAGAGCTTTTTTTTTTTTTTTTTATAAAAGCACTCGTCCCATTCATGAGGGCTCTGCTCTCATGACCTAATCGCCCCCAGAGGTCCCACCTCCTAATACCATCACATTGGGGTTAGGGTTTCAACATACAAATTTAGGGGGGGACACGAACTTTCAGTCTATGGCACATGGCAACAAACAAGGGCAGGGTCATTTGTTCTGAAGAAGTCCCAGAATAACCCTTCAGATTCAGTCACGATGTTCAAGACTGTGAGAGCCTCTGCCACTGTTCCCCCACTAACACCTGATCAGTTACTTCAAATAGCACTCTGAGAAGAGAAAACCAGTTATTCAGTATTTTTTCATTTTCTAAGCTTTCATACTTAAAGAAGAGCTTTGAAGTAAAAACGAAAACTTTAAACTGTACCATTAGGACACACAAAGAGTAGAAAGAAAGGCCGTACCGATGCTCCTGCAAATCTCCCCTCTTCCCCTTGTTCAGAGTTTCCATAAAATTCTGTTAAGAACTTGAAACAAGTTTCCCTGGAAAACAGATGTCACAAGGAGCACACCTGGTTCCTGAATGTTCCCTGTTTGGAGACACATCAGTAGTCAGGCAGCTTCTGGAAACAGGCACAGATGCTGGAATCCAATGCAGGCTTACTATTAATAATTCTGTTTAGAGGATCAGGAAGGTTTTTTCCTCTTTTTTATGGGTGAGGTGGCACATAAAGGGGAACATTTGTGCAGACTGCCGGCATAAAAAAAAAAAATGAGATTGTAATATAGGAGAACAGCACTGTCAGGTCAGCCAGTGCTCCCCAGAATGGGTGGGCCTGGAGTGCTTTACAGCAGTGTCCTCCTCACAGAAGATGAGATAACGTGAGTCCAGCTAAGTATGGCTCCTCCCGCATTACAGAGGGGAAAGGACAAAAGGGAAGACCTCTGCCAAAGTTTACTAAGATCCGTAAGGATCCAATGATCAACAACTTAAAAAAATGGAAAGTTATACTTTGTCTCCTGGAAAACTGGAATTCAATAATAAGGTCAGAAAATATACACATGAAGGGGCTCCTTAGGGCCTCAAAATAGCCATGGAATGGGAAGGACTGAAGATGAAGAAACTGAGGCTCAGAAACGTCAGCTGAAAACAGACCAAGTCATGCCTGCTTTGTTTCAGTTTATCCACATTCCCACAGGTTTCTAAGTTCCCAGAGGTTTCTGGAACGCCTGACCTGGGTATTTTTCTTTTCTGATGCTGAGGAGTCGGGCAGCTGGCCAGGTCACACACGAATGCTAGGATGCAGAGATGGGAATCTGAAATTTACGTCCCTACCCACTCCACCCCTGCCTGCTTTAAAATGTGAACATTGTTGATGGGCAGACAATCACTTAATACAGTTAACTGATTCTTTAGAAGAGCTGTATGGGGCGTTGTTAATTCCCTTAATTCTAGAATAGAAACAGAAAATGTAAAATACACACAAAACAAAACATGTCTAGCCTTGTGCTTTGGAACACCAGCCCAACACCTCTAGCCACACAGACCACACACCTGTAGGCTACCCTTTACTTTCTTTATATCTGTACTTCTGTATTCTGTATTCTCAGACTTCCCCACAATGTGCAAGGACGTACTTTCTGACGTCAAAGTCCATGAACACCTTGAGCATGGTGACGGCCTGGGACCAGGAAACCCTAAGGACTGGGCAGGAGGCGTACCTCCCCACCCCCACCCCCCCTCCTCCTCCCGTGCCTTCCCTGGGAGAGGCAGGAAGGCCTGGCCCCAAAGCAGCAGGCTTCCCGCAGGAAAGCAGATTCTCCAGAGAGAGCTCAGGCACTGCCCATTCCAGTCATCCTTTCATCAATTATCCCAGTTTGGGGGTAATTCTCAGTTTGGGGATTAAACTAAATAAAAGTGAACCTCAGGTTTCTCAAGTCTTAATTACTATGGGAGAGGATGTAGCCACAGGAGCCAAGGATGTTTTAGCTGTTTTCTCTCATTTCCGTACTAAAGCAATATCATGTGAAGATTGACTAATAATGTTAAATAAGTAACTGTGGGTAGGTATTCACATTTCTTTAAATCTTGCCTTGTATATCCACCTATCCATCCATCCATCCATTGAGAGAAAAATATACAATTAAAATTTAACATTTAACCAAGAGATTTAACAAACATTTTTGGTAAACAACCATAATGGAATAAAATAGAGTGTCTAAACTTTGATTTAATCATGTACTTTAGAAACTTAACCTCTGAAACACAACACTGAAGATTGGTGACCAATATATACCTGGAAGTAGTAACTAGAAACTACTGACATAAGAACTAGAGAATGATAAGATTATTTTATTTTTGTCACTCTTGAAAATTCAGTCTATGGAATGGGCGGTAAAGTGACATTCAATACAACATTGAATTAACTGGCAACTAAACCTAATTTACTTGGTAATTTCTGCAAGGATTTCCTTCTAGGGTATACTATTCACAATGGCACTATTTATCACCTAATATATTGTACAGCTTCAAGAAATGCACTATGATGATAGAAAATGATCACATTCTGAGGTGCATTGGTATGTTTCTAGTGTAGTGATTTCTGTGAAGATGTGTCCTTTTAATTTTACCAGTTAAGTATGCCTATCAGTTTACATAGCATGAAAATGAAATTTCAGGACCTACGACAATACACAGCAGACCACTGCAACGAGCTGAATTCCATTTCGTAGCTTAGTTTCATTTTAAAATTCTACTGTGACATATTCAGCTAGAGAAAGATATTAAATCCAACTCTTGTGTATTCAATATAATTCAACTCAAAGTTTCATACCTTCATCTTACTTTATGTGATGTTAAAATGCTGGATATGCAACTTTATTTTGGCTATGCAACTTTTTTTTTCTCTTTTAATGTTTATTTTCTTATTAGTCATCCATTTTATACACATCAGTGTACACATGTCAATCCCAATCTCCCAATTCATCACACGACAACCACCATCCCCAACCACTTTCCCCTCTTGGTGTTCATATGTTTGGTCTCTGTACCTGTGTCTCTATTTCTGCCCAGCAAACTGGTTCATCTGTACCATTTTCTAGGTTCCACATGTATGCGTTAATATACGATACTTGTTTTTCTCTTTCTGACTTACTTCACTCTGTATGACAGTCTCTAGATATATCCAGATCTCTACAAATGAGCCAATTTCGTTCCTTTTTATGGCTGAGTAATATTCCATTGTATATATGTACCACAACTTCTTTATCCATTTGTCTGTCGATGGGCATTTAGGTTGCTTCCATGACCTGGCTATTGAGTGCTGCAATGAACATTGGGGTGCATGTGTCTTTTTGAATTATGGTTTTCTCTGCGTATATGCCCAGTAGTGGGATTGCTGGGTTATATGGTAGTTCTATTTTTAGTTCTTTAAGGAACCTCCACACTGTTCTCCATAGTGACTGCATCAATTTACATTCCCACCAACGGTGCAAGAGGGTTCCGTTTTCTCCACTCCCTCTCCAGCATTTGTTTGTAGATTTTCTGATGATGCCCATTTTAACTGGTGAGAGGTGATACCTCATTGTAGTTTTGATTTGCATTTCTCTAATAATTAGTGATGCTGAGCAGCTTTTCTTGTGCTTCGTGGCCATCTGTATGTCTTGTACGAAGAAATGTCTATTTAGGTCTTCTGCCCATTTTTGGGTTGGGTTGTTTGTTTTTTTAATATTGAGCTGCATGAGTTGTTTATATATTTTGGAGATTAATCCTTTGTCCGATCATTCATTTGCAAATATTTTCTCCCATTCTGAGGGTTGTCTTTTCGTCTTATTTATGGTTTCCTTTGCTGTGCAAAAGTTTTTAAGTTTCATTAGGTCCCATTTGTTTATTTTTGTTTTTATTTCCATTACTCTAGGAGGTGGATCAAAAAATATCTTGCTGTGATTTATGTCAAAGAGTGTTCTTCCTATGTTTTCCTCTAAGAGTTTTATAGTGTCTGGTCTTACATTTAGGTCCCTAATCCATTTTGAGTTTATTTTTGTGTATGGTGTTAGGGAGTGTTCTAATTTCATTCTTTTACATGTAGCTGTCCACTTTTCCCAGCACCACTTACTGAAGAGGCTGTCTTTTCTCCATTGTATATTCTTGCCTCCTTTGTCAAAGATAAGGTGACCATATGTGCGTGGGCTTATCTCTGGGCTTTGTATCCTGTTCCATTGATCTATATTTCTGTTTTTCTGCCAGTACCCAACTGTCTTGATTACTGTAGCTTTGTAGTATAGTCTGAAGTCAGGGAGTCTGATTCCTCCAGCTCTGTTCTTTTCCCTCAAGACTGCTTTGGCTATTTGGGGTCGTTTGTCTCTGCATGCAAATTTTAAGATTTTTTGTTCTAGCTCTGTAAAAACTGCCATTGGTAATTTGACAGGGATTGCACTGAATCTGTAGATTGCTTTGGGTAGTATAGTCATTTTCACAATATTGATTCTTCCAATCCAAGAACATGGTATATCTCTCCACCTATCTGTATCATGTTTAATTTCTTTCATCAGTGTCTTATAGTTTTCTGCATACAGGTCTTTTGTCTCCCTAGGTAGGTTTACTCCTAGGTATTTTATTCTTTTTGTTGCAGTGCTAAATGGGAGTGTTTCCTTAATTTCTCTTTCAGATTGTTCATCATTATTGTATAGGAATGCAAGAGATTTCTGTGCAGTAATTTTGTATCCTGCTACTTTACCAAATTCATTGATTAGCTCTAGTAGTTTTCTGGTGGCATCTCTAGGATTCTTTATGTATAGTATCATGTCATCTGCAAACAGTGACAGTTTTACTTCTTCTTCTTTTCAAATCTGTATTCTTTTTATTTCTTTCCCTTCTCTGATTGCTGTGGCTAGGATTTCCAAAACTATGTTGAATAATAGTGGTGAGAGTGGACATCCTTGTCTTGTTTCTATCTTAGAGGAAGTGCTTTCAGTTCTTCACCACTGAGAATGATGTTGGCTGTGGGTTTGTCATATATCGCCTTTATTATGTTGAGGTAGGTTCCCTCTATGCCCACTTTCTGGAGAGTTTTTTTCATAAATGGGTGTTGAATTTTGTCAAAAGCTTTTTCTGCATCTATTGAGATGATCATATGATTTTTATTCTTCAGTTCATTAATATGTTTTATCACATTGATTGATTTGCATATATTGAAGAATTCTTGCATCTCTGGGATAAATCCCACTGATCATGGTGTATGATCCTTTTAATGTGTTGCTGGATTCTCTTTGCTAGTATTTTGTTGAGGATTCTTGTGTCTATATTAATCAGTGATATTGGTCTGTAATTTTCTTTTCTTAGCAGTCTGGTTTTGGTATCAGGGTGATGGTGGCCTCATAGAATGAGTTTGGGAGTTTTCCTTGCTCTGCAATTTTTTTGAAGAGTTTGAGAAGGATGGGTGTTAGCGCTTCTCTAAATGTTTAACAGAATTCACCTGTGAAGCCATCTGGTCCTGGACTTTTGTTTGTTGGAAATTTTTAAATCATAGTTTCAATTTCATTACTTGTGATTGGTCTGTTCATATTTTCTATTTCTTCCCAGTTCAGTCTTGTAAGGTTATACCTTTCTAAGAATTTGTCCATTTATTCCAGGTTGTCCATTTTATTGGCATAGAGTTGCTTGTAGTAGTCTCTTAGGATGCTTTGTATTTCTGCGGTGTCTTTTGTAACTTCTCCTTTTCCATTTCTAATTTTATTGATTTGAGTCCTCTCCCTCTTTTTCTTGAAGAGTCTGGCTAATGGTTTATCAATTTTGTTTATCTTCTCAAAGAACCAGCTTTTAGTTTTATTGGTCTTTGCTATTGCTTTCTTTGTTTCTATTTCACTTACTTCTGCTGTGATCTTTATGATTTCTTTCCTTCTGCTAACTTTGGGTTTTGTTTCTTCTTTCTCTAGTTCCTTTTGGTGTAACGTTAGATTGTTTATCTGAGATTTTTCTTGTTTCTTGAGGTAGGCTCGTATAGCTATAAACTTCCCGCTTAGGACTGCTGTTGCTGCATCCAGTAGGTTTCGGATCATCGTGTTTTCATTGTCATTTGTCTCTAGGTATTTTTTGACTTCCTTTTTGATTTCTTTAATGATTTCTTTAGTGATCTCTTGGTTATTTAGTAACATATTGCTTAGCCTCTGTGTGTTTGTGGTTTTTACTTCTTTTCCCTGTAATTGATTTCTAATCTCATAGCATTGTGGTCAGAAAAGATGCTTGATATGATTTCATTTCTCTTAAATTTACTGAGGCTTGATTTGTGACCCAAGATGTGATCTATCCTGGAAAATGTTCCATGCACACTTGAGAAGAAAGTGTAATCTGCCGTTTTGGGATGGAATGTCCTATAAATATCAATTTGGTCTATTGTGTCACTTAAAGCTTGTGTTTCCTTATTAATTTTCTGTTTGGATGATCTGTCCATTGGTGTAAGTGAGGTGTTAAAGTCCCCCACTATTACTGTGTTACTGTTGATTTCCTACTTTAGAGCTGTTAGCAGTTGCCTTATGTATTGAGGCGCCTATGTTGGGTGCATATATAATTTTTATATCTTCTTCTTGGATTGATCCCTTTATCATTACATAGTGTCCTTCCTTGTCTCTTATAACAATCTTTATTTTAAAGTCTATTTTATCTGATATGAGTATTGCTACTCCAGCTTTCTTTTGATTTCCATTTGCATGGAATATCTTTTTCCATCCCCTCACTTTCAGTCTGTATGTGTCCCTAGGTCTGAAGTGGGTCGCTTGTAGACAGCATATATATGGGTCTTGTTTTGGTATCCATTCAGCAAGCCTGTATCTTTTGGTTGGAGCATTTAATCCATTCACATTTAAGGTAATTATCGATATGTATGTTCCTATTGCCATTTTCTTAGTTTTGGGGGGTTTGTTTTTGTAGGTCCTTTTCTTCCCTTGTGTTTCCCACTTAGAGAAGTTCCTTTAGCATTTGTTGTCAAGCTGGTTTGGTGGTTCTGAATTCTCTTAGCTTTTGCTTGTCTGTAAAGCTTTTGACTTCTCCATTGAATCTGAATGAGATCATTGCCGGGTAATCTTAGTTGTAGGTTCTTCTCTTTCATCACTTTAAGTATATCCCGCCACTCCCTTCTGGCTTGTAGAGTTTCTGCTGAGAAATCCGTTGTTAATCTTATTGGAGTTCCTTTGTATGTTATTCGTCATTCTTCCCTTGCTGCTTTCAAGAATTTTTCTTTGTCTTTAATTTTGCCAGTTTGATTACTATGTGTCTTGGCGTGTTTCTCCTTGGGGTTATCCTGTATGGGACTCTCTGTGCTTCCTGGACTTGGGTGGCTATTTCCTTTCCCGTGTTAGGGAAGTTTTCGACCATAATCTCTTCAAATAGTTTCTCGGGTCCTTTCCCTCTCTCTTCTCCTTCTGGGACCCTATAATGCAATGTTGTTGCATTTAATGTTGTTCCAGAGGTCTCTTAGGCTGTCCTCATTTCTTTTCATTCTTTTCTCTTTATTCTGTTCTGCAGCAGTGAATTCCACCATTCTGTCTTCCAGGTCACTTATCCGTTCTTCTGCCTCAGTTATTCTGCTATTGATTCCTTCTAGTGTAGTTTTCATTTCAGTTATTGTATTGTTCATCTCGGTTTGTTTGTTCTTTAATTCTTCTAGATCTTTGTTAAACATTTCTTGCATCTTCTCGATCTTTGCCTCCATTCTTTTTCCGAGGTCCTGGATCATCTTCAGTATCATTATTCTGAATTCTTTTTCTGGAAGATTGCCTATCTCCATTTCATTTAGTTGTTTTTCTGGGGTTTTATCATGTTCCTTCATCTGGTACATAGCCCTCTGCCTTTTCACCTTGTCTATCTTCCTGTGAATGTGGTTTTCGTTCCACAGGCTGCAGGACTGTAGTTCTTCTTGCTTCTGCTTGGCTATGCAACTTTTGATGTAGGGCTATATTTTAACCGTAAGACTTCAATATGAATTGCCATTATTTTTTCAAGTGATTTGTTTTTACTATCCTACTTTCTACACTTCCTGTTTTCATTGAAATAGATCTATTCCTAAGAGAATAATTATTTAGCCCATAAAGTTATACAATGAAATTAGCTCTTACACTTTTTCTGAATCCGTAGTATTGAAAAGAATCTAGACGAATGGTTATCCATATGTGTGTCTATACAAGAAACAACCATGCATTGCCTAAGCATAAGAATTTCTATTATTTACCATGCAGATGAACACTGGTGCCCTCACTCAGGTTGCATGTCTCTCAGGATGTACAGAGAACCGAGTTTCCTGAAGATAGAAGAGGGTTTCCACCCCACAGAGGGCAGGCAGTGGTGCCTCCATCAGTGCAAATCTGTTTTCTTTCCAACAACTATGATATATAATACTGATTTACACTTGTACGATTGAGCAAAATATGTTCTCTAGATTTAACTGAATGAATCCTCCCAAAACAAATGCTTTCAAGTGTTTCCCTCACAGAAACTGCAAAAACTAAAATAGTACTAATAATGTAAACACAATTGAACAGCAAGGAAATGAGAGAGCTATTTCTTTTTTTTTTTTTTTTTTTTTTTTTTTTGAGAGAGCTATTTCTTTATCTCGTATGTTCTATCCATGTACCACATTATGAGGTAAAAGTAATAAGAATTAAAATTTTCAACTTGAAATGATAAATAAAATGGTGATTATCTGAAATATAGATTCATATTTATTGTCATTAATGATAAATCTCTAAGGGGGTAAAGTACCTGGTGATTTCAGCTAATAATTGGAGGAAGTCATTGTTATTAGCAAAACTTTTAAAAGCTAAGCATTCAGAACGTGAAAATAAACTTCTTCAAAGTTTTAAATCATGTGATGTTTATCTCAATATTAAATTTTTCACAGGTTTTAACAATAATAATCTAGAAGTCGATTCTGAGGTTTTTTAAATTATGTTTGGGTTTTTTGTTTGTTTGTTTTTTAATAGTGAAAGAAGAAAAAACATAGTTTAGGGGAACTTTTTTCCTACGCAACAAAAGTGGTTGAAATCATACAGAAAACAATATGACAATAGATTGGTATATATTTGTTAAAATTATTGAAAGATGTATAGAAATTATTACTGAAGACTTGAAGAAGCAGATATTAGAATGGATACAGTAAAGAAGATTTGCTATAATGTTGGCTATACATGTTTCTCCCACGTGTCAGCTTATAGTACTTTTCCTGTTCTCTTCCAATAATATAGATGAAAAACTTATTTTTGTTAAGTCACTAAGTAAAGTTTTACTCTAAAAGATGTGGTCTCAATATAAACAGTTTCTTGGATTCGAAAATATTATTTGATGCGTATGTGGGGTGACTTAACCACTAATGGGGTGGCTATCTTGATTAGATAAAAAGATTCAAGCAGAGTGCTTAGAGAGAGAGAATTCATTCAACACGTGATTTATGGGTAAGACGTTGAGCAAAGAAGTTGAAGCCAGAGGTAAAAAGTGCTACAGGTATCATTGATGCACTTTCTTCTATAAAAACAAGACTTCCGTAATGTGGCAGACTTTCCCCCAGTAGTTCAGCTGAAATAGGGAGTGATCATAAAACTTATTTGTACCAGGCAGAGTTTCACTATTTAACTCACAGTACAAACTTTGTAAGTATCGTGAAACTTACAGTTCCTCACTTTGCTCATAACAAATTTACTGATCTTTTCCAGGCCTTCACGTGTGATTGTATAGGTGAAGCATTGTTCAATTTCAGGGGGTACCATTTACATTTATATGATTTATAATTTGTAGATTCACATTTCTTTTTTACCCCCACCCCAAATTTCCAACTGAGAGCAATATCTTGAGCAAGGTAAGTTTTAAAAAAAATTATATAAAAAACTACATAAAAATGCCCCATGGGATAGTGGTTGGCTTTTCTGTGATATCACATGGCTACCAGAAAAAATACAATCTAGGAGATATTTTAGAAAAAAATTAAGTTCTCTGTCTCATTAGGGTAGACGCAGCACAAAAATATCTCCCCCTATTTCTTTTAAAGGAACTTGAGCTTTATCGAGAACACTTTGAAAACAGAGGTTTGGAAATGTTTTCATTCCTTTATGGTTTTCTTTTAAAAAATAGTATTATTAAATACAGTCATATCTTCACCCTTAAAAATGCTTGGAATTAAAATGTATTCTGTTTAAAAATCATTCAAATGAAAGGTTTCCGTGAGTTTTGAACCTAGTTAGTTCAAAATGCAATAATGACCCACCTTCTAAAATTGCTTGACATCAGTGAAGAAACGTATTACTCATATTTCAAGAAAAATCTTTGCCTAGTTAGTGAAGGTGATTCAAACATTAATACTGTGACTCAATGGGCAGCCGACATCATGGTCCTTCCATTCGGAGGAATTATTTTTGTGAGTTAACGTCTTCCTCTATGCCAGAGTGTGACAGCTGACTGTCAGAGCTTACTTTCAGCCCATCCATATTACAACTCTTTGCATCCCTCCTAGATGGCATGAAGATTACTTTCTAACTTTCCAATATTACATCTGTTATCGTGCTCTGTGACCTCAACATTCATGTAAAACATTCACCCAGTCTGACTTCAATCTCTTTTTCTCCTCACATTAAATGGTTGAACCCTCCTCTACTTTGTCCTCCTCTTCATGGTTACACTGCAGAGCAATGGTTTTCAACCTCTAGCAATTGCTGTGGCCCCAACAAGGACCAACTGAATTAGCCTTTCTAAGGGTGGAGCATGGGTAGCTATATTTACATTTTTTTTCCCCAGTTAATTTTAATGCACAGAAAACCTCTGGCTTAGGCCTGTCACTACCAATAACTGTACCCATAATCTCCATAATCCCTAAGCATCCTTTGATCACCATCTCCTACCCTCCGTAATCAATGCTTTCAGTAATCTCACTTGAATAATTCTTCAGCCTCATTAGATCCTTCAATCCACTGACCCTATCAACTTTTCATTATCCATTAATCTTCAGGTTCTTAGTTCCCTCCTTATCCAACTTAGATTTCATGCTTCCTCAATCCCTTTGCTGAGTTTCTTCTTCATAGTTTTTACTGGCAAATCCCCAAATGTGGATGATTATAGTTCGTTTCTTATTCTGTGCCTGCCTCTGAAGTTGACACTGGGCAGATAAAAATTCACATCCGTACCCACAGGTCTGAATTTAAACATAATTACCCAAACCCAAATTTATTTGCATAAAAACTGCACTCGAAGATTGACAAGGGAACAAAAAAGAAATAGAAGCATGCAAATTAAAAAAAATTATATTACTAGGTAAAAAGAAAAAAAATCCAACACAGCAACGATGAGGTCAGAGACTTAGAGAAGCATGATATTTAAATGCCCCAGAAGAAAGTTTCAAAATGGAAGGGTGGACAAAAGGATCACATTCTGGAAAAAAGAGAGAAATGGGGACCTATGTTCATACAAAAACCTGTACATGAATTCTTACAGTAGTTATACTCAAAATTGCGAGAAACTGGAGACAAACTGTGTCCTTTAATGAGTAAATGCTCACACACAGTGGGATTAGTGTACAATGAACACTACCGAGCACTGACAGGGACCAGCTATGCAAACACGGAACAACGTGGATGAATCTCAAAGGCGTCACACTGAGTACAAGAAGCAAGTCTTGACGGTTGCCTCCTATACGGTTCTCTTCATGTAACAACCTCAAAAAGGCAACTACAGGGATGGAGACCAGACCAACAGCGCCAGGAGTGAGGGGCACAGCAGGGGATGATTATAAAGGGAGAGCGCCAGGAATCTGGGGTGAGGAAGAGTTCTGAATCCTGGTTACGGTGGTAGTCACACTAATTTACACGTGTTAAATTCAACTGTACATCAAAAAACAAGTCAAACTGTAAGACCATTGAAAGAAAAATCGTGCTGAGAAAAAGCATTCATTAAGCGTCGAGTCCACTATTCAGAACTTTAAGGAAATAGTACAAAAGGCTTAGGAGAGTTTAGGGCTGATGAAAGTACAACTTCCAATTATCTGTAATTTCCTTGAAAATCTTTTTAAAGGATTTATATTTTATTTGCACAGAAGGTTACAATAAAATGTAGTAAACTTTTTAAACCAAAAAAATCATACATTTAATAAATCAGTGTATATATGAAAATGACATGTGCCTGAAGAGCAGCTGGGACCCCCAGGCCTCTCACTTAGGCCTGTGGGATCAGAGCAGCTCTCATCACAGCTCTCCAGATCCCCAATTCTATTATCCTGCCATCTCCCTTGTATGACTCTAAAGCAATGAGATGATTTATACATTTGAGTCCTATGAAAATCAGTTCTTATTTTACAGTATTCTGAAACTCTTATCTTCCTATCCTTTCTTCCTAAGATGCTATTTCTCAAAATCCAATTGATTCCTGAAAGAGTCCCTCTTCTCATTGCCAATCTCATCTTAGTTGGCGAACTTTCTTCTTTTCCTTTGGGATGAAGGTGAGTTAAATCCATCTCAGACAATATTCTGGACGTGGCAGCCTGGGGTCTTGGTGTCCCTTAGCATTCAGTAAATGATATACAGCTTCCAAATATCCCAGCCTTTGGGGTTCCACAACTGAAGTGAAGGTCAAGCATTTAGAATGTTTAGGGGAAAAAAAATCTCAAAATGTTTGGGAAATAGATCACTTTTTAAAAGGCAAAGAGTAAGTATATAATTTAACACAAAGCAAAATTGGGCAAAGAAGAATCTAGTATCAATTTACTGCATATATAAGGTGATATGTAGAGAGACCCTGGACTTTGTTTTGAAGCTGGAATACTTGCAAATAAAGGGTTTCTGCATTCTACAGTGAAAACTATAATTTGGGGCTTCCCTGGTGGCGCAGTGGTTGAGAGTCCACCTGCCGATGCAGGGGACACGGGTTTGTGCCCCGGTCTGGGAAGATCCCACATGCCGCGGAGCGGCTGGGCCCGTGAGCCATGGCCGCTGAGCCTGCGCGTCCGGAGCCTGTGTTCCGCAACGGGAGAGGCCACAACAGTGAGAGGCCCGCGTACCGCCAAAAAAAAAAAAAAAAAAAAAAAACTATAATTTGTCCTTAGGACAGATTCCTGGATTTGTTTTGGCTTCTCTTTTCTACAAAGACCACTACAGAGGGTGCTTTTAAGTTATAGTGATTAGGGTAAATGCCTACACATTGCCTTTTCTAATGCCCTGAATGGAGGTGAAGTTCCAAATAAATATCAACACGTTTCAACACATTTCAGACTGAATTAGTTCTACTCACACTAATGACTCTAATAAATAAACAATAAGATTTTCAGTTCCTACAACATTATAAATTCGTCTTCCTTCTCTAACTGTCCCACACAAGTGTTCTGGTTACCCCGTTGGCTTTCCCTCCCAGTATGATTCAGGGACCCAATTTCCTTGCATCTTGTGACTTCACCAACCCCTGGGTTTTCAGCTCTCTGCTCCCAGCCAACAGAAGGAAAAGGCAGAGTGGAGAAGTAGCACCTGCTTCCTGCTGCACTGACCAGGAAGGGACTTGTAACAGTTCTACTCACTTCCCATGGGCTTCACCTGAACTTGTCCCTTGATCCCACCTAGATATGGGGGCCAGGGGAGCGTGGCCTCTGGCTCACAAATAAGTAACCATGTGACTATACCACAAATGTCCTTGTAGAGGCGGGCACCACTGTGCGGTGCACCCCTTAGACATCTGTACAAGGTGGCCCTGTGTTTTATCTAGGCTTTGGAAGTTAGGTTTCTTTTTGTAAAAGCTGGTGTTTATTACCGAAGGGAAAAACGGGTTAATGCCAAGTGAGCTGGACCTCAGAGGAGGAAAGAGAGAAATCCCTCATCCTCTGGGACCAGGGAAGCACTGGGGCCTAGACTCTGGGAGGGGGAGAGGTACTTAGAGATGTCCACTGAGACTGGGTGGACAGGCCTTCCACAGCTGGAGACCAGCATGAGTTAGGCAGGGATTCTGAGATCAGGTGGTGGCAGTTACAAATAGCTTCTAGAAGTAGCTGTTAGTTACCTTTCCTGTATTACTTCTATTATCTCTAAGCATTCAGTCAAGTCCTGTAAGAGTTAGAACTTGCTTCTTTTAGCTATGATGTGAGAAAATTGGGAAACAGCCATCACCAACACCCAAGTTGGGGTCATCTGAGCTGGTCACCAGTAAAAACACCACGATGCCCAGAAGAGCGGCAGTTATAATCAAGAGTGGCAGAGGCCACAACATAACGACAAGACGAGACGTCTGGAGTGGAAGAACCCAACGCGTTTGTTTTTGAGTGTGCATGTGGCAGAGCCCTGGTAAACTGTGGCATCGTTTCCACCAAGCCTAAAAGAAGTTTGTGCCCTAGTGATTGGGAATAAAAATAAAACGTATGCTAATTGTATTGCCATGAGTAAGTGATCAAGAAAAACAGGGGTGCATACATATTATTTTTAAATACTCTTAAACATGGTGAGATTTTTACAAGTGACAAAAATATACAATCATATAGCTTTGTTTTGGGCAAGAAAGGAGTAAAAGGGGTCCAAATACAGCAATTTATATATGTTACACATTGGGAAAAGTATGCTGAGTCAGAGGCTCACATGCTGATGATGAAGTGTGTCCACAGGTGCATGTAAACCCCGGGGAGATGCTGTGGAAGGGCCGGTGCACTCTCAAATTTAATGTGGTCCTAACAGAGGTGAGCAGAGAGACCCAGTGACTCCCCCCAACCCCCGCCAACTTTCCTCCTAGATGTCTGCACCGTGAACATAAATCCCTCTCAGGGACTTCCCCAGAAGTCTGTCTTATTTTGTTCTAAGCCCTGTTGATTCATTTGGGGAACCTAACTCTAAATCCCAATAAGCGGATCTACAAGACAGTAGGGACATGATCACTTTAGTTTTCTAGTAGAGCTTTTACTTCCCGTCAAGTTATTTCACTCCATTCACTCCAAACTCAACTCCATTCCCCACCTCTCTGTCCCCAGGGTCTTAGAACAATCACTTCTTCCAGAAGAGGACACTGCCAACCAGGAAAGCAGACGGCAGTCAGAACTTGCCTTTACGGCAGAAAATGAAGTGACATCTATGATCTATGGTGGGTATGTCTCAATCCATTCTCAATATATATCCCAAAGGAGATTTCACTCTTGCTACAAAGTAAGAAATAACAACAGCAATCACCACTGTAATAGGACATATTGTGAGGGGCATTCTTTTAAAAGCCTGTAAAATGCTACTGGGAGAGTTTTACAGCTGCACCAAGTCAGAACTCAGCCATGTTTAAAGACAAGGGGAGACGGTGGGATGGTGGTGGCCCCAGGAGGGCCACAGCTCAGCATTTGCTTTGCTGTTTCTCTTTTGTTGAGAGTATCACAACTCAGTTCATGGATGCCTGAGGAAACACCAGGCACAGCTTGAGCTGTTCAAAACAATCTTACTAGAAAAGTCACTTTTCTTTTAAAACCAAAAAGCACTTTTTGTAATAAGAGGTTAAAGCTAAGACACCAGTGAACACTGCCAGTGTCTGTTTACTTCCTCCAATTTCCTATTGCTCTGGGTATGAGTGAAAATTGGATATCAAAGATAAGAACTAGGGTTATTTTGCTGGATACCTATTCTAAACATGAGGCTTCGAGGTCTTAGGAGCTTGAGTAATTCTTCAGAAACTACGGAAAGCTTGTTCTCAGAATGTCCTCCAAGAATCAGCCCCTTTTCCCAACACATCTAAGCACTAAGCTATTCCTACTGAATTTTCAAGGACTCCAAATTGCAGCCAAACCACCTGATGGCTTAGGGCAGGGCATGCGCACCTGCAGGGGAAGAGACAGAGACATCTTTACTCCGACATAATCTGGGGTTTTCAGAGGTCAAAGCCTTAAAGTGTGTGAGCCACCTATGGAGAAAACAGTTAGATCTAATTACAGCTCTTAACAGAGAGAATTGGCTGTTTCAAAAAAAGCAAATATGTAGGTTAAGAGCACTGTTAAACCTTGAGAGATTGATGCCATCGCAGGCTTTTAAGAGCAATGCCCTTGTTTCGTCCTTATTTAGATTTCTTACAAATACTCTTGTGTAGTCTTCTTGGAAGTGGATGGTTTACAACTTCCCAATATACTTCCTGTATATCCCAATAGACTCTTGGATGACCTCTAACTATATCCAGTAAAGGAGCAAACATTCTGAAGTTTGAAATAAGGCAAACAATCCCCAACGTTGTTATTATAAATCCTCATCTTTTCTAAGTGCTTTTCTCTTACTATTCTTAAAATAATGGTAATTTATTGTGATGAAACCGGTCATTAGTTAAAGGCTCTAGAGAACATATCTAATGACAAAAACCAATAATTTATTTTAAATGTGCTTAATGAAGAATTTTTTCTATATTCCCCTTTTATAGTGTTAAATCAAAAGCTGCTTTCAGTAAGCTCTGTCAAGCAAAGTTATAGTTAGTCTCAATCACTGGGATTTTACTGAGTAACCTGAAAGTAGAGCAAATACAAAACTGTACTACTGCATCAATGACTGGCTTAGCCAGTTAAAGCACAGAACGTATGAGGTTTGGTCACTGGTTTATACCCCATGTTGTCCAGTTGGCTTTGTTCTCATTAGGAAGCAAAATATCCCACAGATGCATTACGTTGATAATAAAGAGGATATGGTTTAAAATAGAAACTGGGCTTAAACCTCATATACTGTCTGCATCCTCATAAGATTATCTGTTTCACTGTTGAAGGAATAGGGGCTTACCACGTGTGTGACCTTGGGCAAGTCACTGATCTTGGTTGAGCCCCAGTTTCCATTTATGAAATACATACTATGTAGTCAGCAGGTTCTGTGAGGACTAAATAATAAAATATCTTTAACACACATAGCTTGGTGCTCAGTGAACAATAACTCAACAGAAGTATGACTACCATCACGACCATGACCAGCCATGGTCACGGGGCAAGTAAGGAATAATGATTTGGAGTTCAAAAGGAGCCAAGTCTTTCTGATTCGCTACTGTGCTTATTCTGAGACTTCTCAGGACACCTCATGCCTTTCTCCTCAAAGCTGTTTGTGCTCTCCTAGAAAGAACTGTGTAAGTCATCTCTGCATTGGCCAACTTTTTAGCACACTGCTTGGCACGAAGAAGAACACAATAAATTAGTTTTGAATGAACAAGCATACTGAGTCAGCGCCATCTTTGTCATGGAGCCCACTGCCATCCTGGCTAAGCCCAGCACGCGGCTGCTTTTATGTTCTAAAAGGAGGGGTTTTTACTATACTCTCAGATGGAAAGTTCTAAGCCCTGGAGGCACTTGTCATACCACCCGCTCTATTCATCAGCTGTACTATTTACCCGGTAAACCTCTCCTCACCATCAGCCCTACCATCAGGTGGTTGGAAATCTTCTGGTGGCCACTGCCTTCAGTGGCTTTCTCATCTACCCCTTCCCTTCAATCAGTCACTGTTCCCGTTCAATCTTACTGCTTTCTTAGAACACTATGGTATTCTACCTATCTTGCTTAACTCTAATTCAGACTACAAGTGACTAAAATATTAATCTTCCTCAGTCATAGCTGCAAGAACATTTATACTTTCTCAAAAATTTCAATGGAGTTCCATTTCCTTCTAAACTGAAACCAACTCATCAGGATGAGATCCAAAGCTATGCTCAATATGGCGCCTGCCTTCCTTTCCAAGACTCATTTCTTACTTGTGCTTTGCCTGGACCTTAGCTCATCTCAAATACTTTCTTCTTCCAAATCTTTCTTTGCTCATGTATTTCTCTGTATCTGGAACATGCTTTTCTCAATATCTTCACCCTTGAAATTCTTTCCATTTTTATGTTCCAAGTGAAATTAGGCTTTCTGCATGAAACCTTTTCAAATCACCCTTCCAAATGGTCACAGTTCTTAGTGATCTCTTGCATGTGCTTATGAGCACATCACTGTCAATGTGTATCTTGCTATATTGTTTTAATCATTTTCTAATTATTATTTACAAGCATTAAAATGGTTGTAATATTGGTTAAACATAGCTCGTTATTTATAACTCTATTCATTTAATGCTGACATTGTTATTTTTTAAATTTATTTATTTTATTTTATTTTTGGCTGTGTTGCGTCTTCGTTGCTGTGCACGGGCTTTAGTTGCGGCGAACAGGGGCTACTCTTCGCTGTGGTGCGCAGGCTTCTCATTGCAGTGGCTTCTCTTGTTGCAGAGCGCGGGCTCTAGGCATGTGGGCTTCAGTAGTTGTGGCACACAGGCTCAGTAGTTGTGGCTCACAGGCTCTAGAGCGCAGGCTCAGTAGTTGTGGTGCACGGGCTTAGTTGCTCCACAGCATGTGGGATCTTCCTGGACCAGGGCTCGAACCCGTGTCCCCTGCATTGGCAGGCGGATTCTTAACCACTGCGCCACCAGTGAAGCCCCATAAGGCTGACATTATTTTGTTCTGTCCCCAAATCTAATGATGTGCTCATTACACCAAGCCTTTAAAATGGTGAATTTGAAGCAACTCCAAATTGTGAGGTGGTAATAGATGTTATCTCAGAGGTTCACACGTCGCTCTATGCTATAACCATGATATTTTATACAACACTTGTTTGGTACTTTTTAAAAATTTTTTGATTTTTTTTTTTTTTTTTTTTTTTTTACATTTAGCTGCCTTCATGACCAGTGGGAAATTTTTTAATAAAAATAAAACTGAGAGGAATAAAAGAGAAATGGAAATAGAAAGCCTCACATTTAACTGCCACAGCAGGAAAATTCAAAATTGAATTCCAACCCTAGTTATTAAACACCTTGATCAAACCTCCTTCCAACTTTACTGAGCCAGGCAATTTTTCTCTTTTTCTCACTGACTTGGAGTCAGCAAGAGAGAGAGCTGAGTGGCTGGCAAAAGAAAATGAATACACTCTGCAACACTGGTCTCATGAAGCTGGAGCTTGCTAATTGTGGCCTGACCTGCCTGCACTCTGAGGATATTAATAACGCTGAGAGTCCACAACACAAAACTGCTACATTACCTGGAGACCCAAGTTCCCAGTTCAGCTTCTGAGGTTAATGAGATTGCCCAGCTAATCTTTCCTCATGCTCTTCCCGACCTGTAGTTAGCTGTGGTGCCTACTTGTGCCTCAATAAATATTTGTTAAGCAAATAACTGAATAAATAGATGAGCGAATAAATGAATAAGAGCACAGTGGGGACAAGGGACAGGGTGTGAGGAAAGGCCTTCTGGAGAATCTAAGCACCGAAGGACAAGCAAGAGTTACAGGTGAAGGACCGTGGAAGACCCCTGGAGGGCATTTAGGCAGCTTAGTTGGTGGAAACTAAACGAGTACAGTTAAGAGGCTGGAAACTCTTAACTGGGTTAACTCTTAAGTGGGTTGTGAGTAGGAAGGAAAATCCACTCAGCAGTTCTGAAGAGATTAAAGTGGAGATGAAGCAGGGCAGGTATGGTGAGACAAGGTAATGCGTGAGGAGGCTATTTTCCTTGGAGATCTGATCCTTAAACCTTTGTCAGCACCACTGGATGGACGCTGGCTGAGTCAAGAAAGTGAAAACTTTGGCCTGTTGAAGGAAACAGAAGTCAAGGTGTACTGAGTCAAAGAGGCAAGTGCAGTAGCTGGTTACCCAGCTGACAGCAAACAGCCGTGGGCTTCCCTGCAGCCTCTGAGGGTCATGTGGTTTTGAGGGTGAATGAATGTTCAGCCTTATTTGTTGAGTTGCTAATCAATTTAGAGACAGAAAAAAAGGGTAAGACAGGGAACATGAACTTATATTCTGTTCCTAGTAAGGCCGATTGAAAATCGTAGCTTAGATTTGTGGTCAAAAGAGCTGACCAATCATTTGCCTCAGAATTACACAGCTTGACTTGCTTAGAGAGGTAAGGAGGGAAGGGATGTGCAGAGATGAAGGATACAGAGAACTTCCTGATGACAGACTCTAAGGTCCGGAGGACAAGGGCAAAGGAACAGGAGGGCTGAGGGAGTGAGAACGAAGATCAGATCAGAGCAGCAGAGGCTAAACGTCCCCAAGGGGATGACTCTCCACTACTGATTTCTTCCCCCCCCAGTTGTTGGTTATCATTTTTATTTTCAACTCTTACACTGACTGATGCTTTACCTTAAACATATGTTGATTTTTTAATTAAAAAATATGTATTTATTTATTTATATTTATTTATTTGGTTGCACCGGGTCTTAGTTGCAAACATATGTTGATTTTTAAGACTTATCTACCTCCTGACCCAGTAACTTGGTCCTATCCTCACTGTCCATAATGTAAAATGAAGAAATGAGGGTCTGTGTGGTGTCTCCATCCCTTCCCCCTCACTTCTGAGGTTTCTTCAGCTCTACCATTATTTTTATATTTTCAAGATCTGTAACATTTACCTTTTGTTCTGAAATGGTTATATCTTCCATGCTTTGCCTAAAGGTATATTCTGGAAATTAAGTTAAATAAACACATTCATAATACTAAATTTATGCCAATTGTATTCTCTGGTTGGAATTTAAGGAGGAGTCCCACTCCTCTGTTACGAAACATGGGTCATTCAAAGGAGGAAGTTTCCAAAATTCACATCAAGTGAATTATTATTTCTTGTACTCAATTAACTACTTTTGTCTTTTTGCTTTATACATGGATAGTTTTCTGCTACAAACTTCTGCTTTTCTTGAGTGTCAAATTGCCTTTCTTTCTTCTTTTTGACAGAATAAACATGTCTTCTCTGTCTGAACACTAAGCTCTTCTAGCTCTTTTACCGTTTCATTAATTGATTGTTCTAAAAGAACTCCTTCCTTTTCAGGTCTGCCACCAAGATGTCTTTCTGGAATTTTCTTACTGAATCCCCTATCTTCCTTTATCTCGGGTCTCAACTTTATTTCTTTAGGAATAGATTTTTAGGTCATTTTTTTCTCCTCTAGTAATTCTTTTTATTTACTCTGAATTGCCTATGCTTTTTTTGTTGTTGATTTCCTTGTCTTTGTTGGAGTCTAGATCACATAATAAATATTTTCAGGAAAGCTGCATGGGAGGTAAAAATTTCTGGATTCTTCACATCTGCATATGTCTTTACTTGCTTACTAGGATGGTTAATTTTATGTATCAACCTGGCTGGGCACCCAGATTAACCACTGTGTCTGGGTGTACCTGTGAGGATGTTTCTGGTTGAGACTGACATTTGCATCTTTGGACTAGATAAAGCATATTGCCCTCTCCAATGCTGGTGGGCCTCATCCAATCTGTTGAGGGACTGAAGAGAATAAAAAGGTGGAGGACGGCAGAATCTGTCCCTTTTTAACTTCCTGCCTACCTGTCTGATCTGGGACATCAGTTTTCTCTTGCCCTTGATCTAAGATTTATACCAGTGGCTCCCCTGGTTCTCAGGCCTTTTATATATTTATGAATTATATATACACACACACACACACACACACACACACACACACACACACACATATGTATGTATGTATGTATCTGTCTATCTATATATATATAGAGAGAGAGAGATTTGCTGAAGAACCTTGGCTAG
Organism: Phocoena sinus; assembly: GCF_008692025.1. Lineage (NCBI taxonomy): Eukaryota > Metazoa > Chordata > Mammalia > Artiodactyla > Phocoenidae > Phocoena > Phocoena sinus. The sequence continues at coordinate 6,537,872 of NC_045774.1, read as the reverse complement.
TAGACTTATATACTTAATAAAAACATGGATAGGATTCCATGTTGAAAGCAAATCCCCCTCCAAATGTTGACAGCATTTCCTGGACTCTAGCATCAGCATCAGTGGACTTCGGTGTGTGTGTGTGTGTGTGTGTGTAGCACTTTGGAGTCAGCCAGCTTCAGTTTGCTGTAGGTCGGAGACCTCTCAAGGAGATAGGCTGGATCCTGCCCAAGGGCAAGAGGAAGACACTACTCCGAGGCTCCATTTTGATTGCCCTTCGTCAGATGATAAATGCTATTTCCAAGAGCTTCTTTTGCCACTAATTTTGTGATTGATTTTACAACCTTCTAGGGAATAGTGTGAGTTTTATTCAGTTTCTCTCTGAGGAGTGTAATTTTAAGTACTATTTCTATGGTTTTGTTCTTTTTTTTGGCCTTTAGAGACTAAACTGCTTTACTTCATTTTGGAGTGCATTATTTGTGCTGGTTTTTGAAGAATTTCAGTGGTTTAACAGAAACTTCAGTGTGCTTTGACTAAAAATGAAGCAAAAGCTTCAATGGCTTTGCCACTATTTGAAAAAAAAAAGATAACAGAAGACAAGTATTGTATGGATTATTCATTGTTAAGGTAATTAACATCATTACTACTATATACGCTTAAAAATCATTTCTGCAAAATAACCACACTTGCAGATGTCTAATCCTTACACATACAGACACTTAAGTCTATATTTGTACTGAAATTTTGCTCACAATTTATATTTGCTAAGTTATTCTAAATGATAGAATTTATTTTCATATTTTCATCTTTACTTTAGTGCTTAAAATAAAACATTGTGCCATTGACTTATTTTTATGTGTGTACACTGGAGATACAGAAAAGGACAACGGTAGAATAAACATAAACTATAACATGTAAGTGACATGGAACGTGAGCCAGGCCTGTCTGTACAGTTCTGCGTATTTCCTGAGGTTAAGACCACAATAGCCCGTTTAGCACGGGTATAACTTTAAGAACATAAAGGATTTTCTATGAAACTGAAACATAAAATTCATAATTTGTGAAATATGTGTGAACAACAACAGTATTTAATCAATTTAACTCTGAATCACCAGAACCAGTAGAGCAAGTGAGAGTCTCGGGGTCTGATCACAGGTGCACATACCGCACCTAGAGGAGTCTTGGTCTCAGAGAATCTGCTGGATCCACAATCAGTACCTTGTTTACACAGCCTATGTCGTCCACTGCAAATTCTTCTATGTGTTCTTTCTCTCTCCTCCCACACTGTCAGTTACTTACAGCACAGTCCTATCTTTTAAATCTTCTAAAGCATCTCCTGCTATTTGACAAATAAACTGTATTCTGGACATTTAGTGAATTCTATTTGATGACAGAAGTACAGTAAAATGGTATGAAATTATTTTGGCAGCGGTTTAAAATATTTTATTCCACATTTTACTACATCCTTCTTCTGCCTGAAGTGATTTTTAAAAATCTAAGAGTTTAATTTAAAATCCAGATTTTTATGTAATTATCGCAAAAATCAGTAGAGCTCTTTTCAAAGAAAGAAGTAGCAGTTCTATAACTTGGACATATGAAATTTAGCATGATTGAAGGGTGATTCTGATCAGAACCCTTCCTAAGCTTTCAGGACATGGGATGACTCTCACTTGCTGAAAAAAGTACGAACATTTTTCCTCCCTAAAAGCAGGTTTTACCTGACCAGAGGAGATCCTGCCTCTGTGGTCATACATTTCTATACATACTCTGTAATAGAGGGAACATATCATAACTACTTGGTAAGTGAATTAATGAAGGAATGATTCAGTGCTTTAATGACTTTTATCATGATTATAGATGCCAGTATTTCCTTGGCAATCATGAAATATTTAAATAACCTTTTATGTACATTAATAATATAGATTGGTACTGCTATAAGGAGCTATTTTCAGTGAAGAAATCAGTACCAATAATACTTTGCAACTATTCATGCAGCAGTAAAATCATGTACTTCAAAGCAAATTTTATTGAAGTACAGTTGACTTACAATATTATATTAGTTTCAGGTGTACAGCATAGTGACTTGATATTTTTATAGATTGCACACCAGTTATAAAATAAATAAGTCACAGGGATATAATGTACAGCACAGGGAATATAGTCAATAATATTATAATAACTTTGTGTGGGGTGTGATCTATAAACACATACATATATAAAATAAACTTTCTCTAACTCAGGAGAACATTTCTTTTCATTTGCCCCATTTTCTGAAGGAACCAGAAGATGAGGGAAAACAGGTAAGGGCAGTCCTAGAGAAGAAGCCAAGACTTGTGACCCATGAGCCTGTCCCATCCCATCCCATCCTACCTAGACTGCCCTAGTGAGGAGGTGAAGGAGTCACCCATGACATACAGCTGACACAAGTTCACAGGTGGGAACTGCTGATAGAGTGGGACCATCAGATAGAGTGATTTTAGTTGTACCCACCAAAAATAATTCAGATGAACACAGTCATATAGTCTCCTTGGTCATGTTTTATTTTAGTATCTAAAAGAAGGCTTAAATCTCCTTCCTGTATTCTATAGAAAAGGAAGTGGTGACGCCAGCGGTTGTGTTTTCTTAGCCATTTCTCTTTCTGAGCTGCTGCACCCAGCTAGATGTCTCACCTCTTGCAAGAGCTTCCTCTGTCCATCTCGTGTCACCCAACCCTGGAAAATGTGTTTTCCATGTATTTCAAAACATTGAAAAAATCTACCATTCACAACAGTGTGGCACTATCGTTGATGTAGGGAAATTCAGGAAGAGTAGCAAATAAAGAGTATGGCAATAAATACACATCAATACTGGAATTTACTATATAATAAAGATGCTGCTTCAAATCAGTGGGAAATGAAGGATTATTCCATAGACAGCATTGAAATAAACAAAAAATAAAGTTTAATTCATATCTCCATTTCATCTTTAAAAATAAAGCGCATCTAGATGAGGCAAAAATTTAAATGTGAAAAAAATCAAAGCACTGAAAGTATTAAAAGAAACAATGAATGAAAGTTTTGTAGTTTTGGAATAGTGCAAGCCTTTCTAAGGTGGCACTAAAACCAGAAGCCTTAAAGAAGTAGTATCTGACTACCAAGAAAAGATTTTAAAATTTCCTATGACAATAAAACTAACACACCAGAAAACACCCAAAATACCTTCTGGTAGTCTGCTACATTGGTGGTTGCCAAAAAACCCCACGCCTTGTAGAAAGCTGCCCTTGTAGAGCTCCCTCCTCTTGAATCTGGGCAGGGTGTATAACCCGTTCTAACCAACAGGATGTGATACACATTTCAGACCAAAGCTCCTGCCTTTGCACTCCTGGAAGTCCTGAGCTGCTAAGTTAGAAGCCCAGCTACTCTGCAGGAGATACCAGATTAAGAGATCTTGTGGAGGGGCTACGTGGGAAGGAGAGCCCTGTGTCTATCTACATTGAGGAAACCCAAGACACTTAGCTGACACAAGGTCCCAGAACTACGACCCTGGTCAAGCCATTCCAGCCAGCCACCAGCCGCCTTAACTTCTTAGCTAGGTGTGGTATCACACAGAGAATCACACTATCCTCACTGTGCTCTGCCCAAATGCACAACCTTTAGAATTTTGAGAAGTAAAATTCGTTTTTTTTAAAGACATGGGATAATTTCTCACGAAGCAGTAGGTAACTGGAGCACTCCAGTAGTCAAACAGCAAACTGGGAAGAGTACAAGCAATATATATCGCAAGACTAGTTTCCTAAACATACAAAAAGATCTTAAAATCAATTAGAAAAATGACAAATAACTCAATACAAAAATAAACAAAAAGATTTAAGTAATTCAAAGGACCAAAATATAAGTGGTCAATAATCTTTTGAAAGATGTTCAAGCTCTATTAATTTTTTTAGAAATGCAATGAGATTCCATTATTTGCCTATTGGATTGGAAGATATTTAAAAGCTGAACAATTAACAGAGTGGAGATGATACAGAGCTAGTATTCTCATGTACTGCTTGCTGGGAGCAATTTATCAGTGTTCATAAAAATGCAGTGCATATATTATTTGACCAAGCAATATAATTTCCAACAAGATGTTTTATAACGTATTTTACTCAAGGATGCAAACATATATGAAACACTATGAACTGAATGAATGTTTGTCTTCACAAAGAGGAAGGCTTCACTTCCACTGTGATGGTGCTTGGATGTAGGGCCTCTGGGAGGCAATCAGGTTTAGATGAAGTCATGATGGTAGGTCTCCCATGATAGCATTAGTGTCTTTATAAGAAGAGGAAGAGAGATCTGAAAATTTTCTCTCTCTCTCCCTCTCTCTCTCTGCCATGTGAGGACACAGTGAGAAGGTGGCCATCTGCAAGAAATTCTTGAGAGGGCTTTCACCAGAATTGAACCTGCTGGCACCTTGATCTTGGACTTCCCAGGCTCTATAACTGTGATAAATAAATTTCTGTTTTTCAGGACACCCAGTATATGATATGTTCTTATGGCAGCCAGAGCAGACTAAGACATGAACAAAGATGTTCATTAAGCATTATTTGTAATATCTTACATGTTGGAGACTTCCACATATCCATCCATAAGGATCTTATTAAAAAATTACAGCACAGCTATACAATATATTATTGTGTAGCTATTTACAAAAATAAGGTAGAACTTTCCATACCGATTTAGGAGGATATCTAGATGTTAATAAAGTGAAAAAAATCAAGAGGTAGCTCAGAATAGACTGTAGGATAATATTTGTCAACTTTTATGAAAGAACTACAAGCACACACATATTGCACATTTGTATACATATATACTTGTACAACATTTCTAAGTAGACACAAGAAAATCTTAATGGTGCTTAGCTCTGAGGACTGGGAGTACTGAACTGGACAACATGATGTGAGAGGAAACAGACACTTTTCACTCTACAGCCATCTGTACGTGTTAGTAGTTAACACGGAACTTTTATTAAAAAGAAAAGAAAAAATAGTGAAATCTCCGAAGGCCTTTGTGCCAAGAGCTCCACCGTTCCCCAAGCTCAGAACACAGGAGTACTGTTAACCTTTATCTGTACTTTGAGCTCACATATGCACAAAGAGTTGTGCTGTGTGACATTATGCAAACACCATCCCTCTCTGCTAGGCTGGAGCCGAATCAGGAGGATTTGGAAGAAGGCTGGACTTTCTGGGCGAATAAGAAAAGCACATCCCCCCACTGGCTCCCATTGCTGAGACACACACTAGCAGCCACAGGCTCCACTAACAAGCCGACAAGGGATGCCGTCCTCCGCACCGCAGACTCACCGGTAATAACCTGCCTAAGGAGCGGTGAGGTCGCTAAGGAGCATGTAAGGGACTCTTGGCACTCTGAGCCCAGGTTCTGAGTTCAGATGCGAGGAAATGGATACGTATCATTAACAATTATGTTGTTTCACATGTTCTTTAACCACAGATTAATTTTCCTGAACATGAAAGGTGTTCTGTGGGAGAATACCTTATTATTGGATGTTCAAACAGAATCACACCCACTCACAAGCTTCACTTAGCTATGCTTGTTCTAATATATATATATATATATATATATATTTTAACATCTTTATTGGAGTATAAATGCTTAACAATGGTATGTTACTTTCTGCTTTATAAAAAGGGAATCAGCTATACATATACATATATCCCCATATCTCCTCCCTCTTAAGTCTCCCTCCCACCCTCCCTATCCCACCCTCTAGGTGGTCACAAAGCACCAAGCTGATCTCGCTGTTCTATGTGGCTGCTTCCCACTAGCTATCTATTTTACATTTGGTAGTGTATCTATGTCCATGCCACTCTCTCACTTCGTCCCAGGTTACCCTTCCCCCTCCCCGTGTCCTCAAGTCCATTCTCTACGTCTGCATCTTTATTCCTGTCCTGCCCCTAGGTTCTTCAGAACCAATTTTTTTTTTAGACGCCACATATATATGTTAGTATACGGTATTTGTTTTTCTCTTTCTGACTTAACTTCACTCCACATAACAGTCTCTAGGTCCATCCAACTCACTACAAATAACTCAATTTTGTTTCTTTTTATGGCTGAGTAATATTCCACTGTATATATGTGCCACACCTTCTTTATCCATTCATCTGTTAATGGACACTTAGGTTGCTTCCATGTCCTGGCTATGGTAAATAGAGCTGCAATGAACATTGTGGTACATGACTCTTTTTGAATTATGGTTTTTTCAGGGTATATGCCCAGTAGGGGGATTGCTGGGTCATATGGTAGTTCTATTTTTAGTTTTTTAAGGAACCTCCATACTGCTTTCCATAGTGGCTGTATCAATTTACATTCCCACCAACAGTCAAGAGGGTTCCCTTTTCTCCACACCCTCTCCAGCATTTATTGTTTGTAGATATTCTGATGATGGCCATTCTGACAGGTGTGAGGAGATACCTCATTGTAGTTTTGATTTCCATTTCCCTAATGATTAGTGATGTTGAGCATTCTTTCATATGTTTGTTGGCAACATATATATCTTCTTTGAAGAAATGTCTATTTAGGTCTTCTGCCCATTTTTGAATTGGGTTGTTTGTTTTTTACAAATTGAGCTGCATGAGCTGCTCGTAAATTTTGGAGGTTAATCCCTTGTCAGTTGCTTCATTTGCAAATATTTTCTCCCATTCGGAGGGTTGTCTTTTCATCCTGTTTATGGTTTCCTTTGCTGTGCAAAAGATTTAAATTTCATTAGGTCCCATTTGTTTAACTTTGGTTTTATTTCCATTTCTCTAGGAGGTGGATCAAAAAGGATCCTGCTGTGATTTATGTCATAGAGTGTTCTGCCTCTGTTTTCCTCTGAGACTTATATAGTGTCTAGCCTTACATTTAGGTCTTTAACCAATTTTGAGTTTATTTTTCTGTATGGCATTAAGGAGCATTCTAATTTCATTCTTTTACATGCAGCTGTCCAGGTTTCCCAGCATCACTTATTGAAGAGGCTATCTTTTCTCCATTATATATCCTTGCCTCCTTTATCAAAAATAAGGTGACCATATGTGCGTGGGTTTATCTCTGGGCTTTCTATCCTGTTCCATTGATCTATATTTCTGTTTCTGTGCCAGTACCATACTGTCTTGATTATTGTAGCTTTGTAGTATAGTCTGAAGTCCAGGAGCCTGATTCCTCCAGCTCCGTTTTTCGTTCTCAAGATTGCTTCAGCTATTTGGGGTATTTTGTGTTTCCACACAAATTGTGAAATTTTTTACTCTAGTTCTGTGAAAATGACATTAGTGGTTTGATAGGGATTGCACTGAATCTGTAGATTGCTTTGGGTAGTACAGTCATTTTGACAATGCTGGTTCTTCCAGTCCAAGAACATGGTATATCTCTCTATCTGTTTGTATCCTCTTTAATTTCTTTCATCAGTGTCTTATAGTTTTCTGCATACAGGTTTTTTGTCTCCTTAGGTAAGTTTATTCCTAGGTATTTTATTATTTTTGTTGTAGTGGTAAATGGGAGTTTCCTTAGTGTCTCTTTCCGGTTTTTCATCATTAGTGTATAGCAATGCAAGAGATTTCTGTGCATTAATTTTGTATCCTGCTACTTTACCAAATTCATTGATTAGCTCTAGTACTTTTCTGGTAGCATCTTTAGGATTCTCTATGTATAGCATCATGTCATCTGCAAACACTGACAGCTTTACTTCTTCTCTTCTGATTTGGATTTCTTTTATTTCTTTTTCCTCTGATTGCTGTGGCTAAAACTTCCAAAATTATGCTGAATAACAGTGGTGAGAGTGAGCAACCTTGTCTTGTTCCTGATCTTAGTGGAAATGGTTTTAGCTGTTCACCATTGAGAACGATGTTGGCTGTGCGTTTGTCATATATGGCCTTTATTATGTTGAGGTAAGTCCCCTCTATGCCTACTTTCTGAAGGGTTTTTTTTATCATAAATGGGTGTTGAATTTTGTTGCTTTTTCTGCATCTATTGAGATGATCGTATGGTTTTTCTCCTTCAATTTGTAAATATGGTTTATCACACTGATTGATTTATGTACATAGAAGAATGCTTGCATTTCCAGGATAAACCCCACTTGATTATGGTGTGTGTTCCTTTTAATGTGCTGTTGGAATCTGTCCGCTAGTAGTTTGTTGAGGATTTTTGCATCTATGTTCATCAGTGACGTGAGCCTGTAGCTTTCTTTCTTTGTAACATCTTTGTCTGGTTTTGGTGTCAGAGTGATAGTGGCCTCGTAGAATGAGTTGGGGCGTGTTTCTCCCTCTGATACATTTTGGAAAGGTTTGAGAAGGACAGATGTTAGCTCTCCTCTAAATGTTTGATAGAGTTCACCTGTGAAGCCATCTGGTCCTGGGCTTTTGTTGTTGGAAGATTTCTAGTCACAGTTTCAATTTCAGTGCTTGTGACTGGTCTGTTTATATTTTCTATATCTTCCTGTTTCAGCCTCAGAAGGTTGTGCTTTTCTAAGGATTTGTCCACTTCTTCCAGGTTGTCCATTTTATTGGTATATAGTTGCTTGTAGTAATCTCTCATAATCCTTTGTATTTCTCCAGGGTCACTTGTTACTTCTCCTTTTTCATTTCTAATTCTATGGATTTGAGTCTTCTCCCTTTTTTTCTTGACTGAGTCTGGCTAATGGTTTATCAATTTTGTTTATCTTCTCAAAGAACCAGATTTTAGTTTAATTGATCTTTGCTATCATTTCCTTCTTTTTCATTTATTTCTGATCTGGCCTTTGACTTCTTTCCTTCTGCTGATTTTGGGGGTTTTTTTGTTCTTCTTTCTCTAACTGCTTTATGTGTAAGGTTAGGTTGTTTATTTGAGATGTTTCTTGTTTGCTAAGGTAGGATTGTATTCTGATAAACTTCCCTCTTAGAACTGCTTTTGCTGCATCCTATAGGTTTTGGGTCAGCATGTTTTCATTGTCATTTGTTTCTAGGTATTTTTTGATTTCCTCTTTGACTTCTTCAGTGATCTCTTGGTTATTTAGTAGTGCATTATTAAGCCTCCATGTGTTTGTATCTTTTACAGATTTTTTTCCTGTAACTGATACCTAGTCTCATAGCATTGTGGTCAGAAAAGATACCTGATATGATTTCAATGTTCTTAAATTACCAAGGCTTGATTTGTGACCCAAGATATGATCTATCCTGGAGAATGTTCCATGAGCACTTGAGAAGAAAGTGTATTCTGTTGTTTTTGGATGGAATGTCCTATAAATATCAATTAAATCTATCTGGTCTATTGTCTCATTTAAAGCCTGTGCTTCCTTATTAATTTTCTGTTTGGATGATCTGCCCATTGGTGTAAGTGAGGTGTTAAAGTCCCCCACTATTATTGTGTTACTGTCGATTTCCTCTTTTAGAGCTCTTAGCAGTTGCCTTATGTATTGAGGTGCTCCTATGTTGGGTGCATATAAATTTATAATTATTATATCTTCTTCTTGGGTAGATCCCTTTATCATGACTTAGTGTCCTTCCTTGTCTCTTGTAACAGTCTTTATTTTAAAGTCTATTTTATCTGATATGAGTATTGTTACTCCAACTTTATTTTGATTTCCATTTGCATGGAATATCTTTTTCCATCCCCTCACTTTCAGTCTGTATGTGTCCCTAGGTCTGAAGTGGGTCTCTTGTAAACCGCATATATATGGGCCTTGTTTTTGTATCCATTCAACCAGTCTATGTCTTTTGGTTGCAGCACTTAATCCATTTATATTTAAGGTAGTTATCGATATGTATGTTCCTACTACCATTTTCTTACTTGTTTTGGGTTTGCTATTGTAGGTCTTTTCCTTTTCTTGTGTTTCCTGCCTAGAGAAGTTCCTTTAGCATTTGCTGTCAAGCTGGTTTGGTGGTGCTGAATTCTCTTAGCTTTTGCATGTCTGTAAAGGTTTTATTTTCTCTGTGGAATCTGAATGAGATCCTTGCTGGGTAGAGTAATCTTAGTTGTAGGTTTTTCCCTTTCATCACTTTAAATAAGTCCTGCCACTCCCTTCTGGCTTGCAGAGTTTCTGCTGAAAGATCACCTGTTAACCTTATGGAAATTCCCTTGTATGTTATTTGTTGTTTTTCCCTGCTGATTTTAATATTTTTTCTTTGTATTTAATTTTTGATAGTTTGATTAATATGTTTCTTGGCATGTTTCTCCTTGGATTTATCCTGTATGGGACTCTTTGTTCTTCCTGGACTTGATTGACTATTTACTTTCCCATATTAGGGAAGTTTTCAACTATAATCTCTTCAAATATTTTCTCAGTCCCTTTCTTTTTCTCTTCTTCTTCTAGGACCCCTATAATTTGAATGTTGGTGCATTTAATGTTTTCCCAGAGGCCTCTAAGACTGTTCTCAATTCTTTTCATTCTTTTTCCTTTATTCTGCTCTGCAGTAGTTATTTCCACTATTTTATCTTCCAGGTCACTTATCCGTTCTTCTGCCTCAGTTATTCTGCTATTGATTCCTTCTAGAGAATTTTTAATTTCATTTATTGTGTTGTTCATCATTGTTTGTTTGCTCTTTAGTTCTTCTAGGTCCTTGTTTCCTGTATTTTCTCCACTCTATTTCTAAGATTTTGGATCATCTTTACTATCATTATTCTGAATTTTTTTTAGGTAGACTGCCTATTTCCTCTTCATTTGTTAGGTCTGGTGGGTTTTTATCTTGCTCCTTCATCTGCTGTGTGTTTCTCTGTCTTCTCATTTTGCTTAACTTACTGTGTTTGGTGTCTCCTTTTGGCAGGCTGCAGGTTCGTACTTCCCGTTGTTTACGGTGTCTGCCCCCAGTGGCTAAGGTTAGCTCAGTGAGTTGTGTAGGCTTCCTGGTGGAGGGGACTGGTGCCTGTGTTCTGGTGGATGAGTCTGGATCTTGTCTTTCTGGTGGGCAGGACCATGTCCAGTGGTGGATTTTGGGGTGTCTGTGACCTTATTATGATTTTAGGCAGCCCCTCTGCTAATGGGTGGGGTTGTGTTTCTGTCTTGCTAGTTGTTTGGCATAGGGTGTCCAGCACTGTAGCTTAGCTTACTGGTCATTGAGTGGAGCTGGGTCTTAGCGTCGAGATGGAGATCTCTGGGAGAGCCTTCGCTGTTTGATATTACATGGAAATGGGAGGTCTCTGGTAGACAAATGTCCTGAGCTTGGCTCTCCCACCTCAGAGGCACAGGCCTGACACCTGGCTGGAGCACCAAGAGACCCTGTCAACCACACGGCTGAAAGAGTAGACAAGCAAATCCGAAGAATCACAGAATTTCCTTCAAATTGGTGACCAGCCACAATATCAATCAGGAGTGGGCAGCCTCTTTCTTCAGCCTCTCTTGGCCTTTTGAGTTCGCGGTCCAGTTTCAGACTTCACCCTGGGCACTCCAGAGGTTTCCAATCAAGTTGCAGGGAGAAGATGGCCTGGGAAGCACTGAGCGTCAGGGTAGCTCAGAGAATCACAGAATCAGGCTGAGGCCCAGCAGAGTCGACAAATTCCCAGAAGCTGTTCTGATGTATTTTTAAGGACTTGAAAACCAAAGCAGATTTTTAATTTTCTTATCAAAAAACACAAGCCTTTATATCAAAGTGTTAGGTTTCTTAATATCTTTTATGTCTTCCCTTGTAAATGTGGGAACTGAATGATCTCTGCTAGGCGTGTGTGACGGACCAGATCTAAAACATTGTCAGAGGCAAGCAGACCTTGAAAATCTTGTGGAAGTGGAATGTTTTCATGCCCCACACCATGCTGTGTGTCAAACGGGTATGCGACCAGTTTGTGGATCTAGCAGATGCAAACTTGTATGATTGGGGTGATAGTTTCATTAAGCATTCTCATTTGGAAAACGTTTTGGAATATGTGAATAAATAACAAGGACATGTCCAAACAGACATAGTATCATGATCAAAAATATGAACAGTTACCAGAGAGAGAGAGAGAGAGAGAGTCACTTCAAATCGAATAATGAATGAGCATGAACCCACACTGCAAACTGGAAGGATGATCATAGATGTGGAACCCGAGTTATGACTAACAAACATATATAAAATTTATTTCTAACTGTATCAACCAGCAAAGAAAATAGCTATGCATTTACTGAAGAAAAAAAAAAAAAAGCATTACTCCTATTTGGTTAGAAAGACAAAAGGAAAAAAAAAGGAAAAGAATAGATACATCCAGTTGGAACCATGAACAACCAAATGTCACAAAAGGTGTTAAGAACACTAACATTCTTGTTATGTTTGAAGGCTGTATTATGTATGAATGTTTGGGAATTTTTCAATAAGAAAATTTGTCTATTTTGGTGTTTCAGGCTCCATAGAACCAAAGGGTACTCTGGAAGGCTTACAGAGAAATGAGAGATTGAGAGAAAACTCATGAGAATATCAAGAAGATGGAACCATTTATGAAACAGCAAAGCTCATATATAATTGAGCAAGGACAATGGAAAGTAGTTTGAATTGCAATATAATTCTGTAAGAATACAATGTACACTGCCAGTAGCTGAGTGTTGCAAGCCAAATTCAAAGCAAACAAATAAAGAAGTAAATAAAAATTTAAAGCCATTAAGTGGAAAAATATTATCATGAATGACTGATATGATTACATTTGAATTTTTAAAATGATGTCATTAGAAGGATGCAGGATAAAGCCAAGAAGAAAGGAGTTACGAGTCTACTACAGTAGTTTGGGTTCTGTCGGTATTTGCTCTTTAGTCAAAATTGGTCCTTTATTTACTATACATTCCCTCTTCCCTGCTATCTTCTGTTCTCTTTTTTTTTTTTACTCCCTTTATTTAAACTTAAACTTTCTTTATCTTTCTTTTCTGAATTATACCGATCTTATAAACATAAACCATTTAGTTCTTTATTTTTAACTGTTTCATTTCCACCTTAAATTTATGCCATGTGTTTGGGATTCCCCCTTTAAAAATTCTATAACATTTAAAAAACATTTAGGGATTAGTATTTGTGGTAGTAATGAGATTTTTATTTGATGGTTTCTTGGCATTTTGATGTGTGAAAACAATAGGTTATGATGATGGAAGCAATCTTACTGTCAATAAGGCTAGGAAAATTATATGGTCAAGTGAATAGATTTTTAGGACTGCTAGCTTCGGGTTTCTATGAAAACCTAAGAGGTTCATAGCAACAGATTTTACAACGTTTAGATACACAATGGCGTAACGCTACAGTAGCTACAAACACTAGCAACAGTCAGAGTCTAAATACAGTCAAACTCATTTTGATTGTAAAAATTTAGTTTTCACTTTGCCTCCTGCTGCATAGAAGTAATATACCAGGTGATTCATTTCCACATTTGAACTGTTGTTAACCACAATGGGAGAAGGAGAGCTAGATGCAGGGTCTGGCTGTTATGTCACACTCAGAAGAAAAGGGAGTAACATTACAGTACAGAATGACCTATCAAATTTCCTTGACAGGCGCTAATTCACTTTGATCTACCCTTCACCATAATTTCATGGGTGGGAAGGACATACATATTTATAAGTGTGGAAGCAGGCTGCTATTGTTCTGTTTGTAATTTACGGTAACAAAGAATTCATTTAGATTTCCATATTAGAAGTTCCAAGGTGACCGTGTAGTAGATATCAGCCCCCTGCTGTTTAGGATGCCTAACATAATAAAGAATAAAGCAAAACAACAGTACATCACGACCTGGGCTCATGCGTAATCGACTCACATATTTACCACTGAAACAAAAGCACTGCGCAAAGCAGTGTCATTACTACAATTTGCTGATAAAAACCCTAGGGATCGCAGGAAGTATCTGCCTGGAAAGCAGCTGATTAATCTAAGTTACTCATGCTTTGTTAAAGAGTTATTGTTTTAATCATAATTAACAATAAGTAGTTCTCGTGGAAAAGTTGCAGGGAAGATGCAGCTCAGCCCCTTGTGAGGTAGACAGCTTTTATGCTTTTTTAACCATGAATTATGAACAAATCTATAACAAAACGAAGAACCAAATGGGAGAACAATAATGACTTTGATGCCAACAGTTAGATTTAGAATCTCATTAGCTATGAAAAATATTGTTTTGTATACAAATATCTCTTAACTGACGTGACCATGGTGCATCATTTTTGTATCACATAAAATGTTTTAAAAGCTCAGTGGGGCGAGTTCTTTTACTTCTAAGGAAGGGCATCTCAACTTCTATGTACACAGCAAACATTCCAGCATGTTGTATGATTTTTAAAATGCCATAATTAGGTAAAATATTTGAAAAGAGATTTCACTAAACAACATATATGACTGGTTAACAAGCACATGAAAAAGATGCTGAATAGGACTAGTAATTGGAGAGATGTAACTTAAAACCACAGTAAAAGACCACTACATATCCAATAAAATGGCTAGAATGAAAAAGACTGAAAATATCAAGTTGGTGAAGAGGTGGAGAAACTGGAACCCCTCTGCTCTGATGGGGCTGTAAAATGTTACAGCTACACTGAAAACATTTAAGTAATTTTTTAAAATGTTAAACACATATGACCATAGGACCCAGTGATTCCTCTCCGAGGTGTCCAACTGACAGAAATGAAAGCATTTAACCACACAAAGACTTGTATACAAATGCCCATAGCTAAAGTCATAATAATCTCAACTAGAAGCAATACAAATGTCCATCAACTGGTGAGCAGATAAACCAAATGCTTCATATCCATTCGGTGGGATTTTGCTCATCAAGAAGACAGATACACACAACAACTCTGAAAAAAATCTCCAAATAATTATGCTGAGGGAAATCAGCCAGATGACAGATTGCATATTGTATGATTCCATTTATGTGGAATTTCTAGAAAAGGCAAAACTCTATAAGCAGAGAACAGATCACTGATTGCCTGGGGCTGAGGGTGGGAGTGGGGATGTCTTAAATATGCAGGAGGAAACTTTTTAGGGTGACAGAAGCATTCTAAAACTGTGTGTGATGATGGTACATATTTACTTTCTAACTGTACACTTACACTGGGTGATCTGTATGATTTGTCAACTATACCCCGGTAAAGTAATCAAAATGCATCAAGGCATAAACAAGATTTGTGCAGCTTGTACACGTTCACAAATTGTAAAAAGTTTACTTTAAAAATAAACAAATTAGGGGTAAGATGGGAATAAAGACACAGAGCTACTAGAGAACGGACTTGAGGATACGGGGAGGGGGAAGGGTAAGCTGGGACGAAGTGAGAGAGTGGCATGGATATATATACACTACCAAATGTAAAACAGATAGCTAGTGGGAAGCGGCCGCATAGCACAGGGAGATCAGCTTGTGCTCTGTGACCACCTAGAGGGGTGGGATAGGGAGGGTGGGAGGGAGGGAGATGCAAGAGGGAAGAGATAATGGGAACATACGTATATGTATAACTGATTCACTTTGTTATAAAGCAGAAACTAACACACTATTGTAAAGCAATTATACTCCAATAAAGATGTTAAAAAAATTAAATAAATGAATAACTCTGTCGTAATTACACGTTAATAATAGCATTATCTTTCTCCTAGGGAGGGTATCCTGAGACTTTCCTTCAGAAAACTAAGAATATAGCTTGCTCTATATGGTCAAAGGTTTCAGGTACTCCTTTTTATGATCAGACCACTATGCATTTTCCTGTTACCAAACCACTGAGAAGTCTTCAGAAATGCTCCAAGTACAGTGCCTGTAATTTAAAAGGGCAGCCAGACCCTCAGTCGGCCAGTCAACAGTCTGCACTAAGCTATTCCAGTGACCTCACAGAGCAAACGCTCATGTTGAGAAGTGCCGGGGAGATTTTCCAGGGAACTGGACAACTTGATTAAAGAACTGTGTCAGCATTTCAACAGCTTTGTAAGTAGTGATAGCAACGCCGAGGCAAGAGTTGAGAGATCAGATTCTTCTCCTCCACAGCAAGGGTGGTAAGCACAGGTTTTTAATCATTAAAATGATCTTCTGCTTCATCCACTGAGGAAAATCATCAGGAATGTGTCCTACACCATTGGGTGGCATTTACTGATCTGTCAGAAAATCTCCTTGTTGAAGCTTTCTGAAACATCGTCCTCTGATCTACTCCTAATTCTTACTAAGAACTCAAGTATAGCATATGATAGGCTGACAACTGAAATGAACATAGACATAAGGGCCTTTGCACCATTTCTTGTAGAACACCAGTTCACTTACCAAGAGAAAGTGGATTCTCGAGGATGCTACAAGGCAGGTGTCAGCCTCAACTGGTTAAACCTGAGAAATGTTGACTGAATTTCTCATAAGCAATAAGAAATCCCACATCTAATTCTGATTCATGTTTAAAAAGCCCAGAAAATTAACAGTTACCTAGAATAAGGCAAGTAATACATGATTAACATTTTGTTGCCACTCAGGATTCAAACAAAAGAGACTCTAGTAAACCCCTCTGTTGTCAAATGGAGGAGCATTGCAGAGCATCCGCTACCTAGGAAAACTTTATTTCCCATCTTTTTCTCTAACTATTCCCTGCTTGTGCCTTACCATTCTCATTAAGTCTATGGTTTTAAAAAAAGATTTTCCTAATCCTCCAATGTGCCCTCATTTCCAGCTACCTTATCCAGAGTCCGTTTAGTTGCTGCCCCACATTTTTGCCATGGTGTGCAAGACCAATGTCTGTCACTCCTCACATTGCATGCAGACACTCATATTTACTTCTTTCTCTCACATTAGACAGTAATTTGTTAAGGGTAGGCATAAACATAGATGTGCGTGTGTGTGTGTGTGCGCGCACGTCTACGTGTGTGTGCGCGCGTGCGCATGCCTACGTGTGTGCACATGGAAACAAGCCTAAATTTCTAGGTCCTGAACCAGAATTTCATAATTTGTTTAAGACATGACATAGCTATATGGAGTAATTAGTGAATGAGATGGAGTAACATATGTCAGCACTGTATGTTGCCATACAAGAGTTCTAGGATATACATTACTCCTGATTAGATACTGTGTAACCTGTAAGGAGGTCTTAATTCTGGAAATACAGAAAATGATTACAAAGCGGTTAAGAACAAAGAGACCAGCATTAGGCAAAGTTAACCGAGAAGGTTTTAGAGAGATTTCAGTTTGTTTTCAACTTACAACCATTTTGGAATTTATAACAAAGGAGATGATTAATTATAATAAAAAATCGATGCTGTTATTTTAACTATGATTATATTTCACAATTGAAGTTTAAACAGACCACAATCCAGTTTGCTTAGCACTATTTCCTGTTGTGGCTGTCTATGGATGTTAAGTCTCAGATGAACATAGATGCAAAAATCCTCAAAAAAAAAATTAGCGAATTGAATTCAACAATACGTTGAAAGGATCATACACCATGATCAAGTGGGATATATTCTAGGGATGCAAGGGTGGTTCAACAACCTCAAATAAGTCAATGTGATATAACACATTAACAAAGTGAAGGATAAAAACTGTATGGTCATCTCAATAGATGGAGAAAGAGCACTTGACAAAATTCAACATCCATTTATGATAAAAGCTTTCAACAAAGTGAGTATGGAGGGAATATACCTCAACATAATAAAGGCCATATATGACAAGCTCTCAGCTAACATCATACTCAATGATGAAAAGCTGAAAGCTTTTCCTTTAAAATCAGGAACAAGACAAGGATGCCCAATCTTGCCAATTTTATTCAACATAGTATTGGAAATCCTAGCCAGAGCAATTAGCCAAGAGGGAAAACATGAAATTGGAAAGGAAGAAACAAAACTGTCATGTTTGCAGGTGACAGGATATTATATATGGAAACCCCCAAAGACTCCATCAAAAAACTGTTAGGACTAATAAATAAATTCAGTAAAGTTGCAGGATACAAAAATCATTACACAAAAATCTATCACGTTTCTATGCACTAATAACGAGTTATCAGAAAGAGAAATTAACAAAACAATCCCATCAAAACAATTCATCAAAAAGAATAAAATCCTAGGTATAAATTTAACCAAGGAGGTGAAAGACCTGTATATTGAAAACCTTAAGACATGTACCTGAGTGGATGGGAGAAGATATATAAGGGATTAATATCCAAAATATCTAAAGTACTCATACAACTCAACAGCAAATAAACAATCTGATTTAAAAAACAGGTAGAAGATCTGAGTAAACATTTTTCCAAAGAGGACATGCAGATGCCTAACAGGTGCATGAGAAGATGCTCAGCATCACTAACCACCAGGGAAATGCAAATCAACACCACAACAAGGTATCACCTCACACCTGCTAGAATGGCTATTATTAGAAGATAAATAACAAGTGTTGGTGAGGATGTGAAGAAAAGGGAGCTCTTGTGCACTGTTCTAGGAATGTAAATCAGTGCAGCCAGAATGGAAAACAGTGTAGAAATTCCTCATAAAATTAAAAACAGAACTACCATATGATCCAGCAATTCCACTTCTGAATATTTATTTGAAGAAAATGAAAACACTAACTCAAAAAGATTAGGTACCCGAGAGAGAATGGATAAATGAATGAATGAAGATTAAATTTTTTTCATATTTTCTTAGCACATTTTTAAATCGTTGGCCATATTTCACAATGGAACTGAAGAAAAAATAGAAATAATGCACCTTATCAATCAACCGATAACAAATGCATTTTCCTTTTTCTCATTTTTAGTTCTGTGTGTTCTTGGAAGAAAGGCAATCTGTGTCTTCCGATGCTATAAATTCTTCATTTTATCTAAATAAATGACATATTCATCTTCTAAAATAACTGTTAAGCAGAATTCACCAATGGGGCAATTCTCATTAAAAAACTAAGAGACAGAATCTTTATCCCTATGCTGACACAATTTGTGACAATCATAAGGATAGAGTTGACAAAGAAATTAGAAGCTCTGGCCAAGGTGGATGGACCTAGAGTCTGTCATACAGAGTGAAGTAAGTCAGAAAGAGAAAAACAAATACCGTATGCTAACACATATATATGGAATCTAAAAAAAGAAAAAAAATGGTTCTGAAGAACCTAGAGGCAGGGCAGGAATAAAGACGCAGACGTAGAGAATGGACTTGAGGACATTCTCAAGGGGGGAAGGGTAAGCTGGGACTGGAATGAAGTGAGAGAGTGGCACTGACATATATACACTACCAAACGTAAAACAGATAGCTAGTGGGAAGCAGCTGCATAGCACAGGGAGATCAGCTTGTGCTCTGTGACCACCTAGAGGGGTGGGATAGGGAGGGTGGAGGGAGATGCAAGAGGGAGGGGATATGGGGACATATGCATATGTATAACTGACTCACTTTGTGATACAGCAGAAACTAACACACCATTGTAAAGCAATTATACTCCAGTAAAGATACCTGCACCCCCACGTTCACTGCAGTATTATTTACAATAGCCAAGACATGGACACAATGGGCAAGTGTCCACTGATTGCTGAATGAATAAAGGAAACAGTTACAAACATACACAATGAAATGCCATCGGCCATAAAGAGAATGAAATCCTGCCGTGCCTGACAACATGGACGGACCTTGAGGACATTAGGCTAAATGAAGCAAGTCAGACAGAGAAAGATAAATACCATATGATCTCTCTTACATGTGGATCCTAACCCAAGCAAACCAAATAAAAAGCCAAGCTCACAGATACAGAGAACAGATTAGTGGCTGTCAAAGTTGGGGGGTAGTGGGTGCGAGAAATGGGTGAAAGGGGTCAAGAAGAAGAACAAGAACAAAAAGCAACTGATAAAAGGAATCGTATGCAGCCATTAAAATAATGTTTATGATGGGTGTTCAGCAATATGGGAACTGCTTCAGCTGTAACTGAGATGAAAAGGGTAGGGTACAAAATTCTATGTAGAAATGACACCCAGTGTGTAGAAACTGCATGAAAAAAAGACTGGGTAGGTAGATTCTAAAACTTTGCTTCTATCTGCCTCTCTCTCTCATCGTGATCATCATCTATTTAATATAGATAATATATATTTATTAGTATATATAAATTATTATTGTTGTTTTATATGTTTGCTGAGCTGTTTGAGAGCAAGCTGCAGACATCATGACCCTTTACTCCAAATAATTCAATGAGTATCTCCCAAGAAAAAGGAAGCTCTGTTATGTAACCACTGGGTAATCCTCAAATTCTGCTAATGCAAATTTTTGACATAATTTACAAGGTCCTTCATGATCTGGCCCAGCTTGCCCATCCGGCTCCATCTTTCCCTGTCTGCCCCAGTGCCTTTGCACTTTGTGCTCTAGTGTACTCAACTGTCAATTCCTTGATGTTCCACACTCTCTCGCTCCCTTTCAGTCCTTCATAAGTGCAGTTCCCTTACTTTCAGATACTTTTGCCAGCTCTGTTCTCCCCTCAGCTGAACTTGCTAATGAATCTCTGTCTGGATTTGAGTCTAGGCTCTGCCATTTATTAGTTGTGGGAAAATGGGGTGGTTACCTCTCTGTGGCTCAGATTTCTGATTTATAAAATGGGATTAGAGAAAGTACTGTCTTGTGAGATTGTTGTGAGGCCAAAGTGAGATACTTTAGATCAAGAGCTCAGAAGAACGCCTGGGAAAGGCAAGCATTTAAAACACGCTTACCCCTCCTTCTCTTCCTACTACTACTACCACTACCACTGCTGCTACAATTAGTACTAGTACTACTGGTACTATTACTAGTTGTACTGCTGCTGCTGCTATTACTACCATTCATTTAAGACCTTAGCTTAAATTTCACCCACTCTGGGAAGGCCTCACTGATCCCCAAGTGTGAATTTAGTAACCCTGCCTGTGCATCTAGCTATCTTGTATTTTCCCTCTAAACATACCTAGCATAATTCTTTTGAAGAATTTTTTATCACTGTTCCTTCTAGACTGTGTTTGAAGTCTGCAATAGTGACTAAATTTGACTTACTCAACTTCATAAGCCTAGTATTCAGCAGAGTGCCTGGCACACGAAAATGTTGTAATAAATACTTTTTGAATCAATGAATGAAGACCAGTAATTCAGAATTCAGGATGAATTTCAGGATCTAATGGACAAAATAGTTTTCCCAAACTAGGTTGGCAATTGATTTTTCAGGGAAAGTCCAGATAGGTTAAGTATAGACTACACACCCATGCTTCAGGGAGCTCCAAAATACCCTAACACCCAGGGAAAGTTATTTGCATGTAGTGCGAAATTTGGGGTGCTGATTTTCAAGCTGTTAAAAACACGGGAGGAAATTAATTCTTCTGAGCAGTTTCTCACCATCTCCTCAGCATTAAATTCAATGTCAGATTTGTTTTTTAAACAAACTCAACAGGCAGGAAGTTGAGACAATCCACTTGGTACTCAAATAAAACAGCAAGAAGTCAGTGAAAGTGTGAACTGTGGAAGTGCGATGTGAGTGAAAGGGGAAACATAATAGTCTTTCAAACACCGTCACGGGGCGCTCCTACAAACAGGACGCAAATGCAGCCTCCGGCAGTTCAAGAACGTGCTTAGAATTTGCCAGACATCATTGTTGAGGTCAACGGTCAAGACTCACCGGGAAAAATATTGGGTTTTTTTCCCTAATAAATTCAGGGAAAAACCAACAGAGGAGGGTGTTTTTCAGCTTTAACAGATGAGTAAACTGAGGCTCAGAATCTAGTTAAGGAACGTGATAACGGTCACATAGATCCCCAGAGGTAGGACTGGAATCCGCTTATTTTTCAAAGCATCTCACCACCCCTAAGCCTTTGGAGTTGAGAAGGGGACTCTGGAGTTTCTTAAACTTGTCTTGGACCCGTTGTGAGAAATGGGCTCAAGTTCCTTAAACAGTTAAACACAGAATTATCATGTGATCCAGCAATTACACTCCTATATACCCAAAAGAAGTAGAAGCGAAGACTCAAACACACACCTTACACAAATATTCATAGCAGCACTATTCATAATAGGCATAAGGTGGAAATAACTCAAATGTCCATCACCAGATGGATAACCGAATTGTATACACACATACACACACGTATATACATACATATGTACATATATACACACATATTTCAACATATATTTCAACCATAAAAAGAAATAAAGTACTGGTACATGGGACATGTATAAAACTGGCAACCATTATGCTAAGTGAAAGAAGCCAGACGCAAAAGGACAAATATTGTATGATTCTATTGACATGAAATACTCAGAAAAGATAAATCTATAGAGACAGAAAATCATTTAGTAGTTGCAGGGGGCTGTGAGGACTGGGAAGTGAGAGTAACTGCTTATGGGGACGGGGTTTTATTTTGGGGTGATAAAAATGTTTTGAATATATAGAGGTCATGGTTGCACAACACAGGAAATACACGAAACACCATTACATTGTTCATCCCATAAAAAGGTTATTTAAAGTTGTTTTATGTTATGTGAATTTCACCTCAAAAAAAATAGGCTCAAAGCACTTCTACAAATTATAAGAGATAACTAGGATTCCCTGTTTTCATAATTGAATAAACAAGGGAGGTGTTTCCTTTGCCTTTGCGTACTGAATTTTCAGTAAGATGGAAAATCTTTAGCAACTGAGTTGGATCTTCCTGAATCCTGAATTCTTCCTCGGGCAGAAACGCACTGATGCGCCAGAATAGGGATCAGAAGACCAGTTCCAGGCTCTGTTCAAGGAATTGTGTGAACTGGGTAGGTCACACCCTCTTGGTGTCACTTTATCTATCCATCCATACAAATGGATGAAATTAGGCCAGAGAAGTGATTGATACATTATCTTCTAACTCTCCCCAAATTATAAGTTAATATTTTATTAGTGAAATGAAATAAAGTATGATTTTATCTTGTATATAATCGGTATAGGATTAAATAGTGTCCAGAAAGTAGCTGATGCAAGGCAATACTTTAGGAGTGATGTACGGACAAATGCAAGTGATAACAGAGTGTTCTGCAAATGTTGGCTGAGAAACGAGCTGGAGTCATACTGGATCAAAGGTTTATCACATTTAACAAAAGCCACTTAAGTCCAACAGTTTGTGATGGGATATGTTTTCTTCCCCTCTACCTACAGAGCTCTGCACTTCGTGCCAACACTAGTGTTCCTGCACATGGGAGAAATTCTGAACTGCTGAGTAATCACGACTGGTTGGATGACTGTGAACAATGAACCCCAATGACGTCTGTGACGTAATCCTAGGAGGCTGGGAATATGTCCCCGTACGTGGTAAGGGGAATTAAATTTGCACATGGAAGTAGTGTTGATAATCAGCTGACCTCAAATAGGGAGAGTAGCCTGAACTATTGAGGTGGTACCAACGTACTCACAAAGGTCCTTAAATGGTAGAAGAGAAAGGCAGAGTGGTCAGTGTTAAAGTGGTAACAGTGTGAGAAAGACACAGTTGGCCACTGCTGGCTTTGAAGATGGCAGGGGGCTAGCTCCAGGGAATGCTGGCAGCTGCTAGAAGCTGGAACAGGCAAGAAAACAAACTCTCCCTGTGCACCTCCAGAAAGGAACACATCTCGGTGACCCCTTGATTTCAGGACTCCTAACCTATCGAACAGTAGGATTGTTAGGGAACCACTGACCGAAACCACCTGTCTTGGGCAGGCATGATAACAACCGCTTCCCTGAGCTGTCTCACAACAGGAGGGCCCGATAAGGAACATGGTGCTGCCGAAAGCTAACCAGGAGAACCTGGGAGGCGCCCAAAGGAGGGAGGAGACGCCAGCCCAAAATATGTCCTGCCAACCTCCCGGAAACCCTCACGCTGGAATCCACCTTGGCTGAGAGATGTGCACGCCGTGAGAAAGGACCTGGAGTCAGACCAAATATGGGCACAAGAAAGATGACCGGCCAGAGACAACCCAGAAACTAACCCCATTACCATAAAACCTGAGACTGCGAGCACACGGCAGAGCAGTTCTCCTGGGTTCCCTGACCCTGCTGCTCTCCACCTGGGCGCCCTTTTCCCGCAAAGTCTTTTGCTTTGTCAGTATGTGTATCTCCTCGGACAATTCATTTCTGAGTGTTAGACAAGACCCCACTCTTCGGCCCTAAAAGGGGTCCCTCCTTCCAGTGACAAGATGATAAACTGCGTTGTTTTTAAGCCACTAGGTCTGTGGTCACTTGTTACAGCAGCTAAAGAAAACTAATACAATGACTAACTGAATGAATGAACCCATGGATGTGTGTGGTCAGAGGAGACGTGGCACTGGTGCAGCCTGAGGCCCTGTGTGAAGTCCCACGAAGGTACTGGGAGGCGAGTCTGCACACACAGCTGTTCTCCCAGAGGCTCTGGTGCTGCCCTCTGTGCAGGTGGCTGCTGACGAGAGAGAAGCCAGATTTGGGAGTGAGAAAGGGGGCCTGAGGGCTGCTGATGCTGTCCAGGTAGCTCCCGATCAGGACCTCACCACTCTTAAGTGCAGGGTTTTTTGGTTTTTTTTTAGTAAAGACATCATTACTACCCTTACATAATTCAGATTTTTTTTGGTGTGTGTGGCATTCACAACATTTTCACCTACAAGTCATTCGATTCCCCACATTAGGAGCTGAAGTCAGCATTATTACACTAATCCAGTGAAGAGGCTGAGAGAGATGTCTGAGTGACTCCTTGCATAAAACTATGCAGGAACCAAAATAAGAAGTGAAACAAGACATTTAGCTGTGATGCTAAATACCACTGCTGTCCAGGCATTTGGACTCACAGTCAGAACCACTACCTACCGAGAGAGGGCCCTAGCACATCTCTGTTATCAGGAAGCTTCTGGAGTCCCTGGAGTTCCCTCACAGCGGTCTGGACCAAGTTATCCAAACTGCTACCACAAAGAGATCCTCTATAACCCCAGAAATTCTAAGTGAACTGGACTAGGGACACCCTCTGATTAATCTGCATCTGAGCCCACATCCAGCCATGCAGAGTCCGTCGCCCCTGGTGTACAAGCATCACCGTTATACATTGGGATACTGGCTGCTAACTGAGGTGCTCACAGATACGGACTTGAGTATTCCAACTGGAGAGTACACATTTTAAAGAAGATTGTGACAGTGAAGAGAGGTATGTGGGTAAAAATAAGTTACTAAAGAAATCAGAAATAGAACCTATAAGGAAAAGAGAAAAGATCAATCAGTATAACTGAAGACAAGACAGGTATGAGCAAACACCCCATCTTTATGGTGTATCCTTGGACAATAAGAATGGCCTATATACCATGGATCCAAATAAGGAGATTAAACATACATTTTTAAATTAAAAACTGAGTGTAATACAACAAGAAAAATATACATTCGTCTCTGTCCCTGGTTCCTAACACAGAGCTCCTAAGACCTTTGCAACTTCCTGAGTGACAGGGGCATTCTGCCACTGAGCTCCTAAATCTCTTGGAACTTCCTGGGCGATAGTAATGTCTTTTGTTCCAGTGAAGTATCTCTTGGACTCCTGGATGGCGGCTGGTCACCAGAAAGACCAAGCCTTGATTAGAAGCTTGGAACTTTCATCTCTACTTCTTCCCCCAGCCCCCATTCTTCAGGAAGTGGCTGGGGATGGAGTTAATAATCTATCATGCCTCCATGATGGAGCCTCCCAAAATATCCCCACAGTCTGGGCTTTGCAGAGCTTCTGGGTTGGTGAACATATCTATTACATGGTGGAGGGTGGTGCACTCCAGTTTCATGGGGACAAAAGTTCCTGCATTCAAGACCCTTCCAGACCTTGTCCTGTGTTTATCTTTTCATCTGGCTGTTCATCCATATCCTTTAGCATATTGTTTATTGTATAATAAACTAGTAAACCTAAGTGTTTCCCTGAATTTTGTGAGCTGTTCTAGCAAATGACCGAATCCAGGAGGCGGGGTCATGGGAACCTCTGATTTGTAGCTAAGGCAGACAAAAACTGTGGGTAACCTGGGGACCTGCTACTTGCAATTGGCATCTGAAGTAGGGTGGTCTTGGGGGACAAGCCCTTAATGCATGGGGTCTGCTTTAACTCTGGTTCGTGTCAGAACGGAGTTGAACTGTAGGGTACCTAGCTGGTATCGGAAATTTGCTTGATATGGGAAAACCCACACATCTGGTGTCGCTCTTATGTGGTTAATATTAGTATTATGTGGTAATATTACACAGCATCACGTGGTAGTATTATGAAGTATTATGCGGTAACAGGACAAAGTACTGCGTGGTAATAGGATGAAGTATTATGTGGTGACAGTGGGAGAGTAAAGGAGAGACGCACACAGGAGTGTTTTTCCTTTCTACTGAAGAGCTATTAGATGCAGGCCTGTCAAAAGGCTAAGTCATTGTGTATTGTTCGTCACATGGGTTTACAACCAGAAGGCATTTTAGCAGTGATTACTTTTCCTTTTCCTTTACTACCTCCATGGTTTCTGGGGGTGATTTTGGTTTTATTTTTGCTATACGAAGAGCTTTTCCTTAAAAAAAAAAAAAAAAAAAAAAAGCAGAAGGCTACATTATCATTAAGATTGGGTCTGCTCTTCTTTTGTTTCTGCCTGACACACCATGAGTAGGGCCCCGGAGGAGCTCCCTGAGTGTAGCCACTTCTGCCCCATCTGCCGGCGGTGCCGACACCCACAGGCTCCTAGAGCATCACATGTTCCTGCTCTGTGCGACCAACAACAAACCTGAGAAAGATGTATTCTCCATTTTAACAACGCCATTAGAAGAGATACTATTCTGAAAGAAACCACAAGTGGATACTTCCTCTAAACTTAAAAAGAAATCAAAATATTTAATAATTGTTTATAAGTATGAAAGTATTGATGATGGTGACTGCTGTGGATCACTTAGACTGTCCCCTTTGGAAGTCAGAGAGATTTCAACAGCCATGATTATCAAAGTGCATACAGACATGATGTTAAAGACAAAGCTGTGATTTCAAGAGAATTAAACATTTGCATTTCTTACCAATTAGGAGATTGCAGAGCATGAAAAGGAAAGGAAAATAATTCATCCACTGAAATCAAGGTTATCCAGGAGTTTAGCGGGACAGTGAAAAGCCTTCAGCAGTTTCCCCATGTCAAACTATTCCTTTAAGAAGTTTACAGATGCTTCAACGTTGTCAGTCAAGAGCTTGGCTAAAGAAGGGGTGCGCAGCAGCTCTCTACTCTGGCCAAGAGAGAAGTACCAGGGATCTGGAGTCTAGCGGGAGAGCATTCATAACAGAAAGAAGTGAAGAGGCGCCAGAGCCACAGAGGCGGATGCAACGATGTCACACAAAGTGTGAGAGATGCAAAATGACGTCACTTAGCTTAAGGAAGCATCGTCACATAATCCAAAGGATTTCCCACAGTTTAAAGGCTGGTAGAAACTGAGATAATAGCACAAGAAATTCTTCTCAACTCTGTATGGAAATGCCTTCGTTTTCTTTTTCTTGGTTGGGGAGCAACCAGACCCTATACAACTGCAGAATACGGGAAATGAGTATATCAAAAAAGAACAAAAAGAAAATAACAGAAATGACATTATAACAACAGTAAGGAGAATAAAACATACAAAAGAAAGTGACTGCAGCATGAGGATAAGGTTTGTGAAAATTTAAAGCTATTTTAGAGTGTAGGGCTAGAAAAATCGGACCCACCTACAGAATACCAATTTTACCCTTATTAATTTCTACTTCTCTTTTCTGAATTGTTAAAAAAAAAAACCCTATATTCATAATAACTAGGACGATCAGGCGTGCAAAAGGTGAAACTGTCTGTCTCAGTTCTCACTCCCTTCATTTACTACTGGTAATAGGAGCAACACCCTGCCACGGGCTTCTAGCCTTCTTGGTGGGTGAACTGGTGACTTCCCCAGGATGCGCCCGGGCCGACGGGACTTGACATGAGCAGGGGTGAGATGTCGGGCTGCCCTCTTGCACTTCTGCCGTCACCTTGGGAAAGACAGCTCCTGCCGGCTGCTGCTCCCAGAACACGGAGCGGACCTGAGCCCAGCACTGTGGAGCCCAATGAAACAAGCCCCAGCTGACCTGCAGACACGGGAGTGAGAAACATGTCTTCTCCTTCTGTGCCACTGAGAATTTCAGGTGCTTACAGAGCCAAATTGAACGATGTCTCATCTGTCTGGTCTACCCAGAAAGCCCCAGTTTCCTCCTGTTGCCCAGAAAATTATTCATAATGCCTCCTTTCACCCCCAAACTATATGGTCGCCATAATAATAACAGATGTTTAGCTTCATAAAATAATTGTTTTCAACTTTTCACTTGGGAGCTCTCTTTGAATATTGCTTCTCTTCTGTCCACTTCTGTCCCTACCTCTGAGGGAAGGTCCGTTACTCACTGTCATCTGTCTGCACCCTGCCTGGCACCTTCCACCCACGGAGGGCTGCAAGGCTCTCCCCCAAATCAGTCAACACCCCAGCCCTAGCTCCTCCTCAAGCACTGCCCTCCTGGCTCTACCTTCCCCTCTTTCTCCTCTTATGTCTCGGGACCTATTTGGTTTTTGGTCCAAACATTCAACTGACATTTCTCCCATTTCTTAGTACCTACAGTTCCAGGTAGAGCTGTTAGTAAAAGCTCTTGAAAAAAAATAGTTTATTGAAGTCTAGCTGATTTACAATGTTGCGTTAGTTTCTGCTGTACAGCAACAAAGTGACTCAGTTATACACACACATACATTCTTTTTCATATTCTTTCCCACTAGTTTGATCCCAGGATACTGCGTATAGCTCCCTATACTCTAGAGTAGGACCTTGTTGCTGATCCATTCTATACATACTAGTCTGCATAGTAAGAGCGCTTTATCGTCTGGCCTCTGTACCCGCCACCACCAGGCAGACACCTTGTCCTTCTTTCAGCTCCTCTACAATACCAAGCGGGAGGCGCCCAGGGTGCAAATTTAAGGAGACGATGGTAAGCGACCACAGGTCTCCCCACGGTGACACATTTACACAGCTCCTTCCCTGGGCTGGATTGTTCTTCAGCTGGCTAAATCCTGTACATTCTTCAGAACTCAGCTAAAACTGACTTCTGCACAGAGCTCGTCAATGACACAGGCACTCAGCTTTATTTGCAGCAAAGCACAGAAACACAAGTGAGACGGGAATGGGAACTGAGTGTCAGTTCTAACTCCTCCACCCACTGAGTGCCCAGCACTCTCCAGTGCCTCGCTATTATCTCACGCATGAGATGAGAGGGGTGGGCAGCAAGAGCTCCTAGGGCTCTTTCCGTGGGAGGTGGCGCTGTTCTACGATAATCTGGTGTGTGATGACAGGACATTTTGGTGGAGAAGGAAGGGGTGGATGAGAGAAAGTGGGAGCCACCCAGGAACCGTAAATCAGCTAGGATTAGTCAGAGCCATGGGCTTTACTTGCCATATAATCTGACGTAAACGAGACAATGTAGCTTTGGAGAATTTCCCCAATAGATGCTTTTCCCCCTCATGTCTACGCCAAAGCCCTAGTCTAAGCCATGGTTTCCTCTCCGCTGGACAGTCCAGGAGCCCCTAAATTGGTGTTCTCCTCCCACTCTTGCTCCACTCCAGTCCTATGTCTCGTGATGTTGGAGTGACAGTCGAACATCCACGAAGAATCAGGTGATCCGCAGCCTAGATGCTTCGGTGGCTTCCCACTGCTCTTAGCCTAGGAGTTGAAATTCTTAATGGGCTTACACGTTATCTGACTTCTCAACAATCACCTGATGTCTCGCTACTTGTTCTGGGTTTTTTTTCAAACTGCGATCCTCAGGCTCCATCCTTGGGGCTTTCCCAGGTCCCTCCTTCCTCTCCCTTCCTTTCTATCCCACCCCCATACGCCCTTCCCAATACCAAAGTTAACTCGAGTAAAATGTTAGTTGCTACAGTTCTCTTCTCTGATCCTTGAGCACTCAGGTATGGTGTGTCAGAAAACTTCATCATACTTCGTAGCACTTAAGTGCAGTTGTAATTGTCCCATATCTGGATCCCCAACTACAAAGTGTGCCCTAAGACGGCAGAGACTCAGCACTGCATCCCTGGGACCGTGATCACGACAGTATCAGAAGCTCATCATCTATGAAGTGACCTTGCCAAAAATGCTTAACCTGAACCTACCCATGAAGAATTAATCACACAAATGCAGAAGGTGGCGCATTTTAAAAGAAAACCAGCCAGGGTGCCCTTTAGAATTCTGGGCTGTGTCTAACGCTCTAAGTTACCTGATCCTATAGTGCGGTCTGTGCCTTTCATTAACTTTGAGCTATTTTACTACTCTGGAGGGTGTAGAAGACTGGCCTGAATACAAATGTGAATTTTGTCTGGTGCAGGTGGAATTGTTTTCCCTCCTGAGCCCAAAGAAGCCAGTTCTGCATCCGTTAAATTCATGTCAGCACTCATAATTGCTTGTGTATGTTTCTGCTGTTTGGATTCTCCTTTGAATGGGTTTTTAATAGTTTACTGGTTCTCTCGTAATTAATGAGTTAACAAGATACTTGATATTGTCCATTTTATATTTGTATGGGACTCATAATTTTAGTCACCTTTAAAATTATCTTAACACTTCGGGATATAATCCACCAAGATGTCCAACGAATTCACCTGACAGGGCAGGTAAGCTACGTGGCTGAGAAGGACACTTCACAGGAAGTGGGAGCCCAGGTATGCCTCTATTGGCTTTCAGAGTGAATTCCAAGTGGCAATAGATTTTTAACTTTGTTGACTCTGTTCCTCTACACAGTCTTTGTTTTCTTTTTCTTTCTAGTTATTCTCCTGGGGTGGCATCAGTGATTGGAAACTTGGTCTTGTAAGTTGTCCACTTGGTGACTTCTGTGGATGGTTGACAGAGATGTATTCTCAGACAAATCACTTTTGTTTTTATTTGTTTGTCTGTTTGTCAAGTTTGATCCTAAATTAATGAAGAATTTTGTGCCCATTGGAAAGAACAGCTCTTTGATAACTGGACCAGTAAGTTTTGGTGTTTCTCTGTTTACTCCTGACACACAGCTGAAGTTGTAAGAAACTGAAGTCTAAGTTCTCTATGTGTCTGTGTGTGTGTGTCCATAATGCAGAAAGGTCTTCACTTCTTACTGTAAGGGTGTGAAATGTTTGCCTAATTCCAGAGAGCATTAATGAGTTAGATGATAAAATCTCTTAATTAAAGGAGCTCTGTTCTTATTACCTTTATAATAATAAATAAGTGCTTATAAAAATGGAAATTACTACTACAATTTTCAGAAAATGAAGATATTAATCTTCTGACATTTTAAGTGTGCTAGATAAATTTTATTCTTACAAAAAATAACTCAGGAATATTTTAAAAATCCAAGTCCATACAATTAAGATAACTCTTTGGCACATGAAACTAGTTTACCAGTTTTGGTGTAAAAATTCACAGAGGATTTTTAGGGCAGTGAAAATATAATGATGGATACATGTCATTATACACTTGTCTAAACCCCAAAAATGTACAATACCAAGAGTAAACCCTAACATAAACCACAGACTTTGGGTGACAATGACATGTCAACGTAGGCCCAGAGGAGCAAACATGCCACTGAGGTGAGGGATGCTCACAGTAGGGGAGGCTTTGGGCTGGAGGGGTGTATGGGAAGTACTTCCCTTTCAATTTTGCTGTGAACCTTAAGCTGCTCTAAAACAATGAAGTCTTTAACAAATTCAGATATGTCTTTTCTCTAATTTATCACCATTAATTATAAAGCAATCATGCATTTTATTTTATGTGGGTTTGTGTTTCCCAAACTTATACAGTATATTGTTCAAATACTGTAACATTACTCCTACGTAACGTTTAAGATTATAAAAGAAAAAATATAAATTTGTGTTCATTGAATCGTTACTCTGACATGCTTTTCTATGTCAATTGTAATTGTGTTTTGTAGAATATCAGCTTAAAGATAATTTCCAAGATCTTTAGGTAACTTACAACCGTGGGCTAATATTAAATTATTTAATGGAAAATCATTGGATACTTAAAACAATTTCAAAGTAAGATGGAAAGAATACTGAAACATTAACTGTCAGGCATAATTTCAAGTCTGTATACTTTTCCTTTTTATTTTTATATGCTACAGAGAGGCCATATCTTTTGATTATGCTAATGACCATGTTCAGTTTTCCCACTTTACAAAGTATAAAAGGAGTGCAGGTTACTGTAAAAAACTACATTATGTGTGTCTATGAGCTTTGCTAGTCCACTAAATTCTTGTATATGACAGATAGTTCCCAATTATCTATTTTTCAATTATCTTTGTGAAGTAAATGTTAAGTTACAGTCAATATGGATGATTACAGCTATACTAATAACTACAGGGAAATATAATGCACATGTGCTTTTTTTCTTCTTTTTTTATAAAGCAGCGGTTCTCAAATGCTTGGTCTCTATATCCTTTAGAGTCTTAAAAGTTACTGAGGACTCTACCGGCATCTTGTTAAAGTGGTTTATGAGTTATAACTATCAATATTTAAGTTTAAAAATCAAAACAGGAATTTTTAAATATTTATTAATGTACTGGGAAATAACAAGGATAAACCCATTGGGTAGTAACATAAACAACATAATATTTCTAAAGCAAAATTTTTTTTAAGAGGAAAGTCTCACCCTTTAACAGTTTTACAAAAATATCCTGAATGTCTAGCTTAACAAACATAACAAGGATAAACCCATTGGGTAGTAACATAAACAACATAATATTTCTAAAGCAAAAAATTTTTTAAGAGGAAAGTCTCACCCTTTAACAGTTTTACAAAAATATCCTGAATGTCTAGCTTAACAAACAACTGGTGGATTTTCAAATTGGCTTCTTCATTCAATCTATTGTGATCATGTAGCCTCTGGAAAACTCTATATATTATTATCATTATGAAAATGATTTTGACCCCATAGATCCCCTGAAAACATCTGAGGGACCCTCAGAGTCCTTGGGCCACAGTCTGTTAGAAAGCAAATTGTTTCTTTCACAGTATTAAAGAACATACTGAAGGGCCACTCTTGGAGAGTGGTTTTTATTTGCTTCGGTTTATATATAAAAACTGAATCTGAAAAGAAGCTATAAAAATATGTTAAAATTTTAGCAAAGATTACTCAGTTGTGATGGGTTTGCTTAATGCCTTCACCCACCATATAGGGACTTCTCCCACAATATCAAAACAAGTTCTATCAAAGTGTATCCTTTACCTTTGGTCTAATCTGCCTACCTAGCAGAGATTCTGCGTCTTACCAGAATAATCTTCTGTGCTTTAGAATGACTTTATAATGCCTTTGATTATTTAAGAAAAAAGAAGTTTCATCACTTAAGAGCTGAGATTCTTTACAATTGCCTTGTCTTCTATGTTTGTATTTTAAATGTATGTTGTCACTTTGCTAAGATAGTATTTTTCTCACACATCCCTGATCCTATCTTAACCTGGTAACTAAATCTCCTCTAACAATTTTTTTTTATTATTCCCCAAACTGGACCTCAAATATTAAAAAAAAGAAAAGAAAAATTTTAGGATGTTTTCTCTGTCTAAAACTATCTTTGAGGTTTCCCAAAAAACCCTGGAAAATTACCAAGGTTTATTCTTTTATCTTATAGAGACACTGGAAATAAATAGGTCTGCTTAATGTATTATTATATTAAGAGTTGCATGAGAAGGACTGTCAGATCTGAAGAAAAATTCAGCCCCTATGTTATGGTTGTATAGGCAAATAGAAATATTTCAGAAATTGTATGCTTTACAGAAAGTCCCTGGAGATTTCACAATGCCCTTTCTGTCTACAATATGTTCTTACTATCAGGGGACACACATATAAATTCACTGAGAGTAGAGAATCTCATTCTCTTCCATTTTGATAGTATTGGTCACAGTAAAAACAGCTTCCAAGTCTTTGTAATCTACATAAAGTTTTTTTTCACTCCAATGCCTTCCTAAGGCTCTGCTCTATGGTACAGAGCACAGCATGTGTCTTCAACAAAGTAGAATCTCAGAACTTTTTAGAAAAGGACTGTACAAGGTACTCTCAACTACAATTGACATTTCAAATCATTATCACTTGGGTATAGATCTCTGAGCTGACTGCTCAGACAAATTTCAGATATGTCGACAGACTGAGTCAGGATTTCCAGGGTTCTTTTTTTTAAAAACAACTTTCATATATAACATACAGCAGTGTTAATTATATTAATCATGTTGTGCATTACATCCCTGGTACTTATTTATCTTGTAACTGGAAGTTTGTAAATTTTGCCCATCTTTGTCACCAAAGATACATTATTACTGACTATATTTCCCATGCTATACATTTCATCGCTGTGACTCATATATTTTGTAACTGAAAGTTTGTACCTATTAATTTCCATTACTTATTTCACTCATCGCCCCTCAACCCTCCCTTCGGGCAACACCTGTTTGTTCTCTATATCTATGACTTTTCTGTTTTGTTATGTTTGTCCATTTGTTTTGTCTTTTAGATTCCACATCTAAGTGAACTCATATAGTATCTGTCTTTGTCTGACTTATTTGACTCAGCATAATATCCTCTAGGTCCATCCATGTTGTCGCAAATGACAAGATTTCATCCTTTTTTAAAAATTATATATATACATATATATATATGCCACATCTTTTATCCATTCACCTAACGATGGGCCCTTAGGTTGCTTCCATATCTCGGCTATTGTGAATAATGCTGCAATGAACATAGGGGGTCATATATCTTTTCAAATCAGTGTTTTTGTTTTCTTTTGAAAAATACTCACAAGTGGGATAGCCGGATCGTATGGTAGCTCTATTTTAAATTTTCTGATGAAACTCCCTACTGTTTTCCATAGTGGCTGCACCAGTTTACATTCCCACCAACAGCGTATGAAGGTTCCCTTTATTCCACATCCTTATCGACACTTGTTATCTGTTGTCTTTTGGACAACAGCCATTCTGACAGGTGTGAGGTGATACCTTACTGTGGGTTTGATTTGCATTTCCCTGATGATTAATCATTTTGAGCATCTTTTGCTGGACCTGTTGGCCATCTGTAAGTCTTCTTTGGAAAAATGTCTATTCAGGTACTACACACATTTTTTCATCAGATTGTTTATTTTTTTTTAAGTTGAGTTGTATGAGTTCTTTGTATATTTTGGATATTAACCAAATATCAGATATATAATTTGCAGATATCTCCTCCCGTCAAATAAACAGCCTTTTTCATTTTGTTGGTAGTTTCCTTTGCTGCACAAAAGCTTTTTAGTCTGATGTAGTCCCATTTGTTTATTTCTGCATTTGTTTCTGTTGCCTGAGGAGATATATTTTAAAAATATATTGCTAAGACCAATGTCAAAGAACATGTTGCCTATGTTTTCTTCTAGGAGCTTCATAGTTTCAGGTCTCCCTTCAAAGTTTTTAATCCATTTTTGTAGATGGTGTGAGAATAGTCCAGTTTGACTGTTTTGCATGTAGCTGTCCAGTTTTCCCAGCACCATTTATTGAAGAGGCTGTCTTTCCTTCATTACACTTTTGCCTTCTGCCTTCTTTGTCATAGATTAATTGGCCATAAAGTGTGGGTTTATTTCTGGGCTCTGTATTCTGTTCCATTGATATATGTGTCTGTTTTTGTACCAGTACCTTACAGTTTTGAGTACACTAGTCTTGTGTTATAGTTTGAAAGCATGCTATCAAGAAGCATGAGGGCTTCCCTGGTGGCACAGTGGTTGGGAGTCCGCCTCCCGATGCAGGGGACGCGGATTTGTGCCCCGGTCCGGGAGGATCCCACATGCCGCGGAGCAGCTGGGCCCGTGAGCCATGGCCGCTGAGCCTGCACATCCAGAGCCTGTGCTGCTCCGCAACGGGAGAGGCCACAACAGTGAGAGGCCCGCATACTGCAAAAAAAAAAAAAAAAAGAAGAAGCACGATACCTCCAGCTATGTTCTTCTTTCTCAAGATCATTTTGGTTGTTCAAGGTCTTTTGCGTTCACATACAAATTTTAGAATTATTTGTTCTAATTCTGTGGAAATGCTACTGGTATTTTGATAGGGATTGCATTGAATCTATAGATTACCTTGGGTAGTATGGTCATTTTAACAATATTAATTCTTCCACTCAATGAGCACAGTATATCTTTCCACTTGTTTCTGTTGTCCTCACTTTCTTTCATCAGTGTCTTATAGTTTTCAAAGTACAGGTCTTCTACCTCCTTGGTTAGATTTATTCCTAGGTATTTCATTCTTTTTGATGCAATTGTAAATGGAATTGTTTTCTTAATTTCTCTTTCTGATAGTTCATTGTTTCTGTATAGAAACACAACAGGTTTCTATATATTAATTTTGTATCCTGAGCTTAATTATTAGTTCTAACAGCTTTTTTGGGGTGTCTGCAGGATTTTCTACATATGGTATCATGTCATCTGCAAACAGTGACAGTTTTATTTCTTCCTTTCCAATTTGGATTCCTTGTATTGCTTTTTCTTCTCTGATTGCTGTGGCCAGGACTTCCAATACTATATTGAACAAGAGTGTCAAGAGTAGGCATTCTTATCTTGTTCCTGATCTTAGAGGAAATGCTTTCAGCTTTTCACCACTGAGTATGATGTTGGCTGTAGGTTTGTCATAAATGGTCTTTATTATGTTGAGGTATGTTTCCTTTATACCCATTTTGTTGAGAGTTTTTATTATACGTGGATGTTGAATTTTGTCAAAACCATCTGCATCTACTAAGATGATCATATGATAGTTATTCTTCAGTTTGTTAATGTGGTATATCACACTGACTGATTTGAAAATACTGAAAGATCCTGTATCCCTGTATAAATCCTATTTGATCATGCTGTATGGTCCTTTTAATGTACAGTTGAATTTAGTTTGCTAATATTTTGTTGAGGAATTTTGCATCTATATTCTTCAGGGATATTAGCATGTAATTTTCTTTTTTTGTTCTTTCTTGTGGTATCTTTGTTTGGCTTCAGTGCCAGTGTGATGCTGGCCTCACATAATTAGTTCCTCTTCAATTTTTTGAAATTGTTTGAGAAGGAGAGGTGTTAATTTTTCTTTAAATGTTTGGTAGAATTCACCTGTGAAGCCATCTGGTCCTGGACTTTCATTCATTGGGAGTTTTTAAATTACTGATCAATTTCATTACTGGTAATTGATCTGATTATATTTTGTATTTCTTCCTGATTTGGTCTTGGAAGACAGTATGTTTCTAGGAATTTATTCATTTCTTTCAGGTTGTCTATTTTATTGGCATATGACTGTTCATAATTTCTTATGATCCTTTATATTTTGTGGTTTCAGTTGTAACTTCTCCTTTTTTATTTCTGATTTTATTTGTTTGGGACATTTCTCTTTTTTCCTTGATAAATCTGGCTAAAGGTTTATCAATTTTGTTTACCTTTTCAAAGATTCAGCTCTTACTTTCATTGATATTTTCTATTTTTTGTCTCTAATTTATTTCTGCTCTGATCTTTATGGTTTATTTTCTTCTACTAACTTTGGGTTTTGTTTGTTCTTCTTTTTCTAGTTCCTTCAGGTATAAGTTTAGATTGTTTGAGATTTTTATTGTTTCCTGAGGTAGGCTTGTACTGATATAAAATTTTCTTTAGAACTGCTTTCGTTGTGCCCCTTAGATTTTGGATCATCGTGTTTATGTTTTACCTCCAGGTATTTTTTTAATTTCCTCTTTGATTTCTTCAGTGACTCACTGGTTGTTTAGCAGCATATTGTTTAGCCACCACATGTTTGTATTTTTTGTAGTTTTTTTTTCTTGTGTAGATTTCTAGTCTCATAGTGTTGAGATGCTTGATATGATTTCAGTCTTCTTAAATTTGAGACTTGTTTTGCAGCCTAGCATGTGATCTATCCTGGAGAATGTTCCATGTGTACTTGAAAAGATGTGTATTCTGCTGCTTTCTGATGGAAAAATCTACATATCTCTCTCTATATATATATATCAAGTTCATCTGACTTAATGTGTTGTTTATGGCCAGTGTTTCCTTATTGATTTTCTGACTGCATGATCTGTCCATTGGTGTAAGTGGATTGTTAAAGTCCCCAACTATTAATGTGTTGTTTGCTTTATGTAGTTAGGTGTTTCTATGTTGGTGCATATATATTTACAATTGTTATGTCTTCTTGCTGAACTGATCCCTTTATCATTAATGCAATGTCCTTCTTTGTCTCTTGCTACAGTCTTTATTTTAAAGTATTATTTTGTCTTCTATAAGCATTGATATGCCATCTTTCTTTTTGTTTCAATATGCATGGAATACCTTTTTCCATCCTTTCACTTTTAGTCTGTGTGTGTCTTTAGATTTGGAGTGAGTCTTTTGTAGGTAGCATATATATGTGTCTTGGTATTTTGATTGTTTGTTTTAATCCATTCTGCCACTCTATGTCTTTTGGTTGGAGCATTTAGTTCATTTACATTTAAAGTAATTACTGATAGGTATGTACTTATTGTCATTGTGTTAGTTGTTCTGGGTTGTTTTTGGAGCTCTTTTGTGTTCTTGTGTTAATCTTTTGCTCTCTTCCCTTGTGCTTTGATAACTATCTCTGTTGTTATGTTTGGATTCCTTTCTATTTTTAATGTATGTATTTATTATAGAGTTTTGGTTTGTGATCACCATGAGGTTTATATATATGATTATTTTAAGCTGATGATCTCTTAAGTTTGAATGCATTCTAACAACCCTTCATTTATTTAAAAACATTGAGGACTGACTGAAAGTTTTAGAACCAGAGACCATAAAGGGTAAATAATGCCTAGGCTTTTGATAACATATAATATGCTTTTTGTTTCTCAGATGTTTAACCAATTTGTATTTTCTGTGCTTTGTTTCAGACACTTTATAAACGAGTAATGTATTCAGTTCATTAACATATATTAATTGTCATCCCAGAGTCCTAAAAAGAAGAGCCAGAAAGTGCCTATTCAGAAATTAGAATGTCTCTATTACATGTGGCAGGAAAGGAGGTAAATTCCTGCTCTCTGCACCTGTGCAGTTGAAATGCAACATCCACAAATGCTCAGTTTCTGCATGGCTAACTCTTAGAGGTACTACTATATAAAAAAATCACACTTTGGTGTTCTTGTTTCCCAGCTATATTAGACTCTCCCTTCATAGGCCATGAAATTCATCCATGCTACTCTGTTTGGCTACATAATATTGCTGCTGACAGAACAGAACTAACTGGATAGAGACATTGATAAAGAGCCTAATGAAAAGATGGGACATGGAGGAAAGGGTGGGCAAAAATAGGTGAGTGTACAATTTTAGGACAAGATAGAAATTTTTATTAATGAAGCAAACCAGTGGATATTTTAATTTTGGACTAAATTTTTAGTTAAAACATTTTGTTTATAAAATAAAATTTTCAATAAAGCATAAGAGAGTGCCAGTGTTTGTAGAAAACAAAGATATATTCTTATAAATTATAGACAATTTGAAATACGACCCTGGAGCTACCAAATTTACTGGCGCACGTCTGCAGTACATACAATTACAGATTATTGTTCTTCACCGGCAAACAACAGGCATCTCTGGGGAAAGGTAGAGCATTTTCCTGCTGCTTCCACCAAAAAATTCATTTGAACTAAAGGCATTTGAAATTATTCCACTCAACAAGGCTTTGTTCTTAGATGCTTCCTTTTGTTCCAATTCAAATATAGTGCAAGACATTGGAATTGCAAATTGATCTTATTGTAGTTACTCAAAATGGAAAAACTCAAGAGATTTGATCAAGAAATATGAACTCCTTCAAAAAACAAAGTAAATGAGAAAAGATGGTTGATACCATTTATTTGGAAACTTTAAGGTGGAAACCACAATCTAAAATAAGGACAGGAAAATTTATATTGAATATTGGTAATAAAAAATACACCATGTATCCCTTTAAGATTAGGCAAACACACAAAAAATTAGCTGGAGTACCCATCAGTAAGTATTTTAAGGCAAAATTTAAATTAGACATTTGCAAGGATAATGATTAGTGAGGATTGTTTTTATTCAGGGAAGACAAAAAGAATCTTTATTCTTATCTGAGTTGCAAGTGGTACTTTTTGCCATACAAAAGCTACTTACTTCTAGAATCAGGTAAAATGCCGTCAAACTTTTCTTTTTAAATGCCTTCTTAAGGCAAAAAGTACTTTAATTTAGTTTTAAGATATTTAGGCTTATTAACCTCTGCAGTGAACTTGAAGATCTTCCATTAAATCTGCCGTCCGTCAGCCTATTTTAGATACATTACAGTTCTCCTGCCAACATCTTGACTCCTCTATGAAGGTGGCAGGAGGGAGAAAATGATTTGGTCAAATTAGAAAAAAACATGAAGAAACTACAAAACTCTATTTGATGTCATTCATCAAATGCTACTGACATACTCTGTGCCAAGCACTGTGTTAGCAGAGGAGGGAAATGACATTATTTATCACTCATTTTATTCTTACCTACATCTTTTTCTGCAAATGCACAAATGAATAAGTAGTTTTTAGATATGCCAAGTAATATCTGGAGAGTATATTTTGAAGAATATAATAGT
The DNA here is from genome assembly GCF_008692025.1 of Phocoena sinus. Lineage (NCBI taxonomy): Eukaryota > Metazoa > Chordata > Mammalia > Artiodactyla > Phocoenidae > Phocoena > Phocoena sinus. The sequence continues at coordinate 6,497,524 of NC_045774.1, read as the reverse complement.
TTGTTATTTCACAAACTACCACTTTATGCCTTTAAAGAGTTTTGCAGTAGGTAAAAGTTGAAAACATGCCAGATTTCTCAGACTGTGCTGAAAATGGAAGTCATATTATTGGACTTTATCCCATCTTCTCCCACCATGTTTTGTATTATCCATAATCTGTAATTTGATACAATATCAAGATCTTATTCCTAAAACTCTGCACCTGGAGGCTTAAGGTACCTGACAACCTGACAAAGGATTGGGGGAGGATTTTACCAGGATAATTTGCAGGGCTCTTACAACCCCAGGCCTTCAATCTCACCTCCCTGCAAGGCCTGGCACACTCTAGACGCTGAATGCAGAGCAGCTGCTGTTTTCCTTGCTGCTCTAGTCATCATTTCCTTTCTGTTCTTGGGGCCATCACCGACTCAGAGTACAGTCCTGGCTCCTTTCTCTGTGCTTTCCATACACCTCAGCTATAACGTCAACACCCTGTACTGTCATTTTTCCCTGATTCAGAGCCTTTCAATGGTATAGACTGAATTTCTCTCTTTCTTGGGCCCGAGTACAGTAAGACTTGGGGCCAAGTCTGATAAGAAGGATATCACTGAATTGTCTGAATGAAATAAGAAAGAGTCTGTCCAAAATAGGCACTTTATGAACAGGATCCTTGTAAAGCAAAAAACAAGGTGTCACATGATTGATTTCATCACAACTAAGAAGTTAATATTAGAAGAAAATAACCCTTTTCTCAGCCTGGCAGAGACTTTGATGAGTTAACTTTTTGCTGGATCACAATGACCTATTTATTTAATGCTTAGAAGAACACAGAATACATGCTGTATTTAAAAACTTCAAAGGAAATTGGCTATTTGCATTTTTATCTGTAGGAGAGGAGAGAAACACGCTTTATTTTTGACCTTTTATCCCCAAGTTATATATGAAGAAGATTAAATTTGTCTGTGTTGTCGGTGTAATCCAGTTAGAGTTGAGAATCATAACAGTGGAAAATATCAAGACTGACTTTAAAGCCTACTGAATATAAAAAACTTTTTAAAAATATTGGATAAGAAGCTGAAATGGGGAGAGGAAGTCTCAGTTATTGAAGGCTCCATCAGAAGACGTTTTTCAAATAAGAATCAGAAGTAATGGACATCCTATTACTTGCATACAGAAATTAATGTTTTCCATTTGTTCTAGCAAGGTGATAAGAAAATTGTGTTATAATCAAAGCCCCGCATTATAGTAAGCTCAAGCATAGATCACACAGCTTGAGTAAGCAAAGATGCCCAGATATCCCATAAACATGGGATAAAATGAAACACAAACTCTCATTTACCTGAAAATTTCCTCCTCCAAACCAGTGATGTTTGTTTAGGTATTAGGGTCCCTGGTTGAAGAGGTACAAGAATCCAGGTTGAAAGACAAGGTCAAGCACCAGAGAAAACTACTTCACCTTATGAATGATAAGGATGAATAAACCATGAATGAGAGACTGTGACTTGTCCAAGTTCTCATAGTCACTAAAAGCTGCAATCTCCTGGTCAGTGAAAGGTACAACCAAGATTACTCTAACCAGCAAGGGTCTCATTCAGATTTGATGGAGAAATCAAAACCTTTAAAGACAAGCAAAAGCTAAGAGAATTCAGCACCACCAAACCAGCTTTACAACAAATGCTAAAGGAACTTCTCTAGGCAGGAAACACAAGAGAAGGAAAAGACATACAATAACAAACTCAAAACAATTAAGAAAATACTAATAGGAATATACATATCGATAATTACCTTAACTGTAAATGGATTAAATACTCCAACCCAAAAACAGACTGGCTGAATGGATACAGAAACAAGACCCGTATATATGCTGTCTATAAGAGACCCACTTCAGACTTAGGGACACATACAGACTGAAAGAGCGGAGATGAAAAGATATTCCATGCAAATGGAAATTAAAAGAAAGCTGGAGTAGCATTTCTCATATTAGACAAAACAGACTTTAAAATAAAGACTATTACAAGAGATGAAGAAGGACACTACATAATTAGCAAGGGATCGATCCAAGAAGATATAACAATTGTAAATATTTATGCACCCAACATAGGAGCACCTCAATATATAAGGCCAATGCTAACAGCCATAAAAGGGAAAATCGACAGTAACACACTCATAGTAGGGGACTTTAACGCCCCACTTTCACCAATGGACAAATCATCCAAAATGAAAATAAATAAGGAAACACAAGCTTTAAATGATACATGAAAAAAGATAGACTTAATTGATATTTATAGGACATTCCATCCAAAAGCAACAGAATACACTCTCTTCTCAAGTGCTCATGGAACATTCTCCAGGAGAGATCATATCTTGGTTCACAAATCAAGCCTTGGTAAATTTAAGAACATCGAAATCGTATCAAGTACCTTTCCTGACCACAATGCTATGAGACTAGATATCAATTACAGGAAAAAAATCTGTAAAAAATACAAGCACACGGAGGCTAAACAATACACTACTTCATAACCAAGGGATCACTGAAGAAATCAAAGAGAAAATCAAAAAATACCTAGAAACAAATGACAGTGAAAACACGACAACCCAAAACCTATGGGATGCAGCAAAAGCAGTTCAAAGAAGGAAGTTTATAGCGATACAATCCTACCTTAAGAAACAAGAAAAACCTCAAATAAACAACCTAACCTTACACCTAAAGCAATTAGAGAAAGAAGAACAAAAAAACCCCCAAAGTTAGGAGAATGAAAGAAATCTTAAAGATCAGATCAGAAATAAATGAAAAGGAAATGAAGGAAGCAATAGCAAAGATCAATAAAACTGAAAGCTGGTTCTTTGAGAAGATAAACAAAATTGATAAACCATTAGCCAGACTCATCAAGAAGAAAAGGCAGAAGACTCAGATCAATAGAATTAGAAATGAAAAAGGAGAAATAATAACTGACCCTGCAGAAATACAAAGGATCATGAGAGATGACTACAAGCAACTATATACCAGTAAAATGGACAACCTGGAAGAAATGGACAAATCCTTAGAAAAGCACAACCTTCCGAGGCTGAAACAGGAAGAAACAGAAAATATGAACAGACCAATCACAAGCACTGAAATTGAAACTGTGACTAAAAATCTTCCAACAAACAAAAGCCCAGGACCAGATAGCTTCACTGGAGAATTCTATCAAACATTTAGAGAAGGGCTAACACCTATTCTTCTCAAACTATTCCAAAATATACCAGAGGGAGGAACACTCCCAAACTCATTCTACGAGGCCACCATCACCCTGATACCAAAACCAGACAAAGATGTCACAAAGAAAGAAAACTACAGGCCAATGTCACTGATGAACATAGATACAAAAATCCTCAACAAAATACTAGCAAACAGAATCCAACAGCACTTTAAAAGGATCATACACCATGATCAAGTGGGGTTTATCCCAGGAATGCAAGGATTCTTCAATATTCACAAATCAATCAATGTAATACACCATAGTAACAAATAGAAGGAGAAAAACCATATGATCATCTCAATAGATGCAGACAAAGATTTTGACAAAATTCAACACCCATTTATGATAAAAACCCTCCAGAAAGTAGGCATAGAGGGAACTTTCCTCAACATAATAAAGGGCATATATGACAAACCCACCACCAACATTGTTCTCAGTGGTGATAAACTGAAACCATTTCCTCTAAGATCAGGAACAAGACAAGGTTGCCCATTCTCACCACTATTATTCAACATAGCTTTGGAAGTCCTAGCCACAGCAATCAGAGAAGAAAAAGAAAGAAAAGGAGTACAAATTGGAAAAGAAGAAATAAAACTGTCACTTTTTGCAGATGACATGATACTATACATAGAGAATCCTAAAAATGCCACCAGAAAACTACTAGAGCTAATCAATGAATTTGGTAAAGTTGCAGGATACAAAATTGATGCACAGAAATCTCTTGCATTTCTATACACTAATGATGAAAACTCTGAAAGAAAAATTAAGGAAACACTCCCATTTACCATTGCAACAAAAAGAATAAAATACCTAGGAATACACCTATCTAAGCAGACACAAGACCCGTATGCAGAAAACTGTAAGACACTCATGAAAGAAATTAAAGATGATACAAACAGATGGAGATATACCAGGTTCTTGGGTTGGAAGAATCAACATTGTGTAAATTACTATACTTCCCAAAGCAACCTACAGATTCAATGCAATCCCTATCAAACTACCACTGGCATTTTTCACAGGACTAGAACAAAAAGTTTCACAATTTGTATGGAAACACAAAAGACCCTGAATAGCCAAAGCAATCTTCAGAAAGAAAAACGGAGCTGGAGGAATCAGGCTCCCTGACTTGACCGTACTACAAAGCTACAGTAATCAAGACAGTATGGTACTGGCACAAAAACAGAAATATAGATCAGTGGAACAAGATAGAAAGCCCAGAGATAAACCCACGCACATATGGTCACCTTATTTTTGATAAAGGAGGCAAGAATGTACAGTGGAGAAAAGACAGCCTCTTCAGTAAGTGGTGCTGGGAAAACTGGACAGCTACATTTAAAAGAATGAAATTAGAATAGTCCCTAACACTATATACAAAAATAAACTCCAAATGAATTAAAGACCTAAATGTAAGGCCAGACACCATCAAACTCTTAGAGGAAAACATAGGTAGAACACTATATGACATAAATCACAGCAAGATCCTTTTTGACCCACCTCCTAGAGAAATGGAAATAAAAACAAAAATAAACAAATGGGACCTAATGAAACTTAAAAGCTTTTGCACAGCAAAGGAAACCATACACAGGACAAAAAGACAACCCTCAGAATGGGAGAAAACATTTGCAGATGAAGCAACTGACAAAGGATTAATCTCCAGAATATACAGACATCTCATGCAGGTTAATATGAGAAAAACAAACAAGCCAATCAAAAAATGGATGGAAGACTTAACAGACATTTCTCCAAAGACGACGTACAGATGGCCAACAAACACATGAAAAGATGCTTAAGATCACTAATTATTAGAGAAATGCAAATCAAAAGTACAATGAGATATCACCTCACATCAGTCAGAACGGCCATCATTAGAAAATCTACAAACAATAAATGCTCGAGAGGGTGTGGAGAGAAAGGAACCCTCTTGCACTGTTGGTGGGAATGTAAACTGATACAGCCACTATGGAGAACAGGAAGGAGGTTCCTTAATAAACTAAAACTAGAACTACTATGTGACCCAGCAATCCCACTACTGGGTATATACCCAGAGAAAACGATAATTCAAAAAGACATATGCACCCCATTGTTCATTGCTGCAGTATTTACAATAGCCAGGACATGGAAGCAACCTAAATGTCTATTACCAGAGGAATGGATAAAGAAGATGTGGCACATATATACAATGGATTATTACTCAGCCATAAAAAGGAATGGAATAGTGCCATTTGTAGACATGTGGATGGACCTAGAGACTGTCATACAGAGTGAAGTACGTCAGAAAGAGAAAAACAAGTATCACATATCAACACACATATGCAGAATCTGAAAAAAACTGGTATAGACAATCTTATTTACAAAGCAGAAATAGAGACACAGACATAGAGAACAAACGTATGGATACCAAAGGGGAAGGTGGGGTGGGTAGTGGGGTGAACTGGGAGATTGGGATTGACATATATACACTATTGATGCTATGTATAAAATAGATAATTTATGAGAACCTACTGTATAGCACAGGGAACTCTCCTCAATGCTGGTGACTAAATGGGAAGGAAATCCAAAAAAGAGGAGATATACGTATATGTATAGCTAATTCACTTTGCCGTACAGGAGAAAGTAACACAACATTGTAAAGCAACTCTACTCCAATAAAGATTTAAAAAAAGAAAAAGAAAAAAGAAAATAAATATACATATATATATATATATGTATATATATGTTTAATACTAAAAAAAACAGACCTAAACCTGCCTTGAACCTACAGCATTTGAAAATGCATACAGGCCCTGTCCACCCTCACCTCCTTGAGCAACTTATGGAGAAATGACGTGCATGTGACACTAATACAATGCTCTAATACTCAGATGCCTGCCGTGGAAACAGGTATTGTATTCATACATTAAACTGGCGACTATAACTGATTTATGAAATGAAAGGAAGTTCACTTTTAGTGCAACAGAGTGTTATAGCATGGTTATTCAATTTTAAAAGGGTACTTTTCACATCAAAAGATGATTTAATATAGACTTATTTTTTAAATGAGCTGCCTTAGTACATTTGAACTGTACTTTGATTTACAAATGTTTAACTTACACTCACACACTCAACAATACCTAATATGTACCACACACACCTTCTGCTCAGATTGGAACTTGAGATCAAACTGGAGGCACATTCTCCTATGCCAGCCTTTTAGAGCTTATTTTGGGCTGAGAATATCTATTTTCTGTTTTCCTCCTATACATCACAGGATGTAATTTCAATAACAGCTCTCACCAACTATTGTAGATCTTCATTCTGGGCTCATTCATTCATTTAGCAGATACTTATTTTATTCCTACTTCCTTTCATTCAGTTTTGTTAGGTGCTGGGGTACAAGCGTGAATATAACAGACACAGTTCGAATCTACTGAGGGCAACAGACTGTATTTCTATGATGTCATAAATGAAAGTAGAATATCAAATCGTATTATGATACATGAAGGAAGAGAAAGAAAGAAGGTGAGACATTAGGTAGCAGGCTGCAGGCATCAGGACTGGGTGGTCTTGTCTGTGGAAGGGACGTGCAAGCAGAAGCCTGAGGACTGGGTGGGAGTCAGCTGCATGAAAAGCCAGATATGGTTTTCCTAGCAATGAGATGTGCAAAGGCCCTGAGGTGCAGAAAGGTTCGGAGCATGCCTGGGAATGGGAATCAAGTCTGTGAGTCTGGAGCGCAGAGACGAAGGACTCTGATAGGAGAGGAGATGTGACATGGGCACCGATGCATGTCAATAAATACATGTCTGTTTAAGGCTTTCATGATAAGGCTGGCATTTCAGCTTAGATCTTTCTCGCAGTTAGTTTGCACTTACCAAATAGGCCTGTAATTAACTATATATGTTCTTATGTCATATAAAATGTCACATGAAATTCTTTAGAAATTTGCCCTAGAATTTCAACAGAAGTGCAGCTCTCTAATTCCTCCTGGGAGGCAAAGAGACTACAGGGAAGCAGAGCAGAGAGGATTGGCTGTGGGCTGCAGGGGACCTGATGGAAACTTCGGGTTCCAGGCTGCTAGGTGAACACAGCTCGGGATGAATGATTTCAGCTGGATGCTTTTATTAGGGCATAACTGCACAATGGAGAAATCCTGCTCCCCCTCCCCGCCCCTCCCAGCCACCAGAATTACCTTTCTAAGACACAAAACTGGCCATTATATTCTCCTAACTTAAAATTCCAATGACTTCCCAGTGGCTAAGTGATAAAGCAACTACTCTTTGGGAGGATATACAAGGCCCTTTTCGAGTGGTCCCCAAGTTCTTTTCTTACACTGTCTACTTTCAATTCACTGAGGTCAAGCTCCACCTTCCTTTGCTCCCCATCTGGGCCAACACACACGGTTCTCTGTGATGCCGCACGTGCGTCCCTCTTGCAGGGATGACGAACCAACCACCCTGCCTGCTAACCTACTGCTGACCTTCTGAGACAGAGGGCCACCTCTGACCCCTTGGAGTCACAGCTTCTGGAAGACGGCACAGGGCACTGAGGAAAACAGAAGATACCCACCTGGCTACCCAAGTCAGCTCAAGTCACCGGGTGGTCAGTGGGTTACAGGTGCTGATGCCAGATGTCCCTGACAGAGAAGCTCTTTTTTTTTTTTTTTTTAAAGCTTCGGCTCATTAGGTGAAGTTGTTGGGGGGGGGGGGGGGGCGTTTAAGGCGAGGGAGACTGGGAGAACGTTACATGTGAAGGAAGTGGCACGTACCCAGGTCCTGTGGCGAGAGGGAGCAGAGTTTGCTGGAAGAACTAGAGCAAGACCAGGGCTCTGGATGCGGCGAGTGAGGTAGGTAAGAGGGAGCCAGCAGAGGTGGGCTCTGATTATGTTTCTGAAGATTGAGTGTCGAGGTGGGTAGAGGTAGGTAGCTGGGGGTAACTGCCTTTTTCTCTCATTTCATCATTTCTCAGCTGGACTGGCGGCTGATCAACACCCATGTGCAGAATTACAGTATACACAACACAGAAAACACAAATGGATCCAACTCTATATCACAATAACTTGGTTCTATCTTTACAGTAGTTAAGAGGAAAAAAAGAATGGTTACAAACCAAAACATAGTAGGGGCACTGATAAAATTTGAGTTGACAAATTCTTCCTGCTACGAGGTCACAAGGTGTGTGGTAGTGCAGGGCACGTGAGAGCTGGAGGCGGTGCGTTGACTGGGGCAGCGATTACGGGGAGCACGCAGTACCGAGCCCCAAACAAAGAGGCTCCAGAAACTTCACAGTGTGAGAATTTGCATTGGGTCTTCAAGCATTGAAAGAGCGGGGTGAAGGGCCAGAGGTGGATGTCTCAGGAGCAAGAGAAGCAGCGGCAGGATTAAAGTACTAGAACGAGAACATGAATGGCTGGCATGTTCCAGAGGCATCAAGGAGAACGGCCTACTTGGAACAAAGGTGATTTTTAGGAGAAAAGGAAAATCATTCAGAAATTAGAGTATTAAGAAAAAATTGTCAAAAAGGAAAAAAGTACAGGGATGAAAATAATCAGCCTAAAAAACGTTATGAGGTGATTTAAAAATTCATTCAGAAGAATCCATGGATAGGGTTCCAAGTTAGTATTACTTTAAGTTACTTTAGGCAGAACTAAGCTTGGAGGAAATTAAGAATTTCTTGATAATTAAAATATGAAATAGTGTGGCAAGAGAGGATGGGGAATCTCCAAGTCTATCTTAATTAGGTGTTAAAAATAGATGTTTCTAAAAGTGGTGTTTCCTTTCTCTGCCGTCCAACATTCTGGAGAAGTGCTTTTAATCTCAGCAATGTGCTAATTGTTTCTAATGGCCTATGAACAAACTCCCTAAACTATTAACCTCCTCTCTTTAGCCAGAGATTCAGGAAATTAGTCTTTGAAAGAAAAATCCCCAGCAGGTTGCCCAAGAGTGTCTCCCAAAGTAGAGAAATTGTCACTTTATTTGGAGGAGACTCAAGGTCAAACCAGACATAAGCTTGTGGTGTGGAATAGATAAGCTAAAACCTTTTTAAAACATAAAAGCTAACTCTTCCTCTCTCTGGTTCACTTTAGTTGTGTTCCTATCTGTAGGGAGAAATATAAATGATAGCACCTCTCAAATAGCTTTCAGACACACCAACCCATAATTTCAGGATTTTAAAAGAACAGTAAAACAGTATCCCACATTTGACAAAAATATTTGAAGCCTGATCCTTGTACATTAAAATTGATGCCATATTGAAAACGGAGCTTAGTTTAGTCTTAGAAAGGTAATGGCCACTGAACCATCGGGATGTGCCCGGGGGAATTTGAGTTGCCCCCTCTGTTTCTACTCATTTTCTTTAGTGCATGAAAAATTTCATTTGTTTCTAAAAGAAGAACAATCATAGACTAGCCAAAAAAAGTCATGAAAAAGATGGCCAATGACTTTTCTAACCATATTTCAAATTTTACTTAAAGTTACAGTAATTAAACTATGTGCTTGGCACAGAATGAGTAATGAACAGAAGTAGAAGCCCAGATAGAGGTCTAAAAGAGATACAAATATATCTGTGTGATTTCAAATTAGTGAGATATTAGATGACTTGCTAAGGGGTGTTAGAATAGTTAATATAGTGATGATAATGATAATAAAGCTTGGTACTTTTAGCATTCCTCAACACAGATACTTAGGGAGGTCAAAAAAATCAAATGTTTAAAAAAAATAGAATTGTAAAACAGTTGAGAATACAACACAGGTAAATTGAATCAATAACCCAGCACTGGCAAAGAAATTTCTAAGGGGTCAGAAAAATCAAAATCACTGATAATTGAATACATACAAATGTAACACCTGGTACGGAAAAACACTAAAAACAGAGTAAAAGAGAAACGATAAATGGGGAAACATTTACATCTATTATATGTATAGAAAAGTGCTAGAATTCTTGATATGTAAAGAAATCTTTCAAATTTATTAAAAAAAAAAAAAGACAAACATTGATAGAAAGCTTGGCAGGGAAAGGCCAAAACAAGACATTCACAGAAGAACCAATAAAAATAGCCAGTTTACCCAGAAAACGTGCTCACTGTCAAGGCAACAGCTATGCATCAAGTGTCCACTCACCAGGAGCTCAGTCATATCTCTGCATACCTGTTGACCCTGAGCCCTGTCGGTTCTGACATGGAAAGTGCCAAGATACAACAGGTAGGAAAAAGCAACATACGAGTCACGTGAGAGCAGGCACGGTAGAACTGTATTGCTATGAAATGCCACACACATATAGTATTTATATCGCATGCGTCAGTGCATTCTGAGAACATCGGGTAGACAAAAAGCACCAAGGCGGGGGACGATGTGGCAAGATGCACCCGAATCTTAGATCCCTGAGTAAGGTCCTTCCTGGATGCATTTAGCAGTAACCAGGCAGCGTGGAGTGTACTCAGGAATACATATTTTAGCATAAGGTCTGGATTGAGACTCTGTCGTCACTTATCAGCTATGCGACATAGGATTTACTTCCAAAACTCCTCCCACTAAGCCTCAGGTGATTTATGTGAGGACCAGGGACAGTAACAGTACCTGCCTCACGGGGCTGTTCTGAGCATTAAAGGAGATGATACCTGTAAACTCACTGAGCAAGAACGACCACTGAGAGGTCTGCTCAGGAGGAGATTTTCACAGCCCGGCGCGGCTCCAGCAGAATACCGGACTTAGTTGATGGGAATCTCATATCGCCATGTGCAGCTCAAATGTGGCTTCTATAATCCATAGAAGCTAAGCACCTGGAAACATATGGCTTCTGCAGAAGTGGGCTGCAGCCCTGAGCAGGGTCTCACTTATCAGTCCTACTAAAGACTAGAAACCTGTTATAATCCTGACAGGGATCAGGTTTAATCCAGAAACTCTGCCTTCTACATCCCTACTGTCATGGGTGACCCACAGTAACACTGAATTTGAAGGATGGCAAATGCTCTTTCACACAGGTCTCTTGCCTGACCTTTTTTCCTCCTTCATTCTCTTTGCTTTCTAGTTACCAAATAGCATGAAAAAAATTCTGCAATAATTCTTAAATCACACTGGTATATAATGGAGGGTTCTTCTTCCAGAATGAAATTAAATGACTTTTGTAACTGGTTTATTAGAGAACCACAAACTTGTTTCCATTCTTCACGAGTTTATGGATTCACTTCCACCATAGGGGGAAAAAACAGCTAACACAAACTCTAAGGGTTACACCTTTTAAATCTGACTGAGGTTTTCAAATTTATTTAAAATACAGAACTTAAAAATTACAGTTGGTTGGCTCAGGAAAATGACTTTCAGAATTGTTTATCTCTGTGCACCAGATTCAACCTCTCTTCACAGTACACACTTCCTAATCACTACACTGCCTGAGACCCACCAAGCATGTTTTCCAACACTCGCTAAGCCGGGTTTTCTTCCTTAGTTTATCAAATCCCAATGGAAAAGAGCCAGCTCCATGGCTGAATATAAAGGGCAAGGCATTCACATGCACAGTCTGCAATTTGGAACTAAGTTTGTTAAATGACTTAGAGAAATAGTAGAGTTTGGAATGCAAGGTTTACGAGTTCAGATGGAGATAGCAGCCTAACAGGAAGTGAGCTTCCTGCCTTTTGAAATCAGAGGTGGGTGGCCTCCATCCCCTCCTCCACCTACAGCAGGCTTTTCCAGCCTCAGTACTCCTTGATTTGGGTGCTGAGCGTTGTAGGATATTCAGCAGCATCCCTGGCCTCCAAACACCACATGGCATTAGCACCACACCTCCACCTCTGCGCTGTGACAATCCAAAATGTCTCCAGACATCGTAAAACCACCCCTGGGTAAGAAGCACTAACCTACAGCTATGTAAGAACATTATAGCCACGTGTTCTTGCCTCACACCATATCATTAAACAGAAAAGCCGGTTTGCGTGGAGTGTCAATTAAATTTTATGTAGTCATAGCTATACCCATAAAAGTATAGAACTGGCCTTAAAAATATTACTTTTCTCAGAGGAAAAGAAATATTCCCATTCAGGGAGCTAATGAAAGGCTTGTTCATGAGTAGTTTTGTCAGATGACTCCTGGGATGTTGAGGCAGACATACCAGTCATAGAAAAGATTAAATACTCTTTACTTATGCTTCGCATAGCCAAGACTGATGTATGTTTGGAGAGCAAAATATAGAGGAGACAAGATCAGTAAAAACTTACCTACAATATGCTCTTTTAGTTAGCAATTCAGAGCCAAAATCTTAGCTAGTATTTACTGTGTTTGCTATGTGACACGCACTCTTCAAATTTTATCTCATTTAATTTTTCAGACCCTTTTGAAGAGGTTCAGAGAAGCTGGGGAACTTGCCCAAAGAACAAGGCAATTGTTCTAATTAGAGGTGGAACCGGGTTTCGAACCCAGCATTCTTTCTCCAGAGCCTAAGCTCGCCATCACAGTCTCTGTTCATCAGAGGCTGACTCGGTTGGCATCACTGAGCATCACTGAGTGGCTCTAGGGCAAATCAATCTATGCTCAGAAACAAATGTCAATGGAAACTGGGAAATAGGAAAATCAGACATAGTGAGAGACTGGGGGAGGAGAGAAAACTCTGTGCCTTCTGCTAGTCTCATTACAGAACAAGCTTGGTGTAAAACAGACATTGCAAATGGACAAGAAGCAAGCTGTAGTGCTAAGGAAGGCATTCCAATATATTTATGGGAAAATAAACTTCACTAAGCCGAGTTTTCAAGACAAACAAAAGGCTAATTCCACCTATTTAGTAAGTATACAAAAAAAAAAAAAAGGTTCAAAGAATGAAGTTTATTTTTTTAAATTTGCTGAATCAAAATCTCTTTCCATATGGACTTGGTGTTGCAGGAGCCGAAAATATCATTCCAGAAAGCCAGATTAGAGCTGAACACTGACAGTTCTGTGAAAGCTAATGTGTATGATGGGATCATCACACTCCATGCATTTTATCATTTTCCTAGAATACCGTTCTGTATAAATTCTGTAATAAGAGTTACTTGTGACAGAGCCACTCTAGCTATTATCTTACTGATTTTAAAGGACACTTAAGGAAACTTCTGTGGACAATCTTAACTTAAAAGTTTAGTGTGGGCATCTGGTCCAGGAGAGCGTCTTGGCTAGCTCTTCCATGCACAGCTCCCCAAGACGCCTGCACGCTGGACTCCATGACAATGCAGAGGTTTGATTCCTTAGACCCCTGCTAGGAGGACACGTCCATCAACCAGCCAGCATCACACTAGTTTCCTAGCACAGAATTGGAGTGAGACAGCACCCTACAGCACCCCGTCTCAGTTCAAACATGCAAACCTCTGGAGTAGCAGAGGCTCTAAGAGGGACTGGCAAATCTGGGGGAGATTGCCCATTGCTAATAACACTGAATACCATTTTACAGTTTACCAAGCACCTTTACACAGATTTTATTATTGGACTATCACCCCAACCCTGACAGTCCTTTTAAGTGGGTCTTATCAGCCTCACTGGATAAAATGGTAGCTGAGGGGTGAATGACTAGCTTGTAATTAAGTCCCAGTCTGACCTCAATTGTGTTTGCTTTCTGCCCCATCATGCCACCAGGAGACAAAGGAATCAACTCAGTGGGAAAGTCTTCTCAACTCCTTTTCAGTCCAGGCTTTAATTCAGCTATGTTGGATCCATTAACCTACCCATTCCTCTTTTGTAGAGGATTACGTTAACTTAGTCAAGACAGGTTTATTATGGACATAATTTGAGGTTAACCTCTGAAATGATCACTGGGAAAATATGTTTGTAAATATAACAGCCTTTAAAAATGGGCATAAAAACAATTCAAATTAAGAAAGTCTAGTTGACAACAAAATGTAATTCCACATGCCAGAAGCTCATGGAATTCCAAAAAGCTTAAGATGTTAATATTGATATCAAGTGCTTGAACAGTGAAAAGGCACAATTAAGGAGATACAGAATGTCTGCATTTAAGAATGAGTGAATTAATTATTAATTTACTAGGGTAATTTATGAGTGACGTTGATTATTTGTACTGTGGTAAAGTTTCAGGGTGACAACAGTATTTCTTGTAAGGCACGTGGATCCTTCATCTATTCTCGTGCCTCTTAAACCATATGGGTTTTGAATATGAAACTAAATTTTGAAGTTTGTTTCCTAAACTTCTCTTAAGATACATTTTGATTATGTAAATATATTTTATGTTTTTTTAAAGTGATCATTTATATCACATATAACAGTAAAAATTTACAGTAGTTTCTACATGAAATCAATATCATGATATTTGCAAAACAATGTGAACAATTAAAACTTGGATTTTCTTTTGCAGCTATTAGCATTGTGACAGGACTTGCATTTTATGTAAGAATGTCCGGGTGTGTAAGGAATATGGTAGTTCAGACTATTTCTGCTCTCAAAACTGTGTATTATTCCACTGAATGGAGTAAGTTCTTGGTAATCACATTACAGCAATTACCAGAATAGGTTAAATGTGATTATATTTGTTAATTCTTGTCCAGAAATACGTATTGTACACTCTACTTTCTAATACTGTCCTAAATAACTCTTCTCAGGATTCTCAGGTTCTTTTCATGCCTCTTGTCTATGGCTTGTAGGGAATACAGAGTGGTACCACGTAGATCCCGTTTCAAAGGACTTGCTGCCCAGCTGCGGGGCGTGCGGTCAGCAGGTGCGCCCAGCCCTCAGCTCCTCCAGGATCTGCGTCAGTGACTGTCCAGCAGCAATGCCGTGAGGCTGGGCAAGGCAGGAGCTGAAGGCTCGGTCCGACTCAGCCCTGGGCGCTCTGTGGGCCACACTCACTCCAGAGCGCCCCATGCAGCTGGCCAAACTCGTTCCTTCCCTTTCCCCTTCACAGGCCTTGGTCTCTAATGAATAAGTAAGAAAATCTTACACATCAACTTCTGTTTCAACTTCTGCTTCTGAAGAACTCAACCTGCTACATGTCCCCTGTCACAGCTTTTACAGCAGCCACACTTAAGATGTTAAATCTCTACTAAAATTTCTAAAGCTATCCTATTAAAGAAGTCTTATCCTTCCCAAATATATTTTGGTCACCAAGGCCCAATTTCTTTTACAATCACTTTTTATACAATCATATGCCCACAAAATTCCTCCCGTTAATATCAAAATTCTTTTGCCCTCGAAACTCAAAATATTTCCTCTGAGTGGAGACTTAGGGCCAGATATTCCCGATTGGATTAATGTTTCATTTCTAAAATAACTATTTATGTGCATATATTTCCCCAAGGGGAAAAGGATTATTAATAATAATCATTACAACTGATGTGCTGCATTTGAGTAGAGATCTAAAATTTTCAAAGCGTATTCATAGAAATTAACTTACTTGATTTTAACACCACCTCAGGAATTAACCAAGTTTAGGAAATGAAGGTCAAAAGAACTGATGTGCCCCAAGTCAGATACTCAAATGCTGGTGGATTCCGGAGGCAAAGCCTGTCCTGATGACCCCCGTCCTGGAGCGGTCTGCACCCGATGGTGCCACCTACACACTTGCACACCTTTTGTGAAGTGTAATGCATTTATTTCTACTTTCTCTGAGGAAATGGGGTAGGGATCGTAAAATCTAGGCTTCAGAAATTAGAACTTTGGAACTCACCATCTGAAGCTGAAATTGCAAGGCTTGACGCACTTAATCCTCACAGTAACTCTGTGAAAACGAGGAGGCACTCTTCTCATCTGGGAAGACGGGGTGAGGAGGAAAGTGCCGCATTTTGGATCCACACAGTCTGTCTTCAAAGAAAGTGCCCGGAACCACTATACCACCCGCGCACCTCAGGAGTCGGGAAGGCCACTGGAGTCAAACTAAAGACCCCACAATCTTAAATATGAAAAAAAAGAGGGAAAATGGGAGGCGAAGAAGGAAGAAGCAGACTAACTCTCCTTTAGCTCTCGGGGATAAATTCTGCAGTAAGGATATAAGAATTTAGGGAATGCTTTAAGACCACTTATGCAATAATACGTGTCTGTAAATAACTCTTGGATTAATGGTCTGTACATATTTCTGTACTTGCGAGCGTGATACAAATAGGAAAAGCCTTCCCCAGAAGAGGTATTCTGAAAGAGATGAGCTTTAAGTTAAATGTGAAAGTGAGGTGGAATGGGGATTAGTTACTGTTAGCACAGGGGGCATGCTGGAACAATCAAGGACTGCTGCTCACTGGGGACAGAGAGTCAATCTGTCTTGCTTGGAATAAAGTGTCTTTGTCAGAACAAGGAATCAGTCAGCCTGTGGACGTAAGAAAACCAAATGCCAACCCCTTACCTAGCCGGTAGGCAGGCTGCTTTTCTAATGTTGTTTAGGAACAAAAAGAATAATTCACTTATCATTGGGGATTCTCACTAATGAGCATGGAGAACGATGCAGGGACACCCTGTCATATGCCCTTGTCTGTGTATAACACTAATTATTATTATCTATACTGGGCCCTCCCCAAACCCCAGTGGTTCTAGCATCACAACTTGGGATTAATCTAGTGAAGAGAGAGACAGATTTGTTATGTGAAATTTTGGGAAACGTTATGATTTCATCTTGCATGCCAGCATTGGAGAATGAGGCTAGCAGCAACTCAGACTGAAGGGTGGAGCTTAATGAAAGCTGAGCCCTCTCTGGATTGCAGCAACTGTCACCATCCCCTCCCATTTCATTCTTTTTCATATTCAAGTTCATACTTATCTCCCAATAAACAGTGACACATGACCTTGGAAAGGAGGAGGGATAGGGTTGCAAGTGTGACTTTTGGGTCTCAGCTCACAGGCGTTTACCTGTAAGAAGTGATGTGCTAGTGTTTATATCCTTCCTATGGTCTCTGGGTGCTCGGGTTACCAAATGTGGAGCCACGGAACCCCTGGTCTCAGAGGCATACATAGGAGGATGATATGACAAGATACACCCAAGACAATCCCAATATTTGCTTTTGTCTGTGCATCCTGTCTGATTTAGTGTTTATTCTAGATTTGTCATTATTCAAAGTAGTAGTATTATTATCAGCTACATTCAATAAGCTGGACTGGTTTGGGTACACATACACACGTACTTCTGTGTTCTCTGCCACTGTCTCATCTAGAGCACGTGAAGTACATGTGTCCGTCTGTGCTGGGGCTGGTCTGAAGTCTGAGAGATGCACAAAGCCACCAGGCCAACGGTTGGTGGGATCAATGGAAATTGTAGGAATTTATAGGTTCACTCTACATGAAGTACGCACAGATAGAAGACAGACAGTATAGAGACCACGGAAAAGTAGTCAGAAGGCTTCTGCTGCAGGGCTTTTTGTCACTTATTAATTACAGATCTAGAACAACTGTTTACTGTGATTGTTGGTATCAGTTACTTATTTTGGAATAAACCCTTCCAACAGTAATATGTTAAAAGAAGTAGTTTAATAGGTTAATATGTTAAAAGAAGTACATGTTAAGTACCTAAGATTCTAATACTAATGCCAAGTGTGGAGGCTTCCCACCACCACCAAACAATGATCCGACACCAGCTGAGGGACCTGCAGTTCGTTTCTGACACTATCTACCAGGGGATAGCATCAGGTTCTGCAAATTAAGGGTTCAGCCTTACAAAACTACCCCCTCCCACCTTCAGATGCCAACTGCAACTCCAGGTTGTCACCTGGGATTCTGACCCACTGTTATAGATTGGAAGTTCCATGACCCCTCCTTCAGTTTCAATAATTTGCTAGAGTGGCTCACGGAACTCAGAGAAATATTTTACATACTAGATTACCAGTTTATTATGAAAGGATAGAACTCAGAACAGCCAGGTGGAAGAGAGGCAAAGGCAAGGTATGTGGGAAAGTTGGAACTGAAAGTTCCAACCCTCTAATCACAAAGGTTGGTTCCCCCGGCAACCAGCCCCCATTCTCAGGTGCGACCCAAAGTAACCTCCTTAACATAATGAAAGGCACCACTGTTGCTCTCAGCACTTAGGAAATTCCAAAGGTTTTAGGGGCTCTGATGGGGGACAGAGAACAAATATTTCTTATTATAAATCACAATATTGCAGTACAGAATTTCTATTTCTCAAGAAAGTTAATGATGACTATTTAAGTTGCCTAGGTATTAGTCAACATTTTCTATCTACCAGAGGGACTTTTAAAATATCACTGACCAAAGACTAGAGACACAAACCTACTGAAGAAGCATCAGCATCTACTAGAGTCTGTAGTTGTTTTAAGAATACTATGCACAAAGAATTCAATTTCACACGTGCAGCTCTGAAGGTACATTTACATATTATTCAGTGAAGTGTGACTTTTCATTTACATCAAATGACTACGTCAATTTACTCAGTTTTGATTCCAAGTTTTCTTGTGCATGTACAAAAGGTTAAGTGATAGCTGTCAGTGTTAGCTTGCTTACCAGAAGAACTTCATAAGGAGTTAAACTGAATAGTTTTCTGTCAGTCTCACTGTCTAATAAAAATGGAAAACCTGTTAAATCCAATAATTGTTCCATTTTTCTTTTCACGTAGTTCATTGACTCAAAGTAAAGAGTTTGGAAATTTATTCTCTTGATGGTGAAATATCTGAATTTATTGTGAATTCTAGTGCAAATTCAGTTTAAAAGTTCCACACTGAATATGTTCTTAAAGTGACGACGTGAATATATATTTCAGTGGAATACAGCCTTATGGCTAAAAACAACGTCCTTATTAAATTTAGGAATGTGTGGAACACGCTTAGAAGTAATCATGGGATGCATCTAACTCATAACTGTGTTCAAACAAGCTGTGATATTCTACCAATCAAAGCAGAAGCTGTAGTTGTTAAAATTTACAAATATTTTTATAAAGACAGTAACTGAACCACAAAATTGTGACAAAACAGACTCTGGATACAAAAGCATCTCTGTTGTCTCTCTACAGCTCATTATCAGTCCAACTTTTAGGCAAGTTTCAGCCTTGAAAAAACTACTTTGTAAATCAAGTCTAGTGTCAACTGAAGGGTGGCAAAATATGCCAACCCAAAATGTGTCACTTTGGCATAAGAATTATTTTGAGCTGAAGCCGACTGAGAGGGAGCAGACATAAGAAAAGCTCTCTGCTCTCCCTTATTTGCCTAAAAGCAGGACAAACATTTATCAATGTATCCCCCTCCCCTCTCTATCAAGGACAGAAGTTAATCACTGGAGACAACTTTAGACACTTATCAGCCCAGAGGGCACCACAGGAGTCTATACAGCAAACTTTACTTACTAGTCCTTACCTTTCATTAGTTCCACCATATATTCACCCTCCCACAATCTGTTCCCGTAGAAGTTCAATGTCTTTTTCCTTTGTCTTGTCGCTTCTCCACAAATTTATTGTTCTTCGGCTAAGGGGCTACAGAAGCCCAAGTTCTAACCATCTGTTTGAGTTACTCATCTCTGGGTACTCCCATGTGTATGTGTGTTGCATGTGCTAATAAATTTCTTTCTTTTCTTTTTATTGTGTCTTTTGTCAGAACCCCAGCTGGAGAACCTAGAAGGGTAGAAGGAAAGTACTTTTTTTTCCTCCCCTACACTACAATAGTACTAACTACCTTACAAGAGTCTTCTAAATTTGTTTGCATTTTGTTCAAAATCAATTAGCAATCGTTAATCAAAGTATTCAACTAATGAATGTCCCAAATCTTCAGCTTTTGAAGCCTCAAGTAACAAAAAATCACTGGAAAAGGTTTGCGAGAAGACACTGAAACTAATCCCTGTAGAAGTAGGGGGGAAACTGATAAGATTAAATGATGAGAACTCAAATGATATACTGGATTTCCATTCTGAAATCTATAACTGAACTTTTGGAATATTTCAATTGGTGGGAAGAATTTTTCAGTGAAACTCCTATTTTTAATTTGTAGTTTCCATATTGATATCACAAAGAAGTGGAATTGAGAAAACTGATTTTGCTGCATCTAAATGTGGTAGAACTTTCAAAATATGCATAAATAAAAATAACTTATTTGGCGAGTTCTGTTTTGTAAAAATGCTTGTCAAAGAAAGGTTCTCTGAGTGGAGCAAAAAACAGTACTTGGGATAATATTCTGTCAGAAATATTTGCTCATTTTTAATTAAAAACATGTTAGAACTGAGATTACTTTATCAAAATCTTCTCTGAGCTTGCTGCCAGTAGAGGTAGGTTTCCTCAGTTAAAATATTATGATCTGTAGAGAAACATCCATTGGAGGCATTAACAATTTTAAATGTTTTAGTCACACTACAACTGAAGAAGACTTTAGGCACCTGTTTTTTTGTTTTTGTTTTTTTTAGTTAAAAAAATACAAACACACATTTTAAACAAAATCGCTCAGGAGGAGGAACTGGATGGAGACGGGTAATGACAGCACCAGGTGTCAGAGTTCAGTTTTGGGGTCAAGGGTCAAGGTTCTTTCCAGGGTGACATGAAAGGAGGAAGGGCTTCAGCATAGCAGGTAATGTCAGTATCTAGCTGGCTGGATGTAAGATAGCAAATTATCCTATGTATTTTTAAAATGTTGTCTTGGTCAAGTGAAAAAAATCCCTGGGAAATCCTGGCCTAAAGAGCTAAGTTTGGGTCCCTGTTTCATAGCAATGACACCGAGAATGCACTGAAGTCGCAATGTCAAGTTCTGCCTTGCCTGGATGAGCCCATCTCCACCACACTACCCATCTACAAGCCTGTGCAGCTGGCACTGGCTCTCCCTGCATCCGACTTAAAAACATGTTTATCTCAGCTTGAAGCCCCTGAAACAGTTCCTTGAGTCACAGATGAGCTCAATAAATATCTGTTGCATGAACAGATTGACTTTTAAGTTCTCTCTGTAAGAGAAGGAGGCATTAAAGACAATAGACTTCTGAATAAAATTGCTTTGCCCATGATATTGACATTATAGGACGCTGGCTTCTGTGTTCACACTTCTGCACATCAACGTGTGGGTGTGATGGTGTAAGGACTGTCACGACAGCACACGAAGCAGCCCTTAGTGCTGTGAAAATCTACGTCTAGACCTAGAAACCCTTGAAATTCCATTCCCAGTGTACTTCAGATGCCAAAATTGAGGCCATGTTTTCTTTGACATAGAATTTGTCAAATTAACAAGAAACAGAATCAACACATCATGACCCTTACTTCAATAAATAACTTGCCTGTTCTCTAGGTTATTGAGACTATTGCTTATTTGGTTGCAAATAGCTCTACAAGCTGTGAAGCCACAAAGGACAAATCTGCAAATACCTAATTCTAAATGTCATGGGAAACAAGAACTACGTAGATGGTGTATATAGAGGGTGAGGTAGATGATATCATTGCTTACCAATAAGAAATATCCCAGCAGTTTAAATTTTCTGAGGATAAGAACCAGTGCAAATATTATCTGCAATACACATAATTTCTTTCCCTCCACAAGTTTATAATGAATTGCTAATTATAAGGATAAAGTTGCAATTAAAAGCAAATGCACAAGTCACTTACAGTATTTTTCTAAGCAAAATTAGCTCTTTAAAGACTCTGTGGGCATTTATTTCCAATGAAAATGGACCTTAAAAGTAATGGTCGGCTGTCACCAAAGTCCTAGTGAGGGCCACTTGGATACTTTAGGAATACAGCCGCTTCTTAACATCCACCATCAGAAAATGAACTGCTTAAAATCCAGACGGTTACAACATGGAAGGTTGACCTTAACAGTTACGAAACTGGTCCAGAAGGATCTGCAATATTGTCCTAGTAGTGCCAGCGGGGGCTGCTGTGCACCTGCAGCGGCAGTTAAATGAAAAGGTGAGGCTTACGAATTTCATGCACAAGCACCTGTAACATCTCCAGGAAACCCCGCTGATGCAGCCACTTGGATCAGAAATCTACAGCGTTCACTGCAGGAGAAATGAAGGTCACTGACTGACATTAAAACTGACATGGCTCACATTTCAAAGTCTCAATGTTGATAAAATACTTCTTCTGTTTTTATAAGTAACTGACCCCAAACAATACAGCTGAGTAATCTATCTCCTATTAGTAAGACTCTGAAATCTGGCTTTCTCCCTTATTTCTAATAGTGCCTTAAAACTCTCTACTGATTTCTGATTAATTTATTTTGTTTAACTCAGTTTGGACAATTCCATTAGATTCAGAAGGGATTTTTAAAAGTAGAGAGTTCCACACAAAAAGAATTTGCTTTCTGTTTGTCACACTGAATAAAACAGGTTTACTTTAATCCAAACCAGCAAATATTTATGTAAATCTCTTGGACGCAAAGACTTGTGCAGGACATTGTAACAACAGCATCAGTCAGGTGTGCACATCAGTCAAGCTTGGACCTCATCCTTCTAGCAGCCTACAACTTAGAGCGGACAGGCATGTATACAGCTGTTTTCTTCAACTCTTACCGGTGTTTAAATTGTCTCTGTATTTCACTTTACTGCTAGTATTTTCCTTTTCACGTGCAAACCTACCTTCCAACCTCACCAGATAGCTTGCCTTTTACTGTCCAGAGAAAACTGGGACCATGCGGTGGGTAAGGTGTGATGAGAGAAAAACACACAGGCCTTGATGTGTAGGCTGGTTCAGCCAGTTCCTCGTGGTAAGACCAGGTGTAATTTTTTAAATGTCTTAGCCTCAACTTCTTCATATGTAAGATAGACGTTCAAAGAATTTGAAATTAAAGAATTACAAGTCATTAAGCACCACCTTCGAATTTCAAAGGAGGCAATGCAATTGCCTTATGTAAGGCTTTACCCACATGAAGGATTCTCCTTTCTGGAAGGGTTTATAGCAGCTCTCCCTCAAGACTGGATCAGACTGAGGTGTGCCACACTTTTTCAGCAAAGAATCTCACAGCTTAAGTAGAGAGATCTTACTCCAATGGGGTCTGGGCACAGTGTGAAGTTACTCGTTTCAAGCTAGAAGACATATCTTTGAAGTTTCCTCTTTCATCTTAAAAAGTTATGCTATTCCAGTCTACTATAGAAGGTACTCCTGTTTATTCTACTATCAATTTGGTATTCTGATTTACCTTTCTCTAGAATGCTATGTAAGATGGACACTCCAAGATACTCCCATACTTAAAGGGAAGTATTTTTTGTTCCTGGCATGTCACATTACCTAGGAGTATACATACTATTTGGGTCAGATAGGAGAAATATATAGATCTGTATGCTCAAAGAATACCACTGCTGCTATGACACAAACACACACACAAAATTTCAAGGATTTTTCCATTACAGAAATAAAGCCACTTACTGAAAAAGTCTCTGTGATGACCTAGATGGGTGGGGTGGGGGAGGGTGGGAGGGAGGTCCAGGAGGGAGGGGATATATGTACACATACAGCTCATTCACTTCACTGTATAGCAGAAACTGACACAACATTGTAAAGCAATTATACTCCAATAAAAAAGAAGATGTCAGTTAAATCCTATGTGAGTATACCTGTAGTCTCCCACAGTGCTCTTCAGAGCCTGATGATGAATCAAATCATACGTTTCCATCTGACACCAAAATGTCAAGAAAGGGTAAAGTTGATAGAAGACAGCCATTAAGCAACATAAAAGGAACTTCTATATAGAATTGACAAGAGAAGCGTAGACATAACAAATGCATTCAAAGGGAACATAACTAAGATACCCATTGCTCATCTCTCTTTGTTAAATCAACAAATGAATTCATACCAAAATACTATCAAATCGTAGTCAAATCACTCTCCCCCAGGAACACCAAGAACAAGTCCAAACAGACTTTCAGATAAACCTTTACTAATCTCCAAGCCCAAGTGAATCTTTTAAGTGCGCAATCCAAGGCATTGCTTCAGTAGGCTGAACGAACCTTAACACAAATTTGAAAACAAGAAAATTATTTAAAAACATTTATATCAAACAACAATGACATCGAAAACATAAGACTTTATTGGAAGAGTTAAGGAAAATTACCAGGTAGTAGTGCTTCTTAGATGTAATGTCCTACTGGGAAGTGGACTATGGAACATGTTTCTGGAAGGTGAAATTCTGACTATACACATGGTTGTTTTTTAGTCTGTCTTCAGTTTTGGAAACCAGGAATAATGAATAAAGGTGAAAAGTACAGGGACGCACTAGGCAGCTGTAGAAGAAGCAAAGCTAGGGAAGGAGGGTGGTGATTTTTTTCTTTTTGCCGAATGATATCATGGTAATAATTTTTCTATTTTGTTATGTTTTCAAATTTTATATTTTTAAATTTTAAGAAGGCTCATTCTGTAAAGTAAGATTCACGGTGCAGAAATACTGTTTTCCCCTGAAGCTACCTGATATCAGGGTGAGGCCCAAGATCTACATACTGGTTGGGGAAGGAATACAATCTTACTTTGGCATTGCCCGTGTCATTTTTTTGTGGCTGAATATTGTTATTCCTGAGTGCAACTGAGGTATCGAGGGATGTGTTGAACCTTTCTGATATAATTTCTATCGTAAATACTTAACAGCACAGCTATTATACCTTCAAGTGCTGTAATTTCTGGTTTTGGCTCAAGTTTTTGCTTTTGGCTCGATTCACTATTTACTCATAAACCTAAGACTATCAACTGATAACCTCAATTGGATGAAGATCAAGCCGCTACTGTAAATAAGGAGTGGGGACCGCAAGGCTGGATGGCAGATGGGAACCTGATGGCTCACACAAAACCTCAGGACGTTTTAGCCCTCAAATAGTTCGCTTTTTTCTTTAAGAGACAGGAAAATATTTTATATACAATATAAACTCAAAAGACACAAATCACGTACCTAAATTAAAATTTAAGCCTAACATCTGGAAATGAATAGCACATTTATCTTATGCATTTTTCTACATATTACAACCACATATGTGTCATTTGGAGGCCAGTATCATTGAAAACCTCATTTTTAATTTCTGCATCTGTCAGAAGACAGGACCACAAACAAGTGCTTTCTCAAATGATACTATTGATTTATAGGCTGTGAACAAGGACTGTTTCTACCTTTTGCAGTTCTTCAGAACCAGTCAGAGCCTCACAGATTACCTACTTCAATTCTTGGATTTTATAAGGAAACTGAAGGCTTAAGAGATTGTTACATTGCTAGGTCGAAAAATTACCTTAATGGCATTGGAGTTCCTTGAATATGTTATTACACACTTGTAAAGAATCATAAAAAGAGAGAATTATTATTAAGAAGGTAGATGAAAAATGCCAATCTCTTTTTATACGAAAGTACATGTTTGTAAGCACAAAAATAAATAAAATTCGTACCTTGCTACCAATTCTCTACAAACTATTTCAGAGAATAGAAGCAGGATAAATGCTTCCTAATTCATTCTAGGAGGCCAGCATTACCTTAATATCAAAACCAGAAAAAGGCAATACAGGAAAACTACAGACAAATATCTCTCATGAACATAGAAGAAAAATCCTCAACAAAATATAGCAAATGAAATCTAAAAATGTATAAAAAATACTATACACAATGTCCAAGTGGGATTTATCCTAGAGTTTACAAGGCAGATTCAACACTGAAAAATGAATTAATGTAATCCATTACATCAATAGACTAAAAAGAAGCATCACATGATAATATCAATAGATGCATAAAAAAAATCTGACAAAGTCTAACATGCATTCATGATAAACACTTTCAGTAAAGTAGGAATAAGAGGGGGACTCCCCGAACTTGATAAACTCTATCAACAAAATATCTACAACTAATGTCATACTTAATTTAAGAAACTTGAACTTTCCCACTAAGATCAGGTACAAGACAAGGATGTGCTCTCTCACTATTCCTTTCGAAATCATACTGTAAGTCCTAGCTAATGAAATAAGGCAAGAAAAGGAAATAAAGGTATACAGATTGGAAAGGAAGACAAAAAACTGTCTTTGTTCACAGATGACGTGATCATCTATGCAGGAAATACAAAAGAATCGACAAAAAAATCCTGGAAATAATAAGCACTTATAGCAAGGTTGCAAGGTACAAGGTTAATATGCAAAAGTCAATTGCCTTCCTATATACCAAGAATGAATATGTGCAATGTGAAATAAAAACACCATTTACATTGGCACCTGAAATCTGAAGTACTTAGGTATAAATCTAACAAAATATGAAATAAGACTTGTATGAAGAAAACTACGAAACTCTGATTGATGAAATCAAAGGAGAACTAAATAAATGGAGGTATTCCATGTTTGTGGGTAGGAAGACTCAATGTTATCAGGTTGTGGGTTCCTCCCAAATCAATGTATACATGCAATGAAATTCCAATCAAAATCCCAGCATTATTTTATGGATATCAACAAATTGATTTTAAAATTTAATTGGAGAGGAAAAGACCCAGAATAGTCAACACAATATTGAATGAAAAAACAAAGCTGGACTGACATTACCTGACTTCAAGACTTACTATGAAGCTATAGTAATCAAGACAGTGTAGTGTTGGTGAAAGAATAGACATATAGAGATCAGTGGAACAGAACAGAGGGCCCAGAAATAGACCCTGATCTTTGACAAAAGAACAAAGGCAATACAATGGAGCAAAGATATTCTTTCCAACAAACAATGCTGGAGAAATGGGACATCTACATGCAAAAATGGACCTAGACACAGACCTTACACCGTTCAGAAAAATTAACTCAAAATGGATCACAGACCTACACATAAAACACAAAACCATAAGACTCTTAGAAGATGACATAGGAGAAAACCTAGATGACCTTGGTCATGGCACAACTTTTTAGATACACCACCACAGCCACAAGGCATAAAAGAAATAATTGGCAAGCTGGACTTCATTAAAATTCAGAACTTTTGCTGTACAAAAGACAATGTCAAGATTATGAGAAGACAAGCCACAGACTGAGAGAAAACATTTGCAAAACACACATCTGATAAAGGACTTATCCAAAATATACCAAAAACACTTACAACTCAACAAAAAGAAAACAAACAATCTAATTAAAATATGGGCCAAAGGCCATAACAGACACCTCACCAAAGAAGACATACAGATAGCAAATAAGCATATAAAAAGATGTTCCACATCATATGTCATCAGGGAAGTGCAAATTAAAGCAACAATATGATGGAATCTTAGGTACCTATAAAAATGTGTTTTCATGTAATATTCCATGACAGGGAAATCTTATCATGCTACCATGTTAAATGGAAAAAGCCACATACAAAACTCTATATACAATACAATTACATATAGCACACACACGCGCACACACACACACACACACACACACACACGCACCATACAGACATGCAAATGTTCAGGCATACCCAAGATACTGGAAAGAATTAAACCAAAATCTTACTAACCATGAGGATAGAATTTCTAACACTTTAAGTTAATTATTTCTAAAATAAAAAATAAAGCATTAACAAGAAAAAAACACAACAATCAGCAAAATACAAATGCAGAATATTGGGGTGTCCTCATGCAGGCTCTAATGACATCCCTATGCATGAATCTGTCAACATAAGGAGAAATAGTCATTTTCTCTAACCTACAGAGAGGGCACTCCTCTGCTGCCTGATATGAGAGGCGGCCTTATTCAATCAAGTGGTTAGTTACACACACACTTAAATCTAACTGTGTATGAATACAGCAGCTTTTATTTATAAAACCCCCAAAAAATAATGACAGGAAAATTTTTCTTGCAGGAGACAATATTATTTTTCCAGCAATTGTCTCCTTGTGTATCTGGGAGGTGGTTCATTTCCTTAGAAAGATGTTGTGAGTTATTAATATAAAGGTCACAGCTTAACAGCAGGAAACACAGAGGCAATGCTCCTAGTAAGATAATATGATCAACACTACATATTTTAATGCCATCTTTATCAACTTTAATGGAAGGACCTAAAATACTGGCTGGTGGGCTGCATTCTGACTTACAGAAAAATGTTTCCGATTTCTCCTTTGAAAAATTAAAAAGTGACTTTAATTACCTATTGTTTGCAGAGAAGTTGAGAAAGCCAGATGTTGAGAGTGACAGTGTTTTCAGATCCTTACCTGATGTCCATACATGTTATGCAGGTGATGTCTCGACTATTTGTTGTGATCAGGTTCAAAGCTACTGACGTTTCCTGGTCAGAGGTCGGGTGTGCTCCACATTTAAAGAAAAATTCCTGAAAGAATGAGAAATACGATCACTGACATGGAATCCGGCTCGCCATTTCCCCCTCTAAACATTTTCACAGTAAAGAACCTCTTCAGGAAGAGAAGAGATCTATCATTAGGTGTGAGTCTGAAATAAAGCAACATCAACTCTTTTGAGGGAAACTAACGCCCTTGTGCCAAACGATTCAACAAGTCCTCTTTTTAGAAGGGTCCAATTGTCTGCTAGTCTTTTCTTCTTTTTCTCTTTCAGCCAGGTTGCTGGGGGAACACTCTGTGTGTGCCCCTAGCTCACCTCTCGGTGAGAAGTGAGTCTGGTAAAATAACACAGTGTGGATGCAGGAGGAAGCCTGAAATAGCATCTCGAAAATGAGGAAGAGGAGACCCTGAGCCACGAGATGATTTGCCCAAAGTCGGACAGTCAGAGGTGAATCCAGGAAGTAACCCAGGCTTCTTAAAGGGAAACTCAGTGCTTTTTCTACAGGATCACCGCACAGCTGGTCAGTCAGCAGCAAGAATATAGTGCAGGGTAAGAAATCTAGCAATCTCAACTACTGACAAGCATGCTAATACTGCAGACTTACGGAGGAGCAGAGTGTGCCTCTCCCCTCGTTCTGCCCCCTTTGGCATCCCAGGATTCCCTGGGAGTCTCACCTGCCCACCCCCTGCCAGGCAGTTAGGAATGTTCTAAACCCGCACCTCTTTCCTTCTTAGTTCATTTCCCAGCCCTGTCCTGCCACACACTCCTTTATCTTAGCTTGTGGGATCGTACTTCCCCAAGCAGGGACTGAACCCTGGCCCTAGGCAGTGAGAGTGTGAAGTCCTAACCTCTGACCGCCAGGGAATTCCCAAGATACATCTTTTGATTGATAATATTCTCCCTTCTCAAACAAAATATTTTTTGTTTTTCTTATTTTCATCTTCTGTTGTTTCTGTATTTTTCACATACCCCTTTTCCCTCTCACACACCAAAGTGTTTGACAGGTAAGTACTCTGCTTCTTGTCAAACAGTCTGTACAGCTTCCATGGTAATAACATCCATGAAGCTAAATTGTGTGCCACTGCAAAACTTCTGTACAAATGTAACACTGGAGGACAGAAGACCCCTTGCATATACACTTAATCCTCCGCTCCATTTGTGTATAACTACTGGGATATAGAAAGTATTTTCCCTTTAAACACTAGACCTGGTGTCAGCAAACTTCTATTAAAGCACCACACATTAAATGTCTTCAGCTTGGCGGGCCATATGGTCTTTGTTGCACTGCTCGACTCTGCATTGTTGTCTAAAAGCAGCCATGGACCATATGCAAATGAATGGATGTGGCTGTGTCCTAATAAAACTTTATTTACAAAAACATGTAGCAAATTGGATTTTGCCTGCAGGCATAGATTGTCCAACCAAAAGACCCCGAGATATCTGTGGAATGTCTTATTCACATTTGTATCCTAACAGTATACAGGACAAGCATTAGATATATTTTCTTTAATTAAAAAAAATCAATAGGTTTACTTAATAAATGCTACCAGTGTTTCTTTATACATCTGACACCACCACTCTTAATCTGTCCTTTCCCTGCTTGTAACCAAACTAACTTCCTCCTCCTCTGACCTGAGACACAGTGAGCCACACCTGTGGGTGTCAAAGTCCAACGGGCATCAGAATCACCCAGGAGGCTTGTTAAACTAGACATCGCTGGGAGCCACCCCAGGTGTTCTGACACGGGGCCAAGGATTTGCATTTCCAACAAGTTTCCAGGTGATGCTGTTACTACTGCTCCGTGGACCACACTTTTGAGAACCACTGAGTTACAGCAACATTAGCAGTAAGGGGAGTAAACTCTACTCATTCTTTCGGAAGACAGTGGCTGTAGCAGACCTCGTTTATCACATGTGAAAATAATGTCATGTCTCAGGGAAAATATGTTACTCTTAAAAATCTGGAGTGTGCAGAGAAATGTCCTCAAGCCAAGAGTTAGGAACCCAGGCTGTTCTTAAGAACAAGTGTCTCATCAATTCCAGATGGTATAGCTGCTAGCTAGCCAGAACCCATCCTACCTGGGGCAAGTGACAGAGCAGCCAACCTGCCAGCCTGCAGTCCTCAGCCCAGAAGATGAGGGTGTGCCAACAGTCCTGCTATGATGGGTGGGGTGTGCAGTGCAGCTGATGGGAGCCCGTCAGGCGTGTCTGTAAAGTCCAACGTGGCTTCCCTTGAAGCAGCATGGAAATCATACTGATTGTTTTTGTTTTCTCTTTTAACATGGAATGCCACCCTTTTCACTCAATTTTTTGAAATGATATACACCCTTCAAAGGTCAGTTCAAGGGTATTATGAAAAAGAGTTAAGGCAAACCTTGACTATCAAAACAAGATGTCTGGAGGGCATGACTGATCCTTGTGAAATACACAGAGCTAGCTGTGACTGCTTTCTGCAGATATGAAAAACTTGCTCACTCATAACGAAAAGTAATTCCTCCAAAATGGCTGAGTTGGCTGGACTATCAAGAAGATATTTCATATACAGATAAATAGTATTTATATTTTTTCTTAGCTTGCAGAAAGCTACTGGTAGACATTCAGCTAACAAATCACATACTGCTCTAACACCAGCTAAAAGTCAGATAAAAGGCAAAATCCTTTTTAATGGAGGTAGGGATTTTACAAACAATGGTATAATAAGTTACAAATGTTTGGAAAATTCCAGTAATTCACATGGTGTGATAGAATTAAAATACAAATTACCAACTCTGTATATTAAATATGTATCAGTCATCAGCGAATTTCCGGGCCTTCTCCACCAGTTTTTGTGAAAGGAGGTTCTTTTCTGGTGTTAGAGTAGCAAAACTGGTGGAGGGTCCGAGATTTTGCCCAGCTTGCAAGCTAACAGACCGTCTCAGGGATGCTGGCAGAAGACATGAGACAAAAAAACTGCATGGCTCAGAGCCCAGGCAGAATGAAGTATGGACATCACGATTATGTCAGTTTCTCTGCATCCCAACTCCCAGGAGATGAAGTGGCCAGGCCAAGCTAGCTGGGGGGTTTCTGCATCACAGCTGAGGACCCTGAGCTTAGGGAACCCAGATCTTTTATAAGGACCTGTAAGCCAACTTCCCCTTTGTCCTAAAGGGAGACACTGTGTTTATTATACTGAACAATAAGCAGGTCCACCTTTTACTCTAGAGAGAGATACTATCATTATTTTCCAGGTTGTTTGCTATACAATTTCCTTGAAAAGATTATCCAGAAAAAAAGGGTAGTTAGTGCTCCTTCACAAGTTGTGCAGAAACTTTAGAGAACCCTGGAGAAGTGTCTGCCAATAGTAACAACACCTTTTCCACAGACTAATCAGCAGAACGAGCTGATCATTTCCTGTCCCGCACAATCAATGGGTCATTAGCACTTTCAAAATCTTTCATTTGCAGGCTGCGTTCAAAACACACAAACAATAAAGCAAAACACAATAGAAGAAAAACCTTGCTGAAAAATTCTACCTTGGGTATTTCAACTTGCTTATGTAGAGTTGTCATCTCACACACACAGCTGCATGATTCTTTTGGAGTAATCGTCTATGAATTCTGCTTTCTATGATGTTTTTCTCTTGATTGTTCAGATTAAAAAATCAAGGATGCCAAAGCCAGAAAAATCTTCTAGCCAGGGTCTAAGCAGTGTGGTCAGAAAGCTGACACCACCGTGAGATCTGGCCATCAGGGGCATGACACCAGCTGATCCCCACAAGGACCCAGGGAACAGCTCACTCTGGGCCAGATGACAGCGGTTGCGCCCCAGGGCCTGGCTGCTTGAGGTGGCATTACTCTAGTTACAGTGGGTGCCGGGTTTGACAAGCAAAGTTACTTCTATATCACCAGGGATATAGTCCCCTATGGGTGCAGAAGAGAAAACTTCTTGTTCATTGAGGGGAGGGACATCTGTCAATTCTAGTGAAGGAAATATAGGATCCTTACGTGGGTAAAGAAAGAATCTCAAAGGGACCCACCCATCTTTCACAAATGCCATCTCACAGGTAAAATCAGCTACAAAAAAACAAGAAAGAAAACCAAACAAATCCAGTCCCATTAAATGAAATGACTTCCTGCACCTAACCAGGAGCTGCAGTTCCCACTGGCTGGCTCACTTCACTTGGATCCATATACTCAGTTCTGGGAGGCCCTAATTAGCTATGGAGCTAAAATCTATGACAGTAATTGGCCAGGATTTTTTTTTCCCCAAATGATAGTGTGAACTATTTTAAAAAATGAAAAAAAAAAATAATCCCAGAGTAAGACCTTAAAAAATGTGCTTGGGTTTATAATGTGACCCTGTTAAATGCTATTTAGTACTATAATGTGCTTTTCACCTTATTAATACTAAAGAGAAAGTCCAAAATATAACAGAGTTATATTCTTTAAGTTCTTAGAAACATACTCATATTTCTGCCATTTCTGTGGACAAGGCTACGATTCTTTCCTTCCATTCTCGCTGAGGCCTCGTATTTTATCATAACCCACTCATCCTTTCCTTTCAGATCTTAGAGGCCTAGCCTGCTGGCTGAATGACGCCCATAAAAAGCAATGTTATACCAAGGGAAAGACCTGTGAACAGTTCAACTGTAGGAAGCTACCTCTTTCTCCTCATTCCATTCTGCTACCTGACTCAAGACGCTGCCAGTGTTTCTAACAAACAAAGGGGAAAATGAAAAGTATGGAAACGAATAAATAAAGCAGCAAAATCTGAACTGATACCAAGAACCCAATTTATAAAAACTTACATAATTAGAAGCTAATCGTCAACTCTAAACACAAATTAATGTGTTCCAAATTTCTATAAAAATAACTTACAACGAACATCTGGCAAGCCCTGCTTGTCTCAAACACAATCTAGTTTCACAGACCTGAAAAAACAGCAGTGAGACCTGACTTCTTCCATCATGAAACTTCAAACAACTTTTATCGAACTTCTTAAAGTTAACAATTTTAATAGATATTGCTTAACAATTACATGTTTTCCACATAAAAATGGTCTCTCTTTACAAAGAGTTAAATCCCATGTTAGTCTCCAACTTCTTCTCAGTTAATATCCCCCAAAGGCAATGTATCTTTCTTTTGATAAAATAAAAGGGACTCACAGTTTTCACTATAAGGTTACAATGCATCTACAGTCTGTACTAAAGAAGTAACTGGCCATTTGCATGGGTCAGGGTCAAGTTAGGGAAGCAGGGCCCATACCAGTTAGTTCAGTTGAGAGAATTTAATGCTGACTGAGATCTAGTTGCAAAGGTGGTGGAAACCCAGAAGAATTAAACCAGGGCAGGAAGCTCCTTGCCATTAGCAGCATTAGCACAGGGTGATCTAATCACCAGGGACTGGGGGACGGGGGTAGGTGGGAGGATGGATAAGATGCAGCCCCTGCCAAAGACCCCTCCCAAAGAGAAAGGGAGAAACATCCCAGCTCTGCCCTCTCTCCACCCTCCTATCTCTCACTAGGCTGTGCTTGGGGAAAGCCCGCCTGAAGCAAGGAGAGGGGGTCTGCCTGTCCAAGCCACGTGCCAGCAGAGAGAGGAAGGGCAGGTGCATCTGAACACCACCAGCACGTGCTGGTGCCCTGCCAGGAGGCAAAGCCAAGTCAAAAGTCTTCAACATTCACTGCTTGTTAGTGGGGACATATTCTAATCAGCCTCCAGAAAAGGAAAAATGATACGTTCAGATACGGTTCTGTATTAAATAAAAATACATAAATATTTACACTAAATAATAAACCTGTCAAAAGATTACCCACCCAAATTTTCAGCTAAGAGGGACTGAGGACACAGGGGCATTGCTATCTATGAGAAAACTAGTAATAAGCGTCTTACATCCCTATCAAAGAGGTCCTCACGGTTACCAAGTTACAACAGACAAACTGTCACTTAGAATCAATCTAAATGTCTCTCGTGAGCCTAGAAATTCTGTCCGTAGTATCCTCAGTCCGTCTCTCCTCAGCCTGCCCGCTCCAACAGCTCCGCACTTGGTTATCTGCAGACTCTTTTGTAAGAAGCAACTGCTAGTTTTAAGTCTCATTAACCATTCAGAAATCTCATTATGAATGTGAATATGATAGTTTTAATTTTCTCTAAGCTAAAACATGACAAATGAGCATAATTACCATACTCTCTGCCTGGCACATAAGAAAAACCTGTAAATGAGCCACGCCACGACCTGCGCATCTGTGCCTTATTAGCGAATCTCAGTTTTCGTGCTGATGCGTTAGGCTCCCTTTATTATGTAAATCCAGGAAACAATTATATAAGCTTGGACGTAAAATAACTATGCAACTTGTTAGGTTGTATAAGACTTGTAGACTTTGCTAATTTAACAATGCCAGTTGTAAAGTTAGGTTACACCTAAGTAAACAAATAAAATCTTGAAAGTTAACGAGTCTGCTATCATGTTCAACGATGTTTGTTTTCTCTCAATAAGGTGTTAATAAAGCCTCTAGATGATGTGCAAAGTTTATCAGGAGAAAGAAAATCAATATACTCCCACAAAAAGCAATATCACGTCAGATCTTTGCTGAGAAGGTCAGTTGCTGCCTGTAAGCATCTCAACCACTGACAAAACCTTACAGAAGGCTTTCCGCCTCCTCCAAGGCCGCTCGTCCTTCGGTTAACAACAAATAAATAGATGATATGCATATAAAGAAGCATGCACACGTGCACAGGCATGTAAACGCACCAGACACTCAACGTGCCAAGCCAAGCCATTCTACGCAGGAAAAAGTCTTAGCTCTGAAGTCAGCAAGCACACAGCTTTCTCATCTCACCACTGCGTCCGTCCAATGGCACAGCCATTTTCATATCAATAACATTGTTATATTCCAAAAGAATTTTTAAAATTTTATCCTATTACCGAAGTTAAAAGTATAAGCTAGGTCTGCTACCTAGTCCAATGTATAATATAAAAATAAAAATGAAATTCTAAAATCCAAAAGGCGAGGAGGAGCTTCAAGATGGCGGAAGACTAAGACGTGGAGATCACCTTCCTCCCCACAGATACACCAGGAATACATCTACACGTGGAACCGCTCCTATAGAACACGTACTGAACGCTGGCAGAAGACCTCAGACCTCCCAAAAGGCAAGAAACTCCCTACGTACCTGGGTAGGGCAAAAGAAAAAACAGAGACAAAGAATAGGGACGGGACCGGCACCAGTGGAAGGGAGCCGTGATGGAGGAACGGTTTTCACACACTAGGAGCCCCTTCGCAGGCGGAGACTGCGGGTGGCGAAGGGGGAAAGCTTCAGGGCCGCGAAGGAGAGCACAGCACAGCGGAGGGCAAAGCGGAGAGATTCCTGCACAGAGGATCAGGGCCGACCGGCACTCACCGGCTCGAGAGGCTTGTCTGCTCACCCGCCAGGGCGGGCGGGGCTCGGAGCTGAGGCTCGGGCTTCGGGCGGAGCGCAGGGAGAGGACAGGCGGCGTGAACACAACCTGAAGGGGGTTAGTGCGCCACGGCTGGCCGGGAGGGAGTCCGGGGGCAAGTCTGGAGCTGCCGAAGAGCTAAGAGACTTTTTCTTGCCTCTCTCTTTCCTGGTGCATGAGGAGACGGGATTCAGAGCGCCGCTTAAAGGAGCTCCAGAGACGGGCGCGAGCCCGGCTATCAGCGCGGACCCCAGACACGGGCATGAGACGCTAAGGCTGCTGCCGCCGCCACCAAGAAGCCTGTGTGCGAGCACAGGTCACTCTCCACACCTCCGCTCCCGGGAACCTGTGCAGGCCGCCACTGCCAGGGTCCCGTGATCCAAAGACAACTTCCCCGGGGGCACGCCTCAGGCTCGTGCAACGTCACGCCGCCTCTGACGCTGCAGGCCCGCCCCGCCTCCGCACTCCTCCCTACCCCCCGGCCTCAGTGAGCCAGAGCCACTGAATCAGCGGCACCTTTAACCCCGTCCTGTCTGAGCGAAGAACAGACGCCTTCCGGAAACCTACACGCAGAGGCGGGGCCAAATCCAAAGCCGAGCCCCGGGAGCTTTGCGAACAAAGAGAAAGGGAAATCTCCCCCAGCAGCCTCAGGAACAGCGGATTAAATCTCCACAATCAACGTGATGTACCTTTATCTGTGGAATACCTAAATAGACAACGAATCACCCCAAATTGAGGAGGTGGATTTTGGGAGCAACGATACATATTTTTTTTCCCATCCTCTCTTTTTGTGAGTGTGTATGTGTATGCTTCTTTGTGTGATTTTGTCTATATAGCTTGGCTTTTACCATTTGTCCTAGGATTCTGTCTGTCCGTATTTCTTTTTTAACTAAAAAAATTTTTTTCTTAATAATTATATTTTATTTCAATAACTTTTATCTTCTTCTTTCTATTTTTTTCTCCCTTTTATTCTGAGCCATGTGGAGGACAGGCTCTTGGTGCTCCAGCCAGGCGTCAGGGCTGTGCCACTGAGGTGGGTGAGCCAAGATCAGAACAGTGGTCCACAAGACACCTCCCAGCTCCACGTAATTTCAAACGGCGAAAATCTCCCAGAGATCTCCATCTGAACGCCAAGACCCAGCTCCACGCAAAAATCATCAAGCTACAGTGCAGGACACCCCATGCCAAACAGCTAGCAAGATAGGAACACAACCCCATCCTTTGGACAGAGGCTGCCGAAAATCATAAGGCCACAGACACCCCAAAACACACCACCAGACCTGGACCTGCCCTCCAGAAAGACAAGATCCTCCTCATCCACCAGAACACAGGCACTAGTCCCCTCCCCCAGGAAGCCTACACAACCCACTGAACCAAGCTTAGCCACTGGGGACAGACAGCAAAAACAATGGACACTATTAACCTGCAGCCTGCGAAAGGAGTCCCCAAATACAGTAAGTTAAGCAAGATGAGAAGACAGAGAAACACAGCAGCAGATGAAAGAGCAAGGCAAAACCCCACCAGACCTAACAAATGAAGAGGAAATAGGCAGTCTACCTGAAAAAGAACTCAGAATAATGATAGTAAAGATGATCCAAAACCTTGGAAATAGAATGGAGAAAATACAAGAAACGTTTAACAAGGACCTAGAAGAACTAAAGAGCAAACAAACAGTGATGAACCACACAGTAAGTGAAATTAAAAGCTCTCTAGAAGGGGTCAACAGCAGAATAACTGAGGCAGAAGAACAGATAAGTGACCTGGAAGATAAAATAGGGGAAATAACTACTGCACAGCAGAATAAAGAACAAAGAATGAAAAGAATTGAGGACAGTCTCAGAGACCTCTGAGACAACATTAAACGCACCAACATTCAAATTATGGGGGTCCCAGAAGAAGAAGAGAAAAAGAAACGGACTGAGAAAATATGTGAAGAGATTATAGTTGAAAACTTCCCTGATATGGGAAAGGAAATAGTCAATCAAGTCCAGGAAGCACAGAGTCCCATACAGGATAAATCCAACGAGAAACACACCAAGACACATATTAATCAAACTATCAAAAATTAAATACAGAAAACAAATATTAAAATCAGCAAGGGAAAAACAACAAATAACAAATAAGGGAATCCCCATAAGGTTAACACCTGCTCTTTCAGCAGAAACTCTGCAAGCCAGGAGGGAGTGGCAGGACATATTTAAAGCGATGAAGGAGAAAACCCTACAACCAAGATTACTCTACCCAGCAAGGATCTCATTCAGATTTGATGGAGAAATTAAAAGCTTTACAGACAAGCAAAAGCTAAGAGAATTCAGCACCACCAAACCAGCTTTACAACAAATGCTAAAGGAACTTCTCTAGGCAGGAAACACAAGAGGAGGAAAAGACCTACAATAATAAACCCAAAACAATTAAGAAAATGGTAATAGGAACATACATATCGATAATGACCTTAAATGTAAATGGATTAAATGCTGCAACCTAAAGACACAGAGTGGCTGAATGGATGCAAAAACAAGACCCATATATATGCTCTCTACAAGAGACCCACTTCAGACCTAGGGACACATACAGACTGAAAGTGAGGGGATGAAAAACATATTCCATGCAAAACCTAACCTTACACCTAAAGCAATTAGACAAAGAAGAACAAAAAACCCCCAAAGTTAGCAGAAGGAAAGAAATCTTAAAGGTCAGATCAGAAATAAATGAAAAAGAAATGAAGGAAACGATAGCAAAGATCAATAAAACTAAAAGCTGGTTCTTTGAGAAGATAAACAAAATTGATAAACCATTAGCCAGACTTATCAAGAAAAAAAGGGAGAAGATTCAAATCAATAGAATTAGACACGAAAAAGGAGAAGTAACAACTGACACTGCAGAAATACAAAGCATCATAATAGGTTACTAGAAGCAAATATATGCCAATAAAATGGACAACCTGGAAGAAATGGACAAATTCTTGGAAATGCACAAACTTCCGAGACTGAACCAGGAAGAAATGGAAAATATGAACAGACCAATCACAGGCACTGAAATTGAAACTGTGATTAAAAATCTTCCAACAAACAAAAGCCCAGGACCAGATGGCTTCACAGGCAAATTCTATCAAACACTTAGAGAAGAGCTAACACCTAACCTTCTCAAACTTTTCCAAAATATAGCAGAGGGAGGAACACTCCTAAACTCATTCTACGAGGCCACCATCACCCTGATACCAAAACCAGACAAAGATGTCACAAAGAAAGAAAACTACAGACCAATATCACTGATGAACATAGATGCAAAAATCCTCAACAAAATACTAGCAAACAGAATCCAAGAGCACATTAAAAGGATCATACACTATGATCAAGTGGGGTTTATCCCAGGAATGCAAGGATTCTTTAATATATGCAAATCAATCAATGTGATACACCATATTAACAAACTGAAGGAGAAAAACCATATGATCATCTCAATAGATGCAGAGAAAGCTTTCAACAAAATTCAACACCCATTTACGATAAAAACCCTCCAGAAAGTAGGCATAGAGGGAACTTTCCTCAACATAATAAAGAC
The DNA here is from genome assembly GCF_008692025.1 of Phocoena sinus. Lineage (NCBI taxonomy): Eukaryota > Metazoa > Chordata > Mammalia > Artiodactyla > Phocoenidae > Phocoena > Phocoena sinus. Next base: position 6,458,290 of record NC_045774.1, on the reverse strand, counting down.
CATATATGACAAACCCATAGCCGACATCATCCTCAGTGGTGAAAAACTGAAAGCATTTCCACTAAGATCAGGAAGAAGACAAGGTTGCCCACTCTCACCACTCTTATTCAACATAGTTTTGGAAGTTTTAGCCACAGCAATCAGAGATGAAAAGGAAATAAAAGGAATCCAAATTGGAAAAGAAGAAGTAAAGCTGTCAGTGTTTGCAGATGACATGATACTATACATAGAGAATCCTAAAGATGCTACCAGAAAACTACTAGAGCTAATCAATGAATTTGGTAAAGTAGCAGGATACAAAATTAATGCACAGAAATCTCTTGCGTTGCTATACACTAATGATGAAAAATCTTAAATTGTTGAGTTTATTTACAAAAATAAACTCAAAGTGGATTAAAGACCTAAATGTAAGGCCAGACACCATCAAACTCCTAGAGGAAAACATAGGAAGGACACTCTATGACATAAATCACAGCAAGATCCTTTTTGACCCACTTCCTAGAGAAATGGAAATAAAAGCAAAAATAAACAAATGGGACCTAATGAAACTTAAAAACTTTTGCACAGCAAAGGAAACCATAAACAAGACGAAAAGAGAACCCTTAGAATGGGAGAAAATATTTGCAAATGAAGCAACGGACAAAGGATTAATCTCCAAAACTTACAAGCAACTCAAGCAGCTTAATACCGAAAAAACAAACAACCCAATCCAAGAATGGGCAGTAGACCTAACTGGACATTTCTCCAAAGAAGATATACAGATTGCCAACAAACACATACAAGAATGCTCAACATCGTTAATCATTAGAGAAATGCAAATCAAAACTACATTAAGATATCACCTCACACTGGTCAGAATGGCCATCATCAAAAAATATACAAACAATAAATGCTGGAGAGCATGTTCATTAAAGGGAACCCTCTTGCACTGTTGGTGGGATTGCAAATTGATACAGCCACTATGGAGAACAGTACAGAGGTTCCTTAAACAACTAAAAATAGAATTACCATATGACCCAGCAACCCCACTACTGGGGATATACCCTGAGAAAACCGTAATTCAAAAAGAGTCATGTACCAAAATATTCATTGCAGCTCTATTTACAATAGCCAGGACATGGAAGCAACCTAAGTGTCCATCAACAGATGAATGGATAAAGAAGATATGGCACATACATACAATGGAATATTACTCAGCCATAAAAAAGAATGAAACTGAGTTATTTGTAGTGAGGTGGATGCACCTAGAGTCTGTCATACAGCGTGAAGTAAGTCAGAAAGAGAAAAACAAATACCGTATGCTAACACATATATATGGAATTTAAAAAGAAAAAAGAAAAATGGGCATGAAGAGCCTAGGGGCAAGACGGGAATAAAGACACAGACCTACTAGAGAATGGACTTGAGGATATGGGGAGGGGGAAGGGTAAGCTGAGACAAAGTGAGAGAGTGGCATGGACATATATACACTACCAAACGTAAAAAAGATAGCTAGTTGGAAGCAGCCGCATAGCACAGGGAGATCAGCTCGGTGCTTTGTGACCACCTAGAGGGGTGGGATAGGGAGGGTGGGAGGGAGGGAGACGCAAGAGGGAAGAGATATGGGAGATACGTATATGTATAACTGATTCACTTTGTCATAAAGCAGAAACTAACACACCAGTGTGAAGCAATTATACTCCAAGAAAGATGTTAAAAAAAAAAAAAAGTCCCAAAGGCTCTGAAAACACAAAATTTTTTGTTTCTAAACTTGGCATGAAAATTCATTTATGGCATAACCTGACATGAACTGGCATGACATTATTTCTGGTCTATATTTATCCAGCCTAGTGTGACTATTCATGCTTTTCACTGAAAAATTACTATTTTTTTAAAAAATGACAGGGTGTAGACATTCCTGGAGATATTTCAGTTAAAATGTATGAACTGCAGGGCTTCCCTGGTGGCGCGGTGGTTGAGAGTCCGCCTGACGATGCAGGGGACGCGGGTTCGTGCCCCGGTCTGGGAAGATCCCACATGCCGCGGAGCCGCTGGGCCTGTGAGCCATGGCCGCTGAGCCTGTGCGTACGGAGCCTGTGCTCCGCAACGGGAGAGGCCACAGCCGTGAGAGGCCCGCGTACCGCAAAAAAAAGAAAAAAAAAAAAAAGTATGAACTGCAGAATATTTCTAATATCTAAAAATTTCTAAATTTAAAACACTTCTGGCCCCCAGGTAGTAGATAAGTGGTTACGATTCTGCAACATAAAATTGTCTTAAATTCTTACTAATCCAGCAGGATGATCCTTGAAGTTCTAGACAGTCTTTTATGTGAATCACTACAATGGTACCTTTAGTTCAGTCCAAATGAATAATTTTAGTCTACTTGAAATACGTACATAAATAAATCCATGTGCACTTCCTACATTTCCCTTTATGCCAGACATAAACAATTTGAAAACTTTTAATGCCACATACCTTCAAGAAGTCTAACTTCAAAACAAAAGCCACAAATACAATGATTATCTTCCCCTCTACACCTGGATTGTAAGTTCTTCAGTGTGCCTTGACGAGGGCTTATTCAAATGTAATACTACTCAGTCATAATTGACTACTTGTAATTTACAAATAAAAGGGGGAATTGTTAAAGGAGACATATCAGGTGATTCCTGAAGAGTATGCTAGAAGGTTTGGGGTCATTACTGACGCTTATAAAGTGCATGAGTTTACATAAATGTCTCTGTTCAGGCGGGAAAAAACAATCCTCATTCTCAGCTCAGGCAGCGGCTCAGACACCCTCAGACCCTGTTCCTCCCCTTCTCCTTCTCAGCCCAGGGTGAACTGGCATCTCTGGCTTCTCAGTCGGAACACAACATCCCTCCACTTGCAGCCACAGCGTGAGAACCTATCCAAGAATGAAGCCAGTGCTCAGAAGGGAACAGGGACAAGAGATGGAGAGGCAGAGCCCATGACCACATTCGTGTCCTGGATTTAGCTATGCCTGTGGCCCAGTTAATTCGTTTATTTACATCCACCTCAAGAAATAACCATGCTTCTGGGGATTTTTCCCTCCAACGTTTACTCGTTCAGAAACAAGTGTGGTATCTTCTCCTTGCTCAGCCCTCAACTAAAAGCTGAGGATACAAAGGTAAACAAAATCCCTGCAAGAGTCCATAAGCCTGAAGGATAACGAGACACATCAACAAATATTTAAACAAAATTAAAACATGGTGAATACCTTCCAGACACCTGAACGCTCATCTGGGCAGGGGCGAGAGGACAATGCGCAGCTTATGGGAGAACGGGAAGGCTTGGCTTTGAAGGGATAGTTCAAGTGGGTTTTAAACGGTCAGAGTTTGCCAGGTGGAGATGGTAGAGAAGAGAGCTCGGGAGCAAAGGTGCGTGAGAACTTGTGAGAACTTGTGCGGGGGGAATCAGACTCGCCGGAGCCTGGGACGCCTGGGCAGGGGAATGATGGGAAATCTGTAATTCTCTGTGCACACACACATTGGTCACACCCCACCAAACTCATGCTAGTGCTTTGAGAACCTGAAATGTGCTGCTTATGTGACTCTTCACTGTCATTCTTCAACAATAGAAAGGTGTGACAGCCAAGAATAGGAACCACGACTATTTCCTTGTCACCAATTTTGAACGATCACGTTTTCGAAACAGGTGTTTGATTTTTACTTAGCAGTGCATGTAAACTTCCAAGACAAATTTTCACATTATCTTTCAGACTGGAAAACAGGGATTTTCTTTTTCCTTTATTATCTTGGAGAAAGCTTTCACCCCAGTGGTTGTGCCCTAGATATTACATCACTGCAGAATTTTGAGAGCAAATGCTTTGCCTATGGTTGTTACTATGTGTCAGCTTGTGCATAATCATCTTGCTCTTAACATTCCTTAAAGGCCCTTGACTCCAATCTCTCTGGAACTTAAGGACAGCTTTCAAAGTTGTATTTGTTCCATAGCGTACTGTGAGCTGAGAGGCACCTAATGGCCAGAGAGCACAGCTTTTCCTGACATCTAACTTATTCTCGGGAATTACTAGCCATTTCAGGAGAATCTGGTTAATTATTTACACACACTACAGCTGTTAGTCTTCTTTACCACGGTCTGACGTTCAGTTGACTAGCTAGTTGCTCCAGCATGACTTGCCCTGGTTTGCCATCAGCATTCCAATAATGTCTAATAATGTTAGCTTCCCTCTCACCACAGCCCAACAGCAGCTACTTACGTGATGTCATCTGCTCAGTGTAGAAGTCGAGCATATCTCTTCTTTCAATTTTGCAGCCCAGCCAGACAACAAAAGACAATATTCACTATTCTAATTGTGCTTTATTTCCTTTAGAAGCTAAAGGTTTCATAAGCTCTCATAATGTGTCGGCTTGAAGGAACATAATGGCTTCACAGCATCTGCTAGTTTCATGTTTAAGCAAAGCTTTCCCGCTTTTGTTCTCTGATAAATAAAATGAGATGTTAAAATATTTTGTTCTTAACAGAACGTTCCCTTTGTAATTTTGATTACTTGAGTCAACCTTCCAGAGAGGATACATAAACAAGTATCTGTTAGCTGCTAATAATCCGCAAGACACTGAGGAGACGGGTCATACTTTTGAAAGTTTACAATGACTCACCATCCCTAGATGAACTGTGTTCCTACCATTTTCTAGGCAATCTCTAGAAGTTGGCAGTTATTTCATGTTTGCTTCTAAATGTGCAAAAAACTTATTCCAATCAACAATGGTAAATAATGTAAAGGAACTAGTTAATCATATTTTCCTGGTTCTTTATCCTCCATATTAAACACAGGGGCCTGAGCAAGGCTTCTGAAGCCTTTCCGGCACTCACCTGTCTCACCAGCTTTCCCTCCACATTGCTGCCCCAGTCCTGCCAGAAGGACCTTTTCTTGTCACCCAGAGGGCTGCACTCTCTCTCGTTCTGGTTCCTTGCACAGGATTTCCTACTACCTGGACTGTCTTCCTTCTCCCACTCATTTCAAACTCCCAAGTGTCCTTCATGCCTCAGCTTACTTGTCACCAGCTCCTGAAGCCTTCCTGATTTCCCAGGGCTGGGTGAGAGCTATTTCCACGTCATCTTCTGTTTCTACCCTGCTCTGTGTTTAGTGCCTTCGGAGCCCTTACCTGTGGGGCTGAGAGCACCTGCTTGTCTAGTGGACTCATCACAGGGCAAATGAACTGAGGGCATTTCATGCTGGTGCCTGGCACAGGGCCTGGTACACTGTAGGTGTCCAAGTGGTCGAAAGAATGAGCTCTCCAAGCGTATTTGAAGAGCAAGAAAGAAGGGTGAAGAAGAAGTCTCCTGGGCCCGGGGGCATGCTCTGGGGAAAGTGATGGACAGGAAATTCTGAATCACAGCCTTCTGTATTCCTGGGAATTGTGTTCGTTCCTCTATCTTTGCCGGCCTGTGCCTTCCTCTGAGCTTTTACTGCTGCTGTGGTTCCTGCTGTTGAATCTACTGTGCTGCTTGTTAGGAAAATTGCCCCCAGTCCCTGGATCCAGTGGTGACGGAATGACGCTGTCACTTTTCTCTTGTAGCCAGAGGCTGAGAAACGCAGCCACTGTAACTTCAAAGTGTCCAGTCTAGACACGGAAAGTGCAAGAGAAACATAGTTTTGTGTAGCAATAATTCACAGAATGATAACTTGCTTTTGGCTACAAGCAAAGAGAGATATGGAACAAACAAAAAAAAAAAGCCTAGCTTTAAAACATTTTAAATGACTTTAGACTTGGAATCTAAACTTTTTTTTTCCCCTCGAAAGCCCTTGTTTCCCTTGGCAAGCAGGATTTAAAGCTTCTTTTTATTCCTGTTTTCTTTATTGCAGGCAGCACAAGCAACCATAAACGCTCCACTCAAGACAAAACTGGGCAAAGGCAAGTCCTTTATATACTTTAATAGTTTCCTGCATTCTCTGCATTTATTTTATTTCCTCATTATAAAAGGAAAAAAATAAAGTACAATTCGTAAATTTACCTATGAACTATATACATACAGGAAAACCAAGATGAATAGAATTTGGAAATAAATATTACAGAGTGATTTTTTTTTTACTTTTTATTAAGACAAGTTTTTAGAAGAGTTTTAGGTTAACAGCAAAACTGAAGGGAAGGTACAGGGATTTCTCCTATACTCCCAACCCCCTACATGCACAGCCCCCCTATTATCAACGTCCCCCAAGAGAGTAGTACATTTTTCACAGTGATGAACCTATATTGACACGACATAACCACACAAAGTCCACAGTTCATATTACGGTTCACTCTCTGTGTTGAACATTCTACAGGTTTGGACAAAAGTGTAATGACATGTATCCATCATTACAGTATTTTACAGATTTTCACTACCCTAAAAATCCTCTGTGCTCCAACAGTTCATCCCTCTTCCATCTCCCAAGCCCTGACAGCTACCGATTCTTTTTTTATTCTCCATAGTTTTGCCTTTTCCAGAATGTCATATCTTTGGAATCATACAGTATGTAGGCTTCTCAGATTGGCTTCTTTCACTTAGTTATATGCACATAAGGTTCTTCCAGGTCTTTTCATGGCTTGATAGCTCGTTTCCTTTTAGCACTGAGTAATATTCCATCGTCTGGATGGACCAGTTTATCCATTCACCTACTGAAGGACATCTCGGTTCCTTCCATGTTTTGGTAGTTTTGAATAAAGCTGCTATAAACATCCATGAGCAGATTTTTGTGTGGACATAAATTTTCCAACTCCCTTAGGTAAATACCAAAGAATGTGATTGCTGGATCATATGGTAAGAGTTTTGTGAGAAACCTCCAAACTATCTTTCAAAGTGGCTATACCATTTTCTTTTTCCACCAGCAGTGAATGACAGTTCCTGTTGCCCCACACCCTCTCCAGCATTTGGTGTTGTCAATATTTGAGATTTTGATCATTCTAATAGGTGTGTAGTGGTATCTCATTGTTGCTTTCATTTGTGTTTCCCTGATGACATATGATGTGGAGCATATTTTTAGATGCTTATTTGCCATCTGTATGTCTCCTTTGGTGACGTGTCTGTTAAAGTCTTTGGTGTATTTTAAAATTAGGTTGTTTTCTTTTTGTTGAGTTTTAAGGAATTTTGGTGTATTTTGGAATTTGCAATTATTTTCTCTCAGTCTATGGCTTATCTTCTCATAACCTTGACATTGTAGAGCAAAAGTTTGGTAGAGAAAAAGTTTTGAATTTTAATGAGGTCCGGCTTATCAATTATTTCTTTCATGGATTGTGCCTTTGATGTTGTATCTAAAACATTGTGCTATGCCCAAGTTCATCTAGGTTTTCTCCTATGTTATCTTCTAAGAGGTCTATGGTTTTGTGCTTTACCTGTAGGTCTATGATGCATTTTGAGTTAATTTTTGTGAAGGGTGTAAGGTCTGTGCCTAGGTCCATTTTTTGCATGTAGATATCCAGTTTTTCCAGCATTATTTGTTGAAAAGACTATCTTTGCTCCAGTGTATTGTCCTTTGCTCTTTTGTCAAAGATCAATTGATTATACTTATGGGGTTTATGTGATGGTTCTCTATGCTGTTCCACTCGTCTGTTTGTCCATTCTTTCACAATACTACACTGTCCCGATTGCTGCGGCTTCATCATAAATCTTGAAGTCAGGTAGTGTCTGTCCTCCAACTTTGTCCTTCTCTTTCAATATTGCATTGGTTATTCCGGGTCTTCTTCTTCTTCATCTAAACTTTAGAATCAGTTTGTTGATATCTGTAAAATACCTGCTGGGATTTTGATTGGAATTACATTGCAAGTATAGATCAAGTTGGGAAGAACTTAACATCCTGACAATATTGAGTCTTCCTAGCCACAAACATGGAATATCTTCCCATTTACTCCTAACTTCTTTGATTTCAGTCATCAGGGTTTTATAGTTTTCCTCATATAGGCTTTATATACATTTTGGTAGATTTATACGTGAATATTTGTTTTGAGATGCAAACGTAAGTGGTATTGTGCTTTTAATATCACATTCCACTTGTTCATTGTTGTTATATAGGAAAGTGATGGACTTTTATTAACCTTTTGTCCCACAACCTGCTATAATCACTTATTAGTTCCAGGAGTATTTGGTTTATTTTTTTCTGATTCTTTTGAATTTTCTGCATAGATGATCATGTCATCTTTGTACAAAGACAATTTTATTTCTTCCTTCCCAATCTGTAAACCTTTATTTACTTTTCTTTCCTTGTTGTGTTAGCAAACTCTTCCAGTATGATGCTGAAAAGCAGTAGTGAGACGGAATTCCTTACCTTATACCTTATCTTAGCAGGAAAGCTTCTAGTTTCTCTATATCAGGTATGACACAGTATTTTCTCTATGTCAGCATAACAAATTACAAATGCAAGAAGTAAAAACCCAATCAGCCATTCTCCTTATGGAATATGTATAGATGTGTGTAGGCATGTATGTTTTATAAACATGTATATTTCTCATTGACTGGTCAATTTAAAAGTCAAATAAATTTATACTATCTATCTTTCGTAGTAAGTAAAACGATAAGGAAAAAATCAAACCTTTTAAGTCATGAGAGTACCATTAAAATAACACATGTTAATGTTTATACATTTATCCCAATTGTTTTGAGAAATGCATGTTATGTTGGAGGAGCAAAGATGAAGAATATCCCTGAGACTGCATAGTCTAGGAGGAAGGAGACATGTAAAAATAAACATGCAAACAAACAAAATAAGGGATTGTGGAGAAATATCAGTGTGACCCTCTTTATCTCTTAAGTAGGCTTATCATTAAGCCTACTTAAATCTCAGAGAAGGCATCTGTGCATGGTCTGTGTGTGAGGGGAAAGTCTCCAGGGCAGTTCTAGGCCACTGCCAGTGGGGACCAGGCAGCAGACGCCCCTCCACATCCGTGCAGGAGAGACTCCTGATGACGTCTGGTAGCCCTGAGGTCAGTTATACCATTGGGAAGAATTTTTTTTTTTTTAATCTAAAGAAAATTCTTAAGGAAATATAACTGGGACACAATAAAGTGTTTTAATCAGGTTTAGGTGTAATTTGAGAACATAATTTAAGAATTTAAAATTTCAATTAAAAACAAACGAAAGAAATGTATATTGCTCCAAGAGTGAAGGCAGAGTAAAACTATTAATAAAATGGAAACCATGAGTGAAAAGGTCAGAGCCATGAATGTGAAAATGAGTACATCAATATGCAAATCATAAACAAAGAGAAGAATTAAAGAAATAACACAGAAGATCTTCTGCGAGGTAAAGCATTGACATTTGTAAGCTACCCAAACAAATCCAAACCATAGAATAAGATAAAACAACATCCTAATTCACATGAAGAAACTAGTGTACATTAATTTGAAAGGCCAATAAAGCTACCAGAAAAGTAATACAATATATTGATTTACTCATGAATGATGCAAAAATTCAAAATATATTTCTGACAAATTAATACTAGCATTGTAGTAAAATATGAATATGCCTTGAACATTTGTTTATTTATTTAGCAAATATTTACTGAGCATCATCTCTGTGCCGGATATTATTCTAGATGCCAAAGAAACAATGATAAACAAAACAGTCATAGTATAAACATTCTAGGATGAGGAAAAGACCATAAACAAACAAATAAATATGTGATATATTTCCAGACAGTGAGGACTGCAATAAGAAACTAAGGTAGGAATGATGTATTTCGAAGTACAAGGATGCAACAACCTTAACAAATTTGTCAATTTAATTCATACCATCCAAACTTAAAGGAGATATATGTGATTAGGTCAATGGAAAACCCAAATCACTTGATCAAAATCAGAAGCCATTCCTAAAAATCCTGTATAAAATAAGAAGAAAATTCAGCTACACTAACACAAAAAATAATATTCAGCTACCATAAATTTAATAAAGTCATCTGTCAACAGGAAATCATTTCAACTAAATGAAAATGCTCACTAGTACTAGTATTATCCATGGTTGAAGAAGAAAAGAAAACAGAACACACATCATCAATGTTAAAAAAAAATGACAAATTTATCTTTATTCTAGATGACATGATAACATACCTAAAAAACTCGAGACTCTATTAAAAGTTACAAAAGTTAATGAGAAAATTTTGTTACATGGATAAATACAAAGTATATAGTAAAAATTAATTGATTTTCCCTGTATTAGCAAAATTCAGTTAGAAAAGAAAATAGAAAAAAATCCCTTTCCTAATAGCGACAAAAGCCATAAAATAATGGTACATTTATTCAACAAGAAAGGCAAAGGATTTATTACAAGTATTTAAAATAAAGACTTGAGTAAATGAAGAGGCAGAGTCCTGAATGTAAAGGTTATTATCAATGAAAAAATAGTGCTAGAATTTATATATACTTTTGGTTCAAGTCACATTGGAATCCTAGGTGGAATTATTTTGGTGGAAGAGAAGAAGATTGGCACAAAGATTTTTATTTTTTTTGGTCATTTTTTTTAAACATCTTTATTGAAGTATAATTGCTTTACAATGGTGTGTTAGTTTCAGAAAGATTTTTTAAAAATCGTATGAAAAATAAAGGTGTGAGAATTTACATTTTTGTATAATGAGGGTGAGGGTAACACCTAGGAGGTGTTACAACTTATTAAGCTATATAATATAATAATATAATATAATAGCCAAAGAAACATAGTATTTGTGTAGAAATACATAAATAGGCCAATGGAACAGAATAGAGAACCTAGAAATATCTGTAAATATATATGCAACTTATATGACAAAGTTGGCCTTTCCATTCAGTGGGACAAAGATGGGTTATTTGACAAATGGTGTGGGTATAACTGAATAGCTAATAGTTGGAGTGAGTAAATGGTCAGCCATTATTAAAGAAAAGAATTCCAGATGGATTAAATATCTAAATATGAAAACAAACAACAAAAAGTTTAATAAATATTAAATGGAAAAAACTGTTGGTTAATTCATATAAATTGCAATGTGAGCAGTGGGGAGAGCTTCTTTGGAAAAATATAAATGAAGTCTCCTTGTATAAAGAAAATGCTCTGAATTTCAAAACTTTCTGCAATGCAAAAAGACTAAAATGTTTATACAACACATACTAGACAAAGGGTTAATATACCTACTCTTAAAAAATACTTCTGCCAATTACATTAGAAAATAGCCAACAGTCCAATTCAATACCAAATAGAATATGAGACGGCAAATCCAGGAAGAGAAAATTCAAAAAGAGTAATAACATGAAAAGATGCTTACCTTTACTGGTGGTCAGAAAAGTGATAATTAAGAACAACAAGGACATGCCATTTTCACACTTGACTTTAACACACTCACTAGCGCAAGCATTCAATGCTAGTGAGTGTGTGTTAAATGAGAACACTGTGTGAGAGGGTGGGAAATGCCTCAACTTCTCTGGAAAATTATCATAGAAGTTTGGATGAAAATTTTAACTGTACATATTTTATCCAGTTATTCTGATTCACAAAAATAATAGTACTGATGTATAAAAATTTACTCATTGGTATTTTACTTCAGTATAGTGTGTTGGACAGAAAAAAGAACCCATCAAGATCAGATTTGCTCAATATTTATGTTATGGAATATTATGAAACTATTAAAATGAATGTTTGATCTATATACACGTATTGATCTTAAAAGTTTTATAGGAACTGCTATTATGTGAAAAAAGTTATGGTGAAATAAATATAGTATCATTACCATTTCAAGAAAGAGAATTAAAACACCCATACAAATATGCCTGCTTTTTAAAATGAGCACAGAAGAATGTATAAAAGAATACACAGGAAAAAAAAGTTCACATTAATCATCTTGGGGGAATGAAACTGGGAGAACAGAGAAAATTTATTTTCTTTACATGTTTCTTGTTGTTTAAATTGTTACAAAGGGTATGCATTCTTTGAAAATAAAGTACTCAAAATAAAGATAAGTGACGTTGATAACAGCAACAAAGCAAAGACAAACTGATGGGCACTAGACCAGAGGATGAATTTTGGAGATTGTTGAAGGGTAGTAAATCAGGGGGAACACGGCAGAAGACCAAGCTGGCTGGGGAGCCAGAGGTTTAGATCAGAAAGGACGTTGCGCCCTCAGGCTTCAGCCCGAAGGGAACGGGCAGCTTGTGAATGATTTTAAGCAGGCAGGTGATATGATCAGGTTAGAAATAATGCACACAGGGCCTAGGTAGAGAATACACACAAAAGAACACTTCCTAACCCTCCCTTCGGAGCTAGAGGTCTCCTGCTCAGCTGGGATATTCAGTAAAAGACTTCCCTGAGTGTATGGGAAACACCAACCCCAATCTGGTTACCTGATCTTTAGTATATGACTCAAACTAAAGGTTCCCATGCGCTTTATCAAGCCACTGGTGTGTACTTTACTTTAGACCACATTTGTTATCTTTTCGGCTGATAAGCCAAAATGTGGTTGATTGATCAAAAATAATATTATAATTTCTAACAGTGCTCCAAACTTACTGAATTTTATTTGTCCTTAACTACTTTTCTCTGATTTATAGCTCCTCTTAATAATCAAATTTATATGTACTTGGTGTAAGTAATATTTGGTTAATTATATGAAGGATAGCAGATTCTTAGAGAGTAAGTCTTTCAATTTGTTATGAATTTAAGAAATTTACATTAATATATATTACTACTTATGTACTTTTATGTTTACACAGTTAACAATACTATTCAGCATTAGACAGTATGTGTGAAGGGCAAATTATATAAGTATATAAAACAACCGCCAACCAGAATGTCTTTTGCTTGGGATTTCATATATCAGGCATCAGCCTAGAGGAGATGTTTACGGTTAGGTTATAAAATTTTCTGGGAAAAAGGTTGTTTATAATGAACATGGAGAAAGCACCTAAATCATCATACTTCAAAAGGAAGTCACAATGAAAACAACCCAAACACGCAATGTGCCCCTGATATTGTACTCAGATCAGCAAGTAGCTCACAACTGAAATGACCCATAAATCTTTACAACCTAGTCTACTTCTGTATATATAAAAGTGTGGGCTTCAGTTTAAGTTCATGAACGACACCAAGTGCATACAATGAAATACCTAGTAAACTGAGATCTAGGTGACCAACACGTCTAACACAGCATTCTATTTCATAGACATATCCCATTCTCTCTGTTGGTGCATTAAATTAGATGAAGTTCTTCTCCCTATATACAGAGATCTATGTACTCATTAATTATAGTGACTTCTGCAAAAAAAATATTTCTATACTACAGTACAAGCCTAGGAAAACATTAATTTTATGTTACTCAGGGGGTATATGCTTACAATCTTCTACTTAGAAGAGGAGGTATAAAAACCGGGCATCTGGGTTCTGTTGCTAACTTTTCTGAACTGCTAGAGGCTTTATCTAAGCCATTCGACCTAACCATCTATAATTTACCACTATAATATACCATTCAGTATTAGCCAGCTAGTTGGCATATCTCAAGGCATTGTAGTAGAAGACTGGTGGGTGTTATTTCCATTATACTTTTCAAATCAGTTGGGTCAATCAGTCTATTCAGAACACATTGAGTGACGTCAGGCACCTACTGTTTTGTTGCTGCTGTGGGCTCTTCTTCCTTACCCCACTCGTGTGAATCTAGATTCTTCTCAGAAATCTTGCAATTACTTAGGCTTATACTGCTGACTGAGACACCATTCACAAACCAAAATATATACGTAAGTAACCTCAAGATGGACAGTTCTGTCAATATGTTTTGGCTGCAAACATTTTTTTTTTCATCACAAACACCTGGTGCTCAGTGACTACATCATTACCTGGCTGGTTATAAATAAGCCCATCTGTGCAAAAATGGCCAAGTGCCAGCTCAGAGTTGGCCAGATCTGTGTCTTCAAACATGGGCGCCAGGCAATGATGAGTTTTGATGACCTTCATAACCCTATGAAAGCAAGAGAGCTGCTTTCATAAAAAATAAAAAATGTTTTATATGAGACAATAATGTGGAGATACAGAAAACACATATTATGAAATAAAATATAAAAAACTACATTTGTATGGCAATTATAAAGCACTTTTAATATATTATTTCATTTTGTCTTTTCTTTTTGAGGCTTTTGGAAAGTATGAGTTTTACCAGTTTAGATTTAGTGGGGAAGTAATAGCAATAACACTTTTGGATAATCTATGGATATAAAAATTATAAGTTGACTATTTTTAGCCTTTTATCAGCTTCAACTCCTTTTGCCCACATATTAGATGTACTGTCAGTAGTCTTCATTTGTGCTAGAATGACTGCTAGGAGATTCTTCATTTATGTGTAAATCATAATTGACATGAACTCATGTTTGCTAAATATATAATAACCACTTTTTATAAAACTGAGAATGAGATACTAGCTGTATGTATGAAATTCCATATATGTTTGAATATAAATAAACATTTGTGTGTTTTGCCAAATTTATATGTTTGTTTGTCTGACAAAGATAAATCAAACTATATCAGGGTAATCTCAAGCAAGCAGTGAATGTGTTGCCAGGGCTTGGTACCAGTTATGCTGGTTACAGCTTTCTACTCTGGTACCAGGTTTCATTAGCTATAGTTTGCCCACTATGCTGAGATTTCAGTACTTAAAAAACAACAGCAACATTTACTCATGCATTAAATGAGAGAAAGTTTAGATGAATTTTCTGGACTCTAGTAGAGTTTCAAGAGAATAAAAGACAGTGAATGAGAAATCCAATCATTTTATAAAAAGTTGCAGTGTAAATGTGTCAAAGGGTCAATTTGTAGTATATTTCCTCCCCCTAAAATGCCTCAATATAAGTGGGATCTTCAGGGAAATCATATTGTGGAAATAAGTGATTTATGGTGTTAGTTTATGTTTCCAAGAAAGAGTAGAGTGAATTGAGTATGTGTGGTAATTTTTTCTACACTACCATAATCATTCTTTGTTCCTCTGATAATAAAAACCATTCTATTTTATTTTGTGCTCTTAGCCTACAAAAGTGTTTGCTGGAAATATATGTAGATGCTCAATAGACTAAGGGAGGGCGAATGAAGAGAGATTTCCAGCACCTCCAACACAAAGTTATACACAGCTGACACCTATCACAAAGATTTTGCTATACGGCCCTCCTCATCCCTTTAAGGATCATTGCCATAGTGAGCTATCATGACTCAGAAGTAACAATAAAAGAAAAATTATCAGCAACTGCCTACAGAAGAAATATGTCTGCATGGTTGTAAAATTGACAAGTAACCCAAAGGGGATGTGTCTGAAATTGATTTCAGGGTGCTGATGCCACTTGTGCCCATCTGTACACTGAAATGTACTGGCCAGTGATATCAAGAAAAGTGATAGTCAGTGATGTCAAGAAGAATGACTGTCCTGGCCATGTACCAGCTCCACAACTCCTGAAAAATATAAGGTGACTTGCAGTGAACATTAACCCAACGCAAAAGCACACAGCAGCAAATCCTCATCTCTGTGTGGGTGAGCATTTCATCACAAGTCTGTTCACGCACTGACATTCACTTTGCATCTTCCCTGTGTCAGGCAACGTGCTGGATCCTGTGGGTCACATTTTATGTGATTATTTATATGGTTTGACTTAAGTCTATCATCTTAACTTTTTGCTTTCTATTTTTCCCATCTATTCGTTGTTCTTTTTTCCTGTTTTTATGCCTTTTTTTGTATTAGTTATTTTTGTGTCTCTATTTTATGTTCTTTATTGGCTTATCAGGTATAGCTCTTTGTTATTAATAGTTTAGTCATTGCTTAAGGATTATAGTACACTATATTCTTATGTACTATTATTATACTATTATTTGTATATATTATATATAACTATTTATATGCAAATATATATATATTTATAGTATTCATTTTTTTTTTTTTTAAACATCTTTATTGGGGTATAATTGCTTTACAATGGTGTGTTAGTTTCTGCTTTATAACAAAGTGAATCAGCTATACATATACATATGTTCCCATATGTCTTCCCTCTTGCGTCTCCCTCCCTCCCACTCTCCCCATCCCACCCTTCCAGGCTGTCACAAAGCACCGAGCTAATACCCCTGTGCCTTGCGGCTGCTTCCCCCCAGCTATCTACCTTACTACGTTTGTTAGTGTGTATATGTCCATGACTCTCTCTCGCCCTGTCAAAACTCACCCTTCCCCCTCCCCATATCCTCAAGCCCGTTCTCCAGTAAGTCTGCGTCTTTATCCCTGTCTTACCCCTAGGTTCTTCATGACATTTTTTCCCCTTAAATTCCATATATATGTGTTAGCATACGGTATTTGTCTTTTTCTTTCTGACTTACTTCACTCTGTATGACAGACTCTAGGTCTATCCATCTCATTACAAATAGCTCAATTTCATTTCTTTTTAAGGCTGAGTAATATTCCATTGTGTATATGTGCCACATCTTCTTTATCCATTCATCCGATGATGGGCGCTTAGGTTGTTTCCATGTCCTGGCTACTGTAAATAGAGCTGCAATGAACATTTTGGTACATGACTCTTTTTGAATTTTGGTTTTCTCAGGGTATATGCCAAGTAGTGGGATTGCTGGGTCATATGGTAATTCTATCTGTAGTTTTTTAAGGAACCTCCATACTGTTCTCCACAGTGGCTGAACCAATTCACATTCCCACCAGCAGTGCAAGAGTGTCCCCTTTTCTCCACACCCTCTCCAGCATTTATTGTTTCTAGATTTTTTGATGATGGCCATTCTGACTGGTGTGAGATGATATCTCATTGTAGTTTTGATTTGCATTTCTCTAATGATTAATGATGTTGAGCATTCTTTCATGTGTTTGTTGGCATTCTGTATATCTTCTTTGGAGAAATGTCTATTTAGGTCTTCTGCCCATTTTTGGATGGGGTTGTTTGTTTTTTTGTTATTGAGCTGCATGAGCTGCTTGTAAATTTTGGAGATTAATCCTTTGTCAGTTGCTTCATTTGCAAATGTTTTCTCCCATTCTGAGGGTTGTCTTTTGGTCTTGGTTATGGTTTCCTTTGCTGTGCAAAAGCTTTGAAGTTTCATTAGGTCCCATTTGTTTATTTTTGTTTTTATTTCCATTACTCTAGGAGGTGGGTCAGAAAGGATCTTGCTGTGATTTATGTCATAGAGTGTTCTTCCTATGTTTTCTTCTAAGAGTTTGATAGTTTCTGGCCTTACATTTAGGTCTTTAATCCATTTTGAGCTTATTTTTGTGTATGGTGTTAGGGAGTGATCTAATCTCATACTTTTACATGTACCTGTCCAGTTTTCCCAGCACCATTTATTGAAGAGGCTGTCCTTTCTCCACTGTACATTCCTGCCTCCTTTATCAAAGATAAGGTGTCCATATGTGCGTGGGTTTATCTCTGGGCTTTCTATCCTGTTCCACTGATCTATCTTTCTGTTTTTGTGCCAGTACCATACTGTCTTGATTACTGTTGCTTTGTAATATAGTCTGAAGTCAGGGAGCCTGATTCCTCCAGCTCCTTTTTTCGTTCTCAAGATTGCTTTGGCTATTCGGGGTCTTTTGTGTTTCCATACAAATTGCGAAATTTTTTGTTCTAGTTCTGTGAAAAATGCCAGTGGTAGTTTGATAGGGATTGCATTGAATCTGTAGATTGCTTTGGGTAGTAGAGTCATTTTCACAATGTTGATTCTTCCCATCCAAGAACATGGTATATCTCTCCATCTATTTGTATCATCTTTAATTTCTGTCATCAGTGTCTTATAATTTTCTGCATACAGGTCTTTCGTATCCTTAGGTAGGTTTATTCCTAGATATTTTATTCTTTTTGTTGCAATGGTAAATGGGAGTGTTTATAGTATTCATTTTTAACTCATCAAAGTCTATTTTAGAGTGATGTTATGCCACTTTTCACAGAGTGTAAGAACTTTCAAGAGTATTCTTCCTTTTTTTTTCTACACCCAGCTTTGTGCTATTGTCATACATTTTTATACATGTATTATAAGCCCTGTAATACATTCTTGTATTTTATTTAAAGAGTTGATTATTTAAAAATGTTTAAGAAATACAAAATATTATATATTTAATCATGTAGTTAACATCCCGGTGCACTTTATTCCTATGTTTCCACCCAACATAACTTTCCTTCTGCCTCAAGGGCTTCCTTTAATATTTATTATATTTATCTGCTAGAGATAAACACAGCTTTTATGTCTGAAAAAGTCCCTTTTTATGTCTGAAAAAGTCCTTTTCACTGTCATTTTAAAAATTCACTTTTGCTGGGTATAGAAATCTAGGTTGATAAATTTTGTCCTTTCAGTACTTAAAGCTACTGCTCAACTGTCTTCTCTCCTGGTATTTTCCTACAAGAAGTATGTTTCCATTCTTATTTTTGTTCTTCTGTATATAAAGTATCTGTTTCCTTTGTCTACTTTTAACGCTTTTTTCCTTATCATTGGTTTTAAGCCCTTTGATTATCATGTGTATAATGTAGTTTCTTCATGTTTATTGAAAACTTTTCAGTCTTTAGGTCTTAAAATAGTTTTTTTTTTGTTTCTCCTCTTCTCCTTTTATTCAGGGACTCACTACACATATATTAGGCTGCTTGAAATTGTCCCACATTTCACTGATACTCTTTTCCTCTAAAAAAATTATTTACTGAGTTTCAGTTTGGATAGTTTCCATTGTTATGTCTTTAAATTCACTAATCTTTTATTCTGTAAAGTCTAACCTGCCACTAATCCCATCCAGTGTATTTTTCACTTCAGACATTATGGTTTTCCTCACTAAGAGTTCAATTTAGGTCTGTTTTATATCCCATGTCTCCATTTAACTCTTTGAAAATATGGAATATAGTTATAGTGATTATTTTAATGTTTCCATGCCCCACTTCTAACATCTGGGTCAGTTCTGGTTCAATTTTGAATTGTTAGTGTTTTTCATTATTATTGTCATGTATTACTGCTTCTGTGCATGACTTGTAATCTCTGATTTAATGCTAGGCCTTGTTGACTTGCCATGTTGGACTTTTATATTCTAAGAAATATTCTTGGAGTTTGTGTTGGAATACAGTTAGTTACCTGGTAATAGTTTACTCTATTAGGGTCTTGTTTTTAAGATTTGGTAGTTGGATCCAAAGAAGCACTTACTTTATAAAAAAATATTTCTCACTACTGAGGCAAAGTCCTTCTGAGTATTCTACACAGTGCCTCATGAAGTTTTCCAGTCTGGCTGCTAGAGAGAAGCAGTGTTCCCAGCCCTGTGTGAGAGTTGGGTTACTGTTTCTTTAATCATTTCAGATAGTTCTTAGTGTAATCTATGGATTCTTCCTCTATACAGCTTTTTTTTTTTTTTTTTTTAATCTCTGGACTTTGTCCTACAAACTCCAGCTTCCAGATCCTCAGAACAGTCTTTTCAACTCAAGGAATCTGCTGGGCTTTGTCTGGGCTATTCCTCCCTGTGCCGTAGCCTGAACACCCTCTCAAGGCAGTGAGTTGGGGCAATCATAGAAATCACATTTTTCTCTGTCCCTCAGAAATCACCGTCCTTTGTTGCTGATGTCTTGAACACCATTATTTCATATTATTTTGCCCAATTTTTGTTGGTTTTAATCAGGAAGTGGTAAATCTAGTCCCTGATTCACCATCTTGATGGAAGTGAAAGACAGCCTAGCTTGACCAGAATGTGCTAATCAACAGAAGCAACACTCTTTACATAGTTTCATTCAGTTCAGACTATTCTAGGTTAATAGATAGGTAACAAGGTTCACCTTTCCCCAGCTTCATCCTTTTTCTTATGTTTTCCCCACACACATTTTGGAAGTAGACTTATGTCAGCCTGGAAAGAGATGAATAAACAAGACTGCAAGGTATTGTCACCCTGAAGCAATTCATGTCCAAACCTGAAAAGCTTGGGGTCTAGCACACTCAACACAAAGAAATTAAGAATTTATCTGAGAGAATGCCATAAACATTCTCTGGCTAGCGGATGACAGTTGAGAAATACTGTGTAATCATTTGCTTGAGGATAATGAATGTTTAGAGTTGCAATAGAATAAACAAATTTCTTAAACTCACTGGAGGTAATGACAGCACAAAAAGTTTTCTAGAAACATCTGTTGCAAAATAAGTAGCTCAGGAAAGGAACTATTGAACGGGAGCACTTGGAATCCACATAGTAAGTCATCCATCACACTGCAGAAACTCTTCCCCTGTGATGAGCAATGATTGTTGAAAACTGGGTATCAACCAGCTTCACTTCATAAGCGCCTTCTCAGACCCAGGTTTGATTGTAAATGGAAAATAAGTTTCATGAAAATATTTTTTATGCTGAGGTCAATAGGGTAAGCAAATTTCAGGAAAAGGCTGAAGATAATGTTTTATTTAAATTGCTATTGAAAAAAAAATAAATAAATAAATTGCTATTGATTATTTTGCAAAAAAACTTAAAAATACACAGTTTGCTCTTAGTAGAGACATATTATTTGTGTTTATGGATAAAAAAGAAAACTTTCTTGGGCAATAACTTATTTAAATGAAATAAGTATTATAGTAATTGCTTTTGAAATCAAGATATTAATCTGGAAAATAACAAGGTAATACAAAACATAGAGCTAAACTTTTATATTAAGTATATTAGTACAATTAAATTAGAAAGAGAAAAATGGCAATATTTCAAACAGGTGCTTCTTCCAAGATAAGGTCTCTAACTTTGCGGGCTTTTAGTTTGGTCTACATTAAACTTTTAACTGATAAGAGAGGGAGTAAGGACAACATAGAATGCCAGGAAAGTTGAACAAATTAAGAATTTTGTAAGAAATAGCTCTAAAAAGAAGGCAAAAACTGTTGACTCACGAAGCATGTTATAACATATGGTAAGACATTTTACCATATCACTAAAAATTAAGTTGACCTGTTACTTTGCTTAAACAGGAGAAAGGCTCTGGGAGATTAGGTTCAATGAGATACAAATCAGCTCTCTTGCTCTTTCTCTCTCTTGCTCTCAGCAGTAGTATTAAATTGCTAGGAAGGAAAAAAAAAAAAAGAGAGAGAGAGAGAAACTCTTTTGCTCCCACTTGCTTTCTTGCTTGAGTGTTGACAGCTGAACTTATTGTCCTGCCAAGAATGCCTCTGGCTACATAGAAGAAAGACTGCATTCATGATAAAAGCTCCTTGGGCTCAGTTTACTTTTCCAAGCTAGCTTTAAAGCACTTGAGATACAGAACTGCAGGGTCTTTGCTAACATATCAAACCTGACCTTTTTTGGGGAAAAAAATTAACTTTAAAAACTGGTGCTAGACATAAGGGTTAGAAGATGGTAAAGAGAAAAAATGTATATTATTTCTATTATCTAAATCTGTCTAATCCTATAATATGATTTCGTAACTGTAGAATTTTAAAGCCATTTATGAATTCAAAATAATCTAAAATCATATCTATCTATTGACATTTGATGCTGTGATATTGCTAATTTAATTACAAATAAGAAGGCACATGAAAACATAACCATCCTGTTTGAACAAAAGTAGGTAAATGTGTTTCTCTCTGAATCACTACAAAATGCATCAAAAGTTTATTTTTAAACAATTAAAATTGTATACGTATTTGTGTGGTTTTGTATTGTTCCATTTCGTTTCCCACTTAGCACTGTTCCATAATATCCAGCAGTTGATTGATAAATATTTGTTGATTAAACTGAATGAACCATTGGCAGTTATTGGCATTTTAAAATGTAATTGAAAGGGAAATACTCTTACACAAGAAACTGATGCTTTGCCACATGCTTCCCACAGCAAGATGAGTCTTTCAACAGCATAAGCCAGATGATATTCTTTCCCTATTTAGTCTCTAATTTTATATCCCACTTGGCAGACAACCCTGCATGATCTGGGCCAGCTTGGTCTCCACGCATCATCCTGGCCATACTCCTCATCCTTATCACACTGGTCCTCCTCTTTCAGATCCTCAGACACGCCCCTCCTTTTCCCTGCTTAAGACGCTTTGCGTCTCTTTGCCTAGAGCTCTCCACCTTCTGATCTTCACATGCCTGTTTCTTTCTTACCATTTAGATGTTAACTGAAGGTCTTTGAGACTCAATCCAACGTAGCTTCTCAACTCTACCCTGTTCTCTCTTGATGATGTGATCCCATACTGATCTTTATCATAGCACTTGTCGCTACCTGACATTATCTTAATTAATAAACATTTAAAAACTCCTTTTGATTTGCCTTCCTTCACCCCCCACCCCACTCTGCGAATATACAAGGCCAGTGACCTTCTTTTTTTTATCACTGTATTTTTAGAAATCAGAGCACTACCAGGCACATATATAAAGCTAAATGAATGAACCAGTGAATAGCTGAATGAATGAATGAATGAATGAAAAGTACACTATTTATCAGCCAAGATCCAAAAGGTGGTGGAAAATGAGCATTTTTTAAAAACAAATTTTAACTGTGCCTGAAAAGCAATGTTGCTATTATTCATTTCTCTGTATTTAATGAAGGGCTGTGCCTTTAAAGAAATGCCATTGGCCTGAGAATATAGTATAGTGGTCATGTTGAAAGGAAGCAAAAAGCCTCTCATGGAAATACAACTATGTCAGGTTAAAGAAAGGTCATGGGGTTCATTCTTTCATGCTAAGAATTTAAAGAAGATATTCTTCAATAATAATAATAATACTAATAGTAATACCATTCACAAACATAGCAGCACACACATTTTAGGCAAGAAATCAAAGCTATTAAAAAAAAAAGCCCCCATCCCAGACAATAATTTTATAGATTGACACTTGTTTCTTCAGCTAGGGAAAGAAGGTGTTTTGAGTACATATTTCTAAAAATGAAAACAGATAATGAAAAAACAAATTTAATAGGCAAGAGTTTTTCAGTCTCCAAGTCTAAACTTAATAGCTACCATTTAAACTGTTGATGGCAGGATCGTCAATTAAGTTTATAGCAGAGCTGAGTGAGAAATCAATCAACAGAATATTAGTAATCCATCTGCTCATCACAACAAATTCTGGAAGACAACATTATTACCTTAATGATACAACATTTGGAGGAAAAAAGTAAGGAGAATGGCTTAGCATCTCCAAAGGCAAACAATATGGTTCCAAATCAATTTCAATTTATAGCTATCCTGAGTCGTCTATAATAACTTTATTCCATAAACACTAAATTTTGAATACCTTTAAAAAAACAGAATCAATATACATTCAAAACAACCAGATGCTCTATTTATATGTCATTCTGATATAGGTGAATGAAAGGCTTCCTATACAACCTGAGTTTGAAAATTATAGCTGTGGATACATTTTCAGATGTCCATAGGGGAGTATTTATAAGATACCTCACACTTAGGCAAGATACTAAAATAAAAAATGAAGCTCAACTGAAAAAATTACCAAGGGAAATGAGGTATAACTAACTTGTCCAAGACCAACAAATTGAGCTTCTTTTGGCAATTTTAAGAGAAGTAGGAAAGCAGATCTACAAAGCTTATCATGAAACTCCTTGTAAATTCTCAAGAGATGGGAGAAGTTCAGAAACAAGAGATAGAAGGTGTGTCAGAAAAAAAATCACAATATAGTGACAAACATAAACATGTACTTGGAAACTATTTGGGCTGGATATCTGCTATTTGTCACTTCAGATCCCCTTTCCACCCTCTCCATTCTGCTCTCTGTCCCAGGAAGCTGCCCTAGATGGGCTAGTTGAGCTTTTTGTTGGTTTTGGTCAAACAGAAGAAACTGGAGAGGTGTTTATTTCTCAGGTCTCACTGTGTATAACAGCCATGACTGAGGAGTGGAAAATGTTGCAATGTGCATACTATTTAATGTTGATTTTATACAATTATTTACCATAAAATATAACTCGTAGCAGGAACTTGACCAAAGTCTTGGGATCAATAACCCCCAGATAGAAGCTGGAACAACTAAGACTATCGTGGGCAAACTCAGTTACATTAATCAGTCTTCTTTGGATTTAAAATACAATTCTGTATGGAATACTTACAATTTAAAATAAAAGAAAAGAGACTTAGGAATAGAAACATAAACCTGAAGAATGTGTCACACAAGAAAAAGATACCACAGCCTTCCATGGGGATAAAGATATTGGCTTTATAATAGGAATGTTATTTACATAGCCTGACAGTACTTGAAGGGAATTGTATCAGCAAAGATAAAGGAACATGACTACTGTAGAGAAAGGCTTAACTATTTCTGAGAACCAAAAAATGTGGATACACTTAAAATAGTTCTGTGGGTTTAGGAACAAAATAAACGCTACAGGAAGGATCATAAAGAAGACAGCGCCTAGACTCAGACCTGGAAGGCAAATGGAAATTTGGAAATAAAAATTGGAAAAATAGAACTCAAAGCAACTCACTCCCAGAAGGAAACCATCAAGGACTCATCACATTTCACAAGCTAGGGTAACATACTTCTTTCTAGAAATTTCAGCAAAATGAAAATAAAACCACTAACATCAGCACTGCTCTTCTTCAATTAATTAAGGCAAAAAGGGAGGGAAAAGAATAATATCAGTTTCCACAAGGAGAAAAGCTGAACCTGGAATACAAAGTCACAGGTAATTTTTCTTTTTAAACATCTTTATTGGAGTATAATTGCTTTACAATGATGTGCTAGTTTCTGCTGTATAACAAAGTGAATCAGCTATATGTATACATATACCCTCATATCCCTTCCCTCTTGCGTCTCCCTCCCACCCTCCCTATCCCACCCCTCTAGGTGGTCACAAAGCACGAGCTGAACTCCCCGTGCGATGGAGCTGCTTCCCACTAGCTATCTATTTTACATTTGGTAGTGTACATTCTGACTGATGTGAGGTGATACCTTACTGTAGTTTTGATTTGCATTTCTCTAATGATTAGTGATGTTGAGCATCCTTTCATGTGTTTGCTGGCAATCTGTATATCTTTGGAGAAATGTCTGTTTAGATCTTCTGCCAATTTTTAGATTGGGTTGTGTTTTTTTTTTGATATTAAGCTGCATGAGCTGCTTGTATATTTTGGAGATTAATCCTCTGTCAGTCGCTTCGTTGGCAAATATTTTCTCCCATTCTGAGGGTTGTCTTTTCGTCTTGTTTATAGTTTCCTTTGTTGTGCAAAAGCTTTTAAGTTTCATTAGGTCCCATTTGTTTATATTTGTTTTTATTTCCATTTCTTTAGGAGGTGGGTCAAAAAGGATCTTGCTCTGATTTATAGCAGAGTGTTCTTCCTATGTTTTCCCTTAAGAGATTTATAGTGTTTGGCCTTACATTTAGGTCTTTAATCCATTTTGAGTTTATTTTTCTGTATGGTGTTTAGAAGTGTTCTAATTTCATTCTTTGACATGTAGCTCTCCACTTTTCCCAGCACCACTCATTGAAGAGGCTGTCTTTTCTCCATTGTATATTCATGCCTCCTTTATCAAAAATAAGGTGACCATATGTGTGCGGTTTTATCTCTGAGCTCTCTATCCTGTTTCACTGACCTATATTTCTGTTTTTGTGCCAGTACCATACTGTCTTGATTACTGTAGCTTTGTAGTATAGTCTGAAGTTAGGAAGCCTGATTCGTCCAGATCCATTCTTCTTTCTCAAGATTGCTTTGGCTATTAAGGATCTTTTGTGTTTCCATATAAATTGTGAAATTTTTTGATCTAGTTCTGTGTAAAATGCTATTTGGTAGTTTGATAGGGATTGCATTGAATCTGTAGATTGCTTTGGGTAGTTTAGTTATTTTCACATTCTTGATTCTTCCAATCCAAGAACAAGATATATCTCTCCATCTGTTTGTATCATCTTTAATTTCTTACATCAGTGTCTTACAGTTTTCTGAATACAGGTCTCTGGTCTTCTTAGGTAGGTTTATTCCTAGGTATATTATGCTATTTGTTGCAGTAGTAAATGGGAGTGTTTCCTTAATTTCTCTTTCAGATTTTTCATCATTAGTATATAGGAATGCAAGAGATTTCTGTGCATTAATTTTGTATCCTGCTACTTTACCAAATTCATCGATTAGCTCTACTAGTTTTCTGGTAGCATCTTTAGGATTCTCTATGTATAGTATCATGTCATCTGCAAACAGTGACAACTTTATTTCTTCTGTTCTGATTTGGATTCCTTTTATTTATTTTCCTTCTCTGATTGCTGTGGCTAAAACTTCCAAAACTATATTGAATAATACTGGTGAGAGTGGGCATCGTTGACTTCTTCCTGATTTTAGAGGAAATAGTTTCAGATTTTTACCACTGAGAATGATGTTGGCTGTGGGTTTGTCGTATATGGCCTTTATTATGTTGAGGTAAGTTCCTTCTATGCCTACTTTCTAGAGAGTTTTTATCATAAATGGGTATTGAATTTTGTCAAAAGCTTTTTCTGAGTCTATTGAGATGATCATATAGTTTTTATCCTTCAATTTGTTAATATGGTGTAACACATTGATTGATTTGCATATATTGAAGAATCCTTGCATTCCTGGGATAAATCCCACTTGATCATGATGTATGATGCTTTTAATGTGCTGTAGGATTCTATTTGCTAGTATGTTGTTGAGGATTTTTGCATCTATGTTCATCAGTGATATTGGTCTGTAGTTTTCTTTTTTTATGACATCTTTGTCTGGTTTTGGTATCAGGGTGATGGTGGCCTCGTAGAATGAGTTTAGGAGTGTTCCTCTCTCTGCTATATTTTGGAAGAGTTTGAGAAGGATAGGTGTTAGCTCTTCTCTAAATGTTTGATAGAGTTCGCCTGTGAAGCCATCTGGTCCTGGGCTTTTGTTTGTTGGAAGATTTTTAATCACAGTTTCAATTCCAGTACTTGTGATTGGTCTCTTTATATTTTCTATTTCTTCCTGGTTCAGTCTCGGAAGGTTGTGCTTTTCTAAGAATGTGTCCATTTCTTCCAGGTACTTCATTTTTTTGGCATATAGTTGCTTGTAGTAATCTCTCATGATCCTTTGTGTTTCTGCAGGGTCAGTTGTTACTTCTCCTTTTTCATTTCTAATTCTGTTGATTTAAGTCTTCTCCCATTTTTTCTTGATGAGTCTGGCTAGTGGTTTATCAATTTTGTTTATCTTCCCAAAGAATCATCTCTTAGTTTTATTCATCTTTGCTATTGTTTCCTTCATTTCTTTTCCATTTATTTCTGATCTGATCTTTATGATTTCTTTCCTTATGCAAACTTTGGGTTTTTTTGTTCTTCTTTCTCTAATTTCTTTGGGTGTAAGGTTAGATTGTTTATTTGAGATGTTTCTTGAGGTAGGATTGTATTGCTATAAGTTTCCCTCTTAGAACTGCTTTTGCTGCATCCCAGAGGCTTTGGGCTGTTGTGTTTTCACTGTCATTTGTTTCTAGGTATTTTTTGATTTCCTCAGTGATCTCTTGGTTATTTAGTAGTATATTGTTTAGCCTCCATGTGTTTTTATTTTTTATAGATTTTTTCCTGTAATTGATATCTAGTCTCATAGTGTTGTGGTCGGAAAAGATACTTGATACGATTTCAATTTTCTTAAATTTACCAGGCTTGATTTGTGACACAAGATATGATCTCTCCTGGAAAATGTTCCATGAGCACTTGAGAAGAAAGTGTATTCTGTTGTTTTTGGATGGAACGTCCTATAAATATCAATTAAATCCATTAGGTTTAATGTATCATTTAAAGCTTGTGTTTCCTTATTTATTTTCACTTTGGATGATCTGTCCATTGGTGAAAGTGGGGTGTTAAAGTCCCTCACTACGATTGTGTTAGTGTCCATTTCCCCTTTTATGGCTGTTAGCACTTGCCTTATGTTTTGAGGTGCTCCTATGTTGGGTGCATAAATATTTACAATTGTTACATCTTCTTCTTGGATGGATCCTTTGATCAT
Organism: Phocoena sinus; assembly: GCF_008692025.1. Lineage (NCBI taxonomy): Eukaryota > Metazoa > Chordata > Mammalia > Artiodactyla > Phocoenidae > Phocoena > Phocoena sinus. The sequence goes on along the minus strand of NC_045774.1, from coordinate 6,430,489 downwards.
TATGTAATGTCCTTCTTTGTCTCTTGTAATAGTCTTTGTTTTAAAGTGTATTTTGTCTGATATGAGAATTGCTACTCCAGCTTTCTTTCTTTCTTTTTTTTTTTTTTTTTTTTTCGGTACATCATGCCCCAGTCTGGGAGGATCCCACATGCCATGGAGCGGCTAGGCCCGTGAGCTGTGGCCGCTGAGCCTGCACGTCCGGAGCCTGTGCTCCACAACGGGAGAGCCCACAACAGTGAGAGGCCCGTGTATCACAAAGAAGAAAAAGGAGAGAGCAAGCAAACCAATAAACAAATCCACCAATGATGACAAGGGTTAACAACTATACTAAGATAAACATAAAAATCAGAAACAAGTCAGTCGCAGACAGCAAACCGCAAGTCTACAGTTGCTCCCAAAGTCCACCTCCTCAATTTTGGGAACATTTGTTCTATTTGTTGTCTATCCATAGATGTGGGGTTCATCAAGTTTATTGTGGGGATTTAATCTGCTGTTCCTGAGGCTGCTGGGAGAGATTTCCCTTTCTCTTCTTTGTTCGCACAGCCCCTGGGGTTCAGCTTTGGATTTGGCCCTGCCTCTGCTTGTAGGTCACCCTCAGGCTGCTGTTCCTGCTCAGACAGGAGGAGGTTAAAGCAGCAGCTGATTAGGGGGCTCCGGCTCACTCAGGCTGGGGGGAGGGGTATTGTAGTCATAATTGGAATGTCGGGCAAGCCTGCCGCAGCAGAGGCCAGAGTGACCTTGTAACAGCCTGAGGCACACCATGTGTTCTCCCAGGGAAGTTGTCCCTGGATCATGGTACCCCGGCAGTGGTGGGCTGCACAGGCTCCTGGGGCGCCGGGGGGGCAGGGAGGGGGGGGCGTGTGGATAGTGACTTGTGCTTGCACACAAGATTCTTGGTGGCTGCAGGAGCAGCATTAACGTTTCCTGCCCGTCGTCTGTGGGGTCCGCGTCGATAGCCGCGGCTCACGCCCGACTCTGGAGCTCGTTTAGGTGGTGCTCTGAATCCCCTCTCCTTGCGCACCCCGAAATAATGGTCTCTTGCCTCTTTGGCAGGTCCTGACTTTTTCCTGGACTCCCTCCTGGCTAGCTACAGCTAGCGCAGTAGCCCGCTTCAGGCTGTCTTCATGCAGCCAACGCCAGTCTTCTCCCTGGGATCCAACCTCCCAAGCTGGAGCCTCAGCTCCCAGCCACCACCCACCCCGGCGGGTGAGCATACAAGTCTCTCAGGCTGCTGAGTGCTGGTCGGCACTGATCCTCTCTGCGGGAATCTCTCTGCTTTGCCCTCTGCACCCCTGTTGCTGCACTCGCCTCTGTGGCTGCAAAGTTTTCCCCTTGCCCAGGCCCCGTTTCCACCAGTGAAGGGTCTTCCTAGTGTGGGGAAACTTTACCTCCTTCACAGCTGCCTCCCAGAGGTTCAGGTCCCGTCCCTATTCTTTTGCCTCTGTTTTATCTTTTGCCCTACCCAGGTATGTGGGGAGTTTCTTGCCTTTTGGGAAGTCTGAGGTCTTCTGCCAGCACTCAGTAGGTTTCTGTAGGAGTTGTTCCACATGTAGGTGTATTTCTGATGTATTTGTGGGGAGAAAGTTGATCTCCACGCCTTACTCCTCCACCATCTTGAAGGTCTCTCCAAAGGTATTTTTTTTTCAACCTTTGTGAAACATACTGAAGATAAAATTGCTCTTCACGGGCACAGGAGGGTGTGTGAATAGAAATAAAAGTTTTCTGGTTTATGAAAAGGCATATTTATAAAATGTTATTTGTAAATTAAATTCTTACATGCTAATTTCCCGTAGGGTTGGAGTTACTATTTACTGAAACAAACAAACAAATGAAAATCTTTTGGACAAAGTAAAGGAACATTTCTGAGACACAAATTAATTTCTCCCCCGTGAGACTGTCATAGTTATTACTTTCCTGGCCTGCTGTCAGCACGGGCGGACCCTCCCAGAATTGGATCCTTGGCTATTAGAATAAAACTCTGATTTGTAAAGATACCGAAACTTTTGAGACTAAAACTAAGTTTAAATATTGGCTTGGCATTTTAATGATCCATTTTACTTTGTTTACTGTGCTGTGAATAATTGACAGGTGGCTAGAATAACCATCCCTACTCTTACAGCTAAAATCTTGATAGCTTTGTTTGCTCAGTGGTACTATTTTAAAACTATATTTAAAAGGGTTGCTTTGGGTTAATAACCTCTCTTTAGATTAAATCTATATCTTAAAGAATGAAATTTTGCCATTTCCAGCAACATGGATGGATTTGGAAGGCATTATGCTAAGTTAAATAAGTCAAACAGAGAAAGACAAATACTGTATGATATTACTTATATGTGGAATCTAAAAAATAAAACAAACAAATGTATATAGCAAAATAGAAATAGACTTACAGATATAGGAAACAACCTAGTAGTCACCAGTGGGGAGAGAGAAGGCGGCAGGGGCAAGATAGGGGTAAGGGATTAAGAGATACAAACTATTCTGTATAAAATAGATAAGCAACACGGATCTATTGTATAGCACAGGAAATTATTGCCATTAGCTTGTAATAACTTTAATGGAATATAATCAGTAAAAATACTGAGTCACTGTGCTGTACACCTGAAATGAATATAATATCATAAATCAACTATACTTCAATAAGAAAAAAATCTGTATTTTAAAAATTTAAAACATTTTGTGTACTCTAACCAGAAGAAGTAACTAAAGGTGTACAAAGCTTTTTAAAATAGCAACTATCTGATTATATTTTACTTGTACTTATCCAATTTTTAAATTATTATTATTATTTTTTGACTAGCAAAACTGTACTTTAATGGAGAAATACTTTAAAAACTTACTTTTGGAGGAAATACTGGGTTCCGTAACATCTTATGGAAAAACCCAAATGAACGTTTTGGCCAACCTGATAGGTAGGTAGGTAGGTAGATAGATTGATGGATAGATAGATAGACAGACAAATATGGATGGACTGACTTAAATTACAACACACTACACTGTTATATTATGATATTCCAAAGGCTCTAAATGTGTTGTTATATGTAGATGCTTCAACGAGTCTGTCACGTGGGTACCTTCACTTCACCATTTAATCTTACAGAGATAATATAACCATAACTCCAGCCTTAGTCTGATGCCAAAGCCTATATTTATTTTTTCTCTTATGGAATTTTAAATTTTTAAAAAAGTATATTTATTTAGGCTGCACTGGCTCTTAGTTGCGGCACGCAGACTCTTAGTTGCGGCATGTGGGTTCAAGTTTCCAGATCAGGGATCGAACCTGGGCCCCCTGCATTGGGAATGTGGAGTCTTATCCACTGGACCACCAGGGAAGTCCCTGGAATTTAAAAAATTTGAAATAACTTCAGATTTATAGAAAAGTTGCAAGAATTGTACATAGAACTGATACATTCTTCATCCAGACTCCCCAAATGTTTGTACATTACCACATTTAGTTTTTTTCTCTCTCTAGATACACATGTCATATAAAATTACATACACTTTATGTACATACAATTTTTTTCTAACTCATTTGAAAGTAAATTGCAGACATTATGTTCTTCTGCCCCTAAATACTTTAGTATGTATTTCCTGAGAATAATACAATTCTCTTATGTAAACATGATACAGTTATCAAAATCAGGAACTATTGATATGATACTGTTATCTAATTTAACAAACTTTATTCTTATTTGTAAATTGTACAAATTATTTCAATAATGTTATTATCTACTAAGTACTATTCTTAGAGTTTTATTGTTCTGTCCTTTTAATCTCCTCTGCTCTGGTACAGTTCTTCAACCTGTCTTTTTCTTTCATGACATTTTCATTTTCTGTTGACTACAGGCCAGCTGTCGTGTAGAATGTCCCTCAGTTTGTGTTTGTCTTATATTTCTTCATATCAGGAGACACATGCCATTGACTTGTCCCAATATGTTAACTCTGATCATTTGGTTGAGGTGGTACCTGCCAAATTTGTCCACTGTTAAGTCACTAATTTTCCTTTTATTATGAGTAAGTATTTTCTGAGGAGATAATTAAGGCTATGCAAATGGCCTGTTGTTAATCAAACATCTACTCACTGATGCAACTTGTCTGAATCAATTATGATTATGACGGTTGCCAATCTGTGATTTTCTAGACGTATCATTCATTCTACATTTGGCATTTACTGAGAGGAAGAACCCCTCTAACCATTCATTTACTTATACATTTATTTGGTTGAATTTACATAGACACACGGATTCCAATTTTTTACTGGGTTATAAACTGCTGATTATGAATCATTATTTATTTTGATGCTCAAATTCTCCTAGATTTAGCTGATGGATGCCCCTCAAGCTGGACCCTATGCCTTTTTTGGCATGTCTCTGTGGTTATGTGCATCCTTCCTTACTTTCTGGTGCAATAAGATGTTCCAAGCTCATATTATACTTTCCCTGAAATCAACCCTCTCCCAGAATCAACCATTTCTCCAAGGAGCCGCAATATTTTTTTAGTGGAGAAAGTGTTTAGAAACCAAGACCTGAATGGTAGGTGTGCTCATTGTTACTGGGGCGCCATTGCTTCTAGATCCTCTCAGAAGACAAAACTAGGACGTATGTGTATGTTAATATCTATATCTATGACAATGCTGAGTTCATAGTGATAACTATACAGATGATTCCCCAATTACAATGGTTTGATTTAGGATTATTTCACTTTACAGTGATGTTAAAGCAATAGGCATAATCTGTAATTCAAATTTTGAAATTTGATCTTTTCCTGGGTTAGCGATATGCAGTAAGATGTTCTCTTGTTATTCTGGGCAGTGGCAGCAAGTCACAGCTCTCAGTCAGCCCCTCCATCACGAGAGTAGACAACCACTATACTCAGAACTGTTCTGTACCCAGACAACCATTCTGTTTTTCACTTTCAGTACAGTATTCAATAAATTACATGAGATATTCAATACTGTATAATAAAATAGGCTTTGTGTTAGATAACTATGCCCAACCATAGGCCAATGTTAGTGTTCTGAGCAAAGTCAGAGTAGGTTTTGTAGGTTGGATATATTAAATGCATTTTTGACTTTCAATATTTTTAATTTATGATAGGTTTATAGGGATTCAACCCCATTACAAGTGGAGGAAGATCTGTAATTCCAATCAAGCATCGAAGAGTTTAATCTAGACTCTTTCCTTTCAATATTTGTTTTGTTTTCTCCTCTATCCTTTTTGATTTCTCTCTTTTCAAAAAAAAATCATAAAACATTGATGTGGTTCCAAAGATCAAAACTCTAGGGGACTTCCCTGGTGGCACAGTGGTTACGCCTCTGCGCTCCCAGTGCAGGGGGCCTGGGTTCGATCCCTGCTCGGGGAGCTAGATTCCACATGCACGCCACAACTAAGAGTTCACATGCCACAACTAAGGAGCCCATGTGCTGCAACTAAAGAGCCAGTAAGCCACAACTAAGAAGGCAGCGAGCTGCAACTAAGGAGCCCACCTGCCACAACTAAGACCTGGCACAACCAAATACGTAATAAAAAGACACTGTGCAAAAATATACCTTCAGAGAAGAGTCACTCTCCTTACTGCCACCCATTCTACTTCATTGCTACCCCCTGTGCCTTCAGTCAATTCCAACTCACCCCCTATAGAGAATCAATTTCACTTGTTTCTGGTTTATTCATCCTGTTTCTGTAATATAAAAAAGCAGACACATGCATATTTTCTTATTTCTGAGGAGTTTGGCTCCTGGTTAAAAACCTATGTGTGATTTTTCAGGCCTGACCGTAAGCAGTTTCAGAGGCCTTACCAGCGAGCCTCAGGGGGGAAGCTGCCCTCTGCTCACCAGGCTTCAGTGCAGCCAATGCACAACAGCACTGAGGGGAGCTGCAGCCAAGGTTTTAGGCCCACCTGGCTGGTCACACTCCTTCTCAAGTCTGCATACCTACAGCTCCTTCATTCCTGGGTCTCTTTATCTGAGGCCTCAGCTAAGGTTCTCTCCAGGCTCCTCTGCTGAGGTGTCCTTATGGGGAAGGGAGACACCAATCCTTTAAAAAATTAGAAGGCAACTGTTCAAATTTATCAAGTGTTTCCTTTAGTGAACTAATGGGTAAAGTTCCTCTGACTATGAGTTTTGAAATTCTATGCTAACAAACCAGCACATTGCCTCAGTGAAGAAAAGGAACTCACAAACCAAGTGCATCTCTGGGCTTCAGTCTTTTGGCGGGGGACCTTCTTGAGATTACAGGATTGTTTTCTCTTCAGTTGCAGTAACATGTGTTTGAGCTAAAGATGATGGTCAAGTACTTGAGGAAAAAAAAACCCAAACAAACAGAGATGTATATCAAGTAAGTGCAAAAGGAAACACAGGATAGCAATACCAGCTTTCAGTCAGAAGTGCAAAACCAACTGTATCCAGGGCTGTAATATTCTTCCCTTTGAGGTCGAGTTTCAGCTTTAGCCTAATTTCCAACAGAAAATGGCATTTGTAAACTGGAGACTGTCTGCTATGTTCTTATTTCAAGAAAAAGGTATCACTATTCCTTTCCTTGCTCCACTGTCACCTTTAACAGCTCACCCTTCTATTTTGTGAAACAGAAGCAAATTGCAATGTATTCTATAAGATTCAAGCTAGAAGAACCGAGGATCTATTCAGATATAAACAACATAATACAGCAAAGTCCTTGGGTGAGAAAATAGTAAGCTGAGGACTTTCCGATGTAGGGACTAAAAATATGAATGGTTACATGTTACCGTCAATATATAAGGCTGAGGTCAGAAACCAAATGTAAGTGACATATTCATGGAAAGTGTCTACTTGTAGCATAGGATATTTCATTCTTAGAGATGGAAATCAATTTGTTTTAGATTGACTTAAGTTCATTTACACAAAACAGAACCTTTGTGCCATAGACCATAAACTGACAAGATAAGTATTCATTCTGAGCCTCTAAAATGGAAAAGAACAGTTCACAACCACCAAGATGAAGGTCTCCATCTGGCACTTCGGATTTCCTGGTATTTTATGGAAGGCAGTTTTATGTTATAGGGCAATTCTCTGCCAGAGGAATAAAAAGCAGGACTAATTCTTGCTTTAAGGAAACAGTGAATCCATAGCAAATGTAACATATCTGTTGTCTTTCCAATTGCCTTTCTGTAAGCTGTGCAAGTCATTTATAGGTCCCGTATATGAACCAGATTCAAATGAATAACAGGCTCTTCAAAACACAGTTAGGTCAGATAATCAATGAGCTTTCTTTCCACCACCCATTTTCCATACACAAGGTGTGACTTTACTCAGAGTCTTGCAGACTTCCCCTGGGGAAAGCACACTCTCTGAAGTGGGCAAAATGCTCCACATATCTTCCTTTTGGTCCTGATGGGTATAAAGGGCACAGGACTACTGAGCGCCCTTGCCTGGCCTATGCCAACTTCCTTCAACTCCCATCACCAAGAACAGAAAGTGCTGAGCTGATGACCAAATTTAGCTCTCTAATTGGGCCGTGTTTCTTGTAATTGGAAGTGGGGGATTAGAAAGTCACGCAAATGACCCAGGGGCACTCTCCTCGTGGTCCAAGCCTGCTGGTCACTGACTGATAAAAACCCTGAGATCACAGCTTATGCTTGGTGGGAACCAGAAGGTCCTCTTTGGCCTTAAGCCTAATTAGGCCATGTGGTCCAACCTAGCCTTCACTAGGGAGACAGGTGTGGAGCTTCAGGAACAGGCCTGTCTATCAGTAAGGTGGTTCTTTGTTTATTTCGTGGAGTTGCTTCTATGTATGGTTCCCCAAGGAATGTGCAGTAATGAAAGGGGATGGGCAGGACGGCTGTATAACAAATACAGCAAAACCAACCCATCAAAACTCTCAGAGTCTCTACTATCAAATTTGCATACTTCCACTCAATACAGACTGCACAGATCTGACTCAAATGTATACCTCCCTCACAAGCTTGCTCAAATGTCCAACTGTCTCATAACCAATTTGTCTTGAATACTTAAATCATACCATACTGATCAATCTTTTGTGTTTTACATTTTTTAAACTCACTTTGTTACTTGTTAAGCTTTATGAAAAAGCAAAATATCTTTTGTAAATCATTGTTTACGGAACTTTAATAGAGAGATCAATTTTAAGGAGTTTGCTCTACATCGTAGTTTAGAGTCTATTCTTTGTATTCACCAAAACTGTGTTGAAATCCAGCTCTAGGAATTACCATTGTTAGATGGTTGCTGATCTAGGCCTAGCTTCCTTGTCTGTAAAATGAGGAAACAGAATCACGTGGGGTTTCTTTACGATTAAATGTGTAGAGAGCACATGACATGGTGCCTGACAAGATTAAGTGCCCAATTAACTGTATACATCATTGTCATGTCATGAACATTGTGAAAAAATGTCTAAGTCAGACCAAATGATAGAAACTCACCACCTTCAACACAAAACTACAAGTTAGAAAAATTAAAACTATTTCAAGAATGTTTGAAAAACCAAGGTTTGTTTTAACAATTGATGTGAGAATTCTTCACTAAGAACATAGTTTTTCTCAGCAGAGGCTCAACAGCACTGGCTTTTGTGTCTAATTAATTCAGATGTTTTCTCCATCACGTTAAGAGATTCCTTTGAGAAAATCAAATCCATCATTTTCTGAAACTTTGCCTGTCACAGTGAGAGACTATAGGCTTTTACATTTCATAGTTAACCCTTTTCAGTCACTTAGCTTTTCTTTTCCTTTTTCACTTCCAATAAGACAAGTCGTGTTCATCTTAAAATAAACCAGTACAAGTATGACAAAGAAACCCCAGGGGACAGCCACTGTTGCCTGCACACAGCACACACCCTGCTGAGGGAGCTGGTTGCCTTGCAATAAGCACATAGCCCAGTGGGGAAAATCTGTACCAGTGTTGAAGAACAGAGGCTCCAGAAACTTCCACGGGGAGGCAAAGCACTGAGTCTTGAGGCTCAATATCAAGTTAAAAACAAATGTACCAGTGCTAATATTTTATTCCTTGGAAATGTGGTTAAAAGAAGATTAATTTACACTAATGGCAAGAAAAGCCATTTCTGGATTCGTTGAAGAGTCTCAATTACAAAATGTTTTAAAAGAAAAGCATTTTTATTATTTTTAATTCTTTATGGTAATGCAAATTAAGCTCCTATAATATTGACAGATGTCTCTTAGGGCCTGCTTTAAAAAAGCAACATGATTTACAATTGCTGTGGAGAATTATAACATGTAAACTGATTATTTCAAGTGACTTGTGAATTTGCTCAAATTTTCATAATTGTCTCTAATATTTCTTATGTACTTAGAACACTTTTACCCCCCAAGAGCCTAAAAATATCTTGAGTATAGCCCTATATCATCGAATAAATCCTAAATAAATGGGTTCTACAATAATGAGATAACTATGTAAAGACTTTATGAATATTATCTGAAACGCCAAGTTAAACATAAAATCTAAAGCACTACATTTAGCAAGGCACCTGTCTTTGTATGATTATTTCCCCATGACTTAACCCTGACGCACTACCTGAATATCATACCAGTCTCTGACATTTATACGGCTACACGAATTCTTCTGCAAAGCCTTCCATTCTTCCTTCTCAGCCACTCTGGTGATCCACCACACTCGGATTGTTCACTGACTCACACATTTCAGGATGAGCTACCAAGACATTTTCTTTCTGCTATCAGAATCATAATCATTAGTGTTAAAATTCTATTACTAAATTGATACTTTATAGAGAAAAAAATGAGCTACATGGAGACCAAGGTTATTTGTCACTTAAGCTTGAAGTGTTAAGACTTAGCCTCGCTCTCCTCCTTGTTCACCCTTCCTTTGGACCCTGGATGACTATGCTTTCAATAAGTAAATAAAAGGTGCTCTAGTTGTTGGCGTGTCATTAGAATCCCCAGAACCATGTAAGGCACAGGCTAAGGTGTCTGAAGAGTACTTTGACGGGTACCGAAGTGTTTCCAGCTCTTGCATGCCTCAGTGCATCCTCAAGCACTAAGAGATGGATTGAAAGGTGCAGCTCAAAACAAGCCTCCCAGTACTCCGCTATCCACAGATCACTGAAATGATATACTACAATAACTTCCCCCTGGCACATTATGGCTTATTGCGCTGATGTGTAATTAATCTGCTGAGCGGTGACAGGCCATAGCTGCAGAGCGCTTCCCAAGCTTCTAAGCTCTGGCATGCCAAGGGATGCTTAGGGAGTCCTCCGTTCTCACTTTATTAGCACAGCAGACTTCAACAAGCCTTTACTCAGTGATCCCACACGTGCTGGATAACGTTACTTATTAACAACTGCAAAGAGGTTTTGCTCAGTTTTGATCCAATAGCAGCTGCCCCTGTACGTTTTCCTTTGCAAACTGTTCTCCCGACGATGGGAGCGGCACATTCGCCTTGTGAGGAGGTACGTTTCTGCGGTGCGTTTCCGGTTGGTCTGTGAGCCCAACACAGTTTGTGACTGCGGTGCACTGGGTGCACTTGTGATTTGCAGTTAACAGGAGCGAAATGCAGGTACAGCAAGGATAGAGTTTGAATTCACGGTGACAGAATATGAACTGACTTTTGAATTCAAAAGAAAAGGAACAGAGAAAAACAAAGGAAAATACAAATGAAGTCTTAAAATGAGACAAATCCCACTTTAAAAACATCAATTTTTTTTAGCTACTCCTGTAGATGATATCAAAGGCATTTCATTTGGATATCACAAAGTGGTTGGCGAAGCTGGAGGTGACTGATAGTCTAAACAGACATTTCTCTGGTTATGTTATAGTTTGAAAGAATTTGATGGGGGAAAGATATGCTTAAGTATATTAAGAAAATTTAGCTGACCAAAACCTAATTACTTGAGAAAATCTTTTTTAAAATCTTAAATTTTGAAATTGGGGAGCGAAACAATACAGTATGTGCTACAATTACGGAAAACAGGATGGTTTTTCTCAAAGGTAGAATGAATACTCCATCCGTACTGCTATATTTCAAAATTTGGAGACGCCATGACCAATAGGAGTGGTTCTCTTTGAATTCTCTGTTAAAATGTATTCTGTACATGTTTTAATTGGTAAGAAGGCTGGGGCTCAACCACACGGACTCCATCTTGTCAGCTCCACGTTAGGCCCCCAGGCCTACCTCTTTTCTTTCTGCAGGACTGAGCTTTAGCCTAACTCACTAGGAATGTGGCCAAGCCAGGTAAGTTCTCTATCAATCTTTACCTTTGCCTCCATCTGGTATGAAAAACTGGAAGAATGCCTTTTGCAGGTGCAGATGGTTAATGGTGATGAGCCCCCCAGGGGAGGAAAAACCCCTGGTTCCCAACGGTGCAACCTGCTCCTCCCTAGCAGTCAGATTCTGTTTTTAGCTTTGGACCCTCTAAATACCCCTGTACCCCTTTTGGCTGCAAGGAGTGCAGCTGTGATCCAGCCTCTGGACTGTCTGCCTGATCCTTTCTGCCTGTATGAAGGTTACCCACAATAAACTTCATAATTGCACTTTATGGAGTTGCCTTTTTCGTTTTTTCAGTCTTAAAGTTCCTTCTCAGTTTAGAGGGTATTATTCAATATCTCTGTGCTGCCCAACAAAAGCAAATAATTAAAATATCATATTACAGCTGCATTTAAATAAATGATTAAGAATCAAATGCATTTAACAAAGGCATTAGAATAATTGCTTCAGCACAAATTTGAGGTAATCCAGTGCCCACTTAGAGTAGATGCCTTCTGAGGGCCAGAATCTTTTCCTTCACACCCTGTGATGATGCCCTAGCATTCCACAACATTGTTTAGTCTCAGAAATTTCAGAACCATACAGATTTATCAGTTCTGAACCCTAGTGACTCTGGTGCAGTCCCTAACAAAGACCTAATTTTATACCTAAAAATGAAGTTTGAATTCTTCAAAGTCCTGAAGCATTTGCAACCAAAAAGAAAAATCAATCTTTATAAATAAGTGACTAAACTGTGAACATCTCAAAGATGAGTCCGGCATCCCATTCATTTTTTTTTTTTTTTTTTTTTGCGGTACGCGGGCCCCTCACCGTTGTGGCCTCTCCCGTTGCGAAGTACAGGCTCCGGACGCGCAGGCTCAACGGCCCAACCGCTCCGCGGCATGTGGGATCTTCCCGCACCGGGGCACGAACCCGTGTCCCCTGCATCAGCAGGCGGACTCTCAACCACTGCGCCACCAGGGAAGCCCCCCATTCATTTTTTATCCCCAGCATGTGCACTCATTGAAAGCCTTTTTTAAAAATTGTGAATTATATTCATTACATATTTTATTTTTATGATATATGTGTATCTGTTTCTATATTATGTACATTTATCAATATATACTTATTACATATTATTTATAAATCATTTCAAAAGACAAAAATACTCTCATTTCACCATCAAATCTGCAAAATTATTTTAGTCTCTCCCTTCCTGTGCGGTACAGGAAGAGACGCTCATCTTAGCGGTGTCACATCTCTCCCTATGAACTCTGTCCAACCCATTCTATCTTTTTAGTGACCTCCTTCTATTGCTTATCCTTTCCATCACTGTCAAATGTTTTAAGGAGATTGCCTTGGGTGAAATCTTGTGATCTGCCTGTAGCCCACGTGCCTGGAGTATGTTCAACGTGCCTTATGAATACAGGAGCAAATGGTCAGGCTTGGTGGCAGGCAGCTGAGGAAACCAGGACACTGCTGATCACTCTCCTGTGTTCACAGGACTGCAAACACTCAGTCTTGCTGGGGCAGATGTGGGCTCATATGTCCTGCCAAACAAAATTACTTATCAACATAGTCAGATGCAGAATTGTTCACCAGGCTGGGAAGCCAGAGGCCTGAGCTCCTGCAGCCCTCATTTCCCCAGTGAAATACAGTGAGGTCACTGGAACTTCATAGGCACTCACTCCTGCAGCTCTGCACAAAAAGAGCCCTGGGCCCCACGAGCTCCCGAATCTGTATGCACATGTGACAACTGAGAAGCAATTTGGCTTTCCTTAAGATGTAGAGGCACAAATGTGCTGTCTTCCAGGGACACTGCAATTATGCACTCATCACTTCTTGTTTGTTAAGTCCAGGCAAATGAAGGCATTTCACTTCTGCATAAACTTTCCTGAAAAGAACCAGAATTCGGGTACTTAAGTTTCCCTTGGCTATGTGAAAGCATATGTCCTGCAGTCCATGCACAGGCCATCTGGAAGACTCTTCATACTTTGACATGTTAACCTTAAATTTCCTAAGAGGGACATTTTTGCTGTAAATATTCTAAAACTGTTTTAACCATGATGCTCTGAAGCAACATTGCTTGGAAAAATACTTCTATTAAGGAAAGTGAAGCATCACAATGGCCGCATCAATGTGTACTTACCTGCTTATTTCTTTTTCTTTTTTGGTAAATGAATATTTCTCAAGATAAGTTAGATAGTAATGACTTAAAGAAACTGCCCTGCTGTATGTTCTCCAACTATGTACATTCTAGGAATCTTGGAAATTATCAGGTCATGTGAAAAGCAAGTGATTTATGTGTTGCTGGCAATCAGGATTAAGTTGCCAGAGCTGCACTGTTAATAGCTTCCTTTCCATGTAATAATGATGACAGTAACAGTTAACATTTAGCAGGTGTCTTCTATGGGTAGGAGACTGTACTTCAAGTATTTTCTTGTATAATCATTATAACAAACTTATAAACCACCATTTTGAATTCCTATTTATATACGAGGAAAGTAAAACAGAGATAACTATTTGCCCCTAGTCACAGCTAAGTTATAGAGCTGGGATTCAAACCTGCAGTTATAACTTCAGAGCCCTCATTCTTAACCACCAAACATCCAGCCTCCCTACCCCACTTCAGTCAGTTGTGGTTCAAGACTCTTAACGTTATTCTTTCTATGTCAGTAAACTGCATTGTTAGCCTCTTCAATTCATGTGACTTCGTTTTAAGATTGTTTTTGGATAATGCAAACTGTGTATAATTTAACTACTGTATTAATTTTGATATTTTTCAACGTGTATAATCACAAAACATCCTAAATTGATGCTTTGCAATATCCTCAGAAAATAACCATTTTTAAGGTACCCCTGGTTATTTATCCTGCCAGAAAATTATTCTTATTTCCATTTATTTTCAGTGACTTCCTACTGGCACGACAAACCTCCATACATTCTTGTGAATAAAATGGCACTCAGGCATAAGTAGAAGAAATAAGGAATACCTTCTGTTGTGTTGGTAACTAAAGAAAAAGAAATATGGGCAATGCCACGCAGAGCCCCTCACTCTTGCCCCCAGAGCATCAGCCTTGGCATATCAGGAGTGGGTATCCTTGATATGGGCACTGCTGTCTTCACAAAATGGGCTCCAGCAAAGTCAAGAGGGTGGATCCTTTACTGGCTTCAGGGTGACAGTGGACAGAGGACAGTAGCCAGGGAAGCCAGCTGGGAAAAGAACATGGCAGGGGAGATGGGGAAACTGAAGAAAAGATGGTGATTTGACAGCACATTTGATGAGCTCTTCAGAGAGTCCCAGAAATAATTACTATGGTGATGTTTACAATAACGTTTAGAATGATAGGATAAAATATGCCAGAAATCCAGTTAGAACAGACTTCCACCACTGTAGTTTTGTCACCAGTCATCAGAATGACTGAATTTGTACCTAGAGATAATCAGAACCTGTGACCCACCAGTTACGTGCCCGTCTGCTGATCATTAAAGCAGCCCGAGCTTAGGAATCACCCGGGGAGCCCTCCCCACACCACTCCCCTATCCCCGCCCCCTCCCAGAACTGCATGTGGAAATTGAGTCACTGGGTCTGACATTTGCTTTTTAACTTTCCAGGTAATTCTGTCTTACAGACACCTTTGTGGAAAACTAGGTAAACATTTGCAGAAATAGATGGGGGCAAATAGCATCAAACATCCAATGAAGGCCTTTTCCTCAGGTTATATTTTGTCTCTAGCACGTTGGTGAGGTGAACCCCCAAAGGTAAGGTTTGGGCCTCCTTGCATCTCCCACAGGAGGTTACCTGACATTTACAGGTGAGAACCCAGGGAATACACGCTGTGTTAAAACTCTCCGTGGTTGCACACACCGCATCTCGCTGTCAGTGTTACCATCTGCGCCGGTGCACCAGGTGCTATTAATCCAGAGCAGCCGACTGCACTCTCAGGACAAGTTTTTTATGAGGACTAGCTCCCTTCCAGCTGTGCTTTTGCATCGTCCTTTATGCTCAATCTTGACTTTGGCCAATATGCTTTTTGTTCCCACTAAATGCCATATTATATTTGCACTTTAATTGTCCAGGGTCATCTCGGAAGTCATTTATTTTTTTGTCTTGGATAATGTTAATAACTCCTTGCTAGTATGTACCATAATCTAAAAACGCATCAATTATTTCACCTCAATAATTTATAAAAATTACAAATGCTCATTACTGAGGGACCAGATCAGTGTGTGGGCTGGGCTTGAAGCTGAGATCACTGTCACTTTCTGGCTGTGAATGTTGAGGAAGGAAAAGAAGCGACATTCAATAGCAATTCAATCTGTAAAGACCAAAGCAGTGTGACCATTTGCCATGTTCCTGCAAAGCTAGCCTTCCTCACCCATAGGGTTCCGAGGTCAGCACCTCACCAACCCCTGTACTTCCTTCCCTGTCTGCCTTTCCCCACCTCCATGATGTCCCCGTTCTACTCTTAGCTTGATCCTCATGTCAGACCACCAAGTATCGCTGGCAAATGTTACAGAACCAAGTCCAGGGCCAGTCCATGCTCACTGACCTGGAGCCTAGGCACAGCTGATCAAACAGCCCACACTCTTTTTGTTGCATATTTTTCCCTGAATTCCTGGAACTCTCCCAGAACAGCTGTCTAAAATCTTCTATATTCCCCTAACACTAATACTTTTTTCTTCCCACCCCTTGACAAATGATCTCGCCTCCACATTATGAAATGCTCCCGGTTATCTGTACCTCTCCATTTAAGAAATCACTGCTGGGAATCGGGTGTGCTCTGAGCACAAAATAGTCCCAATTACTGGGAACAACTCAGAAGCTATTATTCACGTTTGTCTCCTGCTCTCAGAGACCAGTCTTACTGTTGCTGTTATAGGACACTTTCATTCTCCTTTTTGTATCTCTGCTGAAGACCCATCCTTCCTGGAATCAAGCTTTCCTTTTGCCCTTAAACATGTACAAACATTCTTCCAACCTTTATGGTCCAAGGCATGTCCTACCCCTGCCATTACCCTCCCCTGTTATACCAATATCCCTCTATGGCACGTTATGGCCAGGACTGTGGCTGAGCCTTTCACTGTATGCCACCCTCCAGCTGCAGGCAGTGGAGGCAGACTTTCTTAGCTCTCCACCAAGGGTGAAGGGTGTTGCATGCTTCTGTGTCACCTGCATATCAAGCGGCTCTAACACATATTACCTGGCTCTCCCTGAACATTCCAGAGTGAGAGTTTTCATCACTCTTCCTTTGAAACAAGCTCAATGCTCATACACGGACATGCAGGAAGACCTCTCGTGATGTGTCTGTTATACTCCTGATTTTGACTGTGATATATAAAAGAAGCTTGACCCAATTTCTCTGAACTCCTGGCTTTTCCCTAATCTGACCCACTTGTGTATTCTTGCTTTAGAGGAATTCTCGCTCAATCTCTCCGCCTCTTTCTTTCCAGACACTGTTTCCTGGATCACCTCTCCCATTTGTATGATTATCTCCCCTCCGTCACTTTTCTCAATGTCTTGAGAAGACAAAACCTGAGACGAGTGCCGATCATAGATCATATCTGAGCACAGCGGAGTCTAGGACAAGTTAACATTTCAGAAATCTGACCTGCTTTTATCCTTCTGAAGAATCTCTCTTCATGTAAGACATTTATTAACGTATTCAGTTAATAACTTGTTGGAACAGGAGAACAGGAAGAGAAATATTTTTTACTTCATATAAATAATTGTTAATTGTATTGAATCTTTTAAAATATGCTAGATGTGCTAAGGAATACACAACATTGGCAGAGCATTATATTATAATCTATGATCTGTAATTCACATGTATACTTTATTTTATATTTGTGTACCATAGTCATAACTTATATGTTTCTTTCTTCTTTAGAAAAAATATAGGTCACTGATATTTAAAGTCTGCAGGAATTTTGAAGATCATCTAGCCCCAAGACTTTATCTTCTAGGGGAGTATTTAGGGAAAGGGAAATGGAAAGATTTTTGAGTCCTGATCATTCTCACAGGTTCTCTTGTAGTTAAAAGATGATTTTTTTAATTGATTGACTTTGTCTTAGAAATGCTTCCCTCTTAATAAGTTATCAGAATACTAGTTTGCAGATTTTTGGAAATCTATATCAGTTACTATCAATGGAAATTCTGTTCTTCATTCATTTGACTGTATATAATATTGTATGCTTTCGTCCTATCTTTTCTACTTTGTTTACCTCTTGATTTCTATAATCTAGAATTATGCCTAACTACTCGATGAGTATTTGTTGAATGCATGAGTCAATATGGTCAATATAAATAAGATCTTTCTTTTAACTCTGTTCTAGCCCTACAAAATATTATGCCACATGGGAACTGCCCTTTGGTGTAACCAGTACTAAGTTAATTGATACAATATAGCACAAACAATGTTTGAGAATATAGCATCATACTGTTTGAGAATTATGAAAAATAGAGGAAAGCAACAAGCATACTATATTTTTTCATACTTTATACAATAGTAGCCTCTCTTGGATTGTCATTAGATTGCCTAATAATAAAAATAGCCAAAATTTAGGGAGTGCCTGTTATGTGTTGGGTACTGTGTTAGTTGCTTTATATGTGTGTATATATATATATCACCTGATATGATGCTCAAAACAACCCTCATGGCAGATACTATTATCTCCTATGTTGAAAAAAGAAGAACTGTATTGATCCGTATGTGCTATTTATATATTTTGGATACTAACCTCTTACCGGTCATATCATTTACAAATATTTTCTCCCATTCAGTAGGTTGTCTCATTGATGGTTTTCTTTGCTGTACAAATGATTTGAGGTTTAATTAGGTTCCACCTGTTTATTTTTGCTTTTGTTTCCTTTGCCTTAGGAGACAGATTTTAAAAATGTTGCTATGGTTTATGTCAAAAAGTGTTCTGCCTATGTTTTCTTGTAGGAGTTTCATGGTTTCCAGCCTTACATTTAGGTATTTAATCCATTTTGAGTTTATTTTTGTATATGGGATGAGAAAATGTTCTAATTTCATTCTTTTACATGTAGCCTTCCAGTTTTCCTCAGCACTGGTTATTGAAGAGACTTTATCCCCATTGTATATTTTTGCCTCCTTTGTTGTAGATTAATAGACTGTAAGAGCATGGGTTTATTTCTGGGCTCTCTGTTCTGTTTCATTGATCTATGTGGCAGTTTTTGTGCCAGTACCATACTGCTTTGATAACTATAACTTTGTAATATAGTTTGAAGTCAGGGAGTATGATACCTCCAGCTCTGTTCTTTCTCAAGATTGCTTTGTCTATTTGGGATCTTTTGTGCTTCCATACACATTTTAGAATTATTTGTTCTAGTTTTGTGAAAAATGCTATTGTTATTTCAATAGGGATAGCATTAAAACTACAGATTGCCTTGGGTAGTATGGTCACTTTAACAACTCGATTAAACAATGGGCAGAAAACCTGAATATCTGTGCATCCAACGTCTACTGGAAATATATACGGATGGCCTATGGGCACATGAAAAGATGCTCAACATCACTAATCAGCAGAGAAATGCAAATCAAAAGCACAATGAGGTATCACCTCACACCTGTTAGAATGTCTATCATCAAAAAGACCACAAATAACAAATGTTGGAGAGAATGCAGATAAAAGAGAACCCTTGTACACTGTTGGTGGGAATGTAAATTGATTCAGCTAGCATGGAGAATGGTATGGACGTTCCTCAAAAACACTAAAAACAGAAGTATCTTATGATCCAGCAATTCCACTTCTGGGTATGTATCCCAAGGAAATGGAAACACTAAGTCGAAAAATACATGCATTCCTGTGTTCATAGCAGCACAATTTATAATAGTCAAGGTATGGAAGCAGCCTAAGTGTGTCCATCAAGAGATGAATGCATAAAAAAGATATGAGATATATGTGTGTGTATACATTTATATACACACACACAAACACACACAATGGAATAGTATTCAATCATAAAAAAGAATGAAATTTTGCCATTTGCAACAACATGGATGGACCAGGAGGGTATTATTCTTAGTGAAAGAAGTCAGACAGAGAAAGACAAATGCTGTATATGTTATCACTTATATGTGAAATCTAGGAAATAAAACAAACAAATGAATATAACAAAATGGAAACAGACTTACAGATATAGAGTACAAATTAGTGTTTACCAGTGGGGAGAGGGAAGGAGCAAGGAGGAGGAACAAGAAAGGGGTAGGGAATTAAGAGGTACAAACTACTATGAGTAAAATCTACAAGGATATGTTGTACAGCACAAGGAATACAGCCATTATTTTATAATAACTTAAATGGAATACAACCTATAAAATTTTGAATCACCATATTATACACCTGAAAATAATATATTATAAATCACCTATACCTCAATAATTTTAAAAAGGCTTAAAAAAAAAGAACTAAGACGGTGTTCAAGGTCACATAACTAGCAGTATCTTGAATCTAGGTCTTTCTTGTTCCAATGCATTTTTTTAATTTTTATTGGAGTATGGTTGCTTTACAATGTTGTATTAGCCTCCACTGCACAACAAAATGAATCAGCCATACACATACAGCTATCCCCTCCCTTTTGGACTTCCCTCCCACTTAGGTTACCACAGTGCATTAGGTACAGTTCCCTGTGCTATACACTATGTTCCCATCAGTTGTCTATATTATACATAGTATCAATAACGGACATGTGTCAATCCCAGTCTCCCAATTCCTCCTATCCCACCCCTTTCCCCCTTGGTATCCATACATTTGTTCTCTACGTCTGTGTCTCTATTTCTACTTTGCAGATAAGATCATCTATACAATTTTTCTAGATTCCACATATATGTGTTATTATACAATAGTTGCTTTTCTCTTTCTGCCTTACTTTACTCTGTATGACACTCTCTAGGTCCATCCACATCTCCATGTTCCAATGCTTTTAAGGCTGTACTCTACTGCCTTACTAAATTGATCCAAAATAGGTAGAGAAAATAAAAACAAGCATAGTTCTTATAAATTGTTCATTTACTTCCTGCTTATCTGCATTTTTGGAAATTCCATTTACTTAAGAAAATTACAGGATAATACTTGAAAGATGGACAGAAGGCGCCCTTAGATTTAGAAAGATGAAATGCTAAAGAGCACTGAAGTACTAATTTTATTAATATTTAACTTCCCTAAAAGTAATATTACAAATCAAGTAAAAATAATAATTTTTTAAAAACCTACTATAAAACAACTGATTTAACAAACTTCATTCAACTTGAAACATACTGAATATCTGTAATCTAGTGAACAGCAGTCTTCCAGTTAACTTTATCGAGTACTCTACTTTGTCAAGTAAAAAAAAAGAAATATAGCCCATGGGATGTTAACCTTTTATGGTGTTACATTTTAATGGCTTGGAACTACTGGTCAATCAGGAATACTAGCCAAGAGCTTGTACTATGTATATAATAAACTGCTAAGGAATTAATTTGGGGGAGTGTTAGTTTTTCTAGAAACAGCTCAGAACTCAAAAACAAGATACACCTCGCCATTATGTAATCTATGTTTAAATTACATTCTCCCTTGACTTCTCTAGGATGACATGCTTAACTCATATATTGAAAACAAATTCATGAAAATTTATTTTCAAACTTTATTAAAAAAATCTAAATCATATGAAAAAATTAGTTTGTGTGAATAGTAAGAAAAATGTGACAGCAATTTGGAGAACTGACATTATCAGATATTAAATATGTTATAATGTGTTATATGTGAGAGTAATCCAGACAATGTAGAGTGAAGGCAGAATAAACAGGTTAATGGAGCAGGATGGGCTCTAGAGATAAACCCCCAAAGTTAATATAATATAAAGATGGGATTTATTTCAAATCAGTGAGGAAATGTGTTTTATTCAATAAATGATGCCTAAAAAGTAAACTGTAGGTTTTGGGAGGGGAAATAATTTAAATTAGATTCATATAAAACCCTTCATACTAAAATTAAATCTACATTCATTAAATATTTAAAAAAAGAGAAACTTGGAAATAAAATAACTAGGAAAGATGTTCAGTAAATATCTATAATGATCTTGTGTGTCAAGAAGATTCTGCTAAGGATGACTGCAAAGACGTAATCCTACAGAGAAGACAATACATTTAACTCCGTCAAAATTTACAGCTTAAATAGTTCTAAAGCACTTTCAAATTAAATTACTTACTGGAGAAAAATATTTGCAACATATATGATAAGTAAAGGGTTACTATAAGAAATGTTTACAAAGGGTAATTATAAGAAAGGAAATAGCCACAATAATGAGCAATAAACAATGGAAACCTACCCGAGCTTCCCAGTAATTAGAAGAAGGCAATTTAACATGAGATACAGTGTTTCACCAAAAACACTGACAAAAAGTTAAGAATGAAAGCACCTAGTGGTAAAGGATGTGAAGAAACTGTTCTAATCGTTTTAGGGAGAGTGAAAACAGGTGCAAAGTGTCCCGATGAACTATTGGAATTCGCATGATAACACTTTAAATGAAAAATACTTTTGCCGCAACAACTTTTCTTCTAAAATTATATTCTAAAAATGTGACCATACACGTTTTTAGGGATGTACATAAGAGAGATCATGAAACTGTGGCTCTTGGAGTGAAATGTAGAGCAGCTTAAATACTCACTGAAGGTGGACCCCTTCAGCAGAATAGAATGGTATCAATCATGAAATGATCATGTAGACTTTTATCTATTGATAGAAAAATGAGTACACTATATGAAGTAAAAGATACAAGTTACAAAATAATATGTAAGATATGAGTTCATTAAAAAAATGTGTGTGTTCATGTGTACATACACATGTACACCTTGAAAACCATTTAGAATGTACATCCAGTGTTAACAGTGATTTTCTTCCGGTGGTTTGATTAAACATGACTTTTAGCCTTTTCTTTATATGAAAGTATGTTGGCTGTTTTTTTTCAGCCCACATCATGTTCTTATAATCAGAAAAAGCAACATTTATTATGAAAATAATGGAGGTATCATAACTTTAAATTGCACTTTGAGTATAACATATACAATAATATATTATAACAATAATCCTGCTGGTGCACGGCTCTGAAAAAAAAAAATCAACAGCAATGCTTTTCTAAGTCATTATGACTAAGTTATTTTTTTTCCTCCAGATCAGCTGGTAGAGAATTTTATCTATATCTCAATCTTGCATGTATTATATAAAATGCAAATTGAGTACATTTTTATTTAAGGAAACTACAGATGTTTCAGTCTGCTACAAAGTTATTGTCAGAGCAATTTTATCGATTTGAATACCTTGTGTTATTTGTATAAACGACAATCAACTGCAGGGGAATTACGGTCAATTGACCACAGTATGGTGGAAAAGGCGAGAGATCAAGTCTAGTAAAAGTCAACACATTAGACTAGGAACAACTATGGTAATAATAGCTACAATGTATTGATCCCTTACAACGAGAGGCTCTGAGGTAAGCACTTTATATATCCTTTTTCACATTTAATCCTTCCAACCACCTTGTATAAAAGGCACTGATTGTTTCACAAATGAGGAAACTGACGGGGCACAAGGATTTTGTCCAAGACCATAAGACTATAAGTATCAGAACAAAAGTTCAGATCAAGCTTCTCTGACTCCACTGGCCATGCTCCTGTCTGCTACACTACACACTAACCACGGTAAAAATAAACCATCAGACAAAATCATTTGGAAATATATTGTTAATGGTGACTTGGGAAATACATACAGATATCTCAGAGCCCAGGATGTAGCCTCAGGTAGAGATGATGGAATTAAATTAGATAGATAAATAGCTGCATTTTAATTCCTCTGGCATGACCATATGGTGCATTTGGTATCTAGTAAGTGGGGGAGTTGACTGGAAAGTGCTTGTTATTGCTTATAAGACACTATCCAACGTAAAGACATGCTTCAGATATACAAATGATCAAGCCCAGCATGACTAAACTCTTTCTCAAGTCCACATAATTCTACTGTGATACTCTCATCATCAAATCATTGTCTGATTTCTAATTTGAACGGGTTTTTATAAAACTATGACCTACACACACACATATCTATGTATGAGAGTGTGTGTGGCCTTTGGTATAATCACATGATCATGGAGAACGTTATGGGAGGTATTCCAGTTATCTGTTACTGTGCGAATGTTATTGGATTGAATTTTTTTTTAATTTATTTTGCTCACAAATCTGCACTAAGTGGGGTTTGGTGGAGACTGCTAATCTCTGCTCCTGTGGCAGCAGCTGGGGAGGCTCATGAGCCAGGTCTGAAGGCTGACTGTTGACACAAATGGCAGTTGGTAGGAAGGCTAACCTGCTGGTCAAGGGAAGCCCTGGGCTCCTTAGTCACCTCTGGCTATTTCCACGTGGCCTCTCCATGTGGTCTCTCAGGCATTTTCCGTGTTGGTTAAAGGCTCCTCGTGCATGTGTCCCAAGGAGAAGGCCAGGCAGACACTACTGTGACTTCTGTCACGCAGCCTCAGAAGATCCTAACACAGGGTCACTTCTATTGTTTTCTGTTCTTCAGAAACAGGTCACTAAGGCTGACCCAGGTCCAAGGGGTGGTGAATTAGAACCCAACATTTGACGAAAGGTGTGTCAAAGACTGTGCAGACACATTTTAAAACAAAAGGAGAGAAAGAAGGAGAAAAGGGAGGGGAGCAGAAGGGAGGAGGAAAACAAACATATCTAGGAAGGTAGATATGAATATTCTGCAATTCAAGATGTTGCTCCCAGAGTATACATTAGTGAACTAATATCATGGTTCATAAATAATGTCTTTTGTGTGTTGGTTAGCCCATGAGTTAGTCTCTTCAAGATCTGAGTTGCTAAAAGTTAGTTCCTGAACCTGTAAGCCTTTTGGGTCAGATCCATGGTAGTCCTTACCAGCTGGAGGCCTTTCTCTTTGACATGTCTCCAGCCACAAAGAAACATTTGATGAAGAGAGTAATGAATTTTCATTTATTCACCTCCTCTGTCCCCTCCCCTTCTCCCTTTCCTGTTATCTCTTTTTAAATAGAGATTGGCTTTCACCATTATGAAGGGTTCAGTTATAATTGTTTAGTTTTGTTTAGGCTTTTTTTTTTTTTGGAGGGACAGCTGTGATAACCATGGCAGAATCCTAGGAAGTACTTTAGCTGTGACAGTTGAAAAGAAAATGTGGAAAACTCAGACTAAATCACGGTTCTCAATACGATGTCATTCCATGATTTCTAAAGAACCGTGCTTTAAACAGTGCATCATGACCAGAATTAGTGGATAATAAATCCTAGTTTGTAGTAATCCTGACTTCGTAGTATCCTAACTAATCCTCTGGTCTGGGTAATCTTTCTTTTATTTGCTCTCTTGGGATCTGATAGTCATAGAATTCATCTAGTCCTGTAACTATGGCTGATGAACCCTATTCTACAGTGGCCACTTCTTTATAACAATTCAGTTGACTCTGCTTATTCCATAAGAGTAAACATAAGCCATCTCTAAGGAGCTTCTTTAGCTCAACTCCAAAAAAATGTACTTTTTGTATTTCTATTGCGGTTTTGTTCTTATAGAGTCATATGCTGTAACCACTGCCCTTTAATGAACCGCACTATGCATTTTTCTCCATTTATATCTGCTTATATCCATATGAGGTAAACACCTTACCTCATAAGATGCATGAGAATTAGAGTCCTTAAGTAATGAGCTCATTTAAAGCATTTCATTACTCAATCAAGAAAATGTCCAAATTTAAATGCATGCATTATAATGATTATTAGCACTCACTATTAAATACTAAATTAGAATTGATTCTCTAAATGGTCTTCATATATTGGACATTGTACTGAGTGATATGACTTTTAACTGCTTAACATAAAGTCATTTAATGACATTTATAACTGTGAACATCAGTGTAAGTTTTAATGAAATGGTAAATAAAAGCACATGGAGAAATGGTTCTTTGACAGAAATGGTATGTTTTTATAAGGCAGGTATAAAATTAAGAAATTAGATAACTGTGATGAAAAATGACAATGCTAGGACCCAGGAAAATACAGGCATTTCTGAATAAGGTATGAAAATCGACAGATATCAACAGCTATGTGATCCCAACAGAACGTCGTTCATTTTTTAAACTGAGGAAGCTTTATTGAGTCCTGAATCTCCACAAACACTCAGTGAAATTTCAAGAGTGATGGATATCTTTGCTGTCCAACTGGAGAACTGGAAATGAACAGAAAATTGACATGCACATAGAAAGAGAAGGAGTTACAGACTTCCCAACTCTCAGTCGAGCACTCCTCAAACTGCTCAGCATACAATTACAGTCAACTGCATTATCCTTAAGAAGGGATGGATTCTTAGATAGTCTCAAATTTTACTTCACACAGTAACCCGTTTTCTTTTCCGTCTAATATTTTCAAAAGTTAATGGCAAAAGAAAAAGGTCTCAGTTTTCCAGTAAGGCTGACAAAAAGGGAGTGGACTCTTTATACTGGATCGTCTACTTCTGGCAATTACAGATAACAGAGAGTTACCAATAAAACTAGAATTCCCATCAACCACTAAATAGACTCCCACTGAGGAACATACTGGAGAAACGTGAACAGATAAGACAGAAGACAACCATATGGCTGCTCTTAATGACCCAATAAATAGAAAAAAAGTGTGGTGCCTCTAATCGGTTCTAAACTAAAATTTCATTTGTATGTTGTTTCTAGCTTTAAGGAAGGCAAAATGCCAGTTCTCATTTACCTTTATTCACACATTACCAGGGATTTAAGATAGTAAAGTATATAAAAATAATCTCTTTTTTTTATACCTCAAGATTTTCTTTTTCCTTCTTTGTTCTTTATCCTGCCCCTCACGCCAACCAGCTCAAGTTCTATCTCAGCCTTCAAAATATCCAAACTAGTGAGATTCCTTCTATTACTAGTCATAATCTTCCACATAAAAACTCACAAACGAAACAACTAACAAACATACAAAAGGGAGAAAACACACTGCCTCCTGTTCCTCTGTCACCTCCAAATTCCAGGTGCTTTCCCCAAGGAGCCTCCCACAGCAGGGCTCTTGCAAGAGGGTCCTTCCTGCCGGAAGTTACCCTCCCGCTTCGCCACCAGTAACTCTGACTCAGCCTGCAGATCCCAGGGCTGGCCTCCACTCCTCCAGTCAAGGGTGCCCTACTCACAGATTCTAGGCAGACGCCCTGTTTCACGCCCTTGTAACACCCTGGGCCTCTTTTCCATCTTTCCTCGTGATAAGTCCAAGGTCATCAGGGCTGAGAGGATGTTGACTTTGCACACACAGGAGGACTGAGCCTACTATCTACCAGACAGCAGGCAGCTAACAGTACTTCATGGGATGAGTGACCCTTAATTTTCTATGTCTTTATTCCTGTCATTTCCTCTGCCTCACAAAATGCTCCTAACCTTGACGACATCACTACCTGTGGAATTTCCACTACCCATGCCTCAGGCCCGCCTCCTCCAAAAAGCCTTCTTTGGTCACCTCTGTTAAAGGAATTCCCTTCTCTGAACTCCCACAGAACACTTCTTTGTGCTGGTCTCATGGCCTCTGTGATATACCAATTTGTCTTATTTCCTCTCCCTTATTCACAAAGTGAAGTCTTTTACACTCCTTCATATCTGTCTTTATCAAGATGTAGTTTGTGGTAAAAATCATCACTGGCCTACATGTCCGACCCCACCCTGACATTTTCCCCAAATGATGAGAGCAGTAAATGAAATATTTCCTTTTCTATTCCTAGAGCCTGGCGTAGAAGACATGCTCAATGCGTATTTTACTTGTGTTGCTGAATCTGGGTTGCAGTCATTTCTGTAAAGTCTTATCTCCCCAACCAGACTTCCGGTGCTTGAAGGTCACTCTTTGTTTTCTACACAGCGCATAACATAACACATAAATACCTGTTATGAAAATAACTATATTTCTCTGAATGGAAACACACACATTTTAAAGTATATTTTGCTTTTCAATCTTTAAACATAAAAGTTTTGTCTTCATCTCATAAAAACACTCATGTATTATGGTCAGCACTGAGTTTATTTTCTAGAACTCTGAGTACTGAGGGGGATGATAATTACCTACTTTAGGAAATTCAGATCTGAGGACCCCAAACTATGTTTGTTTTCTAAGAAATATTAGTGGAAGTAAATGTTTCACTACATGTGCGTCAATAGTGCATGAAATTCTTCTCAGTTTTGATCTTATTCTCCATATGTTTATATTTTCTATGCTACCTCTCAAGTTTGGTAAAATAGCTTTAAGTATTTTTTTTTCAGCATATATCTGAAAAACTAAATTTTATCATGGCCCTTGGTAACTTTTTGAGAGCTAGCTTGACCTGAATAAGAGGAATGATGGTTTCTTGATGACTGCCATCAAGGCATGATGAAGTGTGGGTCTCCAAGAGCCATCAATCACCTGCTTGAAGGATCAAGAGGGTGATTTCCTGGTTAGAAGCAGGCCTCATTCTCTTGGCCCATTACTCCCACATCTTCCTTCTATTCTCACTCCATTAGCCTCTTGTACGTCTGCACGGAGGCTATCGCAGGCTGACCTCTAGTCTCCAGTCCCTGATATTTCCATTTAGGTCTAATCTACCATCCCAGTGGAAACATTCAGTGATGTTTACAGTAGTATCTAATCTTTCTTTGCTCCAGTTCTCAGAATTTCATTTGTAAATCTACTGAAATTATCTTATTATATCTATTGCTATCTTCTCTGGTAGATCCATATACCTTCTCCCCTAATCTAAAACCTAACGGTCTCGAAGTTCACCTTTTTCTGGTTAATCATGATAAATTCCTTTGTTGTGTCTTTGTTGTCTGGGGCCCTTGTCTAAAGCCACAACAAAACTTCAACACAGCCCCTCACTGACATATCTGGCTTTGGAATCATTCCATGGAAAGACGAGAAATTAAGGAGTAACTTTTGAAGCCTCTGGGGATGATAAAAGTTGATCATATCCAAACAGCACTGTGGTAATATGCATGATTTTCTTCTGTATACGAAATAAGATATAAATTATAGCACAGAGAATCACAGATCATCAAGTGAAAAAACAACTTACAATTCACAAACAACAGAATTTTCCTGGAATTGAGGAGGCACGAATTATTTTCAATATTTAAAATATACATTATGGAAACCGCCCATTTGCTTGAAAAATGGCATCATAAACTAAACCAAGGTTATGTCTGTGGGACTACGGTGTGGATATGGGTTATCTCATGTGCATAGGTATTCTGCTATATATACATGCACGGATTTCTGGTACCTGGTTTTCTTTCCTTGGTGATTAGTTTTTTTCATGTAACAGTACAAGAGTCTTTAACAATACCATTTGAAGATGACTGTTGATTTAATTTTCCACGAAGTTATAAAAGAGCCCAGATAAAAATGGGGTTATGTCACAGAAAAAGAGAAATTGAATGGAATTGAGTCTAGACTTCAGAGTTGCACAAATAGCTGTGGGTTCTTTAAAACTACCTCAATTTCTTTAGTACTCTTAAAAACTGACACATTTTTTTCACAGCAGACTAATTTATTTATAAACAAAATTTAAAATTTTTTATTTAAATTTGCAATATTTCTGCCAATTACATAATAAAATACATATCTTTCAATTTTGCCTTAATTTCTTTTTAAATGACACTTTTTGTTTTCAAGTCCTCAAAACTTGATTTAGAAATGAACTGTCCTTGAGTCTGAATACTCGATCAGTTTTTGAAAAATGCTATAAGAAGTTTCTAGTTTGTCACCCGAATTGCATGTCAGAAAACAAAGAACATTTTGTCCCGCTTAGATACCATTCAATCATAATCTGAGTTTGACTGCAAAACTTTCAGAATTCAATTTTACTTAGAATTTAGAAAATGTGACTGTAGGACAGTGTAAGGACAGGGAGACCATTTCTCTTTGACCAGAGCAGGGCAGAATGAGAGAGGAGTCAATGTGATCTTTCCTCTTTTATTTCTGTTTCCATTCTCCACCCTCCACGTTTAAGCACCCAGCAGCCCTTTGGGTTCAATGGCTCCCCTGGAGCCACAAGGGTTGGGATTGTTTAAATACATATTTGGAGATATTTGTGCCACATTGGTTATTGCATTATGCAGATGAGTTTGGGCAACGTAAGAATATGGAGCTCCTTTTACATTGTGCAAAAAAAGGCTTTCATTTGTGACTACCTCAGGGACACTTGCAACCTCAGATCTTTTCTTAAAAACGAAACAAAGCCAACCTTCCATTATTATTAGATATTGGAAAAAATAAGAACATATCGTTTATACCAGGAACCCATCCTGAGAAATCCTGAGACTCATTTTGTGAGATCCTAATCAAGCCTAAAACAACAACAAAAAGCGACAAAAAGAAACACAGAGCCCTTCAAGGATAGTAACTTGATTAAACTAAAACATTAATAAGAAACTTTTCGGACATAAAATATGCAAATGACCTATAAATAAAAAATTTTACAGTATTAGGTGACACTTATTTACTATTCATTTTGTTCTGGTCAACATCTTCCCAGAAGATGAAATCAAAGAGAGAGACTATGAATATTAATTAACTTGCATTCAAACTAATGTTCCAGTTGACATATACTGAGCCTAACAGGGAAAATGCAAGAAATAAATTGCATGTTGAGTAAGATGAAAACTCTCCATTTGCTGCACTGAGTTTAATAATTATGTCATTTATTATAATTCAGGGGATAGTTTTTAGTATCAAGCTTCACTTGAAATAAGTCTTTGAGCTATTTTAACAGACTTATCTCAACTGTTTCTGATAAGAAAGAAAAGTTCTATGTAAAAGAGCTTAACTCTGGTCAAAATCAAGCAGTCTAAAAAAGAAAGTTTTCTATTGTTTTACACAGAATTTCAGTAAATATTACTCCTCAAAAACATAAAATATAATGCATGCTATAGGCTAAGTAGTGAAATCAACATCCCTTAATAAGCATAAAAATCATGACCTTGGTTATGTATTACTTTGAGGTTTGCTACGATCTGAATGTTTGTGTTTTCCCCAAATTCATATGTTGAAACCTGTTTCCCACTGTGATGGTATTTGGAGTTGGGGCCTTTAGAAGGTGATTAGGTCATGAGAGCAGAGCCCTTATTAAAAGAGACCCCTGAGAGCTCCCTCACCCTGTCCACCACTTGAGGACACAATGAGCAGACGGCCATCTAAGTCTCAGGAAGCGGGCTCTCAACAGACACTGAATCTGTTGGTGCCTTAATCTTGGACTTCCATCCTCCACAGCTGTGAGAAATAAGTATTTGTTGTTTATAAGCCACCCAATTTGTGGTATTTTTGGTATAGCAGACTGAACAGACTAAGACAAGATATAATTGATTTCTTTTTCATCCCAGGGACTATCCCTTATCCTAAACCCCACTGTCAGACGTGAGGGAAAAATCAACAATCTCACAGTTGGCTAAGAAACCCTTAATTACCATAAAAGCACCACTAAGCCAAATGTCTTCACAGGAGAGTGGTGGACAGGGAATACTCACTTTTAAAAGTTATGATTCAGAACTCAGGAGTAATTCCTAGAGAGTAAGGCTTCTGGGTATGCGTTAGCCTACATGTGTGCAAGTAAGAAAAATATATATCCCCCAACGCACAAACACAAATATCTTCATTGTTTAAGGTATCATAGGCAAAATATAAAATGAAGATTTACACAGAAAACTTAAAGTCTATATCATATCCAAAGTTGAATTAATTTCACTAATGGAAAAAAAAACCCTAATTGATTCTGTCCCTCTTAATCTCAAGCACACACCCTTGGAACTGACTAGAATTGTTTTTATAATAAGGTAAGATGCCTTTCAGAACTAATGTGATGCTCCTTCTAAGATAACAGTGACTAGTGTAGAACTGAATTTGTTTCAGATTTCTCTGTCTAAAGTGTAGGTAGGGTCAAGTTTATATCTGTAGTCTTAAAAACCAAGGTGAAAGTTTACTGCTATTTAAAACGATCTAGTTAGATGATCTTTAAGTGCCTAAACATTAATTAAGAATACATTATGGACCCTGCTCTTTTGAATTTTAAATATATGGATATTTTATTCAAGTGATAGAAATTAAACATTTTTATAATAATATAATACATAGTGTATAAAATAGTGTCAAAATTTAAAATAGTCTACAAATTTAAATATGATAAACTACTTAAAGTGCCTATCTTCTCATCTTCTTAAGAAACAAACACCGCACACAATGCTTTAGAAAATAGAAGTCATGGCTTACGTTTGGCTGCGCTGTAAAAATACAATCCAGAAAATGGTTTTAAGATAAGAGCAAAGAAGAAGGAACTAAACGACTCATATTGAGCAATTCTGCCCACCCACTAGTATAGTTATTCAGAAGTGTGCATGCCTTCATTTCCTTTATTTAACCATTTATTTGTGTTCATTGATATGGGAAAAAAAATAGTTCACTATGACAATTTTTTCCTCCTTTCTTAAACAATATCTTTAAATAATGTTATCCTCTCTTCTTTTATAAAAGTAGCATTTATGGTTCTAAATACTCCCTTTAAATACTAATTTAGCTGCATCCCAAAAGATTTGATATGTGTTACATTTTCATTATTGTTTGATCCCATATTTCCATTTGGATTTTTTTTAATTGACTAAGTTAATTGAATTTCCATGTTTAAGAGGTTTTTATGGTTATGTTTCCGTTAGTGATATTTAAATGACTTAAAACACGATCAATTGTTGAAATGTTCCACATGTGCTCAAAAAAGGGGTGCCCCTCATGGTTGGGTGTAGCACTCAGAATGCCACCTTGCTCAGTGGCTGTGTTAGTAGGCTACGGCTTCCTGAGTTTGCACTACTGGAGCCCTCAACTCCTCAGAGAGTTAGCTCACTATCTTCCCTCATGGTTACAGCTTCATGTGTACAATTTGTTAATTCTGACAATTTGTCCTTAATGTATTTTATATCCATG
This sequence comes from Phocoena sinus, assembly GCF_008692025.1. Classification (NCBI taxonomy): domain Eukaryota; kingdom Metazoa; phylum Chordata; class Mammalia; order Artiodactyla; family Phocoenidae; genus Phocoena; species Phocoena sinus. Next base: position 6,398,279 of record NC_045774.1, on the reverse strand, counting down.
TTATTGAGATCATACAAGTTTTAAACTACTATATCTTCCTGGGTTATTGAACCTTTCATCGAAATCTACTTTTTTTTTTGCGGTACGCGGACCTCTCACTGTTGTGGCTTCTCCCGTTGCGGAGCACAGGCTCCAGACGCACAGGCTCAGCGGCCATGGCTCATGGGCCTAGCCGCTCCACAGCATGTGGGATCTTCCTGGACTGGGGCACGAACCCGTGTCCCCTGCATCAGCAGGCCGACTCTCAACCACTGCGCCACCAAGCAAGCCCTCGAAATCTATTTTTAATAATGTTTCTTAACTTTTAATAATGCTTTTTTTTCCCTGAATCTATTTTATATGCAATTAAAATAGTTTCAACAGCTGTGTTCGGTGACTATTTGTGTGGTACATCATTTTCCATTCTTCCACTTTCAATATTTTTGTTCTCATATGTTTTAGGTATACCTTTTGTAACCTCCATAAAGCTGGATTTTCTTCTCTTAATCCAGTCTAATAATCTGTCTTCTAAACTTTAGTTAGTCCATTTACATTTAATTTCATTAACTGTTATATTTGGTTTTATTTCTACCTTTTTTTTTTTTTTTTTTTGGTGTGTGCTACTTATTTGTCCCATTTTCCTCTAATTCACTCTCTCCCTTTTTTCCTTCCTTCCTTCCCTCTTTCCCTCCCTCCCTCGCTCCCTCCCTCCCTCCTTCCTTCCTTCCTTCCTTCCTTCCTCCCTCCCTCCCTTCTTTCTTTCTAACTTGACACCTGTATTGTATTTCAATCACCTAGACGGTAATTCTATACAATTTAAATGCATTTTTAACTTGAGTTTCATGTTAAAAATGACTGGTATAACTAGATCACTGGGGTAGGAATTGCTTCCCAGTGGGTTATACGGGGCAGCTTCTGAGGAGGCCCCCAGGTCATGGTTCAGATGAAGTCATCTGAACTTGGAGGTGATGAACCTGGCATGGGACCCATGACCTTGCATGGTGTGGTTGTGAGCCCCTCCTGGGAGAAGAGGGCTCTGTGAAAACGCCCTGAGGGGCATCTACCATGCTGTGCACTGGACGACTTTGCACTTCTGCCCTTCCCGGGACTTGAGGCCCCCAACCCCGTGTGGTCCCCCAGCAGGGGCATGGTGAGGAAGCCTGGGCACTGGACAGCAAGGACTTGAACCTGGCCAAGGCACATGAGACCCAGCCCTGAGCCTATAAACTCATGGTGTTCAGAAAGGCCTTTGAGGAGAAGCAGCCTATTTACCACCAGACAATTCACAAGGGAGAAGAACCCCAAACGTGTCGGGAGTGTGAGGGGTCCTCAGAATTACACACCAGAGGAAAGCCTTCAAGTTCACTAACACAGCTCGGCAGCCAGCTGAGGAGTGCACAGGGGTGAGGAACTCTGGCTGAGAGGCCATCACAGAGCTGCCTGATCTTATGGCTTTTCAGGATGAGCTTGAGGTTTGAATTTTTATGTGAAATCTCCTAATTGTATAAAATGTTGGCATTGTTATTTTATAGCTTTACTGGGGTATCAGTAACATCAAATAAACTGCATGTGGATAAATAGCCTACATTTTGACATACATATACATCCATGAAGCCAACACCACAATTAAGATACTGAACAATTTCTCATCCCCAAAGATTCCTCGGGCCCTTTTTAGTCCCATACTCATGCTCTACTTGCCTCTACCCAGTCCCTAGGCAACTACCGATCTATTTTCTATCACTGTAGATTGTTTGTGTTTTCTAGAATTTCACATAACTGGAATCACGCAGCATCTCCTTTTTTTGTTTGGCTTCTCTCACTAGCATAATTATTTTGCGGACCATCCGGGTTGTAGCGTATGTCAACAGTGACTTCCTTTTTATCACTGAGCAGTAAACCACTGCATGGCTCTTCCAGTTTGTCTACACACTCACCTGTTGTTGGACATGTGGGTTATTTCCAGTGTGCACTGTTACAGACAAAGCTGCTATGAACGTTCATGTACCAAAAACAAGTTTAATTTCAGTCACTGTCTTTCCTTTCTGGTGAAAAGTACAAAGATCCTAGAATGCTTTAACTTTATGTTCGATGCTTATATGCAATATTGTCCAGAAACTTTATTTATCTTTACATATATTTCCATTAATCAAATATTATCATACTGATTGTTACATTTTGTTTAGGTTTCTCTACATTGTTTCCAATCATTCCTTCTCGCATTTCAGGCTTTCCTTCTGGGATCATTTTCTTTCTTTCTGAAATAATTTAACTTAAAAATATTTGAAAGGTTTAGATGGAAGTTAATTCCCTGAGTTTCTGTTTACCTGAAAATATCTTTTTGGTTGTTGATCTTGTCCTTTAAAAGTTTTTCTTAAATACAATTTCAGTTTAGCATTTATTTCCTTTCAACATTTTGAAGATATTGTTCCTGTGTCGTCTGCCTTCTGATGTTGCTGTTGGTTTAATAACTATCGATTGTTTCTCCTGTGTAGTAAGCAGTCTTCTTCATTCTGCTGCTTTTAGAATCTTTCTGTTCTGCAATTTCAGTGATCGATTTAGGTGGGGCTTTCATTTTATTCCTACTCCTTGGGATTCTTGAGTCTTAAAAATTGTGGAAAGCTCTGCTTCATTATCTTTTAAAATATTACCTTTCCACTATTCTCTCTATTATTTTCTTCTGGAAATCTAATTTTACCCACCATATTGTTTAACTTCTCTTTTATATTTTAAATCTGTTATATTTTCTGCCTGCATTTTGAGTAATTTTATCAGGGCAAATTTCAGATCTAAGTTAGAATTGCTCTTTCACCTACTTACCTGCTGTTTAGCCCATCTAGTCAATTTCGTGTCAATTATTATAGTTTTTAATTCTAGAATTTCTCATGTTATTGTGTGCATGTATGTACACGTGGGCATGCATGTCTGTGTGTGTGTATTTAATCTTTTAATCTGACTGGGTATTTCTGATAGTCTTTTGTTTTTTAATCATATGTGCGCTTTCATTTTTTAAACACATTAAGCATACTTATGGTCTTTCCCAGGCAACTTTAATCTCTGTGTTCTTTCCAGGTTTGAACTCTGCTTGCTCTCATTCATGATGGCATGCTTCCATCTGTGATTTTTCTGATTGTTAGGTCATGCTCTGTGAAACTTTATCTGAGGGAATTATTTTAGGACTCATTTGAGAGCACAGGTCTCCTTGGGAGGATGTGGGTTAGTCTCAGCCCAGTTCCTGGCACTGCCAACTCATGGCCACCCTAAACAACATTCTAGACTCAGGACTTTATATAAGTGTACACAGAAAGAGTAAAATTTAGCGGCAAACTCAGGTAAATATGGGTCTGTGCTTACAAATTCTTAGGAGTAACATTTCTGCCTAGAGTGAAAACAAAATAGGCAACTACCCCCAGCAGCTTCCTCACTCCACTTGATCCCAGGAGGAAATCATGTTTTCCAGGAGGTTCTTCATGTAGAATTCTATGGTTTCACTTTCCACCTTGACGAGGCCCTAAACTCACCAGCAGTCTCCAGCGTTTGCCTGGTCTGAGGCTGTAGCCCCCGGTGGTGAGTGGCTTTAGCTTACACAGTTTCCTTTCTGGAGTCTAGCCTTCTCTTACTTTTGGGCATATGACCTTCTCCTTACTATGTCGTCAGCTCAGCTGTTCTTTAAAAATATGTGTTTGGAATTCAATTCACTACTTTTATATAGTGTGCACTGCAAGGATTTTTTTAGGGTGTCAGTTCACCATGCTGTCCGAAATAAAGCTTCAGTATAAACTGATTTAGACGAAGCTCTGTATACTGATAAATAGGCGAGGTGAATATTCAACAAGCAAAGGTCGTGATTCCCAGCCCTAGCAACACAGTAGCCCTGTGACCAATTTGAAGCTAAATCCTTAAAGATGCAAGATTGTCTATCCTGCTGTGCTGGATCCTCCCAATTAATATGAAGGTACACAGAGGCAGTCAGACTGTCAATGACTGAAGTAGATTTTCAAAGGAGCTCACATTGCTGTAAAGATGATATGGAGATCATAATGTGCCATGCACCAGAGGATTTAAATTATTATTAAATGTAATTATATCTACATGGCATGTATACTGTAATATATGCGTACTACATCCACATATGTACACGCAAATACAATTATACTTAAGAAATCTGTCCTACAAAGTATGTATACTTTAATTTCATCCCAATAGCAAACTTGCAAGACTGTATTGTGCCTCGATATCGGCGAGTGACGCACAAGTCATTATTTTTCTTCAGGATTTGCATTAATAAAGAGCTGTTCAGTGTCCCTAGTCCCATTTGATGGAGAGTGATCATCATCGCTGCTCACTGCTGTCTCTGTAGCCTTGCAATCATCCAGCAGATTGGAGAGAGAAGACACATCTAATGATCCTAGCTCAAACACTCTACCTGTTGCTGTTGACAGCCTTTGTTCCTTAGAGAAGATATGAACTGTCAGCTGGCTGTGACAGTTTGTGAACTAACTTGACATTTGTGTTGGCGCCGTAAGAGTATTTACAGCTCAGAAAATATATATAATCAGATTATGATGGACCCAAGGATTTTCAAAGTAAAAAGTATAATACACAAGTTATAAACATGACCATAATGATAAAATTATTTAAAAAATAACTTCAGTGCTTAGGCTCTCGTTCCAGAAATACCTTCTCTATATGAAACACATGGTGTATGTTTGCAAAGACAAAATGGATTGCAGAGAACAGAGGATGGGGATTCCATTTACAGCTGGTTATTCATTCTAAATTTTCTAACAGCCCACTATGCCAGAAAACTGCTAAGAAAGGTAGAAAGAGCAATTTTGAATGATATGGAACGTAAATGTAAAATATCACAGCATTAGGAGAAAGATGAACATTATAGCTTTGTTGTTTTCTTTTGTCAGACTCTGAACAGGATCTTCTTTATATTCCATGAACATCACCTTGTGAGGAATTTAAATTGTCATGTTTCAACATAATCACCCAAAGTGGTTAAGTCTCTAGGAAAGTGACACTGGAAGGCAATGATACAGGCAGAATTTTTCGAGAATATTATGAACACTTTTGAATCTTATAACACTTTTTGTAAATATAAAAGTGGATGGGAAGAATCAATTAGTGTTTTGTCTCTAATCTCATTTCCTAGTAAACACTGGAGATGCCATAATGAAAGAACAGATTTGACCAGTACTTACTGCTCTAGTCCCAGGGCAGTTTGGAGACTGGCATTCACCACTCATCTGGTTTGCGATTAAGACATCTTCCCAGCGAGAAGGACCCTTTGAGAAAAAAACAGCATATACTTGGTGCACAAATTGTAATTCAAATGTATTCCCTAATACATTTTCTAAAATCTATTTATGCTATAAAACGATAATGAAATATGTAATCCAAAGATTTTCAAAGTAAGATACATAGACCCTGGGGGTTCTCAGGACCCTTTTGGGGGATCTGGTAAGTCAAAACCATTTTCATCAATGTACTAAGATGATATTTGGCATATTGCTCCAAACATGTATCACATGTACATGTAGTAGTTTCCCCACTGCAGTTATATTTAATTGTTTAAAAATTTAAATAATTTTCTTAAGTTCATTGCAATTTCAGTTGATAACTTTTAAATGAAAACACACATGCAAGTCTCACTCAAAAGGACTATCTGGGGGCAGCAGTGCAGCACGGGGAGGCACACCTGGAGGACCGCTGGGCATAGTCGGCAGGCTGAGCAGAGGCACCTGTATCTCCTCTCGCTCCTGAGGCCCCGTGAGAATTACAGTTAATAACTAGCAACATGTAAAGCCATAATACTAAGAAAAACAGAAGGCAGAAATTTGGTTGAGAAGAGAGTTCCACACTTTTCTGGAAATCTGCAATAGGCTGCAGCAGAGGAGGGGGCCTCTGTGCCGTGCAGGCCCACAAGGAGCCCAAAGGCTCGAGAAAAAGGAGGCGGGAGAGAAAGCAGAGTGAGACCTGGAGCAGCAAACAGGGAGAAAGTTACAATTTAATAAGCAGGAGATCCTAAAAATCTTCTAGATAGAAAGGTCAGATCCCCAGCTTAGAAACATAGAGTGCAATGAAACTTTCTGTGCATATCACAGATATGAATCTTTCATGCGTTAATTTTTCAGGGCCCAAGAAGCAACAAAAACATTTATGTAACAATTCCTATAATTGTCACATAAGTACTACTTTAACTGACAAACCCTTGTGTTGTACAAGGAAATTACAGAAAATTCATTCACAGTTTTCTTCTTGATCTCAGACCATAACGAAACATACAGGTAATAAAACTGAATAGAACTCCGTTGGATATGAGAATTCAACATAAAAAAATATATGTGCTGGTTTATCCATACTACTCAAACTATTCGTATTGAATGCTATTGCTATAGCCATCCTGAAAACAGAAACGAATTTCCCGGTTAATTTCTGCCATTAGAAAGCAGTTTTAACTTTGCTCCTTTCTAGTTTTAGAAAATATAAAATGTTAATTGGTTATTCATTGCATACATTGTTTTAATAGTTGCATGGGTAAAGCATTTATAATTAACGGGCTTTATATAGGAGTAAGAAAGGTGTCAAGACCACGAGATTAACAAGGACTGCAAATCACATGGCAGCACAAGGGAGCTATGAATTAGAATGCATCAAGGAAAGAATACAAAAAAAAATGTATTTCATCTCTCAAAGGTATAGAATTGGAGAAAGACATCAGAAAAAAAAATGTCAGAACAGTGTGAAATACATGTCTTAATAAAGAATCGTGTGGCTGCTTTTTAGAAAACTTTCTCCTTTTTGTCCAGTAGTAGTTACAACCAAGAAAAATACATCAATTATTTGAGCCTCTATTCAGGAGTCAGCAAACAATGGCCTTGTTGGCCAAATCCAGCCTAGGGTTTGCCTTTGTACGGCCACACCCTAAGAATGGTTCTACATTTTTAAATGGTTGAAAAGCATAAAAAGAAGAGCCTTTTGTGGCACACGAAAAGTAAATGATATTCACATTTCCATGTCCACAATGAAATTTATTGGACACGGCCACGGTTGTTCATTTATGTATTGTCTATGCCGCTTCTGCACAGCAAGGGCAAAATTGAGCTGTGGCTCAATAAGCCTAAAATATTTACTATCTGGCCCTTTATGGGAAAAGCTTGCCAATCCTTGACAGTAAATAAAATTTTCCACGTTCATATGGAAAATACTCAAAAATATTGTAGCAGCATTTTGGCTACCATATAATCTCATTCATTTGTACAAGCAGCTGCATTCTGGGTCTCGAGTGAGAAATTACTTCAGTTAAAACCTTAGTACTGTTGACCTGTGAAATCTGAGAAGGCACTGATAGGATCCAGTGATTCAAGTGGTTTGAATCAGTAAGAGAGTGGAAAATTACAACATTTGGGGGTTTGTCTTGATTAATGCTACCACCAGCTGAAGATCATGAAGCAGAATACTATTTAAATACATTTACATGATGCATGTAAATCAGAAGTTCAGAAAAATGACTCAGTGGCATAATAAACAGTGGTAAAAATCTATAAAATATGAGTCTTAAAATAATATTTTTTCTTAAGAATTCCAGAACAAATCCACAAGTCATTTTGGCTATGTCTTGTCACGTCCAATCAAGTGGAAAACTGAAGTACTTAACTAATTCTTATCCGAATATCACTCCGACAAGCTTCAGAAAGGCAGTTTAAGCAAAGGTGTGGTTTTTTCCTGAATTATCTAAATCAATTCTATAATCTATTCTTCATAGGTGGGCATATACACTGCTCCCTAAACAAATTATGCGTTATGTTTTACAAAATGTTTCTACAAAGTATTGGCATTTACAGGTTTTGAAAAGGGTAATTTTAATAGTATTTTTACTACACTTTTACCAATTATCTCAGGTTATCATCAACTGTGTTGCATTTAAAATAGCCTCTTGGGGCTTTCCTGGTGGCACAGTGGTTGAGGGTCCGCCTGCCTATGCAGGGGACACGGGTTCATGCCCCGGTCCGGGAGGATCCCACGTGCTGCAGAGCAGCTGGGCCCGTGGGCCATGGCCGCTGGGCCTGCGCGTCCGGAGCCTGTGCTCTGCAGCGGGAGAGGCCACAGCAGTGAGAGGCCCGTGTACCGCAAAAAAAAAAAATAGCCTCTTGAATGATTCCACAAACATCTAAGTCGAATAATTAAATTTAAGGGACTAAAATTATTTTGAAAATTATACTACTGACATAATACAAGGACAGCAAAACTGTCTTTAAGACAGCTACACTCAGAGGCTTCCATCCACCCTCCTAACTTTTCCTCTCTGCAATAAAATGATACAGAGAAGGAGAGTCAAAGTTCACCAACCTGTTGAATCCCAATTCCACCAATTATTAGCTATATGCTCTTGAGCAAGTTTCATGTTGCCTTTCTAAACTTAGGGTTCCTCATCTGAAAAGTGAGGGGTTAAATAGCTCCTTCACAGGGATTTCATGAAGATTAAGTGAAATAACACCTGTAAGACTGCACAGTGCCTGGTACATGTTGACTTATTTAAAAATGGCAACTGCTGAAAGCAGGATTTCTTATTTCTCAAAATAGAACTCCCCAAGTACGATTATGTTTAATTTTGTAGATAGATAAGCAATAAGATGCCAATGTCAAGGGACCAGACTTCACCCAGTGGGTTTTTCATTTCTTCCTTTTTCTCAGTTTCCAGATTACCCAACCATTCCCCAGGGATCATTCACTATCCAGGGCATGCTGCTTATAACTCTCTCAAAGCATGACTGATATTTCCATCAGTCATATAGTAACCTTGTTCTGCATCTTCCTCCATTTGATTTTAAGATCTGTGCTTCTAATAAAGCTAAGCAAGGTGCTGTGATTATAGCAGAGGCTCAATAACGCAATCATTTAATAGTAAGCAGGGAAAATAATAGGGAAAAGTCCTTTGAATCAATACATATCTACCAACCAAACAATACATATCTACTAAACAGCTCTTAAACTCTGTATTCTTAGAGTTTACGAAAGAGAGAAGAATCCTTTTTCTTATAGGTTTTATGGACTAGCCACAAAGACTGAGGTTGTAAATTAACTGAGCACACCCATTCAAATGAATAAAATTAAAAAGAAATATTCATACCAAATATCGGTCAGGTATAAAACAAATGAATACACATATACTGCTGGTGCAAATATAAAATGACACAGTCTGGAAACCTATTAGGCATTTAAAAAAAATTAAACATTCAACTAACACATGGCTTGGCCATTCCACTCCTAGATAATTGACTAAGAAAAATGAAAACGAGTCCACAAAAAGAATTGTATACAAATGCTCCCAACAGTTTTATTCATAATAGCCACCAACTGGAGACCACCCAAAATATGAATGGATAAACAAAATGTGGTATATCCATCCAATGGAATACTACTCAGTAATCAACAGTATTATGTTACTTATCAATGCAACACCGTGGATGATTCTCAAAATTATGTGAGGGAAGGAAGCCAAATATGAAACAGAATATATGCATGATTCGGATTATATAAAATGCAAACAAATCTATAGTGGCGAAAACAGATCACTGGTAGCTTTCGGGTGGGGGCAGAGGGTGGAATGGGCTACATAAGAGCACGAAGAATCTTTTGGAGGTGTTATGGGCTGAGTTGTGTCCTCTAAAACTGCATATGTTAAAGTCTTAACCCTCTTCAGAATATGACTGTTTTGGAGATAGGGTTTTTGAAGAGGTAATTAAGTTAAAATGAGGTCATTATGGTGGACCCTAATTCAATGTGACTGGTGTCCTTAAGAGATGTCCTTAACAGATGGGATTGGGACATAGACATGCACAGAGAAAAGATCACGTGAAGGCACTGAAGAAGACGACCATCTATAAGCCAAGGCAAGAGGTCTCAATAGACACCAACCTTGCTGACAATTTAGGCTCAGATCTCTAGCCTCCAGAATTGTGAGTGAATAAAATTCTGTCGCTTAAACAACCCAGTTGGTGGTACTTTATTATGGCACCTCTAGCAAACTAATATAGGGATTATGGAAGTGTTCTCTAACTTGATTGTGATGGTGGTTTTGTGGGATTATATACTTGTCAGAACTCTTCAAATTGTACCCTTTAAATGGAGGCAGTCTATTTTACACAAACTATTTCTCAGTAAAGTGTATTGGGAAAAAACGAACTGAGAAGTTGCCAAGGAAATTCTCTGAGGGAAGGAGAATCTGTATCGAATGGTGCTTGAACAACTGAATTTCGATATCTAAATCCCTTCCTCACGCCATACAGTTTCTAGAAGAAAACAAATGAGAACATCTTTACAACCTTGAAACAGACAGAATTTTTTTTATCAGGACACACAAAGCTCTAACCATAAATGAAGAAACTTATAAATTGAATTTCAATGAAAATTTTAGAAAATTTCCACTCATCAAAAGACACTATTCAACATGAATATGCAAGCCACAGACTAGAGAAAATATTTATAATATGTATATTTGTGAAATAATTCATCTTTAGACTATATAAAGAACTATATATAGCACCATACAGACAAGCACCCCAATTCAAAATAAGCAAAAGACTTTATAAAAGGAGACATAAACATGGCCAATAATCATATAAAAAGATAGTTAATGTCATTAATAATCAGGAAAATGCAAATTAAAATAACAAGATACAATTTTACTTGGTTTCGCATCTTAGGCAGTATGATGGCTAAAATTTTTAAAAAGGCTCATAATACTAAACTTTGGCAAAACAACGAATCTATGGTGATAGAAATCAGAAGCTGATTGTCTTGACTGGAGGTATGCATGGACTGGAAGGAGGCATGAGGACATTTTTTGGAAATGTTCTGTATTTTGATTGGGGTAGTAGTTACATGGGTGTGCATAACTGTCAAAGCTCATAGAACTGAACCCTTAAGTTCTGTGCACTTTATTGAGTGTAAATTGTTCTGTAATTTAAAACAGGGAACTGAATCTTATTCCACTCCTCATTCAGTAATTACTTACTGAGGCCCTGTCTCTCAGTAGTTCTGCAACTTTGGAAGTTCTCTTAACCACTCAGGGAACAGCTAGCCCAGGACAAATGGAGTAATACCAGAACGGGTATTGCAAGGATTAAATATAAAAGTTAGGCCGATGCCAGGCACACAGTAGGTTCTCAACAAATGTTAACCATTTCTATAGTTACCATTCAGCACCCAGACGTGATAAAGTGGGGGGGACAATTAGGGACCACAGCCAATATGGTTTAAAAAACAATCCATGTAATGAAACTATTAAAAAAAAATTTTTTTTAAAAGCATCTTTACCTCTTCAGTAATTTCCCCTTATAACCTTCAGACGCAATAGTCTGTAACTTTTATTATAGGATAATCCAAACCACTGTCAATCAAAACAAAAGAATAACCAGTTCTGTGGCTTTGAACTGGTTCCTAACATTCACCATCGAGTTACAGAATTCTTAAAGTGAAGACCCATGTCCTACTTATATCTATGTGCTTTGATGTGGGTAGCAAAATGCTGTATGTAAACATGGTGAATACTCAGAAATACATTAATTGAATCAGGCTTTACCTTTCTCATCTGTAAAGCTAGAAAACTGAAAGATCTGTGGTTTTCAAAGTTGTGTTTTATTTTAAAGAACTTTCCCCCAATGAATTGTGTATAGAATCCAAAGTATAAAAGAAATAAAGCAGGCTTATTCTGCTTGGAGAAGAAGGATGGGTCCTCAAAGCTCTTGTCACTGCTTTTTGCTGCCTGCTGGAGGCCTCCTACCATTCCTTGCCACGTGGGCTTCCTATACGTGGTTGCTTACTTCACAAGCCAGCAGAATATCTGCTTAGGTCCCTAAGATGCAGTCTTCTAAGATGTAATAAAGGGGAGTCTTATATAACATGATCGGGGAAGTGGTAGATATCTCATCACTTTTGCCATATTCTCTTCGTTAGAAGGAAATCACCAGAACCACCTACATTCAAGAGGAAGGGATTTCACAAAAGCATGGACACCAGGAGGTGGGAGATCACTGGGGGTCACCTTCATGTCTGTCCCTGACACACATTTTTTTTTTTTTTTGCGGTACACGGCCCTCTCTGCTGTGGCCTCTTCCGTTGCAGACCACAGGCTCCGGACACGCAGGCTCAGCGGCCGTGGCCCACGGGCCCAGCCGCTCCGCGGCATGTGGGATCCTCCCGGACTGGGGCACGAACCCGTGTCCCCTGCATCGGCAGGCAGACTCTCAACCACTGTGCCACCAGGGAAGCCCGATTAACCCTTCTTTTGAAACTATTTTATATAGGACAGAAGGAAGCAGAAGAGGGAAGAAATGATTAGGTGAATTCCAGTTAACCAGCAGGAAAATAATGATCACGATAAAAGTAACAGCACTGCCATCTTCTTGCATTAGTAAAGAACTGGGTTATTTACGTAGCACTTTCACATGCACAAACCAACCTTGATTCCCAGTGAAAATCTGTTAATGCTATCTATACTCTATAGAGCTTTGAAACCTAAGGTGATTATCTGTTCATGTGTTGGGGTGACCACAGAACTGTTTCCTAAGGATCCTGGCCCCCTACACAAGTACTTAACTCTCATATTTAGCATGCCTTAAGAGTACTGCATTTTTGTGAAAGAGTATCCATTTTTTTTTTTTTTTTTTTTTTTTTTTTTTTTTTTTGTTTGTTTGGTTTTTGCGGTACGCGGGCCTCTCACTGCTGTGGCCTCTCCCGTCGCGGAGCACAGGCTCCGGACGCGCAGGCCCAGCGGCCATGGCTCACGGGCCCAGCCGCTCCGCGGCACGTGGGATCCTCCCGGACCGGGGCACGAACCCGTGTCCCCTGCATGGGCAGGCAGACTCTCAACCACCGCGCCACCAGGGAAGCCCGAGTATCCATTTTTTACAAAGTTTGTTAATCACAAAATTATGGATCTTTCCTTATTTTGTAACATGAAATATCTGAAGTCGTTGCTCCTGTTGGAAAATCTTGCCCACATTTTAACAAAAGCTTGATCACTAGGCTGGGTAGGGTTTGGTGAGCCAGTTCCATTCTGCTCCATACGTGGTCATTTGGATGGCTCAACTAGGGACCAAAGCGTTCACCTCCAAAATGGCTCAGTTGCATGGCTGACAAGCGGTGCTGGGCTCCTGCCCTCGGTTCTTCTCAATCAGAGTCTTTCCAGGGGTTGCTTGCACCTGTAGGTGTTTCCCGAGAGCAGTAGCAATGTCATCTCGACCATATTCTTTCGGTCAAGGACTCACAGAGCCCTCTTCACTGGAATATACTATTGTGCAACGCTTTGTCAAATGTTAGGTTGGCATTTCACTGACTGAGATTCTAACCTGCAGTTTCTTATCACTACCAGTAAAGAACTGTCCCGTGCTGTTTCGCTTGGTCTTCTTTCGCTTTACCTTCAGCTTTTTGCCCTGGTTTCTGACTATATAGGCCTACTTAGATTTCCTTTCCTCTTTTTAATTTTTTGCCATGCCGCGCAGCATGAGGCATCTTAGTTCCCCAACCAGGGATCGAAGCCGTGCCCCCTGCCATGGAAGAGTGTAGTCTTAACCACCGGACCACTGGGGAAGTCCCTAGATTTCCTTGCATTTTAATTCAAAATACCTAGTGATATATTTTCTAATAAAAGCCTTTAAATATTATGAAGCAGTAATGTGTCACATTGGATATGGTTTATGGAGACAAAAATAACAAACTAGCACTAATTTGGCATATCCTCTGATAGTCCATTAGGCCCCCTCTTGTGTTTTCATCCGGGCATAAGCAGAAGCAGAAAGTATCTGCACCCACATGTAAACTTACCAATGGCTTCCAATTATTTAATATAATTTCTCTGATCTCAGAAAAGCACTATTCAGCTACTCGAGAATTTGAAACCACTACCATGTGCCATCCTCTATGCCTTGAAACACATTCATTTGATGCCAATTTTAAGTCACGGAGGTCATTAATTCACTCAACAAATTACGCATGCAGTATGTGACAGGTATTTTCCTAGACTGGAGATAAATCATTGAACAAGACTTTTCCAATTAGGAGGATAAAAATGACTGAAGAACTAATTATTACATGGATTTTTTGAGGGTACACAGGAGGGACCCCTGACCAAGATTTTTGAAGGACTATTGTTTAGGATGAGATCTGAGGAATGATTAGGAATCAGACAGGAAAAGCGAAATTCCACAAGAGAAAGAATTCTGCGCAGGGAAAGCAGGACTAGGTACCAACTCCTAGACTGGTTTTGCGATATACATATACTCTCAACAAGACAGTGTCAATAATTAATAAATAGTTATTTACTTCTGTGCCTCCTAAATATCTTAATCTACACTACTATTACTTGATATTAAGATTCCATTAAAATACACATTTAAATGCAATAGTATGCCAAGCACTGATTTCAAAGCAATGGGTATGCCAACATGATAAACAGTATCTTTGTACTTTTGATTGAGATTGACTGGATTTCAAATCCAATAGACATTAGCAGACATGCAACAATAAGGAAGTTAATTAATCAGTTTCTTATGTGTAATGTGGAAACAACAATTGTACCTACATCATAGGATTGATGGTTAAATGAGATAAAGTACTTATTCACATAGTTAATATTCAATAAATATTAGCAGGTACTGCTCAATAACTCCAGTATGAGAAAAACGTGATCATGGAAAGAGCACCCCAATAGGCAAAGATTCAGAAGATCTATGTTCTAAATGTAGTTTCACAAGAGTTTAGGCTAATCACTTTAAACATCTTTATGCCTCACCTTCTTATCAGTAAATTGTGAGTAATAAGAGCTCAGAGTCAAACAGGATAATGCAGGAGTTAATTAATGTGAAAATCCTTTATAATTATAACAGGGCATTCAGATATTAGTAAGGGGACAACTGGGGCTATGTGTATTCGTAGACAATCTAAATACCTCACTTATTACTGCTCCAAACATAACTCCATTTCTGAGTTGAAGAGATGCTTCATACATAATGATGCAGCTGCTGCTGGGATCAGCAATTAACCAGAGCAAGTGTCTATGCTTGTATTGATTACCCAATGCTGCCGAATTAACTCAACAGCTGTTTAAAAAGAACATCTCAGCTGGTCTTGGAGATTTTCCCCAAGAACTGGGGTATCTCTATAGCTTACAAAACATAATTTGGCATGATTTAGTATAAAACAAATGTCCTTCCATTACTAAAATGTGTTTCATATCATAAAAGCAAGCATTTCATAATCTAATACTCAATAACATACTTTTTCCCTCCAAGGAAATTATTACAAGAAAGAAACATCACATCTCTAAAAATATCTACACCTTTGTAAGTGAAACAACTCTTGGTCCACTGCACTACAGCTCCGCTGAGTTTTGACAGCGTCAATCACTGTCATTATTTATTGAGAGTCCTTTCGTGTAGGGTGCCATTATGCTAAATGCAGTAAGTGTCAAACAATGTGGTTATTCCTTCACAATTTCCGGTTACCAAACTATTCCTAAACGACGAGATGCTTTCAATTATATTACTAAGTGTTGACAGCTTTGCTGTAGGCACATCACAGTGATAGTGGGATTTAAACAGCAGTGATTTTTTTGGTCCTATTTCATAGAACTGAAACAATAGAGACAAATAAAGACGTAAAGATACAGTGATTCACTTTTATGCACTCTTAACAGATTTAATTTAGGAGAAGCATATGATTATCTTCATCTGTTCAAACTATCTTTACTAAGAATAATCTTGCTACTGCATGGAGAGAAATTTGCTGCAGCTCAGATTAGAGGCAGTTTCAGGCAGCATAAAACGCTTCTAACTGTTGAGATGGTAGCTCTCATTTCAATTCAAGGCATGTAAATCGATTGAAATAACAACATTTATTATCACGTAAAGCTTCCTAGTTATCTCAGCTGGCTTTACATCTTGATAATTATGACTGGAAATGGACTATGCTTATTAAATGTGATAAGAAGTTTATTAGATTTCTAGTGAATGCCCAGATACCATCATCATCATATAAACATTATTATTTAGTTCTCAAAAATAAAGCTTGGTGAATAACACATCACATTTTGGTGTGTAGTATACTACTCCGAATCCCCAACTGATGCTGAACTCAATCAGCCACCTTTTTTCAAAAAAAGGAAAGGAAGAAATAATATAGGACATGTTTACATGATTAACAGATCACAATTTAATTAATTTTTCAGTTGCTTCAATGTAATGAACTGCCCATGAAGATGTAGCAATATGGGGTTACTGTCTTGGCCAGTCCACAAAAGTTATACATTTTGCACTAATGGAAGTATTGCATGCTTCCAGGACTTAAGTAGGCAAGTGGCATGATAAGAACTGGACAAAACTATGAAAAAAATCACTTCTTGAGGGTCCTAAAGGGCAATGAACTTGAATGGGCTTCCCTCAATTAAGCATTAGACACAACTGTAATGAGCAGGCTTCTAGCTGTGCTATAAATCTAACGGCACTACCATGTAATCCTATGACCAGGAATTTTCAGTGACGGCCAGCATATGGGCAGGGGACATTCCTGCCCTTTACTGACCTGGGGTTTTTGGAGTTGAAAAGAGTAAGAATTTCTTAATAAAAAATAAATTTTTAGAAAACCCCTGACCTCCCCAAAACCAAAAATGACTCTTGGCGAAAAGAAAAGTCAGATTGTCCTTGGACATGTATGTTGGCAAAGACCTTTTTTTTTTAGCAAGGCCCAGTTTCATATGAACTGAAAACATTTGCTCTAGTACCTAAATTTTACTCTGGGCCTTTTCGTGCCAAGATACTTCTACCTTTTCCTTTCTTTCTCTCTCCCTTTCTTCTTCCTCCCTCTGCTATAATCCAGGTTCAATCACCTCTAAAAATAACTGTAGCTTATTTATGGACTAATGAGACAGGAGTGAAAAAGTCTTAATTCTAGATTAAAACAAACTAAATTCGTAGTTATCTGAACTTTCTCAGGACTAATTCAAACTGGCCGAACTTCACACCAAAAGTTTTGTGAAGTTTCCCACCTCTTTCGGTAAGAACTCTGCCTCCATTATTATTTTACAATTTCCTCCCCTTTGGCTCAATATTTAATAAAACCAACTTCTCTAAAAATCGTTTCTTTCTATGTCTATTTCTTTCATCAGGAAAAGTGTGAAAGATTGTTGCTGAAGGACAAATTAGATCTTAGTTATAAATCATTCTAATTCTTTTTTTTTTTTTTTTTTTTTTTTTTTTTTGTGGTACGCGGGCCTCTCACTGTTGTGGCCTTTCCCATTGTGCAGCACAGGCTCAGCGGCCATGGCTCACGGGCCCAGCCGCTCCACGGCATGTTGGATCTTCCCAAACCGGGCCACGAACCCGTGTCCCCTGCATCGGCATGCAGACTCTCAACCACTGCGGCACCAGGGAAGCCCCAAATCATTCTAATTCTTAATTTTTTAAAAAACATCTTTATGGGAGTATAATTGCTTTACAATGGTGTGTTAGTTTCTGCTTTATAACAAAGTGAATCAGTTATACATATACATATGTCCCCATATCTCTTCCCTCTTGTGTCTCCCTCCCTCCCCCCGTCCCTATCCCACCCCTCTAGGTGGTCACAAAGCACTGAGCTGATCTCCCTGTGCTATGCGGCTGCTTCCCACTAGCTATCTACCTTACGTTTTGTAGTGTATATATGTCCATGCCACTCTCTCACTTTGTCACAGCTTACCCTTCCCCCTCACCATATCCTCAAGTCCATTCTCTAGTAGGTCTGTCTTTATTCCCGTCTTACCCCTAGGTTCTTCATGACCAATTTATTTTTTCTTTTAGTTTCCATATATATGTGTTAGCATACGGTATTTGTTTTTCTCTTTCTGATTTATTTCACTTTGTATGACAGACTCTAGGTCCATGACCTCACTACAAATAACTCAATTTCGTTTCGTTTTATGGCTGAGTAATATTCCATTGTATATATGTGCCACATCTTCTTTATCCATTCATCTATTGATGGACACTTAGGTTGCTTCTATGTCCTGGTTATTGTAAATAGAGCTGCAATGAACATATTGGTACATGACTCTTTTTGAATTATGGTTTTCTCAGCGTATATGCCAAGTAGTGGGATTGCTGGGTCGTATGGTAGTTCTATTTGTAGTTTTTTAAGGAACCTCCATACTGTTCTCCATACTGGCTGTAACAATTTACATTCCCAACAACAGTCAAGAGGGTTCCCTTTTCTCCACACCCTCTCCAGCATTTATTGTTTGTAGATTTTTTGATGATGGCCATTCTGACCGGTGTGAGATGATATCTCATTGTAGTTTTGATTTGCATTTCTCTAATGACTAATCATGTTGAGCATTCTTTCATGTGTTTGTTGGCCGTCTGTATATCTTCTTTGCAGAAATGTCTATTTAGGTCTTCTGCCCATTTTTGGATTTTTTTTTGATATTAAGCGACACAAGCTGCTTGTAAATTTTGGAGATTAATCCTTTGTCAGTTGCTTCATTTGCAAATATTTTCTCCCATTCTGATGGTTGTATTTTCGTCTTGTTTATGGTTTCTTTTGCTGTGCAAAAGCTTTTAAGTTTCATTAGGTTCATTTGTTTATTTTGGCTTTTATTTCCATTTCTCTAGGAAGTGGGTCAAAAAGGATCTTGTTGTGATTTATGTCATAGAGTGTTCTGCATATGTTTTCCTCTAAGAGTTTGATAGTGTCTGGTCTTACATTTAGGTCTTTAATCCATTTTGAGTTCATTTTTGTGTATGGTGTTAGGGGGTGTGCTAACTTCATTCTTTTACATGTAGCTGCCCAGTTTTCCCAGAAACCCCTATTGAAGAAGCTGTCTTTTCTCCACTGTATATTCTTGCCTCCTTAATCAAAGATAAGGTGACCATATGTGCGTGGGTTTATCTCTGGGCTTTCTATCTTGTTCCATTGATCTATATTTCTGTTTTTGTGCCAGTACCATACTGTCTTGATTACTGTAGCTTGGTAGTACACTCTTAAGTCAGGGAACCTGATTCCTCCAGCTCCGTTTATCTTTCTCAAGATTGCTTTGGCTACTCGGGGTCTTTTGTGTTTCCATACAAATTGTGAAATTTTTTGTTCTAGTTCTGTGAAAAATGCCATTCATAATTTGATAGGGATTGCATTGAATCTGTAGATTGCTTTGGGTAGTATAGTCATTTTCACAATGTTGATTCTTCCAATCCAAGAATATGGTATATCTCTCCACCTATTTGTATTGTCTTTAATTTCCTTCATCAGTGTCTTATAATTTTCTGCATACAGGTCTTTTGTCTCCCTAGGTAGTTTTATTCCTAGAAATTTTCTTTTTTTTGGGGGGTACGCCAGCCTCTTGCTGTTGCAGCCTCTCCCACTGCAGAGCACAGGCTCCGGACGTGCAGGCTCAGCAGCCATGGCTCACGGGGCCAGCCACTCTGCGGCATGTGGGATCCTTCTGGACCAGGGCACAAACCCGCGTCCCCTGCATCGGCAGGCGGACTTCAACCACTGTGCCACCAGGGAAGCCCCTATTCCTAGACATTTTATTCTTTCTTTTGCAATGGTAAATGGGAGTGTTTTCTTAATTTCACTTTCAGATTTTTCGTCATTAGGGTATAGGAATGCAAGAGATTTTTGTGCATTAATTTTGTATCCTGCTACTTTACCAAATCATTGATTAGCTCTAGTAGTTTTCTGGTAGCATCTTTAGGATTCTCTATGTATAGTATTATGTCATCTGCAAACACTGACAACTTTACTTCTTCTTTTCCAATTTGGATTCCTTTTATTTCTGTTTCTTCTCTAATTACTGTGGCTAAAACTTCCAAAACTATGTTGAATAATAGTGGTGAGAGTGGGCAACCTTGTCTTATTCCTGATTTTAGTGGAAATGGTTTCAGTTTTTCACCATTGAGGATGATGTTGGCTGTAGGTTTGTCATATATGACCCTTATTATGTTGAGGAAAGTTCTTCTATGCTTACTTTCTGGAGGGTTTTTATCATAAATGGGTGTTGAATTTTGTCAAAAGCTTTCTCTGCATCTATGGAGATGATTATATGGTTTTTCTCCTTCAGTTTCTTAATATAGTATTTCACATTGATTGATTTGTGTATATTGAAGAATCCTTGCATTTCTGGGATAAATCCCGCTTGATCATGGTGTATGATGCTTTTAATGTGCTGTTGGATTCTCTTTGCTAGCATTTGGTTGACGATTTTTGCATGTATGTTCATTAGTGATATTGGCCTGTAGTTTTCTTTCTTTGTGATATCTTTGTCTGGTTTTGGTATCAGGGTGATGGTGGCCTCGTAGAATGATTTTGGGAGTGTTCCTCCCACTGCTATATTTTGGAAGAGTTTGAGAACGATAGCTGTTAACTCTTCTCTAAATGTTTGATAGAATTCACCTGTGAAGCCATCTGGTCCTGGGCTTCTGTTTGTTGGAAGATTTTTAATCACAGTTTCAATTTCAGTGCTTGTGTTTGGTCTGTTCATATTTTCCTATTTCTTCCTGGTTCAGTCTCGGAAGGTTGTGCATTTCTAAGAATTTGTCCATTTCTTCCAGGCTGTCTATTTTATTGGCATAGAGTTGCTTTTAGTAACCTCTCAGGATCCTTTGTATTTCTGCAGTGTCAGTTGTTACTTCTCCTTTTTCATTTCTAATTCTATTGATTTGAGTCTTCTCCCTTTTTTTCTTCATGAGTCTGGCTAATGGTTTATCAATTTTGTTTTACCTTCTCAAAGAACCAGGTCTTAGCTTTATTGATCTGTGCTATTATTTCCTTCATTACTTTTTCATTTATTTCTGATCTGATCATTATGATTTCTTTCCTTCTGCTAACTTCGGGCTTTTTTAGTTCTTCTTTCTCTAATTGCTTTAGGTGTAAGATTAGGTTGTTTATTTGAGACTTTTCTTTTTTCTTAAGGTCGGATTTTATTGCTATAAACTTCCCTCTTAGAACTGCTTTTGCTGCATCCCATAGGTTTTGGGTCGTTGTGTTTTCACTGTCATTTGTTTCTAGGTATTTTTTTGATTTCATCTTTGATTTCTTCAGTGATTTCTTGGTTATTTAGTAGTGTATTGTTTAGCCTCTATGTGTTGGTATTTTTTACAGATTTTTTTCCTGTAATTGATATCTACTCTCATAGCGCTGTGGTCGGAAAAGATACTTGATATCATTTCAATTTTTAAAAATTTACCAGACTTGATTTGTGACCCAACATATGATATGATCTATCCTGGAGAATGTTCCATGAGCAATTGAGAAGAATGTGTAGTCTGTTGTTTTTGGATGGAGTGTCCTATAAATATCACTTAAGTCCAACTTGTTTAAGGTATCATTTTAAGCTTGTGTTTCCATATTTATTTTCATTTCGGATGATCTGTCCATTGGTGAAAGTGGGGTGTTAAAGTCCCCTATGATTGTGTTACTGTTGACTTCTCCTTTTATGGCTGTTAGTATTTCCCTTATGTATTGAGGTGCTCTTATGCTGGGTGCATATATATTTACAATTGTTATATCTTCTTCTTGGATTGATCCCTGATCATTATGTAGTGTCCTTTTTTGTCTCTTGTAATAGTCATTGTTTTAAAGTCTATTTTGTCTGATATGAGAATTGCTACTCCAGCTTCTTTTGATTTCCATTTGCATGGAATACCTTTTTCCATCCCCTCACTTTCTGTCTGTATGTGTCCCTAGGTCTGAAGTGGGTCTCTTGTAGACATCATATATTTGGGTCTTGTTTTTGTATCCATTCAGTCAGTCTAGGTCTTTTGGTTGGAGCATTTAATCCATTCACATTTAAGGTAATTATCGATATGTATGTTCCTATTACCGTTTTCTGAATTGTTTTGGGTTTGTTGTTGTAGGTCTTTTCCTTCTCTTGTGTTTCCTGCCTAGAGAAGTTCCTTTAGCATTTGTTGTAAAGCTGGTTTGGTGGTGCTGAATTCTTTTAGCTTTTGTTTGTCTGTAAAGGTTTTAATTTCTCTGTCAAAGCTGAATGAGATCCTTGCTGGGTAGAGTAATCTTGTTTGTAAGGTTTTCTCATTCATCACTTTAAATATGTCCTGCCACTCCCTTCTGGCTTGCAGAGTTTCTGCTGAAAGATCAGCTGTTAATCTTATGGGGATTCCCGTGTGTTTTATTTGTTGTTTTTCCCTTGCTGCTTTTAATATTTTCTCTTTGTATTTAATTTTTCATAGTTTGATTAATATGTGTCTTGGCATGTTTTTCCTTGGGTTTATCCTGTATGGGACTCTCTGTGCTTCCTGGACTTGATTAACTATTTCTTTTCCCATATTAGGGAAGTTTTCAACTATAATCTCTTCAAATATTTTCTCAGTCCATTTCTTTTTCTCTTCTTCCTCTGGGACCCTTATAATTTGAATGTTGGTGCATTTAATGTTGTCCCAGAGGTCTCTAAGAGTGTCCTTAATTCTTTTCATTCTTTGTTCTTTATTCTGCTCTGCAGTAGTTATTTCCAGTATTTTATCATCCAGGTCACTTATCCGTTCTTCTGCCTCAGTTATTCTGCTAGTGGTCCCTTCTAGAGAATTTTTCATTTCATTTATTTTGTTTTTCATCATTGTTTGTTTGCTCTTTAGTTCTTCTAGGTCCTTGTTAAACGCTTCTTGTATTTTCTCCATTCTATTTCCAAGATTTTGGATCATCTTTACTATCATTATTCTGAATTCTTTTTCAGGTAGACTGCCTATTTCCTCTTCATTTGTTAGGTCTGGTGGGTTTTTACCTTGCTCCTTCATCTGCTGCTGTGTTTCTCTGTCTTCTCTTTAACTTACTGTACCTGGGGTCTCCTTTTCACAGACTGCAGTTCGTAGTTCCCGTTGTTTTTGCTGTCTGTCCCCAGTGGCTAAGGTTGGTTCAGTGGGTTGTGTAGGCTTCCTGGTGGAGGGGACTAGTGCCTGTGTTCTGGTGGGTGAAGCTGGATCTTGTCTTTCTGGTGGGCAGGTCCAGGTCTGGTGGTGTGTTTTGGGGTGTCTGTGGCCTTATTATGATTTTAGGCAGCCTCTCTCCTTATGGATGGGGTTGTATTTCTGTCTCGCTAGTTGTTTGGCATAGGGTGTCTGGCACTGTAGCTTGCTGGTCGTTGAGTGGAGGTGGGTGTTGGTGTTGAGATGGAGCTCTCTGGGCGATTTTTGCCATTTGATATTACGTGAAGCTGGGAGGTCTCTTGTGGACCAGTGTCCTGAACTTGGCTCTGCCACCTCAGAGGTACAGCCCTGATGCCTGGTGGAGCATCAAGAGCCTGTCATCCACACAGGTCAGAATAAAAGGGAGAAAAAAAGGAAAGAAGAGGATAAAATAAAATAAAATAAAGTAAAATAAAATAAAAATTTTAAAATAGAGACTAAAAAATAATTATTAAAAAAAAATTTAAAGAAAGTAAAAAAAAAAGAAAAATGAAAGAAAGAAAGAAGGGAGAAAGCAAATCAAACATCAAATCCACCAATGATAACAAGCGCTGAAAACTATAGTAAAAAAAAGAAAAAACAAAATGGACAGACAGAACTCTAGGACAAACGGTAAAAGCAAAGCTATACAGACAAAACCACACACAGAAGCATACACATACACACTGACAAAAAGAGAAAAAGGGAAAGAAACATATATATTGTTGCTTCCAACCTCCACCTCCTCAATTTGGGATGATTCGTTGTCTATTAAGGTATTCTACACATGCAGGGTACATCAAGTTGACTGGAGATTTAATCCGCTGCTCCTGAGGCTGCTGGGAGAGATTTCCCTTTCTCTTCTTTGTTCTCACAGCTCCCGGGGCTCAGCTTTGGATCTGGCCCCGCCTCTGCGTGTAGGTTGCCTGAGGGCGTCTTTCCCGCCCAGACAGGACAGGGTTAAAGGAGCAGCTGATTCGGGGGCTCGGGCTCACTGAGGCCCGGGGGAGGGAGGGGTAGGGATGCGGGGCGAGCCTGCGGTGACAGAGGCTGGTGTGACATTGCACCAGCCTGAGGCACGCCGTGTGTTCTCCCAGGGAAGTTGTCCCTGGATCACAGGACCCTGGCAGTGGCAGGCTGCACCTGCTTCCGGGAGGGGAGGTGTGGGTAGTGACCTGTGCTCGCACACAGGCTTCTTGGTGGCTGCAGCAGCAGCCTTAGCATCTCATGCCCGTCTCTGGGGTCCGCGGTGATAGCCACAGCTGGTGCCCGTCTCTGGAGCTCGTTTAGGCAGCGCTCTTAATCCCCTCTGCTCACGCACCCCGAAACAATGGTCTCTTGCCTCTTAGGCAGTTCCAGGCTTTTGCCCGGACTCCCTCCTGGCTAGCTGTGGCGCACTAGTCCCTTCAGGCTATGTTCACGCAGCCAACCCCAGTCCTCTCCCTGGGATCTGACCTCCGAAGCCTGATCCTCAGCTCCCAGCCCCGCCCGCCCCGGCGGGTGAGCTGACAAGCCTCTCGGGATGGTGAGTGCTGGTCAGCACCGATCCTCTGTGCGGGAATCGCTCCGCTTTGCCCTCCGCACCCCTGTTACTGTGCTCTCCTCCGCGGATCCGAAGCCTCCCCTTTCCGCCACGCAGTGTCCGTCCGCGAAGGGGCTTCCTAGTGCGTGGAAACCTTTCCTCCTTCACAGCTCCCTCCCACTGGTGCAGGTCCCATCCCTATCCTTTTGTCTGTGTTTATTCTTTTTTCTTTTGCCCTACCCACGTACGTGGGGAGTTTCTTGCCTTTTGGGAAGTCTGAGGTCTTCTGCCAGCATTCAGTAGGTGCTCTGTAGGAGTTGTTCCACATGTACATGTATTTCTGATGTATTTGTGGGGAGGAAGGTGATCTCCAGGTCTTACTCTTCTGCCATCTTGAAGCTCCTCCCTCTAATTCTAAATTTTTTGAAATAATAATAGTTTTAGGGGAACACTTTTATGTCCCTACATTCTTACCTTTGCTCGGTGAACTGGACCTCCCATTTTCTCCTTAACAACCCTCACTCACTCATCCATGCAGTCATGCACATGTTTTTTCTGTGATGGGGTAAGTAATTTCATCCAGTGGGAAAATTGGGGGCAGACCATTGTGGCTACAAGTATGCTCTGTGTTCCTCAAATTAGATTCATCAGTGACATGGCACATACTGGTACCTGTTGATCTACTTCCATTTCCCTACTGGTTAAAAAGGCAGAGGAGGGAGGGATCCAATTAATTGACATTCTAAAACCTTGAGGACCAGTAATAGCAATTTTTCCTTCCTCGCAGCCCAGACCCATATACAGACTGTTGTTTGCTTTGGGGTGTCATTAAATTAATTCTTCCATTGGCTTAGGTATTAACCCATTACACTTCTCTAAAAAGCAAGCCTAGTCCCGCTAGCTGCAAAAATCACGTATCTCCCTGTTTACGTTCCCAGCATACCAAAGCTCCACTTCAGGGCAGCCCTCCAGGATTTCTACTGCCCCAAATGGGTTTGACAAATGATAGCTGCCTGGTTGCTCTGTTCATTCTACTGACAGAGTAGAATTAATGCAAATTAAATAGATGGACCTGCTCAAGGCCTCTTGTAAACTAGTTGTGAAGAGTAGCTTCCTTTGAAATAGCCCCCCACCTCCCTATATACCAATAACTACTAATTTTTAACAAAAATGAAAAATCCAGGGTAGTTTATGGTAAGGAAAGGAAATAAGACCTTGCTTTAAAATATCTGTTCTTTTTTTCACAAGACTATATTTGTCTATAATAATTTGAAGTCTATCTCAGACATCTGTTGGTTTTTTATGTTAACACCTCAAATTGGCTCCATTTAAAAATACATGGCATCAGCCAACAGATCAAAGGTTCTTGGCTTCAATATTCTCTCATTTTTCACAGTTTTAAATCTCATGATTTCAGTACCTGCACATGATTTGTTCAAATGTATTTCCTAGCTTATAACTACTGATTATGCTTCTTGAAACTAGTCTGCCAGCTAAGACATGCTCATACTTGATTTTGATACATACCGCATTAAGAAATTTATCCATAGAAGTAATTGTGACATTATTCAGGAATCACAAGCAAAGGGAAATGCACAGCATGTTTCTTGCCCCAAATTATGCTCTGGCTTAAGGAAATATCTTCTCAAACTAATTCAGATCACAACTGCCATCACTTTACCCAAGCCCAAGAAAAACAGTAATATTTTAATTAGAAATTAGTGTCAAACTTTTCCAAGTTTTATAATGAAGCTATTTTTCTGGACAATTTGGCAAGGTCTAGCCTTCTACCTCAAAATGACTAAGCTTAGGAAAGCTATCTTGGGCATTCATCTTGGTAATGTGTTAGAAATAATTATAGGTGCATAAAAACCCATAAGCCTATAAAAGAATTTCTGTTGTGCTTGTGTGAATAAGATGGGCAGTTACAACTGGAAACGATGGAGTGTAAAGAGTAGTGTTATGCAACTTTCCAAATTAAGACTTAAGAAAAGAATAGAGCAAGATTTGATTTGATGGATTTATAATCGAACTCTCCTTTATACCCTATCTTCACACAAAATCACAAGCCAGATTGACTCAACCTTTCCTTTGAAATCTTCAGAGGCTGGCAAACTGGGAATTGTGAGCTCTGATAGCTGATGGCCTGGTCACCATGAAGGAAAGAGAAAAGGTACCGTAAAATTCCTGAAGCTCAGCATTCAGCCCTTTTTGTAAGGCAGAAAGAGCTGTTCAAGGCGCAGTAACCTCTGGAGGCATCATTCGATTAGAACAAGGTCAAATAGAAGGTAAAAGGGAACGTGCATGCACAGTCTAAGATCTCAAGAAATGGCAATCTGTTGGAAAAGCAAGAACGGCATTCAGGAACAAGTAGGAATACAATTACAATACAGAACAGGCAGATTTTCCAGCTCAAAATTAAATTCTTATTGACCAAGTCTTATCCTCTCAATAGTTGTTAGATCTGTGTCCGCCCTTCTAGACCCAAAGTCACGACCTTATTTTGACACCTCAAACTCTCTTTTGGATGATTGCAATAACTTGTTATAACTAGTGTCCTGCTATCCATCTCAGTTCCCTAAATGCTTTCTCCACATACCTGCTGGAGGAATCTCTCCAAACAAAAATGAGAACCTGCTTGGCTTCTGCTTAAAGGCCTCCAGTGCCCCCCCCGCCTTCCTCAGGACAGTCTGTGCTCCCTGTTTCCTAACATGGCTCTTGAAACCCTTTCTAATCTGACCACTTCCCTCCTCCCCGACCCCTCTCAGCTGAGTTTCTAGCCATCCCCAACATGAAAACCTGAAGGAACACTTACAAAGAAACATAGAGTTATGCATTATTTTCAATCTTCCTGGAACTTTTTCTGTTCAGAAAATCCTTTGACTTTCTAGTGTCTTTCAATTAAGAGGTCTTAGGACATATTTAATAAGAATGATGTTTTTATAGATCCAGGATAACATTTAAGTTCTGTTTATTGGAAAACAAATTCTTGTAAATATTTCTTTATCAACTATTCTTCACCCACTCTCTGTGATTGATTATTGCAAGTACATGTATCTTAACGTCCTTTTGCTTTTCTGCTTGAAATATTTTGGCAACTGCATTCCCCGAGGATGCTTTCCCAGTTATCAAGGCTGATGGAAACAAAAGTTTCTCTGCACCAAATAAAGATGCAGAATAATGGCCACCATCCTACAGGTTTATTAGGATCTAGGGATTCAAGTGTTTCTAAAAGCGAATGCAAAAGAAAAATACAGTTTATAGAATAAAAGTAGCTGAGTTCAAGAATCATTACTTTACATATTAAGTTGTGCCCTTGAGCAAGTCATTTAAATTCTACAATGCTCTGATTTCTCTAGGTGTAATATAAGAATTGATAATAGCTTTATCTACACAAGTTTGTTATGAGGATATAACAATAAAAATATGAAAAGTGTCTTTCTGCCTTTAAAACACCGTGCAATGTTAGTTATTATTTTTCTTTGCATCAAGCCATACCACTAGACTCTTGTGCAAAATCCACATTATTAGAGTAGCAAGAACAATGCTTTATATTGTGATTTAAAGTATTTAAGGTTTTTACTTCCCAAAATTGAAACATTGTTTCTTCAGATTATGAACTAAATGTCTTTCTGCCTAGTAATTGAATACCAAATCTCCTTCATAGGCAACTTGTCTTTTTAGGAATTAAAAATCGTCACTGGGGCTTCCCTGGTGGCGCCGTGGTTGAGAGTCCGCCTGCGGATGCAGGGACACGGGTCCGTGCCCCGGTCCGGGAAGATCCCACATGCCGCGGAGCGGCTGGGCCCGTGAACCATGGCCGCTGAGCCTGCGCGTCCGGAGCTTGTACTCCGCAACGGGAGAGGCCACAAGAGTGAGAGGCCCGCGTACCGCAAAAAAAAAAAAAAAAAAAAAGTCACTATCCACTTATTATTACAATAATTTGATGCTGGAAATAAAACACAGTACCATTACAGTCCTTCCCCTTAAGAACTATCTACATTTCAAGTTAAAGCAAGGCTCACACCCTCTACTAAAAGCACCTGCAACAGAGATCTGTAATCTACACACCAATTGATATCATTTTAAAATTAGAGTTGTTGATATTTCTTCACTTCTTTGAGATTTAATGTTAAAACTAATGGCTACTGAAATTGTTATTTTCCCAAGATACTAAGAGCCTTACTATAATTGAAAATGTAAAACAGAATTAAAATAATGGGTGAAATGCATGTAAAATTCCAGTAATAAGAATGATAATGATGATATCCATTTAATTTTTCACAGGGATCAAAGCTATCAAATGCATTATATGCATATTATCCAAACTATTTGAATGCTTAGGTCAATATTTCTCTTTACAAATTTAGAATATAATATGTATCTAAAGCCAATTCATAGAATCCCTTTAAATTCCACTTACAAGTTTGTTTCTATGTCTAATCATGTACTAGAGAGGCAGCTACATGGTGTTGACATCTGTAAAGTAAGCCTATAGCAGAAGCTGCAGTGTGGGTTCAGGGCGGTACCAAAGATTCAGGTGACTGGTTTCTTTTACCTATCCTGTGGGAGATAATTTGTTCATGTGTAGGAAAACTCCTACAAACTATGGTCGTAGTGGGAAAATATCCATCGAAGTGATCTGAGAGGTATCTAAAGTCCTGCCACTATACTTTAGGTATCATTGTTTAGTGTTATTTGGATATTAAGAATAGAACTTATATGAAGATCCAAAAAGTTATGATCATGAATAAATTCAGGATCAGAATGTGAGCACTGTGTTAGACTGTTGCAGTAGCTATGTAGATGACCTGAGATCTCCCTGGGTTATTTATGTTTTTAAAAATGTAATTTATATACTGCTATATTCAGTGAAAGTATACATTAATCAATTTCCTGTGCTGTGCTTCTAAGTGGAGTATTTTGTACTCTAGTAATAGGTAGCACAGCTTCTCTGCAGTGCATATTAAAAAAATATATCAAACAGGCTTAATTATAAGGCAGAAGGAGGTTACTCAATAATGATATTTAAAAGCATACCTGGAACAAAATATTCATATCTCTGGACTGTCAGATAGCCTGGAATAACTACCACTAAATGAGACTCCACTAATGTGAAAATAGTCTCCATAGTCCAATTTTTAAAAAGGGATTTAAATGGACACATTATTCTTTCATCACCCATTGCTATATTAACACAGATTGGTTGATCAGTGTCCTATGCATGTGTGTGAGCACACACACAGTCCTCATGCAGTGGGCCAGTGGGAAGAGGGAAACAGATATCTCAGAGGACAAATCCAGATGGGACATAGGAGAGAGGCCTTAAAAACCTCTGAGGACCCAAAAGTTGCTAAGTGTATGGGATGTGGGAGGGGTAGGGATGGAGGGATTTTAGAGGTAAAGGAGATGAGGATATCCCTATTATAGAACAAACGCAAGCCTACATAAAGCAATTGCAATAATTTTATATTAAATACTATTATTTCATATAAAATGGAGACTGAGAATAAGGCATTGGCCCCAAATACAAAAACAAATGAGTTGAAATTAAGGGATGATTATATTATAGATCCTCTGATTCCGAGGTATGATTATTAATTATATTCATTTTCATTAACTTACAGCTTTTGGTCTATATATAATTTCAAATAAGCAGTACATATTTGATTTTTCAGTCATTCAAACATTTATCATGCATCTACTATGTGTTAAGCTCTGTGTTAAAGGCTCAGAGATCAAAGATGAGAAAGATTCAGCAGCACATGCAAATATCCCATAATTTAGTGGAGGACATAAAGATACCAAATATTTGACAAAGAAATGTGTAATGTACTAAGGGAATTCAGATAATGGAGTCAATTATAATCATCTTGTTTCAAACATGAATAACTGTTAAAAGCAAATGGTATAAGGGACTCCCCTGGCAGTCCAGTGGTTAAGACTTCGTCTTCCAGTGCAGGGGGTGTGGGTTCGATCCCTGGTTGGGGAGATAAGATCCCACATGTCTCTTGGCCAAAAACCCAAAACACATAAAACAGAAGCAATATTGTAACAAAATTCAATAAAGACTTTAAAAATGGTCCATATCAAAAAAAAGCAGTGGTGTGAAATATCTTTACCAATGGAGGGGGGTATAATATTCTCCATTTATTCTCAACCTAAACTAGTCAAATTCCAATAAAATAAGCACTCATGTGTGTTACATTTTTTTTTTAATCAATTGGGTAATTGGAATAAATGGTTGATCACTCAAGGTCAGGCTACATCTTTATTTTACTGCTCTCATCACTGCCTACTCTAGTCTAAGAGTATTTTTGTAACAGAATTTTACCTATGTTTTAAAAGTATTTTGGATCTCAGAACTGAGAGATTTTATTGTAAATAAAAGTGATTGAGTGAAAACAGAATATGAAGTGATGAAGATTTTAAAAATAAAGTCACATAACAGTGCCTATGAGCTAGAATCTCCATTATGCTCTAGCCATCTAATTAGTTCCATTAATAGTGTTTTCTTTTCAAGGCTTCGAAAATTTCTCCATTGAAGCCCTTAGGCTATTTTGAGAATTTTAGTAGTCAAACAACAAACAAGTAGAGAATGAACTCACAATTAATATATGCCCTTTTCTTTTAATAAAAACTATACTCTTTCATTATCTGTCCTACTTTCCAATGGCTCTTTAGGGAGTGTTTCTTTCTAATGCTTACAATGAAGTCACCCCAGTTGGCACTCAACTATTTTAAATTTTTAATGAGTTCATAACTAGTCTGGACACCTCTCAAAACTCAGAGCCTCTGAGTATGTAAGTGGACTCTTTATGTTATCAGATCTGGCTATTTTGAAATCAGAGACGCCTAGGGATATAAGTCTTTTTAAAAAGCAAATAAACCGATAATTTTTTTCAGAGTATACAAAGCTCCATGACACACAAACGTGTTCTGAGGTAGCACCTTTATCACAAATGGAGAGGAAAAAAAGAGGAAGATATGGTTCAGCAAAATGATTAGCTGTTACCATAGTAGCAATGTCGACACCACAAAACACAATATTTAAAAATGTAATTGTTTCTATTTTTATCAACAGATAAACCCAGCACTAACCAAACTCAAACACTGAGGATTAAGACTAAATCCCTGAGAGAGTAGCATTGACATATATACACTACCAAATGTAAAATGGATAGCTAGTGGGAAGCTGCTGCATAGCACAGGGAGATCAGCTCAATCTTTGCGATGACCTAGAGCGGTGGGATGGCGGGGGTGGGAGGGAGGCTCAAGAGGGAGGGGATAAGGGGACATGTGTATACACATAGCTGATTCACTTTGTTGTACAGCAGAAACTAACACAACATTGTAAAGCAATTATACTCTAATAAAGATATTAAAAAAAAAATCATACCAAGTGACATAAGTCAGACAGAGAAAGGTATATATCATATGATATCACTTATAGGTGGAATTTAAAAATTGATACAAATGAACTAACTTACAAATCAGAAAGACAGTCACAGACTTAGAAAGACTTACGACTACCAAAAGGGAATGGTGTGGGGGGAGGCCTAAATTAAGGGTTTAAATTAGCATACAACACATACATAGAAAAAACAGATAATCAACAAGGATCTACTGTATAACACAGGGAACTGGAATCAACACACTGTAATAACCTCGACGGAAAAAGAATCTGAAAAAGAATATATAGATGTTTCTGTGTAACTGAATCAAGTTGCTGTACATCCAAAAGAAATGCAACATTGTAAATCAGCTGTAATTCATCATAACATTAAAATTAAATTACAAAAAGAAAAAAAAAAAAAGACTAAATCCCTGGACAAAGGTCAGCCTCTCAGGGGGGAGCTGGCCTACCCTGGAGAGAAGTAAGGCTGAGGAGGTGGAAGGCACACTTCAACAGACACATCTAGGTGAGTTAACTAGCAGCTTTAATAACATTCCTGTTTAGCATTTATCTTAATCTTAACTGCATCATTATTTACGTAGTAACTGTAGAAAATTTGTCTCTCCAGCTAGAATGTAAGCTCCTAGAGAGAAGGGACCATTTTTGTCTGAACCTCAGATTTATGGCTGCTGGGCATAAAATATGCACTTAATTCACATTTGTTAAATGAGATGATGAATAATTGAGGATGCCTGAATGAAATGCAAGCCTGAATTAAGATGAAAATATGAAAATGCCAGGAAAGAAACAGAACTGTAAATAACAAGTAATATTCCATAAAGATTCCCAATTGAATGCTTTACCTGATCAGTCTTATTTCTTTGAGAAACCTCCTTTTCTAAGATTCCAGAGACGCCCAAGTGCTCAAGTCCCCCCGGGGGTGGGCTTGGGAAATACAAATATACCCATAAGGAAGAGACAATTTTTTATTTGTTTGTTTTGATTTGTTTCGTTTTTGTTTTAATGTAAGTATTACTTACCTTCTTATTCTTGGCTAGACTTTCTCATTTCATGATACTAGAAAATGGTTCAAATGGAAATGCCCCTGGTTGTTACATAATGACTAAAATTACATTAAGTTGTCAAAATTAATAGCATCATAAATTTTCCTAAAAAAATTTTTTAATACAAGAGATAAGAACTTGAGGATGTGTACCCTTATGATAAGGAAAAGGGAGTAAAAGGAGAAATCAAATATATGTTTGAATTTCATGAAAATAGGTTTGAAGCTGCAGGCTGGAGTTTTACTTTGTTTAAATTTAATTCAGAAATGAGCACTTACTCTGTGTTAGGCACTGTGCTTCGTGACTGAATGAAGCATGGTGTCTACCTCAAAGTGCCTACAGACTAACTTCCAGACTCTAATAACTCAAAAAGAGCGAGCAGGTCATAGACTTCCAGCTTCCTTCACCCTGGAGCTCTAATAATTCCTCTTGGTTGAGAGACAGGGATTAGAATACAGAGATGGAAGGAAATAGCGAAACTGGGGGCATGTGGGATACATTCCAGTACTGGTCCAAATTCCTTAACCTGTTCCTTAAAGTTTACATCAATGGAAACTTTTAGAAAAGCCACAGTATTAACAACATCCTCATAATTCAGAAAGAAGTTGGACAAAGAAAAAACACAGGCACTACGGGTAAGTTGATTCTGAATCCCAATTATAATTCCAAGAAGGTAAATATCCAAGAAGTTTCCAAGGATTCCAGAAGCATCCTGACAACCAAAGGTGTGGGATCCAGGGCTATTCCATGACCTCATTATCTCTCAGCAGCTCCTGAATTAATGAGGAGCTAGGAAAAACTTGTTTCATTCAATCCTCAGAAAATTACAAAATAATAATATATGGTTAGTTTTAAAGTTAACTACTGTGTATTTTATCAGTCTGTCACACCTAATCATTAAAAGAACTGTATTTATTGAGAAAAATTAAATCGGCTTAGTAAACTATTTTGTTTATTTGCCTAGAAAATGCCTTTGCACAAAGAGACTGGATTTTGGATGCTGATAATCCATTTGTAAAAGTGGATAAGATTATGCTTACAAATTAGATAACCTAGATGAAATGGACAAACCACAGAAAAACATAAACTACCAGAACTTCTTCAAGGAGACATATAAAACCTGATGAGACCTATACAAAATAAAGCTATTGAATTAGTAGTCTTAAAACTTCCAAGAAAGAAATCCCAGGGCCAGAGGGATTCACTGGTAAATTCAACCAAATATGCAATCAATATTCAGCAAGAGTACCAAGATGATTCAATGATAAAAGAATAATCTCAACAAATGACACTAGGACAGCTGGATATCCATATGCAAAAGAATAAAGTTTAACTCCTACTTCACACTATTTATAAAAATTAAGTCAAATGGATCAGAGGCTTACATGCAAGGGATAAAACTGTAAAACTCTTAGAAGAAAACTTAGGAGTAAATCTTTATGACCTTGGGTTTGGGAATGGTTTCTTCGATATGACACCAAAAGGAGAAGTGAGCAAAGAAAATATAGATACTTTGAATTTCAACTTCTGTGCTTCAAGAACATCACCAATAAAGTGGAAAGATAACCCACCAAATGGGAGAAAATATTTGCAAATCATATCACTCATAAGGTGCTATATATCCAGAGTATATAAAGAACTCTTACAACTCAACAAAGTGACCCAATTAAAAACATAGACAAAGGACTTAAATAGACATCTCTCCAAAGAAGATATACAAATGGCCAAAAAGCATATGAAAAGATGCTCAACATCATTATTCATTAGGGAAATGCAAATTAAAACCACGAGATAGCACCTCTCACCCATGAGGATGGCTAAAATTAAAAACAAACAAACAGTAACGAGTGTTGGCAAAAATGTGGATAAATTGTAACCCTCATTCACTGTTGGCAGAAATGCAAACTGGTTTAGCTACTTTGGGAAACATATGTCCACATGAAATCTGGTACATGGTTGTTCACAGCAGCACTGTGTATAATAGCAAAAAGTTAGAAATAACCCAAATGTGCATCAATTGAATAAACAAAATCAGTATACCTATACAGTGGAATATTTTACAATAAAAAGAATGGAGAACTGATACATGCAACAAACACAGGTGAACCTTGAAACATTATGCTAAGTGAAAGAAGGCAATTACAAAAGACCACATATTACGTTTTCATTTATATGAAATGTCCAAAACAGGCCAACTCATAGAGACAGAAAGTGAATTAACTGCAGCCAGGGAGGGGAGAAGACTGACGTGGGGAGGGGAATGCGGAGTGACTGCTAACGGGAATAGGTTTTCTTCTTGAGGTGATGAAAGTGGTCTAAAGTTAGATGGTATTGAGGACTCCACAACTCTGTGACTGAATTGTCACTCTGTGACTCCAAAATGACTGAATTGTACATTTTTTTGAAAAAAATGTTTTTTATGAAAAATTTCAAACATATACAAAATTGGAGTGTATAATGCAGTATCTATGACTTACCTTCAACATACATATCAATATTTAGACAATCTTATTGTGTTTTAGTAATATTAAGGGATTATTATTAACCTTGTTAGGTATGTTAGATATGTTAGGTAAGATAGCTATGATTGATTGATTGATTTATAATAATGAAGAATTTAGGCCTAGAGATAAGGGCACTTGACACACTTCCTATACACTTTACTACAGTGTGATAAAAAATAATAGTGGGGCTTCCCTGGTGGCACAGTGGTTGAGAGTCCGCCTGCCAATGCAGGGGACACGGGTTCATGCCCCGGTCCGGGAAGATCCCACATGCCGCGGAGCGGCTGGGCCCGTGAGCCATGGCCGCTGAGCCTGCGTGTCCGGAGCCAGTGCTCTGCAACGGGAGAGGCCACAACAGTGAGAGACCCGCGTACTGCAAAAAAAAAAAAAAAAAAAAAAAAAAAAAAAAAAAGTGGATTAGTAAAAAGTAAAGGTAAGAGTTGGCCAGTTGAAATTGATTTCTGGAAATAATTTGTTCACATTTCATTTAAAAATATTTCTCCCTTAATCAGCATTAGGAGGAAGTATTCTGGAGCTTCTACAGATGCTGTTTCACAGTCTAAGGTCCACGTGTGGTTTCCTACATCTTCTTAGTGGCGGAAAATAGTAGCCAGAATTGAAATAGTCGACTGTATTACTGGGGAGGTAACTGCTTCTGCTACATTCCGACTGATTGTACCTGTATGTTACCCTTTGAACGAAATATAGAGAAGCCAGGTTTTCTCCTTATCTTTTCATCTTATAGTCCAGTAATTTTTCTTTCCAGTCAATTCTAAATATAGGACATCATAAAAGGTCTATTTACACAACTATATAATTTAAGTATCCAAATGTCTCATTGACGTACACTAGGATATTATGACTCTTTAAGACCTATGATAAATTTGCAGTGATATGGGACAATGTTTGTGATACAGTATGAAGCCTAAAGGGAAGAACGTGACAGGGACTGACATTCCTACCCAGAACAACAGAAATGTGTTCGTCTCTGGTGCTTGAGGTTTGGAAAACGCTAGACCCTAAGTTTTACTATGGAATTTGATGATCCACAGTGAACCTGAAATGTAAATGCCACAGTCTCTGTCCTATTTGGCAAGGCGTACCTCTTATTGCTGTCTAGCTATTTACACTTGCTATTATAACCCAAGATTCTTAATTAAGCAATCATACGACTTCACCTTTAATAGTTACTCTGGGACCTCTTGAAATACCATCCATAATACATATCTTACTAGAAATATCATCTCATTTTGATAAAGACTTCTTTATTTCTTTTGTTATATTTTCTTTCTATATGGTACATTACTGCCATGTGATTACCAACATTTTTTAATGTTATGGGTGGGATCATGATCTAACTATAGTTGGCATTTATATGACATTAAAACAAAAGTGCTATCATAATTAAAGATGAACTTATAATAAAAATAAAGACATATAATTTAATGCTATTTATATCATAACTGTTTAGAAGAAGACAAATGAAAAGAAAAAAGGGAAGCAGTTAGATGGAATTGATAGTTTACTAATAAAGCTCATACTCTCCATTCAGCTTACGAAGGCTTTTAGACACTCAAACTAAGAGTTATTATCAAAATCACTAGACTTACATAGAACACCATCAAGCTAGAGTTATTAGAATGTAGAAAGTGTGAATAAGTCTAGGATTAGGGGACCTACTAAGTAAGTGATTGACTTGCTAGAATCCTTTGCAATGCTTACTGAAGAATTTTTTTTCATTAAAATGAACAATACAAGGCAAATTTAATGCACTCGGAACTCTCCACAGACATTTATATTTCTCTGCTTTCTTAAAAGTACACAGGTCAGACAAAGGATTCATCTTGATTGGAAATAGAGAACTCAGGTATGTTTGAATCTGCTACGTATACTGCACACTATGTTTTGTTTAATTTTATGGGTAGAACAAAAAAGGGTCATGTATTTTACATATTATTAGTTTAAATAATAAATTTTATTTTGATTAAGGAACAATCATGGTATATGATTATTATAAAAATATAGGCTTATAATTAAGTTCCTATCCTTATTGTAAGTCTCTGCCATTCTATTAACATATGCATTATTATTTTGGTTTTATAATACCAGATAGTAAATAAGCATACAGTTTATAAATATAAAATAAACATACACATTCTATATTTTTGAAAGATACAGTTTTAGGAGCTAGATGGGCACATGCAAATAAAAAATATAGTATTATCAGTCTGTCTGCTGTTTCATGCTTTATTAACTTCTATTTCTGATATTTTAAAGTGCTATACACGTACAAGTTATACAGAAATCTACCTCATAGTTTCTAAAAATCACTGACTTTTCAAACATTTTTCCCGGTCTTCTTTTTAAAAAATAAACATGTGAATGCTGATGAAGTGGAAAATGAGCCTCTGGAGATGCTTTCTAAAGGAACCACAAGATTGATGAAAAGTATGTACCACATCACATGGGGCTGAACTTACTGCGCACGCTGGGGAAGTCCTTGATATTAATGTGTGTCTCATGCTCAGCTCCCAGAGCCAAAACTCCATCGGAGTGATCTGCACTGCTATCCAGAGGCATTTCACAATTCGAGCCCAAAGGTTTACAGTCCAGCATTCCAGCTAATATATGCTGCTTCTAATTCCAGCTGGACTTAAACTCTTATCTCTGGATGCCAGGCCTACAGGTAGGGCCTATCACAGTAGCTCCAATTCACAGAGAATACTCAACTCCATGACCCCAGTGAGATTAAATCCTTCCAGATAGCCTAAGTAAATGGTTCATAACTTGTTCCTGTCAATCCCACTAATGCCTGTGAACCGAGAAAGAGACTAGCAAAGGTGGAAGTATCTTCAAATTATTAGCTGAACTTCCTCTTCCTTTGCTTCTGTCAGTAAGTCCCGCATCCTGCTCCTACGGAGAACAAGAAACTCAGAGGCAGCAATTCCTGAACTTTCTTCTCAAGTATTTATGAATCAATCTGCAGGTGTCTGTGTATTATTGGTGATACACAGATGCACATTTCTCTTCTCTTTAACAATTTCCTGGTAAGCCCTGTGTGCACCCGCCGCTCTGAGAAAGACACCATAGTTAGAAGGGCACAGGTCAAGTTATATAATTGAGCCTTTTATCTTGGATCAAACAGATTTCACCTCAAAAACAGGTGCATCTGAATGTAAAAGGATCTAGTTATCATTATGGGGGCTGGTTGCACTCTTGTACTCTCCTGAACATTTATTTAAAATAATCAAAACGAAGAGCAAACAAATATATTATGGTAAATACTGTTTGAGAAATACTTAAGGAATTAGTTTTAAATCTTCCGTAATTCTTGATAATGTGATTTTGCATCTATATTTCTCACTGGGCAGGATTTCTTTGAGAGTAGAGCCAAGCCGTGATTTGTCTTGTTTCTCCTACACTTCACATTTTCAAACATGCATGATTCAAAGCACATATGTCATATACTTTTTAATGTATTTTATTTTTAATAAAAGCTTACTGGGGCTTCCCTGGTGGCGCAGTGGTTGAGAGTCCGCCTGCCGATGCAGGGGACACGGGTTCGTGCCCCGGTCCGGGAGGATCCCACATGCCGCAGAGCGGCTGGGCCCGTGAGCCATGGCCGCTGAGCCTGTGCGTCCGGAGCCTGTGCTCCGCAACGGGAGAGGCCACAACAGTGAGAGGCCCGCGTACCGCAGAAAAAAAAAAAAAAAAAAAAGCTTACTGGATTTAGGGGGTGTTGAACAATAGTACATTCACATCCTTCCTAAAAAAAGAGAACTGATGGTAGCATATATTTTTCTGTGCCACTTTCAACTTTAGTATAGTTGAAATCTGAGTCCATACTTTGTTTAAATTCAGCCCAGTGTTTCCACTGAATCCCTTCTGGCTATTGGTGGTCATGTATATAACATCATGGTTACGAGCTCTTTTTTTGAAAACCCATTTCTAGTGACCTTGACCGCTCTAGTACATTTAAGATTATTCCAAAGCATATAAAAGTATGGGCTTTGTTCTGCATGACCAGTTTTGCGAAACTTGTAATTTCTTTGTAACTTAATTAAACTGCACGTGCAAGAAGTTAAACCCTTTGTACTGAGAGTCAACTTTTGACAGAAACATGTTCTTCTTTGGGGAAATAGTCCTTCAGGACCTAGGAATGGGTAACACCGATGACTCTGGGCATTTTTAATTTTACAAATTCACTTCTAATGTCTTTAATTGTGATTCCTGGCATAAAGCAGACCACAGGATAATGCTTTATTGAAATGTTTAATTGAACATATGTGTTATACACATACATTTTTGAAACATCTCAAGCTTAGCAAGTACAATACAAAGATCTGTTTTTTGAGAGTAAGTTGCTGACATGATGCCCTGTCATACCCAAAAACTTTAGTGTGTATTTTCTACAAACAAACATTCTCCTGTCCAGTCACAGTCCATTCATCCAATTCAGGAATTAACATTGTCACGTTATTATCATTTAATCCTCAGGCCTCATTTAAACTCTCCCAATTATGTCCTTTATACTAAAAGAAGCCAGCTAAAAATCATGCACTGCGTTTCGTTGTCACATCTCTTTAGATATTTTAGTCTGGCACAGTTCCTTCGTTTTTGCATGACTATCACAACTTTGGAATTTTTGAAAGTGACAGGACAGTTATTTTATAGAATATTTGTCATTTGGATCCGTCTGCTATTTCTTCA
Source organism: Phocoena sinus (assembly GCF_008692025.1). Classification (NCBI taxonomy): domain Eukaryota; kingdom Metazoa; phylum Chordata; class Mammalia; order Artiodactyla; family Phocoenidae; genus Phocoena; species Phocoena sinus. Next base: position 6,358,167 of record NC_045774.1, on the reverse strand, counting down.
TGATTCCGGTTATGTGTCTTTGGCAGGCATATCACCAGAGTGATGCTGGGTTCTTCCCATTGCACCATCAGGAGGCACATGGTCCAATTTTCCCAACACTGAGGAAGTTCACTTCGATCACTTGTTTAAGGCAGCATCTGCCGAACTTCAGTGTAAAGGTGTCCTTTGTAATTAGTATTTTATGGGGAGGTATTTTGAATTTCCTGTTCCTTAGTAAACTCTCAACTTATTCAGTACAGGCTCATGGGTTATATTTTTTGCGTGGGTTATATTCATTTGGTTACTATCATTAATATGATGCTTCAAACTGACCCAGGTATGGCCAGTTGGAGACCTTACAAGTTGGTTCCTTTACCCTTCCCATGCATCCTCACTGTTCTTTGAAGACCTCCTTGCCTTCAACAATACGATCTTTTTTACCTGCCCCAGTTCTAGAAGCAGCCCTGGTTATTTTTAGTGGGAAAACCTGGGGTTTAGAGGCCAAGATTGAGATGCACGTTTGTTGACCCTTAGGCATCATTTCTTCCAGGGCCTCTCAGTGGACTGCGCTAGGGAATAGAAGTGCAATACACACACACACGTACACGCATACATTAACCGCTATTCTAATTCTGTATTTATTTCTACATCTATCTGCTTATATTAAAAATCATGAATTCACACTAATAACCCAAATTCCAATCCAAATTCTACAAGGTTTATTTTTGTTTTCCTTCCCTACTTATAACTCTATTCTCAGATGGAGAGAAGCATTACCCTTAATGTGTCTGCTTATCTGATCAGTTCTTCTCTTTGCTACAATCTCCCATTCTGCAGCCAGAAGCCCTTTACACCACTTGGGCTCTGACATGCTCTGAGAGGCCGCCCCTCTCTGTGGATGCCCCGCTTACTCTGCTCAGGCTCTGCCTTCCCATGCCAGCTTGTCCCCCCTCGTGACTGCACTTCTCAAATTGTTGGGCTCTCAAATTCTGCATCAGGTCAATCGCCCCCCACAGGGATGCCCGGTCCACCTCCACTCGGGGTCCTGTACCCTGTCACTGGGGTGTCACACTGTGTAGAGGCACTTGTCATTCTGTTCAGGCTTCAAGCACCCCCTGGGTATCCCATGTCCACTGATGTTCCTCCTCTCCCTGTTTGGGACCTGAACCTCTGCTCTGAGCCACCATGGCTCCCCACTCCTTCCCCACCACAGAAGCCTACCTTGCATTCCCTCTGGCTTTGAACTGAATTGTTCAGAAAGGAAAGGAAAAGAGGAAGGGAAAAGGAGAAGTTATATATCCAATACAACAATGAAATGACAATGAAGGATCTAAATTTAAGTACAAATCCAATTATTTTGCTAATTACTAATCCAATTAATTACTCGTGCAAAGACTTCCACTGAAGTGACAATTGTATAAACAGAAATTTGGGGCCTGGATAAATTTGCATATAGGCAAATAATAAAAACTAATGGTAATAAAATAACCAATAATTTCTCCTCCATCCAGCTATGTTTCTTTAGACATTTATTATAAAAACTATCCCACTATTAGTGATCTTAAAGTACAAGGAAAGTAAAGTACTACTTAAAATAGAGGAACTCGGGTAACAAATATTTTCTTGGGCTTCTCATGTTGCATTCTGAAGACTGAATTCACAATTTTGGAACAGATATACTTAAAATATATTGTTATGCATTGATTTTCGCTAAAAGATTTATGGCGTCTTCAGGAGGGCATGTTGGAGACGTGTCTGTAGGTCTGCCAAGCCACAGGGACCACTCTTTGCAAGAGACAGAGGGCAGGGCCCGCTGTGGGGGAAGAACACAAGAGGCTGGAAGTAGCAGACCCAGCCGTTCCTCACTGAAACTGTCACCATTTGCCACAGGCATTATAGGGCCCACAAGTTCAAAGACTTGAATAGATATAAATTTAGGAAGCTAAGAAGACAGAATTGCCTCCCTAATCCTCCCTGCTCCTGAAGTACCAGACCTATTCACAGCGCAGCATCCGAGACCCGGGACCCAGCACACCGCACTCCCTCCTGCGTACTCTAATCCCCAAGCAGCACTGACGGCACTGACACTGGCACATGAGAGGACCACACAGGATGGGAGCCCAAGCCCCTGAGTAACGGTGGCTTCTCCGGGCATCACTGGGAAAGCAGTGGCAACGTGGCACACCACCTGGGCACGGACCCAGGGGTAGGCTAGAGACCGTCTTTGCCCCATTTTTTTCTTAATGAAAAGTAATAGGGTTTCAAAGGTAGTCTCAGTTTCTATTTACAAAGACATACAAAAAGATTCACTGAAAAAATCTTCTTGGCAAATTTTGCCTTCCTTTTGGCCCCAGCATTATTTATATTTAGAATCTCGCCTCATGCCAGCAACACCACAGGTAAATCTCAACAGGAAATGTATTTTTTAAAAAAGACTCCTTCTCAAATATAGCTATATGTCACTTATTTCTGCTTGCTTTAATGAGAATTCTAGATTAAAGATAGCAACACAAATCAAGATTTGCACCATACCTTGAACATATATAAACACTTCATTTACAGCACTAATATTTTTGACTAAAAATAATGTAGCAGACACTCCCAGCACTGAAAGAACAAACTTATCAAGACTATAAAATCAGAAGGTTCCCAGTCGGTGACTTTCTAATTATAAAGGAAACAGTAATCACAAGAGTGCCAGATGAAGACTTCAAAGCACATATCTTTTCTCAGGATAAATGGCTTGTATGCAATGGGCAGATGATCCATGGGCTAAGAGCAGATTGGTGGGCCATAGATTTAAAGTCATACAAATGATCGGTTTAGCAAAAATAGCATAGCACACATTCGATCTGCCTGCCTTGTGTTTATCACATTATAATTCCTTAGAATCAAATCTGTCTTTTATTTATTTTACCATATCTCTGTTGGATGTCACTATGGAGATACATGTTCAAACAGAATCCTCTACCTAGAAAACTACTTATTTACACGTCGCCAGCCCTCTCACTTATAACACTGACAGCCTCTACATAAGCCAGCAGCTCAAATTCCTGGTAGGCTTATTTTTATACTTTTCTGTGTTGTTTGCTTCTGATTAATGAGAAAAGAAGAGAAAAATTCCCTGTATCTTCAACAGATAACAAATTTACCACTAGTTCATTATAGATTATATTTTCTGGCTTGCTAGCTTCTTAATTCATGGCACCAAAGAGCAGAGGAAGATTAGCTTATGTAAGATTAGGGTGACATTTGGACATTTTTCTCATGTAGATAACAGTATAAAACATTTTAAATAGGAGTAACTGAGAGTTATTTTCTCCCTTCATTTGATATGCTGAAACGTATCCAAGGCAATCTTCCGTTCTCCAGTAGCTTCCATATCCAGCCAATTTCTAGATTCAGCAGGGCATCAGCTTTCCTACAAGTACAGTGTCAGCTGATAACAGGTAAACAGGGAGCCGTGTGCAGCCTTGAATATAGTGCACACCACAAACTTCAAAAACTCTTAAAGACAGCACATTGTCTTGACTCAACTAAAACTACACAGTTTTCTACTTTGTCACTTCACCTTCTTAGTCAATTCAGCAGTGTAAGCCAGATCACAGCACCTCAGCGTCAGAAGACAGACTGCAACATCTAGCTCATCCCACCTGTATTTGATACCAAAGAATTTCTCTTACAACATCCCTTAGCAGGGAGCTAATCTGTCTCCATTTCCACACTTGGAATGTGGATTTAAGATTTTACTATAGGTCCATATCCTTTACAGACATTAATCATTAGAAATGAATCCCTTATATCGAGCCAAAATTAGTCATTTGGTAATTTACACATGTTCATCCTAGATCTGTCCACAGGAGTCACAGAGATTGAATTTAGACATTTTCTACATGGAAACAACATAATGCTCCTCCTTCTACATCAATCAGCCCCTACCGCCAGACCCCCTTCGGCTTTAAGCTAAACCCTGTGGCTACAACGTGCGGGTTGAAGATTTCTCAGGTTTGGACTTAGAAGCCATTTGATCTTGAAGAGTGTCATTTAGTCTCAGTTTTTAATTTGGTCTAGAAGAGATAAACCTGGCTATATGACCTTGCAAACAGGTTTTGTCAGAAGAAGAAAATACTACAGGAAGTAAATCAATAAATAAAAAATTTAAAAATAGAAAAGCTTAATATCAAAAATGGAAATTCTGCAAAGATTTACAAAGTAGAAAAACCTTTGGTATGACTAAAGACACAAAATTAAACAAAATTAGAATCAGAACTCAAATGAGAAATAATTATTGACAAAGACAAAGAGATTTTATGGCACAACTATTGTCTAATGTGTCTGAAATCCTAGACAACATGGATAAATTCCTGGAAAAAATATAAAATGCCAAAATTAGTACAATAAAAAAATAGATAATTTAAATAAAAATGTGTATGTATTAAATAAAAAGAAATGGGTTTTTAAAACAAGCTCAGAGGGTTTTTATAACAGAACTCCATCAAATTCTCAAGGAATACTTAAATTTATTTATACTCTCCAAAAAGAAAAAGAAAAAGAAAGAAACTGCCGAGTTCATGTATTAATTTCAAGACAAAACAGGAATAATAAAGAAAACAGAAGTATAACTGGATTCCACTATGAAAATATATGTGAAAATCCTCATTTAGAATAATATATTATCATCGAGTAGGCTTTATCTCAAGGATGTAAGGATGGTTCATCATCTGAAAAATACTCATCAGTGTAATTCAACATATGAATTATATATATAACTGAATCACTTTGCTGTACACCTGAAACTAACACAACATTGTTTTGGGTTGGCCTAACAGTTCGTCTGGATTTTTCCATAAGATATTACAGAAAAACTGGGAAGAAATTTTTGGCCAACCCAATAAATCAACTATACTTCAATTCATTTTTTTTAATTAGAAAAAATAAAGATGTGATTTGTGTACTTAGCAATGGAAGAGAAAGCTTTACAAAAAGTGTTGGAGTGCAAAGAAAGCAATAAGAGAATAAGAAATAGTTGCTGGAAATTAAAAATATGACAGAAATAACCACATTAATAGAAGGACGGTTCAATAGAGTGAACAGAAAAGAATGAGTCAAGGGACCAGTGCTTCTCAAACTCTGATGTGCACATGAATGACCAGGAGGTGCTGTTAAAATGCAGAGTCTCAATCAGCAGGTCGGGGTGGAACCTGAGATTCTGAATTTCCGACAAGCTCCCAGGTAACATTTGCTGGTCCATTTCCACTCTTCCAGTGGCAAGGATCTAAGAGAGAAAGTCATGAAAATGTCCAGAATTCGGAGGAAAAAGATGAAGAGATTGGAATAAAAACAAAGGTTTTGTTTGTTTGTTTGTTTTTCTTCAATGGAAGCTAAATTAAGAAGTAACACGATTCTTCTATTAAGTAGAGGAAGGGCAAATTTGCTCCCTGTCTGACCTGGGACACCCATCTTCTCCTGCCCTCAACAGACTGAATGATGCCCAGCTGCATTGGTGAGGGTGATCTTCTTTACTCGGTCTACCGATTCCAATGTTAAGATTTTCCAGAAACACCTCACAGACACACCCAGAAATAATGTTTTACCAGCTGTCTGGGAGTCTCGTAGCCTAGTGAACTTGATGCACAAAGCGAATCATCATAGTAGAAAAATCAAATCATTACCCACAGATGCACTCACAAGACACTTAAAGATTCAAGAAAGTGGAAAACATAGGCAACAAAGCAAACCAAACAATGGAATATCATCATAGTAGAAAAATCAAATCATTACCCACAGATGTACTCAGAAGACACTTAAAGATTCAAGAAAGTGGAAAACATAGGCAACAAAGCAAACCAAACAATGGAATATCATCATAGTAGAAAAATCAAATCATTACCCACAGATGCACTCAGAAGACACTTAAAGATTCAAGAAAGTGGAAAACATAGGCAACAAAGCAAACCAAACAATGGAATTAACAGAAGAATCTATAGAAAGGAACAGGTATGAATTAGAACAGGAAATCCAGTTACTTCACGAAGAGTGTCCTGAAGGAGAACGCATATTCAGTGACACAAATTCTGTGATTAATGAAAAAGAATTCTTAATCACAATATGGAGTCAGCTGTTTCTTTCATCGTAAGAAAAATGAAAGTCAACTTCTCTGAGAAAAACAGAAAGCGGTGAGATACAGGCATGACTATAAATCAAGCGTGAAACAATCTAAAATATGACAGAATGTTTAGTAATTTATCTCTTTTATTGACTTTCATGTTTGGAACATTATTAACTGGTACAATTGAGACTATAATGAGAATATAATTTCTTCATGGATCCAATCATATGACAGGGTTGATATGAGGTAATTAAAGTTTACTTGTTTTACATTTTTTAAAAGACCAACTTATCAGCAAAACGTGGAAAACTTCACTATGGTTAGGGAACATGACACCATCCCATAAACGTTGTCAGTGTAACCACAATGCTGTTCATAACGGCTGACTGACTTTAGGGGGAGGGGAAAAAAGAGAAGTAGTAAAAAAAGTGGGCAGATTAATTCCCGTCTTCTAGAGAATATTTAGGTGATGGATATTGTCTAATTTTGTTGGATAAATAAAGGTTAAAGTATGTTATTCAAAGTAATAATGCACTTTTTTATTTACGGAAGGACTGAAGGTCGGCTATTATCTGGCTTAACATGATGAAAGTTCCAACAAGGCAGAGACCACGGTGGTTTCCTGTCTCTAGAAGCTCCCACTAAATATTGTTGACGGTTGGATAAACAACGGGAATGGGGTGGGCGAAGAGGCATGACATAGAGTCGGTGTGCTAAATTATAATCGTTTGAGATGGGGAGAAAATAGGCATATTTTAAAGTCCGTAAGTCCATGCACACTTCCTTGATGGTGATAATCTCCAAAGGAAATCTATTTTTTAAATGTTTAAAAGTGGCTACCTCTGGGGTAGAGAACCGAGGCACGAGAGATAGATTTTTTTTCATTTTTTGAAGAAAGTAAGAAAGCATGTATTATTTCTATAATGAAAGGCATTTTAAACGTTAATACAACTGAAGTTTGAAAGACTCTAAACATTTTCAACTCTATTAAAATCTATTTAAAAAACCCTTTTTTAATAATAGGCTTCCCTCATTTACTTCTTCATTTTACTTAGGAGGAGTTCAGCATCCCACCCTAATTTCTTCTGGAACTTTGCACAAATCATGGGAGACCTGCACAAGATAAAATTTGGGCAGCATACATATGTTTTAAAAGTGCACAGAAAGGAAAAGCACTCACACTCTCGATACAGCTCCATGCCTGGGATCACCACCTTTTTCCCTTTATGTGTATCTAACTTTCGCCCGAGGATTGAGACACAGGTGTTTCAGATGTGGATCCATATGGGCATGGAGAGTCTTTGCTTAAAAAGAAAATGTCGCACCACATAGTGATTATTTTATAAATCAAGTACTAAGTATGAGAGGATAGAGTAAAGCATGGCTGGGTCATCCACTGTATAATGCTGACCAGGAGAGGCACAGGCCTTTGTAAACAGTTGCTGTTACATTTGTAAGGTGCCCTCAATCCAATACTCGTATTTTCTTTTTTCTTGTTGCTAGAAACCAGCCTTTAGGCACAGCTGTGTGTAAAGTTATTGGCAAAACTGCCAAGATGTGGGTGTCTACTAAGGGCGGCGAAATCCCTGATCCTAAGGGTACTGTCCAACTTTTCCTAGGTAAACATTTCCCATTGTCTGTTCCCAGTTGTTTTCAAAGAAGGCATTGTTCTGTAGTCTTATTCAAAGTTGAAACCCCATAGCATTTAAGTTCCAAATCAGAGACTGGTTTGTCAACCCTCTTCTTAGCCAAACACACATTTAATGAAATGTCAATGTTTCCTACAAACCATGGTAACAATAATAACAAAAGCCAGAATGTAGCAGGAACTCAAATCAGAATATTTAAAATATATAATTACAATGGATTTTAAAGATTGCTAACTACCATGTATGTAATATTAAAAAGGTAACTGAATTGTGGGTGTAAAAGGGGTTAAATTTAAGCCAAAGTAGCCAGGCAGGACAGTTAACGCAGTGACACAGGAAGGGGCATGAAGGGCACTTTTCAGCACTATGGGGACTTTTAAAAACTCAGGCACTGCTATGCATAAAGTAGATAAACCACAAGGACCTACGGTATAGCACAGGGAACTATATTCAGTATCTTATAATAACCCATAATGGAAAAGAATCTGAAAAAAATATAGGCATAACTGAATCACTTTGCTGTACACCTAGACACTAAATCAACTATACTTCAATTAAAACAAACAAACTTAGGCACAGTGACCAGGAAGACTTCACATTACGATCCAGCATAAGACCAGATATAGTCCACCATCATGGCAGGGACAAAACTCAGTAAGTACAGTACTAGGGCAGAAAAGAATTGCAAAGCTATGAAAACACACAAACAAGCAAAAGCCAGCCTCAGGTAATAGATACTTTGAAGAGTTCATTGGAAAACATGACCTGCCTTAGCAATAGCATAAGATGAAAGCCTGCATATGCAGAAATTCAGGATTTTCTACAAGATGCAATGAGTGAGGCCACAGGGCAGTCCTGGGTAGAACCACAGGGGCGAGAACGGCACAGGGGACCAGCTATGGCTCCTAAGACTCTGGACAACAAAGGGAGAGCTAGAGACTGCAGAAAAGAAGAGTTGATTCCATTAGACTCACCCAAGAGGCTGTTTCCTTGTTCGTTTTTACTAACCCTTAGAGAGAAACTAGAAGTTAAAGTTAGAACCCCCCTATTTATTATTTATAGTCTGAAATATTAGCACAGGGGGCTGCCTTGGCTAGGTTTATTCCTCTCTACAGATGCTATCCATCAAATACTTTCCAATATCCAAAAAGCCCTCATATAAAGATTGTTTTTTCCTTTGTTTACTGCCTTCTCAGCTGTTCATGAGTCACACTGTGTTCCTCTGTGCTGCTGTTATAAGTTTAGATTGGACATTACTCAAGATCTGAAGCTTATACAATATCACCACACTGAAATCAAGCATTGTTTCCCTTGTCAAATTCAATTAACATCATATACCAATTATGTACTATGAATCACTTGCCAAATACTGTCTAGAAATTTTAACATAAATCCTTGAATTTTATTTAACAATATGTTGAAATCTGTTAACTTTGTGGTTGGTACTGGTTTGGGTTTAGTAATTTTGCAACTCAGTTGTGTGTACTGTGGAATAAAATAATAAATGAAATAATATACTGATGTTTCTGGTAATGTGGTTTCTCACTGTGGGAGAGGATAGGTATGAAATACTGAATGGGCAAAGGTGATGGAGAATTCAATGGTGTTGGATTTGAACTGGCGTTATCTGGAAGAACTCATGAACGCACATGTGCATACTACACATATGAGTGTACTGTTATATACTGAAACAATCTAGAAGCAAAGACATCTGTAGTAATGTGCACACCTAACAGCCATATTCTAGGACACTGAAAATCTAAGATGAGCCTGGAACATCTTGTGCTAAAACAAGGAAGTGCTCAAAGACTTATGGGTACATATCAAAACTGTGTAGAGGCTGGCTTAGCAGACTGCCGTTGGCTACCTTTCTCTTTAAAGAAGAATGTGAAATAGTAACTGTAAAAATAATGATAGGATTATGTCTCTCTCTGTTTTTTCCAACTACAAATGCAACACTGATTTGGACAAGAATATCAATGAATCCTTAAAATAAAACTGTTGGGGCACAAGATATTCACATGACCTCAGAGTAGCACTCCCCGCCACATTTTATTTGCTCATTACAAGGGGAAAGGCTGCCTTCACAAGGGAGGGATCTGATAGACTTCACTTCCCCAAATGATGAAACCCAGCATCGCAAGTATCGTGAGATGACCGGACATGTGCCTGCTGATGTGATGCAAGGTGAATTACACACTATCTAGGAAATACTCTTGCTATTTACATTTAACATGATAGGATCATGAGGAAACACTTCAGGAGAAATCTAGATTGTGGGACATTCCAATAGACAAATGTCCCGAAGTCTTAAAAATGTCAGGGGTGGTAAAAAACAAAAAATGGCAGAAAGTTATATTACATTGGAGACTCCAGGAATACGACATGGCTTAACATGACAAGATAACCAAGTGTGATCCTTGCCTCAACCTGGAATGTGAAAACACAACAGCCATAAAGGGCATCTGGGGGACAAATGTGGTTATATGCTCATGGGCTGCATATTAAATAATTTCATTAAATTAATGTTAAATTTCTTGGATATTACAGTAATGGCATGATGTATGAGATGGCGTGACTGTAGATTTTAGACATACATGCTGAGATATTAGAAGAAAAATGGTATGACATCTGCAACTTATAAGTAAATCAATAAAAATATACATATACTTACACGTATACACTCATACACATATGCCATTTATCTCATGTTTATGTGTGGATTTGGGTGTGAGATATATGCAGGGGTTAGGTTAAGTATGTGTGAGAAAGAAGTAAATTTGTTAAAATAGAAAGAAATCAAGGGAAATATGGTGCTTGTTGTACTAGGCTTTCAACTTCTCTACAGTTTTACAATTTAAAAAAAATGTTTTTGCTAGAGAGAGAAAAGGAAGAAAAACAACCAGAAATTTCTGTTGATTGAATTAAAGGAATTGCTTTTCAGTATGCAAAGCATCTGGGCAATTGGATTTTTCACATTTTAGCCAGTTGCACTGGTGCCTCATAGTCTCACTTTCATAACCTCAATAGAATTCTACTGCCAACTGTTGAATCCACAGTTTCTTTCCAATGTGTCTGAAAGCAGAAACTGTGTTCCCAATACAGAGTCAACATGAGCTCTTAAGGTCATTCACATTAGTAGCCAAGACATTATCAGAGACCTGTGAGTCTAAGCCAATTTTCTGATTTTTAAGCCGAATTGTTTATCTCAATTTAACACCCTCAATACTTTATCTTCCAACATATTGTACTAACAGCATATTTCCATGTTGGAAAAGTTGAATAGGTGATGTGAAAACCTGAATGATATTTGCATCCATCAAATTGCACTTAACATTCAAAATCCATTTATAAATTCAACTTTATGCTAAATATTGTGGTGACATTCTTATAGACCAAACTGCTTCATGTGGAAAATGATATCCCAGTCTAATTTTTTTTGGAGGAGATTCACCATGAAACAGAGAAACTTTAGACAGTATTCACATCTATTTACTAACTAGAATGCTTTTCATAAATGATACCTAATTTTTTCATACCATTTTTGAAGATTCTCACTCATACACTACATATTAAAAAGAGGCAGAACAATTTTCAGCCACAAAGGAATTTAAGTTTACTTTTGCCTTGTTTGGCCCAGCACAGTGTCTTCTGGAAGTCCTTGTCATCACTAAAATATAAAGCCTGCTTTGGATCTGTGTCCCTCCCATCTGAATTGTAAGCACCTTGAGGATCGGTATTAGGTCTTTCATTGCACTTAAGATGATATCCTGGGTATATCTGTCTCTTGAGAACTGACTAACTGATTTCATGGTTTAAAATAAATACAATATGCTCCAATAGGCTTAGAGTTAATGTAAATCCCACAGAATTTGAGGATAATAATCTGACATCTTCCGATAAAAGCACAGGATTAAATTATGCCTTGTGTACCTGACCATTTCCACGTATTAAGCCATATGAAATACCGTGTCTCTACTGAGCAGAGACTATGTTTAGAAATACCCAATTTAAAAGCATGCTTAAAGGTCATCAAGCATGATTACATTCTGTTCAACATTATAAAAGGCAGTCAAGTGTAAATGATTATCAAGCAAATTATGAATGATTCATTCACGGCAGATTTTTCATTAGAAGGTAATGTCTCCTTTCCCGTAAAGTCAACATTATGATCCAGGATGCCATTTATCAGAATTTATGTATTAAACAAGATGAAAAGGGAATCTTCTTAAGCATCTCGCATCAGTTAAATTACTCTCCATCTAAAAATGGACACACTCACTGCGGTCAATGGAGGGAGAGGGTGTGTAGTATGTGTATAACATGATTCAAGACAGCATATGAGTTTTATACACGTGTGTGCGTGTGTGTGTGTGTGCCAGAATATGTGTCCAATTTTAATCACTAATTTTTGATTTATGATTAAAAGTCAATTTTAAATGTTTATTTTGCTTCAAGTACTGGACTCTTTAAAATACCTCAGGATTGGTAATGAACACGTTAGTCATTATAAACAATTTAAAGGAGAGTTTTGAATATTTTCCAAGCATTAGTTGAGAGAGACTTTGAGAGGTAGAAACACAGGGACATTTGTAATGAGATTTATCCAATGCAGGGGACTTGAGTGGTCAGAGCATCATACAAACCCATGGAAACAGCAGCTGGCAGAAGCCTCAGGAGGGAGAAGATGGCTTCTGAAATGAGATAATAGTGGTCTTAGGAAGATACCCTACTTCCCAGCTTTCACTGCTGGTAATCTCGCTAAAATCAAAAATGCTCTGGTACTACATATATCAACAGCACTAGCTAAGGAGAGTTATTCGAGTGATAATCTGTTTATCTTGGAGTATGAGATACATACACTCTCCACGGAATCTTTTTGCCACTGAGATTTAAGAGATACTTTTACTTCCTGTCTCTATGAAAAACGACTTCACAGTTTACAGGGCCACTGCCCACTCTATGTTTTAAAAGATATAAAGAGGAATTTAGACAAATAAGAACCTCTCCTGAACTGTAGATGAAATTTGTCCTTTAGCAAATTGTCATGACTGACGTTACCCCTGAGTGGGGGTTATAGATACAGAATATTGAGTGACTAATCACCAAGTATTTCAATTCACTTGATTTAACAGGCTTTTAATCCATTCTAAGTAGCATAATTTGATTAATAAACTGCAGGCCAAATAAGGATCTGGTAGTCTGTGACTTATTTAATTGAATCCATGGAAAAATTCACGAGCAATCCATTGATCACAGCATGTAAACAATTCCGACTTGGGTGCTTCAAATCTCACTTTCTTAGTGCCAGATGTGTGTTTCAATTATTGATCAATTTCTGCATCATGATTCTGTCAGGAAGTAGCTCGTTAGGAAACAGAAGAGACCATGGAGGTGTATGTAAGAAAAAGCAGGTGGCTTAAGCCCTTGTCTCACAGGTTCTCTCTGTCATATCCTCTTCGATCTGGTACAATCCATTCTGTTAACTATTTACGATGTCTGAAGGGCGTGGGGCACAGGCTGTTCACAAGTTCATGTGTATATTTATTCTACATATGGAGATTGAGTATGTGCTGTGCACCCAGAAGGACCATAAATCCCTGCAGATCCAGAGATTAAATAGCCCCATGTAAGGTGCTCACAGTCTAGCCAGGCAGAGACTAGGAAATATAGAGCCGTGGTGGATTAATATAAGTGAAATTGCAGAGACGTGCACAGGCAGTGAAGGAGCTTTAGAGGGGTGGAGAAAATAGGGGAGCTCTGAGTAGTGTGACACCCCTGAAATGTGGGCCAGAGTTGGAAAATAAAACTATATCAGACTGCACAGATCAAAGAACAGCAAATCAAGGGATGCGGCTTTTATTCTGCATACACTGGGAAGGCATCAAAAGATTTTAAGGAACCAAGTGGCAGTATCCATTCTGAACTTCATAACGTAACAGGCTAGAAGGCAGTTTCAGTCCATGAAGTATATTTCATTAAACCACATAGGATAGTTTCTGAGTAATATATAAAAATGTAAATCACTGAGGGAAAGCAGTTATAATTCATGATGACATAAAAACTACTTTAAATCATAAACACAAAGCGGGCAAAGAAAATGTTTCTTCAAGTAGAAAGAGAGAGAAGGTGGGGCTTAAAATACATAATGGAGAATGATTTTAAATCTCTACGTTGACACATAAATGGTTTTGCATCAGGCTATTCTAGAAAGTCATGTGACTTCAAGTAAGAGTTAGGAGGAGCTACCCAGCAGCCTGACACAAGCGTGCCATCTCATAGGCATCGTCATTTACCTAGGGTTCAGTGTCCTACAGACAGGCACACTACAGCCAAGGCGTATGACTTACAGGAAAAAGAAAACTGAACAGAGACTGCGAGAAAGGCCTGTGCACTTCTGAGCCAAGTCTCCCTCAACAGATGGGGGAATTGGGGTGAATCTATGAACTGTGTCCCTAAAGAGATCACCCTGTATCTGCCATGCCCTCCCCAGCCCTGGAACAGCTCCTGAGATTATGTGAGAACTTTCTGATTTCTATCTCATTTGCAGCTTTAACCATTCACACTCATGTGGGTCAGTCTGAACAAGGGCTTCAGAGAGGAATCCCAACACAGACGCCATCCTTTCTGTACCCAGGCTGACACACAAGTGCAGGGCTGAAGGGACCAGTTTAAGAGCCATTAACCTCTCTCCATGCAGTGGAAACACACAGTTGCGCGTGAACAGAACAATGCCATTCCTGTGTAAATATAACAAAGACTCACTTCAATGGAAGGATAATTCCTCACCTAAGGGTAAAGAATCATACTATATTTAACTTTGCTAGAGAAAATGCTACAGAGAATGTTTTCCAGTCTGATGTCAAATGATGGAAATGAAAAGTTCTTTAAAAATAAACATTTTCATTTATACTTCAAATTATAAAAATCTGTATGTGCACATTAGAAAGTAGCAAACATTTCAGATTGGAGCATACTGCATTCTTTTAATTAAATGCTTCACCTCATTTTCACTATTAATTATGTACAAGTGTATTTACTTCACTTTTGTAAACAGATGGCAGCTGTAAACGGCATTGTGGTTCCCAAGTAAATGCTAAGTAAAGGTAGTACACTCTGGGGTCCCAGCCTTGGAATGGCCGATGATAAATGGCAAAAAACAAGAGCGTTGACATGTGCCCTTTAAAAGCAAATAAAACCAACCGCATCCACAAGGGTATTTAATTTTTATTTTCATTTATGAGGCAATCAGTGCCTTACAGCAAAAACAAACAAAAAAACCCTACGATTCTGTTAGCACTTTGCATTAGCATCACACCCATAGACGTGCCCTGTCCTCTGAACACCAGGATGACGCTCGTCTTGTCATACTGCCAGTCTAGAGCACACACAGGGCTGCTTTTCCAATCAAAGTAATAATTTTTTTCCATCCACAGTTCATCTAATGCATTTGTGACCAAGAGTACGTGCCTATGAAATGTGCCTATTTTGGTAACAGAATAAGCAAAGGAAAGTGAACCAAATTAACCAGACAGACACTATGGCAGAAAGTGAGGGAGATTTCCTACTTCAGTAAGTATAATGTCAAAGAATATTTCCTTTAAAAAGTTGCCATATACACTGGTAGAGCCAGACAGAAAGCTCTCTTTGCTCTTAGAATGCATCCTCTGGAAGAAAGGGAAGGCACTCTATCAGTTAGAAGAAAATGTGGATGTGCATTACCCCAAAGCATGGAAGGATGTGATCAGCGATCCTGAAATTGGAACAAAGTCTACAGGATTTTAAATCAAGGGGACTGGGGCGATCAGGGGAAGTGCTGTGGATGAGCTTCCAGCCTATGCTGTTCCTTGAAGGTTGGGCAGGGCTGTCAGGCATTTGGCCATTTTTTTTCTCAACTTCTAACTCGCCCTTCTACACGCTGCTCTTGATGCTGGGGATGCAGCTCTGAAAACTACATTTCCCAGACTCCTTTGCAGGCTGGCTTTTGTTAGATCCTGTCTGTAGGGGCATATAGGGGAGTTTGGCATGCAGGAGAAGGATGGAGAGAGACCTCCTCGTTCCCATTGTCCTGGCTTGCTGTTTGTGTCAGCAATATCACATGAACAGAAGTATCCCAGGAGTAATTCTTTGTCATAGAGGCAGCTGTTGTTTCCAGCTCTGGCTTCTTTTGGCACTCCTAGAACCAGTTTATTCTGCCCCTCTAAGGAACCCATAGTAACCGTTTCTTCAAGCAAGCGAGGCAGAGAAGGGAGAAGGGCTGCTGCCACTGGCAGGGAGACATCAGAGAGATTTGGGAGCTCACCATCAGCTTTGTCTGAATCTACCTATTTGATCTCCTTCAAGTTTCGGAGTCCAGTGTCTTCCCAATCAATGCTCTAATTTTCACATAAAGACTTGAGTCTGTGAACTTAGCTGTAATTCTATAACCTGTTGTAATTCTATATGATTTTAGATTTGATTTTCTGTAAGTCAGCCCTACAGCTTCAAGGGAAAAAAAAACACAAAAAATCTTCTTTTAGTCTTTTACATCAACACAGAAGTTCTCTGGTCTTTTGAACACATCCTGAGCTTGTGATTTTCCTTCTCAAAGCACTCCATCCATTTGATCACACAGTCCTTGTCACCATCATTCTTACCATCATAGGCAAGTATGGCAAGGACGTGATCATCTAAGGCACTAGCTATAAAGCTTCTAAGAAAGCTACAGATGCTTCTTTATGCAATGACAATGAATATTCCTCCAAGACTCTCTGAAGTGTCCTGTACCATCTAATAGGATGACTGGGGTAAGGGAAATATACACTTCTGCTGGAAATTATTGGCTTTGAATTGAAATCAATTCATGGTCTCCAAAATGTCTTTCCTGTCCACCACTGTGTTTCTAACAGCATCACTATCCACAGATTTATAGAATGTCCTAGTCACTGTATGGTGCTTACACACATTGCTTCTGAATACTGAACTCACGTCACTGCAAAGGAAGTATGGCAAGTAACTATGTCCATTGACTTTTCTCTTATTATTAAGTCTCCCATCACCCAGAAGCAGCTGGCATGATGTAATGGTGACTGGCCCTAGTGAAGGCTTAGTGTGGTGCTAGTTGGTGATAATGTTCAGAAAGCCTGAGGCACTCTCTGAGGGAGCTCCTGTACGTGCTCTGCAAGAGCCAGAAAACACATGTGCAGAATCAAGAGATGGAAGTGGGAGGGACTACTTTCACTATCACACCTAGTAACCCACTCATGGAATGTTGGATTCCATTTTCCCAACTTTGGGCTCTGCTGGTTTGGATGTCTTAGTACCCAGGAGGGCCAGGTTTGCACCAGAGAACACAAAAATAGTTAAATTTACTGTAAGTTAAGAATGCTACCTGGCCATTTTGAGTTCCACAAACACTGAACTAACAGGGCAAAAAGAGGGATACTGTTTTGGCTGGAGTATCATCCCAATTACTAAGGAAAATTGGGTTGTTACTACACACTGATGACAGTGAGAAATGGATATGACATAGAATGGATTCCTACGGCACCTCTCAGTATTTCCACGCCCAAGAGTAAAAGCTAATGAAAACTATGGTAACCCAGTAAAGATTTCTGAACTTAGAGCCATCAGGAATGAAGATTTGGGTCGCCCTATAAAATGATTTTTAAAAAATCCTACAGAGATTATGGCTGAGGGAAAAGAAAGGTAATGTCGGATGGGTCACAGAAAAGAGACGTTAAAAAGGAATCTAAACTCATTGGTTATAGAAATGAGAACTGTATCAATTAAGTATTCTCTCCCTCTCTCTCTCCCTCCCTCTCTCTCTCTTTCTCTATCATTGTATAGATGGATACACATACACATGTATGTGTGTATATTTATATTTCTATAGAGACATATATATAGTATAATATATCCGTGTATGTATGTATATATGTATGTATGTGTAATAACTAACTTCTTTTCCTCCCTCTTGATTTCACATAGTTAGCTTGTATGTTTGTATCTTTGTGGTTAACTTTATAACTTAATTTATTCTTTAGGATACAAGATATTTTTTGCAATTAAGAATAAACTAAAAAAGGAATTAGCACCTCCCAGAGATAAATAGCATGATTGTTGGAACTTGTGTCTTCCATTGTTCAGAGAAGGCTCAGAGAGCCCTTGTAGGAATAGTAGTTCCTTGCTAGGTATACCTATGAAGTATTCACTGCTGTGGAGAGAGTTCAGATATTTGTAAAGGAGTGTACATGCAAGATGAGTAACTGAAGGCGTGTTCTATAGGGATTATTTAACTAGTGTTTCTCAACTCCAAATCCACCATTTATTCTCCATTCTCTAATGCTTTGCCTGGGGTTTGACATATGAAATTACTCAGACCCCTTTACCAGCTGGATTCTGCTTAGATTATGCCAAAAGAAGGCACTAGCGGGGGACTGGAAAACAAGAGGACGGGGAGGGGCTTCCTTCTTCCTGTTTGGCTGATGTTCAGTGAGCATCGTGCCACCAGTGGCAGCTTCTCGCAGCAGCGGCGGCACTCTCTCCCACACCAGCTGTTTCTCCCAGTGAGTAGCTTCTTCTAAACGGTGAGAACCAGCCTCATCGTGCCCTTTCAGAGATCTGAACCCCAACTCTGAGAGGTCTCACTGAGAGCTTCTCGGTTCCGATAAACCTAATCTCTTGCCTTCGTTCCTCTGACATGCAGAGTGGCAGCATCCTCTTGCAGGTATCATCTCTCACTGCAGCTCATTCCCTGTGTTAAAGGCGCCTCTAAAAGCCCAGTGGGATTTCTCCTTCCCTGACTGGGAAAGGGATACAGCAGCGTTTAAATCAGTGAGGTTGGGAGTTCAACATGGCAAGTTACGTACGAGTAACAAAGAGTCTAAGCTTGGGGTGAATACAGTGGATATTATAGACGAAAGGCCAATGAAGCTGTTAAGTTGGATTTGAAGTGCAATTGAAAAGTGGGGTGGTGGTGCAAACCAAAGATAAGCCTAGGGTTTTTTTTTTAATCTTTTATTTTTTTAACATCTTCATTGGAGTATAATTGTTTTACAATGGTGTGCTAGTTTCTGCTGTATAACAAATTGAATCAGCTCTACGTATACATATATCCCCATATCTCCTCCCTCTTGTGTCTCCCTCCCACCCTCCCTATCCCACCCCTCTAGGTGGTCACAAAACATCGAGCTGATCTCCCTGGGCTATGCGGCTGCTTCTCACTAGCTATCTATTTAACCTCAGGTTTTGAGGCTGAGTGAATGAAGTGTGAGGTAGAAATAATGGGCGTGCTTGTGATACTTGTTAAATTTGAGGTGTTTTGAGGACAACTAGGTGAAGATTCATCACAAGTGCAAATCTTATGTTCAAGAAAGTTCCATAGTATTAAAAATAAAAATTTGAGAGTAATCTGCAGATCTGTCTATTTAACTCTAAGGGAGTAGATGAGATCTCTAGATAGGAGAGTCTAGAGACAAGAGAAAGAAAATAAATAACCTTGAGGAACATACAGATTGAGGAGACAGAGGAGAACACGAGGTCAGTGAGAGAAATAAATAAGGGTTAGTCAGGGAAGAATGCGATGGAATGAAATCCCTTAATAAAGTGTCATAAAATCAGGGAAGCCACAGGAAGAGGAGGTGAAAGAGGAACGGTCAGTTGTGTCAAACGCCTTCGTAGGAGATCTCAGCCAACGCCAAGTACAATTATTATAGAAAGTGAGTAATTCTCCAAAATGCCACCTCCCAACCTGCCAGCTGTCCTGTGGGAATGTGACACATCATCATCAGTTCTGATTTAATAAGAATGACACCAACATTTAGTATACATAGGAACAGGGAAAACGCTGCCAACATCGTGTAGCACATCCCGAAATACACCCCATAAAGACTGCACATGCTTCCTGCTCTAGACCCAAGAGCTCTATGAATAACTGTATATGAGTCTGTGGACGGTGCTCATCCCCAAAGCAGAAAAATAGCTCCACTTATGACTCTCAAGGAGGCAATCCCTTGAGATCATTTTTTTTTCAAATCTTCATTGGTGTAGTATTTTGTTCTATTTCATCGGCAACATGTAAATATTATAATCATATCTTCTTTTATTAGTGACAATATTTTTTTCCTATAAAAGACTTAAGCTAAAAGAACTAAAACACAGTTTTAGTTTCAGGAAATCTTCTAATAGGGATTAGAAGAACGATAGGGAATCAGTTATCCCTAGGGAAAACTGGGGGAAAGACCTAACACCTATTTTGCTGGTCTCTCTCTACTCAAATAATCATGGCTTGCCATTTGCACACAAAAGTAGCAGCCATTGGCGAACACCTATTCCAGTTCTGGCAAAACACAATGGCCAAAGCCAGGAAAGATCAGACAGCAGAACCTGGGATAACTGATGAGACTTTTCAAGCAGAACTCCATGCGTAATCAAAGAGGACACACGGCAGGCACTCGATAAGTATTTGTTGGATGAAGGTGCGAATGACTGTGTGATGGCTGTGAGACACCTCTTGCCTAGGTATGTGGCTCCTTTACATCCAGAGGATGAATTACTATATTCAGAATAGAGGTGGAGCACTGTCAGAGCACCTGCTATGCACAGAGCCTAGTAGATAGCGGTGACCTGGAATTGCCAGGAAGAGCTGCACCTTTGAGCAGCAACAGAAGCAGGGTGCTGTGGATCATGGTATCTGATATATCACCTCCTCTCATGAAATACAGACACAAGCTTAATCAACATGAATATACTTTTGAGCACTTATTTACCATTTAATACTGTGGAAAGCACAATGGGAAAAAGGAGTAGAAACTAGTTTCTGCCATACAGAAACTCATCATCTATGCAGACACAGGCTTTTACCATAGATATATATCATTCTGTTTCTTCAGGGCCAATATATAATTAATGTGAGTTTTATGAATTTTATTTTAAGCAAAAACAATACCTATCGCTTGTTTGGGTTGTATTCCAAAAGCCCTATATTCCAGGGTGCTGAGTCTCTACGTGGTCTTATCAGTACTAGAGCAAGCTTCCGCACTTACATAAAGACACTCCGGGGCTTCCCTGGTGGCATGGTGGTTGAGAGTCTGCCTGCCGATGCAGGGGACATGGGTTCGTGCCCCGGTCCGGGAGGATCCCACATGCCGCGGAGCAGCTGGGCCCGTGAGCCATGGCCGCTGAGCCTGCGCGTCCGGAGCCTGTGCTCCGCAACGGGAGAGGCCACAACAGTGAGAGGCCCGCGTACCACACACACACAAAAAAAGACACTCTGGCTTTGCTGTTACTGTCCTCAAGTCAGTTTCTCGGCCGGGTCCTAGTGCAAAAGTTGCTGGGAGAGGCAGCATGCCGTGGCCCTGAGGGACACTGCACATTGCCGCTGAGCGTGCCAAGAATTCTAGGCTCTGAGCACGCTTTACCTCGGCTGCTTAGCAGCAACGTGTTTGCAGTGAGGGACCCTGAGGAATGAGGCAACATGCCTCCAAGACAAATAGCAGTCTGCTTACTATAAAAGTGGCAGACTTTCCAAGTTCAGTGCTCCTCAGCTGTGACACAAACCTCCTGAGTACACAGCATCCATCATGAGGGAGCCTTCCACGTCGACTCCACAGGACTCGGGGCCATGCGGAACCAACACAAAGATGCTGGTGCTCATACCGCTGGCTGTGGCATGAGTGAGTGCTTTGTGTACGACCCAGGAGTCTCATGCCTTCTGCCAGCATCCGTGAAACTTCAACAGGCTAACTTACTAGCTTGTGTGTTTGGTAAAATCTTAAAGGTGACAGAGGTTTACTGCTGAGAGAGGAAAATATGACGAGATCACAACTCTATCTGCCAGAAATGTAGGTTTCAATGTCTCAGTCTTTTTATTCCTATTCTGAAATTGGAAGCAGTATCGAATGCATATCTTTGCATGTGTCCATGCTATCAGGGTTTAGTCATCAGCATCTGGCAATACTTGAATAATTACTCAGTTTTTAAAAACATGGAATAGTGCATAAATGTAATAAAATTCATTTAAAAGATGTCTTCAAAGATTCTTACTTATCCTTAAACCATGGCTGCCTTAAATAGATTTAATTAGTTTTGATCAATTTTTGAATGCTACTTCACTTAATTTATCATTATTTAGGAAAGGGTCCGATTGTATGACAAATGTTACCATGGCTCATTTCGGGATTGTAAAACTACACATTACCCTGAACTGTGACAACATCAGAGTGTGAAGTAGTAGTTCATTGATTTAGTAATTTCATCACACTTGATAATCAATTCCATTAATGATCGTCGATAGCCTGAAAGGTTCTGTCTGATAAGTAAAAAGTGCACACTGATGGTTCTCGAGTTTTTCCCTTTCAGCATTTGTCACAGACAACTCCAGCCCTGACTGTTCCTTCTTCCTCTAAGTCCGTTATCACTCAGGGTCCATATGCAAAAATATGATGTTTGTCACCATAAGAGAGAAGTTGAGATTCACTGAAGAAGGTGAACAATGGTGACATTATGTTATTTGCATGCTTTTCTAAAATGTCTTAGGGAATGGAACCCATCATCCTGTCTAATAAATATTTTAGCAAGTCTTTCCACTGGAGAATTTAATAAATACACATTTTTTAAAATTTAATTTTTACTTCATATTAGAGTATAGTTGCTTTAAAATATTGTGTTAGTTTCAGCTGTTCAGCAAAGTGATTCAGTTATACATATACATATATCCATTATTTTTCAGATTCTTTACCCATATAGGTTATTACAGAATATTAAGTAGAGTTCCCTGTGCTGTACAGTAGGTCCTTGTTGTTATCTATTTTATATATAGTAGTGTGTATATGTTAATCCCAAACTTCTCATTTATCTCCCCTTTCCCCTTTTGGAAAACAAACGATTAAATATACATTTTTAGCAAGAAAAAAAAGGATTTTTCATTATAAAGGCAAAATTGTATTCAGAAAGTTTAAGGGTTATGTTCCAATTATTAGCACTGTTTGACAGTAAGCTGTTTTATACCAGTATCAAAGTATAAATGTTTTCCAAAAATAAACAAATGGGACCTAATGAAACTTCAAAGCTTTTGCACAGCAAAGGAAACCATAAACAAGACCAAAAGACAACCCTCAGAATGGGAGAAAATATTTGCAAATGAAGCAACTGACAAAGGATTAATCTCCAAAATTTATAAGCAGCTCAATAACAAAAGAACAAACAACCCGATCCAAAAATGGGCAGAAGACCTAAATAGACATTTCTCCAAAGAAGATATACAGACTGCCAACAAACACATGAAAGAATGCTTAACATCATTAATCATTAGAGAAATGCAAATCAAAACTACAATGAGATATATCATCTCACACCAGTCAGAATGGCCATCATCAAAAAATCTAGAAACAATAAATGCTGGAGAGGGTGTGGAGAAAAGGTAACACTCATGCACTGCTGGTGGGAATGTGAATTGGTACAGCCACTATGGAGAACAGTATGGAGGTTCCTTAAAAAACTACAAATAGAGCTACCATATGACCCAGCAATCCCACTACTGGGCATATACCCTGAGAAAACCATAATTCAAAAAGAGTCACGTACCAAAATGTTCATTGCAGCTCTATTTACAATAGCCCGGAGATGGAAACAACCTAAGTGTCCATCATTGGATGAATGGATAAAGAAGATGTGGCACATATATACAATGGAATATCACTCAGCCATAAAAAGAAACGAAATTGAGCTATTTGTAATGAGGTGGATAGACCTACAGTCTGTCATACAGAGTGAAGTAAGTCAGAAAGAGAAAGACAAATACCGTATGCTAACACATATATATGGAAGTTAAGGAAAAAAAATGTCATGAAGAACCTAGGGGTAAGACAGGAATAAAGACACAGACCTACTAGAGAATGGACTTGAGGATATGGGGAGGGGGAAGGGTAAGCTGTGACAAAGTGAGAGAAAGGCATGGACATATATACACTACCAAATGTAAGGTAGATAGCTAGTGGGAAGCAGCCACATAGCACAGGGAGATCAGCTCGGTGCTTTGTGACCGCCTGGAGGGGTGGGATAGGGAGGGTGGGAGGGAGGGAGATGCAAGAGGGAAGAGATATGGGAACATATGTATATGTACAACTGATTCACTTTGTTATAAAGCAGAAACTAACACACCATTGTAAAGCAATTATACTCTAATAAAGATGTAAAAAATAAAAAAAAATAAAATCATGACCCCCCCTCAAAAAAAAGTATAAATGTTTTCATAGTTAAATCTCTGATAGCTCTGGTTTCAGTTTATCCACAACTTACAGTAAATGGTTATGAAAGATATGCCTCATTTACCCTGACCAAACCAGGTGCAATTATAAAACAAGACCAAGATTAATTGTAATACTTTACTATTCAAAAGCATAATCTATATCCAACAGATATAATAGAACCAATAATTATATAAATAATAATACAACATATTATATTATCTATTAATTAGATTATGATATATACTAATATAACCAGTTTCTTTAAAATTTTGATATTCCCAAATAATTCATAGCTATGACCCTTGGGGGACATCCTAGCTTCTTGTCTCCTACATTCTGACTCACGAAATATTAAAAAGCAAACAAACCGAGAAATAAATTAGGTGATTATAAGAATAACATTTATTTTAGACATCTAACAATGTCTATTGTGCTCTTACTTTTTCCCATGCTAGGCACTGCAGATTCAGTGCACAAAACAGACCCAGTGCCTGTTCTAGTGGTGATTATAACCTATTGTCATAAACAGCATATAGACATAGAATAAAGAATCACCAGCACCACTTTGATCATATCTTACCAGGTTCTAATGATTCTACTTATCTAGGTAGTCACACAACCATTTATAGTCGAGAACTAGAACTAACTTCTTCCAAGGCTTCTGTGGCATATTGAGATTTTTTTCACGTATAAATTCCAATCCATTTTTCATCCTGGTCAGGCTATCTACCAATTATGTCTTTCCTCGAGATTTAGTGTCTATTCTTGGTCCACTTTGAATTAAACTTGAATTTCTCTAGATCAATCAAGAAATATCTCTGTTCTGTGCCCCAATGTCTCTTCTTCCAACAGTCTTCTCTTTTAATCTAATTCATCTCTCTGGTTTCTTCTAGGAAGGATGAGAATTCCCTGATCTAATATTTTCTCCATATTACATTTCAAACCTTTCTATGTTTCCTTACTAAACCAAACTTCACATTAATTCAGTTAGATGTAAATTTTTTCTAAAACATACTTTGACATAATATGTTTAATAACTGAAATTGAGGCCAGATATCATTTGTATCAATGTTGGTGTCTTGCTCAATTATAACCTCCCAGTTCCTTTTTCTTTTTTCATTACCCATTTCTAAAATCACTAAAATAGATACTTGTTCAGAGCTCAAAGGATTTCGAGACATACATTGAAATAACTGTCAGATAATATCAGTGCACTTTGCAACAAAATCAATTTTACAATGTTCCTACTCAGTTGCAAAGGTAAGACATGCTGCAACTTTGACTGCCTGCCTAGTGTAGTCAATGCCAATTGACTTCTCTCACAGTCACACCACATAAAGCCTGTTACCCAAAATGTGTCACTCTAGATCTCAATCGTTACTTTCAAAATATGACCCATTTGATTACTGCCTAGCAAAGATGAATTAAAGAGTGAGGAAGATGAGGTGAATACAAATCAACAGGTACTTAAAGACCCAAATCTTCCAAAATCTGTAGACATACCAAAATCATATTACTTCTCTTTTTTCCTGTGCTACCCTAGAAATAGTGGGAAAAATGATCACCCTACAGCATAATTTCACATCCTAGGAATGCCCAGGTAGGGCCATAGAGAGTGCAATGGTGGAAGAACTGAGAGTAGTAAAGAGGGAAAGAAACATTAAAATAAAGTACGTATTGTTAATGGAAAGTCATAGAGAAGCCAACTGCATTCAAAACTCTATCTGGAAATTATAACAACTTTTATAACTGCTTTGAATAAACCATTTCATTTTAAAAATAGTTCACTAAATAAAAAGGCAAATTAAGATAAGGGTTTCAACCTCGTGGCTCTATATGGATCCCCTTGCTCTTGATTAAGTATCTCTACTCGCTTACTTATAAACAATTAAAATACAGTTTGTAAACCTCAGTGTGCCACAGGAATATCCCTCTCTATTTCTATCACCATTTTACTGTGATTTCTCCCTCACCTGCTGTGCTCCAGTTACGGCAGAATGCTTTCAGTTCCTTGAACGCTCTGTATTCTTTCTCATGTCTTCACACTGTTTCCTCTGCATGTCATACCATTTCTCTACCCCAGCCCAACATCTCCTGTCAAGAAATCTAACCCTAGTGAAACGTCTCATCGTTAGTGAGATGTCCAACTACCAAAACTCCTTCGAGCTCTCCTGCTCTGAACTCCTCCAGGACTCTCTTTCTTCCATCACTCAGTTTTACTGCAGCAGTTACTGAATATCTTCTGCGCTAAAGTATGAATCTCATCAGAAGAAGAGTCACAGCCCTATAGTTCACAACAGCATTCCCAGCACCTTCACAATGCCCAACACACAATAGAAAAAGAAAAAATATATATATCATATATGTTGAATTAGTACATGAAAATATGAAGTGAATGGTAGTAAGTCATCATAGTATACCACTGAAATGGTTCTTTTACTTGTTTTGCATATGTTTCTGCTTTCAAAAGACCATATAGCCCAGAGATATACTATACTTGCCTACAGATAATGCACCGAGGTTATGGATTTTCATGGTATAAGAATAACACCTAGATCACAGTGCTTGGCAAAAAGTGAGAGAGCTGGGGAGCAAGGACAGTCATAGAGAGTATCTGTAAGCCACAGCACCAGAAAAATATATCATCTCACACCTTACTGTAGGCAAGACAGCAAATCACACATTGCTTTTTCAGTTGTGCATTTATGCTAGATGTATCATAACGAGAAATGGTATCTTGAGATAACTTTGAAAAGACAATTCAAGTCCCTTTCAAATGGGCCCCAATTAACTTAAAAGGTAAATAGATTCTTTAAAATGCATACTCAACTAATGTTTAACTTTTCCAGAACCATCTAAAGGGTCACATTATATAGTGGCTGATCAAAAGTTTTTATAAAACTAATGAATGTTAAACCAGAAGCTACATAAAGTCTCAAAAGCAATAATGCTTGATCATATATTATCATAATTCTCTAGTTAGCTCTATATTGATTGCCTCATCATTATTAATTCATCTAAGGTTTGTTAAATATGCTTTAATTTTATTTATAATTGATAATATCTTGTTGGAATCTGTAAACGTTTTGGGAAGTATTAGAGAAAGTACAATGACAGTTACTTTTAACAAAATAAAGATTCAAATCCAGATGGATGCTTGAAACTGGTAATAAAATATGTTTGCTATAGTATTGTAAACTTATTTTTATATAGCTAACACAGATAACACAGAACTGAGATAGCCAGAAGAATGGAGAAATATGAATTAAATAAGTGCTTATTTTTTTTTCCTAGAGCTGTGTATTCTGTAGTTATCACTTAGGGAAAATGGTAAATAAAACAAGGATGCTGATGAAGAATAAACCTGAAGTGTTTCTTGATGTGCCAAGCAGAATGTAAATATCCCATTTCATTAGAGGGCAGGGCATTCTAATGCCATTTTATAAAATAAACTCAAAGATGCTAATTTTATTTTCAAATATCTAATAGTTTAATATTAAAATTTTCCTGGTGTGATTACTGGTTCAGAGTACTTAATAAAGTCATTTCTAATTTTGTTATAAATGTTATTTAAATTATATATAATGTTCCTGATCTTAGAGGAAATGCTTAAAGCTTTTCACCATTGAGTATCATGTTAGTTGTGGGTTTGTCATATAACGCCTTTATTACATTGTGGTATGTTCCATCTTTGCCTGCTTTCTGGAGATTTTTTTATCATAAATGGATGTTGAATTTTATCAAAAGTTTTTCTGCATCTATTGAGATGATCGTATGATTTTTATTCTTAAATTTGTTAATGTGGTGTACCACTTTGATTGATTTGCAGATATTGAAAAATCCTTGTATCTCTGGGATAAATTCCTCTTGATCATGATGTATGATACTTTTAATGTATTGTTGGATTTGGTTTGCTAGTATTTTGTTGAGGATTTTTGCATCTATGTCCATCAGTGGTATTGGCCTGTAATTTCTTGCCACTTTTATTCAACATAGTGTTGGAAGTCCTAGTCACAGCAATCAGCGAAGAAAAAGAAATAAAAGGAATCTAAAATGGAAAGGAAGAAGTTAAACTGTCACTGTTTGCGAATGACATGATACTATACACAGAAATCCTAAAGGTGCCACTAGAAAACTACTAGATCTCTTCAATGAATCTGGTAAAGTTGCAGGATACAAAATTTAATATACAGAATTCTGTTGCATTTCTATACACTAACAACAAACTGTCAGAAAGAGAATTTAAGGAAACAGTCCCATTTACCATTGTATGAAAAATAATAAAATACCTAGGAATAAAACTACCAAAGAAGGCAAAAGACCTGTACTCTGAAAACTACAAGACACTGTTGAAAGAAACTGAAGACAACACAAATAGATGGAAAGATATACCATGTTCTTGAACTGGGAGAATCAGTATTGTTAAAATGTCCATACTACCCAAGGCAATCTACAGATGTATATGGAAACACAAAAGACTCCAAATAGCCAAAGCAATCTTGAGAAAAGAGAACAGAGCTGGAGGAATCATGCTCCCTGACTTCAGACTATACTACAAAGTTACAGCCATCAAAAAAGTATGGTACTGGCACAAAAACAGACCCAAAGATTAACACAACAGGATAGAGAGCCCAGAAATAAACCTATGCACCTATGGTCAATTAACCTATGACAAAGGAGGCAAGGATACACAATGGAGTAAAGACAGTCTCTTCAATAAGTAGTGTTGGGAAAACTGGACAGCTACATGTAAAAGAATGAAATTAGAACATTCTCTAACACCATATACAAAAATAAACTCAAAATGGATTAAAGACCTAAATGTAAGACCAGATACTATAAAACTCCGAGAGGAAAACATAGGCTGAACACACTATGAAATAAATATTTCAGCAATTTTTCTTTGGATCCATCTCCTAAAGTGAAGGAAATAAAAGCAAATATGAACAAATGGGACCTAATTAAATTTAAAAGCTTTTGCACAGCAAAGAAACCACTGACAAAACAAAAATCCTACTGAATGGAAGAAAATATTTGCAAATGATATGATCAATAAGGGATTAATCTCCAAAGTATATAAACAGCTCATACAACTCAACATCAAACAAACAAACAAATTAAAAAATGGGCAGAAGAACTGAATAGATATTTTTCCAAAGAGAAAATGCAGATGGCCAACAGGCACATGAAAAGATACTCAATATTGCTACTAACCAATGAAGTGCAAATCAAAATCACAATGAGATATCACCTCACACCTGTCAGGATGACTATCATTAAAAAGAACACAAATAACAAATGCTGGAGAGGATGTGCAGAAAAGGGAACCCTCGTGTGCTGTTGGTGGGAACATAAATTGGTGTAGCCACTATGGAGAACAGTATGGAGATTTCTCAAAAAGCTAAATATAGAACAGAATATGACCCAGCAATTCCACTTCTGGACTCCTATATATCCCAAAAAACACAACAATACACTAATTTAAAAAGATACATTTACCCCAATGCTCATAGCAGCACTTTATACAATATCCAAGATATGGAAGCAAGCTAAATGTCTATCAACAGATAAATGTATAAAGAAGATGTGATACATACACACACACACACACACACACACACACACACACACACACACACAAAATGGAATACTACTCAACCACAAAAAAGAATGAGATTTTGCCATTTGCAGCAACATGGATAGACTTGGAGGGCATTATGCTAAGTGAAATAAGTCTGAGAGAGAAAGACAAATACCGTATGATATCACCTCTATGTGGATTCTGAAAAATACAACAAGCTAGTGAATATAACAGAAAAGAAGCAAACTCACAGATACAGAGAACAAAACAGTGGTTTCCAGTGGGGGAGGGGAGGGGTAATAGAGGAGTGGGGGGTAGGAGGCACAAACTATTGGGTGTAAGATAGGCTCAAGGATGTATTGTACAACATGGGGAATATAGCCAATATTCTGCGAAAAACTGTAAATGGAAAGTAACCTTTAAAAATTGTATAAAAATTAAAATAAATAAAAGGAATAGAAATGAAAAAAATAAATCCCCTTTCATGAAATTTAATATTTATAAAATATGTATATGTTTTAAAGAGAACACTAAAGCAAATGAATGAATTAGGCTGCAGCCTTGTTTTTATCCCCAATATTAAAATATCATCAAGTGAGTTTCAAGGCCTTGGGCTGAGATTTGCTTTGCCAGGCTGGGCAAAATTTTCCACTGATCAAGGGAAGTGGCAGACACCCACCCGTGTAACAATCAATCTCTTCCTTGGCAACAGCTTCCTAAAGTGTCTTCCTTCTCTGAGTTTGGCATCAGCAAGTCCAGTTTCATTATAATGTTTGGGGGTTTTCACAGATTTATAACACTCAGAAAAAAAATTTTACATATCTATATCTATCTATCTATCTATATATATAATTTTACATTTATATATATATAAAATGAACTCCTGCTCTAATTATAAAGTAAATATATAAATGCAAAACAACTTTTTTTTTTTTTTTTTTTTTTTTTGGAGTACGCGGGCTTCTCACTGTTGTGGCCTCTCCCGTTGCGGAGCACAGGCTCCGTACGCGCAGGCTCAGCAGCCATGGCTCACGGGCCCAGCCGCTCCGCGGCATGTGGGATCTTCCCGGACCGGGACACGAACCCGCGTCCCCTGCATCGGCAGGCGGACTCTCGACCACTGCGCCACCAGGGAAGCCCCCAAAACAACTTTTATAACACTTGGGCATGGAGCTTTCCCCTGTATATTATTTACATTTAAGATAAAGCAGCTAGATTATAAAGTTTAAAAAAACACAAGAGGAAATAATATTGACTAATTAAAGGAAGGAAAAAATGACTCCCAAAGTTTCAGAGGTTTCAAAATTGAGAAGAGAACTAAACCTGCCTCCCAATTATTTTGGGAAATATAACTTAAAATATCATGAGTCTCTAAAACAAGTCTCCATCTTGTCAAGCAGTCCCTGCCCATGCAAGAGTCCCTGTGACCCCAGAACTCAAGCTCACGCTTCTCCAGCCTCTCCTCACTTCTCTTCTGCCATGTTGCCCCACAAATATGATCCCTCTCACCTCAGAAACTCTTTTGTCTTAATAGTGTTCTCTAAATATAAATATCTTTTTTCGGGGGGGTTAAGCCAACTAATTTAGTCTACCACTCAACACAAATTTTCAATCTTTAGAGGTCAAAAATCTCTGTGAAAATCTGATGATATCAAAAAATGTACATACATACATACATACACACACAAAATTTTCACATCAGTTAAAAGGGTTGAAGCCTAGGTCCACTATTGATAGTAAAAGAGTGTGCATTTGTACGATCAGAATGTCGGTTACAGCCAGAGTCCATTTTGACAGGTTACAGAGTCTGTTCTGATTGGGCAATGCCCATGACAAACCAGGTGATAAATATTATACATGGCATCCCCGCCTAGGAACATAGATGCTGACCTGGATAGCACTGCTCCATCTATTATGACTATACCACCATTCAAGGAAGCCACAGGACACATACTGAATAGAATTCAAACTTTGGAACCAGTAAGATCCAACTTGGAATCCTGGATTTACCACTTTCTTGCTGTGTGATAAGAGGACATTTATTTATTTTTCTGAACTTAAATTTTCTCAGCTGTAAAATGGAGATAATAATACCTTTGTCATAGGGTTGTATAAAGGATTATATGAAAAGCATCTATAAATGTCTAATACAGAGTAGATTCCCACCAAGTAGACAATGATGATGATGATGGCAAACGGTTATGTTGAAATGGGCAGCCTTCTAAAAAGCCAAAAGAGCTCTCTTTTGCTCTTGAGTGACTGAGTTCATAATATCTTTCCTGAAAATTATATTTCATTCACAATCATTTCTATTTGGAGATCCATCCCTTCCCTGAAGCTACAGCTTCTAGGCATTCACTAACTATGAGGCAGCTGCCACAACCATGGCACACTCTGTCTTCAAGACATGGGACGTTTAGATAAACTTTTACAGGTTCAGCTCAGTGATCATTCATTAAGACCGTATGAGGTACTAGGCACTATATACATGAGCAGGCACTAGGCACTATATACACGAGCATACTTTATGAGCAACACATTATCAGACTGTAAACCAGAGCCAGAGGAGCAGCGGCCTTGAATGAGAAAGAAAATGTGTTTACAAAGCAAATAACACCTAAAATACCAGCCAGAATATATGGGAGTGCATTAATGGCCAAGTGAATTTTAATTGTATAAATGTTCCTTCTTTCATATTGTTTCATAGCAAACATTTCTAGGTTTGTTAAAATATGACATGCAATGAAAAGCAACATTTATTATCTTAGTTTATATTAGTAACTCAATTTCCCTTAGGATTGCTATGGATGTGGAAGGGGTTTGGTACCGAATTAACAAAGCTATTTGGGTAGCAGTTGAAATAAGATCAAGAATGAAATAATGTGTCTATAAATCTTTCCCTGTGTCTGTAAGTTTTGCAATCCCTTGAGCTACTTTCCTGGTACCTGGAGGAGAAAATGATTATTTTAATTTTTTTTTTTTTTTTTTTTGCGGTACGCGGGCCTCTCACTGTTGTGGCTTCTCCCGTTGCGGAGCACAGGCTCCGGACGCGCAGGCTCAGTGGCCATGGCTCACGGGCCCAGCCGCTCCGCAGCATGTGGGATCTTCCCGGACCAGGGCATGAACTTGTATCCCCTGCGTCGGCAGGGGGACTCTCAACCACTGCGCCACCAGGGAAGCCCGATTATTTTAATTTTAAAAAGCCAGTAGGTGAAAATATATGCTGTTACTTAGAAATAAGACTCAATTTTTCCAAAGGTATTTAATATATTTTGGATATGAAAATTTCAGGAGATTTTTTTTGCACTGCTAATCTTCTAATAAAGACCTAAAGAAAAAGGCTAATCTAAAAATATCTATTAATTCATCCACACACTCTACAAATATTTGGGGAGAACCTATTATATGTAGGGCCCTGTATGGGGTGGGGCTGGCAAGGATGCTTAAGCCATGGTCTATGCCTTCAATGACATCATAGACCAGTTGGAGAGTGTAGAATGGACACCAACATCTCTGATGGTTGTAATAAGCTAACTGATTACAAAAGGCTCACAGATAACTTGATATGACAGCTCACAGGATAAAACACTACATATGGCTAGGTTTATTCATTGAAGAACTAGATTTGAGCTAAGCCTTGAAGAGGGGGAGGAGTGGACATATAGAGGAGAAGAGAGCATCTTAATTAGTGGGATCCAAATGATTCTGAGAGTGACTGATTTTGCTGAGAGATGGTTGAAGGGAAACTGAGAAGTAAGACTGAAAAGGCAGGCTGGTGTCAGATTACAGAGCTCATGTGCCGGGTCATGAAGACTGGCTTGATTCAGAACATGGGCAGTGCCAGTCCAAGGGTCTGAACACAGGTGCCCCTGAGGGCAGAGACCACCATTCACACACCTCACATCCTCAGTGTCTATATAGTGCCTGACATATGGTGGATGCTAAATAAGAATTTGATGAATTAAATTACCATAATTTTCACCTCAAAATTTAAATGAGGTGGATGCAGGAGGCAACAAGACATCCTATAAAATGCCCTACATTTAGAGCCTCTTCCGAATAATTCTAATAAGACCTTGGATACATACATCATTTTGTCTGAGACACAACAGTTCTGTCTGAAAGATGGATATAATAACTACCTTATCTAACATGGGGTATTTGTGAGGCTCAAACGTAATGATCACTGAGGAAATATATTGTAGAAATAATGAGAATTTTAGCTGCACTAAAGAGATAAGTATGGCATCTGCTAATAGTTACTCAAATGTGCTGATCAATTGTATGTGTCAACTTAGCATTTGAGATTAGCATTTGAATCTGGGACCTCAGTAAAGTAGATTACTCCCCTCCCCAATGTGAGTTGGCATCATCCAATCCCTTGAGGACCTGATAGCACAGAAAGGTGGAGGAAGGAAGAATTCACCTCCTTTGCTTCCTACCTGCCTGCTGAGCTGGGTCTTCTCCTGTTCTTGTGCTGGGATTTACACCATCAGCTCCCCTGTTCTCAAGCATTTGGACTCAGATTAGAATTACATCACTAGCTTTCCTGGGTCTCTAGCTTACAGATGGCAGATCCTGGAACTTTTCAGTCTCCATAATCACAGGAGCCAATTCCTCATAGTTTATCTCTTCATATATATATATATATATATATATATATATATATATATATACACACACACACACACACACACACACATATATATATGTATATATATATATATATATATGTATATATATATCCTGTTGGTTCTGTTTCTCTGGAGAACCTTGATGAATACACCAAACAAGAGGTGGTGGCGACCTGAAGTGGAAATGGGAAAGGAACGACTGATATGAGAGGTGGTTCTAAGCTGCAGACAACAGGACTGGATGTGCCAGGACACATCTACCTCTGACATCAAATCTCTGACAAGTGCCATGGACAAAAATAAAGCAGAGCAGTGAGATAGTGTGTTACAGGAGGGTGGTCAGGGAAATTGTGTCAAAGGAGATGACATTTGAGTTGGGACAAATGAATGAAAATATTCCAGGAAGAAAGAACAGGAAGTGCAAAGGCCCTGATGCAGGAGCCCAGTACCAGTGTTCAGAAAACAATCTGGAATCTCATTTGGCTGGAGCACTCTGAGAAAGTTGCGGGTAACAGAACATGTGCTCAGAGAGATAGCGGCGGGTCACATTAGCAGAGTGTCGCGGCCCATGGTAAGGACTTTGAATTCTATCCTGAATGTGATGGGGAGGCATGAGACAGTTTAGACATATCTGACATAAGTTTTAGAAGGTTCACTCTGGCTACTTGTGGGAAGAACAAGCTGAGGAAATTTTAGAGGTTGAAGAATGGAAGGAAAAAGATAAGTTAGGAGGCTACTGCATCGGGACTCTGTGAGGGATGATGGTGTGACTGACTAGAGGGCAGAGGTGAGGATATGGGAAGTGGTCAGATTCAGGATCTCGTTGGAGGGGGAGTTGACAGGGTGTGCTGATGGATTAGATGAGGCTATGTAAGACAGACAGGAGGAGACATGGCTCCAAGATGTTTGTCCTTAGCTATTGAGTGAGGAGCAGTGCTGTGCCCTGAGGTAACAGCCTCTTTGGGGCAAGGGCAGGTTGGCAGGAATACTTAAATGCATGTGATGTTTGAGACGACTCCTGCCCATCTTACTATCTATCCAGAGGGCAGCTGAATACATAAAGTCAGTGTAAGGGAGAGAGGGCTGGGAATATCGATTTTGTAGCCTACAGGGGCATATAAAACCATGGTCCTGGATGACATTACTTAAAAACAGGCAACAACAGAGAAAAAAGCTCTAAGACTGAACCCTGATGCTCAGTTCTGAGGTTGGAAAGATGAGAAGGGGTGAACAGGAGCAGCTGAAGAGCAGCAGCCCTTGACGAGGTGGGGAATCAGAAGAATCTGGTGTCCCAGAAGTGAGGAAAGAAAAGGGCCATTGTACATCGGAACATAAGGATGGTAGGAGGCCTTGAGGAGTGCGGTAGGAATGAAAGTCTGACTAGAATGGGAGGTAAAGAAGGAAAGTCTAGATTTAAGTGTGGAGTTTTAGTTCCCCAGGGAGGAGAAAAATTGGGTAGTAGATAGCGTGAAGAATGATAGAAAGTTATTTATTAAATAACATATAACTTGGGAGATATTATAGCAAATCTGTGTGCTGATGAAAATGATTCAGTGTATGTTATACTATTAAATACTTACAAAAGTCTGTAAGGTAGGTATTACCGTTTTTTTACACAGTTTACATTTGCAAGGGAGGGAGACTTTCCCAAGACAGCATCCAAATTGGAAGTGCTGGAAGAAATTCCTGCTCCATTGAACTCTAAAATTGGAAATTTATCCACGTATGGATACATACACATAATGTCCATAAAACTGTGTCTACCTCATGTCTAAATAAGGCAAGATAAGATTCACAGTAACAAAGGGAGTATTTACCAGAATTTGGATTAAAGGCCAAACCTCCAAATCCCTTATTAGTTCAATGACATAGTTTTTTTTGTTTGTTTGTCTGTTTGTTTGATTGTTTTGTAATTTACATATCGGAAAGACCTTCATGTATTGGCTGGATACATGCACAGAACTCTTCAGAATCAAAGGGGTGGCCAGGAGAAGTTTCAGAGAGAGTGACTGGACCCAGACACCTAAAGGACATGGAATTTATTTAACCAGAATGTCTGAGTGGAAACAAATGAAGGCAGAAGGAAGCTGAAAAATCTTGGTTGATCTAGTTCAAGGCTTTGAAGCAAAGAGTGAGGATTTGGACTTGCTTCTCTTTAGAGTGAAAGCAACTCTGAGATCAAAGCCAAAGGTGAAAAGAAAGGTTGACAGCAGCATTGAGAATTGACTGAAAAACGTTTCTGATGGAGGCAGGGAGTGACAAAAAGAAAGAGTAGATGTCAGCTCATTCTCCTGGCAAGTAATTACAGTAATAACCCTATGCCAATACTGCTAAAAACCAAAGACTAGAGCCCCTTATTACAACAGAGCTATTTTCACCTAAAAAATTCTCTTTTAATAGAAAACGTTCATACTGAAACTGTAACAACTCAATTATTGCTATAACATAATAAAAACTATGCATGTGTTATTATGACAAAAACCTATTGCTGTAATTGGATAACTAACTCATATGCATCTGACTTTACTTATGGCATGTCAGTAGCATCATATTTTGCATAGGGAAATTCTACTTACTTCATAAAGTATGCTATTTTTTAGGAATAACAAAAATGTGTTGATAAAAGGTGCCAAATAATTTTAACTTTATTTTAAATTGGTTGTCATAACTGAAATCTTTTAAAAAGTCAATCCAGGATCTGAGAAATAACATTGAATTAGATCCTAGATATTAAGGGAGTTGGAAGGGGCACACTTAAACTTCATCTCAAATATATCTCTCTATATTTATATGTATATAGATAGATAGATATACACCATTATATAAAATATATTTTAATATATTAAAATATATAAGAATCTATTTATATAAATTATATATGTGAATATATATATATATATATATATGCCCACAGACTGACAGAGACAACAGAAAAAACAAAAAAGCCTTTTTAATAATTTATTGAGGCTCAAAATGTTAAAAAAAAAAAATCAGAGTTGGAACCTTTTCTTAACAGAGTCTGCTAGAGTCCTGAGAACTGTCTCTTCTTACCCTGACTCCTGTCCCATGCCAGTGGAGGCGTATGTAACCCAGTGTTGCATCTGGAGATGAGAGGATGTCACAACAGGGCCGGCTGGAAAAGATGAAAGGCTGAAGACAAGAGGTGGCAGTGGAAGTGGGAGGTCAGGCCCCTTCCCTGACATCACGCATCATTCTGATCACAAAGGAAAGGAATTCCTTGGGACACCAAAATAATATATTTGGAGATCAAAATAAAACTCATATGAGGATCAACGAAGACCAACTATGAAGTGGGAGGTAATGTATTCACATTCTACAAAATCACTTAAAATCCAACCATTATTTCAAAGCCCACATCAGATGGATCTCCTTCATGAGGCCTTGTCCAATCTCCCAATAGCTGTCTACTCTCAGCCCCAAATCCCCACAATACTGTCTACATACATTTAGGAAAGAAACATATTCTACTTTGTTATAATTTGATTTTTTCTTGTCTGATTTCCTCAACTAATCTTTAAGTTGTATGAGGCAAAGACTGAAATGTGACCCAACATAGTTGGTAAGTAAATGAAATAAAATTGGCTTAGCAAATAGAGTCGGGTCCTTAGTGAGTTACTGTCACTGGGAGACACGGCTGTCTTCCAGGTGATGAAAACATAATCAAACGATTTCAAATACGTATTAATACATCGTTGCACATTACATAATATATAAATTATATAACTAAAAATATATCTATAATTACATGCAGGACCATGAACATGCAGTCTATTTTCCCTTTAACAAGATTCACTTGTAAGGATGTTACAATTTGGTGTATATTAGCTGTTCAGACATAGTCTAGTTATTTAGTGATAAACTTTTTAAAGTATTCAATTCTTTTTTATTGAAATACAGTGATTTACAATGCTGTATATAGCAAAGTGATTCAGTTATAAATATATATATTATATATACATTGTATTTTTCTTATTATTTTCCTTTATATAGGTTGTTACATGATATTGAATATAGTTCCCTGTGCTATATAGTAGGTCCTTATTGTTTATCTATTTTATACCTAGTAGTGTATATCTGTTAGTCCCAAACTCCTAATTTATCCCTTTGGTAACCATAAGTTTGTTTTCTACTCAATTCTTTTGAATCAACCTGTATAAGCCATGGGTTGCTGAATTCTGCCTTGTGTAAATGTCACCCCCTTTAATTACTGGGTGGAAGTAATACACTAGTAAGCAATACGTTTTGTTTTCTGAGCCACCAGTTATGAGTTTGAATTTGGACCCTGGAATTTGTCATCCATGCAATTTAGGGTAAGTTAATTAACTTTCCTAGGCTTAAGTCTTTTCCTTTGTGAAATGAGGACTATATCTCATAGGACTGTTGAGAAGATGACATGTGATGACATTTGTGAAGTGCTGATTAAAGGGTTGCCTCTGTCATCATCATCGTCATCCTCCTCTTCATCATGGTCAGCTGAATTCCTGGTTTTAGCTTTAACTATAGGAAACCAGAGTGAAAAAACTCAAGTCATTTACACACTTGTTACTTTAGGGAATTAATTCAAAGTCGCAGACAAGGGGTTGAACGGATTATTTACATCCCTTTGCCTGACTATGAAACATGGTGGAGGCCACTTCATGTAACGACACAGATAATGTCAAAAGAAAGGAATTAAATCAACATTTATTAAAATGTCTACTGTGTATATAAATATACTAAAATTAAAAAATAATGAAATATAATGTTACTAACCAAGTGGGTGGAGGAGTGGTGCAGGGAAGAGGAGAGAGTGAATATGGATAGAAAAGGATTTCTCTATCAAGTGCTTCATTTTTTTGTGAGATTTTAAATGTAATACACAAGCTTTTCCAAAAACAAAAAATACAGTAAATGGCTATCAGAGGACAATAATTTTTTTAAAAGCCTTTAGTTTCAAGTGAGTTATTTTTGAAACTAAATGATTCTATTTCCAATTAAGTTGGAAATCACACTGAGATATCATAAGAATATTACTGTGTTGCACAGGCTTTCAATCAAATAAAACTGGGCTGGAACCCTGACTTGCCATTTATCAGATCAGTGACCTTGGGAAAGTTACTCAAACTTTCTCAGGGTCAGTGTCCTTATTTGTGAAATAAAGACAATATTAGTATCCGTCTCATGGAATGGTTGTGGAGATTACATAAAGCAAGGTGAAATGCATAACTCTACCTGATACTTTCAGTTCCCTACTTGAAGGATTAACTGCGAAGGAGACTGCAGTGTAAGCGACTAGAGAGCCAGAGAGAGAAACAAATGTTTGCTGACACTGGGCCAGCAGCAGTGCAGGGCTGCTATCCCAGTGAGAAGGGACGCAAAGACAGATACGGCCCAGCTCACTACCTGTAGGATTTGGGACTGCAGCACTGGGAAGAAACAGTAAACAAAGCCTAGAAGTCTAATAAGTTGGACAGACAGAGATCAAAGTTTAGGAAGGCTGAGAATTTGCAGGGCAGAATGCTGGAGAGGAGAGAGCTGCACAGAGAGAGATCTTGAGATATGCAGAGGCTATCTTGAACCTATCGGCGAATATTCATATGTGCACATGTGGGGTTCACAAT
This sequence comes from Phocoena sinus, assembly GCF_008692025.1. Classification (NCBI taxonomy): domain Eukaryota; kingdom Metazoa; phylum Chordata; class Mammalia; order Artiodactyla; family Phocoenidae; genus Phocoena; species Phocoena sinus. The sequence goes on along the minus strand of NC_045774.1, from coordinate 6,318,365 downwards.
TCCGAAAACTCACAGAGTTGGGATAGTTTGCGTTCCCACCAGACAGAGCGGAGAGACCTCATAACACAGGGGGCATCTGGTAGAGTTATTAGAAGACAATAGCTATCGTAGTGAGGCTAAATGAATCCTAGAATTATGGCTACTCTGGACCCCAGCAGCGAGGCTTAAAAGCAGACCTCAAAAAGATCAGATTGATCCCAGGTAACTGCTTGCCTGTATAAATTACAGCATTCTTTAAGGGAATATTATAAAATCCAGCACCTAACAACATAACATTGCAACGCCCGGAATCTAATTAAAAATCTACCAGCTGTGCAAAAAGTAGAATATAAATCAATCAATTGAAGAATATCCAGAAATGACAAACATGATGAAATTAACAGGCAAGAACGTTTAGCTACTATTACAAACATGCTCCATATGTTCAAGGAAGCAGAGGAAAACATGACCTTGATGAGGAGAGAAATGAATGTTGAAAAGTCCCAAGTGAAATATATGGAGAAGTAAAATATATCTTAAATAAAATCACACTGATGGGATTAACAACATAGACTCTACAGGAAAAAAAAGGCAGTGACTAAAGGACAGAGCAATCAGAACTACCCATGGCTGAGCTCATAGAGAAAAAAATGGACAGAACATCGTGATCTGCAGGACAACATCAAATGATCCAACACGGAAAAAACTGGAATTGCACATTCAGGCAAGGAGATAATGAGGACAGTTAAAGCAAAAGCTGAGAAGTTTTAGAAATTTGGAGGTGACTAAACGGTGACTCAGGGAAAAGGAAAGTGAGGGCTGAGAATAGGGGAAGAGACAATTGATGCCATTCGTCCTTCCTTGGTACAGAGATGGGCCATAACCTCCTGAAAATTAGGTTAAAGTATTGAAGCGCAATTTGACACAATATTAAAAAAATGTACTTTTATTCATATGTATATTGTATCTTTTCCTGTCATTTTTTTGGGAGGGTGGGGGCAGCAACCATAATTAAACCCACAGTGGCTCCAGCACCATCAGTGGTGTGTCCTTGGCATTCATGTGAATATCCCTTAATTATGCAGTTCATCACTGTCTTAAGTCCTTTATGGAATGAAGTTGGGTATAAATAGCTAGTTCTCAACAGTAAAGTATCTACAAAAATGTAAGGCATTCATTCGATCATAAGAAGCCTGTGGTGAAAACACACAGAATTATAAATCCGCTAAGAAGTGAAGTGACACAAAGAGTCAGATATAGGCACAGCTAACAACTATGAACAAAGGTGAGGAGTACCTACTGCAGGATAAGGAGAGCGGCATTTCAGTACAGTGGAACCACACAGGTAGTGTTTCTACACAGCATTCACATCTCCATACGTCAATCATGTTGGTCAGTTTGCCTTAAACCAGCATTTGGAACATCAAGTTGTTTTCCCATTTTAACTATGGATTCATGCTTAGAGAAGATTAGGTGCAACTGAGAAGAAATGCATATCTGCCTCAGAGGACATTGATGAAGGTGTAAAAACATTCCCAGATCCATACATAGGAATAACATGAAATATTCCCAGGTAGCAATTGTTATTAAGAGGTCCACTCCAAAGAAGGGGTGGTGTCTGTAGGCCACTGCGAGTTGTTTCAAACATTATGAATCCTCCGGGATTCTGAAGAGACACGACTTAATCAAGATACCCAAATACAGGCATGTGCATTGTACTGCTGACAACAAGCCAACGTCACCAAATACTTCATTTACTAAAAGGGCCTTTGCAAAATTTTTTGGGGGGAAGCATTGGGTATGTGAATGATTTTAAGTCACTGAGTAATTCTTTAAAAAAGTTCAACAGGATTAGATATTTGAATATAAGCCTTGCCCTTAATAATTTTGAACATTCAATTTGGGATTTCACTGTGATGCAGTTCTTGCACTGAAAAATTCATCACCTTCCTTCTAGCTTCCTGGTTAAAATCATGATTTCTAAGACTAAGAAGCACACTTTCCTTTCTAACCTTGTGTTTTTCATGATAATTTAGGGAAAAAAAAAGAAATGGAGAAACATATCATGACAGGTAATCATTTGCAAACACACAACTCTTTCAATGCCTGCCATGTTCAGCTTCATTTTATAGCATCTGTCTTGGCAATATAAATTTTGCTTGGCTGCACAGAAGTGCGGTGCTGTACAGTGAAGAAAACACAATCGTGACAACTGAAAACTAAAGCACAGTGTGTGTGTGTGTGTGTGTGTGTGTGTGTGTAGCTCAGAATAGAGAAGCTCTTTATGGTGTTATTTTGGTTGTCACCTTGTCTTTCTTCGCAGCAGAGAAATGCCACAAGAAGGAAGAGTCAACTGTCACATCTAAGAGGGTTGCTAAACAATCTCAAACCTGTCCCAAAGGGTCACCCTCACCAGTTGCACAAAAACAAAGCAATTTGGTTCAGAACATGCAGATGGATTGTGTCAGTAATATTTGCTATTATAAAAGCTGTGGTTTTCTAAACAAAAACCTATATTACTTTAATTAAAGTAGTAGCACAGGCATAATGTAAGATTATATACAATATTGTGACTGTTTAGAATCAAACTAGTTTATTCATACTTCTGAAAAGTCTTTTATGTCACTTTTCAAAACAATCACTTGAAATATGTGTTAAAAATATTAAATTTTGGTCTTCCCTGGTGGCGCAGTGGTTGAGAGTCTGCCTGCCGATGCAGGGGACACAGGTTCATGCCCCGGTCCGGGAAGATCCTACGTGCCGCAGAGCGGCTAGGTCCATGAGCCATGGCCGCTGAGCCTGCACGTCCGGAGCCTGTGCTCCGCAACGGGAGAGGCCACAACAGTGAGGGGCCCGCGTACCGCAAAAAAAAAAAAAAAAATTAAATTTTGTGTTTTCTTTAAACTAGAGCATGTACAAAATCCAAACTTTTAAAAGTATACATCTGTACCTTCAAAATGAAATCAAATTTACTTAATGTTTTATTTTTCAGTGCGTTTTGGTAGATCAATTTAAGTACATTTGGAATCCTTCAAGTGTGCAATTTTCAGTTAAGTACATTTAAAGAAATACCCTAGGGGGGACCTTGAAGATGGCGGAAGAGTAAGACGCGGAGATCGCCTTCCTCCCCACGGATACACCAGAAATACATCCACACGTGGAACAACTCCTACAGAACTCCTACTGAAGGCTGGCAGAAGACCTCAGACCTCCCAAAAGGCAAGAAACTCCCCACGTAACTGGGTAGGGCAAAAGAAAAAACAGAGACAAAAGAATAAGGACGGCACCTGCACCAGTGGGAGGGAGCTGTGAAGGAGGAAACGTTTCCACACACTAGGAAGCCCCTCCGCGGGCGGAGACGGCGGGAGGCGGAGGGGGGAGCTTCGGGACCGCGGAGTGGTGCACAGCGACGGGTGCGGAGGGCAAAGCGGGGAGATTCCTGCACAGACGATCAGTGCCGACCGGCACTCACCAACCCGAGAGGCTTGTCTGCTCACCCGCCGGGGCGGGCGGGGCTGCGAGCTGAGGCTCGGGTTTCGGTTTTGGACGGAGAGCAGGGAGAGGACTGGGGTTGGCGGCTTGAGCATAGCCTGAAGGGGTTGGTGCGCCACGACTAGCCGGGAGGGAGTTCGGGGAAAAGCCTGCACCGGCCGAAGAGGCAAGAGACTTTCTCTTCCCTCTTTGTTTCCTGGTGCGCGAGGAGAGGGGTTTAAGAGCGCTGCTTAAAGGATCTCCAGAGACGGGCGCGAGCCGCGGCTGAGGGCGCGAGCCCCCGAGACGGGCGCGAGCCGCGGCTGAAAGCGCAAACCCCAGAGATGGGGGCGAGCCGCGGCTAAAACCGCGGACCCAAGAGCCGGGCGGGAGACGCTAAGGCTGCTGCTGCCGCCACCAAGGGGCCTGTGTGCGAGCACAGGTCACTCTCCACACCCCTCTTCCGCGGAGCCTGTGCAGCCCGCCACTGCCAGGTTCCCGGGAACCAGGGACAACTTCCCCGGGAGTACGCACGGCGGGCCTCAGGCTGGTGCAACGTCACGCCGGCCTCTGCCGCAACGTCACGCTGCCTCTGCAGCCGCAGGCCCGCCCCGCACGCAGTGCCCCTCCTTCCCCCATCCCCCAACCCCCGGCCTGAGTGAGCCGGAGGCCCCGAATCACAGGCTCCTTTAACCCCGTCCTGTCTGAGCAAAAAAAACAGACGCCCTCCAGCGACCTACACGCAGAGGCAGGGCCAAATCCAAAGCTGAGCTCCTGTGAGCTGTGAGAACAAAGAAGAGAAAGGGAAATCTCTCCCAGCAGCCACAGAAGCAGCGGATTAAAGCTCCACAATCAACTTGATATACCCTGCATCTGTGGAATACCTGAATAGACAAGGAATGATCCCAAATTGAAGAGGTGGAATTTAGGAGCGAGATCTATGATTTTTTTCCCTTTTCCTCTTTTTGTGAATGTGTACGTGTATGCTTCTGTGTGAGATCTGGTCTGTATACTCTTGCTTCCACCATTTGTCCTAGGGCTCTATCCGTCCATGACTTTTTTTTAAAAATTCTTTTTCTTAATAATTAAGTTTAATTGTAATAACTTTATTATACTTTACCTTCGTTCTTTCTTTCTTTCCTTCCTTCCTTCCCTCCTTTAGACAACGAATCACCCCAAATTGAGGAGGTGGTCTCACGGAGCAGGATTTATGATTTTTCCCCCTTTACCTCTTTTTGTGAAGGTGTATGTGTATGCTTCTGTGTAAGATTTTCTCTGTATAGCTTTGCTTCCAACATTTGTCCTAAGGTTCTATCCGTCCCTTTTTTTTTTTCTAAATATTTTTTAATTCAATAACTATATTATACTTTATTTTATTTTTACTGTATCATCTTTCTTTCTGTCTTTTTTCCTTCTTTCCCTCCTTCCTTCCTTCCTCCCTCCCTCCCTCCCTCCCTCCTTTCTTTCCTTCTTTGCTTCTTTCTTCCTTCCTTCCTTTCCTCCTTTCCTTCTTTCTTTACTCATACTTCTACTAATTCTCCCTACTTTTTCTCCCTTTTATTCTGAGCTGTGTGGATGAAAGGCTCTTGGTGCTCCAGCCAGGAGTCAGGGCTCTGCCTCTGAGGTAGGAGAGCCAACTTCAGGACACTGGTCAACAAGAGACCTCCCAGCTCCACATAATATTAAACGGTGGAAATCTCCCAGAGACCTCCATCTTAACACCAGCACCCAGCTTCACTCAACGACCAGCAAGCCACAGTGCTGGACAACCTATGCCAAACAACTAGCAAAACAGGAACACAACCCCACCCATTAGCAGAGAGGCTGCCTAAAATCATAATAAGGCCACAGACACCCCAAAACACACCACCAGACGTGAACCTGCCCACTAGAGAGACAAGATCCAGCCTCATCCAGCACAACACAGGCACTAGTCCCCTCCACCAGGAAGCCTACACAACCCACTGAAACAACCTTAGCCACTGGAGACAGACATCAAAAACAACGGGAACTACGAAAGTGCAGCCTGCAAAAAGGAGACCCCAAACACAGTAAGATAAGCAAAATGAGAAGACAGAAAAACACACAGCAGATGAAGGAGCAAGATAAAAACCCACCAGACCTAACAAATGAAGAGGAAATAGGCAATCTACCTGAAAAAGAATTCAGAATAATGATAGTAAGGATGATCCGAAATCTTGGAAGTAGAATGGACAAAATGCAAGAAACAGTTAACAAGGACCTACAAGAACTAAAGATGAAACAAGCAACGATGAACAATGCAATAAATGAAATTAAAATCACTCTAGATAGGATCAATAGCAGAATAGCTGAGGCAGAAGAACGGATAAGTGACCTGGAAGATAAAGTAGTGGAAATAACTACTGCAGAGCAGAATAAAGAAAAAAGAATGAAAAGAACTGAGGACAGTCTCAGAGACCTCTGGGACAACATGAAACGCACCAACATTCGAATTATAGGGGTTCCAGAAGAAGAAGAAAGAAAGAAAGGGACTGAGAAAATATTTGAAGAGATTATAGTTGAAAACTTCCCTAATATGGGAAAGGAAATAGTTAATCAAGTCCAGGAAGCACAGAGGGTCCCATACAGGATAAATACAAGGAGAAACACGCCAAGACACATATTAATCAAACTGTCAAAAATTAAATACAAAGAAAGCATATTAAAAGCAGCAAGGGAAAAACAACAAATAACACACAAGGGAATCCCCATAAGGTTAACAGCTGATCTCTCAGCAGAAACCCTACAAGCCAGAAGGGAGTGGCAGGACATACTGAAAGTGATGAAGGAGAATAGCCTGCAACCAAGACTACTCTACCCAGCAAGGATCCCATTCACATATGATGGAGAAATTAAAACCTTTACAGACAAGCAAAAGCTGAGAGAGTTCAGCACCACCAAACCAGCTTTACAACAAATGCTAAAGGAACTTCTCTAGACACGAAACACAAGAGAAGGAAATGACCTATAGTAGTGAACCCAAAACAATATATAAAATGGAAATAGGAACATACATATCGATAATTACCTTAAATGTAAATGGACTAAATGCTCCCACCAAAAGACACAGATTGGCTGAATGGATACAAAAACAAGACCCTTATATATGCTGTCTACAAGAGACCCACTTCAGAACTAGAGACACATACAGACTGAAAGTAAGGGGATGGAAAAAGATATTCCATGCAAATGGAAACCAAAAGAAAGCTGGAGTAGCAATTCTCATATCAGACAAAATAGACTTTAAAATAAGGACTATTAAAAGGGACAAAGAAGGACACTACATAATGATCAAGGGATCGATCCAAGAAGAAGATATAACAATTGTAAATATTTATGCACCCAACATAGGAGCACCTCAATACATAAGGCAAATACTAACAACCATAAAAGGGGAGATCAACAGTAACACATTCATAGTAGGGGACTTTAACACCCCACTTTCACCCATGGACAGATCATCCAAAATGAAAATAAATAAGGAAACACAAGCTTTAAATGATACATTAAACAAGATGGACTTAATTGATATTTATAGGACACTCCATCCAAAAACAACAGAATACACATTTTTCTCAAGTGCTCATGGAACATTCTCCAGGATAGATCATATCTTGGGTCACAAATCAAGCCTTGGTAAATTTAAGAAAACTGAAATTGTATCAAGTATCTTTTCCGACCACAACGCCATGAGACTAGATATCAATTACAGGAAAAGATCTGTAAAAAATACAAACACATGGAGGCTAAACAATACACTACTTAATAATGAAGTGATCACTGAAGAAATCAAAGAGGAAATCAAAAAATACCTAGAAACAAATGACAATGGAGACACAACGACCCAAAACCTATGGGATGCAGCAAAAGCAGTTCTAAGGGGGAAGTTTATAGCAATACAAGCCCACCTTAAGAAGCAGGAAACATCTCGAATAAACAGCCTAACCTTGCACCTCAAGCAATTAGAGAAAGAAGAACAAAAAAACCCCAAAGCTAGCAGAAGGAAAGAAATCATAAAAATCAGATCAGAAATAAATGAAAAAGAAATGAAGGAAACGATAGCAAAGATCAATAAAACTAAAAGCTGGTTCTTTGAGAAGATAAACAAAATAGATAAACCACTAGCCAGACTCATCAAGAAAAAAAGGGAGAAGACTCAAATCAATAGAATTAGAAATGAAAAAGGAGAAGTAACAACTGACACTGCAGAAATAAAAAAAATCATGAGAGATTACTACAAGCAACTCTATGCCAATAAAATGGACAATCTGGAAGAAATGGACAAATTCTTAGAAATGCACAACCTGCCAAGACTGAATCAGGAAGAAATAGAAAATATGAACAGACCAATCACAAGCACTGAAATTGAAACTGTGATTAAAAACCTTCCAACAAACAAAAGCCCAGGACCAGATGGCTTCACAGGTGAATTCTATCAAACGTTTAGAGAAGAGCTAACACCTATCCTTCTCAAACTCTTCCAAAATATAGCAGAGGGAGGAACACTCCCAAATTCCTTCTACGAAGCCACCATCACCTTGATACCAAAACCAGACAAGGATGTCACAAAGAAAGAAAACTACAGGCCAATATCACTGATGAACATAGATGCAAAAATCCTCAACAAAATACTAGCAAACAGAATCCAAAAGCACATTAAAAGGATCATACACCATGATCAAGTGGGGTTTATTCCAGGAATGCAAGGATTCTTCAATATACGCAAATCTATCAATGTGATAAACCATATTAACAAATTGAAGGAGAAAAACCATATGATCATCTCAATAGATGCAGAGAAAGCTTTCGACAAAATTCAACACCCATTTATGATAAAAACCCTCCAGAAAGTAGGCATAGAGGGAACTTTCCTAAACATAATAAAAGCCATATATGACAAGCCCACAGCAAACATCATCCTCAATGGTGAAAAACTGAAAGCATTTCCACTAAGATCAGGAACAAGACAAGGTTGCCCACTCTCACCACTCTTATTCAACATAGTTTTGGAAGTTTTAGCCACAGCAATCAGAGAAGAAAAGGAAATAAAAGGAATCCAAATCGGAAAAGAAGAAGTAAAGCTGTCACTGTTTGCAGATGACATGATACTATACATAGAGAATCCTAAAGATGCTACCAGAAAACTACTAGAGCTAATCAATGAATTTGGTAAAGTAGCAGGATACAAAATTAATGCACAGAAATCTCTGGCATTCCTATATACTAATGATGAAAAATCTGAAAGTGAAATCAAGAAAACACTCCCATTTACCATTGCAACAAAAAGAATAAAATATCTAGGAATAAACCTACCTAAGGATACGAAAGACCTGTATGCAGAAAATTATAAGACACTGATGAAAGAAATTAAAGATGATACAAATAGATGGAGAGATATACCATGTTCTTGGATGGGAAGAATCGACATTGTGAAAATGACTCTACTACCCAAAGCAATCTACAGATTCAATGCAATCCCTATCAAACTACCACTGGCATTTTTCACAGAACTAGAACAAAAAATTTCGCAATTTGTATGGAAACACAAAAGACCCCGAATAGCCAAAGCAATCTTGAGAACGAAAAAAGGAGCTGGAGGAATCAGGCTCCCTGACTTCAGACTATATTACAAAGCAACAGTAATCAAGACAGTATGGTACTGGCACAAAAACAGAAAGATAGATCAGTGGAACAGGATAGAAAGCCCAGAGATAAACCCACGCACATATGGACACCTTATCTTTGATAAAGGAGGCAGGAATGTACAGTGGAGAAAGGACAGCCTCTTCAATAAATGGTGCTGGGAAAACTGGACAGGTACATGTAAAAGTATGAGATTAGATCACGCCCTAACACCATACACAAAAATAAGCTCAAAATGGATTAAAGACCTAAATGTAAGGCCAGAAACTATCAAACTCTTAGAAAAAAACATAGGAAGAACACTCTATGACATAAATCACAGCAAGATCCTTTCTGACCCACCTCCTAGAGTAATGGAAATAAAAACAAAAATAAACAAATGGGACCTAATGAAACTTCAAAGCTTTTGCACAGCAAAGGAAACCATAACCAAGACCAAAAGACAACCCTCAGAATGGGAGAAAACATTTGCAAATGAAGCAACTGACAAAGGATTAATCTCCAAAATTTACAAGCAGCTCATGCAGCTCAATAACAAAAAAACAAACAACCCCATCCAAAAATGGGCAGAAGACCTAAATAGACATTTCTCCAAAGAAGATATACAGAATGCCAACAAACACATGAAAGAATGCTCAACATCATTAATCATTAGAGAAATGCAAATCAAAACTACAATGAGATATCATCTCACACCAGTCAGAATGGCCATCATCAAAAAATCTAGAAACAATAAATGCTGGAGAGGGTGTGGAGAAAAGGGGACACTCTTGCACTGCTGGTGGGAATGTGAATTGGTTCAGCCACTGTGGAGAACAGTATGGAGGTTCCTTAAAAAACTACAAATAGAATTACCATATGACCCAGCAATCCCACTACTTGGCATATACCCTGAGAAAACCAAAATTCAAAAAGAGTCATGTACCAAAATGTTCATTGCAGCTCTATTTACAATAGCCAGGACATGGAAACAACCTAAGCGCCCATCATCGGATGAATGGATAAAGAAGATGTGGCACATATACACAATGGAATATTACTCAGCCTTAAAAAGAAATGAAATTGAGCTATTTGTAATGAGATGGATAGACCTAGAGTCTGTCATACAGAGTGAAGTAAGTCAGAAAGAAAAAGACAAATACCGTATGCTAACACATATATATGGAATTTAAGGGAAAAAAATGTCATGAAGAACCTAGGGGTAAGATAGGAATAAAGACGCAGACCTACCGGAGAACGGACTTGAGGATATGGGGAGGGGGAAGGGTGAGTTTTGACAGGGCGAGAGAGAGTCATGGACATATACACACTAACAAACGTAGTAAGGTAGATAGCTGGGGGGAAGCAGCCGCAAGGCACAGGGATATTAGCTCGGTGCTTTGTGACAGCCTGGAAGTGTGGGATGGGGAGAGTGGGAGGGAGGGAGACGCAAGAGGGAAGACATATGGGAACATATGTATATGTATAGCTGATTCACTTTGTTATAAAGCAGAAACTAACACACCATTGTAAAGCAATTATACCCCAATAAAGATGTTTAAAAAAAAAAAAAAAAAAGAAATACCCTAGTGTATTCACCTGTCTTACCATTCAGTTAACATTCAAATTAACCATTTGGATTGCAACACATTTTGTGTTATTGATTATTTATTTTAAGATGACATAAAATGAAATAAGTAAGACATTTGACTTGGAGGCAATATGTAAAAATTGCCTATGGCAATCAATATCGGTAATAAAAAAGCAACCAGATGATTTAAAAATAAATATATGACATTACTCTATGTTGGATTTTGTATAAATAATGTAGGGATATAAGGGGAGCAAAAGAGGATCATGTGTGGGGGGTTGATAGACACATATAACAGGCATAAAGAATTTACTGCCGATCACCCCATTAGATGGAAGTGTACTCTTTCATTAGAGAGTCTTAAAGGAGAGTAACTCTAACCAGGATTATTTGTGTGTTATCTGGTTTGAAAACAGCACACATTTGGAAGAGATGATTACCAAACCCTTTCCATAAATACATTCTGTAATGCATCATTGTAGAGCTGTCGGTTTGACTATTTTGACTGACTTAAAGTCAGTATAACCAAGAGTACACAAACACATGACCTCATATATCAATACACATTTTACTGTATAAGATACTTACATGATTTTAATTCATAATGCTCTGATATAAAATTCCAATAAATACAAAAACTAAGAAAGCAAGAAAAAGTAGAGTGGCCACTAAGGAAATGTGCATGGAAAAGATGAAATGTATAAGAAGAGTTTGCTTGGTTGTTAAAAGCACAAATCCAGGTGCTAATCCTGGCATCTTTGGCACAGGAAGTGCCATGGACAAGAGCACGAATGCCGCAAGTAATCATAATAAATAATTCTAGTATGACAAAAAATACTAAAATTGAATATAATCTTTAATTATGAACCAAGACAATAAATCTAATTAATTTAGCAAGCAACGCTTTTGGAGTTGCTTTTCTCAGTTTCCAATTTTGAGAATGAGTAGGGCAAGGTGCTTTGCTGTGCACCTAATATACAGGCAATGGTTCTAGGAGATGTTTTTCACTTACTTCTACATGTAAGTTACTGAACACTGTGGCTGAGGCTGCTAGCTTGTTGTTTTACCAACACACATTTTCTCCTTCTTCCTTAGTGAGTAATAAAATATTTGAGGTGGTAAAATACCCCCCTACATCACTATAGTTCCCAGTTTCCCTTGCAGCTAGAAGGCGTCATTGACATATTTCTGTCCAGTGACATGTAAGCAGGTAAGAGTTTCATGTCTATTAAACTCAAATACAAAGGATAAAGACAGCTGATGCCAACTCTTATCTGCCATTCCCTTTTCCTCTATTTCTTGTTTGGAATATGAATTTGATGGATGATACTCTAGAAAACGACTCAGACCAGGAGGTGACCTTGAGAAAAAAAAAAACAGGAACTAAGGGCAATGGGGCAGAAAGAAGGAGAGAAACTGTATCCTTGATGTCAGTAGTTATGCATATCGGCCTTGGACTACCTACCGCCAAACTTCTACTAGAGAGAAAAATACACTTTATCGTGTTTAAGTCACTGTAATTTTTGATCTCTGTTTCTAGCAGCTGAGTGCAATTCCTGATACAAGCAGCCATGTGAAGCAGACATCAAGGGCAAACAGGATATATTTGAAGAAAATAAGTAAGCAAGTAATCAAATGCAGTAAAGCATTATGCATGTTATTCAAGAAGTAGCACAGGGTATAATGAGCCTGTCCAGGAGAAAACTGTTCATTCTATTTGCATAGGTTTGTTTCTCAGAGGGGGTGAAGCTTGGATTGAGTCTTGAAACATGAGAAAGCATTCGATTCAACAAAGTAGGAGTGAAGAGAGGGGCTGTAGCCTAACCAGGCAAAGAGAGCTCATGGGAAAAAGCACACGGAGGCATGAGTAACTTTAGATGACTCCAATCAAATTGGCATTAGTCACTAGGCTCAAAAATATATAATTTAGTACAAAATGGATGGTGTATTTGATTGAATAAGACATTATAAAAATTATCTGGCTCGTTTAAAGAAATCTACGTATGCTTCTCTATATAGTTTGCCTAAAAGTGGTTTAAGCTTAAGGGGGAAAAGGAAGGAGCCGGTTATGGATCTTGCCATCACAATCTCTTTCTCAAATTGCAGATGTTTAATATCCTATCTTGACCATTTTACCATCCACATGTTGAATGAGGTTAGCAAAGTGCACTGAGAGAGAACCTTAAAAGCAACCTTTAGAAAAGTACAAATCTCTGATAACTTAATATTCTCTCATCATGACAAAAACAGCATAAAATATGGAAGATGGATTTTGATATTCATGATTTACATTTTTCAAAAGATTGGAGAGATATCAAATGTAATAAGATAACAAGAAAGCACTTTGTAGAGGTGTTCAAAGTACCTGGCACCATTAATGAATTCTTATAATATTCTTGTGAGAAAGAAAAAAAGCAGAAATTATTCACCAAAATTGCGGACAGGACCAATGGCAGAAAGATGCTCTCAGAGGTCATCTGATCTAACCGTATCGTGCTCCAAGCCTTCAGGGAACTGGCATATTGATCCTGGCTTTACTACAATGTCTCTGAGAAGGGGCTCACAGACAGGAGGATGTGGTGTTGCAGGCACACCCCCAAGGTCACAGTGAACATGCGCCCAAGGAGTTCCACCACTGCAGAAGTGCACAGCAGCTTACACAGTTGATTTCACACGTGCTTGGTGTGAAATCTGATTTTGCTAAAATTGGGAAAGCTAATGCCCCACTTGTGCTGCCGACCCTCAACTTAAGCTCTGCCCAGGCGGAGTTTCCCTGTCGCTGAAGCCTGACCTAGAACACAGGGACAGTAGCCATCCTCATGGGCACCATGCTGCAACCACTCTTACAGATCTCATTTCACTGACTCGTTTATGATGGTAATAGTAATAGTAAACACTTGTTGGCACATGCTATGTGACAGATATTTTTCTAAACACAATCAATTTAGTTATTCATTTACTCCTGGCATTAAACTTACTAGCTTGACTTTCCAGATGAGAAACTGAGGCATGTTTAAGTAACTAACGCAAGGACACATACCTAACAAGGGACTAAACCAAGATGTAAACGCAGACAGTCTGGTTTTAGACTCCAGGATTCCAATACTATTACCTAAGAAATAATTCAGACCACAAATAGGCTCTCTTTTTCTTAGAATTTATAAGCAAGTGTGTTCCTATGGTTCAGGTTCAGTCAGGAGTTTCTTTCACCCCATGGTATATTTGTCTTGTCTCCAACTCCCCTAAATGAGGACAGTCATGTACAATGACATCTGATAGAAATGTATCCCTTTAAACCTAATTTTAAATAACCTTTATTAGAAAAATATTTGATTCAAATTCCATAATTTGAATCTATATTTATACGCTCTTTCTCTAGTTTGGTTAGTGAATCCTTGTGGAGTGTGTAACTGTGGTCTCTTTCCTATTCTAACCCTCCACATTTCCACTCCCAGTGGCTGACATGCCGCTGTCCTGGCCTGTATGCAACCACTTCCTTTGCTTCCGTCAAGTGTCATTTTAAATGGTGTCTCCTCAGAATGCCCTTCACTGGGCTCCCTGTCCAAACCACCCCGTCATTCACTTTCTTATCATCTCATCTTGGTTATTCCCTCTATAACATCTATCTCAGTTTCTAAATACTATATTTATTTTGTGTCTCCCTCATTCAACCCCTGACTTTATAAATTCCTTGATGACGGGGACAATGTTTACTTTACTTTGCTCACACTTTGCTCACTTGATGCCCCAAACACTGTCTAGTGCACGGTAGTTAATCAATGCTTCGATGAATAGATCAATATTCTTATGGCTTCTCACAAGAAACAGCACCCAGGCAAGGACTGACCTGAAGAATAAGTAAGAGTTGTTGGGGAAATACACGTTTAGATTGCTCTCCGAGTCCCAGCTGCATATATGTCACTGCTTTCAGGGCAGCCCTAGCTGACTACCCACGGCCAAGCGGAACCCACTCCCTTATTCTCTGAATCTGCTCCTCCCTGCCTTAGTGAATGGCATCCTCACACACTCAGATACCCAAACCAGAAGCCCAGTCACCCTGGACTGCTACCTCACCATCAGTCCCCGCGCTCAGTCACCAAGCCTTGCCAATTCTACCATGACCGCACATTGTTATAATCACTGACTTACCCAATCTTTGGTCTTTCCACATCCCTTCATGAAACTTTGGCTTCAGCCACGCTAAACCACTTCCACTTTCCCATCCTGCAAATCTCAGGTGTCCAGCTTCTGCTGAAAGCTATTCTGCTGTTGGTTTCTTGTGGCCTTTTATACCTATTCAGTATAAATAATCTCAGCTCATTCTTCAAAATTCACTGCAGAGATTTTTCTTAAACCACCACCCAGGCTGACTTAGGTGCCTTTTCTTTCTAGTTTCATGAATTACATTCATGCCTCTTTTATCACACTAATGACTAGACCATCCTAGTTGTCTCTAACTTGTTTTGAGTTTCATGTGAACAAAGCCAGTGTCTTTCAACTCATACCACCTGGGGCTGGCACAGTGACTGATGCATAGCTGTACTCAAGGTTAGTTCAAATAAAGCATGGTACAGTTCACCTGGTAAGAATCACTTTATTAGATCAAGTGAAAGTCTCAGGTGTATTATAAATGGAATTGTAAGAGGAGATGAAGGTTGGAAGAAATGCGTCTTTGCAAACAGATCAACTGAATCAACCCCGGAAGTCAATGAACTGCGTACCATCATGTAATAGTGATAGATTTAGAAAAATAGCTTTTGTTGAAAAAAAATGTGTTAATTGCGTACACAAATGAATAAGGGTAAAACTTAGTTTCCTCCCTCAGGAGATTATAATGTCATTGGGGAAACATATCAAATGGCTATAAAACAAGGCAGAATTAAACAAATGTTTAAAGGCACAACAAGGTATGCATTATAAAAATGTAGAGGATAGGGCTATCATTCTCCATTTGAACATTCCAAGGATAATACCAACACAATGACCCAATATAGAACTCATCATTTTTGCCCAAAACAGTCTACCTCCTATACCCTCTATCTCATTCTATCTTTACTCATAAATTCTTTATTCACATTGCAACATTGGTCTTTTTCCCATTTACCTGTAACAAATCTAATCTGAATAACAATGTCACTGATACGACTTGCATTTTTAAATAATTAATTTTTCTATGTTTTCATCTATTTTTTCCTTCGGTCTGTGTGTGGTCTTCCATTCTATGGCTGTACCATGGTTTGTTTATCCCCTCACTACTTGAAGGACATTTGGGCTGTTTTCTGTTGTTGGCTATTATGAATAAAGCTGCTTTAAGCTGAACGTATAAATTTGGTGTGAACGTAAGTTTGCATTTCCCTTGGGTCAACGTTCAGGAGTGAGGATGCTGGGTCATCTGGTAAGTGTATGTCTACATGACTCTGCCCCTTTGCATTCCCAGCAGCAGTTCCAGTTGCCCCACATACTTGTCAGTTGTTTTGATTTTTTTGTTATTGCTGTGCTAATAGCTGTGTAGTGGTACCTCATGGTAGTTTTAATTTGCACTTCCCTACTAACTGATAATGTTGAGTATCTTATCATGAGCTCACTTGCTACCTTTGTATCTTTGGTGAGGTGTCTATTTAAACATTTTATTCATTTTTAAATGGTTCAGTTTTTTTCCTTACTTTTGTATTCAGAGTTCTTCATATATTCTGGATAAAATTCCTTTATCAGATGTGATTTGTGAATATTTTCTCCCAGTCTGCAATCTATTTTTCAGGCTTTTAGTATCTCTTGAGGATGAGTAGTTATTAATTTTAGTGGAGTCTAATTTACCTTTTTTTTTTAATGGATTGTGCTTTTGGTGTCATCTTTGCCTAACCTAAGGTCTCAAAAATATTCTCTTACGTTTAATATTCTCTTAGAAGTTTTATAGTTTTAGGTGTTCATTTAAGCCCATAATCCACTTTGAGAGTTAACACTTCCATATAGCGCAAGGTATGGATCAAAGTCGTAGTAGCAGTAGTTGTTTTCTTGTTGTTCTTCTTTTTTTGCATATAGCTAACCAATTGTTTCAGCACCTTTTGTTAAACCACTATGTAAAATAATTTTATATCAAAGTATATCAGTAGCCTCAAAAATTTAATTAAAGGGTAATTTATATGCATTATAAAAATTAGAAGATGAATATAAACAAAAAGTAGAAGACAAAAGTTATAAAAAGCAGTGGGAATTGATTTTGCTGTATATATTCCCACTATGTTTCTTAACATAAAGGTAAGCAACTAGAGATTCAGAGATTGAATAGCACTCCTTGGGTCACTCAAGTCAGTGGCAGTGCTAAGAAGTGATTCCAGACAGTCTGACTTCACATCACATTGCTAGTTCAATGAACAATAATTAGTTAGAAAACCTCACTCAGAAAGATTATACAGATGAAAATGATAAAAAGGAAAAGTAAAATGGGTTGAACAAAAATCTACCTGGTCACCTGAACTAGAGCTCTAACCATTCACCTTCACCACTAACATTTATCAATTACCAGCTTATGCTAGTGGGAAGCAGCCACATAGCGCAGGGATATCAGCTCGGTGCTTTGTGACCGCCTGGAGGGGTGGGATAGGGAGGGTGGGAGGGAGGGAGACGCAAGAGGGAAGAGATATGGGAACATATGTATATGTATAACTGATTCACTTTGTTATAAAGCAGAAACTAACACACCACTGTAAAGCAATTATGCCCCAATAAAGATGTTAAAAAAAAATACCAGCTTATGTTAATGTTACCTCCTGAATTTCTTTTAGGTCTCTCCTTTCTATTAACTGAACTTTCCATTAACTGTTTTGAGGTTCTCCATCACCTAAAATATTCCAAGAGTGTCTTAACTGCCCTTCAGTCTTGACATTCCTAAATAGAGTTGCCAGCTAAAAAAAAGGAAGTTCAACTGAATGTGAAATCAGATAAACAACAAATAATGTTTTGGTGTTAAGTACAATACAAATATTGCATGGGACATACTTATATTAAAAATATTACTTATTATTTACCTGAAATACCAACCTAACTGAGTGTCCTGTGTTATGACCTGCTAAATCTGGTAACCCTGCTCCTAACACTATCTGCTAGGGAAACCAGAGTGTCAATGAGTGAATGAATGAACAAATAAATAAATGAATGAGTAAGCAAATGAGCACACCCTGATTTTGGGTAAATGGTAATCATGAAAGGTGCATGGAAAATAATGCATTTGGGTTGAGTCCTTGAAGGATGAATAGAATTTAATTTGATGAAGGGAGAAACCAAAGGCAAAACCAAATTAACCCCTGAAAAATTTTAAAACTCTTATTTTATAGCTCAGTGATGGTCAGATTAATATTTTTACGTGTTTACTTTTAGTACATTTGCTGCTGAAATAAATATATTTTCCTAGGATTTCATGTTATTGGAGCCAAACCATTTCTATTTACATCAGCAAAGCCATTTAAACGTATTTGCCCTATTTGACCACTGGCACCTCAAAAACAGCATCTAGGTCAGCTTGAAGTGCTTTCTGCCCCCCCATAAAAGTTGTATTAGCCCAGACTCCAAGGGCTAAGGTGACTCCATTATACTGTGATCTTGGATTTTTGCTCTGACTTGGCCATATTTCCTTTATCCACGGCATCCAGCTTTGTAGATAAACATACCTGATGCACAATAAACACTTTACCGGCTTTGGTGAAGAAACACATTTGCTCCTTTTTTTCAGTAAGACTTAAGGCTACAATTGAGTGAAAGCATGAGGATAAATATGAAAGGACTAATACATGATGGGATAAGTTAGCATAGCACCAACTCATCAATTTCAGTTTTCAGAACTTAATCAAGTATTCAGGCTTTTCCCTATAACTCCCATTGGTCATTTGTTTTTAATCACTAATTAGAAGAGAGATCAGATTAAATTTCCAACGGGGAAAAGTTCCTGCAGCCTTCCTGTAGCGGAGGTATTCACTTCTATACAATTTATTAATGAAAGTGAACTCTTCTTCTGACCATGGGCAATACAACCTTTAAAATACCTTTTATATATGTAAACATAAAGCTCTGCATTTTGCTGCTCTAAGCATTTAGCTATCTGATAGTGACCTGGAGGCCAACAGTTCTTGCCAGTGTTCAAATAGATAAAGACAATTCTTCATTCAGAATAAGATCATATGGAATAACACAATAGGGATTTCCCCACATAGTGATTTAGTTGTCTGGGAAACTATTTTTTCTACAAATGAGGACCACCTCATTATTTTGTGCTAAGCCTCATGTGCCTTAGACCGTGCCAGGGCCACTGTGCCTGGGAATATTTACACATAGGGATAACTTGTCTCTCATGGTATATAGCATACACATAGACATTTGGCCATCACATACTGAGGATAGTAGACTATAGAGAGAGCCAAACTGGGCCATGATATAGAGATAGTCAAACTGGGCCATGAGCTATTTAGTTACTCAGTCTTGGAGTCTTTCTACCTTTGAACTTGTTACATGATATGAATGAGCCTGCTGTTATACGAAGCTAAAAACATCCGAACTGACATGTAAGTCCTTGGTTTATATTCCTATGTACTTAGTTTTTGTAACCTCCAGGTTTTTTCATATATGTTCTATATTTTCTATTGAGACAACCCTATCCCCTCCTCTGTGTACATCATGACACAAAACTGAAAATAAATGTTTAGTCAGTATTCTATTTATTCTTTTCTAAAAAGATACAGGATCAGACAACTTCTGTGTTGGCTATTTCCAATTCCTTTCTTTAGTTGATTTTATATTGATGTTGCCCCCTCAAGTGAACAAACACAAGGCACTCCCACAGCATCCAGCACAGAGAAGGAAGTGGCAATGATGTAAGAGATGTAAGACAAATGTGATTACCACCTTAAAACAGATCCAGCAATAATAAGCTCCCTTCAACACTCCAGATGCCCAACTCAATATGATTTCATGGCATCTTACAGATTTAGAAAACATAGTTATTTTTTTCTGATAAAAAAGGAAGCACTTTTCAAGAATACATTAACTTCCCATTTTAAGGTGTAGTTAGTATATGAAGGTAAGGACAGGGTGCTTTTAACCCCAATTTTGAGTCATTCATTCATTCATTCATTTATGGCTGCATTGGGTCTTTGTTGCTGCATGCAGGCTTTCTCTAGTTGCAGCCAGCGGGGGCTACTCTTTGTTGCGGTGCACGGGCTTCTCATTGTGGTGGCTTCTCTTGTTGTGGAGCACGGACTCTAGGTGCACAGGCTTCAGTAGTTGTGGCTCATGGGCTTAGTTGCTCCGCCGCATGTGGGATCTTCCCAGACCCGGGGTCAGACCTGTGTCCCCTGCACTGGCAGGCGGATTCTTAACCACTGCACCACCAGGGAAATCCCTTAAGTCATACTTTTAAGAATGAAATTAGGGATCACCAGAGAGATAATTTGGGATGATCTCATTCCTGGCCATGATAACCTGATACCTAGGGAGGCATTACTAGGTTATAATTCTAACTAAGAAATTTTTAATCAAGGTAATTGTATTATACATGTCTGAAGAAATACTTTATTAATGATTAAATGAGATGATAGTCATGAGTAGTATAAGAGAGAATTCCAAGGAGACAAAGTGAAGCAATATGTCTCTGGCACAACCCAAAGAAGAGGCTGCACAGCTGCAATGAGTGCTGGCCTGGAGGATCATCTAATGTCAAAGGACAGTCAGGTGCATCACGGTGTCATAGTTCTGATAATACCACCCCTTAATGTGATCCAACTAACTACGTTTGTGGATTCTGCATCTATAAAATAACTATCAGATAATAATTGAGCTGCCAAAAAACCAATGATTAGAAGCCAGGGAGTTTTGAGATCCCTTGTAATAGCAGCCTTGCTATTAAGCCTTACTTAATCCTTACAAGGATCCTATGAAGTTAATAAAAAAAAAACCAAAAAACAAAACACACACAAATAAATAAAAGCCAAGGTGATATATGCCAGAGTGCAAAAACATAATCAGTTACCATATATTTGAAACGCAGGAAGAGGTCTAAAATAAAGGAGCAACAGCTAGCCAAACACGCAAAAGGAAACTGTAATTCGGAGTCAGCCATGCCTCTTCTCTTCCCCACAAAAAGCCAAAGGGCCATGGGTAATAGAGATCTAATACAGACCAGCAATCAGGAACTTAGGAAGTTCTGAGCTACAAGTCAGATTTTCATCAATGATGGGTATGAACTGAGAGGCGAAGACAATATGTAATAAAGCCTCCTTTTATACTTCCTGCCAAGGCAGAAGTTGACATCGTTTTTTAGAGGACATCAGGTCCAAGTGTGTTGGCACGTGAGGATGCTCACGTAAGCAGCCAGGGTGTGGGCCCTTTCAGGACAGAAAATCCTGCTTATTTATTTGTAAGTAAGACACAGATCTATGCACAAGCAGCATGCCTGCATCCAGTGCTGTGCACTAATGTGCAGACGGCAAAGGCAGCCAAGAGAGGGAGGGAGGGTCTGCAGGGAATGAGGCTGATGGGCGAGCAGGAATTCTAGAGGAGCACCGAGAACACTGGGGGGTACTGCTCTGAACACATAAGCCCACTGTGAATGAATGCTTCGTGGTGGAAAGTGTTATGCATTGTAAATACATCCATGGGTTTTATCATAGGCATCTTAATCCCCAAAGTGTGGCATTTGGATAGATTCTACCTCCTAAAATGTAGATTCCTGGAATCAGTGAAATACAATGGGAATTCAGTGAACTAGCTTCTTGCGACATTTCCAATACCGAACAAACCCACTGTAATGGCAGTGTCCTTTAAAGAAAATAAACATGTCAGTAAGTTCAGAAATAGAGGATATTTTAAAAATTACCTGATGGACGATGACAGTGAAAAGGACCCATCACAGCTATAACTCAAGTATGGGTAAATCTGTAATGTACAAATTTATCCTTAGGAGACACTGTCAAAATGTTTTTAATGTGAATTTAAAATATTTGAGTTTGGGGGCTCTTCTGTTTCTGCTATTTTTCACTCCTGATTTATATGCTGTCCCAAGAGTTTGAGAGCGTAAATTAGTTCCTGAGGGCAAAATCTCCATGGCTCCCCACACCAAGGCCTTGTTATTATAGGCCTGCTCTAGAGCACGGAGCCCCCCGGCAGTATTTGTTTCAGGTGAAAAGAACATCAAGCCGTTAGTCTGAAAAAAGACACACTCCAGAAGAAATGCAGCCCAGCAGGGATTTTGCAAAAGATCCTGCACCGGGGAAAAATAAATCCAGCACAATCATATTTGGGTCCTGCCTTTACAAAGGCTCATTAACATGTCATTCAAATGATGTAAAGAAAGACTGAACTGAGAGCTTTGCCTGCCAGCCTCTGTCAAGGTAAAATGCCCTGTTGTCTACATACCAGGAATGGAGGAAATGTTCAAGCAGCTCTGGTTTGCTCATGCTTGATACAGACTGGAAATTGTGAACTATTTACCTATTTTAAGGAAACTGTCCAGTTTCGTTTATTCTCTTTTCCCACATCAGATAGAGTAAGTCAAACAATTACAGAGCTTTAATTCATGGTGGTTGAATCTATAAAAACACTCAAATGTCACCTGAGACTGAGGACTATATAATATAATTGAGTTTCTAATGAAAGTAAAAGAAACTGGCAAAGCTTAGAGAAGCCACTAGTGAAGATCTGTGTGAAGCAATTGAGAGAGCAGAGGAGATTCTAAGGTTAGAATAGAGAGAGAGAGGAAGAAAAGCAGAGATGGCTGGAATATTGGAGAGTGCTGGGGCTTAGAAGATTCAGTAGGTGGCCTGAACCTTCTACTGTCTCTTCACTAATCTTCAGGAAACACACGCCGTTCACACTCAGAGCTGAATCTGAGGGTATTTTGGCAGCACAGGTGGGCAACCCGGTTGGCCCAGAGTTTGTCTCAAGCTTGGTTGTCATCAGACAAACAGGTGCCCAGCACTTCATTCCTCTATTCCCAAGGGCAACTTCTTCTAAAATGAAATTTCATGCTCAAACTTCAGAAACATATGATTTAAACATATGCCAGTCTCTTTCTCCATATTTGCAGCTTCTCAATCCTCCACCTCCCAGGCCCTTTCTTAGAATAGCTTCTTGTGGAAGGTTTAGGCGAAAAGTGATTTTCCCCTCCTTTTATCTAGTCCATAGAAGTCTTTCACAAGAAAACTGAGCAGCCACAAGAAAAGAGAATTAACGACATTTTAGGACGTGATATTTTAATGCCTGAGACTATTTTCAGAATGACAGAGGAATTTTCCTTTTGGAAACACACAGTCTTACAAAAAAAAAAAAAATTCACCATGGACCATAACCAATGGACACAAGCTTCTGTCTTATCATCCCACTTTAAGAAAAGAGAGAGAGAGAATGAAAAACGTTATGAAGATAAAAGTATCTTCAAATGACATAATGTGTTTAATTTGAAAGCAATTTTTTCTTCACATAGAGCAAGAATCTATTTCTATGAGATGAAAAGTGTATGAGACATAATAAACACTGCCTATGCTTGGATACATGATAATTAATTTACACTGATTAGTTTACTAAGGTAAAAAGTGCAGGGCTTCCCTGGTGGCGCAGTGGTTGGGAGTCCGCCTGCCGATGCAGGGGACACGGGTTCATGCCCCGGTCCGGGAAGATCCCACATGCCGCGGAGCGGCTGGGCCCGTGAGCCATGGCCGCTGACCCTGCGCGTCCTTGAGCCTGTGCTCCGCAACGGGGGAGAGGCCACAACAGTGAGAGGCCCGCGTATTGCAAAAAAAAAAAAAAAAAAAAAGTTCTTCTGTGGAACATTATTTAGCAGAAAAAATCAAATAATTGTAATGCTTTAGGTATCCTTAGGTTTAATACGCTGGGGATCCATTACAACTAAGGGATTTTGTATAATGAGGGTTTCTCAGGAGCTCCTAGGGACAAGAGCCACTTTTTCCCAAGGTATAATTAGTGGCTGCTAGATGGTAGGATTGGAGAGATTCTGAGAAAAGCTCTTCCTTGACTGACCTGCACCAACTGACTCATGCCGGGGAACTACATATTATCCTTCCAAAAGCAAACACCACTCAGGGAGCTTTTTGTGGTCTTGTTGTGTCTGACTCACAGAGTTATCCAATCTCCCAGGATGTGTGTCACCTCAATTCTCCAAATTCTCCCTAATTCTCCTTCAGTTTGCCTCGTGCTTCTAGACTCAGCTGAATCACAGTGTTCTCCATAACACCCTTCTTGACTAGTCTACAATAATCTCCCTAACAAGGCAGCATCATAATTTAGCTTTTAATTTTTCCCCTATCACTCCTAGACTAGTCAGCCCCATCACCTTAACCGAGGTCACTGAAATTAGGTGAAAACTGATTTAAATGATCGAATAATCAGGTGCGGTAGCTTACAGTTCTTTCACATACATATTGGAGAAACACAGTATGTATTTCTTGGTAATAAGTGACCCTCTTGGGAGGAATGAAGACTCGGTACTTAAGGGAATATGAGGTGAAGACACTGAAAGAATAATAAGGTAATGCTGAGGACAGTCATGACTCTACATTATTGTCCAGGACAGTGTAGTTTTATACTGCAATTTGCAACTTATTCGTGGATTATGAAATCTACAAATGAATAGGAATCAACACTTTAAAAATGAAATAGAGCTTTTAGAATGCTAGCATGATTGCAAATGTCCAAGACTGGAAAATAGTGTAAAGCACATTGTAAATTTATTTGACCATGAAACCCTTTAGAGAGGGCACACTGAGGAGCTGGTACTCTTCCCATCAGAGTCTGGAAAATGCTGGTTATAGGCCAAAGCCTCTGAAGACACAACTGTCTCCTCTGTATATTCTGATTTCTACCCACCCTGCACTGTGACTCATTCAACATAACGGATACCCTAAGTAAGCAACAAAAAAAGCTGAGAAGAACTGGGAGGAAAAAAAGTAAGAAAATGCTTGAAAATTTTGTTTCACTTTTATAAGGAATGAAAAATTCATTTCAATTCAGCCCCCAAATCTTGCAATATAGGTTTCTGAGAGGACTGCTTTTTAAGTGGTACCTTACAAAAAATGTTAATATATTAAGAAAATACTGAAAGTCCTTAACTCTAGTCACACTAGAACTAGAGTAAAAGGACTGAAATAAGATGGAGTATGTTTTTAGGAGAGGGCACTGGACAAGTCCTATTTGTTGTCCTGAACACCTGTTATTTTTGTTGAACTGCTTTGTCTATCTCCTCACTGTTATTAACTTTTGATGAGTCTAAAAAATTGTTATATAAAACAGAAGAGAAAAATAATTGGTTATTTATGCATCAGAACTGACCAAAGTAGTCAAAACTAATTGAAGTAACCTGTTTTATTTTCCTTATAAACTCATAGCCTCTTTCTTAATAGGGCACAATGATTTTTTTTTTATATTTATGGAAACTTGACATATAGACATTTTTTCTTCCTTTGGCAAATACTCTTTCATGATTACGTGAGAGTACAGCCTATTTCACACAGTAAGATATTAAAATGAAGGATACTCATTCTAGATTTCAGATGATGAAGTCTTCTTCAAAATCCTTTATGAACTTTTCAGTAAATCATTAACAAAATGACTTAGTTGTTTGCACAGAAAAATTACTTTCCGTCAGGGAGATGAATAAAACGTAGCGTTTATCTCCTGGCACAGGCTTACTATATTCTGTTAACACTGTCTTCTTCATCTACACAGTTCTTAGTCATCAAACGTCTGATATTTTGGCATATCACTACTTTAATTACAAAAAAAATCAAGTGAAAATTAATTTAAATAGTCAAGTAAGTCAGGGGAAAATCAATCCTGATTCTGCTCATACGAATCTGTTCCATCAAAATTCCTATCTACTCTCATCAGAGAATTTTGGGATTGTATTTGAATTTTCTTTTTAAGAAGCTCTGTTTGCCTGCCAGGAGTATAGACAGAACTAATACTGAATTTCAACTTGAAAGGCACCAGGTAGAATCTCATAAGTTTCATGGATGAAATCTTCTAACGTTCAAGGTAAAGTCTATCAAGCAGAAAAGAACAGAACTGAACGATCTCAAAGGACTGAAACACTGACTGCAATCTTAATTATTGGGAAAACTTTCCTTCATCTATCCTAAGAAGCCATTTTCAAAGCTCATCACATGAGCCACATTCTGTAAATCTTCAGACCTGGCTAAGTCCTCAGCAACAAAAGAAAAAAGAACCAAAGGAAATACAATTAAAGAAGGAACTAAAACCAAAAGGTGTTAAGTGACAATAAAACAGTTTTCAATAATATGTATAGAAGAATGTATGACGTCTACAGTATGTAAGGGCCTGAAGGAAACCAGGACCCTTCATTGATTCTCTGATTTGATTTATCTATGATAAATAAAAGTGGGGAGAGGACTGGCCAGGAAGAGTAAGATGAGTCACAAATATGCTCCTTCCCCTAGATCTTTTTCTTTCGTTAAGCTCAATATTTTGAATATTTACATCCTTATATTGATTGGCAATTATAGTAAAACAGAAATATTTGATGGAATTACATCCAATCATCCAAAAGTAAGATTACTCAAGATAGGTGGAGAATTTTCCTTCCCTTTCTCCACAGGTGGTACAGAGCTGGACGTCACGAATGTGTGGTTTGTAAAGTCTCCAGACCATGTGGCCCTATTTGGAAACTTGATTTGCCTAATCATTCCATCCCTTTCATGCTCGGGTTGTCTCTAGTATTTCCTGGTTGTGAATAACATTTTGTGACTATCTCTATGCATTAATCTTTGATGCCATTTCTGATTATTTCTTCATGGTAGAACTGAAAAGGATTAAATTATTGAGTTAGCAATCAGGAATCATTTTAAACCTCACAATACATTTTAATCTGGTTGATTTAAAACATCTACTACCAACTCATTTGGGGGCTGCATTTTTGCTTCCCCATCCTAGATCCCCTTTCTGCTCTCCTTTTTATTCTATTATCTCTTGACTTTTTCTCCCAAACCTCTGTCCCACACACATTTGCAAACAATGCACCATCTCCAAGAGCGCCTCCATGAATCCCCCCAAAATCGTGGAGCTTCAGACTTTATGCTAGTTGTTGGTTTTGTTTGGTTTTTACGGAGTACCCTTATACCTTGCTCCTCTCCCTCCTAATTTAACTCTCCTGCTTCCTCCTACAGGAATGATCTACTTCCTCATCAAGGTTAGTAATGCATTCTGGCCATGCCTCATATGTGGCAAGTAGATCTCATACTCTCTAGAAGTGCTTTACCAAACAGCTGTTCCAGCTAGAAGGTGGACTCTAAGGGCACAGAGAAAAACACGATTGATCTCTGTATCATAAGAATATACCAAATGGCTTGGCACATAAGAGGTACTCCATAAATGCTTAGGAAATTTAATTACTACAGAGGAAATTCAAAAGACATCCCAAAGGCCTAGATTATGCTCTTTCAGGATAATTTGTAATTTGATAATGTAAAAATGCACTATTACACAGAAAGTAGATTAATTTCAAAATGTTCTACAACAGTTTTACCAGATATTTCTGAGACCATAATGCAAAACTGGTTAGATGTCTTGAATCAAGAAACAATCAAAAAGTTTAGGCTTTTCATTCCCTCAAATTGTAGCCTTATTCAATTTCTCACTTTTGCTGTCATGTATATTGAGGACTTGAGGTTTTAGTGGTCTCTGTATTTTATCAAAAGCTTGCATTTTATAAGGAGAATTTGTATTAATTTCTTAATATAATACGTGATTTAATATTAAACTCTTCCATGATATTTTTCCTTGCGATTCCCTGCTAGAAGTTTATTGATTTTGATCATCTATTAGAAGCCAACTCATGGACCAGAATATAATTGTCAGAATGTAACAGATTTTTCTAATAATTTTTATCTAGTTGATTAAACCTAGGTAATATAATACAAGGTTCTGCTAAATAACTAAAATTTTAAAAAGGAATACCATTAGGAAGGTTTTTTCTGGATTACGGATGTGATCTATCATATAGCTTAAAATAATAAACTCAGAGGGAGGGGATATGGGGATCTATGTATACATATAGCTGATTCACTTTGTTATACAGCAGAAACTAACACAACATTGTAAAGCAATTATACTCCAATAAAGATGATAAAAATTAATTAATTTAAATCAGTTTTCTGTCCCAATGGTTGGTCTCTACTTTCTCCTCAGGAAATAGTACATGCTGCACCTCTGTTTCCCATCACAGTGGTTCTGAATATTGAAAATATGTTGCTCTTATCTTTCTAACCTCATTAAAACAGGATTCTTATCTTGTGCAAGTGTAAAAGGCCAAAGTTTTAAGTGAGCAAAGTCACTGTGATTGCATAAAAGCAGAAAAGAACACAAATACCTGTTCTACTTATCACAATTATTTAACTATAAATGAATCATGAAGCGTTTGCTGCTTACTCACTTTCGGCACTGTTCTGGGTCTACAAGAAGAAAAGAACATCTACATTTCAGAAGCTTACCACCTACTTGAGCAAGAGAAGTGTCCCACTGAAAAGCAGTGTATGAAACTTGAGGTTATATGTCTGGATAAAATTTGAACTTGCTTCGAGCCTGCCCTCTCATGCATATTAATTCGTGTGGATATTAAATACAATCCAAAATTATGGTTAATGTGTATTGTTTGATGTAGAGAAGGAACTAAAATATTCTGCAACCATTTTACACATGGTGACATTTTAAATCTTATGGACCATCTAGGAGAATTTTTTTAAATGTCTTCTTTAGGCACCTCTTCCTGCAAACATTCTCCTTAGAATTTGGTTGCCCATCCCCTCTTTTCTGACTTGCCTTCCTTGACTTGCACGTGACCATCTCTCTTCTGCCCCCTTCCTGTGCGACTCAGTTCCTAAAAACACGATTCCTTGTCCCTGTTACCTGTTGCTGGGACTACTATAGTCTTCCCACTAGTCCCACATTAGCAGTCTCCTCTGTCTCCTCCTCTCTGCAGTCCATATTCCAGTCCCAAGCTAGTGTGTTCCTGCGAGAGCACAGTAGCTTCACACCATTCCTTTGTTCACGAATGGTCATTAGCTCTCCTCTAATAACCAGATTAAGGTCAGTTTCCATGCTGGCATTCAGGGCCATCCACAGTAACTCTAACTCTAACCCTAACCCTAGCCCTAACCCTAGACCACCTACCTGTGCATTTGTACCTCCTATTACTCTCCCATACTCATCCTTAGAGCCTACCCGGACCAGGCTCTTCATTTAAAAACATCAGATGATTTGCTATCTCAATGCCTTTGCCTTGCACATCTCTAGCCATTAAATTCTACTTATCTTCTGAGTCCATCTTAAATACTCCCTTTTATTTAGTAATCACCTATGAGCATTACATGGATGCTCATATGTGAGCACTCCTTTTCTAAAATGCAATAGTACTTAATGCTTACCTTATGGAAGTGGCCATAGTTTTCTTTACGTTACCCTTATTTATGCACTGCTCCCAATCACTAGATTTTCAAATACCATGAAGATAGGTACTTGGTACTACTTACATTCTTATTCTCTAGTGCACTCAGCAGAGTAATTTGCACATAGTAGGAATAAGATTAATATTTACTGGATTGACATTTTAATCAAGCTTATATATTCTCTCTAAAAATATAATCTAGGAAATGAATTTAATCTAGGAAACTAACTGTTAATCATTAGTGACAAAATAGAATCTTAAGGATGGCTTAATGGCAATATAAATAGGTCACTTTATGGGGTAAATGGATGTTGTAGGGATAGGGAAGGTTCTAGACTTAATATTCAGGTTCCAGTGAGAGAGATGAATGGTTTCCTAAGACCCATGAATATCTGCATGTCTTGTTTTCCCCATGACATTATTTTGCAACTGAATATATCATTATGAGGTGGTACATTCCACAAAATGTAGTGAGGACACCTTCAGGATTTGGATCTTCCAGAGGAATCACATTGCACTCATTTGGCATCATCTCTGCCAGTGACTAGAATTCCTGCTGTCTGCAGTTTTGCTGTGATTATTTATACTTTTATGGGCTTACTAACAAGAATCACAAGGCATAATAGAATGATCAGTTAGATTTTCCCAAAGTAACTTGTTATTCAGAAGAAAAATATCTCCAGGAAAGTATCTTTAATTATCCTGGAACAATTCACCATAAGAGATATCCCCAAATGCCCCTAAAAGTTCCCAAATTGGGACAATTGTTATTTGTTTATCCAGTTTACTGAGAACTATTTGAAGCATCTGACCATGCTGGAACTTAAGGAACTATCCCTTAAGATGGTACTTTCTGTCGAGCAGAGGTAACAAAAGGACCAAGCTAAGGAAGAGCTCTCCCAAGAATGAGTATCAGAACCCCTCCAGTAGAGAGGACAGGGTGGCTCTTGACCCACCCAATTCAACTTTGAGGGAGTATACATTACTCCAGCATTGGTTCTTTTCCCAGGCTCCAAGGAGGAGACTGTATGAGAGAAGTCTGGCTAGGTTCAAGTACTTCGCTACCAAAGCTCACAGTTTTATCCACGGAGTCTGCCACGTCTTGACCATGTGAGCGCACAAGGTCTCCTTAGAGAATTGGGTGAGAGCACAATCCTCTGGAGAGTGTGATGACGGACACTGGACCAGGACGCTGGCGTACAACAGCAAACAGGCCCTGGGAAGGCAGTGTGTGCCATCTACCAATGCTTGCCTAACACAGGCAGAATATTATCCTCTCAAAGGCAACCGACAAGCTTTGATTAAGTAGAGATAAAATTGTATTTAAACCATAATGGAAAAGAATATAAATATGTATTCATATAATATTATATGTATATATAAAGAATGTATATGTTTGTATAACTGAGTTGCTTTGCTGTACAGAAGAATACAACATTGTAAATCAACTATACTTCAATTTAAAAAAATCACTAAATCAACCATTATAACTGAAACATAATTTGTAATATATTATCTCCATTAGACACTTCTTCCTTGTATGCAAACATAAAACTTGTTAACATACAAAACAAACAAATACACAAATGATTCTCCCTAAATCTTAGCAACTTACATTAAAGAAAGTTCCTCATATGACTACAGTTCCTCGGGGATATTATTATTCATTTATGTTCCATCATTTCATAGAGTGAATACCGACTTAAAATTTCTCAAAGTGCCAGGCCTGTCTGTACTTTGAAGACAATTATGTCAATGTCTCTAACTTCCTGTGTATGTCATACTCTTTTCCATATGGAAGAGGCTATCGATTTTATGTCTGCGTGAAGGAGAGGAATCATAGGACATTTCACCTGTTAAATCACATCTATTTTAAGGAAAGAAATATGGTAAACACATTTTCTCTATAAAGAATGCTGTCTACCATTATTTCTCATTAATCAAATGTGATGTGTAGCTTGCTAAAAAGCCCTATAGCATTTTCCTAACAATTACAGCTCCTAATCTGTATAACATGCTGCTTCATTTTAAGGCAAAGGGACATTCTGGAAATCCATAAATACTACAGGGTATAAAGAGGGAAAAAATATAACTTGTACTATAACTTTTAGCCAGAGAAAACAGAAACAGAGAAAGAGAAAAACAGGTAATGCTTCCACATCTGAGTGATAAAACATCTGCACAGAATTCCTACTGACTGTATGGGAACAGTCAGGAAATCATTCTTTTAAAAATGAGTTTTAAGCAGAACAGTAATCTAGAAAAGCATCATAACACATTGCATCGCCTGGAGCAGCCCCACAGCGTGGCATGATGCCTTTAGAAAGCAGAGTTCGGTCCCATAGTGCTGTCTAGGGGAGAATGTGAATGAAAGAGAGGGAGTGCTGTGCACATTTGTATCCACTCTACAACAATCTACCATTGCCCCTGGTGCCCGGCATCTGCTCTGCACCCACAAATCTGGAATTAGGCTTCACGTGCCTGCCCTCTGCAGCTACAAGCTTTGCATCCCAATTAAACCAACCCCACTGTCCTGGAAGAATAGCCCTGCTCAGTGACTGACAAACATTTAAGAATGTATGCATGTGGGGCTTCCCTGGTGGCGCAGTGGTTGAGAGTCCTCCTGCCGATGCAGGGGACGCGGGTTCGTGCCCCGGTCCGGGAGGGTCCTGCATGCCGTGGAGCGGCTGGGACCGTGAGCCATGGCCGCTGAGCCTGCATGTCCGGAGCCTGTGCTCCGCAACGGGAGAGGCCACAACAGTGAGAGGCCCGTGTACCGCAAAAAAAAAAAAAGAATGTACGCATGTGAAACTAAGATGAAAATGAAAGAGACGTTATTTATGTGAAAGGGCATTTAAAGATGAATAAGTTATGTTGAGGTTGAGAAAGTATGCCCATTTAGAAACGGATGAGACAGTTGCTGAAGTATGGAAGACTAGTTGGGAAATGCTAGGGCAAATCAAGTAGACATGTAACAGTTGTATTTTACAATGGTCATAGAAAACTTGCTAATTAGTATTTATCAAAAGAAGTTTTTGAGTGGACAATTTTTTTTTTTTTTTTTTTTTGCGGTACGCGGGCCTCTCGCTGCTGTGGCCTCTCCGGTTGCGGAGCCCAGGCTCCAGACGTGCAGGCTCAGCGGCCATGGCTCACGGGCCCAGCCGCTCCGCCGCATGTGGGATCTTCCCAGACCGGGGCACGAACCCGTGTCCCCTGCATCGGCAGGCAGACTCTCAACCACTGCACCACCTGGGAAGCCCCGCACTTTTTACATGTAGAGTGTGAATGCTATGCATGGGAACGCCCTAATCTATTTGGTACTCCGGAATTTTGTTATACAACAAAAGAAATCTTAAAAAGTGACATCATTTGGAATTCAGAAATTGTATTTACACTGAAATGTTTATTACAATGAAATATAGCAGAAAGGCTTACAAGTTATAGAACATTAGAAGCTTATGTGTCGTCTGAAGTTTTCCACCAAGTTTATGAAGACGGTGGAGGGATATTTCTACCACAAAAAAGTAACATTAATTTTTACACATAATATTAGAAACTAAGTATTTTCTATGCAATATACTCCTATGCTGGGAATTCCAGATCTTTATGTCAAAGGTCCTGGAAAATCTATTGAGGGTATCATGTCAAAACTCAAAGTTGTCAAGTATTACTAATGATACCTCTACTGTGTCCTTATACAGAAATGGTGTTATTTTGAATCTAGAGCCCAGAAATAGACCTAAACATACATGGGTATTTGATTTTGATGAACAAAGTCAACCAAGGGGAAAGGAACGAGTGCATATCCATATAGGTATGCATACCTAACACCGTAGTAAAATTAACATGAGCTGGATCCTAAATCTAAATGGAAAAGCCACAACTATAAAACGTCTAGGAGAAAACATAGGAGAATATTTTATGACTTGAGATTATGCAAAGGTTTCTTTGACAGACTCTAGCAATAACTATAAAAGAGTAATAAATTTAAAATGTCTCTTCATCAAAAGATGATATAAAGAAAATGAATTAACAACCTACAGACTGTCAGAAAATAGTCATAAAACATATATCTGACAAAGTACTGGCACCTAATATATATACGAAAGATTCTGGAAAGATATACCAAACAATCCAATTAAAAAATGAGCGGAAGAGTTCTCAGAGCTCCTGGTACGAGCTTCTTCCCTTGGGTGGATTCTTGGCTTTTCTCCCAGCATGGCCCCCAAACACCTGTCTTCACTTCCACCCCAAGCAAAGAAACCGAAGAAACCGAGAAGGCCTCCTGCCTCCAGGCCAGAGGAAACGTCTGCTTCTCCGAACTTGCCGAAGGAAGAAAAGGAACAGCAAGAAGCAATTGAACACATTGATGAAGTACAAAATGAAATAGACAGACTTAACGAACAAGCCAGTGAGGAAATTTTGAAAGTAGAACAGAAATATAACAAACTCCGCCAACCATTTTTTCAGAAGAGGTCGGAATTGATCGGCAAAACCCCACATTTTTGGGTAACAACATTTGTTAACCATCCACAAGTGTCTGCACTGCTTGGGGAGGAGGACGAAGAGGCGCTGCATTATTTGACAAGAGTAGAAGTGACAGAATTTGAAGATATTAAATCAGGTTACAGAATAGATTTGCATCTTGATGAAAACCCTTACTTTGAAAATAAAGTTCTCTCCAAAGAATTTCATCTGAATGAGAGTGGTGATCCATCTTCAAAGTCCACTGAAATCAAATGGAAATCCGGAAAGGATGTGACAAAACGTTCAAGTCGAACTCAGAATAAAGCCAGCAGGAAGAGACAGCATGAGGACCCAGAAAGCTTCTTCACCTGCTTTACTGATCATTCCGATGCAGGTGCAGATGAGTTAGGAGAGGTCATCAAAGATGATATTTGGCCAAATCCATTACAGTACTACTTGGTTCTGGACACGGATGATGAGGAAAGGGAAGGAGAAGAAGATGATGATGACGATGAAGAGGAAGAAGGGTTGGAAGATATTGATGAAGAAGGGGATGAGGCTGAAGGTGAAGATGATGATGAGGGGGAGGGAGGAGAGGAAGGTGAAGGAGAAGATGACTAATGGAACACTGATGGATTCCAACCTTCCTTTGTTAATTTT
Organism: Phocoena sinus; assembly: GCF_008692025.1. Taxonomy (NCBI): domain Eukaryota; kingdom Metazoa; phylum Chordata; class Mammalia; order Artiodactyla; family Phocoenidae; genus Phocoena; species Phocoena sinus. Next base: position 6,284,097 of record NC_045774.1, on the reverse strand, counting down.
CTCCAGTCCCTGGGAGCAAGTTGCAGTCTTTTTTTTTTTTTTCCTCCTTCTCCTCTTATGCTCAGTCGCCCTGTTTTTGAGGTCTCTTTTCTCCTTTATACCATGGCTCACAACTTATTTTGGGGCGAAATACCTTGAGCAGAATTCAGTGGGAAAAGAATCTCTACCCCTTTCTGTTCCAAATTCATTTTTATCCCTTCCTGTCTCAACAAAAACTTTATGGAATCAACACCACCATGCTCTGTGGGAAAAAAGAAGACCCTTCTGCTCCCTTAGCTCTGCTGGAAGCTGGAGGGTGCTAGGCCCCTGTGTAGTAGTGCATAGAATTCTAGCTTTCTTCCTCCTTTCTCTGTATATTGGGCTCAGAGATTACACTGTGTCTCTATGTGAATATGGACAGTTAGCATTTACCAATGTGTATCTGTCTACTTTCTCTTGTTTAAAAAAAGAAAAAAAAACTTTAAAAAATGGGATTATAGAAGGTCAGCAAAGGGTGGGTTTGAGATGTTTGGGTGGGTTAAGTGGGCATTTCGACAACATGCCTTCTCCTTTGGCATGTTTAATTGTGATGTTTAATGGACATCCTTGCAGTTTAAGATGACACTTTTAAAATAAAAGTCTCCTAATGAAAAAAAAAAATGAGCGGAAGATCGAAATAGACATTTCACCAAGGAAGACATACAGATGGACAAGAGGCACATGAAAAGACACTCAACATCACTAATTATTAGAGAAATGCAAATCAAAGCTACAATGAGGTTTCACCTCATGCCGGTCAGAATGGCCATTATCAAAACATCTAGAAACAATAAATGCTGGAGAGGGTGTGGTGAAAAGGGAACCCTCCTGCACTGTTGGTGGGAATGTAAATTGATACAGCTACTATGGAAAGCAGTATGGAGATTCCTTAAAAAACTAAAAATAGAGCTACCATACGACCCAGCAATCCCACTACTGGGCATATACCCTGAGAAAACCATAATTCAAAAAGAGACACGTACCACAATGTTCACTGCAGCCCTATTTACAATGGCCAGGACATGGAAGCAACTTAAGTGTCCATCAGCAGATGAATGGATAAAGAAGATGTGGCACATATATACAATGGAATATTACTCAGCCATAAAACGAAACGAAATTGAGTTATTTGTAGTGAGGTGGATGGACCTAGAGTCTGTCGTACAGAGTGAAGTAAGTCAGAAAGAGAAAAACAAATACTGTATGCTAATGCATATACTTGGAATCTAAAAAAAAAAAAAAAAATGGTACTGATGAACCTAGTTGCAGGGCAGGAATACAGATGTAGACATAGAGAATGGACTTGAGGACATGGGGTGGGAGGGGGAAGCTGGGGCAAAGTGAGTGTAGCATTGACATATATACTATACCGAATGTAAAATAGCTAGTGGGAAACAACAGCATAGCAAAGGGAGATCAGCTTGGTGCCTTGAGATGACTTAGAGGGGTGGGATAGGGGGGATGGGAGGGAGGCTCAAGAGGGAGGGGATATGGGGACATAGGTCTGCATATGGCTGATTCACTTTGGTGTACAACAGAAACTAACACAGTGTTGTGAAGCAATTATATTCCAATAAAGATCTATTAAAAATATATATATACATACTTAAAAAAAAGCAAATGATACACAAGTATTGAACTCTACATAGTGGTGTTCATTATGTAGCAATGTATTTAGAGATGACGTGTAATCATCTCTCTAATTTACTTTAAAATGCCTCAAAACCAAGACAGATTGGTAAGTGATTAGAGATAGATAGATGGATATTTAGGTAACAAAGAAAGTACAATAAAATATTAATTGCAGAATCTAGGTCCTGTGTATATGAATGTTCACTGAACAATTCTTTCAACTTTTCTGTATATTTGAAAATTTTCAAAATATAGTTTTGAAAAAAAAATCCACACGTCCAGGAACCACTGATCTACAGTACCAGGACTCAGCTGTTATTCTCTGATAAATGACTTTCCCCCAGAAAGGAAATGCTTGTTCTCTTCCCTCTGGATCCCTCCACTGCACAGCTTCTCACACTCTTGTCCATTTCATATCCAACCTTATTTCCTTGTTTCACAAGGAAAAGAAGCAGCCTTATTTTTCTGAAAGCAGATTAGGCTAAGGGGCACATTACACTTTACGGCAGTGATGCTAGTAATTTTCACTTCAAAGGACTGTTATTTGGATCCTGTTTGCTCAGTTTCCCAGTTTATCTCATAGCCTTGCCATTCTATTCAATTTGACTGAAATTAATACTGCTTTAGTTGGTCCTGCTTCACCATACCAAAATAAGACAGAATGGAGCTAACAACAGACATTTTTATTCTACACAAAAATGTCTGATCACTTTAACATTACTATTTTAGGTACACTTAACCCTTAAAACCAAGTATCAGGTTTAGACTTGCAGATTTGATTCATGAAAGCCCTCAAATAGAGCTCAGACTGGACATGCAGGGACTGACCCTGATTTTCACTCTCCTTGGATTATTTTAATTTTTTTTTAAATTAAAGAAAACAAATGACCAGCTTTACATCACTGTTATTTGCATCAGTGAATATCTACAACTGTTTCTCTTCTTAGAAATCCATTAAAATGCGCCATTTCTGATGTCGACCTTGCCCTCTGCAACGTACTCCTACTGGAACAGGAACAACGTCAACATCAACAATGTAAGCCATTTCTAACTTAACTAGTCTAGAGTTCGTAAGAAATAGTCAGCTTTCACTGGAACCAGACCCGGAACAAATCTGTGTGTGGAAAAGTAGGTGTTAAAGTCCCCTTTGTCTTCAAAAGATTGGTTTTATATGATTTTAGTATGTAGTTTTGGTATGATTTAAGCTAATAAAACTGTATGCTTCTTTCTGGAGCTGCACACATTTAGAAACTAGCTGGTTCATTTCATTTGATATATACTTCACTGTGAATGACTGAGTAAATGAGGTCTTAAGACTTAGGGACTCAAATCTTTGCATATATGCAGAAGACTAAGTACTGTGAAATGCTGCTCAGGATGGCAAAGACTGAGGTTTAGTTGCATTGACAGCAAGTAAAATCTAGATCTTCAGAGAACTAAAGTCTATGTTTCAATAGGTTTAACAACTTCAGTTGAAAGCACATTTTAAAAATTGATACTCATAAAAAGCCCAGCAAAAAAGAAGCTATTTATAAATCAAGCCTCTGAAACAAGAATATAGAAACCCCCAAAATATCTTATATAATTATTCATTTTTTAAAAAGGTGATTATGACAACATGCAGACATGAATAAGAAAAATACACTGAAGGGAAAAAATGCAATAACCCCAAAGAAACCTAAATATATTTTACGGAAAAGAGTAGAAAAGACTGTGCATAAAGACGAACAAGAGAAGTAATTAGCTTGTCTATCTGGGAGAAGAAAAAGGTTACTGTAGCTTTCTATGCACGGGAAGCTAGACCAAGTGTGAAGGGAGAACCTCACAGTGTGAAGAGCTAAATATAACCTAGAAATCCCATCTCCTGGTACACTGCAGAGTTCCTTAAAAAAGGCTTCCGAATGTAAAGAGAGAGAGAGAGGGGAAAAAAAAAGAGGTTTAAGGATTATGAAACAGAGGAAGAAAGCCAAGTGGGACACCATGATGACTGAGGTGATGATTCTCTCCAGAACGAGGAAGTGTGGCTGAGAGCCTAAGTGAGTTCCTTCTTAGTGTTTACAGACGGAGATTAATTGTTCCCTAATCTGAACTCTACAATGTGCAGGTCGGAAATGCTTCTTCATGGAGTGTTCAATACCAAGGCCTCCCAACTAGACCAATGACTATGTTAAATGTCCATCCATCTTTTACGGCAAAAAGGCAATCATCCAAGAGAGCTGAAAAGATGTGGGAAAAAAATTGGGAAGTTATTGACCAAATGTACGACCCTCTCAATACAGCCAGCCACTGTGTGAAAGAACGGGTTGGTACACACATTGTTCTTAGGTTTTAAAATGTTCTATAGCAGGACCAGGGGGTTACACTACAGCGCATCACTTTCAATAGTTTTGCCAAAAATCTGGTGAAGAATAATCAACTGGGGCAACGCATGGTTTTTCAAAGAACGGCAAAACCCTCCAACAAGAAGTGTATTTCCTCATGAATTAAGTTAATAGTGCTCTTAAACCATTTAATAAAATATTTATTGAGTACCTTGCATTGCTGTCAGTGTCGAGGTACAAGGGAAACAGCTGTAAATAGGAGACACACTCTGCTCTAGTAGGAGGAAACAGATCATCTCAACAAATTAACAAGACAATTTCAGCTAATCATAAATGATACCAAAATATAAAAAAGTGTTAAAAAGTAATTGAAGGAGATACTTTAAAACAGGTGACCAAAAACACTTCTCTGAGAAAGTGATATTGAAGTTGGTCATAGAGTGATGAAGAGGTGCCGCCCATTCCAAGGTCTGAGGGAAGGCATTTCAGGCAGGGTACCTCATGCAGAGACCCCCGAGGAGGGAATGAGCTTCTGAGGTGGAAGAACAGAAGGAAGGACAGTTGCGGTTGGAACAGAGCGAGCAAAGGAATGCTTGGTTATAAGATTTATTCATCCACATCTATTTCTAGCACTTACCAAGGGCCATACTGTGTTCCAGATACTGAAGGTATGGAAGTGAACAACACTGACCAAATCCTTTCCCACATGAAGCTGAGCTTCCAGTGGAGTCTCTGGTGGGATCTGAGAAGAGGACGAGGCTAGATCATCAGGGTTGGGGTTTCTGCACCACAATACGAGTTTGAATATTTTGCCAAGTGACTGTGATTCTACCACAGCTCTCAGGGACAAATGAAGGCAAGCTGTGAAAGTGAAAGGGTCTACTTGACAACATTAGAAAAGCTCATATCTGGGGCCAAAAGGTCCACTTTGCTGAAAGCCAGGCCCTGGGATTAATTAAAAGCACTGATGATTACATAGGACCCTCTGCTCTGGAGGAGTCGGTAACCTGTCTTTAGCAGAAGTGCTCATACTACAGATGAGAATTTGCTTTTCTTGACATCAATGCCTCTGCCAGCTCCACTATGCAAGCACCCTCAGAATGCCTGCTTTACCAAAACGAGATCACATATGCCATTGCATGGAATCGAAGAACTCTTTTAATGGTGAAGGAAATGGAACAGGGGGAAGTAGGATGAAAGATTTCATTGATTCAATTCTATGCTGTATCACATGAAAGCAGCCAACCGAATAGGATGTTGGAAGGGTCTATCTAATACTTAGTTAAGGGACAGGCTGGGTATTCCTAAGATACTGTATATTCATTGAGCCAATGACTGACACATGATGTTGTGTCACCAAAAACTAGAATAAAAAGGTCTGGGCAACAAGAGGTCAAAATGGAATTGTCCCCTCTCACCATGATTCCTAGTGACTGACTTAACAGAATTTATGCTTCTCATCCACTCGAGTCTCGGCACTGCTTATGAGAGGTCCTGGTTCCTGAGCTAGGATAGAGTAAGGACTCAACTGAACCTGAAGTTATGATAACTACCTGGTCATTTAGAGCTCTGCCTGCAGCAGGAAAAGAAATGAGTCACTATACTGGGAGAAATGATCAGCCCTGAGAACCATGAGAAACTAGGATTGCTTCTACATAATGGCATCATGACAGAGTATATCTGGAACCTGGGGATTCATTGGGCATCTGTGGATAATTATATATGGTAGTAACAGTAAATACTCAACTGAAGGCTACCATAGCCTGTCAAGGGCTTGGACACTCAGGAATGGAGGCCTGAGTCATGCACCAAGTGAGAAAGCTTCCAGCTAAAGTGTTGGCTGAGGTTGAAGGAAATCTACAATGGGGATGTTGAAGATTATTGATGAATATGAATTATGGCCTTAGTCCAGGTACAACAGTGGGGACTTCCACGCCTCCTATCTTAAATCTATTTTTAGGGATTGCAACAGGCTACTCCCTTGAAAACCATCAGTGACAAAGTGGTCTTAATGTGGAGCCCAGGAGAACTGAGCAGTATAAGGGGTGGACTTCAGGAGATGCTCTTTTGCGCCCCATGCCATATCCCCATGGTCCAATTTATTTCAGTTTAGCTTGGTACACAGCTTTTGGCACACTCCCAGTATCCTATCTCAAGAGCCCCAGGGAATCTCAGAGCTTCCATGCTTCAGGGCTTTCTCTGAAGCCACAGCCTGGCTGGAAGCATAGCCCCAAGAAGCCAAAAGCAATCTTTAACCAACAGAGTGTAGGGATTGGTAGATAAATGCTCCAGCTTCCCATCTTTTGGAGGGACAATTCTGCAGGCATTTTCCATGGTTTCTCAGATTCCTACTGAGATTGTGCCCCAGCTGTCCAGTGCACTGCAAGCTCAACTACCCACTCTGTCCTGGCTTTCCTTCCTTCCCTGTCTCACTTTCCCAGCTCCTCACCGTGATTCCCAGCATCACCTCCTGAATGAACCATTGGGACACTAGGTCTCAGGCTCTGTTTTTAGAAAAATCAAACAAAGATAGTGTCTTCGGGGCTAGCATGCATACTGTTGACTTAAATTATATATATATATATATATATATATATATATACACACACACACACACACACACAGACAGACACACACACACACACACACAATGTGAGAGCTGCGAGTTAAGTTTTATTTGGGGCAAAATAAGGACTGCAGCCCAGGAGACAGTGTTTCAGATAACTCTGAGAAACTGCTCCTAGGAGGCGAGGGGAGGGGCCACGTTACATAGAAGTTTTGCAACAAAGGACAGGTAATCGGAACTTCAAAAGATTATTGTTAATGAAAGAAGACCAGACATCTCAAGTTAAGGAATTTAGCGCTTTTCTATGTATGGGAAGATGCAGGAGTCTTGGCTCACTGAAAGCATTCCTTTGAATATGCACCTCAGCCATCTAGGGCCAGTATCTTGAAACATCCTGAGTTTCCTCAGGGCTCACCGCAGGGAGTGGCTGCAGTCTGATGGCTGCTAGATGGCAGGCATCCTTTTCAGTCCTGAGTTTCCTGGGCTCACATTGGAGGGGCTGCAATCATTGATGACTCTGACATCCTTTGTTTATTGATACGGCAGGAAATATTTCATTTATCAATACATTAAACTGTATCAAGAATGGACCAAGGAGGAACCAAGCTGATGAGTGGCCTACAGTGACATGTTAGGAAATTAAAGAAAATATATGGCTAAGTTCTAGCACTGTTAAATGCAAGGTGCAGAATTCTGAGGATTAAAAGACAAAAATAAAAACTGTATATGTAAAATGAAGAGTCCAAAAGATCTGCTGTGAGGAAGGTAAGGGAATCTGAAAGTTCCCACAGAATACTCTCTGAAGAAACAGTCCCCCACCAATGAGCAACTTCAATCAAAGCAGCCATCAAAACTATAGGAAACAGTCAGAAGTGTTTTGGATATACAATTTAAAAAAATTAACCCACTCTTACATGAGACATTGGAATGTTGACATTTGCAAAGCTTTTGTCAGCTGTCACGCAAATGGACACTGGAGCTGGAACTAGAGCCTGGAGTTGACTCTTGGCCCAACAGGTACTTTCTGTGTGACCTTGGATGACCACTCTGTGCCTGGGTGTCTTTTCATCTGTAAGAAACAGACTATTGAAAGAGCACCTTCATCGGAGTAAATGCGATTTCAATTTTGCCTATTGTTTTTATTATTGCTTGGCAAATACCAAGGAATATCGAATGGAACTAGTGACTGATTAGAAATTGAAACTGCAGGAAAATTAGAGATCTGGCAAGTTGACATGTACTGTATGAACTGAGAGAAAAAAAATAATTTTCAGAAAATAATCAGCATCTTGAACAAAGTGAACTTTGACTTATTTCCCAATTCTGAAATAGAAAGCTAGGAGGGCATTTTTTTTTCCAAAACAAGTAAAATTAGGATAACTAAGATTAAGCGTTTCATATAATAGTGAGAAATGTATGAAATCCATTTCTCCAAAGAGGTGGCAGGGACTTAACCAGCGTTTGTAAAATTCTGGGAAAGTAAGTCATGGAATACACTAAAGGGATGAGATCTACCAAGACTGAGCTTGGTAAAGGGTCTTAATGAGGCAAGTCACCAACGATGGTCCTTGTTGATTCTGCTCGTTGTCTTATTTAATTTTTCATGATCGTGCCATGAATAACTTCATGAGATACAGAATGTATTTAAAGAAAGAGCATTAATAATAGCTTTTCATTTCAGACAGAAGGATCATTAAATAAAAAAATGCATACTTTACCAATTCAACAGACATTTGTTGAGATGTAATCAAAATGAAAGGATGTCTTTGAAGACAAAATTGCTCAAAGGTTAGGGGTAATCTGCTCTTGCTATTAGTAAAATTCAAGGGCCATTATAGGGAGAAGTAAAATTATAATATCAATCAGAAAATAAAATTTCTGATATTTTCAAAGGAACCAACAGAATAAAGAATAAAGTTGCATATCCTTTTTTTCCTCCAAAATCTTTATTCAACAGAAGTTATAATAATAGGCTTCAAAGTAGAATCTAGGAGACACATTGTTACATTACTCTTGTTTCACTTATCAGTATTGTGATGCTATCAAGAAAGAAAATTGAAATAACCAGTGACGTTTACCAAACAGTGTGCTCGTTCCTGTCATCTCTATCAAATAATATCAAGGAATGATATAACTTCATCAGCTTTAATGGTCGTATCTGTGAAGCTAAAGACAGTGTATAAATGGTTGACTTGTGGACAAAGAGAAAACATGAAATACCAAAATAGCTTGCTGGCTGGGTGTGACGCTCCAACTGGCAAGTTTCCTCACAGACTGGCCTTCTTCAATCAGCACCATATCCTACAGGTACTATCCTTGCTTCTTGTAATGATTATGTCACCTTTATAGTTGAAAGCACATGAAAAGATCTCATCCATGTGTCTCTCGAGAACCTGGAAGCACTGACCAGTCTGAGCATCCAGGTTCTAGCTGTTTTGTCAGAGCTGCCAGTGAGGAAGACGGTTCCCTTGGGGGTGAAAGAATCTTTGAAATTTCACCTTCATGGCCTTCCAATTCAGTAATGCATTTTCTTGTGGCTGCACTGAAAACTCTTGCTGTTCCTGCTAGTGTTGGAACACTAACTCCTGCAGAGGCAGGGGGGCGGCTGTGGCTCACTGCCGGGACAAGGACATACGCACATCCTTATAAGACAAATTTCTTCCTCTCCCTATTTCTTCAAGTATGCTGACTTGAAAAATGGCTGCAAAAACTACTGACCCTTTCTATCAGCAAGTAGCAATGCTTTATCATAGGTACAGGCTTAGAAAATGATTAGGTACAATTAAAGTTGAGTATTCCTACAAAATCCAAGACAGTGTATTGCTTTTTTTTTTTAAGTTTTTTCTGCCTAGTGTTCCATCACTAATAATAGAAGAACTAAATTTGGAGTTCACATTGGCTACTTGAAAACTTACTTGTAATCTTGCATTATGTATAGAACTTGCCCATGGTTTAAAAATAAAAGGGGAATACAGACATTTGCAAGGTAACTCATCCATTTCATCCATTATTCTAATCTGTTTTTACAAAAAAGATCAAAGCCACAATTTGGAGAACAAAATAAGTGACAGAAAAATTGCAGAAGTATGTCAATAACAGTGATGTTTCAGAGATCCAGGAGACTAGCAACTAATATGATCATTATCCTTCATCTCTCTAGATATTACATTATCACTACTCATGTTATTATAGATGATATGTATTTCTATTTTCTTGGAAGGTTCTTTTCTGGCCACCCAGATTCCTCAGTTCTATACCTCACTATACTAGTGAGAAGGTACACGAGGGTAAAGAACAGCTAAGTATTAGAAAGATAGGGGTCCTTAAAAAAAGGATGGAGGCAAAAAAAAATTTGCCATATTTCCCTGTTTTGGTTTGTTTTTTTGGTCTAGTTGTTTTGTTTGGTGGGATTTCCTTGTTGCTGTTGATGATTTATTTTTGTTGTTTTGACGTGTTCCCTGCAGAGTTTGGGGTTATCTGAAAATCTTGTACAAAGAAGACGGCATTCTTTCAAAGTGATTGTCTTTTCTTCAAAGAACTTGCCTTTGAAACTAAGAGTGAGACCCCCAGGAAATGCCTCTGGACTTGAACAATGAGGAAGAGGCTGAAGGAGAAGGGTGACTTATTTACCTCTCCATGGCTCTCAAAATACTTAATGTATTTTCCGCAATTATGTGTCTCTGATGAATTTAAGGAGCCACTTTACGGGTGGTTTGTTTGACAAGAAGACATTTCAGACGGTCAAAAGTAAGGTTTTATGAATTTTAGATTTTGATATTCATTAATATCCCCTCCCAAAGATTTCCTCATTCCCAAATTAATAATAAATGTGCCTACTTGCACCCAAAGAATTATAATAAAGAAACGAATGAATGAGTGAATGAATGGATGAGTAAAATTAATTGTTAAAAAAACTTCCTTTCCATTTTGTTGACCTGATAATTCAGAATTTGGTAAAACCTCATCTGCTCAGATTCCGTAGTGTCTAAACTTAAGTTTATAGATGAGAAGGAACACTGGCTTCAGAGTCAGAAAGCTAGGACAAAGGCCCAGTTTTGCCTAGTTTTTGTTTCGTTTTTCTTTAGCTAAAGGACTTTAGGTAAATCATTTAACATTTCTGTGCATCAATTTCTTCATCTGTTCCGTGAAACAGACCAGTTGATTTCTTAGTTCTCATTTTGTGTCAAGATTCTATAATTATAGACCATTAGGAAAGTCACCATTAAGTTTCATTTCACCAACTAGCTCAAGTTACTGTGATTCTATATGGCGATATCAAAAATATTTTAAGGTTTTTTTATAAAGAGCACATATTAATATTTTTTTAAATTATCAACTTTTTACATAAGAAACCACGAGACTCCCCAAATCTTCAGGCACAAACTGTAAATGTACAAACAATCTCTGATTTTCTTCTGTTTCATCATATCATAGATATGGTATAGCCGATGGGCATGGCCTCACTAGATGAAAGATACACAGTGATATTCTGGAGTAGGTGTTGGTTTAATATTTTTAATTTTAGATCTCTTCTCTAGACTAAAATTGTTCAGAGACATGAGGCCTTAACACATATGCCAGTTTCAATGACTCAGTTGTTATCTCTGTATTTTCTTCCAGAAAAGTAGAAGTTCTGTGAAATTTCTACTAACTATTCCTTTTGATTTTCCATTTTCTATTAGGTAAAAGGTTCCAGCTGCTTCACCATTTTAACATTTTCGGTACCTAAGAGGACATGGGGGGAAATAGCAACAAAATAGGTGGGGATGGCATTCTGATACTAGAGTGCAGTTAAAGGTGAGGGGAAAAAAAAACAACTAACCAACAGGATGTCCTCCAGAAGGAAAATGATTTTATCGCATGACTGCCTACCTCATTACAAAGTGAAATTCACCACTCTCCATTTCTGCGGTGCGGGAGCCTTCATCTGCTATACAGGAAAGCAATTCCATAGGTTTACTATAACAGCTCTTACCATGAATCTATCAAATATTTTGTTTCCACTTTTTACCTCTCTTTCTCTCTGTCTCTATGTCCTTCTGAGGCAATTGCAAAAGAGAGATGAAAGATTCTGTTTCCTAACTCTTTCATTAGTTACTTATTTACACCTGCTATGGGGAAGAAGATTGTGGGAAATTGAGAGCAATTCACGCACCAGTATTTTAAGATCCTGCCCGTAAATGGTGCTGCTACAGAAACACATCTTCCCATAGGTACTAATTAAAAAGCAATAAGTTCACTTGAGTAGCAGTTTTCTTCTATTTCTTTTCCTCTGTACCAGACGTGCTCCTTTTCACTTTAATTGGAACATTATCCCCGCTCAAAAACAAAACAAACAAAATACACTAAAGGAAGACTGGGAATAATGTTAGCTAACAACTTGGAAAGACATTTTCCCCCATTAAACCTGCTGCACTGTTGGAAAACACTAGCGTATAGCAGGTTTCACATCCCTGAAATATTAGATAATAGGTATTTCTGAGGACAGACTACAGGAGCCTGTGACAAATTAGCTTGGCCTCTACCTCCATGGGCATTATGAAGCATTTCTAGATGCTGGTCAGAATTAAAGGTGGAAACGTTTTAGTGGCACTACATCTGTGTTTATCACGTGACTTTACTTCCGGGTCACAAAGAGGGAAGGAAATTACAAATGGCACCTGGGCAGCAGAATGCTTTAGAATATAAGAGCCCTGAATGGTTGCCATGTGTTAAGATAAAATTTAGCACAAAGTTTATATTCAATACGTTTAATAATGATGTTTAAAAAAAAAAAAAAAACGAAAGAAACTAGTCATAATAAGGAGGGACATAAGAAAATAACATTATTAATTCACTATTTAATTAATAAATTATTGAACATCTATGAAAGATTCAATGTTAGCTGCTGGAGGATTCAAAGATGTATTGAGTATGATTCCTTTAAGAGTTACAAGGTCATGGCATCCAGACGGTAATTTTGAATGAAATGATTACCCCTTGCTGGTCTGGAGCTGGGAACATACAGGATGGTGCTGCGAACTCCAAAGGAAATACCTCCAAGATTACATTACAACAACGGTGTATACCATGGTCGAGTGAGAAGAACCAAGTAGGGGTGTGAAGCAGCTGGGAGGAGGAGGATGGAAGAAACGGATGACCCAGGTGAAGATTTACTCAACCCTAATGCAACTTTCAGAGCAAATCGCCCTGGGAAACAGTCCACTGGGAAAAATTTCACTGCTAAGCCAACATAGACTAGCGATTCTTAACTAGAGGCTACAGTATAATATAGTGTAAATAAGATTTAAGAGTGTGGGATAGAGGCTTGCGACCGACCGACTGCCTGAGTGGTTGAAATCCTTCTTACTATTTAACTGATGGGAGGCCCCGAACAAGTACCTCTCTGTGCTTTCCACTTCTCACCAGTAAAACAGGGAGATAACTGTATCTCTTGAAGGACTGAAGGAAGAATGTAACATACGCAATGCTGAGGAAAGTGCCTGGTGTTCAGTAAGAGGGCAGTGCCTTTTAGCTTTTGTCCTGTTCCTCCACACACGTCGTATCAGATTTCCTGAGCTCCTACCTCCAGTGTCCCTCACCCATTATTCTCCACCTCCGCCATGTTTCCATAACTAGCACGATTTATAACTTTGCTGGTCCGCTAGACACAACGTTTACTCATTTTACCTACCTGTGTACTTGCTGGTTTTGTACTTGTCTTCCTTATAATATAAGCCCTATGAGGATACAGACTGGCCTGTGTTTGGTGTCTGAAACATAGGTGCTCAATAAATATTTGTTAAACCATTACAAATGATGATGATGATGATGATAGCTTGCCATGACATAGCTCTTTTTTCGTGCTAGCCAGTATTCTCCAAAATTTAAATACAGTAGTATTCTTTATTCTTACAGCAACCCTAAGACACCTACCTCATAGGTAGGTACCTTATTGTCCCCATTTTACAGATGAGTACAGGAAGGTTAGAAAACTTGCCCAAAGTCACACGGTAAGTAGCAGAACTGAGTGGTAAACTCAGCAGTCTGGCTCTCAAAATCTATTTTCTTAGTCATTAAGCTACCTGGCTCTAAATGATCAAATGACAGAAAAGAACAGGGTGCTGCCTGGGGGGCTGACCAGCTAGAGAGCAGAAATGACCCCCAGTTACCAAGAGATGGGAGAAAGGCAGATGTTAGGATATATACATAAAAAATGAATGGCCTGCCAATTACCTGTCTGAATCTTGCTCCTTCATCCATTAGAGCCAGGTGGGTCCAAAGCCTGAATTCTGGACACAGACTGACTGTGTTTGAATTCTGGCTCTTAGTAGCAGTTCAACGCTATACAAGTTATTTATTCTTTTTGCTCCTCAGTTTCCTCACCTGGAAAATGGGGATTATGAAGTACGTACCTCATAGATTTGTGATGAGAACTAAGTGAGAGAACAGTGCTTGGGACAAATGGACCTCGTACAATTATCAATCTGAATGCTCTGGTCCTTTGGTCTAGTCTGTTAGTTATGGACTTTGCCTTCCAGACGTGTTAGGTTTCTTTCCTTGGAAATTAATCCATGTCTGCACTCAGAAGCAGAAATATTGAAGGGGCAGAAATGAAGTGGATGCATGCAGTGAATGGGTAGCATGCTCAAGAAACTGAACCGGTTGAAGACAGCTAAGTGCAGAGCTGAGCTCTTGGCTGGGCTTTGATCCCCGACTGTAAGGTCTAAAGAGTAAGAAAGGGGGCATCATGGGCATGAAAGATTCACCCAGGCCAGGGACTGAGCAGGAACACACAGAAGTGGACTGGCAGTGAGATCCAGGGTCTGGACACCGCAGACGCCAGGGGAGTGGATTGGTCTGAGGATGGGGGCGGGGTCTGGGGTGGGTGGGCAGCTAATATCTCCTCCTTTCTACAGGCCTGTTGTTTGCTGTTCTCTCTCAGGATCAACACAGGACACTGGACCTCCTCCTGCATCATGCTTTCTTTAATTCTAAACCCTCTATGTCCTAGGGTCCTTTACAACTCACCTCTAACAGTCCTATGCACAGGCCTTCCTGCAAATGTTGCCCCCAAACTTAGAACTCCCCTGTCTTCTGCCCCTAACATTGTACAATCTGTATCTCCCCATCAACCTCTAACTCTGGACCGTAACACCTTGTAGAAGATCTAAGGGATAAATTTTGCCACCATGGTTAATGTGGGGTACCTCACTGTTTTTAATAACTAAAGATTTGAAATGACAACTCCAGAAAGACTAATATAGCCTTCCCTGACGGTAACCTATTGATATCAGTGGGCAGCCAAATGTATAGTAGGTCCTTGACATTTTGAAGTAGCTCTTTGGATGCAGCTTTAAAATAAATAATAAAGACAACAATCTGATTGAATTGTTCTGACACAGCCTCAGGGAAGTCTGGCCTATGAGCACTGTTTTATTTTTACCAAGAATGTGTGAATTAGAAGCACCCATCTCCTCCCTCGTCCTCATCTTGCACTAATCAAGAGGGAAGGAAGGGCTGATAAGCCCTCTGGGGGCAAAACTGCTTGAGTTCAAATTCTGGTTCTGTCTCTGTCTGGCTGTAATCTGGGGGAAATTAGGTTCCTTCATCAGTAAAACAGAAATACAATATTACCCTTTAGGGTTGTGAGAAACAAATGAGAAAATGAGTACAGAGTACTCGGCCAGGGTAAATGCCCAATAAGGGTTAGTTATTCTTATCAGCATTAGTTATTCTCTTCACCATTATCAATCTATGAGATGGAGTCTACTATACTTAGCACTTGGAAATAAACCACATTTATAGATTTTTGTGTGTCATTTTTTTAAGCACCAACATATATCCTGCTCTATGCATAATGCTTATAATTTAGAGTAAAAGTTATAAGGGAAGAGGGCAGTGAGAAATAAAATATAATGAGCAATCATTGAACAAATAAACTGCATCTACTTTTTAAGTGCACTTTGCATACAGTTTAAAGTTAGAAATACTGAAGTTATATGATTTAAAATATGCTTGAGAAAGGAGATGGGCTGCCCAAAATGATGCTTTTATTTTAAGAAATACTTTCATATACGGAAAATCTGTATCTTTGTATTTACTGATGCAGAGCTGCTTTTACACTTTGATCCCTTCCCATCAGCATACAGAAAATAACATTTATTTACACATTAAATAAGAGTTAGCCAAATGGCAAGTGCCTGGCCTCACCTCTATCCACACAAACTCATATACCTATGAGCATCTTACCTTCGGGTTTGGGTGCACACCTAAATAGTAACTTGTTTTTAAAAATCCATGGATTCAATATTCTATTTTACTTAACCTGGGTTTTCCTCATTCTAGACACCTTAAGTCTGGTATTAAAACACAGCTCTTCCCATAATATGAAACTCATGGTATTTTAAAGGTATCTGACTTCTCAGGTTAGCATACGCTTTATCTCATCATTTACCCAGATCACTACGAGCTTTCCTTCACATCAGAGTTCTGATCAATTCTGTATCCTTGTTCAAAGCATGTTTCTTATTTTTCACCTCTAGTTGGGTGTTCATTCCCTTGTTCTTTGTTCTTGTTCATTTCACACACAACTAGTCCCATCATATGAAACACATCCTTATCCAATCTGTTATGTTTCACAAATGAATCTTCCAAACAGAAAGTCATTGTGTCCTTCCAAGTTCAGAAATGTTAACTGCAGGCACTTGAAGCTAAATTAAAGGCTAATCATTGTCTAACATTTTGGACCATTTCAGATACAAAACAAAACTGTGATATAGCTGGAGAGGTGCTGAGGGTCTGAGGATAACTCAGAAGTTATATAACTTCTTGAGGCATATTTTTCTACCTATGAGGCTCTAAGCTCTCTACTGAAGAGACAAGGGAGACTTCACAGGATGTTGATTTCAAACTCAATTATTCTTCAGCCCACGAGGGTATTAATCAGAGCTATAGTTTCAAGGAACAGAAACCATCTCTGGCTATGTTATGTCACGTGGGAAATTACGTTGGTGCAATGGTAGCCTTTAAGTCTACCTCCAGGCAAGTTATCCCAGAGGCCACAGAGAAGACTCTCAGACCAAATTAAAATGCTTGAATCACATGGTTTTAAAAATCAATTTAAAACATAGTTTGAGAAGCAAAGGGAAAGATATAAACAAACATACACACACACACACACACACACACACACACACACACACACACGTTTAGGATAGGATGCAGACAGGATGGGACCCACAGGCAGAAGGTGCCCTGGGCCAAAGACACACACTTGCTCTATCAGAGAGACAAAGGGGCAAGGTACATCTGAATACAGATTTAGCCTGTTAATTAGCCTGATGAACAACCATGGATTCTGTGTTTTCTGGGCAGGGGAAACATGGGTCCAGAGTGGACATCACCAATGGGTGACCAATTTAGACTTCCTGACCATTAAGTGTTGATGTCTATTTAGTGCTTCTGAATATTTAGTGCCTCATATTTTCTTGTCTCACATATATTTAGGACCCAGATGCCTCATAAATATTGGGTATCTCCTGGTCCTTCCACCCCTGTCCATGCTGAACACACGCATGCTCCACTTGCTAACTGCACATAATGTACTCAACACATGCTGTGAATTCCGTCTTCTAGTTGCTTAAAACCCCCTAAAAGTTTTTGTCTATGTTCTACAAACTTATTTACGTAATAGAGTTGAATACCCAGAAAAGCAACTGCCAATTGCTCGCTGCATAAAGGAAACACAGTGAAAGGATGTTGAGAATCCAGAGAATCTCTGAGAAACTGGAGAACAGGGAACACAGAAGACTAGGCAGTACGAACCAAGGGAAAAGTCATGCTTCAGAAGGAGTCTGGTATCTTTACCAACGCCACTGCAGAGGCAAAAAACGTCAGTGTCCCCATGTTGCCGTATCAATCACTGAAGATTCAGGTTCCAGGAGTGACCTTTAAACAACAGAACCCCCGTTTCATTCCTGCTCCTGGATGTACCAACACTGAGAGGAGAAGAATTCTGGCCCAGCGGATTCCACAATGGGGGATGGCCAGGGCCTCTCAAGGCTACATAAACCAGAGCATTTTCAAAGGGAGATGTAGACACCAGACAAATGATAAATGTCCCAAACAGAGAGCACTTAACCGTGATTCCTGTTTAATATCTCATAGAGGCTAATGACTTTAAAAACCATCTACATGCTGATGAATTGAAATTTAACTCAGTTTATATCATATGTATCAGCCAAACGAACATTTATTAGGCTTCTGTAAAGTAAATATTCACAGCAGTTTCAATTCCCCACACACAAAGAAATCTGCTATTCTTCCAGTCTTCCTAATCCTAGTAAGTGACACAACTATCTACTCACTCAGGCAAAAATAAGTAATTAAATACATAACAAAACTACGCATCTTTGGCATCATGTTTATATCTCTCTTTCTCTCATATCCCACATCAAGCCCTTGGGCAAATCTTAATCACTCTACTTCAAAACATATCCCATAATCAAGTTCTCCCGCCCTATCTAATGCTGCACTCCCAATCACACTCTTTCCCTTTCCTTTTATCAAGCATTTACCTGAACCACTTATTGCTGTTATCCATTATATATCTTTTGGGTTTATTTTCTATATTCCCCACGTAATAATTTAAAAAGCCATGAGAACAGGTGGTTTTGTTTATTGTCTTTTTTTTAAAATCTGTTATAGCCCTGGCAACTAGAAAGGCATGTAGTAGATGCTTTATAAAATGTATTGTGTGAATACAGGATATAGTTGTACAATTACATTGTATCTATTGTAAAACAATGCCTTGGCAATCATAGGTAAAAAAAAAAAAAAATCAAACTAAAGAACATTAGCCTCATAGTCTATGGCTGTGGAAGACACTTCCATGCAGGTGTGTTCAACGGGATGGGGATTGGGGGCTTTCTTCCAAATACAGCTCAGCACACAGGCAACCCATGACCTGCAGAGACCCAAGGCAACTGGGCCTCTAGGACTTAAGCTCATCAGTTGGGATAGAGTGGAGATGAAGGGTCAGGGTGGTAGGCATCTGGTCCACCGTGCCATGCTGCTATAATAGCAAAACTGGCCCCTCACCTCTGCTTACTTATACCTGGGAAGGAACTGGCACTTCTCCAATCATAACTTCCCCAAGGACTGGGGTCTGATATCCAGTCTCACTAAATAGCTATGCTGCCCTAGCTCCATGAATTGTCCCCAATAAAGGATGTTCCAGAAGCCAAGCTGCATGTGCTGTCTCCCATTCACCCTTTACTGACAGGTATCTGCTGAATCTTTAAATGTAGAGATAGGTTATAGGTGTTACACTATTCTATAAGTAGTTGTAGGAAGGCTCCTCCTGGAACGTGGCAGTTAGAACACATCTTTGCCACTGTTACTTCTCAATTAAATATCCAACTCTTATCTTCTGAGCAGAGGAGCGGCTGCAGCGAAGAGAGCCTGGGGTATGTGACAGAGCCTTTAAGTACTGAAAAGATTCCAAGGGAGGGGCCAGCTATTATTTTGGAGGGAGTTGGAATGGGCAAATCATATTAAAACTCAAGCCAAAGAATAAATGTCCATGAAAAGCCAAGAAAGTATGCAAGATGAGTCAGTTGAGGCTAGGCTTGCCTTTTCACAAACCAAAAGATACTATGAAGTCTCTGTGCTCAAAATAGTATGAAGGGCCATGCATTTGCATAGGTAATACCAAGTAAGAGAAAGACTATAAATCAATCTTCTTATATATGGGACTTTATTATGACTAAGGTAATATTTCTATACAATGGGAAAAATGATTATTTAATAAATAGTAATATCATAGAAAACCACCCATTCAAAAGAAATGAACTCGGGCCCTTTTATCACACCACATGCAAGGAGAAATTTCAGACCAACTAAAAGTTTTAAATGTAGTCAATTAAAAAAATAGGAGATGCTTGTAAAATATACAGGTTTAGGATAATTTTCTATCCAAAAATAGGAAAAAATATAGAAATATGTGACTATGTGAAAAATATTTCAGTGAGTTTAACAAAGGACACCATAAATAAAAACAATAGAAAACAAAAACTGATAGATTAGAAAATATATATGCAACCTGTATAGTAGATAGAAGGTTACTATGCCATATAAAGACATACATATATATGACTTACGGTGTCATTAAAAAACTACAGAGGAGCATATTTAAATGTTCAATAAACAGATAAAATGAAAATTAAATTATAAGAATATTTCATTTAGGTTAATAAGACTGGGAATATAAATAATGAAATTTTTTTTAGGGGAATAAGTGCGCTCAAATACAGCAAATTTGCATTGTTACAGCTTTTTTTCTTTTTTTTTTTTTAACACAGTCTTGCAACATTTATTCAGATTGAAAATACACATCTCCTTCAACCCAGAGATCCATCTTTTTGGAATCAGCTATTTAAAAATACCAGAACTGAAGGATATAAGTATAAGGATACACATTATACACACACACACACACACACACACGCACACACACATAAATACATGCACACACACACATTCCTATTCATTGCGACATAGTAGTTTCACTCTCTCTCATTCCCTTCCTCACACACACCGTCTGGAAATGAAATATATACTATCAATAGACCAATAGGGAAATGCTTATAGCATTACAGAATTATGCCACCATTATAGCAAAGCATAGATTATTATGCAACTATAAAAAATACAGAGAACTATAAAAAATAACTTTGAGTGGATTGATATCAATTGTTGTCAAATGAGAGAAACATGCATCTGCATGTGAGAATATGAATGCATTCAAAGATTCAAAGATTCCAGCAGGGACAGTCACTAAAATGTTAGCGATGATTAGATCCATGTTTTATGCCTCATACTTTTCCATATCCTTCAAGTGTTATATAATGAGAATTGCATCATTTATATAATGAAAATTAATAAAGCTACTTGCAATACTAAGAGGCACTGGTGTAACTATGCCTTATTTTTCTTATTTAAAAATATATTTCAAAATAACACACTGCTTCCATCAGCTGCTAGTCAAAGAAAAAAGAAAAAAATACTTACAGACCATTATTTAAAAGAACTTTGATATAATTTAGCAAACTGAAAGCAAGGCACACATTCTCTTTGTGCCTTCCAACTATTCCAAGAAAGAACAAAGAAGACAGAACTTTGGCTGTACATTTAATAAAGAAAACAAATTAAAGGAGAGTGCTCTGCATTGGGACATTTGAATCTCAGTGGCAGCTGCCAAATTAAAAAAATACATAAAGTGCCATAGATCATGGCTCAGCAGCGTCCCTCTGCATCAGCTCCACAGGCCTGCAGCCGTCCTCACTGCTGCCCACGCTGTGGGTGTCCTTCATTTCTCTTTGAATGTGACCAGGCCTCTTGAATGAGAACACTAGGTGGCATGCCTGCCAAGCTCTGAAATGCCATTAAACACCAGGAAGAAATGCCATTATGATGCTATTTGAAGATCCTGTTTTCCCCCTCTAGGCTAAGGAGGCATTCTCTAACACACACTGCCTCTGAGTCTCTCTACCAAGATCAAAAAGTGTCTGTGAGGCCACTGGGAAGTAAGGACTCTTAGAAATAGAGGTGCCTGGGAAAGAACATGTAATCTGATTCTCCTTGTGGGTCACCTGCAAACTGGTGATTGTGAATTCTCAAACCCTCACGGCAGAGAGGACTTTCATAAAAAGAATTCTATTTCTGTTAAACCAATTTTAGCAGGTGAGTGTCTCCCAGCATGGCTAATTCTATGGGAAAGATGATAACTGGTCACCCCTGAAAGTAGCTGTCCTCGTGTGTCTGGGCTGCTTGCTCAGCAGCAATTTTAGACCTGACTCTGGGGAATGCCCAAGTGACAAGCCAGGACTCAAATCAGCCCCCATCACTGGCTGTATTCCTGTGGGCTGAGCAGGTATCACATGTGACTTCGCTAAAATTTGGAGGAACTTAATATTCCTCAAGTTCTACTCTCAGCCTACTTATTTGAAGACTAATTTGGCTGTTTATAATCAGAACATTGTCAAAGTATTGCATGTGGATATGGCTATGTCTTCAAAAGGACCTACATAATCCTTCAATAACCAGTGTTATGAGACAAGACATGAGTCATCGCTCAGGTTTTGGGGCCTCACTGGGGTGAAAGTGTCAGCCTCTGATCAAGAAGCACTTTTTTTTTTTTTTTGAGTTACCAAATGTAGCATTTACTTACAAGGAATGTATTGTGAATAGCTTTTCAGTTTTCATTTTATCTGGGTGTTTGGTTTCACTGAGTTGCATAATCTCTGCCTCTTCTGTCTTAAATGCAGTTTGAAAACTCAGCCTGCAGTTCAGTAGTGCCTCATTGGATGGCATACGTTTTCTATTTGAATCCGTATTCTCTGCCAGCCAGGCTTTTTAGCAGCCTAGACCAATGTTTTCTTCATCTTTAGTCTTTGGCCCAAACTATGCCATGCCTTCCCCAGGACACCTCCTCCTTGTATGCCTTTGCCATGACAGATGGAGCCCATCCACCAGGCTTTGAACACCAAGGTTTGGACAGGTAGCTCTCCTGACCACGAGTGTCCAGCAGCTGCTGCCTATCCTCGGACCCCAGCCCGAGGGCCTTCCCCTCCAGCCTGCTGTTGAGCTCTGGTGCAGTATCCACCCTCTGGTCACATTGTAAGTGTTCCTGCTAGAAAAAGCCAATCTTGCTGATAGACGTCAGAAGACTGGGTGCCTTAGGGGGTGTGAATAATTGAGTAGCAGTCAGCATGAGAGAACTTTCTGGAAAGGTCTAAAACTGTATCTAGATGGGAGTTATACTAGTGAATAAGTAAAGATGTCACTGAATATGTATGCCTCTGATTTTATATGAACTACAAGCACAGACAGTATCACCTGCCAAAGTCTATCATTATTTGCCCATTCGGCTCATCTCCACGGTTGCCATTGTCTCAATTTACTGATTTAACACATGCAGGAAGCATGCTCTCCTTTGCAGAGCTTTTGACATCGTAAACAACATCAATGTAGCAAACAGATATAGCCCCTGAGGGGAACTAATGGCTTTGCATTTAACGTTTGCTTCCCTCTTTCTTCCTTTTTTTTTCAGCAAGATAATTTCAGTAAGGAGATAGTTCTCTTTGTCATATTATTGCTGTGTGTGTGTGTGTGTGTGTGTGTGTTTAGCAAAGCCGATTTCGGAGGATGCACATTGGATGCCACAGCTGGAAGCCTTTGTGTTACATGTGAGATTCATTGCAACGGCATATTTGAAGTGATTTTTCTTTATTGTGATTCTCTGTGAATTTGTGATTCTCTGTGGCTGTACTGAGAAAGTGACAGGAGAGAAGGATTGTTTCTATGATCAGCGTGTTTTCCCCAAATAAAAATTTTCACTTTTGAAAGTTATCAGAGGTCTTGAAGGTAACATAAACATATAGTCACACACCACAAACCTTATTTAAATGCCACCAAATAAAATGGTCAGCCCCAAAACAGGCTTGAGAAAAGACCTGTGCACTGTGATAATCAGACAATCCTAAACGAATATTTTTTCCTCCTTTTTTAATCTTTTCCCCTTCCCCACACTAACCAGATTGATATGTGTATTTTTAATTTGTTCCAATCAACTAGTTTTCAAAATTTATAGCAGTAAACTAACTTGACCAACATATTAGTAGCCTAAGTAACTGTATCTTAGCTTTTGGGGTGAAAGAGCGAACGTATTATGTAACTAAGGACACTAGACTCCCTTCCCCCTCCTATATCTCAATGAATCAATTCATTCATTCACTCATCCATTCCACATACATTAACCAAGTGCATAGGAAGTGCATAGCAGCCCTAACAAAAGCAGAAAAGATAGTGAGCAAGGAAAAAACAGATAACAGATAACATTTAAATAAATTAATTCCAGTTTAGACTGAATAGGCTTCGTTCTCAGGTGAAAATATGTTTAACCAAATGAATCCCTTCAACCATCTACAGGCTTGTTTATATATTTACACAGTTTGATTCAAGAAAGGATATAAAAATGTATAGCTGAATCATTATGCTGTACAGCTGAAACTAACACAATACTGTTAACCAACTATACTCCAATATAAAAATTTAAAAAACATAGAATGGAACATTAAGAAAAAAAATAAAAAGAAATATTTTAAGCAATAAGTTAAATATTCTTGATTAAACTGAAGAATCTGTGAAAGACACAAATCACCAAAAATGACTCAAGAAGAAATAAAGATAATAACAACACAGAATAGCACAATATCTACTAAAGAAATTAAATAATACCACTAAAGTTAGAAACCATCTTCTTATTTGATATTCATTTAAATCAGTCTCACATTTAGCGAATCTAATCTTTTAAATTCACATGAAATAGCCTCGCATAGTATTTTTAATGTTTTATCACTAAGAAATTCTTATCTCATGGTACTTACCATTAAGTCACTCAACATCAGCAGTTTTAAAAATATGAAAATAGCATTTAATAATAAAAATCCACTCATATAAAAAAAGAAAGGATATGAAGTAGCCTATAACAATACACCTAAGTGAAGATAATGCGTGGGGATGGGGAGCTGACCCAGGGAAATAAGAGCGGAAAACATTTGATAAAAGCTGGTGGTGACGTTCCTAAACCAGGTCAAGCAGCCAAGTTTTATATGTTTGCTAGAGGAGGGCACTTGCTTTTCTTCTAAGCTTTCAAACAATCATAGCAAAGGGGGAAATGGTATTCGCTACGTAAAACACATGAACCATTTCCTTATTTTATTGCTATTTCTGATTCTGAAACTACAGAATATTTCTCGTAAATAAGTGGATGCTTCTTCCGTAGTGTGTTAAACAACCCCTCGGTGGGTGTTGGGTAGGTAGTAGGTTTTAAATATTTCTTGAATTAAAGGGGCTAGGGAAGTTAAACAAAAAATGGAGAAAGAAAGAAACAGATAAATAATTAAATAGGGGGTCAAGCTTGGACTAATGTTGATGGTGTGTTGTGAATGGACCACAGAATCCAAACTGGTACACCTGAGAGACAAAATGACAATAACAATAATAATAATAATAGCAATAATAGAAACACGGGGAGGGGAGGGGAAGGAAATAAGAATCCTGATCAACCACTAGGCGTCAGGCCCTGAACACACTGACTTATGTACATTTTAGTATTTATTCCAGTATTACTTAGCAGCCTCCACTGCCTCTGTCCAGGAGGGAAGCCACAGACACCCAGAGTCTTAGACATAGGAGAGATGCTAAAATAATGTAGCCAAGGGCCCTCATTTCAAAGGTGAGAAAAGACTCTCAAAAAATTAAGGGTCTTGTTAAAGGTCACAAATCTAGGGAGAAGCGTTTGGTTATGTTGCTATCAAAAACAGAAAATAAATCCTCACTTTGACAATGAGCCAGATATGAGTGAGATATTAATCCCAGAATTTACATAAATAGAATATCAGTGGTCTGAGTTCTCAGCTTTTCTCCTCGTTTTTACCAAACCCCACAAATAACATATGTAGAAAGAAGGGAATTACGTACAAAATCAGTTATCTTTACACATTTACTCTGCATCCTCCAGTTTCCACCCTGGAGAAGAACAGGGGTCGGCATGTTCCCTGCTGCGCTCCTGGTATACTAGTTCTCTGCTTGGTTGTTGAACTATCTTAAACTGTAGTTATTAAACACACATGTTGCTTGGAGTTCAAACATCACGCTTAACATTGATTCCATAGTTAGAACGCAATAAACTTGATGAGAAGTGCTATATTCAGAGATGTCCAATATAAACTTATATAATTGAAATGCTGTTTCACTTGTAGCCGAGGTCTCAGCCTGAGGACACACACCACCTGCCCCAGTTTCAGTCATGCCCATGAGGCCTGCCTGGAGGGTGGGAGGGGCTGATATAGGAGAAGTCAACTTGCAAAAGACAGTCACCTGGGAAAGACCTCCTTGTAAGTGAGGAGGGTGTCCAGGTACCCAAGCATGAGGCAAATACACCACTTGAATTTAAAAGATGGGATGGCCAGTTATTACCTCTCAGTCAGCTGCCATGGCTCATACTGACTCTCTAGCAAGAATCTGTGAGAAGCACCAAAGGACTTTCTTTTTCTTACTAAAACACATATATAAAGCTTATAAGAGTGCCTTCTGGGACAAATGTCAAAGATTGTACCAGGTCTGAATATCCAACTGTTTACTTTGCACCTCTACCCGGATTTCCAAAAGGCAGATAGAACTCAAAATGTCCAAAACCATACTCAGTGATTGTTTAACTCAAACCTGTTGATTTCTCAGTGTTTCATGTCTTTCTTCCTTTTTTTTTTTTTTTTTTTTTTTGCGGTACATGGGCCTCTCACTGTTGTGGCCTCTCCCGTTGCGGAGCACAGGCTCCGGACGCACAGGCTCAGCGGCCATGGCTCACGGGCCCAGTCGCTCCGCGGCACGTGGGATCTTCCCGGACCGGGGCACGAACCCGTGTCCCCTGCATCGGCAGGTGGACTCTCAACCACTGTGCCACCAGGGAAGCCCTGTGTTTCGTGTCTTAATAAATGACATCAACATCAATCTGGTTTCCCAAGCCACCTTTGCTACCTTCATATTTTCTATAACAAAACTACATTTCATTACTCTTTGATTCCCTTCTCTTCTCCACTCTCTACAACCCCTATCTTTCTCAGTTTCTCTTTTTTCGCTCTGCGTCACTGCTTGTGATGCTTCTCCTGACCAGAAAGCTCTGCCAATACCTGCATCTCCCAGCAAGATTTTGGCCATTTTCTCAAACCTGGCAGACTCCACCTGGGTAGAGGGTATTATGGTAGGTGCACACTCCCTTTGGGAACCCATGGGCACAGGCAAAATCTCAGCGGCAGCCCTGTGGAGCCACTTTGTATCTGCTAAGATTCTGAATTGCTGGCTAATCAAATCAGTAGTTTGTGGTGCGTACCTGTGCCAGACAGCTTCTCTTTATTCCTCTAGACCTACTCGCTACACTTCTCCATAATGCTGTCTGCCTAGAGAGGTCACCCCCCTACCCGCTAAGAGGTGGTAACAGATTATGGCTCGATGAGATTTTGGATTCTTGATATGTGAGCTGTAAAAGTTCCAGCGTCCTTCTCCCAAGGCAGCTGTGGTGAAGCCCATCTATTGGAGGGTCCCCACTGCTTTGCTACTGCACTGTCCCTGATGTAATTAGCCTCCCAACTTGATTGGGAGCCTTTAAAAGGAGAAGTGCTTTGGACCTCTTTTATTGTACCACATAACAATGTTGTGCTTTTATCACGGTGAATCTAACAATTGTTCCTTAAGATAACTTCAATCATTGTAATTCAAAATATGTTTGTGTCTTAAATTTAATTTGCAATTGAATAATTATTGTGTTATTTGAGACACTCGGTAAGGTCCTATGTAAACTACTTTTCACTTACTTCTAAAGCCCATTATTATTGGGTCATTTCTGCCAACTTTTACAATGTCTGACAGGTTACTACTGGCGCTTTTCTGCTTATTTGAAGAAACGGTTACAAAAGGATTTCTATAAATGCATGAGTACTAGAGTACATCTGCATTTCATTGAAAAAACTGTATCTTCCACAACACAGTGGCCTCGAATTGACCAGATTTCCTGCGCAGCAATGCTGCACTGAGTTTCGCTTTTGAATGTGGGGGGCATGACGTGTTCTCACATGGAGAATTATATGCACTAGAAGGTGGCTGCTATCTAGATGGGGAAACATAAGGAGATGGAGAAGTAACAAGATTCTAAGGAGAAAGGTGTGGCTTTGAGGGGGTCTTCTGTCAGGGAACCTGATCTACAGCCAAGAGTGACCTGAGACAAAATTCCTAAGGACACATAACCCTCACAGGCCCAGGGCTAGCTCAGATCTGACAGCTAACCTTTTGGCCCAGTGTCCTCATTAACCCACACCGGGGATGTCCCTAAACTCACAGATGGCAGCCTATGAAATGTGTTCCTCAGTGAAAGAAGTTCACCTCCTTTCCTGCCTCAGTATGGGATGGGAGAGACTGTAAGCTTCTGTGTCATAAAAACCAAATTTTCACATGCCACAGTACACACATCTGAAGGAATTCAACATGGTGACAAAACAGTGAACTGTGACGCACCCAGTCTCAGGCCTAGTTGTTGATTTGTCTTTACTGGCTGTGATCAAGGCAGGGCCACCTCATTTCTAGGCCTCCAGCTCATAAACCATGAAATATTTCTGAACTTTGACTCGGTCCAGTGTGACTTCCTCTGAACCCCGACCACACATCTCATTTCTGAAACAGCTGAGTAACCACAGCTCTCTCTCCTTTTATCCACTCCTCATTCTCCTTAGTTATAGAAAATACACTTAAAATATAAAATCCAAAGAGGCCCATCTTACTGACCCAACCGGAATCCGCTAAACCATTCCTGACCAACAGAATTCTATGATAACAGATATGCTCTATATTTATGTTACAATAAAATAATAAACACATACACTGCCCTTTCCTTCTCGTCATCACTCTTCCAAAATCTCCTTCTTTGAGCTTTCCCACCTCTGACTTTCCCTCTATCCTGATGCTCCAGTGAAGTTAAAGGTGCACACTCCACATGTACTTTAAAATTCCAGAAATGTGCATATTTAGAGTAATATGTTCAGGTGGAGAAATACTTGTCTGTAGATCTTTGAGAAATGTAAAGCCAACCATTGTGGCATTTATTTCAAAACTCTTGTACATAAGACTGTAATCTAAAACAAACAAACAAACTCAGAAAAACTATGCTTTTTCCACCTTGGGCTTCTCTTCTGACAAACCTTAAGAAAGCCTCATCTAATAAGACAAAATTGACATTGTTATGAAATTTACAGAGGGCTCTGTGTTTCTGAACATATAAATTGACATTTTCCTAGATTTGTGATGTTATTTAGCATGTATTTCACCTAAACTAACACCACAGCACATTTTCCAATCTCACAGAGTTTCTTTTTCTCATCGGAATTTCCCAAGTTCAACATAATACATAGCCATTTGAAAGCAAATATTCCGTAAATTTCAAGTTGTAACAAGTAAATTTGCAATGTTTTCTTCCAGTTACTGACAGACCAGAATCAAATACAGAAACTAATATTTGTACCAATATTACTTACTCCCATACCCCTTCAAAAACATAGCTTTCCAAATAAGAGAAAAAAAATTCATTGCTGAAAATAATGTTCCAAATTAAAACTAAAATAATTTAAGTCCATATTAAAAGTCATTAATGTTGCCTAAGAAAACACTAGGAAGGACAACATCTCAGCTTAAGAGTGTAAAACTCCAGTGTTCCCTGTGTCCTTCATTATAAGTGATTTGAAGATCTTTTTCTCCCCAGGAAAGACTGGTGAGCAATAGCTTAGTCTAAATGACAGCAGCCCTGTGGTATCAAGGGCCCACATTTCAGCTAATCTGCAGTTCTTATTATCTTGATCCATGAGATGGAATTTAATAGATGGCTGGAATGTCTATAACATGAAATTTAGCGAAGAACACGTCAGCGGCATCTGTGGCCTCAGCAAAGACGGAGCCGTCAAAATATAAATCAAAGAAAATATAAGAGCATCTCAGAAGAAAAGGGTGACAGTGATCCTGCACATTTAAAATATTTTAAATGCCTTAGGGAACCCATGGAGCAAGCAGCGTTAAAAATAATGATGTACCAACTAAAGTTTTTTTTTTTTTAACATCTTTATTGGATTATAATTGCTTTACAATGCCGTGCTAGTTTCTGCTGTATAACAAAGTGAATCAGCTATACGTATACATATATCCCCATATCCCCTCCCTCTTGCGCCTCCCACCCACCCTCCCTAACCCACCCCTCGAGGTGGTGACAAAGCACTAAGGTGATCTCCCTGTGCTATGCAGCAGCTTCCCACTAGCTATCTATTTTACATTTGGTAGTGTATATATATCAGTGCCACTCTCTCACTTCATCCCAGCTTACCCTTCCCCATCCCCATGTCCTCAAGTCCATTCTCTACATCTGCATCTTTATTCCTGTCCTGCCCCTAGGTGCTGCAGAAACATTTTTCTTTTTTTAGATTCAACAAATATGTGTGAGCATACAGTGTTTGTTTTTTCTCTTTCTGACTTACTTCACTCTGTATGACAAACTAGGTCCATCCACCTCACTACAAATAACTCAATTTCGTTTCTTTTTATGGCTGACTAATATTCCACTGTATATACGTGCCACATCTTCTTTATCCATTCATCTGTCGATGGACACTTAGGTTGCTTCCATGTCCTGGCTATTGTAAATAGTGCTGCAACGAATATTGTGGTACATGTCTCTTTTTGAATTATGGTTTTCTCAGGGTATATGCCCAGTAGTGGGACTGCTGGGTCATATGGTAGTTCTATTTTTAGGTTTTTAAGGAACTTCCATACTGTTCTTCATAGGGGCTGTATAAATTTACATTCCCACCAACAGTGCAAGAGGATTCCCTTTTCTCCATACCTTCTCCAGCATTTATTGTTTGTAGATTTTTTGATGATGGCCATTCTGACCGGTGTGAGGTGATGCCTCATTGTAGTTTTGATTTGCATTTCTCTAATGATTAGTGTTGGCAATCTGTATATCTTCTTTGGAGAAATGTCTATTTAGGTCTTCTGCCCATTTTTGGATTGGGTTGTTTGTTTTTTTGATATTGAGCTACACGTGCTGCTTGTATATTTTGGAGATTAAATCCTTTGCCAGTTGCTTTGTTTGCAAATATTTTCTCCCATTCTGAAGGTTGTCTTTTCGTCTCCTTTATGGTTTCCTTTGCTGTGCAAAAGTTTTTAAGTTTCATTAGGTCCCATTTGTTTGTTTTTGTTTTTATCTCCATTTCTCTAGGAGGTGGGTCACAAAGGATCTTGCTGTGATTTATGTCAAAGAGTGTTCTTCCTATGTTTTCTTCTAAGAGTTTTATAGTGTCTGGCCTTTCATTTAGGTCTTTAATCCATTTTGAGTTTATTTTTGTGTATGGTGTTAGGGAGTGTTCTAGTTTCATTCTTTTACACGCAGCTGTCCAGTTTTCCCAGCACCACTTACTGAAGAGGCTGTCCTTTCTCCATTGTATATTCTTGCCTCCTTTATCAAAGATAAGGTGACCATATGTATGTGGGTTTACCTCTGGGCTTTCTATCCTGTTCCATTGATCTATCTTTCTGTTTTTGTGCCAGTACCCTACTGTCTTGATTACTGTAGCTTTGTAGTATAGTCTGAAGTCCAGGAGCCTGATTCCTCCAGCTCCATTTTTCTTTCTCAAGATTGCTTTGGCTATTCGGGGTCTTTTTGTCTCCATACAAATTGTGAAATTTTTTGTTCTAGTTCTGTGAAAAATGCCAGTGGTAGTTTGATAGGGATTGCGTTGAATCTGTAGATTGCTTTGGGTAGTATAGTCATTTTCACAATGTTGATTCTTCCAATCCAAGAATATGGTATATCTCTCCATCTGTTTGTATCATCTTTAATTTCTTTCATCAGTGTCTTACAGTTTTCTGCATACAGGTCTTTTGTCTCCTTAGGAAGGTTTATTCCTAGGTATTTTGTTCTTTTTGTTGCAATGGTAAATGGGAGTTTTTCCTTAATTTCTCTTTCAGATTTCTCATCATTATTGTACAGGAATGCAAGAGATTTCTGTGTATTAATTTTGTATCCTGATACTTTACCATATTCATTGATTAGCTCTAGTAGTTTTCTGGTAGCATCTTTAGGATTCTGTATGTGTAGTATCATGTCATCTGCAAACAGTGACAGTTTTACTTCTTCTTTTCCGATTTGGATTCCTTTCATTTCTTTTTTCGTCTCTGATTGCTATGGCTAAAACTTCCAAAACTATGTTGAATAATAGTGGTGAGAGTGGGCAACCTTGTCTTCTTCCCCATCTTAGGGGAAATGGCTTCAGTTGTTCACCATTGAGAATGATGTTGTACCAGCTAAAGGTTTTTAACTCTCTGCTGAGAGAGGAGGTGACGTAGCAGAATGAGAAAATCCTCAGATTGTTTCCATACCATATGGGTTCAAGCTAGAGCCCCACCTCATACTATCTCTTTGGTAGTTCTCTTTTTCTCTGATTCTTGTAGGGTTTTCTCAGGTATAAACTGATAGTGATACCTACTTTTCCCAATTAACATGGCTGTCTTATAAATCAACATGATGCACATGGAAATACTTTTTAAACTGTTAAAGGCTCTACAGATTCAGCTTATGTAATAGAGCAGTACATCAGAGGTTTCAACTGGAGCACCAGATACAATAGAGGTGGTAAGCAAGAGAGGTGGTAAAGCAAGAGAGGTGCTGATTCCATACACAGATTTATGAATCTGAAAACTAGAGATAGAATTTTAAAAATAAACTTTATTATTTTGGAGAAATTTTAGGCTTGCTGCAAAACTGAGTGGAAAGTACAAAGTTTCCATACACCTCTGACCAACACACGATACAGTTTTCGAAATTTGTCACCTACATTGTATATGTAAAGAGTGGTGTGTTGGAGACTGAGTGGAGATCATTTGGGTCTCCACTAGTTTGGAGTAGTTTGGAGCCAGTAGTTTGGAGTCACTTGTTAGTATGAGTAAACTAAGGGTTCTCCTAACTAGTTTCATGAACTGTATTTCTATCTAGTGTCAAAATGACCCAGAATTTTCTGTAAATCTTCAGTTGTGCTTTGGGAATTTCATATTAATTTAGAAAGCCATCCTAATAAACATCCACTGCCCTACTGCCTAGGAAATCACCTACAGTTAATCAGATACAGCCATCGTTTAAAGCTGGCATTATCATCTCATGGACAGATGAGCTTTTTCCTTCATAATCTGTTAAAAGTAAGTAAAAAAACGTGTTTTTTTCTCTTTCTTACTGAATAGGATATCCTATTTAAAGTAGTTTGTGTAGAAGGTCAGTGTAAACAAATGTGATATAATCTGTAAATTGTGTAATGTTGCCATAAAGTTAAGATTTAAGCTTTGAATAAACAGACATAGTAAAGATGGTATATGTGTGTGACCACAAAAATGAATGGAGTGTGACCAAAAAAATAAAGGACTCTGTTAATTGGGTACCCTTTACTCTACTCCATTTCTAGACTCAGTGCCTCAAGGCAGGGACTATGGCTTTTCCACCTTTGTGCTTTAGCATAGTGCCTGATGCATAGGAGATGTTTATACCTGTGCGGTGGAATGAATGAATAACTGAACAAATGGCATCACAGTCACTGTTTTCCTTAACCTATCTGTAATCTTAGAGTAGGAATGAACTTTGCAGTCATCCAATCTAAATTCCCTCCTGATAAAAAAACTTGCTCTTATAATATATACTTGGTGTTTGGTCATCTGTCTTCTGCTAGACGACCTTTAGTAATGGAGGAACAATTGCTTTTCCAGTTAGGTAGCTCTCTTCATTGTATGGCACTCTAATTGAAGAGAGTTATTTGACCTAAAATCTGTCTTCACCCATAAATTGTAGCTCTGCTCTCTGAAAATAAAACAAAATCCTAGGAATCTTCCATCTGTCATCCCTTCATATGTTTAAAGCAGTTAAAATGATTCACTTCTTAGGTCTTCCTTTCTCTACTAAATTCATGGCTTTCAAATGTAAGAAAGGCAGAAAGTATCTCCTTCCCTCAATGAAATTCACTTTTCTATGAACAGCTTCAGAGTCACAAGTGGTAGAGGAAGAGTATGAAAGAAAAATCATTATTAGAATCAGGATGTATTGGGAAGCAAGACCAGCAGCTACTGTTTGAACTTGGATAGGACTTGTGTGGACTGGCTAAGACTGATTGAAAATATTCTCAAGAAGAAGGCTGAACTGTAGAAAGGTAAAAGGGGCAATGCAGATAGGTACTTCTTCATGGGACAGTGATGGTGCTAAGCTTGGAGAGTCAAGAGGTGTGGTTAGAAATGACAATTCAGAGAGAGCAAGTGTGGTAGCCACCGGTCAGGAGCTGAGAACAGAGGATTGTTCATGATGGGGCTTGCTGAGCTCTTGAGCCTTGATGCCCAGTGGTATTTCTCTTCTCATAAAGCAGCTCCAGGCAGTTCCAGTATAAGCAGGGTTATAACGGGGCTCAGAGAGGCAAGTGGCCCTTGCAGGACTCATGCCGAGGACTCTAACTTCGTTAGTATTATGCCTCCAACAAGCCAGTAGAGCCAACTAGTCACTGAAAAACTGTCATAATCCACGAGAGCCTCCTCTGTAATTTCATGATTTCCTATTTTCCGGGTGTACCGATGCTCTTCTGTTTTCTCCTCACTGAAGGAAAACACCTGTGTGTCACTGTCCATTTCCCAAATCTCCATTCCCACTTTAGGAAATGTAGTCTAATAAATTTGGTTCTTTTCGGGAAAAGGCTGCAGAGTAAGGCTCTACTCTCTCTCCATAGTAGTAAAAAAACAAATGTAACTTAATATGGATGTTTCAGTTAGAATGTAACTCTGGTTCCCCAGATTTAATTCTCAGTTTGGTTCCTTTCTCACTGTGGACCCAAGTGAAGTCAATTGACCTCTCCATTTCTCATATGGCTTCAACGATACATTTATGCAGGTAGCTTGATATTCCCAGATGGAAAATGGCATGCCTGCATAAGTACCAATGCTTCTGTAAAATAACTGAAAAAACATAGCACAGTCCTGATCTGCACTCTCTTGCCTAATTCTGTAGGTCTCTCAATGCAACTCTTCTGCCCCTCACATTTTATTAGCGCTAGATAATATGCACATTCTTTATAAAGCACTGACAAAGGATCTACTATAGAGTATGACAGAGCTACTAAATTCTGTTTATCTTTCCCCAATGAGGTTTTTAGGTCATTTTCTTCTTAAGCAAAGAACAAATAACCCACTGCCCTGAAGATCTATCTTTTTTCTTTCCACGATTCTTGATAACGCTTCTAAGTGGTCAAATGGATAATATATCAATTTCATTCTGTAGAAAACCAGGGAGATACATTTACGTGTAGAAACAACCACTGAAACAACAGTGGCATTTCACACACAAAAACAAGTTCAAGGCTGGCCAAATCCCTTGCATAGCCATAGTGATACAAATAGAGTGTATAACAGTAAAATTCAGACTTAGTAAAGAAACTGATGAGTCCATGAAAGTGATCTAAAATAATTATGCATTTACAAATACGGCAGCCATTAGTCATTTGCCCATCCAATGTCCATCTCATCTTCTCTCCTTATTTGCAGAAGTATGATTTTGATTGGAGAAGCAATGGACCGAAACCCTCGGATAAACTGGCCTAAGCCAATTATGGCTATCCTGTTTGCCTTTGGGAAACACTTGCTTTTCAAGCTTCCTTTGTAATTA
Organism: Phocoena sinus; assembly: GCF_008692025.1. Lineage (NCBI taxonomy): Eukaryota > Metazoa > Chordata > Mammalia > Artiodactyla > Phocoenidae > Phocoena > Phocoena sinus. The sequence goes on along the minus strand of NC_045774.1, from coordinate 6,249,242 downwards.
TTAGTGGGTCTATGACAAAGTTATAAACAATGTGATGTAAGGGGAAGACTGAAAAGAGGCTTCTAAAAATTATCAATATTATTACTTCCTTTTACAAATAAAAAAGACAGGCATGGATGTTCCCCGTTGTCCTGCCCTGCCTGCAGACTCAATACCACGATACCTGGTTCTGTGACATGAAGGATGGTGGATAGTAAAGGTACAAACAACCCAGTCAGTGCTTAAGACAACACTTAAGTCCTCATGGAGTAAGCCGCTGATGAAAGAGTGTTCTATCACTGCCGGTGAACAGAATTGTTAACCAATAAACAAAGCAGCCCTGTTTTAAAACATGATACATTTAACTACAACTTAAAATGAAATAATAGAGTGTATACTACACTTTCTTTAAAAAATCTTACCTTTTCCTTTATGTTTTATAAATGTATTTAGGCTGTGATTTTTGTCAGATGTCCTTTGTAGTCCCAATAAATACTTCTCTTGTAAACAATGAATAAAATTCTATGTAGCACAACCAAATTCCAATTAAACAGATTAATGACCACATGTCAGTGTTGACTGACAGACTTTGGAAAACTTTATCGTATTTTCCATATGAAGTAAATAACAATATGTACCTCATTGCCATAACCATACATATAAAGAAACTAGAACACTATTCAAACAACATAACAATTAAATGGGATATTCAGGTAAACTGCTTTAGACCTTGGTTTCTGGTAAACATTCAATAATAGCTATTAATAATACTCATTCCTCATGATATATATAAATATATATATATTTATATACACACACATACATATACACACAATAAACCAAAGTATTTGGTTTTATTGGTTTATTCCTTTGGGAATAAGGAAATAAAGAATTCAACACATTTTTAAAAATATATATGCATACATTTCAGAATGGCATGATTTAAATTTCCTGCTCATGGTTTTGAGATTTTCACACTAGCATCATAGGTCAGGAGTAAGGCTGGGTATCAAAGGACAAACGGTGAGACACTACAGCACGACCAGGGTACATGCCTGGGAAGGGCCCATCTTTCCAGGGACTTCTGATGCTACTGGGTGTTCTAAAAATATGCTCTGGGGATATGCATGTGTAAGATTATTTTCTTTTGCCTCTTTCTTAAAGATTTGTAAAGTAAAATCATTATTTTAAAAAAGTCAGCTATTAATATAGTATAGAGAGTCACCAAAAAGGAAGCAGTGAAAGGCTTCCTCCACTGGAGTCCAACTGAAAATTATTAGCCTGATTGAAATGTCAATGCGTTACCAACACTGACCAACATTTATGCAGGATTCAATTTACTGAAATCACTCCAACTAATAACATATGACCAAAGAAAATTTTAGTTCTGAAATATTAAGCATATGACAAAGGTTCTCAATGTAGGAATTTCTACAGTTGAAATAACATAAAACAGTGAATAGTGAACATAACATAGTGACCAGCTGTTGGCTACAGCTGCCTGCAGCTCAGCTGGATAGCATTTTACTTATTTCATACACAGTTTTATATGTATATATAGTGTTTTATCTATTTCAATAGGCAACTTTATATTGTTTCACTTTTTGTGAACTCTTTATTAAATGTTTATATCATTGTGATATAGCAAAAATGAACTGTTTTCCAATCCACAAGAACATATTTATTGTTTTTGTTTGTTTTTCTAATGAGAAGTTCCCTTGGTTTACTAATAACTGTCTACAGTTCTTCAGAAACAAACACTTCCATCTATGATTGTGACTCGAATGACTGCTGGCTGATTACTCTCACTCAAGGATGTTGGCATTACACCTCAGAGGCCCCCAGTTACTTCTAGAACCCCCAGGTGAGTGTTCCCCACACGTGACCACTACCGAGTTTGCCAGCTCCGGCTGTTCTGTTTGACATTCTTGCTGTTCATCTCTTCCTCCAGCTGCTGCTTTGCCTACGCAGCTTGACCAAGAGCCAACTGAGGGGCCTCCCTGGGGTCAGCACCAATAATCACTACACAGATGTCCCAGCAAAGAGGGAGGGGCATAGCCAGATAAAGAATGGGATGCCAATTTGAATCTCAGATTTAAAAAATTAATATAGTTATGTTCCATGCAATGTTTGGGACATACTTATACATGAACAAAATATTCATTGTCTATCTGAAATCAAATTTACGTGAACACCCTGTATATTTGTGTGCTAATCTGGCAGTCCTACCCAGCATCTTCCAGGTGCCAGAATGATGCTGGGCTCCGTTCTCATCCCCAAGCCTGCCTGGCTCTGGCTTTTGCCCTGATTCTCACACAGACTCTGATGAAAAACCTCTTTTGTCCACTCTTTGCTCTCACTCTCCCCTGAACCATGAGGCTCAAGCCAAGTCCAAGGAGCCATTCTGCCCATTCTCCTTTTCTCTCATCTACAGTTTTATTACATATGTGACTTTATTATGTACATAAGAGTAGGTTTTGATATTAAGGGAAGTAAGTAGACTCCTGGTCAACAATTAATCTCTAACAAATATTAAGTTTAGGAACAGTTATACATTTAGAGTATATTTCTTAATAAATTTCCTCACATAAATTGTTCCTAATCTATAAATCAATTTTAAATAAAGTCCATCATGTCAGGCATTTGTACAACTTACTCTATTTATTTCACCATTTATCATCAGAAACCTTTTAGCTTTAATGCTATTCCACGGCAGAGTATCTTATTAGAGTGGCAAAGATAAAGTTCTTTTTGAGATAAAGTAATTACAGTGATTGTAGGGGGGAAAAAATCATCCACAGTTCATGGCTGCGGTAATCTCTTGGCTTCTGATTCATTTTAAGACTAATAAACTGGGTGCAAACAAAAAGATGTTAATAGCGGATAACTCAGGTTACCTAGAGTTTGTGCTGGAGGTATTAACAGTTTGTAACTTAATCAGAATTGAAGTGCCCTAGAGGTGTACGTTTACAATGTGAGTTCAGCAGTTGTTTCAATGTGTTTTTGGTAGAAAATCAAAAGTTTTCTTCACTTGAAGAAATGACAATAAGAGCTAATGGTTTCCAGATGTTTATTATGTGCCAGGCACTGTTCTAAATACTTTAATGAGTTAAGTCATTTAACCCTCACAGCTTTAATGAAATTTTTACTTCCAATTGATGACAAGGAAACTGAGACATAAAGAAGTTAAGCAACTTGCCCCAAGTCACACAGCCAGTAAGTGACAGAACCAGAATTCAAATGCAGAACACCTGATGGACAAAAGGACCACAGAGTCCGTTCTCTCCAGGTCTTTGTTCCCAGGCAATTCAGAGCCCCATACAGTATTCCAAGGCAGAACACTATGTTCTGCGTGTTCTCTCATCTCACTTCTACATCCTTTCTATCGTGTAATTATTTTTAGAGTCAATAAATCATTTTACTCATAAACATCCTTACCATATTTTAAGCCTGTTTCCTTTTAGAAAAAGTAGTTTCTTCCTATCACAGAAGCTTTGTTTCCCAAAGGAGGTACAACCCATCCAGACTGTGGGCAACGGCTGGAGCGTGATGGGAGAAGGGACGGGACATGTCATCCCAGCGGAGGAGAGAACACCGCTGGGACTCCGTGAGCAGAAGCCTGCAGGGCTCAGGAGGAGGCACCCTCTTAAGGTGATTCCCTGGGACAGAATCCTCATCATCAACGTCACATCTACCTAAATTTCACCAGCCCAGGCAAATTTTTTAACAGGTCACACAGTCTCTGGTAGTCTTGTGTTTATATACGTTGGTGCTGGGAAATCTTTGAGAGCTTGAGCTAAGAGCTTTCTTCCTCGCCAGAAGGCTCGCTCTTCACCCCACACACTTATAATTTAACAACAGGACAGACAGTAGAAGGGACCATGCCTATTGACATTCTAACCTTGAATTTGGCAGGATTCCAGGAGAAAGGGAGAGGGGAACGAATCTTTAAGTCTCTCAGTGCTGTTTCTTTTTCCAATATGAATTCCTTCTTTAATGTCTAGTTATTCTAAAAACAGTGTACAGTCTACGCATCTTGGAAAACCTTATTTTTTCTGCCCACTTTTCTGAATTAAAAAAAAAAAAGGCTCTGAGCATATGATTTACACATCATTTGATTTTCCATACTGAGGGAAACAGTGATGACATAGGTTATTTAAAATCATTCATTTTATTATTCAAGAAGACAATCAGAAATGTATACACATGGATAAAGCCACCTCCCTCTGTGGTCAACTCCGTTTTGTTTCTGTGTGGACCTACGTGGACCGTCTTTGAATAGACAATTGAAAACTGGCTGCCTGCCATGTTTTTCCAATCAGTTGTTGTTCAGTGTTTTCCAGTGAGTGTTCATTTTTCTAAGGACTATTTCAGTTAGTGGAAACCCTGGTCAAGGTCACCATGAATTAAAGAAGATCTTGGAGACCGAAGAAAACCTGGTGTTTTCTGTAAGCTAATTCTCAACTTATTCTCAAGGTCAGGCCAAAACTTCAGACCTCAGTTTCCCCATCCTTAGCACTGTGACAGAAATTGCTGTCCTTCTTTCTTGCCAATTTATTACGAGTTTCACATGAAATATGAAACATTTCAACAATTCAACCTTAGAGCATTACGTATGAGAGGCGGCTCATTCTCTCGCATGTAAAACTTAAATAGTGTTGAGGAAATGTTGGAATTATGAATAAATCCCCAACAACAGCAAAAAAAAATTAGGAGGCTACTATTAAGACTCATGAAGGGCATGGGGCTTATTGCAGACAGATTTCTTCTACCCAGAAAAAATAAAATTATGATTTAAAAAAATAAACCAGGTGGGTAAGTAGGTTCCAATTTTCCTCACTGTGTATTAAGAAGCTCCTTGCAGAAGCTCAGGTAAACCACAATCTGTTCCCTGTAACCAGTCAGCTACGCATGATCCTATTTCTTTTTTCTTTTTTTTCCTGACCAGAGGAAATTGTGTACGTTGTAGATCTTTATAAATTTTGGGCAAATGAAACCTATCAGTTTTCTATTCTCTGCTTAGAAACCCGTCCTCTTAGCAAAGTCCCACACCTGCTCCACCATTTCTAAGACTAAACTTGCAGACCAACTGCCGGTGTGATTAGTCAGCTGCTCACAGAGATATTGTCTGAAGGTATGACTGAGTGTGTATCTTTTGTTATTAATAAAAAACCGAAATGCCTGGTCTATTTATTTGTTGGGTACCAGTTATGATACATCTAGTAACTGTACTGAAACTCTGGATTAAATAAACAATCTTCAAATCATCTTTGATTCTATTTTCTTAATCCTTAAGGGTATTTTTTCTAAGAGCATTTTTGAATGATATTTTAAATACAAGGAAGGTAGTTGAATAATAGAACATTTATTAGCAGATTTGTATAGCAAGCAATCTATCCTAAAAAAGGGCCAGGGCTTTGGAGAAATACAGAAAAGACTTTTCACTTCTGGCACCAACATTTGTTAACCATGTAACTTTGAACTCATTACTTAACTTTGTGGAGTCTCTTTATTAAAAGCATTGGATAATGATATGTACTTTTCAGGTCTGTGGTGAGAATTAGAGAAAAATACAAGTACCAGAATATAAATGTAAGGAAGGAAGTCAGTAAATTGTGGCAAAACAATCATACTTACTATGATTCATATGATTACAAAATGCCAAATAGAATTTCTAAAGTTTGCGGATCTATTGAATCAATGTGTGAAAGTTCAAACGCAGATGCCATCCGCTACAGGCAACACACCACGTGAGGTGTTGGAAATAAGACAGGGACCCAAACTGACAAGTTATCTGATCTTATGAGGCTTACAGACTCTTGGAATACAGACAGATAGACAATTGCATAGAATGTAGGACAGAAGTTTAATGATAACTGAATTACATTTTTGAGTAATTCCACCATTTCCCCAGGCTTGAGTCAGAGAACCACGCTTTCCCCTTGACTCGGTACATCCTTCAGGTTCTTTCACAATGCTCCCTCACATCCAGTAAGGGTGATTAATTAATGAATAGGTGATTTAATTAACCTCTTTGCCTTTGATCTATCACCAGCCTCAATCCCAGTGACAAACTGTTACAGCACCAAGAAATAGTCTTAAAACATCATTTTATACATGGTCTTTCTTTGTGACGCTTTGCCTTTGCTCCTGTTGCCTACGGAATAAAATCTAAATGCTCTAGCCGTCACTGGGGCCCGATGTGCTCACGGGGGTGCTGCTCTACACTTCAACCCCTAATCACCTGTAAAAGTCTTTATCCTTCTGTGCCTCCTGGGCTGTGCTCTCAGCACTGAGCTGACCAGAATGCCCTCCGCTCCCCTACACACGTTGGCATCCACATCACATTTAGCCAAATCCTACACAACTATCATGCTAAAGCCATGAACTACTGTGCCTATGTTTTATATCAGGGGCCAGCTGGCAAATCTTTTCTCTAAAGGGCCAGAGAGTAAACATGTCCGGTGTTGTAGGCCATCCAGTCAATCTAGGGCACAAGAAAGGTACAGACAACGTGCACAGATGTGGGCGGGGCTGTGTTCTGACAGAACTTTGTCACAACACTGGAATTTAAATTTCATGTCCTGTTCATGCGTCACACAATACTACTCTTCTGACGTTTCCCAACCACTTAAAGATATAAAAACCATTCTCAGGTTGTGGACTGCACAAAACAAAAAGAGGCGGCAACACATCGTGCTTTGCAACCCTGTTTTATACGCATACTGGTCCTTGAGCCACAACTTTCCTTTTCATTTTTTTTATTGAGTGTCACTTACCTCAAGTGCACCATCCTTAAATGAAGAGTCCAAAAAATTTTGACATATGCATACAACCATCACACAGATCACACAGATCGAGATATGAAACATTTCCAGGATCTTAGAAGGATCCTTCTTGGCTGCTTCTAGAAGACACCCCCAACCTCTTTTTGATTTAAAATCAGCCTCTATATTCCCTTTCAATAGGCCTGGATTAAAGAAATGGGGGCAATGGCCCTGTAGTACCTAAAATTTACAGAGCAGTATATTTTTAAATGAAACTTCAAATACCATTAACCATTACAACCACACAGAAGTCCATTTTTCAGTAATGGGTGATATCTGATCAGAAACCCCGAAAGGCAACTCTGGAAATACACATTCATTTTGCAGGGCAGCCGGCTCACGCCACATCTCCTTACCTGGGCCAAGGTGAGCGTCGCTTGTTGACAGGTGCTGCACCGCACCCTGAGCTTTCCTGGCTGCACTCCTTGACAGGGGCCTTTGCAGTACACAAAAAAGCTGTTGTAGGTTGGTCTACCTGCTGGGAAAAAAAGAAAGCAGAGGAAGTAGCCAATCAATGCTGAATCCAAATTTAGACAAATTTTAAAACTAACTCCTCAGGAACATTTTGAAACATTACTGGGATAAATGTTATAATGAAGATACAACAATTTAATTTATTAGGTTGGCCAAAAGTGCCTTAGGTTTTTAAGTAAAAATAAAGGACGCATTTTTCATTTTCACCAAGAACTTTATTGAACAATGTATTCACCCTTTTGTTCCACTACCATCTGCCATTTTTCAGGCAACTTCATAATTCCATCTTCCCAAAATTTTTTATCTTTTTGAGCAAAGAACTGCTCCAGGTGCCTTTTATAGTCTTCCAGGGAATTGAAATTTTTTCTATTAAGAGAATTTTGTAAAGACCTAAATAAATGGAAATCCGAAGGTGCAATGCCTGGCATATACAGTGGATGAATCAGAACTTCCCAGCCAAGCTGTAACAGTTTTTGCCTGGTCATCAAAGAAACATGCGGTCTTGTGTTATCCTGATGGAAGATTATGTGTTTTCTGCTGAATAATTCTGGACGCTTTTCGTCGAGTGCTGCTTTCAGTTGGTGTAACTGGGAGCAGTACTTGTTGGAATCAATCCTTTGGGTTCCAGAAGAAGCTCATAATAGAGGACTCCCTTCCAATCCCACTATATACACATCACCTTCTTTGGATGAAGACCGGCCTTTGGCGTGGTTGGTGGTGGTTCATTTCACTTGCCCCACAATCTCTTCCATTCCATATTATTGTACAGTATCCACTTTTCATCGCCCGTCACAATTTGTTTGAAAAACGGGACATTTTCATTACGTTTAAGTAGAGAATCGCATGCGGAAATATGGTCAAGAAGATTCTTTTTGCTTAACTTACGTGGAACCCAAACATCAAAGCGATTAACATAACCAAGCTGGTGCAAATGATTTTCAATGCTTGATTTGGATATTTTGAGTCTGTCGGCTATCTCCTACGTGGTATAACGTTGACTGTTCTCAATTAATGTCTCAATTTGATTGCTATCAACTTCAACTGATCTAACCGACCGTGGAACATCGTCCAGCAAGAAATCTCCAGCACGAAACTTCGCAAACCACTTTTGACACGTTCGATCAGTCACAGCGCCTTCTCCATAAACTGCACACATCTTTTTTTGCATTTCAGTTGCGTTTTTACCTTTCTTGAAATAAAAAAGCATAATATGACAAAAATGTTGCTTTTTTCTTCCATCTTCAATACTAAAATGGCTACACAAAACTTTGCCAATTTTGATAAATCTTTTTTTAAATGCACGCTGATTTGACAGCTGTCACATACAATCTAACAATTCGAATTAAGTTAAAGACAACTAAGTGCTGCTAGAGCCATCTTATGGAAAAAAACGAACAAACCTTTTGGCCCACCCCAACAGAAAATCTAGTTTTATGCTCAAAAGAGGGACACTCTTTTCTTCTTCTCGCCAACAGCCCTGTGACTTATTCAGCAAAGTAGCAGCCTGCTGCCGGAAGAGCTGGCCAAGGTAACACAGGGAAATTAAATGCACACTTTGCTGTTGACGTTTTTAAAAGGACAAGAATCTAAGACCATTGGAAATTTAGGGGCCACTGCTCCTGAATTTTATTTCATGTGTCTGTACCCAGTTTTGAAGGCTCCAGATTTTTTCTCTTAAAATCTTATCTATAGGGACAAACTACTCCTTTTCTCATGATATGAATGATAATATCACAGTTTGCTGAGTTTCCAATGAGACTTTCCAACACAGGGTCACACGTAAAGTAAAACAAAAGCCCTGAGGGGCTTAGCACACTCAGCGATTGTGTGCAGAAATGGGTTCTTTGCATTTCATGAGTGTCCTCTACCTAGACAAATGCCATTCAAATAATACATTTTCAAGAGCAAAAGCTGCACACAAAAAAATCGATAGTTAAACATCTCTGATCATTTCTCTCAAATGTCACCATACAGGAAAATATTATTCCTGTCACCATACAGGAAAAAATTAGGGGAATATTTTTGAACTGTTCCACACTTCTACATCTACAAAGAACTACCTTTATTCAGACACACTTACCAGTGACAAAACTAACTTCCAAATTTCTAAAATTACCAAATAGTTCTTTTAATCCTTACTTTACTTCTTAATGGGTGGGACTAACATGAAAGGTCACAGCATAAAGATTTGTTTAAAATTTTACTAGTATCATCAAGAACATTTAGAAATAATGAATAGTAAGTACGTTTGATCATTATGAGCAAAAACTTTCAGACTTTCAAATGCATATGGTTTATTGAAAACAATTAGTACAAAAATAATGAGAAAACAAAAAAGATCCTGGTCTTATGTGGCTCCATTTGCTTTACTAATTTACAAAAAGTGCCTCGGTAGACATATTTAAGTGTCATTTGTTTAGCCATCTTTACTAATACTATAGGTGACAATACTTTGTAAAATGTAAAGCACAATAAAGATGTCAAGTTTTATAATTTTATTATTTATTGGTAATATATTTGTAATTATTAATTTCCAGAGATTAATATTTAGTTTCAGTGTGAAAAGGAAGATGAATTATAAATATATATTTGTATTGATATGAAACTATGATTTTCTGACACGTTTCTGTAGCTTTAGTGCCTTAATGTGTAAGATATTCAAGTCTATAAATATCACATTGTTATTAGCAAATATAATAATTAGATAAAATATATTCTTAAGGTTTTATGTATATCATAAATGCAACAGAGAGAACCATATATTAAAGCTATAGAAATGCCATAACAACTGACAGAAAATCACAAGAACTCTGACAATTTTAATGCGTACCATGACAAGCTTAGTGAAGAAGGAAGGAGCCTTTATCATTAAAACTTGTATCAGCAATATGAACAAAGCCAATTCACAATTTTTATAACCTACTGTAAAGGTTAAACAAAAAAAGAGGGGGGAGGAAGAGAAAGGCTGGAAAAAGAAATGCTTACAAAGGGGAGTTGCGGTTGCAGAGACACTAGCATTGTTGAAAGAGCGTATTAGCAACGACTTGACGAAGCATCTCAGAAACTGCAGGAAACTAAATGACTCTTCTCTCTCCCTTAGGGCAACAGCAACGTTGGCAGAAAATACTGCATGCCCATGCCCTTGCCCTAGAGGCATACAAGATGACATGCAATCTATTACATAGTGCTTCCCAGAGCCAGCGCAAGCTGGGATTAATAGTCAGCCTAAGGAAGATCAAGGTCAGGCCAGTCTTGGTTACAGCACATTTCAAGCTGTTGGCTCTACTTGGTCAAGCAGTTGGGGCTTCCAGCAAATCTTGGGAGCCCCTTTTCAGGATGGCTTCCCCACCTCGTTGGCTACATCACACTATTTCAAGTTGGCAAGCTTCTCTGTGCCACGCTGAGGTCTGGACTGCAGAGGACAGGAATAAGCACAAACAACATCCTGACCATCTTCTGGGCAATGTTCCCATTAGCCTGATGGAACGGTCTAAGGTACAGACTCTTAAAGATGGAGCTGTAACTCCTAAAGGAACGAGCAAGGCAATGGGAAGAACGACCCTCAAAACTTTTCTCTATGTATATAGCTGTCTCCAGCCAATAACATGAATCTTCCCCTTCTTAAACTTCTGTTTGGATCTTAAAATTATTTTTCTCTCCTAATCAACTCTTCCATATTGCAACCCCTTCACTGCCCAAAATAATCAAAGCAGCTTGTGTTTGTGTTATAGATTTCCCTTTTTTTATATAAGTTTTCAAATCTAGAGAAATATTTCAAAAATCTTACAAATTATAACCTACCCTGTAATTCACTGATTGTGAACATTTTGCCATATTTTATGTGCACCCTCTGTGTGTGTGTGTGTGTGTGTGTGTGTGTGTGTGTGTGTGTGTACATTTACATACATATATACTTTTTTGGCTGAATGATTTTTAATTAAGTTGCAGACATGATGCTACTTCACCCCTAAATCCTCCAACACCCTAAAAAGAACTTTTTTCACCTAAAACAAGAGTTTTTGAGTGATTTGGTTGTTTCAGCTGTTCTATTCATGGTCTGATCTGGTATATTTTAAGTATACCTTACAGAACACTACAGTGGCTTGCAAGCTGTTGAAAGGTGTCAAGCCAAAATACCGGGGAATCTTTAGTCAGACCATTTTATTTCATTATTTTAAATTTAATTTTATTTATTTTTTTATACAGCAGGTTCTTATTAGTTATCCATTTTATACATACTAGTGTATATATGTCAATCCCAATCTCCCAATTCATCACACCACCACCACCCTCCTGCCACTTCCCCCACTTGGTGTCCATACGTTTTTTTCTCTACATCTGTGTAGTCAGAACATTTTAGGTGATGCCAAGTTAAGCACGTGCTCTCGCTGCAGGACTTTGCAGACTCCATGAAGACAGGAAGTATGGAGCATAGCACGTCCCTAACTTTATCAGACTTCAGAAGTCTTCCTTTTATGGAGCATCTTGTGTAAATGTATTTCTCAGAAACAATTTGGAAAAAAATTTGGAGGAAGGATACAACCCACTGTGTAGGGCTTCATCTACAGCAAGCCCAACTGCTAAAGTTTATAAACACAGATTTATTAGACACCCTGCTTACAATTAAGTTCTCCCCTCCACCCCAAGCCATCAATAAACTTACATAATTATTTTATCATGAACCAGAAGGGTTAGTCTACAATGAAATGATTTTACAGTGTATTCATTTCATTCAGACGTTCGTTTTTTTTTTTTTTTCCTGGATAGAAGTTAAAAACACAGCTAGTGTGCAGGGCCCTGTTAAAATGTGAGTCCCTATGTCCCTTCAAAGCATCCAAGAGGCTTCCTTAGTTTTATCATTTTATCATTATCTTTAGGTTTTCTCTCCCACTTTGTCTGATTAACATAATCCTTCCTCAAGTCTTTTCTTTTCTCTCATTCCCTTTTCTTGTTGTCTTGGTCCAAAAAAATTGCCAAGAGCATTAACAATATTCACCACTTATCGAGCAAAGCCCCCATTCAAAAAGAATATACTATTTGCGTTGTCTTTTTGAAAAACGAGCATAAGGTGCACAGTTTCCATTTTTAATGTATTTTAGATAATGGGCTTACAGCCTGAAGACGTTGTTTTAATAAGATAAATGAATACTTAAGAAAAATCATTCTGACTTCGATGAAAACTTTTCATTGACCTCAGAAGTTTCCATCACTGTTTGTCACAGAGAGTCAAGTGTTTAATTGCCTGGATAATTTGTTTTCTAGGGGAGAAGACAGTGAGATTAACATATTTTATACCTAGGTAAAATAATGTTCAGTACCAATACACTATAAAGCAACAGGAACACAACTGATTTAAAATTATTTTATCACATATGAGCTTATTAAAATATTAAGTAGAACAAGCTGCCCATGAGAACTTTCTGTGACCATGGAAATGTCCTCCATCTGCATTCTCCCATACAGTAAGCCATTAGCTACAAGGGCCTATTGAGAATTTGGCTAGGAACTACTAAGAAACCACTCTTTTTTAAAAAAAATTTAAGTAATTTATATTAGCACAGCCATATGTGGGTAGAAGCTACTAAATTGGACAGCAGAGAAGAGAATAAATAAAAATGATGTGTCTTGTCTCCTCTCTCCCTGCCTTGTCAAACACACAGTTAACAATACTAAGAAGATTCTTCTGTCACACTGAGAAGTCCAGCAGCCGGCTGTTAAGCGTACTGATATGCAAACAGTGTTGGCTGGAGAGAAGGGGAAGGGGGAAGGTTTGAACTTGAGGCACTTTGAGGGAGGACAGAGATGGGTGCAGCCCTGGGTACTTTCTAGTGTCAGAGGTAGAACAGGGCTCCTCTCCATCCCTTCCTCCACCACGTCCCCATTCCCGACACCAATCTGCTCACCCTCCACCCATCTCCACTGCCATCACCATCTTTGAAATCTGACCCATATATTCAAGGTCCAGTTGGAATGGCACTTCCTATAAAAAGTCTTCCCTTGATTTCCCAGAAAGTAAAAGATATTTCCCTAAATAATTACATCTAAGGGTAGGAAAGGATCCAGCTTAGTCTTGTCACCTTTAAGCAGCCGACTTGTCCTAACATCAGGAAACCAGCATCTAATAAGGAGGAGTCCCTGGAATGAAGCATCTTCACCCACCTCCTCCCCACTGCCCAGCCTGGCACTTAGTATTTTCATCTTTTGCCCTCCTGCCTCCTTCTGACTATAGCTTAGTTCTGTATTTTAAATGCTGAGGATATTATCACTGCACCACTTAGCTCCATTGATCAGCTCTAACTGGCCATGTTCCCTCAGTTTGCCCCTTCCCCTAGCTGCTTAGGGAGTAATCTCAATCCTGTTTGATTCCTAAGAGCCCACTGTGGAACAGACCCATGGCCAGAGTTTCTGAACTTGTGACCTTGACCCTGTGATAAGGAACTACAACACAGAGAAACTTCTCCTCCAACATTTACCAGAATTCTTGCTCTTGTATTTCTGGATGGTGGTCCTTCAGCCTGTGCTCAACGACATTTGCTGAAATACATGACTCATGAAAAAAATAAATATACATTGAATGAACAAAATCAATACCATCCCTGAAGGCCAGGAAGCTCATCTTTGCACAACCCATTTTTCCTTATATCGGCCTGATAGTACCCATTAGTTCTAGTTGGAACAATGCGTATTGAATTAATTAGTCTAAGACAGTTCCACATGAAATCCATTCAATGCACACTCCTGGAATCATCTCTTCTGTATGAAACCTGCTTTGGATCATTAAAAACATGGAGATCGTGTCCACTCCAACCTAACGTAAATTGGAAAAAGAATTTCACCCCACATTCACTACGTGCTTGTCCCACCTTTCCTATTGTTACAACTCCCCCCTATGCAACACTGCACCCTTTTTCATATGTTCCAAATGACTAGGGAAGTTCCTTGAACTTAGTAAACATTCAATAAATATTTGCCAGGTCAATAAATTCTCGCACATTTTAAATGACCTGAAAGTTGTAGCAGGTATGATAGTATGAGAGCAAAATTCATATTAAATAGAATGTAGTCATGATTACCAAATATTTAGAACATCCTTCCACGAGCCAAAATTACTGGATTAGCTTCACATGTCCTTCAAGATATTAGTATATATATTTTTTTTTTTTTTTTTTATGCGTTACGCGGGCCTCTCACTGTTGTGGCCTCTCCCGTTGCGGAGGACAGGCTCCGGACGCGCAGGCTCAGCGGCCATGGCTCACGGGCCCAGCCGCTCCGCGGCATGTGGGATCTTCCCAGACCGGGGCACGAACCCGTGTCCCCTGCATCGGCAGGCGGACTCCCAACCACTGCGCCACCAGGGAAGCCCGATATTAGTATATTTTAAATGTAATATTATCTTAAAATATTATCTTAAATATCATCTTAAGATCACAAATGACCAGTATGACAAGTAAAAGTAAAACAAAAAAGAATACTTAAAAAGTTCAGGTAGAAATTAGTATAAGTGAAAAAACATTGCATTATGAAAATTTATAAGTGGAACTACTTTAAAAGAGGACAGTTATTACACATAAACACTTTCATTTCAATCCTTATACAATGGGTTACTACACCCACTGAATCCAGCTACACCAGTCCATGCTTTTATTTTATTTTTTTTTAACATCTTTATTGGAGTATAATTGATTTACAATGCTGTGTTGCTTTCTGCTGTATAACAACGTGAATCAGCTATATGTATACATATATCCCCATGTCCCCTCCCTCCTGCGTCTCCCTCCCACCTTCCCTATCCCACTCCTCTAGGTGGTCACAAAGCACTGAGCTGATCTCCCTATGCAGCTGCTTCCCACTAGCTATCTATTTTACATTTGGTAGTGTATATATGTCAATGCTACTCTCTCACTTCATCCCAGCTCCTTCCCTGTGTCCTCAAGTCCATTCTCTACGTCTGCATCTTTATTCCTGTCCTGACCCTAAGTTATTCAGAACCATTTTTTTTTTAGATTCCATATATATGTGTTAGCATATGGTATTTGTTTTTTTCTTTCTGACTGACTTCACTCTGTATGACAGACTTTAGGTCCATCCACCTCACTACAAACAACTCAATTTTGTTTCTTTTTCTGACTGAGTAATATTCCATTGTATATATGTGCCACATCTTCTTTATCCATTCACCTGTTGATGGACACTTAGGTTGCTTCCATGTCCTGGCTATTGTAAACAGAGCTGCAATTAACATTGTGGTACATGACTCTTTTTGAATTATGGTTTTCTCAGGGTATACGCCCAATAGTGAGATTGCTGGGTCATATGGTAGCTCTAGTTTCAGGGGGTTTTTTTGTTTGTTTTTTGCGGTACACGGGCCTCTCACTGCTGTGGCCTCTCCCGTTGCGGAGCACAGGCTCCGGACGCGCAGGCTCAGCGGCCATGGCTCACGGGCCCAGCCGCTCCGCGGCATGTGGGATCTTCCCAGACCGGGCCACGAACCCATGTCCCCTGCATCAGCAGGCGGACTCTCAACCACTGCGCCACCAGGGAAGCCCCATCATTATTCATTTTAAAGTAATAACCAAAGCTCCGTTGCCAAGACAAAAATGTAGAGTGAAGCATAATTTAAGGAGTAGGTTTAAATAAATAACCAGGTTTGAAGCCGACTGGGGTAAATCTAGTCACTTATTCTTCCCAGAAATGGACTCGGGCAGGGGATGGTTAAGGCGTATGCTAGAAAAGTCTCAGCTCTTCAAAATGTTGAGTGAACGTTCATAACTCATATTTAGATGGAAGAAAAAACTGATGCTGCAGATGGCTGTGTAAAGTTCCTCGGGATATAATCTCTATAGCCCAGGATGTGTCCATCTAGGTCCAGCCCAAGCCTTGCCTTGTCACCTTCGGCAAATCAGTGGACCCTAAATGCTGTTTTCTTATCTGCAAAATGGAGATGATGATAGTACCTAATTCTTAGGCTTTTGTGAGAATTTTACAAAGAATAATACAGGTGCAGCACTCAGCACAGTGTCTGATACACATTAGCTCTTCTTATTTGTTGTCAAAAAATATGGAACTTGAGTTATTCCCAGGTACTCATACCTGTGAGCACTTCATCCTCCTGCTTCCTCAGGTGACCATTTTCCTGCTTTTATAAATGTTGATTCTTATACACTATCTCCATCATAAACCTACCTCTAAATATTTAGAAATATCTGAGGTATAGTTCTTTTTAAAACTGCTGCAAAACCAACCAAGTCCTTTACCATGATATATTTAATAATATTATGGAATATAAACCGTAATGGAAAGTCTTTAAATTGATTTAAAGTTACTAGAGTCACATTTTTCCATGAATCACTATTATTATGCAAGCAATACAGGTGGATTGTAGAAAAATTAGGAATGACAATAGTAAACAATGATATGGATCCCACCTAGTGGATAATATTTTCAAGCTGGCTAATGCACTTAAAAAAAAATAAAGTATTTCCAAAATAAAAACTGTCTTTTATCGCATGGTTTGTAAAATGGTACTGAAGGAGATTCAAAATGGATTCCAAAATTTCACCTTAACGGCAGACTGGCTTATATTAGTGCTTATTCTTCTTTGAAAGATAAGCATGATCGTCGCCACTTCATAAATGAGGAAAGACAAGTTCAAAGAGATTGAGTGCCATCCCCGAGACAGCCATGCGGTAGTCAGAGGTTTGAGTATAAGTGTTCCTGATTACAAAGCCTATGCTTTCTCCTCAACCATGTGATAATAGCCTTGACTAGGGTGCTAATTATTACTAAATACTGTAGGGATTGATTCAACGGCTGTAAAAAGTGGCACTTGAACACAGGTTGGCAATTAAGCACCGTTGTCAGCAATCACTGACTGCTTCAGCATGAGTCTCACCACCCCACTTCCCTCATTCAATCAGCACTAGAGGTTTCATGGAAATTTTCATTAACGTTTTACAGCACTGGCATTCAGCAAGAGTATGTAGGTACAGCAATTATCAATAAAGAAAGGTAAATCTCATTTTTCAGAGGTAGCATATATTCTAAAATTGTAAGTTATACCAAACAAAGCAGAGGATGGTACTAGCCTTTGTTCACCTACAGCAGCATTGTTATCAGAGGGTAAAGATGTACCATCCAGGGTCCCCAGGTTGGAAGACAAACAGCATCAGGCAAGTGACTTTTTATTAAAGTATTGGTTCTATCTTTTCAAAAAAAATCATTTACACTTGTATCTTGCTACAAAATATATTTCTATTATTTTCTATAGAAATATTTAAAATTACTAAGCATTATCGAAAATGTTAGTCCTAGAATATGTACTCCATTCAGGCACTAAAAATAATCACAAAAATTGCTATTCATAGCTGAAATTCTTTATCATAGCCCCTCATGGTTTTTTCTCCCAGCCAAGCTATCCAAACTTAATTACACTGTCCTCTCAAGTGTTGGAACCAAAACACTTGTGATTTCCACACCGCGCATCCACAGCCTCCACACCTGCCTTTGGCCTGGGACCAACTCCCTTCAGGAGGAATTCCCAGTCACCTTTAAAGTCTGTATCAAGTGTCAAATGTTACCAAGTCCTTGAGAAGCCTTGCCTCACCTTCCACCCACAATAGGCAGAGTGAATGTTCCTCCCTTACAGCTTCAGCACTTGGTTCATTTGGCTTGTACATCTGAAATTAGCTTTGTATTAATTATATGTCTACTTGCTTGTGGAATCCAGCTTTCTAATGATGAGGATCCTACCTTTCTCATCTTTATATCCTTAGAGCTTGGCAAGCCACTAAGGAATCAATAGTACTTAGCCTAGTGACTGGTTCATAGGAGGGACACGAAAGAAACATATTAAATTACCTGATGAAATCTTTTTATTTCCATCAAATGTTTAGGTTTGGGGCTCTACTATTCCCCCTGATCTGGTCACTGATGACTGACTTGCCCACATTAGTGTGTGCCCCTCCCTCTACATTCTTAACATCTCTGAACTTCATGATCATTTCTCCTTTTGTATAAAAGCCCTCGATACTTAAATTACATCTGCATACCAATGGCAACAAATTAAACATCTTGATTTACAATTAATTCTATATATTAGAAATACCTGAGGAAATTATGTCATAAAAACTTGTTTTAATGTTTTCATTCTATTATTATAAATGAAATTTCACCAAGAATCATAAACACAGATAAAATCTTTTTAAAGCAGCACCAGTTTCACTCACAGTACAGTTCAGTCAACTCCTTGAGACTTCTTACATGATTCTCTGACACCAACATTTTCTAAAATAGCTATTCATACAAGAAGCTATTTCCTCTGCCTTTTGAAACGTAGGTAAATATACAATGTCATCGTGTGCACCAGGTAATAACAATATGTCAAGTGTGTCTAAATGCAGATGTGTCATCTACCGTCCTTGTGAGTTCCCCTCTCCTTTCTTTCCCCTCTTCCTCTCTGGACTTAAGTAATTTCCTAGTAGGTCATCCTGCCTGTATACTCTCCAGAACCTATCAATTCTCCAAATTGGTTTCATATTAATTTTCGTAAAGTAAATCTTTGATCATACCATTCTCCTTAAATGTCTCCGCATTGCCTCTTGGATGAGATTTAAACACCTTTGCTTAATAAACTTAGCCCCTCCATTGTTTGCATGAAACTTGACTACACTATCCTCACCTTCCCCTACTCCTCTCTACTTCAAGCTAAACTGGGCCCTCAGAAGACACACCCTTTCCCACCTCTATCACAATAGTTATCTGAAAGGTGGAAATGAGGCAAAAGATGTGGGCAGCAAATCCTTTCGATATCACGGAGGGAAAAGCCATCCAAAGGATTTCTGGAGCAGTACTGTGCAATAGGACCTTCTGCAACGTTGGAACCATTCTACCTGTGCTGTCCACTGGGGCAGCTGCTGCCCTACATGCGGTGACTGAGCACAGGAAGTGTGGTGGTCGAACTGAGAAGCCAATTTTTTTTAATGTTATATACATTTATTTACTTAAATGTAAATAGCCAGTTGTGGCCACATGGGGGATGTATTCATTGTTTCATATTGATTGAAGGTCCCAGACTTAGTAAAGTCACTTGTCATTGATCAATTTTTGTCCAGTACACATGCAAATAATTTTTGTTCTGAGAAACAGATAACCTCAAATATGTATGGTCTGTTGGACATTTCTGTAGACATATAGATAGGTAAATAGATGGACCTCTAATTTCTAAAGTGCTCTTTGAACTTTTATAATATATAAAATATAATATTTTATAATATTTTATTATGTCCCTCATTAATTAATGAATTAAGTAAAATTTTTTACATGTGTTCATCTTATATTTGGGGGGGGGGTCATGATATTACTTTTTGTAAACTGTACACCTTCTTATTTTTAGGGAGAGAGAAGACTGTAAAAGTCCTAACAGTTCAATCCTAACCTGAACTGAACAAGTACACAGTAAATATTCACTTCTATCTCTTCCCCTTTGCCCCTAAAAACAGATAAAAATGCATCATTTCTCTCTATTTCTACATGCCCTGGTTCTCCTCTTCCCCCAGTCTTTTGGGGCCCAGATGTACTACCACCTCCTCCAGGAAGACTTAATGATTCATCCATCAAACGTAAATCTTCTGCCCCTATATTCCCATTACATTTTATTTACATTTTTCTCTGGATACTTAAATCACTTTCTATCTCACCATTTCCCATAGATATTTTTATCAACCTTTTTACACTTCAGATTTTTGAGGGTGGAGACTACATTTCACTGCATTCTCCCTGTGTCAATGAATAAATAATGGCAAGGATGTGGAGGAAGACAAGCAACTAGACTTGAGACTAACACTGTGATAGGAGAAAATCCTTTAGCTTGTGGAAGACAACGTCACAATACACTGACCCTCAGATAACTTAATCTCTGTGATAATGCAAGGGGGAATGTTCTTTCAGACCCACTAAAATGACATGCAGGTTGATGACTGTTTTTACGGCAACGGGGTTCTAAAACGAAATGTTTCCCAGCTTCTGTTATTTGGCAATGCTAAATGAATGTTGTCTAAAGGTTAAATATAAATTGGTTATAAATCTTCACTTCACTGCATCATGTAGGGAAGGCTACCTTACAACAGCCATGTTTGTGTCAGCATCAAGAAAAATAGTCTTATTTTAATAGTAGTAACACTATTGAAATCATTGTTTATTCTACATAATAGGCTTCAGATTTGAGGATGATGCCGTTGATGGTCATCACTGAATATATGAGTAAGAGGCTGAAAAACACTGAGGACAATGAACTAGCCCTTCTGGACTCCCAGTGGACAGAATGGCTTCTTCCCAATGGCTGTAGTCACCATTCGCAGGTGCACTGTCCTTGGCTGAAAGGTCTGCCTTTTGCTAACCAGACTTTGCAAACTGATTGAAGAATCTTATTTCAGAACAGTCCTTTTTACACCCAGTTTGCCTGACTTTATAGGCAATGACCCGTGGTTTGATCACCTGTCCACACCACCTGGTGGTTTGGATGTCATCTAGTTATAATCTTGTAAACAGTCTCTCTGAAGATCTGTAGTCACCCTTTAATTCTGAAGTCTCGCTGTCAACCAGCCAGAAAAGCTTGATGAATATTCTCCCTGACACACTGAGCTAGTCTTTACTGATGATGAGACCAGGATGCATTGCTATAACTGTAAGAGGTAGCAAAATCTTACTTAAAAATAAAACTCTTCTCTTGGTTACGTATTTCAACTTTGGGAAGCTCATTTTGGGGAATAAAATAAGGGCTTTGGAAGAAATTAATGCTTCGATGATTAAAAAAATTTATTAGGTTAAACTCGAATTGCAGTAACTCGAATTGCAGTAATCATGACCTAGGAATTATACCTCAAGAAGCCTGTGATACAGATAGATAGATAGATAGATGATAGATAGATAGATAGATAGATTTCCCTTTAGCCGCTAAAAGGAGAAAGGCCAAGGATTTGACAGGAAGAGAATAAAAACTGAAAGATCAGAAAGATTTACACAGGCAAAAATGATAGCAGAGAGGAAGCTGTAATGAAAAAGAAAGACAAAGAAAACTGTGTAGAAGGAAAAGCACAAACACTAATAGTCAGAGAGCCATGGCAAAGAAAGACAAACATTAAGAGAGAACATGCAGTTTCACAGAATACCATTCTCAATCTCGTGACCTCTTGCAATATTTTTATGCAATGTCCATGCTCTAGCTTCACTACTGTAATGTAAATGGGGCTACTACCTCTTGACATGTGCTTGGTGCACAAACCAAGGCCCATGGCTCGTCATTAGCTTCCCTTCCAGCTCTTCTCTTGTATCCATTGCTTCTTCTCCCTCTTCCTACTGCCTTTGTGTGTGGGAGGTGCCAAAAACACTCATATAGCAACATATTCTCCTTCCCTCCCCTCACTTTACATGCTGTGATTTCTCAGACCTGGTTCCCTAACTTAAAAAATAGACTATCAATAAATATAATACATTAGTTAGAGAAGTATCTAAATTTCCACAGAGAAGAACAATTACTTTTAGCTCAAGAAAAAATGCTATCACGGTGTGAAAATGTCCACTAAGGAGGAGACAGAAGAACGTGGGATGAAATTCCAGCACAGCCTCCTGGCAGCAGAAACAGGAAACCTGAAATGCAAACACCATCCACACAACTCAAACACAGTATTCACCTGGGGGTGACCCACAGCATCTACTGCCCAGACAGAGGACCGCAGGACATAAACTTTGTAAAATCCTTAACGCCCTTCCTGGAGGGCAGCAGGACCATGACTGGGGGTGCCTTCCAGAACACAGAGCTGCTCACCTCACTCCCTGCTGTAGACACCCCACTGGGGCGAGCCCGTCCCGGGTGGGAGCGTGAAGCTAGGTGGCATGTGGAGCTCCCACAGGGAACATAAGGCTGGAGTGACTTGAGCTCACTAAGCAGGGGATGGGAGCTCCTGAGTAGGGCTTGTTGCCTTCCCGCTGAAAGGGGCCTCGGAACACAGTTACCCAAATCAGGAGGCTGTTGGGACCCGTTTCTCTGTTCTGTGGTCCAGGGCAGGAGGCAGTGGGAGAGCCACTGGAGTGAGTGGCATCAGGAGCCCTGGGGAAGACTGCAGCTGGCGACAGGATGAGCCAGTTCTGGAGAGACTCCTCGCAAATCCACATATCTGGGGTTGGGGCTTGGAAATTGGTTATTTATTCAGTTTTAGGTGGTTGTTATTTTCGAAGCTCACTGGGTAACTCTAATGCACAAGAAAGTATGGAAACCATTCATAAAAACATGCATGAGATTCAGATGTCAGCTGAGTGGACAGAAAACAGTCACTCCAGGAGGAGAAAGCACCCTACTGCATGGGGTCCCACTGAGATGGTGCTGAGACCCTAAGGACAAAGGTCCAGTGGGGACACCTGGTGCAGCAGGTGGAAACTGTGATGCTGAGTCCTCCACTTTTGCTCATACCAGGCAGTGATTTAAAGAAAGGTCATCTTTTTATCTCCTGTCTGTCTCCCTGCTGCCAGCACATATGTTTCTCTATTCAGACAACTCTTCCTTAAAAATCAGTGAAAGACTCAGCTTATCTTTACAGAAACTTGCCCATAAAACCTACTAAAACCCAGTTGACTCAGAGATCTGTAAAATACTTCTTTATCTAAGAACTGTATAAGCAACAACCACAATGTTTAGTAAAAATAACAAGAATTGACAAGCCATTCACTTTTTAGCTCTGCAGTCTCCTCCACTGTTCATTACTGGTTTTATTTCATTTCTAAATTGAACTGCATATTGCAAAATCTGGCCAAATGGATCTTTGGGTAGATATGTGTCTTGCTTCTGCCAGGGATAATTTTCATTCAGAATGAACAAGAAAAGGCAATACTGGATACAAAAATGCATTCAAGTTTTAAAATAAAGATGAAAAACATGTGCATCATTCAACCGTCCTCCATTTCATGGAGAGAAAAAGCACACTTTATGGAGATAATGTCTTTCTTACTCCATCTCACAAATGAAGATGTACAATTAAACCGCTTTTATTTAGGTTGCGAGTGTTTCCCCGCTTTGATTCTTTGGTCAGGAAGTAATTACATTTTAGAGATTAAATAATGCTTGTATTGGGAGTGTGCCACGAAAACAGCAATAAATGTCACTGACCTGCAAGAAATACACACCACTATGGTCACTGTTTTATAACTGATTCTTCTTTGCATGAAAATTAATTATAAATGTCTTCTGTTCCGAGTTGTGTGACTTTGAGATCTTGGCTTATAACAAAACTATGAGAGTAGAATATTTATATGTTCTTTAGCTTATATTACTTAATAATTTTTATGGCACCTTCCATTACTATACCATTTACTGAGTGTCTACTATTGTGCCTCCCTGACGTTAACATTCTGTTGAATATCCCTGAGAAGTTTATATATCTATTTCATGAGTTTTACAGATGTAACCTCTGAGTTGCAGAAATGCAGTCCGCCCAGAGTCATGTGGCTTTATAAATGTCACCTGTGGGATTTAAACCCAACTCAGTATGACTTGAGTGTCCTTGCTCTTTTGGCCATAGAATGCTTCAGCCTTATTTGATACTTGAAAGGTAGTCTCTCTAAGAAAATAAAATCAAAGTTAAAAACTAGAAGTGGGGCGGAGGTTGCATTTAACATAATATCAGATTCAGGAATAACTGGATTCAAATACCAGGTAGGCTATTAACAGCTTTATGATTTAAGACAAGTATTCAGAACTTTCTGAGCCTCAGTATCTTTATCTATAAAATGGGGATAATAATATATGCCTCATTTGTATCATTTTTTTTAGATTCCACATATAAGTGATATCATATGATATTTGTCTTTCTCTGTCTGACTTACTTCGCTTAGTATAATCTCTAGATCCATCTATGTTGTCACAAATGGCATTAAAAAATAATCTAAAAAATGATATAAATGAACTTATTTACAAAACAGAAACAGATTCACAGACTTCAAAAACAAACTTACGGTTACCAAAGGGGAAAGGTGGGGGGGGGAGGGATCAATTAGGAGTTGGGGATTAACATATACACACCACTATATATAAAACAGATAATCAACAAGGACCTGCTGTATAGCACAGGGAACTCTACTCAATACTCTGTAATAACCTACATGGGAAAAGAATCTGAAAAATAATGGATATATGTATATGTATAGCTGAATCACTTTGCTGTATACCTGAAACTAACAATATTATAAATCAACTGTACTCTAAAATAAAATAAAAAGTAAATTAAAAAATAATCACAGCAAAAAAAAAAAAATATATATATATATATATATTCCTCAAATGATGGCTGAGAGCAATAAATGAAATAAAATATTTAATGCCTGGCATGTATTTCCAAATCTCCAGAGTGAAAATGGTCAGGGATGAGCGCAGCTAGGCCAGAATGCATGGAGAAAAAAATCTCTGCATAAACACAAAAGACTGAGGAAATCAGTCAAAGGTAAAAAGTCAAGGTTCAACTACAAGGAGGTCTGCAACAGAGAACAGAGTCCTGATGGTCCCAGATGGGCCACTTGCAGCAAGGCAGGGGAAGAGCAGACAGTCCTTAGCAATTATACTCCAATAAAGATGTTAAAAAAAAAAAAAAAAGGCAACATTCACCAAATACCTCAGCCTGTTCCAGGGCACGGGCCTGGGTAGGGACTTGTCATGAAAGGATCAGAGACAGGCACATACTGTCCCCAGTAAAAGCTCAAGACAGAAGTTTCACACTTGTCTTGAAATGGGATGTATTGTGAATGTATTTATAGATAGCATCTACTCCTAAATGATCCTGCGTTGCTTTGGTTAACTGTCTCATTCTCTTGTTAATGTTTATTTCCAAGGAGTTAAATGAGTTAATAAAGAAGAGAATGGTAACCTAACCCAACCTGAAAATCTTCTCTGCTTATGTCAGTATGCGTTTGTGTGAAAGATTTGTTCCTGCTGGACTACTTTCTTTTTAAAGAATTTAATGTACAAATAATGCATAATCTGCCTATGTTTCTTTGCAAGATGTTTATTTATGCAGTGAGTAAGAAATTCTTTACTTTTCTCTTCATCATCTCCAGTGCCCAGCTGAGTACCTTGCATATACTGCTAGTTGAGGACGTTGGCAGCAAAACAAAACAGACCTCCTTCAATTTGACTATTTATCATTTTGCATCTGTATATTTGACAGTAACTTGGCTGATGAACAAAATTTGTTGAACTACAAAAGATGATAAGACCCTCCTGAAGCCTTGGTTTCTGACTTTGACTGCTATCTTAAACCAAAGCCTGAACTTTTCAAATAAGTGCACCTTACTCAGTAGTTCTGGATATACTCAGATTTGAAATGGCAGTGAAAACTCTGAAAGTGGACTGTGGCACAAGGTGCCATTAGTGTGATAGCACAGTGGCCTGGCCAGGGCTTTGTAAAACTGCTCCAAATTTTTCAGTTAAATATCTTAGTCTCACAAAGTGACATAGTGTGTGCTTGACTGGCATTATTTCATTACTAAAAATAAGATGATTGAAAAATATATGAAGCTTACAATACAATACTAATAGGACAGAAGAAGGGAAATGCCAAGATATTTCTGCACTGGTTTTGAAAAGTAAATATTCAGGTGAAAGTAAGAAAAAAAAGTTCTGAAAGCCATTTTAATGAATGTAAATTAAGGGGAAATTGTAAGATGACAGGTATTTTGCTTTATCATTTTGAGATTTTAGCTTGACAATGACATAATCCCTAAAAAGAAAGCATTTTCAAAACAATTAACATAATGTTAAAGGAGTAGAATTCAGACACAGACTCAATTACACGGTCTCTAACTCTTGCTAACATGAGACATACGTCGTGTGTGAAGATGAGATACACGTGCTAGTTAAGATAAGAGTAGGTTTTATAGGGGTGTTTCAGAGTCAAAGAGGCTTTTAGTTTTTATAACCTTGAGCGATTTGGGAAGCAGAATTCTATGATGATCCCCAAGGTTCCAACCCCTGGTATATACGTCCTGTATAGTCATCGCCCCAGGAGTGTGGGTGGGAACTATGAAAAGAATCAGATGTCCCTTCCATTATTGGCAATTACGTGGCAAAGGTGAAGGGATTCTGCCGGTGTACAGAATGTCCCAATCTGTTGATTCTGAGTTAACCAAAAAGGAGATAGTCTGAGTAAGCTTGACCTAAACAGCTGACTCCCTTAAAAATGACCCAGGTCTTCTCTGAAAAAGGAGATGAAGGAGAGTCTCCTGCTGTTTGAATAAGTGAGCTGTCTGTGGAGAGAGCACCCATGAGAGGGCCATGGCCACTAGATGCTGAGTGAAGCCCTGGCTGACTGCCAGCAAAAGAACAGGGACCTCAGTCCTACAACTGCAGAGCCTAAATTATGCCAACAACTACTAGAGCCTGGAAAGGATCCAGACTCCAGAAAAGAACACCTTGATTGCACCCTGTGAGACCCTGAGCAGCGGAGCCAGTTAACTGTGCCCAGGAGTCTGGCCTATAGAAAACTGCGAGATCTTAAATGGGTGTTGTCTGAAGCCACTAAGTGCGGCCATTTGCTACCCAGCACAACGGGCTAATAGAGGTGAGCTGTTCTCTTAACCCACCGAACATCGGTTTCATACATGTAAGTGGAGATCATAGTAGATGGTCACTCTAAGAATTTAATGGGATTAAGTAATATTCTTAGCACATGCCTGGCATGTAATAAGAGCTCAGTCACGGCAGGTAGAAATACTAGTGCTACTCGTAGCACTAGTAGTAGCAGTATAAACTGCAGTAATGGTGTTAGGTTGGAATACCTAGCTATGCTCAGATACAAAAGAGAGAAATTGGGATAGGCAATACATCCGTGTCCCGCAGGTTGACATTTGCCTAAATTAAATCAAGATATCATTAAATCTATCAACATTCACACATTTGTGTATACTGGCTTGCCCCAAGCAGACACACGTACACGTACACACACACACCCCCACTCCGAGAGCACCAAATTATTCTCAGTCTGCAAATACACTACATTCTTTGCCTTTGTGTCTTCTTTCCACGTGCTGCTCATCCCCACTGAAATGTCACTCCCGAATCTCTACCGGTAAAATCTGTTTATTCTTCAATGCCAGGCTCGGATTATATAGCATTTACAATGCTCAAGAACTGTTCCAGTCACTTTAGAAATATTATCTCATTCAGTAACAATTGTATGAAATAAATATCACTGTTGTTCTTTCTTATCCCTTTCTTAAAGGATAGGGAACAAAGACCCAGAAAGCCTAGTTTGCCCGAGTTCACAATGCAGAGCAGGATTTGAACTCAGGCAGTTGTGCTCCAGACTCTGCTCTCAACCACTATAACAAGTCTCACGCTGAAGGCCTCCTGTATAAGCATTTCTATATACAGTTGGAATGGAGTACATTTTCCCCTTTTCCGGTTTCCTATTATATATATTTTTTGACAAGTAAGGTTTAAGCTAAGCCCAGGTTAAACTATATCTGGATGATGGAGTTTGAAATCAAATTTTAATATATTTGCATCCATATAGGAAAGGACATATTTAACCCAAACCCTCATTTACATTTGCCCAACTAGAGGAAAGAAGCCAACAGGAGGCAATAATAAGGAGGGTCCAAGGCTTCTACAGGAATCTATGAAGGAAAGAAGACTTGGGAACTGGGTAGGGCATCCTCTTCCTGGGCTCAGGCCTGCCCTAAGCCTCTCCTCTGGTATTACATGCCCCAGGGAAGAAATGAGGGCCAGAAGCTAAAAGAGCTCTCCCTGCCACACCCCGGGCACAAGCCGCCCTGCTGTGAGGTGCTCTGCGAGTCTCACATGGAGGCAGTGCTGTTTCTGGGCAGTTCTATGAAAAAACACACTCACCAGTGTCCTAGAGTGGTGGTGCTGGTCTAAAGTCCTTCTGTGCTATGCAGGAGGCCTGCCAAACTTGCGGAAGTCAAACCTGCATGTTACTGTGCTCTATTTTAAAGCTGAGAGATGGGAACATCTTCTCTCATCTCTCTTGTGTCTCTCATATTCTGAAAAAAAAAGTCCATGTGACTTTATTTTGCATAACAACTTTACACCAATGGAGCCAGAGAGACTTGGAGAACCTGAGGCCCTACAGAGCAGGTGCCTGTCTCTCCTCACCCGCCTCAACACCGTGAGCTCCCAGGGAGCAGGACACACGGGCCCCAGATGTCCGCACACTCCATGGGGCCTGCCCTAATGCCTTACACACAGGAGAGGCTTGATAAATGTGCACTGGTTAAAGGATAAGATAATCCTATTAATCCACAGTAGCCAACTTGCCAGTAGAGGTAGCTAATGTGTCTAACCTCAGAAAACATGTACAGGAGAATCTAAGATACAACAACAGCTGGGACTGACTTGGGAAATAGACACTCACTAATCTAAAGAGCGACTTCTGGCTACAGAAAATGATTGCTGATAATGTTGAGTTGTCTTGGGAATCTAGGTTTATTTTTTGCCCCTGTGAAGAAAAGGAACTGTAAAGTCAAAATCTGGCTAATGAGAAGACACTGCTTCAAAGAAAAAGAATACATCTGAACAGTGTTCAGGCTTGAGAGCTACCGGATTAAGCAAACCTGATCTTCCAGCGCATGTTATTCAATAGGGAAATATCTGAGTGCGATGGGTGGCAGCGGCATTTGAGACGCGTTGTGTGTTTTAACTTTTAGGAATGGCTCCTCCTCCCTCTCGTGATCCCAGGTCCTCTGTCCTGATCTTTAACCCGTATCTTATAGGCCCACCTCATGTCTGACTCCTCTACTGAACCGGCCCCTCCTTGCTGACTGCAGTAAGTCTTATTCATCCTTTTGTCTCCAGTGCCTAAACACATCTGTGACAATGGCAGGATCTCATTAAGTGTATACCGAGTGAATGAAACACCTTAATATTTTTACAAAACTAGGAATTAATAAAACTTTCAGAGTAGTTGACTTGGCTGAAATTATTCTTGATACACAAAATGAAATATGGCTCTGTCTGATTATTTTGATATGAAGCAAAAAGGCAGGTGCTGGGAAGAAAGAGGGCACTTGACTGACACAGCAGCAGCAGATCTGGCCTGAGGCTTGGCTTCGCACCTACTGCTAAGCTCTGAATGACTGTCAATGATGACTGTCTTTATTTCTTGATCTCTACGGTCCTCAAGGCTTACAGTCTAAGAATATAGGCGCCATGAGGGCAGGAAGCTGTCTATCCTGTTCATGGCTGAGTCCCCATGGCACAGCTCACTGAATGCACACTTGTGAATAAATGAATAACAAAGACCCTGCAACAACTTCTCACGTCCAGCTCCTATGCAGAGGTCTTTTTTAAAAAACGATGCTGAATTTTCTATGCCAATATAAAAGAAAGCTACATAATGTTTCCTCATGAAATAGTTCCCCCATGATTTAAAATTCTGTTTTTTCTATGTCTGCATGCTTCAACAACATGAACTGTGCCTGTAACATTAACAATTTGGGACAGAATTCAATAGAGTATTTACACAATTGTTAAAATGAGCATTATAATAAATTATTGTCATTCGTCACAGACGGCCCAGCAGAACTTCACCTATTTCTTACGAGATCTGCAATAGTCTTTGTTGGCTGGTTTCTAAATAATAAACTTTGGTGAGTCTTCATGTTTTGTTTATGTGTTTGCTTGTTTTTTCTTTTTTTAAGAATTAACCTTGGGTTGGTCTTAATGTTTAATTCTCAATTCACATATGTAATAAAAGTAATGTATCATTACTCATATTAATGAGCATCTATTTTTTTAAAAGCAGTATTTGAATGTGTTGCCACTCAGCAGTGTATGAAACAAAGGGATTTTTCACTCACTCATTTAGAACTTATTTCTGGAAGGAAGGGAGAATATCTAATCATAATGTAGATGAATTGTAAAATGAATGAAAATGTTTGTTAATATAAATATAAGCAATATAAAAATTCAAATGATTTTTAAAAATACATTATTATAACATATCAGTTAAAGAATTAATATTCTATAACACCATTAAATAATTATATTTTCATAACACAGTTAGGCTTTATTCCATGTAAATTAAAGAATTTAAGCAGTTAGAATCTGCAACTTTTCAAATGAACCTCTGATTCCACAAAATTAAATTAATAAATTTAAAATGGTATTTTTAACCAGAAAAAGTATAAATGCATATTGAAGGGTATTATGGATGGAGAACATACTTAAATTTTGGAAGGACTGAAGGAGAAGTTTACTTAGAAAGCATGAGCCTTGGTGTAGAGAGAACAATCTTCAGGCCCTGGCTCTGTCACTGTGTGATCTATGGCAAGTGTACCCAATCTCCCCGAGCCTCAATTTCCTCGTCTTAAGTGGAAATACTGACCCCATAGGGTGGTGAAAACTGAAAAAGAAAAGAATATGTATATACATTTATTAATGTATATTCATACATATAATTTCAGGTCAGATACAGAGATACATATGCTACTTTTAAATTACATTTAGAAGATATATACTTAGTAAAGTGCATATGTGCATACAAATAAAGAGAGTGGGAAGCACTGATCCTGAAAGAAATCTATTTCATAGGAATTGGGAGAAGGAACCAAGCAATGGGAAAAAAATAGAATCAGGAAAAACTAGGTAGTTAGAAAGAACTTAAAGAAAAAAGAATTAGCAATCCTGAGAGGAAGAATACGAGGGCGGCGGGGAGAGACGTGTTGGACACCAGAGGTGTGAGAAACCTCCTTCCACGCTGTGCTGAGCCCGTCCAGGGTGCCTCTTGTCAGCGTGAGGAGCCCAGACCTTACCTGGTGGCGTTATAATGTGGAAAGACACTGCAAATGATGAAAACAGTCATCAGCAACAGGGTCACTTGGGTCAAGTGACAGGAACTTGGGGGAAATTCTGGGATGAAGTTTGGGAGGGTTTTTTATTTATTTATCTTTAATTAATTTATTTATTGCAGAAAGGAAAAAAAAAGAATGAAATGAAGAGAGAGATGGAAGACTAACAAGTATAACAAGATTAACTTGAACCTGCTAGTTCTTGGGCAAGGCTGACTCACCGCTTCTCCCATGGGCTCTAGCTAAATCAGAACTTCAAAATCAAGCCCAGCCTCGTTCCCCACAATGGCACACGCTGCTGCTTATGAGGAAGACCCCAAGCTGACGGGACACTCAGTCCCCTGGTGCCTAATGAAAGGTCCGAGGGGACCAGCTGCGTGCATCGCTTCCCCTGCTCTCCTACCCTTTCCCACCTAGACAGGAGGAGAACAGTGAGTAAACAGGTTATTTATCTGTATTTAGCTTTACTCAGTCATTACAATCCATGTATGACATAGACAGATGGCCTTCTACATATATAGATATTTAAGTAGCCAGCACAGTTCTTCTATATAAGAGTCTGAATTTCAGTGCATATCAGTTCTCCTTACATCCACTCTCTTCAGTCACTGACTAGTTTGCTCATTTTGAGCTATGTCACGTTTTGAAAATATGATTTTTCCCTCTTAATGCAATGAACCAAACCACTGCATATTTTCTCTTGGTTTTCATTATCTGGAATAACTTAGTACTTTTTTTTTTCTAACCCTTCCTACATCCATTAGAACCCAGTTCCTGAAAATCATGGGTTTTCAAAACCCAAAACATATCCAATTATAGCTGTAACGCAAGGCACTCTGTAAATGATCAATAAATCTAAAACCCACAAACATTTCAGTTTCACTTTACAAATAGTTCAGATATGTGAGTGCCAAATGATGAAATCATAGTGTTGATTTTCACTTTGTACTTGACCTCTACATTAAAGCAGAAAGGACTAATGTCAGATTTTACATTACTTTATCTTACTCTCTTCTTGATCTTTAACTGGAAAACATGGTAGGAAAAAACTGTGGATTTCTATCATTCTCATGCCTAAAATGACATATAAAAGCCAAAGCGAAATTAGCTACTTAGTCAAATATAGTGAGAACGTCATCACAATCCCTGGTGTCCCTGCAGGAAGCCCTAAAAGACTTCACATTGTGTGTCTATAGGGAAATCTGCAGCAGGAATACATCAGTGTGGCAGGACTGCATCAATGAAATCCAGAAAAATAGGGTTGGGTGCTACTCTTTTAAAAACAAGTAGCTCCACTGCAAACAAAATACTTAGTAACTTGATTGACATAAATGTTTTATTATGAGGGTTATTTTCCTGCATTTGATAGTGAATAAGCAAAGTCCAATATATTAGTGTGGACACGATTCTCCAAATCAAAGCCGGGGAAACCTCCCTACTGAGATCATCCAAGGAGTTGAACATGAAGCAAAGTTTCAGGGCAAGAGGGGCTGACCATATCACAAATTAGATGTCTTTCATCTTTATTTCTATTTAAGAAAGTATACTTGTTGGTAGACATATTTTAACTGAAACGCGAAAATCACAAAGTCCCTAAATTCAGATCAAATTATCTATAAAACTCATCATAAGGGCAGTAGAATTGATTACATAAAACATATTTTGCTGGAAATAGAAATTTAGAGGACTACATTTGAGATCTAAAGTATAAATGAGTCACTGATATTACAACTTATCATCCACGTGTACAGATGGGGGCTGGTCACTGTTCTTTACCTCTTCATAAATGATGAATATTGGTTAATGATGGCCACGGAACAAATTATCTGCATGAATGTGGATTTTCATTTAAAATTTTGACACAAATTTA
This sequence comes from Phocoena sinus, assembly GCF_008692025.1. NCBI lineage: Eukaryota > Metazoa > Chordata > Mammalia > Artiodactyla > Phocoenidae > Phocoena > Phocoena sinus. The sequence continues at coordinate 6,216,245 of NC_045774.1, read as the reverse complement.
TGACTCATTAAGATGGAAAACAAGAAATTCACGGAAAAATCTTTTAGTCCATTGATCTCTCACTTTGCTGAAAGATAGTTAAATGGTTTGAAATTAATGCCTGATAAATATGTGAACTGATTGAAGGTATAAGTATCTTCAAAGACCTATTCAAAGCTTATGAAAATCATTTTTTAAATGAGCCAAAAACATGAAAATTAGCTCTACTTAAATGCCTAGGATAGCCCAGTAGTGAACTTTACTTATTGGTTTACAAACGGCATTTCCAGTCTTCTTGAAGAAGAACTCCAATCTTGCATTGTTCTGTCTTTTCAAATCCTTCTAGATTTTACAGAGTCAGGCATAGTCACTAAGGAAAGATCCTCCAGTCACATAAGCCAGGTAGCAGGGTTCTGTGTGCACCCCCAGCGGCTCCTTCACAATGTTTCACGCCACATCCTTTGTTGATCTCTAAATGTTGGGAGGCACTACGGTCCAGTCTACGGGCCTCTTTTTTCTCATTATTCACTCATTAGTTGATCTTCTCCAGTGCCATGGTTTGAAATATCTACAATAAGATTTCTGCCAAATTTACATTTCCAGCTTTGAGCTCCAGATTCACACAACAAATTACCTCTGTGGCTCATCTGCATTCATTGGAATCTCAATTTTAGTGTTTCCTAAGTAGCACTCATGATTATTCTCCACAAAGGCTGCTTCTGCCCAGTCTTCCCCATCTTAAAAAAGAACACCACCACCACCCAGGTGTTTAAGATAAATACCTATGAATCATCCTTAATTCCTCTATCTCCATCATACTCTACATCCAATCCAAGACAGATACAATCTATTTTCAAAATCTCTCCAGAACTGGACCACTTCTCACCAACCCCAAAGCTATATAACCCTAATCCAAGCTACCGCACTGGTCACATGTGGATCCTCATAACTGTTTCTGCTACTTCCATTTCTCCCAGATCAGGCCATTTCTCCATCTGAGGATAGAGTTTCTTCCAGGAACATAAATTAGACCCCATTACTCCTTAGCTCAATATCCTCTGATGGCTTCAGGTCCACACTCTTTACACACACCTTCAAGATACTACCTTTTCTTGCCTTGCCTCTCCAAGCTCATCACCTCATACCCGATCTAGCCACATTATCCTTCTTTTCGTGCTCACATAATACACCAAGCTCAGTGCTTTCACTCAGCCTTTGCGCTTGGCATTCCCTCTCTCTATGCTATTCCTCTCAATACTGTATGTTGGTTCCCTAAATCCATTCAGGGCTCTGCTTAGAGAGACCACCCTTTTAGAAGGAGTTCATTTCGACCTTACTCTCTAGTCTTCCAATCTAGTTTACATTTCTTTACGGCACTCACCACCACCTCAAATTATACATATAACAAATTAATTTATTTATTTGTTTTGAATGTCTCTCCACTAACAGGGTCAGCTTCTTACAGTAGGAGTCCTGTTTGTGTTGTTTACCATTATGTCTGAGCACCTAGATCCATGCTGGCACAGACAAGGCACTCAATACTTATGGCTTTATTGAAGGAAACATTAGTGAATGTACATACTTTTTCATAGGCTATGTTATAAACAATTCTGAAAATCTATTATTATAATATAAAGTGATGTACAAATAAATATGGCTTGAATAGCAAAGTTGGTAGTTTTAATCAAGTATGTATATGCGTATGTCTTACTTAAGCAATTAACTATTACATTCTTAGTAAATATGGGACCAATGAATACATGAATCAACTGTAGATGTGTGTGTCTGTTGATCGTAAGCCTAGAAGTAGTTTCGACAATAGCAAATGTTCAGAAAGTAGGATGTGCCCAAATGGATTTGGTTTATTCCAATTCGTCTCCTTAGCTAGAAATATCTGCTGAAACAAGTAGGAAGAAAGACATCCTCTTTGAAGAGGATGCTTCTGTTATCTTCCTGCTCTGCAGAGGATGCCTCGTGAGTTTTAACTCTTTGAACCCTGCAACAATCTTGGAAGATGGACAAAAGTCATGAAAGACTGCTGGGAATCAGCTGGGTGCAGTTTGGTAGGAGCCAGGGAAAGAGACAAGGGGAAAGCACTTGGCTGATAACCAACTTCCACTTCCATTGAGTGACTGTGATTATCACAATTTTAATCATACTCATTAGGGACTGTTAGTCTGAACAACATATCCCCTAGGACTGCTTTACGGACGTCAAATTTAATTTGATCATATTTTAATACAGAACAGTGTATAGCTTGAAGACAGAAGTCTACACAACTGTTGATAATAGAGGAGGGCCACAGAAATCTAATAACAACCTGTAGAGAATCACGTTCTTACTTTGCTACCATGACAGTCAATTGCATTCCACAAGAAACCTTCCTGTTAATTCACTGCTCCTATCTTGTACCAGGCAGACCAATTCACAGTGAATAAGAAGGTTTCTATGGCTCTTTGAAGCAGTACTTTATGAAAATTCTATACATGCCACCTGAAAATAATCTTAAATCTCTACTGCTTAACTTTCTGGTTTTCTTCCCCTCCCATTTAAAAAAAAGGTTGAAAATAAAATAGTGAATTCACACACCTGTCTTTCCAATATGATATAAATCCACAGATTGACCATTCCTATACCACTATAATGCTGTAGATGGTGGAGTATTTCCAGAGATAGTTTATCAGCTTTCTCAATAAATAAAAGAAAATTCACTCTTCTCTGGAAAAATCAGACAAAGAAGTAGTCTCCCCCCCTTTTTCCCTCTTTCTACTATAAGCCATATTAGCTTCCAAATAAATATTTTACGAGTGCTAAGAGGGACTTCCCTGGTGGCGCAGTGGTTAAGAATCCATCTGCCAATGCAGGGGACACGGGTTCAAGCCCTGGTCCGGGAAGATCCCACATGCCGCGGAGCAACTAAGCCCGTGCGCCACAACTACTGAGCCTGCGCTCTAGAGCCCGCGAGCCAAAACTACTGAGACCATGTGCCACAACTACTGAAGCCTGCGTGCCAAGAGCCTGTGCTCTGCAACAAAGAGAAGCCACCACAATGAAAAGCCTGCACACCGCATCAGAGAGTAGTCCCCACTTGCCACAACTAGAGAAAGCCCACACACAGCAATGAAGACCCAGTGCAGCCCCACCACAAAATTAATTAATTAATTTTTTTAAGAAAGAGTGCTAAAAAATCATCCACAGATACAGACACCAGCACCCACCCCAGTCGCCCTCCATGCAGGTTTTCTTATTGACCATAAATTCCCAGTGAAATACTAACATCTCTGATTGTTTACGGAGAAAACTTATATTTAAAATAGGAAAACCTAATTCATTGCCCCAGTGTTCTAAAGAATATTTGTACTACAAATGGATCTCAAAAAAGTACAGCTACGTCTTAATAGACAAACATACATTTTTATCAAATGGGGGAAGAAATCCTTGAGAAGAAACTTAGCAGCAGTGTTACACATTTTCTCTAACTCCCCAAAGTCTTTGAAGATGAGGAAATGCTTTTTATTTATGCCCAGAACTGCAAAAAAGTGATATGGTATGGGAGTTAATCCTAGAAAGATAGAACAGACAACAACTGCCTCTGGATCTGTATCCAGAACAACTGAACACTGTTTTCATTCATTTGGGAAAATAACAGTCCTGCACATAGTATGGTCCTAGAAAAAATTACTCTTGTGTGGCAATTCCATTAATCAATTAATATTAAACATGCCAATGTATTTGTATTGTGAAGTTAAGGTATAACCGCTTCATTCATAAATCAGAGAACTTTAATCATATTAACCATTATCCCAAGTGATTAAATACATCTCAGAGACAGAAAAAAAATAAATCAAACAAGGCAATCTCTCCCAGAAAGACAGGAGGACAGAACAAGACATTCCTTCGCACAAAGTACTGGTGCTCTGGGATTTCACTGGTCCCACCAACGATGAGGGGCATGCGCATGGTAGGGACTCGGCCATTGTGTGGATACCTGTCATATCATCTTACTACCCACACTACCTGTCACAGAGTTCCATGGAGATGGAGGTTGTCACCTTGACTGCTTTGATACCCCTTCACCTCCCAGGCGGGTTATATTCATGGCCCTTGGAAAACCATTTCTAGTTTGGTTTCAGAATAAGCTATCACTCTCATAGTAAGGGGAGAGAGGATTCATCTCAGGATCAAGAGAAATAAGGAGTAGGCAAGTGGCTGTTCATGGATTTTGTTAATCTAACAAGCTCTCCATCCTTTGTCAGAATATTCCTGACCCCGAGTCACAGCCTTTGTGATGAATTTTAAGTGCCCTTTCAGGGGCTGTGTGTGGTGTCTCTGTGCAGCCCCTCCCCATGCCTGGCCCAGCTCCTTTCCTCTTCAGTGACTGCCTGGCCTTGGGAGCGGGGCTGGGGACCCAGAGAGGCAGCCTCTGCGGCTCACTGCCCCATCCCTTGGCTCCCGCCCATCACCCTCCCTAAATATAGCAAAGCTTAGAGACAGAACCGTGGGTGTCAGAGAAAAGTGACCCTGTCCCTCAGAATCAGTGGATTGATTGCCTTTCCTTTCACATCCCTGTACACAGGCATATAATGGAGCAGTAATTTGGTATGAAATCATCGATCTGCTTCCAGGTTGAGACTAAACCAGTCACTTTAAACATTTTAATATTAACAAAAGTCTTTGTATGATTTCTTTTTTTCTCTGCTGCGACTTTATTAGAGGTTGCCAGACCACAGTGGCTTTGACAAGTCTGTCAGTGGTCAGGGGTCCCACAATCAAGTAAGAAAACACCCCACCAAGACCTAGCATGCCTGTAGACAGTACAGGACATTTTCAATGTCAGTGTCTACACAGAATGTGTGGTGTAAACTATAGTCTTTGAAGAATATTAATCAATTCAGATCAGAGAAATTATGATGCAGCTCATTATCGGGGAGATCAATTTTAGAGCTTAAATTTAAAAGCCTATGCTTAGGTCAAAAAGTAAATAATTGAGTAAAAGAGAAAATACACACCAGCACAAAAATGTGATTTATTTTTCTTCTACATAAATATCACCATGTTCATTAGTGCTAATGAACAACTAACTAGATTTCCTTATAAAATATTGATATAGGAAAAAAGGACTTTACCACCACAGGGAGACATCTAACAGAAAGCCTTTGATGGAGTAATATAGTCATCCTATGTACAGAGAGGCATGTAAATATTGCAAAAATACTGAAATACATCTTATTATTTCAACATTAAATCTCTAAGGAAAGACGTTTTTAATGTCTTCAATAGCTATGTTAAAATGGTTATTCACTAATATAGGCTAATATTTGGATGTGACATTTAGAAAAATCTAAGCTTATCTTTAAGGTGAAGAGTATGCATTTATTCTTATAATTAATTACTTTAAGTAATGTATTTCACTGACAATATATAAAAATAAAAACTGATCCAGTGATACCATTTCAAGGACCTTATCCTAAGGAAATAATTAGTCAAAGGGCACAAACAGCATGGATGAGATGTTTCCTGGAACACTGCTATAAAAGCAGAAACACAAATAAATCCATATATATGGGATGAATTCAATGAATTATGTTATATCCATATGGAAAATGGAATACCATGCAATCATAAAAATCCAACATTTAATAAGAAAAAAGTTCTTTCCACTGCGGGGACAAAAATGGTCAATTTTAATAATTGAACATAGGATTATTCCACTTGCTTGGCAGCCATTGAATACATTCATTTATGTATACATACAACAAATATTTACTTTATGTTTAATCAAATACTATGTGCCAGATGTATGCACTGATAAAGAAAACAGACTCAGGCTTATAAACACTAAAGAGTTAATTGTAAAAATAAATATGAAATTGTGATGTTTTATAAGAGAAAAGAATAAAATGAAACAAGAGATTATAATAATATTAGACCAAACATAGGTTGAGGGATGGGAGCAGAGAATGTATTTTCTAAGACATGATAGGGAGGCCAAGTAGTGCAGGAGAGCTAGTATGTGGGAATGCTTTCAAACCAGAGGAAGGGCACCCTTGGCATGGGGAAAATGGCATGAGTCACATTTTTAAATTAAGTTCAATGGAGACCTTCAAGATGGCAGAGGAGAAAGACGTGGAGATAACCTTCCTTCCCATAAATACATCAAAACTACATTTACCTGTGGAACAGCTCCTACAGAACACCTACTGAATGCGGGAAGAAGACCTCAGACTTCCCAAAAGGCAAAAAAAATCCCCACATACCTGAGTAGGGCAAAAGAAAAAAGAAAAAAACAGAGACAAAAGAATAGGGACAACACCCACACCTCTGGGAGGGAGCTGTGAAGGAGGAAAGTTTCCACACACTAGGGAGCCCCTTCACTGGCGGGGATGGGGGGTGGGTGGGGGGGAAGCTTCGGAGCCATGGAGGAGAGCACAGCAACAGGTGTGCAGAGGGCAAAGCGGAGAGATTCCTGCACAGAGGATCGGTGCCGACCAGCACTCGCCAGCCCGAGAGGCTTGTTTGCTCACCTGCTGGGGCAGGTTGGGTTTGTGAGCTGAGGCTCCGGCTTCAGAGGTCAGATCCCAGGGACAGGACTGGGGCTGGCTGCATGAAGACACCCTGAAGGGGGCTAGTGTGCCACAGCTAGCAGGAAGGGAGTCTGGGAAAAAGTCTGGACCTGCCACACAGGCAAGAGACCTTTGTTTTGGGGTGTGAGAGGAGATGGGATTCCTTCCCAGTGTGCCCACAGAAGGCAGAGCACAGCCCAAACGAGCCCCAGAATGGGTATGAGCCATGGATATCAGCTCGGACCCCAGAGACAGGCATGAACCGCTAAGGCTGCTGCTGCTGCTACCAAGAGTCCTGTGTGCAAGCACAGGCCACTATCCACACCTCCCCTCCCAGGAGCCTGTGTAGCACACAACTGCCAGGGTCCCAAGATCCAGGGACACCTTCCCCAGGAGAACACACGGCATGCTGCAGGCTGTTGCAATGTCATGCCTGCCTCTGCCACCACAGGCTCGCCCTGCTTTCCAATCATGACTACAGTACCCCTCCTTCCCCATGGCCTGAGTGAGCAAGAAAGCCCTAATCAGCTGCTGCTTTAACCCCCTCCTGTCTGGGCGGGTAGCACATGACTGACGGCAACCTACATGCAGAGGCAGGGCCAAACCAAAGCTGAAACCCAGGAGCAGTGTGAACAAACAAGAGAAAGGGAAATTTCTCTGTGCAGCCTCAGGAACAGCAGACTAAATCTGCACAATCAACTCGATAAACCCTGCAAATGAAGAACAGCTGAATAGAAAGGGAAGTTCCCAAAATTGAGGCAGTGGACTTTGGGAGCAACTTGGGGTAGACTTGGGGTTTCCTTTATGCATATTGTAAATATTTATGCACCTAACATAGGAGCACCTCAATACATAAGGCAAATATTGACAGCCATAAAAGGGGAAACCAACAGTAACACAATCATAGTAGTGGACTTTAACACCCCACTTTCACCAATGGACAGATCATCCAAAATGAAAATAAATAAGGAAAAACAAGCTTTAAATGATACATTAAACAAGATGGACTTAATTGATATTTATAGGACGTTCCATCCAAAAACAACAGAATACACTTTCTTCTCAATGCTCATGGAACATTCTCCAGGATAGATCATATCATGGGTCACAAATCAAGCCTTGGTAAATTTAAGAAGATTGAAATTATATCAAGTATCTTTTCCGACCATAATGCTATGATACTAGATATCAATTACAGGAAAAAATCTGTAAAGAATAAACACATGGAGGCTAAACAATACACTACTAAATAACCAAGAGATCACTGAAGAAATCAAAGAGGAAATCAAAAAATACCTAGAAAAAAATGACAATGAAAACATGACACCCATAACCTATGGGATTCAGCAAAAGCAGTTCTAAGAGGGAAATTTATAGCAATACAATCCTACCTCAAGAAACAAGAAAAATCTCAAATAAACAACCTAATATTAAACTAAAAGTAATTAGAGAAAGAACAAAAAAAATCCAAAGTTAGCAGAAGGAAAGAAATCATAAAGCTCAGATCAGAAATAAGTGAAAAAGAAATGAAGGAAATGATAGCAAAGATCAATAAAACTAAAAGCTGGTTCTTTGAGAAGATAAACAAAATTGATAAACCATTAGCCAGACTCATCAAGAAAAAAAGGAAAAAGACTCAAATCAATAGAATTAGAACTGAAAAAGGAGAAGTAACAACTGACATTGCAGAAATACAAAGGATCCTGAGAGATTACTACAAGCAACTACATGCCAATAAAATGGACAACCTGGGAGAAATGGACAAATTCTTAGAAAAGCACAACCTTTCAAGACTGAACCGGGAAGAAATAGAAAATATAAACAGACCAATCACAAGCATTGAAATTGAAACTGTGATTAAAATTCTTCCAGCAAACAAAAGCCCAGGACTAGATGGCTTCACAGGTGAACTCTATCAAACATTAGAAAAGATCTAACACTTATCCTTCTCAAACTCTTCCAAAATACAGTAGAGGGAGGAACACTCCCAAACTCACTCTATGAGGCCACCATCACTCTCATACCAAAACCAGACAAAGATGTCACACACACACACACACAAAAACCTACAGACCAATATCACTGATGAACAAAGATGCAAAAATCCTCAACAAAATACTAGCAAACCAAATCCAACACCACATTAATAGGATCACACACCATGATCAAGTGGAGTTTATCCCAGGAACGCAAGGATTCATCAATACATGCAAATCAATCAATGTGATACACCATATTAACAAACTGCAGGATAAAAACCATATGATCATCTCAATACATGCAGAAAAAGGTATCTACAAAATTCAACACCCATTTATGATAAAAACTCTCCAGAAAGTGGGCATAGAGGGAACCTACCTCAACATAATAAAGGCCATATATGACAAACCCAAAGCCAACATCATTCTCAATGGTGAAAAACTGAAACCATTTCCTCTAAGATCAGGAACAGGACAGGGTTGCCCACTCTCCCCATTATTATTCAACATAGTTTTGGAAGTTTTAGCCACAGCAATCAGAGAAGAAAAAGAAATAAAAGGAATCCAAATCGGAAAAGAAGTATAGCTGTCACTGTTTGCAGATGACATGATACTATACATAGAGAATCCTAAAGATGCTACCAGAAAACTACTAGAGATAGTCAATGAATTTGGTAAAGTAACAGGATACAAAATTAATGCACAAATCTCTTGAATTCCCATACACTAATGATGAAAAATCTGAAAGAGAAATTAAGGAAACAATCCCATTTACCACTGCAACAAAAAGAATAAAATACCTAGGAAGAAACCTTCCTAAGGAGAGAAAAGACCTGTATGCAGAAAACTATGGCACTGATAAAAGAAATTAAAGACAATACAAACAGATGGAGAAAAATACCATGTTCTTGGATTGAAAGAATCAACATTGTGAAAATGACTATACTTCCCAAGACAATCTACAGATTCAATGCAATCCCTATCAGGCTACCAACATTTCTTCTACGTTCACAGGACTAGAACAAAAAATTTTACAATTTGTATGGAAACTCCGAATAGCCAAAGCAATGTTGAGAAAGAAAAACAGAGCTGGAGGAATCAGGCTCCTGGAATTCAGACTATACTACAAAGCTACAGTAATCAAGACAGTATGGTACTGGAACAAAAACAGAAATATAGATTGATGGAACAGGATAGAAACCCCAGAGATAACCCTACACACATATGGTCACCTTATCTTTGACAAAGGAGGCAAGAATATACATAGGGGAAAAGACAGCCTCTTCAATAAGTGGTGCTGGGAAAACTGGACAGCTACATGTAAAAGAATGAAATTAGAACTCTTCCTAATACCATACACAAAAATTAACTCAAAATGGATTAAAGACCTAAATTTAAGGCCAGACACTATCAAACTCTTAGAGGAAAACATAGGCAGAACACTCTATGACATAAATCACAGCAAGACCCTTTTTGACCCACCTCCTAGAGAAACGGAAATAAAAACAAAAATAAACAAATGGGACCTAGTGAAATTTAAAAGCTTTTGCACAGCAAAGGAAACCATAAACAAGACAAAAAGACAACCCTCAGAATGGGAGAAAATATCTGCAAATGAAGCAACTGACAAAGGATTAATCTCCAAAATATACAAGCAGTGTATGCAGCTCATTATCCAAAGAACAAACAACTCAATTCAAAAATGGGCAGAAGACCTAAATAGACATTTCTCCAATGAAGATATACAGATTGCCAAGAAGCACATGAAAGGGTGCTCAACATCACTAATCATTAGAGAAATGCAAATCAAAACCACAATGAGGTATCACCTCACATCAGGTCAGAATGGCCATCATTAAAAAATCTGCAAACAATAAATGCTGGGGAGGGTGTGGAGAAAAGGGAACCCTCTGGTGGGAATGTAAATTGATACAGCCACTATGGAGAACAGTACGGAGGTTCCTTAAAAAACTAAAACTAGAACTACCGTATGACCCTGCAGTCCCACTACTGGGCATATACCCTGAGAAAACCAGAATTCAAAAAGAGTCATGTACCACAATGTTCATTGCAGCTCTATTTACAATAGCCAGGACATGGAAGCAACCTAAGTGTCCATCAACAGATGAATGGATAAAGAAGATGTGGCACATATATATAATGGAATATTACTCAGTCAGAAAAAGAAACAATTGAGTTGTTTGTAGTGAGGTGGATGGACCTGGAGTCTGTCATACAGAGTGAAGTCAGTCAGAAAGAGAAAAACAAATACCGTATGCTAACACATAAATATGGAGTCTAAAAAAAAAAAAAGTTTCTGATGAACCTAGGGGCAGGACAGGAATAAAGATGCAGACGTAGAGAATGGACTTGAAGACATGGGGAGGGGGAAGAGTAAGCTGGGATGAAGTGAGAGTGGCATGGATATATATACACTACCAAATGTAAAAGAGATAGCTAGTGGGAAGCAGCTGCATAGCACAGGGAGATCAGCTCGGTGCTTTTTGACCATCTAGAGGGATGGGATAGGGAGGGTGGGAGGAAGGTGCAAGAGGGAGGGGATATGTGGATACATGTATACATATAGCTGATTCACTTTGTTATACAGCAAACTAACACAATGTTGTAAAGCAATTATAGTCCAAAAAAGATGTTAAAAAGTTAATTAATTAATTAAGTTCAAGAATCACTAACTGATTATGTGATGTAATATACTGACCAGCTGTACTGTTGCAGTAACTGTGGCATCACAGTCACACCCAGGCCTCAGTTTTCTCCTCTGTGAAAACATCTGGCTCGGCAAACAACATCAATGTCCCTTCAGTTTTTCGTAAGACTTAGCACTGTGGGAACATTATTTAGGGATTCTGCTGCAGCACTTATATCTTTACCAGTGTTAAGTCAATAAAATAGAGCTTTATAAAAAAATGGTATAAAAGGATAGGTGTATTTTTTGTGTGTGTGATAAACAAGAATCAGAGGTTTAAGGGATATTTGGCATTTGATTACGTTTTCAAATACGAAATGCCAAAACGTACTGCCAAATCCTACCCTCTAGGATGCTTTTAAAAGTTCTCCTACTAGGGGTAAATTGGGAATCAGAATGTATTCCCAGCTGCATAACTATGAGGTTGCCTGTTTCTTTTTAGTCAATAAATATTCTTATCTGATGGCAATGTCTGACACTGTCTGAATGTCTGTGTGGTTTGGAGTGCTACCATAAAAAAAGCATGACATGCCCCCCTCATTCTGATATTATGGACAAATGACATAACTTGCCAGGAATAACACATATTAGGAACACACATTGACAAGGCTGAATTTACCTGAGTTTTGTGCTCCTGGAAACGGGGAAGGTTAAAGGAGTTTTCCTCATTCCTTCGTGTTCCAGAAAACAGCTTACTGAGGGCAACCACCCTTCCCCATAAAAGTCATGATGCATCCCCACTTGTTTATCTATGACAAGGACAGACACGGACCCTCCAAATTCCTATTCTTTGCCTCATACATGATTAGCTGAACTGCTGGTCCCCACTTATCAACCAGAATACAATGCTTGGTAACCAACTTTAGTTAAGCTTCTTCCTCCACACTTTCTCCCACACTCAGCCCAAGACAGCAGAGAGCCCCTCTTGAGGATAAGCTGGCCTAAGGTAACACAGTGTCTGATCTACTGCCCTGTAACGTTACCCCCTCACCTCACTTCTCCACCTGGTTCTTTCTAGCCTTGTCCGCTCCTCTCTATATAAGAAAACGCCTCCTTCCTAGTTCTTGAGAGGCTTGTGGAGCTTCTAGTCAGAACGTTCACCCAACTGCAACAGTCCCCTTGATCGACTGCAATAGTCCATCTCCACCCCCATGTCCCACAGCAACCCTTTCAAATAAAGCCTCCCCTTATTAAATGGGCATTTATTTTTTTACTTGACAATATTTACAAGGAATGCTTTCATAAGAGGTTAGAATAGTTTTGATTGTTTCTTAATCTCACCTAACTTTCCCTCTAGACCCTGGAAAAAAAACTGTGCTCAGCATGGAAAAACCATATACGAGCAAGTCGGCAAATTATTAGACAATAAAAAATTAAATCACTGAAGAAATTTATACAAATCATAGGACAAGACCTTGTACATTAAAAAAGTCAGTGAAACAGTAAGAACAACAACAAAACTACACAGCCACAAGGGAAAAATGGTTCATGTAACCATTTCATGCTTTTTTTTCCCCTTCACATTATGGAAGTTTCTTTGTTCACATTATCTCCAGTGGTCTGTTAAATGGTTGCAATGCTTCAGTGCTTTTCTGAACAACATTTTGTTAGGAATGAAAAGTGACTTACCTATCAATAATAAAGGCAGCTGAAAGATTAGAATAAAGAAATGAGTTTGTCTGAAATACTTACTTGGTTTCTGCCTTAGCTCCTGATCAGCCAGCCAGCACAAAACAGAGCCAGGGTCCCATCCGTCTCCCAACTACAATGGATCTCTAGTTTTGTGGGAGTCAACAAGTGGTTTTCAATTCTGTGAACCTTGACTACACAACATAAGAACCCAGGCCCAGGGGGTGAGAGTTTCCAAGACTGTGTTCAGGGTATGAGCAGAAGCCACTTGAGGACTCTGCTTTCAGCCCTTTCAGGGGCCTCACACTGCAAACCTGTTGCAGTGAATAGGGTAGGAGACCATCAGTAGAAATGGGCATGTTAATGTCTTCCTGGACTCTTCCATTTAACAGTTTGAACCCTTCACTATTCTATATGATTTAGCTGTTCGAAGACGATAAAGTTAAAAGCAAAAAAAACCCAAAAAACAAAGCAAAACAAAACCTTGGGCCTCCCAGATGTTAAGTTTCAATCTGTTTTCACAACTTCTCTTACCAAGGCCACATCATGGGAACTACTTCCCCAAATCTGGCCTCATGGGACCTCAAGGCAGGTCAGAGGATTGCAATGAGTATTCATCACAGCATGTATTTGTGGAGGATAAGAAATTTACAATAAGATTTGTATTTGCCAATTGTCTAATAATCCTAATTGTCCTGTTTTACGGGTCTGGTTGGAAAAAGGCTTTGCTAACCAAGCCTATGAAGTTTGTTTTTATGTCAGAGGGAATCTTCCCCAGCAGTCCTTTTAAATCAATAGCCAGAGGACAAAAATAAAATTATGAAAAAAAAAAATTAAAACTACTGACAGTACACTATATCTGCTTTTATGAACTCCTGAGTCTGGAATAACTGATACACATATATAAGCAATTCCTTCAGTAAATATTCTTTGAATAGTATGCAAATAACACCTTGAAGTATAAAAACTGATATGGAACAGATCTTCAAAGACATTACACTCCTTTTCTTTCCTTCTATACCTTACTCGTGGGTTGGCAGCAAAGTTTTTACTTTAATAAGAATTTTATCTTTTGGAAAAACTTTGGAAGAATTAACGAATAATTGCTATACTCATGGCTACCCACTGATTAGAAGTAATTAACTTATTTCTATTACAATCAGAGAAATCTTGAAGAAGAGCAAAACACATCCTAATATATCAACAAGAATAGAAACAATAATCAGAGGCAATGACAATAACATCTTGCAAAGCAGTAAAGTATTTTGAAAAATCATATGACCTCCTTATTCTCAGGAAAGCAACCATGCCCCTGAAGGTCACCAGGTAGTCATGTAAATTGTGTCCAACTATCAGTGAAGGGTAAATACTAAAGATTAGGATGAGTCCCATTAAAAATAAGACAAGAATGGGAAATAAAATCAGTATTCAAAAGCACAGTTTCTTCCCTAGAATGTCATTCAATCAGTCATACTTTGAGGCTCATACATGAGAGTTTTCACTAATATAAACCAATATAAAAGGTTATACTCTAGAATGATGTTTTGAGGAAAGTGATAGAATCACTGACCCTAGAGATTTTAAAAAATTGGGCTGACATCCAACTCTTACTCTCAAGCAGAGAATTTTATGTGTTGACTTCCTGAATTTCCTTCCAATTTTGAAATTTAAAGTAGATAACGTACGTTAAAGTTAAAAAGCTTAAAATACTATTCTGCTCTATCTTACCCTTTTACTACAGTTTTGTCAATTATCCTTTATTATGCCCTTAAAATTACTGTTACCATTATCATCAGCATTTTAGTCAGTCATGAAGGGAAATATAACTGGATTTGAATTTTGTTAAGAGGTTTTCAACATTTTTTAGAATGCTGTAAGAATTTTATTGTAAGTATATTGCACCAAACTTTAAAGATATAATTTAAAACTGCAAAAGCAAACAATATACCAGAAGTGCATCCAGACTTTCATTACTTTATTCCAACACCTGTAGAATTAGTGTAATGAATTGACAGATAAAGTGACTGAATCAGAAGTACAAAGAATTCAGGTAAAGACGAGATCATTTTACAGGATAAGTTTATTAGAGGAGTAGTGACAAAAGAGTGAGAAATGATTTAAGTGTAGAATATTAGGACAGATTTTAATATCTATTTATTACCTCTACTTCTATTGCTAGGTATGGTTTAGTAAAAAATTTTAAAAAGTATGAAAGTTTCACCCAAGATTTATATGTTGTCACTTCAAGTATTTCCTCATTCTAAATGAGAGCTACTTCACGAGAGCGTATATAAGCTCTTGTAACATGCTTTGCTTTAAACTCTGAATAGTTCATCACCAAAAAGCTTATATTGTAATAAAAACATGTTGTGTCTGATAGTATCAAACACATAACCACATAGATGATTCAACTTTACAGGTAGCAATGATCTTGAAATCCAGCGCATTGCCAATGATACCAGCAAATTTTATAACACAGATATATCAGGTTTTCTTCAATTTAGATGGTGACATTTTACTTAGTTTCAGTGAAGTATCGTAGAATTCTTTCTAGAAGGAATAATAAAGCAGCTGAATTTCCTGGGCATTTTCCCCACAAGTACTTGCATAATTTATCAGTCGACACTCCAATGTATTCATTTATAGTATTGCCCTTGGATGTTTCTAAAATGGACTTCCACATTTAAAATTAAAAAGCTACAAAAGGGGCTTCCCTGGT
This sequence comes from Phocoena sinus, assembly GCF_008692025.1. Lineage (NCBI taxonomy): Eukaryota > Metazoa > Chordata > Mammalia > Artiodactyla > Phocoenidae > Phocoena > Phocoena sinus. The sequence continues at coordinate 6,200,669 of NC_045774.1, read as the reverse complement.
GGCACAGTGGTTGAGAGCCTGCCTGCCGATGCAGGGGACACGGGTTCGTGCCCCGGTCCAGGAGGATCCCACATGCCACGGAGCGGCTGGGCCTGTGAGCCATGGCCGCTGAGCCTGCGCGAACGGAGCATGTGTTCCGCAACGGGAGAGGCCGCAACAGTGAGAGGGGCCCGCGTACCACAAAAAAAAAAAAAAAAAAAAAAAAAGAAGCTACAAAAGAAAATTTTAAATAAGATAAGAAATTGCATAAAAGAGGACAACCTAAGTAGATACACAAACTACAACCAAGTTTTAAATTTAGCTTTGACCCTCCCGGGATTTTCAGAGCAAAATATGCACACAAACACACCAGGTCAGATTATCTCATTGCTGGATGGGTTTTCCTCATTCTGTGTATAGAATCCAAGAGGTACGAGTTTCTTTTGTCTTTACCATGAAAATGCAGTTTTCCACAATATAAATGATTGTTATATATTTGCACCCAAAAGAGCAAATTCAACGATGAAACTAAGAACGTTGCTCAGTACTTACTGAAAGCATATGGTCTAGAGTGACCCTCCCAAAAGCAGAGTAAAATCTGTTAATTTTGATAAAGTATCCCTTTATTTCCTAACCAGTTTTCTCCTATATAAAATCCAGCTAGGTATTTACCCTTTATGAGGCATATTTAAACAACTGTTTTGTCTCCTAGATACAATCCCTTCTTAAACAACAATCAACTATTAATTTATACAGAAATGTTTTCTGGTAATAAATTCACATTGCTTTGCTAAATTAAAAGAACATATTCACATCTACAAATGCCTTCCCTATTTGGCTGTGAAAAAACTTTGAGCTACATACAGACAAAAGTAACTCATGTATGCTCTCACCACCTTGCCACCCACCCCATATATGAGAGAATCACAATCAACTTCAATTTACATGAAAGAGACTTAAAAACAGGAAAGTAATTAGATACACTCATGAGACATAATTATGTCATGTAATGACGACTATTCCCCAAAGTGCTGCTGGCTCCATTAAAAAAGCATTTCTCTTCCCAGTGAATCTTGCAAACTTGTGGGGTATGAGGAAAGGCGACATTCTCGTCAGAGTTAAAAGCATATGATATGAATAGGGTCCTCCACATGGCAATGACTGCAATCAATTACCAAGTGTGTGTTCTGTTTTCTGAGGTGGGTTCAATTTATCATTTTATTGAAAAGGTTCCATTATGCCAATGTCTTACAAAATCACACTCTGCTGTTGCTGTAAGGTCATGAGGGGAATAAATTTTTACATTTAGAACCAAGAGGTGATATAGCAGTCACAGTTTCCAAGGGTTAAAAAGAAGCCATCCAAGTACATTCAAGGACTCATCAATGGTAACTTGGATGCTCGTCTAGTTAACAGAAGGAAAAAAAGGAGAATTTTCTAAGTTAAACATTGAAAAAACCCTAATGCTACAAAAATAGGGGTATTAAAACTTGACTTCAAGTATAAGGGTGGTTATTTGGAAAAAAAATTCTTCAGCTAAATTTTGATTTACCTATCAATTTGAAGTATCAGTAGAACAGGTGCATATTAAATAGGTCTCTGTTACATAGTATCTAGGCTGTCTCAATTATCTACCACCTTCAACCACCATCTTTCAAAAATAAGTCTTTTAAAGATCTATCTAAAATATGTGCAAATTTAATATGCATATTTTTATGTAACTTTGTGTTTATAAGGTGGGTGCTTAGGTTTCTGACTAGCCCTAAATCCCACATCTGAGTCTCAGAAAAAGAAGTATGATGAGCTATTCAACTCAAATTAAATATTATTCCCTAGAGTAATGCTTTGTTTCCATCTTTCTAAGAATTATTGATTCCCTCCAATAATTCACCAAGGACTGTGAACATAATTCATGAATATATTGTATCATCAATCCATCAATAATTTGTAGTTATGGGCAATGACTGTCAAACAGCTGAGTAAAAACACATTACAACCAGATAGCTCCCTTTGGACCAATTACTGTAAATCAAAGCAAGCTGAGGAAAAACAGTTGCTCTTTAGAAATACTTGTCTTGTATATTCGGCATCCAATATTCTAATGCAGCCTGAAAAGCAGGCTGTGAACTACAGTAACTACTTGCGGGATTTGGCATTCTGTTATGTCTGGTTCAGTTGCTGAGTGGCCATTGAGGTTTATATTCTACAATGAATATGAGAATATGAGGCCTCCCAATTTGGGAGGCCGTTTGAAATGGATCACTGATCGCATCGTGGTGCTGTTCCCAAGGAGGTGATTTCTAAGGAGCCAGGTATGGTCCAGGGCTAGGCGTGTGCGATCTTATACTGTGTTAAACTACAGACATGGAGTTATACAACATGTTTTTTCATGATCTGGAATTAATTTGACAGAAAAAAAGTTTTAGAAACATGTGTTTGGAAAAAAATGAAAAGATTATGTACTCCTTGACAAATTCAAATCATAAAGTTTTTCATTAACTAACTACAAATATATTAAAAGTGGTTTTCCTACGGCTGTTATGTATTTCCTGTCAACTGCTACATGTATTCACATCAAAGGAAAAGCTATGGAAAATAGACATTCCTTAAGCTGGGAAACTATTACTCAGATATTTTACAAAAATGGAGATATTTGTTGAAGGCTTCGGAATGGGGTGGCTGTTCTTACATCAGAGTGTATACCATTAGTACTGATTTTACAAACCATGCCAAATCTAAGCAATTACTCATGAACACTTTGATCTAATTCAAAGAGAATGGAATTTTGAACCAGATGACTTTGTTTCAAATCTTAGCTTCAACATCTTTTAGCTGTGCGATCTTGGACAAGACATTTAGTCTTCACTCTCAGTTTTTGTGTAAAAGAAGGGATAATAATTATGTTTCTAGTAAAAATCAAGTAAGATGGTGTAAGTGTACAAGTTTCATAAATCAAGTGTTAGAAAAATACTAGTTATTTTATTGAGAGTAAAAAACAAAGTCTCTCCAATGGATTTAAGGCAATGGTTGGCAGGAGAAAAATGCTATTCTCTGTTAACAGTTCACACATTAAATAGAACTACTTCAGCATCATCCTCTCAATATTAAAAAAAAAAATCTGAAACTTGGAATTAAGCCCAAGAGATTATTATTGTTTCTTAAGTGCTAAGGAGATCTATTATTTAGACTATCTTACAACTTTGTAGGGGCAGGAGTTAACTTTATTTCTATTAGAGATGCAAAGAATGTCTGTCCAGTGGAACAGATGGGCCCAAATGTTATCTATTGCCCAGTAAGAACTTAACAAATTTTGTATCTAGCTTAGCAATCTTATCCTAACTTCTCTTTATTAAACTGTACCTATCATTTATATCAATCGATTATCTATATATCATCCATCTATCTATCTACCCTCTCTAAATTTTTTGAACCAAATTACACAGCTCCTTGTTTCCCTATTAAATAATTAGTTGAATAAAACTTTGACATCTGTTCCTTTTATATGTGCAGAACAGTCGTGATTTTACCTATATGAAAATCAACCTTCCGCAGTTCTGGAGGAGCCAGGTAAACTGCATTACCAGAGGCCTCATGGGCTATCAAGCCGAGGCACATCTTTTCTTGGTTCTTAAAGTGAATTCTGACCACAAAAGAATTTTAGCTCTATCAATCCTGTTTCTGTGTGTCTTCCCCTCTCCTCTCTGCTGATTTCGTGTTCTAGTTTCTGCTGCTGGTTTATGCGCCCCTTGGTGGTCACAATGAACGGGAAATGGGCTTCACATTCATATCGTGAGATATGAAGATGGACTTAACTCTTCTCTGTTGACTAAGAGACAACAAATGTTCAGGTCGTTTTTGCTTATTTTTCTATCTGTGACCTCAACTCAATTAAAAACTTTCAGCTTCCTGGGAAAGAAAAGAGCTTTCTGAAATCTGGACTAGTAAGTTTCATGCTTCCTTGTTTACTTCTGACCTGTGACTGAAGTTGTGGGATTGAAGCCATAAATCCTCTCTATGGCTATGTGTCTACATATCTGTAATTCAGAAAGGTCTCTGCCGCTTGTGTGTGTAATGTTTTCCTACCACCAAAGGTTATTAATAAATTAAATTATTATGTCTCATGAATTAAAGAAGGTCTGGTTTGACGGGTTTCTGGAAATAAATAAGCACTTATATAAATGGAATATTTACAATATTCACAAAAAATAAAGAAACTGAAATTTAAATACTTTAAATGTTCTAGACATTTAAGAAAAAAATCCTTCTTATAGAAAGTACTAGGTGAGGAATATTTGAAGAATTCAAATTCACACAATTAAGGTGAGTCTGTGGACACTTGGATTGTTTTAATAATTTGGATTTAAGAAAAACAAGCTGTATATCTTTTCTCTGATATATCAGTGTCAAATATGTGATAAGATTTTATATTTTATAGAAGGCTAAGGTTTGATTTTCTATGAAGAGAGTATTGATTAATTAATCTAACATTACACGATACTTAAGTTTATTAAAAATATACTTTTCTACATTTGTATTTTACTAGATTGTGTCATAATTCTGACAAATGTGTTATAGTAATTATGTTTTGTAGTGTGTCAGCCAAAATATAAGTTCTTAGATCCTTATATAACTTAAAAATCTGGATTAATATTAAATCAGGCTATTTTAATGAATAATCGTTAGATAGTTGGATAATTTCTATTAAGGTTGAATACAAAAGCATTGATAAATAAGCATAATTTTAAGTTTATATACTTGTGGGTTTTTTAGTTTTATATGATATAGCATGCCTATATCTTTGGTTTATGTTAATGGAGTGTTTTATTTTTGTTAATTCAAAAAACTGCGCCTGTAGAAAATTATGTAACGTGTATCTGTGAGCTTTGCTAGTCTGCTAAAATTATTGTGTGCAACAGACAGTTCTCAATAACCTACCTCCCAGTTTTCTCTGTAGAACAGAAGTTGTTACTTTGGTTAAAAGTTATAATTAGTTTGGGTGGTTGAGACTACATCAGAAGCAACAGCAACAGAAAAATATAGCTGTTTACCCAAGGAAGTGGGGTGAGTTTCTCCTTCTAAAGGAAGAAGAGAGTACTTTATTTCTCTAAAACAAAATGTCAGTTTGTTTCAGAATATGAAAGAATACAATAAAAGACAAAAGAGAATGTAGCAAGTTGTAGAAAGCTGGAGCAAAGTGAATTTTACCTGCCTTTGTTTATAATACCCAAGTATGAAAAGAAGTTATAAAATGTGTTAAAATTAGTGCAAAGTTGACCTAGTTTTGATGGATTTATTCCTAGGATAATTTAAGAGGTTAAAAAGAAGCTCGTAAAACCTATGTTGTTAAATATTATATTAATGCAAAATTAGTGTAATAGGGAAAACCCTTTGTCTTCTATTACAAGTTACTCACTAAAGGGATATTGCCTATAAGCTTAAATTATACACAATGGCCCATCTCTGGGAACCCTGCCTCCCAGGTGATGAGCATTAAGTTAAAATACCTTTGTTTAGCTCACAGAAAGCATCTTGACCAGGCCCACCTGTGAATGACTGCAGGCAGGAGGAAATTAACACATCCCCTCTGGAGGCCAACAGGAACCAGGAAATGTTTGACTTAATCCCTCCCCTTCCAGTATAAAAGAACCATCTTGCCTGAGTTAGGATGGTCACCACCTTCTCAGTCTGCCGGCTTTCTGAACGAAGTCTCTATTCCTTTGCCCCAACAACTTGCCTCTCGATTTATTGGTCTGTTGTGCAGGGAACAGTGTGAGCTTGGACTTGGTAATATTAGAATTACACTTTTTCTTTGTTGAGTTGATAAATTCACCTTAGAACACTTAGTAAAGCACAGAAAATATTATTTGTCCCGTCTGTGTAAACTGTCCAGGAAATGCAGATTCTATATCCCACCAGAATAATATCTGCTTTGTGTTGATTTTATCTTTGATAGATAATTTTTAAGTTTCCTCACTTGTGAATGAACTAAGGTTTGTTTTAATCATGTTGCCTTATACAATTATTTTAAAATATTTTATTGTTACTTTGATTAAGTAGATAACCAAAGTATTGTTTCTCAGGAGTCTAGGACTTTATTATAACCAATGATCAAACCTCCTCTGATCATTCCTTTGATCTTGCCTACTAAAATTCAGATCTGAAATTTAATTTTAATAATTAAAGTAATAATTTCAGAATATACTATACTTACAAATGTCTTTGAATTTCCCAGAAGGCCCCTGGAGAGAGGGGTTAGAAATCACTGGATTTGTGTGGTAGGCTTCATATTTTCTTAATGCCTCAACATTACTGGAAGAGCTAAGGAATGAGCTATCAAGTTAGAAGAGACTCTCAGCCTTCCCTAGGTTTGGTCTGTATAGATAAAATGTCATTCATATAAATCTTTCATTAACTGAACCCTTTATAGGGGGCCATGAAGATCGCTCAAAGCCCTTGCTTCCCATTACATGGTCGTACCCTCAAAGGAAACATTGATCAAACCCTTATGAAACAGTTATGGTCTGTATCACAAAGGGAAATGTTACTCTCCTCATTCGATATTGGTCACTGTCATAATCAACCTAGCCTTTCCTTATTATGAAACTGGTTTCTGATTCCATCTGAGGCTCCCCTGAAAGCACTCTATAAACCACAGGCCCTAGCTTGTGTATTCATCACAGAAGGGCAGTCTCAGGCCTCAGAGAAAGGACTGTGCCAGGTGCTCTGAACTACAGTCAAAAAACAGACTCTCAGTTACAGGCTCTGAGTTGACATCAGCTTGACAGCTTTCAGACTGTACCAGTGGAATAAATCAGGAATTCCGGAACTCATGAAAAAACCACTAACCCAAGATCCAACAAAACAAGAGTTAATTACATGAGAATAACTAAACTGATGAGGGAAATTTACTTACGGTTGTTTTGAATATTACTTGTGTTGCTTTTAAGGTTCTTTTTTTATTGGAATATTAAGATCTTTTTCTTCATTTATCTCAACTTAAATTTAGCAGACTATGACTTTGTTTACTGAACTGAAACATTTATAAATAGTATCTGATTTTCACTGGTCCTCAAAATTCATAAAACAATACTTTGACTGAACATCCTTACTCTCCATGGCAACAGTTATTTGCATAGGTTCAATAAAAATTTGTTCTCATCTTACCAGGATATAATTGAACAAATTAATTGTGTAACAAAGGATACACATGGAGAGTCATATTTGAGAAGAATTCTCACTTCCTCACACTATGGCATGACAGCACGTTGTTAAGGGATGGTAATTGGCTTTACACTTGTAGCCAATGCCTACAAAGACCTCACAAGAAAACAAGTTCCATACCTGGCCAACAGAGTCCCATGCACATGGGTCATATTTCCTGTCCAGGGTAATAGATAACTCCAAAGAGAAAGGTTTATTGCCTTGTAAGACTACTGTTGTATCTAATCCAGCAATCTCATCCTTACATTTCTTCATTACACACACACAGACACACATACACACACTTAAATGCTAGAAGGGGTTTTTCTTTGGCTGGTACTTTGAAAAATTTACACAGAATTAAAGATAATAGTAAATAGTATAAGAATGTATGAAGAGGAAGGAAACTTGTTATTTTATTTTCTAGGACTGTCATAAATTGAATTTTAATTTACGGGAAAAACGAGCCATGTGTAGGATATTGTGATTCAAAGATGGTGGCATTAAATGATGTCACTGCAACAAAACAAACAGGAAAGTGCATCATAATGCTTGCATGTGGAGCTGGGGATAAGGTTTAACTATCTGTATACAGAATTTTGAAGTCAGAGTATCTTGTAATGTTGATTGCAATGATTAAGATACCTGTTTGTCTCTGACAAAAGAACTAGACCTTGCTTCAGAAATCTAAACTTCTCCCACAATTTAGAATCTTGTATCCAAATGAATTACATTTCTCAGTCTCAAAGAGCCGTCAAATGATGGACGAATAAATGTTGTTTTTATTCATTTAACACATTTATTAAGCATCTAGCAGTGGTCCCCAACCTTTTCGGCACCAGGGACCGGTTTCGTGGAAGACAGTTTTTCCATGGACGGGGGACAGGAGATGGTGGGATGGTTCAGGCAGTAATGCCAGCGACGGCGAGCAGCAGATGAAGCTTTGCTCGCTCTACCGCCGCTCACCTCCTGCTCTGTGGCCAGGTTCCGAACAGGCCGAGGACTCGTACTGGTCCGAGGCCTGGGGGTTGGGGACCCCTGATCTACTGCATGGCAAGCACTGTGTTAGGGACTGTGGACAGCCTGGAAAACTTGAAATCCTGTCTCTTGAAATTTACTTCCCACTGGGGCCTGTATACCTGTGTGAGCCACTCTGTTTATAGTCCTATTTATATATGGCAAATCTATTAGATTAACTATGTTAAAAGAGCAAATTTCTTCAAACAAACAAGAAAAATTATTTGCCATGAAGTCCAGAAGAAAAAAGATATCTATGAAAATTATAAACAGAAGCCAGGAAAACAGCAGGTCTGAAAAATACTGGATTGTTCTGTTAACGAAAAATTTCAAAAGGCTCTAACGTTTCTCCGTAATAAGTAGCAAGTGGTAGAAATGTGCAATCATACAATAGCCCTAAATTAGTATCACTGAAGAGGTGCAACATTTTATTGAGATATAATGTTTCTTATTGACACAAAGAGATTTCATTAAACAAAGGAATTAAAGCTATGGTCATTACTTTATCAGAATAAGGTGACACATCTGAAGTGTGGCAGCTATGCCAGCAGTATTAATTAAAGCATAAAATACTTAGTAATACATATAATCTTTCTCATTTTCATGATGGAAAGTCCTATACGGTCAATTTGAATTATGTTGCCTCACTAGCCATGGAACAATTCTAGTTCCTAGTACTCTTGGTCTATCTTTCCCCAAGGTTGCATTTACTTGTTAAAGAAAATAAAATAATAGTAACAAATGATTCAACGATTTTTAAAGAAAGGTGTTGTCACGGCCATCAGCTACAATCAAAGAATTCCGCTGGCTCTTTATCATCAAAATGCTCATATTGGCACCAGAAATCCACACAACAAGCAGCTTTTATAAATAACTCCTCCAGCAGAAGTCTCACTCGCTAAGCTGTGTCTTTATCTTAGTGACAATAAAAAAGTTGCATGGCAAACAGCAGCAATCGGTGCAGACTGGCAAATCACACTTGCCTAAGCCATCTCTCTAGGTTAAAATGTCTGCCTTGCTTTGTCAGTAGGTTAGCGAAAAGTACCTTGTCTTTGAAAAGCAGAACATCATGAAAATGCACGCACCTCTTTTTATTGCAGTTATGTAAGGATGAATACTTTTAGACCCATATCAGGATCCATATATTGCATTCATGTAAACATCAAAAAGACATCGGCAGCATTCAGCGCCCAGTGTGTTGTTTCGCGCAATGACTCTAGCCTGAAACACGTGCCCCGTTGATCAAATCTGCATCCATGTGTGCCATATTCTTGCTCACTTAGAACCTAAGCTCTGTCTGAGTCATGCTCAACACTAATTTGTCTCTATACTGCTCTCATCTATCACTGGCTGTCAGGGCCAGGTTGATAAAGTCCCCTGTGGTCCACCTCTGTGATCAGTCCCCAGGTAATCTGCTCTTTCAAAATACTGCACGGAGAAAAAGGGTTCTTTGAGCAAGTTCCAGTAGAAAAAACTCAAAACAACTTCATCTTTTTTTTTTTTTTTTTTGCCTTATTGAAACTTCATTTCTGTCCATGTGGTTCCCAATGACCAAATATACAGATGTCAAAAGCCAAAAATTAATTGTATTTTCTGATGGAATATTCTAAAAGGAGCAGTACATTGCCTAACAATATGAGGAAGAAAAGCCAACAATACCATACATGATTTAAGGCTGGAAGGCAATGAAAACATGAAATTTAGGAGAATAGGCAGAGGAAGTTTTGTTCTTGATGTCATTCCTCATTATCCTAGAATACCCACTGTTCTAATTTGCTCCTAAATATGTGGTGGAAGTGACAACACTTACAAACAAATAAATAAATGAATAAAATAAAATAAAACCCCTACTTCAAAAGCAGAATAAGCAGAAAGAAGGTAGTCTCATGAGTAGGAAGTCTCCGGAATGTGGAATGGGGGACCTACCTTCTGCTTTTTTTAATGAATAGATGCAGGTAGCCCTGGATCTATAAACTTAGATTGATTTTAGAGCCCAGGCCCAATATCAGGCCTTTTGATCATGTGAGCTAGAAAAAGGAAGGGTAACAAAAATGGCTAAAAGTTATTAAATATTCAGTATACGCCAGGCGCTGGTATAAGCTCTGGTCGCGAAATAGCTGGAGTCAACTCTATGAGGTAGGTAATTCAATATCTCTATATTATATATGGGGAAACTGAGGCCCAGCATGTTAAGAAAACCAGTGCTTTTTGAACTGTGCGTGATTCATCTGAGGACCTTATTAAAATGCAGTTTCTGATTCAGTAGGTCTGGGATAGAGCCTCAGGCTCTGCATGCTGATACTGCTGGTCCACAAGCCACACTCTGAGCAGCAAAAAGTAAACTGTCCAAGGTCACAGAGCCGGTAAGAAGCAGAGCCAGGGTGAGGCTCAGTCAGCCCTGCTCCAGAGCCCAGGCTCTTTGCCACTAAGCTTAGTATCTGTGTCACAGACCCGTCGCACCCTGGGGTACTTGAGCATTGGCTCAAGGACTAGAAACAAACGCCTATCACCTTTGCCGATAGTATTTTCCAGCAACAGCAAATATTTATTAAGGGACTACCAAGAGATAGTTACTGTGGAAAACACTTAGGATATAAAAAATATTCCAGGCTCAAAGGATTTTCATTTAATCCACTAGCCAAACAACTGGCCATTTGATTCCCAAGCAAATTACAACTCCACTGATGGACTGCGTGTTCTGGTTAGTTTAATTATCATACACAGAGAAGATAGAGCACAAACTTTCAAAGAATCAGAGCGTAATATCACACCTCTAACGCCAAAGGTAGTAAATTTAATTTAATCTTTGGGGACTGAGGAAGAACTTTTAAGATCTTACAGAGGTTTAGGAGTATCATTAGGAAAATTAATTATAGTTCAATAGATTTAGAAGGTGTAGGAGTTTGGGCTTGATTCTATGGTATCACCTAAAAAGTGAATTAAAAAAAGAACGTCCTGATAGTTTGTTAACTTGTCATGAGAGTTTCAATATATTTTATTAAAAGGACATTTTGTACTAATTTCCATAGGTGGAACAAACATTACTGAATTAGGTGTAAAATTTTTGGAAGCTCCAGGTCATACAAAACAGTACCTTCAATAAATGTTTCACAAAATTTAGGAAGTTTTAAAAGAGTTTATTATAATCAGTCAATGTTTACCACTTGATTTGTAATTTTTTTCTTTCTCTTCCTTCTAACCACATTTTTTTAAAAAATGGAATCCAGCCGCCTGCCTACATTTCTGGCACACTCTGCAGTAATTAGAATTCTCCAACGAGTCCCAAGACAGACTTCACCGGCTGAAAATATCCTGCCTCAGCTCCCACTCTCTTGTCAAGTGCAAATCTTACCATCTTAGCACTTGTCCAACATCCTCCGAAAGTCCTCTAGGCTCCAAGAGCAAAAATGTAAAGGCTCTACCTTATGGAGCACTGGAGGCCCCCAGGAGAGGGAGAGGCGTGCACCGCACAGCCCTAGAGGCCTTGCATGAAAGGAGCACACGGTCAGGTCAGACCTCATTTAGTCTAGGGGCAACTTCTCCTCTCCCCTTTTTATCACACTATTGCTCTGCAGAGGGGACTTCAGAAAAATGGAAACATCCCGAGGCCCCTAGCAAGTCAGGACCACACTGAACCTTAAAAACTTTAACACCGTCATTTCCCACCACTCTCCCCTACAGCTCATTTATAACTGCTTAGGTTCTAAAGAGACAACAACAACCAAGAACACATCCAGCAGAGTCACGTGCGCCGAGACAGGCATGAAGGAGGTGCAGAGAAAGAAGGCCGGCCTCAGTCTGTCTTCCCCGTTTTGGGCAGTGAGCTCACCCCACCCAGCCGGCATGGAGTCCTCGCTGAGGTCAACCTCTCACCCATGCCGCGGCTGGAGTTTCCTCTCTGTATTTTCTGACACCCAGAAAAGGACACACTGGCACTCCTTCCAGCTTTACTTGACTGCATATCTCTTATGTATTTAAAAAAAAAAAAATTCATCATGTGTGGAACGCTTTCTTAAACACCAGCAGAGAAAGAAAGATGTGACTGAAAGTTATCAAGTCCGTCTTTAGTCACTGAAAGTGTTGGCACTCAGAGTTCTCCACAACAGGAATCACCCCTCCGCCACCCCCCAGCCCCAGACACCTTTCTGATACCATCAATCCTCTGAAGCCATAATAGAACCCAGCTATGGCCGTCACTGTCTGAAAACTACACAAGCTCATCCCCCTCTCTGAGTGTAACTAACCTCTTCCTCCATCCTCCAAAGCCCCCCACCACTGACAAATTCTTCTTGTCTTTCAAAGCCCACCTAGGATGTCTGTCTTAGCCTCTCCCTCCTCAACGTCCCCATATTACTTTGATTTACCTCTTTTTCAGAACTCACTTCATTTTAATTTATATACATACATATTCTAAGATGTGAGCTACCTGAGGATCTTGCTCTTCTCATTAACCCTCGGATCTCCTGTTGCCAGTTTATTACACATAAGAAGTTTTTGCAGTTCTGACACATGCTAAAAACAGGTGGATCGTCATGCTAAGTGAAATAAGCCAGTCACAAAAAGACAGCAGAGCGTGATTCCACTTATGTCAGGTATCTGGAGTAGTCACATTCACAGAGATAGAAAGTAGCATGGCGGTTGCCAGGGGCTGCAGGGATGGGGAAACAGGGAGTTGTTGTTTAATGGGTACAGTTTCAGTTTTGCAAAATGGACATGTTTTGCGATTGGTTTGCACAACAATGTGAATATCCTTAACACTACTGAGCTGTACGCTTAGAAATGGTTAAGATGGTAAATTTCATGTTACGTGTTCTTTGCCACAATGATGATGGTACTAATAAAAGAAGTACTCAGAAGATGGCTGAAAACAGCAAATGAGGGAACTATTTGGTTGACACCTACACTGTGTGTGTGGAGTGCCTGACGATCTCTAACCTCCCCCTTAATGCGTTTTGACTTCCTCAGGCTTAGAACTGTTACTTGCACTCTGGATACCCCATGGCACATCACACCCACATACAGTTATTCACCATTTTCCCCTGCCATATGCGATGAGCAAGAATTGAAGAGCTGTGAGAGTCATCTTATATGTTGAATAAAACTTTTTGGCAGTATGACAATATATCCAGTACCAGCCACGTTCCAGGCAATGAAGGTACGAAGTATATGAGACTTACTTGAATCTGACAAGCGTACCTTCAAAGTGGAAAGCAAAAATGTGACAAGTAATTAATTACACTGAACTAAGTCATCCCTCGGTATCCATGAGGCATTTGTTCCAGGAACCCTCTCAGACACCAAAACCTGTGGATGCTCAAGTCCCTTATATAAAATGGTGTAGTATTTGCATATAACCTACACTTATCCTCTCTGTACTTTAAATCATATCCAAATTACTTATAATAACTAATACAATGTAAATGCTATGTAAATAGTTGTAAATACAATGTAAATGTTATGTAAATAGTTGCCAGGTGATTGGCATATTCAAGTTTTGCTTTTTGGAACTTTCCGGAATTTTTTATTTCTAAATATTTTTCATCCCCAGTTGGTTGAATCCATGGTGTGGAACCCAGGGATACGGAGGCCAGCTGTATATATAAAGTACAATAGAGAGGAAAGAGAAACTCATTCTGCTTTTGGAATGGTGCTCATACTTCTTGGAAAGGAATATAGGACTATTTTCCTTACCTAAAAAACCCACCCAAAAATATGTCAGGTTGGCAAAATTCCCACTACACTGAAACATCATTTTCTGTGTTTTCACTTATAATATTGAAAGAGTATATTATAGTAAAATTTTCTTTGTTGGAGAAAAAATCAAGTACTTGCAGAATCATAATGTATTTTTAATAATTTGATGTGATAGCAACTTTAAGTTGCTCTAGTATGACTGCCAAAATTTTGTTGTTTCAGGGAAGGTTTAAAGCTGTCCAATGCACCAAGAAATTCACGCCCTCTGGCTTAAAGTCATAAGTATGTATAATACACATTTTCAAGTACTTGAGATTTGATTTTTGGATAAAATGAGAATTAAGTCTGAAGTTTATCGCTTTATTCCATTAGGAGGCTTCCATTACTGATTTGTATTTGGCAGGTGCTAACTCATTCATAATCCCAGAATAACTTTCATCTTGTAATACATTCAACCACTGGCAAAAAAATTGCTGATAAGAACATACTCTCTAGTAATCATGGTATATCTACAGTATGTATCCAGGGCTCAAGTCTTAAAAGCAATTTAATTTATTTTTAATAGACTTTATTTCTTAGAGCAATTTTAAGTTCACAGCAAAACTGATCAAAAAGTACAGAGAGTTTCCATATACCCCCTTCCCCAACACACGCCAGCTTGCCCCACTGTCAACATCCCTCACCAGAGTAGTGCACTTGTTACAACTAATTAACCTACATTGATACATCATTATGACTCAAAGTCCACCATTTGCTTTAGAGTTCACTCTTAGTATTTTATATTCTATGGGCTTTATAATGACATGGCATCTACCATTTTATCATACAGAATAGTCACTCTGTCCTAAAAATCCTCTGTACGCTGACTATTCATCCCTTCCCACACAACCCCCCCGCAACTTCTGATGTTTTTACTGTCTCCATAGTTTTCTCTTTTCCAGAACGCCATATAGTTGGAATCATACAGTATTAGGCTTCTCAACTTGATTTCACTTAGTAATATGAATTTAAGGTTCCTCCATGTCTTTTCATGGCTTGATAGCTTATTTCTTTTTAGCACTAAGTAATATTGTCTGGATATATCACAGTTTATCTATTTACCTATTTAAGAACGTCTTGATTGCTACCAAATTTTGGCAGTTATGAATAGAGCTGCTATAAACATCTGGGTGCAGATTATTGTGTGGACATATGTTTTCAACTCATTGGAGTAAACACCAAGGAGCACAATCACTGGATTGTATGGTGTGTTTAGTTTAGTGAGAAACTGTCAAAACGTCTTCCAAAGTGGTTGTACCATTTTACATTCCCACCAGCAGGAATGAGAGTTGATGTTGCTCCATATTCCAGCCAGTGTTTGGTGTTGTCGGCGTTTTGGATTTTAATCATTCTAACAGGTGTGTAATGGTAGCTCATTGTTTTTTTAATTTGCAATTCCCTAATGACATGATATTGAGCATCTTTTCATATGGTTATTTGCCATCTGTATATCTTCTTTGGTGAGGTGTCTACTCAGGTCTTTTGTCAATTTTTTACAGGTTGTTCATTTTATTATTGTTGAGTTTTAAGAGATTTTGTATATTTTGAATAACAGTCCTTTATTAAATATGTATTTTTTGCAAATATTTTCTCCCCATCTGTGGCTTGTCTTTTCATTCTCTTGCCATTGTCTTTCACAGAGCAGACAATTTTAAGTTTAATGAAGTCCAGCTTATCATTTATTTATTTCATGGATCGTGCCTTTGGTGTTGTATCTAAAAAGTCATTATTACCACATTCAAGATCATCTAAATTTTCTCCTATGTTATCTCCCAGGTGTTTTAGTTTCATGTTTTACCTTTAGGTC
Organism: Phocoena sinus; assembly: GCF_008692025.1. Lineage (NCBI taxonomy): Eukaryota > Metazoa > Chordata > Mammalia > Artiodactyla > Phocoenidae > Phocoena > Phocoena sinus. The sequence continues at coordinate 6,184,933 of NC_045774.1, read as the reverse complement.
TCTGATCCAATTTGAGTCACTTTTTGTGAGTGACAAGTGTAAAATCTTTGTGTAGTTTTTTTTTTTTTTTTTGCATGTGGATGTCCAGTTCTGCCAGTACATTTGTTGAAAAGACTATCTGTTCTCCATCATATTGCCTTTTCTCCTTGTCAAAGATCAGCTGACCATGTTTATGTGGGTCTATTTCTGGGCTCTCTGTTCTGTAGAACTATTTGTGTATTCTTTCACCACTACTACACTCTGTTAATTGTTGTAGCTTTATAGGAACTCCTAACTTCAAAGAGCATCAAGCTTCTGACTCTTTTCTTCTCCTTCAATACTGTGTTGGCTATACTGGGTCTTTTGCCTCTCCATTTAAACTTCAGAATAAGTCTGCTGATATCCACAGAATAACTTGCTAAGATTTTGACTGTAACTGTGTATGTCAAGTTGGGAAGGTGACGTCTTGACAATGTTGAGTCTTCTTATCCACGAACATGGAATGTCACTCCATTTACTTAGTTCTTTGATTTCTTTCAGCAAAGTTGTGTGATTTTCCTCATACAGAACCTGTACATATTTTGTTAGGTTTATATCTAAGTATTTCATTTTAGGGGGTGCTAATGTAAATGGTACTGTGTTTTTAATTTCTAATTACATTTTTTCATTGATGGTATACAGGATAGCAACCGACTCTTTTATATTAACCTTGTATCCTGCAATCTTGACATAATCGCTTATTAGATCCAAAAGCTTTTTTTGTCAAATCCTTTAGATTTTCTGCATTGCCAATCACATCACCTATGAGCAAAGTCAGTTTTATGATTCCGCCCAATCTGTATGCCTTTTGTTTCCTTTTATTGATTTATTGCATTAGCTAAGACTTTCAGTATAATGTTGACAAGGAGTGGCAGAGGTAATTTATTCTTAATTTTTTTAAACCTTTGTCTATTTTTAATTTTTTCTATTTTACATTTTCAAGTTCTATTTCAATAATTCATTCCAGGGACTTCCCTGGTGGTCCAGGGGTTAAACTCCAGGCTTCCACTGCAGGGGGCACGGGTTTGATCCCTGGTCAGGAACTAAGATCCCACATGCGGCGTGGGGCAGCCAAAACAAACAAACAAAAATTCATTCCAGCCTGTAATGCTTCATCGACAGCAGTCTCTTGCATTTAGTAAAAGATGTCTAATTACTGTAGAGGAAAATGTTCTTCAAAACTAATGAAATGCATTGTTAGTAAACCGGGGCAATGAGACTTAGAAAGAACTGGATAAAATTAATGAAAGTTTTCTTTTTAAAGACCCCAAAATTGTGAAAAAGTAGTACACCTTGTGATATAAAAGTTGAGTTTTAAAATGTGACTACTTGGCTAAAATTAACAATTAACATGATTCTTCAACCTTTATAACCAAAACATCTAGAAGAAAAGCAAAAACTCATTCATTCCTTCTGATATGTATATTTAAATGAATACAGACTAGTGGATATGTTGAACACAAGGTTCGGAGTAAGACAGTCCTTAATAGAGTCTTCCTTTGGATTCGTTCCTTAAATGATCTGATACTACTTTCCATCTATTAGGAGGACATTAATATATTCTACCTGATGGGGTTTCTGAAGTATTAAACAAGACATTTCATGGAAGCAGGGCTTAGGACAGTGCCCGGCTCAGGATAAGCATTCACAGATGTTGACTATCATTACTGCCAGTTCCCGCTGTCACGCGTGTTACGGTCTTTTGATAATTTGAAACACTGATCCTGTTGCTTCTACCCCGGCATCCTGAAGTTTATTCACAAGCAGCCAAAGTGAACATTCCCTAAGTCACATCATGTCACTCCGTCTCTCAAAACTCCTCCAGTGGCTCCCTTCTCACCAGGGTAAAATCTAGGGCCTACAAGACCCTACACAGCCTACAGTTTTCTGAGGCCTGTGAGGACATGGCTGCCCTGGAGAAGGATTATGAGGAGGTTGGTATGGATTCTGTTGAGGGAGAGAGAGAGGAAGAAGGAGAGGAATACTAATTACCATTCCTTTCAGCCCTGTGGCATGTCATCCTCAGAATTTCAGCTTCAACATTAGTTGACAGGAGTAAAACTTTCTTATTAGATTGTCTTCACTTTCAACTGTGATCATGTATTACTGTCTTCCTTTCTGACTTCCTGTCTCCTACTGTTTCACTTCCTCTGCCCCAGCCACGCTGTCCTCCTTGCTTTCCAAGCACGGTCCTGCCTTGGGTCCATACACTCGCTGTCCCCTCTACCTGAGATTCCTGAATGGATGCTCCTTGAAATGCTCTCCTCAATTGTCACTTCATGAGAGAGGCCTCTGACCACCTTATACAAAAGAGCACCCTTTCCAACACTCTGTATTCCCTTTACTATGCTAATTTTTTCACCAGAGAACATATACTTACTGGCTATTTGGCTTTTTGTTTGTTTGCTTGTTTATTATCTTCTTCCCAACTAGAACGAGATCCAGTTGGGTTGGTAATTTGGCTGTTACTATTTCCTGCTACATCCCAGCACCTAGAATTGTGCCTGGCACAGAGTAGGGATTCTCTAATTATTTGTTTAAGTAGTTAGCTAACTGCATGACAAATATTGGAGAATGTTCCTATTTTTTCCTAGATCCAATAGCTTCTTTCATCTGATTATCAGGAGGGGATGAATGGTATTTCTTTAAGGAAACACAAACATAATACGTGAACTTAGTTCACGCATGTGTTCCTTGGAGTCCAGGAATACCTTACTCGATGTTCTTATTCAAATGTTTATAAAATAATATACAATAACAATATTTTAAAACAATACAAATTCTTACTGTGTAGGACAGTGTTACTCAAAGCATGGCTCCTGGAACCATACTTTCAGCAAGACCTGGGAACGTGTTAGAAATGCAGATCCTCAGTCACCACTCCAGGAAGACTGAGCTGGACCCAGCCCTCAGGTGACACCAATGAGTAGTGAACCTTGAGAACCACTGCTTTAAGGAATTCTTAAATGACTCATTTCAGTTCTTTGACTTCCTCTTAAAAATCATAATCTAACATGTCCTAGCTTCTAAGTACAAATAGTATAAACTGACTATTAATGTAGATCATGACAATGCCTCTTACATTGACCAATTATCTTTTGCACCTATAAATACCTGAAAGACATGCTCTCAAGTTGCAGTTCTTATTTGTTGCATCTACTTTTGTGGCTACAGCCCAGCTCTCCACCTTTTAGAGCCCTCTCACGTTTGGCGAGCACCTAAATTCTTCCTTGTCTAATTCAAACACCCTGGAAACATGCTGAAAATTGGGTTTATTTCTCTTAAATTTCTTTCTTAAAGGCAGAAGTTTTCAAACATTTTTCAACCAGGGACCTTTCTTCTTTTTTTTCCCCAAATAAAATGCACTGTAGATGCTTTGTATATAAAACTGGTAATTATGAGCCTGCCCTTGCTACTATGGATTGACTTGGTTTGTCCACCTCTTTCTCAACATTCCTGCCACCTGGTTGAAGACTCTAGGTAGGCCTCACAGTTGAAAGGTGGGGAAACATTTGCTACAGGGCAGCATTTCTTGGAGTGTGCTGAGCACCATGATTTCTGAATCTCTGTCCTCAGCTAACGGAATCAGACTTTCTGGCCCTGGAATAAGCATTGAACAAACGTTCCCACTAGAGTTTGTGAGTCACTGCTCTAGGAACTCTAAACTGTCATTTTTCTTAAAAAAAAAATAATTGTATAAGCACGTCGTTTGCCCACAGTCATTTCAAATAACCCCATTCAAGGTATTCCATTCATTCAAGCAGTAAAATTAACAAGGTATTTTAAGAGGTGAAGTTTCATTTTTCTCTGTATAACATTGAACAAGTCATTAGTTCTAAAAGTTAAATACACAGAAAATTCTGATGAATGGCTTATTACATTTACAGTTTTACATAATTTAGGAAACACTGATCACCAGTTTTTCTTAGAGATTTTGTGGGAAACTACAGTAAATTGAACAAATATACTGTCCTCAAAGAGATAAAGTACATACAGAAGGAACTAGAGTACAAAATAGAAAATAATAAGAGGTATGAAAGTTCTGAAAAGGAGATGATTCTTTCCACTTCAGAAGGTTAAGGGATGACTCCTTGCCGTTCAGAGTTTCAGTTCAATGCAGAATAAAGTCCTAAAGTTGACCTGGAATAACCCATATTTTTTTGCCTGATTCTTTCCAGATGCAACATAACTTACGCCACCCTTTCGGCACAGGAAAGGTAACAGGAGAGCTCACTCCTGATCTGGGGTGATGGGGGAGAAGCACAACAGGGTGCTGGCCGCCTGGCATGCCGGCAAGTGTCGCCAAGCCCAGTCCCCAGCCAGCAAAACACATGCAGCTAACAGGCCACCACTGGTCAGTGGGTAAATGAGAAACAGGGTGATTAGAGGTCAGACTACATGAGGTCTGTATGGAAAGTTAAGGTTAAGCAGTCCAATAACAAAGCGTACGGTAGCCTGCCAGCTCTTGCTACAGTGATACTGTCCTATGTACATTTATGAGAGTTTCTTTAATCTATTGTTTGGGTTGAAACAATTACATATTTCACTTAAAATCTAAGTAGAATATTAGACATTTAGCAGAATTTTCTAAGAGTGTACCGGTACCTCAGTCACTGTAGGAAGAGAATATTTTCTTCAGTAGAAGTATTATGATCTAGCAAGAGAAACAATGGAAGGTGCCAATAATTCCAAACTGATAATAATAAAATAAAACTCTCAAGAAGACTGAAGGCAATTTTATAATAAAATAAAATAATAAGATTCTACTTTTTAAATCTTCAGATAAATACCAGTGACAAGACAGTAGAATCACAAACATTAGGAAACGTTAAAATATGTGAATACCTATAAATGATAATTATTCTGCTTATATTATTATTAACGTTCAGATAATGCACATAAGGATTTAATTTTGCTCTAAAGCAACAGCCCCCAACCTTTTTGGCACCAGGGACCGGTTTCATGGAAGACAATTTTTCCACGGACAGGGAGTGGGGGGTGGTTCAGGCGGTAATGCAAGCAACGGGGAGTGACGGGGAGCGACGGGGAGTGACGGGGAGCGGCAGATGAAGCTTCGCTCGCTTGCCCACCGCTCACCTCCTGCTGTGCGGCCCGAGCTCCTAACAGGCCATGACCGGTACCGGTCCACGGCCCACGGGTTGGGGACTCCTGCTCTAAAGATTTCCTATCAGATATAAGTTAGGCCACCTAATTCCAAACCCTAGTCTCTAAAACCACTTTTTTACATTTTAACCTGTGTCACATTATGGGCTATTCCCTCATATATATCTTCCAATTCATTAACTGTCTCTTTGGCATTGACAAATTGCTCTTTTAACCAATCTGTTGAGGATTTTTTTTTCATTCTAATAGTTAAATTTATGCTCTATTCAATAGCTATCTTTTTCTATTATGTCTGTTTTCTGTTTTGATTTCAATTTTTTATTTTATGTCCTAATTAACATAAAACATTTTTGTTTTGTATTCTGTTTCAAACTGTCATTTTATTTTCTCATGTTTTGGGGGAAACCAATCTTCTAGTTTATGGTGTATGCTCTTCTCCACTCAAGGTAGAATATCCCTTTGTTTGACTTATAATGGGTATCATGAGGACCCCTTCAATAGGGCTTGTTCATCTCTGAAGGCCATGACCCTCAAGTGTTCTCTGGAATGCTTTTACGTACATTCTGCTTGAGACATCAGAGGTGCCAAAGCCTGGGTCTGATATTTATATTCATTCCTCCTTGTGGACAACATAGGTATTGAGAGGTTTAGGTTCATCTCATTTTCCCCATTTCTCGGTTATTTTTTCAGTCTCCTAGATGCCCAGTCCATGTAAAGGACATGAAGCCTTCATCCCTTCCACAACCACCTGAGGGCCACCAGAGCACCATGCACTTAAATTCTTGGTTTATTCATTCCTTTATTTAAAGACAGCTGTGTTGTTTCTACTTCTTCACTTACCCCTGCAAAATTTCCTTTTTCTTTTTCAATTTCATCTATGATTTTAAAAATATTAATTAAATTTTATTTAGTAATTTTAGCAAGAAGCCTCCATCTTGGTGGTTCCAGAATTCTCTGACATTGTGAAAGCCATACCATACCAGCCCAGGGCTGCTTACGTCTTCACCTATTGCACGTGGGAGAGAAATAAACTTCTACCTTGCCGAGTCATTGTTATTATTTTGTGTTTTCTGTCACACACAGTCAAAAATAATCCTGTTGTACCTTTGACTATTTAGACTGGAGAATAAAAGACTAAAGGAAACATACTAATACTGTCAGAATAACAAAGGGATTGTCATTCATGCCAAAACAAACTTTTGCAATGGGCTGTAGCATAAAGAAGGAAGAATTCTTTCACACAAAGGATATTATTGACATTGTCATTTGTTCTTAGAACCTGCGAATGACTAAAATTACCTCTGAAGTTCTCTTTCTCCTTTTTTAACATTTCTCTATATCATCAGAAACATAATCAACCAAAATGTATTTTAAGAAAATAAGAAACAGAAGAAAACAAAGGCAAAAGTTGAGAGGGACATATAGGTACCGTAATCATATATTTTGAGCCTAGCACAATGTATCACATGTCCCCACCACCCCTAGTTCCTCCAAAAGTAAACCCAAGATACTATCACTATGGTCCTGACACCTTCCCCATCCCTTATGTTCATTCTTAATATGATAGCTCTGTTTCGTTGTACTTATTAAATGTGTCACCTCAAATTTTACATCCACGTACTCTCCTTCTAGTCATGTCTCCTTCTGGTGATTTAGAACTTGTCATGAACTAAATACACCATAGTGAGGCCATTCTTCCGGTGGAGATTTTACCACACAAAATGCTTTACTAGCCACAGCCAGTCAATTACCTGGCCTTCCAGCTGGTGGGCCACCATTCTCGTTGTCATCCTTCAGAATAATAGCCAGACCCACTGAGTCGGCTGGGAGGACAGAGCTGCTGAGGTCCACCCGAGTTAGGCTCTCAGGCTCCCTCTCAGAGCCCCCCGCAGCGTTCTGTGGGCTGTCCCCTCCAGCTGTGTTCCTTTCTGGGACTTTTCTCTGGGGTCTCAGCACAATGTGAACGATGCTCTGCTGATCCAGGTCACAGCTCTGTGGGAGAGTGAAACAAAAACACAAGAAAGGGCAGACATTAAAACACCAGCAGGAGCTGAATGTGTCATCAGTTCTAGAGTGCGTAAAAGACATTGGTTTATGTCCAATGTCTGCATGCAGTCATGGAACTTAAAGAAAAGTGACACGTGTGATTGATTGATCAGGCTAGGCACACTCACCCTGCAGCAGGGGTCAACACCTACACATGTGTGTGTTAATGTTGAACTGGGGCCAGAAACTGAAATGTGAGGATAAATGGAAGACGACAACAGACGAAAACTGAAGTAATATTCAAAGGGGCATGAAATCTAACGGGAAAGAAACATGTATCACACTGCATACATAACCATACTGAAAAGCAGTATGCTTTTAAAACTGACTTCCTGGAAATATGTCCTTATAATTTTCAAATTTAAATACTAGCACTCATTTCTGTTTTAAAAAGCACAGAGTTGGTTATTACCAACTACAGGGCAACTTTCTCTAGAATTTACCATACACTCGTTTACAGTAGGCTCCACGTATACTCAGACATCACTAGCAATCACACCACCAGGCCGGTGAAGCAGGAGGACAGGGTACCAGTGCCATCTCGGATCATTCACTGGTTCATCCAAACTCACAATTAAAATCAGTGGACGTCTACAAAAATGTTTTGTATCTACATATTAATGTGTACGAACAGGAGACTTTAAAATTTAGTAGAATTAGTAGAAACTAACACAATATTGTAAAGCAACTATACTCCAATAAAAATTAAAATAAAATAAAATAAAAGCATAAAAAAAGAAAAGAAAGTTAGACATCAGATAATTTACTTGGACAGAAACTATACTAACTTAAGTTAAATCTCTGTTTCAGAATATCTACTGGGTAGACACAGTCGTTCATCTGTCTGTCCCTCCTCCCACAGAGCGAGGACCCTCCTCTCTCTACAACATCCCCCATTGCCATTCTCCCTCATCTTAGGAAGTTTAAATAACACCCACGCAAAACACAACAACACTGGTAACAATCATAACCCCCCAAGTGCCGTGTTATCTCTAACAAACTTGTAAGAATGGTGCCTGACACTCACCAGCACGCCCTGCCCACACACCACTGCTTGGTGTCAGCCTCGCCCACTCAGGAAGGTCACCAGCATGCCCTCCGGTCCCAAATCCCACTCTGATCTCTTCTGGTCCCGTGCCTCGGGTCTCGGTCACATCAACACACTTCCTCTACCTGCCGCCTGTCCCCGCAGCTTCCCAGCTCTCCCCAGGACTGCTCCTACTCAGCAGTGGTCACTCTGTGTCAATCTCTGTCCCCTCAGTCCGCCCCTACCTGACTTCCTATTTCTGTCAAGGCACCACCATCCCCCATGTTATCCAAGTGTCGAGGCTTCCCCTCCCACCTAAAACTCCAATCATTCTCCTATGTTTTCTAAGGAGGGCTTCACCACCTTGGAACCTTCCTTCCTACTGTTACATCCAGCAAGGTGTCAAGAGTAACTAATTCTGACTCAGAAATTCCCTTCACATCTTCAGCTCCTTTACATCCCAATTGTCACCTCCTCATTTTAGGTCTCCATCATTACAAGAGCTTTGTAATTACTTCCTTACCTCTTGTCTTTCCCCGCAAACCTTTTGTACAAGAATTTCTGGTGTGTTCTACATAGTCTTTCTAAAGTGTCTCACTATTACTGGTTAAATATAGTCTAACATCTTACTATCTTCTTCAAGTGTGTTTGGACTCTTCTCCTTTCTAGACCAACTGTCTTTTCCTCTCCATTATATATGTAGATTATATTATTCTTCAAAAAATATTCACTCCCACTCCCTTCATCCTGCCCTTGATTTTGGGCTAAGCCATGTGATCGGCTTTGGCTAATAGGACGTTTGCAGATGTGATTGAACCAGGGTTTTAGAGTATATTTGCACCACTGCCCTGGCTATCAAAAAAGAATCCCTGGAAGTTTCCACCTCTTCAGCCTGGGCCCCAGCACTGCACACATGGCGCAGACCTGAGCCCAAGCCATGGAGAGGATCAAGTGCAACCCCACCTATAGCTTGAGCAGTCTTCCAGCTAAATGCAGGCTGCGGCTGCAGACCCCCAGATGACCTGGAGATGCACGGGAAAGAGACGGTTATTAATGTATGGCACTGAGATCTTGTGGTTGTTCATTAAGCAGTAATCACTGACAATACACTTTTTTCCATTCTAATTGGACTAACAGACGTTCTACCACCATTTATCATCACCTCAGGGCTCGGCCAGCACTCTAGAGACTGTACAAAGCCTTTAGCCTAAGTCATATCAAACAAACCAACATCAAGATCTGAGTACACTCAAATGTGGGCATGTGAGGACATGTGCTTCGCAACAAGGAGAAACAATTGAGAATTAGCATCCTAACATATCCTGAGATTTTCATCCATATTGTGCTCTTTTCAAAAGGTTCAAAAAATCAGTCAGATAAAATTCCTCTCTCCACAGTCATAACGTACATGCTTCATGTGATACTCCCAGATAAAAATAATGTCTTTCTCTCTCATCTGAATCCGGGTAATCTTTGCCTGCTATGCTCTTCCACTGCAGTGATCAGAGCCTGGACATTGTGTGTGTGTGTGTGTGTGTGTGTGTGTCTGTGTCTGTGTCTGATCCTCCAACTTAACTTAGAATTCCTTAAGAGCAGCGACTGGGTTACACTTCTACTTTTATTTACCAGAATGCCTCACACAGCACTTTGAACCTAGTAGATGTAGAAAATTCATCTATGAATTGAAAAGGTAAATGACTGAGAGAAAATAAGAATGAATGAATGAACAAATATAAACAGCTATAGATGCATACACACAACACCTGAAGTGTTCCTCAGGGAGCAAGAAGACTGCAGAGAAGGAACATGGAATTCGAAGTCAAATAGATGTAATTTACTAGCTGCGTGATTTTTGGCAAATTACTTTCCCTGCATAAGTTTCAGTTTCTACATATGTCATTAGCAATAATATTACCAACTTTGATGATTGCTCTGAGATGTAAGGACATATACAGAGTGCAGACCCAATCCAGTCACAACTCAATATATAATTGTCAGTATCACTATCATCATTTACGAGTTTTGAAAACTAAAGAGGTGGGTCCTTATCTTGTATAAAGATAAAACCTCAGAATAAAACCTCAGAATCCTTTTTGTCTGCTCCACTCACACAATCTTATTTGGAAAATGTATAAAGAAGGTGGAATAAGCAGAATCGACAAATGTGACAGTTATTCTGGTAACTTTCCAGGCTTTCCGTGAACTAAAAGTTGATACAAAAAATATCACTATATGCTCAGATGCCAGGAAACACATGAAGAACCTGAGCAAATTCTCAGGGGCTGCTAAAATTGGACAAATAGGGAAAAAATAAAAAAACTGAGGTTTTCCTTTCAAATCCAGATTTTCCTAATGCTCAGAGTAGAGCTGCAAAGGGGAGTAGGAAGATCCCAAACAGATTTCAGTACTTATAGTGATATTTATAGAACATATTTCCCTGAGACTCCATCCATGGTTCAGAGACCATTAACTGCTTAATTCTTTGACTCACTTGTAGAAAACGTTGTTGATTTCGGAAGCAGTCCCTTTGCCAGATGGCTCAAGTGCACCATCATGTTAGTTCAGTTCAAAGCCACGTTTAATAGCATGTCCCATGGGCAATAAATTAGATACAGTTTAGTTGTCCAGCCACTCCGAAGCCCAAAATAATATTTAGTTCTCTTGGTATATGAATGATCCCTCAGCTTTGGGAGGTAGAGATTTTCATGAGAAGACAGCGGAGTTTTCAAACATTGTTTTAAGCTTCTTCAGGGCAAAAACAATGCCTTATTTATCTTTGTTTCCTCAATAACCACAATATTGCTTGGCAAAGAGGAAGCAGTACATTTGTGTTTTCCTTATAACAAGTCATTAATTCAACAAGTAAGGCAGTGACATAAGTCGTTTACTGTGGACAAAACAAGTGGGTATTCACCCAGCTGGGCTTGGTCTTGTACCGTCAAGCAGAGCTGTTGTCCCACCAGGGACTGAGAGCTCAGTACCATGGACTCTCTCTCCAGGACCTCTGACTTGGAGATACCCCAGGATTAATAAAACATCTACGGGAGTTGTTTGCCAACCAATGACCACCTCTCATCCAACTGGCCATTATTCCACGATATACAAGAAATTGATGTAGCTTTCCTTTTCCGAAAAGGAGTCCTTCTGAGGACATGTAGTTGGAATTCAAATATCTGACAGCCTGGTAATATAATTCGAACACTGAAAACAAGAAAAATTTGAAAAACCTGAGAATGCTTTTCAAGATATTCTTAACCTTTTGAAACATTGTAAAAATAAGTAATGTTACTCTAAGAAGAAAAATTAACAAGGATTGAAAAGTTATTGGAATGTTGTCCAAGCACTTAAAGAAGGGTTACACAGATAATCTTTAAAATGATTAATAATGAGTTTCAAAAACAGTTAATAACGTCACATATTAACAAAATGCTTTCACGTGCTATGCCGATAACAATTACATTAATAATAAAAGTCAAATAGATACATAATATGCTTGAGCTTTGTACTACTCTCCAGATTGTGTTACAAGGTCTTCAGATGTAGTAAGTTGTTTAATATCCCCATAGTGAACTAAGGGAGCTGCTCTTACCATCCAGAAGTGAGTTGTATGTAAAGCCAGGAGAACTGTGCCTGGCACAAACTAAGCTCTTTAAACATTACTTGTCTCTGTTGTTCATTTCTATTCCACTTCACAGAAGTTAAAGGTGAGCCACAGAGAAATTCATAACAGGCTCAACGTAATCCAGCTCTTAAGTATGAAACCAGGATGGGAACCCAGGCCAAGAACTCCCGATAACCTTCTCTGACTCTCCCGAGCTCCACTATGTGGCTGCAGAGAGGAAGTGAGGTAGTGGGTGGGATAGACAGAGGAGGACAAGTCTATAGGGGCCATGGTGAAGAGTGGGGTTTGGAAGCTGCAATGGATCTGCTTCAGGTACAAAGGAATGATTCGAAGAGCCAGATATGTTAAAAACTAGAGAAGACAGCCACTGGGACCAGGGCAACCTGGAGGCCACGGAAGAAAGTTTGTGTGGGTCTGATAAAAAACAAAACCAAACAGGACGACAAGACAATGAAATAAGAATCAGTGCCAGTTATAGATGCATCAGTCAAACCATGCAAAGTAAGAACAGGGTAGAGGTGGCCTGGCAACAAGGCTGGCAACCCCCAAAGGTTGGTGCCAGCTTCAGCTGTTTTTAAGTCAGCTCCCCTGCAGATCCCAAACCCCGAGAAGACAGCACTTGTCACATGGGGTTGCACTGCCTATTTATGTGTTTCTCTGTTACCAGACAATTCCATCTTCAAGAAAAGGTACTAAATCTTCCTAATGCTGAATCTACAGTACCTACTGTAGTGACCCGGTGGTCATAGTACACAGTCCACCTGGGTTTGTTGAATGACTCCATGATCCTGTGAAGCACATGCCAATTGCTGCAGCCATTGCAGAGGTAAGGAAATGTGTCAGACGGCTTTAGTGAGTCGCCTAAATATGACACATAATTAGGAAATGAAAGAGCCAGATCCGCGGCCCATGTTTTCTGGCTCTTAGCCCAATGCTCTTTCAAATATCCCACTTTGGACTCCCCACGTTTCTGAGTTCATCATACAAGGATACGTGTTAGACAGAACCTCCAACGAGTTGATTTTTTAATTTTGTTTTTAAAGATTTGGGGTTTTTTTGATGTGGACCATTTTTAAAGTCTTTGTTGAATTTGTTACAATATTGCTTCTGCTTTATGTTTTGATTTTTTGGCTGCGAGGCATGTGAGATCTTAGCTCCCGGACCAGGGATCGAACCCATATCTCTTGCATTGGAAGGTGAAGTCTTAACCACTGGACTGCCTGGGAAGTCACTAGTTTACTTTATAAGCACACTGATCAATCTACATTCATCACTATACTTGCTATACAAATGTCCATGGTCTTTAAATTAGACTGGGCTGCCTTCAATCTCTTCGATATTATTCATTCATTTTCATTCTCTCCAACTCTGTTAAACTCTTGTTTATCATAAAACATGGTTAAAATAATTACAGTTGGAAGGCTACCCTACTTCCTATTGCATCCCAACTTTACGTTTCAAGGCCTGAAAATCTCGGATTTTCATTTGAATTTTTAATAGCACGCATTTTTTCCCCCAGAAAATAATATGATCAGCCAAGAATTATCAGATAAATGATTTCCTAATCTAATAGTCAATGATGTTATCAGATTTTAATTTTAAAAATGATTTTGGCATTCAGGAGCTCTTTCTTAGATAATTTTAAAGAAACACTTTAACACAGCTTAAATTTTCTTTTATTTTCTTCTTTTTTTCTCTTTTGGTTGTTAAAGATTCAGCATGTTCATTACTTGCTTCTTCTAAAAAGAACATCTAACAGATGTTGGTGTAAGCCTACCAGAGTTGTTTTTTTATTTCACCAGAGTTTTTAATACAGGACTACTGTACTTTTCAAGGTACTGTATTGTTAGATTAAAAATGTTTTCTTTATTTTTTGTGTTTGTTTTTTTATGTGTTATTTGTGTGAAAGTATTATAAACCTATTACAGTACAGTACTATATAACCGATTGTGTTAGTGGGTAACCTAGGTAAACTTTGTTGGACTTAACGAATAAATTGGAGTTATGAACACACTCTCGGAACAGATCTTGTTCGTATGTAGGGGACTTACTGTAGTATATTTTCTATGTCAAAGAAAGACAATGTGGCAATTATTTAGGGAGTTATTTAAAGGTAGTTTTAAATGTAATGGTTCAGAAATGTTTTGTATGGTTATTGCTAACAATGAGATAATGTGGTTAAAGACAACGTGAGCTAAGGACGTTCGGTGCGAGTCAGAATAACCAAAAAGAAACTATTCCCACTGATTTCTTTCTCTTGTGCTCTAGTTCACCTCCATAGTGGTAAACAAACACTAAATGCCAGTTTATATTAATTGGATGAGAATAAAAACTGTTCCTTCAACTTGATCTTTCATTTTAAAAAAATAGAGACTTTGAAAAGACATATACTTTGTGATTTATGCTTTGAATTATTTCACATTTCTTACAGCAAGTTTTTATTATGATCAAAGGTATTATGCTACACAGAGATAATGAAAGGCCCCCTCTCTGGTTGCCAAAGGCTGAGTAATACAATTACTGGGAAAGGTCAATTAGCCCCACACTAATTAGCCAGTGTGGGTCTGAGCCATGTCACCCTCAAGTCCCTCCCATGGCAGGCCTGGGGCCATTTCACTACTCATTAGGACCTGTACAGAGGGAGCTCAGTGGGGAGGGGAAGGAGACAAAGCAAGAATCAGCTGACTGCTCTCCTTAGCTATGGAGTAAATGATTTACTGTGAGAAGAGGTTAGCGCTGTTGCACAGGTGAGGTCTGGGATTCCATTCATCCATGCCCACCCTTTCCTAAACACAAAGGATAACAGGGAATCAATCCTATGCCTAAAACCAAGTTAAAGTTGTGTTTTATGTTGTAAACTTTACAAGAAATGCCCCCCCAGTGTCGTTTCTCTAAACATTACTTTATCACAAGTTATGATACATTGTTACAAATAATTTAAATATATATGGAATTTTAACATAATTAAATTAATTTTTTACAAATCATTACATACAATGTATGGTATTGCTTGTGGGGGAGTGTCACGGTTAACAAACAGACCCTCCTTCTTGTGCATACAGGACAAAAAGAGGAATCTTGAATAATAATCTCTATTATGTCTTCCTCCTAAAGATACTTTACCTTCAAATGATTCAACCCTGGGAAAAAAATATGAAGCAGACAAACTGTCACCCAAACTGTCATTTCACATACCACCTCTCTCTCACTGTGTTCTCCCTTTCCCCAACTCAACAAGAACACCTGTATTGCCAAAGAGATCTTGCTAATAATGTGCAAAAATGATATTTTGTAGCTTTGGGGCCATTTCCAAAAACAACAAACAAACTGGGGAAAAAAAAAAGTTAAAGGATAAAAAACCCTTTATATTCTTGTTTAAAGCCTATTCCTTTCTAGGCCCGAAAAATTAGCCTCCCAGTTTGCTTCTGGTTTTCTTCTCTTCATCCCTCCTATAATTCCACTTTCTAAAAGAATGTGAAGGTCTTTGGATGATCTCTACTCCTCCCCCCTTCCCTTTGGTTTTCTCTCTCTCTCTCTCTCTCTCTCTCTCTCTCTCTCTCTCTCTCTCTCTCTCCCTCCCTCCCCTGCCCCTTCCTTTTACCCATCTCTCCTATGCTGTAATTCTAATGCTTTCTCTTGGGTGAACACACAGCATGTGGTCCTGTCCCCTCACTCAGAACCAAAAAGAAGCAGGTGTGCCCCTTGCTTGGTTTCAGCCCAATGCTGGTCACTG
The DNA here is from genome assembly GCF_008692025.1 of Phocoena sinus. Taxonomy (NCBI): domain Eukaryota; kingdom Metazoa; phylum Chordata; class Mammalia; order Artiodactyla; family Phocoenidae; genus Phocoena; species Phocoena sinus. The sequence continues at coordinate 6,169,363 of NC_045774.1, read as the reverse complement.
TAGAACTGGGAACTAACTAACTAAGCACAGGGAAGGAAGTTCATTCATTGCTTCAAGGTTGCAATAAGTCAGTAGCCAACTGGAACAGAATAAGTTTATTTTATTTCATGACTTTAAAACAAACTCTTAGACAACAAAAAAAATGTTTATGTGGAATCAGTGGAAAGCCAGAGTGGTAATTTTGAACTACTGACTACTTTAAATTACATCCATCCCCAGAAAAAAAAAAAAAGTCATGAAAAACAAACAAAAAATCTCTTAGGAGAAGCAATGGATATTTCCTTATCCAGTCACACACCTAACCCAGAGCTATAAGAAAAGAGATGAGTGTAGACTCTTGAGGGGAGAAACGTAATCAGGGATCACTTATTCTCAAATACTAAAAGTTTCTCACTAAGTCAGGGAGATGCCCTACTGCCATGTAAGACAATGCAGCCAAGCATCACCCTCCTCACCTGGGTCATTCAGTAAATCTGGGGTGTTGCATGTTCCTTGGGCCCTGGCCAGAGCTTGAGTGACTCACAGAGGGATAGAAATATTTAGTCAGGCTCTTCAACAGCACAGAAGAAACAAGAACTGACAGGCATTCATGTTTATTTTTTTAAACAACTGACACAGAGATAAACAATTTCACACCTTGGCTATAAATTCCTTATAAGTTTCCAGCCTCAGGTTTAAATTTTAGATATAAATACAATACATAGTTACTCATGTCAGCTCCTGTTTCACAATCTGGATGTCTTATGTCATATGCAACAATTCTTTTGCGTGGGATAAATAAAACATGAAACTGCTATCCTCTTCCATACCTGTACTCTAAGCAGATGCCTGCTTGAGTTGCCCTCCAGACACTGGCTGGTATGATGGCATTGAAAGTCCGAGCAAATTGGGACAAATTCCTAGACTCTGTCATCTGACTACAAGAAAGGATAAATGGTATTCTTTCCTTCTGTTTCAGCAGTTGGCCCTAACTAATTCTTTCTTGTAATCATTTGTTCAGGAGAAAGAATGTGTTAAGGCCAAAAGGCCCTCTGAAGTACATCCTTGAGGGCCACAGCTCTGCAGGGGAGCGGACTGCTGCTCCAAGGGCTGCACCGCCACCTGCAGGTGAATGAGAAGGTTGTATGTGCTGGGGCCATGACCAAGCACACTCGGCTCTGGGCCTTTACTCTGAAATAAATGGTAAATATTGTCTTTGACAAAACATTGTTTTCTAAATTTATATAACAGAACTTATCTATAATGAATTTCCTTTACAATTGTTGACTGAGTTTCTTCTTTGTTTGTTTATATTTTCATAATATAAACGTTCTCAGGGTATAAGAGGAGAAGAAAAGCTCAGAGGCCCTTGCAGTCTTCCCCCGGGATAAATCGACTGAAGAAATTTACAAAAATCCATTGTGGATATTAAAACTTTGAGGGCTAAGGGAAAGTGCCTTGAAGTTTGCAGCTAGCATTTTGCGTCTGTCTCTAACAGAAGCTAATGAAAACCCACATGGGACAGGTCAGGTCATGGATTTAAAGATAACACGTTTTACTTGCACCTATGTTACTCAAGCTACTTCCGCCACCCTGGTAGAGAGAGAGGAAAGGCAAGGTGGGAGTCCAATTATAAGTAAGCTTCTGAGGGAATCTGGACTCAGCGCCTTAGCCAGTCAAAACAAAGGCATGGCTTCAGGAAGCCTGGGCTCAGCCTAAGTGCCTTGATTTAAAAGAAGGCACTAACCTCTCTTTCATTTTGGTTTTCTTCCAACTAAAGGAAGTATGGTACCTACTTAAAATCCATATCTATCAAGAACCTCAGAATGTGAACTTATTTGGAAATAGGGTTTATGTAGATGTAATTATTTAAGGATCTCAAGAGGAAATCCTCCTGGACTTAAGGCCCACTCTAAATCCAGGAATTGGTGTCTTTATAAGAAGAGAGGACACAAAGTCACACAGAGGACAACTCTAAGTGAAAATGGAGGCAGGGATTGGAGCGATGCTGCTACCAGCCAAGGGATGCTAAGAGCCACCAGAAGCTGGAAGAGGCAGGGAAATGCCCTTCCCTAGAGCTTTTAGAAGAAGCATCACCCTGTAAACACCTTGATTTCTGACTTCTGACCTCTAGAACTCTGAGCAACAAATGTATGTTGTTTTAGGTCACCATGTTTGTGGTCCTTTGTTATAATAGCCCTAGAAAACTCAAAAACGAGGGAAAGGCATTCCGGGCAAAAGGGAACAGGATGTGCAAAGTCAGAGTTGAGAGACCTGAGTTGGGAAGAAGAAAAGCTGGAATACATTATGGCTGGGAGTAGAACGCTTTTAGGTGGAGTCAAATATACATGGGGGCCCCCAGGAGGAACCCTAATTTGGCACTCCATAAAGCCAATAACCCTTATGTATTTTTTCAACATTTATTTAGAGGAGACGTTAACATCTTTAAGGGGTAGAGGTGAGGAGAACTGCTGGTAGAAGCCCCCTTCCCAAACCTTCTCATCTTTGGTTCATTTTGATTAGGTGACATGCACCCTGGTCTACCCAGGATCATTGAGTTTATACATCTTATCCCAGTACGATTATTAAGAGCGCTCCTTTAACTATCAAAGTCTCCCAGTCTGAAAGATAAATCCTATGGTCACTCTACTCATGGCTGCCTATTCTTGGCACACAATAGATGCTCAAAAGTAAATTCTGAAGTACGTAATAGAAGAGTTATAACAGCAATAATATCTACCATTTGATGAATTACCTACATGCTAGGCACGCTTCTTAGTGTTCTCTCGTTTTACTCTGCACAATGCCATGGTGAGGTGGGTACTATTAATATCCTCATTTTATAGATGAGATAACTGAAGTACAAAGACATTAAGTTGTTGCCAAAGGTGAGTCAGAATAATAACTAATACTTATGTGGCACAATGTTCTCTGTTTACAAATCCCTGTTATCAACACATTTAATCTTGCCTAATACTTTCACCAACCCCTTCTCAAGTATTATGTTCAGTATTTTAACAAAGTCAGAGTTCAGGAAGACAACGAATGAGCTAGGATTACACAGAAGTTTCTAAGCAGGTGGGCTTCTATCCAGGTCAAAATCTGCATAAAAAACACCTGAGGTGCCAAGGAGAAGAACAGATTTTCACATCGAATCCTAAACCTACAGAATCAGACTCTGCAGGGGTGGGTCCCAGCAATCTGCACTTTGAATCATCTCCCCCGGCTCACGACGTGCAGTCCAGTTGAGAATCTCCGCCGAGGGCCAGAGCTGGACCGGTGCTTGACATCCGGCCTCTCAGTCCCAACTTACCCTCACCCACATGAAATCTTCCGCTCCGGCCACACAGGCACCCTGTACTTAAGACCTGCACCCACCTCAACCTCTGTTCCAGTGGGCCATTAGGTATGGCAGAGAGCCAAGGGGCAACACAAGGATGTCCTAAGCTAGGAGGGCTTTGGGGTCCCAAGGAGTGTAAAAGAACCACGAGTGTTTCCTATGCTCAGGGCCACACTCCCAGAACCATCTAGGGAGACACTAGAGAAAACTAGCACTAAAGGCCATGAAGGAGAACAAGCTTACTCCTCAGTGGACAGGGAAAATGTTTAATCTGTCATGTAAACTTTTCTAATGGGTTATATTGACTATAAAAGAAAGCATACTGTGCAATGCATATAGAGAGAGAACATCTAGCCAGTCTGTTTGTGTCAGATACCTACCGACTACCAACAACAAACATGACATTAATTACACCTTACAGGGAAGATCCCAGGATTAATATACAAATAGTAATATCTCTGTGTGCCCACAGGCATATGATATCTATAAGCCTTGCCTGTTTTGAGTCTTTTTGTAAAAACCTATAAAATGTTTGGAGTAGCACAAAAGCAAGCCAATGACAGAAAATGGGTTTTAAGTCAAGTGGAGACTTAGTGAATGACTTAACTTTTCCTGTTTTTATAATCTAGCACACCAGCTCTTTTGAAATATGTCTCAAAAGAAAGAGGGCTAAAGAAGACAAGCTTCTTGACCTGGCTTCAGGTGGAAAGAATCTGAAATAAGAGCATGATTTGGCAAATATAATTACTTTTTTTCAACACATTGACTTTATCAAGTTTCTATAAGATGTGGGAGAAGCCAAAAACAGACTCTGTTAGGCTACAGAACAATTTGTAGGACACTCAGGCTTTGAGATAAAAATGTTTTCAAAGTAGTATGTACAGGAAGAAAACAGCAAATGGATAAATATCCATAGATCTGAGGCCAAATATATATGTGGACACTACATGTATATACACACTTACATATCCACACACACATGTCTGTACACACACACACACGTGTGTGAACATGCATGTGCATATGTATGTACACATACACATACAAACTTTCATGTTTGCTTTTAAATTGGAACACATTATAGAGAATTTGTTATCTCTTAATTATTTGCTAAAAATTCAAAGACTGCAAACTGCTATAAAAATTATGAAAGATTAAAGAGGGCAATATGTATAATTCTGTAACTAAATAGAAGTGTTAAATGAAATATTCATTCAACAAGTGTTTCATGATCATCTATTATTTAACAGGTTCTACGCTATTCTTTTTAGATAAAACAGTGAGCAGAACAGTCACAAAAACAAACTAATGTGATTCCCTCCCAATATCAATGCACTGTTTTTGTTTCCTGAAACTAGATAACTTGATTCTAAAGTTCATATAGAAAACTAAATGTGCAAGCACATCTGGAAGCATTCTGTAAAGAAGAGCAATGAGAGGTATAGCCATAGGAGGCATTAAATATAACATAACGTTTCTATTTTCAACCTTATGATACAGGAACATGAAGAGAGGCTCAATTAATGCAACAAAATAAGAAGTCCAGAAAAATACTCAATGTTTTGGAAATCCGATATTGGCTAAAGGTGGAATTTCAAATCACTGGGAGAAGACAAACTTTTCATTAACGAATAGTCATTTTGAGAAAGATAATATTGGATCTGTATTGATCGATACACGAAAAAAAATTCCTACACACATACGTTATTTATATCTATATATAATTATATAATACATATCACATAATATATCATATTTATATATATCACCATACTATAACTCCTAGAAGCAAATAAGGATGCATTCTTTATGGGACAGCCTTTAAAACTATGACTCGGGCTTCCCTGGTGGCGCAGTGGTTGAGAGTCCGCCTGCCGATGCAGGGGACACGGGTTCGTGCCCCGGTCCGGGAGGATCCCACATGCCGCGGAGCGGCTGGGCCCGTGAGCCACACCTACTGAGCCTGCGCGTCTGGAGCCTGTGCTCCGCAGCAAGAAAGGCCGCGATAGTGAGAGGCCTGCGCACCGTGATGAAGAGTGGCCCCCCGCTTGCCACGACTAAAGAAAGCCCTCGCACAGAAACGAAGACCCAACCCAGCAAAAATAAATTAATTAATAAACTCCTACCCCCAACATCTAAAAAAAAAAAAAAAAAAAAAAAAAAACTATGACTCGAAATTATGATGCAATAAAATGTTAATAAATTTAACTACAGCAAAATTTTAAAAATAGTCTTTCATGGCAAAACACACTACAGACAAAGACAAATGAAAAATTGCAAGAAAATATTTTTAACTTAGGATACAGAATTCTTAAAAACTGGAAAAAAAAGTTTGAAAGTCTGATAGAAGAATGTGTAAAAAGACATGAAACGTTATAAAAATATGTACGAAAATATTAACGTAAGAAAAGATGCTGTTTTACTTATAATGAGATAAACACAAATTGAAACTATGTGCCTTTACACCAGTTGGATTAACAACATCTGGAAAGCTTGACAACACTATTGGTGAATCTGTCGCAGAAACTCACACACACCACTGGTGGGAGAGGTTTGCATGATCTTACAGAATTACACGTAAGTTTACCTCATGATCCCCAAATCCCAGTTTTGGGAATTCTTCCTAAAGCTCATATACCTCCACAATTATGAAATGCATAAGGTTATTTAACGTGGGATTTTTTATAACAGTAAAATATCAGAAACAAACTAACTGCCTATCCATAGAAGACAACTAAAATTCTGTAAACAAAATGAGGCATATCATTATCAACTAATTTGAAGTGAGAATTTTCCTCAAAGGAAAGGAAAGCATAACACAAAATAGTATAGATTGTACGATATTTTCTATGTAAGTAGCAAATGGGAAAATGAACATGTGGTTGTGTGGGTGCCTGTTTATTTTGCAAAATGAAGCATAAAAAAGGATAAAATAAAAACTAATAAAAATGGTTATTATGAGGGTGTATGTAGCAAGACTGAGGTGAAGGGCTAGGGCTAGGAGCCCTCTGTTCCCAAGTATATCTTTATATACAGTTTGACTTTTGAACCATAAAGTGCTGCATATCATCAAAAATAAAATAAAAAGGAGGAAAAAAGCAAATTCTAAAATTAATTACAAACAGAAACAAATGACCATAATTACATATCAAGTTGATAATATAACTATACATAAATATAATTAATTCAAGTAACTTTTGAACACAGAGTTCTGTACACCCTTTTACATGAATAAAAGAAAGGAAGAGAAAATGTGTACTGTATTTAGTAAGTTTACCAGTGGTAGTGATACAGAGGTAGAAGTGAGACTATCTGTACGTTAAGACTGAAAAAATTATTAAACTTACCGATAATTTTGGAAAGCAGTTCTCACAGTGACAGAAGGTATAGAGGAAGGTGAGAAAAGACCTCGTGGTGTGGGATTTGAAACTGAGGTAACACAAAGTACTTATGAATTAAACAAAACACCTGTCATTAGGGAAAAGTTCATACACATCCAAAGTAACTGAACAACATAAGGAATACCTATGTACTTATTCATCACCCTTCTCAATACTTACCAGTTCGAGTCCAAACTTTTCATCCCTTTCTCTACCCACTTCCACTTCCTCTATTAGTCTGAAGCAAATCTCAGACATCATATCACTCATTCAACAAATATTTTCAGTATGTATCTCTAAGAGACAGGAGTCTTTCTTTAAAACATAACCGGAATACCACTGTAAAGTCCAAAAAATAACTACAAGACTTGAATACCGTCACACATCCCTATGTTCACATTCCAAATTACCTCATAAATGCAATTGTTTTTAAGTTTGTTTGAATCAGGATCCAAATAGGGTCCACATTTTGTTATTGGACAGGATGTCTCTTGCATGTCTTTTTTATTTCAATATTTTTTTTAAAGATATAAGTCATGCTATATTACAAAGCAACAGTAATCAAGACAGTATGGTACTGGCACAAAAACAGAAAGACAGATCAGTGGAACAGGATAGAAAGCCCAGAGATAAACTCACGCACATATGGACACCTTATCTTTGATAAAGGAGGCAGGAATGTACAGTGGAGAAAGGACAGCCTCTTCAATAAATGGTGCTGGGAAAACTGGACAGGTACATGTAAAAGTATGAGATTAGATCACTCCCTAACACCATACACAAAAATAAGCTCAAAATGGATTAAAGACCTAAATGTAAGGCCAGAAACTATCAAACTCTTAGAAGAAAACATAGGAAGAACACTCTATGACATAAATCACAGCAAGATCCTTTCTGACCCACCTCCTAGAGTAATGGAAATAAAAACAAAAATAAACAAATGGGACCTAATGAAACTTCAAAGCTTTTGCACAGCAAAGGAAACCATAACCAAGACCAAAAGACAACCCTCAGAATGGGAGAAAACATTTGCAAATGAAGCAACTGACAAAGGATTAATCTCCAAAATTTACAAGCAGCTCATGCAGCTCAATAACAAAAAAACAAACAACCCCATCCAAAAATGGGCAGAAGACCTAAATAGACAGTTCTCCAAAGAAGATATACAGAATGCCAACAAACACATGAAAGAATGCTCAACATCATTAATCATTAGAGAAATGCAAATCAAAACTACAATGAGATATCATCTCACACCAGTCAGAATAGCCATCATCAAAAAATCAAGAAACAATAAATGCTGGAGAGGGTGTGGAGAAAAGGGGACACTCTTGCACTGCTGGTGGGAATGTGAATTGGTTCAGCCACTGTGGAGAACAGTATGGAGGTTCCTTAAAAAACTACAAATAGAATTACCATATGACCCAGCAATCCCACTACTTGGCATATACCCTGAGAAAACCAAAATTCAAAGAGAGTCATGTACCAAAATGTTCATTGCAGCTCTATTTACAATAGCCAGGACATGGAAACAACCTAAGCGCCCATCATCGGATGAATGGATAAAGAAGATGTGGCACATATACACAATGGAATATTACTCAGCCTTAAAAAGAAATGAAATTGAGCTATTTGTAATGAGATGGATAGACCTAAAATCTGTCATACAGAGTGAAGTAAGTCAGAAAGACAAAGACAAATACCGTATGCTAACACATATATATGGAATTTAAGGGAAAAAAATGTCATGAAGAACCTAGGGGTAAGATAGGAATAAAGACGCAGACCTACTGGAGAACGGACTTAAGGATATGGGGAGGGGGAAGGGTGAGTTTTGACAGGGCGAGAGAGAGTCATGGACATATACACACTAACAAACGTAGTAAGGTAGATAGCTGGGGGGAAGCAGCCGCAAGGCACAGGGATATTAGCTCGGTGCTTTGTGACAGCCTGGAAGGGTGGGATGGGGAGAGTGGGAGGGAGGGAGACGCAAGAGGGAAGACATATGGGAACATATGTATATGTATAGCTGATTCACTTTGTTGTAAAGCAGAAACTAACACACCATTGTAAAGCAATTATACCCCAATAAAGATGTTTAAAAAAAAAATAAAAAAAAAAAAAAAAAAAAAAATAAAAAAAAAAAAAAAAATATAAAAGTCATGAAATTCATCCTTTTAAAGTGTACAGCTCAGTGGCTTTTAGCATATTCACAAGGCTGTGCAACATTACTACTATCTAATTCCAGGACATTTTCTCTTATGTTCGTTCTAATTTACAGGTTCCCTCCTCTCCGTCTCTCTGGGTGTCATTTTGTGATGTTAGTAATTATTGATCCTCCATGCAAGATCCATTAATTCATTAAGATTGTAAAATGGTTGTATTTTCATTTTATTATTTCTTCTCCACCTACTAGATGGAACACTTCTACCAAGATAAAATTTCCAACTACTATTCGGTTATCCACAGGCAAACTTCGTATAGGAAGGCAAAATAAATGTTTTCTTCTTGGTTTACAAATTTTCAAAAAGAGTCCTTTCTAGCAATGAAAAAAAGTGAAATTCTTGAAAACATCCTTAAGAAATCATGGATGTAAATATATTAATGACCTCAATCCATTGCAGTTATTACTTTTTTTGATTCTCATCTTTAGCTAATGGGACCTTCTTAGAATGAGCTCCTGAATCTTGATAGAGGTTTAGTAGTTTGGGATAGTTTCCTCCCTATATGGTGTGATAAATTAGGTTCCAGTCTCATTTGAATATAATTTTGTCCTAGACCTGGAATCAGCCATTTCTCCAAAGAAAAAACGGTATGTAAAGACCACATCTGGATGGTAGAAAAACCCATTGCTTCAAGTTTCCTAGCCTTCTCAATGACCGGAGATAGGGTTTTCACTTTTGTTCTGGTTTTCTTTAAGATAAAATACATCACAAATTCAATTTGATATTTCCAATTCAAATTCAGCAGTAGAGGGTTTTTACATAATCTCATCTTTTATCTTATTCTTCTTTTCTCTTGCTGAGAATCGTAAAAATGATATTCTTAGAATGTCACATAATTAATCATTTGTTTTACCTTACATTATAAACACAAGAGTTTCAGAACATTATCAAGTTGATTACTAAAAATAGTTCAAGCTTTTCTTGACTTTGTTGTAGTATTTTTGCCTTGGGATATATTCTACTAAAAATGTAGAGTCAAACTACTGTGTTCTAAAACCATGTGGAATACTATGGCTCTGACTGCAACTGGAGATACCTTTATATTAATTTGTTTCATTTTATTTTTGCTTCTTAGGAGTGCTTTTTAAAATATTAATTATATTTCATACCAGTATGCCTCGGAGATATAGCAGGTTCAGTACCAGACCACAGCAATAAAGCAAATATTGCATTAAATCAAGTCACAAAACTTTTCTGGTTTCCCAGTGCATATAAAAGTTAGTATGGGGGACCTTCAAGGTGGCAGAGGAGTAAGGCGTGGAGATCACCTTCCTCACCACAAACATATCAGAAGTGCATCTACATGTGGAACAACTCCTACAGAACACCTCCTGAACGCAGGCAGAAGACCTTAGACTTCCCAAAAGGCAACATACTCCCCACATACCTGGGTAGGGCAAAAGAAAAAAGAAAAAACAGACACAAAAGAATAGGGACAGGGCCTGCACCTCTGGAAGGGAGCTGTGAAGGACAGAAAGATTCCATACACTAGGAAGCCCCTGCACTGGTGGAAATGGCGGGAGGGGAGGGGGGAAGCTTCAGAGCCACGGAGGAGAGCACAGCAACAGGGGTGCAGAGGGCAAAGCAGAGAGATTCCCGCAGAGAGCATCGGTGCCGACCTGCACTCGCCAGCCCGAGAGGCTTGTCTGCTCACCAGCTGGGACAGGCAGGGGCTGGGAGCTGACGTTCGAGCTTCAGAGTTCAGATCCCAGGGAGAGGACTGGGGTTGGCAGCGTGAACACAGCCTGAAGGGGGCTAGCGCACCACAGCTAGCCAGGAGGGACTCCGGGAAAAAGTCTGGAGCTGCCCAAGAGGCAAGAGACCATTGTTTTGGGGTGCGCGAGGAGAGGGGATTCAGACCTCTACCTAAACAAGGTTCAGAGAAGGGCGGAAGCCGCGGGTATCAGAGCGGACACCAGAGACGACGGGAATTAAACGCTAACACTGCTGCTGCAGCCACTAAGGATCCTGTGTGCAAGCACAGGTCACTATCCACACCTCCCCTCCCAGAAGCCTGGGCAGCCCGCCACCGCCAGGATCCTGTGATCTGGGGACAACTTCTCTGGGAGTACACATGGCACGCCGCGGGCTGTTGCAGGGTCATGCTGGCCTCTGCCACCACATGCCTGCCCAGCACTAGATTCCCCTCCCTCCCGAGCCTGAGTGAGCCACAGCCCCAGAATCAGCTGCTACTTTAACCCCCTCATATCTAGGGGAAGAACAGATGCCAGAGGCCGACCGACATGCAGAGGTGAGGCCAAATCCAAAGCTGAACCCCAGGAGCTGTGCGAACAAAGAAGAGAAAGGGAAATTTCTCCATGACGGCTCAGGAGCAGTGGATTAAATCTTAACATTCAACTTGATGTACCCTGCATCTGTGGCATACCTGAATAGACAACAAATCATCCCAAAATTGAGGCGGTGGACTTTGGGAGCAACTGTAGACTTGGGGTTTGCTGTATGCGACTGACTACTTTCTGATTTTTATATTTATCTTAATTTTTAGGACTTGTTATCATTGGTGGATTCGTTTATTGGCTTGGTTGCTCTCTTCTTTTTTTTTTATCACCTTCTTTATTTTTTAATTTCAATATTTTTTTTATTTCTTATTTTAATAGCTTTATATATTTTTTTCTTTCTTTCTTTTTTTCTTCACTTTTCTTTTGAGCCGTGTGGCTGATAGGTCTTGGTGCACCAGCCGGGTGTCAAGCCTGAGCCTCTGAGGTGAGAGAGCTGAATTCAGGACATTGCACCCCCAGAGACCTCCTGGCCCCATGTAATATTAATTGGCGAGAGCTCTCCCAGAGATCTCTGTCTCAATGCTTAAGACCCAGCTCCACTCAATGACAAGCAAGCTCCAGTGCTGGACACCCCATGCCAAACAACTAGCAAGACAGGAACACAAACCCACCTATTACCAGAGAGGCTGCCTAAAATCATAATAAGATCACAGACACCCCAAAACACACCACCAGATGTCGTCTTGCCCACTAGAAAGGCAAGATCCACCCTCATCCACGAGAACACAGGCACCAGTCCCCTCCACCAGGAAGCCCATAAAACCCACTGAACTAACCTTACCCACTGGGGGCAGACACCAAAAACAATGGGAACTACAAACCTGCAGCCTACAAAAAGGAGACCCCAAACACAGTAAGTCAAACAAAATGAGAAGACAGAAAACTACACAGTACATGAAGGAGCAAGGTAAAAACCGACCAGACCGAAAAAATGAAGAGGAAATAGGCCATCTATCTGAAAATGAATTCAGAATAATGAGAGTAAATATGATCCAAAATCTTGCAAACAGAATGGAGAAAATACAAGAAACATTTAATGAGGTCCTAGAAGAACTAACAAGCAAACAATGATGAACAACACAATAAATGAAATTAAAAATTCTCTAGAAGGAATCAATAGCAGAATAACTGAGGAAGAAGAACGGATAAGTGACCTGCAAGAGAACAGTGGAGATAACTACCACAGAGCAGAATAAAGAAAAAAAAATGAAAAGAATTGAGGACAGTCTCAGAGACTTCTGGAACAAAATTAAACACACCAACATTGGAAATACAGGGGTCCCAGAAGAAGAAGAGAAAAAGAAAGGGACTGAGAAAATATTTGAGGAGACTATAGTTGAAAACTTCCCAAATATGGGATAGGAAATAGTCAATCAAGTCTAGAACGCAGGGCTTCCCTGGTGGCGCAGTGGTTGAGAGTCCACCTGCCGATGCAGGGGACACGGGTTCGTGCCCCGGTTCAGGAAGATCCCACATGCCGCGGAGCGGCTGGGCCCGTGAGCCATGGCCGCTGAGCCTGCACGTCCGGAGCCTGTGCTCCGCAATGGGAGTGGCCACAACAGAGAGAGGCCCGCATACGGCAAAAAAAAAGTCCAGGAAGCACAGAGAGTCCCATACAGGTTAAATTCAAGAAGAAACATGGCAAGACACATATTAATCAAACTATCAAAAATTAAGTACAAAGAAAAAATATTATAAGAGGAAGGGAAAAGCAACAAATAACATACAAGGGAATCCGCATGCCATTAACAGTTTATCTTTCAGCAGAAACTCTACAAGCCAGAAGGGAGTGGCAGGACATATTTAAAGTGATGAAAGGGAAAAACCTACAACCAAGATTACTCCACCCAGCAAGGGTCTCATTCAGAATTCGACAGAGAAATTAAAACCTTTACAGACAAGCAAAAGCTAAGAGAATTAAGCACCACCAATCCAGCTTTACAACAAATGCTACAACTCTAGGCAGGAAACACAAGAGAAGGAAAAGACCTACAATAACAAACCCAAAACAATTAAGAAAATGGTAATAGGAACATACATATCGATAACTACCTTAAATGCAAATGGATTAAATGCTCCAACTAAAAGACATAGACTGGCTGAATAGATACAAAATCAAGACCCCTATTATGCTGTCTTCAAGAGACCCACTTCAGACCCATTTCAGGGACACATACAGACTGAAAGTGAGGGGAAGGAAAAAGGTAGTCCATACAAATGGAAATCCAAAGAAAGCTGGAGTAGCAATTTTCACATCAGAAAAAATAGACATTAAAATAAAGAATGTTACAAGAGACAAAGAAGGACACTACATAATGATCAAGGAATCAATCCAAGAATAAGATATAACAATTGTAAACATTTATGCACCCAACGTAAGAGCACCTCAATACATAAGGCAAACGCTAACAGCCATAAGAGGGGAAATCGACAGTAACACAATCATAGTAGGGGACATTAACACCCCACTTTCATGAATGGACAGATGAGCCAAAATGAAAATAAAAAAGGAAACAAAAGCTTTAAATGACACATTAAACAAGATGGACTTAATTGATATTTATAGGACATTCCATCCAAAAACAACAGAATACACTTTCTTCTCAAGTGCTCATGGAAAATTCTCCAGGATAGGTCATATCTTGGGTCACAAATAAAGCCTTGGTAAATTTAAGAAAACTGATATCGTGTCAAGTATCTTTTCCGACCACAACGCTAAGAGACTAGATATCAATTCCAGGAAAAAAAAACTGTAAAAAATACAAACACATGAAGGATAAACAATACTCTATTAAATAATCAAGAGGTCACTGAAGAAATCAAAGAGGAAATCAAAAACACCTATCAACAATTGGCAATGAAAACACGACCACCCAAAACCTTTGGGACGCAGCAAAAGCAATTCTAAGAGGGAAGTTTAGAGCAATACAATTCTACCTCAAGAAATAAGAAAATCTCAAATAAACAACCTAATCTTACACCTAAAGCAGTCAGAGAAAGAAGAACAAAACAACCCCAAAGTTAGCAGAAGGAAAGAAATCATAAAGATCAGAAATAAATGAAAAAGAAATGAAGGAAATGATAGCAAAGATCAACAAAACCAAAAGCAGGTTCTCTGAGAAGATAAACAAAATTGATAAACCATTAGCCAGACTCATCAAGAAAAAAAGGGAGAGGACTCAAATCAACAGAATTAGAAATGAAAGAGGAGAAGTAACTGACACTGCAGATATACAAAGGCTCATAAGAGATTACTACAAACAACTATATGCCAATAAAATGGACAACTTGGAAGAAATGGACCCATTAATAGAAAAGCAAAACCTCCTGAGACTGAACCAGGAAGAAACAGAAAATATAAGCAGACCAGTCACAAGCACTGAAATTGAAACTGTGATTAAAAATCTTCCAGAAAACAAAAGCCCAGGACCAGATGGCTTCACAGGTTAATTCTATCAAACATTTAGAAAAGAGCTAACACCTATCCTTATCAAAATCCTCCAAAATATAGTAGAGGGAGGAACACTCCCAAACTCATTCTATGAGGCCACCATCACCCTGATACCTAAATGAGACAAAGATGTCACAAAAAAAGAAAACTATAGGCTAATATCACTGATGAACACAGTTGCAAAAATCCTTAACAAAATGCTCACAAACAGAATCCAACAGCACATTAAAAGGATCATACAGCATGATCAAGTAGGGTTTATCCTGGGAAGGCAAGGATTCTTCAATATACGCAAATCAATCAATGTGATACACCATATTAACAAACTGAAAGATAAAAACTATATGATAATCTCAATAGATGCAGAAAAGGCTTTCAACAAAATTCAACACCCATTAATGATAAAAGCTCTCCAGAAAGCAGGCATAGAGGGAACTTACCTCAACTTAATAAAGGCCATATATGACAAACCCACAGCCAACATCATTTACAATGGTGAAAAACTGAAACCATTTTCTCTAAAATCAGAAACAAGACAAGGTTTTCCACTCTCACCACTATTATTCAACATAGTTTGGAAGTTTTAGCCACAGCAATCAGAGACGAAAAAGAAATAAAAGGAATCCAAATAGGAAAAGAAGAAGTAAAACTCACCGTTTGCAGATGACATACTACACATACAGAATCCTAAAGATGCTACCAGAAAACTACTAGAGCTAATTAATGAATTTGGTAAAGTAGCAGGATACAAAATTAATACACAGAAATCTCTTGCATTCCTATACACTAATGATGAAAAATCTGAAAGAGAAATAAAGAAACACACCCATTTACCATTGCAAAAAAATAATAAAATACCTAGGAGTAAACCTACCTAAGGAGACAAAATACCTGTATGCAGAAAATTGTAAGACACTGATGAAAGAAATTAAAGATGATACAAACAGATGGGGAGATATACCATGTCCTTGTATTGGAAAAATCAACGTTGTGAAAATGATTATACTACCCAAAGCAATCTACAGATTCAAGGCAATCCCTATCAAACTACCACTGGCATTTTTCACAGAACCAGAACAAAAAATTTCACAGTTTGTATGGAAACACAAAAGACCCCTAGTAGCCAAAAAATCTTGAGAAAGAAAAACAGTGCTGGAGGAATCAGGCTCCCTGACTTCAGACTATACTACAAAGCTACAATAATCAAGACAGTATGGTACTGGCACAAAATGAGAAATATAGATCAATGGAACAGGATAGAAAGTCCAAAGATAAACCCAGGCACATACGGTCACCTTATCTTTGACAAAAGATATAA
Source organism: Phocoena sinus (assembly GCF_008692025.1). NCBI lineage: Eukaryota > Metazoa > Chordata > Mammalia > Artiodactyla > Phocoenidae > Phocoena > Phocoena sinus. The sequence goes on along the minus strand of NC_045774.1, from coordinate 6,153,370 downwards.
GAATATACAATGAAGAAAAGACAGCCTCTTTAATAAATGGTGCTGGGAAAACTGGACAGCTACATGTAAAAGAATGAAGTTAGAACACTCCTTAACACCATACAGAAAAATAAACTCAAAATGCATTAAAGACTTAAATGTAACGTTAGACACTATAAAACTCTTAGAGAAAAATATAGGCAGAACACTCTATGACATACATCACAGCAAGATCTTTTTTGACCCACCTCCTAAAGAAATGGAAATAAAAACAAAAATAAACAAATGGGACCTAATGAAACTTAAAAGCTTTCGCACGGCAAAGGATACCATGAACAAGACAAAAAGACAACCCTCAGAATGGGATAAAATATTTGCAATGAAGCAACTGACACAGGATTAAACTCCAAAATATATAAGGAGCTCATGTAGCTTAATATCAAAAAAACAAACAACCCAATCCAAAAATAGGCACAAGACCTAAACAGACGTTTCTCCAAATTAGATATACAGACTGCCAACAATCACATGAAGGGATGGTCAACATCACTAATCATTAGAGAAATGCAAATCAAAACTACAATGAGGTATCATCTCACATCAGTCAGAATGGCCATCACCAAAAAATCTACAAACTGTAAATGCTAGAGAGGGTGTGGAGAAAGGGGAAGCCTCTTGCACTGTTGGTGGGAATGTAAATTGATACAGCCATTATGGAGAACAGTATGGAAGTTCCTTAAAAAACTAAAAATAGGGCTTCCCTGGTGGCGCAGTGGTTGAGAGTCTGCCTGCCGATGCAGGGGACACAGGTTTGTGCCCTGGTCTGGGAGGATCCCACGTGCCGCGGGGCGGCTGGGTCCGTGGGCCATGGCCGCTGGGCCTGCGTGTCCGGAGTCTGTGCTCCGCAGCAGGAGAGGCCACAGCAGTGAGAGGCCCGTGTACCGCAAAACAAAAAAAAAAGTAAAAAGGAAAAAAAACTAAAAATAGAACTACCATATGACCCAGCAATCCCACTACTGGGCATATACCCTGAGAAAAACATAATTCAAAAAGAGTCATGTACCAAAATGTTCATTGCAGCTCTATTTACAATAGCCAGGAAATGGAAGCAACCTAAGTGTCCATCATCAGATGAATGGATAAAGAAGATGTGGCACATATATACAATGGAATATTACTCAGCCATAAAAAGAAACGAAATTGAGTTATTTGTAGTGATGTGGATGACCTAGAGTCTGTCATACAGAATGAAGTGAGTCAGAAAGAGAAAGACAAATACCGTACACTAACACATATATATGGAATCTAAGAAAAAGAAAATGTCACGAAGAACCTAGGGGTAAGATCGGAATAAAGATACAGACCTACTAGAGAGTGGACTTGAGGATATGGGGAGGGGGAAGGGTAAGCTGTGACAAAGTGAGAGAGTGGCATGGACATATATACACTACCAAACGTAAAACAGATAGCTAGTGGGAAGCAGCCGCATAGCACAGGGAGATCGGCTCAGTGTTTTGTGACCACCTAGAGGGGTGGAAGCGAGGGAGACGCAACAGGGAAGAGACATGGGAACATATGTAGATGTATAACTGATTCACTTTGTTATAAAGCAGAAACTAACACACCATTGTAAAGCAATTATACTCCAATAAAGATGTAAAAACAAAACAAAAAAAAGAGTGATGTACCAGAATGTTCCCTGCAGCACTATTTACAATAGCCAGGACATGGAAGCAACCTAAGTGTCCATCGACAGATGAATGGATGAAGAAGCTGTGGCACACATATATAATGGGATATTACTCAGCCATAAAAAGAAACGAAATTGAGTTATTTGTAGTGACGTGGATGGACCTAGAGTCTGTCATACAGAGTGAAGTGAGTCAGAAAGAGAAAAACAAATATCCTATGCTAACACATATATATGGAATCTACAAAAAAAAAAAAAGTGGTTTTAACAAACCTAGGGGCAGGACAGGAATAAAGATGCAGACCTACTAGAGAATGGACATGAGGACATGGGGATGGGGAAGGGTAAGCTGGGACGAAGTGAGAGAGTGGCATGGACATATATACACTGCCAAATGTAAAACAGATAGCTAGTGGGAAGCAGCCGCAAAGAACAGGGAGATCAGCTTGGTGCTCTGTGACCACCTAGAGGGGTGGGGTAGGGTGGGTGGGAGGGAGACAAAAGAATGAGGAGATATGGGGATATATGTATACGTATAGCTGATTCACTTTGTTATACAGCAGAAACTAACAGATCTATGTAAAGCAATTATACTCCAATAAAGATGTTAAAAAAAGTTAATATGGTAGCTTATTACGTATACAATAGAATTATGTGTAAGGATGTATATGTTAATTACAAATACTTTAGTGCTAAAAAATGCTAACCATCATCTGAGCCTTCAGGTAGTAGTAATCTTTCTGCTGGTGGAAGGTCCTGCCTCCGTGTGGATGGCTGCTGGCTGATCAGGGTGGTGGCTGCTGAAGGCTGGGGTGGCCGTGGCAATGTCTTAAAGTGAGACAGCAGTGATGTCTGCCCCATCGATTGACTCTTCCTTCATGAACCTTTTCTCTGTAGCATGCAGTGCCGTTTGATAGCATTTTACCCACTGTGGAATTGCTTTCAAAATTGGAGTCAATCTTCTCAAAACCTGCTGCTGCTTTTTCAACTAAGTTTAGGTAATATTCTAAATTTTCTATTATCATTTCAGCCATCTTCACAGCATCTTCACCAGGAGTAAATTCCATCTCAAGAAACAACTTTATTTCTTCATCTGCAAGAAGCAACTCCTTATCCATAAAGATTTATCATGAGACTGCAGCAATTCAGTTCCACCTTCAGGCTCCACTTCTAATTCTCGTTCTCTTGCTGTTTCTACCACATCTGCAGTTATCTTCTTCATTGACTCTTGAACCCCTCAAAGTCACCCATGAGGGATGGAATCAACTTCTTCCAAACTCCTGTGAATGTTCATATTTGGAGCTCTTCCCATGAATCATGAATGTTCTTCATGGCATCTTGAATGGTGAATCCTTTCTAGAAAGTATTCAATCAACTTTACCCAAATCCATCAGAGGAATCACTATGTCTTAAATAAGACTTGAAAGTTGAAATTATTCCTTGATCCATGGACTACAGACTTGATGTTGTGTTAGCAGGCATGAAAACAACATTAATATAATATTAATCTTGTTGTACATCTCCAACAGAGCTCTTGGCTGACCAGGTGCATTGTCAATGAACAGTAATATTTTGACAGGTATCTTTTTTTCTGAGTGTAGGTCTCCGTCATGGACTTAGAATAGTCAGTAAACCACACTGTAAACAGATGTGCTATTATCCAGGCTTTGTTGTGCCGTTTATAGAGCACAGACAGAGTAGATCAAGCATAATTCTTAACAGCCCTACGAGTTTTGGAATGGCAAATGAGCACTTGCTTCAACTTAAAGTCACCAGGTGCATTAGACCCTAAGAAGAGAATGAGACTGTCCTTTGAAGCTTCGAAGTCAGGCATTGACTTATCCTCCCTAACTATGAGGTCCTAGATGGCATCTTCTTCCAAGGTAAGACTGTTCTCTCTACACTGAAAATCTGTTGTTTAGTGTAGCCACCACCATAAATTTCTTAACTAGATCTTCTCGATAACTTGCTGCAGCTTCTCTATCAGCACTTTTTTTACATTTTCAGCAAAATTCTTTTTTCACTTAATAATTCATCGTAGAATTCATTCCATAATTTTATATTGAGATTTTCTTTATTCTTTTTCATCTCATGTGTGGATAAATCATAGTTTATTCAATCATTACCCTACTGTTGGACATTTGGGTTGATTAGAGGTTTTTTAAATTATAAACAATGCTTCTATGAGTAGCTTTGTGTATACATCTTTAACTTTTTTTTTTTTAGCACATCAGTATCCGTGCTGGCTCACTGAAGGGGCCTGGGAAGATCAGTACTTCTGTAGCAATGAGTCCACCTAACACCCAAACCTTGGTTTCTAAATATATGTTCTTGCTAAAATGAACCAGGTTTCCTGATACCAAGTTCAATACAGAGAAAGTACAGTGTGAGCCCAGAACATAATGTGTTTGTGTGTGTGTGTGTGTGTGTGTGTGTGTGTGTGTGTGTGTGTGTTAGCACACCATCAAAATCTGCTTCCCCCCTTTCCTGGGCACCTAGCTGACTACATCTCCCAGCTTCCTTTGCATTTGTGGGTGTGCTCAGGAATCAGTTTTACCAGAGGAGTATAAGTGGACATGATGGGTGCCACTTCCAAACCAAAGCATGCTTACTGAGGTTGTAGAGAAACGTAGACAGAAAGAGAAAGAGACAGATACATGATAAAACGGTTGATCAGTGGGTGGGTGGGTAAAATATAAATATACGGGAGGGAGCTCCCATCCCCTGGTTTGAAGCACACAACCAAGGACTGCACAAGTGTAGCCTGGCAGCACACACCCGTCACATCATCAGGCTTTGGGAGTGAAAATAAGCTTTTGAGGGATTACTCTGCACAGCTAAAGGTTAAAAATGACATATATTAAAGTTAAGTTAGGAGGTTGAAGGGGAAGTTTCCTTTTTAAACAAGACCGTAAATTTATAGACTGCCACTTCCAGGGATAGATTTTACCACATTTACTTGCTGGCTAATTGTTGAATCCACTGCCTTTCAAAACTTTTTTCGATGTTCTTTTTAATATTTTTGTTTTTAGTTATCTTTATAACTGTCAGCCTAATTCTTCATGTTTCCTTTGTTAGAAATCAATCATTCCCCTGTGCCACTTACCACCTCCAGATTCCTTACCATGTGTTTTCCATCTTCATATTGCCTAAAACTTAACTAACATTTTGAACCTATTTTCATACAATCTTAAGCCCACTGACATTATGCATATAATACTGCTCCAATAAAATTTATCATTCAGAATTATCATAACTCATAAGCAAAGACTATAAACTTCTAACCCATTTCTCCTGGAAACAAAATACTAGATCTTCCTGAAAGTAAGAAGACACTTTTAATATGTATGACTGTGATTTGACTGGTTGCTATGACATCCCCTCTTTTAGAAAGACTATGATAAGGCATTAATTAGTAAAGTCAGTTCCTAGGCAGCAGTGAGAGTCCTTTGTTTGTTTGTTTGTTTTAACATCTGGCCAAGTAGCTGGCCTTTAAACTGAGCATTTTACCCACATTCTTTCATCTTTAACTTCATAACAACTCTGTGAAATAAGCATTAGAGATGAGAAAACCGAAGCTCAAAGAGTTGCAAAATTTACCCAAAGATAAATACCTGGATTCAAAACCAGGTTTCTCTTATTCTAAAACCACTACTTTTGACTATTCTCCTTCCCTTACTAAACAAAGAATCAGTGACAATAACTACTATGATTAACACATACAAATCTTGCTTCATTCTATAGTCAAAGCAGTTATAAAGGTAGAACTTGGATGCACTTAAGATGAACTCTCAAACTGTTCTACATCATCTCAGAGGTTGTTTCATCTAATGGTCCAGATCTTTGAAACTCTGAGAAATGATGACAGAATGTATATGAGACACAAAGAGTGTTGTATATAAAGGATTCTGTCCTGGGAGATGAGCCAGGGAGACTGAGAAACCCATAAACTTCTAGAGGGACATAATTCTGATGTATCTTTGTGGTAAAGGTAGCATGTCTCCATAGCTTAAAAATCACTGCATATAATGGAGATATTTTTTGAGAAGAATGTATTTTTTTTTTTTTTTGCTAATGGAATATATTGATGAAAATGATTATAAAATGCTATGGCTTTTCTGATAAGTCATGATTTAGGTAGGTGATATTATTTGTTTAGCAGAGACTTTGAAATGCAAGCGCTACATATTCAAGCAGACCCGGACTTGAACATAATAAAAGGCTTGATTTCAGGGTTATTTTCCCATAATTCCCATCATTAGCATCATTCTTTTGTGTTTCATATTATTTACTCCAGGAAACCTCTATTCAAATCAAAATCATTAACTGGGAGGGATAAATTGATAGCAAATTACTACATGTTTGGCTATCATAAATAGAAATTTTGTGAAGGAACGGAACATTGGAAAATTAGCTTTCATTATGAAAAATGAAAGAGAAATGGTTGATGCAGAACATGTGGCTAAGTTGGGGTAACTCATGCTGATCATTTCAAAGGCTGGCAACCTCAGAGAAGCTGAGTGGGATCTAGAAGCTTGGGGTAAGCCCAGCATTCCATGACTCACAATTTTCCCACCACATTTTCCAGGTCAAATATCTCAGGTTTCGTCTGACTTGAACTGTGCTCAGGTCTCCTGGTATAACTAGAATCTTTCCCTCAGCTCAGGCCCAATTCACCCAGGCACTGAAAATATGCCTCAACCTCACAGGTCCCCTCTGTGCCTGGGGGTGGGCTCTACTCCAAACCAGGTAACACAGAACTACCGTGCTACCCACATCCTACCCTCAACCTAATGGCAATTAACAGCCACAGGAGGAAAACTTCTACTACCGCCAGTGGTAAGCAGAATGCTAAGATGGCCTCAAGATTCTTACTCCCTGGTCCGCACACTCTGTATAATGAATCCTTCTCTGTGAGTAGGAGCAGGACCTGTGAATACAACAGATGACACTCCCATGATTAGGAAATGTCATATGGAAAAGGGACGCAATTAAATTACTTCAGGTGTCATTAAAGTCCCTAGTCAGTTGACTTGTTAAGCAAAAGGGAGTTTTACCCTGGGTGGGCCTGACCTACAAATCAGAGACTAGAAGAGAGAGTGTGACACTCTTGCTGGGCTGGAAGAAGGAATCACCACGAGTTCTACAGCCACAAAGAAATGAATTGCTCCAATAACCATGCGAGCTTGGAAGAGGATCCAATACTCACAGGAGGCCCCGGATGACCCTTGATCACAGCTTCCTGGGACCCTAATCAGAGGACCCAACTAAGCCATGCCCAGACTTGTGGAAACCGTGAGAAGATCATATCCTCACACCATGATTCTGTTTACATACATCTGCTGTGTTTATCATTCCCGGGATTCTTGCCATTGCCTGTTTCTATGTACTTCTGCTAAGTTATCAGCTACTTCAGAGGAAAGCAAAGCCCACTGAGGACAAAGGAACAAGGCTTTGTTGTTGTTGTTTTTAACTTTCAGAACACGCTCCTGAAGCTCATTTCCATGGTACTATTGTGAAATCCAATGTTTTTCACTTTCAAGGCCATGTTAGATGGAGACAGAAGGGGATTGTTGTCCACAAGGTTTACTACAAGCGAGGGTATAGGATGTGGCAAAGGGAAGTTCCCCACAGTATTAGTTTGCTAGGGCTGCTGTAACAAAGTGGCACAAACTGGGTGGTTTCAACGACAGAAATTTGTTGTCCCACAATTCTGGAGGCCAAATCCAAAACTAAAGTGTCCTTCTGAAGGCTGTGGGGGAAATTTTGTTCCATGCCTCTTTCCTTGGCTTGTAGGTGGTTGTCTCCTCGCTGTATCTTCTCATCAACTTCCTTCTGTGTCTGTTTCTGGGCCCAATTTCCCCCTTTTTATAAGAACACAGGTCATATTGAATTGGGGCTAACCCTAATGACCTCTTTTTAACTTGATTACCTCTGTAAAGACCCTATCACCAAACAAGGTCACCCTCTGAGGTACTCTGGGGCACACAATTCAGCCCATTACACCACTACAGAGTAAAGAGAAAAGCATCCAGGGACCGTGCATCTCACCTGGAGGGCAGGCAAGGCCAGCCACCTCTGTGTGGGTGCAGGACACTAAGGTGACCCCTCCCAATTTAAATAACTTTGAAGGAGGAGGACAGAATAAAGGAAAAGCAGCAACCCTGAATTTGACTGCATATTTATTTAAGTTCCTCAATTAAAACAGAATAAGCTACCTGGATTTAGGAAGATTATGATTTATTTTTTCCTCCTTTTGAGGCTGGAAATTAGGGCTTTGAGAAAGTTTCATTTCAGATTAGATGAGCTGTGGTGTGTAAATATTTTTTAGTGCCATGTGTCCTAGCAAGATTCTTGAGCACCTCAAACAAGTGCCATGTGGCTTTCAGAGGAAGAATCTAAGACTCTTTCACTTTGTCCTCAAATCCGTATCAACAGACCATCCTTCTCTCTCATTATACATGCAAGAATTGTGCATGTTGAAAAATTGCTTTATGTCTAAGCAAACTTGGATCAGGTCAAATAAAGTTGTTTGCTTGCTTGCTTGTTTGAACACAAGATATCAGATTACTAAGACTTTATTGAATACGTTTATTAAACAGAAGGGCCCATCGGCTTTTCCGCTGTTGACTGGGTTCGTATTGAGTTAATCATTTTGTGGAAACAAAAATAAATCCAACATAAAGTACCAGAATTTTCTCCTTCTGAATATAATTTAAGTCCTTGATTTAAAACATTACACTGTATTCCTATTTTAAGTTTGATTTTTCAAACAATACCTTTATACCCTACCATGTTGAATTAAGTGATACAAATGTTAATGCCTCATTTAGTTTTCAGTTGTTACTACTATTATGATAATATTAATGCCATAGATTTTCAGAGTAAAGAAGATTTCATATTTTCAAAATGAAAAATTCATGCTTAAAACAAAAAGTATTATACTTAAAGCATTAAAGGTAATTTCCTCCTTGCAAACTGCCTCAATTTTTTTTTTCAACTATGCCCTAACAGGAAAAGAAAAGGGCAGTGGAAACTTCTGACAAGGAAAGAACAGAATGACAGGCTGTTCCCCAGAAAGGACATTAACAACTTCTTAGGAATATCACAAAAGGGAGGGGAAAAATTTAAAAATGAACATAAAACTAATCTGATCAGTTGGATGAGTTAAATGCTCATTTGCAAAGCTTCTGGTGAAAATAAAGTTGATAGAATTAGACACTAAATATGCTCTTCTAAATTCAGAGATGTTAGGATGACTTTGTCCACTTAAAGGAAAGGAGGTACACCACGGATGATTCCCCTAAACTCAACAGAAAGCAAGCAAAGCAGCTGAGTATCTGCTAAGACTTCGACACAGAAAACATGAATCTGAGAATTCAAGGATAGAAAAATATGAAGGGTTGTTACCATACCTTATGTTATAAACTAAGCCAAGAAAGTCATGGTGATTTCTGAAAACTGAAATGCAGTTTAAGGTATACAAGAGGATCATAATTATGTCTGAAAGACCCTCTTCCTAACCAGTTTGTCAGCATCTTCTATCTGCCAGGTCCAGCACCAGTCAGCAAAAGGGACTTGCCCCAAAGGAGTCTCTCACTGGTATTTGTTACTGACACCTACAAACCAGCTCTGATGGTCTAGATGCAAACAGAACACATGGCAAAAGGGGTGGGGAAGGGGGTACGGCAGGGATTGTGATGTTCTCCAACCCTACAACTCTTTGCTCACCCCTGCCCACCATTCCCAGCCCACTACCCCTCTGACTTTTAGGGAGAAGGTGTCAAAAATCACTAGGAAACAAACACAACCCCACACGTTTCTGTACAGTTAATCTCCTGTTTGAAAGACAGGTGAAGGAGCCTTGTTGAGTCAAAGATGAAAGATGTTTTTGAAAGTTAGACTGACAGAGGAATGTCCTGTAAAAAGATAAAAGACCCTGCTTTAAGAGAGCTACTTTTCATCTTTACCTTCAAAAAGACTTGCCTTTTATGTTTCCCTGAGTTTATTCAATAAGAGGGCAGCAGTCTCCAATGGCATGTCTTCTGTTACAAAAGAAAAAAAATGGTTTGGCATTGGGGTTTGGTAAGAAAAAAAAAATTGAGGATAAACAAGATGTTCTGATATTGAACAAACTTGATGACTCATTCTGTAATAAGTGAGCAGCCACTCTCAGATAAAATTCATTTCATCATGCTAGTTATTTTGTCATTTGTCAACTTACCCATCTTTCAACTGAGAAGCAATGCAGTAACGGAGGAGAATATTTTGAAATATTATCTGATAATATTCTTCTCTCACTGTTATCCCTCTCATGCCCTTCAGTACTCTACCTTAAAAACTGGACCCTCAGGCAGAGCCTCTGTATGGAACGGAGAACATAAAGAAAATCCCAGGAAAAGAAAGGGTCAAGTGATTGGACTTTGAATTCCTAAGATGTTGTTGGGTCTATAGCAGCCTTAATAGTCTGGTACAGAATTTACTCCATGAAACCTCAGAGGTGGGAAGAATGGAGAATCATACCGAAGCCCTTAAGAGGATTCTGATGTGTTCAACCAAGGTGGATAACTGGAGGGCGTGTGGTGAGAGCTTATTCTCAGTGGGGACATGAGAAGCAGCGTCACTGCCTTCCACAAACCCATAAGGATCAACTCCCTAGCTAGAGACAGAGATAGGGAAGGTGGTAAATAGAAATGCCCAGATAGGTTTGGTTAAAGGAACGTACACTGACGAAGGCCTTGATTCCTTCTGGGAACTCCTGGAGGGAAAAGCCTCCAAAGAAACAGCCTTCCCACAGTGGGGAGCAGCAATACAGGTGTGGAGTGTCTACGCAGACATCCCTGAGGTACCTGTGGACCCAAGGGTGCAAGAAAGGAGCTGATAGATGAGCCAGGAGAAGGGCAAACAGGCTGAGAGTCAGCCAGCATCTCCCAGGGCCTCTGGCTGGAAAAACTAAGAATGTTTAAACCGGGTGCCTGGAAGGCCGGGTGAGATATTCATGAGCTTCAACAACAGACGCACAAGGAAGGAAACTGATCCACAAGATCAGGGCTGCCCACCCTCACTTCGGTGGAGGCCAGTGAGGCAGAGGTCCCCAGGAAATCAGACTTCTCTCCTTGAGGTCAGAGCAATATGTGAGGCCCTCTGGCCTTATCATCCCTACGAAAAAGGGGAAAAGGATAAAAAGCGAGAGAGAGCCCTGAATTTAAGAGTATTTAATCAAAAAGGCCAGAGTTTTAATTCATAAGATGAAAAGAATGAGTGTTAAAATTGAAGTTTAAATGAAGACACCAAAATACAAAAAATTAAATTTGGAATTCCAAAGTCAGATCTCCATATTCATACTTTACAAAAGAAATGAAAACTTCTGGACAACTCTTGGACCGCTCAGCCAAGTCAAAGGTATATAAGGAGACCTAGAGTAAAGGGAACAGGAGATTTACAAAAATTTATTTATGAAGGACAAGGCTGCTGCCCCACTGAGAGGCTGCACCCTCCCTCCTGCTGTTCCTCCTCCACCTCCAGCCTGGTGGGAACTGGCTCCACGCAGGACCAGTCAGAGAGCTGAGGCACGGAGGGCCAGCCTCCCAGCCTGATTCACACCTGAGGAAGCTATCCCAGGCTGTGTCAGCAGGATTCAGGACTGCACTGGGGTGGACCCATATGCCAGGGCTGGGGAAGACACCGGAAGGTTAAGTTATCTGGGGACCAGATGAGAGCCAGGTGGAAAGACAGAGGGATTGATGCAACAGTCTTAGGTTCTCGACATTAGGGCCAGCTAGAAGGTGGCAGGAGCCCAGCAGTCAGAGGCCAAACGTCACCTCTTTTGGCAGGTAGGTAAGATCCCAAGTGGCCACCCAGCCAGCCGGATGCTTCCACTGGGAGCCAGGGGAAATGCAGAGAGCTCCCCAGAGGTGCAGATCTCTTGAGAGACCATGAAATAACCCTGAGAAGGAGAATCAGTTCGGTCAGGTTCGGAGAGCCTGGGGCCTAAGTTCTGTCTCACCAGCTCATCTCTTCTCCCTCCTCGACCCCTTTGAGCTTCTTCAAATTCCCTCTAACCCCCAAACTCCTCTGGAGACTGGCCTGGGAGAAGAAAGAGGGTGAACAAAGGGAGAGGGCAGAGGCTGATAATATCACGCTCCTCAAGGCCAGGCAGAGTACGACCTCTGGCCTGAACTGGGCAAGAATAAAAATTATGGACTTGATTAAAATCTTGGCCTGAATATCACCATTACTAAATTAAGGCTGTGTTTGCTTCTTCAAGTGCCCACAGGACTGTCTATTACCTAAGAGTGAAAAAAAGGTCATAGAGTCTGTTGAGATTTCATATAGATGTGCGGGAATGACTTGACCCCTGAACAAAGTTAGAAGAAACACAAGGTTGTGGTTTGATTTTATCATAAGATGCGCTTGCTCAGTGTAATTGTTGCATTAAGTTTTCTCTAAAAGCAGTGGAGTAAGAAAGGGAAGAAAGGAAGTAAGTAAGCTAGCTGCATGTGCAGGGAGAAAACCAGTCACATCCTGTCACACCTGCCCTTGTGACTATGGAAGTAGGGAGATCGCTGAGGTGCGTGGAAAGCATCGGACGAGGCCTGGCTCTGCCTGTAGCGCTTTCTCTGTCACCAACTGTAGTACGCTCACCTAGTCCCTCAAAATCTCTGCCTCTACTTTTAAATGTGTAACACAGTTTATTAATACACCGTCCTACACAGGATAACGTGCAACTAACTGAAATAGAAGCATCGTTAAATCAAGATGAACACAATATCTTAAACAAGACACGCTAGTTTCCCTCTCTGTGTGAGAGTCAGCATGCCAGCAGCCTCCTATCACGAGGCTGTGCCGGTGCATGTGCATCTCAGCATCAGGGAGCTCTTCCAAATCACCCTCGCTACCGGCGTCCACGGGGGCATTCTGCCCCCAGAAGCTTTCCAGACGAAGATACAGGCTGTGTCCACTGAGGGCCAAAGTAATGAATCAGTTCAGTTATTATAATCACACCATCTGTACTGGGTTTGACAGAATTTTAAACATGTTAATCAACTGATATCACAGAGTAATTGATATTATTTAGTCTGTATTTATGCAAAAAGCATAACACGGAAGAAAGCAGGTCCTACGATCTGATACATGAAACATACCCATCATCTTCCCCATCAGTGAAATCAGATTTACTGACACCTTCATTGCCCCTCCAAATGGAATGGAACTTATCTGACTTTTGATCTTTTCCCATTTGGTCTAATGCTCTTAATTAACCAACCGACAACTTCGGTTAAATGAAAGGTGTGAAGTGCAAAAACTATACTAGTCCCACTGGGGCAGCTCCAGGGGGAGGAGCTATGGGCAATCAAATCATTTCCTGCTTTTCTCTTCTTGCTCTTCCCACCCCAGGAACGTAGATCCACTAAATCCATATTTTCCTGGAGCAAGGTGGGGCCATTTACCCAACCACATATTTGCCCCCGGATTTAATTCTGACTTTTACACAGATGGATCCTAAAGCAGTTGCCAGAATCTGAAAATCAGACGCTCCACATAAACATGTTTTCTTTTATCTTACGTTTCCCTGTGAGATGCTCTATGGTAAGCAGGAATGATATAGGATGGAGGAGTGAAGTGACAGATTATTACATAGGAGGGCTTTATAATTAGGGTTGGGTACCCATACATTAATTCCCTCATGTCCCAATGCTACTAGACAGAATCATGAATTAAAAGGATATAGCCCATTAAACTACAATTTCGGAAGAATGAAAGAAATTGTCAATAAAACAAGCTTCTGTCTGGGATTTTTATCATTAAAAATAAAATAAAAAACAAAAATAAATAAAACAAAACAAAAAACCAAAGAGGGGAGACAGAAGGAGTACTTGAGCAAAGGAAAGGAAAAGATGTAAGAAAGAAAGACCAAAAACTGTTAAGGACTGTGGTGCCCTTAATACAGAATCAGGCTACCCCTACCCTGTCCATGTCAGTGTCCAGTTCCTAGTTCCCTGCATCTCCTCTGCATCCCAGCCAGTGGCCCACACTCTCCCAGGAAGCACATGAACAGCGCCTTCTAAGGGTAAATGGAGCCAGGCTCCGTTCCTGCGGCTGGGTCCACAGTCTGCTAGTCATACCACACAGCTCCCACCTGGGCACTGTGGGCTGTAAGGGCCTCTGCCAGCCTCCTTTCGCCCTAACTTCTGAAATCTCTTGGTGCTGTCTGACTGCCCACACTCTAGACCCTTCAGAAAGACTTATGAAGCAGTTGAGGCCTGTTACTTCTTACTGCACAACTGGCTTCAGAACATACATGTATACACATCCTCCTGCAAACCAGGTTATTATGAGTCAATGACACTGAGGCAAAGCAAAACTGAGTTAACTTAAAAGAGATTTAAATGTGTTCAAGTTGCAAACATTTATGCACCTACTGCAACCAGCAGAAAGGCCATAGTTTATGTATTTTAGAAATTTGTCTAACTTGAGGGCCAAAAGAAAAATAAAAAAGGAGAAGAAAACTAGTCTTTTCTTACCTAGAAAAGTAAAATGAAAGTGAAAATTCTCAGAGCATCTTTGACTACCCAAGGATTTACTGCAATTAGGCAGAAAGCATCCTTTACCATCCGGCTTAAACTTTCCAAATCCATTATGCTCACACTTAAAAAACAAACAAACAAAAACTTAATCTGGAAAATAAAGCAGATCTCCAGACCTCTGAAATGACTTGTCTAAACATGCTTTCAACAGGGAAGAAACCGATGGCGAAGGAAGCCATGAGTTAATTGCTGTGACAATTAACTAGAAAAGGCCCAGTCCAAATTAATCCTCATGGTTCTATATAAACTTCATATCCACAGCTTAATCATCTATGTCAGCCGCAATAGGAACTACTCAGCTCTGTTAGTCATTTGCTTTCTGAGGATTTTTTTGGCATCTTAGTTTCTCATAAGCAGTTGGCCATGTTTGTATTGGCCACTCTCTGCTAACGAATATACATGAGACATAAAATATATTTGAGTCCTTTTCAATTGCGGCAATTACATCAACATACGTTACAAGATCCTGGCAGTAATATTAATATAACAAAGTACCAACTAAACCATCTGCATGAGGGTATTAATCCAGCGGTGTTTGTATACTTTTCACATCTGGCACCAAGGGGGAAAAAAAATAGATACAATTCTATAGGACCAGATTTTGAAAAAAGCTTCTGTTTGAAAAGTGAGCAGAACAGGATGTGGCATATGAATGAATAAATGAATCGTGAGACATATAATGTAATAACACACAGAAATTAGTGCAAGGCGCGTATCTACTAAGGACATTAGAAAATATACCCATATATTTTACACCAGGAGGATATATCAATTCACACTGGTTCTCTGCAGGGTAGCTAGAAAAATTGATTCTTATTGGCTTTTAAGTTCATTTTCAGAAAAAAAAAATCTATATATATATAATTTTAAACCACATAATACAGAGAGAGAAACAAAGTTTCCTCAAATCACTTAAAAATAAATTTATCAACATGGTAGTGTTCCAGGTGGGCTCTTTATCCTCCCTGCTTCATTTATTTCACACTACTGCCCCCTCTGTCTCCAGCCCTACTCCCAAAACTAAATATCAAGCCTCAGATTCTGGCAGTGTGTTTATGTCAGTGGGTACAACAAACAGTATACAGTACTTGAAATCAGGAGTGTACTCGGGGGAGCTCTAATCATATTCTCTGCCCTGATCGTATTTTCCATTTTCATCCCCTTACCCACCCCATTCATCCCCCAGCCTTCTCTGCCTGTTCTGTGCCCCGGAAGCTGACGCCTAAGGACCACCTCCCTTGGGCTCCCTTGTCGTCTGACCTCCAGTTGGGTTTAGACAATGGGAGGTATCAGTGGGCCCCGGAAGGCGGCGGGTGGGGCTTCCCTCCACCCAGAACAGTTTCTATTCCTCTTGTCCCTACGGAAAAAAGGAGAGCAACAGTTTCTCACTAAGACTAGGTCAGGTGCCCTGAGGCTCCATTGGTTTTCTTCAAGCTATTCTGTAAGCAGTCCCTTCATTCAATCCCTACAGCCTCCTATCTGAGTACGTTTTCTGTTCCTTTCTGGAACCGGAAGGGACACGCAGAGGGATCACAGGACTATTTTCCCTGTGATGATAAGGGAAATATTAACAGAAATGTTTCCCCCACACACAATGACCTATGTCCTTGAACCCCATGACCCTCCTCCACTGAGGTCAGCAGGAGGCACCAGAGAACAGACTTGCAATTCTTGGCCTTTAAGCTGGTGACAGGAGAAGTTCAGGTGTGGGGCAGAGCCCTAAGGAAGGACACCTGACGAGTAGGTTCCTCGCACACCAGGCCCACTGGGCTCTCTGAGCTCACGGAAAGGAAACAAGAGCCAGGGCTGGGCTGCGGGGGGTGGCAGGGACAACGCTAGACACTGCCCTTTCTGTCTGGGTGATGCTCATTGAGGGCCTGGTGTGGGGAGCAGCAGAAATCGCTGCGGGGGGTCAGAGGCGGTGCAGCTGTGATGTTAGCCCCACCCTCCCTGGCCCCAGAAGGAACCGCCATATCCTCCTAAACAGGGTAGAGAGCTGGCCGTAAAAAAAGGCAAGCGGCCCCCAGGGGCTATCCTGGTCACAGTCATGGTCACGGAAGGAATGTTCTTGGGGAAAGCTGTGTGGCCGTGTAAACAGGAAGCAGAACTGATGGATCATATCTCCAAAAATACAGAACTCTGAAGTGAAGACACTGCATAGAAGAGGCAGCACAATTAGACACCCGGTGGACTGCACCTCAGAACAGATCAGGACTAACAGTAGATGGGGCGCTGACGCTGCAGCTCCTGCTACAAGGCCCAGAGCTCACACTGAACCCAAGAAAGAGGGGCAGAGGGGCAAATGCTGAGCTGATAGAGCTTAATATCTGAAAGATCAAATTTTAAGTTTTAAAATTGTGGTAATTAAGATTGTGGTTTTTGTCATTGGTGGATGACAATGACAATGACGATGGGATGCACGTGCCAGAAAATTATCCTTTTTTTTTCTCTTTGTGAGCAGCTAGTTAAATAAAAGCACCTTTTTCAGATGCACCAAACTCTTAATGGCTTGAATTAATCCAAAATCACTGGAAAACATAGGTTTCTTTCTACTTAATTAGACATAACTTTAATTATTTTATTGTGAAATTGGCTCTTAATTATATATATTAGCCGATCCACCACTTCCCTCATTTGTTTTTTCCAACACAGCCGCCTGTATAAGTCTGTGTCCTCATGTCTGCTCAGTGGGCTGAACGCTACTTGAAGAGTATTCCTCCTGCCTGCCATGCTTAGTCCTTTGCACACGCTGTTCAAAAGAGATCTGTAACAAATAAATAAATACCTACATTTCTATCTTTTATATTATAAATTGAAGTACAGCTAGGTAAAGCCCTGGCAGGTATTCTTTTCTAGGATAAGAAGCAAAAATGAAATAAAATCTGCATCAATGTTTCTATGCAGAAAATCTAAACTTTCATTTTAGCTTATTTATTTGAGGTGGGGTTTGCTTGACACATAAAAAAGAAATTCATGGTATGCTTCAGCATATTTAGTGTTGAGTAACATTCATGTTTGCTTTACATTCTCTGCTAGTTCTTTTTTTCTTATACAGACATTTCAAAACCAAAATAAACTGAGCATGTGTACTAGCATTATAGAAACACGTCAGTAGGCAGTAAATGATTTATGAAACTATCTTCTCTGGATAATACAATAGTGTTATACATACACAATTACTTTCATAGAGTTTGGAAGGCAAACATGAATACGAATGCCTACTGCATTCAATATGCTATGTCAGTTTTTTAAAAAAAATTATTTCTCTGTACGGTAGCTTTTCTCCCTTTTAAAAACTCCCATTCTATCAGAAGCCATCTAAACCATTCCAAAGATGTGAAAAGCTGTCACATTCTTAAAGACCAACAGAGAAAAAATGTGACAGTTATCATTCCAATTCTTTATGTCAGTTAAATATTTTTTTAGAGCTAATCTAGATCTCTAAGAATGAAGATAATACAGAAAGCATATTTTAGCTCTCCTTAGTGGAGAGACTGAAGAAGGCTATTCAGCTTTCTTCATGGTGTTTTCTTTTTAAAGCTACATTATTTGACTTCTTTACACCTTTCACCTGAATATTTTCCAAGTTTTCCACATGCATCTTTAATAGAGGAGCCCTGGAATAAAACCAAACACAGAATCACACCTCACTCCCATAACCCTAACTTTTGCCCAGGCGGATAAGCCACTCATGAAACAGTCAATAAATAAAGACAGCTGCACACACTGGGTACTCTACTCCAGGCTGACACTCCTCAGGCTGCACCTTGGAATGGGCTTACTCTTGTTGTAGACAAAATTCTAACATCCATAACTACCTGGTTTCCAGCCTACACAGCAACACAAAATAAATGGCTGAATAGGATAATACCTGGACAGCAGTAGGAAGTGACAGCTAATGGTGTGGCTACAAACACAGACGAGCTTAAAAGAAGCAGGATCGGGCTTCCCTGGTGGCGCAGCGGTTAGGAGTCCGCCTGCCGATGCAGGGGATGCGGGTTCGTGCCCCGGTCCGGGAGGGTCCTGCGAGCCATGGCCACTGGGCCTGCACGTCCGGAGCCTGTGCTCCGCGGCGGGAGAGGCCCGCGTACCGCAAAAAAAAAAAAAAAAAAAAAAAAGCAGCAGGATCATTTAATATTGATGCTATCAGAACTCTACAGCTTTATACTTCTGGAGGCCACTGTTACTCATGTACATCTACATAGTGCTTCATAGCTTAGGAACGAGCTTTTAGTTGTTTATGTACATATCAAAGTAAACATAGCTACAGAAATATAGAAACTTATTTAAACCTTCCTATAATCAGGGAGATGTACACTACCATGCCCACTTTATGAATCTAGGGCTTTGAGAGCTTAAGAGGTCTGCCCAAAGTTAGACAGTGCCACCCATTGCAGAGTGAAGGCTGGATTCCAGACCCTCTGACCCAGGTCACTGACCCTCATAGCTCACCACAGTGCAGACTCAGCATTCTCAGACTTCTGGTGGCTTTTCACTCACTCTGCCTCCTCAAAATACGTCTCTTCCTAGAAACTGTACTTGGGCTTTGTATGAGTCAGCTCGGGTAGTCATGATAAAATGCCACAGACTTCGTGGCTTAAACAGCAGACATTTATCTTCCTACAGCTTTGGAGGCTGGACGTCTAAAATAAAAGTGCCCACAGGGCTGGTTTCTCCTGAGGCCTCTCTCCTTGGCTCACAGACAGCCACCTTCTCACTGTGTCCTCTATTTGCATGCGGCCCTGCTGTCTCTTCCTCTTCATATAAGGCATCAGTCCTACTAGACCAGGGCCCCACCCTCATGACCTCATTTAACCTAGTTACCTCTTTAAAGGACCCATCTCCAAACACAGTCACATTTGGGGGCAGAAGCGGGGGGGCTTCATCATTTGAATTGAGGGAGCGGGGAATACAGTTCAGTCCATAATAGGCTTCTAAGCCATTTTCCTTGAAAAGCATATTTATTCACAAAACTTCAGCTACACCTCTGATGTGATGTATGCCAAATCTGTTTCCACAGGCCTCAGCTCTTGCTTATGCTACAGTAATACATTTATTTACACCTGCCTCATAAATATTCTCTTTCTGATGCCCTGTTAACTGAGACTCAACTTGTCTCAATCCAAACTCAGTGGGACCTCCTGGTCAAAGACATTTTCTTTTCTCATGTCTTTGCCTCAATCACTGGCTTGATTTGCTTTGAAATATTTTGACTATTTACCTTTTTCTTCATTCTCAGGTCAATCAGCAAGTCTTACTGACCCTCCATTTAAAGTGTGTTTGCCTCTCTTCCTTTTATGCCCCCTCTCCCTGCACACTCACCTGAATAAAGGCTTCTACAGCCCCAGCCCTGGATGAATACAGTAACCTCCTAACTACATCATCTCTGCACATTGGTGTGGTAGGTAGCATTCTAAGGTGACCCACCAATGACCCACACTCTTCTTTAACTCCCTCCTACGGACTGCGGGAGGAACCTGTGAATATGATATGTCACCTCCAGGTGACAGGTAGCCTGTAGGGGCTGCGAGAGGCCCTTGATTGACAGCCAGCATGGAAACAGAGTCCTTAATACTGCTACTGCTAGGAACTGAATTCTGTTCAGCCACCTTAGCTTGGAGACTGTCCCCAAACTCCAGATGAGACCCCAACCCCAGGCAATACGAGAACCATGAGATCATAAATAATTGTAAGCCCCTGAATTTGTGGGAACTTGTTGCATAATGGTAGAAAACTAATATTACTTGTCTACCCCCTCTAATTCATCTGTCACTGCCGGATTAACATTCCTGATTCAGTTAGTTCACTATGAACTCACTAAAAACGTATGCCCCTTTGCTAGCTCACTGAGCATCGTGCTAATGTTGAAGGCGTATGCTCCAGCACACACACATACCTCCTAGAGAAAATAAATAAATAGTTAGGTAGCTTTTGGAAACATGACCAAGCTGTCAAGAGTACAAGAAACCAGTTATATATATTGTGAAAGGTAATTCAGTTCCATTTATTCTGCTACACTGTAAAAAAAAAAAAAAAAACCAAAACAAAAATGGTTAATAACAGAGAAAATGTAGCAGCATTTACACCATCTAGGGTTAAGTTCTACCGCTATGCCCAAATATTATTTTTTCTCAACCATTTTCATTCATGCCATTGAAACTTAAATCTCAATGAAATGTAACATTGAAACCAGTTTTCAAAGAACTTTTTGGTTCCACCTGAGATAGCAGATCTATTCCCCAGCATTTGGCAACAAAACGTTTCATTTCAGGCGGCTCAGTCTTCTCCACTGTGCATCTATGTCAGCATGCTTCCTCTTCAGAACCCTCAATTCACTTCCCCTCAATACAAATTCCACACATCCTTCAATACTCATCTAAAACAGTATCCTATCCATTAGGATGCTGACTTATCAAACATGTATTGAGTACCTTCAAGGTATACTAGAAATGGTGGGATGAGGGAGATTAAAAGTGACGTTCTTCCATAGGAAATTGGTTGAGTAAAGCATAGTAAATATGTGCAACACGCTATTATGCAGCTACAAAAAGTGCATGAGGAATATCTCTATGACCAGCGTGAAGTGATACAGCTCGAAGGTGATCTCTATTGCTACAACAGTCTCTATAAACATGAGGGACATATTATTAAAAAAAAAAAAACGCAAAGTACATATGTATAGCTGGCTGTCTTTTTCTTAAGGAAATAAGAAAGCACACATATCTCCTCATCTTTACAAAACAAACTCAGGAAGGATAAATCAGAAACATGGTGTTGACCGCACACAAGACGTAACATGGAGGTGGACAACAGGATGAGAGCAATGTGGGGTGAGGGGAAGTGACCCTTTTCTGAGGGTACCTTTTTATATAGGTTTTACTTTTGGAAATATGTTAATGTTCCACACATTCCCAAAATAAAAGATAATCAGAAAAGATGGGAAGATGGGAAAATTCTGTAACGGAAAGCAAATTAAAATAAATATTCCCAATTGTATTTCAAATGAATGTTACTACATCATTGAAGGGAGAAAAAGGAGATGCAGTCCAAGTAATCTATAACTATAGTATTTTACCGTAACCCAATTTGAACTGGCCTTTCCCACCTCTAAATTTTGTTTGGGTTCTTGTTATTTAAGTGATTTAGGGTCATTTCTTAAATGATTCTGATCCCCTCAGAACCAACCTAAACAGTTTCCATCTTTATTTAATTAGTTTATTTTTTCTGCCTAAAGACTTCACTACACTGAACTTTCCCCTCTTAGTTCATGATCACTTGCCTAGTATAAAAATGTCTCCTTTTTTTCGTAATGTGGTTGAATATGGTTATTAAAGGAGGTTGTTTTAAACTTGGTGTACTACTAGTAATCACAAAATGCATATCTAGAACTCGTTTCTCTCTCTCTGAATGTATACAGAGGTGCCCAGCACACCATGCTAGCTGGGTTTGTGAGCTCTGAGTTAATCAGAACATGGAAAGACGATGATGCAGGTGGCTCATCCAGAAAGATATAGGATAGGATGACTCTGTAATTTGATTTCCCCATTCTACCTATTTTTCTCTTAAATTTTCATCACTGCATTTTTTTAGTTGTTGGTATCTGCTTTATATAATGTTTCTGGTCCTTCCTCAATGTCCAGTTGTTTTCACTTCTTACTGGGTCAGCTTTGTAAGCTTCAAGCAAGCTTCACCCTTATTTCAAAGTGGTTTTGAACCATGGGTCCAAAGGTCATGTTACCTAGAATTTTGTATAAACTAAATATAAGAAAACTATGAGTATATGACACTCTCTTATGAGAAAAAAATCTGTGGTTTTATTTTCCTAATCAGGCTTTGTGAAAACAATGTTGCCTGCTCTAAGTTTTTTATTTACTTCTTGATTCTCTGTGTCACTAATATCTGATTGCTGAATAAATGTTATTTTGTGTATTTTCAATTATAACCTATAAAAAAGTATACATAGATCTTCTAAGTATTTCTCAGATCTTCCACTATTTCTAAGTATGTTGAAACACCAAGATCCAAATTCATATTTTATATGTGTTATTTACTTCTATATGTTTATATGTTAATATTATATCTTTTCTTGCTTAAATTCTTGAGTAGTTCAAAATGGAAATTAAAAAGAAGAGAAATCTAAGATGCTAAGAACCAATTCTTCTAAGACATTATTAAATAATTGGGGTATTTTCATTAGTTTTCAAAAATACATATGGGAAGCAACCTTAATAACTCCCCTTACTCCCAAGTGGTTTATCTGAAATATTTTTATACAACTAAATACAGAGGCAGAAAAAGAATTCTGGGACAGGTTATTCTGATGAACCCTAGTCTGAATAACTATGAAATCAGTAAGCTGGTGAGAGATGCTGGCCAAAGCACTCAGGTGATTTGGAAATTCTTTCTCACAGTGAATGATGGTTCTAGAAGGCTGCAAGGCTAGAGGGAGACCAGAGCCCCCTTCTCTGGAGAGGCCATGGGACATTCTAGTAAAAGATTGGCTGGTGCTTACCCCTGTAGGGCAATTTTCAATATAGGTAATTATTTTTTGTGTATCTAAATCTTCCCTGCAAGTTCAATTGGGAATAGTTTCATTAAAGGTTATTCTTTCCACACCATAAATTAATCCCCATACTGTATACCCCTTGTGAATCTCAAAATGGAGTTGTGAAGATTAATCATTTAATTTGTGTGAACTGTTTGGAGACTGTTTTCCCCTAGCTATTCAGGAAGCTCAATATATGCCTAGCTGCACACAATAGATATTTTTAACAAATTAATTTATCGAACAACTACTATGTGTCTATTACTATGCTAGACAGTGTGAGGATAGAGAAAAAATATAACAACAATCTGTGGCTTCAAGGAATTTATAACCTAGTTCAGTAAACAAAAATTTGAAAAGGCAAGTTCACACAGACCATGATCTCAAATGTCTGCAAGCCTGGGAAGGAAAGTGAAATAAAAGTAAATTGCCTGGAGGGACCCTGGTAACCAGGAGACACTGCTGCCCATCCAGGGACACCCAGGCCTCAGTTCCAGACAACTGCTAACTCAAGAAATGAGTGCCCGCCTTGCCAGACTTGACTTGGTTGAAACTGGAAGTGCAGATATTTATGTATAATTAACCAGTTTTCAAATATTGGCACCAATTCAAAATTTGTATTTTTAAAACTTTGTGAGTCAATACAAACCCATCTGTAGGTCACCTTTAGCTGGTGAGCTGACATTGTGAAACCTCAGATATGAAACAACAACAAAACCAACTAGATATAATTAAGCACCAAAAGAGATGTTACAAATAATATATGCATAAAAGAGAAAAATGAAACTGGGTGTCAGAGTGGAGGATGCCATACAAAATGGAAGCCCTGAGCTGAATTCTGAAGAGAAATTCTAAATCTTAAGACTATAGGGCACATAAAAAATAAAAGTTTGCTGACATGTCAAGGCTAAATGTGCTCTATTGTAAGGAAATGTATCCTAAACGATGGTGACATGTCCTTAACAGAAAAATCTAGAAAGTATTGTAAACATTAAAGGAAACAATGAATAATTTTCAAATAAACTCAGTTGTGAACCACATCCAATATTACTAATGGAATATTTCTCCATTCCTAATGATAGAATATGATTATGAAAATGAAAATCCTATTTTCAGAAACTGAGACACAGATGTAGAGAACAAACATATGGACACCAAGGGGGGAAAGGGGGTGGTGCTGGTGGGATGAATTGGGAGATTGGGATTGACATGTATACGCTAATATGTATAAAATGGATAACTAATAAGAACCTGCTGTATAAAAAAATAAATAAAATTCAAAATTTCAAAAAAAAAATTTATGATGAAAATTTTTTTTAAAAAAATGAAAATCCTTGTTGCCTTCAGCTTTTAAGATATAAAAAGTAGTTATTGTTAATGCATTAGGAGATCCAGGGGGTTATACAGACAAGAATAATGACCCTACCATTTGCTTTTAGGACATTCTGAAATATTTGTCAAGCTGGAAATTGTGTGCAGGTGACATTTAAGAATTAAACGCTCTTTGAAAGCTCCCTTCTCCTGGAAATGCCTCGATCGGTTATAACAAGAAAGGATGCAGGCTCATTTGTGCAAAACTGCCCACAGCCTTTACGTCAGCTGCTGCTAACAGGAGCCAGGGAATCATTACACACGTCTCTGTTGTTTGTAGCCCTGCAGGGTCACAACACATCCTTCAGACTCACTTTTTATTTCCTGATCGATGGAGATGCAGCCACAGTGGAGTGTAAAATAACATTCATGCACCTCTGCTAAGAAAGAAAAGTCAAAAACAGAAGGGGAAAAACAAGTGCTTTTTGTGGGGAGAGAGAAATTGGAACAAGATTGGTTGGAATAAAAGACTGATGAAGAGGTATTCAAAGCTTGCAGGAAAAGAAATGGTGAAAACAAATGATGTCAGGAAGCTTTTGATAAGACACTCAAAAATTTAATTTTAATATTTATTGCTTGTAGTGAAATTGATCAGTATGTCAGGCATGATGAGGTCATGAAAGAAGAGATAGATGCAGGCAAATTTATTATTTCTGCTTCTATTCTTTCTAGTTTGATATTAGTCTATTTTCCCCCAATAAACTATCCTATTGCATACCTCCCACATCTGCTATTTTTTGGTAATGTAATTTTCCTGTCATCTTTTATAAAATACTAAGGTGCCCATTTGTTGTAAGGGTAGGGATAAAAATAACCTCCTTTAGAAGAAAACACTGACTCTAACCAGCTAAGGATCTACATTGTAAGCCATAGGAAAGACAAGTCAATCCTCTAGTGGATCTTTATCAAATTATATTTTCTGGTGCTGGGGCGACCCACCCTCCTTGACCTTTTTTATTTGTGTGCATGAGACAGAACTGGGAATGTTAATTAACATGGAGATTGACTGTCATACAATAATATTCTGTTGTTTCCTCTTCTTTTGCATATTTATTTAACTAGGATAGTTTGATAAATATACTTCAATTTCATTTTATTCAAATCAAGAAAATAAATATGAAAAAAATCAGAATAAATGATGCAAGTTAGTCAAAGATCTTGAAAGACCTCTTGAAAGACTGAGCCTCATGTCTTAAGAATTGAATCCAAATGTGAGCCTGTGCCGTCCTGTGTACCACCTACTGCTAAAACTCAGACCCCTCAACCATAAAGTGAAGATGATAATGATACCTCCTTCCTCACAGAGCACAGTAATCAGGTCTCTTTATCCAGAAAACGCTTCTGGATCTATATACAGAAGAGTGGAGGCAGTCATCTCACTGAATGTGGTGAAGGAATCCTCCTCTTGGTGGTTTTCCAAAGAACCACAGCGCTTATTTAGCTGTGCATTGCAGATCTCTAAAGATGTTTGCACTTACACTGTAGGAAAGGCTTGAGAAAACATCTCGCACCTGTATTATAAAAGTTGTTATTGTTGAAATTATTTTTAATGTTATCACGATATTACTATTATTTTGAGAGTTTTGGGTGAAAGCAAATAGAGAATATTGGAAGATAAGAGATAAAGCCTCACCAGAACATTTAAATGTTGCCATTAGTTTAGGATGCATCCTGCATCTCACCATTTCCACCAAAATCACCCTAGTCCAGCCACTACCCTCTCACTCTTATGCTACCGCCATGGCCCTCTTTCTGGATCCCTAGTTTGCCTCTTCCAGTCCAGTCTCCCCACAGCAGTCAGAGGGGTTTTACTGTAATTTAATCAGATTTATAGCCTTACCCATACCAAAACCTCAGGTTACTTCCCATTTCCCTTAGAATAAAATCCAAACTCCACACAGCCATGAAGGCCGGCATGCCTGGCTCCTGCCCGCTTCTTAGGACTCCTCTGGGCTCACCCTCCACATCTTGTACCAACCTCCTGCCCCCACCAGCATTCAGTCTGTTCCTCAGACTAGTCAGTCTCGCTCCTACAGCTACCCCTTCTGCACCTAGGGCATTCACCACTCAGCTGTCTGCAGGGCTGTCTCCTCCTTATTCTTGCCTTCTATGGCTCCTCAGAGAGCCCTCCACCCATGGCTCCTTGCAAAGGAGCTGCCGCTACACCTTCACTCTCTGCCCCATGGCCCTGCTTTACTTTATTCTTTTTACTAATCACCATAAAAGTTTTTTTGTTTATTTATTCGATTCCTTCTCTGATTTCCCTCACTCTCATCCTCTTTGAATGAAACATTCATTAAGGCAAGGACTTAGCTGCATGTAACAGACCTCAGTTGCCTAGGTCTGTTCTTAGGTTAGTAGGGAATCCATACCTGTCTTTAGTTCAATGTATTAATATGTGACCAGTAAAGTCCTTGTGATGGGCTGAGCAATGGCTTCCTCAAAGACATCCATATCCTAATCTCTGGAACCTGTGAATATGTGTTTTCATGTGGCAAAGGCACTTTGCAGATACAATTAAGTTAAGGATCTTGAGTTGGGAGATTATCTTGGATTTTCTGGGTGGGACCACTGTAATCACAAACATCCTTATAAGAGGAGGCAGGTGGGTAAGGGTCAGGGAAGGCTATGTGATGATGGAAGCAGAGGTCTGAGTGATGCAAGGCCATGAGCCAAGGTGGCCTCTAGAAGTTGGAAAAGGTAAGGAAATGGATTCTCCTCTAGAACCCCCAGAAAGAATGTAGGCCTGTTAACACCTTGATTTTAACTTTCTGAGACTGACTTTGGAATTCTGACTTCCAGAACTGTAAGAGAATAAATCTGTCATATTTTAAGTCACCAAGTTTGGGGTAATTTTTAAAGCAGCAGTAGGAAACTCTACAGTAATGGATATATGAAAATGTTATACATAATTCAAAGGGAATAGTGAATTCAAAACACCTGACAGACTTTTGTGGTCCATGTAGTCTGAAACATCATAGTAAATATTTTGACTAAATATAGCATCCATATTATATATTATTATCTATTTATCAATAAAAATAAGTGTATCATCCTTAAGTTTTCAGTATTAAAAGAAAAAACTTAACTTGTTGCAATCAGAAAGGTTCGCTGGCAATCATCTAGCTCTTTTTCTGTCTCCTGACAATTTTTTACCTAAAATATGTGAAAATAGAAAATTACAAATGCCAAAAAAGTCTTGGCTGTAAATGAATAACAAGGTCATAGATGGTAACCTTAAAGTTCATGGCTGAAATGAAGACTATGAAAGAATAAATGACTCTTAGACCAGAGGCCAAGAGAAGAAAAGCTTTCTGCTATCAACTAACTAGCAGGAGTAGGTTGATGGATATTTAATACCAGCTACTAAGTTTAAGTTAAAACTGTATTTATTTGGTATCTTATCATAAAGATAGCTTTTATTTAAGTCTCTTTGCTAACAAGGGTGATTAATTTTCCTGTAACACTTGAAATTTTGTTATATTAGTTTGACAGACTATTGCTTTAGAATTTTGAGATTTAAAATTTTTATAAAAATAGATTTGTTACAATGTTAGCTGCAGAAACTTTTACTGAAAATTATCAATGATGCTTCATCGGAGATGGTTTGTACCTGGCAACTAATGGTAATTAATTTACAACAACTTCATTGATTTGGATCTAATTAACTGACATTGTCAGAGGGCTATGAAGAGTCTCCTAAAATTAGGAACATGGCTAATGTACCCTCCTTGTAAAATCTATTTTACACATGAAAATAAAAGTGACTCTAACAATGCATAATTCTAAGTTGTCTGGATAATTACTGTATGTAGTGCTATTTTTAAAATTCTCCATTGCTTATGGTGAGAAAACTCCACACGATCTAAACCCTTCCCAAGAGAGGGGGAAGGAAGCTCTGTTCCCCTCAGCATGATCACAGGGCATAGCCGCTTGCCATGCTTTCTTCATCACATCTTCACACATTTAGTTTTGATTTGAGATAATTAATTTTCAAATTCCAACATTCCTTTTCCTTTCAGTGTCTGCTCTCCTTTCCTGACTACTTTTCCAAAATTTCCCCAAGTATCCTTCCTAAGCATCGGAGACCCAAACAACAAAGCAAACAATCAAGATTCTTGGTAATGCAGACACACGCCCCAACCCACCAAAACAGACATGCACACACACACATAACACTTATATACTACGCTTATATGTGCAAGTATGTTTGTGTACATTTTGCTTCAAAAATTAGAATAAATTATGCAGATAACTACTTAGAAATAATCAGCATTCAACCAAATAAGGAAATCTCAATTATTCAAGATCATCTCTGAGAAAGAAAGTACCTGTTTCTCTTGTTATGGCTCCTCTGCAGTAGCAGGTTCCATCATAAGCGTTTTACCTTTATCTTAGCCCTCAGCCTGTAATTCATCATGAGCCTTGGGATTCTCGTTATTTGTCTTTTTCTCAGCCAGTTCTTTCCATTAGACATCTGGCTTATGTTCCCTCCCTGATTTTTATTATTCTTCTCTGTTGACCTCATTGTCACTGGCTTGTATTCATTTCTCCAACCTGTCAAGAGCATTTGGAATTCTGATCCTATCCCCCCAGGTTCTGCTACCTCATCTGACTTTATGATATCCTCATACAAGGTAAGCATGCATCTATTCCATCATCCAGTCACTGATGGAGATGTTTAACAGTCCTGGACACAGGCTGACCCTGGCGACACACCACCTGTGTCTGCCAAGTTAATGGCATGCCCCTCAGGAGAAGTGTAGAGGATGACAGGGGATAACATACCTCTAACTGTCCCAAACAGTGAAACAACTATCTCATGGGCTTCTGTGAATTTCATTTACATAAGTGGTTCTTGATCTTTTAGCAGTCACAGAGCCTTTGAGGATCAGAAAAAAGTTAGGGATGCTCCTTCCTGATTTACACACACATTTTGCATACAATTTCAGAGGATTCAAGGACTTCCCTTGAAGTGCATCTCTGGAGCTCCTAGAGGTCTGGGATGTTTAGATTAGGAATACTAATTCAGATATCTTTAAATACTGCAGCATCTACATTATCTTGAAAATTAACGTTACATTTCATAAATGCCAGAAGAAATTACAATTTGCAGGATATTCTTTAGCATGGATACCTTAAAATTCTCTTGATTGACATACACTATCAGACAAGAGAGAATTATTCATGTGCTTAAATGAAAATGATTTGTTTGAAATGAGGTGAAGTTAATTTTTCTAATTGCAGTAAAATACACGTAACATGAAATTGAGCATCTTAACACTTTTAAGTATACAGTTCATTACTGCCAAGTATATTCACACTGTTGTCAACCAACCTCTAGAACCTTTTCATCTTGCAAAGTCGAAACTCTATACCCATTAAACAACAACTTCCCCTTTTCCCCTGACCCCAATCCCTAGCAACCACTATTTTACTTTCTCTTTCTACAATTTGGCTATTCTAGACACCTCATATAAGTGGAATCACACAGTATTTGTCTTGTTGTGTCTGACTTAGTTTACTTAGCATAATCTCCTCCAGGTTCATCCATGTTGCAGCATGTGTCAGAATTTCACTCTTTTTTAAGGCTGAATAATATGCCATTGTATGTATAGACCACATTCTGTTTATCCATTCATCCAACAGTGGACACATGGGTTGCTTACACTTTTCAGCTACTGCAAATAATGCTGCTATGAACATGGGTGCTGCAAAATTAAACGTTCAACAAAGAAATCTTACTGCTTAGATAAAGGCTATTGCACTCAGTGTTTTCAGGTTTAAGTTTTTAAAATACTCTATTATTTTTATTGCTAAACATAATGGACATGAAGAAAGCTACACAAAACTAACTCAATGGATTATCACAATGGGAACAGTCAAATAACTACCATCCAAATCAAGACACAGAAAAAAAAGTCCTATGTGGAACTTACTTTCTAAAGAATATCTACTACATGCTAGATATTTCTCATACACAATTTATTTGGTCTCCCTAAGAATGCCACCAAGTGGGATGTAAACTGATACAGCCACTATGGAGAACAGTATGGAGGCTCCTTAAAAAACTAAAAATAGAATTACCATATGACCCAGCAATCCCATTACTGGGCATATACCCTGAGAAAACCATAATTCAAAAAGAGTCATGTACCACAATGTTCATTGCAGCACTATTTACAATAGCCAGGACATAGAAGCAACCTAAGTGTCCATTGACAGATGAATGGATAAAGAAGATGTGGCACATATATACAATGGAATATTACTCAGCCATAAAAAGGAACAAAACTGGGTCATTTGTAGAGACGTGGATAGACCTAGAGACTGTCATACAGAGTGAAGTAAGTCAGAAAGAAAAACAAATGTCGTATATTAAAGCATATATGTGGAATCTAGAAAAATGGTACAGATGAACTGGTTTGCAAGGCAGAAATACAGACACAGATGTAGAGAACAAACGTATGGTCACCAAGGGGGAAAAGCCGGGAGTGGGGTGGTGGGATGAATTGGGCGATTGGGATTGCCATGTATACACTGATGTGTATAAAATAGATAGCTAGTAAGAATCTGCTGTATAAAAAAATAAAAATCAAGTGTTTAGAAAAAATAAAAGAATGCCACCAAATAGGTATTATTATCCCCATTTTTTAAGTTGAGTAAGGGAAAGTTGAACAGAGAAAGTACAATGTCACATAGCTAATAAGTGACAGAAGTGGGATTCGAAAGATCAATCTCTTCTACCACACATCCACATCTGGTTAGACTAGGCAGAGGCCAGTGGGCTCAATTAAACCCATCAACTATATTAAAAATTACCAGAGGAATAAATCTGAGTGATATCTGGTTAATGACCACACTGTTTATCCTTTTGATATTCTTCACAGTAACTTCTACCCACTCTTCTCATTCTGCCCTCTGGAGTCATTTAAATAGACACATTAACATGTCTACTTAAGAACAACCCCTAAGTAGCTGAGCACATCCCCATGAAAACTCATTCCAGGGATCCTCTGGAGGTTCCCTCACTGAGACCGGGTCTCCAGACCCTTTACTTTCCTGATAGTCCTCTTGTGGTCACTCTCTACTTCGTCAATGCACCTTGTAAACTGAGGTTCTCTTCAGAACTGACATTGTATTTTAGACATTCACTACCCAATGCAAAGAACAATTCATACATTCACTCATTCAAAAAATATTTATTTAGAGCTTTCCATGTGCCCAGCATTGCTCCACACTACACCTTCTCTGGCAATACTTTGATTAATGCAGGGAAGCTGCCGGCACATTTTTATAGTCTTGTCACACTGTTGACTCATACTGAACTTGGCATCAGCTAAAACCCTAGATGCTTTTCACATGAAATACTACCAAGGCAGGTCTTCGTGATCCTATATTTATGTAATTGGTTTTTTGAAACTAAATCCTTATGCTATCTTCACAGTAGATCTCCAGGTTTTACTGCGGTAATCTTCTAAAATTGATGTTTTGGTTTGTTATCAGAATACAATGATATTTTAAAATGCTTCTTGTAGGCTTTAAAGTGTAAAACTTTATCTGTTGAAAGAGAATGGTTTCCTCCTTTATACACCTCTCTTTTTCCTTAAAAGCAATCAAACAAACTCTTTGTAATTGTTCTCTTTTGTCAAGGTTTGCACCTTACAGGCATTATCACATCTCTGCTTTACAAACCAGAGTACACTGACACCAAGAGAGAGCAAAAAGAAAATGCAAGTAGAAAACAGTGTTTCTTTAAACTGAAATCTTTTATTTCCTATGTGCCAAAATTGGAAATTGATCTGACTGCATTACAATTTTTCAAAACTAAAAATTAGTACTTAAAGTGGCTAAATGTAGCTAGGAAATGCCTGTACAGTCCATGGGAAGTTTTTATTCCATTAGTTCAATGAATACAGCTAATGACTGAGAAAGTTTAAAGTTTACTGAAGAAGTTTACTACTTTAAACTTTAAAGTAGCTGAGACAAGTTATTATGATTAGGACTTAGGGGAAAGCACCAAGACCCTCAAGAGTAGGGCAGCCAGATTTGGCAAATAAAAATACAAGGCACTCAATTAAATTTGAATTTCAGATTTGTTGTCCATCTGTAATTCAAATCTAACTGGGTCTCCTATAGTTTATCCGCCAACCCTATACAACAGCCTTGGAAATGTAATTATTAATTAACAGAAACATTAATACCAGAATTACTTATTTCTTTACCAGAACTCATTACCCACAAAAAGGGTAGCTAATGTAATTTGGTACATGAGAGCAAATTACTTCATTCATGAAAAATTCTGACAACTCTGTCTCACATTATAAGACATCTGTAAATGGAGAAGTTATTTTTTTTGTTTTAAGATGAGAAATATAAACTATTCTCATATAAAGCAATAGAAAAGTAAATAAAATTTGCATTTCTGGTGGCTTAACTATAAAAAGTAAATTAGGAATGGCATAGTGACAGTACTTAGAGAAATTAAACATACAGACATTCTATGACTCAGCAACCCTATTGCTAACTATGTGTCAGAGAAATTAATCAGTGGCATAGAGTAGAGGACCACACATATATGGGCAATAGATTTCAGATAAAGGTGAAATGGCAATTCTGTAGAGAAAAAAAAATACTCTTTTCTACAAATGGTGCTGCAACAATTGGACATCTATATGCAAACAAAAGAACACCAATCAAATTTTGATACATACTAACCATCATATACAAACATTAATTAAAAATGAAACTTCGACCTCAATGTAATATGTAAAACAGTAAAATATCTAAAAGAAAATATAGAAGAAATTATTTTTAACCTTGGGATAGGTAAACAGTTCTGAGATATGACATCAAAAGTATTATCCAGGGGCTTCCCTGGTGGCGCAGTGGTTGAGAGTCCGCCTGCCGATGCAGGGGACATGGGTTCGTGCCCCAGTCTGGGAAGATTCCACATGCCGCGGAGTGGCTGGGCCCATGAGCCATGGTCGCTGAGCCTGCGCGTCTGGTGTCTGTGCTCTGCAACGGGAGAGGCCACAACAGTGAGAGGCCCGCATACCGCAAAAAAAAAAAAAAAAAAAAAAAAAAAAGTATTATCCAGGGCTTCCCTGGTGGCGCAGTGGTTGAGAGTCCACATGCCAATGCATGGGACACGGGTTCGTGCCCCAGTCCAGGAGGATCCCATATGCTGCGGAGCAGCTGGACCCGAGAGCCATGGCCGCTGAGCCTGCGCGTCTGGAGCCTGTGCTCCGCAACAGGAGAGGCCACAACAGTGAGAGGCCCGCATACCGCAAAAAAAAAAAAAAAAGTATTATCCATAAAAAACAGACATATATTTAATTTAATAAAAAATAAAAATTCTTCCCTTTGAAAGATACTATTAAGAAAATGAAAAGATAAAACAGATTTGTAGAAAATATTTTAAAAAATATATCTGATAAAGAACTTGAATCTAGAATATATAAACTCTGTAAAACTCAATAATAAACATGCAAATACCAAAAAATGTGTGCAAAACATTTCAAAAGATATTTCACCAAAGAAGACATATGGATGCCAAGTAGGTACGTGAAAATGTGCACCATCACTAGCCATTAAGAAAATTAAAATTAAAACCATGAGACACCACTACACAAATAAGAGAATTGCTAAAAATGAAGACTGATCATCCCGAGAGTTGGCCAGGATATACTGCTAACTGGAAATGTAAAATTGTATAGACACTTTGCAAAAAGCTTTAGTACTTCTAGGTATTACCCAAGAGAAATCAAAACATATTCTGAAATATTAGGAAACTGAATAATATATCCCCAAATAACCCATGGGTGAAAGAAGAAATCAAAAGGGAAATTCTGAAATGAATGAAAATAAAGACAAAGATATCAAAATCTGTAAAATGCAGCTAAAGCAGTATTTTTTATATATATATATATATATATGACAACATCTATAGAGAAAAGATATGAAGTTTTAAATGAATGACTTCAGTTTCCACTTAAGAAAAAATCAACTAGCAAATGAACAGTAAATGAAAAGCAAAGCAAGAAGGAAAAAGGAAACAATAAAGATCAGAGTGAAAAATCAATGGTTGAGGAAACAGAAAAACAATAGGGAAAAGTCAATGAAACCAGAAGCTTGCTCTTTGAGAAGATCGATAAATGTATACATGTCTTGTAAGACTGATCAATAAAAAAGAGAGAAGACACAAATTATTGATATCAGGAACATGAGAAGTGACACAACAACAGATTCTACAGATATTAAAAGTATAATAACAGAATATTATGAACAACTTTATACCCATAAATTTGGTAACTTAGATGAACAAATTTCTTGAAGGACACAGAAAAACTACTAAATCTCAAGCAACATAAAATATAAAAACCTGAATAGTTATTTCTCTATTGAAAAAAAAAAACTGAATTTGCAGTAAAAACACACAAAGAAAACTCCAGGTGAATTCAAATACTTAAGGAAGAAACAATACCAATTCTACAAAAATTCCTGATAAAATTGAAGACAGGAGAATTCTTTGCAACTCATTATTTTCAGTCACTATTACTATGATACGAAAACAAGACAAAGATATCATAAGAAAACCAATGTAATTCACAATATTAACAGACTAATAAAAGAGAAACCACATGATCATCTCTACAGATTTAAAATAAAAGCATTTGAAAAAACCCAACATCCATTCCTCAAAATACATCCATTCTTAACAGCAAATTAGTAATAATAGAGAAATTCCTCAACCTGATAAAGAACACTTATGAAAACCTGCAGCTAACATCATACTTAATGATGAAAGACTGAGCGCTTCCCTTCTAAGATGCCAATGTTCAGTCCTACCATTTTTATCCAACATTGTACTTGAGGTTATGCACAGTGCTATAAGGCAAGATAAATAAATAAAAGGCATCAAGATTAGAAAGTAAAACTGCTTCATTCCCAATTGACAAGATTATAGAAAGTTCTGTAGAATCAACAAAAAGGTACTAGAACTAATAAGTGAATTTAGCAAGAATTCAGGTTACAAAGTCAATATACAAAATATCTAATTTTAAAATAAAAAACAGCATTTACAATAGAATCAAATATAAGATACTCTTATAAGAATAATTTCACAAATGTTTTGTAAGAACTGTACAGTGAAAAGTACAAAATATTGCTAAATGAAATTAAAGAAGATCTAAAAAATGGAGCGATTTACCATGTTCCAGAGTTGGAAGATGTAATATTATTCAAATGTCAATACTTCCCAAAGTAATCTATAGATTCTCAATCAAATCCCAGAAAGATTTTGGTAAAAATTCATAAGGTACTTCTAAGATTCATATGGAAATGCAAAAGACCTAGAATAATCAAAACAACTTTGAAAATGTAGAACGAAGTTGGAGGACTAATACTGCTTGACTTCAAGTCTTATTATAAAACTACAGTAATCACGATAATGTGGTATTAATATGTCAGTGGAACACAAAGACAGTAAACTCACATGTATTTGGAAAACTGGCTTTTGACCAAGGTTCAAAGGCAACTCAACAGATAAAGGATAGTCTTTTCAACACATGGTGCTGGAACAATTGGATATTCACTGTGAAACTATCAACTTTCAACTGTATCTTGCACCATATATAAGAATGAACTCAAAATGGATCATACACCTATATGTAAAACCTTAAACTGGAAAAAATGCTTATAAAAAACATGGGAGAAAATCTTTATAATCTTGTTTTAGGCAGAAATTTATTAGCTATAACACCTAAAGCAAGATCCAAAAGAATAAATTGATTAATTAGACTTCATCAAAATGAAATACTTCTGTTATTTGAAAGACATAGTTAAGGAAATGAAAAACAAGCCAAATTTGGGATAATATCTTTACAAAGAATATATTTGATGCATGACTTGTATCTGGAATATATAATAATTCTCAAAACTCAATGATAAGAAAACAAGCAACCTACTTAAAAATATTGAGAGGAAGATTTGAAAAAACACTTCACCAAAGAAGATACCTGGGTGGCAAATTAGTACACGAAAATATGTTCAACATCATTACTCATCAAGGAAATGCAAATTAAAACCACAATGAGATACTCCTACAAACCTATTAGAATGGCTAAAATTAAAAAGACTAATCATACTAAATATTTACAAGAAAAAAAAATTTATAAGAATATGGAGTAAATCGAACTCTCATGCACTGTTGTTGGGAATATAAAATAGTAACCATTTTGGAAAAGAGTCTGGCAATTTCTTAAATTTAAACATACACCTACCATATGATTCAGCTAATATACTCCTAGAAATGAATGCATAAGTCTATTCCATGATTTGTATACAAGTATTCATAATAGTTTGATGTATTATACTGTAAAAGCTGAAAACTGGATAAAAACAAATGTCCATCAATGGGTGAATGAGTAAACAGGGTGTAGTTAATCCCCACAACAGAATACACTCAGCTGCAAAAAAGGATAATACACCAACAACATGAGTGAATCTCAAAATAACTACTTAATAAATAAGCCAGACTAAGGGATAGTGACAAAAAGCAAGCAGATCAGCAGTTGCCTGGGGATGAAGGAGCAGGCAGGAAGGAAGAAGCTGAAAAGAGGCACAAGAAAATTTTGAGAGTGGTGTTATCTATTTACCACCTGTGGTAATGGTTTCCTGGAAATAAACGTATGTTAAAACTTAAGGGCTTCCCTGGTGGCGCAGTGGTTGAGAGTCCGCCTGACGATGCAGGGGACACGGGTTCATGCCCTGGTCCGGGGAGATCCCACATGCCACAGAGCAGCTGGGCCTGTGAGCCACGGCCGCTGAGGCTGCGTATCCGGAGTCTGTGCTCCGCAACGGGAGAGGCCATAACAGTGAGAGGCCCGCGTACCGCAAAACAAACAAAAAAACTTAAAAACGTGTGTGCTCTAGATATATGCAGTTTATGCATGTCAACTACACCTCAGTGAATCCATAAAAAAGCAAGCCAAACGAATCAAACATTTTTATGGGTAAGACATTTGTAGTAAAATATAGGCTGACATGGAGGACCTGGAAATCTTTACCAATATCAGCAATGTATAAACTAATACATAGAAAAAAATTACTGATCCTTGTACAGAATTAGAATGATCACCAGTGTACAACAACATACGTGTATGTATGTGTATGCGTATATGTATGAATATGCATCTGAGATGATGGGAAAAAATAATAAAACAAGAAAAATTCCTGGCACAAACCAACGATGGTACTGTGCCATGAGCTAATAAGTATGATTCATTTGATTCTTTGCATCCGATGTAAAAACAAACAAAATCAATATTGTTTTTTAAGTCCACTGGGTGATTCCCCAGTAGTTTAATATTAAAAACAAAATTAGCATGCAAATCTAAGCAGAACTGGGATATTTTAATTTGGAAAATTTTTATCCTTTTATACATAAGGATCAACAACTTACATTATTTTAAAAGTAAATGACTGATTTCCGAAGTAAATGTGTTCACCAACTTTATTAGTAACAGCTAAATGATGGGCTAGCCTTCATGACACAGGCACTGAAAAAGTTTAGGCTCTCAATTTAAGCTCCTTGAATGTAAAGAGATCCAGACAAACAGCTTTTCTTCTCTAACATTCTATTTGGCTAGTTAACACAAGTTATGGATTCTGGGATTTAGGGTCGCCACATACTTTCTTAATTAAGAGCTCGAGGCTGTTGACTACTCCATTTCCCCTGAGCCTCTTTGCTTAGTCCAGAGTAAGATTAAAAACTCTCTGTACCATTTTTCAACTTGTCTCCGGGGAAACAGCCTCAATTTACTATAAAAATGGCAATGACTCACAAGTGACCTCATCTCAAGGGGTCAGGCATACTGCTCCCTACTTCTCTTTTCTATGTTCTGGGGTTAAGCAATACTTACAACTGGATTTCAAGGCCCACTTTGTAACCCCATTGGGACCCTGGGATGCTCCTGGTAACACCCACGGACTGGGCCAGCAACACAATCCTGCAGCTTCTCTGCAAGATCTGCCCTATAAGCCAACCAGGCTGAAACACTGTTCTCAGTTTTCTGATTTTTCTATTCATTCTAAATAACTATAAATGTTAGTAGCTACTTTTAAAGAAAGTACACAGGGTTATTTTGAAGAAATCAATCTAAGTATTATTGCTAATTTCTTTATTTAAAAAGTCAATTATTTTGAAAGTTATTCTATATCCTTCAGCCCTTTCAAATTGACTTTATGACATTTTAAAATATTTTTAGGGAAAGAGTCATATTTGAAAAGGATAAGCCGAACAAAATGTACATATTTTAAATTGGTCGAAACCTTATTCTCAGAGATACTAAATCTATGGAGATCTTTTCAAATATCGATAATGATAAAAATAAGGTACATATATAAACCAGTGATGTCTACTTGTGACTGTACAAGGTAATAGCTGTCTGGAGCTCAGTGAAATATAAACAATCAAATCAGAGACCACTGACAGCAGGAAGTCAAATTTCCTTTATTGCAGGATGAACAATTTGTAAAATCGAAAGCATAGTAGCACATTTGAATCCTCTGAATGAAGGTTAATGGGGCGTAGACGAGGTTAAGAAGCAAAGCTTACATTATTTGAATTGCGGTATTGTTGAAGATATGCCAAAGTAGGGTAAAAGTTCATAGTTATAACAGAAGATGACTGAAATACATGAATCATCATGTAGAAAGATTTTTTATAAAAACAATATTCAAATGTTTCCAGGGATTACGAGTTAGACAAAATTAAGTTGTGCAGTATTTTTATGTAATGTTTTGTATGATACATTTACCTAAAGGCTTATCTTAAAGTAATATGTTTCTGCTTTTATCAATTGCCTGACGATGGAAAAATATCAATGATTTTAGAAGTTTTAAACATCTTTAATATTTGCATGATATTAGATGAGCTATAATCCACATATAAAGCTACCTCCTAGAGAGCTTTTGAGAATTGCTTTTGCCTGCGGTCTCTGGCACTAACACTTCAAGAGATTAGAAATATCTTCCTTTTAAAGAGTTCTCTTTTGCCCATAGAAGTCAAACAAGATTTGTTAAACATTGAGGGAGAAAAGGGGCTCCTATAAATCAGTGATATTCCCCTTAATTGCCCAAGTTTCTTATCACAGATTAAAAACCAATCTCAGAAATGAAAAGGTTACATGGCCACACGTTGTCACAACACTAATTCACTGAACTTGAAGATGAAGTCATGTTAGCCGTTGAAGCAGTTTTGTATGAAAGCCTAATGACTGGATTACTGAGTTGCTTTGGTTCCATGAGCTGGCTACGAATATAATCCCATGCCAAGAGAGGAGAAGTGGTTAAAAAGCAGCTGACTACATAATTTTCACATTTCCTAGAATAATGTTACATGAAAATGTTCCTCTAACTCCATCCCATCATCATAAATTTTCCTTGCATTCCTCTTAGGGATACTATTATTTCTCTACTATAAATAATCTTTCCATAGTTAAAGTATTCGACTATTTTATGATCTAACAAGCCACAGGTCTTAAATTATAGTCATCTACCATGAAACACTGCCCCTTCCATTCTAGCCTTTATATGCTTTTGTTTCCTTCTTCCTCCTCTGAACATGGAAAATTAGGGCCATTTATATGCTGAATATTGATCATAAGAGAAAAATACATGAGTTATGAGTGATATTCTGACTAGTGATTTTCTATTTACTCAGTATTACGTATAACATCAATCACTTAATCCTGCACCATAAGCTATTTTTTCTTTATGATGAAATTTTTGTTTAAAGGAACAAATAATTTAATTTTCTTCAGAGTTCACAAAATCCAAGAAAGAAGACTTACTGTAAGTTCACTGCCTAAAAGTTTTAGGGCTTCAGTAATGGTTTCCTTGCTGGTTTTAATGTTAGGTTTTAGTAAACTCTGAATGTGTACAATGGGAATGGGAACTTTTTTTGGAAGATGAGACAGTTATGAGTTTTGGAATATTTTATGTCAAACACAAGGCATGATCTCTAAGGGCATATCTCCTTTCTGATTGGTGGGCGGGGCCAAGAACATCAGCAGAATGGAATTCTGTCCCGGAAGATTACTAGATTCCGCCCTAGAGTTTCTGAATGGAGTGGAGATGCTTGTGGGTCCTTTGAGTTGCCACAATCACTGGGAACACTCACTGCCATTTTAGTGGGTAGGGCCAAGGATGCTAAACACGCTGCAATGCCCTCAATGATCGCATGTGAAAAACAGAAAAATAGGTGTCCTTCAAATACCCCTAGAACACATGAGAAGCACTGCTTCTTCTATGCACATAGTCCCCTCTGCCCTTCCTTCAAAGTAATTCAGAATATTAATTGAACAACTACAGTGCACTAGGTCTAGAGAGACATGGGTGAATAAAAACAACTCCTCCCTTCAATTACCTCTCAATCTAGAGGAGAAAAGAAACTGGTGAATAAAGGACTTTGATATATTTTATAAGCACTGAGCCAGCAGCAGGAACACAGGAATAAAGGAACATGTGGGAGCTCTGACGTTACATCTGTTAGTTCCTGTTGGAAAGAAAATGGAGCCTGGAAAGAGCTTCACCGAAGAGGTGACAGCTGAACTTGGCCTTGGAGGATGAGAAGAATGCGCCAGGTGGGGGAGGGGGGGTGAGAAATTGGCAGTGGAGGCTATAGGTGTGCATCCCACGCCCAGGGAAAAGCATGAACAGAGGCACAGACCATGGACATGCCCAGTCCACCCACCAAAGAGCAGAGGGTGCATCACAGGACCCCTCCTCTTTGTCGGGAGTTTCCTTTCTCTGTCAGTGCATTATTCTCCATCCTCTTGTCCCTAGCTAATCACATTGCCTACAGGTGGTAGGACCAAGACAATTAAAAGGTCCTGATCAAAAAAGCCAATATCTGGTAAAATGTTACTCCCTCTATTAATATATATGTGTGTATGGATATATTTGTGAATTTGTATAGAATCTGCCATCTCTTACCTTCCAAAGTATGGAGGCTAACTCCTTTGTTATTGGCAAGGTAACTAAATGATTACATTGACACAACCAAACATAATGTGTTTGATTTTCGTAAGGGTAAAACAACTCCAGCTTGGATAAAGCTAATATGTGAGTAAAAATGAGGATGAGAGGGATGGCACAGTTGGGACCACAGCAGGCCTTAGGCCAGGCCTGAAGGAGAAGGCCTAGGCGTAAGCCTCAGGTATCGACTCACAAAAGCAGCTGAAGTGGGAGATGAGCTTTGATAGTGAGTGGGCACACACGTATAAAGAGCTCCCATCTCGTGCCCCAATCTGTCCATACGTGTCTCCTTTGAAGACTACAGAAACTTAAGGAGAGATATAAAAACGTTTAACACCAATATGGCACTACCCTGGCGGAAGGGACTCTAAGCAGTTCTTGCCTGCTGAGCATCAGCCTGGCCCTGGTGATTTTAAATATTTTTCCAAAGTGATTTTAAATATTTTAAAGGTGATTTGAAATACCTATATTTAAATATTTCCAAGGTGATTTTAAATATTTATATTAAATTAACTTTACCTATTAAACAGATCTTCATTTACTGTTGCTTTGTCTATTTTTGAGGAGGAATATAAGAGGAGCTAAGAACAAACTTTTACTCTAGATCCTTCTCTGTATAAGAAAGAGCCCTAGAGCAACAGTCTCCAAAATGCGAAAGGATCAAAGAAAATTAAAAAGAGAAACTCAGCGATTTTTAAATGTTTTACATATTCCTTGGCAGAATAAAATAAAACAAATGCTGTAAAACAATTTAAAGGTAATTTCAGCACTTGAGAATCTATATCCATATGGCCAAGACACTGGAGGTAAACTCACTTGATCGGAGGTAGCAATAGTTAGAAAAGCTCTCAGGAGTCATCTTGTCCACCTGTCAGATACAGGAATCCCTTCCACAGCATTTAGGCAGGTAGACAACCCGTTCCTTCTTAAACCCTTACAGAGACAGGAACCTTACCATCCTGTAACATAGACCGTCCTATCGTTAAACAGCTCTAGCCCTTAGAAAGGAAATCTGCCTCTATCTATAGCTTCCATCCATCAATCTGAGTTGTGCCTCCTGGAGTCTCAGAACAAGTCAGCTCTTTTAAAATTGATGTGTTTTCCCATATTGAAAATGTTCCTCTGTTCTGTAACCATATTCGCCACGTGATGTAGGAGGTACCTGGGCTTTATTCTTGGCATTATCTTTGGAAGTAGTACAGTATGAAAATATCCTTTGACGTAGCAGAGTTCAGACCTGAATGGGTGGTGGTAATGTTTCTATACATATACAATGGCTTTATCCCATCTTATATCAGTGTAACAGCTTTTTATACAATAAAGAGCTTCACCATTGTCCTTGCTAAATAAACCTGTTTTTTGAGCCCATAATTCCAAGTGTGAAGGTTCATCTGGATTCTAAATACTGAGTCTGGTACTCAGTGGATCCATTGTTCCTCCAATCTTGAAGTCAGGTTGGCTAAGCTTTCTTTCAGTGTTTTCATAAAAGCAAACAGAACATTTGAAACAAAGAATAGCTAAACAGGTAGCCTTCTGACATGCCACCAGAGACTTCCCTCTATTTCAGCTGTGCAGTTGTATTTAAGTGAAGTTGTTCCAGGAGCTATAAACCCACCTAACACTACTCTATTGCTCTATGAAAGACAGGAAAGAGGGTAAGTACGTGCTGTCAGCCACTCTCTCATCTAGATAGCCCAAGTAAGGGGTTTTTAATCCCACTTTCCACATAAAGGATCTGGATTGTGGAGGACTTCGGTATCTTACCTAAAGCCACAAAACCAGGTGGTAAGTAGGGGAGTGACTGCAAGAAAGGCTTGAATAATCTCCAGGTTAATATTCCAGTTCATGGGTCTTCACTTATTCACAAAACATCAAGATTCAACAAATGGTAAAGCCCAGATACACCACTTCAGGCTTTCCTTTATCACTCTATTAGCATTTAAATTTATAATTTTAATATCCAAATTATGATTAGACAATTGATCAGTCTTTCCATTGATCATCACTGCCCTTCTCAGCACTGAAAAACCATTTATTTAATACTTTTACAATTTGCCAGGCAAATTCACCAGTTGATAGCCTCCATGAAAATAGGAACAACATTCATTCATGTCCAGCCTTTAACCATCCTTCTCAACATCTGGGGTGTCGTCAAAGAACACACAGAAGTGCCCTATCCCTTCAGCAATTCTCTCAAGACCCTGCTATGTAAACAATTCACTCCTATAGATCTGAGCTCCTTGGGAGACAGTTTAACTTGTCTATGAAACATGTAAGCTCTGAAGAAAGGCTGGAATTCTGGTTTCACAAACCACTAGCCATGTGAACTAGGACCAAGTCTTAGACCTCCTTAAACTTCATTTTTTCTAACTATGAAATGGGACTATTTCTAGTAATTATAGCATAGGTCTATTGTGAAAAATAAGTGGGATCATATATATAAAACACTTAACCTAGTTCCTGGCACACTGTAAGCACACAGTACAAGTATCAGCTATCATTTCAAGCAGCTAAACGTTCTTTTACTATCTCCTTACTTGAATTGAATCTGAAATGTTTGTTTGACTTCAATTTAATTATTTATTCCTCTTTAGAAACAACAAAAATAAAATCAGTTGAATAGCAGTGTTTTTCTTAACTATCCATTAACAGGACACCACCAATCCCAAACAGTGGATCTAATTTCTTTTCAAGTCTCATGAAAAGTGCAAAGAACAATAATATATGTTTGCTATATCATATCATCCATTTATTCACTCTTTTGTTCATTCATTCATTCATGCTATAAGCAATATAAACCACAGCTCATTTTCTGCTTCAGCTCCATGAAAATATTTTTATAGCTTCCTGTTTTTCTTCATACTTGTCCTTGGCTACTTTCCATCTCCTTCAGCATTTGTACTTCCCTTTCAAAATGTGAACTCAGTAGGCAGCATCTAAGTTGGCTT
Source organism: Phocoena sinus (assembly GCF_008692025.1). Lineage (NCBI taxonomy): Eukaryota > Metazoa > Chordata > Mammalia > Artiodactyla > Phocoenidae > Phocoena > Phocoena sinus. The sequence continues at coordinate 6,109,207 of NC_045774.1, read as the reverse complement.
TGTTAGATATCACGCCATCTTTCTTCCCTAATAGTATCACACGTTGGGGAATAGTGAGAATTCTTTCTTCCAGTTCCTTGAATCAAATTTCCTTCCTGGGCCCAACCTTTCCTCTGAACTTGTTCCTGAAAGCCACAGTATGTCTCTTGTTGTCATGGCTTTCCCACTGGCTGAAACCTCCATAATGACCGAGTTACTGTTTCTAACACTGCACTCAGTCTAGAACAAGCAGTCCCTTGGAGTTTTCCCTGACTTTTTTTGAAAAGGGATGTCAACAAATTATGTCAAAAACTTAACTATTTTTAGCAGGAAATGTTCAGATGTTTGCTCATTTGGTTAATACTGACTGATCTCCTACAACATCCAAATATTGCTGTGCCAATCTTCTGACCTATGTCAGGAAGGTGTCCCCCCGCCCCCTGCCTACCTAGAAATTCTGCAGTCTGATTTTAAAGGTCACAAATGCTTGTCCAGCCCAGGTCAAATTAGCCCAAGGATATGCGTTCTCTGGCCAACACATTGCATTAAAAAAAAATTAAAAGATACCTTTCCAAAATTCAAAGACTTCACATAAAAATCCAACTTGAAAACTGATTACAGCGGTTTTGGGATTGCATTTCCATAGGGCAAAAGTCAACTAGAGACAAGTAGATGCTATCCCTTCAGGTGGGTTTAATTTCTTCAATGGAAACGAAGACAACTTTTCTGTATTTCCAGCATTCCACCTGGCCTGCTCCACACACTCAACTTCCTGAGACCTGAGGGCACTCAAGTCGTGTCTACTGGCCTATACTGCCACCTCAATTTTTCTATCCTTTAGGACTCTGATAAATTATCTCTGCGTGTTCCTGTTCCCTTAGATTTCTAAATTATCGTGTAAACCCAGGCCACCACTAGCCCATATGGCCCTTTGTGAAAAACTGGATATCCATCTGTTGGAAAAATGTTGTGAAACTGATTTTATTAAATCAAGATATATGTCTACTTTATGCCAAAAAATTGTCATAAAAAAATCTGTGAAGTCCACCGTGTGAATGGTGTCCCTTTACATGTGACACTGCTGGGCAGGGCCCAGTCTGAACAAACTTCCACGCCCTGCCTTGTACCTACTTGTCATCTACTGCAGCTTCCTCTAACACCTCAACCACCACCAGTCCTTACACTGTCAGACACAAAGATTCACGAAGGCTGTTGCGCCTATGAGGTGTTTCTTTTTTCCCTTCTGACTATTATTCCTCTGAGATTTTTTTCCCTACTAAAATTAGATCTCTAAATATTCTACCTTGTGTAGGGCTCTGCATGTTGCTATGTGAAAATTAGCGGCCAAAACATTGCTAACCTCCCAAGTGGTTATCTTGAGTTAATACTAAGGGAGTTCATTTCTCTAGTGTAAAGAAATAGTGAGCCCTGTTACCACAGTTTCTCCTTTTTATTCAGTTCCAGGTGGAGAAAGAGATTGGCATGTTCTTGAAGCAAAAGAGGATGAGTAACTTGTTACCCCCAAATCTCCCCTTTCTCTACTACTCTCTTCTTATAAAAAAATAGAGCAAATAAAATACCACATTAAAAATACTTCTGAAGAGAAATATGTTTAATATACTATAACAACTATCTGGTGAAGGGGAGAGAGGACAGCTCTTGTTCTTCTGGCGGAAGAGTAAAACATCACAGGGTCCCATCTATTTTATATATAACATACCTCAAAGCACTACATTCATGCAAGTATATCATCATCATTATTGAGAAAATAAGTCATGAAATAGTTGTTTACTCCAGATCTTCTGACCCTAATTCCAGTGCTCCTTCCTCCCTACTGAGCTCCCCCCACCAACAGCAACAGCTGAGAGCTGGCAGCACAGAAGTTAGTGCCTAAGCAACGGTGAGAAAAATTGCAGACACTCATCTTTTAAGAGCCTAAGTTTTTTTGTGGGTCACATGGGAAAAGGAGGTCACAGAGCTCTGGGGGACAGCCTTGCTCTAGGCCCACAAAAGGTTAGAAAGAGGTGCAGTTTGATCTGCAGCAGCTCCCCAGTTCCATGGGGAAGAAGGTCAGTGGTCTTCTCTGTCTCCACTGGGCCCTGCATGTCCCGCTCTACCAGGACAGTACCACAGTGAGCAGACGTCTCCCACCCCTAAACAGCTCCCTCAGAAGCCCCCTGCCAAACACATACAAATCCGAGTACAAGCACCACACGTGGTGGACAATCTTCAAATTGGAGCTGAAGGAATGAACAGAATCTACACATTGATTCACAGTAAAAGATCAGTTAAACGTTTAACATATTAATCCTCGTGAGAATGCATGATTAATGTTTTTGTGTTTTCTCCAATTACACATCATATATCAGGAGTTTGTCAATTTTTGAATCTCAAAGACAAGTAAAATTACAACAAAGCTAAACAAGAAAAACCCATAAATGGGGGTAACATAATATTACCAGCTTTTATTTTTACCAAATATATATATAGTTACAATCACCATCATTTTATCAAAAAATGATGTTTACACCCACAAAGACGAAAATATACAATCTCAGAATGAGACTGTTTTTAAATTATTTAAAACAAGACACCTTTTAAAACTGAATAAGTGGGGCTTCCCTGGTGGCGCAGTGGCTGAGAGTCCACCTGCCGATGCAGGGGACACGGGTTCACGCCCCGGTCCGGGAAGATCCCACATGCCGCGGAGCGGCTGGGCCCGTGATCCATGGCCACTGAGCCTGCGCGTCCAGAGCCTGTGCTCTGCAACGGGAGAGGCCACAGCAGTGAGAGGCCCACGTACCGTAAAAACAAAAATAAAAACAAAAAACTGAATAAATGTAGTATATAATCATTTCATCACAACAATTTTATAACTCACTGGCGGTTTAGATAATACCTTTCTCCTCCTCCTCCAGCATACTTTAAAGCCAGCTCTGGCATGTAGCTGGCTTGCCACTCCTTCAGATGGAGAAAGCTACACAAATGAGAAATCCATGCAAGTGAAGCTTGAGTAACTCAGGACTGCGGGGTCCTGGGACATGGACTTTGAATGCTAAAATGGAAAGGTCCTAGGTAAACTGCAATGAGGGATGCTAGACTCAACTAAGGACAGCGATTCAACCACATGTCTTGGCGTTTTCTGAGCAGAGCTGCCTGTCTCACACAGAGATTGTAGATGAACACAGGAGCTAAACAAGGGCAGTAACAACAGAACGGTAGCCTCCATTGTGAAATCTCTGAGTAGCAAGCAGGAGGATTAGGAGTATTCAGAATAACCTATGAACCCTGGCTATACCCTCTCCTAATATCTAATCTCATGTTTTCATAAAACAACAGAAAATGTGCATTAAAACTTTTTAAAAGTATAAAATGTTCATATTACCCTATCTCCAACATTTTTTTTTTTCTAGAAATATGTCTTCACACGCTCTCAATGCCAATTTCAGTATATATTCTGGCTACAGCTATCCCTACTCTTTCTGGATGCCTCAGGGGAATGTTTGGGTAATGGAGAATACTGTATCCAAACAGCCTTTACAATTTTAAAAGTTAAAGCCACCCATCTGCTGCTTATGACAGTGCCAACTGCCAACGACTGAACTGATAAAAGATTCACACCACGGTGCTAATTCTCTGCATGAAGGAAGAATAAAAAATATGTGTCAAAAATCTGGAAATGATTGATGCCTGCCATCTCATCAAGACTGTCTCTCACACTTAATTTCACTTGATGATTTCAGATTACATGCAGAATGGGCAGCAGGGGTTTGAGATTGCCTAACTAGCCCAACACTTGTTTTCAGCAAAGGTGAAACAGATGAATCTCTATCTTAGAATATTTTCCATGAAGTTCACTAGACCTCGGTGTGCCTAAGAAAGACTCGGGGTGCTCAGACCCATTCCAGAGGTACTAAACCCCTAACCATGAGGTATGGCTTAAGAAAGCAGCCCTTTCAAAGGTACTTGTGGGTCCAAGGGACACCAAAGTTTGAGAACCACTGCTCTGGCCATTGCCAAGATATTGAATTGTTTCAATCAGTGATAGAAGAACTTATCCATGCTTAGAAAAGATACCCGTGGATTTTCTGTCTGTCTGGTTGAGATTGCTACAAACTAGGTCAGAGGTTTATAATTAGAAGAACAACTCTTGGCTTAAATGATTACTTCCAAAGCACACAGTACTTTTTAAACATTGCTCTTGTAAATCTTGTTAGTACAGATATTTAATTAGTAAAACCTTATCTCTAAAAAGGAACCCCAAATGTTGACTTGAAAATAACCTCTTTCAGCCACAAGACTGTAAAACTCAACCTGGCAGACCATTTAGTATGAACTGACCTAATTAGGCAAGAGCCTTTCTAATATCCAACCAAGTATTTCTATTACAAACACTACTGAACATACCAGTTAGGAAGAGTCACCCGATCTCTCCTCTTCCACCCAAGGTATCTGAAACTGTATTAATGTTTGCATAAATATTTTAAATGTTTCATCTTCAACAGAACAGGTAACTAGACAATCTGTCATCTCTTTGCAGAGTTCAACACATTTGGGTCCATTCCTTAGACAAATAAGCTTACTTATAAAAATGTGCTATTAACAATGCTACATTAGCACATAATGAATAATCCAAGTTATTTTCAGACTTAATTGGCTTCAAATAAATTTTGAGGGATTTGAGAAGAATAGAGAGAGGACTGGTGGCTCTGCAGCTTCTGCCCAGCACTTAAAATGAGCACCGTTTACTGCAGAGCCTCCTGGTCTCACGGGCAGCTGCAGTATCAGCAGGTCTCGATCCGTCATCATTACTCCTTGGCACCACACTGGCTGTTGGGACACACAGGTCTAAGAACAGCGAACTAATAACTTAGCCTTCAGATAAGAAAAAAGACATAGGAACTGAAAGGAAATCAGGGGAAATGAACACAATTGATAGAAAAATACACTAAACAGATTTAAGTTAAAGGGCATGGGATTATAGAATATTTTAAGGAAATGTGGGTGTATTAACTTTCAGAATAAAGTAGCAAACCACCTCTTTTTTAAAGAGAAAACCTTTTAATTTAATGGTGGCTATAAAAGAACAACTAAGTACACACACACACACACACACACACACACACACACACACACACACTCACACACACCCCAAACTTCTCAAGTCTTTACAGGGGTTTTCAGCATAGAACATGTTTATGTATAATTGACTGAGGGTTTTGATACCACCAGCAGTGAAATTTTATAATATGCATCAAACCAAGTCTAGTAACAGAATATTGCCATACAAAAATGCATTATTAATGTATTACATAATACGATTATATTACTCGATATATAATTATAGATATATAATATGTATATATAAAATACTGTAAATCCATATAAATACTATAAAGTATAAATGCATTTTTAAGCATCTTTTAAGGTTTGGAGAGGATAAATGTAAAAAGTAATTTTAGTGTAAGTTTTGAACATGCTAAGGGCATGGAGATTTATCTGTTATAAATAACAATGTACTGAGACAATGACCTGGAAGACAGAAAAGAAAATATGGAGTTTTCCATGACTTTGAGGTTCTTGCAACCTTCTAGGAGAGACAAAGAAGCATACATAACCACAACAGGAGACAATAAGGCTAACAGGAAAATCTCGAAAGAAGTGGTCTGTGATTTTTGTAATCCTATAATAATACATGGAACCAAGAACTCACTCTTCTATTTTTTTTTTTTTTTTTCGGTACGCGGGCCTCTCACTGCTGTGGCCTCTCCCGTTGCGGAACACAGGCTCCGGACGCACATCCTCAGCAGCCATAGCTCACAGGCCCGGCCGCTCTGCGGCATGTGGGATCTTCCCGGACCGGGGCACGAACCCGTGTCCCCCGCATTGGCAGGTGGACTCTCAACCACTGCGCCACCAGGGAAGCCCTATTCTGTACTTTTTAATTCAAGTTACTTATATCAATACTTCCTCTATTTCAAGTAATTTAGACAACACAGTGACACTACTTTTGGACCAGGTCATGTATATTGAAATTTGAGACTAGGTGAGCTATACATATATTTTAAGATTCCTTATATTTGAGCAGATAGCATATAATTTTATGAATATGAACTTAGTAAGTATAATGCATGAATTGTTTGTACGCATTCACTTTCATGGAAGGTATGTGCGTGGGTGTGTGTGTGTGTGTGAGTGTAGAAGACAGACACTGTAGAGGTTGAATATTAATATTGTGAGACATACACAAAATATAGACCATTGACCTTTCAGGAAGTCTAAATTATCTCTAGAGCAGTTGCAAGACTAATACAAAGTTTCTGCTATTAAAACCAACGTATTGGGCTTCCCTGGTGACGCACTGGTTGAGAGTCCGCCTCCCGACGCAGGGGACGCAGGTTCGTGCCCCGGTCTGGGAAGATCCCACATGCCGCGGAGCGGCTGGGCCTGTGAGCTATGGCCACTGAGCCTGCGCGTCCGGAGCCTGTGCTCCGCAACGGGAGAGGCCACAACAGTGAGAGGCCCCCATACCGCAAAAAACAAACAAACAAAAAAAAGTATCCAAAACTATTATTTATGAAATATGTCCTTGGAAAACTACTGTAGAGAATTCACCTGTAAACAACACAAGAAAAGGAAAGCTATATTATAAAACTATTAGAAACCTGGTCTTATGGTCACTCACTTTTCTGGCACCTTTACAACAGTTATGACTCAGAACTGTGCGAAGTGAATTTCTGTGCCAGTTCAGCCATCTGCTGCCATCTCACAAATAGAATAATAGTCTAAAAGGGAAGTTTGTTTTGAGGTGCCATTCCCATATGCATACAATCCACAAACTGCCGTGTATAACTGTAGTTCAGCATTACACCAAGCAAGATTTGATTTTTTTGGAAGAGCATATTGCACAGCACTTTCTGGAAATCTCCCAATATTAGATACATGTCACATTTGCGTTGAAACATATGGTCTTCAATGTGCTATCTCAAATTGTCTACAGAGACTCAGCAATCAGAGGTTCCTTGTTTTACCTTCCTTTTATGAGTTAATTTTCACTTAGCGAATTATCACACTGGTGATTTGGAGGCATTATCTTAATTCCTAATGTAAATTTATTTTCAACAGCTGTTGTTCTATGAATAATACAAAAGTAAATAACATCTTATTAGTTATTAGCTGAAATTATGCCAAGGGGTGCTAGGTTTTAGATGCTAGAGCAAATGAGCAGAGCCAAGCTCATCATCCATCACTGTCTTCCACCCCTGGGTAAGAGGGGGCCATGGCATTTCATCATTCTGAGAGTCAGGAGGGAAGCTGCCTCTTTGTGATTCCCCTCCCACTGATGCTCACCCTGTTTTAGGCATCCCTGCTCTTAGGAAAACTAGTTCTGATATTAGAGTGAAGGAAAGTATCCAAGGTGATGTCCCAGAGCGTTTGTTTTTTCTGTTCCTCTACAATGGATGAAGCTTCAGGGAACTTGAGTACACTGAGTTCACATACAAGTAGGAAAAAAGTGAGTTTGGTCTGGTTTTGGTGTGAGCGGTTGCTTAAACATAATAGAGATAGGAGGAAAGCATTTCACTGGGTTTTAACAAAATGTGTCCATGATAATCCATCTGTCCTTTTAAGTATCTTGAGTAGATTGTTCTGCTAAAATTTTAAACAAAAACACAAAATGGGCATAGAAAGGTAAGATATTTTCCTAGGATAAAACTACAGTTTCATTGAGAACGAAGGAACTAACTGTTCAGAAACCTCATTCTCCGCGGCGCTTATACCCCTGGGTTCAATGAAATGGTACCCAGGTTCCAGACTTGGAGAGCAAAGACCAAGCCCATCATGACTCAGAAAACAACAAAATACTCCTCACATATCAGCTCCTTCTTTTCCCTGTCCACTACCTAGAAAACAGATAAATCATTGCCTTTTTTTTTCTAGCAGCAAAAGAGGTCATTTCCAGAATCACAGCAGATGTTGGTTACACACAGAAAGCTGCCTAGGTGGAAGCTTGAACGTTGGTGGTTTACTCAAAGCAAAGAAATTAAGAAAACCACAACGCGCTCTGGAGTGGGAGGAAACAAACTAATTATAGCAACAAGTATGCATCCTTTCCAAGTAATGAGATAATGAGTCAACTTACTGATTGCATATTGTGGTTACTGAATGCATTCTGGGATGTTTAACAAGAGGACTGATTGCTCATAATTCAAGGTGTATCTCTCCATTTACTGAGGTTTTATTTAACCTCTAGCAATTTTGTCACATTATTCACAAAGGCCTTATAAATCTTCTGTTGGATAATTCCAAGGTTCAACATATTTTTGACACATGCAATTATAAATGGTAACGTAGAAAAATCACATTTTCTGTTGGTTGCAATTGATCGCTGTATGTTGAATTTTTTATCCAGCAAAGAAACAAATTCTCTTGTGAATTTGTATGACATATCTTTATATTCTTTTAGGCGTTCTGCATAGAGAGTCACATCAACTGTGACTAGAAATGGTTTTGTTTCTTGTATCCAACCATAATAATTTTTGTTCCTTTTTTCCAGCCTTACTATACTTTATTACATAGATTATATTGATATAGTTGTCTTTTTTCTCAGTCTTAACGGGAAACTGACTATTTTTCCATATTTGCTACAATGTTTTTCTATAGACCCTTTTTATGAGATTAAGAAAATTCCCTTCTATACCTAGTTTAATAAGTTCTTAAGCATAAATACATGTTTAACCTTATTAAATAATTTTGTAGCATCTACTGAGATCATATAATTGTGTTCTTCTTTTAATACAGTGAATTTCATTATTGATTATCTCATGTTAATCCAAACAAGTATATCTGAAATTAACTCTACTGGGTCATGATACATTATCCCTTATATATACTCCTAAATTTGGTTTCCTAATATTTTCTGTAAGATTTTTATATCTATGATTGTAAATAAGACTGACCTATAATTTGCTTTTCTTTACTAACTTTATTAATTTTAAGAATTAAGGAAATCAAAATGCCAGTTGGAGAAGGAAGTCTCTTTTTTTGGTACTGAGGAAAAATGTAGTCTTTTGAAGAAATATTTGGTTAGGAGTTAGTTCCTTGACTGGTTGGTAAAACTCACCAATGCCTATAAAACTATCTAGGCCTGATGTTTCTAATATTTCTAATTCAAATTAATTCCTTTAATGAGTATTCAAGATTTATTGAGTCAGCTCTGATAAGTTATATCTTTCTTGGAAGAATGCATTTTATACAAGTTTTCAGATTTACTGTATGAAATTGGTTATAGATTCTTTAATATCATTTTGATTTCTGAATTATCTTAATTTTATGTACTTTTTTTATTCTTAATATTGTTAACTGTGCCTTTACAATTCTTTTCTAAATCAATCTTCTGAGACTTTTATCCATTTTCTTTGTCTTTGTTTTATTATTCATTAATCTCTGACTTTATCTTTATTATTTTATTTATGTATTTTCTTTGGGTTTATTTGGTTGGTTTTTTTCTGACATCTTATATTGAATGCTTAGCTCACTAATTTTCACCCTCTGTTCCTTTTCTAATTAAAAAGAAAACTTAAGGCAATAATTTTTTTTTGAAGAGCCATTGTAGCCACACATACCTGGATCAAGTCTTAATGTGTAGGATTTTTTTCAATTATTGTTCCATTCTTAACCTCCTGATTTTCTTTGTGATTTCATCTTTGATCCAGTAGTTATTTAGAAGTATATTTCCTAACTGCCAAGCATAGCATTGGCTAGTTACTATATCATCAATATAATGTTGATTATTGTAGAAATCAGTATTTCTAACTTAGTTGCACTGTGGTCAGAGAATGCTGCCTATAAGAAACTAATATCTGATTTTGTTTAATCTTGCTTTATGGCTCAAATGTGATGAATTGTCATAAAGACATTTCTAAATGTATTATTTGGTTGCTGATTTTATGTGTCAAAAAGCATTTGTTAATTTTATTACTTAAATTTTATCTTTAGTTCCCTCTCATTTTATTGAAATAGGTTATTCAACCTTCTTTTAACTAGAGGTTTTAGCCCATTAACATTTTTGGTAATTATCTGACTTGAAACAATAGTTCCCAAGATATGGCTATCAAGCATTGAAGAGAGCAGTGGCCCTTAAGAGACGGAAACGAATGAGGTTGAGTCCTATAATCACTCCAGGCAAAATCTGAAAGATTCCCTAAATTGAGGAGATGGAACTCAGAGTTGAGGAAGACCGAGACAGCTAAAATTCACAAAGGAAAATGCTAGAGAGAGATGCTCAGCCACAGAGTACCAGGGATCTGCAAAGGGCCCCTTCATGTCCAGCATATGCATGTGAGGAAACTCTCCAAGGTACTGAAAAGAACCACTTGAAAGAACTAGAGATTAACAGTGACCAGGGCCCACACAGGGCCAGGGATAGTGCCTGTCCCCACCGGCTAGATTGGAAAACTTCCTGCCTCACACACAGGTTGCTGGGAAGAGTACATAGAACTTCCCTGCCTCAGTAGTGGGAATAATGAGCCCTAGGCCAAGCAATGTTCTGGTCCTGACCAACAAGTAAACAGGTGGCCTGCAAGGATCAAACTATTCCCAAGTAATGTAGCTGTGTCCAAAAACAAAGCTCAAAAATATTTATCAAAAAAAAAAAAAAAATCCAACACTTAACATAGTATAAGTCACAATATCTGACACCCAGTAAAAAAATTACCAGGTATTCAAAAAAGCAGGAAATTAAGACCCTAATGAGGAGAAAAATCAATCAAGAGAAACTGATCCAGAGCTGACATAGGCAAAGACATTAAAACACTTATTATAACTCTACTCCGTATGTTCAATAAGTAGAAACATAGAAGATATAAGAAAAAAATCTAACTTTGAGAGTTGAAAATTACAACGTGTGAGATAAAAAAAACACGCACTGGATAGAAGGAAGGGCAGAAGAGCCATTGCAGAAGAAAAGATGGACAAACTTAAAGATGTAGCAATAGGAACTCGCCAAAATGAAAGCAACAAAGATAAAATGGAATTATTTTAAAAAATAAGTAAACCAAAGGCAGACAAACAGGAAAAGGGAAATAAAAAAAAGAGGAGACAAATAGAAAACGGTATCTAGAGGGAAATTTATTTCAACAAATTACTATATCAGAAAAGATGAGCTCAAATCAGTGGCATTTTCTACAATAAAAAGCTAAATAAAGAAGAGTAAAGTGGTTGAGAGTAAGCAGGCTATAGCAGAAACTCATGAGGTAGGATAAAGATTGGCCAACTTCCCCTGTAAAGAACCAGATAAGAAATATTTTAGCCTTTGTGGCTCAAATATAGTCTCTGCTGCATATTCATTTTCTTAGTTTTTTTTAAAAATAACTCTTTAAAAATGTAAAAGTCATTCATAGACACAAGGCTTTACAAAATCAGGGTTGGATTTGTCTACCAGCTGTAATTTGCTCCACAATGATATAAAAAGCAGAAAAACAACCAAGAAAAATCAGTTATATCAAAAGCTGATTCTTTAAGATCAACAAAATAGATAAACCTCTAGCCAGAGAGACAAGACATACATTACAATATCAGCAATGACAGAAGTGGCATCACTATAGTCATACAGATATTAAAAAGACAAAAAAGGAATATTATGGACAATTTTATGCCAGTAAATCTGATAACTCAGATGGAATGGGCAAATTCCTTGAAAGACACAGTCTACTAAAGCTTAGCCAAGAAGAAACAGATAACCTGAACAGACCTACTACATTTCATTGGAGAAATTGAATTTGTAGTTAAAAACTTTCTAGCAAATTCTACCAAACATTTAGAGAAAAAAATAATATGGATTCTATACAAACTTTTCCAGAAAATTGAAAAGGAGTGACTTCTTCCCAACTTAATGAAGTCAGGATTGCTGTAGTACCAAAACCAGATAAAGACATTGCAAGAATCCTGCAGACTAATATCCCTTATAACCACGGATACAAAAATTATAACAAAACACTAGCAAATGTTCAGAAGTTAAAAACAAAATTGTTTATAAATTCAACAATATATAAAAAGGATAATACATTATGATCAAGTAGAGTTTATCACAGCAATGCAAGATTGATTTTATACTTAAAAAAGCACTCACTGTTCAACCATACTAACAAAAGGAAAAAGAAAAAAATAATATTTTATATTAATAGACACAAAAAAAGGCATTTGACAAGTACCTAACATCCGTTTCTGATAAAAACTCTCAGCAAACTAGAAATAGAAGTGAACTTCCTCAATCTGATAAAGGGCATGTACAAACAACCTACAATATCATACTTAATGGTGAAAGGCTGAAGGCTTTTCATCCTAAAAACAGGAGTACTGTGAGGATGGCTGCTCTTGCTACTTCTGTTCAACATTGTACTGAATGTTTTAGCTGATGTGATAAGTCATAATAAAGAAATAAAAGAATCCAGTTTGGGAAGAAAGAAGAAAACATATCTTTATTCAAAGACAGCGTGATTATCTCTGTAAAAAATCCTATGGAATCTACAAAAAAGCTACTGGAATTAATAAGCGAGTTTAGCCAAGTCGGAAGATACAAGCGCAATATACAAAATTAATTCTTTCTATATGCTATGAACAAACAGTTGAGAATTAAAATTTTTAAAATACCATTTATGGTATCATTAAAAATATTAAATAGGAATAAATTTGACAAAAGATGTGAAAGATCAGTACACCGAAACCAAAAAAATCACTGGTGAGAGAAAATAAAGAAGACTCAAATAAATGGAGAGGGATATTTAGCTTATGGGTTAGAAGACTCAGTACTGTTAATTCAAGTCTCTCCAAGTAGGTCTATAAATTCACTGCAATCCATATCTAAATCCCAGCAGGACTGACTGATTAGTTAGTGGGTTGATTTCTTTTTCTTTTTTAGAAATTGACCAAGTGATTCTATACTTCATATGGCAATACAAATGAACTAGAATATCCAAGACAAACTTAGAGAAAAAAAATCACCTGATTTCAAGATTAATCAAGTTACAGTAATGAAAAAAGTATGTTATTGGAGTAGAGAAAAACAAACAGATCAATAGAACAGAAGAGTCCAGAAACAGCCACAAACATGTGGACAACTGATCTGGACAAAGGGGCAAAGGCAACTCAGTGGAGAATGGATAGTTTTTTTCAAGATATCATGCTATAAGCAACTGGAAATCCATACGCAAAAAAAAAAAAAGGCTTTGACTCTTACTTCACACCATATCACCATATACAAGTATTAACCCACAGTTGATCACAGTCCTAAATGTAAAAGTTATAACTATATAATTTCTGGAAGAAAACAAAGTAACATCTTTATGACCTTGAGTTAAGAAAATATCCTCTAGCTATGATCTCAAAAGAATTATCATAAAAAACAAATTTAAAATTTACTATTACATCAAATTTTACAGTTATCTGCTTAATGGAAGACATTACTAATTGTTAATTAACTACTAGTATAACAAGAAGTCACAAACTTTGAGCAAACTTCTGTAAGATACATATCTGATGAAGAGTTTTAGTCCAGAATATATAAAGCACAGTTAAAACATAATAGTAAGAAAACAACCCAATAAAGAGTGGGCAAAAGATTTGAACAGACATTGATTGCATCAAAGAAAATGTATGGATTTTCTTATACAAGTACATGAGAATTTGAGGTCATTATCTATTAGGAAAATGCAACTTAAAATCACAATAAGGTATCCCTACACACTTATTAGAATGGCTAAAATTAAAAAGCTTGACCAAACCAAGTGTTGGCAACATTGTAAAACTACTGGAATTCCTCTACATCGCTGGTGTAAATGTAAAATGGTACAACTACCTTGGAGAATTGTTTGGAAGCTTCTTAAAAATTTAAATATACACTTAATCATATTATCAGGCCATTTCACACCTAGTTATTTACACAAGAGAAAGAAAAACATATGACTACACAAAGACTTTGTATATGAATGTCTGTCACAGCTTTATGTGTAATAGCCAAAACCTGTAAACAACTCAAATATTTATCAACAGAAGAATGGATAAACAAATTGTGGTATATTCATGCAATGGAATATTAGTCAGCAACAAAATGAAGGAACTAGTAATATACACTATACCATGCATGAATCTCAAACTCATTATACTGTATGAAAGAATCAAGTCAAATGCATATACTGTATGGCTCTAGAAAATGCAAGACAGAAAGCAAATCAGTGTTTGGGCATAACTGGGGACTGAGGTCATGGGAGAGCTGAGAAAGAGGGATTCTGAAGGGGCTGAGGAAACTTTTTGGGGTGATGGATATGTTATCTTGAAAGTGGTGATGGTTTATTTTATATAAATTATACCAAAATAGGGCTGCTAAAAATGCCATTTCTGTGGGATTTTTCTCTTCTCTTCCTTCTCCTCCTCCTCCTTTATCTTCCCCTAGACATGATTATTGCCAGGTAGTGAAATCCATTAGAGGTAAGTCAAGCGACTTTATAAATTAAACAAAGAACCAAGGGCAATATTTTATTTGAAAAATAACCATTATATCATGTTTATGATGTAAATATTGTGGGCACATATATATTTTTAATGAATTGCTCATGGTTTCTATATTCTTTCAAAGTTGTACATAAAGTTAATTTTTACTAAACAAACTATATTTTGCCATTGCATCCACGGTCTCTGTGGTGGAAGACTGCTTTCATTTCACTTCTGTTCTTGAAACATAACATGTCACTGGAATGTTTCACTGGCCAAGTCACTGGAATGTTTCACTGGCCAAGGCACCACTGCCAAGAAGCTAGTCTGCGATGGATTGAGTCACTGACCACATAATACCATGACATAAATTTCCATGACATAAATCCTGGTGCAGTACTGTCCACGGCTGGCCCAGGGTTTTATTTCAAATTTAGTTGCTAAAAATGCAGCAGGGACATACAAAAGATATCAGAGTGTCACTAGGATCACATAGGTGATTTGACACTGAGCAAGAATTAGCAAAAGCATCTTCAATATGATTTTTCAGGTCTAGGGAAAGTGTCAGTGATTCCTAAATTCACTAGAATTTTTTCCTGTGGGATAAAAACAAACGAGAAAATCAAGGCAGTTTTCCTATCACCTTTGAGCTTCTCAACACTAAATGACAAAGCTAGATCCCAAAAAGGTTTTGAGAAACTTCCTGCTGACATGGGAGTATTCTTTGTTATAGCACACCCCACTGGGCCAGACGCATATGAAAGGGAGATGGCAGATCTGTAATCAGGACGGGGTGATTCAAAAGTATTTGAGACTTGGACTCCACAAACAGCAGCATCGTAAGATCTTCCTAAAACACAACTCCCAATGAATTTGTATTGGTAGGGATATCTGTAAAACCCTTGCACCAGGTTAAGCCTGCAGGTGGCATTGAGAACCAGAGCTATTCTTTCTAAATAGCCTTTACGAAGACCAAGAAGCAGAAAAGGCAGATTACAGAAAGCAGCCACAGCAAACAAGGTAGAATACTTTTACTTTTACCTACCACAGAAAGGACTGTTCGTCAAGCTTTCTTGACCCATTTATATTTTGTAGACTGCCGAAGAGCTAATGATTTCAGTGTCTCTTAATCTGAACTGCTATTTTAGGAAAAATAGTCTATATAGTAAAAAGTCTGGTCAGGCCAGTATAAGTATGGATCCTGGTAACATCTTGATCCATGAAAAACTCAATGTTTGGGAGGAGGCAGATTTCCAGTCACAGGTGGAAAGTAACACTGTCAAAATGAGGGACATGGATAAAAGGATAATAGCGAAAGTAGGTTAAAACACAATAGTCATATTATTGTAAAAATCATTTTCATCTCATGAATGTCTAATTATTTTCTTTTCCATTGCTCTTCTAAAATTAGTACTTGCTTAGTAATAGAAACATCAAGAAAGGACACAGCGGGTATTATAATTCTAGCAATTAAAAGCTAGCCTCCTCATTTTCTAGGCTTGATTTCAGGTCTTGAAAAAAATACATACTTTTTTCCCAAATTTAAATGGCACCATTAGAGCATAATTTAAAATTTAAGTAGATAAGATAAATAGATGGGCACTGAACACAGCATGTTTAAGTTAAAACTAAAATGCTTTATTTTCCTACGAATGAGCAAAATTAAACTTGCTCCATAATTTAGAATGCTCTATTTTATTTTTATTATTTTCAGTTTCATGTTGGGTAAGAAGTTTTTCATACACTAATGTCCACTGTAAATGTTTTCAAAAGCCTTTACTAAATAAGTGGTGGTACTAGACCAACACCACCATATCACCAATCCAATAGTTTAGAATATTTTTCCAAAATGTTTATTTTTCACCTGTCATACTAAAAGTCATCCAGGATTATTCTTCCTACTCCTGTAGGTTCTCAAAATATTTTCACAATCAGATTCAATCAGCTTAGTATTTCACTATTGAAAGTCTTAGAATTATTTGCAGATTTAAAGTTTTTGTGTCTCCTTCCTTTTGAAAAATAAAAAAAAATAAAATGTTTAAAAATGCATTTCTGGCTATGAACTTTTAAGTGCTACAGATTTACATTTCTCTGTTCATAAAAGGACCTGTTCATTTTTGGCGGTGGTGGTAGCGGCACCAGGGTTCCTTCATTTAAGGCAATTCCTATCCATGATAAAAATATAGCTCTTTTGAAATAGTTCCAGTATATACCACTAAAATTCATTAAAACTCTGGAGTGGATGCTATTCAGTTCTCTAAATCTAGAGTATAACATCATCTAAAGTACCCCTCCCTCATCCCTGTTTCTCCCTATCTCCTAATTTTGGATTTTTTTCAACAGAGTACTGATGACTCTCAGAAATCATCCTGTTTGTGTATTTGTATACTTTTTGTCTAAATCATCTCTCTCCATTTCCCACCCTATGGACCCCATACAAACATATAGAGTTACGTGGAAGATCCATTTAAGAGGATCATCACCAAGCAAATAGAAATTACCCAATAACACTGACCGCTTGAAAAAATTCCTTAGATTTAGTTTGTCAAAGATGTTCAGAATATTTGGTACGATTACATTATTTGTTCTAGCTCTATGACCTCTCAGACATCTTTATGTAAATTAGGATTGGTGGGATTTTTGAGAGTCAATTCATTTTACAGAGCTAGAAACTAAGGTCAATGGATGTTCAATCACTTTGTTCAGAAACTTAGTGATGGGACCAGAATAGAATCCAGTCACTTGACTTCTAATTCAATAACCTTTTTACTGAGTTAATTTGCTAGTGAAACTCCTCAGCATTTCCTCACAACAGAATAAAACCTTGAGCTCCATATCCCTGCCTTTTCTTTGCTATAACTAAGTATACCTTTTTAAATTTAAAAACCATGGTTATAAATGATCTCATTTCCTCCCTCTGAGTTATCTAAAGCAGTATGTCTCAAAACATGTCAACACCAGTTACTTGATGTACTCTAAGGAAAAACAGTGTTCCATGGCCAAACAGGTTTAAGAAGCATTGATTATTATGTGGACAATAGGTATTACCCAAATACTAGCACTGGAAACGTCCTACTGTAAACATACATGCTTCATTAAGCGTTTCCTAAACTCACTTCACTATAGCATCCTCTTTTCACAGAACCCATCAATAGCCTACAGAACAAATACACCATAGAACATGCTTTGGGAAACAATGATTTAAGAATCTTTATAACTGCTTTAAAAATACATCATGAAGTATTATTTTTCAGAATATTTTCTAAACTGTCAGATTTCTAGTTCCTTCTATGTCATACAGCACTTAATGACTTTCCCTATTTTCACTATTTAATTATGTTTTCACTTATTAAAATCTGGCTAAACATAATGCATATACATGGCATCTGGCATAAGTAGGAAATAAAGGTTGATTTCTTCTTTCTCTTTGCTCCATTACTTTAAAAATAAAACAAAACTGAAAACTGTTATTTCCAATAGTGCAAATTATGGTCAATTTATGTTTTCATTATTCTGGCCTGCCATGCTCAGTTTTTAGCTTTCCAATAAGGTATTCTTAAACAATTCCTAACATTCCTGTGGATCATGTACTTGGAAAAATGCTTCATTTACACATGTATTCCCTAATATTTGCATTCATTCAGTTTCCTTTGAAAGTAAATGGTAAACAAATTAATGGCATTTAAAGGAGAGAGGATTTCCTCTCAAAATAATTTTAACGTTTATGTAGTTGTGTTCTGTAATTTCCTATAAAGCATCTCTCCAGTCCTTAGTTCCAGGTAGATACCCTTTCCTCTTTTTTGAAACCTAAGAATAGCATTTAAAGGAAGAAGTTACTTGTTCTTTGAAAGAAATCCAATAGCATGACACCATGTAAACCAGAAATCTTTCACAGAGGCCAAGAAGCCAAAGGAAAACACTGCTCATGATCAGGCTCTCTCGAAGCTCTTGCTGCTCTTTCATCTGTGTACTTTCATGCTTCCTCAGCACACCATGAGCCAATGCTTAATGCTGGAACTCTGCTCAAAGTAAGTTACTGAGCTGAGTGGTTCTGTAACTTTGTTTTTGCTGGTTGTGGGGCATATTGGTGAAAAAAAGAAAGGGAAAAGGAACTAGCTTTTGAAAGACAGCACTGATAAATGATGAGTCTTCCAATTTAAGTTTTTGACAGCTTTAAGATTTAGTGAAAATTAGAATGGAAAATAAAACCAAAGTCCTAGCATTTTAGAAGTTTCTTTCATCTTAAGTGAAATATTCTCATCAGAAACTTTGGCACCTCATCCAGCGCTTTTGATGTTGGCAGTAAAACAAGACAATCCATCTTATTAGCTGGGAAGAAATTCCCTTCACTAGTGAGGAAAGTATAACTTATAAATAAGTCAAGTTGATATGGTTACATTTTTACTTCATAAATTGGCTTTGTATTTAGAACTGATTAGGGATGAAAGAGTGGAGAGAGAGTTATCGACTGAATTATGTTCTCCCAAAATTCATATGTTGAAGCCCCGACCCCAATGTGATAGGGCCTTAGGGTAATTAGGGTTAGATGAAGTCATGAGAGTGTAGTCCTCATGATGGAATTAATGGTTTTACAAGAAGAAGAAGAGAGGGAGATTGCTCTTTCTCGGGGCCATGTGAGGACACAGTGAGAAGGTGGCTGTCTGCAAGTCAGGGCCCCTCACCAAGAGCTGAGTCTGACAGCACCTTGATCTTGGACTTTCAACTTCCAGAATTGTGAGAAATAAATATCTGCTGTTTAAACCATCTGGCCCATGGTATTTTGTTATAGCAGCCTGAGCAGACTGATACAGACAGACAGATGGACAAAGACACAGGGAAGTTTTCTTGCCTGTTCTTTATTTGTCCAAAGTCATATTGATTTGGTAGCAGTGTGCATGGGTTGGATATTTTATTCAAATTAGGTTTAAGTTTTTTTATTAAAGAAAATCAGGGGAAATTTATAGTATTATTATGTCAAGAATCCTATTTGCTCATGTACTTCCAATCTCTGTGAGCAACTGTAGCCTGGTATCAAATTGAACCCCGAGGTCATTAAATATAATATTCTAGGGGAAAATGTTGAAGACCTAATAACAAATAAAGGCCAAATAATGAGAGCTGGAAACTACAATTCCACCCTGATAACATGGAAAGCACTTATATAAATTATGAAAAAGGGGAACTGTGCAACTCACAAGTTTTCAGCGATGAATCACTCATATGCTACACTGCATGTGATAAATGTTTAAAAGTAAAAGATCCAAAAACATTTTGCCAAATAAATCTTGCAGTGTTCCAAAGGGAAGCATCAAAAGGATATTCATTTATAAAATTACAGTTTGGTAGATAAATTATGAAGCCTCAAAGAACACGCTGTTTCTTCTGTTTGTCAGTTTGTAAGTTGACTCAACAGGTCTAAGTTTAATTCATGAAAAATCAAATCATCTCTTGAATGTTTTCTTTCTTTTTTTTTCCCTGCACTACATAAGATGTGTGCTTTAAAAGTTGTATGCCATAAATTTTAGAATTTACTATATGGTACTTATAAAACACACTTCCATAACTCAAAATATTATAATGCTTACCTATCTTTAAGGAAGTAATAATAAAGCATTGAGATACTGGGGGGAGGGAGGAGTTTAACAATCAGAAACAAGGGTCATTTAAAATAACTGCAATATAATTCTATTCCAGTTAAAATTTAATAAAAATAAAAATAAATTCTACCTAAACCTAAAATGTTTTTATCAATTTTATCTTTCTTCCTTTTAAGATAGAAGAAAATACTGTCATGAATTAGACTCATTTGAAGTATATTTTAAGTAATGGGAAAAATAGTAGAAAGTGGCAGATTCATATTCAAATGAGTGCTCAGGGTGGTCAAGCCCGTGGGCAAGCCACCTCTAACCCTGTGTAAACATTATTCGATGAAAATTTTCCTTGCTCAGAATTAAAATGATTTTTCTACAAAAATGGTTTCCACTGACTTGAAGTACTCTAGCCAACCAGTACCCCACAGTGGCAGTCTGTTCCTTTGGACCCTGGCCCACACACACACCCCTATCAGTGCCCTGCAGAGACAATTCAAAGTGTGTTGTGAAAAACCCCCTTCTGAAAGTCCTTTTATGCTGTTTTAATTCAATTTGGTTTCTATATTGAAGCTGAAATTCTGACTTACCACCAACCCTCGTTTTATATGTCTTCGATATAAACCCATATATCTTCAAGGCAGACTATATTTTAATGTACCTCCAGTTAGTAGCTAATAAATATACCTATTTGGAAATTCTGTTTATTCTTCCATACTTAGTTGCAGTAAACTTGACAGCACAAGACAAATGACAATGGGATAGCAGCTTCTTTCATTTTTATGCTACATTCTATTTTTTTAGGAAACTGGAAAGGTATCACCATTGTTTACTGTTATCCCATGTATTTCTAAAAAATATTTTTAAAAGACTATTTAAAATGCATATGTATCATGCATATGTATATTAACATAATTATATGTTCTTAAATATCATGATATAAAATTACATTCTTGCTGGGAAAGAGTCCTCTTGGCCTCTTGCTGGGTGTGCCAAGACTGCAAGGCTCTCTCCACTTTCTACCCAAGCCATTTATCAGGCTTTCTCATGTAAATGGTAATCTTAAAAGACAAGGCAATGTTTCCCATGGAGAAAAAGCAGGCTTGCTTACTGTTTGCTCCATCAGCAGTGGATTCCCCCAGCTCAGTGTCTTCAGCTGTGGTACAAATCCACTCCATGTGTAGCATCCACCTGAGCCCCTCATCTCACTGCCATGGGACCTGGGTGTATGAGGCACTGACTCAGACCAGCGGCTGCTTGTGCTGAGTGCTATGTAGGCTTTGCCTTTGGCCCAAGCATCTCATGTCTTCTGCCAGCAGTCTGAAGCAGCAGCAGGCTGACTTATCAGTTTTTAAGCAGGGTAAAAGCAAATCCCAGCCTGACAATACTATGCGTACGCAAACTTTCACAGGTGTGATTCAAGAATACAAACAACTGGAGTTGTATGTCTCCAAGAACAATCATGATGAACATTTTGCTAGAGCACTGCTCTGTAAAACAATATCAGAACAATTTCCTCTGTCATCTTCATCACTGACCTTTTAATTGGACTATTTTTTAAACTGAATTTCTAGAGTTGCCATCAGTTTCATAACATAGAAACCTGTCTTTCAAATTCCACAGTAATGTTCAAACAAAAGAAATTCTAAATCTTTCTTGGGTTATAATAAATGTTCCCCAAATTAAAAAGGCATGTACTTTGGCAAGTAGGAGGCCAGAAAAAAAGGGGTTTCAAACATCAAAGAAGGCTCTCAAAATACTCTTTCAAATGAAGAAAGCCCCACTCTCAGGACCTTATCTTGAAAGCTCACATTGGTTAGAGAGCAACCTTTAAAGGATTACCTTAACATGCAAGGAATTGGGCCCTCTCTGATGTGTTCTGAAACTTATATTAAAAAATGGCTGCATGACTGACATGGCTGGGGGATGCAAAGAGGGTCAGGAAGCTGGAGGAAAGGCTTAAATTCCAAAAATGAACCAGAGTTCAGACACGAAGTCATTTGTGGAAAACACACACAACAAGAATATGATAATTGGTCGTCAGTTTGCAGAACGCAATCTAATGCTTTTACTCCATAAGGTAACCATGCAAGGCAAAAGAAACTATAAGCCCAAAGGCATTTTTTAAGAATATAAATCTGTTTTCTTTGTCAATATATGTGTATAAAATAAAAATCAAAGTCCCCTTTCACCACCACTCAGTTCCACATTACCTTTACCAATATAGAATTTCAGTGTAGCTTCCAGATCTTTCTCTGTGTGTATTTTGATATATTTTTAATGATGTATTATATTCAGTGTTCTGCAACATGCTTTTCCACTTAATAACATGATTTACATTGCTCAGTGTCAATAAACACAGAGCTTCCCCACTTATTAAACATCTAGATGGTATTTTACAGTGAGTTTATTTAATAATTTAACCATTCCCCTATTGACGAGTGTTGATTTTTTTCCCCCTAATTGTTCAATGTTTCAAAATTAAACAATACATTTAAGCTTCAAAGCTTTTGCTGCAGCCTAAGGGTTCTATGCAATTTGGAGTCCGTTTTCCTCCATAACCTCAAATCAGTGCCAGAGACTCTGCTTCTGTTCTTGGTCTTTGGCAGCGCTGCGCCTCTATGCGCGGTGCCCTGTCCCAAGGCCTTGGCGTGGCGCTCCTCCTGCCTCCTCAATTCTCAGCTCATAGGCCACTTCGTGAGGACTTTCTAGAACACTTGATCTAAATAACCTAATTTATCCTTGGTCAGCTGTTATTATATCTTCTTTGTTTATTTCATTCCTAGTACTCATCACTCTCTGAAATGATCTCGATCATGCGTTTGTTCATGTGTGTTTACTGTCTCCCCTTGCTGTAAATAAGACCTTTCTCTGGCATCCTCCAGTGTATCCTTTATGAGAAAAGTGCTTGCCACATAGTGTATTCTCATTGTGTCCACTGAAAAACTGGATAATGGGCATATCCTTTCACTTGCAAAACGGCACATTTACACAAGTAAATCCCTAGGAGAGGCACCTGGAAGTAAAACTGCTGTCCCAAGATGTATACACATAAAATTGTCATGGGTACTCTCCAAGTGTACTCCAGAAAAAAGCGTTAATTGCAGTTTACATTCCTTCCAACACTATATGGGTGGCTCTTTTTCCTAAATGCAGAGCCAGTTTTGTAATGCCAATCTGATAGACAAAAAATGATTTCATTTTGTAAATTTAAAAATTACCCTGACCTCAAGAATCATTTTACATGTTTATTATATTTGATCTTCAAATTCATTATCACTGGAACTCTTTCTATTTTTTTTTCCTTTGGGCTTATTAAAATATCAGTCTTGTTTTCTTTTTTATTATACAACATTGGAGGTTTTGGGTTGGTTTGTTCAGTCTTAAGTACACCTGGAATTATTTTTATGTATGGTATGGTAAAGACTATTCTTCTTTTAAAATGCATACGTGTATTTTTCTTATTAGAAAATAGTCATGGGAGACATTTTAGAAAAATCACACACATGCAAAACCAGCACAGAAAATAGAAATTCCCCAGACAAAATCATCGTTACATACAGTACTGTCATAACAGCACTATCTTGTATATTCTCACATTTTCTGCTCATAACTGGTTGAGCAGTGGCAGGAGAGTTTATACAAATGCAAGGTGACTTCTATCTGAAATTATATAACATCTAAAAACAGAGAGTCAAAAGACAGGCAAAAGTATTTCTTTTTAACCCAGAGAACCAGCAGCGGCTAACTAGTCACCCACTCTTCACTTTTCAATTAGTCAAATAGTTTCTCTAATTGAAAACACCGTTTGTTAATCCTGTTCCTCATTCAAGCTACTTGTATCACTAGCCTAATTCTATCAGTGGCCAGCACAATTACTTCACAATTAGAAAGAAAACATCAATATGAGTTTCTTCTTTAGCAGTTGGGTTAGTGTTGCTTGGACACCAGCAATGGACACCAGTTCTTATCTACCCCAAATGTATTTGCAGGGTCTATTCTATTTCTTTGTTTTTCACAGAAGCTTAAACCTTCATTGGGGTACACTTTCTGGTCGCAAAGCTAACTTATAGTAGGCTAAATCAACCTATAGTAGTTAAATTTTATATTTCAGTTTAGCTTCAAAAGCTAACTTTCATGCATACACAAAAAATAAACAGAACAATTTTTGGATTAAATTCTTGTGTTAATATATTTATATTTAATTGGCAAAGCCCCTTTAATTATCTCTGTGGTCAAGAGAACACACTGGAAAGACAGAATCAAAAAAGCTCTGGGTGCTGTCCCTAGTATAGGAAATTCTAGTTCTATGAAATATTGTTCTGTTTGAGCAGATTTTCTGGATGATTAAAAGCTCTCAGTGCCATAATTTTACCCTTAAACATCAAGTGTGACTCTTATAATACTACCCATTACTTTCTTAAAATATCTGAATCTTTAGTTAATTGGTATAAGCAACAAAATTGTATACATTCCACAAAAACATTAACCATTTGTATAGTTCATCATCCGGTAAAGTCAGTTAAGTTAAGGGTCTTATTTATTTACAGAGAAAAAATAGTAAATATATTTGTTACAAATTAAAACTGACAGTCTATGGGGTACATAATTTAAAAGTACTTCAGGTCTTCCTCCCTACCCCCCACCCAGGGTAGAGATCACTAAGAGATATCAGGACATCAACATTCAGGAATTAAGGAACCTACAACAGGAAAGTTGATGATACTTAGGTAAAGTCCCCTCACAGTAATTGTAAGATAATCTCTCTTCTCCTAGAAAGTCTGTCTATATTTTGCATAGAAAGCTCAGAGGATGGCAGAACCTGAGGCACTGAGTTAAGCAACCTTGGAGGTGACCCAACTCAGGACTCCTCATTGTCATGTGAGAAAATAAATAGCCTCGTTATTTAGGTCAACGTTGTGGGGACTTTAAAGTGAAAGCTTCCTAACCAGGAAAACTTGTTATTGACCTTCATAAACAATAAACACAGCCATACCTCTCTTTATCATCAAATGACCACCTACTCATCTAGGGTTTTAACTCCTGAAATATATATATTTTTTCTATTAAGAAGGCTTTTCTCTTCATATAAAAATCTTAGCAGCAAATTTCACTGGAATTGGAACATTTTGTCTTATTTCTTTCCTTTCTGACATGATCTTCAGCTCCTGACTGAACTCTCTTGTTCCTGTGCTTGATTTTACCTACTGTCAGCGCTGATCTTTTGTGAGAAGGGAAGTCTACCTGGCATGTGGTTTGGATACTGCCTCTCCTAGAGATGGATCCTGTTGATCTTTTCAAATGCATGTTGGTGGTGGTGGGTTTTTTTTGTTTTTTAAATATTATGAAATGGGGGAATTACCTTGCGGTCCAGTAGTTAGGACACCACTGCAGAGGGCGCGGGTTCAAACCCTGGTGAGGAACTAAGATCCCGCAAGTCACATAACGTGGCCAAAAAAATAAATAAATATAGAGAGATGGAAAAGTGGCATGTTATTTTAATATAAATATAACTGAAGACAAATGGTAAGGAATGGGATTAAGAAACTAAAGACATTTTTAAAGGTCCATCTTCCTTTCATTACTTTATTTATTTATTTATTTATTTATTTTTTGTGGTACGCGGGCCTCTCACTGTTGTGGTCACTCCCGTTGCGGAGCACAGGCTCCGGATGCGCAGGCTCAGCGGCCATGGCTCACGGGCCCAGCCGCTCCACGGCATGTGGGATCTTCCCGGACCGGGGCACGAACCTGCGTCCCCTGCATCGGCAGGCGGACTCTCAGCCACTGCGCCACCAGGGAAGCCCTCATTACTTTATTGACCTGAGATCTCATAGGCAATTTCAGTTCCCCAAGCTACATTTCATACAAAGCAGGAGGTGCTGAAAGGTATTATTTATCCCGTTAAGATTTCATAATAGTTACACTATTTTCTGGGGGGTGGGGGAAGCAGGTGAATTTATTTAAATTACTTGGAGAAATAAGCACATAAAAGGGAATGCCGGTGCCAAAGCCAGAGTGAATGTCACTTTTACTTATTCTGTACAATATTTCTCTGTCCAACCTATCAAAAGCAGTATAAATGAACATAATTATAGCATCTAATAGAGTTATCAGAATCTCCAGAATAGATGTTACAAGTGTTGGCATACTAGTGATAGCTGTTTGGGGTATCAGTAGTTCACAAAGAGTCCTTTAGGACTTCATGTCTCTGGAAAAATAGTGTAGTGAATGTTACTGAAAACCATGAGTGTTCAGCTTTCCAGCTCATGGGTATCATTGAGCAAATGGTTCTGAGCATGAAACACAGCCACTCTGAACTTATGAGCCTAATGGATACTTTACGTACATGGGCTTCTCCTCCAAACTGCTAGAGCTTTTGGCCCAATAGTCATGACTAGTTATCAGACATCCTGACCCAGTTCAATATCAGACCAACACAGACAGCCACCCAGGGAAGGTGAGTAATTTCATGCTTAGGGCAGGATAATAATTTGGTGTGCTTTCAAACCGTTTGTTCAACATTTGCTCCTCCGAGAGGCAGAACACTTCCTGGAGACAGTTCAGAGAAGAAGGGACGCCAGTACGCGCTGTTGTATTATTTCAAGCAGTTCTGCTCTGGGCCCAGACCCAAGTTCTCATTCAACAAACCAACACCCTGCAGGTAATGGGAACTCTCTACTTTAGAAAGCAGCTCAGTGACCAGGTGCTGTTAATCACAGGTGTCCCTAGGTGACTCACAGCCCACTTCACGCATCTGTGTGCGTTCTGACTGCCAACACATACAGGGCTCTTCCTAAAAGAGTTAATGTGGCTGAACTCTGGGATCAGTATGGTGGCATTTGAATCCAGACTCTCCCACTCACTAACACTGTGACCATCAAGACAAGTTTCTTACCTTTCTTGGCCTCAGTTTCCTCATTTATAAAAATGAGAATATTTGTAACCACATAGGTTGCTATGAGGTCCAAACAAGACAGCACAATTAGAGTGTTATCTGGCATATAGTGAGCGTCCATTAAGGCCTGGCTGTTATTATCTGTAGTGTCCATTCCTCAGTGACACTCTGCACTGAATGGCCTCCCCTTTATTTTCGCTCTGACCACCATCTCTAGGTCCAGTTCTGCACCACCAACAGATAGGGTACCTGAGCTTCAGTGTGTCATTAAAATCCCTCACTTTCCCTTAAGAATAATTCCTTCCCCTTCATCAAACATGGCAGCTCTACAGGCTCTTGAAACTCCCCGTTTTTAAGTAAGTGAGCTTGCAGACGTGGAGACATGAAAATGGCGTGATTAATGCTGGTGGATTATTTTGCTCTGCCACCTTCTCAACAGGGGTCTTATCCTGTTGCCAATAAAGCTCTTTGAGAGCACCAAAAAAGTCAGATGCCCTCTATCCACCTCTCAACCCCCGAAGCCTGGGAAAACACTGGAACATACTCCATTCTTTTTGCCACCTTCCTGAAGGACATGTTAACTTCTTTAATTTGTTTTCCACTTTTTTGTCCTTCAGTATATTGACCTCGCCTGGCTATGAGAGAAAACTAGGATGACAGATTTCACATCTCTTTGCGGCCAGTGAAAATCTTCGGCTAGAGATTTGGCTGCAGCCAGTGCCAAGAGGCTGTGAGCCTGCAAGCAGTTCAGTATTTCTTAATTGCCTATTTGCATGCAAGCCAGTAGGCCAGAGACATCAGTAAACATCCCAGAAATTTGCCCCTGTAGACTCTGAGACACTCACATTTATTGAGTGCCCACTGTGTTCCATTTATCGAGCTGAGTTTACTCACATATGTTATGCATTTAAGTCTCACGACTGTGTAAAATAGCTGCTACTATCCTTGTCTTATAAAAATATAAATCACATTCAAAGATATTTAGGAAGGAGAAATTGAAATCTGGTCTCATTGACACTAAAGCCCATGATTCTTCTTGATCACACTGTTTTAAAAGATTCATCTTAGAAAGAAGAAATCTGAGCTGAATAAAAAATATTATGTTAGGGGCTTCCCTGGTGGCACAGTGGTTGAGAGTCCACCTGCTGATGCAGGGGACACGGGTTCGTGCCCTGGTCCGGGAGGATCCCATATGCCATGGAGCAGCAGGGCCCATGAACCATGGCCGCTGGGCCTGCGCGTCCGGAGCCTGTGCTCCGCAACGGGAGAGGCCACAACAGTGAGAGGCCCACGTGCCTCAAAAAAAAAAAAAAAAAAAAAGAATTATGTTAAACCAAAAACTCTAGATATGCTAATTTTGTTTATTTGGCTGCTAACTACTAGAAGAGTAGGCAATTATCTGGATGTATATCATATACCTTTATCAGAAGTATTTTCTTTTCAGGACAATTCCCTTATCTACCATGAGGCATAATTAATGGATCTCTGAGAGACAAACAGCATCAGGAGGAAATACATTTACAAAGTGACAGCTAACGAGACTTGAATAACTTTAACAGTGTATTTTGAAATAACAGTATAAACATTTTTGAAATAATAGTATATTTTGAAAAATAATGGTTCAAATGGTTAAACCATGTGTAAGCAGTGATATAATAGCTACTTCCACTGAACCTTCATTTATAATTGAATATTAGCTGTCTTTTGAGAAAAATTTGTCTGGTTAACTAAAGATAAATTTAGCCATTTAAAAAGTTTACAACTCATTGGCCAACAATTAGCAAGTATTTTTTGTGTTTGTCGAGTAGACAAACTCTGGTTCTTAGAAGGGCATTTTCTTGTTGTGTGTTAATAAATAAACAGCACTTGTTTGACCTTTCAGATTTGACATCGCTAACCTCCCCTTTAACGCTGACCAGATCCCAATTACCTTCTTTTTTAATATTGGCCATTGGTTGATTTTTTTTTTTTCATTTGAAAACTATAGAACCTAAAATGTATAATAGCTTTACTTCAGTAAATTAGGAGTTCTCACTGGAAATCGGGGGAAAAAACAATTACGGCAAACAGAAGACTGACTACTCATGCAAAAGTTCCTTTATAGGAAGTGCTTATGTAGTTTTAATTCCTTTGTTACATGTCCTTTGTTCTGGTGACAAAGGAGAAGGATCATCTAAAGAAAATTATTACATATTTGCAGTCACAAACCTCGGAGGATGAAATTCAAAGTGCTGAGACAAATAGTTCAAAGAAGCCATTCAGGCTAGTTTTGTACATGTTGAAGAGCTGGAGTTGGGGTGTGCAAGGGTAAGAAGATCCACTGATCAACTTCTAACTGGTTTTGTTCATTTCTCTGTGTATTCAGTGCCTACAAAAAAGCCTTGGCATGGTTTCGTAAACATGCTCCATATACTGCACAGAGTTATTATTTATTTTATTCCCCAGTAAATAGCTGTATGTGCAAGGAATTTACACAAGTTGTCTGGCCCAGCAGCACCAGAGACTGACCCATTTCAAATGCTTTATCCTCTGATGCTGATGCATACATTTCTCATGATGGAGTTAAAACACTCAATTTTTACAAAATGGTTTTAAAAATGTTTTGTATAAGAATTGAAAATCTGATATAAATTACAGACCTTCTACAGATACACACACACTACACATATAGACTTATAACATATATACAGGTAAATATAATTTTGCATTTAGTTTTGGGTAGATGTGGACTCAAAATTCATATCTGCTCCATTAACCCCAAAATAGGAGCCCTAACTCTATTCCCTGTGTGTATGGAAATCTGCATTTCTTCTTCAAAGCTCTAATTAAACATCATCGTCCCTGGGAAACTTCACTGCTACCCCAGCCCCACCTCTAAGCATCCAGATTACCTTCTTCAATTACATGCTTCAAATCTCACATCTGAATACTCAGCACATATTGAGATATTTTGTTACTAAGCAGACTAGATTCTGTCTCACTTATTTTTCTATTCTTAATGTCCAGCACAGTTGGAGGCACATGGAAGGTCTTGCTGAATGAGGCAATGACTCTAAGAATTCACCTATCAAAAAAATAGACATCAACCTTGTATTAACAAAGGAATTTTGTTTTTTGCTGATCACTCTGACCATACTAAGATATGATGAATTTAGCCACAAAAGAAGTTGGAATGGATAGTGCAATCTACTCACAAGGAAGAAATGAAGAAAACTAGAGTAGCAAATAATGCTATGTCATCTCTGTTACAGATACACACAGATACTTACATTTTGGGGGCCACAGCCTGGCCATTATCATCCCTGCCATAGGCAGGCTCACACCTCTTAAGAAAAGCAATGCACAATCCTACCCCAAGAAACAAGAAAAATTTCTGATAAACAACCTAACCTTATACCTAAAGCAATTAGAGAAAAAAGAACAAACAAACAAACAAAAAAAAGCAAAGGGAGCAGAAATTATGAAGATCAGATCAGAAATAAATGAAAAAGAAATGAAGGAAACAGTAGCAAAGATCAATAAAACTAAAAGCTGGTTCTTTCAGAAGATACACAAAATTAATAAACCACTAGCCAGACTCATCATGAAAAAAAGGGAAAAGACTCAAATCAATAGAATTAGAAATGAAAAAGAAGAAGTAGCAACTGACACTGCAGAAATACAAAGGATCATGAGAGATTGCTAAAAGCAACTATATGCCAATAAAATGGATAAACTGGAAGAAACAGACAAATTCTTAGAAAAGCACAACCTTCCAAGACGGAACCAGAAAGAAAAAGAAAACATAAACAGACCAATCACAAGCACTGAAATTAAAACAGTGATTAAAAATGTTCCAATAAACAAAAGCCCAGGATTAGATGGCTTCACAGGCAAATTCTATCAAACATTCGGAGAAGAGCTAAAACCTATCCTTCTCAAACTCTTCCAGAATTTACGAGAGGGAGGAACACTCCCAAACTCATTCTACGAGGCCACCGTCATCCTGATACCAAAACCAGAAAAAGATGCCACAAAAAAAGAAAACTACAGCTAGTATCACTGATGAACACAGATGCAAAAATCCTCAACAAAATACTAGCAAACAGAATCCAACAGCACATTAAAAGGATCATACACCATGATCAAGTGGGGTTTACCCCAGGAAGGCAAGAATTCTTCAACATACGCAAATCAATCAATGTGATACACCATATTAACAAACAGAAGGATAAAAAACATATGATCCGGCTACCCTGGTGGCACAGTGGTTGAGAGTCTGCCTGCCGATGCAGGGGACACGGGTTCATGCCCCAGTCTGGGAAGATCCCACGTGCCGCAGAGCGGCTAGGCCCGTGAGCCATGGCCGCTGAGCCTGTGAGTCCAGAGCCTCTTACTCCACAACGGGAGAGGTCACAACAGTGAGAGGCCTGCATACCGCAAAAACAAAAACAAAAACATATGATCATTTCAATAGATGCAGAAAGAACTTCCAACAAAATTCAACACCGATTTATGATAAAAAACTCTCCAGAAAGTAGTCACAGAAGGAACTTACCTCAACAAAATAAAGGCCATATATAACAAACCCACAGCCAACATCGTTCTCAATGGTGAAAAACTGAAACCATTTCCCCTAAGATCAGGAACAAGACAAGGTTGCCCACTCTCACCACTATTATTCAACATAGTTTTGGAAGTTTTAGCCACAGCAATCAGAGACGAAAAAGAAATAAAAGGAATCCAAATCAGAAAAGAGAAGTAATACTGTCCCTGTTTGCAGATGACAAGATACTATACACAGAGATTCCTAAAGATGCTACCAGAAAACTAGTAGAGCTAATCAATGAATTCGGTAAAGTAGCAGGATACAAAATTAATGCACAGAAATCTCTTGCATTCCTATACACTAATGATGAAAAATCTGAAAGAGAAATTAAGGAAACACTCCCACTTACCATTGCAACAAAAAGAATAAAATATCTAGGAATAAACCTACCTAAGGAGACAAAAGACCTGTATGCAGAAAACTATAAGACATATAAAGCAGAAACTAACACACCATTGTAAAGCAATTATACCCCAATAAAGATGTTTAAAAAAAAAAAAAAAAAAGAGGATGTTGGGGGTAGTGTTTTGGACTTCAAAGGAGAGGAGGGCACTTCACATGGAGATGGAAAAGCAAATGTTTGGGAAATAAATGTTTGCTGGGTTATGCAGAGACAATAGGACACAGAGTGGAGTGTGATCTCTAGGGTCTAGGTATATTTTTTGAGGATACATCATGATGTCTCTTTGCTGTTAAGTGAAATCCTTACACACTCCCACGAGCTCTTGAGGTTGTAAATTCAATTCCAGAATACGGGTCTGCTTGGAACACTTTCTTACTTGTGGTTATGGGATTTGACATAAACCTAGATCAAGAATCACCAATACTATACCAAGCATGCATACTTCCATGGCAGACATTATTAATCAATCACAGTCACTCTGTTTTGTTGCACCACTGAATTCTTTTTAACACAGTGCTTTAGGCAATCACTACCAATCTGTTGGAGGTGGCATATGAAATAAAACCTATTTGACATTTTAAAAAAAAAAAAAAAAAAAAAAAAAGAAAACTATAAGACACTGATGAAGGAAATTAAAGACAATACAAACAGATGGAGATATATACCATGTTCCTGGATTGGAAGAATCAACATTGTGAAAATGACTATACTACCCAAAGCAATCTACAGATTCAGTGCAATCCCTATCAAACTACCAATGGTATTTTTCACAGAACTAGAACAAAAAATCGCACAGTTTGTATGGAAACACAGAAGACCCCAAATAGCCAAATCAATCTTGAGAAAGAAAAATGGAGATGGAGAATCAGGCTCCCTGACTTCAGACTATACTACAAAGCTACAGTAATCAAGACAGTATGGTACTGGCACAAAAACAGAAACGTAGATCAATGGAACAGGGTAGAAAGCCCAGAGATAAACCTATGCACATATGGTCACCTTATCTTTGATAAAGGAGGCAAGAAAATACAATGGAGAAAAGACAGCCTCTTTAATAAGTGGTGCTGGGAAAACTGGACAGTTACATGTAAAAGAATGAAATTAGAACACTCCCCAAAACCATACACTAAAATAAACTCAAAATGGATTAAAAACCTAAATGAAAGGCCTGACACTATAAAACTCTTGGAGGAAAACATAGGAAGAACACTCTATGATATAAATCACAGCAAGATCCCTTTTGAACCACCTCCTAGAGAAATGGAAATAAAAGTAAACAAATGGGACCTAATGAAACTTAAAAGCTTTTGCACAGCAAAGGAAACCATAAAGAAGACCAAAAGACAGCCCTCAGAATGGGAGAAAGTATTTGCAAATGAAGCAACTGACAAAGGATTAATCTCCAGAATATACAAGCAGCTCATGTTATGTAGCTCAATATCAAAAAACAAAAGAAATAATCCAAAAATGGGCAGAAGACCTAAATAGACATTTCTCCAAAGAAGGTATACAGATTGCCAACAAACACATGAAAGTACGCTCAACATCACTAATCATTAGAGAAATGAAAATCAAAACCACAATGAGGTATCACCTCACACAGGTCAGAATGGCCATCATCAAAAAATCTTCAAACAATAAATGCTGTTGAGGGTGTGGAGAAAAGGGAAGCCTCTTGTACTGGTGGTGGGAATGTAAATTGATACAGCCACTATGGAGAACAGTATGGACGTTGCTTAAAAAGCTAAAAAGAGAACTACCATACAACCCAGCAATCCCATTACTGGGCACATACGCTGAGAAAACCATAATTCAAAAAGAGTCATGTACCACAATGTTCACTGCGGCACTATTTACAATAGCCAGGACTTGGAAGCAACCTAAGTGTCCATCAACAGATGAATGGATAAAGAAGATGTGGCACATATATACAATGGAATATTACTCAGCCATAAAAAGAAATGAAATTGAGTTATTTGTAGTGAGGTGGATGGACCTAGAGTCTGTCATACAGAGTGAAGTAAGTCAGAGAGAGAAAAACAAATACCATACGCTAACACATATATATGGAATCTTAAAAAACGAACAAACAAACAAAAAGCTGTTCTGATGAACTTAGGGGAAGGACAGCAGTAAAGACGCAGATGTAGAGAATGGACTTGAGGACAGGGGGAGGGGGAAGGATAAGCTGGGACGAAGTGAGAGAATAGCATTGACATATATACACTATGAAATGTAAAACAGATAGCTAGTGGCAAGCAGCTGTATAGCACAGGGAGATCAGCTCGGTGCTTTGTGACCACCTAGAAGGATGGGATAGGGAGGTGGGAGGGAGACGCAAGAGGGAGGGGATATGGGGATATATGTATACGTATAGCTGATTCACTTTGGTGTACAGCAGAGACTAACACAACATTGTAAAGCAACTAAACTCCAATAAAGTTGTTAAAAAAATAAAATAAAATGTAATAAAAATTAAAATTAATTTAAAGAAGCAATGCAGTGCATTCCTGCTGTACAGGTAGTCACTCTTTGTAGAGAGGACCCCACTCTCCTTGCCGCGTTGTTTAGACTAACCTGAGTCAAAGGCAGTCTGGGGACTGAAGACCCCACTCAGGCACCAGATAGTCTATGCTCCCCAGTTGAAGGAAGGCCCTGACCTCGGCCACTCCCAGTGTTTACTTCCTCAGCTTCTGCAGGTACAGACTGAAATTCTCTTTGAGTCTAGTTTAACTCTCCACGAGAGGGAATCCATTTGGTTCAATTAGTCACATTGGGCAGAGTTATTGTGCCAAGGCATATGGCAGGTCAGATTGGAAGTTGGCTCTCTGGTCCCATGCTTGTGGCAAGGGAAAAGTGACATGGCAAACTACTCATCAGAGAGGGAGCTAGCAGCATCAGAACAGGCATGCCTCTGCATCTTGAAGGCACATAAGTCATATTTGAACATTTACACTGGTAACCTAGACAGTAGTATTAGGGAGATTGGGAGGATGGGGAAACCTGAAGTTTCCTAAATCCCAGTATGCATTGGAGTTGGTGTTTGGAATACCACATTTATTGGTTATTAATATTCCAAACTATGAATACTTGAGCCAAAGTGGAATTTCAAATTAAAGCTAGATGGTTCTTAAGCAAGAGGAAGGAAGAGGTTCACTGGAAACAAAGCATCATGTGTTTGAAAACAACTCTTGGTAAAACAAAAAACTCCCCAGTCTCTTCTGAGCATAGTGTAGTAATCATCCACTCCCCTTTGGACAAAATTCATTCCTTTCTTCATCTGTACACATGTGGCACTTTCAAATGGAATGAAATCAAGCTATATTTATAAATGTAAGCTAAGGGAAAGTAATAGATGACCTACATGTAGGTTTTATTTTTCTTTTTACTTGTAGACTAAAGGACAGAAGAAGAGACAGAAATTTGAAGGAAAAAAAGGTAAATGCTGAAATAAATCTGTAATCTATTATTTTTTGCGGTACACGGGCCTCTCACTGTTGTGGCCTCTCCTGTTGCGGAGCACAGGCTCCAGACGCGCAGGCTCAGCGGCCATGGCTCACGGGTCCAGCCGCTCCATGGCATGTGGTATCTTCCCGGACCGGGGCACGAACCCGTGTCCCCTGCATCAGCAGGCGGACTCTCAACCACTGCGCCAACCAGGGAAGCCCCTGTAGTCTATTTTTGAGTGAAATAATCCATTTGGGTTGCCAGGTTCTGTCTCTCATCCTTTCTGGGTTCTAGATTATCAGTCTCAACAAAGGTCATCAAGAAAGGTGGCAAAACAATGATCAAAAAGGAACTGCATTCAACTTACTGGCAACTACTGAGTGTGCACTTAATGTGTTTTCAATGAGGCAGGCCTCCAAAGGCCTGAAAACCTACAGGCCCACGGAAGTTTACTTGCAACAACAGCATCAGCAAGAGTAATTTCCCATTCCTTTCAACCCAATTTATTTTAAGACACGATTATTCAAGCTTTCATCTGTTATAATTAGACTCGTATTTTCAGGATAATAAGACTGGTGAAGCTAGCTATCAAGTGCCCAAGTACAGTGGTGTTCAAATGGTTTTTGTTCTACCTGGTAGGCTCAAAAACTGTTAAATGAGCTTAAACTCGATTGCAAGAAGGAACAGAACACACTGCGTGAAAGGTCTGCTTAATATAAAACCATAGTTGCTTAATATTCTTAGATTTTCCATATCCTATACCTGGAGGAGCCTCCCATAGGGCATTGAGACCACTTTTAGACAGTTCCTCAGAAATGCCAGCAAATCAGAGATGGAAGGAGACTCCAGCTCAGCTGTCTCTGCAGGACAAACACAGAGGAGGCATTATTCCTTTAATGGAAGCCTAGTAGTAAGCAGATGTGAAGGACTCACGTGAGAACCCACACTTCAAGTATCTGGACAAAACTAATAGGGCATTTATTTAAGCAATCTAAACAAATCATAGCTCTTTGTTCTCCAATCTCCTCTACCAAAGTTTAAACCAAGTAGACATTTTCCTTGCATTTCTCTCAGAGGTCTGAATGTGGTGGTCTCTGGGCTGTATTTGGTCTAGTTTTGCTTGACCACATGGTGTTTAAAAGATTCTGAACTTGAATGCCATTAGTGGGCGATCGCTGAAGAGAGCTGGTGCCACCACTGCATGATACGTAACATTTAATTCTCAACATGGTTCCTATGGACATGGTCAGGAATCCTCAAGTTACCGTACTTTGAAAGGCCCAGAGCTGTGACCTGGGAGTTTACCGTCCTCGGCAGTTAACACTCCCTGCTGTAAGTAGGAATGGATATTTGGTGTGATTTCTCTTTCTCTACCTCTCAAGGCTAAATAAATACTAATTCAAGGATCTTGCTTATTTCCAGTCCCTAAATAAATCTTCCACTCAGGGTCAGGCTGATCCCTTTAACCGTCCTCTCCAAAACCATTCTGATCCCTATCCTCTCCTCCCCTCCCAGCCCTGAACGCCTCTCCCTCGGGTACCCACATCCTGCCTGTGAAGCTCTGAGTTCACTAAAGGGCTCTGCTGACTGGCTACAGGCAGGGCCCCTTAGCGCCTCCTGGGAAAGTCACCCATTACCTTCCATTAGGATTGCCACAGTGTAAGGTATGAGCAGAAAAAGGATTTTAAGGCAATTTGAAAAACAAGCTTGTGTAAAGTAAATGAACCATTTGGATTCCACACAGAGCCTTATACAAGATCTGTTTTCATTCCAGAAAGACATTTGAGGTGGCCAGACCTGCAGATTAACGTGCCTGGGCAGAGGAGCTTAATTCTGAAGTGAACCTTTCGTTCCAATCCAAGCAGGACAAGGTCTGGAAGCTTTAATTTAAACAGAAACCCTGCAGGACTCACTTGTGCATACAGCTGTCAAAACAATTCAATATCCAAAGATAAGAAGAGTATAAGATCTCCACGAGTGTACTGTACTGGAATGCAACATCCTTTTAAATCATGCTGCCGTATTCTGCGCTTTATCGGGTGCCCTCAACTTTAATATTTCATCTAATAGAATATGTAATTTGGCATTTTGTGTGGTAGAATAAATGCTTATGTAGCTTATTAGGGCAAGTAAATTCAGAACAAAGTATAATGATAACATTATTATATGACATGTCATCAGTTTACAGAAGAAATTTCTCTAAGGAGCACAAAGTTCTGAATACATGAGTACTGGTATTACGAGAGAAAAGCAAATATTCATTATTCATTTAGGAAAGGAAAGGTGTACCCTTGTAATAAGTTTAAAACAAGGGTAAGCAAAATAAATCTCAGAGGCAGAGAGAATCTTTGTCCCCTGCCTTCTTCTAGGTCAACTCTGCCCCTCACCCACTCCTTCCCACCACACACACCTCTATTCAGACATATGCTTGGACAACATGACCCTCTTCCCACCCTCCCTTTACAACTCACACCTCATTTCACTACCTCGCCTCTTCCTTATATTCTCCTCTCCCTCCCACCACGTCTGCCAGTCACCACATCTGGTCAAGTCTAACTCTTAAACATCTCCTGAGCCTGCTCCTTTCTCTCCACTGCACTGAATGCCTAGGTCATTCCACAGTGATCACAATAACCCCCTAACTGGCCTCCCTGGCTCCACTCTCTCCTTTCATTTTCTCTCAAGTTAATCAGCGGCCAGAGTGATCTCACTGAAGCCTAAGTGTATCACTGTCAACAAGGCTGCCTTGCCTGCAAGGCTAGTACCTCTAACCATGGCATAAATAGCCCTTCATGACCTGCTCTCAAGCTTACTGCCTTCTATTCTCTGCTGAATGGTTTGCTCCTGGCATTACAAACACTTCCAAATTACCAATCTGCTTTGTACAAAAACACAGGAGATGCAGTGTAGTGCAGTGGTAAGAACAGTAGCTTTGGAGTTAAACATACCCATTCAAATCCTGTCTCTATCACTTGCTAGATGCAAACATTGAGAAATAGACTTCCCTGAGCTTCAGTCCTCTTTATTATAAAATAAGGATGATAAAATCTACCTTGCAGCACTGTTTTCAACTGTCAATAACAGAACACGGTTACCCTCGGTGAATGGGAGGTGTTGCAAGCGGAGATATTTATCACGTAAGAAAGTACAGTAGGTGTTTAGGAGTCTGTATCACCAGATCCATGGGAAGTCTGCCTGGGCCACCCTCATAAGCCTCTCAGAGCAGCAGCAACGGCCAAGCTTGAGAGCCCAGCAACCAGAATTACCACCATGTTCCCATGAGGAAAACTCCCGTGGATGCAATCAGCCGTGTTGGAGCAGTGGGTGAATGACTCTGCCTCCTCCTCCCGTTTCTAGATCAGACTGTTTGTCTCTCTCCACTGCTGAGACTATCTGCGTCTTTGATTCCCTGACTTTAAGTCCTACTGGGTCTTTCCTAGGCTTGCTCACTCCACTTCACTCCACTCATTTTCAAAGACAAAGTTTGTTTTTCAGCTGCCTTGGAAAGGATTGCCTCATGCTTTTTTTTTTTTTTTTTATGTTCTTCTTAAACCTTCTCCTGTACCACCCAACACCCTCATATCAGACAACAATAAATGGCAATTAACCTCCATTTCAACTATATCTCTGTAACTATTGTTACCATCCTCTCTCTCAATAATGTAAAAATTTCTCACAATTTCTTCCATATCCTAATTTTCCCCACCTAATTTCCATTTTTGAGATTAACTGGCAGCTGCCTATTACCTTATACTTCTCTCTCTAAGTGATACTTTTAGTAAGCAATTCACTGCTACCTCCAAAGTGAACTTGCCTGTAATATAATTGCATCCACTTATACATCCATTATAACTATAGTAACTTAAAATCCCATCTGTGGAACAAAAGATGTTTCCACTTATCATGTTTCTATTGTATATAAGCTGTCCTTAAATATCATAAACCACAATACTTGCACAAGAGCCTATCCATGGTAAATGCCCCCATCTGCATCTCCCCTTATATGCCTTAGTTAAAAATGACATGTTTTTAACCAGTAAGCACTCCTGTTCTGATTCTTTTGTTTTTATTAAACTCAGTAGGGTGGAATGAGCAGCAAGTCTATTAATATTCTATACTGATAATTAATACACAATTCTATTTCCAACAAGACATTCTTTTTTTTTTTTTTTTTGTGGTACATGGGCCTCTCACTGCTGTGGCCTCTCCCGTGGCGGAGCACAGGCTCCGGATGCGCAGGATCAGCGGCCATGGCTCACGGGCCCAACCGCTCCGTGGCATGTGGGATCTTCCCGGACCGGGGCACGAACCCATGTCCCCTGCATCGGCCGGCGGACTCCCAACCACTGAGCCACCAGGGAAGCCCAAGACATTCTTAAACTTCGGATATAAACCCAAATTAAAACTCACAAGAATAAAAAGAAGTACATCCATTAGCAGAACGTCTTCCTTTTTGCCTGACAACATAGCAGAAACAGAAGACCTATAAGGAGACACATGTGCGGACCTCCTTGGAGCTGCATGTCATGCTTAGGGTCTTACTGGTCCAAAAGTCCTGGATAAAAAAAAAGATTAAAAAAAAAAAAAAAAGTCCTGGATATCTGCTTTCTGAAAAAGTAGCAATATTTTTAAGATTTTAACTGAATTTAATTTTTAGAATTAAACTGAGTTTTTATTTCATCCTATAATTAGTAATGTATTCCCCCACCATAGAGTCATGAGGTTAAATGATAAACAAGCACCAACTGATGCTAAGGATTGACTATCAACACCAGCAAAAACAAACAAATCCTTAAAGTCAGGTAAACTAATATCAATCTCATAAAAGGATAGCTGTTAATCTGAAATATAAATCCAATTATATACATTTCCTGAAGAAACAGTTAATAATGAAATTTGGGGAAACATAATGAGGGCAGTAAATATTTGTTACATGCTGAATTTCTTAAAACTACCCTGCATGGTAATTATTACTTTTCTTCATTTTACAGATGAGAACAATGAGGTTCAGAGAGGACAAATGACCTGCTTAGGAAAGTAGAGCAGGTATCGGAAACAGGATTACAAAACTGAATAGCTGCGAAGTCTTTATTTCCCACTAAAACACCCTCACCTCCCCTTGTTCCCACTACTTTGGCTCCAGCATTATTAACAAGGAATCCAGTTTAAATCATAGTTAGGTTACAAATATTTCTGCATATGGTATTTTTCCCCTCTGTCATGGGATTTAGTTCTCTCAGTCTATCCCATTTCTGTAATGAGAAAGCACAGCATCATGTTAATTGTCTGCCAAATGATTGAAAATGCCACAGAGATGCTTATGGAATTCACATGCAAGTGAAATATGATTACCTCTATATTCCCTTCTGGAATTGAGTAGTAAGCTAAATTTTTTTTTGTTTTTGCAGTACGCGGGCCTCTCACTGTTGTGGCCTCTCCCGTTGCGGAGCACAGGCTCCAGACGCGCAGGCTCAGCGGCCATGGCTCACGGGCCCAGCCGCTCCGCGGCATGTGGAATCTTCCTGGACCGGGGCACAAACCTGTGTCCCCTGCATCGGCAGGCGGACTCCCAACAACTGCGCCACCAGGGAAGCCCAGTAAGCTAAATTTCTAACCTTCAATGCAACGCATTTTAAACCTTCAAGTGGCAAAACATTTGTACACCACTTCTCTGAGGTTATAGAAACACGCCAGTTATCTGCAACTCAACTATGCCCTGCACTTTATACAGCCAAAAAGAGAACCATTTAACAACTTTTATATTAGCTAGTAATTCCAGTAATAAAAGAGGAAGACAATCATACATAAACAGAAGTGCAAAAAAAATTGTTGCTTATTAGTAATAATCAAACTGATAATATCATTAATGGCTTATAGAGTGAATTGCAGTAACCTTTCACTGCACACTTGGATAAGCTCTTTATCCTGAGAAGAACATCTGTTCGATCTAACTTATCCCAAGTATAAAATGTGACACACAGTGTTTAAATAACTCTACTGTACACTTTTTCAGCAGGTTCTTCCCCCGTTTCTCATCTTCACAAGACTGACTGTAGGCACCAGCCTTCTCATGCTCTTTACGAGCTTCATGCAGACATGATGGAGAGGTAGGGAAGCTTATTACTTGCTTTCTTGCAGGAGTCCCATCCCTGCCTTTCTGTCTTTCATAGATTGATTTGGGAAAATGTATCTTGTTTTCTGAACAGAAGGAATTATTTTTAACCTTTTAAAAACACATTTGAATTTTATTAAATTTTTTCTCACTAAAAAAAATAAGCTTCAGATTCAATTTCTCAGAAAGTATCTTAACATTTTATATAGATAAAAATAAGTAAAAAAGAAATAGTTCCCTGTGTCCTATTGAAAATGACATCCTCCATATAAACATTGGGAAAAACAACTTCTTTGAATTACTACTTTAATCCACCAATCACATTTTGATTTTAAAAATGTGCCCAAAAAGATGCAGTATACATATCAATATTAGGTAACTATTTCCTGATGACTCTCAAGCATTAAATATTTGCATGAATTACATAAATTAAACCTCAGTTTTGTTTTGTTTTTTAAACTCTACAGGTTTTTTTTTTTTAATCTGCAAATGTTACGTGAACTGAATATTTTCACCTAATGTTATACAGTCTCTGCTCCTGCCACAAAATGAAAACACCAGAAACTTCACTAGTGCTTTTGAGAAGTGGGTTCTCTTACTGTTAATTCCTCTGGCACATCTCCTTCACCTCTTAAGACTGGACTAGGTGCCCTCTGTGCTTCTAAAACATTTTGTATCTATTGCTATCCTGGCACCCATGATACTGTTCTAACCCTTCCGTGCCTGGCCTACGTTCCTCCCCTGTCTGCTGGGGAATTGTGTGTGTGTGTGTGTGTGTGTGTGTCTGTGCATGCAAGAGAGAGGGAGGGAAAGGAAGAAAGTTTGGTAAGTTGTATTGATATTCCAGTCAAATTCTACAGTTTTAAATTTAATCTAAACCTTTTTTGTGGGATAACTGCTATTTAGCAGACACATACTAGATGAAATTACCCTCAAATAAATATAGAATATGTAAATATAGTACTATTATATTTAATTATTTCCCCCAGGCAGAAGTCATGATTTTCTAAATGATGTAAACACCTTTTACTCTGTGTCCAGGATTGAG
Source organism: Phocoena sinus (assembly GCF_008692025.1). Lineage (NCBI taxonomy): Eukaryota > Metazoa > Chordata > Mammalia > Artiodactyla > Phocoenidae > Phocoena > Phocoena sinus. The sequence continues at coordinate 6,066,660 of NC_045774.1, read as the reverse complement.
AATGCAACTAACAAGTCCATTTGAGCATGCATACCCAGGATAGATTTGTTTGTCTATTTATTGGTAATTTACACACAGGTATTACTACACTGGTACACACATTATAAAATATGTACAAAAAGAGTTTTAAAGGGATGATGTGAGTGAAATAAAAGAACCATTAAAAAATTCTTGTCGCATAAAGAGCAACAAGAATTGAAAATCCAGGAATCCTGAGCAAGAAAAATAAACAAAAACTTTGTTATGTACTTATTTCCCCAACCTAGTGTTTACCTGAAGGTTGTGATCATTTTTTATGCTGAGGGTCATTGTTCTGAATGAAAGATTTCTTTTTTTTCCTTAATGATATTTCTTGAGCTCAGTTTATAAACACAAATCCTCTAACTTTATTAAGATTTTATAAATGTTATTGTGATTCATACAGAGAAACTGAGACACAACAGTATTTTCTCCTATTGATAGAGGTAAGAAGAAAATAAAATGAATGATCTAACGTTCCTATAACTTACCCCCAACACACACACACACACACACACACGTACCATTTCTGTATGTCTTCAAATAGGCCCTAAGATTATGAGCCAAAGTGTACACCTCAAAGCCCAAGCATGAACTGAAGACTTAAAAGTTAAACAATAGAACGTTTTACCATGAAAGCTCTGAAATTGCATTCTAAATATTTTTGACATGTTGCTTCTTAATTGAATTGCCAGTAAGAGCATAGAAGAATGACTCAAGTATAAATCTGCATGGGAGGAAAAGTGATTAATCAAGACTGGCCCTTGACTTAGTAGATGCATTCATTCATTCCTCCAACAAGTCCTGACTCTGGGCCACTCCACGCTAGACTTTCTTCCAGTAGCAGGGACATGGCAGTGAATATGACAGACAAGCCCCTGTAAAACATTCAGTCCAGAGTGGGGGAGACAAAGTTACCAGCACAAGAGTATTATTTTATATTCTATTCTCTGTATAGCAGAGAATTTAGGTAGATCTGTGTAATCAACAGTGGCTAGGGTGCTTAATTCTAGAATTAAGATGTCTTTGAGCTGGCCCAGGGGAATACAGCAGTGATATGCTAGGTTTTGGTGTGATGGGAGCAAAGGAGAGGGGTGCAGGCAGTGACTCCGAGGAGGCCAGGCTAGATCCAGGCTCCTGGATGAGGCACCCCAGGAAAACACCAGACAGCCTACCTCTCCAGCCCCTGCTGTTCAAGTCAGGTTCGCAAGACCCCAGTACCAGGAAAGCTGCCATAGTCATTTTTAGTTTCTATCACAAGTGACAATTATGAATCCCCAGCAATGGCTCTATGATGATGGAAAAGGCTGGAGGGCCCAGTAAGAAAATGAAAGGTGAATCCTGGACTTCACCTTGCACACAGCAAGGTTTAGGGCAGCTGCTCTGAGCCTGTCCCTAGAAACTTTGACTCTCAGTCCAAAGGTGACTCCTGAGCAGGGAGTCAACTGCATAAGCTAGATATTATTATTCAACATCTACATATTAGGAGACAGAACTTCAGAGAAGATAAGTAAGTTGTCCAATGTTACCCTGTTAATTAGTGGTAAAGCAGGAATTCCCACATAGGCCTACCTAATTCCAAAGCTTTTCTTGCTCCTCAATACAAAACTAAACAACTTAATTTTCTGAACTTCCTACACGGTTCTTTGTGCTAGGACAGCAGCCCATGCATGGCTTCATAGCAGTATTCCTCTGTACTGGAATTCGGCCTTTTTTGGTCTTATATTTCTCCAGTCTCATGAGAGCCTCTCATTTACCACGGAAAGCCACATCCCTGCCAAAGTCTTATAACAAGTTAAAGAGGCATAGCCATTACCCAGGATAATGACAGTCAGAGAATTACCATCATTTCTTTTACTGACTTTTTTTGCCAAAGTGCTGGTGAAAGAATCAAATGAAACTACATGCTGTGGACCCAAACTGTTGGGCTGATGGTGCTTTTCTGCAGTGGGTTCTCTCCATAAGATTCCCTTTGTGGGCCAGTTTCAGGAGGGAAATGTAGAATTTACAGGACTGAGCCTCTGTTGGCTGAAAGAAATACCAGTGCTCCGAGGAAATATTGATTGTGCCAGCTTCTTTACTACAAAAATATACTGGCAGTGTTATGTAATCAAGAAGTCAATGCAAGTATTCTTCTTTTCTTTCCTTTTCTCTCTCTTTTTTTTTTTTTTTTTTTTTTTTTTTTTTTTTTTTTATGCGTTACGCGGGCCTCTCACTGTTGTGGCCTCTCCCGTTGCGGAGGACAGGCTCCGGACGCGCAGGCTCAGCGGCCATGGCTCATGGGCCCAGCCGCTCCGCGGCATGTGGGATCTTCCCAGACCGGGGCACGAACCCGTGTCCCCTGCATCGGCAGGCGGACTCTCAACCACTGCGCCACCAGGGAAGCCCCTTCTCTCTCTTTTTTAAGGACCGTTTTGTTATACGACATTCTAATTCAATGTAGGCCCAAGGTAAGACTATATTTATCTGTTTTTCTTAGCTTTGTGTTCAGGAGCTACTACTGCTTTGCAAGTAGAGCAATACTATCATTAACCTAATAGTTTTGGGTTAATTCAAGATCTGGATAATAGGAAGCAGACCTAATCTCATAAATGTGTGTTTCCCATACATGCTAGAAACGTCTTTAATCTCATAAGATCCTGTATCACCTGTAGGAAAGAGTCCAATTCTGACTCCAAAATCTGAATAATTACTCTCTGTGCTTTGATAATTGCTTTCTTAAAAATTAAATCTGTCACTTCAAGTAGTGAAGAAAAATAGCAAAAGTCTGCTTGTACCTAAATTTCTTAAATCTCATTTACATTTGTCCTTCTAAATGTTCTGACCTTTTCTAATGCAGATGTCAAATGCACTGCTAGGGTATACTGACTACCAGCTTAGCATTTTCCGACTGTGCATGAAAATAATTCTTCAGAGTAAATTAAATGCTGCTTTTATAATAGAGATGTATAAAAGAGTACAGTACAATGTGTACAATTCTATGAAAAACTGAAATTAAACAAGTAACTTTTGAGGAAGAAGAAATAAGACAGCATAGATAATTCTCACAATAAGTCAAATATCTGATAGCACCACAGGCATCTCCTCTTAATTCTAAATATAGGATTTATTCACTCCCTTAAAAAAAATGTCATTAGAATTCCAAGGATATTTTGGTAAAACCTCACTACTAACTCATGTAAAAATTGTTTTATATGGGCATAGATGTGGAACAAAAAGAGTTTAAATAGTTATTTCAAGTGGCTTTAGAAAATGTGCAACATAAGCTCATCCTGGAAGATAATTTTCTTACTATGTATACAGCCAGGCAGCAACAGGTTCCATTCATATAGTGCTCCCAGCAGCCTTCCTGGAAATATGTAATATTTTTTTTACCTACTTGTAAAAAGTCTTAAGTTAGTGCTAAGCTAAGGTTAGTACATCGTTTTTAAAAGGCCAATACATTACCTTTTTCCTGGAAATAAATATTGAAAACTCTAGAATTTAAATAGTCCGCTAGGCTAGGACACCATGGGTTTTAGGTATTCTGTGTATCTTTACAATATTGTTCTATGCATTTTTAACATCTTTCACTTTTCTTAATGCTGCCATTTCATGATGCTGTGTTTTGGATGCTATTGATTAATACATGAATTTCTCTGCTGTATGATCTCTTTTCATTGAGGATCCAATAGAATAAAAGTAATATGCCTAACATCTGTTACCACAAATGCTTTCTTGCATTTGCTGTTTGCATTTTCATGGGCCACAGTTTCTTCTCTATGTCTAGTTATTGCTGGTATTCACAGATAACAGTGTCTGCTCAGGCCAGCGTGCCTCACAGTCTGGTCCTCACTGAGACCACACACAGCCTTTTCCGTAGCTTAAAGAAGGCCCTTCTAATTTCAGCAGTTTGGGGTTCTTTCCATTTTTGTTCATCTCAGGTAATCACCACATCTCTGTATACTGTAATCTATTACAAGCAGGTGTAGCAATTCTTCGGCTCCAACTTTCCTGCCTTTGACGACTACATTATAGCTGATGGCATGTCTTATATTAAACTTTCTCTCATTCATGTCTAGTCTAGTGGAGACATGGTCCTGTTCTAGCAAGATCATACACTGTTACACATTGCACTATAACTTATACTACCTTTATGGGCAAACCACACAAACTGTTGATGCCAGTAAAGCACACAGATTTAGCAAGTCCAACATTTGCAGTCATGTGATAGGGTGGATACAGCCACTATTTCTAAGTCTTTAGCTTGGTCTAACACCTAAAGCTACATTGATGTACCTCTAAGCTACTCTAAGCTCCTTGCAATACTTTGCTATATATTTTTGACTCAGTCCATCGTTGCCAAAATAGAAGAATTCTGAGGAAAATCTGCTCTGTATTTCTATTACCTGTAAAGTTATTTGTACTTAAGAATACACTTTTGAAGAGGGTTAAACATACCAACATGATGTTGGGCTTCAAAGGTCAGGATCATATCTGACCCAGACTTACTGCTGAGCTTTCTCCGACTCTGCATGTGATCCAGAATCTTAAACACTTTTAGAGTAAAAGCTCCAACATGCAACAATTCCAAGAATGTGACTCAGGCTCTGATTGTGTATTTCACATTATCCTTCTTTCACTCAAGCTGGCTCCAGCGTACAGGAGCTTATTCTAGCAGGATCACGTGCTACCACTTAAGGTAAACTAGACAACACATCGATGCTAGGTGGGGCTAGGAGATTTTTAGAGGAAAGATATTCCAGGCTTTATATTAAATCTATAAATAGGAATCCATCAACAAGACAATAAAGATGAACTTTTACACACACAATCTTATTTAATCCTACATGATACTATCAACTTCTCAGCCCACTAAACTGGAAATGTCATAATGTAGAATCTAGACAATCTTTGTGAAATTCTAAGACTACCAAGAGGCATTCAACATGGCATTGTGGTAAGAATAAGTAACAGGGTTTTTATCTAGCAAATTAATTTTGCTATTGAAAATTGTTTTATAACACCAGGAACATCATAAAAGCCATATTTTTTTTCTGAAACCAGTTAATAATCAACTTTACTGCTACTTAGAAAACTTTAAGTAGCAGTAATTTAAAAATTTAAAAACCCCATTAAAGGTATCCTATTAGAAAAGTTTAATATACTGTTAACTTAGATTTTAAAATATTAGTTGCTCAGTAAATCATATATATTTTCAGCCATGATTATATGGTAATTTTGATACTAATACATATCTAAACAGATATAAAACAAAGTTTACCTAGAAGCCTCTTAAAATTTTTCTATATAGTCAATATAGTGTCAAAAGGTATATTTTTATGCTTACTTCTTAGCAAAATCACTACATATTTTCAAAAGTTTCTATTATATTTTGTTTTCCTTCATTGTAGTAACTTTTTAAAAATTTTTGTATAGCTTTATGGAAGTACAGTTGATTTACAATGTTTCAGGTGTACAGCAAAATTATTCAGTCATATATATAATACATATGGACATAGATATATCAGATTATTTTCCATTATAGGTTATTACAAGATATTAAATATAATTCCCTGTGTTTTACGGTAGGTCCTTGTATATCTATTTTATATATAGTAGTGTGTATATGTTAATAACAAATTCCAAATTTATCCCTCCTCCCCTTTCCCCTTTGGTAACCATAAGTTTACTTTCTATGTTTGTGAGTCTATTTCTGTTTTGTAAATAAGTTCATTTGTATCGTTTCTTTTTTAGATTCCACATATATGTGATATCATATGATATTTGTCTTTCTGTCTGACTTACTTCACTTAGTATGATAATCTCTAGGTGCATCCATGTAGCTGCAAATGGCATTACTTCATTCTTTTTTATGGCTGAGTAACATATATATATATACACACACTACATCTTCTTTATCTATTCATCTGCCGATGGACATTTAGGTTGCTTCCTTGTCTTGGCTATTGTAAACAGGGTTGCGATGAACACTGGGGTGCATGTATCTTTTCGAGTTAGAGTTTTGTCCAGGTTACTGTAGTAACCTGAAGTCACGCTTGAGTATCCTATTATTCCATATTATTTTTAAAAATCTATGTATTTGTGGAATAATTCCTTGAAGCATAATGATGAGAATACACTTGTTCATGATTCTTTTTTTTTTTTCTCATTTTAGGGCTATAACCATTACGTAGTTCATATGAGTATGTGCAAATCAAAAATGTTCTCTCTTACTTTAGGGAGTTACATTCAAAGTGAGATAGATTAAAGACCTAAATGAAAGGCCAGACACTCTTAGAGGAAAACATAGAAGGAACACTCTATGACATAAATCACAGCAAGATCCCTTTTGAACCACCTCCTAGAGAAATGGAAATAAAAATAAACAAATGGGACCTAATGAAACTTAGAAGCTTTTGCATAGCAAAGGAAACCATAAACAAGACCAAAAGACAACCCTCAGAATGGGAGAAAATATTTGCAAATGAAGCAACTGACAAAGGATTAATCTCCAAAATATACAAGCAGCTCATGTCATGCAGCTCAATATCAAAAAAACAAACAACCGAATCCAAAACTGGGCAGAAGACCTAAATAGACATTTCTCCAAAGAAGATATACAGATTGCCAACAAACACATGAAAGGATGCTCAACATCACTAATCACTAGAGAAATGCAAATAAAAACTACAATGAGGTTATCACCTCACACCAGTCAGAATGGCCATCATCAAAAACTCTACAAACAGTAAATGCTGGAGAGGGTGTGGAGAGAAGGGAAGCCTCTTGCACTGTTGGTGGGAATGTAAATTGATACAGCCACTATGGAGAACAGTATGGAGGTTCCTTAAAAAACTACAAATAGAACTACCATACGACCCAGCAATCCCACTACTGGGCATATACCCTGAGAAAACCATAATTCAAAGAGTCATGTACCAAAATGTTCATTGCAGCTCTATTTACAATAGCCAGGACTTGGAAGCAACCTAAGTGTCCATCAACAGATGAATGGATAAAGAAGATGTGGCACATATATACAATGGAATATTACTCAGCCATAACAAGAAACGAAATTGAGTTATTTGTGGTGAGGTGGATGGACCTAGAGTCTGTCATACAGAGTGAAGTAAGTCAGAAAGAGAAAAACAAACACCGTATGCTAACACATATATATGGAATCTAAGAAAAAAAAATGTCATGAAGAACCTAGGGGTAAGACGGGAATAAAGACACAAACCTACTAGAGCATGGACTTGAGGATATGGGGAGGGGGAAGGGTAAGCTGTGACAAAGTGAGAGAGTGGCATGGACATATATACACTACCAAATGTAAAATAGATAGCTAGTGGGAAGCAGCCGCATAGCACAGGGAGATCAGTTCTGTGCTTTGTGACCACCTAGAGGGGTGGGATAGGGAGGGTGGGAGGGAGGGAGACGCAAGAGGGAAGAGATATGGGAACATATGTATAACTGATTCACTTTGTTATAAAGCAGAAACTAACACACCATTGTAAAGCAATTATACTCCAATAAAGATGTAAAAAAAAAAAAGATGTGGCACATATATACAATGGAATATTACTCAGCCATAAAGAGAAACGAAATTGAGTTGTTTGTAGTGAGGTGGATGGACCTAGAGTCTGTCATACAGAGTGAAGTAAGTCAGAAAGAGAAAAACAAATACCATATGCTAACACATATATAAGGAATCTTAAAAAAAAAAAAGTGGTTCTGATGAACCTAGGAGAAGGACAGGAATAAAGACGCAGATGTAGAGAATGGACTTGAGGACACGGGGAGGGGGAAGGGTAAGCTGGGACGAAGTGAGAGAATAGCATTGACATATATACACTACCAAATGTAAAACAGATAGCTAGTGGCAAGCAGCTGCATAGCACAGGGAGATCAGCTCCGTGCTTTGTGACCACCTAGAGGGGTGGGATAGGGTGGGTGGGAGGGAGACGCAAGAGGGAGGGGATATGGGGATATATGTATACGTATAGCTGATTCACTTTGTTATACAGCAGAAACTAACACAACACTGAAAAGCAATTACACTCCAATAAAGATGTTAAAAAAAAATAGTGAGATAGAGATTACCTTCCTCTTAGAAAGTTCCTGCCCAAAAATGAATAAGTAGTTCTCATGAGCTGAGTGTGATACAGAAATATGTGCTCCTGTAACTTATCCTTATCATGGAGGAATCACAAGCTGAAACATTTTTAAAGTTTACTGAGTACTCAGTGGAATCGTAACAGATTTGCATTTGTGACTAGATACTCACTAGTCCAAGACAGTCTATACCGCTGCAATCTGTGTAATAATGACTTTTTTTTTCTTAAAAGTATCATTTGTGATACTCAAAATAAGCCATCATAGTGCCATTGTAGATAACAGGTTTCTCAGTAGAAATGATGGCATTTGTGATATATCCCAAAACCTTATCTCATGAAGTCCCAGTGAAATATATATTCATTTTGCTTTCACAAAAGAAACACATTTCACTTTCACAAAATTAACTTACTGAAAACTCTCCAGTGTAGTGTAAATTTTATAAGCAAGAAATAAAACCAATGACTTAATGAACAGAAAAGTAGACTATAGACGTGACTATGGTTATGATAAAACACTTTTAAGTGATTTATATGTTTAAAGTTTAATAAAAAGCATTTGCATCCCATTTTACTGGGTAACTGATTGGACACCATATGCTATATATGGGGCCCAGTAATACATGAACAAATTTCAGTGGTTGCTCTATTTAGTTGACTTAATGTCTCTTTGCAGTGGAAAGTTAACAAAGTATCAGAATTTGAGTGCTGAACCTTCCTTTAATAGATGTGCATCTCCATCAGCTCACCTATGTAATTTCATGATTGTAGAAACTGTCTTGCCAGGAATCATCCAAAAGTTATCTGTGATAGCCAGCCTTCAAGATAGTCCTCAATGAAGCACACCTCCTGGTGTTCACTCCCTTTTATAATCCCCTCTCACACCGAATTATGGCTGGCCCTATGTGACAATTATATGACAGCAGTAACAGTGTGTGTGACTTCTGAAGTTACATCATAAAAATCAATGCAGCTTCCCTTTTGGTATCTTGGATAGCTCACTCTGGGAGAAGCCAGCCACTGTGCCACAAGAGTCCTGTGGAGAGTCCCAAATACAGAAGAACTGAGCCCCTATGCCAACAGCCCATACCAACTTACCAGTCACATGATTAAGCCATGCAGGAAGAGAATCTTCCAGCCTCAGTCAAGCCTTTAGCTGACTGCAGCACACTAACATCTGTTGTGTCATGAAATACCCAAATCAAGATCTGCCCAACAATCCTTCCAAAATTCCTATGGCACAGAAACTGAAAGATAATACATAACTATTATTTTAAGCCATACATTTGGAATAAATTGTTGTACAGTCATAGTAACTGGTACAAACCTCAAAGTTACCATGAAATTTCCCTTTATTTGCTCATCTTTGTATATGGGGTAATGATGGAAGTTTGTGCAGCAGGTGTTCACTATCACCTGGGGCTGTTGTGAGGTAGAGCAGGTGAGACTTCATGCTGCATATGCTTAGGTACATTCTCCTCACATCGGATCTGTCTAGCCACGCATACACATTAGAAAACAATAATTTAAGATCTGAGCTATTAACGTTTTCTCAGCATTAGCCAGTTTAATGTCTGTCTTCCTCACTAGACTATAAGTTTTACTACTCAGGCACTGTAGTGTATCTCTTGCAACAAGAACCATACCTGGCATACAGTAAGTGCTCAATAAATGTTGAACAAATGAATAAGTGGTTTATATACTTATAATTAAATAGAGACAATGTTAATCAAATCATTAGTTGAAGCCATATGAGTTTGGGGAAGGGCCTTGACTTCAGCCATGAGTTCACAATGCAAAGTTTTTCTTCACATTTCCAGGCAGTTCTCAGACTGTTATTGAGCTATTTTGTTTGTAAATGTACTGAACTGGTGGATGGTGGAGAAATTTAGGAAAGTTTCTCTCTAGATATACAGTCAGCTGGAAGACCAGTTAGAAGGGGTTTCAGGGTATTAGGATATTATTATGGTCTCCGAACTAGAGGTACAGTCGTCACTGGGGGTGCCTTACCCTCCTCTCCCGCAAGGCACACAGAATTTTGAACTTGCTAGTGCCTTTTTGTCAGGCAGGACATGTCAGCAGTTCTGGCCAACAAGATAGGAGTGGAAACAGCAGGTGCTACTTCCTGGTTAGAGCATGAGATGCCAATGCCAGAGCCTCCAGAGTTCCAATCTCCCTGCCTAGGAGACTGAGGAAACACGTCGAGGCGGAGTCTCTGTCGGCCTGGGTCCCTGAGTGACCACAGCAAGCAGATCCATGTCAGACTTGTAGCTTGTGTGAGAAGTAGGCTTTATTTATTTATTTATTGTATGAAGTCACTGGGAATACTGGAATATTTATATATTACGTCATATTATTGTCTGTCCTGACTGATATAAAAATCACACTGTGCAATCTAGATAATAATCTTCATCAACACCCCTCCTCCCCCGCAGAATACACATACACCATACACATATATCTGCATATATAATACACATACACCTACAAGCATGTGTATACAGAAACACACACATATGAGTAAGAGGCAATCATATTTAGTGTGCTTTTATCTGCCCCAAATTCTTCCTTCCTTTGGTAAGAACAGCTTCACAGGCTTCAGAGAAATCAAAGTTCTACTACAATTTTTTTTTTTTTTTTTTTTTTTTTTTTTGCGGTACGTGGGCCTCTCACTGTTGTGGCCTCTCCCGCTGTGGAGCACAGGCTCCGGACGCGCAGGCTCAGCGGCCATGGCTCACGGGCCCAGCCGCTCCGCAGCATGTGGGATCTTCCCAGACCAGGGCACGAACCTGTGTCCCCTGCATCGGCAGGCGGACTCCCAACCACTGTGCCACCAGGGAAGCCCGGACAGTTCTACTACATTTAAGCTAGGTGGCTCAACTGGGGTTAAAGTAACCCTTACACACATACACACACACACACCACACACACATACACACACCACACACACATACACACACTCTAGATGTAGGGTTTGTCTAGGGTTGGTCAATCCACATTACAACTCAGTGGTCAGAGTGGTGTTTAAGAACTGGTATATAATCTAAGAGAGTCCCATGAGAGTGATTCCTAAGACTTTTGGTGGAACTATTAAGAAAGTCACTCTCTTTCCATTAGGCTTGCTAAGCTGGTAGAATGTGAGCCTGAAGCTTATGGTGGCCTTTCTGGCACCATGCAGATGCAGCCTGCTTAACAAAGTAAACTCAGAAAGAATTTCATAGAGATTGTTGAATAATTCAGTGAATTGTCTTCATTTAGTAATTGTTCAAAAAGGTAAGGAAAAGCAGCAAACTCAGAAAGATCAAGGGACAGATTCAAGATGTCTGAATCTAGTTTGAACACTTGGATTGAGTCACGTCTGAGGCCAAAGTTAACGTCAGTAATTCTCAAATATTTGATCCAACAAATTCCCTTTTTGCTTAAGCCAGTTTGAGTTGGATTTCTGCTTCTTGCAATTTAAAGACCTCTGGCTAATACACTCTGTGTGCATATAGCTGTATTGGGTATTCTGAGGTAGATGGAAATGAATAAGCAAAAGACAAGTAAACATAACATGGTCCTTGCTTCTGGGAATTTAAGTTTTGATTAAAGAGATAAGCTCTCATATAGAAAAATCCAAAGAATTCAGTCTACGATATTTTCCTATTGTTATTAAGGAGGTCTAGAAAAGCTACTGACTTCCTGCTAGTATTTGGATCTTATCACTGACACTCCATCTTGGTGAACCCTGCCCCTAACTTTTATTAAGGCAGAAAAGTAAACTCAGCAGTTGACAAGTAAAATTTTTTCTCAAATTTGAGGAAAACAAAGAATGATTCAACATGAATCAATTTACTATAAAAGTTACATTTAATGCCTAACTGCATAAATACTTAAAAAATAAAGGTCCCAGACTGCTAAGTAATACAAATGTGAAAAGCATATAAACGGTTTCTAGTACAGTTTCCTAACATATGATTCACCATGGTTTTTGTTTTGTTTTTTTCCCTCCATGTGATTAAAGCTTCATAACATTGACTTCATTTTTCCAAATTTATTCTCAGATGGTAAGTATAGTGATTTAAAAAACATACCTATATATATTTTCTGTTATTAGAATTAAGATAGCATCAAACAGATCTTTTAACTTCATGAGGATGTTTTTTTCCTTGGTGTTCAGAGAAACCAATATGCAAATCTGTTTTTCTCTATCCACTAAACCAACCTAGCCTCTGATTGTGTTAAATAATGAGGTAAATGCCTTTGTTCTGCCTGCTCTAACTAGTCCTTACTTATTTCTTCAGATGTTCTATTTAGGTGGGCTATTCCCTAGTGACAATCTTTAAAAAAAAAAAAATGAAATAATCCATTGCACATAACTAAAAATAAATTAAAGAGACAATATGATTTTCTATTTAGGCAAAATACATTTCTTCTGGCAACATAAACATGATTACCAGGAGGGAGCATGAAAAATGTGACAATAAAAATTCTCTAAGGGAACTTCTGTGGACAAGAGGGTATAAAACAGCATTTTCCCTGTCCAAGAAACCATCCTAAAACAACCCAGGAGGAAGGGGAAACTAAACACAAGCAATTTGTTCTCATTTTGTTTGTGAAACTCAGGGGCAGTTAAATCTCCAGCCTCCAAAATGAATGTAAAGGCCACAAAGCAGTAGGAATCAGGAAGGAGCCATGTAGAGGGAGTTAAATATATTGCGAGAGATCTCCCCAGAAGTAAGGAAAACACTGGAGTCAAAACCAGGAACAAGGCTAAAACCACAAGTGGCCCAGCCTCCCTGTACCTGGTTTCATTTAGGCAAACAGAGAAGACAGGTGTAAATTAATAATCACACATAGAGGCCATTATAGAAAGAAGCAAAACAAGTTTAAATTTTTTAGGAAGAAAAGAAATAAAAGAAGACTTGATTCTGCATATTGAGAAGATACCTTGTAATCAAGGGGAAATGACCTAGAATCCTCAACAACAAAATATATCCAAATAAAATGATTTGGTTCCAGGGCTAAAGGAGAATCTCTGGGGCAGCCAAGCACACAGATCAAGTCACTTATATGCGGAAATAAATCATACTGACCTCTGACTTCTCCACATCAACATGCAGTGTCAAAACTCTACTAGCATGACACCAATAAGAACCTGGAGGAAAGAGTGATCCAAGAACTTTTTACCGAAACTGGCCTTCAGTTATAAAGGTAGCACAGTGTTATATGTAGACCCCATGAAATGTTCCTGAAGAAAATGACAGAGAAAAAACTTCTACCTAAGAGACTATTGGGAAAACAATGGCAAAAGGACTAAGGGTAAGAAACGAAGATATTTAATGACAGAACTAACAGTAAAATGATTGTGGATATTAGAGAAACCGGAAACATTTAATATATTTTGTCCCGACAATGTAAAATGGTATTATTTCTTTAAAATAGGAGGCGAAAGAGGGGACGTGGTTGAGCAGCAGAGGAAGCACATTTCTAACTAAAAGGGAAAACCTCCTTTTCCAAGTACTTATGAAAGAGATCACATATGAGGTCATAATAAAAAAATCAATGAATTTCAAAGATGGAAATACTATTACAACATTTTCTGATCACAACACATTGCACCCAGAAATTGATATAACAAAAATAAGCTACAGGCTCTTCCTTTTAAATTATTCTTTTAAGTAAATCTTGCATCTAACAGAAAATACAAAGTGAAATCACAGAATATATTAAAAGCACTGATAATGAAAACACTACATATCACAACTGATGGTATGAAGGTAAAACAGTACTCAGGAAAAAAATAATAGCTTAAAAAACAAGTATTAATAAAAATGAGGAATAAAAATCATGTATTCTTACCAAGGTATTATAATAGAACACAGAACTATGATTAAATACATGTAATGGATACAAAGCTTTATAATAAAAAAAAAGTGGAAGAAGAAATCTTAAGATAAAGTCAGAATTTACTGAGTTAGAAATGGGTAAAAACAGCAGAAACAGCAAATAAATTAAAAAGGTCTTTAGCAGGGAACAACCTATACCAAATAAACTTTAAGCTAAGATCATTAAGTAAAAGAAAGAAAATGCAAATACATAAAATTAAAATAAGGTCCAGCGACAGAGTCAAAGAAAATAGAAACATTATTAGCAAATACTTTGCACAATTCTTTGTATGTAAATTTAATACTTTGAACCAAATGGACAATTTCTTAAGAAAATAAATAATTCATCAAAACTGAATTAAGATACAAAATCTAAACAGACCAATTTCCATAGAAGCAAAGAGTCATTTTTGGTTTGATAATTCTATAACTAGTTTTAAGTAACCTTTAAATATCATTCCAGAGTATTTCAAACAGTACACATTCCAGTGGGTACACAAACTTTTCCAACAATATGCAAGCACAGATAGTTAAGGAAATTAATATCCCTATGTACTCCTTTGTAAAATAGATCCGCCTGAACACAAGCCCTCTCATTGCCCTCCCCCCCATCTTTCACCCCATCTCCCTCTTGGTAAAACAAATGCACACCTATCACTTGTGTGGACTCTTACCATAATTCACTACCTTAGGGTGTAAGTCTCTGTAAGGTGACAAACAAACAAACAAAAAAGACAAAACATGGGTACCCACTCAGCCTCCTTGAATCAAAGCATGATAAATCCATAACAGGGTTTTGCATCTTACCCTGTTGCATATATAATTCTGTTAACAGGGTGTTAGAAAAGGAGTATTTTGGCCAGTGTTGGGGTGTTCTGAATTCAAACACCCATGATGATCTCATCCAGTCTCAAGGATTTAAATACCAACTGTACCATAACTCCCAGATTTATATCATTTTCCCCCTTGCTCCTCTATTCTCCATGGAGCAGTCAGATTTCTCCTTTTCAACACTGAGATCATGTAAGTAGAAGTAAATCATTTTAATTCCTCACAAGGTCCCACACCGCCTGGCCTTCTTACTTCTCAGAGATCATCTGCATTGTCCTTACTCACTGTACCTGAATCTTTGTCTTGCTGTTCCTTTCACCTGACCACTCTCCTCCCACGTGGTCACGGGCCTTACCTCCTCAACTCTGTCAGGCCCCTACTCAAATGCCTTATTTAAAACTGAACCCTCAGGGGAGACCCTCAAGATGGTGCACGAGTAAGACGTGGAGATCACCTTCCTCCCCACAAATACATCAGAAATACATCTACATGTGGGACAACTCTTACAGACACCTAATGAATGCTGGCAGAAGACCTCAGACTTCCCAAAAGGCAAGAAACTCCCCATGTACCTGGGTAGGGCAAAAGAAAAAAGAAAAAACAGAGACAAAATAATAGGGACAGGACCTGTACCTCTGGGAGGGAGCTGTGAAGGAGGAAAAGTTTCCACACACTAGGTAGCCCCTTCAATAGCTGAGATGGGTGGGGGGGGATTGCTGGAGGGGGTTGGGGGGGAACCTTCGGAGCCACGGAGGAGAGCACAGCAATAGGGGTGCAGAGGGCAAAGTGGAGAGATTCCCGCACATAGGATCGGTGTCGACCCGCACTCACCAGCCCGAGAGGCTTGTCTGCTCACCTGCCGGGATGGGCGGGGCTGCGAGCTGAGGCTCTGGCATTGAGTTCAGATCCCAGGGAGAGGGGCTGGGGTTGGCTGCGTAAACACAGCCTGAAGGGTGCTAGTGCGCCACGGTTAGCCGGGAGGGAGTCCGGGAAAAAGTCCTGAACTGCCTAAGAGGCAAAAGACCATTGCTTCCGGGTGCGAGAGGAGAGGGGATTCAGAGCACCACCTAAACGAGCTCCAGAGACGGGCACGAGCCACGGCTAACAGTGCAGAACCCAGAGATGGGCATGAGATGTTAAGGCTGCTGCTGAAGCCACCAAGAAGCCTGTGTGCGATCACAGGTCACTCTCCACACACCCCCTCCCGGGAGCTGGTGCAGCCTGCCACTGCCAGGGTCCCGTGATAGAGGGACAACTTCCCTGGGAGAACACACAGCATGCCTCGGGCTGCTGCAACGTCACGCCGGCCTCTGCCACCACACGCTTGCCCCAAATGCCGAACCCCTCCTTCCCACCGACCTGAGTGACCCAGAGCCACCTAATCAGTTGCTACGTTAACCTCATGCTATCTGAGCAAAGAACAAACGCCCTCAGGCGACCTACACACAGAGGAGGGGCCAAATCCAAAGCTGAACCCCGGGAGCTGGGCGAACAAAGAAGAGAAAGGGAAATCTCTCCCAGCAGCCTCAGGAGCAGCAGATTAAATCTCCACAATCAACGTGATGTACCTGCATCTCTGGAGTACCTGAACAGACGACAGATCATACCAAAATTGAGGCAGTGGACTTTGTGTGATTTTGTCTGTATAGCTTTGCTTTTACCATTTGTTCTTGTTCTCTGTCCTTTTATTTATTTATTTTTAGTATAGTTTTAGAACTTGTTATCATTGGTGGATTTATTTTTTGGTTTGGTTGCTCTCTTCTTTCTTTTTTTTTGTTACTTTTAAATTTTTTTATTTTTAATAATTTAAAAAAAATTTTTATACTTTATGTTTTTCTTTTCCTCCTTTTTCTGTTGAGCCGTGTGGCTGACAGGGAATTGGTGCTCTGGCCAGATGTCAGGCCTGTGCCTCTGAGATGGGACAGCCGAGTTCAGGACGTTGGTCCACCAGAGACCTCCTGGCTCCACGTATATCTAACAGCAAAAGCTCTCCCAGATATCTCCATCTCAATGCTAAGACACAGCTCCACTCAACGACCAGTAAGCTACAGTGCTGGACACCCTATACCAAACAACTAGCAAAACAGGAACACAACCCCACCCATTAGCAGTGAGTCTGCCTAAAATCATAATAAGGTCACAGACACCAAAACACACACCACCAGATGTGGTCCTGCCCACCAGAAAGACAAGATCCAGCCTCATCCACCAGCAAATAGGCACCAGTCCCCTGCACCAGGAAGCCTACACAACCCACTAAACCAAACTTAGCCACTGGGGGCAGACACCAAAAACAACGGGAACTACGAACCTGCAGCCTGCGAAAAGGAGACCACAAACACATTAAGTTAAGCAAAAAGAGAAGACAGAGAAACAAACAGCAAATGAAGGAGCAAGGTAAAAACCCACCAGACCAAACAAATGAAGAGGAAACAGGCAGTCGACCTAAAAAAGAATCCAGAATAATGATAGTAAAGATGATCCAAAATCTTGGAAATAGAATAGAGAACATACAAGAAACGTTTAACAAGGAACCAGAAGAACTAAAGAGCAAACAAACAATGATGAACAACACAATAAATGAAATTTTAAATTCTCTAGAAGGAAGCAAGAGCAGAATAACTGAGGCAGAGAACGGATAAATAACCTGGAAGATAAAATAGTGGAAATAACTACTGCAAAGCAGAATAAAGAAAAAAGAATGAAAACAACTGAGGACAGTCTCAGAGACATCTGGGACAACATTAAACGCACAAACATTCGAATTATAGGTGTCCCAGAAGAAGAAGAGAAAAAGAAAGGGACTGAGAAAATATTTGGAGAGATTATACTTGAAAATTTCCCTAATATGGAAAAGGAAATAGTCAAACAAGTCCATAAAGCACAGAGAGTCCCATACAGGATAAATGCAAGGAGAAACATGCTAAGACACATATTAATCAAACTATCAAAAATTAAATACAAACAAAAAATATTAAAAGCAGCAAGGAAAAAACAACAAATAACATACAAGGGAATCCCCATAAGGATAAGAGTTGAACTTTCAGTAGAAACTCTGCAAGCCAGAAGGGAGTGGCAGGACATATTTAAAGTGATGAAACGGAAAAACCTACAACCAAGATTGCTTTACCAAGTAAGGATCTCATTCAGATTTGACGGAGAAATTAAAACCTTTACAGACAACCAAAAGTTAAGAGAATTCAGCACCACCAAACCAGCTTTACAACAAATGCTAAAAGAACTTCTCTAGGCAGGAAACACAAGAGAAGGAAAAGACCTACAATAACAAACACAGAACAACTAAGAAAATGGTAATAGGAACACAGATATCGATAACTACCTTAAATGTAAATGGATTAAATATTTATGCACCCAACATAGAAGCACCCCAATACATAAGGCAAATGCTAACAGCCATAAAAGGGGAAATCGACAGAAACACAATCATACTAGGGGACTTTAGTACCCCACAGTCACCAATGGACAGATCATCCAAAATGAAAATAAATAAGGAAACACAAGCTTTAAATGATACATTAAACAAGGTGGACTTAATTGATATTTTTAGGACATTCCATCCAAAAACAACAGAATACACTTTCTCCTCAAGTGCTCATGGAACATTCTCCAGGACAGATCATATCCTGGGTCACAAATCAAGCCTTGGTAAATTTAAGAAAATTGAAATCCTATCAAGTATCTTTTCTGACCACAATGCTATGAGACTACATATATCAATTACAGGAAAAAATCTGTAAAAAATTACAAACACATGGAGGCTAAACATTACACTACTAAATAACCAAGAGATCACTGAAGAAATCAAAGAGGAAATAAAAAAATACCTAGAAACAAATGACAAGGAAAGTGCAATGACCCAAAACCTATGGAATGCAGTAAAAGCAGTTCAAAGAGGGAAGTTTATAGCAATACAATCCTACCCCAAGAAACATCTCAAATAAACAACCTAATCTTACATCTAAAGCAATTAGAGAAAGAAGAACAAAAAAACCCCAAAGTTAGCAGAAGGAAATAAAAATCAGATCAGAAATAAATGAAAAAGAAATGAAGGAAACAATAGCAAAGATCAATAAAACGAAAAGCTGGTTATTTGAGAAGATAAACAAAATTGATAAACCATTAGCCAGACTCATCAAGAAAAAAAGGGAGAAGGCTCAAATCAATAGAATTAGGATTGAAAAAGTAGAAGTAACAACTGACACTGCAGAAATACAAAGGATCATGAGAGATTATGACAAGCAACTATATGCCAATAAATTGGACAACCTGGAAGAAATGGACAAATTCTTAGAAAAGCACAACCTTTCAAGACTGAACCAGGAAGAAATAGAAAATATAAACAGACCAATCACAAGCACTGAAGTTGAGACTGTGATTAAAAATCTTCCAACAAACAAAAGCCCAGGACCAGATGGCTTCTCAGGCGAATTCTATCAAACATTTAGAGAAGAGCTAACACCTATCCTTATCAAAATCCTCCAAAATATAGTAAAGGGAGGAACACTCCCAAACTCATTCTATGAGGCCACCATCACCCTGATACCAAAATGAGACAAAGATGTCACAAAAAAAGAAAACTATAGGCTAATATCACTGATGAACACAGTTGCAAAAATCCTTAACAAAATGCTCACAAACAGAATCCAACAGCACATTAAAAGGATCATACAGCATGATCAAGTAGGGTTTATCCTGGGAAGGCAAGGATTCTTCAATATACGCAAATCAATCAATGTGATACACCATATTAACAAACTGAAAGATAAAAACTATATGATAATCTCAATAGATGCAGAAAAAGCTTTCAACAAAATTCAACACCCATTAATGATAAAAACTCTCCAGAAAGCAGGCATAGAGGGAACTTACCTCAACTTAATAAAGGCCATATATGACAAACCCACAGCCAACATCATTCACAATGGTGAAAAACTGAAACCACTTCCTCTAAAATCAGAAAAAAGACAAGGTTGTCCACTCTCGCCACTATTATTCAACATAGTTTTGGAAGTTTTAGACACAGCAGTCAGAGAAGAAAAAGAAACAAAAGGAATCCAAAATGGAAAAGAAGTAAAGCTGTCACTGTTTGCAGATGACATGATACTATACATAGAGAATCCTAAAGATGCCAGCAGAAAACTACTAGAGCTAATCAATGAATTTGGTAAAGTAACAGGATACAAAATTAATGCAGAGAAATCTCTTGCATTGCTATACACTAATGACGAAAAATCTGAAAGAGAAATTAAGGAAACACTCCCATTTACCACTGCAACAAAAAGAATAAAATACCTAGGAATAAACCTACCTAAGGAGACAAAAGACCTGTATGCAGAAAACTATAAGACACTTTTGAAAGAAATTAAAGATTATACAAACAGATGGAGAGATATACCATCTTCTTGGATTGGAAGAATCAACATTGTGAAAATGACTATACTACCCAAAGCAATCTACAGATTCAGTGCAATCCCTATCAAACTACCAATGGTATTTTTCACAGAACTAGAACAAAATATTGCACAGTTTGTATGGAAACACAAAAGATCCCGAATAGCCAAAGCAATCTTGAGAAAGAAAAATGGAACTGGAGGAATCAGGTTTGCAGACTTCAGACTATACTACAAAGCTACAGTAATCAAGACAGTATGGTACTGGCACAAAAACAGAAATACAGATCAACGGAACACGATAGAAAGCCCAGAGATAAACCCATGCACATATGGTCACCTTGTTTTTGATAAAGGAGGCAAGAGTATACAATGGAGAAAAGACAGCATCTTCAATAAGTGGTGCTGGGAAAACTGCACAGCTACATGTAAAAGAATGAAATTAGAACACTCCCTAACGGCATACACAAAAATAAACTCAAAATGGATTAAAGACCGAAATGTAAGGCCAGACACTGTCAAACTCTTAGAGGAAACATAGGCAGTACACTCTATGACATAAATCTCAGCAAGATCCTTTTTGACCTGCCTCCTAGAAAAACGGAAATAAAAACAAAAATAAACAAATGGGACCTAATGGAAGTTAAAAGTTTTTTACAGCAAAGGAAACCATAAACAAGACAAAAAGACAACTCTTAGAATGGGAGAAAATATTTGCAAATGAAGCAACTGACAAAGGATTAATCTCCAAAATATACAAGCAGCTCATGTCATGCAGCTCAATATCAAGAAAACAAACAACCTAATCCAAAAATGGGCAGAAGACCTAAATAGACATTTCTCCAAAGAAGATATACAGATTGCCAACAAACACATGAAAGGATGCTCGACATCACTAATCATTAGAGAAATGCAAATCAAAAGTACAACGAGGTATCAACTCACACTGGTCAGAATGGCCATCATCAAAAAAATCTACAAAGAATAAATGCTAGAGAGAGTGTGGAGAGAAGGGAAGCCTCTTGCACTGTCGGTAGGAATGTAAATTGATATAGCCACTATGGAGAACAGTATACAGGTTCCTTAAAAAACTAAAAATAAAACTACCATACAACCCAGCAATCCCACTACTGGGCATATACCCTGAGAAAACCATAATTCAAAAAGTCATGTACCACAATGTTCACTGCAGCACTATTTACAACAGCCAGGACATGGAAGCAACCTAAGTGTCCATCGACAGATGAATGGATAAAGATGTGGCACATAATACAATGGAATATTACTCAGCCATAAAAAGAAATGAAATTGAGTTATTTGTAGTGAGGTGGATGGATCTAGAGTCTGTCATACAGAGTGAAGTAAGTCAAAAAGAGAAAAACAAATACTGTATGCTAACACATATATATGGAATCTAAAAAAAAAAAAAAAAATCGTTCTGAAGAACCTTGGGCCAGGGCAGGAATTAACATGGGGATGTAGAGAATGGGCTTGAGGATAAGGGGCCAGGGGAAGGTTAAGCTAGGACGAAGTGGGAGAGTGGCATGGACATGTATACACTACCAAATGTAAACCGATAGCCAGTGGAAAGCAGCCCCACAGCACAGGGAGATCAGCTCAGTGCTTTGTGACCACCAAGAGGGGTGAATAGGGAGGGTGGGAGGGAGACACAAGAGGGAGGAGATATGTGGATATATGTATACATATAGCTGATTCACTTTGTTATAAAGCAATAACTAACACACCATTGTAAAGCAATTATACTCCAATAAAGATGTTAAAAAAAAAAAAAACTGACCCCTTCACTTCCTATCCCCCAGCATGTTTTAATCTATAGTATATGTTACCAGGTGAAACACTGAGTATATTTTACAGAATGACCTTGTTTATTCTCATCCTTCCCTCTTTAAAAGTATGCTTCAAGGGACCAAGGATAATTGTTTTCCATTGTGCTCACAGCTGAATTTCCCAGTGCCTAAAACAGTGCCAGACACATAATAGTTGCTCAAAAACATATATTGAATAAATATGGAATTGTATCCATATTTATTGATCATTGTATTTATCTGTATTTAGTGACCATTAGTGGATTCAGGCTTACAGGGAGAAAAGAGCACCAGAGAGCAGAACTGCATCAAGTCACAAGGCATCCACAAGCTGGGGTAGAACTGGGAGGGGTGTTATGATTAGTGAAAATGGCAAGACAGTGACATGAGGCTAGGAAATCTCTGGGTTTTTTTGGAAGATGGGGTAATGTCCTTGGGACATTTGAAATAAATGAGCTCCAGACTGCTTCTTAAGGCTGCACAGACCTGACAGCAGGGACATGAAAGAAGAGGACATGGAAAGAACTGGAAAAAAGATCATGAAGTGTTTTTCTAAGAAAAGCAAGCGTGGCTGCTACCTTAGTGACAGGCTGCCACTTTGTTCCTCATTCACCATCTTTTAAAATCTGTGTAGTCTTTTACTTCTCTCTCTCCTACTCTATCCACAAACTCAGCTGCCAAAGTTTACCTTTTTTTTCATGGTATCACATCAAACGGTCCACTCCACGATTTTGCCTAGTATTCATTCCAGTAGGTTTTCACCCTCCTAATGGATAGAGGTTTTTGGCAATTTGCTGCTTCATTTGTCAGTGGAGAAATAATATGCTTTTCCTTTTCCTCATTAGCAAAGAGCTCAGTGCTTCCTCCCAAGATATATTGTATCTGGAAATTTGCCCAATACCTTGGAGCCTGTGCTTTAAGAGTCAATATAATGCATTCACATTTTGAAATTTGGCAAAAGTTTGAAAACAATACTTAGAATTTAAAAAATACAACACACAAAGCAATGACATATCTTTAAAAGTACAGACTCCAGTGTTTGCTTCTCTTCATAAATCTTTATATAAAATGAAATAGAAATAAAGCTGGGAACTGAACCTACATTGTTAATGCGAGAAGTGATGTTTGTTTAGAACCGATTGAGCAAAAGCGTCATAAAGAAAGAATAATGTAAATGTGTCAGAATATATCCAAGCACAAAGGTCAACCACCACCCACCACACGTGTCTCCTTTGGGAGTTTACGAAGACGTTAAGAAACAACTCAGAAAAGGGGACAAGGCAGATTCTGACATCCGTGCATATTCCAAAGGAGACATTCATTATTATTGCTTAAATATCTCAAACTTCCTGTTCGAATAGGGAATGCAGTCTACTGTCTGTCTGCAGAGTCCATATCCATGCATTCACCCAACCACCAACTGAAAATAATCCACAAAAATTTTTCCAGAAAGTTCTAAAGAGCAAAACTTGAATTTGCTGCATGCCAGTGACTATTTGCAGAGCATTTACATTGTATTAGGCATTATGAGTAATCTAGAGATGATTTAAAGTATATGGGAGAATGTGTGTAGGTTATATGCAAATATTATGCCATTTTACATAAAGGACTTGAACATGCATGGATGTTGGTATCCACGGGGGTCCTGGAACCAATCTCCCACAGGTACGGAGGAACAACTGTATAGTATTTCTGTAATGGTAAATCTCAGAAAACAGAAATGATTTTTCAAAAACATGTCCTTGCCCAGTCAGAGATTTTCTACAGAGATCAGGCATCGGAATCATCTGCAGGGATCTTTTAAAAGTAGTCCTCATGCACCTGCCTGACTTTCCATGCATTTAGATAAATGGTAAAAATTCATTTGAGGATCTCTTATGGACAAGGTTCTGGTGATTAAAAGTGAAAGAACTGGAAGATACACTATCTGCCCACAAGGAATTCACTATCTAGTCTATGGTCTGTAGTGGTGGGAAAAGCAGGTCTTAAGTGTTATGGATTGAATCATGGCCCCCAATTTCATATGCTAAAGCCCTAACTCCCAGTACCTCATAACGTGACTATATTTGGAGATATGGCCTTTAAAGAGGGGATTAATTTAAACAAGGCCTTTAGGGTAGGCCCTGATCCAATCTGACTGGTGCCCCATAAGAAGAGGAAGAGACACCGGGGATGCATGAGCACAGAGGAAAGGCTGTATGAAGAGACACAATGAGAAGGCAGCCATCTGCAAGCCAAGGAGAGAGGAGGCCTCAGGAGAAACCAAATTCACCAGTACCTTGATCTCTTCCAGCCTTCAGAACTGTGAGAAAATTCTGTGGTATTTTGTTATGTCAGCCCTAGGAAACCATCACACCAGATACGTAAATATATAAATACATAGCAACAGAAAAAAATGTAAGGAATATGGGAATAACAAGCAAGCGAAGTGACTTCCCTGGTGCATCACAGATTCAAGATAACGATTTTAAATCAATTTGTCTGAAATGCTACATTGTTCCCTAGGTAAGAAGTTTACCCAATTCACCTTTATTAATAATAGCTAACATTTAATGAGCATGTCCTATGTGCCAAGCACTAAACTAAACATTTTACATGTATTAACTTATTAGAATCTTAACTGCAACCTTCTAGGATCATTGCAATTATTCTTCCAAATTTACAGAGGCAGACACAAAAGCAGAGATGTTATATGCCTCTGCCAAAGTCAGAAAGCTAGAAGAGGTGGAACTGGAGTTCAAGCTCAGTTTGCATGAGTGACTCCTTACTCAGAACCACTGTGTATCTTGCATTAAAGGTGCTTTTGAGATTTCTAATGAAAGGTTTTCTGTTACCTTTATTCCAGAAAAACATACCATTTTACCAGAAATCCTTAATATATACTACAAAGAGTGGTCTCCTGCCAACAGTTAAGAGATGCAGACTAAGCAGAATTTCCTAACTATATTTGACCCTGGAATACCTTTTGTTTCAGTATATATATGTAGCAAGTATTCTATGAAACACAATTTCTTAATTATATTAGTTGTGCCTTTATAAGCACTGTGACTGTACCATATGGTATGAAACTTGCTCGTTGAATAAAAGAAGACAAAAGTTAACAACCTAACCCCGACTCATGAACCCTCATTTGGGAGAAGAGATAAAGCATACTCACTTTCTATTAATGTCATCAGGACCCAAGAGAAAAACTTCAATAGTCAAACCTTTACCATCTTCTGCTTTTCTTAGCCCTGCTGATGGCTACCACCAGAAAGCTCTAAGGCAACAGCTCCCAGCAGGGAGCTTTTGAAAATATAGCTCGAACTCCACTCTGGGGCCTCCCCATCCCAAGTATTTTTATTGAGTAGATATGTGGTGGGTCCAGAAATCTGTTTTTTAAAGCTTCAAAATGATTCTGATTTTCTGCCAAATTTGGAAACCATGATAATGTTGACCAAAAGTTGTGTTTTTTTCAGGTCATTCCAAGCTTTAATTATTATGTGCTGATTGTTACTTAATCACATGATCTAAATTAGGGTTGGAAATGTACACATTCATACTCCCAAACCAAGTAACCCAGGTCCTAGAAGCACTCTTCCTTCCCTCATTCACTTAAAATCCCTTTATCTAAAACAAAGATGCTAGATGTTCATGTGGCCAGAGTACACATGCTAAGATGTGACTGAGCTTCAACTAAATTCTGCCAGGGGGTTTTCTGAGTTTCAAAAACTCCCCAATTAATCTCCAAATGGGAACATTGTCCAGGGACATTTTTCAGCTATAGTTTTTCCGTTACTCCCGATACATACCAAGTTATTTTAAGTCTTTTACAAAGTAGAACAAAGAGGTTCAATTCATAAAATAGTAAACTTGGCCTCCCACATTGTGGAAGCAAATGTAATAATGTACATTAGATAAATTTATACTGTTATTATTGCAAATGTCACGTTCATTACAGCAGAGGTTTTGACTGAAAGTCACTACCCCTTAAAATCAAATAACTTGATATGTCCTGAACTCATCATTTGATTTAATGTGTCAATTTCAATGCTCAGGGGAGTCAATCAGAACTGTCTTCTGGAGAGACACTCAGGATGGCAGAGGAGTAAGACGTGGAGATCACCTTCCTCCCCACAAATACATCAAAAATACATCTACATGTAGAACAACTCCTACAGAACACCTATAGAACGCTGGCAGAAGACCTCAGACTTCCCAAAAGGCAAGAAACTCCCAACATACCTGGGTAGGGCAAAAGAAAAAACAGACAAAAGAATAGGGATGGGATCTGCACCTCTGGGAGGGAGCTGTGAAGGAGGAAAAGTTTCTACACACTAGGAAGACCTTTCACGGGCGGGGAAAGGGGGTGGGTGGGAGGTAAACTTCGGAGCCACAGAGGAGAGCACAGCAACAGGGGTGCGGAGGGCAAAGTGGAGAGATTCCCACACAGAGGATCGGTGCCAACCAGCACTCACCAGCCTGAGAGGCTTGTCTGCTCACCCGCCAGGGCAGGCAGGGGCTGGGAGCTGAGGCTCAGGCTTCAGAGGTCAGACCCCAGGGAGAGAACAGGGGTTGGCTGCATGAAGACAGCCTGAAGGGGGCTAGTGAGCCACAGCTAGCAGGGAGGGAGTCTGGGAAAAAGTCTGGACCTGTCTAAGAGGCAAGAGACCATTGTTTCAAGGTGTGTAAGGAGAGGGGATTCCTGCTCTGGGTGCCCACAGAAGGCAGAACACCACCTAAGTGAGCTGCAGAGACAGGCATGAGCTGCAGCTATCAGCTTGGACCCCAGAGATGGGGATGAACCACTAAAGCTGTCGCCTCTGCCAAACAGTCCTGTGTGCAAGTGCAGATCACTACCAACACCACCCCAGGAGCCTGTGCAGCCACTGCCAGGGTGCCGTGATCCAGGGACAACTTCCCTGGAAGAACACACCGTGCGCCTCAGGCTGTTGCAATGTCATGATGGCCTCTGTCGCTGAAGGCTCGACCCGCATACCAATTATGGCTACCAAACCCCTCCTTGTCCCCGGCTCGAGTCAGCAAAAAGCCCTAATCAGCTGCTGCTTTAACCCCTTCCTGTTTGGGCAGGGAACAGATTGATGGTGGCCTACACGCAGAAGCAGGGCCAAAACCAAAGTGGAACCCCAGGAGCTGTGCAAACAAAGAAGAGAAAGGGAAATTTCTCTGTGCAGCCTCAGGAGCAGCAGATTAAATCCCCAAAATCAACTTGAGGTACCCTGCATCTGTGGAATACCCAAAATTGAGGCTGTGGACTTTGGGAGCACTTGTAGACTTGAGGTTACCCTTCTGCATCTGATTTGTTTCTGGTTTTATGTTTATCTTAGTTTTAGTTTTTACTGCTAGTTATCACTGGTAGATTTGTTTGTTGGTTTTGTTGCTGTCTTCCTTTTCTTTATTTCCTTTTTTTTCCTTTTTTTTTTTTTCCTTTTTTTCTCTTTTTGTGAGTGTGTATGTGTAGGCTTCTTTGTGTGTTGTCTCTTTATGTTTGCTTTTTACCATTTGTCCTACGGTTCTGTCTGTTCATTTTTCTTTTCTTTTTTTGATTGTTTTCTTTTTATGAGTGTGTGTGCATGTTTCTTTCTGTGATTTTGTCTCTTTAGTTTGCATTTACCATTTAGTTTTGGGTTCTATTTGTTTGTTTGTTTGTTTTCCTTTTTTTTTCTTCCTTTTCCTCCGAGCTGTGTGGCTGGCAGGGCCATGGTGCTCTGGCCAGGTGTCGGGCCTGAGCCTCCAAGGTGGGAGAG
Organism: Phocoena sinus; assembly: GCF_008692025.1. Lineage (NCBI taxonomy): Eukaryota > Metazoa > Chordata > Mammalia > Artiodactyla > Phocoenidae > Phocoena > Phocoena sinus. The sequence goes on along the minus strand of NC_045774.1, from coordinate 6,038,864 downwards.
CCGAGTCCAGGACATTGGACCACCAGAGACCTAGTGGCCCCACGTGATAGCAATCTGCAAGAACTCCCCCAGAGATCTCCATGTCAACACTAAGACGCAGCTCCACCTAATGGCCAGCAGCTCCAGTGCTGGAGGCCCCATGCCAAATCAATAGGAAGACAGGAATACAAACGTATCCATTAGCAAAGAGGCTGCTAAAAGTCATACTAAGTTCACAGACACCCAAAAACACAGGTACCAGTCCCCTCCACCAGGAAGCCTGCAAAAGCCATTGAACCAACCTCACCGATTGGGGGAAGACACCAAAAATGACAGGAACTATGAACCTGCAGCCAGTGAAAAGGAGACACCAAACACACTAAGTTAAGCAAAATAAGAAGACAGAGAAACACACAGCAGATGAAGGTAAAAACCACCAGACCAAACAAATGAACAGGAAATAGGCAGTCTACCTGAAAAAGAATTCAGAGTAATGATAATAAAGGTGATCCAAAATCTCAGATATAGAATGGAGAAAATACAAGAAACATTTAACAAGGACCTACAAGAACAAAAGAACAAATAAACAATGATGAAAAACACAATAAATGACATTAAAAATACTCTGGAAGGACTCAATAGCAGAATAACTGAGGCAGAAGAATGGATAAGTGACCTGGAAGATAAAATAGTGGAAATAACTGCTGCAGAGCAGAATAAACAAAAAAGAATAAAAAGAATTGACAACAGTCTCAGAGACTTCTGGGACAACATTAACTGCACCAACATTCAAGTTACAGGGGTCACACAAGAAGAGAAAAAGGAAGGGTCTGAGAAAATATATGAAGAGATTATAGTTGAAAACTTCCCTAACAAGGGAAAGGAAATAGTCAATCAAGTCCAGGAAGTGCAGAGAGTTCTATACAGGATAAATCCAAGGGGAAACATGCCAAGACACATATTAATCAAACTATCAAAAATTAAATACAAAGAAAAACTATTAAAAGCAGCAAGGGAAAAGCAACAAATAACATACAAGGGAATCCCCATAAGGTAAACACCTGACCTTTCAGCAGAAACTCTGCAAGCTAGAAGGGAGTGCCAGGACATATTTAAGGTGAAGAAAGGGAAAAGTCAACCAAAATTACCCTGTCCAGCAAGGATCTCATTCAGATTTGATGGAGAAATTAAAACCTTACAGACATGCAAAAGTTAACAGAATTCAGCACCGCCAAATCACCTTTGCAACAAATGCTAAAGGAACTTCTCTAGGCAAGAAAAACAAGAGAAGGAAAAGACCTACAAAAAGAAAGCCAAAGCAATTAAGAAAATGGTAATAGGAACATACATATCAATAATTACCTTAAATGTAAATGGATTAAATGCTCCAATCAAAACACACAGACTGGATGAATGGATATGAAAACAAGACTAATATATATCCTGTCTACAGGAGACCCACTTCAGACCTAGGGACACATACAGACTGAAAGTGAGAGGATGGAAAAAGATATTCCATGCAAATGGAAATCAAAAGAAAGGTGGAGTAGCAATACTCATATCAGAAAAAATAGACTTTAAAATAAAGACTACTACAAAAGAAAAAGGACAGTACAAAATGATCAAGGTATCAATCAAAGAAGAAGATACAACAATTGTAAATATTTATGCACCCAACATAGGAGCACCTCAGTACATAAGGCAAATGCTAAAAGCCATAAAAGGGGAAATCGGCAGTAATACAATTTAGTAGGGGACTTTTAATACCCCACTTTCACCAATGGACAAATCATACAAAATGAAAAAAAAATAAGGAAGCACAAGCTTTAAATACACATTAGACCAGATGGACTTAATTGACATTTAAAGGACATTCCATCCAAAAACAATAGAATACACTTTCGTCTCAAGTGATCATGGAGCATTTTCCAGGATAGATCATATCCTGGGTCACAAATCAAGCCTTGGTAAACTTAAGAAAATTGAAATCATATCAAGTATCTTTTCTGACCACAATGCTATGAGACTAGATATCAATTCCAGGAAAAAAATCTGTAAAAAATACAAACACATGGAGGCTAAACAATACACTACTAAATAACCAAGAGATCAGTGAAGAAACCAAAGAGGAAATTAAGAACTACCTAGAAACAAATGACAATGAAAACACAACGACCCAAACCTATGGGATGCGGCAAAAGCAGTTTTAAGAGGGAAGTTTATAGCAATACAATCCTACCTCAAGAAACAAGAAACATCTCAAATAAACAACCTAAACTTACACCTAAAGCAATTAGAGAAAGAATAACAAAAATCCCCCAAAGTTAGCAGAAGGGAAGAAATCATAAAGATCCGAACAGAAATAAATGAAAAAGAAATGAAGGGGGCTTCCCTGGTAGCACAGTGGTTAAGAATCTGCCTGCCAATGCAGGGGACACGGGTTCGAGCTGTGGTCCAGGAAGATCTCACATGTCGCGGAGCAACTAAGCCCATGCACCACAACTACTGAGCCTGCACTCTAGAGCTTGCGAGCCACAACTACTGAACCCATGTGCCACAACTACTGAACTGGCACTCTAGAGCTTGCGAGCCACAACTACTGAGCCCGTGTGCCACAATTACTGAAGTCTGCACGCCTAGAGCCCGTTCTCCACAACAAGAGAAGCCACCACAACGAGAAGCCCGCACACCACAATGAAGAGTAGCCCCCGCTCGCCACAACTAGAGAAAGCCCGCAAGCAGCAACAAAGACCCAACACAGCCAAAAATAAATTAATTAATTTAAAAAAAAAAAAAAAAAAGAAATGAAGGGACAAGTAGCAAAGATCAAAAAAACTAAAAGCTGGCTCCTTGAGAAGATAAAAAAAATTGATAAACCATTAGCCAGAGGGCTTCCCTGGTGGCTCAGTGGTTGACAGTCCACCTGCCGATGCAGGGGACGCAGGTTCATGCCCCGGTTTATGAGGATCCCACATGCTGCAGAGTGGCTAGGCCCGTGAGCCATGGCCGCTGAGCCTGCACGTCCGGAGCCTGCACTCTGCAACAAGAGAGGCCACAACAGTGAGAGGCCCGCAGGCCACAAGAAACAAAAACAAAAACACCATTAGCCAGATTCATCAAGAAATAAAGGGAGAAGACTCAAACCAATAGAATTGGAAATGAAAAAGGAGAAGTAACAACTGACACTGCAGAAACACAAGGGATAGTGAGAGACTACGACAAGAAACTATATGCCAATAAAATGGACAACCTGGAAGACATGGACAAATTGTTACAAAAGCACAATGTTCCGAGACTGAACCAGGAAGAAACAGAAAATACAAACACCAATCGCAAGCACTGAAATTGAAACTGATTAAAAATCTTCCAACAGGGTTTCCCTGGTGGCGCAGTGGCTGAGAGTCCCCCTGCTGATGCAGGGGACACGGGTTCATGTCCCAGTCGGGAAGAACCCACATGCCGTGGAGTGGCTGGGACTGTAAGGCCACTGACCCTGCGCATCTGGAGCCTGTGATCCGCAACAGGAGAGGCCACAACAGTGAGAGACCCACGTACCGCAAAAAAAAAAAAATCTTCCAACAAACAAAAGCCCAGGACCAGTTGGCTTCACAGGCGAATTCTATCAAACATTTAGAGAGGAGCTAACACCTATCCTTCTCAAACTCTTCCAAACTATAGCAGAAAGAGGAACACTCCCAAACTCATTCTATGAGGCCACCATCACCCTCATACCAAAACCAGACAAAGATGTCACAAAGAAAGGAAACTACAGGTCAATATCACTGATGAACATGGATGCAAAAATCCTCAACAAAATACTAGCAAACCGTATCCAACAGCACATTAAAAGGATCATACAGCATGATCAAGTGGGGTTTATCCCAGGAAGGCAAGGATTTTTCAATATACGTAAATCAGTGTGATAAACCATATTAACAAACGGAAAGAGGAAAACCATATGATCATCTCAATAGACGCAGAAAAAGCTTTCAACAAAATTCAGCACCCATTTATGATAAAAACCCTCCAGAAAGTAGGCACAGAGGGAACTTACCTCAACATAATGAAGGCCATATAGGACAAACCCACAGCCAACTTCATTCTCAATGGTGAAAAACTGAAACCATTACCACTAAGATCAGGAACAGCACAAGGTGGTCCACTCTCACCACTATTATTCAACAGAGTTTTGGAAGTTTTAGCCACAGCAATCAGAGAAGAAAAAAAATAAAAGGAATCCCAATCAGAAAAGAAGTAAAGCTGTCACTGTTTGCAGATGACATTATACTATACACAGAGAATCCTAAAGATGCTACCAGAAAACTACTAGAACTAATCAATGAATTTGGGAGAGTAGCAGGATACAAAATTAATGCACAGAAATCTCTTTCAATCCTATACATTAATGAAGAAAATTCTGAAAGAGAAAATAAGGAAACACTCCCATTTACCACTGCAACAAAAAGAATAAAATACCTAGGAATAAACCTACCTAAGGAGACAAAAGACCTGTATGCAGAAAATTATAATACACTGATGAAAGAAATTAAAGAAGATACAAACAGATGGAGAGATATACCATGTTCTTGGATTGGAAGACTCAATATTGTGAAAATGACTATACTATCCAAAGCAATCTACAGATTCAAGGCAATCCCTCTCAAACTACCAATGGCATTTTTCACAGAACTAGAACAAAAAATATCACAATTTGTATGGAAACACAAAAGATCCTGAATAGCCAAAGGAATCTTGAGAAAGAAAAACGGAGCTGGAAGAATCAGGCTCCTAGACTTCAGACTATAGTTCAAAGCTACAATTGTCTAGACAGTATGGTACTGGCACAAAAACAGAAATATAGATCAATGGCAAGGGATAGAAAGCCCAGAGATAAACCCACACACATATGGTCATCTTATTTTTGACAAAGGAGGCAAGAATATACAATGGAGAAATGACAGCCTCTTCAATAAGTGGTGCTGGGTAAACTGGACAGCTACCTGTAAAAGAATGAAATTAGAACACTCCCTAACACCATACACAAAAATAAACTCAATATGGATTAAAGACCTAAATGTAAGGCCAGAAACTATCAAACTCTTAGAGGAAAATATAGGCAGAACACTCTATGACATAAATCACAGCAAGATCCTTGTTGAGCCACCTCCTAGAGAAATGGAAATAAAAACAAAAATAAACAAATGTGACCTAATGAAACTTAAAAGCTTTTGCACAGCAAAGGAAACCATTAACAAGACCAAAAGACAACCCTCAGAATGGGAGGAAATATTTGCAAATGACAAAGGACTAATCTTCAAAATTTACAAGCACCTCATGCAGCTCACTATCAAAAACACTAACAACTCAATCTAAAAATGGGCTGAAGACCTAAACAGACATTTCTCCAGAGAAGATTTACAGATTGCCAACAAACATAGGAAAGAATGCTCAACATCACTAATCATTGGAGAAATACAAACCAAAACTACAATGAGGTATCACCTTACACCAGTCAGAATGGCCAACATCAAAACATCTACAAACAATAAATGCTAGAGAGGGTGTGGAGAGAAGGGAAGCCTCTTGCACTGTTGGGGGGAATGTAAATTGATATAGCCACTATGGAGAACAGTATGGAGGTTCCTTAAAAAACTCAAAATAAAACTACCATATGACCCAGCAATCCCACTACTGGGCATATACCCTGAGAAAACCATAATTCAAAAAGAGTCATGTACCACAATGTTCACTGTACCTCTATTTACAATAGCCAGGACATGGATGCAACCTAAGTGTCCAGTGACAGATGAATGGATAAAGAAGATGTGGCACATATATACAATGGAATATTACTCAACCATAAAAGCCAACGACATTGAGTTATTTGCAGTGAGGCCGATGGACCTAAAGTCTGTCATACAGAGTGAAGTAAGTCAGAAAGAGAAAAACAAATACCATACGTTAATACATATATATGGAATCTAAAAAAGAAAAAAAATGGTTATGAAGAACCTAGGGCAGGATAGGAATAAAGATGCAGATGTAGAGAATGGACTTGGGGAGGGGGAAGGGTAAGCTGGGACTAAGTGAGAGAGTGGCATGGACATATATACGCTACCAAATGTAAAATAGATAGCTAGTGGGAAGTAGCCGCATAGCACAGGGAGATGCTTGTGACCACCTAGAAGGGGGGGATAGAGAGAGTCGGGAGGAGATGCAAGAGGTAGCAGTCATGGGGAGATATGTATATGTATAGCTGATGCACTTTTTTATAAAGCAGAAACTAACTTAACATACCAGTTTAAAGTATTTATACTCTAATAATGACATTTTTAAAAAAATCTACACACATAAATGCTGGAGAAGGTGTGGAGGAAAGGGAACCCTCTTGCACTGTTGGTGGGAATGTAAATTGATACAGCCACTGTGGAGAACAGTATGGAGGTTTCTTAAAAAACTAAAACTAGAACTACCATATGACCCAGCAATCCCACTACTGGGCATATACCCTGAGTAAACTGTAATTCAAAAAGAGGCATGTACCACAGTGTTCAATGCAGCTGTATTTACAATAGCCAGGAAATGGAAGCAACCTAAGTGTCCATCGACATATGAATGGATAAAGAAGATGTGGCACATATACACAATGGAATATTACTCAGCCGTAAAAAGAAATGGAGTTATTTGTAGTGAGGTGGATGGACCTAGAGTCTGTCATACAGAGTGAAGTCAGAAAGTGAAAAACAAATATCATATGCTAAAACATAAATATGGAATCTAAAAAAAAAAAATGGTTCTAATGAACCTAGGGGCAGGACAGGAATAAAGATGCAGACGTAGAGAATGGACTTGAGGACAAGGGGAGGGGGAAGGGTAAGCTGGGACGAAGTGAGAGAGTAGCATTGACATATATACATTACCAAATGTAACACAGATAGCTAGTGGGAAGCAGCTGCATGCACAGGGAGACCAGCTCAGTGCTTTGTGACCACCCACAAGAGTGGGATAGGGAGGGTGGGAAGGAGACACAAGATGGAGGGTATATGGGGATATATGTATACATATAGCTGATTCACTTTGTCATACAGCAGAAACTAACACACCATTGTAAAGCATTATACTCCAATAAAGATGTTATAAATAAGTGAATAAATAAATGAATAAATAAAGTCTTCTGTGTAACTGTCATAGTATGCTATGTGAGAAAGAATTTGGTTCAATTATCACCTGCTAATCATTATAATTAATATGAATGAATAGTTAATAATGACAACGTTAGGGCCATAAAATATACTAAAAATTACTTCTAGGACTTCCCTGGTGGTGCAGGGGTTGCGAGTCCGTCTGGTGATGCAGGGGACACAGGTTTGTGCCCCGGTCTGGGAAGATCCCACATGCCGCAGAGCGGCTGGGTCCGTGAGCCATGGCCTCTAAGCCTGCGCACCCGGAGCCTGTGCTCCACAACGGGAGAGGCCACAACAGTGAGAGGCCCGCGTACCACAAAAAAAAAAAAAAAAAAAAAAAAAAAAAATTACTTCTAGTATTTTGTGCATATGTTTGGAAGAATCCTTCTAATTTCAAAAATAGATGACATTACTATTAATAAAAAATATTCACAACTGTAAATAAGGAAAAAAGGCAATTTAGTGATTTGTTAATGTCATGCTAGAGCATAAGCCCAATAAATGTCCTCTCACTCTCTAGTGAAATGTGACTTTTTTTACCTTTACTTTGTTTTCTATTCATTAGGAATATGCCCAGACATTTTACACCTCTTAAAATTAGCATTCCTATTTCTCAAAAAAAGATCAAATGAGATAATTTATATTTTTGTTAGGTTGAAAAAATAACCCAACGTTTAATTTTATTACTCTGTAGGGTATTGGCCAGTACAGTATCTAACGTACCAACATTATTTCAGCATTCCTTTTTGATCTTTATATAAAATTTCTATTTTCATATCCTGTTTTGAACTAGTTTTGTAATCCTGCTGATTCTCTCATTAATTAGTTATATTTTGATCTTATGAAAATGTATACAGTATTCCATTAGAAAACTATCTAAAACTAGTGAAGGAATTATGTAAAAATATAAGACAAAGTTGTAAATGTTTTCAGCAAAAGATAATATGCAATTCTCCCTGAAAGTATCTATACTGAGAAAACAGTTTAAGTGAAAACAGCTTAAAATAAAATTGTGAAAGAATGTCTGTCAAAAGTTGTACCACTTAGATCTTAAAAATATGGACTATTTCAAAGAGGCATCTGCAAAATTCCCTCAATATGATACTAAGATTAATTATAGATAGTGGTGAAAGCCAGGTTTAACATACATCTTTAATGCAGAATAAACACTTTTCAAATTGATAGGTCATTTTAGGCCTTTGAACAACACTGTTCTATCCATAATTTGTACCACTGTCCTGGACAAAAGGGATAAGAAACAAGTCTAATTGAAGTAATTGTTGAGTGAAGAGTTAGACTATGAAGTATTGAACAGGTTGGTAAACATACTTCAGAATGGAAAGCTTAATTTTTGTAAAGGTCCTGTAGATTACTGTTTTTATATATATATATATATATATATATATATTTTTTTTTTTTTTTTTTTTTTTTTTGCAGTACGCGGGCCTCTCACTGTTGTGGCCTCTCCTGTTGCGGAGCACAGGCTCCGGATGCGCAGGCTCAGCAGCCATGGCTCACAGGCCTAGTTGCTCCGCGGCATGTGGGATCCTCCCAGACCAGGGCACGAACCCGTGTCCCCTGCATCGGCAGGCAGACTCTCAACCACTGCGCCACCAGGGAAGCCCTACTGTTTATATTTGAACACGATCTAAATAGTTTGGAATTATCTGAAGTTCACTTCTCTTCTTGTACATAACCAACTACATAACCATATACATGTACATAACCATATATTCTTGCTTTAAGCAACTCTCATATTCACTTTACTTGATCCTCACGTCATAGATGAATTATTACAATAAATTATCATTCTCTCTCCCTCTCCCGCCCCCTTCTGACATTCTGTTTTATCTCACCAATTTAGGTTCCCTTAAATTTATTTCACAGATAAAGGTAATAATCTGCATTGATGGGGGTGATGCACATCACTTTTGTGGTCTACTTGCCATTCCTCCCTTCTTCTGGAAACCAGTAGCGCCTTCCCTTTTTGGTGGCACACTCTCATCCCTGGCCCATTGTGTCTTAGTGTGACTATCAACAACGGTTTAACCAGATGAAACTGCCAATCTTGTAGGTCCCACAAGGTGGAATATTAGTAGATTCATGAGGCTCAACACATATTACTCTTTTAAGAACACTAATTTAATCCAATCTTTTATCAAGTATATTACTTAAAGTTTTATTACTAGTTATATATTTAAGTCTTTCAAGTCAGAGCATAAAACATTTGGTTCCTTGAAACTACACATGTAGGACGAAGTTAACAGGTGAACAGGGATTCTCAGCATACTGACTGGAAACAGCTCTTAGAGAAGATAATTCAAAGAAGAATTTAAAATCAATCCCATAGCAAGTAAAATCAACTTTTTCCCAAGTTGTAAATGTTTTCATCAAAAGATAATATGCAATTCTCAGTCACACGCGAGCAAAGCATTGTGGCATTTTCTTTTTATACGATATGTGCAACCACACTGCTTTAAGGGGAAGAAATAAGCTGATTTTATTCTCATCAGTGAAAAAGTTTTCAATAGAGCAGCTTTCGTCGACTCAGCATGGCTGACAAAATAACATTACCATTGGAAAAAAAAAATAGATTAGCTGCACAATCTAGGCATTTTGTTTTCAGAAAGAACTTCTCTTAACACTTATCTCTTTAGAGAACCCTGAATGCATGCTCCTTGTGAAAGAAAACCTCCCTGCTGGTTTTTCTGCTCCTGCAAGACAATCTGCCAAGAATAAAGTCTTTTTCTTTCTTTCTTTCTTTCTTTCTTTTTTTTTTTTTTCCAGCTGGATACCCACTGGTGTGGGGAATGCCTCAGCCCAGGAAGTCTTTTGCCCCATCATCTGGAAGTGGTCCTCAGTACCACTCCTTGGCCAGTTTGGACAGCTTTCAAAGCTGAATTCAGAAACTGACTTAAAAAATATGTCTGAAAAAGGTGCAACTGAACTGCAGCTCACTTTTCAAATGAAAAGTCCATTCCCTCGGTCTAGCATGCCCTTTCCAATTTTGTTCATGATTGAAAGCTAGGGCTGTGGCTGTCCCCTTTGCTAAAAACTCTCTTTTTGTTTTTCCTTTTCACTATCAGAAAGCCTGCCTCAGAGGAGTGCACAGTGCATATCAATGAAGAAAAAAATAGAGGTGATTAAAACTGAAGGTTTTTTTCCTATAATTTAAAGGGTATTCAGTGAATCATGCCCTTTATGGCTCCATTCCCAAACACATTCTTTGCCAAATCCAAGCCAAGAGACCTATCCTTGGTGATCTATTCAGCTATCTTGGTGCCTGGCTCTGTCCTCCCCTGCAGAACTGAGACCGGTAAAGATTCAAGGGAACCTGTTCTCTGCTCAAACCAGTAGAATTTAAGGCTCATGAGGAGAGGGACAGGGAAGAGAAGAGGAGATGAGAGAAGAAATGACGCCCTGTCTGAAGTAAAGTTGAAAACAACGATTCTGGTGTATGTCCTTAAATAGGGGGGCTATAGATACAGTCACAGAAAAATGAAAAAGAGAGAAATGAACATATTTATATAGCCCTTCGAGGTTTTTCTTATAATGATCTACTTGAAACCACGTTTTTTAAATTATAATCCTCTATCTTAAGAGAAATATTGTGAAATTTGTTTTTAAAAACAAAATTTTCAGGCTTCCCTGGTGGCGCAGTGGTTGAGAGTCCGCCTGCCGATGCAGGGGACGCGGGTTCGTGCCCCGGTCTGGGAGGATCCCACATGCCGCGGAGCGGCTGGGCCTGTGAGCCATGGCCGCTGAGCCTGCGCGTCCGGAGCCTGTGCTCTGCAACGGGAGTGGCCACAACAGTGAGAGGCCCGAGTACCGCAAAAAAAAACAAACAAAGAAACCCACAAAATTTTCAGGGATGTTTTAAACGGTAAAAATTGAAAAAAAAATCTGTTACGCGTTTAAAAATGTGTTTCAAAACAAATATGAATCTTACTTTAAAAGACGCAATTAGGTTAATTAGGAAAACAAAATATCTTAACAAAATAGTAAATCTTGAGATGTGTGTGTGGCTCTTATATGAGAATGACTATTAGTTAATCACTAACAAGTATACTTTCTACACAAAAGATGGACTGCTTAAATAGAACTGTATAAGGAAACAAGGATTTTTAAATTAAGCGTAACATTATGTAACAGATGTTAGGTTTTTTTCTCTACCCCCAAGGAGGACTGTTATACTGTTTCAGATGACAACTGTCAACTGTGCAATGTGTGTGATAAATTATAGAAACTAAAACATAGCATTATTATTTAATAATGCATTTTAAATGTCCATTTTAAATACCACCTACAAAAAAATAGTATACATTTGGCAATAAAAAATATAAAATCAAGAAAAAATATACAACCAAGGTTCAGAATTTTTTTTACTTTAAATACAATTAAAATTTAAAAGAAAATCCCCTGCCACCTTCATTAACTATAATTACTAGAAGAGTAGGGCCAAATATAATCAATGATGCAAATTTCAAAGACCATCATCTTTTTCCTCCAGCCTTTTCAGGTCTACTTCCTCAGCCTCATTCCACCACATTTAAATTACTTTAAAAACACAAAAATTGTTTTCTCTATTGCTAGTTTGAATCTGTTAACCCTGACAATCACTTAGACAATGGAATTCCCTTTGCTCTAAACTGAATGTTTGACTATTGAGAAAGAATTTCCTGTGAAGAAAATTGTTATTCTTTTGTTCACAGCTGAGATGCATATTTTTCTGATTTGGAAGGGAACAATCACAGAAAGGATGTTGCTTATGAAATGAGATCTTAATTTTGTTAAAAACAGAATAGTAAGCTGAACTTACTAATAATGACACTATAGAACTGGTTACAAATGACCATCAGTTATTAAGATCAATGTCGGAATAGTCAAACAATAAATTACATGTTAAAAGACTCAAAGAAAATTTTGGAGAGGAACTTCTTGAAGCAAATTGCTGACCAGTCCAACGTCCTGCTTCAAGGAGAGTATAGCCAGAGCAAGACTCAGTCCAGAGTATACCCTGTGTTGAGGGTTCTGGGAAATAATTAAAAGAATATTATTAGAACACGAAGGAGGGATTGTGGCACTCCTGTGAGGTCATAGACCACCACGTCCCTGTGAAATAGAAATATGTATCCCTTCATGAGAATGAAATGTGTGAAATGTGTGTGTGTGTGTGTGTATATATGTATATATATATATATATATATATATATATATATATATATAAACAACAATCGAAGGAACAAAGTGTGATAGAAACTGCCTAAGTCACTCTCCTACTTTCCATAGAATCCTACCAGTAAACAGCAGAGGATCCACCCTGTTGGTCTTGAATGTCTTAAATTAAGAAAATAAAAGGGAGCCTTTCCCACCACTACAAATGTTCACAATGACCACAATGACATGTTAAGTACAGCTGTGCTTTCCAGAGGCTAATACTTGATAGAGAACCCTTTTCCAAAGCTGAGTTACAAATTAAATTTTATTGCCTCTATTTTTTTATGCCCAACAAGGAAAAACTTGAGAACAGTAAGCTTACAACTGAGTAACTAATTATTGGACAGGAAATACAGATACCCATATTTAGGTTATATTTGCATAAACGGAATGCACAAACCTGCAGACATTATGAAACCGAAACTGAAGAAAGGGTCAGCTTGTTTTGGGTCAGAACATTTTAAAAAATCCCTGAGGGGATAACGGTCTGATAGTTTCTTAATCAGTGTTTAATAAATGTATTGCTGGCAATGCATTTTGATGTCTTTATGTAGTAAAATCTGATACAATGATAACATGGAAAGAATGTCTAGAATGTTTCATTTCTTAAGCACAAGTTTCTCAAATATGCAAAATTGGGGATTCTTGTACAAAAGAATAGGAAAAACTGGTCTGGTCTATAGCTCATGTCAAAATAAATATTTCAACATTTCTTTGCCATAAAATTGGCTAAAAAAGACTGAAAAACCTCTGTTCGGTTTATCTGTCATTTTTTTAGTCCTTGACATCTGGGAGTCAGAACAAATGAAGAAGCCCCATCAGCTTCAGAGAGCACAACACACAGCTTGCAAGAGTAAATGATTTATAGAGCCACAGGCGTGAGTCATGAACAGTCTACATACTTGAGTTATCTAGCTTTGGGGGGGAAAGAGACAAATGAGACTCTGGAAAGGTTTGTGAAATACAAAGAGGAAGAAAACAGACCAAAGTTAATAAGCTGTCTCAGACTGTAACTAATTAGACAGCAAGGTATCACTGACAAAATGAAACAAAAATAAAAAGGCAACAAAAGTTGGCTTATGGCAACTTTATATTTTGACTTGCTTTATTTCCACCCAATTTCTTTTTCCATTTCATTCAAAAGACTATTGACTAAATCATCATCCTACTGCCTCATTACAGTTATTGCTTTTTACCTTGGCTTAAGTTCAAATTTTATTATTTCCATTCAAGCCACCTTTAGGCAATGTTTTTTGCCTAAAGGAGTAGATCTTAGACATCACCTATCACCTACTGTAATAGCCTCATTTAGTCCAGAGTTGGAAGACAGAGCTTCAAGCAGGGTAGGGGAACAAGCAGAGACGCATGCAGGACACTATGCTGGGCACCTCACATTAGGGGACAGATCCAACCCGAGATTTCAGATACAGGTAGCTGATGGCTTTAGGAAATGGGCAGAGCTTGTTGCTCCATAAGATGAACTTAAAATTTTAAAACATTACTATCGGTCTCTCATTAATCTAATTTCTACGATGGTAAGGGCAAGCAGGTTTGAACTGCTGTCAGGGCAAAACTAGTATGATTGTCATAAGGATTAGATTCCCTGGTGAACCTTAGGTTTTTAAAAATAATGCTACTTTATGGAATAAGACAGAGTGAAATAATCAGAATAGAAAGCTTAAAGATTATATATATAGTGAGCATTCTTAAAACATTATCATTGATGCCCATCTATGCATAGGCTTTATTTTCTATTACTTTATTTAAGAAGATAAAGCATATCTGATTCTATGGAATAATTTAAAGTATTCACTTATTTCTGAGAGATGAAAAATGCTGGTCAAGAGCACCTCTGTAAAAATAATAGCATTCTACTTTCTTCTCTTAGAGTTTCTGATATTGAGGATGCAGCAAAACAATCAAGGTGAGGAAAACCTTGCCAGTCATTCTACAGAAGAATAGATTTAATGTAGCTGCCATTGCATGTGCCTATAGAAAAACAGCCAAATGAGGAGAGCTTGTTGGATAAGCACCACTACAAACATTTAAATTTTAACATAAGGTAATCTCACTTTAAAAAATGTATTACACTAGTGCAGTAACAATGGCAACAAAATTGTTGAGGGGTAGTATTTGTTTGTGCCTTCCATTCGATTTTCCTATTCTATTTTTCAATAAAACTCATTTAAGTACTACACATTTTTCCCACCATGCGATTCCCCCAGGTGTCCTCCCCACCCCCACCCAGAGATATTCAAGGTTATCACAGCAGAGCGGTCCCAGCTCTGAAGGAGCCTGTCCTTTGCTAAGAGGTAGTAGGGTGGTTAACTACTTGATCAAGTCTTCTCTTTCTGTGCCAAGAAGAAAATTATGTTTCTGGCAGTAGTTGGAAGCAATATCCCTAAATTATTTACTTCATTTTCATTTACTCATGCCTTAAAAGTAGAAGAGTAAGTGTAGGTTTTTGGAAGCATTTTGATAAATTCAATTAAACCTGCTGCCAGGTAGTAAGATTTTTTGTGTGTAGTTTGTGGGCAGCGCATCAATCAATTTTTCCATTTTTCCAAAATTTTGGTTTCCAGACTTTTCCTTTAGGTAGATAAAAAGTTTCCTTACTACATTCTTAAATGTACTTGTTTTTCTTTCTGGTATTATTCCTAACAATTTGCCTACTTACTCAGACCAGGTTGAGGATATATTTTACATTTCTGCAAAGCATCTCAGGTATACTTTCTACTTCCAAAATGGCAATTTGAGTAAAGATGTACTATCCTTAGGTTGTGTACAAAGAACACTGAAAAGCTTTAAAATACACTTAAATGAATCAACTTAATAATCAATGAAAGAAATTATTATTTAAATGGATGGTAGTCTGTCTGAAAATATATGGTCCAGTTTTAGGAGCTAAATACAAAGCAGTCCTCCAATTTAAACAGCTGCTTTAAATATACAGATCTTCCGCTCTACTTTCTTAACAGCTGGAGGAAATTACAGTCCAGAGAGACATGTGTGTAATTTGAATTAAACAGATGCAGGCTGTGAAGAAAATCAAATATCTCAGGGTAATGGATGCAAACAATATTACTGAAACTCCAAGGAATTATTTATTTGTTTTTTCATAATCATGGCAAGTGTTGTCATTCATGTGATACAAACTACCTATAGTAGCATAAAGTAATGATTCTTTCCCTTTTTCCCCCTTTTAAAAGTACAAAAAAATAGCATGCCAACTTCTAAAGTGAAGCCAAAACATAGTCATCTCTGTACTTTTCTATTTTAAAACACTCTTTGATGTAATATATTGATTTGGTGCTGGCACTGGGTGCCTTTACCTCTATTAGCTGCCATGCGTTCTCTGACCGACCCACACTATGCAAAACACTCACACCATTCACATTGTCCCACGCTGTGGGGGAATACGGAGGAGAAGGAGGGGTGAGAAATAACAAAAAGGTGAAGAGAAATATTTGTTCAGTAAAAAAGGAATGACTTAAATGTTCATTTTCTAATTTCAAATGTGTTTGACCCATTTTAATGAGCACAAGCCTACACTTAAAGACACAAGTTGCTTAAGACATAGGGCCAGATGGTGCCCTTTGGAATAAAAGCACTCTCAAATGGAATATACCAGGAACCTCAGTGTGCCCTGATGCTAACAGCATTTCCACCAGATTATGCCCTTTGCTTTTATGGCTTTTGGTTTCCAGCTTTGTTTATGGAAGTGCTTACAGGTTTTCCATTTGAAACCAAGAGTTAGGATTCACGCACCAGGTAATCGAAGTATGGAAGTGACAATCATATTTTTATACATCACCACCTTAATGGCAGACTTCTCAATGCTCTGTGAACTCTTGTTCTTGATATGAAACAAAATAAATATAAATGTCAACAGGCATTTAGAAAACAGTCTGGCAGTTCCCCAAACTGTTAAATATGTTACCATATGTTACCTTATGACCCAGTAATTCTACTCCCAGGTATATTCCCAAGAGGAAGGGAAATATATGTTCATATAAAAACTGGTACACAAATATTTAAAACAGCATTATTCACAATAGATAAAATAAAAAATAATAGCTAAAATTGATTGAGACTTACTATGTATTAGGAACTTAGCAAACATTTTACATGTATTTTTTTCAGTTTTTACAAAAATACAATGAGGTTGCATAAATAAACAAATGTATAGTAAATACACCTTTATTATTCTCATTTTACAGATGAGGAAACTGAGGAACAGAAAGTTTAAGCAAATTCCTCAGCTGCACAACCTTCAAATGACAGAGTCAGGAGTTTAAACCTGATGGTGAGGCCTCAGAGTCCAGCTTTTAAGCCTAGAACCCCACACAGAAAAGATACTCCCCACAACGTCAAAACATGTGATGGATCATCTTTGGGAGGCAAGGTTATAGGTGACGTTAATTTTAATGATTTTTGTTATTTTCAAACTCACAACTATGATCTCTATGAGAGAAAAAAAGGAAGAGAGAGAGAAGGAAAGAAAGGGAGACAAAGAGGGAAAGGGAGATGGTGATGGAGAGGGAGAGGGAGAAAGTATCATTTTTAAAAGCTGTTGCTGGACCAGGAGTATTTTGCACAATAGAAAGAAATAAGAAATAACTGCTTATTATCGTCCTCATTTTGAAAAATTTTAGGAAATTATAGTATAAAGCATTATAGTTAAAATACCATAGTGTGAGATCAAAATTTTAAGCATAAATTTAAATCACATAGAATCCTTTAACTTTTATTTTTAAAGTTTTGGTGCTGAGAAATTGTCATCTTAAAATGGCTGCAAGTTGGAAAATTTAGATCTATGAGTTCCAAACTGATTACGAGCCTGTCACCCGGAGAATCACCTCGACAGCCTGTTAAAAATTCAGGTACCTTCATGCAACTACCAGAGATTCAGGTAGATTGTGGGAGGACCGCCCATCCTCCACAGGTCTCAAAAAACTGCATTTATAGCAATCTTCCCTACCTTCATTCAAGGAGATTCTGATAAAGGGAGCTTATGGAAAATATTGAGAAATAATATGGTGTCTCCATTATTTTTAAAAGAAAACATCAAAAATACTATACTAAAATTTAGTAAAAATTAAAGAGAATAAACCTATGTACTTTGAGTCATGAAAAGCATAAGGAAAATTATCACCAAGAGATTAGCAGAGGAAAATGAGAACACTTGAAAACGAAGTTTTACCTGTTTAGCACTTTTCCAGTGCCAGAAAAACCAGCCATGGCTGAAATTCTGGTGATAATATAGTTTAAATCTTATCCCTATGTACTTTTCTTTCCTGTTATTAAACTTAAAACAGAACTGCAAACTTAAGTCAAACAATGTGACCGTGCTCGCCTTAAAACTGAAGTCAAATCCATTACTTTGGTCCTAATGGAAACAAGCATGCCTCTCACCCCCATCCCTGTGAGGACATGTTTGCAAACAAGATGCAAACCACCAGCATTCTTACAGCCTAAACTGAGGACCACTGAGAATCTGCTTACTATACCTCCAGGTAATTTTTTAAAACTTTGAGAGGAAAGATACTCACTTGGAAAGTTTATTATACACAATGTGTAATGACACACTATGTACTGGGAAGGAAGGAAGAAGCATTTAACTGCCTGCTTGTGCCAGGCACTGTGCTAGGTGCTTTACAAGCATTATTTTTAATCCTCACAACAACATCAAGGTCAGATACTATTATCCCTGTCTTCTCAAGTAAAGAAACTAAACTATAGGGACATTAACTAATTTGCCTGCCATCCTATGATAGATGATGGAGTTAAGACTCAGTGCCAGAAATGTCTGTCATCTTTTGACTACTCCCACCAGATCGTCTTACCCTTGATGGAAAGGTGTGGCCTTGAATGTACATAACCAATAACAGACACATATATGTGCCATTATCCATGACATAACAAGATACGGCAACATTGATCAAGTAAATTAAATGATGTTACCAGGTGAGATGTAAGAAAATTGTGAAATGCCTTTGATTTATTATATACAAAGGATCCCCAAAGACCCTGATATACACACTTCACATGCAAAAGTGCTTGACCTTCATTAGAGAGTATCTAGTATGCTCTGATAAAAACTGAACCTGCGGGCTTCCCTGGTGGCACAGTGGTTGAGAGTCCGCCTGTCGATGCAGGGGACACGGGTTCACGCCCCGGTCCGGGAAGATCCCACATGCCGCGGAGCGGCTGGACCCGTGAGCCATGGCTGCTGAGCCTGCGTGTCCGGAGCCTGTGCTCCACAAATGGGAGAGGCTACAACAGTGAGAGGCCCGCGTACCGCAAAAAAAACCAAAAAAACAAAAAAACTGAACCTGGACCTAAAATTTCATTACCTTCTCAAGCATATTCCCTAAAGAGGAATACTTAAAATCAAAATGGTAGCTGGCAAGCATTGAAACACAAAAGTATCTGATGATTAATTTTAGAGGAGAACTTTGCATATTTTTTACTAGATTAATATTTAATCTCAACAATACTCATCCAGAAAAAAATCCAATCACAACTTAGTAAAATCTTACATATTCTAAATAAACAACAAATAACCAAGGAATGTTTTTCAGGGAAGACAAATTATACTTGGTGATTTAAGCAATACCATAAATAATTACACCTTATTCATATTTGAAAAAAATGTGAAAAATGCTTCAGCTCATAGTCCTGGTTTTTCCATGTGTTTATTTATATAGTTGTTAATTCTCAGTAACTGAAAATAGTCAGGGGAGGGGGCAATCCTCATTAACTGGGTGCATTCATGAACCCCAATTTGAGATAGTTATAATGTTATGTAGTCAAATTTAGTTTCAATATAGATTAAATATATTTTAATTTCATATTTTGATCAAGTTGTAGACACATTTTAAAATGAATTCTTAAAGTACATCATCAGAATGCTATAAAATGAAGAAAATGCTTTGCAAATAAACACATGATAAATGAAGGGCTACTCTTACTTACTTACAATGATTAAACAAAACTCCAGGTAACAGTAGGCACCATCCCATTAGTGTCTCTATGAAGAAAGATGACATCATCATAGCACCCATACAGTCCACTAGGGGAAGGATTATGAGATAACAACATGGGTTTCTTCTTCTTTTTCACTTTGTGGAGGAGTTAGCTAACAAAATAAGTATAATAAACTGCTTCCTTTGGGAACTCTAGCTCATGACATGGCCAAGAGATCTGGTTTAACCTTGGTTTCATGAGACAGTGTAACCATTTATAAGCCAACATTTTCTTTGCAGTATGTTTATATTTGGACACCAGAGGACAACTACTCCTAGACGGCTCTCAATGGTATTTAAAAGTTGATAGTGGTTTCCTTGTGACTTTCAACTTTCCCTTTGATATTTCTGTTCCACCTTAACTTAGCTCTATAAAATTTTACCTATTACGCACTCTTAATTTTTTTTTCGGTTTGTTTTTATTTTAGTTATTTTTACGTGTATGATCAGAAATGATACAATATGACAGCTTCTACATTAACCCATCTATTCCAATCATTTTATGTTAAATATAGGACGTCTAGTTAGTCATTAACAAATGTTTATTACATCACTACCCCATGGATTTGCTAGGTACTGCAAATAAACAAGAGAAGAATGATATAATTTAGTCATACAGAGATGACCCATTGTAAACAAGGAGAACAGAGCAAGGAAGGCAAACATACTGAAGAACACATAGGTATAATTAGATAATGTTGGCCTGTAAGTATTAAGTAATATGAAATAAAAGATAATAACTTAAGAGCTACAAAATTAGAAGATGTTATAATGAACAAGGAACTAAGTAATATTTCATTTCATTCAGGAAGGCTTATTCTTCAGGTTTAGGTAAAATCCTTCACTGAGACTAACAAATATGGCTGTTTTAAGCCTCACACTTGGAGCCGTGAAGCAAATTCTGATGTGTGTCACTCAGAATTTTTCAATCTTGTACAGCAGAAATTCTTCGTCTACGTGACTGAAGTAGTTATAAAGGAGACATGATATGTGTGTGTTTTCCTTGTTGACTTACAGAGTTCTGGAGTTCTGTTCTTATATTTTCTAAGTTAACTAGTATTGGTATGCATGTACGTGGAGAAAGGAGGGTTTCTTTAATCAAATCCACTAGCTCTGAACCTTTGGTTCAAATGGCATTTCTGTCATTTCTGTGCCTGCCCCTAGTATACAAGAGAAAAATTACTGTCAAGTAGGCGGCATATCATTGATAGAACGCATAGGCTACAGCATGAAATATCATAATTCAGTGCATTTTATGTGGGTGCAAATGTACAGATAGCCTTATTGGGGTACTTTATGTGGAGATCATTATGAGACAAGAAAGGTCAAGAATACAGTAGGTTTACCTGCACATCACAATTCCAGTGGTACTTTGAAAAAATAGAAACATCAGAGTCAGATGCAGACTCTTCTAAGTAAGAGATGTCCAAAAATTGGACATTATGAGTCATAAAAAAGATTGAGGATCACTACAGAACGTACATAGCAAGTGACATAAAAATCATTATTCTTCTAGTCCTTTCCTGATTTTTGCCTTTTCTTATTTCCATAATATAGTCATTCCTCATGATGTGGAGCATTGGTTCCAGGAACCCTCCAACCCTGGCCACACACAAACATTCACCAAAATATGTACATGCTCAAGTCCCTTGTATAAAATGTCATAGTATTTGCAAACAACCCACACACAACCTCCTGCATACTTCAAGTCATCCTAGATTACTTATAACGCCAAACACTATGTAAACACTAGGTAAATAGCTGTTGGTGCATGGCAAATTCAAGTTTTGCTTTTTGGAACTTTCCGGGATTTCTTTTTCTGAATATTTTCAACCTGTGGTTGATTGAATCTGCAGATGAGGAACCTGTGGATACGGAGGACTTGACCGTACATCTTAATACTACAAAGAAGTCTGAAGTGGAACAGTCTTTCTCTCATAGACATCAGACTAACTGAATATGGACATTGCCCAGCCACCGCGGTGTTACATTCCTGCATACCCCAGGTGACTTGACTTCAATCTGTACTTTCTCAGTTAGGTGCTTATACTTATCTGGCTTTATATATATCAATCACTAGAGCTAAGTTTTGAGGTAATGGGAAAACCGGGCAGATTACAGAGAGTGATTAACTCCAGCCATCTGAAAATGACAGATCAAAGATAGAATCCTGCTAGAAAGAAAGAGAAATTTTGCTAGAAATTCACCAATCCTGGAGAAACAGTAGTCCTTCCCTCTCTCCCTCTCTCCCTCCCTCCCCTCTTCCCTCCTCCCCTTCTCCTTTCCTTTCCATTGTTTCTTTCTTTTGCAAGATACCTAGACAAAGTTCAGTCACTATATAGCTCAAGGACTTCTTTTAACTAATTGTGTGAGATTTTCTTCGTGACTTTGCCTTATCACACCCAATGACAGGCAGTATGAGACCACATTTTGGTATGTAATTTACTATGAGTGTGACACAATTGCCTGTTAACTATAGTCAAACTATCTGTAGCTACAAACTAGTAGTTGCCTCTATTTGCAGATACTCTATAGAGATGAATTGTTAATTCTAGGGACCACTTGTTATTAGAAATGTATGAAGGGTTTGAGATGTTACATTAATTCAGCAAATGTTATGTGGCACCAAACAGAAGAGATCATTAATTGTACTAAATAACATCTATTCATTTAGTCAAAAAACAGTTATCAAGTACTAGACATGAATACAAATCATCATTCTGGATGTTGGATGAATTTCTAATAACCAAAAATAATGCTGATGCCATTCTAGAAGTAGATGAATTTGAGATAATAAATAGTTGTGTGATTTTGTTATTCGCAGTATAAAATGTAGACTCATTGTGGATAAGACTGTAAACTAGATGAACAAAAAAAAAACCCCTCATGCTACAGAACACCAAGAAGTTCCAAATTACATATAATAAATATGCTTATAAATGCAAAGCTCATCTATCAAAAACAAAGTCAAAAAACTCCAGGGTGGCAGAAAACAAAAATTACCTAAAAGGCAAAGTGTGACTACCACACGGCTTTTAGAAGGATCAAAACCCCAAACTCCACAACATCAAATGCTGGTAATTGTGTGGAGCAGCAGTAACTCTCATTCTTTGGTGGTGGGAATGCAAACTGGCACAGGCGCTCTGGAAAACCGTCTGGCAGTTTCTTTTTAATAAAACTAAGCATACTTCTACCCTACAATCCACAATCACACTCCTTGGTGTTGACCCCAATGAAATGAAACTATGTCCACACAAAAACCTGCACATGAAGGTTTATAACAGCTTTATTTGTAATTGCCAAAGCATGGAAGCAACCAAGGTGTCCTTCATTAGGTTAATAGACCAATAAACTGTGTACTTCCAGACAATGAAATATAATTCAGTCGTAAATGGAAATGAGTTATCAAGCCATGAAAACACATGGTGGAAACTTAAATGCATATTACTAAATGAAACAAGCCGACCTGAAAAGGCTACATACTACATGATTCCAGCTATACAACACTGTGGAAAAGGCAAAACTATGGAGACAGTAAAAAAATGAGTGATTGCCATAGGTTAGGGGTGGGGAAGGGATGAAAAGGTGGAGCACAGAGGATTTTTAATGCAGTGAAAATACTCTGTATGATTCTGTAATGATGGATACATGTCATCATGCATTTGTCCAAACCCATAGAATGTTCAACACCAAGCGTTAATCCTAGTGTAAACTATGGACTCTGGGTGATAATGATGCGTCAGTAGAGGACAGAAGGATGAAAAGGAAGCTTATCACTCTTATATAAGGTTCTGGGTAGCAAAGGGGAAAAAGAAATCTCTTGAAGGTTTATAACCACTGTTCTGTTCTTTCTTAGACAGAGGAGTCAAATTTATACTACTTGTATAGTCCATTTCCCACACAGTTGAGAAATAAACATAAAAAGTTTTTTGCAAGTTGCTGAATAAACTTTGAGTGTTTAAATAAACTTTGGGTGTTTAAAACTATGGTGAAGAAACACACCATTGACAGTATCACTGTCAATGACTGTAGTTTAGGAATCTCACAGATTAAGCCAGTCTGAAAAAGAGCTCACAGTCTAATGAAAAAAAACCTATGAAAATCTAGCCTTCCATGGGAGACAATGAGTACACCCAATAACCACCACAACTATGTACCAAGAACTTTAGATGTAGAATTTTGTATAGAAACCATTAGATAAGTATGTTTCAAATGATCCAAGACTTAATGGAAAAACTCTGAAATGCAAAACAAGAAAAGGACTCTATTAAAAAAAAGAGTGAAAAAGAAAATCAAATGGATATCATTAAACAATATAAAATTAATTTCTTTGAAATTAAAAAAAATCAACTGAGAAAAGAGAGATATGATTAAATTACATGTAATACCACATAGAGAAATAATAAAGAGACAGAAAATAAGGAAAGGGACATAGAAAATAAAATCAAAAGTTCAACATACAACAAATATTCCAGAATTGAGAGGATGAAGAGAAGGGAAGAGACCTACTGGTGGATAATTTCATAGAACTGACAAACCACTGAATGTTCTGATACAGTAATCACAGTGGAATAATAAAATAAAGTCAAAGCTGGGCACATGGGTGAGATAATTACCACCATCAAAGACAAAGAAAAGATTTTTAAGGCAACAAAAGAGAAACAGATTACCTACAAAAGAACTAAAATTAGACTGAGAGCATTCTTATCAATAGCACACATTTATAAGTTATATTCAATATTTTCAAAATACTGCCAAGAAAATAATTTTTACCTAGAATTGTCATCCACATAAATTTGTAAAATCAGACACGATACTCCTGAAGAACCACAAGGGGGAAGGTGTGAAAGACTCTGTCAGATATCAAGGACAATAAAGCTGTGGTAATTAATATAGTATGGGTATGGGACAAACAAAGGGAACATAGTAGAAGGCCTGGAAACAGATCCGGGCATACATGGAAGTTTGATATATGTCAAAGACACTATATATAACATGAATATTCAATAAATGGGAATAGGTAACAGGTTATTCCTGTGGAAAACAAAAGTAGATCTTTCTCATACAAGGTATACAAACATAAATTCCAGTCATTAAAGACCTATATTTGAGAACTAAAGCTTTAAAACTTCTAAAAAAAATTTTTTTTTTAATTCATGGCCACAACATAGGAAAGATTTCTTAACTTAGATGCAGAGAGTACAAATCATAAAACAAATGGATTAATAAGTCTTCTATATTAAAATGGAAAATGTCATATATCCAATAACAATATCAAAGTTAAAAGACAAATTGTAGTCTAGAAGATTATTTGTAATTTATGCAACCCCCAAACATTAGTATTCACTAAGTGTTAAAATTATCCACATTAAAAAATACAACAGATCCATCAGAAAGTGGGCAAAAGTAAATTTATTCTTCAGAAGAGGAAATACAAGCAGCCAGTAAATATGCAAAGAGACTCATTCAACTATAATCAGGAAATGCAAGTTAAATCTCCGATGATGTAAAATGTCACACCAAACAGACTCAAAATTTAAAAGTCTGAAAATATTGAAGAGGATGTGAAACAACTGGAACTCTTTACCACAGCTGGTGGTATTTTAAATCATTACACTCACTTAGCAGAACAATTACTCAATATCTAGTGAAATTAAAGATGCACATTCCTTTGACCCAGAAATTCTACTCCTAGGATTTGATTAAGAGAAACTCATGCACGTGTGCACAAGGAGACTTACACAGGAATGTTCAAGGGACCTCCCTGGTGGCACAGTGGATAAGAATCCGCCTGCCAATTCAGGGGACACAGGTTCGAGCCCTGGTCCAGGAAGATCCCACATGGCGCAGAGCAACTAAGCCCATGAGCCACAACTACTGAGCCTGTGCTCTACAGCCCACGAGCCACAACTACTGAGACAGCATGCCACAACTACTGAAGCCCGCATACCTACAGCCCATGCTCCACAACAAGAGAAGCCACTGCAATGAGAAGCCCACGCACCACAACAAAGACTAGCCCCCACTCTCTGCATCTAGAGAAAGCCCGCACGCAGCAGCAATTAATTAATTAACTAAAAAAAGAATGTTCAATACAGCATCATCTGTGACACAAAATATTAGAACCAATTTAAATTCCCAACAGCATAAGAGTGAATACACTGTGATATATTCATACAGGAGAATGCTATTCATTAATGAACATGGAAGATCTAGTACTACATGCACCAACATGGATTAATTTCAAAAGATGGCCAAATTAGAAAGTTGGGTTGCATTAGAAAAGTGTAATACAGTATCATCATTTAAAGTTTATAAAAATGCAAATTATGTAATATGGAATACAATAAATACATATATTAAAAGGGTATTAAAAACATGGATGACAGTGACAAATTCCAAATTGAGGATAATAGTTACCTCTATGGGGAAGTAAGGAGGGGAACAGAATCAGAGAGAAATACATTCAGGGCTTTAATTTTGGTTGTATTGTTTTTTTCTTAAGCTGAATGGTGGACATACTGGTATTTGTTATACTATCCCCATACTCCTCTACACTTCTGAGGTACTCTGCAATAACAATTACAAATGTACATCCTCTCTGAATTGTATACAACTGTTTACATATAAACCATTCATTTATCTTTGACTTGTAATAGAAATTTGACTTGTACAGAAAATCAAGATTGCTAATGTCAGGCATTGCAAAAGAACAAGTATATTAATCAAATTGGAAGCCACTGATACAATTTTCATGTATTTCTATTACAGTCCTCTGTTTAGATTCTACATCAGACCTCATCTTGACTGGGAGTATAGGTGTATATTCTCAAATAAACTTTAATTGAAGAATGTGTCTTACTATATATTATATGCTAGCACTGTCAAACACTGAGTCCTCACTTTATCTTTCTGGTCTATTCTCTACCCTCAACAACTCACATAAGCAAAATGTCTCATATAAAACTCATATAAGCAAAATGCCTACTAGATATCTCCACTTAAAATTTATTTGAAACTTAAAGCCCTTAAATAAAATTTATTTGAACCCCTTACCACCAAAACACCCCTCTTTTTCCTTATTCTTCCCTGTCCCTGGTGGCATCAACAGCAACATGTGTTCGAGCCAAACATCTGCATGTCATATTTAAATCTTCATTTTCTCTCATGTCCCACAATCAGGTAGTTCATCAGCAAGTCCTATTGGAACAACCTCTAAAACATCACAAATCTATACACACCCCTCCAGTTCAACTCTAGCACCAAGTCCCATCATCTCTCCCCAAAACAGCTGCATTAGCCTCCGAATCAATCTTCTTATCTCCACCAAGTTCCAGACACATTTACCTTCTTTATGGCCCTCAAATATGCTTAACTAATTCCCACTCCAGGTCCTTCACACTAGCTGCTCCCTCTCTCTGGAATGTTTTTCTCCGGATATCCCCAGGGCTAGCTAGCTCCTTTACCTCTCAGCTCAAACATCATCCAAGAAATGTCTTTCCTAAATTTTCCATAACTATTGGTTATGGAAATATAAGAAATATAAGGTAGTATCATGGCTTTTGAGCCCATTTTCTTTTATTCTAAGCATTTATCATTATCTGAAATTTACCACTGTTGTTAGGTCAAACAGTTATGATTGAGTCTGGGTGCACATAGCAAAACACTGCCTACAGAAGCATAACCAAACTGGGTTTATTTTTCACATGTAACAAGAAGCCTTGACAAAAGCTGTCCAGGGCTGGTTCAAGGGCTCCGTGACCCATTAGGCACCTGGGTCCCTTACAACATTTTTTTTTTTTTTTTTTTTGCGGTACGCGAGCCTCTCACTGTTGTGGCCTCTCCTGTTGTGGAGCACAGGCTCTGGACGCGCAGGCTCAGCGGCCATGGCTCACGGGTCCAGTCGCTCCACGGCATGTGGGATCTTCCCGGACCGGGGCACGAACCCGTGTCCCTGCATCGGCAGGTGGGCTCTCAACCACTGCGCCACCAGGGAAGCCCCCTTACAACTTTTTGCACTGTCTTTTTTAACACGTGCCTTTCACCTTCATGATGTTCTGACAAAAAGCTTTAATAACTCCTTATTGCTCATGGAATGGAGGCTCCAAGAGACATGGACCTTGTCTGGCCTGCCCACCACTGGAAGAATGACAAATCCTGTCTTAACAGCTCAACCAATATTTGTTTAATTATTATAAGCTGGTGAAACAGGAATTCAGCAGCCCTACATTTCGGGATCGTTCCTTCATCCTAGGAGTCATGCACAACAGCCGCGCCCTCCAATGTAACTGATCTGATAGATTCTACCTCAAGTTTCTCTTCGGACCCCTTGCCTCTGTGTCCTTCTTTCCCATCACTGCCTGAGTTCAGGGCTTAGTACTGCTCACACTGCAGTGGTCTCCTAAGTGGCCTGGCCACCTCCTTCTTGTTTTTCCCTGCACCATATCACACCTGCCACACACACTGATCATATAACTCCCTAAAACCTATCTGTATCTTTTTGTTGTTTGCTCGAAAACAGAAAGCTCCCTACAAGCAGGGGTGTGTGTGTGTCTTGTTTACCACTGTTCTTCCAGGCTATCAACCTGGAGCACATGTACAGAGTAGACACTCAGGAAACATTCCTTAAAAGAATCAAAGATCACATCTAAGTTCCCGATTGTTATGTGCAAGGCCCCTCAGCCTTTGGCCCAGTCCATCCTCCTAGTGATACTGCCTTCTGCATTCTTACTTCTACCCTGTGTTCAGTCACAGCAAATGACTGAATTTCTAAACTGTTCAGACCTTAGTGTCGTTTTCATATTTTATTATCTCTGCATAAAATGTCTTTATCCCTTTTTCATACAGGAAACTTGTGTTTATCTAAATCTCAGCTTCTGATTCTCCTCAGCTTAGACACCATTCCTGGCTCCTCCTGGCAAAACAGACGGCTCCCTCCTTGGGGCAGCATTTTAAAGACAGTGATCATGATGCCGATGATGTAACTGCAATCCCAGCAACTGACTGTAAGCAGAGCTTGCAATGTGCCAGGCACGCTTACATATCCTTCACATATATTAATGCACCTCATACTTGTAACAACCCTCTGGGGTAGGAATACTATTTTTCTCATTTAAGGGAAAGAAATTGAGGCATAGAAAGGTTAACTAATATGGTAAAGTTCACAAAGCTAGTGAAGAACAGAACCTGCATTCAAACCCAGATGGGCTACCTCTGTAAGTTGTACACATATTCGTCCAGCCAGGTTGAAAGGCTGTTGGAAGGAAGGTCCATGTCTTACTCATGACACTTAATGGGGTCTCAATAAAATAATGTTAAGTAAATGTTTAAAAAAATCAGTTGCACAAATATACAATGTGAGAACTGGCTAAAATATAGAACTTGTAAAGAAGAGCTAGAGGTTTGAATCGACTATGCAACTATTAATGTACAAGCCGTATCATTGATCCTAGAATAAGATATTGGGCCACATTCATAGGCACATCATACTAGGGGGCAGGTAGTTGCTCCCGCATTGTCAGGCCAGCTCCAGGGTCTAGCGCTCTCTTCACTCTTAAAAATGACCAAATGGAGTTTGTCTAAAGACGTAAGTAAAATATACAGATGCTAAGACAGGGGAAGAAAGGTTTAAGGGCATATCAATTGTCTTCAAACATCTGAAAAGGTTTTTCGAACAAAGGTTTCTTACAGTTTAAAAGGGGAGAACAAATCCAAAGGTGGAAGCACAAAGGGAGGAGATAAAGAATCCGGGAGTTGTGCTGAACCAGCACAGGCCTATTCCTAAGAAGGGGCTGTGAGCATCTTTTTCCAACTCTACATTCAGTGTTATCACGTCAGGACCTTGGCAAAAAACCAGGGTGGGAGGATTTTTAACACAGAACCACCAGAGCTACAGCCAGGCCTTTTTATTATGGTGAGACAGTTTGCCAGCAAACAGCTGTACTTAACCCAATTAGAGCTGCTGAAAGAACCTAGGAGGTTACCTTGTGGAGGATGGATGGTGATTAAGAATGCTGTAGAGGGCAAGAGGTGGAACTTGTAGGCAGAATATATATCATGGATGCACAAATTTAATGAGAAGCCAGAATGTAAAATATAAACAATTGTCAACCCTTCGTGTTATTTTTAATTTATTTTCTATTATCTATAAAAACACTATTTGTAGATAAAACACATTCATTCGAAGATGGGAGAACTTTAAGTTTCAGACCCTATCAATCGCCTGTGTCAAAAACTAGATAAAATAAAAACAAAATAATACAAAAAAATTTCTAAAAATCCAATATTTCTGAATAGGAGGAGGTGGTCCACTGCAACATTCTTCCCCCTGAGGCAAGAATACCAAGTAAAAAGCAAACCCTAAAAGGCTACTAAAAAGTTTATTGTATTTTTCAAATCCTTACAAAATCTATGTTTTCTATCAAATCAAGCCTTAAAAGTAATTCGTAAATTTATTGCTATTTTCAAAAAGTAATATCCCTTGATATTTGTCTTCTATATGTTCAAATTCTTTTTATAAACTTTCAATGACACATTTTTAATAAACTGAAATCAATCATAGGAAGAATTTCTACTTCATCATAATTAGTCTTCTAGTGGCTCATATACCTATTTACAGGAAAATGGAACAAATTATGTTTTAAATTGTTTACTATCAGTGAACTGGATTGAATAACTGACATATGATTATAGGTATGTATATACATATATAATACATATTTTTAAATAATGCTATGGAGTTAAAAGACAGAAATGAACTCAACAATTATATATAATATGCAATATAAGCAATATATGAAGATTGACCTATAAGAAATCAATCTTTTCCTTTTAAAGCACTCAAAACAGATAAAAAATATACTAATTTAATCTAGCTTTAAATGGACTACAAAATGATAGGTTATGTAAATTTAGTGTTTCCATTCTGCTTATAAATTAAAAGACAACAGATGACTCATTTAAGTAAGTCAAACAATGTATTTTCTCTTCAGAATGCCTCCTGATCCTCTTCCCCTCTGGTTTATATTCAAGTGGCTCACAAACTGTTAGGAGCAACCTCAAATCCTTGTGCACCCCTTGTTTAACAGATTTTGAACAGTAAATACACTTGAAAAATTGTTCCCAAAATAAAATAGTTCAGATATATCCAACACATTAAAAAAAAAAGGTAAACTCCACTAGAACAAGATATGTTCCTTTCTTAAAGTTACAATTTATCATTAAGACTTAAATCCATGGAGCTCCCACAAATAATACATATGATGCCATTCTGAGGTTAGCCTGAGTATAGAATAGGAATTTGGAATTGGGTAAATGTGTTCCTTTCTGGAGTGTTTTGAGACAAAATAATTTTCAGGATGAATCCACTGTATATCAGAAAAGATATTTTCTCTTTGTGAACTATTCATCAAAGTAAATTAATAAGTTTAAAATTTGCTTATGTGTCTGTCCTTTTGAGATGTAATTTCATTTAATGCTCAAAACAACCCTATAAAAATACAGGCACTGTTACTATCTCCATTTTATAGATGAGAAAAATAGACTTGAGACTTTAAATGACTTGCCCATCCTAGAGAGTCTGCCTTTAGAATGATTCATACCCACTTCATTATAACCATGTATCAGAAAGTTGAGCAGAATTCTAACTAAATGATTCTGCTTAGTGTATGACAGTCTTGAAGTTTTAACTCCTCTGTTAATGGAAAAGGAGTGTATGTTGGAGATGACATCATAAAACTCCCCTGGATTAAAAAATATATATAAAAGGTATTTAGGCTTAAAAGGAACGAAATTGGGTCATTTGTAGAGATGTGGATGGACCTAGAGAGTGTCATACAGAGTGAAGTAAGTCAGAAAGAGAAAAACAAATATGGTACATTAACACATATATGGGGAATCTAGAAAAATGGTATAGATGATCTTATTTGCCAAGCAGAAGAAATAGAGACAGAGACATAGAGAACAAATGTATGGATACCAAGGGGGAAAGGGGTGGGGTGGGAGAAATTAGGAGATTGGGATTGACACATATACACTATTGATATTATGTATAAAATAGACAACGGATGGGAACATACCATATACGATAGGGAACTCTACTTAATGCACTGTGGTGTTCTAAATGGGAGGGAAACACAAAAGGGAGGGGATATATGTATATGTATGGCCGATTCATTTTGCTGGGCAGTAGAAGCTAACACAACACTGTAAAGCAACTATACTCCAAAAAAAACACACAGCATGTATCGTAATGTTGCTCAAAATGAAAAGAACTGACTGGGAGGCAAAACAGGTAAACTGAGGAAACAGGTGTTATCTACTTTTACAGGTTCTGAAATTCTTAGTGTCCAAGTGTTAAGCAACACTAGAAATATCTTAGGTAAGTTTTTGTTTTTATTTTCTCTCCTTTCAGAACAATGTTTGATGAATTATGCATAAATGGCATGCAAACGCACAGATTCAATTTCACTTTGAAATACTTAAGGATATAAAAACGAACAGAAAATATCCTTGGAAAAACCTGTACTGAATTTTCAAAAGCCCACACCTTTGAAACAAAGTTTGTGATGTACTCCAAAACATAAACATCAGTGGGTTCTCATATTCCTCACTTCTCCCTCTAATCTCAGAATATTTCCAACGATTTAAAAAGCAGAGCTCTACACCATGATTAGTCTACATATTAAATCATATAGGAGTGGAGACTCTGAATCCAAATAGACCAACCCCAAGTACAGAAGAAAAAACATTTAATGACAAAATAAAATCCAATAACAGAATAAAACCATCAAAGAAATGTAGTTTACACAAATTCACTCGCAAAATTTATAACTTTCTTCCCAAAGAACTGCATTGCCTAAATGAATGTGTGCTTGTCAGTGTGAAAGTACATATGCAAAAAAGGCTAAAACAAATAATTTTTAAATCTGCAAGTAATTATGACTAGAGCACTCTACTGACACTAATTTTATAAATCATGAGCTTGCATCACAGATCAAGAATACTTGAGAAAAAAAAAAAAAAAGAATACTTGAGGTTTTGCTTCCACTGAGTCTCTATGTCCTCTGTTTTAACACATCCAAAAAAATGATCTCTTACCACATCCTTCAGTGCCTTAGAAGGGTTAGTGCGGCAACCCTGAACAATCCAATGTTAATTTAATTTAAGTAAACTTCTGCTGATAAATGGTTTCCCAGAATTGTATTCCTAACAAGATTAAATTTAACAGTTGAAGAAAAAAAGGAAAACTCTACCTGTCCTATTTAATTTTGTTTTCTCTGTCTTATGAGCATCACCGAAGTTACAACTAAAATAAACTATTTTTTACACATTTAACTTTATCTCTCATTTAATTCATATCTAAAAAATAAAAGATAGCAGAGTGAAGATTTATTATTAATCTATTCATTAACTTAAGCTGTGATTCAAGCACATTTATAAACAAAAAATGAAGGAGAATACATATTCTCATACTGATCAGTCATAAGTGAGTTTGGTATATAAGATTTTTTTTGAGTTTCACCTGCTCCTCCAAGGAAGCAGCTCTCCAAGAAGTGAGAGACATGGGAGTCTGCATGGGCAGAACCCAGAACATGCAGATCCAACAGTGCCTGGTTCAGGTTCCTCTCCGTAAGAACGGCAGCTTCCACAGCGTCCTAGGTTTTAGCCCACTCATCTTGAGAAGGCTTCCATGCATTCTGGAAAAGGGTGCTGCGGCAGCACTGGCTTGACATTTTGAAGAGATGCTGGGGGCCGTCACACTTCTCCTCGGCCAATTGGCAAAAAAAGTGGCCCACACCGTCCAGAGTCACATTGTTGCTGGTGAAATAGAAGCCCAGAGAGAGCCGTGTGGCTGACAGGGTCTTGGTTTTCCGGCTGGGTGTCAGGCCTGTGCCTCTGAGGTGGGAGGGCCGAGTTCAGGACATTGGTCTACCAGAGACCTTCCAGCTCCACATAATATCAAAGGGTGGAAGCTCTCCCAGAGCTCTCCATCTCAATGCTAAGACCCAGCTCCTCTCAACGATCAGCAGGCACAGTGCAGGACACCCTAGGCCAAACAACTAGCAAGACAAGAACACAAGCCCACCAATTAACAGAGAGGCTGCCTAAAATCATAATAAGGTCACAGACACCCCAAAACACACCACCAGACACGGTCTTGCCCACCAGAAAGACAACATCCAGCCTCATCCACCAGAACACAGCCAGTAATCCCCTCCACCAGGAAGCTTACACAAACAACTGAACAACCCTTAGTCACTGAGGGCAGACAACAAAAACACTGGGAACTACGAATCTGAAGCCTGAGAGAAGAAGACCCCAAACACAGTAAGTTAAGCAAAATGAGAAGACACAGAAAAAAACAGCAGATGAAGGAGCAAGGTAAAAACCTACGAGACCAAAAAATGAAGAGGAAATAGGCAGTCAACCTGAAAAACAATTCAGAGTAATGAGAATAAAAATGATCCAAAATCTTGGAAACAGAATGGAGAAAATACAAGAAACGTTTAAGAAGGACCTAGAAGAACTAAAGAGCAAACAAACAATGATGAACAACACAATAAATGAAATTAAAAATACTCTAGAATGAATAAATAGCAGAATAAATGAGGCAGAAGAACGGATAAAACAATTAAGAAAATGGCAATAGGCACATACATATTGATAACTACCTTAATTGTAAATGGATTAAATGCTCCAACCAAAAGACACATTGGCTGAAGATAAAATAGTGGAAATAACTACTGCAGAGCAGAATAAAGAAAAAAGAATGAAAATAATTGAGGACAGTCTCAGAGACCTCTGAGACAACATTAAATGCACCAACATTCGAATTATAGGGGTCCCAAAAGAGGAAGAGAAAAAGAAAGGGACTGAGAAAATAGTTCATGAGATAATAGTTGAAAACTTCCCTAATATCAGCTATGAAATAGTCAAGTCCAGGAAGCACAGAGAGTCCCATACAGGATAAATCCAAGGAGAAACAAACCAAGACACATAATAATCAAGCTATTAAGGTAAATACAAAGAAAAATTTTTAAAAGCAGCAAGGGATGGTGGTGGGATGAACTGGAAGATTGGGATTCACATGTATACACTGGTGTGTATAAAATGGATGACTAATAAGAAAAAAATAAACAGATTTAAAAAAACCCCAAAAAACAGCAAGGGAAAAGCAACAAATAACATACAAGGAAATCGCCATAAGGTTAACAGCTGATCTTTCAGCAGAAACTCTGAAAGCTTGAAGGGAGTGACAGGACATATTTAAAGTGATGAAAGGGAAAAACCTACAACCAAGATTACTCTACCCAGCAAGGATCTCATTCAGATTTGACAGAGAAATTAAAAAATTTACAGACAAGCAAAAGCTAAGACAATTCAGCACCACCGAAACAGCTTTACAACAAATGCTAAAGGAACTTCTCTAGGCAGGAAACATAAGACAAGGAAAAGAACTAAAATAACAAACACAGATCAATTAAGAAAATGGCAATAGGAACATACATATCGATAACTACCTTAATTGTAAATGGATTAAATGCTCCAACCAAAAGACACACTGGCTGAATGGATACGAAAACAAGATCCATATATATGCTATCTACAAGAGACCCACTTCAGACGTAGGGACACATACAGACTGAAAGTGAGGGGATGGAAGAATATATTCCATGCAAATGGAAATCAAAAGAAAGCTGGAGTAGCAATTCTCATATCAGACAAAATAGACTTTAAAATAAAGACTATTACAAGAGACAAGAATAACACTACATAATGATCAAGGGATCAATCGGAGAAAAAGATATAACAATTGTAAATATTTCAGCACCCAACAGAGGAGCACCTCAATACATAAGGCAAATGCTAACAGCAATAAAAGGGGAAATCGACAGTAAAACAAGCACAGTAGGGGACTTCAACACCCTACTTTCAGCAATGGACAGATCAGCCAAAATGAAAATAAGGAAACACAAGCTTTAAATGATACATTAAACAAGATGGACATAATTGATATTTATAGTACATTCCATCCAAAAACAACAGAATACACTTTCTTCTCAAGTGCTCATGGAACATGCTCCAGGATAGACCATATCTCAGGTCACAAATCAAGCCTTGGTAAATTTAAGAAAATTGAAATCATATCAAGTATCTTTTCCGACCACAATACTATGAGACTAGATATCAATTACAGGAAAAAAATCTGTAAAAAAATACAAACACATGGAGGCTAAACAATACACTACTAAATAACCAAGAGATCACTCAAGAAATCAAAGTGGAAATCAAAGAATACCTAGAAACAAATGACAATGAAAACACGACAACCCAAAACCTATGGGATGCAGCAAAAGCAGTTCTAAGAGGGAAGTTTACAGCAATACAATCCTACCTCAAGAAATAAGACTCATCTCAATAAACAACCTAACCTTACACCTAAAGAAATTAGAGAAAGAACAAAAAAAAAAAACCCAGAGTTAGCAGGAGGAAAGAAATCATGAAGTTCAGATCAGAACTAAATGAAAAAGAAATGAAGAAAACAATAGCAAAAATCAATAAAACTAAAAGCTGGTTCTTTCAGACGATAAAGGAAATTGATAAACCATTAAGCAGACTCATCAAGAAAAAAGGGAGAAGATTCAAATCAATAGAGTTAGAAATGAAAAAGGAGAAGTAACAGCTGACACTGCAGAAATACAAAGGATCGTGAGAGATTACTACAAACAACTATATGCCAATAAAATGGACAGCCTGGAAGAAATGGACAAATTCTTAGAAAAGCACAACCTTTCAAGACTGAACCAGAAGAAACAGAAAATATAAACAGACCAATCACAAGCACTGAAATTGAGACTGTGATTAAAAATCTTCCAACAAACAAAAGCCCAGGACCACATGGCTTCACAGGTGAATTCTATCAAACATTTAGAGAAGAGCTAACACCTATCCTTCTCAAACTCTTCCAAAATATAGCAGAAGGAAGAACACTCCTAAACTTATTCTACGAGGTCACTGTCACCCTGATACCAAAACCAGAAAAGACGTCACAAAGAAAAAAAACTACAGGCCATTATCACTGATGAACATAGATGCAAAAATCCTCAACAAAATACTAGCAAACAGAATCCAACAGCACATTAAAAGGATCATACACCATGATCAAGTGGGGTTTATCCCAGGAAGGCAAGGATTCTTCGATATACAGAAATCAAATAATGTGATATACCATATTAAAAAATTGAAGGAGGAAAACCATATGATCATCTCAACAGATGCAGAAAAAGCTTTTGACAAAATTCAACACCCATTCTTGATAAAAATCCTCCAGAAAGTAGGCATAGAGGGAACTTACCTTAACATAATAAAGGTCATATATGACAAACTGACAGCCAATATCGTTCTCAATGGTGAAAAACTGAAACCATTTCTGCTCAGATCAGGAACAAAAGAAGGTTGTCCACCGTCACCACTATTATTCAACATAGTTTTGGAAGTTTTAGCCACAGCAATCAGAGAAGAAAAAGAAATAAAAGGAATCCAAGTCAGAAAAATAAGAAGTAAAGATGTCACTGTTTGCAGATGACATGATACTATACATAGAGAATCCTAAAGACTCTACCAGAAAACTACTAGAGCTAATCAATGAATTTCATAAAGTAGCAGGATAAAAAATTAATGCACAGAAATCTCTTGCATTCCTATACACTGATGATGAAAAATCTGAAAGAGAAATTAAGGAAACACTCCCATTTACCACTGCAACAAAAAGAATAAAATATGTAGGAACAAACCTAAGGAGACAAATACCTGTATGCAGAAAACTATAAGACACTGATGAAAGAAATTAAAGATGATACAAACAGATGGAGACATAAACCATGTTCCTGGAATGGAAGAATAAACATTGTGAAAATGACTCCACTACCCAAAGCAATCTACAGATTCAATGCAATCCCTATCAAACTATCACTGGCATTTTTCACAGAACTAGAACAAAAAAATTCACAATTTGTATGTCAACAGAAATGACCCAGAATAGCCAAAGCAATCTTCAGAAAGAAAAATGGAACTGGAGGAATCAGGCTCCCTGACTTCAGACTATTCTACAAAGCTACAGTA
Organism: Phocoena sinus; assembly: GCF_008692025.1. Taxonomy (NCBI): domain Eukaryota; kingdom Metazoa; phylum Chordata; class Mammalia; order Artiodactyla; family Phocoenidae; genus Phocoena; species Phocoena sinus. The sequence continues at coordinate 6,001,333 of NC_045774.1, read as the reverse complement.
ATCAAGACAGTATGCTACTGGCACAAAAACAGAAATATAGATCAATGGAACATGATAGAGAGCCCATAGATAAACCCATGCACATATGGTCACCTTATTTTTGATAAAGAAGGCAAGAACACACAACGGAGAAAACACAGCATCTTCAGTAAGCGGTGCTGGGAAAACTGCAGAGCTACATGTAAAAGAATGAAATTAGAACACTTCCTCACACCATACACAAAAATAAACTCAAAATGCATTAAAGACCTAAATGTAAGGCCAGACACTATAAAAGTCTTAGAGGAAAATATAGGCAGAACACTCTATGACATAAAGCACAGCAAGATCCTTTTTGATACACCTCCTAGAGAAATGGAAATAAAAACAAAAAACAAATAAACGGGACCTAAAGAAACTTAAAAGCTTTTGCACAGCTAAGGAAACCATAAACAAGACCAAAAGACAGCCCTCAAAATGGGAGAAAATATTTGCAAATGAAGCACCTGATAAAGGACTAATCTCCAAAATTTACAAGCAGCTCATGCAGCTCAATAACAAAAAAACAAACAACCCAATCCAAAGATGGGTAGAAGCTCTAAATAGACATTTCTCCAAAGAAGATATACAGATTGACAACAAACACATGAAAGAATGCTCAATATCACTAATCATTAGAGAAATACAAATGAAAACTACAATGAGGTATCACCTCATACCAGGCAGCATGGCCATCATCAAAAAATCTACAAACAATAAATGCTGGAGAGGGTGTGGAGAAAAGGGAAACCTCTTGCACTGCTGGTGGGACTGTAAATTGATACAACCACTATGGAGAACAGTATGGAGGTTCCTTAAAAAACTAAAACTAGAACTACCATACGACCCAGCAATCCCACTACTGGGCATATACCCTGAGAAAATCATAATTCAAAAAGAGTTATGTACCACAGTATTCACTGCAACTCTATTTACAATACCAGGACATGGAAGCAACCTAAGTGTCCATCGACAGATGAATGGATAAAGAAGATGTGGCACATAAATACAATGGAATATTACTCAGCCATAAAAAGAAATGAAATTGAGTTATTTGTAGTGAGATGGATGGACCTAGAGTCTGTCATATAGAGTGAAGTAAGTCAGAAAGAGAAAAACAAATACCATATGCTAACACATATATATGGAATCTCAAGGAAAAAAATGGTTATGAAGAACCTAAGGGCAGGACAGGAATAAAGACGCAGATGTGGAGAATGGATTCGAGGACACGGTGAGGGGGAAGGGTAAGCTGGGACGAAGGGAGAGAGGTGCATGGACTTATATATACTACCAAAATAGATAGCTAGTGGGAAGCACCGCTTAGCACAGGGAGATCAGCTTGGTGCTTTGTGACCACCTAGAGTGGTGGGATAGGGAGGGTGGGAGGGAGACACAAGAGAGAGGAGATATAGGGATATATGTATATGTGTAGCAGATTCACTTTGTTTTAACATAGAGACTAACACACCATTGGAAAGCAATTATACTCCAATAAAGATGTTTAAAATTAATTAATGAATGAATTGATATATAAAATAAAATGAAATAAATTTTTAAAAGCTTATTTTTCCCCCCTTAGGGTACTCAATTTTATTATTTTTTAAAATTTTATTTCATTTATTATTTTTATATAGGAGGTTGTTATTAGTTGTTTATTTTATACATATTAGCGTATATATGTCAATCCCAATCTCCCAATTCATCCCACCCCATCCCCCTGCTTTTCCCTCTTGGTGTCCATGTTTCTTCTCTACATCTGTGTCTCTATTTCTTCCCTGCACACTGGTTCATCTGTACCATTTTTCTAGGTTCCACATATATGTGTTAATATACGATACTTGTTTTTCTCTTTCTGACTTACTTCACTCTGTATGACAGTCTCTAGATCCATCCACGTCTCTACAAATGACCCAATTTCATTCCTTTTTAAGGCTGAGTAATATTCCAATGTATATATGTACCACATCTTCTTTATACATTCATCGGTCGATGGCATTTCACTTGCTTCCATGACCTGGCTATTGTAAATAGTGCTGCAGTGAATATGGGGGTGCATGTGTCTTTTTGAATTATGGTTTTCTCTGGGTATATACCCAGGAGTGGGATTGCTCAGTCATATGGTAATTTCATTTTTAGTTTCTTAAGGATCCTCCATACTGTTCTCCATACTGGCTGCATCAATTTACATTGCCACCAACAGTGCAAGAGGGTTCCCGTTTCTCCACACCCTCTCCAGCATTTGTTGTTTGTAGATTTTCTGATGATGCCCATTCTAACCGGTGTGAGGTGATACCTCATTGTAGTTTTGATTTGCATTTCTCTAATAATTAGTGATGCTGAGCACCTATTCATGTGCCTCTTGGCCATCTGTATGTCTTCTTTGGAGAAATGTCTATTTAGGTCTTCTGCCCATTTTTTAATTGGGTTGTCTTTTTTTTTTTAATATTGAGCTGCATGACTGTTTATATATTTTGGAGATCAATCCTTTGTCTGTTTGTTTGCAAATATTTTCTCCCATTCTGAGGGCTGTCTTTTCATCTTGTTTAGAGTTTGCTTTTAAGTTTCATTAGGTCCCATTGGTTTATTTTTGATTTTATTTCCATTACTCTAGGAGGTGGGTCAACAAAGATCTTGCTGTGATTTATGTCAAAGAATATTCTGCCTATGTTTTCCTCTGAGATTTTTATAGTGTCTAGCCTTACATTTAGGTCTTTAATCCATTTTGTGTTTATTTTTGTGTATGGTGTTAGGGAATGTTCAAACTTCATTCTTTTACATGTAGCTGTCCAGTTTTTCCAGCACTACTTATTGAAGAGACTGTCTTTTCTCCATTGTATATCCTTGCCTCCTCTGTCATAGGTATTTGACCATAGGTGCATGGGTTTATCTCTGGGCTTTCTATCCTGCTCCATTGATCTGTATTTCTGCTTTTGTGCCAGTACCATAGTGTTTTGATTTCTGTAGCTTTGTAGTATAGTCTGAAGTCAGGGAGTTTGATTCCTCCAGCTCCGTTTTTTTACCTCAAGATTGCTTTGGCTATTTGGGGTCTTTTGTGTCTCCATAAAAATTTTAAGATTTTTTATTCTAGTTCTGTGAAAAATGCCATTGGTAGTTTGGTAGGGATTGCATTGAAGCTGTAGATTGCTTTGGGTAGTATAGTCATTTTCACAATGTTGGTTCTTCCAATCCAAGAACATGGTATATCTCTCAATCTGTTTGTGTCATCTTTGATTTCTTTCATCAGTGTCTTATAGTTTTCTGAGTACAGGTCTTTTATGCTCCTTAGGTAAGTTTATTCCTACATTTTTAATTCTTTCTGTTGCAATGGTAAATGGGATTGGTTCCTTAATTTCTCTTTCTGATCTTTTGTTGTTAGTGTATAGAAATGCAAGCAATTTCTGTTCATTAATTTTGTATCCTGCAACTTTACCAAATTCTTGATTAGCTCTAGTAGTTTTCTGGGGGCATCTTTAGGATTATCTATGTATAGTATCATGTCATCTGCAAACAGTGACAGTTTTACTTCTTCTTTTCCAGAGTCTGGTATCTAAGCTTTAAAGAGTGCTTTCATAAAAAAATTTTCATTGTACTATGACAATAATTTCAGGCTTGTTACAATGCCTTGGTAAGACCGAAGAAGAAAAAGGTAGAATTGGGGTGAGGAGCAATCTTTTGGTGTAGAAGCTTTAGGGTGAATGGTATAGAAACATTCTTGTGTCTTGGATTTTTCTGTAAAGGATAATGACTATATTAAATAAAGTCTTAAACAAAGTCAGGTCAACTAGATGATGGAGTTTGAGTCCAAAAACAGAGAAAACAGAACAGAATATTTGAAATGAGGACTTCAGTGACAAGTAACAAAATTTCACAGTGTGGAATCGCTCCTCTTTCATTTGTCAGGTTTCCAGGTGAACGTTTTCTCTAACCATGAGACAGGCTTTGACTTTTATACTCCAATAAAATGTATCCTAGGTTAAGATCTGGGGGATTGGTTTGTTCCAGAGTTTCACTCCCCCACAGATTTTCTACCTTGCAATTTGAGCACAATAAGGGCAATGGAATTGTCTGTGAGACATGAGCCTGTTAAATAAATCCACACACTGTATATCCTCAGCCTCTTATAAGCTAAAAGAATCTTTTTTTTTTTCTTCAAGTCTGCGTTTATTCATGGCAATCCTCAAAGATGTTTCATGAGTCCGCAGGGGCATACAAAAGTCAAGACTACCTTTCAACAGAAAAATAATATTTCTGAGCGTTCTGAATTATGCAAAGAGGTAAGTAATTCAGAGATTCTTTCTGACACATATAAACAGCCAGACACAAACAGACAAAATAAGGGTCTTTCTGAAATGAGCACTTGCTCTGTATAGATTACCATCCGTTGATTCTAGACCCTGACACTTTGCAGTGCTTACCAGCTGCCACAATAACATACCACTTCTTTGGAGGAACTCACGTGTATATCTACATTTTACCTACATGAATGGGGCGAGCAGTCAGTCCCATTAGCAAGTCAACCCTTTGAGGAAAATTCTTGTATTCTTCCTGAAGTGTTTGAGAGTCTTACTTAACACAACTGTACTCTTAGATACAATGAAATCATGGTACGACTGCTCTTAGTATAATGCTGTCTAACCTGGCTTCCTTTTGTCTTACAATCAGAGAAAAACAGAATTTTAAGTAAAACTTATTAGCCATTTATACCGTCATCTGCAGAATTCCTCTTTTATATACAAACAAACAATCATGATGGAACTGCATTCTATGTTCTAACCTAGCCTCTTTTTGTCTTATATTCAAGAGAGAAAGTAAAACGAATTTAAATAAATTTATTTTATAACTGAAACCATTTCATCCCTAAATTCCTTCTATTATATAAATGTATGGTACCAATCAAAGGGGAGCAATATTTACGTGAATGTTTTCTCTAACCATTATAACCACAACAGTTAAATGAGGTGCTCATTTTTGCCTAAAACTATAGTATATCACTCTCAAATCAATTTGGAAAATGTACAATTAGAGTACACAATTGTTATGAACTGTTTATTTTTCTTTATTTGAAATATTTGGTAAAGGCTTTGAAAATAAATACTAATCATGTCTATTCAGACCCATAAGGTGCTAAGGAGGCTGTTTAAGAATTCAAAAAAAAAATGCCTTAATACTTCTATAAGCTTTGTTGACTTGTTGACTCATTATGAACTAATCTTTGTCTCTGTGAATGAGCTAAATTATTTTCTAAACTTCTTATGGTGAAAATCACATTAATAAATACTGTTCCATTAAAATAGATGCAAATAACAAGCTTGTTTATTTTCTATAGGAAGAGAGAGTTTCTATTCCTCTGTAAAAGAGGGTAGAACTTATGTTTTCTCTGTGTTTTTTAAAATTAAACTTTATCTTGAGATGCTTGTTGATGCACATGTTGTTGTCAGAAATAACACAGAGATATCCCAGGAACTCTTTTCCCAGTTTCCCCCATGACAACATCTTACGAAAATATAATAAATCATCACGATCATACTATCAGCATTGGTATAGTCAAGATACAGAACATTCATCACCACAAGGGTCCCTCCTCTTGTCCTTTTTACTGCCACACACTCTTTTCTTCTCCCACACCCTCCTTAACCTCTAGTAACCATTCATCTCTCCTCCATTTCTACAATTTTGTCATGTGAAAAATGTTCTAGTAATGGAATCATTTGGAATGTGACCTTTTGGTATTGGCTTTTCTTCACTCAGCATAATTCTCTTGAGGGACTTCTCTGGTAGTGCAGTGGTTAAGACCCCACAGTCCCAATGCAGGGGGCCCGGGTTTGATCCCTGGTCAGGGAACTAGATACCACATGCATGCCGCAACTAAGAGTTTGCATGCTGCAACTAAGGAACCTGCGTACCACAACTAAGGAGCTGGTGAGCCACAACTGAGAAGCCTGCCTGCTGCAACTAAAACCCTGTGCAACCAAATTAATTAAGTAATTAAATATAAAAAAATGATAATTCTCTTGAGATCCATCCAAAATGTTGTGTGTATCAATAGTTGTTGGGTTTTTTTTATCACTGAGTGTGGTATGGATGGACCACAGTTTGTGCAATCATTCACCTGTTGAAGGACATCAGTATTGTTTTCATTTTTTTGCTAATATGAATGAAGCTGCTATAAACATTCGTGTATTGGTTTTTGTGTCGTATGGTAAATTCAAGTTTAGCTTTTTAAGAAACCATCACATTCTCCTCCAGAGTGGCTGTACAGTTTTATATTCTCACTAGCAATATATCAATGACTCAGTTTCTCCACATCCTCACCAGCATTTAGTGTTGTCACTATTTTATATGTTAATCTTTTACCTATCTTAGTGGTTGCTCTAGTGCTTATACATTCATAAGTTGTCACACTTTGCTGGGGTTGTCATTTTATATGTTCAGGTAGAGTATAGAAACCTACTCCCTTTATGTCTCTTTATCTCTCTGTTTATATTTGTCTCAAATAGTTCCTCTAAATACATTTAGAACCACATAAGACATTGTTATAATTTTTTCTATAATCCTCAAACATAATTTAGAAAACTATAGAGGAGAAGGAAACTCAATTGTATTTAACCATACTTTTGCTTACTGTGTTCTTCCTTCCTGATGTTCCACAGTTCATTCTTCTATCGTTTTCTTTTGTATTAAAGAACTTCCTTCTTTGATTCATTCTTTTAGGGTAGTTTTCCTGGTGACAATTTCTATTAGTATTTCTTCATCCAAAAATATATTAACTTCTCCTTTATTCCTTAAAGGTATTTTTGCTGGGTATAGGTTTCTGGATTAAAAGTTTTTTTTTTTTTTTTTTTTTTCAGCACTTGAAGAATATTGTGCCACTTCCTTTTGACCTTCATAGTTGCTTATGAGAAATCCACTGTCATTCAAATTGTTTTTTCCATTGTGGGTAAATTGTACATTTTCTCTAGCTGCTTTCAAGGCTTTTGCCTTGTATTTAGTTTTCAGAAGTTTAATTATGATGTGTGGATTTCTTTGAATATATCCAATTTTGGATTCTCTCAGCTTCATTAATCTGTAAGTTTATGTCTCTTAAAAAATTTGGCAAGTTTTCAGCCATTATTTCTTTAAGCACTTTTCCCTACCTTCTTTTATCCTCTCCTTTCAGGACCGTGATGACACAATTTTAAGTGTAGTTTTATAGACCCATATGTTTCTGAGGCTCTTTTTTTCTTTCTTTTTTTAGTCTATTTTCTCTCTGTTCAGATTGTGCAATTTGTATTGTTCTATCTTCCAGTTCACTAACATTTTCCTCTGCCTCCTCCATTCTGCTGTTGAGCCCACCCAGTGAGCTTTCTATTTGTTACTATATTCTTCAGTTCTACAGTTTCCATTTGATTCTTCTTTATATCTTCTATTTCTTTCTCAGACTTTTTTTTTATATTTCAAGCATGTTTATAACTGTTCATTGAAGCATTTTATCATGCCTGCTTAAAATATCTGTCAGATAATTCTAACATCTCTGTCATCTTAGTATCAGCAACTATTGATTGTTTTTTTTTCATTCAATTTGAGAGCTTCCTGGTCCTTGGTGGTTTTCTTTTGATATCTGGCCATTTTCTCATTACATTATGAGACTGTGGCTTTTATTTAAACTTTCTATTTTAGCTTTTTATGACACTACTCCAGCTGCAAAAGGGGGGTACCACTTATTACTGCCAGTGGAAACAGAAGTCCAAGTTCTCCACTTGGTATCTGTTGACACCTGACATGAAGTAGGGACTCCTCATTATTGCTGTGTGGTAGTGATTTCTAGCCCCACACACAGTCTCCACTGGCACTGTGGCAGAAGTGGCCTGATAGTGGAACTCTACTCAATACTCTGTAATGGCCTATATGGGAAAAGAATCTAAAAAAGTGTGGATGTATGTGTGTGTATAACTGATTCACTTTGCTGTACACTTGAAACTAACAACATTGTAAATCAACTGTACTCCGATAAAAATTTTAAAAATCTAAAAAATGTACACATGAGTAGAGTTAGGGGTCTGCTGGTATGCTTTTCCCTATCATCTGAATTTTAAAAACTAACATATATTAATTATATAATCAGAAAAATATAGCCTAAGTATATTAAAAGGGAAATAATCATGTTGGAAAAAATTTAAAAGACATTAAGAAAATATCAACTTTCAAAAATTTAGTTAAGCAATACTTACTTATCCTAGAGGAAGTTCAAGGAACATTCAGGGTATTCGTAACACCCTTGTGAAGTTTTTAAAGTTTCAAAACTTAGCAGGTTAATTAGAGATATGAGCAAAACAATATATAATATTTTTTTGAAATAGGTAAATATTCTTAGAGATTTCCAAAACTTGAATTTGTTAGTCATTGGACATAGTTTACTTTATCAGTGAAAGCTGGTTTTCACTACTCTCAAATTTTGAAATGTATATCACTAAAAACATAGCCAATTAAATAATTTGGCTTTTAGGGTCACTCATTTTTCTTTAGTATTTACAACCTAAGCTATTAAAGTCTTAACGTCTCTGGTCTTCCAAGCTCAGATATTGTTATATCACAAAGATTAACAGGGGTAATAAACTGATGTCCTTTAATACTTATTGCAAAATGACCTATTTCATGAAAAGATGGTCTCCAAATGTGTATATACATTTTAAAGATCATAAAATTGAATATTTAATGAAAGGAATTTTTGACCATCCACCTGAATGAATCCTTTTATAAAGCAAACATTTCTATGTAAAACAAACGTATTTTATTTTCTACCTTGTAAGTCTAATTCATTATTACAAAGATAATAAAATAGAATAACTTTCCTCTAACACTAATTAAATATAATGAGGTTTCTCATATCCTGATTGTGATGGTGAATTTTATGTGTCAACTTGACTGGGCCATGGAGTGCCCAGACATTTGGTCAGATATTAGTCTAGGTGTGTCTGTGAGGGTTTGCCCAGATGAGATTATTATTGGAATCAGTAGATTGAGTAAATCAGATACCTCTTTTCCCCCAGATAAGTGGGCCCCATCCAGTCAGTTTAAGCCCTGAACAAAAAGTTTGACCCTCCCATGAGTAAGAGAGAATTCCTCCTGCCCAACAGCCATCTAGCTGGTACACTGGGTTTTTTTGCAGCCTTGGACTTGAGCTAAAGCATCAGCTCTTCCTGGGTCTCAAGCTTACCAGCCTTCAGATTGAAAGGACACCGTCACTTCTTCCAGTTTACAAGCCTTCAGACTCAGACTGAAACTAAGCTTGTTGACTGCAGATCTTGGGACTTGTCAGCCTCCATAATATGTGACCAATTTTTCGTTATCTTTCTATATATCTATTGGTTCTGTTTCTCTGGAGAACTCTGACTAATCACAGGCTAATAACCTATACTGATATTAATAATATTAATAATAATACAACTCATGTGAATACAGTGAATTCTGCTCAAACAAAATCTTACATAAATTCTCAAGTCCCTGTAATTTTAAGTTAGTCTAATTTCAAAGTTCATCAGTTTTAGTATATACAACTACATTAGAACCTTGTTTTCCTTGTATAAATTTGAATAATAAATTGAAAACTATGTAGAGGTGATTTCAGGCATTCTTGATATGCAGTGTGTCAGAAATGAAGGATAGGAGAAAGGGTGACCCATCATTTGAATAGGCCCTGAATACTCTGTTGCAAGAGCTGACAATAACTCTTTACAAAGAAAAAATATCAATTCACTGTGACTCATATGTCAAAGACTAATATTTTATATTGCATACTTGTAAGTATAAGGAAAATGATAATATGCACAGAAACATTGCTTATGAAGTAGGAAAAAATGTATAGCTCTTTCCAATTCGCTTCTAACAAATATAGTGAGTATGTGGCAGATATCTACTTTATAAAAATATATCTTAAAAGCAATAATACCATGATGAAACTTTGCTGAACAGTACAGCAATAGGTGTCTATTTTTACTAAATACTAGAGGAACAGTAAAGTTTTTTTAAGCTTACTAAATTCAAATTGTACTATTCTTAAGTAAAACCTGTATATATAAGGTTCAAACATTTATTTATAAACTCCACAAAGTTCTTTTTAGTTAAAATGTATAAATATTACACACACACACACACACACACACACACACACACACACTTTACTGCCCCAGTAAAATATGCATCCTATTATCATTGCTTTAACTGTTTAAATTATTGCAGATATACTTATCATAATTCATAATGGAAAGTTGTCATGTTATTTAAGGTGATCACTTAGACCCTGAAGTAACTGCCTAATAATAATGATGACAATCATGATAGTGATGATGCTAATAAATGCTCACATTTAGATAGTGTTCACTATATGTTGTACTCTGTTCTAAGAGTTTTACATAAATTAACTTAGTCCTCACAAAATCCCAATGAGATGGCTATTATTATTATTCCCATTTTACAAATAAGCAAACTGAAACACAGAGAGGCCATATTCTCTAAGTATATAAGATACCTTTTAAAAAATTGTTTTGCCTTAATTTGTAATAGTAAAAACTAGATACTCCCTAAATATAATATAAACACTCTTATTACAGAGAATTATCTAGATACTTAGAAATGAAGATTATACAACACATGGAAAATGCCTATGATATAATATTAAGTGAAAGAATTCAGAATATAAAATTGCATTCTCACACTGATGACAACTGTATAAAAGTCAGCCATGCACACAGTCAAGGGCTAGGAAATGTACAACACAGTGCAGGACCTGCTGCTCCTCCAGGAACTCCTTCTGTCTCTCCTTCCCCTCAATGACCAGCTGGGCCGTGCTCATTACATAGTCCCATGATTCATACTGAACCCCTGAAATCTGGCTTTTTCCAACTACAGTCTTGGCCTGGAGCTCTGAAGGTCCCTAATTCACCACCACAGTCACCAAGTCCTTCAACATCCTCCATCTTTTCACAGCACATATATTCTTTTTTTTTTTTTGGTGGTACGCGGGCCTCTCACTGTTGTGGCCTCTCCCGTTGTGGAGCACAGGCTCCGGACGCTCAGGCTCAGCGGCCATGGCTCACGGGCCCAGCCGCTCCGTGGCATGTGGGATCTTCCCGGACCGGGGCACGAACCCGCGTCCCCTGCATCGGCAGGCGGACTCCCAACCACTGCGCCACCGGGGAAGCCTAGCACATATATTCTTTACCAGTAATTTTCTTTTCCAAAGTATCTTCATAAGTGTCAGTGGATGGATGATGCCTCTTTTACTGGCTCTTCCCCTGCTACCTAACACACTTCCTGCGCCGCTGTCCTCTGTACCTTGGCAACTGAATCTGCTCCAGTAACCGCAATGTTTACCTCCATGTAAGTAGTCCTCAAATATAAAGCAAGCCCTAAGCTCTACACCTAAGTTCAGCTGCCTGCCAGCATCTCCCACCGGCATTAACTCTTGTCATGGATGCAACTCCTCATCCTGCCCATGATCAAACTGGATCTCCAGACTCCTATTTCTCTCCAGGGCACCTTATTTTGCTCAAGATCTCCATACATGAAACTTCAATGTCACATCGGTCAAAGCTCTGTAAAATACAGCTCCCAACTCCCTTCTTACCCCATCTTCAGCATCTCCTCTAGGTTCTAAAAGAATAGGAACCTATGCTTGTTCCCAAGGACACCCTATGCTCATTCTCCACGTCCAGAACCCTACTCGAGTTTCAATTCATCCATGAAGTCTTTCTTGGTGACTTTCACTCAGATGTGTTTTCTCCACCTTTAAAATTTCATAATACTTATATTTCAGTTTTCATATGGCAGTTATCATGTTTGACATCCTTATGTTATAGCTATTTGGTTGAGCTACATGAAATTGCTGATAGTTTTAACCTATATGGTTCAACCTAATATTTCTGTTGATTTTAGAGGCCGTAAGTAAACAGCAGTCTCTACAAGAGTAGGGATGAGTTTTGCCTTTCTTTGGGATCCCCTGAGAAGCCCAGAACATTTGAAGTGTTTGTCAAAATAAAGAATCTTAATCAATCTATCTATATATCTATATCTTATCCATATCTATCTATCTATAAAAATCAATTGTCTGTAGCAATTAGTGTAACCTATCAGCTCCAATGGTAGAGGTGAGAAGCTTTAGAACCTGAAACTTCAAAACTTCTGGTAACATAAAATACTTTGGTTCAAGAAGCTGTTTTAAAATAATTTATGAAGGAAACATTCTTGGATTTAGAGTTTGGCAGGTACAGTAAAAAAGCTTTTCAGTTGACTGAAATAAAAAAAAAATCAAAACCCTTTTTAGCACGGGCACTTCCCTTATAAAAACAAATTGCCTAACAGCAAAGCACAGCAGTTTGTGCACAGTGAGCACGTGCCTCCTGCCATCACAGGAGGAGTGCTGGAGAAGGAGGGAGTGATTTACATTTCTATAGCTTCTTTTGTATGCCCAGATTCGAAAGCGTTTCGCAAAGCAGTAAACATCATCACCAAGAAGAGACAGTGACAGGATGTCCATAAAGTAGGGACTCTGAGTAGAGACACAGCAGCGCCCGCACAGCTGTAAACAGAAGCGCAATTCATCTGTGCCGGCTAAGAAAGGGGGAAAGTGTGTCTGCAGGGTTCTTCAGCATCACCTGAACCATCCACAGAAACCAACTCGTTTCTTATACTTTCTCAAAGAATGACTTCAATCCATATTGAGTCCTATTTGCTGGCGTCCTCAACAAATTACAGGTCTCCACTTCTAGGTGACGGCACTGCTCATCAATCGCCTACCCAATTCTCCCCTTCTCCTACAGAAATCACTGTTGTGAATGAAACACCCAGATGAAAAGGATATAGCCCTTTGATGGTATCTGGAGCCGTGCAGTACCCTGAAAGCATTAGGGACAGAAGAGAAAACACACACTGCTCTCTCTCTAATGTTTCAGTGGCCCATTCTAGGGAAAATGTTACTAAAGCTTGGAGAAATTGAATACAAAGGTGGACTTTTGCTGTGCATCAGTCTTCCTTCACCACAGCTTGGGCACTGCGATTCTGATGGGGCAGGGAGCTCTCAATCCTGCTGTGAACGGCCCTGAGCCCTGCACCTCCCCTACTGAGCCCCGGCAGCAGACCTAGGACCATCCTCCAGGGGTCACAATTGGGTTACACATTCCTCACAGCACAGTGACTGAGCAACCTGATTTGGAACAATTTATTTGAATCCTTCTTCATTAAGATTCAAATGGAATAAGTAAGGTAGAAATTGAACAGACAGAGAAATTGTGCCTTGCTTCTCCTGTAGTCAGTAAACATTTATTCACTAAGCCCAGTTTGTGTGCTCTCTCTCTTTTCCCTCTCTCGCTCACAGTTATTCTTCCAATCCTTCGGGCTTGCTGTTTTAATGCATAATTAAGAAGGTCAGAATTAATGAAGCGGTATGGAGTAAAGTTCAAGGAATCCCCAGGCACTATTTATTCTATTAGATCTCAGGCATGAATGTCAGCTTGGCAGCAGAAGCAGCATAAGCAATGGGGTTGGCTGCATCCCAGGAACGATCCACTAAGGGAGACTCACCCGCACTGTCAAGTCATTCCTCAGCTCCTTCCCTGCGAAAATCACACGCAACTGGTCAGCTGGAACCCCCTGTCGCTTAGCAACCACCTCCTTGAGCTGGAAGATGCTGGTGTCAGAATCGACCTCCACTGGGAAACCATGGCTGGAGTTGAACCTGACAAACACTGACCAAGAAAATTGGAGGGGAAGAAAAAAAAAGTAAGCATTACTCAAAGCCCTTAAATGGCGATAGCAATATTTCTAAACTGATTTACCCATCACCCACCCTCTGATTAACAGCATACATTTTCTTTCACTTAGAACATAAAACTTAATGCTATGGAGTAACATCTGGAGAAAAATGGAATTTCCCTGTGGGACTTCCCTTTCGTATATCAGTCAGTGACCCGCAAACAAAATTGCATGCTCCCTTTGACATCCATCCTAGGAAACAGAGGGACTCCAGCAGAACACTTGCTTGATTGGAACTGTAAGATTCCCATGAGTTTATCGAAGAGATTCAGCTCTTACAGCCTGTACAAACTCACACTGCCTCTACAGTGCCCCTGTTAATAAAAAATCAAATGCATTGTGTTAGCACCCATGGTACAGCAATGGAACAAAACTAAGCCACTTTGCAGTGGTTGAGAGTCCGCCTGCCGATGCAGGGGACACGAGTTCGTGCCCTGGTCTGGGAGGATCCCACATGCCACGGAGCGGCTGGGCCCGTGAGCCATGGCCGCTGAGCCTGCGCGTCCGGAGCCTGTGCTCCGCAGCGGGAGAGACCACAACAGTGAGAGGCCCGCGTACCACCAAAAAAAAAAAAAAAAAAAAAAAAAAAAAAAGCCACTTTATAGATCAGAGGGAAGACCCAGCAGAGCCCTAGGCACTGGTGGTCCCAGCCAAAAGGCTTCACTGGGTCTTATGGAAATATATATTTGCCCTTTCTTTTGAAACTAGTGATATACCCTTTCTCTTTTTGGAACCACTGTTCCCCTCAAGGACCAGGCTGGAACCTCACAGTCTTCTTACATGCTTTCTTCTCACTGCCAACTGCCCCGCCACCTCAATGGCTCTCGCATCTGCCCTTTCCTTCCACTCCTTCTGTCACTACGCTCATTCAATCACATCTAGATTCCTGCAACAGCCTCCCAGCAGGAGTCTTAATATACTCTCTTCACTTCCGAAATGTCCTACACTGTTCTGCAAAGTAAACCGTATTAATCTAGAGCCCTCGCTGTGTCGTAGCCCTCAAATCCTTTAAAGGCACAAATCTTTCAAACTAAATGCTCCCAAAAAACATATAACAGAAAACGCCTGCCCCCAGCCCTTGCCTCTGCTCACGTCACACCCTTCCTCACCTCTGCCTTTTGAAAGCCTGTTCACCTCCACGATCCATCTCCAATGTGACCTCCTCCAAGAGGCCTCTCGCTATCAGCCCCCTCAAGACTGACCTCACCTCTTCAGGGCTCCAGTGGCTTTTACTGTGTACGTCTTACAAGACTTGCCATGTTCTCTCATGGAAGCAGTACAGCAGAGGTGACAAATACATCCTCCAAAGTGAGAGGACCTATTCACCAATTCCTGTAGGTCCCTTATCAGCTCAGGAGACTGGGGTAAACACATTAACCTTCACTCTTTAACTCTCAGTTCCCTAATATTCAAAATATAAATAAACCACAGAGGGTGTTCTATAATACATTAAGTAATATTTAGAGTGTTTATATAACTATCAAATAATTACTTTCAAAAATAACGAATATTTGTATATGTCTTTGGTATATATTTTACCTCTTTAAAAGATTATACACTCCTCAAGGTCAAGCACTATAGCTTATTTTCTGCTGTATCTCCTTTATTTAATTTTTTTAATAAATAAATAATTTTTTTATTTTTGGCTGCATTGCTTCTTCATTGCTGCACGTAGCCTTTCTCTAGTTGCAGCGAGCTGGGGCTACTCTTCAATGCGGTGCGCGAGCTTCTCATTACGGTGGCTTTTCTTGTTGCGGAGCACGGGCTCTAGGCACGTGGGCTTTAGTAGTTGTGGCACACAGGCTTAGTTGCTCCGCGGCATGTGGGATCTTCCCGGACCAGGGCTCGAACCCGTGTCTTCTGCATTGGCAGGTGGATTCTTAACCACTGTGCCACCAGGGAAGTCCCCGTATCACGGTGGTAACTAGTAAGTAATTTATCACTTACTAGTTCTAAATTCAAATGTGAGATGGCCCACCAAATAATAATTATAATAAAATAATAATTACAATGCCAATAATATTCAAGCAGTTACTACGTGGTAGAAGTTGCACATTACATATGCTATTTTAAGCTTCCCGAGGATCTGGTAAGGTCAGTATTATTATCCTTATTTAATAGAAAGTAAATGAAGGCCTTGAGAATTGTAATCACTTTTTTAAGGACATCAGCTACTTTGTAATGGAATCACAATTTAAACTCAGTTCAATCTACCTCTAAATCCCATTGCATTTACTATAACATGCTGCCTAAAATCGTCTCAGAAGAAAAGTTCACATTCCTTTTCCTTATGATAAAAAAATTACAAAACACAACAGCAAAAAAGTCTTTATAACATAATTCAGATAGCCTCTATACAGGTTAGCAGTAGAAAATGAGATTAAAAAAATAAAATCTCCAGTGAAGAGCTAAGAGCAAACCACAATGAACAATATTTACAAGACACAATGAGATAAAAATGACACCAAACTGAGAGTAGATGCCAGAGATGACACCACAGGAGCAAAATCCTGACATATTTTACCAGCACACAAAATATTTAGAAAGAGTAAAAACTGGAAGTGACAAAAGTGTTCCAAATAAAGAAAACTGATTGAAAAAAAAAGAAAAGAACAATTACAGAGGAAAAGGTGCTTTTGATATACTTTTAAGTAGATGCCATGTGACACTGTTGAAAGTAGAGGAGGAGAAATAAAAATGTATCAGAATCCCTTGAGGTATACTCCTGGCATCCTCTGATCAGAGACCATAAGACCAGCAATTCATCAGATAAGACATGGCAACAAGTGAGTGGCTATAAGGGACAAAAGGTATGGTCCCAGTTGCAAACTGGATTTTCTAGTAGCGTGAATAGACTTTTTTAAAAGAAGTAAAACACCACTGGGGAAGAAGCAGTTGAAAACTATACAAAGGTTACTAAAAAAAGGAATAAATATTCCAGGAGATCTGAAGTTGCTGATCTTCTCCAGGGGTTCAAATCATGGGAATTCCACCTTAAGGACAAGAATTATAAAGAAAACTAAAGGAAAAAAATCTGCAAAAAACATACTAGATAACTCTGTACCACTAATGAAATCATTATTATCTAAAAGCCTTTTTTGGTGGGAATGTGAATTTGTACAGCCACTATGGAGAACAGTACGGAGGTTCCTTAAAAAACTACAAATAGAACTACCCTATGACCCAGCAATCCCACTACTGGGCATATATCCTGAGAAAACCATAATTCAAAAAGAGTCATGTACCAAAATGTTCATTGCAGCTCTATTTACAATAGCCAGGGCACGGAAGCAACCTAAGTGTCCATCATCAGATGAATGGATAAAGAAGATGTGGCACATATATACAATGGAATATTACTCAGCCATAAAAAGAAACGAAATTGAGTTATTTGTAGTGAGGTGGATGGACCTAGAGTCTGTCATACAGAGTGAAGTAAGTCAGAAAGAGAAAGACAAATACCATATGCTAACACATATATATGGAATCTAAGAAAAAAAAAATGTCATGAAGAACCTAGGGGTAAGACAGGAATAAAGACACAGACCTACTAGAGAATGGACTTGAGGATCTGGGGAGGGGGAAGGGTAAGCTGTGACAAAGTGAGAGAGTGGCATGCACATATATACACTACCAAATGTAAAACAGATAGCTAGTGGGAAGCAGCCGCATAGCACAGGGAGATCAGCTTGGTGCTCTGTGACCACCTAGAGGGGTGGGATAGGGAGCGGGGGAGGGAGGGAGATGCAAGAGGGAAGAGATATGGGAACATATGTATATGTATAACTTATTCACTAACACACCATTGTAAAGCAATTGTACTCCAATAAAGATGTAAAAAAAATAATAATAAAAGCCTTTTTTCCTTATAAATAGAAAAAAGTTTGTGAGCTTAAGTTAAATTTGGATAAACTGTACCAATACTTTATAAATGAATATTTTTGAGCAGCAAATCAGAAATGTAGTATGAATTTTCTGATGGAAAGACTGATCAAATACATAGCAGATATTTGGCCAACTAAAATATTGGTATGGATAAGAACAAACATCTTAAAGTGACCTGATAAATAGCCAAATGCCATTATATGAAAAACAGCTAGTGTTTAATGGCAGTACCATAATTCGCAGTGGGTCTCCATCTTTTTCTGACCCATGTGAGAAATGTGTATGTTCCGTCTGTTCTAGTCCTGTCATTTCAGCCATGATTCCTAAAAGAGAGGAGGAGAATGATTCCTAAAAGAGAGGAGGAGAGAAGCACCCAACCCTCCTCCTCTACTACCTCTTTAAGAGTCATAGAAAGCAGAATGCCCTCAGAGCCAGGACAAAAGAAATTGGAATCCTGGTTGTGCCAGTTGCTAATTTTATGACTTAGGACAAATTATCTGTTCACCTGGATTCTTAGCTTCCTTATCTGCTAAAATGGAGATAATGTATACAACATCAAGTGCCAGTTACAAAAGATTTGTTGAGATTATGGATGTATTAGGAAATTTTGGAAAGAGTCCTTAGTATATTACCTTGTACTCTTGGTACAAGGTAAGTTTGTTTTGCAAAACTAGTTTCCTAACTTTAGTCACCTAGTGGAGGTAGCACTCATTAAAGCAGCTTCCACTGTTTGTATTATAACTAAGGTAGATTAAATAGGAGGTGAGAAGAGCTAAATTAAGTAGCCTATTTTTTTTTAAATTTCTGCTCCTCTTCATGATACAGACAACTTCCAAGAACAGAGACATGATAAAGAATTTAGCTTATCTCCATGTTCTGAGATTTAATTTTAAATTAAAAGTTTGGGAATGCTTGTTCTGATGACACCTATTATAGCACCAGAAATAAACACCATATCACTAAACATTATCCATTATGTGGATTATCAATAAGCACCATAATACAATGATAAGAAAAAGATGATGAGTCACATTCACACTTACTTTTTATGCTATCCTTGACCAGGGTTCAGAAGATCCAGAGGACAAGAAAGTAACTGGGAGGAAGGAGGGGGAAGGAGTCATAGGTTGATGGGCACTTACTTATATTTTTCTCAGGGCTATTCTACTTGTCCTGTCTGATTGGGGCCTACTTTTTTATTTATAACTATAATAGTTTCATCAATGATTATGGTCTTTGTAGGATTCTGACTGCCTTGAAAGCAGCCATTCTACTCCTCCTACACTGAGACTAGTCACAGGATTGAGGTGGGGTGATTCACCCTTCCCCCCCCCAACTCCAGGTGTGAGTTCTCATTAATTAGCACAACCTCATCCTCTTTGTCACAGTGACTGGCTCAAAGATGGACATAAACCAGTCAGTGCCTGGTGTTCCCCAGGTCATAGTGATTGACTCCCTAGAATAGAGGTGATCCAAGGTAGGCCAATCCAGAGAAATCCAGAACTTATCAAAGGCTTAGTGACGAAGTGATTTTAGATGTCATGCTATATCATGTGAGCTTAGACATTTTCACTGAGAGAATCAAATGAAAACAGAGCCCAAGATAGACCATTGCCATCAGAGTATAAATGGGCTCATTGCTTTTCGAGCAAGACAATTCCTCCTCAAGAGAGAATGCCCTAAGCTCTGCAGGATGTTTAGCTCCAGCTGCAGCCCAGTAAATGTCAGGAGCGCACTCTAATAACCATGGCAACAAAAAAGTAACCCTACATATCTCTGGTGAGTAGTTTCTTCTCTACCTTTGAGAAATATCACTCTAGTAGCTTCTACCGCAAACAGACAAACCTTGTCCTCACATTCCCCTCCATTCACTATCCCACTTCTCTGCACAGAATATTCTACTGTGAATTTCTTACAGTTCAGCTTTCCATTTCTTTACTTTCCGTTCTTTTATGAACTACTCTTGAAGCCTGCTCTTGGTATGACCTCCACGTTTCCAGTCAATGGCTGCTTTTCTATTCTTCTCATATTTGGCCATTCAGGGACATTCAGTAAGGATCTTGTTCCAATAAAACTTTTTTTCTCTTGGCATCTGCCACTAAGCCCTCCCAGTTTCCCTCCTACAACACAGGACGTACTTTCTTAGCTTCATCTATCAGATTCTCTTTTTTTGTTCGACCTACTGATTTTAGAGCGCCCAGAGGTCTGCTTGGACTCTCTTCTTTTCTGAGCGTCCTCCCAGGGTTGTATTATCCAAGCTGCATGTTTTATAATTCTTGGGCAATTTAATATATTTCAATGGGGTATTTTCACTCACCATGATTTTTACTTTATATTCTTATTTTAAAATCCAACTTTCTCACAACTATCAACCTCAGACCATCCTCAGAACAATGTGAGTCCATGGAATTATCTAATACTTAGAACCAATTCCTACATTCTTCATGTTACAGATTTTGCTCACAAGAACTACGCTGAACATGTACTTAACAACTTTCATATAGAAATCTCAAAATCCTTATATAAAGGTGAAATTAACCTCCCCCAAATCACACAGTATATCTTCAGTATTCAGAAAGTAAAATTTGTTTTAATCCTAATTTCTTGCACTCATAATTTAAACCATTTGTTAAAGGACTGCAGCATATTACGCATTTTTCATAGGACTCTGCTAGTAAAAAAATTTAATATACTTTAAATCATTAAAAATTAATTTAAGAAATGATTACAAAAGAATATGTATGTGTATTCATATATAGGTATATATGCATGTATACATATGTGTGTATATCCAAATTAATAAAATTACTGTGTGTGTATATACTTTATATGTATAAGTATATAATATATACACATATAATATATACACATATACCTATTAGTCCATAACATCTTGATATTAGTCTAAGAAACAATTATAAAGAAAAGATGTGTGTGTGTATATATATAAAGGTATACATATAAATATATTACATATATGTGTATATCCACACACATATATTTTACACAAACACACACACACATACAGTATTTTCTAAACCTAGGTAAATGAATGACCAAATTGGGTACTTTATTGTATGTTTTAAACTTGAATTTTAATGACTTTTTTCTTAAACTGAGAAAAGCACAAAGTATGATTCAGCAAGAACATCTACCATGTAGGATTAAAGTAAGTAGGGGGTGAAGGTGTGACCAGCACTTAAAAATTACTAATATTAATAGTTTAAGAAAATCAAACACTTGTTTTGAGAGAGGACCATTATTATATTCTGATTATCGCAGAAAAATAACAAACGCAAAATCACCAATTAAGGAATAATAGACACTTGCTATCTAGTCATATAAGTAACTTCTAAGTTCAGAGGAAAAAGTTAGAAGAAAGCTAACTGCAACATCTAGTAAAGTTACCCTTCCTATACAACAGATATAAAGAATAACAACAAAAAAATGTATCCAGGTAATGGTCTTGTGTAGGTGCATCAAATATCCTTAAAAGGACAAACTGTGAATATATTCTCTGGCCCTTAAAGGTTACCTTCAACTGACAATGTAAAGCACAGGCCTCTGCTTGAGAATGCAGCCTCAAACTGTGATGTCGAACTCCCACCAACGCCCAGAGTAGAGAACTCTGGTAACAATGGAGCCCATCCAGGTTTGAGTCAGGGATCAAGCTCAACTGGTAGAAATTCCATATCTCAGCCACGTTTACCTCCCCCGCCCCCTTATTTTGTATCCTGTCGTTCAAAGTGTTGCACATTAGCGTAACGCATATGGCTGCTCTTGAGTGAAGCTATTAACCATCAGGATGAGAAGATTGTGAAATTATCCTCTGGCAGCAGAGAATAGATAGATTTTGACTTCTATAATTTCTTTTCTAGAATAAAGTCAAATGATGTCATTGCTTTGAGTCCTACTTCATTTCTAATATAATCTAGTCTATACTAATCTATTCCTCCACCCAATGAATAATAGTGAAGAACAAAGCTCTAGAATTAATCAGCATTTTCGTAATCACAGCTCAACATTTAGCAACCTTGCATATACAATCTAACCTTTATTGGGTTGTTGCAGGATCCAGGTCACTATTAGCTATTACTATTTTTTTTTTAAAAAACTATTATTTATAACACATAACTTAATGTTTGATTATATGCTATCTGGTATCATTCTTTATTAGTTTCTTACATAATTCTTGATTTCTAACTATCTTTTAAGTTCTTTCTAATCAGAAACTTCATTTAGTCTCCTCACCCTCACTATCACAGTGTTAAACAGATAGAGGCCAGAATTTTTGCTTTTTGTAATGACTGAGTAACATGTCAGAACAACTTCCTGCAGAAAATGAAGATTATAAAAAAGAATCAACTGGAAATTCTAGAACTAAAACTACAATATCTGAAATAAATATTTATTAATAGATTTAATAACAAAATGGAGATAAAACAGGGAAATGTTAATGAAGAATAGAGAGAAGGGAGCTTTTTAAAAAACGAACAGACCTCAGGGACTTGCTAGGTAATATCAAATGGTTTAACATATATATAATAGTAGTGACAAAAAGAAAGAAGAGAAAATGGGGCAGAAAAATTATTTGAGACATAATGCCCAGAATTTTAAAATATATGATGAAATACATAAATGTACATATTCAAAATGCTCAACAACGAAAAGCAACATAAATTTGAATAAGACTGTGTCAAGGCACATCAGAGTCAAACTATTGAAAGCCAAAGATAAGGAACAAGTTTTTGAAAGCAACAGGAAAAGAGATTCCTTCACATAGCTTAAACTCATCATCAAAAGCAATGGAGGCCAGAAGTAAAAGTATAACATCTTTAAGGTATTCAAATTAAAAACAAAAACACTGTTAAACACAGAATTCTACATCCAGTAAGAATATCCTTCAGGAATAAAGGCAAAATAAAGATATTTCAAGATGTAAGAAAACTAAGAAAATCTGTCACAAGCAGACTCACCCTAAAAGAAATGCTAAAGAAAATTCTTCATACTAAAGAGAAATGACAACGGATGGAAATGTAGATCCTCAGAAAGGGATAAGAACATCAGAAATGCTAAATGCCTGAGTAAATACAGAAGACAATTATGTGGGGATTTTTTGCTTTATTCATCTTAATTTCTTTAATAATATAATTGCTTATATGGACTGAGTTTAGTACCCCCCCAGCCAAATTCATATGTTTAAAGCCCTAACCCCCAATGCAATGGTATATGGAGATGGGAGCTTGGGGAGATGGTTAGTTTTAGATAAGGGCATGTGGGTGAGGCACTCATGAAGAGATTAGTGTCCTTATACCAGAAGAGACACCACAGAGTTTGCTGTCTCTCCTGCCATGTGAGGATGCAGTAAAAAGGATGCTGTCTATAAGCCAGGAAGAGGGCCCTCCCCAGAACCTGACCATACTAGAACTCTGATCTCAGACTGCCAGCCTCCAGAACTGTGAGAAAATAAATTTCTATTGTTTAAACCACTCAGTCTAGTGATAGTTCATTATGGTGCTGAGCTAAGAAAACATTCAACACAAAAATTAAAAAGTTTCATGAGGAGTCCAAAATACATACAAATATAATAAATATGACAACTACAGCATAAAGAATGGGGGATGGATATCAACCATTTCTTCTACATTTTGGGTGGAAACTGGTGCATTATTAACAATATTGACTGTCAAAATTTAAGAAGATACATTATAATTCCTAGAATTAAAATTGAAATGAATAAAAATGTTGAGCCAAAAAGCAAATAAAAATTACAAGGGAATTCTACAAACTACTGAATCCTCCAGAATCAGCAAACGAGTAACAGAGGAGCAAAACTGGAAAAGTAAATAGAAAACATATAATAAAATGATAAATTCAATCATTTCAATAATTACATTAAATTTTAATGAAATAACACTTCAATTAAAAGGTAGAGACTGGGGCTTCCCTGGTGGCGCAGTGGTTGAGAGTCCGCCTGCCGATGCAGGGGACACGGGTTCGTGCCCCGGTCCGGGAAGATCCTACATGCCGCGGAGCGGCTGGGCCTGTGAGCCGTGGCCGCTGAGCCTGCGCGTCTGGAGCCTGTGCTCCGCAATGGGAGAGGCCACAACAGTGAGAGGCCCGTGTACAGCAAAAAAAAAAAAAAAAAAAAGGTGGAGACTGTCAGGACAGAACAAGGTTGACACAACTATGTACTTTCTACAAGAGCCACATTTTACATACAAAGACAGAAATAGTTTGGAAATAAATGAATAAAAAAATGCTGAGCAAAAAAGTATGAGAAGGCAGGATGATAATATTAATTATCACATGGATTCAAATACAAAATTCTGAGAAAAAAAAAGAGGTACTGA
Source organism: Phocoena sinus (assembly GCF_008692025.1). NCBI lineage: Eukaryota > Metazoa > Chordata > Mammalia > Artiodactyla > Phocoenidae > Phocoena > Phocoena sinus. The sequence goes on along the minus strand of NC_045774.1, from coordinate 5,977,289 downwards.
ATTGTGGTGTCACCATTTGAGATGGGAGAAAAGGCTCAAATGTCACACTCTGCATCCTCCATTCCTTCCTTTCTTTGAGTTGGGAGATGTACCTGGTACCTCATTTAGCCAGGCTTGGAATGTATGGGTCTTCCACTGCTCCCAGCCTCCCTGGATATAGACAGAGGACAATGCGCCCTTCCTACCCTCCTCAGGGGGTAACAGACCTCGAGGTCTGGAGGTGTAGATGAGAGAAACTGTAGGCAAAGACATTATCTATGGCCTCAAGGCAACTGCTGTGATTCTTTGACAAAGGCATACCCAGTGGATTTTGCATTGGTTCTTCTCTTTCTCTCTCTTGGCCCCCCTCCCAACTCTTTTTTTCTCTTTGATTAATTCTTCCATTTTCTTTTTTAATTACTTAACAGAAGTAACATTATGGGAAGTGGAGAATGGGACGAAGGAAAAATGTAATTAAGAATCCACAAAACAAGAGGTGTTTATTATGGCTATGACCACGAACTCTGGAACTACCTGCTGAGATTCAAAGCCTAAGACTGTCCCTTATCAACTATGTAATCATGTCACAAGTTTCTGGTCCTCAGTTTATTCTCTATGAAATAGGAGCTAGCAATAGTAACTGCCTCAATTGGTTGTGAGAATTCAATGAATTAATATATGCAAAGTATTTAGAAAAGTGCCTAGCACGTTATAAGTTTTAACAATTATTAGCTCTTACCTAAGGCCCAACATATGGCTTAAAAATTATGGTTACTATGTCAGTTGTACAATATTAATGTTTAGGTAACTAAAAAATCTACCTTTTATTTTTTTTCAATAAGAAAGATTTTCCCGAATGGAGTTCTATTTCACTATGCTTTAGAGTACACTGTAATTGATCTAAAGTGACTGCAGGATACTGATACTGATATCTCATGTTTAGATAGAGCTTTCAGTTTTCAAAGTGCTTTTACAGACATTCTCTCAGCTAATCTTCACAACACCTCTAAAAGATGATGGTGACAGCATTCACTACTCCTACTTTTAAAATGAATAAACAGATGTACAAGAAGGAAAAGTGGTTTACCCAGGATTTATAAGGAAAGGAGCAGGAACTAGCAGCTGTGTCCTGAAGCCCTCTACTTTAGATCAGTGACTTCACACAAAGACTATATGTTACCCGAGGGTGTAAGAGGGTAATTCTTATACCTCCTAATTCTCACATATGCTTCCTTAAGACTAATATGTCAGAAAACATACCTATGGCTGAGGTGTCATAATAGATCTTTTGTGCAACCTTCTCTTCAAAATCAACATTTTCCTATTTTACAAAGAAAAGCATACCACTCACTCTTGCATTACCACAGGGTGTCAAAAAAGGACAACCTGAATTACTGGTGACTGAGAAGCCTCTTTTAACCAAGGTCCCATTATCCTGCAGTAGAGCTTGACTTCTTACACAGTAGGGTGAAAGCTGGTATTAGGAACAGTGTATTTTAGTCATTTCAGACCATTATCAGCGCTGGGTTAGGTTGTATTGTTAGGAATTCAGCTAGAGTAAAGAGGGACAAAAGGGATGCCAATGTATTTAAGTATCCCAGCTCTTCCACACCCTCAGTCTTGCCAAAGAAGCAATTCCTCCTCAGGTTGAGTCTCAGGAGAGTAGAGATAAGACTGTTTGTAATACAAGGTGAGAGTGCCTTATTTCATTTAGGAAATGAACTGCAGGCAAAGTTCTATTCGTTACTTAACCATCCACCCTTCTATCCATCCAACTAGCCATTCAACCAGCTGTCCCCCCTTCCACTCACCCACCCAGCCATCTAGCCAGCTAGACAGCCACTCACCCTTATTCTGAGGTATCAGAATTAAATAATAGCAAAATGGCTACGTGGGCCCATTTTTTTTCTGATAAATTAACCTTTATTCACTGACTAATATGATAAAGACTTGTCTTGCCAATCATGCCAAAAGGCAGGCATTTTCCACAAATCGAAAAAGTTATATATACAGCTCCAAGGCTTTGATAAAAACATACTTAAAGTACGAAAAAAGCATTCAATCATAAACACTGCATTGGCAAAGGTATATTGAAATTAACAATATTTCAATTTTCCCAACCTTTTCTAAATTTATTGGATTGAACAAAATGCCTCTAAATGAAAGAAAAGTCAGTAAAATTAATAGTGAGTTAAAAAATCTTGGTATAATCTATATGATACACTTCCCAGAAACTGAAAAAGTGAGTGACTATATATTGTTTTCTAAGTAGATAGTTGCAAATTCTTTGCTTTCAGCAAAATTGCAGATGGATTCAATTGAGTTATAAATTGATAGATCACTGAAATAACTGTAATGAAGACTTGCTAAGCAATTTTTCTCATTTTATAACCGTGAAGGAATTAAAAGAATAAAGTAATATTGCTATAATAAAATCCCTTCTATTCCCATATACTTATTTTTTAGGACATGGGCTTACAACTATAAAAATAAAAGGAAAGAACAAAATAATGTTGAATTTATTTCATTCTAGCAATAAGTAATTCTTATCCACAGATACATGTTATCAATTAGAAAAATAACCTAATCCATCTAATTAAGAGATGCATTTCTAATATAATTTTTTCTGAATAATTATTTGTCAGAAACACCAACAAATTATTCATCCTAATATGTAAGATATTTAGATTGTTTTAATAATTTTTATACTAAAAAAGAATTAACAATATTGCAATCCAGTAGAAATTGTTAACAGCAAGGTTTACAATACTAGGAAATTTAAAAATATATCTTAAATTTCAATTTTTATACATGTTTTTGTTGCAGAGATGTGTTTCAAAGAGATGCATAAAGAAATTTAAAACCAAAAAAATCCATTTTTCTCACACTGCATCATTTCCTCCCAGCAAAAGTCCTACGGTCCAAGGAAAGCCAGGTTAATTCCATGTCTATAACTTGAAGAATAAAATATTGCCTTATTCCTCCTGCAACTCACCATGATTTTGCATAGAATGCTTCTTAGACTCTAATGCCATGGACTATTTTGATTTATCAATAAATGATGAAAACTTGAATTGTGAAAAAAAAATAAAATCCATTTTTTGTTATTTATGGTAATTAGGTTCTATAAAGTCACGACAAACACTGAACTAGTGAATACTGAACCACTGCTCCTAGGAAAAATACAGGGTTAGGTTCCTGTGAGCCTCTGGTCACAACATTTTCTTCAACCAATCAATACATAGCCTTGTTTTATGTGTGTGTCTGTTTAAAGACACCTTATTTAATATACATAGTTGATTCATTAACAATGAACTGATGGCCAGCAGCAATCAAACTCATATCTGAACGAAGCTTCTTTAACACACATATTCTATCCATAAGGCACGTCACAGCCTTCCTGTACTTAGGACACTAGACAGCATTTCAACATTAGCCTTGGGGGTCATTTTAAAGAGCAAAGTCACCAAGAAAAAGCACAAAAATGTGAAAACACAGCACTAAATAGAGCACAAAAAGGACACGTTGACAGTATGAGAACTGAAACAAGAAAGCAGAGCACAGCCTTGTTCTATCTCAGCTAGGAATCTGCACAGGGAGCCGCTCAAATTTCCTCACCATTCTGTATTTGTCTGTCAATGACCAAGAAAGTGCCACAAGCATTGATTTTGAGGTTAGAATACAATACATTTTACCATGTAGATGAATTTGCAAATATGGAATCCATGAATAAGGAAGACTGATTTATTACAACAGGATAAAGTTCTGTGGGGGAATGGAAAAGAAAAACAAGTTTGAGAAAAAGAAATACAAAATTTCTAACTACTAAAGATGAGCTTTTTATGTATTATTAAACTGAAGACAGTGAAAAGCAAATCATGAAAGTTTTTAAATCCCACTGAAAACATTTTTTAAAAATGCAACTGTTTTATTATTTAAACCTTAATATAAGCAGTATGACAATACTGCAAATATTAAAGCCTACAATAAATTTTATACCAACTTAAAAATGTGCAAGATGTGAGCAAAATAGATTACTGACTCTAATATAATAACATTAATATGAGATCACAATGAAGTTGATTAATACAAAGAAATAAAAACTGCACCAACTCCAAACTGAAAAGTCATCCTATTTAGAGTCAATTGGTGGAAACAAGCAGCAATTTAGTGATGTGGACACAAACTTGAGATCACACTGTACTGCTGTTCCACGGTTTTGTTTCTTTGTATTTTTGTTTGCTCAATCACTAATAAAATATTTTTTAAATATTTTATTTGCTCTTTTTTATAGAAACAATTTTCAAACAATTTTGCATTCTCAGTTGCTTCAATCAAAAAGAAGTTTATAGGGCTTCCCTCGTGGCGCAGCGGTTGAGAGTCCGCCTGCCGACAGGTTCGTGCCCTGGTCTGGGAAGATCCCACATGCCGCGGAGCGGCTGGGCCCGTGAGCCATGGCCGCTGAGGCTGCGCGTCCGGAGCCTGTGCTCCGCAACGGGAGAGGCCACAACAGTGAGGCCCGCGTACCGCAAAAAAAAAACAAACAAAAAAAAAACACAAAGAGGTTTATAAAGATATCCAAGAAATACAGTTCTTCTGATAGGAGGGGCATTTTAGGGAAAGCTAGTATTATATAAACATATAATGATATTAAATGTTCCCAGTTTATGTCTTCCCCTCCCAGAGATGGGATAACTTGCTATCTTTGTGAATAAAATTAATTTGCCCCAGCTTTTTGCTGTTGTTGTTTTAAATGGCAACTTATAGGTCTTTATCTTTAATTCTTTTCTTGCTATCGAGAAATTTTCCATGTGACACTAAGGCAAATTTATTTCACTATTTTTTTTTGTATTGAAGTATAGATGAGTTACAAAGTTGTGTTAGTTTCAAGTGTACAGCATAGTGATTCATTATTTTTGCAGATTATACTCCATTATAGGTTATTACAAGATAATGGGTATAATTTCCTGTGCTATACAGTATATCTTTGTTGCTCATCTAGCTTATGTATAGTAGTTTGTATTTGTTAATTCCATACTTCTAATTTGTCCCCCCCCATATGGTAACCACAAGTTTGTTTTCTATGTCTATGAGTCTGTTTCTGTTTTGCATATACATTCATTTGTATTATTTTTTAGATTTCATGTATAAGTGATATACAGTATTTGTCTTTCTCTGTCTTACTTATTTCACTAAGCATAATATTCTCTAGGTCCATCCACATTGTGGCAAATGGCAGTATTTCATTCTTTTTATGGACAAATAATATTCACATACATATAAATTCATGTATATATTCATATATATAGATATATCACTTTTTTAATCCAATAGTCTGTTGATATATTAAAACATCTATTTGTGGATTGCTTCCATGTCCAGGCTATTGTAAATAGTGCTGCTGTGAACACTGGGGTGCATGTTGTTGAATTAGTGCTTTCAATTTTTCTGGATATATACCCAGGAGTGGAATTGCTGGATCATATGGTAGTTCTATTTTTAGTTTTTTGAGGAACCTCCATACTATTTTCCATAGTGGCTGCAGCAATTTACATTCCCATCAAAAGTATACAAGGGTTCCCTTTTCTCCACATCCTCTCCAACATTTGTTATTTGTAGATTTTTTCATGATAGTCATTCTGACAGGTATGAGGTAGCACCTCACTGCGGTTTCAATTTGCATTTCTCCAATAATTTGCTATGTTAGACATATTTTCATGTGCCCGTTAGCCAATAATTTTCAAGATGAAGAAAATGAATATAATTAAATTATTTGAATTGAGTAAGAGAAAGGAAGAAGTAAATGTTTTCATTGTGAGCTAATATACATTATTGATTCGTGCATTAAAGACATTTAAGCTAATCTCTTCTAAAGTCAGCATCACATTACTGTTGAGTGAATGAAGAAACACACTTGAAAGAGTGTCTGGCACACAGCAAACATTCACTAAATGATAGCACTAATTGTGTATAAGAAATGTCTTCCATTGACTTAATACAATTCATAATTAATAGTTAACAAAACGGTTAGTGAGTCTTTGTCCCATAGACCAAAACTTACATTATAGTTTCGTTCTTAAACTTAAAATACAAAATTCCATTTGCGAATATATTTTCTAACTTCCCAGCAAAGACTTAAACCTGTGGCAGCACCACTCAACATGTGCCAGGGCAGAGTGTGAATTCAGATACAGAGCTCTCAAGCCAGGCCACCTGGGTGAACTCTCTTCTCAACCTTCCTGATGTGTCACTTAACCTTTCCATGCTTTAATACCCTCAAAAGTAAAAACAGCATTGATGCCTATTTTATAGGGTTGCTACAAGGATTAAATGGCTGACTACATGTATATTGTGGGCACTCAGTAAATGTTAGCAGCTATAAGTAAACAATAAAAATTAACCACATTTTTCAAAATAAATTGGAAAATGGCTTTCTGGTAGTCATCAAAATGATGTTACATTCTTAAGCTCCACTTAGATATATTTGTTAAAATCGTCTCTTAAAATCTCTATAGATGTGCAGAAACTGGAACTTCATACATTGCTGGTGGGAATGTAAAATGGTGCAGTCACTTTGGAAAACAGTCTGAGGAACAGGCAGTTCCTCAGACAGTTAAACATACAGAGTTACCATATAACCCAGCAATTCTACTCCTAAGCATATACTCAAGAGAAATGAAAACATATGTCCATGTAAAACCTTATACATGAATGTTCATATCAGCCTCCTTTTCAACAGCCAAAAGATGGATTAATTAATAAATGGATATATGCACACGTGGTATATTCATACAATGAAATACTTTGTGGTAATTAAAAAGGGATGAAGTACTGATTCATACTACAACATTAATGAAACTTAAATACTAAGTATTATAAAAGAAGCCAGTTACAAAAGACCACAAGTTATATTATTCCATTCATATTAAATATCCAGAACAAGCAAATCTTTAGACACAGAAAGTATATTAGTGGTTGACTGGGGCGGTAGTGGAGAGCGTTTGGGGAGAAATGAGAGTTACTGCTAAAGGGTAGGGGTTTGTCTTCGGGGTGATGAAATCTTCTAAAATTGATAGTGGTGATAGTTGCAGAACTCTTAATATACCAAAAAACACTGAATTTACACTTTAAATGGGTGAAACTTTTAGTATGTGAATTATATCTCAGTATAGCTTTCTACCCACAACTCCCCCCGAAACATCTCTAGATAGTCATCACTTGTTAAAGTACTTGGCAAAAGACAGTTACTTAGTACTTTGGGAATAAGCAAATAAATGAATGTGCGTTCACTTAATCTTAAATGGCTTTCTTTCCTATTTTTATTCATCAGCGAAGCCCGCAATTACAGGAAGAAACTTAAAAAATTCATAAATGTCATATTTTGCATTTAGATGTTTGTTTTTATAATATGGTAACGTTTTGTTGTTAAATATCTCACAGTTGCTGTACCTAGAAATGCTTTTAGGACCCAGACTAGTGCTAATGGTATGAAAAAAAGGCAACATATATTTCAATGTTAATACAGAAACTCTAATTTGCTCAAATTATTAACACTGTTCTAATTTCCATATGCTCTAAAGTCAGTATGAATAAGATTTAGAACAAATTGCTGGTGACATTAAAATTCATTCATTCATACTTTCAACAAATATTTACTGAGTAACTATCTATGTGCTAGGCACAGTGCTAGAAACTGATGCCACAAAAATGAATAACAGACTGGGGGCAGAGATGACAAAACAGAATTATGCACTACAACGTGCTGTATGTTAATATTAGGGTTGTACCATGTGCAATACACCGAATGCTTTGAGAACAGAGAAGAGGGAGTGGCTAAAGGCTGGAGGAGTTAAAAATATTTCAGAGATAAAGGAAAATTTATGGCAGATACAGAAAAATAAGTAAGGGATTTTCAAGTGGATTTTTTTTTTATTGCGACAGAAGAGAAGTCATAGTATACTAATTACTCTTTTAGGAAAAAACAAGGTGTTTTCATTAGCCATGAGGATATCAGTATTATAATGGATGGATATATTTGCAGTAGCAAGTGACCAGATAGCACTAAGTGTCTTAAATAATTTTGAGAACTCTAAAGGTGTCTCTTAAAACTTTTAAAAGGCTAAGTTTTCTATTGCACAAAAGAACAATCTTTCAATATTCAGACAATATGTTAACTCATCTGGGTATCCCACATTTAAAAAAGGAGTATGTTAAAATATCTACATGTTTATATTCTGAACTGTATGATATTCTAAAAGTTGTATCATGATTATGAACTTCACACCTGAGGCCAATATTTGGTTAACAAATGTCTACTGTTAATTAAATTGGGCATCAGTTGTGTTGATTGTGCATGGTTTCTCACAAAGGCATCTCTAGTTCTACTATGTAGATTAATACAAAGTTGACCCTAGAACAACTCGGGAGTTAGGGGTGCCAACCCTCCAAGCAGTCGAAAATCCACATGTAACTTATGGTCGGCCTCCATATATGTAGTTTCTGAACATCCATGGTTCCTTGGTATCTGAGGTTCTGCATCTGCAGATTTAACCAACTGCAAAGCATGTAGTATTATAGTATTTACTATTGAAGAAAAATCCACATTGTAAGTGGGCCCACCCAGTTCAAATCCATGTTTTCAAGGGTCAACTGTAACTATCAAAAACATCATGCCATTTCACTTCAACTTGATGTTTACAACAAATTTATGTGTGTATACATATAAATACATAGACACACACACATAGTCTCCTCCAGTATAAGCTTTAAGGGTTAAGAAGCTAATGTGTTTCTTATCCTCTCATCATACACAGTTCTACAGGTCCTTCTGTAATAACAACTATGTGCTCTGATAGATGGACAAGTACTTTCCAAATTTTAACACTGATAGAAAATATCATAGGTCCAGTAGATAATTTTAAGGCTAAATACCTGAAGTTCAAGACAAGGAGTCAATGAGAACTTTATTTAGTCCAGTAAATTAAAACTCATCTTTGAACATGTGAGTATTTGCTTTGACGCAAAGTCTCTGCAAGAGTTTGTATTAAATCATTTAACTCTTCATTATTAAATGTGGGCAATGCTCTGAACCTACTTCAAATGATCACTCTTGAGGAGCTACAACAAACATTATGGTAAAGATTATTTAAAGCAAAAAGTTTTCCATTAAATCAGTATAATGTTAATATTTGCCACAAAAAAAAGGAAGAATTCAACTCAAATCTTTCTATCAGGATATCATTCTCCATTGGGTCTTTGGTGTTTCTACAAATTTGCTTCACTACCCTCCATGCTGCACAGTCTTTCCATGGGTGTTTGTATAGCAAACATCTGGATCAAAGGGCAGGCATGCTTACTGTCTTTTATAAAAGATTTAGGTTCCCTAACTTTCAGATTCCTCTACTTTAATGCCACCCACTGTGAGTGCAGGTGTCACCTGGCCCTCTTCACATTGCCCTATGGGGACTGGGGCTGGGGGGATGCTGATAGCATGGCTACTGATGTTGCTGTGAGTAATAAATGATCCTAGTCTCTGACCCAGAAGTCTCATGTCTTCTACCAGCATCCACGCAACTGTGGCAGGCCGAATTTAGCTTACAAAGAGGGTGAAATCATAGACCCTTCATGGTTTTTGCCACTGCCTATCAATTCCCTGCCTTAAGCATTATGTTCTCACTCTCTAGGGTGTTTTCTGTTTTTATTCTTTTGGCACTCCATAAAACACATTTAGAAAATAAAATAAAAATGCACTCTGGGCTGAAATAAAATACAAGTCTTTATTTTAATCAAGGACACTCCCTACCTTGTTTTTCTCTTTTTGTTTTTTTGGGGTTTTTTTGTTCATTTGTTTTGTTCTGTTTTGTTTGAGATGAGATCACTAAATAATGCTTAAGCTTCAAAAACACTTTCATTAACTAGTATAAGTGCTTTCAACTTAAATACGAACAATCTGGTGCAGCATATGCGAACTTAGAAAAACGCCAGTTGTTTTCCTTTGCACTTTGAGAACTTGCTCGCACTGATTAAAAGGTAATTACTTATTTTTGAGTTTTCACACTTAAGTCTTTAATCCCAATTGAATGTATCTCATAAATGGGTATCAGGAATCCAGTATTACATAGATATAGATACATAGATATATTGACTAACTAAATAAATAACCTTCACAAATCACTCATAATTAAATGACAAAGTATTTCATTCACCTTTTCCTAGATTTTAATCATTTATCATAAGCTTTTTATTTTCTTAAAGAAAAATTGAAGTTTGATTTTTAAAAATCTAGAATTTTCCCAAATAATACAGCACTCATGTCATGTGCAGGTAGAGCAAACTTTCAAAGTCATGTCCCACTTCATTACAAATTTGTCTACAAATGTGTTTTAAAAGCTCTCCTCAGCCCTTGTAATAAATGTTAACAACCTCGTCACTACAGTAAACACCCTGAGACGATCAACGGGCCAATCTTCGACCCAGGTATTCTCATGGCTGCTGAGATGCTCAGAGGCCTTCACATTGACCATGGTCCTCCAACTGTGTAACACACCCATATTCAGCACTCCTCACCCCAATGGAGAGGATGCTTGCCTAAAAACTCCCAGAGTATGTGAAAATCTTCTCCTCCAAATATTATCATCCAGATCTTTGCATATTAGGCTGCCTTCCCAGATATCACCTCTATAAATATAGCAGAGAAAAGCCAGTGGAATAGCCAAATCCTCTGTGTCCAACCTTTCATGCAACTCCAAGAAGTGGGCTAGCTTCTCTCTCAACTAGTCCTTCTTTGACATCTCTAAATCTATTCCCTTATTTCTGTTACTATTTATAGAACTACCCTTTGTTTTCCTTCAATTTTAGATCCCCAGTTTGGGGACCACCTACAGGTTGGATTTCAAGCTTTGTTAAATTGTCTTTTCTCACAAAAGATTCATCTTCCATAATAGTAATTCTATACCTGACTTTGAAGGAGGCTTCCAGAAATTTTACTATGCTTTTCATTATATTTCAACAATATGAGTTCACATTATTGTTTCACAAAGCTTCTGATTTTCTTTCAGAATTAAAAAGGTTGATATCTTTTTAATTGAGATGTAATTCATATACCATAACATTCACTTTTTTAAAAAACTTTTCTCAAGGGCCAGCAGCCGCGTACCCTGCCTTGAGATGGGGCAAGTGGGGACACCTGGGGCCTTTCCTCCAGAAGCTTGGGGAGAGGGGCTATCCAACCCTCCAAGGTATGTTTCCAGGTCCTCAGCCACTCTCAATACCCACCACTCTGCCCCTCATGTGTGCCAAAACTCACCCTTTTAAAGTGCACAATTATTGGTTTTCAGTATATTCACAGAGTTACACAACCACTCTAGTTGTTCACCACTACCTAGTTCCAAAATATTTTCATTATCCCCCCCAGAAAAGCTATAGCTTTGTAATATAATTTGAAATCACTGAATATGAGAAAGAGTCTGATTTGGCTAATAAAAGTCCTGAATATTTTACAAAATGGATTTGGATTAAGAATTCAGTCTAGCATCTAAAAGAACTATAATGTTATATATCAATCATGTCTCAGTTAAAAAATAAAATAAAATTAGTCCTGGGGCAAGAAAGTTGTGATGGGTGCCAACTTTATAGTATTGAAAAAGTACTAATTACACAGTTAGTGTAGTTAAGGTGGTGAAAATCCATTAAAGAGGTGAAAATCCATCTTTAAAAGACAGGAGGCAGCTGCCTGTGAAATCTGAAGTGGAGACATAAAAGCCCTGTTTACGGAGAGGAAGCAAAAATTGCTATTCCAGTGTGAGAAGGCATGCCCGCATTTATCCCTTAATGCCCCCTCCCAAATCAGTCCTTTGGCACTGGACACCCAGTAAAACAGGGTGTTTTCTTAGGACCAAGTGGAAGGACATGCAAATACTACTAATGACAGGCTGAGGCTTGATGGGCATCACGGGTTGGGATTTACTGAAACTACTGAAAAAGAGCTAAGCCCCATAACAATTTTAAAAGATTTCTGAATGTAATGGCAACAAAATATCCCTGTATGTGATTATATTTGACTCCTTCTCCAATCTGGATACATGAAGATCAATGAGATTACAGATGATTCTATTTTCTTTCCCTCATTCTTCTGTATTTCTTGTTATACTTTAAAATGGGGGAAATGCCTCTAAATTAATTTAATTTTAAACTTTAAAAAGTTACTTAGTTTCCTGATAACAGAAAAATTGCATTCATTAAATAGAACAAAAATTCTATGATTCCTTATTTTTATGATGAGAAAACCCAAACAGGAGATTGCCTGACTTAGACAAGCCATGTGGCCCTGTTTTAGCTCAATCGTGTATGTGCCAGAGCATTTTCAGGTTGCACAATGTCAAAAATCATGTAATTCATGGTTTTCGGTTCTTTATGATCAGAGGAGAAAGGAAAGATTTCTAGTTTAGGAAACTATGTGCAAGGTAAAATAGTAAATTGTGACGGATGACACAGGAGTGGGGCAATCTGGCTTGTGTGGCCGTGTGTTTGCATGGGCCGCGGGGAACAGGACAACAAGGGGACTAGTGCATTAACTAGAATGACCACCCAATATCGACCCAACACTTAGAAGAGACACCTTTTTAATACCATGTGACTTTTAAAATATCTCCACTTCATCCCATATGATGACTTTAGACACCTGTCTTACTAATTTATGGTTTTTATAAATTCTTAGGTCGAATATAATTTGAAAGTAGTGATGGAATTAGATTTTAGGATTATATTTTTCTGGCCTTTTCTTCATATAAAGGAATGATCACTCATTTTGGTATAAAGAGTACAGAGACATATCACTAATAAGTGAATATCATTTTCAAGCTGCAATATATCTGCTGTATTTTCATATTTGGCATAAATAATGTCAATAAAAATGGTGATCAAAGAAACGGAATTCTAATATTATGTTAGAAGAAACAGATTAAACAAATGACTTCAGTGTTCCAAAGACACCAAAATGCAAACAATTTTTTTTCTGGAGGTATTATTTAGCTAAATGGTGTATTCCTTTACAAATTTCAAGACAGAATAAGAAATATTAATGTTATATTAATTAAATAAAGTCAAGTGCTAATGGCAAGTAAAAAATACAACATTGATTTCACCTGCACACACTGATATGGAAATTTTGTCCCACATAACATATAATATGAAAATTTAATCATGGCTAAATTCTTCTATAGCTTTTATATGCCCTGGAAAATCCACTAAAATTGAGTTAGGAGGAGGGTATGATAATATTTAAGAATTTAACAAAGTTATCACAAGAACATCACACTCAAATTTTATTCTCTCTCTTCCTATCTGCAACCTCTAGTTATATGGTGACTAATATATCTTAATGTTTTTCAGTATATCAGTATTTTTATTATATTATTCCTTAAGATGACAACTCCAAATAACTAGTACTGAAAGAAAACACCAGAACCACCAATATTTTTCTTTTCTTGACATACTTGCAGATATATATTTTTATATTTATAACAGAAGCTAATAAAGAAACATGCCCAGCTTATTATTTCTAGATTGACTGCAGAAATAGCTACTACCCTTTTTGATGATGTGGAAGTTTATACATGTATTGATGAAGCAACAGCTGTGATAAATCACTTCAAGAAAATAACACTTCTCATTGCTTTTCTCTTTGTTCCCTTACAACCTGTGTTATGAAGTGAAATGTGCCTGGACTTGTCTTTAGGACGTAGAAGTGATAATCTGCGGAATGGGCTGTGCGTGCTAACACTTAATATTCACCTATGCCCCAGGTATTATGCCATTGTTAATTTTGAATAAAAGCTGACACCTTACTTTCTTATATGCCATTGTTGCATCTGCTTCTATTGCAGAATAAAATAAAGACCAGTATTCTCTGTTTTTCACTTTTTGTCCTTTTAAATTCTATTAATTTATTTAAAGGTTAGATGGATTTGGCTAATTTCTCAACTTTAAGCAAGGTAATAAGAACTATTCCTGTGTATTGCACATAACAGTTACCTTGTTCAAGAAATTAGCAGCAAAGAAGCCATCTCCTACTTTTATCCCCAAGTTCTAACAGAATAGTAGGTGACATACATAAGCAAATATGGTAAATAAAAATATACTGAGCTCAATTATCATGAATTATTCCTATGATTCTATTATTACATTTATTTATTAATATTACAAGTCTTTGCTAAAACGTCAACTCCGGAGGGAAGTCCTCTCGACTATGCTCTTTAAAACCACAAATAATCCCCTCACTTGGCACACCTAACCCTTATTCCCTTCTTTCTTTTCCTCCACAGTATTTATCAGTATCAGTCATACTTTATCATGAAGACCAGGATTTGTGTTTGTATCGTTCACTACTTTATCCCCAATGTCTGGCACATATAGCTGCTCAATAAAAATAGGATGAATGAATACTATAAACACGTATGAAGTACAGTAGGTATTCATTAGAGCACTTACCACAATTTATCTTATTTGTCATCAAACATTCCTTCCACACCACCAGCTCCTCTCTTAGTCTTCACTGTAGTGCCAACAATAAATAGCTTAACACCGAAAACATAGCAGCCATCATCAATGTATTCCTTTCCCTTACCTTTCTTATCATTAAGCCCTTGGTTCTATCTCCAAAATATAACTTGGATTTTTCTACTTCTATCTCCACTGTCTCCACCATTCTCTCTCTTGAATAAGAGCAATACCCTTTTAACAGGTCTTTCTCCTATATACCTGTCCCTCCCAAAAGCAGTCAGATGAATCTCTTGACCCAAGAATAAAGTCATGTTGTTTCCTACTTAAAGCCTCTCAATTACTTCCTGTTGTTCACAAAAGAAAATCCACGCTCCTTATTACAACCTGTAGGGCTACATCACCTGGCCCCTTCTCTCCTTTAACCTTCAACGCACCATGCTCAGCTACATTGTTCACCATGCTGCAGCCATACTGGCTTCTTCTTTGTGTTTCTGAAATAAGCCAAACTCTTTCTGAATTTTATGTCTTGGTGTTTGCTATTCCCTCTGCCTGAAACACTCTTCCCATATCTTTACAAAGCCCACGTTCATCCTTTGGATAGTACCTCAAATGCCATCTTCACATAAGATCTTCTCATGACCACCCTGATTAAGATCTTCTGATGACCACCCTAATTAAGATCTTCTCACGACCACCCTGATTAAGATCTCCTCATGACCACCCTAATTAAGATCTTCTCACGACCACCCTGATTAAGATCTTCTCATGACCACCCTAATTAAGTGGTATCCCCCGTCATTCTCTCACCACCTTATTACTGCCCTGGTTCTTACTATCAGATTACTTGTTTGCTTGCTATTTATTAAAACGTAAGCAGGACAGAGACTTAGCCTCTTTGAATTGGCAAGAACTAATAAAATGCCTTGCATATACGGATTGCTCCATATATAGCAACTGAATCAATAAATATAACACTCTCTTCACCAGAGCATGCAACCCTCGTGCTTGTAATTCCAATACCTAGCACTTACGAGGTGTGCTAAAAATGTTGAAGTGAATTACAAACTTTATATCTGTTACTGCTATCATGAGTGCCTCCCAGAAATACCTTTGTTCATAAAGATTTGCATACAATAGCTGGACTGAGAGAAAATGTTGAATTCATTCAATTGCCATTTACTCATTGTTCGTCAAGTGCTGGAAAGAGTACATGGTAACTTGGCTTGTGAGTGTAGAACAGGAGATATCACTTCTTAATTATTTGATATTTTCATAAATGTAGGACACACACATTTCACCAAGGCATTTGGCAATATTTTTCATTATATTTTTGTTTTCAAATGCAGAAATGTGGGTTGGATAGTAGCCCTGCTAACAGATTAGGTACAATAAAATGGTTGGATGAAGAGTTCCACTCCAAGAGTGTGGAGCGTGTTCAACAGCTCATTCAGTGCAGCAAATATTTGCTGAGCAGCTCCTACCATCCAAGTACTGAGCTTGATGTGAGAACAATACAAGTATTATGTGTAATCTCTTACCTGGAAGAGTGCATATGTTTTCTGGCAACTTAGCACAGATCTATCCCCTGTACTATTAACATCATTTTAAAAGTAATACACTGGATGAATATATAGAGAGTGTGCTACTATCAGCATCATACAAAAATCATAGGAAAAGAAAACAAAAGCAATAAATTAATCAAAATCCAAGAGATGATAACTGTCTAGAAGGCTGGGATGAATTTTTTTCATGAAATTTAACTCAGATAAATATATGGTCCTACTCTCAAGTTCAAAATACCAACTACATATCTACAAAATGGAGGTGATACAGAATATGACCACTCCTAAAAGTCACATAGGGATTTTAACTTACAGTACTCTTTGTAAAAACTATTGTGACACAGCTGTCATAGAAACTCATTTCATCTTCAGTGCATTTACAAAGCAGTAATCAGTCCAGTGCCAGTCAGACCACACTCAAAACTCAGACTAGTATGTTCAGAAGTGGGTACCACACTATAAAAAAATTCAGAGGAATCAGCCAAGATGATAATGAGAACTCTTGCTGCTACAGAATGTGGAACTGCTAAAAGTCTTATACTACTGAAGAATCTGCACAGGAAGGTGGAATGTATGAAGAGAGGGTGAGTGAATGGTGGGGAAGGAAGGAGCTGATAAATGTCTTCAAATATTCAAAGGGCAGGTATGTGGAAGAAATACTAGACCCCTTATTTATGATCCCAGGGCAAACAACTAGAGAACTATAGGAAGAGGGATTTTGATTCACTATAAATAAGGGCTAACTAATAGCACTGTCCTGAGAAAGCCTGAACCATCTCACAAGAAAAAGAGTTCTCCACCAATGGCAGGTTTCCCATGGCTGCTGGGATGTCCTGTTGGCAAAGGTATCATGTAAGAGATGTGAACATTGAATAGGTAATTGGATCAAATGATTGCTAGATTCTAAGATCTTTATATTCTATGGTATAATGAAAAGTGATATAAAAATTGGGAAGGATTACTTTTCATTCATTCATTCATTTACCTAATACTGCTTTTGTTAGGCACTGTTACAGGTGCCATGGCTGCAAAAGTGAACTTAAATAGGCAAAAATCGCTACACTTGTGAAGCTTACATTCTAAATGGCTTGGAACAATAAGGCTACTTAGTGCTAGTCTGAGGCAAAGCTATGCTAGAGAAACTTATTCATCTCTTCTTTTTCGTTAGAAGTTATGATGGATACAGCCATTTGTTTCAGTCACAAAAACTGTGTCAGCCCCTTTTGCCTTTATCACTGCTGTATTTTCTCCCTTCCACTCTAATCTATTGCTTTGCTCATCACCATTGCAAAACAATGATTTATAATTAATTATTTATACTTTGCAACCATTAATAAAATATATTTTGCCATTTACTAAAGTATTAGATATTAATGTGTTCTCTTGGGTCTGAGTTCCTACACATTAAAAATGTCCATTTTAAAAATTATAAAATAAATACAAGGTTCATTATTAAAATCTATAAATTATAAAATAAGGATAAAAATTAAAAGACGTATATATTTCTGATCTTTTAATAGCATGATATATGCATATATACAAATGCAGATTTAGGCTTATTTTTCCCCATCTTGTGGCATTTCTGTGGTTTCATATTTTACCGCACTATTAAAATTATTAGAACACTAGTCTTTTTGGAATTGATAAAACAAATCCCTTAATTGGAACGGCAGACATCTATCATTGTCTTTGTGGGCTGTCTTTAGATTTAAGAAGCTATAAAAAGCTATCATCATCAAATGACGCTTAGTAAACGCCCTGGGTTGGCTAAGTACATAAACATTAAACATGAAGAACTTCCATTTTAGTTAGATCAATTGATCCACATCAAGTCAATACTAGAGAATTTTGCCTTCTACATAATGACAGAACAGCTCTAAAAATATACATTTAATCCTGATTGATTTAAACACATGTAGAACTTATTTATACTTTTGACCTCTGTCACATCATGCAGTAAGACATTTCCTTATATTTTCTGAATAACTTAGTGGAATTTGATAAAATATTCCAAAGCTGTTTTGGAACAAATAATTCAACATAATATTGAGTTGTACAGTCCCTCAGTTATGGGCTGAAAACCCACATGACAGCCTCAATATTAAATAATTGTACTTGCAAAGCAGTGCCACAGTATATACCTGAATATTGTAGCCAGCTACTCCAGAAACCTATAGTTGTGATGTTTTGGATTTTGGTGGGCTAAACTTATTCAATTGAGGTATAAGTTGTTGTACTTTTTTAAAAGCAGTTATTTCTGTTCAGGTCCTTGAAAGAAAGCACTAAGTAAAAATTGCTGAACCTACTATCTCCCTTTCAAAATTGCTCAATTTTATCTTTTTTAACCCAGGAAGACCTAACTTTTCCACATGTGCCATCATAAAATATGAATTCCTTGATCATTTTATCTCCCCTGAAACTCTTTTAGCCTTTCTGCATCTTTGTTAGGGTGCTTACCAGAATTGGATATTTCAAGTAGGAAAGTACCATAATTTTAAGTACAGATTGGAAAGTAATTTTTTGTCTTTTGCAAGTAAGTGCTGTCTTGCATTTTGGTCTTTTAGGTAAAAGCATTATACTAAACTACTACCTCCAAAGAATGGGACTTATTAATGACTCTAAGCCTTGTTATCAAGTAAGCACAATTTGAATTAATTTTCTCCAAATGCATTTCTTTACTTTTGCCAACATTAAGTTTGACATTAGATATAATCATTTTTCAATGCCTACCTGCAAAGGGCGTGGCAGTTGTACACCACCCACTTAATCTTCCTAGTATAATACAAGTTATAAATGTGAGCTACATATGTAATTTTTAGTCTTCTAGTGGCAAAATTTTAAAAAGTAAAAAGTATGAAATTAATTATATTTTATGTATATCCAAAATATTATCACTTCAACATTTAATCAATAGAGAAAGCATTAAGAAAATAATTATAAATTCTACTTTTTCATACTGTTTTTGAAATGTGGTGTGTGTTTTCAATTACAGCACAATTCATTTCAGACTAGCCACGTGTGGCTAATGGCTACCATATTGGAAGGCACAGTTCTACAAATAAGCTGTCAGGCCATATGCTAATGGGAAGTTTAGAAATAGCACAGTTTGCATTCTCAGGTTACTATATTAACACGACTCTACCCGTAACACTGAATATGAATTAATCTATTAAAAGTGTTGCAATTATAGACTTTAAACAACTGAGGTTAGTCTTTGTTTTAAAATGATGAAAAAAAACATAGCTGGTTTCCCACCAGCCTTTCAGCTGCAACAACCATTTAATGAAGAAGAGTTCCAATCTTTTCAATTAGTTTAATTAAAACATGGCATTTTAAAGGTAATATGGATGACTCCAGGACTGCAGATTTGTTTGTTTTGTTAGTAATAGAAGGGCCTTTCCCCACTCATATGAAGCTGGAAAATAGTATTCAAATGATTTAACATCTTCGAAAGAACAAAGTACAGAAATATTTACATAACATAATACCATAGGTGGAATATCCATCTTAACCTAATGTTAAGAATGACAAAGGGAAGAGAAACCAGCATAATACATCTTATTTATTTTTCAATAATACAGCTGGGACATTCCATATACCTAACTTCTTTAACCTGTCAGGAAGAGTAACTTATCTGTATTTAATTTTCTCCTGCATATACTGAATGAATAAATTGTGAAAATATGTTTGAACACTTCCTTTAGAAACAACTTCTTTTTAGGTTATTCAGTTTTTAGTGAGAAACCATTAAATCCTATTTCAACTAAAAAAGGTAAATAATTAAAGAAAAAATGAATATGGGAGACTACTTACTACTATGTTATAAACATGATCTTCAAGCCTATAATATAAATTCAGAGCTTTTCAGCAAATCACAGGAAGTCAATGTAAAAAGTATTAACATTTTTTGCAATAAATTCTATTTGTTTTAAAATAGTCTATTAAATCTAAATGTTGATAGCAATATTAGTAACAAAAAGCTATGTTCAAAAGAAAGTTTTCAGGGAAAATGTAAAACAAGTTAATCAAGAAGCAACATTACAAGATCCAAAGATTAAAATTTGTTAGATTGAGGATATGATGACTGATACCATATAACAAGCAGACCAGGGTGAAGTCCAGAGAGATCATCTGAGGCAAGAAGAATCAGCCAGCTCCTGGAGGTCTCCAGCCCAAGGGGATTGGGCAGGAGGGTTCAAAGCACTGATCTGATGACCAGATGATTAGAAACTCTTAATATCAAGAGATCAGATATTAAGACAGGAATAATGCCACCAGAGCCAGGATATTTCCTATGTTGGGCCAGAGCTGGGCTTCAGGGTATGGGCAGGCCTGACACCATAGGCCCAATGTAGCAAAAGGAAAAGGAAAAGCATGAAGGCTCAAGAACATACTGATACTGCCATTATTAAAAACCGCATGTGAAAATTGAATTTAAAATGAAATAGATTTTTTTTAATTATAGAAATTCCTCTGAGAATTCTTCATTGTCCCCTCCAGAAAAAAAGTAAACTCAAGATAATGAATCATATCTACCTTCTTATATGCTTTACATATTTGCTACTTTTTATCAACAATATTAATAACAATAATCTGAGGAATAGCTTTCATGCTAGACTCCCTAAGACCAGGAAAAATATTAAAAACTCATCACCATTTAACAAAAAAACAGTCTCTGAAAATGTACAGTCAAATAATCTTGGTCCACAGGGCTATGGCTCCCATTCACTCCATCCTTATTGAGGGCTCACTAGATGCAAGGGCTCCTAGAATTATGGTGTCTAGTGTAAAGAGTCAAAAGCCGACTTAAGCAGAGCAAAATGCTAACTTCAAAGTCTAGCCCTCTAATACCAAGCTTGAGAAGAATGGGAGAAATAACAGAAGAGGGAATAAAGAGAGAAACTGAGAGGGAAGATCAGAATAAAATAGGAACAAGTAAGCAGCAGACACGCTGTTAGCGGAGAAGACCAGAAATGGAGAGAGAAGAGAGAGGTAAAAACCGTGTGTGCGGGCTTCCCTGGTGGCACAGTGGTTGAGAGTCCGCCTGCCGATGCAGGGGACACGGGTTCGTGCCCCGGTCCAGGAAGATCCCACATGCCGCCGCTGAGCGGCTGGGCCCGTGAGCCATGGCCGCTGAGCCTGCGCGTCTGGAGAGGCCACAACAGTGAGAGGCCCACGTACTGCAAAAAACAAACAAAAAAACTGTGTGTGTGTGTGTGCACGTGCGCATGTGTATATACCTGGAGTGGGCAGGCACAGGGCTGCCTGCATCACATCTCTGAAAGCTTAAGACATCACACTTTGTAAGGGCAGGGTTCACAACTATAAACCTCTAAAATTTTAGTCCTGAGACTTCTCTAAAGTGGCATACAATACTGTTGCAGACTCATAAATTATAAAAGTTTTAAAAAAAGTTTAGCAAATCTTATTAAGTGCATTATGAATACACTATCTTCCTCAAGGAAAACAAATGGGTGAAACAAAAGCTATAGGCTTGCTAACTGAGAGAAAAGAAGCAGGGCAGAGCATGTAAATGGAAAGCACAGGCCAACTTGATGGGTCAGAATCATGTCCAGTCTTGAAAGAAGCAGCAGTTTAAATTCTTCACTGATCAACCCCCTAAGCAAGGGAAAATTAGCAAACATGATAATCTAGCCATAAGAATAATGGTGATAAAGATAATTACAATTCTATTTCTATCATTCATGTGTGGAGCCTATGCCAGGTGCTTTTGAATCATTAGCCACAGGAAGCCTGCAAACCTGTCATTGTCATCCTTATTATGTGCACAAGCAAAAAGAAGGTAGAGAGACTCCTAAGTTGCCCAAGATTATACAGATAAATGGAGGAGCTCAGGATAAGCACAAATGTGTCTGGCTCCTAAACCGTGTCTCTCGCCTACATTGGAATCTAACCTGGGACCAAAGTTTCAACAGCTCTGAAGGAAAGACAGTGAATACTCTACCTCCAGTCTAATGCTCAGTGAAGAGGTAAGTCACTGAGCAAATTTATCTGACTCTCTGAGGGAGTTAAAAAATTAAAATAAAATAAAGACAGAACATACACTAGAGAAAATTTGATGTCTTTTTCCTGAAAACTCATTTAAGAGCACAATCTGTCTCCTTAATATTTTTACGATGCTGATCTAAGTTACTTCATCAAGTCCTACCAACATCTACACTAGTAGGTACCAGTAAATTAAGGTGAGTCCCTTGGACTCCAAACAAAGCAGGACACATTGGCTATTCTTGCTCATGACGATATTGTAGGCAGTCACAAAATAAAGTCTCTGGTGAATATGTCACCTCCTAGGCCGTTCAAGCATGTGATAAACACACTAATTCATGACTCTGCACAGGCATTTTGTATCTATGATCCCTCACTAATATCAACAGAATGTTTCCAGAACTACTGGCTTACTAGAGAAAAAGCAATTGCCAGACAGATCTCATTATGCCCCTTCTCTTTCTAAAAACTCTTTCATTGAGAATGATATTCAAAGTCCTTCATTAGGTATTTAAAGCCCTTCACAATTTCTTTTTCAACCTGTCTCCCACTATACGTCACAATGAGCTTGTTTCCAGATTATGCTTTATATTCTTATGCCATAATTAATATATTTTTTTCCAAACCGTGCATTTTCTCTGGAATAATCTTCCCACCATGTTTCATTAACCATGAAGAAGCTAACCTTTGAGGAGCTCTTTCCAAACTATACCCCTTTATAAGCCTTCCTATATCCTCCTCCATTGTTTGGTAACCCTAAGAACATTTACTGTACCCCACTTACCCTCGCCTTAGGGTTCCTAGCTTATGTATCTGTACTTTCAGTAGAGTGCAAATTCCTAGATCACCCTAGAGGGTAAATCTGTTATTTATTCATTGTGAGATTTTCTTCCCATACAACTTACCACAGCCTCTCATATAAGAAGCACTGACACATATTTGTTTCGTTTTATGAACAACTGTAGAGCTTACTCTGAGAAACAGGAGTTAAAATTGACTTATAATTAGATATTACTTTTCTGCTCTTGAATATCACTTCCTTGATTCAGTCTGTGGATCAGGGTTCTCTAAAGAAAAAGTAAAAGTATTCATGTTGAAAGTGATTGACAATAATGTCAAAAATGTGATTTCCAATGTTGCTAGTACCTGAGATTCTGCTTGAAGTCAAACACTATGAAGAACATCAGTCCCACAGAAGTCATGTATCTGTTCATGAAAAACACATTAAGAGGGACTTCCCTGGTGGTCCAGGGGTTGGGACTTCGCCTTCCAGTGCAGGGGGTGCGGGTTCGATCCCTGGTCAGGGAGCTAAGATCTCACATGCCTCACGGCCACAAAACCAAAACGTGGAACAGAAGCAATATTGTAACAAATTCAGTAAAGACTTAAAGCAAAAACCACATGAACACTTTGAAATAAAACCTTCACAAAATATCCTGGCCCAAATCTCGGGATGGTGAGGAGCATCTCCTCCTGCACAACCTGGGAAACAAACTTGAGGCTTTGCAGAAAGAGAGCAGAGCAAGAACACGCAAATAAAAAGCTGTCTGCAGTAACCAATGGAGAAACCAGGAGATAAGTATTTGAATGCTACAGACCATTACTGACCACTAGAAAAAAAGAAGAGGAAGAAGATGATGGCAACACTGAAGGAGGAAACGTGATGTAAAAGCTATTTCTGAAGGAGAAAAGAATGCTTGAGGAAATGACTCTTCGTTCTGTGGAATCACAGACTAACATAGTCACCCAACAATGACCGTTACAAGACCAGGAACACACAGCAGCATGATAAAAGTCCCTGAAGACTGGCATGAGTGGGCAGGGAACGTTAGCCAAGGAACAACTGGATAAGAACATGTTTCGGCCCACCGCCACCCCAGATATAAGGGCTTCCTGGACTCTAATAATAATCACAATAATCAAAACACACAAATAATGATGCCACCGAGTCAACAAGAAAAGACTAAGCTGCATCTAGTACACTCTGAGTAACGTGGTTTGGAAGAATACAGTACATTTAAACTGATTTTCAGGCTATCAGAAATAAAATTTAAAGTTCTAGCTTAAAGGATTACGCAGATAGCTGTATGGCAAAATGAAACTGTCAAAAATAACTGATTCTCTATTGATCTAGCCAGCTTCAGATTTATAATAGCAAATGGGTTACTAAACTATAATGAGACCACAAATTCCTGTCTACAGATGTCCTAGCTATATTTGTAACTACATTGTTCTGATGCCCAAGGAGAGCTAAACTTATAACTCTTCAAAATCTGTAAATGCTATTATCTCAATATTCTAAAACTCTAAGGTTTTTAAGGTTTCCTTTAAAACTCTACCACTGTTGGTGAAAACACACAACAGATGTACTTTTTTTACCTATAATTTTTCCATTGACTAGAAAGTCAAAGGTAGGCTGATTCTACCTCTTGAGAGTGTGTGTGTCATATTCATAATAACTAGTATGGTATTTGGCATCTCACTGGGGTGCAAAAGGGGCACTATGTGCTACTGGGCACCACTATTGCCCAAAACATTTTTTATAAAGTGAAGAGAGCAGCTCCATTAATTTATTATTTTCTAAACTCTTTTAGATAATAGATTTGATTAACTAATATTTTTCAAATGAGGACACAATAAGTTAATGACCAGCGCACTAATTTAGAAGTCAAGTCAAAAAATGTGAACTATAGACCAATCAGGTAATGATTTTCCTATGAAAAAAACAAATGCATTCTTTTGTGTGTGTTCTTTATATGGGTCAATACAAACTAAACTGTTCGCATTATTTCTGGAAGTATCTGGATTCACTAGCACACAAAATCCTCAGACTAAAATTATTAAAGCATTTATTCCAGGCTGAAAATATAAAAGGAACAATCTTCAATGGTGTGGCATTTCATGGTGCCCTCCATTTAGTTTTGGTTTTGTCCCTTTTCTTCTTCTTTGGGTCTTACCTTTTCAGCATGTTTAAACTTTAGTTTTGTATTCCATGGCAATACTTACTCACTCAGATAATGAAAAGCAGTGTGATAATCTTTTCTCTTGAGATACCGAGGTTAAATCCCAAAAGGAGATTTAAGCACCTTAAAGATTCTTTTTAAATATCTCCATATTTTATACAAGGCACTGACTTTACTACAAAAATATTTAATAGGATGTATGGACAGGCTTTCCACTACTTTTTATACTTTCACAACTTTATATTTTATGTCCATCTAGTATCCAAAAAAATAATTTTCTACAGTATTCTGACCAATATAACATCATATAAATATCCTATCTTTCACCCACTCAAGTGCACTTGAAGAAAATCCAGTTGAAAGCATATAAGTACCATGGTGGTTACTTAGGAAAGCTATTATGACAAGTTATGTATATGTCAAAACACATGAGACTACAACTTCATAAAATCGTGTGACTGAGAGTACACCAGGGGATGAGCTGCATAACAACAGCAACAACAAAAAACAGCAATAATAGCAACAGTAGTACTAATAATGTGGAATCGAAAGTAATTATTGTGCCATCTAGTATTGATTCATTATCTATAGTTTTTTAAAAGACTTCATATTAAAGACAATAAAGGAAAAATACATGAATTGGGTACACTTTGTAAAATAAATAAATGAAAGCAGAGAAGGAATAAAAATCTACTCCAAAGCCCAACACTAGAAGGAAATGGATAGACTCTTAGAATCACAAAATCACTGCAGCTTATCAGTGGAAGGATCCTTAGGGTTCATTTTGTCCAATCCACATCCCAATGTAAAAATTTCTTATACATCGCCCTTGATACCAAAGCGATACAATCCCTAGCTGAAGCGTTGTTGGGATCATGGTGCCCACAGATTTCACTATTGTACAACTCTATTTGTTAGAATTCAACCTTTAAATGATATGCAAGGTCTCAAGCCATTATGATCTAGAAGTGAATGACTATAACTCATTATTATAATCACTATATACTCCACAAATATTATGCATAAAAAAATAAAATGTAAAAAGTCACATCACCAAAATACAAACACAATGTGATCTCCTGCCTTAAGGACAATTCACCTGCCACATACATTAAACCATGATACGTTAGTCTGGGTCCTCTGAGAAACAGACACCAAGATCTGATTAGATGTGCAGAAGATTTATCTAGGGAACACCTGGAGGGAAAACAGGGATGGATTCTTTGGGGAGTTAGAATTGTTCTGTGTTCTGTGTGTGAACGTTAACAGAATCTATACATGTGTAAAAACTCACAAAACTGTGCTCCAAAAAAGTGAATTTAACTATACGTAAACGTAATTATTTTAAAATATATTTAAAAATTGGGAGGGAGGCATGGGAGGCTGGGAGAGACATCAGACTGTAATGCAGATACAATCCTGCTCAGAAAAAAGGAAGGAAGGAAGGGTAGAAAGGAGGGAAGGAGGGAGGGAGGGAAGGAGGGAGGGAGGGAAGGAGGGGGAGGACGGAGTGTGTGGGTGAGAGAGGGAAAGCAGGAAAGAAATCTTAGACTTCTATGCAGTCCTAAGAATGTTTGGTAAGGCCAGTGGGGAGCCCTTGAGCCACAATCATCTGTCAGAAGTGTCCTGAATCTCCCCGGAATGGGCCTGCCTTAGGGTCCCTGCTGTGCCCACTCTGATGATGCTCATCCTTTGTGTGAACGCAGGGTCTTCCATGATCACTTGTCTAGGTATTGTTTATATATGGGAAAGCAACTGAATTTTCATAAACTGATTTTTTTCCAGCAACCCTAATTAATTCTCCCTTATTGTTTGCAATAGCTTCTTGGCTTTTCTAAGCTAAAATCATGTATCTGCAAATACTGAAAATTTCTCCTCATGGTTTTGGAATTTTTACACATCTAGTTACTTTCTTTTCTCTAATTGCATTGGCTAGTATTTCCAACACAATGTCAAATAATACGCTGACGATGGACAGCCTTGTCAAGGATTTTCAGGGGAACACATCTAGTTTTTCCACATTAAACTTTAACCATAGTGGATAGTAGGTGGGAAAGTCTGGTTAAATGAGACTTAAATGCCATGGACTTTGGGAAGGAGGGAGCAAGAATGATTTGATTGAAGCTATGAGAATCTAGAAGGTCAATTACCACATCCCCAGTGATAGAAGGACCTGGGAGAAAAGAGATATAATCTCTTTTCAAGTACTATCATCAAGGATTCAGCTTTCAGTTAGAGTAAGAAGGTGAAAGGGGCATATATTGTTTTACTTGTCAAAACATTAAAGATCAAAAAGTTGGAAAGGGTGTAGGGAAACAAGCAATCTCATAGATTGCTGGAGGGAGTCTAAATTGGTATGGCTTCCAAGAAGAATAAGGCCGTATCTATCAAAGTTACAAAGGCACACACTCTTTGACCCAGTAATTCTATTTCTGTATATATATAGTTGTATATGTACAAAATATATCTGAAAGAGTCACAAAAAAGTGATGATAACATCAGATGCTGTATGGGTAAAAGGGGTGGGTAGGAAATGTTTCACTGTATATCCTTTGGCAAATTTTGAATTTTGAATCATGTGAATATATTACCTATTTTGAAAAATAAAGATTAAATTTTAATTAAGAAAAAAATATTCTATATGTTAGGTGAAGATTATGGCTTATTGTGAGATAAGAGTAACTCAGGGAGACCTCTTCTGGAGGAGTTGTGGGTAAAGTATGATGGCATTGGTGGAGCTGACATATCCAGAGTATGCTCTGAAAGTACAGCTTACAGGACGTGACAACAACTAGATATAAAGGATGAGAAGGGAAAGGGGACTCATGGAAGACATCTGCACCTTTGGCTCAAGCCGTTGGGTAAATGACGTTTGCTGGGATGAGTATGACTGGGTAACAAGCCAGTTAACAGGGGTAAAAAGACACAAATAAGAATTCTGTTTTGGTTCCATTAAAGTGAAGACTCCATTAGATTTTCGAGTCAAGATGATATTGGGGTAGGATGATATAGAAGTACAAACTATTAGGTAAGAAATAAGCTACAAGGATATATTGTACAACACAGAAAATATAGCCAATATTTTATAATAACTATAAATGGAGTACAATTTTTTTTTAAATTGTGAATCAGCATATTGTACACCTATAACATATAATATGGTACATCGGCTATATTTTTAAAAAAGATAATTTTAAAAAGTAAAATATAAATTTACCATAAGACTCAGGGACATTATTCATAACAGCAAAAAACTCAGAACAATCCAAACATCCACCAACTGGTGAATGGATAAACAGAATGTGGTATGTCCACACAATGCACTATTATTCTGAAACAACAGGAAATTTACTACTGATGTATGATAAAGCATGGATGCACCTTGAAAACATTATGTTAATTGAAAGAAGCCAGATGCAACAGATGCATGTTTTATAATCTCATTCATATGAAATATCCAGAAAAAGGAAATTATTATAGAGACATAAAGGAAATCTGTAGTTCCCTAGGAATGGTCATGGGAATGGTCATTAACTGAAAATGGATACAAAGAAACTTTTGGGAGTGGTAGAAATGTTCTAAAACTGAATTCTGGGGGTGGCTGCCTAACTGTTGACTTTTTTTTTTTTAATCATTGAATTTTACATTTTAAATAGGGAATTTTATGGTATATAAAGTGTGGACCCAATAAAACTTTTTTTTTCCAATAAAACTTTTAAAACCTTAAAAAAATAGCTCTTGAAATTGGCTCCTGATATCTACTTTTAATTTGCAGTTTTTCAATTGCCATTGAGACTAGGCATCCTTCTTATAATTACTGGTCATTTTTGTTTCTTTCATTGTGACTATCTGTTCATAGTCTTTGCTCATTTGCATATTAGGCATATTTTTCTCATTAATTTGTAAGAACTGTTTGTATATTAAAAGAAATTAGCCCTTTTATCATACATACTAAAAGGTGTTTTTTAACTTTTTAAACTTTTGTTAGAACAGTTCATCACTTTTACATTGTTTATAATATTTTTCTTAGAGGAATTCTTAATTTTATGTAGTTATGTTTACTAATTTTTTCTACGTTCTTTCATATATTCCTTTCACAATCAGAAAAAAACTTACTTAAAAACAAATCTCATTACTGATTGTTAATGTTAATGTAAGTTCTAAAACAGAGAAAATATGTTTTATATAATTTCAGAGGGTTTACAAAAATTAGGTTTTGAGGGCATACATTTGTCATTTTCATAGTTAAACCACTGGAATATCTTTTATAAAGTTATATAGCAGTGTTTTATTTCTTAAAAAACATGGATATTTAGGGACATTCTCCAATTCAAAGCCCAAGATGAACTAAGATTCCTTAAAGGAATGGTAGTTATTATTTTTGCTTACCAGCATTAAAACTCAACTAGAGATAATAACTGTGCTTGTATAGCATATTTTTAAAACATGTTGGCACAGTGACTTTCTTCAATTATTTTTAAAAACACCAGAGTAGTATAAGAGACATTGCTATTTTTTTAAATGCTACTCAGTAAAACCAATGACTTTATAAAATAGGTAATTATTTCCTTTGAGGTCAGGAGTAGATTTAATGTTAGAGTAGAAAATCAAAATAAATGTGATGGGCTTTTCTCAAAATAGTAAATTAGCACTTGACTCCCACCTGCACACTGGCATTTATCTTTGTCTCCAGAGCTAGTAACTAAATTTGATGCAGCAGCAGGGTACAGAGATGCCACTCGCTGTTTAACTCACCAAGGAAACAGCTGCTTTGTACTGACATCCACTGCACTTGTATTTAGACCCAACGACTGTTCACATTAATTTGGGCTGACTACCTGTTGAAGTAACCTGTTCAACCTCAGTTACTCACCTCAGTTAGTTCTTCATTAGATGTGAGCAACCACAAGGTGACTGACAGCTACGGGCTGACAAGAATGGCAGCTCATCACTAAGTCTACAGGCTTGCTGGAGCAGCCCAAAGAACCACAATCTTCTACTGCATATGCAAATGATTGTCAGCAGCTTAGCTGCGTTGACACAAATCTCTAATAAATTAATATCTAACGTTAAAGAGAGCTTTATTTCAGCCTTTATTTTGTTTAGTATTTTTTCTTAAATTATAAATTGATTGCTTTTTATTTTTTTAAGTGCATACATTTTTAAAATGGAAGTGCCTACCCTCCCTATCGATACCTACCTAATTCTGCTCTCCAGGGGTTAGCACTACTAACAATTTGGTGTGCATCTTTCCAGACCTTTCAATGTGCATACATACATATCATATATTGCATACTTATCTATTTGTATATGTGTGTGTGTATATATATACACAAACACACACACACGCACACATATCCATCTATACTTCTTTTTAAAAAAATGGTATCATACTAAAAGTTCTATAATTCTATTTTGTATTCAATAATATATCAACATACTCCTTCCATTAAAGTAACTACAGTTCTGCTCCATTCTTTCTTTTGGTGTCATGGTGTACCATACTATGCATGTATTATAATTTATGTAAACATTCTTCCTTTAGGGGACATTCCAACTGCCTCTGGTTTTCATGATTAAAAAGAATTCTTTAATGAAGATATACTCTTGTTCACATATATCTGTGGGACAGAATATTAGAGGTAGAATTCTGGGTCAGTGGATATGTGCATTTAAATTTTTTGTAGTAATTATCAAAATGCCTTTCCAAATGGTTGCTGTTCTTTACACTTCCACCAACAAGGACTATTTTAAGAACCTAGTTACATGTAACACACTATGGAATATGTCACAGGATAAATACATTAGCACCAATTTAAAAACACTTCAAGGAGAAACTTTACAATCAACCCCCAAGAACATTTGGAAAATGGGCGGAGGGGAAGAAATGTTTTCAGCCAATGAATGGCATAGACCCTGGTAATGCCACCACTTGACCCAGCAGTTATGGCAATCACCCAATTTTTAACAACCTAGTAATATATGAATGATAATTCCCTGGCCACAAGCTTAAAGCTTTATGCCAGGAGGTCAACTTTGTTTTACAAAAGGATGATTCATTGTAGAATGCTTATTAGTTGTCTTCACCAGATAGCTTTTGTCACATTTCCGTTCTCTAATACAGGCTGATAAGACTTTTTGTGGAAATAAAAAAGAAGGGAAAAAAGTAGTGTTTCCATTTGTTCTTACAGAAAGGTTAAGTGTTTCTGATGTTTCTTTTTTTTCCTTAAAAAAAGCAAACACTAATTTCTACTTTGTTCCTTCAGTAAAAAGACCATAGTGATAACTCTCAGATGTGAGTTTGTCCCAGGCGGAGCCTTCACAAGCAGCAGAACACATCTCGTGGGTAGCGGTCCTTTTAACACTCCCTGTCATTCTTTCTATGCTCCTTCCATGCTTTCTCATTAATTCATTTTCTTTATCAGGGAAATGAACACATATAAAACTGGAAAAACAAACAAACAAAAAACGACATAAATCTATACAGAGATTTCCTTTAAAAAGTTTCACTGACTTTAAATTCTTAGGATCAGTGGTTCCCAAACTGTGGGATTTCATGGAGCAGAAAATGGAAACAAAAGCGGGAAATTCAACATGGGGTCACCAATTATTTATTTTTTCAAATACATGAAAAATAAAAACAAACGAAACAAAATAAAATAACCAACCAACCCTGAATCTACTAGCAAAACTGCTTTTATAAAATAATGACTATTTTAACACCTAAAAGGACAGTCTTGCCAATGCTGCCTCCCATGACTAAAGTACAGACACTAACTACCATTTCCTTTCCTCAACTTTGAGGCTGAGGGTAAAGACTTTCTGACTAATACTTTGGAACCACTGCTCTGTGATAGCTCACTGGTGCTGTTAAAACCCAGATTTCCAAAGTTTAAATAGTTCAAAATTAACTATAATGAAGATTTCCTATTAATTTTTGCTGAATATTTCAGATATTTCTTTGCCTTTTCTTCTTTGTCTCATTAAAGCAATGAGGATCTCCAGGTATGCATGGTTTGCATCAAATTCAAGAACCACTCCTACGCTTCATCCTATTTAGAATTTCCATTTTTACCCAAATTTGTCCCATGAAAACAAAATTACTGAGACGCAAGTTCCAGCAGTGCAGGTGTTAAGCCATTCTCCGCTGATGAGCTTTCTCTACATCTATCTACTAGGTGTGGATCATCTTCAACTCCAGCCCACATACCATAAAATCAACAGAGCTCAGACGGAATATTTTTATTACTCTTTCCTCCTTTTCATAGTCCCCAAATATTTGATGGTCCCATCAAATATTTGAGCCAGACAGCAGTTATGAATGACAGCTCTGCCACTTATTAAGTCTGTCACCCTGGACAGGTGACTTACCTCTCTGACCATCATTTTCTTCTCTAGAAATGGGAATAATACCCATTGTATAGGGTTGTGGTGATGATTAAATAAGTGAATCCACATTGTGTTGGAACAGGACCTGACACACAGTAAGCATGCCAGAGCGTTGGTGATTATGACCAGCCCCTGCCATGTTCCTAGGCGTTGAGAATCCATTATTGAGCAATAAAATGTCCTGCCCTGATGGTGTTTACATTCTAATGGGAAAGACAGGTATTAAATAATGAGGGAAATTGAAAACTGCATCTAGGATGCACTATATTAAGAGGAGGGCAAAGGTGCTACTAAGGTCTGTGGTGTCTGCACCTGCCTGCAGGTGTCCCCACGACAGACCTTCCCTGAGATCTGAAGGATGAGTAGGAGCTAACAATTAGGCACAGAAGAAACGGAACAGGGTTCCAGGGAGAAGAAACTTACCCTTCTTTCCTTCTTTTTTCCCTATATTATAAATGTCACCTATTTGAAATAAGGTAATGTCTTCAAGAACAGACAAATAATCCTTAAACAAAGTTAGCATTTACTGCAATGCACATAAATTCCACTGATCTCTCTAAAACAGTCAATGATGGGATTATATTCCAGAATTCATCTGCTAGCCCTCCTCCAATGCCACATAAGAGCTGAAAGAGCATACCCTTAGCTTGTTTCTCAAGTGTACCAAGTAAAACATTAGAAAGACATTCAGGGGAGAGTATTAAAAATCTATATTTTCCAATTGCCTGCCTTGAGGAAAGACAGAAAATTCATCCCACAAAAAACTGGACCAGATCTGCTTTTAATCCACGGCTAATGAATCAATCTTTGTTTTGAGCCCATATTTTATGGCAAAGCCGTATTTTGTTCTACAGCATGGCCGAACTTGTTAAATAAGTATTTCAAGCCCCAATTTCAAAGGACTCATAAGTATGTCTGGGGCAGCAATCCCTGAATTACTTTCCCAAGCTCCATCACTCCATTTGTAGGAAAACAGTTTCCAATTTGCTTTCTACTTTGGTCCCTTGGGGCATTTCAAATCTCACAGCTCCTGTTCGGCGTGTTCACCTGCACCTGCTCCAAACACCTGATGCTGGCTGTCTCCACTTCCCTACAGGTAACTGCCTCTTTGCCTTCAGTAACTCTTCTCTATATTCTAGGGCCACAGCCCTTCCTCATCACCAGCCTCCAATTGCTTGGAGCAGATTTTAATAAGTATGTTAAAACTTAAATTCTCATTCCTTCTTAAAGCAATAGAATACTGGTAAGGAAACAGATTCAAATAATGTTGCACGCCCCTAACAATTAAATACCATTCCTTTGTAAGTAGAGGTGAATGTCTTTGCCACCAGGACAGCACACTCTCTCCAGGTTCCCTGCAGTGCTGGGGCCTCAGCCTGTCCCTGTGGGCAATGTGGTGATTTTCATAAAGAAAGGAGCAAGACAGAAAAAGACAAATACTGTATGATATCACTTATATGTGGAATATATTTTTTAAAAAAGCTGATTTCATAGAAAAAGAGAATAGAATGGTGGTTGCCAGGGGCTAGGGGGAGAGGGAAATGGGGAGATGCAGGTCACAGGGTACAAACTCTTTTATAAGAAGAAAAAGTTCTGAGGATCTATTGATTACTATAGTTAATAATACAGTATTGTATACTTGAAAGTGGCTGAGAGTAGATCTTAGGCATTCTTAGCACACGCGTGCGCGCGCGGGCACGCAGGCACATGCAGGCACACACACACACATACACAAAGAGTTAGCTATGTGAGGTGATGGATGTGTTAATTATCTTGATCTTGGTAACCATTCCACAATGTACGTGCATATCAAATCATCACATTGCACACTTTAACTATACAGTTATATTTGTCAATTGTTCCTCAGTAAAGATGGGGAATTTTTTAAAATAAATTAAAAGAGGAAGAGAAAAGAACACAAAATAGTGCATGCAGGGTCTAAACACTACTTTTTGGGCAATTCCTCATGATGAACAAGAAAGCTATGTGCTTTTGTTTCTAAAGTCTACCCCTTTGTGACATATTAAGAAAACACTTATTTACTTCCAAACTACAAAGAAAAAAAAACAACGAACATTTAACTTCCTAATGGAAACACATATTTTACTAAATGTTATAGCATTAAATTTGTTTGATGCCCATAAATATCTTCATCTATACAATGCAATAAAAAAAAAAAAAAACCCACTAGTAAGTCAGAAAACCGAGATGGCAGTAACCAAGTCCAGAACCCAAGATTTTCTTAGCTCAGATTTTTCTGTAATCCCTGTAAATCTACAGAGGTTTTCTACCTTTTGCTTTAAGAAAACAAAGTTAACTTGACCATTATCTAGTATTTCTAATAAGATTCTACAATAATAGATGAAGCCAAAATGGAAGAGAGTCAATATACACCAAGGAAAATGCAGCCATAATCCTATCCCTACGAACTTCAAGTGCAAGGGTGCACGATTTGGTCAAAGCTTTGAGAGTACTATTCGAGCCTTGAAGTTGTCTTCACTCATACATGGTCCCAAAAGATGACACCAGAGACCAATCGGATGGAAGGTATAGACAACAAATCGCTTGGCATAAGAAGCATTTCAAGGTGACCACATTTCACTGGGTGGCCAGATCCCCACGGAGGCAGCAGCACAGTGTGCGGCAATGTCACCGCCACACAGCCTCAGGCCGCCTTCTCACTGCAGCCATCACTACTGCAGCCAGTCCAGCAGCTGACCTGACAGTACCATAGTTCCATTCGCCATGGCTCCCTCACTTTCCGCCTGGAACCGCGTCTGCTTCCAGCTTGTGGGATGTATGCGGGGGATGCACTCAATCAATCTGGCATATGCACAAATCCTGAAGAGCAGGCAGCTGACCTCTTAGGGTCACCTTGACCTGAGATAACTGAAGCCAGTCTCTCAAGGAGATACACCTGAGGCCCCCTTTACACAGTTCCTCAGAGGGTCCCAGCGGAGGCCCAGGTGCTCATTGCGGTGACCAGCCTCACAATGGGTTAGGGTCAGGGTCTGGCTTGGAGTGACTTTCCCTCCTTCCCTGGGTCACTCTCCCAGTTACACCTGTCCTGGGAGCACTTGCCAAAGTGAAGTAGCTACAAGGAAACTTTTGCCATAGACTCTGCTTTTGTGGGTGGGAGTGGGGGCTGAAGGGGTGAGGAGAGTGGGAGCAGATTCCGGCTAAGGAAAAGCCTAAAAACAAAACGGGGTGTAGAAGGAGAATTCTACAAGAGCTCATTCCTGCAAATAGCATGCAAGGGCACTCCAACTCTAATCGTTCATTTCTACCTTTTCCGGTAACAACTGTCACTGTGCCCTTAAAGGCTGACGTTTATCATTTCAGTCACTTAGGCATCTGGCCTTTGTTACTGCAGGCTAACTGTAAGAGGCCAATGTGAGGTTCGAGAAGCAAGAAGGAGAGAAGAAGAGAATAGCAACTACAGGCAGGGGCCAGGGCAAAGTTCTGAAGCCCTGATGGGAAGAAACAGCACCGTCTTCATTTCCTCTGCACCTAAGGCACCTCTGCGACAGTTATGCTTTGAAATCCAGATGATCCAGAGACAGATCTGGGGTATCACAGCATTTATTCCATGGCTTTTGGCAGATAGTTGGCCACACTATATGCTTTTAGCCAGAGCAATTTCTCAATGGCAGTTTATTTCCCAAGAACATAAGCTCTGCTGACTGGATACTTTTGCTCAGAAGTGGTCTAGTAATTGGCATGTTATCAGCGG
Organism: Phocoena sinus; assembly: GCF_008692025.1. Lineage (NCBI taxonomy): Eukaryota > Metazoa > Chordata > Mammalia > Artiodactyla > Phocoenidae > Phocoena > Phocoena sinus. The sequence continues at coordinate 5,941,158 of NC_045774.1, read as the reverse complement.
ACAACCAGCCAAGTCCTCTGGTCCCTGGTTCCTTTCCCCTTGGCTCATCCAGGAGTCAGAGGAGAGCTAGGGCAGCATGAGGTTTGCAGTGGTGGCTGCTGGCTGAGCTCCAGGACTGCAGCCTCCAGGAGCAGAACACGGAGGTGCTGAGCCCCACCTCTCTCTTACCTCAAGGGCTCCTCCTCTGGGCTGAGGCTCTTTATTAGAGGGAAGGGATGTACTCGGAGGCCCTCACATACATTTTGGAAGTCAGGAAACAGAAGAACATGGTGCCAACAAATATTACTATTTTGTGTTTTCCTACCTTCCACCCATACCCAGGGGGGAGGGGAAGGGGTTAACAGGAGAAATGAATTCTCCTCTTCCAAGTTTTGCTGTTTTTATGCCATCCTATCTCTTACCTCCCTTGCTCAGTCAGCAGGGTCAGGTCAAAGACATGCTTATCTTCAACCTGATGCTGCTTGAAACCACCAACCCTTTATGTAGAGAAAGAGGGAGGCAATTTAAAATGGAAAAGGGACAGTGTGTGAAGAGAGAACGATCAAAGATTATTTCTCCCTTTATCTTTCCTGATGGCCGAAAATTAGAGCAGTTAAAAGAGAATTCTGCCAGATTTGTAGGGGAAAAAGAGATACACTATACCTGAAAAAAACTTTTCAGATGGAGTTGGTGACAAGAAGAATGAAAATCAGGCAGAAATGTGCCAAGGACATCTAGAAATGATATGAATGATACTTAATTCCACAAATAGATATCAGGTGACTTAAGGTACTCAGAGAAGAGGTTCATATTTTAGATTTAAAAGATTTATCTCTTGGGTCTAAGAAACTACATATATCAAAGAGAAGAAAGAATAATCAGATTATAACTAAAAAAGACAGAGCTAAGAAATATTATGAGCCAAATGGGAAATACTGAAAGTTATTTTGAATTTGAATATTTAAGAGTGGTAAGTAAATAATAAAAGAATCCCCTCCCTTTGATTAGTTTCCCTGCATGAGACCACCTTTCTTTCAATAATGAAACCCTGATATGTGACACCAAGTCCACATTACTCATTGACTACTCTATACCATCTAAACCTGGAAAATGAAAGATGAGAAAAGAGGGAATTTCAACCTCATATCAGCTTGCCTCACACAGTGTCTTCGAGAAAATTACTTCATATCTTGTCTTAGTCTATTTGGATTGCTGTAACAATACTGTAGACTGTGTGGCTTATAAACAACAGAAATTTATTCCTCATAGTTCTGGAGGCTGGGAAGTCCACGATTAAGGCACCAAGAGATTCAGCATCTTGTGAGGTCCTGCTTCCTGGTTCACAGAGGGCCATCTTCTTGCTGTGTCCTCACCTGGTGGAAGGGATGAGGAAGCTCTCTGGGGTCTCTTTTATAAGGGCACTAATCCCATTGATGAGGGCTCTGCCCTCAGGACCTAATCACTTCCCAAAGGCCTCAACTCCAAATACCATCACAATGGGGGGATAGAATTTCAACATATAAATTTGGGGGGACACAAACATTCAGTGCATAATACCTCTTAAATTTTGACTAGACTCTCACATTCATGATATGAAGGTGAAACTCAATGACACCTATGTCCCCTTCTCACTCTGAAATGTTACATATAAACTGGATGTTGGATGGTCACATTGTCCATATTTAATACACTCCTTACTTTAAGATTTCCCACCAAACTCTTCTTCCTGGTTGTGGAGATTCTGCAGTATGGCAACTTGGTTGGCTGCATTATACTTCCCAGAATTCCATTCCCCAAATGTCTCTGACTGGGGTGGGCCACAGACAGATTGCTAAGTGGGAAGATTTGGAAGGTGGAAGGGAAGTAGCTTACACACACTCTTGCTCATTTGGTGGCCCTGGTGATGGCATGAGGCCTCAGATGGGCCTGCAACTACTCTTCCTTCCCCAGTCCTTCTTCAGTGTCTCGGACTCCTGGGCTAGGGTGCTTGTTCAGCTCCTTAATGGAAAGGCCCTGGCCTTTGCAGGACATCATCAAGGTCATAGAAATGAAAACCGGCAAGGGTTCCAATATTGTGCTTGTGACTTCCAGCTTTTTCCTTGCTCTCCCCTACTTTATATTCCATTTTTCTTCCCCAGTGTCTGTTCCATGGACTTCAAACCCCAGCATGGGGTGTGAAAAGAACAACCTAACAGAGACTGTTTGACCAGCTCTCATAATTGCGTAAGGTCAAATCCCTGTTCCTCTTATGCATACAATCAGACATATATGGGTTGGAGTCTTGAATCCATCATTTACTAGCCATATAACGGCAGGCAAGTTACTTACCTTTTCTAAATCTCTTAAATAGGTTAAGTGACATAGTGAATGTAAAGCTGGCACAGAATGCCCAATAAACAATGTTATTGATTAACTAAAAAGTCCAATTATACTGCAAAGGAAGCCTCTCTCATTATTCGATAGCTAGAACTAACAGAAGTAGGCATCTTGCCCTTGACCTATCAGGGACTGAGCTAACAGAGCTCTGGCTCCCCTGAAAAATGCAATAGCTTCTCAACCTGTTTTTATGAGAGGAGAGAATAGAGTAGCTGATATAGGTAAGCATTTAACTTTTGTCCAAGCAAATGATGGCAAAGCCAGAAAGAATGGTACCAAAGTAGCACTGATTACATTAAGATATTTGAATAGCACTTAATGAAAATATAATTTTAATGGAGGAGTTTACTATCTATATTAAAGGATAGTTCATTGTAAGGCATCATATAATGGGACTATTCTGGTGTATGGAATACTCTGGTTAACTGAAAGCCAAGTGAAATAATTCTTCCTTTTTCAGCTCTTACTAATGAAAAAATTATTCAAAGTAGAATTATTTGAGATGGACTTAAATATAAAAAACATACTTCTTACTTATTTAAATCACGTATACCATATCTTGTTCCAAAAATATGTAATTATATAAAACTGTTTTTTCTTCAGTGAATTAGAATTTAAGCCCTTCAAAGAATCTAAGATTTCTGATCGGTAAGGCATCTTTCAATCTTTTTTTTTTTTTTTTTTTTGCGGTACGCGGGCCTCTCACTGTTGTGGCCTCTCCCGCTGCGGAGCACAGGCTCCAGACGCGCAGGCTAAGCGGCCATGGCTCACGGGCCCAGCCACTCTGTGGCATCTGGGATCTTCCCGGACCGGGGCACGAACCCGTGTCCCCTGTATCAGCAGGCGGACTCTCAACCACTGCGCCACCTGGGAAGCCCCACCTTTCAATCTTTTTAATTTCAGTATCACACATTTTAAAGTAAGGTTAAATGTTTTGCCCATGGTTGCACAGTCAGCCAGTGAAGTGTGGGGTGAGTGGTTAGGAGCCAAAAGTCAAGAGGTCAGGGAACCATTTTTTTCACTTCACTACAACTTTCAAACTGACACCCGCATCCCACTGATTCATCTCAGATCCGGGTTCAGAGCACCATCCACCACTGAGCATACACACTTCGATCAAATATCATCATCGTCCTCAGACCCATACACCTTTACCAAATCCTCTGCTAACGTCATCTTTCTCATAATCTCACAAGTTTAAAAAACTAGTGCCAACTTTTCCTCTTCTTTCTCTTACGACCTGTGTTTCTAGTTAATCACCGACTTCTACAAGTCCCCCCTACAAACATCTCCATTATGCTGCCGCCCCCCTCATCATCGTTCTCTCCATCTCCCTCCTGGGCAGCTGCACAGCTGGCCAGCGGCCCCATCACTCCTGCTCCTCCCTTTCCATACATTCACATACTATTTATTCCTAAACCAAGCTCCCTCCTTTGTAACTTTGACTATGAAATCTTTTCTACATAAACCTTTAATGTCGCTTGGCTTCTGGATACAATCTAAACTCTACCAGTTAAAATAAAACAAACTGATGTTTACAGAGGCTGGGTTATTGTTTTGAACAGTAGCCTTTAACTGCTGTTGTATGATTTACCCCCTCCTTCATGTACAGGCTGATGCTACTTAAAATGATCATTGTACAGGTATGATTGAAAAAACAAGTGTGTTCATTCATTCGTTTACTCATTCATTTATTAAACAAATATTTTAATTATTTCAATAGAGTATATTTATTACTGCCAAAGAGAAATTTGATTGGAACATGCCCAACTTAAAAACACTTCAATGGCTCCCTAATGTCTCTGAGCATAAATCCAAGTCTTATCCATGAAACACAAGTCCCTTCATGGTCTGATCCCTCCCTATCTCTAGTCTCATTTCACTATTTCCCTACTTACACCCTTTATTCTTGTCTTACTCACTCCCTTTATCCCTCTTGTAGATATTATTTTCTCTGAAAGGAAGATTTTCCCCTTCTCTCCTAACTCCTATATGACCTTTATGACTTATCTGAGGCAACACCCTGCCCTGGGAAGTCTTCCATATATCCTAGTCTAAGTTAAGTTCTAGATTAGCTGTTCCTCCTTTGGGTACTCTCAGCAACCTGTCCTCATCTTTGTCATAGCATTTATCACATCTCTTCAAATTTGTTTCTTTCCATCTTGTCAACTAGACTGTGACAGGCAGTATGATACTCACATCTGTATACAGATCCCAGCATAGGGGCTGGCAAATTGTAGGCACCCAATACATGTTTATAGATGTTTATTGACGCAATACATGTTATTGATTACTGAAAAACGTGGAGACTGGGGCAACCAAGACAAAGAGAAGGAACAATTAACTAGAATTCAAGAGACCCAGACTCTGTTGTCAAGATTGAAAGACCTGGGCTTCCCTGGTGGCGCAGTGGTTGAGAGTCTGCTTGCCAATGCAGGGGACACGGGTTCGTGCCCCAGTCCGGGAAGATCCCACATGCCGCGGAGCGGCTGGGCCCGTGAGCCATGGCCGCTGAGCCTGCGCATCTGGAGCCTGTGCTCCGCAGTGGGAGAGGCCACAACAGTGAGAGGCCCACATACCAAAAAAAAAAAAAGATTGAAAGACCTTTGGAAAATTATTTAATCTTTTCTGCAACCCTTAGAGTTAGCTAAAGTTTTAAAAGTCTGCCTTAGTTCCATGGCTGTGTAACATTTTCTAGAAGTGACAAAGTTCTAATGTGTCTCTAGCCAAAGGGAACAGTTGGTAACTTCAAAGAAGATTATCTGTTTGCTTAAGGAGACATTCTCTATCTTAATTCCAGATTGCTTATGACAGGTCTCTGACAAAATGTATGAGATGTCAAATATACCATCTTCTCCTAAAGATTTTAAACAAAATAAAATATTACAAAAAAAGATTGCCCTTGACAATACATCTATAAACAGTATCTGAACTAATAAAGAGATGACTTATTTTCTTTCTTAGTTAAAGATGTTATCTAGTACTAAGCCTTGTCATGGCAACTCTAAAACCTATCCAATGAGTCGCATTCCTGATATGTGCAGAGATGGGCAGTGTTTCATTCCCATCCTGCCTCCTTCACTTCAGATACATATCTCTTCCTTGTCAAACCAAACAGTTATCCCTATGGCCTTTCTGAGTAGCAAATGTGGCTACACTCCATCTCTCAGAAAGGTATGATGAATGAGGATTCTTAACAGATGTTCACATACTGTAAAACCTTAGCAATCTCAATTATAAAGGAAAAACTACAGAATCAGTCCAGAGCCTGTGTTCTTCAAATAACTGAAATGCCTTCAAACACGAAAAATTAAATAAAGTATTTGTCTTTGAAGTCTTATCTTAATTAAGTCTAATCTTAATTGACAAAACAATATACAATTAATATATTGTCTGTATAAAATTTGAACATATCAAAATAAGGGCCTTAAAAGTGCTTAAAAATTATGCTTCTCTGGACATATTTAATATTGTTAATATTATTAAATAAATACATTAATTAAATAAATACATTAAATATTGTTAATATCATTACTTTACTCTGTAAAGATTTTTTTAATACTTTTCCTCCCACGTTCTAAAAGTTAAATTCTGAATTAGTGGAGACTGAATTAATAATGTTTAAATGGAATAAAAACAATCAAACATAGTACAACAAAACATTTCCACTAGTCCCTTCACTTCAAGTCAGACCTCATGAACTCAGTATCTTTAAACTTAATTAAGCTCCTAAGACTCTTATCTGTGAATTTGGAAATAGGTTTTCATGGAAGTTCAAGATGGAGGACACACAGTGCCGTCTCAAAATGATGCCAGAAGGCAAAACCAAGACTTATATTAATAGAATTGCTAGGGCACCAATTGTCTTGTCAGAGTGACACCCTTTGAAGATAAGAAATAATTGACAGCTGACACCAAGTATCCGCCTACAGGCAATGCAGATAAATGCGCTGCAGCCCTCTCCAAGCTCCACTTGTTGTCTGAGGCCTGAGATACATGATATACTGTTGCAATGTAGGAAAAATAGGAATAAAACAATTTCAGAAATTATTTTAGTACACCAACCGGCTAGAAAGAATGGTAAGGAAAAAGACCATGGTGGGGGGGTGGGGAAATGCAACATTCTGTTTTTCAAGCAACAGATTAACTAGGTCCCTTAAAATATATTAACTGTTGTTCAAGTTAAGCAAACATCATCGCTAGGATGTTTTAGATAGTTGAAACTGATGAACTATCCTCCTTGAGATGAAGATGTCATGCGGGAGCTTCACTAAAGTGTAGCATTCCAAAGTGCAAATATTCATAAAATTGGTATACAGCAAATTAGCATGCCTAATAAATTTTCTTTTACTTGAATAATTTAATTATGGCACATTTATTTTCATTAATATTTCCATTAAAAATTGTAACTGAAATGATTTAAATAAAATGAAAAACTGACTTCTAAGTGAAAACAGTATATACATTTTCAGGAAAGGGATTATCACAGCATTTTATAGAATTGGAAAATACCTGGGTGATGATCAAATCCAAATTCCTCATTTCATAAAAACACAAGATACTCAAGAAGTTAAATAATTACTCAATTTTATCCAACTTGCATGGGGTAAATTCAATAAAATCTGTTTTTGGACTCCCAACCCAGTGTTTTTTCCAGAATATTCTATGTTACGTAATTTTATATTTACTTATATTTATTCTTCTAAATTAAAAGAATCTATATATAGAAATAGTTCCAGGGACTTCCTGGGTGGCCCAGTGGTTAAGAATACGCTTGCCAGTGCAGGGGACACAGGTTCGTGGCCTGGTCTGGGAAGATCCCACATGTCGTGGAGCAACTAAGCCAGTGTGCCACAAGTACTGAGCCTGAGCTCTAGAGCCCACGAGCCACAACTACTGAGCCCGCGTGCCTACAGCCCGTGCTCCGCAACAAGGGAATCCACTGCAACGAGAAGCCCACACACCGCAATGAAGAGTAGCCCGGGGCTTCCCTGGTGGCGCAGTGGTTGCAAATCTGCCTGCTAACGTAGGGGACACGGGTTCGAGCCCTGGTCTGGGAGGATCCCACATGTGGAGCAACTAGGCCTGTGAGCCACAACTACTGAGCCTGTGCGTCTGGAGCCTGTGCTCCACAACAGGAGAGGCCGCGATAGTGAGAGGCCCACGCACCGCGATGAAGAGTGGCCCCCGCTTGCCACAACTAGAGAAAGCTCTCGCACAGAAACGAAGACCCAACACAGCAAAAGTAAAAAATAAATTAATTAATAAACTCCTACCCCCAACATCTAAAATTAAAAAAAAAAAAAAAAGAGTAGCCCCCCTTCACGCAACTAGAGAAAGCCAGCAGGCAGCAACGAAGACCCAACACGGCCAAAAATTAATTAATTAACTTAAAAAAAAGAAATAGTTTTATGTATTATCTTTCTTGACAGAAAAATAAAATAGTCTTGCATAATATTTAATAGGTAACTTCTAAAATATAAAATTAATGCATTAATAACCATAGATCATGCACTACTATTTCTCAGCACAGAATTTGGTATCCTACAGAGAATAATACACATTCTTCTTTCATTTAAATGAAACATTTGCAATAATAGAATGTGTATTTGACCTCATAGAAAAAATTAATAAATTCCAAATGTAAGAAAATTACAGACCACAATATTTAAACATAAGCCAAAGAAGTATAACCAAACAATAAGAAGATAAGTATTTTAACCACTGGACTAAAAAGTAAGTCTTTTAAAATTTGAACAAAAGAGAAAAGCAAAATTATGCTTACAATTATCTACAAGTAAATTAAGTGAAAAAATACTTAAAATATGAATATCGAAAAGGCTGAGCTCAGAGGAATTGACCAGTCGTCATACACTGAGAGAAGATATAGCCTAAGGGAAGCCAATATGCGTGGAAAGAGGGTGATAGAGGAAAGTGGGCAAGGACAAAGTTGCAACACTGAGCTAAGTCCAAGTATGAAGACTGCAAATACCATACAAAAAAAAAAAACAAACTGAATTACTTTCAGATTTAAAAACAACAAATAAGAATTTTTTAAGAGGCACAGAGAATGCCTTTTTAGCAACACAGTTGATTGAACTGAGGGGAAGTCAGTCCTTCCTCGTGCTCCAATCCTGTGGAATTGCTAAAGAGGTTTAGACAGAGAGAGGGGTGGAGGAGAGAGAGAAGGGGGGAGATAGAGTGGGAAGGGGAGAGAGAGATCAAGAAGGAAGGGAGGGAAGGAGTGAGAAAGGGAATCTCCAGGGGTCAGAAATGATGAAAGGCCAATCCACAGTGGTAGGAACACCAGCTGCCTCAGTGCCAGCCCAGGATCCTGGACCCAGACCCCTGCTGTCAGGGTTGAAGGATGGAGATGAACACACGCACACCAATACTAGACATTATTTTAGAGACCACAAGAGGCAGAAAGCTAGATCTGAGAATAGTGCTTAAATTCAGGACCCTGAATGAGATCCATGGAAATGGGGTTTACAAAATTTCACCCAAATAAGTGGCAATGAAGCCCAATGTGAAAAGCACAATGTCAACATTTTAGACAGAAATATAGGAGGATTTCTTTATAATGTTAGTTTAGGGAAGGTTTTATATAAAAAGGCCATGAAAGAGAGGACTGATATGTTTGTCTTCATTAAATTTAAAACAGCTGTATGTTCAAACAAACACACAATAGGCCAAGTGAAGACAAACCATAAACTGAAGGAAAACACCCCTGATAAAAGCATCCAAAATAAGGCAAGCCTAGAAAGCAATACGGAAATTAAAAAATAAATAAATAGAAAACTTGAGAAAGGATGAGGCAGGCGATGCACAGAGGGTGTAAAGAGAATAACCACTGTCCATAAACGAGATGTTCCACCTCACCAGTAATCTGGAAAACACTAATTAATGCATCAGTGATATCCCAATTCATACCCATCTCACTGGTGAAAAATGTAAAATTCTGCAAATACTAAGTGAGTGTGAAAATGAGGAGCAATGAAAGCTTTCACAAACTGCTGGTGGGAATGTGGGAATACATATGTACAACCAGCTTGGAGAGAAATTTGAAAATATCTAATAAACTTTAGCATTCACAATCCATTGGACCCTGTAACTCTGCACCTAAAAATATGTTCTAGGGGTATTCATTTTATATACAAGTAAATATATACAAGAATGTTTATTCCAGCTTTTTTTTGTGATTGCAAAAATCTGGCAACACTTGAAATGCTTATCAAAAGAACGATGATCACATAATTTGTGGCGGTATCATAAAAAGACATGCCATACCATGGTTACAACGAGTCTATAAGAGCAATGTTTCTCAAAGCATGGTCCAGGAAGCAGCATTAGTATCACCTGAAAACTGGGTAAAATGCAAACTCTTGGGCCCTAGCCCACATTTTCTGAATCAAACCCTGGAAGGGCCTGAGCATCCTGTGTTTTAACAGGCCCTTGTGGTTCCAGTTTGAGAACTGCTCTACCAAAGTTACATGTATCCACATGGGTAAGTGTCAAAGTCAAAATCTGAGCCAAAAAGGGCATAATACATACATCTGTATATAATATATAGATGTACATCATTGTACTGTGTTTCACTTTATTGTGCTTCAAAGATACTGCATTTTTTTCCAAATTGAAGGTTTGTGTCAACCCTGCGACTAGCACATCTATCGGCACCATTTTTCCAACAACATTTGCTTACTTCCTGTCTCTGTGTCACAGTTTGATAATTCTCACAATATTTCAAACTTTTTATTATTATTATATAAGATGGTTACATCTCTTTTGCTTAATTATATTATGGGATAGACATGTTTCAATGGGGATGATTCCACTGCCTGGTATTGTAGGACAGGGCATATGAATCTGCCCCTCAGGAAGTAGTAATTAAACATACTAAAGGAAACAAATAGGATTACCTGAGCCCATACAATATAAAGGAAAACTGGGAACTAATATTCAGGGGCTAGTAAAAATAATCATAGAATTATGCTAAATTCTGTGCTCTTCCTGTGCTCCGTAAGTGGAACAACAAAGCCTGGATGACAGCACATCTATTTACAACATGATTTACTGAATATTTTAAGCCCACTATGGAGACCTACACCCAAAAGAAAAGATTCCTTTCAAAATATATATATATATATATATATATATATATATATATATTCTCAAAATATATTATTGCTCATTGACAATGCAGCTGGTCACCCAAGAGCTCTGATGGAGATGTACTAGATTAATGTTCTGTTCATGCCTGCTAACACAACTTCCATTCTGTAGTCCATGGATCAGGAGTCATTTCAACTTTTAAGTCTTATTATTTAAGAAATACATTATGCAAGGCTATAGATTCCATAGTTACTGAATTCTTCCTGATGGATTTGGGCAAAGTAAATTGAAAACCTTCTGGAAAGGATTCATCACTCTAGGTGCCACTAATGATTCACGGGAAGAGGTCCGAACATCAACAATAACAAGAGTTTGGAAAAAGGTGATTCCAACCCTCATGGGTGACTTTGTGGGGTTCAATCCTTCAGCGGAAGAAACAACTGCAGATGTGGTGGAAATAGCAAGAGAACTAGAAGTGAAGCCTGAGATGTAACTGAATTGTTGCAATTTCTTGATAAAACTTTAACAGGTAAGGAGTTGCTTCTTATGGATGAGCAAAGAAAGTGGTTTCTTGAGATGGAATCTACTCCTGGTGAAGATGCTGTGAAGATGGGTGAAATGACAGCAAAGGATTTAGATTATTACCTAAACTTCGTTGATAAAGTAGCAGCAGGTTTTGAGAGGACTGACTCCAGTTTTGAAAGCAGTTCCACTGTGGGTAAAATGCTATCAAACAGCACTGCATACTACAGAGAAAAGGTTCATGAAGGAAGAGTCAAGCAATGGGGCAGACGTCACTGCTGCCTCATTTAAGACATTGCCACGGCCACCCAGCCTTCAGCAGCCACCACCCTGATCAGCCAGCAGCTGTCCACACGGAGGCAGGACCCTCCACCAGCAAAAAGATTACTACTACCTGAAGGCTCAGATGATGGTTAGCATTTTTTTAGCACTAAAGTATTTATAATTAAGGTATGTACATTTTTTAAGATATAAAGTTATTGCACAATTAATAGACTATAGTGTAAACATAACTTTTACATGCACTGGGAAACCAAAAAAATTTGTGTGACCCACTTTATCATGATATTTACTTTACTGCAGTGGTCTGGAACCAAAACTGCAATATCTCCAAGGCAGGCCTATAATACAGTTAATATAAATCTTAAGGATAAAAATAACATATTATATAGACAGCAAGAATATACACTGACCTGAGGAGGGAGGGAGGCTAGTAGGAATGGAAAGGAGAGGATTCCAAATGTACCTGCAATATTTGATTTACTTGGCAAAAATATTTGAAGCAAATTTGAAAAAAAAAAGGTTAATATTTATCAAATCTGGGTGATAAATATAGGAATGTCTCTTAAATTATTCTCTCTACTTTTCAGGTCATTTTACATATTGCAGAAGTACAGTGACATGGCCAAGTCCGTGGTTTTGTAAGATGACCATGGTGTAGAGAAACTTGTAAGGAGAGAGACTAGGGGCAGGCAGACAAGTAAGTTAACATGCTGTTTCAATGACCCAGTTAGGCGAAATGGCTTTAACTACAAGAGGGGAAACGGGATTCACTAAAAACAACTAGTTCAGATGTCAAATATATAGGAATTGATAACCTATTATATGCTGGAAGGAAAGGGGAAGTCAAAGAACTTTCCAAAATGTATAGTTTGGTTGAATAACTAGTGCATAGAGACTGAGAACAAAGTCTCTACTTGGAGGTGGAAAATAATAAAATTCTTCTGACAAAATATAAAACAGAAAATCTGAATCTAGAGAGAAACTGAATGTATTCATTGTACAGTTAGTATATGATATAGGGATAGTAAACAATATGTAAAGCAAGAAGAAAAGAGTGTTGAGGACAGAATCCTGGGGAAAATAAAGTGAAAACAAAAAATACAGGAGTGCCTTTCAGGTAGGAGTAGAAACAAAAAGAAAACAATATCTAGTAAGGTCAAGGGAGTGGCACAATGGAAATGTTAGTTTTCAGCCAGTGTTCTGTGAGAATTGTTGCATCTATAGACGTATTCCTGATGCATCTGTGGAGAGAGATGAACTCCACGTCCACCTACTCCTCCACCATCTTGAATCTCCCCAGCAGATTTCTGCACAGTGGAAATGAACACGTGGTAGAGTTGTCTAGAAAGCTAAAGACTGAGAAGAGAATTGTGATCCAAGAAGAGAATTTGATCACTTGAAAGTCCTTCTCCTTCTTGAAACACCTATTTTATTAGAGGCCTTAAAGAAAAAGTCATATTATACTGTCTGGAAGATCAAATGTGTGATATGGACTTGGTAACAGGGCTTATCTCTTAAAATGTTCTCAGGCAAAAATATAAGTAAGGGAAGTGATAACTGATATATTTAAGTTTAAGAAGAGGTGGGATAAAATGGAATTATGAGCCTGGTGAAAGGGTCAGATTTGGAACAGATGAGGGACTCCTTTCTTTAAGAGAGGGCAGAAGATAAAGAAGAGTTAAGATACACATAAGCTGGGAGGGGGTATGGATAAGTTAAGAAAAGTTCAAGGGGAAGATAAATTCCACCAAGTGTGAACTTGGAAGCAAGATCATATAACACATACCAAAAGTGGATTTAAGGGGTTGAGAAGGAGAAATGAGGTTGGAATAGCTGCCAAGGAGAATGGAAAATAGAGTTTACCAAGGAAAGTGGTCAAAAACTTACCATCCGGCATCTTGAGAGCATCAAGGATGAAAAAATATATATATATTTTTTTAACCATTTTTTTTTTTTACATAATAAGTCGAATGAGCAGAGTTATGTGGTTAAAAAAAAATGACTTGATAGCAGAAGAACAGGAGGGGGGTAAAAAAAATTAGAATTTCTCTAACAGTGAAGACTGACAAAGCAACTACTCCAATATTTGTGTTATCCAAATATCCAGTGATTTGAAAGATGTGCTACAGCCACCTCCAAAATACATTGAATTTCCATCCATTCTTTTTTTCTCTCTAGCTCAAAACAGCATGACTTACCCCCAGAATGGTACAATATCAGTAACTAGTCTCTCTTCTACTATATTTACTTCCTCTCCTCTATGACCCATTCTTCCCAGAAGCCAGGGTAACATTCTAAAAATGTAAATCACATGATTTCACTTCCCAGCTTAAAACCATCCAACAGTTTCCCACTGTGCTCAGAATTAAACCTAGACATAGACATTGACTCTGGGAAATGGGAAAGGCAATGGTGAGCTCTCTGCATTAAAAAAAAAAAAAAAAAAAAATTCCCTTAAATATAATATTAAAAACATCCAGTTCATTCTTTTTGCCAGTACCATACAGACAAGCCTCAAGTTCTATTCAGTGATTTTGACAAATAAATATACTTGTTAAATTTAAGTAACCATAACACCTACTAGATAATTCATAATTATTGCTTCGTGTGAGCTTAGGTGAATTAAATGAACTAATAATAAGAACACATTCACATGGTATGAACAAGTATAAAAACATACACTGTACTTTTTTTTTCCGAAAGGGCTTTCTTTGTAATTATATATCTGAATGATTATTTGATTAATATCTATCTTCCCTGTTAAATTATAAGAAGTCAGGGACTATATCTACTTTATTCACAGGTGTGTTCTCTATGCTAGCATAGATCCAGCATGTTGTAGGTACTCTATACATATTGGTTGAATTACTGAATACATATTGAATAAATGTTAGTCGAATTCTTGAATACACTAAGTAGAATAGAAAAGGCTTGGTCCGGATCCCAGACAGGATGAAAGGCCCAAGGCCAAGCTCTGTGATTAAGCACGTGTGCAACTTGCCTAAGTCACTTTACTTTCCTAAGCCTTGGTTTTCCCATCTGTGAAATACAGACGGGAAATACATAAAATAATCCGCATTCTAAGCAAATTAAAAGACTGAGTGTCCTATTATCAAAATCTGTAATAACTAGCCATTGCATAGAATGTAGTAAGAGTCAGTTTGTTTCCTGACACACTATAAATCCTGAAGGTTTAAATATGAACGGAATCTGCCATTCCATTTTCTGAGAGGCATCCTTCATAAAACATATGATGGCAGTTGTGACCGATTTTTCAAAAGACCAGAGTGCATTCAGGGTAAGATTCTCACACACTTTATACATTTTCTCTTTAAGACCCTTCAAGCCTAAAAAATTTTACCTATAAGAATCTCAGAATCCTAGAGTTAGAACTAGAAGAGAGAAGCTGTAGGTTCTTTACAAAAAGAGTGGACACCACAGGGACACATATTCACTAGAATCATTACCAAAAAATTATGAATGAGGAAAAGCCAGTGACCTTCACTGATGTCACTACACTTCAAATAAATCCGTATAATGCCTTGCAAGTATCCTTGTTATGGACCACAATAAATAAATCTATCATTTATAAAAATAAATAGTTTTAACAACATAGTCCTTCTGCTTTTTAATGAGTGTTTGTATACACACATCCATTAAGCCTCCTGCAAACATACAGTCAACCTGTATTTGCTTCCAATTTTAAAATATAATTTTAAAGCATCTATTACCATCACTGACTTGTTTCTTTACAACCAGAAACCTCCTCCCCATTAGGGGCCCTTTGAGTTTAGTCTGGCACAGAGAATCCATCCCATACACGTTGGCAAAGTCTTTACTGACCATTTCCTATAGGCAACTCAGGATATATGGCCAAGTTTATTTATATTATGTTGTCATTTTTCCTAAATATTTAAATGTAAAGGATCAACAGAAGAGAATTTGATCAAATATCCACATGCTGATGTTAGTTGATCTTAAAAACAAGATTAGGACATTCTCTCAGGTAAATCATACATAATTCATACATTTTTTTCTTAAAACATTTTATATTCATAGCCATATATCACAAATCATTAAAAATAAATTACTTTGAAAGTGATAATAGTAAAATATGAGCCCATGATGGAAGAGCTCCTGAGACAGCAAATGTCTTACATCACAGAAGATGTACCTCTGCTATCCCTTGGGCAGTATTTTACGCAGTCATTGCTGTATCTAAAAAGTCATTAGTTGTTTTATCACACAGTTCTATTTATTTATTTTAATAAAAGTGATGTAAATCATTAGATTTCTTTGAATTTGAAAGACAATTTCTCACTTCTGCTAGAACCTAGCTGGGGATAAGCAGACCTGCTGGTACTGCGTATGTGGACCATTCCTCCAGGTAAATTAAACAACCCCCCTTATTACACAAAAGAAAATAGGAACTTTCATTTGGCATGTTATGCTTTTATGCTGGAGACCTCATTTCACGTGCAACAAATCTCTACAGCAGTACTAAAAGCACATAATGAAGCATAACAAAGAAACACAAGGATTAGGTCAGGCCCAAAAGGCTTTGATTTCTTCAAGGAAGAGTATTTTCATGCAAAGTATTTTGTCCCTTGTAACATTAAAGATTGAAATCTGCCAAAACAACAGTCAGTACCAAACACTGCAGCATTATATGTTAAAGAAATATACATTTTTATTTACTCAATCCAAAAACAGAGTGGTCCAAGCAGTTACATACATTTGAGCATTCTATTTTTTTTATTGTAATTGAAATTCTGTTGGTTGAATAAAAATTGGAACATGCCTTTTGTATGAATGGATTCATGCCATGGAACCTGTTTAGAATTTGGAATGCATTTTCCATACAAGGATGGCAGATGCTCTCCCTCCAGTAAGAGGGAGGTACTTACTCCTAGACAAGTCTAGTAACTGTCAAATCTCTGAATTTTCTTAAAAGCAGGCACTCGTCTCTACCAAATGCTCCTCAGGCAAGCTGCACTGGGGAACAAGGGCAGCCACTCTCTGGGGAGGCAAGTGAAAACATCCAACTTCTGACTTCCCCACTGCCTATTTATGACTGAAAAGCTGCCTGTGCTCCCTTTTCAATGTTAAGTACTTTCTCACCTCCTTAAAAATTATTTATACGGAATATTGAAATTTTCCTTCATTTGAAAGGAAGAGTAATTTCATAAAGACCAATACCTTTATTGTTTTCCACTAATAGTTTTTTCATGATTTTGCCTTTAAAGTTTTTCTATAGAAAGAAACAGTAATTTTACATTTTAATTGTGCACTCTTTCTTTTTGTCTGCTTAATTTAATATCACTTTTTGTTTTCTTTGAAGGACTAAAAGTTACCCCTCTTTTGTATCACTTAACTAATTGTATTTCTAGGGCTTATTGAGATACGCACGCTAGCACAAATCCAAATGAAAGCATGAAATGCAACTGTGACTACTTGCACACATTCTAGATATACATTTATTACAGTCCTTTAAAGTATAGCTTCTTCTTTTACTTGCTGGAAAAATTATGATGCTAGGATTGCAGACATGCCTACCGACTATACACACTGCACTGAAAAAAGTCTATATAAGATACAATCTGTTTCCCTTTCTCACAGTTTTCAAATGATTTAGACATTAAAGTTCTTATATATAAAATTTTCTAACATAGAAAATGTAGATAATTAAGAGTGAATAGGAAATCAGACTCTAAGCCATTGTTGAGGTTCTCCATATTATTCATGGACTGATATATGTATAAAACTAAAAAGATCATACAAACAAAGCCCGTAATCTGGGGTGTATAAAGGGATTATTATTAACTCCAGACCACTCTAGAGACCATCGTCTACCCCTCTGGCCGTGGTATTAAGTTCTAAATGGGTGATCCTGAACTTGAAGCTAACCAGCCTTCAGTGATACCTGACCCACAGCTTTGCATGGAAAAATGACACAACTCTAGTGAGTACTGTCTCTTGAAAAATGCGTTTCACAGAGAGAGATGTAATTTCTAATAATGTAAAAGTAATGGAGATTAGACAGAACACATTGATTTCTCAACGAAAATAAGCCTCAGTTAATGCAATGTACATGTGATTGGAGACTTACTTGAAGGGGACCACTTTATATTTATGCTGTGTTAGGGAAACAGCACAGAAAGGCTGAGGAAAAGTGTTCACTGCATGTCAATATGCTAAACATCACAGGAAGTGTGTAAATGGATTAGGATTCTTAGATGAATCTATCTAGCACAGCAGTATGTAACAAATTAAACTGGAAGAATGAAAATGTCACTATCATCACTTTCCTTACAGCTTCCCTTATTAAAAATGGGTTATGTCATTTCTTATTACAACTCAAGTTTTCTGAGATGAGAATATTGTTAATAAGGTTGGGGGAGGGATGGAAATCAAGCATAAGAATTTAGTTGCACAAGGTATACCTACCTTTACTTAAAAAAAAAAGTTGAAAACATTTTAGCTTGAAGATTTCTTGGAGCTTATGTTACACTGCTGATTGCATATTCTAGAAATAACTAATGCTAGTCTCAATCACCAGCATGCAGTTCACATTTTCAGGTAAGTCACACTTTCAGCTAACATGACAACAGAAGAGAATTTCCCTTATAATATTCAGAGGTTCTCATACTTAAGTCAGAATACCTGGAGTCACAAGGCTCTCTGCAGTTATTGTTATATCTAATGTCATCATAGGTATTAATAATTTTGCTAAGCATAAATGATAACAGTATTATTACAAAATTCACAATTACAAGCATGTACATCAAGAAAAGCAGTGAGAAATCCATCTAAGGACAACTGACTGTTTCAGCGCTTTCCTGCAGTATTTGTATTTGTTTCCCCGTTTATTCCTAACTAATTCTCATTAGGAGACAAAGGTAAGTTTAAGAACAATTACAGGATAAAATCTTTAGGATATACTCTTCATTTATTCATTTTTCCTGTAAAACTGGGGAAACACTGCAATTATCAGTTCTAATGGTAAAGACCAGCCCAGTTCATGGTGCTGTGCACAGGTGTTTGAAACATGGGTAAGACATAGGCTTTGCCCTTGAGGTATTTATAGTTTGGTAGGAGTGACAGAGACACTAAATTTATAAATACACTTCTCAGTCCAAGCAACAGTGCACCGTGAGTTTGAAAGGAAAAATGGAAATGTTACTCTAGGAAGCAGCACAACCAAGGCACGGAGGCATTAAAGGGGACACTGTGGGAAGGAGAAAAATGGATGGCTTTTCATTCCTAGACTCTTAAAGTTCAAGGTTGGGAGCGATGAAAAGAAGCTGGACATAAATGGATGTAGATGATGGTAACGATTATAAAAGGAGAGTTAAGGCAAACACTTATGACTTTAGGCATTACATGGTGAGACTGTCCTTACTCTTTTGAAATTTAACCTAAAAATTAAAATACCAGAGAACACTCGTATTTACAGTAATCCTCCAAGCCAAATTTAAATGAATTTTTAGTTTAGTTTTGTTTTTTGGATTCTTTTGGACACACTGTGCGTCTTGTGGGATCTCAGTTCCCCGACCAGGGATCAAACCTGAACCCCCAGCAATGAGAGCATGGAGTTCTAACCACTGGACTGCCAGGGAATTCCCTAAATGAATTTTTAAGTGGACAAAACAAAATACAAGAATAAGTAAAATAAGGAGACCTTCTCAAGGCTAGTTATTTATTTTCTTCTCTTTTGAGCCCCATTGGTTGGTTGGTCCCAACATGCTTCTTCATAGCATTTCACTTTTCATCTTGCTGAAATGGACTTTCAATTCTTATTTATTTAACTAATAAAGTAAACTAAAATCAAATTCAGGGTAAGTTTACTGCTCCTAACTGATTTTCAAACAAAGATGTGAAGTCAAGTGGGGCGGCTGCAGGGGAAGGCTAGAGAAAGTGAGCCATCTCATTTAACAAGTGACAGGGCCAGGTGTCTAGTACTTTCAGGGCCCTCCATCGCAATGCCTAGCTTTAAGACAATCAAAAATGCATCTAGGGCTTCCTTGGTGGCGCAGTGGTTGAGAGTCCGCCTGCCGATGCAGGGGACGCGGGTTCGTGCCCCAGTCCGGGAAGATCCCACATGCCGCGGAGCAGCTGGGCCCGTGAGCCATGGCCACTGAGCTTGTGCGTCCGGAGCCTGTGCTCCGCAACGGGAGAGGCTACAACAGTGAGAGGCCCGCGTGCTGTGCAAAAAAAAAAAAAATGCATCTAAACTATTTGACCTTTCTCTCCTCACCTCTTCTTCATAATTCTGAGACATAAAAGTCCTGTCACGATGGCTGAAGTTTCTCCGAACATTGCACAAAATTATAAATTCCAGGATTCTATAAGAATAGAATCTAGAGAGAATCACTGTTTTTAGTTCTGACTAATAAAACTACTAAAATTAGAGAAAATATTTTTTATTTCATTAAATCCATATAGGAAGTATATGCAGTTAGTAAAACACATTTCCTATTTGCAATATAGTATTAAAGACATATTTGTTAGACTGATTTTATTTACCAAGCAAAATTCAAGAAGTGATAATGGACAAAAAAAAAAAAAAAGATGAATTCTTCTTCTAGACAACTATAAATGCTTCTATATTAAAAGACAAAAAAAAAGCATTGAACACCATATTTAGGAGGCTTTGACAATCTAATTTTGCTTCTAATGGTTTGGGAGAACTCCAATAATTTTAGTAAGTGTTATAGGAATTAAAAAAACACCTAAACTTCCCAAGTCATAACAATATACTTATAAAATTTGAAGAAGTATAGTCAGGAAAGAAGTATAAATATTGGTAAAGCAAATTACTAACTTCAGTGTGAAGACAAAGCAACAGTTTTTGGAGTGAACTTTTTATGGAATAAATTATAGGTTGCAGTCATCCAAAATTTTTAAATATATATATATATATATTTTACTTTAATCAATTTTCTCCTCCTAGTCCCATCTCTAATTGCAAGTCTTCAGCTTTTTGCTATTTTCTGTTATGGAGTTATTAAACAAATAAGAACCCAACAAACTGGGAGCCCTTGACCTTAGGGGTAAATGAAGATAAGGAGTTCTGCTTTCTACCTAAAAAGGACTCAGAAAACACCTAGACTAAAGAAGCCGTCTGTCCCCACTGACTGGCACTGCTTGCTAATAGGTGAGGCCACATATGACCGTCAAGAAGGATCCTCAAGAGGGGAGGTCCAAGCATATTCTGAACTACTGTAAAATGGAGCCCTTTGGTACCACTTGTTCCTATGGGAACTTATGGTGGAAGCTGTTTCTTACCCCAATAAGCTGCTTCTTTGTATGAATGGGGTTGAGAGCTACGCCAGAGACTAGCCCTCCCTCCCAGTCACTGATTCCCCTTTATCTGCTCTACATGGTTCTCTGATCCTTCTAAGCTCTCGACACCTAATTACTATGTCCAGTCATCAGACTTCTGACTTGTGGTGCCTTGACTCAAAGTAACCCTCTGTGAGATTTCAACATCTGTAGCCTGGCCAAGTGACAGCTTACCCAGCTACAAGAACTCACAGACCCTCTTCCTTCCTGCTCTGGTGAGTGCCTGCACCCTGCATTTGCATGCCTATATGAAGATAAGGTCCCATCCACCTCCACTGGACAGAACAGTGGTCTCTTACCTCAGACTCAACTCGACTCCTACATCAGTACTCAAAGTTATATTATTTAAAAACATTTCTCACTTGAACATTCCTCACTCATATTCAATAAATTACATTCTTTGGTGCCTACTATATACCAGGAATTCTAACAAGAGTTGAAAATATTGGTCAGATATACACTGGTCTTCAAAGACTAAGGCACATACAAGCTAAAAAGTGAGACACAAATGTAAATAAGAGGATAAAAGAAAATGTCATATAGTGGAAATACATATGGGATTACAGTGGAGAAAGGAGTCAATTCCTACTGAGTGGGCAGGGTGAGAGGTGAGGGGTGCTGAAAGCTCTCAATTATCTTTATAGATCTATCTTAAGTCCTAGCCACACTGATGGTTCCCAAATGTTGTACCTACCTATTATGATCTTGTGGGGAGCTTTAAAAATCCTGATGCCCAGGCTGTAGCCCAAAGCAATTAAACCAGAATCTCTGGAGGTAGAACCCAGGCATTAATATATATATATTTTAAAATCCCCCAAAAATTTCAGTGTGCAGCAATGTCTGAGAAGCACTGAACTAGATCACTGCTTCCTTGATAAGATAATCTCACACTAATTTTAACTCTAGAGAGTCTAGTATAGCAAAATGTGTTCACTGTAGAGTCTTAATATGGATTTGGTAGTTGAATAGATAATTGAATGAAAGAATAATTTTACTAAACTAAAAGACACAAAGCAGTATTTCATGTTATCTGAGAAACTGTTTATATATTAATTCAGATATTATATTAACCAATAATCTTTTAGCCTTGAAAACTAGAAACTGTATTTATGAATAGATATATGTATATCAGGGAAAAAAAGTCATAACAGATAAACTTATCTTATTCCTATGTTGATATTTTAAACAGACCTATTTATTTATTAGATGTTGTAAACGCATACAAATAGTAAAAGTGATCAAACTGACTTAAGGCACAGTTGTGCAAATTGTTTTTTTTAACATGTTTTCATGTTCCTAGAGCCTCTTTTGTGGTCTCAGTGAAACAAACTACCCATTAGTTTGAGATAAGTCAATACACCTATAGAACTACTTGCATAGTGAACTAATCACTCACTTACTATATAAAAACTACTAGAATTTTCATTAAAAATATAGAAAATAAAAATTTAATATTAGTATGGGCATTTAAATTAAATGTGTATATATACACATATATACATACATGTATACACACATATGCATACATATACCTCATTGCAGATTGCTTAGAATTATTTCACGGTAGATTAACAAATTTAAATAATAAGAAATCTAATAATTCTCTGGGAATTCCCTGGCAGTACAGTGGTCAGGACTCTGCACTTCCACTGCAGGGGGCACGGGTTCCATCCCTGGTCAGAGAACTAAGATCCTGCAAATGCCGTGGGGTGTGGCCAAAAAAAAAAAAAGAAATCTAATAATTCTCTCTTTAATAGTAACTACTGCATTTAGCATGGGTTTTGTCCTAACTTTAAACTCACTAGTAAATATATATAAGTTTAGTGCTTTAGAAGACACGCCTACATAATTTGGATAATTCACAATAGTTCATCACAAGCAAAGAGCAATCAAACATTGGCTAAATTGTCTGCCACCTTAAATGTACAATACATACACAGTAGTTCCTTAATACATTATTTTTTTTTTTTTTTTTTTTTTTTTTTTTTTGCGTTACGCGGGCCTCTCACTGCTGTGGCCCCTCCCGTTGCGGAGCACAGGCTCTGGACGCGCAGGCTCAGCGGCCATGGCTCACGGGCCCAGCCGCTCCGCGGCATGTGGGATCCTCCCAGGCCGGGGCACGAACCCGTGTCCCCTGCATCGGCAGGCAGACTCTCAACCACTGCGCCACCAGGGAAGCCCCCTTAATACATTATTATTACAGATGTTAATTCATGCTTTAAATTCTGCCTTCAAAACATGGGCTTTTAGCTACTGAACATTTAAAACCTCCTGGGAATAAGAGAGACACAATATTTGCAAAGTGGCTCATTTCCAGTAAAGAATAATGTGAACTGGCATGAGACAAGCACTGTGTCCCAGGATGGACAACAGTGAATTAGGCTTGGTGGCACTCGGTTGTCTTCCAGATTCCAAAGGTAACTCAAGCAAATGACCTTAATCTTCTCAGTTCCTTACTGTGTAACATCGGTTTAACTTTCATGGCTCTAGGCCAGTAATTACCAACAGTCTAGTTGAGGGGCTCCTATATATGTTTATTTTTGGTTTTGTGTGGCCAGAATGTGCCCCCTCGCGCCGTGTAAATTCTGTTAACACCAACTCTTCTCATCTTCCCTGACTGCATTTCTTTGATATGCACCTACTTTTCCTCTTCTCATGGATGCTTAGATGAAGTGATAACATATATACAGGAATTACAAAGATAACATTATATGCATATATTTATACAGAAAATAACTATATATAGCTAGATATAGATAACATAGCTATAGATAGATAGCTAAATGTAGATATAGATGTAGATAGAAATAGAGATCTCCAGTTTAAACTGGCATAATAGTGACTTTTGCCTGAGATGATGGAATTATAAACAAGCTCACATAATATAAGCCCATTTCATTTATTCTGATTCCTAGTGAATAAATGGCCCTTTAGTCCAAATGCATTTACTTTTAATATATTTGTCACTTAATTCACGACTTAATGGACTCAAGAAATAAATTGTCTTCCTTGGGTAAGAAGAGGAGTTCATATGTTTTACATTGTTCTTTGCTGTCATCTGACATATGAAGGAAATCTTCATATATCAAATATACTGCACTTCTGTGAATCAATAACATAATCAAAGATATCAAAGCACACTCAATCATGTTAAAAATTATGGCAGTGCAGGAGAACATATTTTTGGAGTTACAAATTAATTAAAGGAAGCTATTGATCATTTACCTTCCCAAGAAGAATTCAGACTTTCCTAAGATATCTACACTGTGGTATACCTTACTGGCTACAATTTTGGTTAAAAAAAAAAAAAAGCAAATTCTATTTTATTAGCTGATGTTTTAATGTAAACAAGAACCAGTTTCATTAAAAAAAAACAGCAGTTATAAAAACTGTAAGCATCATATTAGTACCTATCACCTCCAAATTAATTTCAAATATAATGTTGAAATTCAGAGAGGCCAAGAGTGATTGACCTAAGGTAACACTGAGGTCCACTGAGGGAAACATCTTTCTGTTGCATTTGTTTGCATCATCTCAGATCTCCCTCTCACCTCCTCTCTGTCCACCAGTTCCTGGGATATCTCCGCATGTGCTGGTATTCTTTTGGTCACATAATCATTTAACCTATGAAATCCATTCTTTATGTACAACTGGCTTCTCAGTAACTACTTCTGCATCTCTTGTCAATTATTACTATAAACTAATGCATTTAAAAACTGTTCAAACACAAAGGGATAGAGTGTATTGTCTTACAGTTGCTATGTTCCCTGATTAAAATTTAGTGTATTTTCCCCCTCCGAACAAATTTGTTCTTTACTGCACTATTTCTACTAAATTACTTACTAAATTTTGTCATTCAGATTTTTAAATGGAAAGAAAATGTCTAAGGCTCTTAGCAAAAAAGGAAGATTAAGAGTGTCAGAATTATTCTGATCCAATGACTTTAGCTAAGCAAATCTTTTTAAAACAGCTCAAATAGTATGAACATTTTACAAATGGGCTTTAAACATCCTTAATCTAAATTGCTTTTAACTTCTGAATACCTAGCAAACTACTTCTGCAGCTTGAATATAAACATTCATGCCAGACTAATACAGAAAATCTAGGGTAAATCCATGATTAATATTTTTCCAGTTTGTAATATCGAGCTCTGTTTAAGAAAGGGGTTTAATGAATACTACTATGATAATTTAAATATGAAATTGATTTCATTTTTACATCATCACTGTCATTTCCATCAGAATCGTCCCTATCACTTGCATCTTACACTCATTATCTCCATTTCTATCTATATTCAATTCACAAAGAAAAAATACGTCATTAAATTCATCACATTTTTCAAAACTATAAAGAAGCATACAGAATCCTCTTTTCTTTGCAAAGAACTACCAACTTGAGAGGGCAAACTCTAGCTAACAGAGCAAAGAATGGATGGCTCAAATCTATCCTTGTAAGTTACAGCTACACTTTGTCTGTCTGTAAACTAAAGACCAGTAAACTACAGGGTAATTTTCTCCCTCTGGATAACCTGAAATATTTCACCATGGTTCATTCAAACTACTGTGAAAAGTTAAAAGGTATATTCTTCATGATAATATCCATTTTTGTCTATAGATGGAAATTTGGTAGGGCTTAAATGCATTATAATCACTTCTCATATTCTATAATGTTAAAACTCTGTTTCTCAGAAAAACAATATCTTTAATATTTATACACAAATGCAACCCCATATGGTAATTACCTTACAGGTATAGTATATATGTATGTATTATACATATTTCTATGCTTGTCAACCAAACACTTTCAGCCTAAGGAATATGGTTGAAGTATAAAATATAATATGCTTCAAAGTAAAAAAAACAAAAAAATCACCCTTTAGTTAATGAAAGATTAAGAAAATTTAAGCAAACTGATTATAAATGTTAGAGCCAGGTAAGCATAAATATAATTTTAACTTAATACATTTTTTTGTTTGTTTGTTTGTTTGTTTGCGGTACGCAGGCCTCTCACTGTTGTGGCCTCTCCTGCTGCGGAGCACAGGCTCCAGACGCACAGGCTCAGTGGCCATCTTAATACTTCATTTTGACTCAGTGTTCTTTTGTTTCAGATCATAGGAGGTTCAGTGAAATGGAATATAAAACTGTAAATTTGTAAGGAACTTTTAGTGGGATTACTTATAGAGCTGTTTTGCTTTTCTTTTCAAAGTCCCTGGTTAATGCTTATTATCCTCAACCTAAGAGTTCTATTTGAATAAGAAATATTTAGTGTTAGAATATTAATGCTTGTATAATCAATTATGATTTTATTTTGATGAGATTAGTCAACAATAAAGCAATAGCTATATCATCATAAAGAAGCAGATTAAAAAGAGTATTTAGCTTTTGTTTTCTTGCTAAAGTGTTATTTGTTTTGAATTTCATATTTTTATACAGCAGGTTCCTATCAGTGATCTATTTTATACATATCAGTATATATATATATATCAATCCCAATCTCCCAATTCATCCCACCACTACCAGCCCCGCCCCCACTTTCCCTCCTTAGTGTCCATACGTTTGTTCTCTACATCTGTCTCTATTTCTGTCTTGCAAACCATTGTTTGCAATGTAACATTTTTCTAGATTCCACGACTGTACAAATGACCCAATTTTGTTCCTTTTTATGGCTGAGTAATATTCCATTGTATATATGTACCACATCTTCTTTATACATTTGTCTGTCAATGGGCACTTAGGTTGCTTCTATGATCAGGCTATTGTAAATAGTGCTGCAATGAACGTTGGGGTGCATGTGTCTTTTTGAATTATGGTTTTCTCTGGGTATATGCTAAGTAGTGAGATTGCAGGGTCATATGGTAGTTCTATTTTTAGTTTTTTAAAGAACCTCCAAACTGTTCACCATAGTGGCTGTATCAATTTACACTCCCACAAACAGTGAAAGAGTGTTCCCTTTTATCCATACCCTCTCCAGCATTTGTTGTTTGTAGATTTTCTGATGATACCAATTCTAACTGGTGTGAAGTGATAGCTCATTGTAGTTTTGATTTGCATTTCTCTAATAATTAGTGATGTTGAGCAGCTATTCATGTGCCTCTTGGTCATCTGGATGTCTTCTTTGGAGAAATGTCTATTTAGGTCTTCTGCCCATTTTTTGAATGGGTTGTTTGTTTTTTTAATAGTGAGCTGCATGAGCTGCTTATATATTTTGGAGATTAATCCTTTGTTCATTGATTCATTTGCAAATATTTTCTCCCATTCTGAGGGTTGTCTTTTCGTCTTGTTTATGGTTTCCTTTGCTGTGCAAAAGCTTTTGAGTTTCATTAGGACCCATTTGTTTATTTTTGTTTTTATTTCCATTCCTCTAGGAGATGGGTCAAAAAAGATCTTTCTGTGCTTTATGACAAAGAGTGTTCTTCCTATGGTTTCCTCTAAGAGTTTCATAGTGTCTGGTCTTACATTTAGGTCTTTAATCCATTTGGAGTTTATTTTTGTGTATGGTGTTAGGGAGTGTTCTAATTTCATTCTTTTACATGGAGCTATCCAGTTCTCCCAGCACCATTTATTGAAGAGGCTGTCTTTTCTTCATTGTACATCCTTGCCTCCTTTGTCATAGACTAGCTGACCATATGTGCGTGGGTTTATCTCTGGGGTTTCTATCCTGTTCCATTCATCTATATTTCTGGTTTTGTGCCAGCACCATATTGTTTGGATTACAGTAGGTTTGTAGTATAGTCTGAAATCAGGGAGTCTGATTCCTCCAGCTCCATTTTTTTCCCTCAAGATTGCTTTGGCTATTCGGGGTCTTTTGTGTCTCCATACAACCTATAAGATTTTTTGTTCTAGTTCTGTAAAAAATGCCATTGATAATTTGATAGGGATTGCACTGAATCTATAGATGGCAAAGTGACTATACTATATAGTATAGTCATTTTCACAATATTAATTCTTCTAATCCAAGAACATGGTATATCTCTCCATCTGTTTGTGTCATCTTTGATTTCCTTCTTCAGTGTCTTATAGTTTTCTGAGTATACGTCTTTTACCTCTTTAGGTAGGTTTATTCCTCGGTATTTTATTCTTTTTGTTGCAACGGTGAATGGGATTATTTCCTAACTTTCTCTTTCTGATCTTTTGTCATTAGTGTATAGAAATGCAAGAGATTTCTGTGCATTAATTTTGTATCCTGCAACTTTACCAAATCCATTGATTAGCTCTAGTAGTTTTCTGGTGACATCTTTAGGATTTTCTATGTATAGTATCATGTCATCTCCAAACAGTGACAGTTTTACTTCTTTTCCAATTTGCATTCCTTTTATTTCTTCTTCTTCTCTGACTGCCGTAACTAGGACTTCCAAAACTATGTTGAATAATAGTGGAGGGAATGGACATCCTTGTCTTTTTCCTGATCTTAGAGGAAATGCTTTCAGTTTTTCATCACTGAGAATGATGTCTGCTGTGGGTCTGTCATATATGGCCTTTAGCATGTTGAGGTAGGTTCCCTCTGTGCTCTCGCTGTGGAGAGTTTTGATCATAAATGGGTTTTGAATTTTTTCAAAAGCTTTTTCTGCATCTATTGAGATGATCATATGTTGTTTACTCTTCAATCTGTTAATATGATGTATCACATTGATTGACTTGCATATATTGAAGAATCCTTGCACCTCTATGATAAATCCCACTTGATCATGGTGTATGATCCTTTTAATGTGTCATTGGATTCTGCTTGCTAGTATTTTGTTGAGGATTTTTGCATCTATATTCATCAGTGATATTGGACTGTAATTTTCTTTTTTTGCAGTATCGTTGTCTGGTTTTGGTACCAGGGTCACGGTGGCCTTGTAGAATGAGTTTGGGAACGTTCCTTCCTCTGCAATTTTTTGGAAGAGTTTCAGAAGGATGGGCATTAGCTAATCTCTAAATGTTTGACAGAATTCACCTGTGAAGTCACCTAGTCCTGGACTTTTGTTTGTTGGAAGTTTTTTAATCACAGTTTCAATTTCATTATTTGTGACCGGTCTGTTCATATTTTCTATTTCTTCCTGGTTCAGTTTTGGAAGGTTATACCTTTCTAAGAACTTCTCCATTTCTTCCAGGTTGTCCATTTTATTGGCACAGAGGTGCCTGTAGCAATCTCTCACGATCCTTTGTATTTCTGTGGTGTCCATTGTAACTTCTCCTTTTTCATTTCTAATTTTATTGATTTGAGTCCTCTCCCTCTTTTTCTTGATGAGGCTGGCTAAAGGTTTATCAATTTAGTTTCTCTTCTCAAGGAACCAGCTTTTAGTTTTATTGATCTTTGTTATCATTTCCTTCATTTCTTTTTCATTTATTTCTGATCTGATCTTTATGATTTCTTTCCTTCTGCTAACTTTGGGGGTTTTTTGTTCTTCTTTCTCTAATTGCTTTAGGTGTATGGTTAGGTTGTTTGTTTGAGATGTTTCTTGTGTCTTGAGGTAGGATTGTATTGCTATAAGCTTCCCTCTTAGAACTGCTTTTGCTGCATTCCATAGCTTTTGGGTCACGTGTTTTCATTGTCATTTCTTTCTAGGTATTTTTTGATTTCCTCTTTGATTTCTTCAGTGATCTCTTGGTTATTAAGTAGTGTATTGTTTAACCTCCATGTGTTTGTAATTTTTCAGATTTTTTCCGGTAATTGATATATAGTCTCATAGCATTGTG
This sequence comes from Phocoena sinus, assembly GCF_008692025.1. Lineage (NCBI taxonomy): Eukaryota > Metazoa > Chordata > Mammalia > Artiodactyla > Phocoenidae > Phocoena > Phocoena sinus. Next base: position 5,911,861 of record NC_045774.1, on the reverse strand, counting down.
TTTGGAAAGGACACTTGATATGATTTCAATTTTCTTAAATTTATGGAGGCTTGACTTGTGACCCAAGAGGTGATCTATCCTGGAGAATGTTCCATGTGCACTTGAGAAGAAAGTGTAATCTGCTGTTTTCGGATGGAATGTCCTATAAACATCAATTAAATCTATCCGGTCTATTGTGTCATTTAAAGCTTGTGTTTCCTTATTAATTTTCTGTCTGAATGATGGGTCCATTGGTGTAAGTGAGGTGTTAAAGTTCCCCATTATCATTGTGTTACTCTCGATTTCCTCTCTTATAGCTGTTAGCATTTGTCTTATGCATTGAGGTGCTCCTACATTGGGTGTGTATATATTTATAATTGTTATATCTTCTTCTTGGATTGATCCCTTGATCATTATGTAGTGTCCTTCCTTGTCTCTTGAAACATTCTTTATTTTAAAGTCTATTTTATCTGATATGAGTATTGCTACTCCAGCTTTCTTTTGATTTCCAGTTGCATGGAATATCTTTTTCCATCCCCTCACTTTCAGTCTGTATGAGCTCCAAGGTCTGAAGTGGGTCTCTTGTAGACAGCATATATATGGGTCTTGACCCATATATATTGGTCTTGTTTTTGTACCCATTCAGCGAGCCTGTGTCTTTTGGTTGGAGCATTTAATCCATTAACATTTAATGTAATTATCAAGAATTATGTATATATGTTCCTATTACCATTTTCTTAATTGTTTTGGGTTTGTTTTTGTAGGTCTTTTCCTTCTCTTGTGTTTCCCACTTAACAAAATTCCTTTAGCATTTGCTGTAGAGCTGGTTTGGTGGTGCTGAATTCTCTTAGCAGTTGCTTGTCTGTAAAGCTTTTGATTTCTCCATCAAATCTGAAAGACATCCTTGCCGGGTAGGGTAATCTTGGTTGTAAGTTCTTCCCTTTCATCACTCTAAATATATGATGCCACTTCTGGCTTGTAGAGTTTCTGCTGAGAAATCAGCTGTTAACCTTATGGGAGTTCCTTTGTATATTATTTGTTGTTTTTCCCTTGTTGCTTTTAATAATTTTTCTTTGTTTTTAATTTTTGTCTATTTGATTACTATGTGTCTTGGCGTATTTCTCCTTCGGTTTATCCTGCCTAGGACTCTCTGCACTTCCTGGATTTGGGTGGCTATCTCCTTTCCAATGTTAGGGAAGTTTCTGACTATAATCTCTTCAAATATTTTCTCAGGTCCTTTCTGTCCCTCTTCTCCTTCTGGGACCCCTATAATGTGATTATTGGTGTGTTTAATGTTGTCCCAGAGGTCTCTTAGCCTGTCTTCATTTCTTTTCACTCCTTTTTCTTTATTCTGTTCCATGGTAGTGAATTCCACCATTCTGTTTTCCAGGTCACTTATCCGTCCTTCTGCCTCAGTTATTCTGCTATTGATTCCTTCTAGTACATTTTTCATTTCAGTTATTGTACTTTTAATCTCTGTTTCTTTGTTCTTTAATTCTTTTATGTGTTTGTTCTTTAGTTCTTCTAGGTCTTTGTTAAACATTTCTTGCATCTTCTTGATCTTTGCCTCCATGCTTTTTCTGAGGTCCTGGATCATCTTCACTATCATTATTCTGAATTCTTTTTTTTGAAAGGTTGCCCATCTCCACTTCATTTAGTTGTTTTTCTGGGGTTTTATCTTGTTCCTTCAACTGGAACATAGCCCCCTGCTTTTACATTTTGTTTATCTTTCTGTGAATGTGGTTTTCATTCCACAGGCTGCAGGATTGTAGTTCATCTTGCTTCTGCTATCTGCCCTCTCTAAACTGTTTTATTATTAAGCACGCAAGTTTCACTAAAAGCCACTTCATCTAACCAGTCTTCTGCATGGGCTGTTGGGAGGTTAAAATTCAATGACTGAGGCAAGTCAGTAACTCATCCCAAGAGCCAGTAGGTGTGTCATGTCAACCAGCATCACTGGGTTTGGCTCACTTTGTGAAAAACTTTCAAACAACTAACGAGAAACACTCTATCCATTATGCAATAAATAGCCCTTTCTCCCATAATACTGCCCATCAGAACTGATCAGCCAAAAATTATCAATGTTTATACACTGTTATAATTTCAGAAAGAACAAAAAAAAGGCAGCATTTCAGTTGGATCACACAGCCTTAAAAAATGTAAATGCTTTACTCTTCAGCCTTGACCTCTCCAACAAATAAGCCCAATCACTCTGCTCAAACGTTTCTTCTCCTACGTTCTCTGTTCACTCAGTCACCAGAGTCAAAACCTTGGAGTCATGGCTCATGCTTTACTCAGATACCAACAGCCACATCCCAGAAGCTGCTGAGTCCAATGGTTCAACTCTTTCCTCCTCTCCATTTCTGTCATCACCTACCTAAATTGAGGGCTTAGAAAGTGGCCAGGTGAGCAATTTGGAGTTAATCAAATTAGGAATGATTTGATGAAAGTACAGGCAAGGCAGCGGGAATTCACAGGACTCTGGGAGTGGAGGGAGACCAAGAAATGGGAGATAGTGGCTTGCTGAAGATATTCAGACACAAGGAGTTAAAGGTCTCATTGTAAGCTATGGCAAGTTGGAAATAGTATGAAATAAGCCAAGAAAGGAAAAATCCACTGGATATTGCAATAGATTTATTTATGGGGACAAGAGAACTGTGAGGTTAAAAACTGTTAGAATAATGAAAGTAGTATCAGTGTGGAACGGGCGCTAACAGGTGTATTTCACAATAAATTCAAGGACATTGGCTCTGTTGGTAGATATGTGACCTTGAAGAATATACTTTACCATTCTGTGCCTCAGTTAAAGATCAGTTGTAAAATGAGGATATTAACAGTACCCACACCCTATAGCTCTTTTGAGGATTAAATGGAAAACAAATATGCATAACAAAGCACTAAAAGCACAAAAGTGATGAATTACAAAATCTCTTTCAGCATTAAAATTTGATTTTCTACCTAATAGTTTAACCGTAACCCTCTCATCTACATATTTTATGCTACGACTTATCTAAGTCACCATGTTTCTGTATGAGTACAACCAATAAATATTTAACAAGAATCTGGGATTTTACATTAATAGATGTAACCGTGAGAGAGAGGGAAGGATGAAGTGTTCCTATCATTTAAAGGAGTCTCTTATTTTTGACCTTAGAATTCCTTCAGACTGTTGATAATTCTGAATTTGGTAGTATTTTTGGGTAACCAAAGTGTTCAAGGGTTAATAGTGACCTATCATAGTAAGAACAGTCTGTGAATTCTATAAATATAATGCCTGGATCTTGGTTTAGAGAAGAGCAATTTACTTCAGGGCATATTCATCAACAATTCCCTTCTCTTGAGCTATTTTCATTTTTTTGTGAATTCTTTTCAGAGACAGAAACAACTGATGCATTTTTCTTAGCTGCACACAATTCATTTACAAAGCATCTAGACCACGGGACTGGGGTGACTTATAGTGCTGGCTTAGCAAGGCTAACTAGTTTGAGGTGAGTTCACCACCTAAAATAACAACAATCCTCTTACAATAAAACATCAAAAACTTCTTTCCAAAATTTTAGTAGGACAAATTCTCTTTAAGTGAGCAGCATAATTAATTTATGAAGGTTTTTATGTCCTCTAAAGAATTCTCATGTTTCACACTAGCCCAAGGTTATAATAAGACTGATGTGAAGAATACGTGTGATATATACTGGCCACTGCCTTTTCAATTTGATATGTCACTTATTCTTTAAAAAGGAGGAAGAATGGAGTTTAAAATGAAAAGAATTGACTTTTCCTCAAAGAATTCCAGAAACAGATATGCTTTATTCCTCTCCAAAGATGAGATGAGCAAAGATGTCAACTACTCAGAGCAAAGATGAAAACTGTGTCAGAAGACCCAACCCCCAAGCCTGGGCTCCAAACAGTTACCCTGGCTCTGCCCCTTTACTAGCTGTAAGCCACTGGGGCGGGGGTGGGGATGGGGGGAACTGCCAGAACCACTCTGATGTGACCTTTTCCTTTGTTTTGTTCTGTCCCTCTATAAAATGGGAATAATCATGTCATCATCATCCTGCTGGCTCTCTGACTTCACCTCTAGCTACCTTCCCTTTAACTCCCTTCACTCCAGACATACTGTCCTCCCTGTTCCTCAGCCCCTGACCCCAACTCAGGCCCTGCCCAAGGGCCTCTGCACTCCCTCTTCCCCATTCTGGAAATGCTCTTCCCCTTTCCAGAAATGCTGGGCCACAGAATGACTGTGTGGCTCATTCCCTCAGAAAGGTCAGGCTTAATTCAAACATCACCTGCTTAGTGAGGTCTCACCTTGACTAAAATCACAAATAAACCCCAGCCCCCTCCTCACCCTCCCAAGTCCAATCTCCCTTTTGCTTTATGTTTCTCCTTAGCATTCAACACCAATACACTATATATCTAACTTATTTTTTCTGCTTACATTCTTCCTTTCTTATTTGAATGCAAGCTCTGTGAGTCAGAAACCTTGGTCAATTTTATTCACATCTGTATTTTTTCAGGCCTGGAATAATGTCTGCAAAGTCATAGTTGTTTAAAAAATATCTGTGTAATCAATAGATGACTGAATCTTCCCTAGAAGGTTATTGTGATGGCCAAATGAGATGTCATAGATAGAATTTACCAAATTGTGAAACATATGATTCACTATTTTTAACTCATCTTAACATTCTGTTGAAACAATAAAATGTATTATGCTATGGGAGTCAATATAAAATAATTGAATAAAAGTAAGTTATAAGAACTGCAAAATATTTGGTTTTAGTAGAAGTTAAGTTAAAAAAATAGTTTTAGAAAACACCTGAAGGCTTAAACATATACCAAAAACATAAATACCCTAGGTTTGTGGGTTAAACCAGAGCTGTGACCTCTGGTCTGAAGCACTAAAAATCTGACCTGTAGCCTGGTAAAGGAAAGCCAGATTGGGGGGGGGGCGGTGTGTGGGGGTGGGAAGCTGCATAAGAGAGTAACAGGTCTGGAGATAGAAAGGAGGAAAACAAGGAAAGAGAAAGCTCTGGAGAATTAAGTAGCAAACACACTTACAGAAGATTAGATTTTCAGATGCTGTTGACTTAAGCAATAAAAAGTACATCAAAGTGTAGCCTGTTGATGAATGGTACATAACTAATAATTCCTAAGTTAGCCCTTACAGGCACATTGAAAGATTGGTCATTCCCTAAGTATGACATGACAAAATGAAACTGTGTTGTAGACCATATGAAGTATCAGGGGGAATAACCTAGTTTTGGCTTGAGCTTTTCCCAGGAAGCGATCAAAACAAAACAAACAAAAAGCAAAACCCAAATAAAATTCACCCTACACAAGCAAGTTCCTATTTGCATATATTGGAGACATGCTTCTGTTTAGTCCAAGGTAGGAGGAGTGATTGACATATATGTAGATAGGATGATTGGTTTCTCCCTGGGAACTTTAACTTTGATTCAAAGGGCATAGTTTCCAGCAATGCTGAGCACTATTTCTAATCTGAAAATGGGACAGAACAGAGCTGAGTATTCCACAGCCCAGAGAACGATGCATAGTTATAGTAAAGCAGGATGCACAGTTATAGTAAGTATATAATGAAGCTAACCATACATTTTAAATCTTTATAGAACGCAGTTTTGGTAGGTATGCAAAAACCATTTTCACAGGACAATTCAAAATAAGTAGATTAGGTGATTTTCTTTTCACAAAATAATTACAAAGGTTACATAAAAATTAGCTAACTGAAAATTATTTTATACTGGGATATGAATTTATTTTTTGGTAAATAAAATGAACAAGATTTATTAAAATAGAACTATCAACATATAGTTGTAATTCCTTTCATTAAAACCAGTAAAATAACTGAGATATGTATAAAAGTAAAACCAGTCTCCTGATTGTGATTAGTTAAAACTGATCAATTCAAAGAACTAACTTGCAATCAGCTTATAAAAACTAAATTTAACAAACTATCAAACTGTTTATACATGTAGATATAGCCTATATGTGTTTGAATTTTTAAAAGGAGGGAGAAGAAATAAAAGGAGAAAGCAACATAACCCTCATGGATATTTTCTTGTCAACCATATACACATTCACTCGTTTCAATCTCACAGCCACCCCGGAAAGTAGAATTAGGACATTTCAGGAAAGTTAAGTGGCCTGCCCAAGGCACAATAACAAGTGGCAATGGCTGATCCAGCTGGGTCCAAACTGGCACTCCTTCCAAGACACAGAGGCACAGCCCAAACAGACAGGTTGGTCATTATAGACAATTGGCTGAATTTGGTATTTACTCAGATGATCCAAACACGAAGTACAAGGCAGAACTCAGGACGAGTTATAATAAAAGCAGAGATAAGAAAGAAATGTAAATAACAGATTTATAATTTACAGAAAGTAGTTATTAGACCCTACTTGAGCACAGATGTAGTCAGGTTAGTAAATTCTACTCTCAGAATATTTTAACTTCTCCTTGAACGGCAGTGTTGTCTTTTTAAGTGTAAATTTAAAGTAATATGTAAACAATAGCAAATAACATGGAAACAATAAAGTTTGGAGGCTAAGACATTACCAATTAAATTTTAATGTTTTCATGCAAAGAGGCAGTACCATAGGGAGTAAAATACCTAGAAGAGAGTAGCATCACCGTACCAGCTGTTTCAGCTATACATTTATAGTGATCAGTTTCATTATAACTTGATGAAAATAAAATTAGTAGTTGGGAATGGATGTACAGAAATACCACTTGGCTCAGTAGTCACAATTATTTGATACATTTAAAATAACCTTATACCTGAAGGAACTAAAAATGCACAGGTATATACTCTAAACACTTTTCCTCCTCTACACTCTCCAAATCCCACCCTGAAAAGCATAACGCTTATATTACGATAGAAAATTATAAAGATAGTATATTGCAACAGTTCTTAATTTCATTCATTTTTTGAGTTTCTTAAAATGTACAAAATGATGGCCCAAACACCAAGACAGAAAATAGAAAACAGATGAGCAGTTTGCTAGAAAATGATAGTGGGGCGAGATGGAGACACCTTCATTTGTCTTGTCTGAGAAAGAGCTGGGTGAAATTTCCTGGGGGCAGCTGGATACTCAGGTCAGCCTTAGAAGATAGTCTTAGGCTAGATTCAGAGAACCATAGCTCATTGAAATTACACAGGCTGTCATAAAGCAGTGTGGTCTCATGGAAAAGGCAAAGAATTTGTTAGAAGTTCCATTTTAAAGGCTTAGAGCCACCACTTAGTAGCCTTGCCCTTAGGTGAAGATTTTAAATACCCAGTTTCCTCATCTGTGAAATGAAGAAAATACTCTGCCTCAGCTATCATTAGGGTTTCTGTGAGCATGCAGTGAGAAAAGCATTGGAAAGGGTCTTAGGAGGTTCAATGCATGCATCAATGAATGTCAGTATTTTTAATAGAGTATATATTCTATATTCAAAGCACAAAGACCTCCTTAAATTTAAAGAAAAATAATAAGTAAAAAAGTATGTAACAGGCAGTCACGAGAAGTTAAAAGTGGGAGGTAACAAAAGAAAGCACAAAAGGATATTAAAAAAAGCTTTAAGGCTATTGACTTTCTGTCCAGCCACTCAAAATTTGCTGGAAAAATAAACATATGCTATATTTACTTTTTGACCATATTGTTCTAAAACTTCTAATATTCTTTACAATAAGACTCAGCTAACAACCAGTTCTTAGAATCAACCACATCTCCAATTTGGCCTAACACATAATGTATTTCCCTTGCTTACCCAAATTGGAGATGTTTGGGACACAGATGCATATTTTTGTTGAGGTCTGTCACCCCAACTTCTCTCTTTCTCCAGATAATACAATGACTACAATCCCTAACTGAACCTTTATAGCACAAAGCCAAGTATGTCTCCAGACGCTCAATAGCTGCTTTCATGTCTATAAAAAGAGCAACCTAGCTTTCCACAAACATCTTTACTGACATTCGTGAAAATATACAGCTATTATATATGCAGGCACACAGAATCCTTCTGTCCTCTCCCAGAGCTGAACTTGTATCGTGGAGACTGAGCACACATTTCATAACACATATCACGTACACATTCCTCCACGGGCTGGCGGCCAGGGGTTTGGCTTTATCTTTGTTCCATCCCCTTGCAGTTAAGAATCCCTTGGGTAGTATCTTCTGTGTGCTCAAGTCTGATATTTCTTATTCAGCCTTCATGATTTCTGACCTAAAGCTGGCTGGATTGTAATCTCCTCAAGGGCGTAATGGTGTCCTTTTTCTCTGTGTCCCAGCAACCTACCCCACTCTGGTAGACACTGGGTTCCCTATTGATGTTGAGTGAATTAACTTGGTCTGAGTTAACAGGAGATGTAAACCACTTGTGATAAAAGATACTTTCTCTTCCACACAAAAGGCCAGTGTAAATCTGGATTCAGAATAAAACCTGGATTTAACAAAGATTTCCTATCTGTATCAGAATTAAATCTCAGTATGGCATTCTGTACATAGAACAAAGGAAACAGCTACACCTTTCTACATAGACATAACTGAAAAAGTCTGTTTCTCTCCCTGGGGGACCCTGTATACTCAGTAGCCAGCATTCTATGTTGTTGCCAGAAGCCAGAATTGGAAGTCATCATTACAAGTCTCCTTTAATAAAGCAGAAAAGATACAATAATGTCTTGGCAGTGTCAGTTCCCAAACACTGACAACCTAAACTACATCTTCTGGCTCTGGGTGCTTATTAACTGCACTGATGCACTTCACATTTATAATGTTGCTAAAATATGGGAACAGACTTGTGGCTTTCAAATTCTCATATTAGCTTAGCCAATTCCAACTTGATATTATTGTAAACAACAGTAAAGATCAGAAGATCAGTGGCAGTCTCTTAAGATGGGACACTCATGTTTTACCCACTTATAATACTATTTTTCTCTGGATCAATCAATTTTAAAGTAAGTATATTTTACAACTCATTTGTCCATTCATTCCTTCATGCATCCAACAAATAAGCATCAGTTAATCATCTTAGAGGCAATGTGATACATTGGAAAGAGATTTAGTCAAAACATATCCAGGGGAGGGACTTCCCTGGTGGCGCAGTGGTTAAGAATCTGCTTGCCAATGCAGGGGACACAGGTTGGATCCCTGGTCCGGGAAGATCCCACATGCCGCGGAGCAACTAAGCCTGTGTGTCACAGCTACTGAGACTGTGCTCTAGGGCCCACAAGACACAACTACTGAAGCCTGCACACCTAGAGCCCGTGCTCCACAACAAGAGAAGCCACTGAAATGAGAAGCCTGTGCACCGCAACTAAGAGTAGCCCCTGCTCGCCGCAACTAGAGAAAGCCCGCACACAGCAACAAAGACGCAATGCAGCCAAAAAAAATAACTAAATTTATATTTTAAAAAAACTTGAAAAAAAAAACGAACAAAAAAAAAACATATCCAGGGGATGGTGGTGGAGGGATAAATTGGGAGATTAGGATTGATCTATACACATTACTATATATAAAATAGATAACTAGGAAGAACCTGCTGTATAGCACAGGGAACTCTACTCAATGTAATGGCCTATATGGGAGAAGAATCTAAAAAAAGAGAGTGGGTATATGTATATGTATAATGGATTCACTTTGCTGTACACCTGAAACTAACACAACATCAAAAATCAATTATAGGGCTTCCCTGGTGGCGCAGTGGTTGAGAGTCCGCCTGCCGATGCAGGGGACGCGGGTTCGTGCCCCGGTCTGGGAGGATCCCACATGCCGCGGAGCGGCTGGGCCCGTGGGCCATGGCCGCCGGGCCTGCGCGTCCGGAGCCTGTGCTCCGCAGCGGGAGAGGCCACAGCAGTGGGAGGCCCACGTACCGCAAAAAAAAAAAAAAAAAAAAAAAAAAAAATCAATTATACTCCAAGAAAAATTTTTTTTAAAATATCAGGTTTAAAACCTGCTTTACACTTTACTAGCTTAATGATCTTCCACAAAATACTGAGTCTCCCTGAGTACCCATTTCCTCTCTTATAAAAAGGGGTCTGGAGGAGGAATAATAAGATAACATATCTAAAGTACTTGACAGTGCATGGCACAGTTGTATTTTTGTTTTCTTTCTCTTTCCTTGCTAGACCGTAGATATAGAAAGATGAATAAAATGGGTTTCTGTCATTTAAGAACATCAAGTACAGTGGGACATGTGGATACCCACCAACAAACAAATTAATTCCCAAGATGACAAGAGATAAAATTCAGGTGTGAATATAATACTGCTATTAAGTAGCAGTATCAATTGACAGTGATCTTGACTAAAAGAGCCAAGCCAAAATTATGAGGCAACTTACCAGAACTGACCACAATAAAAAGAGGAGAGTTTCAGAAACAAGACACTAGAGGTTATATATGTCATGCTCTCAGATGAATCCACATCAAAAATCCCTCTTGTTGGAGTGCTTAAAACTGAATATTTAGGGTGCTCAAAACAAAACAAATGAGTTGCCTATTGAACAAAAGGAAAATTCCTTAGGCTCAGTTCTTGAAGATCTTACGTGATTCTTCCCCAAAGTACCACAGCAGGTGTATGCTCTCCTCCCGCCAACAGGATGCTCTAGTTCACCTGGACACTGCTTGTTCCCCAGCAGCACTCCATGTCCTTCCACTTCCACACCCTTCCCCATGAGGGTTCCTCTGCCACCATTTCTCAGAACTCCCTCTGCCATAAACTTTCATGAGTCCACTGAGAAATTACTTTCCTTTTTTCCTACTTTGAACATCCAAAGCATGTTGTGGCTCTTCTATGGCACTTCTTTTACAACTTGTCATGTTGCTTTGCAATATCATCACTTGATTATAAGTTTTATCTTCTTCATTAGATTGCACACTCCTTGAAGTTTATTTGATTGTATTTTTTGCATGGAGTAGTTATTCAATATACACTGACTGAAGATATTTTAAAATTTTAGAAGAGAGTAATTAAATCAGACAAAGGAAATTTAGCCTACTTTACTAAGCAAACACATTTACAAAATATATACTGTCTCCACCCTTCGACAATTGGCACTCAAGTCACCCATGTCCCAAGTTATTTTCTGGTTAACAGGTTCCCACCAGATATACTCCTTATACTGCCAGAAGCTCCTGGCAGAGACCAGGTGGAGACTGGCCAGGTAAACTGCCTCCGTGAGGAAGTATCCTGCATTGTGTTTTCTCAATCTCCCAGCTGAAAGGTAGAGAACATTCCTACCAGGTACTAGGTGAAGGCCCAATTTCTAAACTCTGACTTGACCTGAAGTCTTAATGTCTCCCATGGCCTTCTCTGAGCATTCTGCTAAGGAATCAGTGGAGAAGCATCTGTACTTAAGAACACTATTTGTCCAATTACTTCCTCCCTTCCTCAGGTCTAATCCCTAAGGATATGAGAAAACCGTCATAGCAGGTGCTGGGGCAAAGGGAAAGTTCAGGGTTTCTGCAGTCTTTATAACAGAGGTTCCCTCACACCAGTGCTACCCAGAGCCAGCTGTGTGCATATTCTCCAAGTTATCAGTAGCTCAGCCTTTTTACATCCTAAGAAAAACAGCTGGACTACAAATCCCAGTGGGTTAGGATGTTCCTTCAGGGTCCAGTCTCCCCATCTTCCCATGGCATCTGCCTTGAAAAATGGTTCTCCCTTGGTGTTGCAGGTAATTTTCTCTCTTGATTACTCAGCTCCTAAACTATACTACTATGTTTAATAATTTGACCAATGCCCTCCTCATTATATACATATATGGAAACACACACATATAATGCCCTTGTGCAAGACAATGTACCTCTCTGAGTACTCATTTCCTATATAGATAGACACTAAATAGATACACATTTATACATACATATATATATATATATATACACTAATCAAAGAACTGTTTTCTATTTGCCATAGACAATAATCCATATTCATGACAGTAATTCTCTAGCACTCCAGAATCAAAGATAAAATCTGGCACAGGGCTAGAGGATGCTGGTCTGATATACTGAAAACCATTCCCTAAACTTCTCTCCAACACAGCAAGTAAGTACCTTATTTACATAGAATTTTATTAAATAAGTACTTTATTTACATTGGACCACAATAAGACACACCAATGATAATTCCAATATCTGACTATTCCATGAAGATGGTAGAAGGACTGTTTCCAAAGCATTCTGCTTGCAACTTGAGACCAAACCAAAGAGCTGTGGTCCTTCTACAGGATGATAAAGAGGTCTCAGGTTATTTCCAGTCATGCCACTTTACTGAAGGACCATAACAACTACCATAAAAATATGTACTATGATTCATTCAGCAATATCTCTACTACCATATGTTGAAAATCTGAGTATTTAGGTCATAAAATGGACTAACCAGAAAGGATTTTTCTATTCTAAATATCCAAAACAAAAGAACATCCTTTCATTGTGACTATGGAAGTATTCTGCACAGCCCAATATAATTTTCTACCTCCCATTCTTTCCAGTTCCTCTGGGTGCCTGATGTAATATTAGCTCTGAATTGTGAATTACGGTGACTTCTTTTTTTCACAAAGACAACAGATGGAATTCAGTATAAAAACTGAAGCTTACTGCTGTATCTTCTTCAAGTGGTCCTCCTTCCCTGCTTATAGATAGGGATTGCATTGACCGCCGTGCCACACACATCTCCCTAATTACTAATCCCAGTGTGTCAATGCTGGGATGCTGACAAATTCCTTTATGTCTAAGTCTTGTCACAGTGAACCTCCTTGATGGTGAAGTTCTCTGCTGCTCAAGTCGAAAATATCAGGGACAGCTCTTAGCACTATTTGGTCCATGACAATCACAGATAAGTTTGGAATTGCCTTTTATAGAAGTCTTCATGTTCTTTAAGCATATTTTCAGAACTGGTGTGATTTAGAGACTTTCAAGGTGATACAAAATTAATTAAAACATGACATGTTTCTAGAACTTCAACTTTGACATGTAAGAAAGCACTATTTACTGGAAATGTTAACAATTCTAAGAGAAGTCACAACATTATTGAAAATAATGCCACAATTCTTTCTCTGAAGCAGATGACACTAGATATGCCCTATCATCCACCTGAAAGATATATTCATTCATTGTGGAATGTCTGAGTGTTCCTTTTAAAGGACTGCATGAATTATGAAAAAAACCCACACTTTTTTGAAACCCATGTTCAATTGTAGCAACCCAAAACTTCCCTATAAAAAACTAAAATGTAACACAACGCACAAAACTACATTGTTTCTTCTTTCTCCAAATTCTATATAGTATACATATGTGTATATGTGTGCTTATGTGTGTATGTGTGTTTAAGACATATATGGTTGTTGACCAATGAAAAATGCATGTTGTCATTTTTTAGAGTTTTCTATCACTTATGTTTGCTATTTTATCACTTATAAAAAATTGCTTTGAAAAGATTCTCATAAATCTCCCAGAAAAGTTTTAGGGGTCTAGCTTCAACGGTAATTGCCTGAACTAATTATATGGAAGGATTTGGTTACAGCAGTTTCCAACCCTGGCTGCACACCAGATTCACCTGGGGAGCTTTTAAAACTATTAAATAGCAAAATACCTGACACATGGTAGCCAATCAATAAATGGAAATTTCTTTCTCTATTATCCATTTCAGCTTATCTCCAATTCCATATTTCCCAAATGCCTACAGAATGTAACCTGACATCTCACTAGTACCTCACTTTACCCCCAAATTTCCTACCTAAGTCACCACATATTCTAACCTCATACACAATTGGCCAAGAATATCAATTTTACTTATGTGATATGTTATATTTGTACCCTCCTCGTATCTTCCCTTACTTGCAGGATGGTTTTGAACTATCTCCCAGTTGCCTAGCTGCAGCTTGATTACCTTTCCATGGTGCAGGTGTGAACTCTCCCAGTGCCATCTTTTAAAATTCACACTGAATTTTAGCTCCTCAAAGGCCGCCTACCATCAGACATACCCTTAGCTTTGTAGCCCTGTCTCCATGGTCCCCTTTCTGGGACCCTGTATTTCAGCCAAACAGAACCCTTCTGGAAATAAGACAAAGTTTGAAATAGATGACTTCCCCCATTCTTTCCACATCCCTATTTCTATGTCAACCTCCTGTTAATGTTTTATCTTTTCTCATCTTCTGTTCTCTCCACTGGAAATGTCCATCTCTATGTCATCCATAATTTTCCTATGGTTTTTGCATGTATGTGGAATGTTTTAAAATTAGGTGAAAAAACAAATCATCAAGGATCATTGTGTGATAGTTCAGGGCTTGCCTTTCTCTCTTGGTGATGTCTACATTTGTGGATGCTCTTCATAAAATGTATTACACCCAAACATCTAGTGGGCAGTTACTATAGTATTCTTTTAATACTGTTATAAATATTGTCATCTTTACAAATTAATATATCACTTCCATAACAATTCATTGAGTAACAGCAAAATATAATTTCAAAAATCAAAGCCAGAAATATCTAAATACCTAAGGCAAATACAACTTAAAAACCATCACTATACAGCAAACTAAAATCAAATGTCTTAATGAAATAGTGGCAAAAAGTTTGGTATGTGATGTAGAAATGCATCCGATAGTGAGCACTTTCAGGGATAAGTTTGTGTTTTTGTATTTTATTGTAACTAAAAATACTGAATCTAGATGGAATCTAAAAGGAAATCACAATGTGTGGGAAGCCGCCTATTTAACTTGAGATCAGCTGACCTATGGAGTGTGGGCATAGCTCTCTTGTAAAGCGGTAAAGAAAACCCTACGACTATGTTGGATTTCAACAAGCACTGTCCTCAGAGTGAAGGACCTTTACAAGCACACGAAACCCTGCTTGTTTTTAGTCATTTTCCTCTGCTAGGAAGAGAGCACATTAAAAAGACAGAGCTGTCTACTGCAGTGTACATGCTCAGTAACATGGGTGTTATTTACTGATAAAAAGCACATGACAGTGATTTTAAAACAGGGCTTGTCCTGTCAGTCAAATTAGAGAGGCAGGATATCCTCTCCAAGTGATTGCTGTCTGGGATGCAGCGTGGCGGACTGCCAAGTCAATTACAGCGGGGCTGGGAAGGAAATATGAAGACAGATCGGCTTAATTCTAAAAAGGAGCATCAGTAAAATAGAAACCTGGGGACATATTAACACAGTGGCCAATTACTTAAAAGTGTGGCTTTGACCAAAGCTGCAGAATGTATTTATACTGAATCTTTCTATAGATAAGGAATTGTTTTATTAACAAGAATGGACAAATAGAGAAATTTTTTAAATAACATTTGTATCTTAATTTCTGGAGAAAAAACATTTCTCACAGAAAACAAAACAGGATTCTTTAATTCTCTTTTCATCTAGAAAATTAGACATATGGATAAATTAATATTTGGAAAAACTGGACAATGATATTTCATAATTATTCATCACTGATACATCAATTTTCCTTTCATTTTCCCTTACCAAAATTGATTTAAGTTTTAAATTTCCCTAGTCAATTCTCTCCTTTCTATTTCACCTACAGCTTCTTTGTCTAAAGGTAAAAATATTAAGGGATCAGCAGCATCAATCTGAGGATTTATCTCACACAGTATCTATAAACGCGGTTACATTTCCTTTGTTTCAGATGCAGATTCTAGGAGCCTCATGGAGATACATGGAACAAAAGCCTTGCTCAAAAAAATGCAGACCACTTGAATCACAGCTTAATTGCTTGTGCAGTAGATTCTTACATTGGTATAATGATAGAAGAAAATCCCTGTCGACATCTATGTGAAGAAAATGCCGGGCTGCTGACACTGAATTCTGCAGCTCTGCTATTTTTTATGGTGGTTAATAAGCTCTCATATTAATTAGTGAAAGATTATAAAGGACATACAGAAAAAGATGCACAGTAAAACCAAAACAGAAGAAATACTATCATAATTTTTTACCTACCTAAAGAGGTATTTCTCCAAAAAAAGTTTTGTGGAGAATTTACCTAAATTCTAGGAACCATCAATGTTTATTAGAACCTCAATAACATAGGTAGGTAGGATACAATCCTGGAAAAGGTGCCAAAATCTGAAACAATATAAGTCAAATCCAGTCTCCCCAGCTAATATTATGATAGGAGATTATTAACTGATACTTAGCTAACTATGGAAATGAAAATAAACACAACATTTTACCTATCTCTATGTATGACTTATATGGGTAAGAAGGTGCATAAAAATCTCTAAATGACAAAAGTCAATTAACCAGTGACTTAATAACAAATCACATACTAAATTACATACAAAAGATAGAGTCTGTAACATTAAAAATGGGAAAAAAGACCCTAGACATTCTCAACATAACTGTCCAGAGATCATATCACTCAAACTATCTAGAAAGCAATGTCTAAAGTTGCTGACGTCTATGTGTCTAAATTTTTCAACATTTTAAACCTGTCCTAATAGTTACAAATTACAATCTAACATAACTGGGACGTGAAGGATTAGAATCAAAAGAGGTCTTCAGAAATCTCTGAAGATCCCTGCAGGATGGGGGATTCTCTGCTCTGCTCCTCCACTTGTTCTTTCACACAGTGAGTACCTACTAGGTGCCAGACTTTGGATGAGCTTGGCTCTGGCAGCTCACAATAAACAAACAGCAGAAACTTTTGCCCTCACGTAAGGAGACAGACACAAGCTAAATAAACCACACAGGCAGAGAATGTGGCTGGGTTGAGAGGGAAGTGCATTACTGTTATATAGGGTGGTCAGGGGTAGCCTCATTGAGAAGGTGACATTTCAGCAAAGACCTCAGAGGTGAGTGTGTGAGCCATGCAGATAACCCAAGAAGAGCAGTCCAGGTGAGGGAAGAGCAAGTACAAGTGCTTGGCCTGAGGAGCATTTGCCCTGCTTGAGGGGCAGCAAAAGACAGTGGGGCTGAGCTGCAGTGAGCCAGGGAGGGAGCCCCAGGAAGGCCTCTGCAAGGCTTGGGCTTTAGCCTCCCATCTGAGTGAGCCGGGAAGGCCATGGGGGCTTTCAAGGTTACAGTGTAAAAGAATCCCCCAAGGTAACTTTTAAATGAAAATTCTCAGGCTTCCCCTTCAGAAAGGGTGAATTCTTATTCAGTAAGTTTGAGCCCCAGGAATTTGCATTTTGTTTACTCCCTGGGCAGTTCAGCTGAGGGTGACCCAAAGACCATTTTGAGAAACACAGTTCTCCTGAATCCCTGACAATTCGGCGTCCAATCCCTATTTGCATATTTTCCATCAGCTAGTCACTACAAAACATAGTCCACATCTGTGTAGCATCTGTTCATGCTCAACAACTGGGACAGAAAAGGGAAGAAGGGAAACCTTATACATAAGTGTTAGAAACTGAACTGTCCAGTTTTCACTTAGCAAGAGAGTTAAGTCACAATATCTGCTGAGATATGTTGACATTTGGTGGCTGGCTAGTAATGGGCAAAGTGATGATTTATATGAATACTGACAAACCTATGACTCTCCTGGTGATTGCTTTAACTAATGATTCCTGTGTCCTTGGGGCTTGCTAACACGTAAGGCTGGTGTGTCTGGTGAATTTGTTAAAGTGAGAGTCATGTCAAACATTGACTGCTGGAGTTATATCATATGACAGGACCCAAATCCCCAGGTTGTGGGAAGCTAAGGGAATCCAGATAACAGGTACTATAGGTACAAGAATTAGTCCAGTGATGCTAAATATCATTAGTTCGGGAACTTCTTTTAGGGATATTACTTAGTACCTCATCACTGTTACTTTACTGTTTATATATGGTATATTATGGTAATAGAAACGACTAACTTAGGTGCTTCCACTGTACATGATCTTACTTAATCCTCAAACAGCCCAGTGAGGTAAATACTGTACAGGTTAAGTGAAGCCTACAGAAGTTAAGAAATTGCCCAAAGGGCACAAGGCTAATAACAGGCAGAATTGAGATTTTAACCTTTGTCTGATTAATACAATGCCCATGTCTTAACCACTAAAATATACCACTCCTAAATCTATTTAAAAAGCATGCTTGATGTAAATGTTTAACATATAGCATTTCAACATGAGAATTTAATATTGAGATGGTTCATTCTCAGAAATAACAAGATTAGTCGTGAACATGAGTTTTGGAGGGAAACACATCTGGGATGAATCCTTATTTGACCACTCATTCATCAACAAGTTACTTACATACCTGAGCCTCAGTTTCTTCATTCATAAACAGGAGATAATACACCCCTCAGAAATTTAAGTGAGAAAAAATGTGCAGTCCGTGGGGCACAGAGCATGGAATACAGATAGTAATTCCTTCCCCTGCTACTTGGAAGTCAATCTTGACAGTCAGCCAACCCTCCTCCCCATGCAGAGCACTTCCACAAACTCCTTGACAGAGGATCAAGGTGTGCCTGGCCATCTCTGGCAGTGACCAGGTCCACTCATCCAGGCATGGACAGCTCTAGTCATTTGGAGCATTCTTTCTCTTAGCAACATGATGACCACCTTTACCAGGGAACACTGGGCAATGCTACACCCAGTGACACCTCTCCAGGTGGCAATGCCACAAATAACAAAAGACAGTCAGCCCCATCCCTGGCCTTTGCTTCTCCAAATTAAACATACCAACTTCAGTCAGATGTCCTTCCCACAATTTCCAAACAACACAATATCCCAATTTTCCTCTACTAGAAAAACTCCAGTATTTTTCTGTGTCCTTTAACATGAAAAGCCACAGGGCAAAGAACAAAGGAGCAGACTGATAAAATAAGCAGAGTGCAGTGGGACCACTACACGGGATGGTTGGTCAGGAGAGCATACTTCATAATTCAAGCTTGTTGGACCACCTTGGTGCCTTTGCCCAGAGTAGTCACACCAGCAGAAAATTCCCCCTCCCTCTAGTTCCTGCTCAAATCCTTCCTTCCCTCCTTTTTCCCCTCCGAGGCCCTGCCGCTGCTCTGCCCAATCTACTGAGAAATCCCCTCCACCAGCCCAATCCCCAACCCAGGGAACCTCTCTTCTTCTAAGTTCTTCTAAACTCTGTTCTTCTAAGCTTGTCCCCTCCCCAATTAGCTCAGCAAAACATCCCTCATTATTAGGTAGAAGAAGAGAGGATTATATAATGCTTATAATTTTTTGGACCCTGTCATAATTCAACTGAGCCAACCCGAAAACTGTTGTCACTCCTGCACTTCACATCGTTGGCCACACTGAGCTGCTGGTCAAGCTCAAGTTGTAAAACCTCCACAACCTTCACTTTTGTCCATGTGCTCCTCCTGGAGCTTGTAACTGTACAATATCATGTTTTTAAAAGATAAAATCAAACCTTTAACTTCGTCTCCAACAAGTCCAATTTCAGTTTCCCCATACTGTTCCTTTGCCACAATCATTTGATTTTTGATTCTGTTTCCCTTGTATTAGTTCTCCTTTCCAGATTTGTATCATCTGCAAATATGGTATGACTTTTAGGTTTTCATATGAATCATGGACAAAAATGTTGAGAGTAAATGTCCAAGGAAAAAAGTTTGTTATATTCATAAATACATAAATGCATATGAAACAGGCACTACATAATTGATACATAGTCATGTAAGTATAGACCCTCATAAAAGAACACAACCCAAAGTACAAACAGATATGCCAATAATGTCACTGCACTGAGTATAAGAGGCTACAGCACTCCTACACAAACAAAACTGACGTAAAACCATGTCATTTAGGGACCTAAGAATACTAATAGCATAGAATTAAAGAGTGATTCTAAGTTATTTGAAAGGGGCAACAGGGAGAGGGTGGATGTTTTGTGATTTAACTGACAATAAAGTTATCTTAATTATATAGTGCAATGGAATAGAAAAGCTTTGTTTGAAATCACATACTTTTAGTGACAACAGAAGCAAAGTTGTAGGTATTAAAATTTCACCCATCTCAGTGTCATTTGTCTTCCTCGTCTGATAAGCAGTGATCTTATATTTTTCTTTCTTGTCTTCTCACTTTTAATGTATTCACAAAGTATTTTTCTCCTGTGCTAGCTCAAATTCATTTTAAAATCTGGATGGTCCTGGTGTTCCAATGCCAGCTCAAATTGTCTAGAATAGATATTAGTCTTGATTTCTATGAACTGCTAGCATCAGATTTTGCTTCATTTCCCTAAAAAGGAGAACCAAAAGGACTCGGATTTTAAGGGTAAGCTGCTTGCCAGAGTGGCCATGGTTTTTGCCCATTTTCCCATCAGCTACTTGAATTTTAAGTGTGCTTAATTTAGGAATCATACTAAATTTTTTCTTATATATGAGGAAACCATTTCAAGTTATAATTACATTTACATCATTCTAATACAGATAATTTTTTAAAAACTTATCACATCTATTACTCAAATGTATAGGGAAGGTAATAAATGTCATATGATGCTGAAATAGTTAACTTTGAATTACTTGCAGATGATATCACTTTATTGTCTTCAACTCTACGGGGGGGGTGGGAAATTAATAAAGAAATCTAAAATCTTTTGCTCAGAATTGGTAGTTACGAAAACAACAGATGTGGGTAGGCAATAAGCAAATGAATACAGTGCTTGAAGGCTGAAGAATTTAGAATATACCGCAGGCGAGTTAGCTCAGGGTCGTTGTCAGAGGTCAGAAGTTAAGTGTCACTATATGGTCCATTTATCCGTACAAGGATCTTCTACAGCACACAAGTAACAGGGATTATCCTCAGTTATCTTAATTTTTTTTGAAAGATAAAAAGTTAAATCTAAGCAAATAGCAATTACCATGTCAAAGTATATACTATCTTGATCCTGTAATCAGGCCAAGGAAATTTAGCCACGTAAAGCACACTATTTCTTATATTAATTTGATGTCCCCTTTCATCAAACAGGGGCAAAATATGTGCCTAATTGAAATATAGTGAATGTAAGTGTCGGATAAAAACAAAAACAAACAAGGCACTGATTAAGAAAACATCACTTTTCCCTTGATCCTGACTATTTTCTCATATGCCTCTGTTTGCATTATTCATAGGTTTTATCAGAGTTTTATTTCATTGGGTTAATGATAAAACGTTTTCTATTTGTTTCTGCCAAGGGGCTTGCTATTCCATTATTGCTCAGTGCTCTCAGTGTCTCGATACGACAAATGCCAAAAATATGCCAATCAAAACACTCAACTGATAACAGACGCTGAATTTCCCAGATGCTAGAGTTCAATCAGGAAGCTTTTGGTTTAATGAGACTTGTCTATTGTGATTCTGATACACATCATTACAGAATTTTTTCCCATTTTCTCCAAAGAACTAGCATAAACCAAAGAACAAATTACAACAAAACTATGATAAATTCCCCCTATGTTTATAATCTATATGTCATGTAACAAAATTAGTTATGCTGGCAGCATTTACTGAGGGCGTTGCAGGGTTTACTAAGACTTTTCTCGTATTATAGTCAAATTTTATCAAAGATGAAAATAATATGTTATATCCATATAGTTCTTTATACTATTTATTCCAAAGGACTTTCAGAATTATTATCTAATTGGATATTTACAAAACCCCTCTGATTTAAGTAGGCAAGATTTTTTTTTTCCTATTGAACATAAATGGAGCCCAGAAAAATTAAGTGGCATATAGAAAGTCACAGTTAGTCATTAACAGGGCCAAGACCAGATCAGAACTACTCTTGAACCCCACAACCAGGGCTCTCCCCCAATCCTCATTAAGCTCATCTCCAAGGATACAAAGTTGACAGGGATTGAAACATCACCAACCTCCCTCCTGTGAGTGGAAGGCAGACCTACTCTCTGAGTGATGTTTTTTTTTAACATTCAAAAAAATATATGGGGCTTCCCTGGTGGCACAGTGGTTGAGAGTCCACCTGCCGATGCAGGGGACCCGAGTTCGTGCCCCGGTCCGGGAAGATCCCACATGCTGCAGAGCAGCTGGGCCCGTGAGCCATGGCCGCTGAGCCTGCGCTTCCGGAGCCTGCGCTTCCGGAGCCTGTGCTCCGCAACGGGAGAGGCCACAACAGTGAGAGGCCCGCATACCGCAAAAAAAAAATATATATATATATATATATGAATGCATATTTTATATATCTGCCTATATTCCATGAGAGGAAATCATAACTCAACAGCAAACACAAAGATCAGTCTTAAATCTGGACCCAAGAACGTGATCCCTCCAGTTAAGCATGTAATCCCATTTCTAACGCTAGAAACCACTGGCATTCAAATAATGCTTCATTTCTTTGTAAATACTTGTTAGGTGGATTCTAATACAATCCATGGAGACAGATTATTACAACTGTGAATTTCTTTTGTAAGCATGGTTGTCCTCCTACCGAAGCTAAAAGATATTGAAAGTCATTTGAGCTTCAGCATTAATGAGCTCAAGTGCAAATGTCTTTATGAACAAGGCTAATGACGACTCAAAATTTCAGAAAGACCAAGAGCTGTTTCATAGGTTGTTTCATATGGCAATCATTTCAAGTTAAATGATCTGACACTTTTAAATTGGCATTTAGCAATTAGCTCTCAGGTCTATTTCATGAATCCTCTAGCTTCCCTCATCTTCTTGCTGACTAGGGAAGATAAATGATATTCCTTGACAAGAGGTGGGTGACATTTTTTGTCCTTTGAGATAAAGAGATTTCCCATCAAATCATCTCCATATGAAGCTTTCATCAAGTCTGTCTGGAGAAATTGAAAAAAAAAAATGATAGTCCTGCTCTTGGGTTATTTCTCAGGTATTATAGAAATGATGCCAATAGTACTCTCAACATGTTATCTCTGGGCAAACTGATGTGCTCATATAATTTTGTATTTTTTTTACTTAACTTTTAATACTAACCACCAGTTTCTGCACACATTTTCAAAGATAAATAAAAGATGAGCTCTGCCATTGAAGAGATAACAGCCTATCTGGGAAGTGAGAACTAACAGTGATATAATATGGTAATTTCTCTAATATGGATTAATATAAAACAAAAAGATGAAGGAGCATAAAGGATGATGAGACTAAATTTGTCTCACCATTTTTCTGATGTTCCACAGAGGTGGTAAAATTTCAGTTGATGGTTCCCAGTAACATCTTCACAAATAGAAAATAAAGATTAATGTGTAGGTAGGTTAAGGTTATTCAAATGATCAAGGTATGTTTAGGATAAAACAAGAACTACAGTAACAGATAATAAGCAGTTAAAAGTCAAAGGATTATAAACTATCATCACAATAAATTCAGCCTCTAGGTAGAAAGAAAGTTGCCTTAATGGAAGCAACCTAAATGTCCATAAACAGATGAATGGATAAAGAAGATGTGGTATATTTATTCAATGGGATATTATTCAGCCATAAAAAAGAATGAAATAATGTCATTTGCAGCAACATGGATGGACCTAGAGATTATCATACTAAGTGAAGTAAGCCAGACAAAGACAAATATCACATGATATATGATATACATCACTTTTATGTGGAATCTAAAAAAAAAATGATACAAATGAACTTACATACAAAACAGAAACAGACCCACAGACATAGAAAACAAACTTATGGTTACCAAAGGGGAAAGAGGGGGAGGGATAAATTAGGAGTTTGGTATTAACATATATACACTACTATATAGAAAAGAGATAACCAACAAGGACCTACTATATAGCACAGGGAGCTATACTTAGTATTTTGTAGTAACCTATAAGGGAAAAGAATCTGAAAAAATATATATATATGTATTATATTGAATAACTTTTATTCAATGTATATTGAATCACTTTGATGTACACCTAAAACTAACCCAACACTGTAAATCAACTATACTTCAATTAAAAAAAAAAAAAAGGAAAGGAAAAGGGGGGAAAAATGGGAAAAAAAAGAAAGAAAAAAAGCTTGTCTTAGGTTGTATTCCCTAGAAGCATACCCTAAGTGAAATAGATTTATCAGGAAGTGTTCTCCTAAAGGAAACATGAAGAGGGAGTCAGGAAGTGGGACAGGGAAAGGAAGTAAGGTCAACAAGCATGTGTCATCAGGCAGATTCTTATAGAGGAGAACTCTGGCTCATTCCCAGGGGGAACTCTGGACACAGCCCTCAGATTGTCTTGACTGGGGGAGGGGTAGAGGATATGGGGTGGGAGGTAGGTGGAGCTACAGAAAAATTCCATCTTTGTTACTCCTTAAAGACTATCCCAGGAAGATGTAAATTCCCAGGCCTGGCTGGGGCACTCCACCTCCACGTGGCAAACTTTCTGAGCAGCGTAGCCTCATTTACTACAGGATCCATTCCAGGACAGTTATTTCTAGAGTCCATTTCATTAATATCTAAGTATATATTAGGTCTTAAACAGAAGGCTTCAAGTCTCTGGTGAATATGCAATAACGTAAGACCATATTCAAGTTCTTACGAAGATGCGTCTACGACATGGGTTTCGGAAGTTTTCTGGAGACCAGAAACACTTCACCACACATCAAGTTGTGAGAGTGCCGTGTCAAACAGCTAAATGAAATGGCATGTAACGATGGACTTGACTTCAGATCTCGTACAGCAGGTAAAAGACTATCACCACCAGGGAAGCCTTGGGTTGGCTGGTCTCTGCTCATACCTCACTCATGCTCACTTGAAAAGTTGCCAGTACTAAAATTGAGAAGATATTATATGGGACCAAGTGTGATGACAAGTTCTCCTATGTATGTAATTTAAAGCCTCCCTTAATGATCTAGTGATCTGATGCTTGTAATTCACATTGGTAAATGTTCCCCTCTTCAGAGTAGTCCCTGGGACATATATACCAATGAGACTCTATTAAGATTCAGGTCTGCCAGGTGAAATAGTCCAAGCAGAAAATTTGATAGTAAATATGCACATGGGAATACAAATTGCAAAACTATGTACTAATTCTCCCAGGTATAAAATCACTGGTCAGACCAATGTCTGAAAACTATATCCAATTTCCTGTCTATAACAAGAAAAATTAATTTAGGGAAGTTTTTTAAAGCATTATAAACATAAAAGAAGAGCTACAGAAGAATATCATGAACAAAAGAAGAATGGGAATGAATGAACAATGTATTTTTTTCTAAATATACAGTTATTCAGAGATGATTGCCTTTTCTCCTTAAAAATCATTATCAGTCCTTCGGATTATGAAAAATAATGTCTCACTGCAGAAAACTGGGCACGTAATTCTTGGCATTTTCCCTCTTTTGTAATCTTTCTTTATTATTTTATTATTTATTTATATAAATTAAAATTTTTATTGAAGTACAACCATATACAAGAAAGTACACAACTGGGCTTCCCTGGTGGCGCAGTGGTTGAGAGTCTACCTGCCAGTGCAGGGGATGCGGGTTCGAGTCCTGGTCTGGGAAGATCCCACATGCCGTGGAGCACCTGGGCCCGTGAGCCACAGCTACTGAGCCTGCGCATCTGGAGCCTGTGCTCCGCAACAGGAGAGGTCGCCACAGTGAGGGGCCCACGCACCGCGATGAAGAGTGGCCCCCGTTCGCCGCAACTTGAGCAAGCCCTCGCACAGAAATGAAGACCCAACAGAGCCAAATAAATAAATAAATAAATTATTTTTTAAAAAAGTACACAACTTATAAGTGTATGGCACAATTTTTACAAAGTGAAGACACCTATATAAGAACCACTCAGATGATTCTGTATTTGTTGAAGGCAAAGCAAACTCATGTGAAAGTTCTTGGCTAGTCCTTATAACACATATTTGTGAACTAACTGAAGAAACGGACCATTTCTTTCCTTGTTACTTTCTACAATCCTTAAATATTTCTTTTTTTGTGGAGACGGGCAGACTAAGTTATTCATTCACTTAACAATTATTACTTAAATACTTAATACGTGTTCAGCAGCAGGTATGTGGTGATGGAACTTAGGGTTTAGTGGAAGACACAGATAATACAGAAGCAAATATACAAATTAATATTTACAAAACATGAACTGCTACAAAGGAAATAAAAATGATGTTATGGTCAAGAATAACACGGTATCTTACAAGAAAGAGTGATTAAAGAACTAAATCAGAGATGAGCTGTAGATAGAAACTTTAATAAAAAGAACCCAGCCACGGAAAGAGAGAAGAGAAGAACCTTCTAAACAAAGGGAACAGCATGAGCAAAATACCTAAGTCTGGTTTGTTCCACAAACAAAACAGATGACTGGACTGCAGTGACCACAGGCAGGAGTTGGAGAACAAAGCCAGAGGCTGGGCCACGCACGGCTATCTAGATTAAGAGTAATGACTAAAATTGTTACCTAAGTGCAATGTAAACAGGAAATAAAGGGTTTTTAGCAGGAAAGTGAAGAGACACAATTTATGCTTTAGTAAGATGATCCTGACTGCTATATTAATGGGTGGCAAGAGAGAAAGCAAAGTACCAGTAAGTGAGTTAGTGTAGTAACACAAGCAATAGGAAATGTATTCCGATGGTAAATCAACCATTTTGTGAATGGACTGGATATGGGAGTGTTGGAGGGGACAGAATAGAACAACAATCAGGTTTTTATTGCAGCAATCAGGTAGAATGACATATCATTTACTGAGACTGAGAAGATCCAAGGAGAAATAGGTTTCCATGGGAAGAAGCAAGAGTTTAGTATAGAGAACATTAAGTTTGAGACGTTTGAGAAACACGCATGTGAAGTTGCCAAGTAAGTAATTTGGATAAATGAAAAAGAAGCACTGAGGGAAGAGCTGAGCCCAAGATATAAATTTGGGAGTTATTAGCATATAGATGGTTTTTAAAGCCATGGGAATGTAATGTAAAGAGAAGATAAAGAGAACTCAGTGCCAAGCTATGAGGAACTTCAATATTCAGAATTTGGTCAGATTCGAGCCAGAAAAGACAGCTAAGCAGAAAAGACCACAGAAGCAGGAGGAAAATCGGGTTCTCAGAAGAAAGAAAAGAGCGTGTTTCACCAAGGAGGGGATGGTGAACAGTGCCAAATGCTGGTAAGCGGTGAAGGAAGACAGGAAGAAAGAAACATGTAATTGAACTTGGCAACAAATACAAAGTTATTGGTCATCCTGACAAGCATCTCAGGGGAGTAAAAAGTAAATGGGAAGAAAGAAACATGGCAAGAGGTAGAGAAATGAGTGAAGTTCAGGTAAGATTTTTAAAAGGGTGGATATTACTAAAATATGATGTGTATAGAGAAAAAGAGAAAGGTTAATGATTCAAGGGAGAGGTGACTAACTGAAGAAGTATCATCTGATAAGTCCAAGAGGTGGGGGCCCAGAGCAGTCTAACGATCTCAGTATCTAAGAGCAGGAAAGAGGTTATGTTTCTCAAGAAACAGGTGGGAAGAAGAAGGGAGTGCCCTGTGTCTTCCTCTTAAATCTCAGTGAAATATATGGCAAAGTCATCAGCCAAAAGGAAAGAGGTAGAGGAGAGGGATGGAAAGGGTGTCAGGCCCAGTAACCAAGGTAAAGGTATAAACTGGTGCTTAAAGAAAGTGGTAATTCCTACTTGCTTAGGAAATCCTGGTACTATTTATTAACAGGAACTGGAGAGCAATCTTCTGACTGTAGCCTTACAGTGTCCTCTGTTTATTCAAATGTTGTTTACTACAAAACAACACCCCCCCTCAAAAAAAAACCTTAAAGCTCCATGAGAATGAAAATCGAAAAGATGGATTATCATTGTCATTTTAAGTTATAAACTTGCTCAAAGTGCAATAAAAAGAGCTTGGGAAAGAGCAGCTGAAGGGAAGTAAATAAAATGATGAGCTATGGAATCCAGGGTGAATAAAGGCAGAAGTAAAGGGCTGGCAAAGAGTGAGAAAAAGAATGAGTGAGCTTAATATTGTTTCTGTGACAGTAAAGGGAGCAAGGTTCTGTGAGCATATGCACTGTTGTCAACGACAAGAATGTTTGAGTTTGTAATTTTGGAGGCAGAGAAGTTTCTGCTGATGACAAAAACATAGTCTAATTCTCACCTGGAGAATGTTTAGACTAGACTGGAAGAAAAGTTCATTGGAGAGGAGTAGATGAAGGAACTAGGATTGAGGATAGTGGGTGGATTATTCATGTAAATTATGAACTCCCAAGAAAACTGACAGAAGTTGTAGCAGAGAACAAGGGGGAGATAATAAAATCTTCAACGAGGGGGATCCAGATTGGGAGAGGGACAAGAAGGTTAGCAGATGACAGTATCAACATGGAGGAGAGCCTGTTAAAGCCAAATGGCATAAAGCTCAGGAGTTTTAACAAGAGGGATGGGGCAGTGGTCTGGTTGGTACTGTGGAGAAAGTGCATCATGACCTCACTACCTGAACCTGAGGATGCATGTGTGAGATTAAACAGCCTCACCTTGGAAAGGACTCAGGAAAAACAGAAAGGCCTACTTAAGGCCAGGTGGTAGTAAAAATGTTCTAAAACAAGATTGGGAGTTCAACAATGGAGTTTGCTGATCATGGAAAAAGAATTCCAAAAGCAGAATGGATAAATTATTAAGTAAAATGATGGAATATAATTATCTGGGGGACTTTGTAAAAAGGAGGCATTCTCAGCTACACCTATTATATATCCAACTAAAAATTATTCGCCTTCTTGTATATGCAACGGGCTGTGCTTTTAATAAGCTTTTGGTCGTAAGCAACAGAACCAAGTAGGAGAAGCACATAGGCTGGTATACAACTCAGTACGTGGTGCCCCCAGTGCAAACAGAAATGATTTGCAAAAGTCAATAATATCTACAGATATTTATGTAAAGATGAATTTAAAATGGTCTCTAGAGTAATATAAAATACATGTTTTAAATCAATTCTGATGGTATTATTTTGAAGTACATTAAATAAAATTAATTCATTTCTAATCCAACCACTAAAATATTTTTTAAAGCAAGACTTTACTGGGAGGCCAAATTTAAAAGTTAAAAAAAAATATATATATATATATGTATATATATCCCAGCTTTTGGAGTAATTGTATTCATCAAATCTTTCCCGAAAGAAAATGAGAGAGAAATTTACACTAATTAACTGGGTAAAGAAAAACTGTTAGACATTATCCAATTATAAGCTTTCCTGTCTACTAGTTTTTCACCAGAAATAGGTGTCAACTACATTTAACAACACCACTGTTGCTGAGCTATCTCACAGTTTTGTTTTTCCAAATAAACTCAAGATATATCATCTTTCCATAAAAGATGTTAGTGTTATATAATTAGTTGAAAATACAAAAAGACAAAAATTTTCAGTTTTATCTATAAATAATATTCCATTGAAATTACAGTCACAGTCAATTTCTTAAAGAATTCAAAACTAAAATGAAACTAACAAAAAGTTGAAGTATTTTTTAGGGTACATCAAAAAGAGTATTAGTCTAACAAGAATTCCAGGCTGTTATGCCAAAGTTTTCTCAGTAATGAAAAGGGCAGTTTAAAACTTTCAGTGCATGGATATAGTTTACAACTATAATAAAACATGTATGTGTATTGTATTAAACCACTAATTTTGTGGAGTAATCTGCTACACAGCAATAGGTAAGCAATACATATAATAACCTGGGGAAAAAATCTCAGGCCAGGCCCACTGCACACTTGGTTGTTTATTCACTGTTATAAGTTATCTGTGAAATGTCTTGGAAACTCAAGTTGGAAGCAGTTTTGATCTGAGGCAACTGGAGGCAGGTAGAAGAAATGAAGCCATAACTACTCAAATTTTCTGTATGTATGTGTTTTGCAGTTTGGCAGAGACCTACTTTTTTCCTCTAGTGTATCATGTTGAAAATATTGCTTATAAAACAAGTGGAATAGGCATGATTATTGTCTGGCTGTGAGGTGAACTGAGGATTCCAGTCAGTCCTACAAAGGGCAAAGCAGACTAGTGTACCAGTCATTCTCTGATGCTACCTTCCTGGGATATACGACAAATAAAGGTAAATAAATACCTCCTCCATTTGAAGAAATAAAGCCGATAAGAAGAGACCAAATTTAAACAGACCAAATTTAAACCAAATTTAAACAGGAATATATATATATATTTTTTTATGTCCAAGCAATATTGTAGAGAAAGACACTGTCATTGCACTATGAGTATAACGAGGGTATCATGGCCCATATCGAGAAAACCCTTGACATTGCCTAGACAGAACACTGAACAGTTCCTTTTTTGCTCAATATAAAAATGTTCAATAAACAGATCATCAACAAGGACCTACTAAATAGCACAGGGAACTGTACTCAATATTCTGTAATAAGCTATATGGAAAAAGAAATCTGAAAAAGAATGGATATATGTATAACTGAATCATTTTGCTTGTACACCTGAAACTAACACATTATAAATCAACTATACTCCAATATAAAATAAAAATTAAATTTAAAATAATGTTCAATAAGGCTCCAGCTTGGAAGAATTCTGAAGGCCTTTAAAATGAATAGTAAACACTGCTATTGTCACACTTAATCCCATATGTTCTGGCTGGACCAGTCTCTATAGCACACCATCCTATAGCCATCACAGCATGGTAGGTGAATAAAAATGCCAGCATCAGAGGCTCATGTCCTTCCTGTGTGGCACAAGCTTCCCTGAGTCTGGCTGCAGCTGCACTGAGCCAGCTATACCTGGTCCCCATAGGAACCCCAGCAACCCAGCCTGGGCACAGAGTGAGAAGCGTGTACTCCACCAGCTGTCCCGGCTTGAACAGGCATTGAGTGAAGGTGCTGTGGAACAACAGCATGTCTTCTGACCCCCCAGAAGCTGCCACAGCACAAGTCCTTACCAAATTTTTCTCTTGGGGCTTCCCTGGTGGCGCAGTGGTTGGGAGTCCGCCTGCCGATGCAGGGGACACGGGTTCGTGAGCCGGTGCGGGAAGATCCCACATGCCGCACAGCGGCTGGGCCCATGAGCCTGCGCGTCCGGAGCCTGTGCTCCGCAGCGGGAAAGGCCACAACAGTGAGAGGCCCGCATACCGCAAAAACAAAAACAGAAACAAAAACAAATTTTTCTCTTGTTCCATGAGTTTCAACTCGGGAGGTAATTTGGAATCAGACATTGAAAGAAGCTTCAAGAGCAGTAAAATTTGTAATTATCGCCTAGTTTTCTTACAAAACACCAAGTCATACTGTGATTATGACTTGGGCATAATCACAGTAATAACACAAGCATCTAAAGGTATCCTTTTAAACTTACTCTTCAGATTGCTGCTCCTTATTACAAAGGTTGTACTTGGTGATTTGACGACTAAAAATCACTCTATTGAGACTATTATGCCATCATCTTCACTAACCAGTTTATTAGGTGTCATCTCAGAGACAACGTCATTTATGACATAGCCTATATTACCTCAAAATATTCTGGACACTCCAATTATTTTACATATTTTCATTTATTTTTAAGCAAACTCTTTAATCTTCCATTCTTAAATACTGATAACATTCCCAGTTGAAAAATATATAATTTGAAACTCTTCTACTTTAAAAGACAATTGGTAAGTTATATGAACATTCTGAACTCCAAAATGTTTGTGTTACTAGAACACTCTCTATAGAGGGAATGAAAAATACAAGTGTTACATTTGTAAATAAAACATATGACACAAACTGTGACAAGCCATTAAGTTGATTTGCAGGAAAATATTTTTATTTAATTAAAACCTTAAAAAACACATGGCCACACACACATGACCCTACCCACCCCTCCTACCCTATCCCGTCTGAGTGTAACTGACATCCAGGAAGAGATGTCATAGTTGTCATGTAGGCTCATCTTGCCCCTGGGATGGTTTTACATAAAAAAGCTGAGAACCCTTTCTCCAAGAAATCTATGGTTCACTAGTGAAAGGCTTTGACTCATCCCAGATGAGGCATTTCTCTTATTGCTGGAACCACTAATAAAAAGGAAAGCTTCATCTCTTAAGGTCTTTTACTTATTGGGGCAATATAAAAAGCAATGGCCATGGTAAACCTTAAAAATATAAACTGTACATTTTTGTGCCTCTTCCCATACATTAGTAGTTATTTTTTAAAACTTCTCCACCTGTATCTCAGCCCTTTATTCCTTACAAATATGCCTTATCAATAAGGAACAAACATCCTAATGACATCAGAAATTAAATAGGAGACTAAAACTTTCCCATATATGAAAAAGTAAAGTTATGGAATGAAAACAGTATCTCTAATAATCTAGGTTTGTCAAACTGTTGTGACCTAGTCTGTGACCATGACTAACTTCTCTAGTCTCAACTTTCTTCCACATAAAATGAGGTGACTAACCAACCACAACTGAGAGATCATAAGAAGCAAAGTCAATTAACATTTGAGACCATTATTAAACTTATATTTATATGTATTTCATTCTCAATTAATATGATGACATAAGGGGATAGACATACTTGTCAACTACATTAACAGTGAATTCCTTTCCCCTACTACACTCATAAGAAGAGATTATAATTAGGTTTCAATATAGTCATTCACTAAGTGAAGGACCATAAAATTATTCTGTGTCTGAAAGCAGTAAAAATCTTAAAAAATGTTTTTACTTGACTGTGTTAGATTCATAACTAGAAATAATACATATATTATAATCTTGGGTTAAAAATCACAGTCTAACCAAAAAATTCATAATTATTTCACAAAAGCATTCATTCACTTAATTGTGCAAGTTCATAAAGGATTAACACATGACAATTCCAAATTAAAAACAGAGATATCAAGGTAATGTCATAAAAAACATCTGGAAGTTCAAAGAAATGCAGAGCCCAAACAAATCCTCTAGGTTGTTGCTTAGGCCATGCCTCATATTTCACGAATGTGAATACCAAGGTCCACGGAAATCAAGTGATTTTTAATAAGGTCACACATACAATGTATCACAGAACATGAACTAGAACCAATCTTATGACTCCATTGTTCTAATGCTCTTTCCATTAAAATGTACTGCCTTCTTATTTTTACATTTGGTATTTCTCTGTAGTATAAATTACAGATTACATTAATGCATTACCAAAAACATGGCATAAATATCAATTGCCAACATTTATTCATTCAATTTAATCATGTGCCTACCCTTTTTCAGAAACTTCACTAAGATGAATAAGATGCTCTCAATTACAACCCTGAGGGAGAAGCAAACAGACAAACCAATAATTATTAAACATTTAAGTCCTGGCAGTGAAAAGAGATGCCCATTGGGTATTAAGGCACCAAAATGGAATAATAATGACAATGATAATAAAGAGCATTTCCAATTACCAGAAAACACTTAGCAAGAGGGTAATGCCTGAACTGCACCTTAACTGATGGGTGTTTAACCAGATGGCACTAAATAAGAAGGAAACAGGACTGACAGCATAGGAGATCACATGAGCAGGACTTAAGCGTGACAGAGAGCACAAGGTATGTGCAACTACAATCAGTTTGGTGTTGATAAGGCTGCAGTCTGAAGTTCATGGAGTGATCCAGATAGAGCTGGGTGGTAGGATGGCCAGACTGTGGAGGGCCTTACGTATTAAGAAGCTTGGGCTTTAAAAAAAAAAGAAGCAGGGCTTCCCTGGTGGCGCAGTGGTTGAGAGTCCGCCTGCCGATGCAGGGGACACGGGTTCGTGCCCCAGTCCGGGAGGATCCCACATGCCATGGAGCGGCTGGGCCCGTGAGCCATGGCTGCTGAGCCTGTGCGTCCGGAGCCTGTGCTCCACAACGGGAGAGGCCACAACAGTGAGAGGCCTGCGTACCGCAAAAAAAAAAAAAAAAAAAAAAATGTATAAAAAAAAAAATGACGCAGCAGCTTGGGCTTTATTCTTTGGGCAGTGATGGCTATTAAACAGTTTTAAGCATGGGAATTCCACAGTCATATTTTTCACTTTATAGGCAAACTTTTAGAGCAGTGGAATATATAATTAAGGGAAAAACAAGGCAGAAAGCTAATAGCTAACTAGTTAAAAAGAATGTAGTTAAAAGATGACACACGGCCTGACTAGGGTATTGATAGGGCAAAAAAAGAAAAAACTGCTTTGACAAACTTTGAGTAGGTGAATACGGAGACTAGGTGAGAAGGTTAAGATATGGAGAACCCAGTGTGGAGGTTTGAGTAGATGTGCCTCACCAAGTGAAAAAGCAGTTACCGATTTAGGGGCAGAGATGATGATTTCAGCTGAATTTGAAGTGTCTATGGGATATCCAGGCGGAGGTATCCAGCAGGCAGTTATATGATCTGTCACTAGGGAGAAGCCCAGTGTGCAGGTAAGACTAAGCATCAACATATTTGTGATGTGTTAGAATATGTTGCAGTTGAAGTCATCTAATATACATATGTCACATGGGAAATGAGAGTCCATAAAAGGCACACAGAATAAACAGCAAGAAAAATATTAAGAGAAGCAGGAGAGCAGGTAAGTAATTACTGAGCACTATCAATAAAACATATAATTGTGAGACTTATAACCCTGTAATGTCATTCCAGACCATTAAATTCAAAAGTTCCTGTTAGAACAAGTATAATGAAAGTATAGATGACCTAGAAGAAAGTATTTCTTAGAAAAATAATAATAATAAATAAAAACAAATAGAACAACAAAAAAAACAGACATTTCAGATACAAACTGAGGATTAAGCAATTGGTATACCTTGACCATCCCTTTACCCAGAGTGAGGCAGTGACTAGTCTGAATATCTCTCCCCTCTGTTATGTCAAAAACCCCAGAAGATAAACACAATCTTTCTCTGAGAGCCTCCTAATCATCCCAGGTACCTTCTCCAATCAAACAAGGCACTGTGGGGTCCCGAGGAAGGCCCAGCATGTGGGAGAGGTCTGAGGACAGTCCAGCCCATCCGAGGACAGTTCATCAGCCCCTGTTCCTCTCTCAGCGGGATGCCAGTGCACAAAACCACCTGTGAAATACCACCCATCACTGGGGCTGAAGGGCAGAGGAAGAGATAAAAGGGTTTCTCTTGACATCTAAAGCCCTATAAATATGTTTTATGTTTAAAGCCAGGGTATCAGAAAGGCCTAATGTAGCTGGCCTCCCTAAGATGAGGATAAAGTGAGGAATAGGGCAGGGGCTGATACACACGCGTTTTCTTGGTCCATACCTGAACACAGAAGCAGGCTCTGAGCAAACTCAGAGTGACCTGCTTCCTCTCCCAACTTCACCACTCATCAGCGGAGTGACCTGGGAACGGTGGCCAAGGGGCCAAGTGTCATTATCAATAAAATGGTCATAATAAAGATCCCTAAAGATGGCTAATAAATATTCAATGACTACTGTGTGTTAATACTCTTTATATTTTATTTATTGAGAAGAGCTATTCTAGAACAAACAGCCAAAAATCCTAAGAGTCACCCTTGACTCCCACTTTGTCTCCCATATCTAGTCAACAGGCCTATGTACCTCCTTACTGTTCATCCATTTTGTCCCCCATTTTGTTCATCCAACTCACCTGAGTTTATCCATTTTTTCCATCTCTGCAGTTACCACTTGGTCCAAGGCATCATCTCCCTGGCTTACTGCAATAGCTTCCTCCCATCCCATTAATTCTTCACACAGTAGTGGAGTGATCTTTTAAATTTAAATCCCACTAGACCATAATCCTGCTTAAATTATTTTCAGCTGCATCCTGTTGCCCTTAGACTAAACACCACCTCCCTCCCAAGGTCTTGGGGCCGTTCATGTTCTGGGCCAGGTGTGCCCCCAGCCTCACCCCCATCAGCCTCCTGCTCACAAAGTGCAGCTTCGCTGGCTCCCTTTTCACAACAACCTGCTTCAAGGCCTCCAGCTCTTCCCACCTCCCTGCCACACTGTGGCTTCCTTCCCTTGCCAGTCAGACCTCAGCTCTAGAGTCTCTTCCTCTGGGAAGCTCTCCCTGACAAGTCTAAATTTACAGCCCATTGAGGATCCTGTTACCTATCATATTGCCCTGTTTTCTTCATGACACTTATTATTATCTAAGACTCTTATCTATTTGTTTATCTGTTAATTGTTTTCACCATTTTCCATCTGTCTTTAAGCTCTATGAAAGCAAGAATCTCTATCTCCAGAGCTTGGTTTTAGTAGGCACCCAGATATTGACTGGGTTACTATCAATATCTGAAAACATAATATGCTTCAGATTACTGATGATGCAACTTCCCATGCATTTGTAAACAAAATAAGTACAGAGATTATATACAGACATAATATAGAGATTATATAGCAGCTTTACTGCAGATACTTTAAGTATTATTTGGTCTATCCTTGCAGGTTCTTGATAAAGAGTATACCAAAAAAAAAGGGCAGTTAAATGAAGACCAGTAACAACCAGGTCCAGCATCTTTCAGTTCAAGCTCTACATGACTTCTTTTTGGTTACCATATTGTAGGTATGCAGCCCTCTAGAAACACATCATCTCTGCAGAACAGGTTATCTCACAGACTGAAATAGAATGTGGTAACATTATTGTCATTTTAATCTACAAACAGCCAATCTAACAAACGCAGGCCCCAAGAGACCTCCTGCTTCCTACTTTACTGGGAGAATAGAGACCATTCATCAGAAGAAGCCCCTTCTCTGCCCTCTCCCAACTTATTTCCATCAGCAACGGTGCTGCCCACCTTCACTTCTGCTTTAATAGAAGACATCCTTCCTTCTGTCCAGCCTTCATCTCAGCACTTTTCATGTGGATCTTGTCCTCTATTGTCTCCTTTACGAATTATATTATCTGCCACAAATATGCCTTTGAATGTCCATGTGTGTTGCAAATAAGGTCAGAATATAACCTAGGCTTTCAATGTGCCATGCTGAGTTAAATTTTCTAGAAAAATCTATATCCTAAGTCATTCTTTACTATGATCGCTTGCGTGAAACTAAAGAACTCAGGTTTTTCTGTACATACTTATGTACTACTGCAGAATAAATAACAACACTCCATGGCTCATGCTCATAGAGCATGTCTAAGACTTACACATGAGTATGTGAAACTAAGCTCTGGCATTTATTTGCTTTGTGATCTAGAATGAGCCATTTGGCCTCCTCTTGCTTCAGCTGTGTCACCTGTAGAATGAAGACAATGGAATGGCTCACTTGTCAAAGCATCCAAATTACTGCTCTGATGAGCCATACGCAGACAGACATCTTTAACTCTGTCACCAGGTAGAGTGACTGAAACATCCTCATGGGGGAAAACAGCAGTTTTTACAACATTTGAAGCACTAAAATATTCCTTTCAGAGCGTCCTTATTTAATTACAAAATGTCCTACCTAGGAAAGAAAAATATTATCAATTCTATAGAAAGAGAAATATTAAAGGAATCTTACTATGTCTTTCAGCAAAATTGATCAGGAAATCACGAATTATAATATTTATCACATAAACATATATTGCCACCTTTTATTTTTTAAATATTTATGGAAAACCTACTATAGTCCAGTGGTTGTGCAACTGGCCTAACAAAACTGTATGTGACCTAAAAAGAACCTTGGTGCTCTTCCCCTTACCCCCATGTGTTTCTCCTTTGCTTTTGTTACCTGTATGTCAACCCCTCTTCATTAATAATGCCACTACACACACTCAATAAAAGGCAATAGAAATGTTTCATTAAAATCTGATTTGTCAGACACCAATATTACAGAGTATCTAAAGAACTATCCTTTAACTGCCCACCTTTCTCAAAATCTTCACTATTAATTTTATTTACAAATATTTCTTTCACCTTCTGGGTTCTTCATTTGCCAACTTTAGCATATTTTATATATGTATTTAGGCAGATTCCAAGACATAGAATGCGTCCTCAGCCATTCTGCAAAACAAAATTCAGGCTTAACATTAAGCCCTCAACACCATTATTCTCAGTGCATACACCCTTTTTATATAGGTCTCCAATGAAGATGCTGCTTCTCTGAACCAGGCAATGCCCCTTGTGTTTCTAGATCCACCCATCCCAGGACCAGGGGCTGATTTTGGAGACCTTCCCAGCTCCCTCGGCAGACTGCAGACATTCAGCATTCCTATGCATGTGTATCTATTTCCTTCCTTGAGGATTATACCACCTTCTAATTCTTCTACCTTTAAAATTTTCTTATTGTAAAAACCTTCCAACCAGTCCCAGCTTACTCCTATTAAGTCTGTTCTTCTTCTGTTCATTGTCTTTTGTTATAAAGTTATTTATTGTTTTTTTATTTAAGTGATTTGAATTAAATGAGTTACACATGCTTTTTTTTTTTTTTTTTCCTTCCTTTGCCGTACGCGGGCCTCTCACTGTTGTGGCCTCTACCGTTGCGGAGCACAGGCTCCGGATGCGCAGGCTCAGCGGCCATGGCTCACGGGCCCAGCCGCTTCGCGGCATGTGGGATCTTCCCGGACCAGGGTACGAACCCGCGTCCCCTGCATCGGCAGGCGGACTCCCAACCACTGCGCCACCACCGAAGCCCCACACATGCTTTTATACTAACTCAAGTGATATGTTTCTGCATTTTGAGAGTCATATTCCTTTCTCTACCAATACCATTCCATATATATATATGTGTGTGTGTGTGTGTGTGTGTGTGTATATATATATATTCCATTCTCTATATATATATATAGAGAGAGAGAGAGATAATCTCCATATAACCTGTGCCCTCTAGACCCACACTACCCTCTATTCAGCTCCATTGGTTTTGCACACTGTAGCCATAAAACATGAATCTTGATTGTATTTCTTCCCTTGGTAAAAATCTTTCTTGGTTCCATTGCTTTTAAAATGAAGTTCAACCTCCTTATTGGGTTTACGAGATCAGCAATGCCTTGAACCTTACTTCTTTCATCAGGTTCTGTCCTCACTCTGCATCCTTTCTCCTCTCTGCAGTACCATATCCTAATTTCCAGTTTCCCCATATACAATGTTCTCTCTCCTAGGTACTTCTGCATATGCAATCACCTCTGCTGAGTCACTCTTAAAATAGAAAGGAGACATAATCCCAGAAGTGCTTGGAGAGTTACACATAATTATTAATAAAAGTCAAATCTAAAATAGCATGCTATCTAGAAACACTGAAAAATAATCAAGGAAACTGAATATTAAGAGACAAAATCAACACTGTAATAAGGATACTACTAACTTGAATAAAGGTCAAGCTACAGAAAGAGAAACAGAATTATCCAATGTTAAACATTCAGATGGAATTTGGAACCTCTCAGACTTTCCTAGATAATCATTTATTTCCTTTAAAAAATGGACTACTTATTGTAAATTTTGAATAAGAGAACTGATACAGAGGATGTGAAAATTCTCAGGGCATCTTAGCAACTAAAAATTTACTCTCAGTTTGTGAGCACAGTTTCTTCCTTTCAAGTAAAGGAAAAGTGGCAAAAATAAATGCCTTTCATTTCTAAGCATGACCCTAAAGATAAAACATAAAGGAAAAAAATGATGACAAATTTGACTACCTAAATCTTTAAAATTTCAGTATGCCAAAACACACACAACACAAATGCAAATGAAAAGATACATTATCAAGCAGTAAAAATAATCATTACTAAAAAGTTATATTTCTAATCTATAAAAAACTTTGATGAACATGAAAAAGATAAATATAAAAATTAAGCAAAGATTTAAACAGAAAACTCAAGAAAAATAAACATACTAATAATATACAGAAAAAATTCAATTAAATCACATGGAAAAAAATTATGCCATCAGTTTAACTTCTAAATTGGCAAAGACTAAGAGGAAACTAACATCAGCGTTGATCAGGGTCTACAAACACATGCACTCCTGGATACTGCTGGTGGGAACATAAAAATCCATTCAGGAGGCCAATTGATAATAAATATGTGTCAAAAATTTAAACATTATATATTCTTTAAACTAGCAATTTAACTCAGGGGTTTATCCAGAGGAAATACATAGACATAAAATACTATTTGGCAATTAAAAATAGTAGTAATCCAAAACCCAAATGTTAATCTATTAAGTGAAAAACATACAAAACAGTATGCAGACATGGTATAAGCCTCTTTTTTTATTAAAATATTAAGTATAAAAAAGGTATCTGTGTGTATGCCTGCCTACATGTGCAAACCAAAATGGGCTGGAGATTTCTGCAACAAAAGTTTAACAGTAGCTATCTCTTGTATGTATGTATATATATATATATATATATATATATATATATATATATATATATATATACACAAACCCACACATATATAGCTACTTATATTTAGGAGCATACAAATGGTAAACGGAAAGGTAAAGTATCTCAGCAAGTTGATGAATCTGAGGCTCAGGTAGGTGCTACATCTACAGCAAACTCCCAAGGGCTTGTTGAGAGCAGTGCCTTTCCTATTCCTTCAGAGTCCTCCCCTCCCCCCCAAATCTGAGACACCTATTACTCATTCATATGTAATAAAAATACAGTGGAATGCTAACCATACTTGCTGAACTGAGAATACATTAATATTCCATGTTCCTTGGGTACAAGGATGAAGTCAATGCCAGAAACAGCTCTTCCTAGAAAGAGCCAAAAGTGCCACCACAGGTTCAATGAAGGTGTCACCACTAAGTTAAGATGCTGTCACAAAGGCTAATAGGAAGATTAAATGTATTAAAAAGAGGGCTGAGACTAATATAAGTTTGATTTCCTTTCCCCAAAAGAATACCAAGCATCTGAGATATAAGAGGTTAAGGAGAGGGCAAAAGAGATGGTTAGATTCATTTATAAGTGATTTACTTTTGAGGAGAGATTTTGAAAGATTATTTAACTTAGAATGAAGAGTAAAATATTCAAGGCAGTTTTATGGTAATTAATAAAAAAGTAGAAATGGATATTAAATTCCTAACTCATCAGCATCATGGACCAGACCAAAAAAAGGAAGCCAATTTTCAGTTTTGCTGAGGTACTTCTTACACAACAATTTATAGATCTTTATATACAAAGATAATTATTAAACTCTTATTTTAAGAGGTTTTTCCAACTAACATACGGGTAAAGTAAAGATAACGAGTTTAAGTGAACTATCTACACATTTTTATTCAATTTACTTTTAGAATACTGTTATGATAGGGTTGGCCAAATTTGTGATGCAAAAGTTGGCCATAAAAACCCAAAGGAAGGAAAATCTTGTCTTCTCAGAGCTAAGCAGACCTCACTCATAACGGTTTTGAATGTAAAAGCAAAATATTTAAACAGACTTAGATAAAAATTTGAATCATTTATTTAATCATTTATTTCTAAACACAGAGTGCAACCACTATAGTCAAGTCACTTAAATTCCTTGTGGTTAAGTCTCTTACCTATAAAACATAAATAAACATATAAATCTCTTTGATGACATTATTATTTCATACATTACATATCAATCTGTGAGAAGAGCACTGAAGCACAGAACTACAAGATTATGTATGTAAAACAGGGCTTGTAGGAGGAAGTCTTGTCCTTCTACAAAGTTTTAAATCCTCTATAGATCTTAAAATGTGTAAGAATTAGCCTTAAATACTTTTAAATGGAAAGCAAAATATATTGTAATAAAACACATGTCTATATGACTTCAAACACCTCAAATGTGAATACATTTTCTGTATCATCTGGTTAATATTCTAGCTTCAGAAATTAAGAATCCTGAGGATAACATATCCTGATTATGGCCCCTGTATTTTTTTTCCCCACATGGTTTATTCTGTCATATAGATAGCCCAAGTGTCCCTGAAAGAAAAGAT
Organism: Phocoena sinus; assembly: GCF_008692025.1. Taxonomy (NCBI): domain Eukaryota; kingdom Metazoa; phylum Chordata; class Mammalia; order Artiodactyla; family Phocoenidae; genus Phocoena; species Phocoena sinus. The sequence continues at coordinate 5,870,280 of NC_045774.1, read as the reverse complement.
GTTATAAATAGATCCATTTCTAGGACCAAGTTCAAGTTCAAATTTGCATGACAATGTCTGCAGTGCTTTATCCCTCTTAAAAGCAGAGTCACAAGCTCTTAAATTCACTTCTCCTTGCATTTTAATAAACAGAGGCCAACCTAATGGTTATGTGGTTTGTGTTTATCTTAAACTTTTGAATCCCATGTAAGACTTACTGCTGTGCTGGGTACATGGTGGGTCTCAAATAAATTATTGGTTGTTTTATAAATGGTACCTTACATGTCTCCAAACAATATTAAACTCAACAGCAAGAATAATAATCCTTTAAATTGCCATTTTGCTATATACTCTAGCTAAAATGCAAAGATAGTATCTATGAAAATATGATCATTCTGTGTAGCAAAACCTAGATAGAGCTTCAGGGTTTAGTCAGCTTCTGAGATAACCAGCAAGGATAGATATCATACAACAAAACTGTCAGGAATTCTTTGTGGATTATTGCTTCCTAGATGCTAGAGTCCCTTTTCCTTCCACACACACACACACAAATAAATAAATAAATAAACAAATAAAAACCCCACTTGTGAAAGAATATACTATTTTAATACCCAAAAGAGCTGAATGGCAGTGAGAGAACAAGTAGATTCCTGAAGGTTTTCCTTAAACTGCATAATTGTTTCTCACTGACAAATCCAACAATTACTCCTTAGATTGATGTGTTGATTTAGTAACACTCTATCACTGAGAATTTCTCTGTTTATGCTTTCCCTCTCCCAGAGGACAGCCATTCTAAAGAGTTATCCCTCTCCACAAGTAGCAAGACCCATAAACTCTTTGTGAACACAATGAAGGGTTTCCACCATTCAAATGGAAAGAGATACCAATTAAGCAAGTTATCCTATAAAGCAAAGAAAGTTTTAAAAAATAAAAATAAAGCAAACCTCAGAAAAGCCATGCAAGCATATAATTCACCACCAATATTCTGAAATCTTTAGAAATCTACACTTGAAGTTTTAGTGGAGTTTTGTGGCTAAAGCTGACTGCATTTACGCCTGTCTGGACAGAGAACACGGAATACCGTGTGCAAAATATTATCTGATACACCATTAAATAAGTGCCTCCGTTAATTAGTAAATAAAGTCAATTGCTAAGGTTATCACTACGTTGATTCCTGCCCTGCCCCTAGAAGAGTTTAAACCTAGTTGTTACTGATAAGTAACAGTGTTTCTGAAAATTTCACCAGGCAAAAATATTTAGAATAACACCATTTTCTTCTGGATCTAGGAATCAGAAAGTGAATCACAAGTTAAAAAAAATGTAATTAATTTACATTTGAATGTCGTTATATTCAGATTCACTAATTGATTAAGAAAGCCAGCCATAGGAGAACTCTGGGGCATTTGTATAAAAGTATTGCTAGAATATTTTGTAAGTTGTTTAACTTTTCAAGACTCACACAATAAATACCTTGCATAATCTGTACTAGAAATAGTACTTTATCAGATAATAATTATACAACCACTTTTAGCCCAAGTTTAGCCCAAAGTGGTTTAGCCCAACCACTTTTAACCTAAAATTAATATCCAATCACAATAAATATATTAGCACAGCTAAAACAATAAATATGTTAGTACATCTAAAACTTCTGTAACTGTTTGACCTTATCCTCCACCGAATGAATTCATTTCCCGTATGCATCACATTTCTCCCATCACCAGGTGGCTGTATCTAATTCTTCTGTGCTCTTCACACTGAAAATTCTCTGACTCCATTCATTTATTCCAGCAATATTTACTCAAAGTCTCCCCCAAATCAGGCAGTGTGCAGGCATTGGTGTACACAAAATTATTTTTCGAACCTACTAGAATTCCATTCTTCTCTTATTTTCTATTAGCTATTCTTTAATTGTGCAAATATGAATAATAATAATATGTAACAATAAATTCCCAGTAAATGTTCCCAGCAATTATTTTTGTAGCCTCATTCCAGGGGACGTACACTGAGCATTTCATAAGCTTTGCTATTTAATTATCACATCAAACTTATCTCAATATTAATATCAATACTAGAGGCAGAAGCTGGGTTTAGAGAGGTTAACTAACCAAATGTCATGTCAGTACCAAATGGAGAAGCCAAGGCTCATACCAAGTTAGCCTGACTCTTTATCCACCGGGTGACAAGGGGGAAAGTCATATAAAAGTTCAGTAAACAAATTTATAAAGATGTGAATTTGGGAGGATGTCATAATAATGAAAAGTATCACTTTGGTGATAAAAGCCTTATAAGCAACTCAGATTTTATAATATCCTGATATCAGTATCTCAGAAGTCATTGCTTTCCAACAGCTGGCATGATAAAAGATGTTTCTATTTCAAAAAGAAATTTACATATACCTAGTAATGCAATCTCCAAGAAACCACTATAATGTTCTGTCATGATTGTAAGAAATCTATTCTTAGATGTTCACAGAGGGGGAAAGATATATATGATGGAGAATACTGGTTTTCTAAAATGTTAAATCTACAAACACTACTGACTACTGAGTACCATAATCACCTATTACCAAATCTGGTTGGTAAAATGAGTGTCCTGGGAGTCTCAGAAGAGAAAGACACACTGTGTAATCCTTTCCGACATGATTATGAGTTAAAGGGGGGAAAAGTCACAGCTATCAGGACTGGAAATCACCATGAGGGGCTAGAAGCTGAGCTTTAATTTTATAGCTTCTGCATATTAAATCTAATATCAAGAAGCAAACAGGACTTTTAATCAAGTAAATGGATGGCTTTTTTTCCCTGAAACAGGGAGAGAAGCTCTGTAAAAGTGAATGTCTTTGAAGGAGAAAAAGAGAAAGAGCAAGAGAGAGAGAAAGAAAGAATATGGCAAAAGATACCTGAAATATTAAAGCTTGCAATGAAAGGAATGGTTCTTGATTACTTATAGAGTTAAGTTCAGTTCAATAAGCATTTGCTGAGTGCCTTATATACATGGGATAGGCACTGTGGTAAGCCCTAGTGGTGCAGACAGGATCCCTGATATCAATGCTCCAGTAATCTAACAGTCATACAAAAGGTAACTCACGCAGAGTGATATATGCACTAAAGCAGCAATATCCAAGTACAGAAAGGATGTGATTTATTAATTTGCTATTTTAGTAAAGAGGTACATTTTTTTAAGAGGTACATTTTAATAGAAACATAAAGTAAGCATACTGTAGTGTCCATTAAACTCTGAGGTTACACTTGTTGCTGGCATAAAGACTAGCATTGCTTCTTGAACTGGTGGCAACTGCCAAAAATGGAAGCATGGTCTCAAGAACAAATGGCAGCCCTTCCCCCTTACAGAAAACAGCAATATACCAATGACAGTCAGAGTAAATATTACATTATACTATTTTCATGCAAAGAATAATCTGATAATTACTACAGATGCATAATATGTAATTTAAAATAAGCATAATGATTATCAATCAGGTTACAATGACTTATCTTTAAGGACTTCAAAATAAACCTCTGTGACAATTACAAAAGGATGTGTCTTATAGAGAAGCATAGAAAGAGCAATCTTGAGCAAAATGAAACCCTTACTAACTTGAATCATCATGCAGAAAAAAGGGAGGAAAATTGTAATTATCTATGTTGCAAGGAGATTAAACATCTCTCTTATAACTTGTGCTCTCAATACCACAAATAAATAGAAACTTTTCATTACTGCCTCTGGAAAAAATTATGTAGCAAGATGAATTTATCTGAGCTAAATGAGTTTTGCTGACAAAAAGGCTAAGTGATATTCTTGACTTGGAAAGTGAATAAGACAATCGAAGGTGAAGGGATGGAAATTTCCTTAGTAAGCCTAGGATGATTGGAAGGTAATGTTCCCCACGTTAAGAACATAAAAATAGCAGGCAATATCAAACTGGTATTGTTAAAAACAACTGAGTTTTCCAGGAAAGTGGGAATTTCATGACATTCTCCAGGCAGGTGGGTACTAGACTAGACCCTTACGCTCCATCTCCCTTTGCTTTATTGGAGCAGAGCTCAGTTTTCATTCCCATTAACACGGTACCATAAATAAAGGACCTGGAGTGGCCCTCGGCACATGGTGGGTGCTCAGCCAGTTGTAGCTATTATTACGATGACTATCCTCCACTGTCTGCCTCTCTTTCCCTACATGAACTCTACCTTTATTACTCTGGCTCACCACTCTGATCCTGTTATGCCCCAGCTGGGATTTTGTCAAAATGTATGACTGGCAAGCTACGTATTATTATAGGTGTTAGTGTTCTCTATACAGTCTCATAAGCCAGAAGGCAGCACCAACAGTATACCCTTAGTGCTCTTGCCTTTATGGAGATATTTCATACAAGGGCATAGCTATGTAGAGTTAAAAAAACACCACCACTAGACTTTCTTGCCTTCTTCTCCATTCCTTCAATGTAAATACCTTATATCTTGATTGTGTTGGTTCTTTCCCTTGATTTAGATGGACGACTGAAGTGTGAGCTTTTCAAAGGTGTGGCCTGCATCTCCATTTCTGGGTTACAGCCCGGAGGTCAGGCTTCTCACAAGATACTCTGTCAGGGGGCACAGCTGACTTCTTTGGGCCTTTCCCTAATCGCTGGGTTCATTTCAGAGCAATTATCTTTTTCTGCTTCTTCTTCAAAAGGGTTTATCTGTATTTTTCCCTTTAGTAAAGTAATAAATATTCACTATGGAAGAATATGAAAATACAAAAAAAATAGAAAATTTTAAAAAAAATCTATAGCCTCTACTATCCAAAAATAAAGACTTGTTAACATTTTGTTTTCTTTCCTCCCAGTCTTCTTCCTCATTCCCGCTTTTTAAGGGAAGGAAGTACAGCAGTTCTGCATTTAAACAGCTGTAATAATAAGGTAAGTACATTTTTAGTCTTGTATTTTAAAATTTAACATAATGTAAACATTTTTTTTCTGCGTTTGGAATTATTTGCACTCAAAGCAGCTGTTTTTATGATGCAACTGAATAACAAGTGTAGCTCTGTTTTCCCCCCCACCTCCTATAATAGCAAGGATGTGTACTAAAAGTAAACATAAACTTGGGGTTATTATTGGCATTTGCATTTGTATTTAGTACTTTCAATCATTACTAGGAATCTGATCTTGTTACTCTTTTCATTTTCTTCCATTAAAACATGCCTGGTTGTTATGAGCACCTGTTAACACATTGGTTATTTTATTGTTTTATGTTTTCGTCTTTGCCACAGTAATACTGTAATTTAACTTCATATCTCCAACAGTATCTAGCACAGTATTTTCCACATAGTAGGCCTTAAAGAAATACTTTCTAAATTGGACCTACTTAGGGAGATTTTAATTATAAGGAATAACAACTCATTAGGGATTAAAGAATTTGTGAATGAAATACCAAATAAATGTATTAGTTACATTCTGCCTTGATAAAGTTTTCACATAACAGTGTGTGAGGGGGAGGGGGAGTGGACCTCTCCAAAAATCCCAGATGGTTTTATTTTAGCATAATTATCTTCTCTTTTACTTTAAAATACAATTTGTACATTTTTTTCATTAGCAAAGTAATAAAGGCTCATTATGGAAAATTTCCTACCTATATAAAGAAAAAGAGCTCTTCATTGCTCATGTCTAATAGTAATATATTTTAGGAACAATATTAACCTTCTGAAACTATATAATTGCCATTCAGATTATTTTTCCAAAAGAAAAGATCTGGCATAAAATTTTAAAATAACTGCTGATTAATCTACTAAATGAAAAGTGAAAGTAATTATCTTAATTCCAACTTTAAATCAACTTTAATCTATCTGTAAAGTTAGCCACCTTTCTTTTTTTATTAGGAAAGTGAATCTGTAAGGTAGAAAAAAGTGGCTAGTACATTTCAAGCCTCCATTGATCTTTCAGGCTTTCTTGCCACTTTCCATGTGAATCGTCTGTCCACCAATCTTGAATGGTATTACAACCTAAACCAATTTCACTGAAGCACACACTGCAAACAAATCCCTGGCTCCAGTCTCAATGAAGACTAACGAAAACAACGGAAGCCGCGATGAGAGCGGTAAGACACACTGACATAAGCTGCAGACTGATCAAGCTTTAATCATTGATCTTGAGAACTTTTTGCAATGAGTCAATCAGTGATCAAGAACAACCCTGTGGGGCTTCCCTGGTGGCGCAGTGGTTGGGAGTCCGCCTGCTGATGCAGGGGACACGGGTTCGTGCCCCGGTCTGGGAAGATCCCACATGCCGCAGAGCGGCTGGGCCCGAGAGCCATGGCCGCTGAGCCTGCGCGTCCGGAGCGGAGCCTGTGCTCCGCAACGGGAGAGGCCACAACAGTGAGAGGCCCGCGTACCACCAAAAAAAAAAGAACAACACTGTGATCCACATGCACACACAGGTGCAACATGCCGCTTGGGAGTACACCTTTGGGACACACAAGAGCCTGGTGATCATTCCGGCCATGCAGGAATAGCTCACAAAAACTAGCCTCTCAACTCAGGAACTATACTAGTTCCAAAGTCACCAGATATGATATCTTAGAAGTAGTCACCTGTTTCTAAGGGCACTTTGAATTGAGCACAGGCTAGATGCTAAAGGATGAGGTCCCTAAGTCAGGTTGTGTGCTAAACAGTAAACCAGCCTGAGATGAGGCATCCAGATGCAAATGGTTCTTAGGAAAACATTACAAATGGCAAGGGGCACAGAGAGGTAAACAGAGCTGGAAATATACATGTAGGATGATGCAATTTAAAAAGTATCATTGTAAGGACACAAATGACTTAAATGGAACATTTTATTGGATTCCTGTTTATCTTTTCTATGCATTCTAAAATCTTAATACTAAATATCACCTAAATAGTAGCTCTTTTTTCACAATCAGTAAGATGGGAATGAGGAGTTTACTGTGAGGAACTTAGTACATTGAGGATTTAACTTAATATTCAGTTAAGCTAATTTAGCAGCAATTTAAAATATTTCTGCTATGAATGATAACAATTTTGACAATTATATAGCAAGTATGAACTGAATAAGTGCTAATTCCTTTTGTAGGAATAATCAAAATTAGTGATTTTTGACCCACATTCTAATTTAGATCTAGTGAACTGCTAGAAAGAAATTGTGTTACTGATGTAAAAAAAAAAGCATAAGAGAAAGAAGATAGAAGATGAGGTTCCAATAATAGCAAATATTTGTTTAAAAGTTTCACAGCTGACACATTTATCCATGTATTCATTAAACACATTTTATGAATAGTTGTTTCAGGAATACATCTTCTGGCAACTACTTGAGATTCTGCTCTGTGATGATTATTTGGTTCATTGTTCATGTTTCAGCTCCTTTGGAGTTTTTATAGTTGAGTAATATGCTGATTTATGGTGGGATCCATCCATAATCATTTTGCCCCAACAGAGACATCCTTTGAAACTTTAAATGACTGATCGTCATCTGCCTATTTAAACATCATCAGCCTGTTTCCAAATACCACAGCTTCAGGAACTACATGGAATAATGTAGGTGTCACCAAAAAAAGTATGATTTATTTTCTGCCCTGGACATATAGTTACTTGATAAGGAAATAAAACCAAGCAAATACCTTGGTTCTCTTCAACCATAACTCACAGCTTTGTGTAAACTAAAACAATTCAAAAAACAATTCAGGAGAAGTAAAAGAGTGGGACATGAAGAGAAAACTTCAATGTAATAAAAAAATTACTTTTGAGTATTATAAGAAGAATATTAATCTATGAATGGTAAGAGCTCTAAGAGAATGAAATACAACACAATCTCAGAATGTATGTAAAGAAACTTTAAAAGTAGCTAACACACCACCATTACAAAACCCACAGGACATAAACTCTAAACTCTGTTTACAGTCAGAAGTGTGTGATGCAGGACCAGTTGTAGAAGGACATCAAGAAGTATGCCAAGGAGCCTGAGGAGGGGAAGTGTGCTAGATGCCATCTCAGCTTACAGTGAGCTCTGCCAATGTCTGAATGTGAAAAACAAGTACATAGAAAACAGGAAAAAAAAGGTCAATTATGAAGTAAAAGAAAACAGTGCAGGAACACAGAGGTAAAGTCAGAAAGGCCCAGAGACAAGCACAACCAGCCAAGCCTACTATGGGCAAGTGCATGCCAAAATGATATGATACCCCTACCATTCTTTTTAAAAATACATAAACAAATTCCTTTTCAAACAGCTGGAAATTTTATACATTCCCTTTTTCTCTTTAAAGGATACTACTACTGAATTTTATTCTAATACAATATATTTTTATGCTTCAAAGTCTTATTGATTATTCTGCCATCTCTACAACAACAAAAAAAATGTATGATTTCCATGGCAACCAAATTACATAGACTATTCCACTAACTAGGCTACTTATGGGGCATTCAGTAAGCATAAAATGAACATGTCATCCAAGTTCACTTAGTTATAAAATGCCCACATCTCAAATTCTTACTATGAAATTTGTTATAAAAAATAGAGTGGTCCAAGCCTGAAACTTTACTGAACGTTACTGACATTATTGAACATGACATATTTTGGATATTATGTGGGAATACTTCTGTATGCTTTTATTATGGTCTTGTTGAGTATTTCATGTCCTAGAAATTGTTTTTAGTTTTTGAAGACCGTTTCAGAAAAGTACATGACACATAACTGCAATAAACCCTGCAACAAAAATAAAAAGTTGTTCAGAATTAAGTTGTCCTAAAAAGTGGTAATTTTTTAAAAAATTTAAAACATGATAATAACTTGATTTTTTCCCTTAGGGTTTAACTCTAATAATTGTGAAATCATGTTTTTTTATATGTTTGGTGCTACTCTATTTGAATAATTTTAAAGTGTCAATTTGAAATAGAAAGGATTATTTTTATTTTTATTTTATATTGGAGTATAGTTGATTAGCAACGTGTTCATTTCAAGTGTACAGCAAAGTGATTCAGTTATATATATACATTTATCTATTCTTTTTCAAGTTCTTTTCCCATTTAGGTTATTATATACACTGCTATATTTGAAATAGAAAGGATATTTTTAATGCTAATCTAAAAGTAAATAAAAATCATTTTAAAAAGATCAGAAAGGAGGGAGTTAAGGTTGGACATTTGCTCATATATATAGCAGAGATCTAATAACACTTATTAACTCACTTTTAAGGAAGAGGTTCCATTTGAATTACAGATGTTAGTGTTAACAGATAAAAATTTATTAGATTTTTATTTCATGGTAAAGAACATAGGCTCATTCATCAACGTTTATCTAGTAATGCCATCATCAAGTCCTAATATGTCTAACTTTTAAATTAATACAAAATACCTTCATTATTTCTGAGAAATCTGTTTTAGAAACTAAGGTACATTTGGGGAAAAAATATTAATTTAATTGCCTAGGACTGCTTGAATAATGAGACTGTGTCATAACACAAAGATATCAAGAAGTCAAAACTGTAGATACCTCAACAAAAGGTAAAATAACAACATACACAAAAAAATTTAAATATTTTGCTCTAACTTGTAGTTATAAAAACCACTCATATCCACTCCCTCTCCGTGAAATAGTCAAAGCCAAAGGAGAATAACTGAATTATCATTTTTTTTCTTTTTCTTGCTTATATTTTCCACAGGTCACTCAATGACTTATAAATATTTCACAATTATGTTTCAATATTTCAAAGGCAGACTGCAAATGTAAAATATTTCATTACTGTTTTTCTTGCTAATCATGTCTATTGAGTGAAAGGTAATGATTATTAAAATATGGTATTTCCTACTGTATATTTATCTTAAGAAGATCAACATAATATTTCAAATATTTCCATAAAGTGTGCAACACTCAGGAGGAAAAAAAAAAAAAAACGCAATGACTTCCTAGACACCGAAGTAAAGCAATTAAGTATTTTCTCTTGAATAAATCATTCTTTATAGAAACTAAAGCAGAAAACTGTATGATCAATGTTAATGTTGATGTCTTATGAATTTTCTACCATAAAAGAGAATCTACACACTTTAAATTATATTAATGGCTGAAACCAGGTATCTAAGTGTACTAGAATAGCTATGCAAATCTACCTTTTGACAGAACCCTACAAGCATTTAGACTTAACTATAGTCCTATTATGAGACATGGCTTTAAAATGAGGACAGTAGAGAAAGCTAAGCGAAGAATGATCTCTACCAGGAGCCCAGTGAAAGGCCAGACTTCCTAAGGAAAGGAAGCTGAATACATAGGGAATCCCCTTCTTGCCTCCCTACAGTCAAGAGGGTCATAGAGTGTTAGTGCAGAAAGATTATTAACTCCAGGCACCACACACATGTGGCCTTCAAGAAATGCAGTGCTCTTTCTGAGTCCAAATAGTTACCTGAGAGCCCAATTCAGGAAATGTTAGTGAGCTGTTCTAACAACAAAAATAAATTAACTATAAAGGCATACTTCATTGTATTCAACTATATTATTTGTGTTCATTTCAGCAGTTTTCTCTCTTCACCTATGGAAATGGGATCCACTTGGGATCCTTGCAGCGTTAAGGATCCGAACTTATAAGCACCTCAGGAAACACTCTGATATCTCTATCCTCTTAAATTCGAGTCTGTCTGTGGGGACTGGGGGATAGCCCTTAAATGGTTTTCTAACAGGTTAATCAGCCTCCCTAGGATCCCTTTCGGAAAAGTGACAGCCTTTCCATCTGCTGATGTCACAGGTGGGTGCTTTCCAATGTGCTCCACTCTCAAGCAGCTCTCGAGTTTTATACATCTGAGTGTAAAGAAGATATGGGGTGTCGCTTTGGGGTGTTTTTAAAAACACACACTGTGCAGCAGCGTCACTAATGAATCCACACCTCCCTCGATCCCCATCTGACCCGAAGACAGGTGTTAACACGACCAGAAGACAAACCCTGAGCCTGGAGCAACCACGCCTGTCTGACTAGAGTAACCTTTCCTCTTTTAACAGGAAAGCTTCGGTACCACTCCTTGAACAGAAGGAGTACATGTTTTAATAAATCTGGGCATGAGAACGCAAAATCTTTCTTCATTTCCACCTCAGAAAGAATCATCCAGCACTGTTTTAGCTGCACCCCAGCATGATCTCCCTGTGGGTTCCCGGAGGCACTTGTGGTCATCCTTATTCGTTTCATGGCCTGAACGGAATAAAATCCACCCAAGTCAAATACCCTGCTTTCCCAAAGCTTCCCCCACTTTCAGCTTGCCTCCCCTGGCCAAGCTAGCATGAAGTACAAAATATTGATTGGAAAAGCAGTATACACCCTTGAAGAGCCTGTCAAATTACCATCCACCCTATATTTTCTTATCTCCACATGTATAATAGTAAATATAATTGATTAGTAAATGTTGGAGCATAGTTCTGGCAATTAATGAAATAAAATCTTCTTGGGGTACATGTTCTATCCCCTCCTCTCACCCCCATATGCAAAGTCTCTGGTGTAAGAGCTCCTGTGTGACAGACAAATAACAGCACTTTCCCCATAGGCTTAATTCCTCTCCCGTCTCCTTTTTCACTTAGACTCTGCTATTAATTTTCACCTCTGACAGTAAAAACCCCAAGACAAGATTGTCACAAAAAGGATTATCTTTCAGATCAATGGTGAAATCGATTCCAAACCCCACTATTTATCAGCCTGCGGCAAAAGTGCAACTGCTTAGGAAATATGTCCTCTCTTTCAAATGCATGTTCAGTTCATCTAGGCAACATTTCACCTCACACTACATGAATTCAATACCCTGACTTTTCATCCATAGATGCATAATCATAAAGTATATATTACCAACCAAAAATGATCTTTTCAGTATTCTTTTCATAGGTGGTACAGAGTCCTTCACTTTCAGCTTAATATGTTTATAATACACCAGGTACATGTTATTTTTTTTTTCAGTTAAACTTTCTAACTCTAAAAATGAAGCCAAAAATATAGACTAAATGGCAATAGGGCCAATAGGAATAGACAAGATTAGCTAACCTACTTCCACCCTACTTCTTGATAGATTTTTGGTCTCCCACATCTCCCCCGCTAAGAAGTATTTTACACCAAAACCCAAGGGAGAGTTGACTAAGATTACTGACAACTTTACTGACCTACATGTTGTGCTAGCCATATAATTCAATAGCAATGGAATTTTGTCAACATCAATGAGGTTTTATAGGACCAGAAAACCTAGGTTTTCAATCCCCTGGTATAATTAAATAAATTTAAAACTCGAACTTACCTTAGTAATTCAAAACATTCTTACTAAAAAGTCCAGATAGTGAAGTAAACTATATAATTGTTTACAACAGGTTGATGTAACTAATTAAAAATAAATTATCACAGCCAGAAGGTACCTTAAAAAAATAGGGTAAGAAAAACGGCATTTTGGGCAAGAACTATTTATCCATATACTTATATACAGATACATGTGGAGTACTAGAGCAATGATTTATTATACTCAAAGAGCAAACATCTAGAAAGAAAAGAGAGTGTCAAAATGATACATTCATATCACACTGCCTTGTACAAACATTTCCAATGTCTAGTATAGACACTTCAAGTTTCTTAAGCCAGAAATAAAGATCAACCAAGACCTGCCAAAGGCTTCTATTTTAAGCATTCATATTTAAGCCAATAATTTAGACTCTAAAATGTATTCTCATAAAATATGATTATATGCAGTGACAAAAATTTTATGCAACTGAAATGCCACTGAGTTCAAATGTACAGATTCAAAGTTTATTGTGAATCTTAGATTCCAAGGCCATCCAGCAAAACCTTTTATTCAAGATTAGATTTGATTTAGAAAGATCAATTAGATGACAATGAACAGAATGTTTGGAGAAGAATCAGAATGGATGTGGATAAACCAGCTGGGAGATTAATCAGTGTATCATCCAGGGCCTCTCACTGAAGTAGGTCAGTCAAGAAAAGATGGTTGACTGGACTAGGGACTGTTATGTGTAAAATGCAGACCCAGAGATGAAAGGTAAAATTGACAAGATTTGATGACAGATACTGAGGTAAGAGAAAAGTTGCAAGGCAGATTCCCAGGTAAATGGTTGAAGAGTATAGCCATCTGAAACAGAAATGCTGAAAGAGAACCCTACTTGAAGTGGAAGGGTGGGAGAGAGTCCTGAATTTAATTTTAGACACGTGGGGTGTGAGGTGCCCTGAGACATATAAGTGTAGAAAGTCACAAAGGCAAATAGATACATGGATCTAGAGCACAGAAAAACAGAAATTCGTACTAAAAACAGTCACCAACCCCAAGTCCTGGCCCTAGGGTGAGTTTTCTGGGAGTGTTAATATTCGTGTTTCAACAAGGCTCCCAGGGAATGAAGGACCTCAGAGGAGCACCAGGACTGAGTTAAGACTAGAAGACAAGCTGAGAATATAGGAGACTCTGCTGGCTATGTGGCGGAAGTCTGAGTGGCAAAGTGATTTAAAGCATGGATGGGTGATCAGGAAGAGGAAGAATCCAGCTCTTCAGGAATGAAGGTCAGCAGGGTGTAGGTCAGTTGCACAGCGAAGGTTGTCTCCAGGGTTTCTGGGGAGTGGATGAACAATGGCCTTGCCTCCCTCACAGTGAGGCTTTCTCCTGGATATAACCGGAGCAATGATGATACTGTGGAGAAGATGCAGCATGGGTGAGAAAGTGGAAGCCTTGAAGCACTTCATGCTGGGAACAGACACTAGTTCTGCACCCACCATCTCAGAGAAAAAGTAAAAGCTAGGAAGAAATGTAAGCTAATCATTCCTTTAGTTTCATCAAATTTTAGTTAGGATCAAACTCCTAGAGTTTGATTTCACAGGGTCATGAATTTCGAAAAGGGCCAGAATAGCCAATTTAAGCCACAGTCCTGTGGTCCCCAGACCACAAATGTTTCTGATACTCCACTTGTCCCTTGCTTTGCCTTACACTAGTCCCCTGAAGACTTGAAGAACTAGCCTGTGAAATAATAATAATAATAGAGGAAAAATAAAATAAAATAAATGCTTTGCAAACATTAACCTATTTATTCCACACAACAATCCGGTGTGGTAGGCCCTATTGTTATTCCCCTTTAATCACCACACAACTGAGACAAAGAGAGGTTATGTAAGTCACCCACGGTCACAGACATGGTTAGTGGCAGAGGCAGGATCTGAACCCAGGCAACTTGCTCCAGAATCCAGGCTCTTAACCACGATGAACCACAGTTCTCTCATATGCAGGATTCCATTTGTAAAAAAAAAAAAAAAAAAAATAGCTCTAGCACACTTGCTCACTAATAACATTATAATGAGTGTGCGACTACACTGTTTAGACATCACTATTTCAAACATGGAAGCAATCGTGTCCTGCTATAATCCCTCAGCAGGTTCACAGATTTTAGAATATTAACAAGTAACTTTAAGCTATAAAACAATTTATACCTGAATGAAGGATGCTGCGGTATAACAGTAACCATAGCAACAGAGTAAGATGGGTTTGCAAAGTGAAAAGTATCCTAAGGTATTTGCCCTCAAAAAAGCTTTCTCTCCATTTACAATAAGGACATGACCAGTAGCAGCAAAATAACAGTAAATTTTCATAATGGATTATATTACTATCCAGATCTGCAATATTTCATCTTAGCATTTTTATTTCCAAAAGAACAAGGACTATACTAAAATCTGTGCAATTTACATCTCAATAATAGGAATGCTTAATTCATTCAAGATTTTATACTAAATAAATCATGATATGTACATAGGTTCAATGAGAAAAGTATGCAATTAGAATAAAGTTTTAATAATACCATATGCATACTATATTTACAAAGGGTAGATGTAAAGTTAGTATAGAGTATAATCATAATTAACTTTGTATTCCGCTAAGAAACAGATTTTTTAATAAATCAAAAACCTTATTGTAAAAAGTAGGCTTCATTTGGAGAAATAAGATGGTAAATCCTTTTATAATATGTATCGGCAAAAGCACTATAAGATTGCTTAAGTAAATAAATATTATTTAAAGACCACCAGTACTGTATATAGGATTAATAAAGAAAGAAATACTAAGCAAAGGCTCTGCTTTTGCTACAGGGTGTGCGTAGCCCTGTTCTCTTCAATGTGTATCAATGACAAATCAAAGCATGTTATTGTTTTTCAAATATTTGGATAAAAGAATAAGGATACAAAATTCAGAGTTTGGTACAATGTGCTGATATTATCAAGATGAAATTTAATAGAAATAACTGTGCTTGAGTTTCAAAAAACAATTTTACAAGTCTGGGAAGTAAGGAGATTAGGTATTAACTGACAACAGCTTTCACATAAATCCACAGCGTACGACCATCAAAAGAGTAAATGTTATCTTAGGTGTGTAGTGACTGTATAAAACGCAGAATAAATGAGCAGACAACCTGCCCTGTGCTATCACAGCACACCTCAGGTTCTAGGGTGCTGCATTTCAAGAAGGACACGTGAACTGAAAGTTTTTAGAGAAAAACAGCCAGGTCAATGACGGAGTGTTAAAGTCATGTCACATGAGGAATATGGCCCATTGAGGCAAAGTTTCCCAAGGTCAGGGACTGACTGCACCTTAGTTTTGTCACCAACACCTAGTACACAGTAGGTGCAGAGTAAATGTCTGTTGTACAAATGAACAAATTAATGTACATAAACGTGCAGAAAAAAGGAAGACAAGATTGAAAATGTTCAAATATTTGAAAGAATGTATATAGAGGACACAAATTATTCTGTTTGGCCTCCAGAGTAGAACCAGGACCAGAGTTTGGAAGTCACAGGAAAACAAATTTTAACTCAGTTAAAAGAAGACCATTGTGCTATTTAGAGCCCTCCTAGGATAGAATGTCTGCCAAAGTTCCTCTCCTGGAAGGACCAAGTCAGATGCAGGTTTAGATGTGTTGACAATGGGGAGAGCAGCTTCCTAGGGCATGGGAATCCCAGAGGCATTGACGCACAGCACAGCCCCGGATTCCTACCCTCAGGTGATGATGCTCAGTTTGATTCAAGGCGCCAGTGTTTCTAAATGCTCCCTAAATGGAAGAATATGGATCATTAGTGTAAGCTCTTGCAGGATCATTAGTGAGAGCTTCTTGGTGCTCACTGGGAAGGGTGGGGGAAGGGAACTCTTGGAGATACAAATAAGATACAAATAAGATTTACCATCATTTCTCCAAATGAGGCCTACTTTTTACAATAAGTTTTTTGATTTATTAAAAAAATCTGTTTCTTAGCGGAATACAAAGTTAATTATGATTATACTCTATACTAACTTTACATCTACCCTTTGTAAATATAGTATGCATATGGTATTATTAAAACTTTATTCTAATTGCATACTTTTCTCATTGAACCTATGTGCACCTGTTCCTGGCGCTAGGTAGGCCAGCGTCTAGGCTGCTTGGACGCTTTTATACCACTGGATAATTAAATTGTAGTTTCGCATATAGTCTCTCCCCACTGACCTATAATCCCCTGAAAGTAAAATGTTTAAGGTTCCTTCTAACCCTGAAAGTTTGTTACTATCAAAATATAGGTTAAAGAGGCTAAGATGAATACTAAGAGGACTTATCATTTAATCCTGGCATCCAGCCTATGAGGGAGGCACTATTACTATTATTTCCATTTTATAGACTAAGAAAATGCCATTTGGAAATATAAACTAGCTCACCTAAAATCTGACATTTTGTAGGGTTAGGAGTAAAGCTCAGGAATATCAGTCTCCAAAGTCAAGGTCCAACCATGATGACCAGACATTTCTTGCACTTAAAAGCATTGGCATTAAATTAAAAGAGAGATATTGAGAGATACTGAGAAAGAGAGAGAAAGAATAAATAACTGTAGATTTATCCAACCAAATAAAGTAAATCTGCCTTTCAGGGAAGAGAGGCTAAGACTCAATTATTAATTTAAGGGAATTTGAATGACTCAATGATATCGATTTCAATCTTGTATTACATTCAGTTTGAATTATCTTGTTGATAAACTAGATTTTTTATAATAATTCTGGAAAATCACCTTTGCTATGTTTCAGACTCACTGTGTCTCCTCACAGCCAGACACAGGTGCAGAAGTTTATCAGTAAAATGGCCTGTCAAGTATAAACAGCCCTGCAAAACTCTTGTGGCTGTTTATTGAAGATTATCACTGAATCTTGATAATAACTGATTCCTGCAACAACTGCTTCTATCTCTTCACAAGCAATTACAACGCTTGAGCTTTTAAATATACATAAAGAGAACTCCCCTAAGAAAAAAAGGAACAAATGTCATCCTTCCTGAGAAGATGTGTCATTGTACACAAGGATAGCTGGAGAAAATGGCTTAGAGGTCAAAATGTAAGATGACCAAGTATGAGGGATTTGATTAAAGAAATGCTAGATGTGACAGAACTAAAAAAGCCAGCTAACTATTACGGTCATTATCTGAGAAAAAAAATCACTGTGCATTATTTAGCATGTTCTGTTGAAGAGTCACGAACAGAAAGGTCAAGATCTTAAAAGAACAGATAGTAATTATTAAGAAGGTTCAGGGAAGAATACAGATAATATAAACAAAGAGAATGATGCCCTTGGGTTCAGCAGTGGCAGGAATAGTAAAAAATAAAAATACAATTTATTCAAAAATTCATGTTGTATATTAGGTAAAATACTTTTTGCACTTCAACATATATCTATAGTATATGTGGGTGTCAAAAGAGCCTGGCAATAATACTTCTTCATCTTCTCCTATAGTAACATTCTAATCACCGTTAACACCCCCTAAACAGGTAAGATATATCTGAATTTTGTAATTAAATAGCCTGACAATTTCAGAGTGAGTCACCTGAATGTCTCTTACCTTAATGGAGACTAATGAGATGATGGTGGCGATGGCATGGATGAAAGTGGTAAGTCATGGAAACATATCACTCAGGAAGGTGGAAAGAAGACTGACCAGGATCGACACAGAAATAGCTCTTGCATTTATTTCCAAGTATACTGAGAAATCCTAAACGTGTGTTACTGTGATGACAAAAGTGAAATAGTGACTGCAATTCCTGATAGAGGAAGCTTGCTGTCATAGCCCCTAAGTGCAAAATCAGGCCAAGGGCCACATTTTATGCTTTACAAACCATTTTAGTTTCTCTTTTAAAACTATTTTAATGGCCCTTGTAAAATGGTTTATATCAAATATGTTAGTTTATATATACTTTAATATATGTGTGCAAAAACTTTTAAAATCTCTAGAACCATGAATGTATTTAAATTATGCCTTTAAATTTGTATTTACACATCAAATACATAAATGCCAAATATGTACATAAATTTTTAAACATAAGAATATTTTTAAGGATGACCTCTGGATTAATAGCAGAAGAGGAAATCTTGTCTACATCAAATGAATGCTCATGAGGGAAGGTTAGACACTAAACTTTATTGGGAGAAGAAGACATGTGTCTGAGCTTTGAATGTCAAGTTTTGAATCTACAAAGACAATTCATCTATTTTACGTTTGTGAACTGTGATGAAATCTCAAGCCTGTATTCAAAAAACTAAGAGATACCTCTCAAAAAAAAAGAGCCACATAGATGTTTCAGATAGTTTTGCTCTTGTTTGTACAAAAAGAAAAGTAAATAAGCTCAGTAAAGATTATAGGTAATGCTCCACAAATGTAATTAACAATTACTCTGTGTCTACTCCATTTCTATGCAATGAGAATATAGTCAAGATATGTCCATGGTGGGTATTTACTTTATTCTCACCAAGTAACAGACCATTGGATGTGGCAGTAATTACACACCTCAGCTGGAAAAAGATCATTATGTCTTAATGAGATGATTAAAAACAATAAAAGTGTGCTTCTTGCAAAATATTAGCATGTACTTCAAGTAACAATAGTATAATTTTCTCTCCAAGTTCACTGAGCTTTGTCAGCCCACATAAAATAAATTCTCCAACCAAAATATGCCTTCAAAAGTTATATAACCTAAATTTAAAATAGCAATTTTAATGAATCATCTGTACCTTTTAAATATATTTATTTTGAGAACGTTTACTAGTGCTACTCTGGCTTGACAAGTTACAGTCGCCACATAATATTTTAATCTTACACTGGTACACTTAACATTCCAAGAATTTCAGTTTCCATACTGTTATGTAGTTCAGGCCACCTTCCCAAATTTGGTTTATTCAATTTCCATTAAATCCAATTTCCATTAGGATTTGTTTTAGGCCCAAATAGATTTAACTATGAACATCCCTGGCAGGCACACACAAATGCAGACACCGGTGAGAACATGGAAGGTATCTGAGGAATACACACCCAACCCCAGCCAAGGTCAGAGATCTCCTCAGAAATCCTTCTTTGGGTTAGAGTTGTATTAGCCTAAAGCAGATGTTTCATTGCATATGTCATCTAGAAAGGATAGTAACTAATATCTCCCTACATGCCACCCTGAATTAATTACTAAATATGCTAGCATAAGATCTGGTTTGGAGGAACTGGTAAATACAATTTAAAACCAAGATGGGAAAGAAAAGAGAGAAAAAGAATGAACTATATAATGCCCAGCTAGTCAGGGGGCATCTGAGTGAAAAGGTTTGGTTTGTTCATTAATTAACAAACTCTTAACACTCTGCATTCACTCATTCATTCATTCAGAAAGCACTTATTGAATACCTATGATCCAAATCAGCAGAGTATAAATTCATACTTAACCAATGTAAGCATTCGTTGGTCCTAAACAACAAGAGGTTGCTCTATTTTTTACACATTATTTGTTATTGCTAGTATGGAAATAAAACTTTACTCCCTGCGATTTTATGCCTGTGCATTCAAAGCCAGAGCCATCACCCAGGAACACCACCACTTACTGCTATCAAACCTACAAATATTATTATATGCAAACTTGTCCTCCTGGCCTTCCTTTCTGGGACAGTAGAATAGGCTTTCTTTCTGTTATCTAACACCCATCTACCCACATTCTCTGGATGCCATCGCTGACCCCACTGCCTTGTGAAGATCTTGCTCTGTGGATTTTCCCATAGCACTTGGCACATGGTGAAATAACTATTTATTTGTCTGACAGTAGGCCCACTGAGGACAAGGAAAACTGCTTACTTATTTTTATAACTCCAGCACCTAAGACACCTTGCTCCTAATACTCAATCAAAACTTGGTGAATAAATGAACTTAGCAATGTTTCCAACTTCTGCCCCACCACTCTTGCTACCATTGCTACTTCCTCAATATATAGCACATATACTATTTTTTCAATTTTTATTTTATTTTTTGTACAGCAGGTTCTTATTAGTTACCTATTTTATACATATTAGTATATATATATATGTCAATCCCAATCCCCAAATTCATCCCACCACCAACCCCCCCATCACCCTTGGCTTTCCCCTCTTGGTGTCCATACGCATCTTCTCTACATCTGTGTCTCTATTTCTGCCTTGCAAACCTGTTCGCCTGTACCATTTTTCTAGATTCCACATATATGTGTTAATATACGGTATTTGTTTTTTTTCTTTCTGACTTACTTCACTCTGTATGACACTCTCTAGGTCCATCCACGTCGCTACAAATGACCCACTTTCGTTCCTTTATATGGCTGAATAATATTCCATTGTAAATATGTACCACAACTTTATCCACTCATCAGTCAATGGGCATTTAGGTTGCTTCCATGACCTGGCTATTGTAAATAGTACTGCAATGAACATTGGGGTGCATATGTTTTTTTAAATTATGGTTTTCTCTGGGTATATGCCCAGGAGTGAGATTTCTGGGTCACATGGTAATTCTATTTTTAGTTTCTTAAGGAACCTCCATACTGTCCTCCATAGTGGCTGTATCAATTTACATTCCCACCTACAGTGCAACAGGGTTCCCTTTTCTCCATACCCTCTCCAGCATTTGTTGTCTGTAGATTTTCTGATGATGCCCATTCTAACCAGTGTAGGTGATACCTCATTGTAGTTTTTGATTTGCATTTCTCTAATAATTAGTGATGGTGAGCAGCTGTTCATGTGCCTCTTGGCCATCTGGATGTCTTTGTTGGAGAAATGTCTATTTAGGTCTTCTGACCATTTTTTGATTGGGTTGTTTGAGTCTTTAATATTGAGCTGCATGAGGTGTTTATATATTTTGGAGATTAATCCTTTGTCCATTGATTCGTTTGCAAATATTTTCTCCCATTCTGGGGGCTGTCTTTTGTCTTTATAGTTTCCTTTCCTGTGCAAAAGCTTTAGAGTTTCATTAGGTCCCATTTGTTTATTTTTGTTTTTATTTCCATTACTCTAGGAGGTGGGTCAAAAAAGATCTTGCTGTGATTTATGTCAAAGAGTGTTCTTCCTATGTTTTCCTCTAAGAGTTTAGTATTTAGTATTTTGTTGAGAATTTTTGCATCTATATTCATCAGTGATATTGACCTGAAATTTCCTTTTTTTGTAGTATCTTTGTCTGGTTTTGGTATCAGGGTGATGGTAGCCTTGTAGAATGACTTTGGGAGTGTTCCTTCCTCTGAAATTTTTTAGAAGAGTTTGAGAAGGATGGGTGTTAGCTCGTCTCTAAATGTTTGATAGAATTCACCTGTGAGGCCATCTGGTCCTGGACTTTTTTTTGTTGGAAGCTTTTTAATCACAGTTTCAAATTCATTACTTGTGATTGGTCTGTTCATATTTTCTGTTTCTTCCTAGTTCACTTTTGGAAGGATGTAGTTTCTAAGAATTTGTCCATTTCTTCCAGGTTGTCCATTTCATTGGCATAGAGTTCCTTGTAGTAGTCTCTTAGGATGCTTTGTATTTCTGCGGTGTCCATTGTAACTTCTCCTTTTTCATTTCTAATTTTATTGATTTGAGTCCTCTCCCTCTTTTTCCTGATGAGGCTGGCTAAAGCTTTATCACTTTTGTTTATCTTCTCAAAGAACCAGCTTTTAGCTTTATTGATCTTTGTTACTGTTTTCTTTGTTTCCATTTCAATTATTTCTGCCCTGATCTTTATGATTTCTTTCCTTCTACTAACTTTGGGTTGGGTTTGTTCATCTTCTCTAGTTCCTTTAGGTGTTAGGTTAGATTGTTTATTTGAGATGTTTCTTGTTTCTTGAGGTAGGCTTGTATTGCTACAAACTTCCCTCTTAGATCTGCTTTTGCCACATCCCATAGGTTTTAGATCATCATGTTTTCGTTGTCACCTGTCTCTAGGTATTATCTGATTTCCTCTTTGATTTCTTCAGTGATCTCTTAGGTATTTACAAATGCATTGTTTACCCTGCAGGTGTTTCTGTTTTTTACATTATTTTCCCTGTAATTTATTTCTAATCTCATAGCATTGTGGTTGGAAAAGATGCTTGATGTGATTTCAATTTTCTTAAATTTACGGAGGCTTGATTTGTCACCCAACATGTCATCTATCCTGGAGGATGTTCCATGTGCACTTGAGAAGAAAGTGTAATCCGCTGTATTCGGATGGAATGTCCTATAAATATCAATTAAATCTATCTGCTCTATTATGTCATTTAAAGCTTGTGTCTCCTTATTAATTTTCTGTCTGGATGATCGGTCCATTGGTGTGAGCTGTTAAAGTCCCCCACTATTATTGTGTTACTATTTCCTCTTTTGTAGCTGTTAGCATTTGCCTTATGTACTGAGGCGTTCCTATGTTGGGTGCATATATATTTATAATTGTTATATCTTTTTCTTGGATTGATCCCTTGATCATTATGTAGTGCCCTTCCTTGCCTCTTGTAACATTCTTTATTTTAAAGTCTATTTTATCTGATATGAGTATTGCTCCTCCAGCTTTCTTTTGATTTCCATTTGCATGGAATATCTTTTTCCATCCCCTCACTTTCAGTCTGTATGTGTCTCTAGGTCTGAAGTGGGTCTCTTGTAGACAACATATATATGGGTCTTGTTTTTGTACCCATTCAGCGAGCCTGTGTCTTTTGGTTGGAGCATTTAATCCATTAACATTTAATGTAATTATCAATATGTATGTTCCTATTACCATTTTCTTAATTGTTTTGGGTTTGTTTTTGTACGTCTTTTCCTTCTCTTGTGTTTCCCACTTAGAGAAGTTCCTTTAGCATTTGTTGTAGAGCTGGTTTGGTGGTGCTGAATTCTCTTAGCAGTTGCTTGTCTGTAAGGCTTTTGATTTCTCTGTCGAATCTAAATGACATCCTTGCCGGGTAGGGTAATCTTGGTTGTAAGTTCTTCCCTTTCATCACTCTAAATATATCATGCCACTTCTGGCTTGTAGAGTTTCTGCTGAGAAATCAGCTGTTAACCTTATGGGAGCTCCCTTGTATGTTATTTGTCGTTTTTCCCTTGTTGGTTTTAATAATTTTTCTTTGTCTTTAATTTTTGTCAATTTGATTACTATGTGTCTCGGCATGTTTCTCCTTGGGTTTATCCTGTATGGGACTCTCTGCGCTTCCTGGACTTGGGTGGCTATTTCCTTTCCCACATTAGGGAAGTTTTCGACTATGATCTCTTCAAATTATTTTCTCGGGTCCTTTCTCTCTCTGTTCTCCTTCTGGGACCCCTATAATGTGAATGTTGGTGCGTTTACTGTTGTCCCAGAGGTCTCTCAGGCTATGTTCATTTCTTTTCATTCTTTTTTCTTTCTTCTGTTCTGCAGCAGTGAATTCCACCATTCTGTCTTCCAGGTCACGTATCCATTTTTTTGCCTCAATTATTTTGCTATTGATTACTTCTAGTGTATTTTTCATTTCAGTTATTGTATTGTTCATCTCTGTTTGTTTGTTCTTTAATTCTCCTAGGTGTTTGTTCTTTAGTTCTTCTAGGTCTTTATTAAACATTTCTTGTATCTTCTGGATCTTTGCCTCCATGCTTTTTCCAAGGTCCTGGATCATCTTTACTATCATTATTCAGAATTCTTTTTCTGGAGGGTTGCCTATCTCCACTTCATTTAATTGTTTTTCTGGGGTTTTATCTTGTTCTTTCAACTGGTACATAGCCCTCTGCCTTTTCATCTTGTCTATCTTTCTGTGAATGTGGTTTTCCTTCAACAGGCTGCAGGATTGTAGTTCTTCTTGCTTCTGCTGTCTGCCCTCTGGTGGATGAGGCTATCTAAGAGGCTTGTGCATGCTTCCTGATGGGAGGGACTGGTGGTGGGTAGAGCTGGGTGTTCCCCTGGTGGGCAGAGCTCAGTAAAACTTTAATCCACTTGTCTGCTGATGGGTGGGGCTGAGTTTCCTCCCTGTTGGTTGTTTGGCCTGAGGCAATCCAGAACTGGACCCTACAGGCTCTGTGGTAGGGTTAACGGCACACTCCAGGACAGCTCATGCCAAAGGGTACTTCCCAGAACTTCTGCTGCCAGTGTCCTTATCCTTGCGGTGAGCCACAGCCGTCCCCCACCTCTGCAGGAGACCCTCCAACACTAGCAGGTAGGTCTGGTTCAGTCTCCTATGGGGTCACTACTCCTTCCCCCTGGGTCCTGATGCACACACTACTTTATGTGTGCCCTCCAAGAGTGGAGTCTCTGTTTCTCCCAGTCCTGTCAAAGTCCTGTAATCAAATCCTGCTAGCCTTTGAAGTCTGATTCTCTGGGAATTCCTCCTCCAGTTGCCAGACCCTCAGATTGGGAATCCTGACATGGAGCTCAGAACCTACACTCCAGTTGGCGGACTTCTGTGGTATAATTGTTCTCCAGTTTGTGAGTCACCCACCCAGCAGTTATGGGATTTGATTTTATTGTGATAATATTGTGATTGAGCCCCTCCTACCATCTCATTGTGGCTTCTCCTTTGTCTTTGGCTGTGGGGTATCTTTTTTGGTGAGTTCTAGTGTCTTCCTGTCTATGACTGTTCAGCAGCTAGTTGTGATTCTGGGGCTCTCACAAGACGGAGTGAACACACGTCCTTCTATTCCGCCATCTTGAACCCACATATACTATTTATAAAAAGAATAAAAGGCACACTACATCCCAGTGATGTGTATATAATTGTTCCATGATACCCTATACATTTATAATTTCCCCCCTCCTGTAATATACTTACTACATAGTTTTTAAAGTGTAACTGCACCATTCTTATAGTATACAGGTGAGATGGTGTGTAGCCAAGCATATCTGAGCCAAGATATGTTTTTTTCCTGCTATCAATCAATTTATTTATATAGCACAAAATTCCCATTCCTCTGAATTGAAGCAGGAAAAAGCCTCACATAATATACCACTATTTTGATATACCTTGACATATACATTATGTAACAGCATTTTCCTTTGCTATACTTCACAACATAATAGAGGAATGCTTTTTTAAAGTCAGCAACATCAGCAGGAATAAGACTTTTAAATGAATCTCCTAAGAAGACAGAATTCTCACACTTAAAGACCAAGAGTTTATTCCATAAGAGCTACACTTTTTTTTTTTTTTCTGAAATTATTAAGTTGCAATGATCAGGTCACAATTGCATTATTAAGCAACAACAATGACAAGAAAATAGTATATGGGAGAGACCTACCTAGAACCTTTGGATGATTTTATTTAAATTTTTAATGTAATGGCATTATATGTTAGATTTTTAATGTAAAAATGAATTTTTGGTTTTATGACCCTATGATGAAATATAAAACTATTAATAACAAACAAGTAATAATACAACCTAAAACTTATTGAGCACTTAATATGTCCAGGCACCATCCTGAAGGCTCTCTATGGATTAGTGCATTTAAACCTCAAACAAGCCCAATGACACAGGCACAATCATTGTCAGTATTTATTACACACGAAAAATCTGAGGCACGGACACTTGGAGGCATTTTCTCAGGACACCCACTGCAAAGTGGTAGACCCAGGATTTAAACCCATGCTCTTAATGTTAAACATTATACTTTCTTCAGTGTCTTCATGTTTAAATGTGAATAAAAATAAAATACTGTTCTATTCCTTTTTCTTTCTAAAACTGAAATCATTTTTTAAACTGTGTGGAGTACATTTTAGGATAGGGATGACAGAAAATCACCAGCCACTCAAATTTCAACATCTTAAGGAGAGGATCTTATGAAGTGTGTATTCAATCTTACCAAGGCACAGATAATGGTGAGTTATCTGACAACTGCCAAAAACCCACTACAGTACTACTTCGTCAGAAACAATTATTTTCAGCCGTACTCAGTTACTATGCTGCCAAACCGGTTTCCACATTGCTTTACTTCAAATAATGTACTTTAATAATCAATGAGTTAGCTTGTAATAAATCAAATATTTTTAATATTTATATAATTATAGGGTCAGCCCAGACACATCTCTCTCTTAGAGAGTTAAGCAGAAGCAAATCTACTTTCCTTTCTGCAGGAAAGCAAAGGTTCTTCATGAGTAAGCTCTGAATCTAAATAAGCCTCAGTCCAAAAAGAGTTTTAATGCAGACTGATAATCCCCAGGTTTATAATAAAAATGCTGACATAGCTTTAGCTACAACATAACAAATGCAAGGCTATAATGTTTGCCTGTCAGAAATTCCTATTTATTTCCAATGTCCTAACAGATGTGCTTTACTACCTTTAAATTCCCTCCAAAAGTTAATTGCTTGTCTATCAAAAAGAAAAACATCTTGTTTTAGGCTTTGGGGATATTACATGTGGAGAGAAAAACCAATACTCTAGCAATACATGGTGTCCAAAATTACTTTGCAGTAAGAAAGCCAAACTCTCTCGGAGCATTAGAAAGCTACTATGAAGGGATAGCCAGATCATCCCAAGGTCTTAAAAAGTACAGGATTCGAAAAACAAATACCATATGCTAACACATATATATGGAATCTAAAAAAGAAAAAAAAATGATTCTAAAGAACCTAGGGGCAAGACAGGAATAAAGACACAGACGTAGAGAATGGCCTTGAGGACACAGGGAGGGGGAAGGGTAAGCTGGGAGGAAGTGAGAGAGTGGCATGGACTTATATATACTACCAAATGTAAAATAGATAGCTAGTGGGAAGCAGCCGCATAGCACAGGGAGATCAGCAGCTCGGTGCTTTGTGACCACCTACGGGGTGGGATAGGGAGGGTGGGAGGGAGACACAAGAGGGAGGATATATGGGGGTATATGTATACATATAGCTGATTCACTTTGTTATATAGCAGAAGCTAACACACCATTATAAAGCAATTATACTCCAATAAAGATGTTAAAAAAAAGTATAGGATTCTCCATATAGTAACATTAAAATATATAATACACTTAGATTTTACTACACCAATGAATCTTGATTTAATGCTACATAATGACTAATTTTTTAAAAACAAATTTCAAAATGAAGGTGACATTCTTTTAGACTCTTGGAATCAAATAATGTTTCAGACAAAATGGACCTTGAACATATTTAGTTCAGTCCTTTTCAAACTATAGATCCTGACCCATTAATGAGTCACAGAGTTTTTTAAAAAATAAATAAAACAAAATAGAAAATACCAGAATATTACATGTAGTAAGAGCAAATATTGTGTTGGGAAACTTTTCTGTCAGGTAAACACAAACACAAGCATACAGTATAGTGATGCAAAATGAATTTCTTACTGTGAGATACTATTTTGTAAAAGTTTGAAAACACTCATCTTGAGTAACTCTTTGGCTCAGCGGCCATGGCTCACGGGCCCAGCTGCTCCGCGGCATGTGGGATCTTCCCGGACCGGGGCACGAACCCATGTCCCATGCATTGGCAGGCGGACTCTCAACCACTGCACCACCAGGGAAGCCCCTCTTTCATTTTACAGGTGAAAAAAACAGGCTCAAGGGGACTTTGCTAAGGTTACAACTCATTAAGAACAGAGCCTGAAATAGAACCTATTTATCTATTATTCTTATCCACAGCCCATATGTGCATATAACTCCTGCACCTGAATTGTATGCCCTAATTTCATAAATTAATTCTACTCTTGCCCCTTGATATATTGCTATATAGTGTTAACATCGCAGAGACATAGTAAATATTTACTGTGAAGGTAGATAATGACAATCATAGCAGAAAATTTTCAATATCCCCCTTTATAAAGTTGCACCTAAAATGTGTGAGGCAACAGCATGAGCAAAGGGGCAGGTAGAACTAAGGTGTGTTCTGGTGTCAGCAGCTTGACTAGAGTTCTTTTGGAATAACACAGACAAAATAAATTTAGAAAAAATGCATACACTACCTTAGATACTGAACAGTAACGTGAGGATTCCATTCTCCAAAGAGCTGGTTTAAACTGAAAATACGTAAATAGCCTCAGGAATGTAAACTTTAGAATTAACTACTCAGAGGAATTAAGATGTTTAAAAATAAATCCCTTAATTAATAAATAACATTGAAAGGGAAAACTACGACTTTAACACATGAGTCTTGATGCCAACTGTTAGATTGGATGGATGACAAATCTGACCAAACCTGGATACTTGTGTGTTTTCAGGTTGTTTTACTTAAACTATTAGATACATGAAAGGCAGCAACGCAGAACTGTTACCTATCCTTCTTTGAATTTTTCCATCCATATAAACACACACATATACACTATATACACACACGTACACACTATATATAGGCAGACAGAAAGTGAGATAAGCAAGCAGATTAAAGCATATCTAAAATAAATGGTTCCTCTACCCTTATTGTTCTAAAGTTTCCTACTTTCACTAAGCAATATATTATGGGCATCTCTCATACAGTCCTCATTCATTCTAATGAATGTATACATCCCACTTTATACATGTCCTACAATTTAATAAATATTAAGGAGGGTGTTTTATGGTACATTTTATATTTTTTCCAAATATAAAGGTAATATTTGCACATTTATTATGCTATATACCAGTATAATTTTACATAATGTTTTAAATAACATACTATTCCTTGATGTATCTACTTTGCTCAGTGCATTTTGCTTGTCTGCTATGGCAGATAAGGAATTAAGGGTACTTATATCCATTCCTTTCTTCTTTCCTACTCCACCTCTTAACTTTTGGCATTTATATTTTATTTTTTGTTCTTCCACTGGTTACCATTTATAATTGAAAGTAATATATACTTAAACTCTCTTGTTGATTTGTCAACCTGAAATCAATTCCTGCTTCAATGAAAGATGAAGAACTGCTACACATACACTTCCTCCTACAATCTCCTTGTCCAGTCATCTTCTGATTATTAATTATATTATTATTTTTATAACAACAAGACAATAATTTAGTCTCTAATACTTTGTATACAGTTTGATTCTAAAAGTTAGAATTCAATGTAAGCACATTTCTAGACCTATGCCTATTTAAATATCATTCGTGGCAGAATCAGGTAGTATGTTTAGATCCTTAGAGAGGGAATTTTCATACTAACACTGAAGTCTTCTCCATGAAGGGGAATTTCCAACGTTTCAGGCTTCAGTGGAATATCTTTTGTCTTTAGTTTTTCCAGTTATATTCAGCCATCACTTTTCCTGCATTTCATACTATCCTTTTACTCAAAAATTTTTTGATTATCACTCAATATAATTTCATATAGACATCCCTTATCAATCTTTGCATTCCTCTGCAGTATAACTGAAATTGGACATAGAATTCTACATTTAAATTAATTGTCTCTTAGGTCTTTGTAGATAGCACTTGGATGTCTTCTAAGATCCAGTGTTGCTGATGAAAACCCTGTTACCCTGATTTTCATTTCTTTGCAGATAATCTATTTTATCCTCATCAGAAGACTGCAGCATTTTCTCCTTTATCATAAGAATTTTGAAATTTCACCAAGATTTGTTTACATATAGTTCACTTTTATCCATCTTGCTTGCTAGACTTTTTAATCTGATAACTGATGCCTTGGGTGGATTTAGTGCAATGATAGCCTAGTTTCTGCACACCTGCAGAAATCCAAGCCCTTTGGTTCTCTGGACTGGCCGTGTAATTTGCTTTGGTCCTTGGGACCTTTGCTTTGGCAAAGGAAGTAATCAGCGCCTTGAAAATACCGTGTGCGTTAGATCTTCCACTCTTGCTGCCCTTAGGAATCCTGCTGCCAAGAGAGCAAGCCAAAGTTAGCAGGATGATGAGACACATGTTCAGTTACTTCTGTCATTGCAGTCAACCGCCAGTCACATAATGAGTTTATTTTATATCAGCTAATCTTCCCACTGCCCAGAGTCACATGAGCTAGTTCAGGTGAAAGAGCCACACCTTGCCCAGACCCAAAGAACCATCCAGTCAAATCACAAGTCACGTAAGCTGAACAAATGGTTGCTGTTCAAGCCACTAAGTTGTTCAGTCCTGTGTTACCCAGCCAAGGTTAATTTGCACAGAGTATTTATTCAGCTTATAAAAATACTCTTTCATTAAACTGCATTCTCTGCCTTTCACTGTCTTTTCATTTATATTAACCAGATGTTGACTCTACTGACTCTATTTCCTGTTCTGCTTAAATTTTATTTTACATTTCCTTTCTGTTTTAACTGTTGGGAGTTAATTTTCAATTTAACTTGAAGATTAAGAACAATCCTTAGCTTCAACAATGTCCTTTCTTTCTATCAGTTGGTCCAATAAAATTTTAATTTGCTAATCATATTTTTAATTTCCTGGAAATTTCTTGTTTTCTGATTGCCTCTTTTTCATAATAGCCTGTTATAGCTATAATATCCTCTCAAATTCTGCTAAGTGTACTAATTAGACTTCTTTTTAAAGTCTCTTCTGTTCCCTGAATTATACCTAAGTCTTCTGGTTTCAGTTACTCTTTTTGTTCATCTAAATGTAGTTTTCCCTTAAATATCTAATGATTCTTATTGTCAGTTTATTTTTCTAAATAAAAAATGATAGCAATTAATAGGTAGCTCGTACTGTTCCATCTACACCATGAAACACATTATCCCAGAAGGTCTCTACATGGGATGACAGGGATGTCAACAGTCAGAATGTTCTTGGGCTTCAAGAACAGAAAAGCAAGCAGGTGACCCCCACAACTGCCAAATCAGACACATTTCATTTATGTGTGAAATGTTTCATGAATTTCATTACTGGACACCTTTTCTACTTTTTTTTTCCAATTTCAATGTAGAATTTCACCATAGGAGAAAAAAATCTGTTTCATTATTTTAATGTTACCATAGGACAAAAGAGAATTAGGCTACTGTGTTTAGTCTGCTGATTACAGTAATCAGCTTCGCCCTCAACCTCTTTCTAGGTTCTCATATGTTAGTTTCTTTGGGTCATAAATGTCTGATGCTGAGAATAGAATTCAGGAAATTTTATCTTTGAGAGATTACATTTTGAGAATGTTTTATGTAAGGAATAATTTACTTGTAAAGAATAATTAAAGTTTCTAATACAGAGATTTTATAAGGAAAACTTGGCTTTTCTCTTAAATTCAAAGGAATATATACATTATGACACTTTCCAAAGGACCTGTAAAATCAGCAATTACATAGGTGAATGGTTTATTCTTTGCAAACACCGCTACACTAAACACTCTACAATTTAAATTTCATTTAAGCTTTCTGACACCAAATAATATTTCTTTTTTATGTTCCAAACTTACGAAAGCAACATAAGCTCAAAAGAAAAGAAGCATATTAAAATAAAGTAAGGTTCTTTTCCAATGGAAACAGAGATAAATCAGAGACTTCATCAAGGCTAAAGACTGGCAGAAGAGTAGTAGCCCTCACGTTCAAAAATCAAGCTAATCTTAAAACACAACCTATCTTCTGTTTAGCTTTGATGTATTAATATGTTCATTTGTCTTCAGTCTCAAGGCTGGTGCCCAACAGGCTATGGTGATCAAAAAAACCATGTCATATAAAAATGTATATTTAGTAAGGCTCATTCTATTTTTATTTTAAAACAGTGGTTTAAAAAATTTTCACAGAACATAATCTTCAAAAGAAAACTTATAGGTGCCGACAAATACATAGATCAAAGAAGAAAAGTGGAGTTGTTTTGCTTAAGCAAGTTGGAGTAGGGGATAGAAACGCCTCATAACTTAGCTTTACAGCCTGGAGACACAGCAAAGACACCTTTTGCCTCGAAGGAAACTGAAACTCACTCTTCAAATACATGCAGGGGAAAAAGAATTGTGACTTCACATTTTGAAATTAATATAGATCTATTTTCCATAAATATTTACTGGAAATGATTAAATAAAATATTTCAGCAACTGATTCATTAACCAAATGGTAGAGGCACTTTGAGAGCTACCTATGACATAAAAGGCACAATTTCTAATCTCCAGAATCAAATATAATTCCCATATAAAGCTGAAGCCATACTGCATAGTGCTTAATTCTGTAGCAGACCAAGCAGTATTTAAGTATATTAACCATGGAGGAAAGGGGAAAGATTTTCCTCAACTGCATTTTTGAGGATCACTGGCATTCAGGCAAACTGGACAAGGAAGACAGGCAACAGAGTAGGGGGAAACACAGGCAGATTTTATAGAAGAGGGACACATCGGGAATGTGGTGACAAGACAGCATCTGTGTAATGAAGTAGAAAAGGGCGTTTTTCAGAGTCTGAAGGGAAAAATAATTAAGGCGCTAAATGTGGGAAATATAATTAGTGTTTGTACATTTGCTTCCACTTCCTGTTGCACCTGTCCCTCTGGGAGGATTAAACTTCCTTTCTTCACTCAGGCCAGGCTTGGACAAATGTCTTGCTTTGGCTGATGAAATGGCAGTAGAAGAGGTGGCCATGTCCTCCCTTCCCTCTGCCATAGGCTGGACATAGCCTAGATAGAACCAGCTCAGTCAGCCTTTTTCCCAGAGCGAAGACAGCACGAACAATGCCATGCCGATCCACAATGAACATGTAACTGAGTGAGGAATAAATCAATAGTGGTGAACCTATTGGATCCATTATTACTGCAGCATAGACTAGCCTGACTGATAGGCAGGTTACGACCAGATTAAGGATGATGTTAAAAGGAGGACCTGATGTCAGACAAAATAAGTATCTAGTGTAAGTTACCAGTCTGCATGTCCAAACATGTCTTTTCATCCAGTGGTTTTAACCTTGGGGTGGGTGAGGCTGAGCTTGGTTTTGTCTGGTCTTAACATGGCAGCATGGGAGTCAATGTTCACTTCCACCCTTCTAGAAATCAAAGAGAAGAAATGTCTTTGCTCAAATATCACTCTCTTGGTGAGATCGACGGCCTCATTTAAAACTGTAAAGCAGTTCCCTCCTCATTTATTACACTCTGTAATTCCCTTCCTTGCTGTCTTTTTCTCCATAGCACATCACCACCATTTGTGTGTGTGTGTGTGTATAAATACATACATATACATATATGTATATATACCTTGTTTACTTATAAGTTGCAAAACCTGAAAATTACTATCCATTTCACAGTACCTTCGTAAAAAATTATGATCTCTATATTCTCAGAAGAAGGCAAGTGACAACCCCCTTTTTAACAGATGGAAATAGGAAAGACAAAAGCATTGGGAAATTTACTCAAGTTACTTCATTAGTACCAACTTGCAAGGACTTCAAGCCTGTTTTCTCTAACAGATAAATTATATCACAGTTCAAAGCACATCTTGAACTGCACTGGCCTGACAGAGTTTGACTAATGAATGACATATTTACAACTGAGTAGGTACTAGGAAAATCCCCACTTGCGTTGTCAAAGAAAATCAGTGTTACTTGAGACCAAAGATAAAATGCAGAACCTGTTTGTCCACAAAATGATAATAATTACTTGTAGTAAAATCATTGATGAGAGATATTTCTGGTACATTATGGGTTAACATGTTTCTGTTTTTGGGGGTTTTTTGCATGCTGGCTGGGGAAGTTATCATTTTCACATTTGTTTGTTTTCAATGGCAAAACAAATGTGAAGTTTTAAACAAAACAATTTTAATGTACTTCTGTAATGTTAACATTTGAAAAGTAGAGACTGACTACACTACATCTGCAAAATATAAGACCTTTCACAGATAGCATGATTTTTTTTTGCTTCCAAAAAACTCTTCCCCTTAAAGTAAGCCACAACGCCTTTGAGAACAACTCTCAAACTAATCATAGAGAAAGAACGTTTGCTTATGAATTTCTACTCTCACTATTTCACAGATGAATGAAATCTAAACTAGAACATTCTATGGATATTCTAAAAAATTACCTGAGCATGGGATGATTAAAATATAGTACCTTCACATGTCTCAAGTGGCATTATACTCTAGAAAACATTCATTTAAAAATTTTTTTAAAATGAAAGTAACTTAACTTTCAAATTTTGAACAAGCTGAAAAAGTTTCAAATACCTGATAATTACCACTAGTTTTAAATGTGCTATGTCCTAGGGGAATTCAACTTCAGAATAAATAAGGCAAAGTCCCCACTCTGCGGAACTCACAATACAATAGAGACTGAGGCAGAAACACATAATTACATCATCTTAAACTTACTAAGGAGTAATTTGTAGAAAGTGCTGTGAGAACTTCAAGGAGGAAGTAAGTATGTCTTGAAGATGAAGGAAGATTTCTAGGAATTGATGTTTAAGCTCTGTCTTAAAGGACATATAGACATGCATCAGTGAAGAAAGTCCTTCTTTATAAAGAGGCTAACGTGCAATAACACAGAGGCAAAAAGAAAACAAAAACCCACAACATATTCAGGAAACAGTTTGTAGCTGCTGCATCCAGAATATATTCAATAAACTGGAAGAAGTGTTAAGAGATTATTCATTCAAAAATGTTTGTATCGGGCTTCCCTGGTGGCGCAGTGGTTGAGAGTCTGCCTGCCAATGCAGGGGACATGGGTTCAAGCCCTGGTCTGGGAAGATCCCACGTGCCACGGAGCAGCTGGGCCCGTGAGCTACAAATACTGAGCTCTGCGCGTATGGAGCCTGTGCTCTGCAGCAAGAGAGGCCGCGACAGTGAGAGGCCCGCGCACCGTGATGAAGAGTGGCCCCCGCTTGCCACAACTAGAGAAAGCCCTCGCACAGAAACGAAGACCCAACACAGCCAAAAATAAATAAATGAATAAATAAATTTATTAAAAAAAAAAAAAAAAACTCAAAAAAAAAAATGTTTGTATCAACTGAACATTTGTCATTGGAAATGATTTTAATAGAAATGATGTCCTGGGACTGTGAAGAACTTTATAGTATATGCTAAGTATTTTGGAATTTATTTAACAAGTAATAAGGAGTTATCAGTGGTTCTCAAGCAGGGGAGTGATATGATCACTTTTTTCTTTATTTGAGTAAGGTAACTTGAGTTGGAGGGTGAGGGTGACTGGCAACTAATAGGTTAGTTAACAAACAACTGTAATAATTGAGGTGAGAGATGATGAAGGGTAAAAGTAGGGCAGTTAAGCAGAGTCAATGGAGATGAGTGGGTAGATTTAAGAGAATTGTCTGCAACCAAAATGATGTGATGAAAAAAAATAGGCTGAAAGAGACAAGAATCAGCAACAAGTCCAAGAATTAAAAACTGATAGAACTGTCCGGGGTATGTTAACTTTTAGATAACTGAGGGACAAGTAGAACGAGCAGTGGGCAGTTTCAAATAATGGGATATGGCTGGGAGAGACATTAGAGTCATCATCGGACAGGTGGCAGTTGACGTCAGCTCAACAGTCTAAGATACACCCTATGGGATAGCCCCACAAAAGAAAACACAGAGGAAACCAAGGAGCCTGAGAAGGCAGTATCAAAGATATAGAGAGTGATACTCTAGAAATCAAGGGACATGGGCTTCAGGGAGTGGACATAATGTCATACGGTCAACATAATCAAACATATGAGGACTACAAAAGTCTTTGGATACAGCAATAAGGAAGACACTGATGAGGAAAATTTAACAGTGGAATAGAACCCCGATTATCCAGGAATGAATGGGAGGCAAGGCAGAAAACAAAGGTCATTCTTTCTGAAAATTTTGATGATGAAGATACAAAGGAAATAAGGACAGTTGCTCAAGGGCAAAGTAGAGTTGAAAATTGAGATAGAGGGAACTGCAACATAACTGTATAGACCACAGTGTAGAAGAGACTGAAGACAGATACATTTCAGATATCAAAGAGAGAAGATGTAATTGTGAAGCAAAATTAAACAGAAATAACCTCAGAGGTGAAAGAGGGAAGACCATTCTTTTCTGAGCATTCAGTGTGTGCCAAATTTTTATTGTATACTTTCCTTAATTAGGCAAACACTGCTCATAGGGCATTGTTATCCCTAATTAACAGTCAAGAAATGATGGAGTAGAGAGGCTTATTAAAGACAGAATATCTCAGAGGTGATGGTCTCTCTATGAAACAGGAGCCAAGGTCATCTGTTCCAACAGCATTAGAAATGGGGTATTGGAAATGGTAGCACTTGCTGTGTTGAATGCAGAAGCTGATTCCTGGCAGATGAAATAAGAAAGAAATAATCAGAGTATATAGTAATTATTGTATAATAACAAAAAGTTGGAATTATTTCATTTTTTTCAAGCACTACTTCAACAATTAGTGTATCCTTATACATGGATAAGGATCCAATATATGTTTTAATGAAAAATGGCCTTAGTTTTGCAAAAGAGACAGGATATGGTTCAAACTGATGTTATTTACATCAACCCTCTGTAATGTTTAATCTTAACTCAGTAAAGGCACTTCTATAAAGGCAGTTGTTCTAAAATAATATCTCATGTACTATTTCACAAATATTTTCCTATGTGAAAACTCCATTCTGGGAATCACTATCAAATTACTAATTTAAAACTAATTATTTAAGCATTAATTTGAATAATGGTCCATAATGAATGGAAAAAGAATAATCTGATATTTCACAGGTTTCCTATTGCCCCAAATCAGATATAAGAAAACATTTTTGCTGTGTTCTTTTTTTATTTATAGATTAAAACATACCCTAAAATAACCCCAAAGTGTTGTCATATTTGTAAATTATATTTTAGTTGATCATAGAATGCATTGAATTAAATAAAAGTTTTAACACTGAGTTAATTAAGAAAAACTCAATTTTATAACTTTTTTGGGTGGTGTGAAAAAATAACATACATAATGCTTGACCACATGGTCTTGTAGTCCTTTCGCTAACTATCTACTCCCCACTGCATAGGTTTTACAGCAGCTACTTCTTACTAACCGTATTGTTTCCCTAAAAATGTATTCGTCTTTTCACACATTTTTGTTTTAACCACTGTCAAAGAAAATTGATATTTTTTAATAGTATCTATTGCAGATGACTGAATATACAACATGACATATATACATTTAAAGGAATGATGCTTTACATTTAAATTAATGTTAACTGCTTAGTAACAATTGCTATTGCAGACCAAAATATTGCAATAGCTTTATTTTAGTCAACATTTAAAAATTCTTCATTAAAATCTGGCAGCCTGAAGCACAAAATGTGGCAGACAGGCATTAAAATGTTGTAATAACAGTTTCTAATACAGAAAGCAATTAGCTCTTTTAAAAAATCTATTTTATATAAGCCATATCTAATTTGGGACATCTGCTTTAGACAATGTTAGAATTAAATTTGAATTCTGTCATATAATAAATCTAGAATGATAATTACTTTTTAAAGTACAAGCAGTTGGATAGCATAGCAGAGGAAATGATATGAAATTAAAAATTTAAAAGTATTTAAATCCTAATAAAATCTTTGCTTCTAGCCCTCCCAGAAATTTTTATATGTTCTACCCTTTATCCAATTGGATAAACTATATAGCCCAATGTAAATTCCTACTGGGCCAGAATTTTGTCTGATTCATCACATACATCAACCATCCACAATGGTCTGAAAGTATTTGGTGAAACATAAGATCTATACCTTTCTGCTCCAGCAAGTGTCTTACTCTTATAGTGAACACATTGATTTATTATCACGTTAGTCATATAGTAACAGTGTATGAAAATTAAAAATTACTGACTATATTAAATAATTAATTGGTATCCTAAAGGCCCTTTTAAGTAAAACAACTGTAAGTTCTTCCCTAAGCTTTACACTGTCCTGCAAAGCTAACAAGCTAATAGGAAATATTCTTCCTATTTTAATAGGAAAGGAATTTAATAGAAAATATTCTTCCTATATTAATTATATATATTAATACTGCACAGATCTTCAGAAAAAATAGTATCAATTACTTTGATTTCCCAGGCCACCCAAACTGCTAATAGAACTTAGTAATTAAAGTTCTTTTAAAATGAACCGAAACCTGAGCATCCTCCCATTTAGCCTGATTAGAAGCTGCCATCAACATGAACATCAATCGTTGACAATTCAATATACGTTCGACGTGGCAGAGGTGACCATTATCTAAAAGCCTTTTCCTAAAACGTGACTTCTATCTAGGGAAAGAACATGTAATGGGAAATTAAGATATTTCCATTTCCAAATAACTGATTCTACCATGAATCTTCTATAAAGCATTCACATTCAGAGGCAAAGACCTCTTTACTTGTAATATTCCCTGTCTCTCACAGTTAATGGCCTTTGAATTCTGCCAGTATTTTAAAAGGCCACTTTGTTTCCTCCCTTTCAACAAAAATACAATTAAGATATCAATACATTGTGTACTGTCTTATAAATGTATTTGGAAGCAGGTCCCTAAATTGATGATCAGTATTCAGAATAAAACACTTTCTAACTTGTAAAGCAAAAAATCAATAGGAATCAAAATGAGTCTGAAAAAGAAAGGAACAAGAGAACAATTTTATAGAACCACTTGGTCACAATTTAAAAAGACTTTGGTCAAACTGACTAGTATATCTAGGAAATCACAGTTTAGTCCTTAAGTCCTTTGGTAGAATTCCCATCTTTTTCCAAAGCTTCATTCAAATATGACAGGTCACAAGACCTTGCAGCTACCAAATGATGGTCTGACGAACCTTCTATGGTATCTGAAGGACACAGTGATCTACCTTCTAGAGAAAAATAAAACCTTTAGAGCAGAGTCATCAGACTTCAATGTCAGCTCACCTGAGGAATGACTGTTCTACTACAGTCAATATAAAGTTCTAGTCAGATGTATTAAGTAGTCTATAAGTTTAATGCCAAAATTAAATTGCAACTGTCAACAATCACTTACAGATAGAAAACCAATTGCCTTTATGTTATAGTAACCAGGTTTTCCAATAGGAAGCTGCAGTATTAACCCTGTGACTTCCCAGGGAGTCCCCTGTAAGAAGGATGCTTTAATTATTGATTTTGTATAACTATAATAAGAAAGAGACATATGTAAACAAAACAGAAGCAAAAACTGAAATGACAGGCAAAAATATGACCAAAACAAAAATCCAGTTTGTCATAATAATATAAAAATTTAAGAAACTAGTTTAATAAAACAGTCTAGTCTAATATAATAAAAAATAATCAGGCTAACTTATCCATAATAAAATATATTTTATAAACATCTTTCTGGAAAACATATGCAAAACTGAAATTCAAAGGATTTAGTAGGTACAATCTTATGTGAGAAAGATTTTTTCATTTAAAATATTAAATACTGTTAACTTTCAATACTTGTCATATTTAATTTATATACTATGTGTGTATGAATTTTGAATGTATCTTTAATAGCTATCTTTTAGTATTCACTGCTATTCCTTGTGGCAACACAGGTGAGCACTACTATTTCATGGTATAAAATCAACAAGCCAAACCCTCAAGTAAATTAATCCATTTGGTCCTGAAGAAAAGAAAGACTATAACTCCTAAGATTCTAGTTTCTAGAGAAGTTCAATTGTGTATAAAGACAGATTAATAGAACTTCATACATATGATTGATTTTTTACTTGAGAAATCATATGAATGCATACAGACCTAGAGGTTGTGGTTTGCTTGGTTTCTGTTCCCACTCACTGAATGTAGGTGTCCAATGAGCCCCATTACTGGTACCACCAGCCCTGTAAGGGTCTCCCTCCCCCTTGAACCCTGAATGTACCTGGGATGGCAGAATGTTGTGACAGAGGGAAGAAGACAGCTTGTACCAAGGTGAACTAAACAAGCGAATAAAGATGGAAAGCTACTTTTCATCACTGCCCCAAATATCCTAAGTATGAGTGCCATTTAAACAATGTTTAACTCAACACTAATAAAGAGCTTCTAAATAATTATAAGTGGGAAATGTTAAATGAGAAACTAGAAAGCTACTGAGAAAACTCAGTGCATGAAGAAATTGCTACAAGGCATAATGGCAAGAGAATTAACCAAGCATTTAGAAACAGACTGCTGTGGAGCCTGAATTTCCTTAAAGTCCTGTAAAAGCTGGTGTGCATTTACTTCTCTACCCTTGGCTCTGGTTCTTTTTAAAGGTTGAAATGCCAGTGGCATACCCTGGGGGCTGAGACCACGGCCTCTGGAAAGCCTTCCCTCTGCTATTTCTACAACAGCTTTGATCACTTCACACTGTAAAGATACACTCACATGTCTCTCTCCCTCCATACCCCACACCTCTTATGGCAAAGATTTTATGTCTTATTCAGCTTATATCACCAGCAATGGCTGACACAAGGAGAGTGGTGGACAAATCTTTATTCAATTACATAAATCCTCCTAGACTGCATTTTCTCATCTGTTTTATGTTCCTTTCAACTTCTATAATTCTATGATTTCTTCTTTTTAAAAAACTTTCAAATACTGTACTCTTCCCTCATCTACTTTACATATATCAAAGAACAAAGCATCTTTTGTAGTTTACCTTGATTTCTCCCTTTCATGAAGCCAGTCCTGCGAGCTCACAAGAGCCAAGTTTTACACACAATAGTTAACAGAATAGCCTCATACATGTTTTTTATATATGGAAAATAGACATAGCCTTGGGTCTTGAGAAGGGTAGTTAACTGCACTCTGAGCCATGTATTCAATTTCCAAAATAGGAAATTTCCTTTAGTCTCTGTTCTCCCGTCCTTCTCCTTCTCCCTCTTCCTCCCCAACTTCCCCCACCCTTTTCTCTTTCTTGGTGTTTGACCAGAAAAATAAGAAGTGTGAAAATCAAATCAGTGAAACAAAAGACTTGACTTTTAGGATAAAGTCATCAACATGATTATAAGTGAAGGCTCAAAAGGCTCAAATTTGACTTTGTGCATGAGACCATGTTTGTTAATGATGCTTTTCTTACCCTACATTTCAAATGTTCTCTAAGAGTAGAGCTTTGTCACATGACCTCACAATGTTATTAAGTTTTTCATAATTTATTTAAATAATACTCTTAATTTGTATTACTCTTCCAAGGAACTTTATCTCTTAATTTGGCTGACATTCAGATTTTTCAACTGTCATTACGATCTAAGAATTTGCTGATTCTCAATGATAATCACATTTTTAAAAAATGTTCAAAGGAAAACAGTTTGGTGATACTTAGTAGTCTCTGATGATTCCACTAATTGTTTTACACAGGCAGATCTATTATCTAGTATATGGGAATACCTCAACCACATGACTAATTTCAGGTTTCAGGGATTGGGAACCTGATCGATTTTGTATGGTGCATCTAGTTGAAATCTAGGAAATACGACCCACTCTTCCTAGCTCTAGCAATCTCAATTCCTTGTATCCATTAAGTTAGTAGCAATACTAGCTCTAAAT
The DNA here is from genome assembly GCF_008692025.1 of Phocoena sinus. Taxonomy (NCBI): domain Eukaryota; kingdom Metazoa; phylum Chordata; class Mammalia; order Artiodactyla; family Phocoenidae; genus Phocoena; species Phocoena sinus. The sequence continues at coordinate 5,828,823 of NC_045774.1, read as the reverse complement.
CAAAAAGGTATCAGGGATGTTTGGAGAAAAAGCTGGCTCCCAAACAAACAACCAGTTACAAAGCATCCTGGGTACAAGGCATTCCCTAAGAATTAAAATGCTTCTGTTCTGTTGAGTGCTGAGACTGAAATGTAGTGGAAATTATAATAAAAATGAATTATTTGACACTTGCCAAATCTCAGTAACAGGTATATATTACTTAAATATTCACATAATTTGCTCACAAGAAAGTTAATGCTAAATTGCTCTAATTTTCATATGCTCCTAATTTTATTATTGAACATTACATCTTTTTTTCCTGTGGAAACAAGTCACTAGAAAAAAACATATCTCAGCCACATACATGTATTCTACAAACCTGACATGAAATAAATACTCAACGCAAACATATAAGAAGAGAACCAAATGTCTGGCTAAAAACAGCTTTGAAATTATTGAGCCCTCTCCCTCTATCGTGGAGCAATGCAGAAAACCAACCAATAAAGAAGGTCGAGCTTGGTTTCAAACCTCTCTTTTTTATCAACACGGAAACTGTGTTCAAGGATGATAAAGAGATCGCTAAAGGTAACATACTGCCTTGTTCAGGGCATCTTAAGGGAATTAGGCAAACGTATGAAATCCTAATTGTCCCTGGAGCTTCTCAAGAGACTTCGACTGGTGTGAAGAGTGACATAGAATGCATATAGTGTAAAACAGAAATGAAAACCGACATGAAGAAGCAAAATATAGTTAGAGACATAAACGGTTAGACTGAGATTCCAGGGGTCAAATCTGCAAATACACACATATGCACACACACACTCCAACTGAGGTCAAACATCCCTTATAACTCTAGAATTCTAACAACCAGAAGAGAGAACAGCTTCCAATAAGAACGCCTGAGCAAAGCTGAAAGAAGTGAGCGAGAGCTGGACGCACGGGTTTTCAGTCAGCACTGGACCAGCTCTCGAGCTTTCACCTCCACTTTGCCTTAATTTGAGTCCCAGAGAAGTTAATTCAATTCACACAGAATCTCTAGTTTGAAATCAGGAAGAAATTAAAACTATGATCTCATACTTGACTTTTGTATTCTCTTCTTCCCTAGTGACTACCTATCATAAATGAAATTAAAGAATGAAAGAGTACTTTAATTAAAAATTTTAGCAAATCCTTATAAATTTGGATCATTTGTTAGGTTAATGAGAAACTTGTTTTTCCCCATTTAGTTTCTTTAAAAGCCACTAACTTACATCACTTATTCTTAAATTTACTTCTTCAATATTAATTTTCATTTCTAATTAGGGTTGTATAATTAAAGAAGTACAATATTTTTTTCTGCACAAAACTATGGCTTTTCAATCCAATGGATGACAAGACTGAAACTACTTGAAGAAAGCATTTCTAACTCAACTCCAAGTCCTACAATATAATCACTGCAGATGGCATTTTCAGATTCCTTCATCGTTTTTTTCATATTTCATTCATGATCAGCTAAAAAAGAAATACTGAATTGTGAAGTTTCTTCTCAACAAGTAATTTGTTTTAACAGACACTGTATTCCCCTCTGTAAAGAATTCCACATTATTTCTTTTCCTTTATGCCTAACTATAAAAGTAAAACAACAATATTATCCCAAAATGGTAATTACTACTCTTCAACTCTTTGAAGCATAGAATGAATGATGATAAGCTTTCAAACAATCCTTCATGATTTTATATAGAATAAGCATAGATATGCTAGACCAAAAAAAAATGTTTTGGACAAACTGAAACAATGTATATTAAGAAAACAGGAAAGGAGATATACGTCTATATCCATATATACAATAATACAACTGACCTGAAATCTGTTAACAGAAAAACTGGTGAATAACAGTAATTCTGACTTTGTCTCCTTGGTGACAGAAGCCTATAATTATAAGAACACAAAGGATCTGCCAAATTATCTAAATTCTCATACTCTCCTCCCATCCATATAACCTCTTCCCATCCATCCATTTCATTATTTTTTTCCAGGTCTGGAGCAATGGCCTCCATTCTCGTTTCCCTCTTGTCAAGTCATCTTACACACTGATACCAGTTGAATCTTTCTAAAACCCTAAGCCTGTCATTATTCTAATAAAAAACTTTCACTGTGCCTCCAAACTCTGCAACTGCTACTTATCCCACCTTGCACATGTATCTCTCCATACCTCTGTGATTTTGGCCACTAAGCTGGGTCAAGTTTAGCCAGTCTGTCTCCATGTCATGTTGCTTCACACTGCGATAAACATTCTCAAGTAAACAAAGATCTGTTTTGAATTAAATGTTTCCAAAACAGGGTATTTGATTTTTTCCTGTCATCTCATACTTGCCCCCAACCTGTTTATTCCTTAGAATTCTCTAGTTGAGTAAATGGCACCATCATTCCCCCAGTTGTACAGGCCTAGTAAAGTACAATTTTCAAAAAGGTAAAACCATAACTCACATGCAAATGTAAAACAAACATGTCACAGATTTTATATACTCAGTAATTAATGAGGAAACCAGTAAGATGTTAAAACCAGTTAAAATGAGAACTTGAAGAGCAAGGTGTTTAAAGTCAATTTTAAAAAATAGTGTTAGGATAAGATTGCTGGATTAGATACAAAATGGGTTAATGTCTATTGGGGCAATAAACCATAAATTTTTAAATCATCTTTTCTACTAGGCAGAAAGTACCTGCATCTCTACCAGATAATAATCTATAAGTTGATCTCTTCCCCTACAAAGTTATACAGTAGGCCAGAAAACATAAAATCAAAGGTGAAAGCCTACACTGAACTCAAGAAGCACCCAGTAATGCCTGCCCATTTCTATGTTTCAGAAAATTTTTCTGATATTCTCACCTTGATCATAAATAATCCCCAGAGATTGTGCTTTAAAGAGAAAGTCTACCCTCATTAGGTTTAACCTAATTATTCACAGAGATGCAACGCAGCAAGAGTCCTAATTAAAAATACAGGCCTTCTTGAGTTTGCTCTGCAAATTTAGGGCCTCACAGTACTGAGCAACTATGAGGCACTAAGAATTAACTTCTGTCTGGACTTTTTGTTGAACATCTCCTATAGGTTAGATTTTTAAATCCTCAATTATTTTTTAACAAGAGTCTAGAAGACCAAATCCAATACCCTTTCCCCAACAGATTTCACTTTTATTATCTATGCATCTGGGTGAATTCTTCTCTTCTTGGATTACAAAATCTTCTCAGTTCTCTGACTTGGCAGGAGACCATTCTGTAAGCCAGTTCCTAAGCCAAGGTTCTTGGGAGGACTTTGTAGGCATTAATCCACATTAAATAGTCTTGCATACAGGCTTCCGAGGAAGTACTTGCTATCTAATAGTGGGCTATCCGTACCTGATTAAATGGCAATCACCCTCAAATGTGATACTGGTTGCACAATTGACTTTTTCAATTATATTCTGGTAAAAAGAGGCAAGATTCTTATGAATCTATCCAAATAATCAGAGTGCCAAGTAAAGTAACAAATCTTGGTAAAATAGCTGTTTCTGAATCCTAAGGGACAAGTGAAAATCAGATACCATTAAAATGTTTCATTCAGTTTACCAAAGTCTACTAAACTGAGACTTAGAGACATCTCAAGAAAGAGAAAGGGCTTCCTCATATAACCATAAAGAATATAACATTCAAATAGTACCAACAATAGCCAAACAAATAACCACAAATAAATGCCTCACATCAGTTAATTCAGTCCTTAGTGATTAAGTCTTGCTCCATTGGATACTGTTTCATAAAGTATGTCTGCTGCTAGACCTAAAAATCCTGCAAAAATCCTGCCTCTGTCCCTCGTATAGTCTGAATGTTGTCTAAAAGTGCCCACCTGGAAGCCTGCACTCAAGCCTGTCCACTGAAGTGAAGTAGCTCAGAGTGCTGTAAAGTCTGTCCCACAGATTCTGAAACTCTTCTTTTTTGTAGGTACAAATTCTAGCCTATAGCTTATAGCAGAGCCATTAGGCAAGTACTGGAGAGAGGAACCCTGTTTGATAATGAGACTCATGACATGGTTAACTTATTACAGTAACTGATAATATCACAATGAACAAGAGTAAAATTATCTCTTGGGATAGAACGCGTAACTATTTCATAAGCTTTTCCCCTGAGAGTAAAAACATATTTGGGACAGCAAAAGCAATGACAAATTTCCAGGGCCTTTTCAAAATGTGTACAATCTATAAAATATGTATCTAAGTAAATAATATTTTGCTTATACAATCTTAACCTATTGAAGGTTGACCACCTTTTCAGATCTGACAACTTTACCTATGCACTCTTATAATAGCTTGAGCTAATTAAGAGACATAGAACCACCAAACAAACCTTATATTTTCTTTTTATCTTTCTACTTATAAAATGAAAGAACAATCTTTGTGATTTTCCAGAGTTCCTCTGGAAAAATGCAAAGATAGTTTTCAGCATAAAAGATATCCTGAAAAAAAAATTTTTTTTTTCTAAATTTAGCCTCTAATCTAGGGAAGGCAAAATCAAGAGTTGCCAGAAAAGATTTGATTGGTTAATTAAGATAGAAACACGGGGGCTTCCCTGGTGGTGCAGTGGTTGAGAGTCCGCCTGCCAATGCAGGGGACACAGGTTTGTGCCCCGGTCCGGGAAGATCCCACATGCCGCGGAGCGGCTGGGCCCGTGAGCCATGGCCACTGAGCCTGCGCGTCCGGAGCCTGTGCTCCACAACGGGAGAGGCCACAACAGTGAGAGGCCCGCGTACCAAGAAAAAAAAAAAAAAAAAAAGAAGCACGGGAGCATAACAAACAATATGTGGTTACTTATTTAATCAAGATGAAAAAAGAAGGCACACAAGTATATGGAATCTTAGGATCTTCATAAGTGAGGAACCATTGTTAATCAATTTTTTTTGTTGTTTGCATGTGTTTCTTTTATTTTGTTTTTGTAAATAATCAAAGACATGATGAAGTCAACACAAAGCTGAGAAAATTATTGTTGAGATACAAAATCTCTGACCCATGGGCAAATTATTCAGCAGGTAAAGAAGAACCTTTTACCATTCTTGGTTAACTCTAAGATTTATCGTTTTAACGACGATATTTCTGCAATGCTTGGCAGTAAAGTTTTAAAGAGATCCTTCTATTTCCTTAAACTGTCTTGTGAATAATCCTATCAAAACTGAGCAAACTTCAATAAAAATTTAATACATTTCATTATTTCTTATCAGATTCAGTTATTATAAGGCAAGGCAAATAGAATTCACTTCCCTCAATCACTCTACACCTTGCATACTCACTGTCTTTCACCAATCTTCCTATACTGGAGCTAACTAGTACTTTAGGAAAATTCTCATCTCATTTTTTTTTTTTTCTTGAGAAGCAAAAGAACTTACACAGTTGTATTCCTTTGTCACTATTGCTTCTAGTGATAATATTAGTTATGACTTTTAGCAAATGTAGTAACTCCTATTTCAGAGGGAAAAGTGGATAGTAGGTACTGAGAACTGTCTGTCATATACAGCATTTTAGCAGATCAGCAAAGTTCATAGACATACATCACACTATTTTCTGTAGCCACGTTCATCTCTTTTATACCTTCCAGAAATGTCAAAAAATGAACACATTCATTGATTTTTATCCATAAATTAAGAACCAAAAGTACAAAAATTTAAAAATATCTTTAGCGCTAATTGTTTTAGTATTCTATCTTATATAGAAATTATTCAGGTATCCAAAATATTATTAATTAACTCAATTTAATATTAATCCAAGTTTTGAAATTACCTTAGGTCTTGAAATCATGTTTAAGCTGACACTCTACAAAATATAATTACTGTTAGAAAATCATTGGTCTAAATTATGGTTAAATATATTTGAAAATATTTTACAAACTCATACATTATATAAGAGTAATGTTAATTTACTAGATTAGTAAACCGATGTAAGAAGTTTAGAAAATTCAGATTCTCAAGTCTTTTAATGAAAAAAATCTAAATCTTATAAAAAATATAATGTATGTATATACTGTGCTTAAAACTGAAAAATCACAGAAAAGTTATATAACTCCTTTTCTTAAAGAAAAATTACTAAGTCAATCTGATGTGCTCAAAGATTCACCTTAATTTGTGAACTTGGAGTCTTAAATGTTTCTTATTTAATAGTTTCTGTAAGAAGGCTATTTTGAGTCTAGCACAGTATTAGAAGTTCAGTTTTCATATGTTTGTGAATTTGGGGAATATTAGATCTATGTAACTGCTTATTTATTAGGAAAAGCATCTTTAAAATTCTTAATAATCTAATGTACCTACCTGGAAAGTAAAATACATTACACTCATGCAATATGTGAATATTTTCCTGAAGTACAGACACAGGTCAAAATAAACCAGGAAAAAAAAAAAAAAACACATCAGTGCAGATCTCAAAGAATCTCTCTCCTTTTGAGTGGATATTTTTTTTTTCTTTGATTTGAGCGTATAGACAAAAAAAAAACAAACTAAAAACTTGGTTTCTGTATCACCACTCACACAACAGAAAATAGCTCAGAGCATAAATCCTAATTCCTAACCATCACCACCAATAAGCTTATTCGTGGCGAGATTCATACGCATTTCATTTCTATATTCCTTCTAGAACCTTAGGTGAGTTTCTCCCAAGAAACAGGCAGCAAAATATTTGTTGAATTAATTGCCAGGCGTAGGATGACTGAAGAATAATAGGATATAGTGGACTGTAAAATTTAGAAACATGAGTTTAAAAGTTTTATCTTTCCCTAGATATTTCATTGTTTAAGACCCAAATACTGATGCATTGGCTCTATAACTAATCAGAAAAAAAAAAAGGTTGATATAAGCATAAAGCCAAAGGATAACAGGGTTAATAAGAAAGAAGAACAGATCTTTCACTTTGTTTAATTTAAATGAGCCGTCAAACCTTAAATTTACCCAGAAAGAGGACTCCTTGCAGACACATCTCAGAAGAAAAGCAAAACAAAAGAGAGCACAAATACCTTCCATTACTGAGCTGTTTCTGTAGAAGAGGGTGAGATGTCCCAAGATGTCCAGTCTTCATTAGTTTATTTTCAAGTACTAATCAATCCAAGTAATAATCAAACAAAACTAGTCTTTGTATGAGTTACAGAAAATAATACTGATTCATGATTATTTTTACTCTATGAATAGAGTATTTCATGAATACATAGTGTATTTTGGGAGCATTTTCAAAGCAAAGGTTGTCTACAGAAATTTCCTAAAGCTTTTATGCTTTCCTAAGTACACCAAATTTTCAATTGGATAATTTAGTTCAATTAATACTTATTTTTCTTCATGTGTAACAATGAATTATTCAACTTATTAATACCCTCTGAGCTTCTATAACTTTTCAAATTACAACCAGTGCAGACTGTTTGCAGCAGATTATTAAGAAGCAAAATCATGTATGTATGCAAAATGTATATATATACATATTTTACCTTTCTTGGATAGTGTTTCATGTTTTGTGTAACAGCATAGATGATAATGAAAAGGTGCTATGTTGGGAAAATATAGGTTTCTACCCTAAAACTGCTAGCTAGATTTTACTGAATGATCATAAACTTCCAGGTAAACTTCACATTCATAAAAAGGCAAACAGAAAATAAACAATTATTTCAGTAAATTTTAACAGAAAATATTAAACAAAAATACAGTTTTAAGTCACTACAGCTAAAAGTTGACACTGAAAATGATTCTAGACTGCTGAATTAGATTCAACCTTATTTAAAAAAAAATTAGTGCTGAGAACTAAAATGACAAAAGGTTTTAAACAAAATGTGGAGTTTTTCTAATCATCCTATAAACTACTTCAACCATTAAGTATCTATAACAAGCTTAGTCTCTTACTACTTCTGATATTAATAACCTGGAAATATATAAACATTGCTTCCTGATCACAACCCTCCAGTCCTTACTTTTATGTATAGCCATTTCTAAGGTTTCTGCCACTTTCAGCTAGTAGTGCAGACGCACTCTAAAGGGAGAGAAGTTGCCTGAAATCATATAAGGCTTCCTATCTCTCATAAATCATAAATGTTTGCCTATCTCTCTAGTCCCCAGCTCCCTGCCAGCCCTCCTTCTTCCCACTGCCTCCCAGCTAGGCTATTAAGGCCCTATGCTCCCCCTTTTTATAGATTCTGCTCTGCCATGGAGGGCTCTCACCTGGAGAAGCACAACACCATTCCAGGCCACAACTGGGAGGAGTCTTCAGGGTTAAAAGCTAAAGTGCATTTGTAGGGTGAAAATGCATGATGTCTTGTCTGCAGCACCTGAAGACAGGGCTGCTAACCACCATCACTGGAGCCACCATCACTGCAGCCACCATCACTGCCAGCGTTTGCATACCTAATCCTTCCCTGGGAGCTTACATATCTGCAGCCTAAATTATGAATGAAGCATTTTACCAAAGCCTGAGCCTTCTACCAAGAACACAGTAGACGTTTTTCAGAAATACAGACATTGCCCTAAGAAAGAGCCCAAGATTCCCAGAAAATACAGTAATCTAGCTCCAGATGGCTTGAGAAAGCTCTAATTCTAAACCCCAATACTCTTAGGTAAACTTGTAGCTAGCTAAGTCCTGCTGGCCAAGGCCTTCCTGATGCATCTACAAAAATAAATTTCATATTTAAACACTGTATATATGTGCATATGTATATAAAAACAAAACAAAACTGAGAGCAATATAGTATACTGCAAACAGTATGGGTTTTGGAGTCTTACTGACCTAACTGGAGTCCCTGGTTGGAGGCACTGATGTTACATAGCTGGATGTCCTTGAAAAGCTAACCTAAGTGCTACAAGTTAAGAATGTTGCCTGTAGCCTGAAATATACCAGACAGCCCATTCTAAAGGCTCTGACATTTAAAGGTATGATACTTTTCCATTTATATAGAGATAAAAAGTTGCAGAACAAAGAATGACAGTTGTCTTCCTGGAGGTTTACAGGAACATTGTGACCTGACCTACCTGGATAGCTGCAAGAACAAAGGATTCCAACACAAGAAGTTTACAACTACCAACCACACCCCTCCTCTTTTAGTGTAAAAGAAGCCTGAATTCTAACTTGGGTAAGATAGTTCTTTGGGACATTAGTCCACCATCTTCTCGGTCTGCTGGCTTTCTGAATAAAGTCACTATTCCTTGCCCCAACAGCTCATCTCTTGATCTATTGGCCTGTCATGCAGTGAGCGGTATGAGCTTGGACTTGGTAACACAGGCTTTCAAAGGCTTAAAAACAACCCTCAAATTGTTTTCAGGATTAATTATATGACAATATACCATTAATATATATTGTCATTAAAATAATGACATATTATTTATTAAATAAACATGACATTTATAAACTAATGATATTAAATAATAATTATATATTATCTGCCTATATACAGGATTATATATATTAATCTATGTATAATATTAATTATTATTATAAGAGACAGAAAGAGAGGACTTAGCATAGTCCCTGGAATGTAATAATAGTTAAAATTTATTGAGCTATTTCTATTAATATTGTTGAACACCATTTCAGTGTACTTAACTATTCTTTCAATAGCTTATTTATACAGTGTCTACCTAACTACACATTCAGTTTTATACCTTTTTTTTTCATATTATAATACACATATTGTCAGGTTGAAACTTCCTTCTTGTTTACTATTTTTTTGCCCACTATTTCATTGAATGCTGACAGTTATTCTAATTTTATGAGTGTCTGTGGTCCTTTCTATCTTCCTTATTATTATGATTCTATGTAGCAAATCACCCAAAATATCAAGGAAAGAAGGGAGGAAGGAAGGGAAAGAGGGATGAAGGGAGGGAAGGGAAGAAGGAACAAAAAAAGAAAAAAAACGTAAATATTAGTCGTTATAAACTCATTCATGGAAAAAGCTGGGTAAGGGGGCACCCAAATGAAAATCCAAAAACAAAATCTTCAGTGCTATAATTGATTTTTGTGTATCTCCAAGGAAAGAGTTGGCTCAGTTATGCATCTGAGCTATGGCAAACTCTACCTGTCTTATAGAAGACAGCTGAGAGCAACAATAAAGGAGATCTATTACAGCTCTTCTTTCCTTCTAGAATAATTTTTATACATTCATCCAAATATATGTATCTCAAAGGTAGTATTTTGCTGACTAAATTTATGAAAATAACCAAAGAGAATGAAGAGTCATTTTTTGAGCAAAAGCATATTGATTCATGTCACAGAGGGCAATTGTAGACTTTACTAATACTACAATTAGTACACTAAAGTCTACTAATTGTAGACTTTACTAATACTAAAATACTAAGTACAACTGTAGACTTAAGAAATACTAACATTCATTTTATTCAGGTATTTTAATTTGGTCACTTAATATTACAGGTCTGTATTCAAACACATGAGCAGCTACACCATGAAATGGCTTGACCAGCCTGTCTTAAAATCTCAAATACAGAAACTTGAATGAGATGTAGTGATAAGTTTGGTTTCAAAGTTGAATTACTAATAATATACAGAAGTTAGTTGAATTCTTCTTCATGGGTATAATTCAAAAGACCCTACTCAGGCCTTTCAGCAAGCATTAAGCTAACATCTCACATTCACTTTTTGTTGTACAGTCAGGCCAGAGGTAGGCAGTCCTTCCTGCTGCTCACCAAGGAAGTAGAAAATGTGCTGCTGTGCTCAGCGTAATCACAATTCACCATTTTCAATACCTTTGATTCGTTTTCTCTCATCCATTTCATCACTCCTCTGTTGCAACAATGAAGTATGGAGAAACACTTTCAGTTCTGGGCTATATAACATCATGTTACAGTTCCCAGTTCTAGATATGAGAGTCAGCCCTCTACCCCTGCAACACAAAATAACTGTCTATGGAGCATAATTCATTGATCACTAGAAAGTGTACCAAATATTTCCCTGTATCACCCCCTTCCCAACTATTTTCAGAAAGGTCACAGCATTTCTAGTCTAAAATCAAGAAAGATCTGAGGATAGGAGTAAGAAGGAGACTAGAGATATAAAATGACAGCACTGTGTAACTCAAGACTAGAACATCACATGTGCCTACTTGGCAAGATCAAGACAGCTTTCTCCTGCAAACTTCAAAATGCTCTACCTTAAGAACATATTTTATACCAAATTTTCATAACGTATATCTCTGTCCTGAGATTTTACATAATGCTAAATGAGATTCCAATGGTCCATATCTATGTATTTACAAGAATTCTTTCTATATGCACCTGTTTGAGGAAATTAAAGTCTTGGTTATCTCTCTTTTACTCTAAAAAATCATATTAATACTGTGTGAGTAAGCTCCTTTTACCAATAAGCACTTATCTCTTGGCTTGGCTCACCATGTAGATAGGAGTATGTACAAACATACAGCCATACAGTAGCTAATTTTATCTGTGAACTTGGCTAGGCTATAGTGTCCAGTTGTTTGACCAAACATTCATCTAGATGCTGCTGTGAAGATTATTCCTGTAGTTGTGATTAACACTTACACTCAGCTGACTTAAAGTAAAGGAAATTACCCTCCACAATGTAGGTGGGCCTCACACAATCAGTTGAAGACCTTAAGAGCAAAAAACCTGAGATTTCATGGAGAAGGAATTCTGCCTCAATTCTGTCTCATAGAATCCCTGACAGTTTCCCACCTGCTGGCCTGCCGTAAAAATTTCAGACTTGCCAGGCCCCACAATCATGTGAGCCAATTCTTTAAAATAAATCTTATTATATCTGTCTACCTATCTATCTCTTCTTGGTTCTATTTCTCTGAAACCCTGACTGATATGCATATCAAATCTCTGTCAACACAATATTCAACACATATTTATTGAGGGCATTTATGTGCCAGGTACTGTTCTAGATGTTAGTGATACAATAATAAATAAAACAGACAAAAATCTCTACTTTCATAGAGCTTATACTATAATTGTACTGAGATGAGTAGCTAAATTTTTAGGTAAGGTGACCATGTAATTTATCACACAATCTAGGACACTTTAAGGGTGAAATGGGACACAAGTAATAATTATGCCAGGACAGCCTACCTAAACCATAACAATTCTGGACAAAACAGGATGGTGTAGATCACCTTAACCTTTGGTAAAACTTAGGCCCATCTCCCCCAAATAACAATGTACTTGGTTAATTACAGAAAGCCGAAGAAGTATACAATTAATCAAGGTTAGACCTAGAAGGATCTTAGATTCAGAGTGCTGCAGGTTCATATTCCAGTTATGCCCAGCTCTGTTATACATTAACGAAGCATTCAACTTTTATGAGTCTTAATCACGCCATTTAGAAATCTATATATTAATTAGCACTAATGAGAAAGAATACATAAATCATATATAAAAGGAATTGTGACATGACAGGCATTCAATAAAGTATATATAAAAATAGATCACCAAGCTAAGCAAGAGTAGGGATAGTTTTGCTTATGATTTTAAGTCTTTCTATACTACTTGAATATTTGGCCCTGGAATGAGACATTTTATTAAATGCAATAGTAATAATGAAATTACAGCAATACTATTGATATAATAATTGTGAGTATGGGCACGCATCGCTGACTAAATCTGCCATTTACCATTTTTAATATTGTTAGAAGTTACTCTGAATTTACCTTTAAATTTTTTATAATGATTAAACTGAATTCTACACCAATATACACTAAAGTAGAAACTGACTTAAAGGGAGATCTGACAGTCCTCCAGCCTAGTTGGAAACTGCTGCCAGGAAACAATGGTGAAGAGATTTTTTCTGAAGTGTCACCACCTGAGCTGCAATAGCCATAAACAAGCCACGATGTTTTTGAAGCTGGCTTGATAACTCTTCACCCACAGCTAAAACCTCAGATTGCATAATGGACCATGCCCACCAGCTATGTGCAAAGAATATAAATACCTCTGAGTATGATCTCAAAGGTAAGAAAAATCCTCCTTTGCCTCCCATTTTTTTCCATTGCCTTATTACGAGGCCCAACAGTCTTTCTCCATTCTCTTAGGGTCCTCCCAACGAAGGCATGAGTCAAGGGAATCTACTGTGAAAATGATATCTTAAATCTAAGAAAGGAAAGATGAGGATACTGACTTGTAAGGACAGCTCAGGTGTGACAGTCATTTCAGAAAGCAAAGTGCTAAGTGACGGCCAAGCTTTGTACAGTTTCTTGTGTTACAGCACAGAGAGTGGCTGGGTGGAGGGGAGGAGGAGATCAGAGAGAGAAGATCTGTGTCACAGAGCCTTTTCCCCACAGGGCAGGAATGTGCAGGGCTTCATAGTCCTACACACACATTTAACTGCTATTAGATAATAATAGTTTAAGTTTACTGTATAAAAGTAGGATTAATTTACCTTTCCTCATGACAAAAAAAGACCATCCTGTAGCATGTTCTAATTGTTATTTATCCTTCAAAATTTCTGTTCAGATCTGATTCGTTAAAGAGAAAACCAACTTTAATGTCTCCTTAATAAACAGAAACTCACATTCTTTCCATACAAAAAGAATGTTCTCGTCTTTTAATAAACCCAAATAGGATTTTCTAACCAATTCTATATGTATAATTATACAAAGTAATTTAAGTAATTAAAAATGCTATTGATCTTTTAGTAGAGTAAATTTGAAAAATGCTTTTTTTAATTCCACAGAAAATGTTCCACAAATAATAAAAAAATACAGTCTATTATTACAATATGTAAATGATTTTGGCATTCTTACCTACAACACAGTTGTTAGCCCTTAAATATGTGATCACATGTTTACTGAAGAAAAATGGGTACTATGTGACGTTAAAAAAGTACAAAGTTGGATTAATCCATGGATATTTAATTTCCTTAGTAGTTTGTTGGTTAATGGTTGCATTCCAACATTTAAAAAACTAAACTGCAGGGATTTTTTTGCCTCCAGAAACTTTGCTTAGAAGCTTGATTATATAGTCATATAGACATATCTTCTTTACTTTTTAAGTATATACAAAGAGAAAGTATATACAAGTTAATACTAATTAGCAAGTAAAGCAAAGCAAATTTCCCCTTAGCTTTTATGAGTGTTCACATGTAATTTACTCCTAAGGAAATTTTAGTAAGTTACAGCATTGAGAGAATTATTTTAATTTTAAGGTTATAACAGAAAAAAAAATTTTTTAAAGGCATTACAACAAGCCCCTTTGGAATTCAGTCTCAGAAAGGAAAGATTCAATTACTTACAAGGTCTTTGGCTCTGTGAGATAGATATACAGAAAATGAGAGGCAGACTTGGGTCATCATTAAACTGTAATCCCATATGGCATTTCCTCCTCTAAGCTTCTGCTACAATCCATTTACATAGAATATGAGCCGCAAACCAATAATTACAAACACACATACCCCCACAAATGAGAGATAATTACACTAAGTGAAACGTAAATTGACTTTTATTTATTCATTAATAGTAATTTAGAATATTATTGGGATGACATAGTGTTCTCCTTGGGGTCCATATATATCAGGAATTTACCTTACAGATAAAAATCCCAGTATTAAAAGGCCCGTTAGGCTCAATTTATATAAATTCTTCTTGAACAGAAGAGGATTCAGTATCAACCTGTATCATTCTAAATGCTAATCTACATTCAAGGTTAAATGGCATAAAGTAGACTGTACACTTAGAACAGTAGCCAGCACATAGTTAGCATTCACTAGCAATAGCTATTGTATAAACATTCAGCCTATCGGCAATTTTTCAGCAACAAATGTCAGAGTTAACTTGAAAGCAAGCAAGAACTGACTCAATAGTTTTTAAATTAGTTGCGCATGAAAGATTCTACGAACTTCAAGATCTTTCTCAATCTAAGGCCCTAGGCGGCCACTACCAATGGAATGCAGCCGGTAGGCAAGATGGAAGATATTGGCCATTTATGACCTGTGACCTGGTCTTCCCCCAGAAATTCATATTCTAGTGAATTACCTCATTATACATCCCATTAATTAAGCTAAAAAGGTGAGTGTCATCCTTGAACCTCTCTTTCACATGCCCTCCATGTTCAATCATCACTCCTACTGAATTGCTTTCTAAATATCAAACCTGTCCTGTTAGCTCCATCTTCACCACAGTACTCCAGTACAAGTTTGCAGTTTTCTTCCTATCATCCTTACCTGTCCCCTCTAACCCTTGCTCTCCTCACTGCAACCAGGGTATTTGCCTTGGAGTGCACACAAGGCCACCACCATCCCTACCCAGCCCTATGATAGTTTACATGCCTCTTCATCTCAAAAATAGGTCTTTAGGGCTTCCCTGGTGGCGCAGTGGTTGAGAGTCCGCCTGCCGATGCAGGGGACATGGGTTCGTGCCCCGGCCCGGGGAAGATTCCACATGCCGTGGAGCGGCTGGACCCATGAGCCATGGCCGCTGAGCCTGTGCATCTGGAGCCTGTGCTCCACAACGGGAGAGGCCACAACAGTGAGAGTCCCGGGTACCGCCAAAAAAAAAAAAAAAAAAAAAAGTCTTTATCTCTAACTAGCCCTTCTATTATTTTCTGGCCCTTTCAGATATGTTCTAGCCTCAGGTCATATTCTCTCCTTCTCCCTCTTGGCATTCCTCCCACACTGCCTTTTTTCAGTCCCAGGCATTCACCCTCCAGATACTGTCCCTACCACAAGCCTTGGACAGGCTCTTTCCTCTCCTCTTCAGTCAGTTAAACATTTACATTCCCTTCTGAGGTCAGCTGTACTGTCGCTCTCTCAGAACTCCTCTCACACTTCTATATGACTCTTGTGACATTGCCTACACTTGGCTTGGGTTTAATTCTATTGCTTCTTGAAGACAGGGACTGTATTTCTGACGTGCCTGTTCATATTATATCCACAGCACCTGGTACAGTGCCTAGCAATGGTAGATGCCTAATGAATAGTTTTTGAAAACTAGCATGAATGAATGAATGAGTGAAAGAATGAATGAATTGATGCAATTATCCGTAGTTGATTATCAAATCCTTGACAGAGCCAGTACTATAGAAGATTTAGTTTCTAATTCAATAGAGATTTGTTTGATGTGCATGGCATTCTGTTTATTTGATATGTATATCTGCTCAGTATTGCAAATAAATTACCAATTTTACTGCAGCAATAATCACATATGGGTATAATCAAAACCCCCAAATTTATACTAACAAAGATCCTTAAAATCAAAGTTGAGTAAATTTATATCAATTCTCAATCAATAAATGTTTTCATTCCACTCATTTAATTATTCTAACAATTATTAAATTTTAGAAAAATACAAGAAGCTAAGCACCAAAAGAGTTCTTTTAAAAGTTTTCAGAGCAAAGAATACACAATGTTTCATCTACTGAAGAAGTTTGACACTATCCAAAAGTTTTCGAATTGTGTATGACAAAATTCCACATAATATACATTCCACACAGCAACTTTACTCCTATAAAAGAATAACTTATGAACTTTAAAAGACTTCATAACTCTTAATAAACATTTTGATGTTCTCTGAGTCTCTCTGACATGTGTACAGTTCTCTAGAGGGAGAGCAGAAGTGGACAGCCACCTGACGAGCCGGTCTACTGGGGAGGATCGGTACAAACAGCACAGAGGCTGCCTAAGCAGGAACCAAACAGACAAAGCGCTGTTGGTGAACCACCAACGAGGACCACTTCACAGAACTTTGGATCTCGAGTGTCTCCTCTTCTCTCTCATTTATATGACAGCCCACCTTCATCTACATTGTTTGCCTTTGAGGTTTACACTATAAAAATTCAACTGACTTTTACATACTTCTTCCTCAAATAAAAAAACTGAATGTTAAGGCACATTCCCATTTTGTTTCTTAACATGTTGTTTTCTAGCTTTGCAAAACAATACAAAATAATACATTTAAAGAAACTGCCATATGCTTCACAATATTAGAAAATATAAGGCCTTTAACTTATTTATTTATTTTGGTTAATGTTAAAGATTAAGTTCAGAGGGGAATTTAAATACAGTTGCCTAAACTGTTCCAGGAGTTCCTGAGTATTTTTATACAAATGCTCCACATATAAGTCACTTCAAGTAAGAAATAATGCGGATGAGTCACAAATTTATAATGCATATTTCATAAAATATGTATCTATTGTATGTAATAGTTATCATCAAAGCCCCATAAAAGATAATTAATAATTAGCTATTTTTAAAATAGGGGCAGTACAAACAATTCAAGCACTGAGTGGGAAGCCATAAAATATCATTTAGAGTTCCAACTTGGCCATGAACTCACTGTGTGACCTAGAATGAAACACTTAGCCCACTTGGACCTTGGTTTTCAGATATGCAGGTGATGAATTTGGGCTATGTGATATCAGAGTCCTTGCAATGTTAATGGTTCTAAAGATCTTACGATATGGTGTATTCCAGTGTCACCTGCATAAGACCTCTAAGGATAGCTTCCTTTAGTGTACAAAGAATGATAAAAGCACGTTTTATTACTGCTTTCTTAATTTATGTTAAAATGCCCACACTCTTTCCTTTTCTAGTATATATTTTTTTAATTCCATTTTTATTAACTTTTTCTTCTCTTAAAAAAAATCTTTCTTACCTACCAAACTACTGGGATCAATAATATATCCAATAGGGCTTCCCTGGTGGCGCAGTGGTTGAGAGTCTGCCTGCTGATGCAGGGGACACGGGTTCGTGTCCCGGTCCGGGAAGATCCCACATGCCGCGGAGCGGCTGGGCCCGTGAGCCATGGCTGCTGAGCCTGCGTGTCCGCAGCCTGTGCTCCGTAACGGGAGAGGCCACAACAGTGAGAGGCCCACGTACCGCAAAAACAAAAAAAAACAACAAAAAAAAAAAACAAAAACAAACAAACAAACAAAAAATAATATATCCAATAAAAATATTATGTTATAGTTGAGAATTTAATGTGCAGATGAAGACACTCAAAATTATGACTCCCACAGCAACTCTAACGCAGCCTACTGGAAGCACATATATAGCATCTTCTTATTAGTGGATATGCAGTAAAACGCATGCCTTAATATATATTGTTTATGCAGTCTACATGAATTATGCTTGCTTTGAGGACCATAAACTTTGAGCTTTCTTCCCAAAACTTTAATTCTTAGTCATAAGTTCACATTAATGTAAGGCTGGGACAACATTTTTGTCAGGGTTATTCATATCTCATATTTTTTCAAGGAGACACAATAACACAATAAAGAGTATAATAATAGGAAATTACAATATATTTATTCCAATCTATATTGAGGCATATGCATATGGTCATGCTTGCAAATTATACTAGGATAGGCATAATCACATGTTTTCCTGGGACAGAGAGATAAGCAGCTGTATTCTTGCTTACTATCAATATTAAGCAATAAACACAGTATGAGGTTAAAACTTTAGAATGTGATTTTTCTTTCACTAAAATTCTAAGGCTCTATATTTTGATTTCTAGAGTATATATAAATATGAAGTCTATGGGAGTCAGATAACAGACATTAGTGCTGGGTATACATGTCCCAGAGAGGCCTGTTTCCAAATGGACCTAGTTGTATCTGTGATTGCCTGATAGCCCAACATCTGGCCTGAAATCAGAAACTCTATTGTTAGCCCATATAAATACAGCAAAATTAAAAAAAAAAAAATCTACAAGGATCTGGAAAATCAACCATTACAGTGAACTCAATTGTACATGCTGCTATAGAAGCCCAACAATGGAGCAAAATGATGAGATCATGGGGAATTGGAAATGCCATCAGAGGGTGGTTCCTCTGACTCAATAAATGTGTTCAGTAAATTATAGCTTGTAATTAGTAACATTATTCTGCTTAATGAACGCCATGATGGTGATGTCATAACCATATCCAACAACTAATTTCATGGGTTTAGACAGTTAAGATATGAAAACGATTCAGGCTATTTACGTTATATGCTGTCTAAGTCTTATTTTTGCCATATTCTCTATTATAAATAAACAAATCAAACTCAGTAAAGTAAAATGGCTGAAAGAAAACACCTGCAAAATATCTATGGCAAAGAAGCCCCCACCAAAACTGAGTGGGAGACTCTTGATACTGTCTGCAAACCTGAACACTCTCATCATGACTCTGTACTCTCCTATTTCAGTTTGGTCTCCTGTGGGAATGTAATAAGGTCAAGAGAGTTCTGGGCCCAATGCAAACGCCAAATTACTGGGTAACATTATCATCTGAAGACTTCAGTTTCTGCAGCTCCAAATTTGAAATGATATTTGTGTTTCTATCTCACATAATTATTGGAAGGAGATGATGTACTCTGCAGTATTTTAGAATTCAGAAAAAAATACTAACATAAAATATGAGAAAAAATCTGAGATTTTGAAGTCACTTATAAAAGGAATGCAACATATTGCCAACTCCTGTGACAAAACCAAACCCTTGCATGGTACACCACCTAAATCCCACTGAAATTTAACCAGGTGCATTTAAAATTACTACATTGCCCAATGGTTCCACAGTTACTCACTATTACATATTTCTTACAACATACTATGTTGACCTTAGTAACGTTTTTAGTGGGCAGGGACTGTATCTATTCAACTTTCTTTCTTCAGGGTATAGCTCTTTATGCAAAGATATTTTTAATAAAATGCTTGCAAAGAGCTAGATGATAGTAACATAATATGTATTTATAATAAGACAAACTGAACATTCAGCACTCAGAGCCATGTAAACCTTATAAGAAATAACCTTAAGATTTGAATGTAAATCTCTATACATCATATTCTCAGTAAATTGACTGATAATCAGATATTGATACTTAGGACACCAATGTCACATAAACCACTCTGTCTGCAAATATAACTCAAGACAAACTGTACTTCAAGGAGCTTAAGAAAAAATTTTAAAGCGGTAAGTATACTTAAAATTGTTTATGATATTTAAAACAAACCCAGGTCTTATCACTTCTTTGGTGGCAAGTGTAATAAATAGTATATTCTATGGAGATAGGTAGGTCAGTAGGTAGGTAGACAGACAGATAAATAGAGACATAAACATATACCTACATATATAGATGTAAAGAACCAAGATGTAAGAACCTTGAAAATCCTTTAATTTACATAGGTGGTAGTGACTTTAAAAGTATAACTTTTTAAGGGTTAATCATTTATAATCTCTCACATCTTTATAATATACTAGGAAGGTTAAGTGTTAAAATATCATCCTTAGTTATATGATTTCAAGGGGCTGCTATTCTGTAGCTGTAAATAAAATTCCTTTCTGTCTATGCTTAGTAATTATATACTTTATGCCACTCTTCCTTTAACTCAAATATACTGTTCAGTCAACTTCCAGGTTCATACTTTTAAAGTTTATATTGGAACAAGTTTCATTCCAGTTTGATTTGTGACATTGGGAACACAGTAAGCTACTTTACTACATTGCTTCTTAAAAGCCATTTCCATTCCTGCACAGTATACAGATTAAGAAAGTTACACATAATAAGTAATGTGCCACTATAATTTGAAAATATTCATCTTGTTCACGTTCTCCAGCTCCTACTAAAAGATTTATAACACCACTGAAACAGGAATTGATGAATTCATCACTGTCTGGGGCATTATGATCATAATCAATAACATAATTTTACCCTTAAATAGGATTTCAATTAAAGCATATTTTTCACAGTAATTTTACTTCAACATAAAAATGGGCTTTTGTATCATGAAGTATTAACCCACTGGATGCCAAAAAGAATTATTCTGTCTCTGAAGTTCTGCATCAGAAAAATAAATGAAACTAAACTCTCCTCTACTTCACATTTCCCACAGATACATTTCATAAAAAGTTACATTATTATATTTTCATCATGGAAAATGAAAAGTAATACACTTTCTTAAAATAATAGAACCATAAAAGGTTTATCAGTTGAAAGTAACGACATGCCCAGATACACTGCCTCTGCTTACACAGTATGCATTTTATCTGCAAAGAAAACATTTTCACTTAAAATTAATTTGTCGTATCGTTAATAAATATAAAATATCAAAAACAATCTTAAAAAACCCTGTGAAATTTATACATGGTATAAAAAATACAATATATTTTATAATAATCCTCCTATTCTACCAACTTATTTATTTTTTCTTGCTCTATTAGAATGTCCAAAGAACACAAATTTCTCCCACAATACAAAATTGCTTCCCTCAGAAATAAATTCAAAAATTACTTTAAGGAATTCACTCTCATTTTTTAAGATTTAGAGCATCCTGACTTGCCATTTACTGAGAAATAAGCCTAAGTACTTCACTCCTTGTTTAAACTACACGAGCTTGTTGCTTCTCAGTGACTAAGTGCCAGTCCTTATTAAGGCATATAAGAGGCTCCTTTCTCGCCTCTCCCTCTGTCATGATCTATACTTAGATCATGATCTAAGTATAAATCTTTAGTGGTGCCCACTAAAGACCTCTTTGTTTCACCAATGCACAGGGTCTTTGTATGCAATTTCCTTTTCATGTTCTCCCCTTTCCACCTAGGAAATACAAACAGATCCTTCAAAATCAAACTCAAACACTGTTGTGCAGTCTCCCCTGACTTCCTTGGATAACTGTTTCCTTCTTTCTCTGTGATCCTATACCAATTTCTAAATCAGTGCTTATTTTGTATTCTACTTATTTATTTACTTGTCTGTCTTTCCCATGTGAGTGGGAGGCTTCTGGAGCTCTTATTCATCCTTGTATCCTGAGGGCCTCTTAGAGCTACTACACATGAGACGATCAACAAAGGTGGTACATAGATAAATGAGATGAAGGACTGTAATCCACATGCTCTGTTCACTGGTATTTTTATATACAATTTTAAAGGTTATACTCCATTTACAGTTACTGCAAAATATTGGCTTTACTCCCTGTGTTGAACAATACATCCTTGTAACCTATCTTACACCCAACGGTTTGTTCCCCCTACTCCCCGACCCTTACACTGCTCCCCTCCCCCACTGGTAAACACTAGCTTGTTTTCTATATTTGTGAGTCTGCTTCTTTTTTGTTATATTCACTAGTTTCTTGTACTTGTTAGGTTCCATATATAAGTGATATCATACAGTATTTGTCTTTCTCTGTGTGAATTATTCACTTAGCATAATGCCCTTCAAATCCATCCATGTCGCTACAAATGGCAAAAATACCAATGGCATTTTTCACAGAACCAGAACAAATAATTTTAAAATTTGTATGGAAACACAAAAGACCCTGAACAACCAAAACAATCTTGAGAAAGAAGAGCTGGAGGAATCATGCTCCCTGCCTTCAGACTACAGTACAAAGCTACAGTAATCAAAACAGCATGGTACTGGCACAAAAACAGACACAGACCAATGGAACAGGATAGAGAGCCCAGAAATAAACCCATGCACTTATGGTCAATTAATCTATGACAAAGAAGACAAGAATATACAATGGAGAAAAGACAGTCTCTTTGATAAGTGGTACAGTAACCCCCCTACATACAAGCCTTCAAGTGCAAACTTTCAACGACGCAAACGTGCACTCGCATGTCCAATCATGTAAGCTAGTTCACATGTCTGGTGTACATTGTCACTTGCGTGCATCCTCTACAAGTGGTTGTGCTTTTGTGTACTTTATTGGACAGTACTGTATAGACTACAGTAGTACACTATATTTCAAGCCCAGGATGTCCAGAAGCAAGCATAAAAGCAGCAGTGATGTAGCTGGTACCACTTACTTTTCAAGGTACTGTGCTGTAAGATTAAAAATGTTTTCTTTATTTTTGTGTTTGTTTATTTTTTATGTATTATTTGTGTGAAAAGTATTATAAATCTATTACAGTATAGTACTATATAGCCGATTGTGTTAGTTGGGGACCTAGGCTAACTTTGTTGGACTTATGAACAAACTGGACTTACAAACGTGCTCTCAGAATGGAACTCATTCATATGTAAGGGGCTTACTGTACTGGGAAAACTGGACAGATACATGTAAAAGAATGAGATTAGAACATTCTCTAACACCATATACAAAAATAAACTCAAAATGGGTTAAAGACCTAAATGTAAGACTGGATATATAAAACTCCTAGAGGAAAACAAAGACAGAACACTCTTTGACATAAATCATAGCAAAATTTTTTTGGATTCGGTTCCTAAAGGAAATAAAAGCAAAACAAAAAAAACAGAACAACCAAAACAAAAAAGAAAACACAACAACAAAAACAAAAATGGGACCTAATTAAAGTTAAAAGCTTTCACACAACAAAGGAAACCACTGACAAAATGAAAAGACAAACTACTGAATGGGAGAAAATATTTGCAAATGATATGACTGATAAGGGGTTAATATCCAACATTTATAAACAGCTCATACAACTCAACATCAAAGAAACTGAACAACCCGATTGAAAAATTGGCAGAAGAACTGAATACACATTTTTCCAAAGAGGAAATGCAGATGACTAACAGGCACATGAAAAAGATGCTCAACATTGCTAATCATGG
Source organism: Phocoena sinus (assembly GCF_008692025.1). Taxonomy (NCBI): domain Eukaryota; kingdom Metazoa; phylum Chordata; class Mammalia; order Artiodactyla; family Phocoenidae; genus Phocoena; species Phocoena sinus. The sequence continues at coordinate 5,805,370 of NC_045774.1, read as the reverse complement.
GGGAAAAGCAAATCAAAACCACAATGAGATATCACCTCACCTATCATCAAAAACACAAATAACAAATTTGTGTATACACAAATGATGTTTCCAAGAAACAAGTTATAGCACCCAAATTTCATATTTCCACACAATGCTTAGGAGATTAGTTTTGGTAGAGTGGAATGTTCTAGAAGCTGAGGAAAGCAAAGGAAATAAGGACATAAACAAATGCAGTTGGTGAATTAAGGCTGTTCACATGCATTGCCATTCTATAATGCTTTTATGTCACAAATAAATTTGGGATTAATTAATTTTCCAAATAAATGTTTGTACAAACTCAATTTCAAAATTATGTCAGGGCTTAAAAATAGAAAACTCATTTTTAGGCTAGTTAGTATCTATGTTAAAAGCACTACAGAAATCAGGAAAATAATACAGAGGTTTCTTTGTAGTATGTGGTAACTGGTACCTATAAACAGCACATTAAAATTTAACAAGTAAGCACATAATCAGGACAAACATTCAACTAATTCTTGTTTCCATTATAAACAAACATTGAATTTACAGGTGGAATATTAAAATGAGGTTACAAAGTATTTAGGATTACGAATTTCAACCTATATTAATAAGAAGAATGAACATATCAGGTTACTGCTAAACTCCATCTAATTACTCACAAATTAATCAAGGGCAATAAAGGAAATTAACATCTGAAAGACACTCATGATAATACTGCTAAGAATGGTCAGCCTCAATTATCCATGCTAATTAAGAGAGCTGGCTAATCCTAAACAGTGGTTAATTTAACAATTCTTTTTATTGGCACAGATTATATTTCTGTGTGTGACAGATTTACCTGAACATATTGCTTTTCTTAGTTTGGTATTAAAAATAAGTTTTCCTTTCTTGGTAGATCATAATGCAAGCCAGCTAGGAATTTTTTAGTTTAAAATGGATAAATTACAAAGTATATAATTCACATGTATAGTAGATAAAATCAACTGCTAAAGAGAATCTTTTAGCTTTCAAAAATACATTTAATAAATGCAAGTTAAGGTACATGAATTGTGATAAAAATGAAAAAAGATTAACTTTTTTCTAATACATTGAAAGTGTCTCAAATTTAAGCCATATAAAGTGCCTTGTAAGTTACTGTTATTTCATTTTACAGACAAAATTATAGATTCTTCAAGAAGTTATATACTGAGTTACATGTGGTAAGTGAATAGGTGTCCTATTTTTTTTTTTTTTGCGGTACGCGGGCCTCTCACTATTGTGGCCTCTCCCTTTGCGGCGGAGCACAGGCTCCGGACGTGCAGGCTGAGCGGCCATGGCTCACGGGGCCAGCCGCCCCACGGCATGTGGGATCCTCCCGGACCGGGAGGCACAAACCCGTGTTCCCTGCATCGGCAGGCGGACTCTCAACCACTGTGCCACCAGGGAAGCCCGGTGTCCTATTTTTTAAATTATTTTTAAAACTATTTATTAAAAGATAGATCTTCTTGAGTCCTTTCCCTCTCTCTTACCCTCATTTTCTTTTTTTCAACAAATAAGTACTACCAATAAAATTAATTGAATTAAACTAAATACCCGCCAATAAAATTAACTACCTACCAACAATACTAGCTGCCAACTATAAATCAGGTTTTGTCAGACTCTTAAATATATGTCTGGATTGCTGTTAAGACTCTTGGTTATGACAATTTATTAAAATAATATTTATTACCTAACAGAAATAGTGCATACATAGAACATGAATACTGGAACTTCAATATCTAGGATAGAAACACAGTTCACCACTACAGCTGTGTAAAAGTGGGCAAGTTATTTAATTGCTTAGTGCCTCCGATTCTTCATCTATAAACTAAAGATAATATTAGTGCTTAACCTATTAGGGTTGTTGGGAAGAATAAATTAGATAATACATATAAAGTGCTTGGAACAGAATCTGGCACACAGTAAATATTTACTATATATTAGCTCTTATTACTGCAAAAATATTTTCAAATGGATAAATCTTCAGCACGAAAAGGAAAAAAACTGAATTTTTCTTTAAGAGTAATGTCATCTATTTCCCACAGTTTAAGCTTATGATGACAATGATTAAAGCAATGACAAAAACTATATTTTTTGGACAATTAGAGTAATGATTTTCTTTTTTTTTTTGCGGTACGTGGGTCTCTCACTGTTGTGGCCTCTCCCGTTGCGGAGCACAGGCTCCGGATGCGCAGGCTCAGCGGCCATGGCTCACAGACCTAGCCGCTCCGCGGCATGTGGGATCTTCCCGGACCAGGGCACGAACCCGTGTCCCCTGCATCGGCAGGCGGACTCTCAACCACTGCGCCACCAGGGAAGCCCTAAAGTAATGATTTTCAACTGGTGTTAGGGGCAGAAGGAAGGAAGAGGATATAGCTTCTGCTAGACTTATGAAATATCGAATTAGTATTTTAATAGAAAGTTATATTTTAGGAATAAAAAAGTTCATGATCGTAACATTAAAATATGAAACTTTATCGTAGAAGAATTGAAAAAGATAAGAAGGATGTAGGTCAGAAAAGGATATTATCATATCTAGTAGTATCCAAATACCCACTTTATCTTGTTCTCATTACTACATCAGTATAATAAACAGAAGCCCACCAACACAGGCCTTAAGTTGCAGGAGTGCTAAGGGCCAGCCATTCCAGGAAAGGCCCTGAGCTATGGCCTGGGCTATGAGCAGCAGAGAGGCTACAGAAGGGGAACAACTGCCAAGGAGTGAGAGATGACCTGGGCTATGAGCAGCAGAGAGGCTACAGAAGGGGAACAACTGCCAAGGAGTGAGAGATGAGGTAGCAGAGGACAGAGGGGCCAGCCAGCAACAGGAGGCACGAGGAAGGAACACTAGACGAAGGTAGATGGAGCAGAGCCATCCATGGTCAGAGCAACAAATGGGCAAACAGCCAACGCTGTAGTCATCACCCAACAACTTCCGATAGAGCTCAAGGGCTGAGGCAAATGGTGTGATGGGAAGTACAGGTGCAGGCCAAGGCTGCAGCACCCTGAGACCTCGAGGCCTGGACCCAGCACATGGGAGGCACTAGTTACTGTGATCTGAGGCTGAAAGGAATAACCAACCTGAAGCTTACACTAATTATCAACATTTCTTTAAGCTCCTTAAACCCTGCCAAAGTTTGTAGACTTGCAGAAAAATACTGATGGTCATAATTGATGGCTTAGGGTGATTCACGACTGTAGAATGAGAAATAAAGAATAGGCCCTGGAAACATGAAGTAAGACTACAAGAGACATATCCTTTCAGCTGCCTTTTTCCCCATCTCCAACAATATCTGCTTTCCAAGCAATTACTTCATTTTAGGAGGGTGGATTGATGGTGATGATGATGTTAACAATGTACTTGCCCCTACACTGCTGATTTCACTTTCATTTTAAGATAGATATATTACCAGCATTTCAGAACCTGATACGCAAGGCCTGCAGAGGTTAAACAATTTACCTAATTTATACGAGTAACTGGAAGAACTGAGTTTTGAACTCAAGTCTCTAAACCACTAAAATCTATGCTTTTTTCCTGTTATACCATCCTCTCCACAGGAAAGAGCACCCTAACATTGTCTTAGAAGCTTGAAATTTCTGCTTGTGAAACTAAAAAATGTGTAGACATCTTTTATCAAGTAAACGTATTTTTACATGTTCACATCTGAATATATTAGTAATAACAAATTGTCAGGGAACATAAAACAATTATATAATCACAACATAGTCAAAAACATTAAAAGTTGTATCTTCTTGAGTTACAAATCCCCCCGTTCAAAAATATCATGTTTTAAACAGTACTCTTTATTTAGAGGTTTGAATAGTAAGATAAAATTTAGAATTAAGAAATTCAGATTTAACTATTTGTTCTTTAAATAAGTTTCTACATTTATTACAAAATCACTTCTTAATTCGAGGAAGTTACTCTCATTTGCAGTCTCTTTCCCAATCTATGCCATTATAAGCCTTATACTTAGTTCTTACTTTTATGTATACCAGTGAATTTCTGGATGCTAATAATTCTCACTTCCCAAAACAGATACTTGAAGACATGAGTCATCCTAGACTCTTAAATTAGGAGTGCACTATTAAGAAAAATAACTGACAGGTAGATGGTATGAGCTAATCTGCAGCTACTCCTTTGGTATATGTCCCTCAGGTGGCACCATAAAGAAGGATCCTATCTTTCTGGGTTATAAATGAATTTATCTGGATTTTAGCCTAGGTTTCTGTGAATCTACAACTCCTCTTAGAGTATATTTAGGAACTTCTCTCCTCATACACAAGGGACAAATACATTTTATCAGGTTGTTGATTAAAGAAAATAAACTAATGAGATAAAATACAATTAATATATTTTTAATAGTTTTTAATATAAATTTAAAGCAAGCATGTGTGTGTAAAACTTAAGGTCGTAAGGTTAATTTTCTATCTGATTTTGCTTATTAACAATAATATTTGATACACAACTTAGAGTACATTTAGTGTTGGCTCTTAGAAAAATAGGTGGCCTTTCCAAGATGATATCCAAAGATGGGATTCTGGTATACTTAGGATGCTTCTATCATGAGTGATTAAAGACTTAAACACCAGTAACATTCTAAGGAGTAATAAACTTGTAAGGGATGGGGCATTGGCATGGATATGCCTAGAATGGGGCATTGGCATGGATATGCCTAGAATGGGGCATTGGCATGGATATGCCTAGAATGTCTCCATTACCTTCCAAGTTGAAAAAGTGTGCATTTAAATATTACATCTGGATGATAAATTAAGAAATCACTAAGGAAAGCAAACATATCACTTTAGAAGCACTTTTCCCTTTCATAAGTTAAACCAAAATAAGACAAGAACCAAATTTCCTTCCTTTGAGCTGCCAAACATTTGCAAAAACTGACAGGGTCCTTGGTAAAGTGGTTAATATACCAACCGAATTAAATATCACTTTCAAGTCCAGGTTATTACATGTATGCAAGCGTACACACAGAACTCTATTTATCAATTTCAGACTGCCATGAAAAGTGCTGAATTCTATTCTTTCTGGGGATTGAAAACAGTTATAATAGCAACGGCCCCACAGCCACATCTTGTAACAGCCTTTAAGAATGAAAAAAAAAATCTTTATGACAATAACAAAAAGATGAATTTTCATTTTCAAAGGCAGTCTATACCATCACTGGCTATCCTGCCACCCAGCTCTTCTGAAGGCATTCAGACCCTTCATTGCAATGTCTCAAAAATCAATAGCAATTTATTCTCTCTTTGGACCCCAAGCAACAAAAGTAAATAATACTGTCTCCTCCAGTCTGCCTGCAGAACATGGTCACAAAACAGCCTTGCCACTAAAATACAACCTTATGCAGTTCTTTATCTATGCCAGTGCTGCTGATTGTATTGGCTTCCATAGGGGACAAATACTTCAGCAGAGCCGCACAAAGAGGCCAAGCTCTTATACCTTACCCAGACCGAATGCTGAGGCCTGAATTAAAAAGAAATCTTGACATACATCTAAGCTTCCTGCTTCAATGATGTGGATTTTATGGGAGAAAAATGAGAAAATTTATTTTTTCAAGATTATTAAAATTAATATATCATGTTTATCATTTTTTTCCTATAAAATTTAAGAAAATCACCAGGCTTTCTGAAGCAACTAGTTAAACCATAATATTTTGCAGCTAAAATCTGTATGCAGTCAATATTTACATTATCTGACTAACAGAAATATTAATCTATAAGCAAACTAAGACTTAAAAATGAAAGTTCTATTTTGATTATCCTCTACAGAGTAAGTGATAGCAACATCAGGATACCACATCCACTCTGGAATATACAAGACAGCATTTCAAAGCAAAGAAGGAATCTTAAGAATAATCTAGTATAATCCAATCCACTTATAGATAAAGGAAATCAGATCCCATTTCTGACACCAGAAAGCTAGATAATGGAAGAAGCAGGACTCAAATACATTTCTGACATCCTTTTCATTATAATGCTTATTGATGAAAAATTATTCATAGGAACACTAAAGAAGAGACAAAATCTTTTGGATGAGAGCCTATAGTAAACCAGCTTCCCCTCAGGATTATAAATTATTCCTTAAGAAAAAAACCAAGCCCTTTGGAAACTTTGTGCAGCAATTAAAATCTTCAAATCACAGAAGAATTAATCAGTCATACTGGAAATATTTATTGAATTTTTCCTGTGTACTGATCACAAAATATATACAAGTTTAAAAAACGAAAAAAAAAAAAAAAAAACGTATACAAGTTTAAGAATTGTAAAAAAAAAAATAGAAAATAATCAAATATCAAATTATATGGTTGAAGAATTAACAGAGATTGGGCCAGGTGGGCGCAGCAGGGGAGGAGAGTCAGGTGAGGGAGAGGGAGACTGCTCATCCAGGCAGACCCTGGAGGGCATGTACACCCAGGGTTGGGAGGTTCTGTGTGGGAGCATGGGCTGGCCCAGCAGTGGGTACCTGTGAAGTGGAGTAGAGTAAGGATGCTGGAAGCCCCAGAAAATCTGGCAGAAAAACTTGAATTTGACATGGTAGAGCATCTACATAATGCAGAGTTAAGCATTTTATCGTTGAAAATCACTGCAGTTGTAATTTGTCTCACTTCTAGCTGAAAAACCCAAACGATTCTTTAAAGGTGTTGTCTTACTAGTCAGAAAAATATAATTTAAAATACAACTCAATTTTCTACACCAAAATATTGTTTCTTTGGGATTTCATTTAAATAACCAAAAACATATCTTAGGTTATTCATTAAAGCTGATTCAACATTAAATTTTAAAACAAACATCCTTTTCTGTTTTTTTCAAATTTTAGAAAGTTTAGAAACTTTGTAGAAAATCAACATTCTTTTTTAGTTCATGCATTCTTTGAAGAAAGTCTGGAAAAAATTGAGCTCATACCAACAATCAATCATATGTTTGTGCTGCATTTCAGGCAACCATATGCTGTAACTAAGGCAATAGAAGACAGTGGTTAAAAGTTAAAACTCTTCGAGTCAAGCCAGCAAGATTCAAATCCTGACTTCACTAGGTATTAGCGTTACAGGGAAACCAATGACTCACTCTTTCTGAGGCTCCTTTTCCTCCGCCTGTAGAATAGAGATATTATGATAGCATTACCATAGGGTTGTAAGATTAACACAAGCTAATCCATGCTTAGTGCTGACTGCATGGTGTTGGAACACAGTAAGAGCTCAATGTATGCCAAATACCATTATATCTAACTATATGCAAAAGATAACCCTCAGTTCTTCCAGGCTGTATTTATTTCACAGATTTAATATTTACTGAAACCTATGTTAAAAATACAGTTAAAGCCCAGTCAATGCCTTAAAAAGCCTAATGGAAATGGAAAAACATAAGAAACCAACATATAATAGTGACTCAGGTGACATGCAGCATAATAGAGGTGTACACAATGTTCCTTGAAGCGAGAGGAGGAAATGATGAATTATTGATGGTTAGGGGTACAGGGGAATAAGAAAAGATATCACAGTAAAAGTGATACTGGAATTGGGATATGAAAGAGAAGTTAGAGTGTACCAAGTTAGGGAAAATGGTGCTGGAAAGTCATCTCAGGCAGACTGGACCACAGAAGTAAAGAAACTGAGGCTTGGTAATACATAGATGCAGATAGCAGTTGGAAGATGAATGATACGATGCTGGTAGAAGTGTGACCTAAAACAAAACGTAGTATTATGCTGGGTTCAATTTTTGAAGGATTTTGTGTAAGGCTTGCTATTTGGGATTAATCAGGTAAGCAGCAAAGGAGAGTCATCTTGGGCCAATAATGACATCAGTGTTTTAGATACTACAATTATTATAGAAGATAGATTGGGTTTAGAGTAGGAAGAGAGACTAGAGGCCAAAACACTGATAAAGAAGCCATCACAGCAATCTCAGAGAACAAATAATACAGAAGACAGTAGGGCTGGAAAGAAGGAAACACACAAGAAAAACTGTGGAGGCACAATCAAAAGAACTGGTAGAAAGGACAAAGGGATTTCACAGTTTTAATGTTATATTGCTAGGGCACTGATAAAATTAATTAAGAGATGGAACACAGAGGGAGGGCAATGTGGGGTGACAGAAAATTGAACTTGATGTATCTCTACAACACAAAGGGGTGATCAAAAGAATAATGGAAATACGGCACTGTAGCTCAGAATGTAGATTTGGAAGCAATCTACAGATAGATGATTGCCAAATTTATAGGACTGGGTGAAATCACATGTAGAGAGTATTTACACTATCAATAAAGAGCATAAATTACCTAAAATAATAACTAAGCAGAAACTATGAGAAGCAAACTACAAGCTCTACTAAGGGATAAATGGAAACACTTTAATATAGAGACAGAGAATATGTGTCTGGATGGGAGAAATAATTTGGTTAAAGTCATCCATTCTCTAATTAATATGTAATTGCAATTCTAACAAAAAACTGCAATGTAATTTTAGGAAGCTTAATAACGTTATCCTAAAGTCATCTGGAATAAGAACCTGAGAATAACTGTTTTTAAAAGAGGAATAATGACAGCAGAACCTGACCTAACACATTAAAACATTATAAAAGTGCAATAATATAGTACCAACTCATATACAGAAAGATTACTGGATTGGAAAGTGCAGAAATAGACACAAGTACATGTAATTATTGCAATTATAAAAACCATGACTTTTAAATCAGCAGGGAAAGAGATAATATGAAGCAACATATAAGAAGAGTTTTTCTTCTGAGATGGGATAAGGAGGATGGAAGAAGTCTGAGCTTTTCATACGTAGAGTGGAAGGCTTCAGTGACAGAAATACAAAAGAGAGGTCTATCTATTATAAGTTATGGAAATAAGGGAGTTGCGGATTCTAGTGAATGTATAATGCTGAAAGGATCAAAGATGAAACCACTGACCATAATGAAAAGAAGCTTTCAGAAAGGGAAGTGTCAAGAAGGATTATTTGACTATGGTGATAGGGACAGCTCTTGAGAACAGATGTCTTAATGAATTTTGATATCTGACTTACTGGAAATGAAGGAATGGCAGAGGAGAAAAAATAAAACTTTATTGTCAGAGAGTGGGCCTGACAAGTTTAAGATTTCTGAGTTGTCAGTTCTGAGAAATGGCATAATAAATCAGACTGCAGCAGTAGAAATGGCTGGACATGATTCTGACAGGTCAATAATGTAAGCTCTGAAGTTCCCACACGAAGTGCTTAAGAGTCAAAGCAGAAAGGGGATGGGCAGCAAGGTGATGAAGTCCTCCATTCTTCTGGAGGATTGGTCTCCTGTTAAGCAGATGAAGAGAACGAGAAAAAGAAGTGACTTAGCTTAATATTTTCTGAGCTTTGACTAAGGTATAAAGTTACTGACAACCAGATTGTGAGGCAGATGTGTAATTTCTCTCCACAGTGTCTAACACATAGCACACACAGTGTAAAAGATTACCAAAGAATAAAAGGATGCTGGAGGATATGCTACAAGAAACACTGGAAAACCTAAAGCCCACCCCACAATCTGACCACCAGCATATGAGATAAAACAGAATACGCAGCAGCCACGAAGAGTGCATGGAGGTGAGCGGTATCACTAAAAGAAAGCTGGGCTCAAAGAGGAGAGGTGGAAAAGCTTAAAAGGAAGGTCAGTGGGAGAAGGACAGTTCAAGTAACAGCCTCATATGTGACTGATTTAAACCAGAAAGCCAGGGTAGCAACTGAGAGTCTGAAATGCAACTGACAAGCAGATCCACATTTGCACCTGCATCAAGTCAGAAAGTATTGTCTAGCTTGCAAATTTCTTTGGAAAAAAAAGGCCTATCTAGGGAAGAAAATTAAAAGGAGTATATTTTTTTAAAGTCTTATTGAGACGTATGTTTGGTACACTATAAACTACACATATTTAAAATGTACATTTGATATGTTTGGGCATATGTATGCACCCATGAAACCATTACCACAGTCAAGATAATGAGTAAATCTCCCCCAGAGATTCCTCCTGCTACTTTGTAATTCCTCCCTCCTGTCCCTTCCAGACCTACTCTTGCCCTCCCACCCCTATCCCCAGGCACCACTCATTTGTTCTCCGTCTCTATAGATAAGTTTGTAATTTGGGGAGTTCTTAAATATAAAACCATACAGCTTATACTCTTTTTTTGTCTGGTTTCTTTCCTTCCACATAATGGTTTTGGAAATCATTCATGCTGTCGCATACATAAATAGTTATCTTTTTATTATTGAATAGTACTCAATTGTATAGATATACCAAAATGTCTTTACCCATTTACCTGTTGATAGTCATTTGAATTATTTTCAGTTTTTGCCTACTGCAAATAAAGCTGCTAGAGATATTTGTGTACGAGTCTTTGTATGGACATATGCTTTTATTTATCTCAGGTAAATGTCCAGGAGTGGAATGGCTGGGTCATACAGTAGCTGTATATTTAACTATTCAAGACTCTGCCAAACTGTTTTTCCAAAATGGTTTTCCATTTCTATTCCTACCTGTGGTGTAGGTGTAAGAGACTTCCAGTTGCTCCACATTCTCCCCAATATTTGGTATAACCAGTCTTTTTAATTTTATACATTCTAATTGGTGTATAATGACATCTCACCGTGGTTTAAATTTGCATTTCCCTAACAACTAATAATAATGTTGAGAATCTTTTCATGTGCTTCTTTGCCATATATATATCACCTTGGCAAAATATTTGTTCATATCATTTGCCTGTTTTATTGGGTTTTCTTATTTATTGAGTTGTGAGAATTCTATATTTTAAATATAACTCTTTTACTAGATAAGTGATTTGCAAGTATGTTTTTCCCAATCTTGCCTTGTCGTTTCATTCTCTTAAGAAACAGAAGTATCTTTTGAAGAACAGAAGTTCTTAATGTTAATGAAAACGTATTTATTTATTTTTTAATTTTATGGATCATGCTCTTGGTGTTGAATCTAAGACATCTTTCCCTATTTCAAGGTCACTGAGAGTGCTTTCTATGTTTTCCAAGAGTTTTATAGTTTTAAGTTTTACGTATAGATCTATGATCTATTTTTAATTAACTTTCTTATACGGTGTGAGGTATGGATTGAAGTTAAATAACTGTTTTGTACCTGAAAGTGATCTTAAAGTATCTTTCAATCTAACCCCTATGCTTGTAGATGGTATCTACATTATCAGACAGTGGCACAATTGATATGTCTAAAAATATACACCTGTAGAGTAGATTTGAGACCTAAGTTCAGATCTAAAGAGTAAAGCAAAAGTCTATAATACACCTTTATGTCCTCAGTGTAGCCTGGTTATAGAAAAATCCAGCAATTATAACACATGTTGACCTGAAAAGCTATTTTTACATGTTTAAATTATCTATCTCCAAAGTATATTTTTAAAACAACATGTAACAAAAAGTAAAAGGAAAATTTTATTGAAAAAAAGAAGGATATTTTAAAGGATATCTCCCATGACAGAGGTAAGTAACGACATCTATTGACGAAGTTGCGGCACTGTGTCTCAACTATCCCAGGAGAAAGTTTAGGACAAATCTTGACTGATATTTATTTGATATTATTACCTTTCTTCAAAATGGGAAATGCTTTGCTCAAGTGTCAACAACAAGAGAGCAAAAACTATGGTGTACGAGTGACACTTCCCGGTTGTACTTCCTACTTTGCCTCTGACCTATGAAGCCTCAAAATTGACTATTCTGAGGAAGGATATGTCAGTGAGGTTGGAGTCATGGATTAAGGGCTTGAGCTCAGCAGTCGGAGTGTCCACATTTTAAATTATCCCTTATTGTACCTTCCCTGGTCACTGTTTGAGCATATTTCTTTTTCACTGTTAGTGTTAAAATATCACTGCCATGTAGGTTTTTTCTTTCTCACTTCTGATCCTATTTCCTTTCACATTAAAATTTTTTTTTCTGATTTCCCAAAATTATCAAATGCATACAGCTACCTTCCTCTTTTCTTCCTCAAATAATATTAAGTATATAACATATATACATACATACGTTGTTATATCAAGATTATTGACATACAAATCCAAAGCTAGCTACCAAATGCAAAATTTGATTCCCAATGCAATTTTAACTCAGCAGAGCAGCCTTGGTAAATTGATGAGAGAGAAATAAGTAGCTTATCTTGTAGAGGTACCACCAGATCTATTTCTAGTCTTAGGGTATTTCAGGAAATTGTTTATTTCAATAAACTCACTTAATGCAAAAGATAAGCTCATTAAGGCTTGTAAATCACTTTGTTGTGATTTACTCATTCTTCTCATAAAATCAAGTTTACATCTGTAGGCTTTGTTTAAAGCAATTTTCAGTGACTCATTTTCTGACTACTATGTCCAAAATAATTTTTTTAACAGTGCACAACAGGAAATGTTTAATATAAACTGTTTTCTAAATTGTCTTTATTATTGTTTTCACAGCAGCCACAATGTGATAAATATTGGAAAGGTACTATTATATTCCAGCCTCACTTTCAAGTAGATACTTTTCAAAAGCATAAGAGACAAAGAAAATACAACAAAAAGTTATTACAAAAAGTAGGCAAAATACAGGAAATCTCTTATTCAGCCTCTCAACAGTCACAGGTTTTTTTTTAACAACTCTAAAAATAGCCAGGAAGAGTCCTCTTTGCTTAACAGCACATGAGACTCTTATTTCCTTTTCTTCCATTCAGAAAATAATAAAGTGGAAGATAAAGTAATATACTAGCAAAAAATGCAAACAAGAACAGATGCTCTTGTAAGACTTCCTACTCTTTAAGTTATAAGATAAATGTAACTCAGGAAAATGTTATCATGAAATAAAACTGCCATGACAGAAATTAAAACTTAAAGCTATATTGGATGTCCAGTGTTGGTCTTGGGTATATTTTTATATGTGACAACATTTTAGAAAAATAATCTGGCTGTACATGTTTATCAGCTTTAAACTGTTCATACCCTTTGACTCAGTAAATCCCATTCCTCTGAATCTAGCAGAAATCCTCAAAAACTAATTCTAAATTTGGAGAAAACTTCACACACAAAGATGTCCATAGCAGTGTGAGGTACAATAGCAACATATTGAAAACACCTCAGCTATCCAACAACAGGGAACTGATTAAGTAAAATACAGTGTATTCCATTCACTTGGTGGATCATTACGCAGGTATTAAAATCTCTTTGCATACAAAATGTATGAACTCTGTAATATTAAATGAAATTTTCAGATGTAGAACTGTACAAAGAAGATAATTATAGTTACATTAAAAATGATTCATAGAACCAAAAACACTGAAGAAATCCACTATCACTAAAAACTTGAACAACAGTTTTATTGGGGCAATGAGAGTACAATAATTTTTATTTTATTTTAGTTACTTGTACTTTACAAATATTATTTAATAAGCATATGTTATTTCAAAACATAAAATATTTGGTATTTTTAATAAGAGAGATTTAATAGAAATCTGTTCATGCCTCTCCAGCAGTGAAGGAGAGAAGACTTATTCTAGGCCTGTGCTGTCCAAGAAAGCAGTCATTAGCCACAGATAGCTATTTAAATTTAAATTAATTAAAATGAAATAAAATTCAAGTGCTCAATAGTCATATATAGACAGCAGACAGAACACTTCCATCAACCCAGAAAATTCTATTGGAAAGAGCTGCTCTAGAGAATTTGCACAACCCCACAGAGAGGAGGATGATTCAAAAGGTGCAAGCCTCTCTGGTTAGTCTATGCTAAACCAGCATAGACTAACTGAGTCTACTCAGTCTACTGAGGGGGGCCTATCCTACAGGATGGAATACTCTATAAAATGGCTGGCTCCTGGGTCAGTAGCAAATGAACTATCCTTGCTTTATATACTTCTGCTAGTTTCATGGGGATATATTTTCCTGTTGTATAACAAATTCATACGAAAATCGTGTCTCTTGGAAGTTTACCAACTTGAAAAAAAAAAACTATAATTCACCCTAAAATAGAACAATCCCACCAAAAGGCAGCCTCTGCAGAGAATAAACAAATTCATCTTTGTATTGTAACAATGGCTTGGCTTGGGGAGGCAGAAATAGAGGAAACAAAAAGAGAATTTTAGCAATAATATTTTTAAAATTATTTTTTCTTTTAAAAATTTCTGTTAAAAAGGGCAAAAAAGAAGAAATTCTTTTTTGATAAAGAACTTATCAAAATATAAATATAGATATATATAGATATATAAATATTTATCTACTTTATCAAAAATATAAATATATTTATATAGAGATATACAAATATTTATCTACTTACTATTTTTAAGTAGATAAATATTTAAGAGTGAAAATACATACATCTTTCAGAAAATGCAGTAGCATAAAGCAGTAAGAATACAATTCACTGTATCATTAATACAAGTTTTATCTACTACAGTATTTTGTGCATCTGGTACTTCATTACATATTACACATTTCCCAGTAGAAAGTTTATTTAATTTTCTTGATTTACCCTCATCATTGTATGAAGATGTTCCAATCAATTTTAAATTAATAGGCTGACTTCACTTTGAATATGCAGACTGCATTTTACTGACATATTGTGAACACTACAAAAGGCCGATTATCTTTGTTGACGTATGCCAAGATCCTCTGATTTTTTTCAGCCTTTCCGACCCTTGAGATTTAAAACTCAACACTTCAGCCAAAAAAATTGAGGAGGCATAAACTATAACTATTAAGACAAGCTGCATTTAAAAGCGTTTTAATTCCCCACAGCTTTCTACACAATTCGAAAATTATGTATATTTTTAAAACTTACAAAATGTTCCTTAAGAGTTGGGAATTTTATTCCCATAGCAATTAATATCAATGGATAATCCTTAAAAAGTATAAACTTTAATGACTGGCCTAAAAAAATGTGTCTATTTTAGAGAGACAAATAGTCAGAAAAACACGCTTAGTGTTTGGAGTCAGAAGCATTGGATTTGATTACCAATTCTGTTGATTCTTTAAACCCGTTTCTTTATGGAGAAAATGGGGTAGTAAAAAGGCATAATTTAAAGGGGGTGGTTGTAGTGATGAGACAGAGCATGACACAAAGAGCAAGTTACTTATTTTAAACTCTGATCAATGTTAATAAGGAAAATCATTTGAAACAAAACCAGAACAAAATAGTTACGATTAAAAAACAAATCACAGGGACTTCCCTGGTGGCGCAGTGGTTAAGAATCTGTCTGCCAATGCAGGGGACATGGGTTCGAGCCCTGGTCCAAGAAGATCCCACATGCCGCGGAGCAACTAACCCTGTGTGCCACAACTACTGAGGCTGTGCTCTACAGCCCACACCACAGCTACTGAAGCCCGCGCGCCTAGAGCCTGTGCTCCACAACAAGAGAAGCCACTGCAATGAGAAGCCCGCACACCACAACGAAGAGTAGCCCCCACTTGCCCCAACTAGAGAAAGCCCGCGTGCAGCAACAAAGACCCAATGCAGCCAAAAATCAATAAAATTAAATCTTTTAAAAAAAGATTTAATTTACACTACCAAATGTAAAATAGATAGCTAGTGGGAAGCAGCTACATAGCACAGGGAGATCAGCTCAGTGCTTTGTGACCACCTAGAGGGGTGGGATAGGGAGGCTGGGAGGGAGACACAAGAGGGAGGAGATATGGGGATATATGTATATGTATAGCTGATTCACTTTGTTATAAAGCAGAAATTAACACACCATTGTAAAGCAATTATACTCCAATAAAGATGTTTAAAACACAGAAAAAACAAATCACAGCAAGATAACCTTCCTTTAAATATATCTATTAATAAAAACAAACAGATCTGTGAAAAATATAAATAAGGGAATAAGTATTCCTTTATCAAATGTGCCATTAAATAGAACTGCCTGGGACTTTTCAAATGTAACTTAAATATGTAACTTAGACATAATATTCTTTATAAACACAGTTATAAAGATTTGCAATTTATATAAATTGCATCTGTCATATTGATGAGTCAGCAGGTCCTTACATCCTCCTACCCATATTCAAATCAGTCCCACAACTGACTAGCTCTGGACCTTGGGCAGCTTGCACCTCTGAGCACTAACGCTCTCATCTGTATGATGAGGATGATGACACCAACTTCATCATGCTGCTGTGATAACTAATTATGTTGCCATGAAGACTGTCTCACAAAAGATGTGTACTATAAAGTTTCAGTGAACGTTTGAAGTAATTTTAGCAGCGTGATTGGTTATGAACACTGTGTCCTCACATGGTAGGGGAGAGAGAGCGAACAACCTTTCTGGTGTCCCTTCTTATAATGGCACTAATCCCATTATGAGGGCCCCACCCTTATGACCTCAACTAAACCTAATTACCTCCCAATAACCCATCACATTAGGGGGCTGGGGCTTCAATATATGAATTTGGGAGCAGTGGGACAATTCAGTCCATAGCAGCAACTTACAATGAATCAGTGCTGAAAGAGGGCCCTGAATATTTGGCAGTACATGGAAATTGCTTTGTAACCCTGACTAACCAAAGCTAATTTGCCTTCAAAAAATATGATAAAAAGAAAGAAAGACTTAAAGCTTTGTGGAGAAGAACTTAAGCTATATTCCTGAGAACATATTAAGAGTCTTTTCTAGAAGAATCATTTCCTTCTACTCTTTCTGTATGGGAAAGAGATGAGATAAAGCTGGATAAATTTAAGTTAATGTTCATAAACTGCCATGCCTCTTTTTAACTTGGTCATCATATTGCAGAGGTTATGTATCTAAAAATGACAGAAGAGTAATCACACTTTTGATTATGAACAATCTATATGAAACACAATATTAGTCTTTGGAGAAACGATAACAATTTGTTACCGAAGACATGTATGCAAATTGTCACACCTGTGTTACTTTTCATACAGGCCAAACCTAGCAGGAATCTCTAATTATCGTACCAGTTGGATGGCTTAACAAGGGTGTTGCCAGCCCACAAACGCAATTTGATTCTCAGCATGACTGCAAGAATGGCAATTTACAACCTCCAGCAACAAGGAACTATGAATATTAAGGTCTTGTTAATTTATACAATGGAGAGCACATTGCCCTTAGATTAGCCAGAACAACAGACAAGGAACATTTTTGAGGACGCTTATATTAATACTACACTTATTATTTGGTGCTAAATTTGGATTACAAAAATTATGGTAATAATTCTAACAGTTATGAAGCACTTACACATACCTGTGATCAAGGTATTTATTACAATTACTGTGCTCAAACCAAATATTTTACTTAAGTAAGCAGCCTGAGTCAAAAATCAAGTCTAAGGTAAATACCTAAATTACAAATGGTACTAGTTTACAAATGGATGAATCTCACAGACATAATATTGACTACAAGAAATCAGACATAAAAGAAAACATAATGCATGATTCTGTTTATATGAAGTTCAAGAACAGGCAAAACCAATTTGTGATGATAGGTGTCAGAAGGTGGTTACTTTTGTAGTGGTTATTGACGGCGAAGAGTGCATGAGGGACCCTTCATGACTGTTAGAAACATCCTATATCTTAACCTGAGAGGTGAGAACACTGGTATATGCATACGGAAGAATTCCTTGAGCTCTACACATAAGATTTGTGTGTTTCACTCTTTGTGTGATATACCTCAACTGAAATGAAAAAAAAAAAAAACCTGTATGAATGTAGTATTAGATAACTACCTAGTAAAAATGAATAACAGATCAACACTACTAGGTAACTAATAAATATACAATAATCTTTTTCTTTCATAAGACAAAATTTTCAATTTTAACTTTAGTAAATACCAAGGGTTCCCTTAAAAGGTTATAAAACACATCTTGTGTAGCACAGCATTACATATTTTACATTTCAATGTGGCTACTACTCAATCCTCCTGTCAAGATTCCCACAGAAGCTGGGCTATTAATGAAACAATTGCTACTCCTATAAGGAGTTTTATTCGCTCTTGTTGCCTATCAGCTTAATACATAGCAGAAAATATACTTGAAAAGGATCAAGTTCTATAAACAGGACTAAATGATTATGGAGTAGGCATCTTTATAATTGTGTTTTTACTTTTTTTTTTCCTAGTTGTTTCTCAAGAAGTACAGCCAAAATTGAACCATAAAGCTTGCCTTGTCTGAAAGGCATTAGCCTACCACACTAAACCACAAAGATAGGAGAGATGGTTATTTATGAAGAAATATTACTTGCTATTATCCTTTTGAGATTCTACAAAAGGGCTAAATATTGATGTATTTCCAAGTCACCTTTCCCCCATTTCTTGTATTAACAAGAAGTATGTTGTAGATGCTCCTAATTTGTCAACATCAGGTGAGCAGAACTGTTGTACAGAGCACACTTCTCTCATTCCTACAAGGGCTCTGCAACCCTGCGAGTTATTAATAATTCATGGTCTTTCTTAGTTCACAACAGGGGCATTACTCAGAGGGCATCATTCTTATTGAAAGAAGTTAACGGCGATGGGCCTTCAACACATAAGTCAAACAAGAAGACTTCTATGAATTTGTGGACATTTAAAACCTGTTAAAGAGCTCCAGTTACTATAGCCCCTCCATCCCCCAAAAAAACCTCAGCATTCTTCACCTATGTTTATTATGCCTGTTAGGTTAAATCTAACCATTTTTAGAGTGTTACTAGTTGTATTAACATAGAAATTCACTTAAAATCATTTCACTTTGTTGTGTGTTGAAATAGCCAATGGTACTGGGTATAATTATGATTCTGTTTATTGAATTAGTTTCTCCAAACTATCCTTTTGGGCAGGACTATGACATCCATCATAACACTAGATCTTTTGGGTTCCAGCATTATTTATTTATCAAGGAAATACATGAAGGATCCCAATGTCTTCATGACTGAAAACAAACAAGTCTCCAGGAAAAGGGACACCATCTTTTATGGTTCTTCTCAATATGCTTAGGCCCCCTGGGTAAAATGTAATCCACTCTATAAAATTCATCTCAAATAACAGGAGTCCCATCTCAGAAGCCTAAAGGGGAGAAGCAGGCAAGAGTTTAAGATAGTAGAACAAGGCAAAGCCTGTGGACTGTGACTGCATGCCCTGCTTCTTACAAGCATCTCAAAAACAAGAGAAAATCGAAACCAAATATTGTTAGGCCAAACATGCCTATAGAGGTGTGGTCACCAATTGCAGACCAATGGCATAAATTGGAACTCTTTAGTCTGAGTACATGACAACTCAGAACGGGATGTATTACTCCCTCTAAATGCAAGACATTCATGTTGGTTAAATCAGAGCATTTATTTATTTTCCTGAAGATGTATTTAAGGATATACACTTGATATTATTTAAAATGTACTCCAACACAACTCAAGTTTCAAGTAAAGTTTAGATTTCCTGAGTATTAGGAAAAAGCAACCTTGCTCTAGCTAAAAATAATAATACCTAAATTTTACTGAGCACTTACTATGTTCCAGGTGTCACTCTAAGCACTTTGCTTGTATTAATACACTTATAATGTTCCTACTACCTACTACCTATGGAGTAGGTACTGTTATTATCTCCATTTCACAGATAGGAAAATCAAGCAGACACCGAATGGTTAAGTAATTTGCCCACAGACACCCAGTTAACAAATAACGCAGCTGCTGTTCAAACCCAAGCTACCTGTCTTCAGAGCCCACACTCGCACATTTGATGCTCTCTGCCTCTTAGTTAAAAGCACTATCCATTTACTCCATGTGAAAGGACCATTATGGAAAAGGAATAGCTTTCACTCATTAGCACGACTGAATCAGTTTTGGGGATTTATCCCATTTATCCCTTACATTTATCCCATACAAAAATAAATAGAAATCCACCACCAAAATCACTACATCAATGACACCTGCTCTGCTACCAGGCAAAAGAGTTTCAACAACTAAGAAAGAAAAGGCTTTTAGACAACCTGTAAACACGTAAAGTTCCTGATAATAATAGATAGCAAGTCAAATTGGGAAAAATTTGATTTTATAACCACATCTCGCTTTCTTCCCTTACTTGAAATTGACATCTTCAAAGTCTCTGGTTCCTTTAAGATTCTAACTATGTCGAATCAGAGGTTCATCTTTACATTTTCTTTTACTAATAGACTGCTCCAAGACAGAATAAGTACAGAAATTAAGGGATCTTTGAAAACCCTTCGGTTTCTCTTTATTGATAATTCCAAATTTTAAGTTCTACTGATTTGATGGTTACAGAATATAACTACCAGATCTCCCTCTTGTCACTGAATGCTATGCCTACATCCTGCAATAAATAGTTTTGGTCATGAAGGATACGATGTCCTAAAAAAATGGAGTCTTCCATAGCAATACTATAATCATTTACCTGGGGAGTCTGCTATTCACCTCTTTCAAACCAAAAAGAACTCCAGGGCTTCCCTGGTGGCGCAGTGGTTGAGAGTCTGCCTGCTGGTGCAGGGGACCAGGGTTTGTGCCCCGGTCCGGGAGGATCCCACATCCTACATGCCGCGGAGCAGCTAGGCCCCTGAGCCATGGCCGCTGAGCCTGCGTGTCCGGAGACTGTTGCTCCGCAACGGTGGAGGCCACAACAGTGAGAGGCCTGCGTACCGCAAAAAGAAAGAACTCCAAAAGAATGAAAGTGAGTATGTTACTTATTTTCTGCATGTGATAAGCATCAGATTATAAATAAGGAATCTTTTCACAAACACATGAAAAGCTTTTGCCAATAAAAGTCCTTACTATATCTAAAGACACAGAAATGTAAAGCTAGAACATTTCAATCAGATAATTATAAAAGTAAAAATATTTTTCCCAATTTATACATACTCAAAATAAACTTATAATGAAATGTTCTAGCACCAAATATCTTAACTACTTTTTACAGCGAATTAACAATACATGCTACTATCTCATAATAGACACAGCTATATAACCTGCTGCGTAACAGATTAGTGCCAGAAAATGTCAACTTTTTGCATAATTTCAAGAGTATGTCCCAAAGAAAAAATCTTGGCCTCAAGATTTCAAGACAATAATCGATATGGTTAAATGCACCTCCCATTCTGTGCTCCTCCAAACAAACCTCTCATTAGATATCCAAGAAAAAACGTTCTAAAGAAGTTTGGATAATACTTAAAGAATCAAAATGTGCTTTATCTTATTAAAGGCTCTGAGGAGTCCTGCTTTGTTTTCTTTTTTTACAGTTAACTTTCTTTACCCAGTGTTTCTCAAGCTCAGTTGACCCATAACCTTTTTTATCAAACCATTAACAGTTTTGGAAAACACTCCTTCATGAACACATTTGGGGAAATGTATTCAGTGTTTTCCAGTTAATAAATTACCTTCTACTTGCATCATCCTCACTTGATTATTTTATGTTCAAAACAAGTATTTATCAGGTAAAAAGTTCCACCAAATAACCAATGAGAGATGAATCCTTCTGTGAGCAGTGGGGAAGGAAGGTAGCCCTATCTCCCTGAAGCAGCAGTAGCCTCAGGTACCATGACAGGGAAAAGAGAAATCTGTCAAAGGGTCACTTTGGACCACACCTAACTAACTCTTGCTAGATCTCCCCCTTGCTGGGCACATGGGTGATAAGGTTTTTATAAAAGGCCATGGATATCTACATGCACAGATAACACAAATCTATTATATCTTTAGAGGTCGATAAGATACCAGGAGTTATGAACACATACTCAGAGACTTCTACGGCTGCCTCAATTTAAGTCATTCTTTCTGTTTGCTCTAGCTAAAAATGTATTTAAAAATTATATAAAGAAATCACATTAATGAGAACTGACGGCCAGGAAGAATCAATGTACAACCACTGTATTAACAAATGTCAGTGGTAGATACAGAAGACTGGACACAGACACTGGTCAAATCAATGAACAGAGCCTGCACATCTAAAGCAGTGGCTTTCAGAGTTTTTAAATCACAAAACACAATAAGAAGCACATTCTATATCAAGACTTGATAAACACATATACATTCACAGGTCCCTAAGGGAAATCACACTTTCATGAAACCATACATACCTTCCTAGATGAGAAGATCTCTCCTTTCTACTCTATTCTATTCCCTTAAAAAAAAAAAAAAAGACTAGTTATAACTTGCTAAATTCACTTTGTAAGCCACTATCAGCTCACTAAGCCACACTATATAGCTCTGATCTGAAGGAGATAAGAAAGCCAGAAGAGAAATAGTAACAATGCCCAAAACAGACACTGAGGTTTCCACGCTCCCACTGCCTCCAGCAAAAGATGTATCCAAGTGAGACCTCTGGAATCATGACAATATCTACCGTCTTAGACTTAAAAGACTGAACTGTTCCCGCACACAGCCTCATGAGAATATGCGCCAGGAACCTTCTTATCCAGGCCAGGTACAACTTTCAAAAACCCTGGCGTTATATGTTGCATAACATGCAAGGAACAGTACATCCAAACACAAACATGCTCCCGCTGACGCAGGAGTGAAGAAAAAATGCAGAATTCTTCAAGGCGCTGGAAAAGCCCTACCTCCTCCTTCCCTTTTCCTCCACGCCACCCCTCCTCAACTCTAAGTCTCCACCATCACCAAAGATAACAGAGCTAGTCTCATTTATGCCCCTCACTCCACACTTCCTATCCTCCTTCCTGTTTTTTTTTTCATAAAAATATCAATATATATTATATTATCTGCTTTACTATTTGTCCACTATAAGCTCTTTAAAGGGGGGATTTCGCTTTGTTTCATTCACTTATATCAGTGTTCAGCACACTGTAGGCACACAGTAAATGTCCGTTGAGACAGAGAGAAAAAAAGAGAGGGAGGAAGGGAAAGAAGGAAGGAAAAGAAAAAATAAGAGAAGGCAACATGTATAGCCCTAATCCACCATCTTCAATCTCTTTAAACTTGTATAGCCTGGTCAAAGAACTTATCTGAACACTATATTTCTACAGAACCAGAACAGAGGTTAGTTTCCCTGAAGTCTCCAGGAACCATGCTAATGATCCCTTAGTGAAACCTCAGGGCCTATCCTGTGAGAGTCACAGCTACGGTTAAGTTTGGGAATACCCTAACCATGTCCTCACCTCACTTGATTATATAATATAGAGGTTATGTCCCAGGAGCCAGTCAAGGGCCAGTGAGTTCTTCAGAATGTGCAATTAAGTTTGGGAATTCCCTAACCATGTCCTCACCTCACTTGATTATGTAATATAGATATATATTATATCTATATTATATAATATAATAATTATATAATAATTATATAATATATAAGAATTGCATATTACTTAGCAAAACAGAAGTAGTCAAGCCAAGATGAAAAAGGTAAAGGAAAACTGAAGAAAGCAAGATAACCGTGAAAAAGGTAAGAAACATATTTGATGGAAGTGGTTTTCTTTAGGCAGAAAATTACAAAATATTAGAGAAAGAAGAAACCTTAGAAATGAGTCACTCCTCATTTCATAAAAAACAGGCCCAGGGATTTAAAAATAGCCAACATTAATATAAACAACTATTGCAGAAATTCTGAGAGCTTCTCCCTCAAAGGCACCAGTGAGTGGCAGTGAAAGTATTCATTTTCTCATTATTTTGAGATAATAAAGGTTACCAATGATGTTAGTTCTTTGACCTCATCTTCCACTGTAACATTGCTGCAGCTCTTTGCTCTGCCCTACCCTAATTCTGGCTTCAGGTAGAGAGCACAGAAGGATCCAGGTGCTCAGCTTAGGAAATGAGTGTCTAGTTACAGAGATTTTATTGTTACCGGTTTCCTGGTACCAGAAGTCTGGCCCGAGTCTATGAACTATATTGGTCCTGGGGCCATGACTCCAACTATAGTGTGACCCATTTAGCTATATGCTTGTGTATCCCCAGTGCTTGTTTATTTCCAGGTTTCTACCCATTATGTGATCACTATTGTTTATTTCTAAGACCTTCATCAAGACAGTCGAACTAAGATTTCATTGCCCTGTGCATTAATTAGCATAGACTTTTGCTGCGCTGTGTAACTCAGCAGGCCTGGCATGGTCAATCTCTGCACATTCTGAAGAAAACACTGGCCCTTGACTGGCTCCTGGGACATAACCTCTAAGCCCTGGGAAAATTCAAGCATCTTTTATACCTGGAGTCTTGGGCCCCACCATTATAGTTTATGCTCACAGTGTGATTTATGATGAACACCTGATTTTGTTCAGCTACAGCCCTGGGCCAGTTTGACCTCTGGAAGGGCTAAAGATGGAGTAACTAAGGTCAGCCATGCTGGTGCTCCATGCTATGACACAACCCAAGAAAATCCCTGGAAACCAAGGCTCAGTGAGCTTCTCTGATTGAAACAGTCCATAAACGTCATTACACTTCATTAAGCACTGCCCCTACAACTCCACTGGGAGAAGACAACTGGAAGCTTGCACCTGGTCTCTGTCCTACACAGACACACCTGGATTTATTGCCCTTTGCAGATATTGTAGTTTTTACAAACTGAAGGTTTGTGGCAACCCTGTGTTGTTAGATGATGGTTAATATTTTTTAGCAACGAAGTATTTTTAAATTCATATATGTACATTTTTAGACATAAAGCAATTGCACACATAATAGACCACAGTATAGTGTAAACATAATTTTTATATGCACTGAGAAATCAAAAAAATGTGTGAATTGCTTTACTGTAATATTTGCTTTACTGAGGGTGGTCTGGAACTGAACCTGTAGTATCTCTGTGGTATGCCTACACTCCTTTTACCTTTGCTTATTTTACTCTGTATCCTCTGTTGTAATAAACCATAACTGAG
Source organism: Phocoena sinus (assembly GCF_008692025.1). Lineage (NCBI taxonomy): Eukaryota > Metazoa > Chordata > Mammalia > Artiodactyla > Phocoenidae > Phocoena > Phocoena sinus. The sequence continues at coordinate 5,780,598 of NC_045774.1, read as the reverse complement.
AACAACAGCTTTTCTGAGTTCTGTAGTACTTCTAGCAAACTGAACCCAAGGGTGGTCTTGGGGACCTGGGACCGATTATTTTACCACAAGTATCTCTAGTATTCAATCAGCCTTATTATCCAACTCCTTGGTCATGACCACTCTCCATTCAAACTAATATCCATTGACCCCTTAAGTTTAATCAGCCTCAAGTCTCAGCAGAAACAGATTCACAGAAAGAATAAGCACATTTAATTTGCATGAGAAAAAAAAATTTTAAAAACTTCTGAAATGTAAACCAGTTATACAAATCAACATGAAATGAATGAAGGAGACTGACCAACTGCAAACTAGATTATTTTCATCTTGTTGCTGATCTATTTTCCAGGTAAGAGATTAACGTGCCTCATAAATTCAGCCCTGTAAGATTTACGTGCCCCATAAGGTTCTGCCTGGAGCAGCCATCTTGCCTTTCTTTCTGAGCCATCCTGTCATACTGATCACCTTACAACATCTGCCACTAATGCTGCATCCTCAGTACAGGTGATGTGGTGAGCCACCCAAACATTCACCATGTAGGTATAAGAATCAAAGAAGCATGGTGTCAGTCCTGCTTTGGGCAATAAAGGATAATGAGCGTTCATCTTCAGGTTTTTCTCTTAACATGGTTTTGGGCTGACCACTAGTGAACAGCTGCACCAAAAGCAGTCCACAACCAATGTAAGGGGTGGGAACAGCACCGGAGCCATCATCATCTCTGACAGCCCCTTCCCCCAATGTATGAAAGGAACTCAAACTGGAAAAGGAGAATCTTCATCCATTAGACTTCATTCCCCTATCACAAAAATATGAGATGCCAATAACTAGGTTTTTTGCTTCTAAGAAACTTTGGTTACTGACACAGAGACCCCTCAAAATATTCAAATGTACCGATTCGGATCTCAAAACTCTTGGTGCTTACTACAGTTAAATTGCAGCCTTTTTTTTTTTAACATCTTTATTGGAGTATAATTGCTTCACAATGGTGTGTTAGTTACTTTCTGCTTTATAACAAAGTGAATCAGTTATACATATACGTATGTTCCCATATCTCTTCCCTCTTGCATCTCCCTCCCTCCCACCCTCCCTATCCCACCCCTCTAGGAGGTCACAGAGCACCAAGCTGATCTCCCTGTGCTATGCGGCTGCTTCCCACTAGCTATCTATTTTACGTTTGGTAGTGGATATATGTCCATGCCACTCTCTCACTTTGTCACAGCTTCCCCTTCCCTTTCCCCATATCCTCAAGTCCATTCTCTAGTAGGTCGGTGTCTTTATTCCTGTCTTACCCCTAGGTTCTTCATGACATTTTTTTTTCTTGAATTCCATATATATGTGTTAGCATACGGTATTTGTCTTTCTCTTTCTGACTTACTTCCCTCTGTATAACAGGCTCTAGGTTCATCCACCTCATTACAAATAGCTCAATTTCATTTCTTTTTATGGCTGAGTAATATTCCATTGAATATATGTGCCACATCTTCTTTATCCATTCATCCGATGATGGACACTTAGGTTGTTTCCATCTCCTGGCTATTATAAATAGATTTGCAATGAACATTTTGGTACATGACTCTTTTTGAATTTTGGTTTTCTCAGGGTATATGCCCAGTAGTGGAATTGCTGAGTCATATGGTAGTTCTATTTGTAGTATCTTAAGGAACCTCCATACTGTTCTCCATAGTGGCTGTACCAATTCACATTCCCACCAGCAGTGAAAGAGTGTTCCCATTCTCCACACCCTCTCTAGCATTTATTGTTTCTAGATTTTCTGATGATGGCCATCTGACTGGTGTGAGATGATATCTCATTGTAGTTTTGATTTACATTTCTCTAATGATTAATGATGTTGAGCATTCTTTCATGTGTTTGTTGGCAGTCTGTATAACTTCTTTGGAGAAATGTCTATTTAGGTCGTCGGCACATTTTTGGATGGGGTTGTTTGTTTTTTTGTTATTGAGCTGCATGAGCTGCTTATAAATTTTGTAGATTAATCCTTTGTCAGTTGCTTCATTTGCAAATATTTTCTCCCATTCTGAGGATTGTCTTTTGGTCTTGTTTACGGTTTCCTTTGCTGTGCAAAAGCTTTGAAATTTCATTAGGTCCCATTTGTTTATTTTTGTTTTTATTTCCATTTCTCTAGGAGGTGGGTCAAAAAGGATCTTGCTGTGATTTATGTCATAGAGTGTTCTGCCTATGTTTTCCTCTAAGAGTTTGATAGTTTCTGGCCTTACATTTAGGTCTTTAATCCATTTTGAGCTTATTTTTGTGTACGGTGTTAGGGAGTGATCTAATCTCATACTTTTATATGTACCTGTCCAGTTTTCCCAGCACCACTTATTGAAGAGGCTGTCCTTTCTCCACTGTACATTCCTGCCTCCTTTATCAAAGATAAGGTGACCATATGTGCGTGGGTTTATCTCTGGGCTTTCTATTCTGTTCCATCGATCTATATTTCTCTTTTTGTGCCAGTACCATACTGTCTTGATTACTGTAGCTTTGTAGTAAAGTCTGAAGTCAGGGAGCCTGATTCCTCCAGCTCTGTTTTTTGTTCTCAAAAATGCTTTGGCTATTCGGGGTCTTTTGTGTTTCCATACAAATTGTGAAATTTTTTGTTCTAGTTCTGTGAAAAATGCCAGTGGTAGTTTGACAGGGATTGCAATGAATCTGTAGATTGCTTTGGGTAGTAGAGTCATTTTCACAATGTTGATTCTTCCCATCCAAGAACATGGTATATCTCTCCATCTATTTGTATCATCTTTAATTTCTTTCATCAGTGTCTTATAATTTTCTTCATACAGGTCTTTGGTCTCCTTAGGTAGGTTTATTCCTAGATATTTTATTCTTTTTCTGGCAATGGTAAATGGGAGTGTTTTCTTGATTTTACTTTCAAATTTCTCATCATTAGTGTATAGGAATGCCAGAGATTGCTGTGCATTAATTTTGTATCCTGCTACTTTACTAAATTCATTGATTAGCTCTAGTAGTTTTCTGGTAGCATCTTTAGGATTCTCTATGTATAGTATCATATCATCTGAAAACAGAGACAGCTTTACTTCTTCTTTTCCAATTTGGATTGCTTTTATTTCCTTTTCTTCTCTGATTGCTCTGGCTAAAACTTCCAAAACTATGTTGAATAAGAGTGGTGAGAGTGGGCAACCTTGTCCTGTTCCTGATCTTAGACGAAATGCTTTCAGTTTTTCACCATTGAGGACGATGTTGGCTGTGGGTTTGTCATACATGGCCTTTATTAGGTTGAGGAAAGTTCCCTCTATGCCTACTTTCTGCAGGGGTTTTATCATAAACGGGTGTTGAATTTTGTTGAAAGCTTTCTCTACATCTATTGAGATGATCGTATGGTTTTTCTCCTTCGATTTATTAATATGGTGTATCATGTTGATTGATTTGCATATATTGCAGAATCCTTGCATTCCTGGAATAAACCCCAATTGATCATGGTGTATGATCCTTTTAATGTGCTGTTAGATTCTGTTCACTAGTACTTTCTTGAGGATTTTTGCATCTATATTCATCAGTAATATTGTCCTGTAGTTTTCTTTCTTTGTGACATTCTTGTCTGGTTTTGGTATCAGGGTGATGGTGGCTTCGTAGAATGAGTTTGGGAGTGTTCCTCCCTCTGCTATATTTGGAAGAGTTTGAGAAGGACAGGTGTTAGCTCTTCTCTAAATGTTTGACAGAATTCACCCGTGAAGCCATCTGGTCCTGGGCTTTTGTTTGTTGGAAGATTTTTAATCACAGTTTCAATTTCAGTGCTTGTGATTGGTCTGTTCATATTTTCTATTTCTTCCTGATTCAGTCTTGGCAGGTTGTGCATTTCTAAGAATTTGCCCATTTCTTCCAGGTTGTCCATTTTAATGCCATAGGGCTGCTTGTAGTAATCTCTCATGATCTTTTGTATTTCTGCAGTATCAGTTGTTACTTCTCCTTTTTCATTTCTAATTCTATTGATCTGAGTCTTCTCCCTTTTTTCCTTGATGAGTCTGGCTAATGGTTTATCAATTTTGTTTATCTTCTCAAAGAACCAGATTTGAATTTTACTGATCTTTGCTATCATTTCCTTCATTTCTTTTTCACTTATTTCTGATCTGATCTTTATGATTTCTTTCCTTCTGCTAACTTTGGGGTTTTTTTGTTCTTCTTTCTCTAATTGCTTTAGGTGCAAGGTTAGGTTGTTTGAGATGTTTCCTGTTTCTTAAGGTGGGCTTGTATTGCTATAAACTTCACCCTTAGAACTGCTTTTGCTGCAACCCTTAGGTTTTGGGTCGTCGTGTCTCCATTGTCATTTGTTTCTAAGTATTTTTTTATTTCCTCTTTGATTTCTTCAGTGATCACTTCATTATTAAGTAGTGTATTGTTTAGCCTCCTTCAGTGATCACTTCATTATTAAGTAGTGTATTGTTTAGTTTGTATTTTTTACAGATCTTTTCCTGTAATTGATATTTAATCTCATAGCATTGTGGTCGGAAAAGATACTTGATACAATTTCAATTTTCTTAAATTTACCAAGGCTTGATTTGCGACCCAAGATAGGATCTATCCTGGAGAATGTTCCATGAGCACTTGAGAAAAATGTGTATTCTGTTGTTTTTGGATGGAATGTCCTATAAATATCAATTAAGTCCATCTTGTTTAATGTATCATTTAAAGCTTGTGTTTCCTTATTTATTTTCATTTTGGATGATCTGTCCATTGGTGAAAGTGGGGTGTTAAAGTCCCCTACTATTATTGTGTTACTATCAATTTCCCCTTTTATGGATGTTAGTATTTGCCTTATGTATTGAGGTGCTCCTATGTTGGGCGCATAAATATTTACAATTGTTATACCTTCTTCTTGGATCGATCCCTTGATCATTATGTACTGTCCTTCTTTGTCTCTTCTAATACTCTTTATTTTAAAGTCTATTTTGTCTGATATGAGAATTGCTACTCCAGTTTTCTTTTGGTTTCCATTTGCATGGAATATCTTTTTCCATCCCGTCACTTTCAGTCTGTATGTGTCTCTAGGTCCGAAGTAGGTCTCTTGTAGACAGCATATATATGGGTCTTGTTTTTGTAACCATTCAGCCAGTCTGTGTCTTTTGGTGGGAGCATTTAATCCATTTACATTTAAGGTAATTATCGATATGGATGTTCCTATTCCCATTTTCTTAATTGTTTTGGGTTTGTTATTGTAGGTCTTTTCCTTCTCTTGTGTTTCTCGCCTAGAGAAGTTCCTTTAGCATTTGTTGTAAAGCTGGTTTGGTGGTGCTGAACTCTCTCAGCTTTTGTCTATAAAGGTTTTAATTTCTCCATTAAATCTGAATGAGATCCTTGCTGGATATGTAGATTTTTCTCCTTCATCACTTTAAATATGTCTTGCCAGTCCCTTCTGGCTTGCAGGGTTTCTGCTGAAAGATCAGCTGTTAACCTTATGGGGATTCCCTTGTGTGTTATTTGTTGTTTTTCCCTTGCTGCTTTTAATGTGTTTTCTTTGTATTTAATTTTTGACAGTTTGATTAATATCTGTCTTGGCATGTTTCTCCTTGGATTTATCCTGTATGGGACTCTCTGTGCTTCCTGGACTTGATTAACTATTTCCTTTCCCATATTAGGGAAGCTTTCAACTATAATGTCTTCAAATATTTTCTCAGTCCCTTTCTTTTTCTCTTCTTCTGGAACCCCTATAATTTGAATGTTGGTGCATTTAATGTTGTCCCAGTGGTCTCTGAGACTTTCCTCAGTTCTTTTCATTCTTTTTTCTTTATTCTGCTCTGCAGTAGTTATTTCCACTATTTTATCTTCCAGGTCACTTATCCGTCCTTCTGCCTCTGTTATTCTGCTATTGATCCCATCTAGAGTATGTTTAATTTCATTTATTGTGTTGTTCATCAATTGTTTGTTTCATCTTTAGGTCTTCTAGGTCCTTGTTAAATGTTTCTTGCATTTTCTCTATTCTATATCCAAGATTGTGGATCATCTTTACTATCATTACTCTGAATTATTTTTCAGGTAGACTGCCTATTTCCTCTTCATTTGTTAGGTCTGGTGGGTTTTTATCTTGCTCCTTCATCTGCTGTGTGTTTTTCTGTCTTCTCATTTTGCTTATCTTACTGTGTTTGGGGTCTCCTTTTTGCAGGCTGCAGGTTCAAAGTTCCTGTTGTGTTTGGTGTCTGTCTTCAGTGGCTAAAGTTGGTTCAGTGGATTGTGTAGGCTTCCTGGTGGAGGGAACTAGTGTCTCTGTTCTGGTGGATGAGGCTGGATCTTGTCTTTCTGGTGGGCAGGTCCATGTCTGGTGGTGTGTTTTGGGGTGTCTGTGGACCTATTATGATTTTAGGCAGCCTCTTTGCTAATGGGTGGGGTTGTGTTCCTGTCTTGCTAGTTGTTTGGCATAGGGTGTTCAACACTGCAGTTTGCTGGTCATTGAGTGAACCTGGGTGCTGGTGTTGAGATGGAGATCTCTGGGAGATTTTCACCATTTGATATTATGTGGAGCTGGGAAGTCTCTTGTGGACCAGTGTGCCGTCCCGCTGGCCGCATGACTGTCGCGGCTTTGGCCGCCGGGACCCCTCCAGAGCTGGCAGCCTCAGTGAAGCCACCCTCCCCTCGGGTTCCAGGGCAGTTCCGTGACGGCGGAGGGAAGAGACTCCGAGCCGGGAGTTGCAGCTCTGCGGAAACGCGGGCTCTGTTCTAGCTCTTTTAAAAGAGCCTTGTGAGGGGCTGCATAGTGACTGGAAGAATAATTCAAACAGGATAACAGGAATAAGTCAGCTAATTCAATCTGCATGTGAATTTTTAATATGATACACAAAAATTACTGAATATACAAAAAAAAAAATGTGCCTGTTGGCCTTCTGCAGTTCCTGGGATAAATACTGAAGCAACTTGGTGTTTCTAGACATAGAAGAGGAAATACAGAGTTCTGGGAAGCATTTCTGTCAACAGCTGCAATCAGTAGCTGAATCATGATTGTTTCTCTCATTCTACAGGCCAGAGATAAGGGCAATTATCATGGCAAATAGCAGAACAAGAGGCCTCCAGAAGTAGAACTAAATATGAAGAATAAGCATACGTGATGTATGTCTTTCACGGCAGCCATTTGGAAACCTGCCCATCAGCACTAGTGTTCCTGGAAGCAAATGAGCAGATGGGCACCTCTAAGCTTAGAGATCCACTTAAAGTTACTCAAAATTTAATTGTATCACACTCCTCAAGAAAAATTATAGTCCTGGAAGAATTAATTTACCTGTGACTATTCTAAGAACAGTTAACAGTTGAAAATTATATACAAGTCAAATTAAGTTAAATTTTAATGTTCATCCTTTAAAAAAATTATAAATTATCTGGTATAGAATTTTTTAACCAGATTTAAAAATTAATCTCATTTGATGATACATTATTTTTTGGAATTTAATGATACACGTGGAATAGTTTAAGTTTTCCAAACTAGTTCCAAAGCAGGTTTCATGTTAAATGTGAAGTTTCAGTTCAAAAGGAATGGTCCTTATCTGGATTTTCTATGTCAGACCCACATTCATTTTTTTTTTTCACGTTCATTTTTATAACTAACAAATAAGATTTAGCGCCACAAAAATTAAGTGAATAAAGTTGTAGATGGATTTGTCAGTATGCTTCTCAGCTCAAAGGCTTTGAAGTCAAATCCCAGTAACTGTCAATATGTTCCTATCACGTCCATACCTGTCATCTGCACCACAAGTCAGTGTAATCTGCAGACAGAAATGAGAAGAAATTGAACATATTTTATGGCTGTTCTGCTTGAGGGAAGAAGAATAAGGTAAATCAATACTTCTTGTCATTTCCTGAAAACACTGTATTCTCCAAGACATTTAGCCAGCATTTGCCCATTTAAGCAAGGACAAAAACATAAAAAAAGTTTTTAACTCAGAAAATTAGCATGTCGATATTTCTGGTCACAGAAATTGAAGTCAAGCATTGCTTCAAAATCTAAGTTAAATACATTCTCAAGGCTGGTTGCTCTCAGTAATGGCAACTATCATTAAGAAAACCTGAAATTTCAGGGCTTCCCTGGTGGCGCAGTGGTTAAGAATCCGCCTGCCAATGCAGGGGACACGGGTTCAAGCCCTAGTTTGGGAAGATCCCACATGCCACAGAGCAACTAAGCCCGTGCGCCACAACTACTGAGCCTGTGCTCTAAAGCCCGCGAACCACAACTACTGAAGCCCACATGCCACAACTACTGAAGCCCATGCACCTAGAGCCCATGCTCCACAACGAGAAGCCACCGCAGTGAGAAGCCCACGCACCGCAACTAAGAGTAGCTCTCACTCACTGCAACTAGAGAAAGCCCCTGCTCAGCCACGAAGACCCAAGGCGGCCAAAATTAAATAAATAAATTTATTTTAAGAAAGAAAGCCTAAAATTACAGGAATGAAGAGTCATATTTAACATCCTGCTATTGCCACTGAAATATTACTAAATTTATAGCCCCATTAAAAAATGCCAGGACTTGACTTTCTTTGTAAAATTACATGTGTAAAACATTCTATGTCTTTACTCATACAGTATATTTCCCTCACTCATTGTTCCATCAGTTCAACAGGAAATTTTTCTTAAAACTATACTGTTCAGTGTTATTTCTGACCTTTGGAAATGAATATTTCTTGATTACCTCGCCATACCATTTGTACATTTAAAGAGAACAATGCAAAGTTGAGTCAGAGAGACTCCCAATGATCAGTCATAATTTAGGAAATGAATTCTGAGTCTGAGCAAAATATAATTGGATCTGAGTTATAAAACATATTATAACTATACAAATTAAAGAGGCCCCAAACAATATTTAGGAATATTAAAAAGTATTAATAGTGAAACATGGTAAAATCAGAGGTCATGGAGTTTAGAGTCAGAGAAACTAGAATCCAAATTGTGGCTAACAATTAACTGCTGATCTTGGGGCAGGTGTGGCCTTTCTGAGCCTAAGATGCACTTTTTGTACAATACAAATATGCAGAATGCATGGCTGCTCTGAAGATTAGATGAGCATCTACCTATCCAACCACAGTGTCTGACATAAGGTGTTCAGTAAATGTTATTTTCTCTCTTCTACAAATGAATTGATTACAGAAAACAAATGCATGTGGGAGTGAGGAATGGAGTGAGGACAGGAGGGAATGCAGGAGTAGGTTCTAGGGAGGGGAAGAGAGAGAAGGGGGTGTAGAGAGAGAAAGAATGGTAAAGGATAAGAATGAAAGACAAGAGATATCCCAGTAGTAATGACTGCTAAATATCATGAAAACAAAAAAATTAGGAAAATATAATTAGAGTGCTAGATCATTAAAATCTTGGTTTTTGAGGCCAAAGAGTTCAGTTCTAAATCCTTAGGAAGATGTGTTTCTGCCTACATGAGAAAAGGCCATGCTCATGAGAGGAAGAAGAAAAGGAAGTTCAAGCCCTATTTCCTTTGGTGGGTTTCTTCTTGAAACTTTTGATTTAGAGGTTGGTGGATTTTTCCTGTGCCCCTAATTAGGCTTCAAAGGCTGGAAATGGAAAGGTCATTTAGAAGAGCATTCATTTGTTTGTGAGAAAATTAGACACTGGATTCACTGAATTGTTTATTGAAATGATTTGTGACAGGAAGGACTTTTAAAAAGATGTTCAGTCAATCTCTGAGACTACATTTTTTCATCCATAAATATTTCAGAATGTATCTCTAAAAGGTAAGGACTGTTTTAAAGTATACCAAAATACCATTACACATCTAAAACTATTAACAATATTTCCTTAATATCAAATTAGTATTCAATTATGTTCCACTGTCTCATAATTTTTTAAAAAACAATCGTTTGTTGAACTCAGAATCTAAACGTTTGCTTCCAAACATCTAGGTGCTGCAGGTGGGTGGATGGCTGATTGAGAGCATAGATGAAAAAGGTCACACATGAGATGACAATTATTAAATTGATTGGTATATGAGGGTTCATTATGCTACCCTCCCTACTTCTGTATAACCTTCAAGTTTTTGATAAAAATGTTTTACATTTTCAATAACAGAAAACTAAACAGAAACAAATAGCAACAATAAAAATATGAAAATAGAAATAGTTTTATTTTCTATGCATGTTATGGCAACAAAAAGTTGGGATGCATCTATTCAAGCAATAGTTAAAGCTTCTGTTGAAGTTCAATGCAAACTTACTGAGAAACTTCAAAAGCTATTAATTAAGTTTATGGAATCAATTTTTGCATATCTAACCATTTTTAGTAGATTATCAATACTTTATTAATACCATTTCTTGAGGGAAAAACATTAAAAATAATGTTAAAAATAAAAATTCCTGAGTTCCATTTCATTTCCTCTTATGTTTTCTGTAGGATAAGTGATGCTCTCACATCACAGCAAAAGTAAGGAGTACACAGTTGAGGAAGGGAAGTCATTTTAAGACCTCATAAGCCATGAAGAAAATAGAGATTGATACATACATACTTCCCTTAGGAATGGCAATCACAGGAGACTCTGGGGGCTTGGCATGTACCTTTAGACTACATATATGTTAAGTAAAAGTCTTGTTGGTGTATAGGGATGCTTTGCATCTCTGCTTGAACATCTCAGCAGATGTGGCAGTAGATTTTAGAAGAGGATCAGCTTATATAAAGCACCTGTAACTATGGCAAATCCTGCTGGTTGCCTCATCTCTCCCTCCTTGTTAACAGAACCCTGGTATCACTAGGCATAGCAGGGATCCTTGATTTTAAAAACTACATTTCAGGGCTTCCCTGGTGGCGCAGTGGTTGGGAGTCCGCCTGCCGATGCAGGGGACATGGGTTCGTGTCCCGGTCCGGGAAGATCCCACATGCCGCGGCAGCGGCTGGGCCCGTGAGCCATGGCCGCTGAGCCTGCGCGTCCGGAGCCTGTGCTCCGCAACGGGAGAGGCCACAGCAGTGAGAGGCCCACGTATCGCAAAAAAAAAAAAAAAAAAAAAAAAAAAAAAAAAAAAAAAACTACATTTCACAACCAGGGGTGGCCATATTACACAGTCCTTGTTACTGAGATTTAAGCGGAAGTCACTAGTGGGCTGTTGTAAAGTCCTTTACAAGGGGATAGATGGGCTGGTTCCCTACATCTTGCCATTAGCCGTTTGCTCCTCTTGTCTTCCTGCTGGTAACTCCATGTGCTGGCTAGAGTTCAAGAACCATCACATGAGCATGAGGACCCCTGGCCAACCCCTAAGATTCTGGCTCACAAAGCCAAAGGGTTTCACTTTCCTGAGTCCCCCGGCCAAGAAAGATTGTTTTTCCCCTGCACCTCAAGTGTCCACAGGTGCTTGGCCCCAGGCTAAAAGCCACTGACACCTGCATCTATTTCTATAGCTCCCTATCTCCCTCCCCCCAAGCCAGCATGCCCTTGCCACCAGGCTTTCTGCTTCTCTTCACCCTCTACTACTTTTAGTCAGTTGTTTTGTATTATGTCCAAGATTTATAGCTATTTCCCTTTGAGGTGGGAGTTTCCAGTAGGGTCTTAATCCCTCATAGTTGGAAGCAAAATCCCTTAATTTCTCCCCTAATCAAGCCCAAGAAACTGCTAGAATATAGACATTACTGTAAATGGTTTCTTGATCAGACAGTGGTACTCACAAAACCAGCCCCAGTGATGGAGTTCACAGGAACAACAGTACTTCAAAAATTTTTGAAGAGCTCTTCACTGTCCATTAAAAAGTTTTGCTAACCATTTTGCAAATATTATTAAATTACTCCCATGTATGGTTTAGGATTAAGTGATGGTTGGTATTGCCTATATATAGCCACTGGAATGGAAAAACGTTATCGGTATGCTTCAGATCATTTCCGGTAATGTAAGTCAGTGGACACATTCTGACTACCAGGTGATGAGCAAAGTGTGGGGAAGATATTGGGGAAGTATATAAAATCATTCTTGCCATTTTAGAATCTTACTGAAGAGACAAAAGTAACATGAAGAAAAAATTAATTGAAATCTATTACAATAAAATGCTGAAATATGAAGGAAAAAATACATGCCCCCAAAAATCTACCATATTATGGCAAAATATACAAGGCTAAGATTAGATAACTGAATCAACTCCTTCTACACTGTGCTGAAGCCCTGAATAGATAACATCTGGTAAACTGTGTAACATGATTTGTATACACAGTATATACATGATTAGTATACATTAGTACACATTAGGCTCACTATAGTAACAGATAATTAAAAAATATTTTAGTGTATGATCTACTCTTTGTCCATTTCTTCTTACATTTTTCATCCAAACATTATATATGAAATAAAAGCTTATTTAAAAATAAAAATGACTCCAATGTTTTAAGTCTGAGTTATTGGAAGAATGATGCCATTGATAAAAATACTTTGGAAGAAATTGATTTAGGAAGAAGAAAAAGAGATGACAAGGTATATTTCAAGTATTTTCAATTTGCATAAAGAGCAGGACAATCCTTGTTTTTTGCCCATCACTTTTAGTACAGTACAAGTGAAATAGCAGAAACTTTGATAACACAAAGACTTGACTATTCACCTCAACTCCACTCACTTCCTTGTTTGGTGGCCTTCAGCAAGATTCTAAGATTTGATTTCCTTGATTGCAAAACTGTGATCACAACATCAAACTACAGGATTATATTTTGAGAATTAAATGGCATAATTCAAGTAAAACACTCAGTAAAGAGTAGGTATTAAATGTTAATATCTTTCCCTTCCTTCCTTCTTGCTAATCTCTTTTTGAAACCCAACTTTGATTCTGTATGAGTCTCAACTTGAGACTGACCCATTTTCTAACCATCTTTCAACATGATATACTCATTACAATCACACATCCTTTATTCCCATTCTTTACCACGTTCCTCTCAATTTTATAAAAGCTATGCATTCTTCAAGGTACAATTCAAGGCTCATCTTTTTGATGAGTAAACAATCATTCCAATCTGTACTGATTTTTCCTTTGCTAAAATGTGTCATGACATATGTTGCTATTAATTATTTTATATGTATATATGGCTTGTCTCCCCAACTAAACACAAGCTTCTTAACAGCAGAATCTGTGTCTAAAATTGTTCTAGTTTGTAACACTGGGCTCTGGTTCTCCTCAGAGATTGCTAAAAAACTTGCTAAATAAAGAAATCTGTGATGCTAACCATTACAATCTGAGGACTAATATCAATTCAGATATACCCCATAAAGTTAAAAATAACTTGTTTTTCTTTACTGTCAATTGGTGAGAAAACCAAAATTCAATATGACTATAATTGAAATGAACAAGAAAAACAGGTACTGGTTTGGCCTAAAAAAACATTGCTTAAATGAGATACTGTAATACAGTACTTTTGTAAAAGACCCTATACCGCAATATTTAACAACAGCACAGAAGGCAAGAATTCAGAATGCAAATAGACTTTTATCAGATTCTTGATATAATCAAAAGTAAGAGGTTTAAGTAACTTAAAAGTAATTTTTTAGTTTGTGATACATTCTTAAAAAAATTGGCTCAATGGGTCAGCACTAGAATTAAAACCTACTACTGCAGTAAATTACATAAACTATCAATCATTTTAAATGTGACAGAAATCAATCCATTTATACAGAAGTCAAGCACACCTTCATGCCAGTCACTTTACCTAGGGCTCATAACAACGTAATAAGACAGCCTGAAAAGTCAAGGATCAACAAGCAAGAGTCTTTTTTTTTTTTTTTAGGTCAATGCACAACCAGACTCAACATTTAACACTTCAGTTATGACTTCATCACTGATCTTTGGGGTTAGCAAATTATGGCTTTACAACTTATTCTTTATTTATACACCACACACACACACACCACAAAATAAAACAAACAGAAGCTTATGACTGCATGTGGGGAATGGTTTCATTTATAAACAAAGTATTTCCACATACCTTCTACTAAACAAAGTGCTTAAAAATAAAACCATAGTATAATGTCTTTGTAAAACTAAATATATCCTGCAAATTGATGTCTATAAATAAAAGCTGAGGGACTTCCCTGGCAATCCAGTGGTTAAGACTCCATGCTTCCAATGCAGGGGGCGCGGGATCAATCCCTGGTCTGGGAACTAAGATCCCACATGCCGCTCAGTGCAGCCAAAAAAAAAAAAAAAAAAAGGTTAATATAAAATAAAATTTGAAAATTATCCTGATAATTATTCTATAAGGTCAAAAAAGCAGGAAAAAAAAGCAAAACTTAAAGAACTGAAATTTTATACAATAACCTTTATGTAAAGTCTGTAGATTAATGAACTTCAAGTATTATACACTTAGCAGGATATTGATATCAGTGTTTCTAAGTATCTGCCATGATATACTGATTCCCTGGTTTATTTAAAATTGTTCCTTTGAAAGAAACATTTTTTAATATTTTTTTTTTGATGTGGACCATTTTTTTAAGTTTTTATTGAATTTGTTACAATCTTGCTTCTGTTTTATGTTTTGGTCCTTTAGCTGCGAGGCATGTGAGATCCTAGCTCCCCGACCAGGGATCGACCCGCAACCCCTGCATTGGAAGGCGAAGTCTTAACCACTGGACCACCAGGGAAAGTCCCAAAATAAACTTTAAGTAGTTAAGCAACAAAAGTCCTCTATTTTGAAAAAAGTCATATTCTAGTTCCTCCGTAGATGGTCACTGCACCGAAGTTTAAACAACTCTAATTCTCAGCTAATAATAGGCAGAGAGCAGATACACACAAAAGCTTCATTCAGATAAAGCAACAAAGAAAACTACCGCTTCCTGATTTTCTCCCTCAGCCCTCCCCACCTGCCACCTTGATTCTGCAAATGGCAGAATAAATTAATGTTCCTTTCTTCTACATCAACTCCTTTGTCCTCTCAAGGTTGCCTAATCATATTCATCTCTTAAAATTAAGTAAGAAACATTTCAAAAGCTGTATTCACATTAAATCAACTTTCTGATTCCAGCATTGCAGGAATAAAGCAATATAATCACATCTTAAATTGCTTTACAGCAGGCTGTCTACCTTATCCCAGTTCTCAGGATTGATGAAATGAATAGTTTTAAAATAGCACTTTTTGAAATGACCTAAGAATTAATAGTGCATAATTATCTGTGTTGACAAGTGAGAGACGTTTAACTCCTTAAATGAGCTTTCCTAATGAAGCAGTGTCAGAGAAAAGCTTCATTGCCTGTACATTGCTGATTGATATCTAAGGGGACTGATTTAACCATAAAGGCATACTAAAAGCCAACTTTTAAAATCATTTAGGTAAAAATTAAATGACCCAAATTTCACTTAATATTTGAAATATTTACTTCAGATTTTACTATAAACTTCAGTAGTATTCTAGAGGTTGGATTACTAGGAAAATCGTATTTTACATTTTATTTATCTAGTAAGAAACATTCAACCTTTCTGTATAGCTTCAGGAAAACATACTTTAGTATTAGACTCCATATTATCTAAAAGAAAAACTAAGCTATTGTATTTGAAAAGCAGTATTGGGAATATGTTTCTGACATGTTTATTGGAGAATTCTAATGAAAGACAGCTATAATGAAATAAATCTTCATGCTTTTTAAAATAAACTTCTAGTATATGTAAAAAATTTATTAAATGTTATTTTTACCACTTTGAGCTCTACCATTTTATATTCATCCCTTGTCTCTAATACATGTTAATTAACTCATAGCTATACTGTTCAATTCTGTATTTTAAATCCTGTGGGTAAAACCAAACAGTCTCATATTTCTAAATACCTGGAAAAGAAAAAAACAAACACATTCCCAGCAGTAGGGCTATGCGGATGAAGCATAATATAGACCACCTCTTATTTTTCTGTATCTTTCACATATACCAACTGTCTAGTTTGAGAATGTGTCTGGCACTGGGCTAAGAACTTACTATTTAATCCTGGAGCCCTCCATAGAGGTAGATAACATTATCTCCACTTTACAGATGAGGAAGGCAGTGCTTACACAGAGGTTCCTGTCCCACAGTCACACAGATGGTAATGAGTAGAGCCCAATTATGAACTAAGATGACTGGTATATGAGACTGCAGTGGCCACAGAGGTGGCCCTTCTGCCTAGAGGTCACAGACAGTGTTGGGAGGAAGAGAGGTTTGCTTTGTAATTAAACCCCTTACTTTAGAGTTCAGCAGTGCCTGGGGATGGATAAATTTGGGACAAAGGTTCACATTCTTGAGCTGGTATCCTCTTTAGTTAGCATCAGAGAAAAGGACTGAAGAGCTTCTTAAAAGCAGAGACTCTGAGAGTGAAACACTGAGAGCAAAGTGTGAAGACAGTGTCAGCCCAGGCTCTAAGAACAACTGCCTGAACTGGTAGTGCCCTCTATCTGGGCAAAAGAGGCCCAACACCACCAGGCACTAGTGGACCACAGGAGGTTGTGACCAGAATGTCACCCTGGGAGGTGCTCTGGGGAACCAAACTATCTTAACATCCTCTAGGAAACCAAGGCCTCTGTATCTGCATTCCTCCCCATGTACAAATCCTACCATTTCTTCCCCCAAACTCCCTAGGTGACTGAGCATCAGGAATGAAACTGGAGCAGTAGCAGCCAAATTCTTAGTTTCAGTCTTCTGTCTTAAGTTTCCAATAAAATAGATACATGAATGCCTCAGATCATTCTAGACCCTATGTCAGAGCTCACTAGAATATTCTGCTAAACTGACACCTTAAAATGTTTTAGGAGTAATGCATTCTGAGTTCCAAACACGCAGCTTAAATATGACTTCTTAAAGCATAATCAGCTAAGAAATTTTAGTCAATGTTATATTTTACAAATATTTGTGAATGTATATAAACATGCTCTGAATAGAAAAAAACAAGGTTTGATTTCCTCCTTGATTTCCTAATTTCTGCAAATTAGGGACCATGAGGGCTATTTCTTGAAGAATATTAGTTATTGTATACGAATGGGTCTGATAGGATCTAGCACCAACAGGTGCTCAAAGATGATCACATTTGAACTGTAAAACAAAAGGACTTCATATTTTATTTAGATTGTAATAATCTACCACAAAAACAGTACTCTTATTAACCACTTTTAAACTATATCAAATAATTTTATTGCATTTACCAAGTGTATAGAGGGTTATATTGGAAAATAAAAACATACTGAGAACTACGGAGTTTCAAAGGTAAATATGTACTTTACATATTACTTTGTAAGTTCCTTTGTGTTTTTTTTTATTTGCTATCTTTAGCAAGAAAAATGAAAAATGTTAAAATAAAAAGAGAATTCCGTAACAAGTTCTAGAAATTACCTCTTCCAGCTTTTTTAACGTCTGTGATGAAAACCCTCCACACCCACTGTGTACCAGCTGATGTCAGGCAAGCACTAAGGAGAGGTTTGCGGTGGGGCCTGGGGAGCGGCTGGGAGCAGAAGCAGGCTCAGGGCCAGGCCCTTTCTCAGGCTGCCACCTCCACTGCCCAGCCTTCAGATGACACCCCTGAAGAACTCTCGGCTCCCTAGAAGGAACACGGTTTTAGAAACAGCTATATGGCAACATCATTTGCTCTCATAATTTTATAGATGTCAACTTAAGACTGCAGGGCCAGTCCAAATATTCTGGGCCTGAAATCCTACCATCCTCATCAGAAGTGCCTTTAATCAAGTAGAACCTGGCAGTACTTCTTTAAGAAATGTTCCCGGGTATAAAATCTAGATATGATTCTCTCTGTACCGACATTTAACGAGCAGTATCAGGTCTCTAGGAGGCAAGGAACTGGCTTTTTTGAACTCCTCCCTCAAAATAACAAGATTTGGAGAACAGCTGTCAATCATGGAAAGACATCACCAAACACTGTATGATGACCTTTTGAAACCTTGTTCCAAAAGAAAGTTAGAAATTAAAATAATACATTTAATCACTTATAAAGTTTACAAGATTCTTCTCTGCTCTGGAGCACGAAAGGAATCAAATGAGTTTCTTGGCCAGAGAAATTCACATTCCGCTCTTAAGGTCCTACTCTGTAACCCTCGGTCAGCCTATAGGAAGGTAATTACAAGGGCCAGAAGGACAGTCCCTGCAGCTTCTTAGAAGTAAATGCAGAGAGCTAAATTAAGGCGCTCAGAGGTAAACTCACAGGTTGTGCAGAGCCTACCTGTTTGACCCCTGTGGATCTAGAGCACAACACTAAACGGTTCTATTTATTCAGAGCAGGTACAGAACAGAGCAGCAGAAACACAGCTTTTCTCAATCTCCTCCTCCAGCTCCTGCTAGTTAATGGGAGTCACACGCTAACAACCTCATGCGATGGTCTTAAAATGCAAGTTTTAATGATATTTCATTGTAGTGGCCTTGTACCAAAACATGTTTCTCATGTAGTTTCCATTTTACCTGTGTGTTAAAGAGAGAGAGAGAGACAGAGAGACAGAGAGACCACAGCAAGAAAACTGCTATTATGAGAAAGAAGGACATAAAATTCAAGCAATGAATTAAAGAGGTGAATGAAGGAACTCTTTTCCTTTGTTAGAAATAGAAGAAACAGACTGTGTTCATCTCCCTAGGGCCAACAGCCACACTGCGTGGAATTTGGCCAGCTTCAGTCACAAAGCTCACTTAGGAGTTCTGCTCTGTGAAGAGGAAGCCAGATGGGCTATTTACTTTCAACAAGATAAGTCTGGAGGAAATTGTTATAAGTCAAAGAAACTTTTTAGCTTCATCTGCTATTTTAGCCTCTAAACTAGATTTAGGAGGCAGGCAGGGAAGGTTCTGTTAGTGAAGAAATAAGTGACCTGGAAAGAGAATTGGGGAAATAAAAGAAAGCACAGTGCAAACTTGGGCAGCAGTGTCATCCAAGTACAGCAGCTTCAAGGCCACACAATCTGGGCTCACATCCTTACTCCACCAGCCACTCACTATAATCTTGGACAAGCAATCTGACCCCTCAGAGCTTCAGTTTCCTCCCAGGTATCATGGGGACCATATGTGTCACAAGATGTCGTGAAGATTAAATGGCATGATGCAGGTACAGCACTTAAAATATCACAAACAACATAGCTCTCAATAAACACTGGGAACTATTTTTATCCATGTTACTTTCTTTTCCATTCACAAAATATAAAGAGAATCTATCATATACATAATATGTGTGTGTGTGTGTGTGTGTGTGTGTGTGTGTGTATTCATAAGGACATAGTAAGAGCTAAATGTTATATTAATCTCCAGTCTCATCATACTTGATGAAATCTGTATGTGTGAAAACAACTTCTCTTTTATTTTGTTATCACAGGGAAAGAGTAAAATAATCCAGATAATTTCATCCTTGGGCCAAGAATTTTAAAGAGATTTTTCTACACAAAATTACTTCTTTAAGAAAAATATCTATAGAATGAATATAGAAAAGCTCATTAAATTGTGTGTTAGAATTCTTTTTTTTTTTTTTTTTTTTTGCGGTACGCGGACCTCTCACTGTTGTGGCCTCTCCCCTTGCGGAGCACAGGCTCCGGACGCGCAGGCTCAGTGGCCATGGCTTACGGGCCCAGCCGCTCCACGGCATGTGGGATCCTCCCGGACCGGGGCACGAACCCGCGTCCCCTGCATCGGCAGGCGGACTCTCAACCACTGCGCCACCAGGGAAGCCCTGTTAGAATTCTTATAAATATAAAAGGTGCTTCCTAACCAGGAAAGCAAAGTTTTCTCCATCAAGCTGTAAATAATGGCTGTTGGGATGGAAAAGTCATCTAACAGCCACACTTTTAGGGTATATAACATATAAATATTATTTATTAAGCAAAAACTAGAAGTATTCAAGTTAAGCATCCAAGTTAACCTACTTTTCTTTTATTACACATAATATTGTTGAATGATAACTGATGATTCTAAGATAATAAAAGATATTTTCTGTATGAAGCCATATATAATTATGTTCAGTGCACTGTTTTTACCATGGCAGGAGAAAGGAATAAATTTTTAGAAAGATTATTCAACATGAAGGACTAAAATAAAAATATTTTAGTTTTGCTTGCTTATCTTTGGATTGATTTTAAGAAAATCACAAATATTCAATTTCACCACCATATTAAAGAAACAGCAGCACTATTTTTTGGTAATACATTCTCTTTCTGAAGGGGAAAATATCCCAAAGAAATGATTGATTTAAATTTCAAAATTTATTTATGGGTTCAGATAAGACAAATACAAAAGCAACTCACATATTTTAAAACTAGAAAATTTTAAAGGAATTGTTACTATATTTAACTTTTTACATTCCTAGTGGCTCAATCCAGCTCTACCCAAGAAAACTGAAGAAGTGTTTATAGTATGAATTATTTGAAAAGAGTATGAGAAAATATATATGTATATGAAACTTAACATATTTTATGCCCCAATTAAGATGATCAGATAATCTGAGAAGAATCTAAAAGGAAAGACAAACAAGTGGAAACCATATCTTTAATTATTTATAAAGTTAATATAAAATTTCCCTAAATACTGGAGAAGAGCAATTATACAAAGCAAGACAATTTTACATTTTCTATAAACTGGAAACAGGAAGTTTAGCTGATTCCCTTAGAAACAACCAAACAGGACTTCTATGACATTGATTCTAGATAGTGATGAAATATTAAATGAAACATAAAATTATCTTTCTCTTTTATACCCAGAATTTGCCCCCACTTTGAAAATATCTATTATTTCACTAATCCAAGGGCCAAAATTCTAATAGCCTTTGCTATTCAGTTTCAACTACTGTCCTAACCCCATTCTAGGCAGCTTTGGAAATAACACTGCCTGACTGCTTCCACACAGTATCAAGGAGAAGGTCAAAAGGGATGTTGTGCCTTGTTGGGAAAGCAGTCTTCTTTGGGCCTCTTGCATCCTACGTATCTTACAGGGTATGTCAAGACTGCAAGGGTCTGACTGCTTTTTCACCTGAGCCATTTCTCAGTGTTCCTCTGAAGACGAGAGATAAGGCAACCTCTTCCCCTGGACAAAAAACAGGCTTGATTATTGCTTGTTATAAAAGTAGTGAATTCCCCAAGCTCAGAGTTCCTCAGTTGCAATACAAACTCACTATGTACACAGTATCCATCTGGACCAAAGCAACTGATACCAATATGTTCATAATGCTGTCTGTGCCACAGATAATAACATCTTTTGTCTCTGACCCAGAAGTCTCCTGTCTGTACCAGCAACGTGAACTAGTAACTGGCTAAACTGTTATTGTCAGTAGGGTAAAATCAGATCTCAGACCTGATAGTTTTGGCAAAGGGAGGGATACTGAAAGAAACATGGCTTTCTGAAAGAAGAAGGAAAAGGGCCAAAGACTGGGTTTGGTGATATGAAAAATATCCTGGGATCTACGAGTGAATGCATCCAAGGGAGGAGGGGGAGAAATAAGAGTCCCCACTGTTCCGGTGAGAGAAAGGAGGCAGAATTGAAACAAACTATACCAATAGTACCTTGGTTGTTGCTTATTCTCTCCTCCATGCAGGGGAGGAAGGAATGTTATCATGACAATAGGGCAGCAAGGCCTTAGGCCCAGGAGAAAAGCAATGTGTGTGCGGGTCCTGAGCAAAGCAGTCCTCAAAGTTGTCCAGTAGCGTCTATAATGATGGCCTTGCTACTGATGGTCTTTGAGAGAACAATGAACATTAGAAGTTCCTTTTGTTGAGCCACAAGCAGGCAGCTGCTTGGAACAAACAGTAAATGTTCCCTATTCACATACATGGAGCAGGTATCTCCCTGTATACCTACCTGATCCCTTCTTCCCCTCTACTCTGACCTCACATGCTTGAAGGAAAAAGATTATTGGCATAGATCCAAGGTATTTTTGTCCCCAAGGGGTACTGAAAGCTATATATACCTCTCCTGGTACAATGGGGAAGAGAGGGACTAAAATTGCTATGGTCCTGTTGGATATAGAAACACAAGTTACCATCCTACCTGTTCCCATGGAGGGAAGTGACACTGAGTAACACCGTGGAAGGAGCCTTTGGGCTACTAAATGTACTGTCATTGTGGTTTTCATAACTGACTATGTAATAAGAATTGATGTGTTACATGTCTGCATTCCACAGTTCCTGTAAGTCTCTGAAGGGTCATGTTCAGTAACTGTTGCCCATAGAGAGGTCATTTCCCAGTACAACAAAATCACCTTCTTGATGGAGCCACAGAGTCCATCCTTTTACTTTTTTTAAATAAGTAACTATTAACATGCAACTAAGCTTTTATTGAAAATGGACACCTGACATCCTCATTTTCATAAAGGTCCATTCAGACCCAATGATTAATGAGATGGGAAGGGCCCAACAGGCCTGGTTAGTCAAACGGAAATGGGATAGTCAAGAGTGAAGCTGTTCTGGCCCTAGCATCATCCCAGTTTTACACGAAAAAAAAAAAAAAAAAAATGGCAACTACTCCTCTGGAGGAAACTATATTCCCCACTCCACCACCTGAAACAAAGCTGCTGGTTCAACAGGGCTCTCGCATGTTCCTTTCAATGAATGGGCCTTGTTCACTGATGGTGTGGCTAAATTCAAAGCTGCTGGTTCCTCTGAACAGCAGCAGCCATCCAACCCCAACAGCAGCTCTGGAAGACCAACCGTGGAAAGGACCAGTCAGCACAATGGTCTGAATGGAAAGCTGTCATTCTTGTCTTAGACAATGCTCCAAAGGGCTAGGCATTTTCTAGTTTTACAGACTCTCAGACTATTGCCAATGGCCTAGCTGTCTGTCTGGTCTGCCATTTGAAAGACTATAGACCGGCAGATTAATGACCCCCTCTGTAGGGCCACAAACTGTGGAAATAAATTGTGGCTGCCGATCAGTTGGGGTCACTGATGTAGATTCCCATGGTAAGGGCCCATTCTCTGATGACACCAATTGGAGTCAAGCTGTTGTTCAAGCCTGTGTTGACCAGATGACTGCCAACACTACTGGGATCCACCATTGTATGAGACATGGCAGCACATCTACCACCATGGATAGGGTACAAAGTCAAGGTGCTTCTGATACAGAAGCTACCACTTCATATCAGACCTGTGACTCCTGCTAAAAGTAGGCCCATTTGCCTTGCAGTGAAGGAAGTCCTGTTTGCCATGTCCACTCCAAGCAAACTGACTACATCAAACCGCTGACTCCCAGTCTGGGATAACCATAATGCCTTACCACTGGCAACACTTTTTTAGATTACTCTCCAATCAGATGATTTTGGTTTCAGCATTGTGGCTCTCAGAATTAAACGGTGTTATGTTTTTAACTTTCCATACTATCTTTAATTTGACAATGGTATGTCTTTTCCCATAAAGACTACCCAACAATGGGCCAACAGTCAAAGTGATCAATGGACATTTTATGACCTTTACCATCCTCAAGTTGCTGACATTACTGAGAGGTAAAATGGACTTTAATAAAAAAATCAGCTCAAAAAGATTTCTGACTCTACTTCTCTCACTGCCTCTTGGTCTACACACCTTAGAAAGGTACTAAATGTAGCCATACCCAGAAAGGGTAGGGATTTACATAGACCTACTTTGAGATTTCTCTCTGACCATTTCTGGGCATGATGCACTTTTCTGTTCCCTGATAGGAACCCCAGGCCAGGATAACTGATACAGCCTCCGGGTGGAAGGCCAATCAAAAGGGGTCCTAGAAGATTCAAACACAATTTTGTTTCAGCCACTGGTTATTTGTGTTTGACTGAAATGATCCTAGATCATGAAGATAATGACCATTTGGGTCACCGCTTGACAAGTTCCTTCACAGTGGCCAAAGTTGGTGGACTTAATGAGTCTCTGTAAATTTTGTAAAAATGCCCTTATCCCACTTACACCTGACCCTTCCAGATAAAACATCTGGGTACAAGTAGGGAATGACCGGAGAAGATATAAAGTTAAAGCTACCTGGAAGGGACATTGGAAAGCCAATTTCACAGCTGTGGAGGGAGAGCAATAAATCTGGCAACGGGGAAGGGTCACCTCAAATCCCTGGAAGTACAAGGGGGTGAGATTAATGATGTCTTAGTCCCCTACATCCAGTGCCTCATCCTGGCAAAATAGCCATGTGTTTCAAGTAAGCCAAGCAGCAGTGGTAGCTGGCAATCTGATTCACTGACTTATTTCTGAGAATGTCATCTCCGTCCACAGGCTACAAAAACAGAAAAAGTCATGTGGACATGGCTAGTGCTGAACAATTCTTCTGTGCCTAATGCCATCAACTGCAGCTCCAAAACATGGACCTCCCCCTCATACCTGTACACTCTCCCAGACTGGCACAACCTTACTTCAGTCTGACTGATAAAAACTCACAGGCTTGTCCTGACTCCAAAGCAGCCTTAGGTTGTGCCGTGTGTAGCAATCAAGGCTGAATCTACTCAGAATACTGTCTATGTGGCTTAATCAAACCAGTGTAATAGTGATCCAAATCAAAGATAGCAGCAAACTCAAAACTAGAATAACCTTTACTCTTTATGTGGGGGAGACTGGACCATGGACTGGCTCTCCATCAGGTGTGAAGGTTGCTTTCTGGATCATCTACTGCTCCTTGTTATTATTGGCAATGTCATTCCAAGCCTCCTTGTATGGGTCATAATAGATAACAGACTTGGCATAGACTGTCTTAATTTTTAAGAACAACTGGTCTCCCCCTGGGATTTATTCACATTAGGCCAAGTCAGAGACTCTGGGGTGGGGGCAGGTGGACGGAGTCAATATTGCAAGTTGGTCTCATCCTACTGCTTGGGATCCTATTGATCATAGCTCTAATTAAAGGCTGTATGAGAAAAGTTGAATAGATTTGGTACCTGTCTATGCTGGCCCAATTAATCAAACTGATCATGAAGTGGCACACACATGTGAAAATTCATCACAAGCCAAGGTGGTGTAATAAAAGCTGTTGGGTTTTGGGAGAGATAATTTATTTGGGCCTCTTACAGTCCCCTACATGTGTTGCTGGATGGACCAAGAATGCATGGCCCTGTTCTCAGGGTTGTTTATGTATCCAGTAACCTTAAGAAACAAGGTAACATTTGTCCTCAAGGAGAAGGTTTGCTTACTGCTTGCCATAACAGTGGTGGATACTTCAAGCGGAATAAATGGTCATCAACTTCAATGCAAATCCACTGCATGCATGGGATTCATCTGGGCCATATCACATCACCCCTTCGAGATTTGGAGGTAAAGGAAACTGTTGTAAATATGATAACACTTAAGCAATTTGCTGTGCCATGAGTAATGAAGTCCTTTGTCTCTGATCCATGAGTCTTGTGTCTTCTGACAGCATCTGTGATACTTTAACAGGTTAACTTATTAGACTGTAAGTAGAGTAAATATCAATTTCCAGACCCAACATGTTTATTTCTGGCTTGAACCATTCATGATAAAGCCCAGTGAAGGCAACCATCCCCACACAATGTTCAATATGAACTTACAGACGTTCTAATGTTGAAGCTACTCATCTTAGATTCTTTGATAGAAGCAAGAGAAAATCATTAACATTAGAATGTAAAAACCAGGGTCACTTCCCTACCTTCTAAAATCTAAACCTATGGGTTCTCCTATTTGGCCTCCACATAAAATTGAAATTTTCCCTTTCAGTTCCACTTCTCCCATAGCAAAACCCCTATGAAAGGAAACCATTAATACCACTGCACCACATTTTAGTGTGAAGAAGAAAAGTATTAAGTATATGAGATATTGTTATATTCTAGTTTAGGGGGAAGGGTGATTTGGGATACGGCCTGAATGGGGAAGGAAGTGATTAAGGAGTGCTACTAGCCATAAAAAAAATATATTTTTTAATTCCAAGCCTGATTTTCCAAAGTACCATCAATCTATCAATCAATCAATAAACAATAAGCCTACTCTCATGGAGGCAGAAAAATGGCTAGAAGACCATTATTTATAAAATTAAGTCTCTGCCAATGGGGAGGGAAAGCAGGAAAAGTATGCAAGATTCAGGGAACAAAAGAGAAACATTTTATTTTCCATTGTCAAAAATCCTACACAAGCAAAGTATATAAGGTTCAAAGTTCAACTTCAGAAATGTAAAAAATAGATTCAAATGTCGCCAAGTGCTTTGTGTAGATTAAGTGCAAAGATTTGTCCATTATCTATTTTCTGTTAAAAGCAAAGGAACAACTTGAGAAAGAGGATGAAATAACAACTTAGAAGCAGAATTATAAAAATAGTTTAATGTCTAGACTTCTGATTGAGTATCAAACATGATCAGTAAATATTCTAGATTTACAACTCTACAATGTATATAATTTAAAAAACTGGGCTTAAAATTAGGAAAATTCACATTACTTTAGAAAGTAACTTCATATTCACTTGTCTCCATAATTCATTAAAATTAAATATAAATGGCTTTTGAGAACAACCACAGACATGAGTTTGATGGATTACCATTTCTCCGCCCCCACTGTGAGCCATGAGGAAAAGGTAGATATGTTTATTCATAAAGTTCTGTATCTTCATGGATAAGTGATGCTGCTGGCATATCCTGTTATTTAATTAAGTGGAGGCAGAATAAATGCCTGATGCAAAGCCACTGCTGGAGTTTGCTTGCTTACTGTAAACAGATACAAATATTTCAATACTACCCACCTTTTTTTAAAAAAAAGGTTAAAATTTAAACCTATCTTATAAATAACATGAAAGAACATCTTTAGAATAATTATGAAAAAGAATCCAGCTGCAGGTCTTTGTCTTATAACTAGGACTTTTGTATCATCCAGGGTCTCTATCTAGCAGGGCTGAGGAGGAGGTGAGTGAATACTCCATGCAGGGGACTGTATAGATGACATCAGAGTCAGTCAAACACAGAGAGCATGAAAACAAATCAATTTTTCCTATTAAAAAATCCCTCAGAATAAATAAAATGAATTCCTACCCAAATTAAATTGCCTTGAAGTTTTCTGTACAAGGCTGTAGGCATTATAAACACTCTTTGACTTTGGCCTGCCAGGTTTCCTCAATCAATCATGCAGTAGCCTAAAATTAAATTGAAATGATTGGATAAAGGAAAATCAAATATTTTAACATTTAGTTTCAGTAACGTGATTATGAAGCTTTTAGTGATATTGTAATTACTTTGAAGCTCTGAGCATATGTTTCTGAGAGTATTCCATGGAGAAAAGCTGCATTAGGGAAACAAGTAAATACAGACCCCAATAATGCAAAAATATATTTGTTATAAAGCTAAAAGCTAAAGGTTGGACAAGGGACAATGCATCCATGTAATTTATACTCTAAACATCCTGTGTAGAGTAACCACTTTAAAATTCCTGCTCATTCAAGAATTAAAATAATGTAATGGCTTCCCTCTAAGGGAAAGCATTAGAGAAGCAATAAAGAGAAACAACAGTAAAGGATGGGAGAAAAAAAGAAAAAAAAAGTCATCATCCTGTGAAAGCTCCAATTTTTTGCACAGAAAAATGTGACAGACTAAAATCTCTCTCCTAAAATTAATGAATCATCTTCTCAGAATATGAAACATTTTAATACACTTAGTATTTACCAAAATCAAAGCATATGTTACTACCCCTATTTGTTAATGCTTCATCCATTTCAGCACTTACCGGGATTATGCTGGGTTTGGGGGCCAGAGAGATAAATGGAATAAGGCTCCATCCCCAAGGCAAATGTCAGTAGCGACTGGATTATTTATTTAGGTACTTCAACCTCAGAAACAGGAAGGGAGATAGAAGACAAAACAAGAGAAAAGACAATGTCCTTTTCTCCAGTGATTCATACTTTCACTCATTCAACAATTATTTATTAAGTATAGACATACACCTTCCCTCAAGAATGAGGCAGGTAAGTAAACACACAACATTAAAATGGAATGAGATTAGGTCTTCAAATTTAACAGGAAAATGATTCCATCAAATAATCAGAAGTTACAAATCTTTTGAAGGATTTGTTTATTCTGATTATATCAAAGCATAGCTAATTGTCCTAATCACCTAAAGATCCTAAGTAGGAAGCAGTACACTGGACTCACAGCATTTAATTTGGCTGATGCCAATTTTATTTATTTTTTTATTTATTTATTTTTTATTATATATATTTTTTTGCAGTACGCGGGCCTCTCACTATTGTGGCCTCTCCCGTTGCGGAGCACAGGCTCCGGAGGCACAGGCTCAGCGGCCATGGCTCACGGGCCCAGCCGCTCTGCGGCATGTGGGATCTTCCCAGACCGGGGCACAAACCCGTGTCCGCTACATCAACAGGCGGACTCTCAACCACTGTGCCACCAGTGAAGCTCAATTTGTTTATTTTTAATTGGAATTCACTTCTCACTTTCAGCCACAGGTCCTGCTACTTCCTACTCTCTCAGAGGAGGCCTAATTCACAAAGTTATATTCACCTGACACTAACCACTGCAAGCTTTAAAGTTTGCTTTCTCTGCCCAAATGGGCCTTACAGTTCAACACAGTGTCCGTTTGTTGCAGAATGTTACTCGGGATAGACGAGATTAGTATTGTCATCATTTCTGTTAGCCAAAAGTAAATGAGTGACATTTAACATGGCCCTGCTGACAAAGCTATCATTCTAAAAAGAAATTTAAGCATGCCCATTCTTAGCATTAAGACCAAGTGGTTCCTCATTACTTACAGAACAAAACTCGAATTCTCCAGCAGGCCCTGACCCTCCGCACCCAGATTGCTCCTCACTTCCTACTCCACGCTTCTTACGCGGTAAAACCCTGTCAACTCCTCCTCCTCCCAAGGAGCACTACTCCTCCATAGAGTCTGCTTCCAAACCCCCATGCCTTACTGTTTGCACTCGGGAGATCACTCAGCCGGAAGGTCCAGCTCAAATACCACCTCTGTTCTGGAAGTTCCCCAGCTTTATCACACAAAAATACATGCTTCCATTATAGCTTCTGTTACTGCTGATCATTGCTTTGCAGGTGTACACAGCATCTTCACGAAACTGTGACTTCCGCATTTAGTTTTGGAGACTCAGTGGTATCTCAGGTCATAACTTAGGGTCTCAATAAATGTTTATTGAAGTTAACATTTATTTTCTTCTTTTTTCCAATAAAAATGAACTTTTTCTTTTCTTACAAATCAAATTTTACATCTATTTAAAAAATGTATTCCATACTTCCTTTAGAGTTTCTCCTAACTGTACTAAATGCATAATGGAATATTTTCCAAATATTTCAGCTAAAACTGCCTCATGAAAACAAATTCTATACTGACACCTTTTTAAAAATGAAGCAAATTAAGGTTGATTCTTTTTTGCCCTTCATAACTTTACTAGAATTTATTTAAAACATCTCGGCTGTGTATTTCTAACCAAGTCAGATTAGTGATTATTTACAAAGAGCAGGACAATGTTAAACCATCCCACTGGAGCATTAGGTGTCTAACATTCATAGTGAACTGGCAAAACAGAAATCAAAATGTACACAAAATGGTTATTTGCTCCTACTTTGCCTGATCACGTGTTGTTGTGTGAAGTCGTATTTCTCTCAAAAGCATAACAAAGCTTCCCCTGCTCTACAGGATACAAATGAGCAACCTGGTACAGCAAATTACCCAGCTGTAATTCACCATTTCAGTCCTGGAGTGTGGCCACATGTTCTTTTGGCACCTGGGAAAACTACCTTGAAAAGTGAGTTACGTCCTTGGCCAGCTTTATCAACTAGTCCACACACATACACATACACACACACACACACACACACACACACACACACTACTAGATTCCTCATGTGTAACATTATTGCATTGTCATTAAATGACCTCAGGAAAGGAAAAATCAAGTTATATAGCTGTCAATTCGATGTCCTGTATCCATCATCCTTACTTCATAATAAGACACTTTAACACCAGATTTCAAATGGTGAAGGCTTAATGGTGACTGTGGTAGGTTGAAAAGACCACCTCAAAATGTCCATAACCTAACCCCTGAAACCTGTAAATGTGACCTTATATGGCAAAAGGACCTTGCATATGCAATTAAATTAAGGATTTGGGGATGGGAGGTTATCTTGGTGGCCCCCAAATGTAATCACAAGTGTTCTTATAAGAGGCAGGCAAAGGGAGATTTGACTACAGTAAAAGAGAAGGCAATATGACCACAGAAACAGAGACTGGAGTGAGGCAGCCAGGAGCCAAGGAGCCAGCACCCTGTAAAAATGGAAGAGGATTCTCCACTGAAGCTGCCAGAAGGAACTAGTCCTGCTAACAACTGGATTTTGGCCCCTTAAAACTCATTTTGGACTTGTGGCCTCCAGAACTGTAAGAGAATATATTTGTGTTGTTTTAAGCCACCAAACTTATGCTAACTTGTTATAGCAGCAGTAGGAAGCTAATACAGTGATTGTATTGCCATGCCTCGATAGTGTATAATGTTATTGAAAAAAATGAAAAGTGAAATTATGGTACTAATATTTGTTTTTCTGAAAACGCTACTTTTATGACAAGAACATGAAATTACTACAAGTATGCTACCATTACTAATTTATTTGACAATTTGTCACAAAAGTGTAATCAGTTCTACATATATACCAACCAGTGATACATGTGTCCTATCCTTAAGACTAGGATTATAACACCATTGCTTTTTTTGTATTTCCAAAATACTACATGCTTAATGCTGAAGAGGTGAAAAAACTCAGAAAACCACAGTA
Source organism: Phocoena sinus (assembly GCF_008692025.1). NCBI lineage: Eukaryota > Metazoa > Chordata > Mammalia > Artiodactyla > Phocoenidae > Phocoena > Phocoena sinus. Next base: position 5,749,990 of record NC_045774.1, on the reverse strand, counting down.
AAAAAAAATCCCACGACCCAAAGATAATAATTTTGAGGTATACTTCCCAATATTTTTACATATATAAATAGCACTTAAAGCTACATAGTGAGAGACTGGGAGCAGCCAGAGTGCAGGGCGCGGAACCCTCAAGGCAGTGCCTGGCATATCAGACTCTGAACACTGGAGCTGGAGCCTAGAGCCGTGTGGCTGACAGGGTCTTGGTGCTACAGCCAGGTGTCAGGCCTGTGCCTCTGAGGTGGGAGAGCTGAGTTCAGGAGATTGGTCCACCAGAGACCTCCTGGCTCCACATAATATCAAACAGAGAAAGCTCTCAAAGAGAGCTCCATCTCAACGTGAAGACCCAGCTCCATTCAATGAACAGCAAGCTACAGTGCTGGACACCCTATGCCAAACAACTAGCAAGACAGGAATACAACCCCACCCATTAGCAGGGAGGCTGCCTAAAATCATAATAAGGTCACAGACACCCCAAACACACTATTGGACATGGTCCTGCCCACCAGAAATTGAAGATCCAGCCTCATCCACCAGAACACAGGCACTAGTCCCCTCCACCAGGAAGCCTACACAACCCACTGAACCAACATTAGCCAGTGGGGGCAGACACCGAAAACAACGGGAACTACAACCTGCAGCCTGCGAAAAGGAGACCCCGAACACAGTAAGTTAAGCAAAATGAGAAGACAGAGAAATACACAGCAGATGAAGGAGCAAGGTAAAAACCCACCAGACCAAACAAATGCAGAGGAAATAGGCAGTCTACTTGAAAAAGAATTCAGAGTAATGATAGTAAAGATGATCCAAAATCTGGGAAATACAATGGAGAAAATACAAGAAACGTTTAACAGGGACCTAGAAGAACTAAAGAGCAAACAAACAATGATGAACAACAATATAAACGAAATTTAAAATTCTCTACCAGGAATCAATAGCAGAAAAACTGAGGCAGAAGAATGGATAAGTGGCCTGGAAGATAAAATAGTGGAAATAACTACTGCAGAGCAGTAGAAAGAAAAAAGAATGAAAACAATTGAGGACAGTCTCAGAGACCTCTGGGACAACATTAAACACACCAACATTCGAATTATAGGGGTCCCAGAAGAAGAAGAGACAAAGAAAGGGACTGAGAAAATATCTGAAGAGATTATAGTTGAAAGCTTCCCTAATATGGGAAAGGAAAAAGTTAATCAAGTCCAGGAAGCATACAGAGTCCCATACAGGATAAATCCAAGAAGGAAAACGCCAAGACACATATTAATCAAACTATCAAAAATTAAATACAAAGAAAAAATATTAAAAGCAACAAGGGAAAAACAATAAATAACATACAAGGGACTCTCCATAAGGTTAACAATTGATCTTTCAGCAGGAACTCTGCAAGCCAGAGGGAGTGGCAGGACATATTTAAAGTGATGAAAGGGAAGAACCTACAACTAAGATTACTCTATCCAGCAAGGATCTGATTCAGATTCAACAAAGAAATTAAAACCTTTATAGACAAGCAAAAGCTGAGAGAATTCAGCACCACCAAACCAGCTCTACAGCAAATGCTAAAGGAACTTCTCTAGGCAGGAAACACAAGAGAAGGAAAAGACCTACAAGAAAACCCAAACCCAAAACAATTAAGAAAATGGTCATAGGAACATACGTATCGGTAACTACCTTAAATGTAAATGGATGAATGGATAAAGATGTGGCACATATATACAGTGGAATACTACTCAGCCATAGAAAGAAACAAAATTGAGTTATTTGTAGTGAGGTGGATGGACCTAGAGTCTGTAATACAGAGTGAAGTAAGTCAGAAAGAGAAGAACAAATACCGTATGCTAACACATATATATGGAATGTAAAAAAGAAAAAAAAAAAGATTCTGAAGAACCCAGGGGCAGGACAGGAATAAAGACACAGATGTAGAGAATGCACTTGAGGACACAGGGAGGGGGACCGGTAAGCTGGGACGAAGTGAGAGAGTGGCATGGGCTTATATATACTGCCAAATGTAAAACAGATAGCTAGTGAGAAGCAGCTGCATAGCACAGGGAGATCAGCTCCGTGCTTTGTGACCACCTAGAGGGGTGGGATAGGGAGGGTGGGAAGTAGGGAGACGCAAGAGGGAGGAGATATGGGGATATATGTATATGTATAGCTGATTCACTTTATTATAAAGCAGAAACGAGGGGCTTCCCTGGTGGCGCAGTGGTTAAGAATCCGCCTGCCATTGCAGGGGACACGGGTTCCAGCCCTGGTCCGGGAAGATCCCACATGCCGCGGAGCAATTAAGCCCGTGTGTCACAATTACTAAGCTTGCGCTCTAGAGCCCGCGTGCTAAACTACTGAAGCCCACTGGCCGCAACTAGAGAAAGCCCGCGCGCAGCAACACAGACCCAACGCAGCCAAAAATAAATAAATAAATCAGAAACTAACACACCATTGTAAAGCAATTATATTCCAATAAAGATGTTTTTTAAAAACAGCTATCTAGTTCTCATTTATGCTAAGACAGTTCTTATATTAATTAAAAAAAATCTTTCTTAACTATTAAAGAATTCACACATATTTATCAATCTTAGGTCATTAATGTTAATCATCCTGTTGTCAACATTTGTTGAGGACAAAAAAAAAAGAAATCATGTCACCCCAGAAACCAGACCTCAAATGGCATTTCCACCCTTCTCTGACTAACTTTACCTGCATAACTTGCATTCTACTGGGCATAATATGATTAAATTGAGTACAGTAGCCAGAAGAGATGTTTAAAAATTTATACACGAATAATTGTGACAACCATAACTGGACTCAACAGAGAAGTTCCTTAGATGTTAAAACCCAAGTACAAATAATTCTAGAGCTTCCCCTCACCGCCCCCCCCCAAAAAAAGAGTTATAAAACGTGTTGCAGTACTAAACAGTACCCAATTGCCAGGGTATAAAGGCGAGGATACAGACCCCGTGTGAAACTCCAGCAATATAAACTATGAATAAGATAATCTGATGACTTTCTTGAAATCAAGCTGATGGGGAAAAAAATTCAATACATTTGATAAGAAAATGTGCATGTAGTAAGAAACGTACAAACACACACACACATACATACACACACAGAGGCAATAAAAAAAGAAGAAAACTCTAGAGAGGACCATAATAAAGGAAGAAATTCCCTTACCTACCACTGACTGGGCATGTCACCAGTTCCTCAATGAACAACAGTAGGAAGCAAATATCAGACCTCCACTATATATCCCTTTCTGTTTATATCATATAACTATGTCCAAACTGACTGCACAGTAAAACACACACAATTCCCTCCAACAGTATGAATTCAAGCCATCTTCATTTAAAAACATCTTTAGACATTGTCACACATATATCCAGACTTAGTGGATGCCAACCGACTTGTGCAGTCTACATCTGCTTGTGATCAGCATCCCAGATAAGCAGCAACTCAGATAATGCTGCCCCAGTTGTGTTTAAATCTGTACCTCTCACTCCCTGAGGAGTCACCAGGGAGCTGGAAAGGACTTCAAGCCATAGTTTACAGGTAGAGAGAAGACCTAGAGCATGAATTGTTATTATTAAGTCTTTATTTCTCCAGACAAGTAAGCTTAAATCCTGCCCTATCCTCAAGCCAGTCCAAGCTTCCTCAATCCCCAAAACTCTGGCTCAAGGGAAAAAATGTAATCAGGACCAGATTCCCCTCAAAACAAAATGCATTTGCTGGGCCTACGAGTAGTTTTACTGCAGACAACTCCCTGTCAAGAGAATGTCTATGGGAAAAGCCATGGTGGTCCTGGTTTGTTTAGTCACGCAATTCCAGTCATGACCCTCAGGAACACTTGTATAACCAACCAAGCCCTGTGGAAACCCCAGAGGCAAGCAAGGAAAGAGTTCACCTCTTTAATTAGTCAGAAAGCAGCTGCTTCTGTGAGCTAAGGAATGAAACATTAAAAGTCCAGCTTCTGACAAAAGCAAAGAGTGCGGGGAAGAAGAAATTGAGGGAAGGAAAAAGGGAGAGTACAGGTAGACGCTACAACCAAAGGTTCACCTCCGAAACACACACATTACAAACCTCAGTCCCATTTCTCCATGTTAATACTGAGTGAATTTCAGGTGTCTAATTCCTGTCTTTCCATGTTCTGGAAAATGGATCTACTCTGAATAAGCTTAAAAATGACGATGTAACTGCAAAGGGCTTCATCTCAGGTAATATTATTTATTCACTGAAAGTTCAAAAAACACTTAATAGTAGGAATAACTGGTGCATTCATCAATTACATGGATAAATAATGAACATGTTTCAATTGGAACACCAGTATTAGTTCCCTAATCACCACTTTTTTCCCCTAATTTGATAGGGGTGGGGGTTTAAGGGATGGGGAAGGTTGCTATGTGCTGTACACAGAGATTCTTCTCACTTCTGATGTGAAGGGCTCTAAAATTATCCTTTATGGGGAACCCTATTCAAGTTTTACAGTAAGAGTCAACTGGAGAAATCATCAAGAACCCATCAACACTCTTAAAAATACAAATGTCCTAAGATGGTCTCAATACGTGACCAAGCATATAAGTAAATAAGACAGGAAGGTGAGCTGCAACATAAATCTCTTTCTTTAATATTAAAAAATTTAAGAAAGAAACCGTTCAGATTACTACAAAGAAGCATTTAAAATAAGCTCATTAAATGAAAATTAAAACAGAAACACTATATAAGCACTGGGCCACAATTAAAGGCTGAAGAAACAGCAGGTAAGAAACAATTTCCACTGATCAAGAAACTAAAAGCTAACAGAATAAAGTATTCTGCGTTGAAACTGCTTTCATGAATATGAAACATTACCAAGTAAGAAGAACCTTCTTTTCTGAATTTTTCAAAGAAGCTTTGGAGGTAGAAATAGATTTGCATATCTTAATACAAAGTACCTTCATTGTATCATTTTCAAGCAATGAAGCCATGAGGTTTCAAAAAAATGTAGACTTCAAAAAAATCCTTAGAAATAGTTCCAAAGTTGAAAAGGGCATAGAGTCATCATTCTAGAGCCTTTGGACCCAAAGAAGAACTGTACATAATTACATGAAATCTATGCAAAAACTTAGAACTTCTTTTGTGACACAATTGTACCTCATTATAAACAGCTTTCAGAGCCTACCTTGGGTACTTAGATGCAGGGTCACTTCTCATCTAAAATTATTGAAATGGCAGAGCAAGTAGCAGTAGACAGTATATTTAACTAAAATATAAATTCTGAGACTTTAAAATTCACTGCATACAAGCTTTAAAACAAACATGCAGATTTGTGGGCAAACAGTACAGTGAGACTGTACATTCATGACGGTGGGGTGTTTTTTGTTTTTTGTTTTTTTTAACTTATGTATCCCTGGCACCTGGAACAGTACTGGGCACACAGTAGATACTCAATTATTGAATCTGCTTTCATGAAAATAAAGCATTATAAAATGAGAAGTGAAGGTTGTGAAGGTTTTTTCTTCATAAGATTCATTTTAAAAATTAAAATATACTGTTCTTCATCTATCAGAAAGACAAAAATAAAAAATTTTATGGTACACAGAGGGAACGTGGACACTCTTATAAACATTGTTGAAGGGGAAGGGGGGCAGGGCCATTAAGGACAGTTGTGCACCTTGTGCACTGTTCGAAGGCAATGTCTTTGGAGAGTGAGGGGAAACCCAGTAGGTGCTTTGCTGTTGAATGCTGGGTCAGTTCTGGGAAGGATGTCTTTTTGTAATTTTTCAGCTCAGAGGAGTAGGACAGCTCTTTGCTACCTTGTTATGGCAGATAGAAATGTAAAACAGTGTAATTTATTTTAAACAATTTGGAAATCCCTAGCAAAATTCAAAGTCTACAAACCCTTTAGCTAGAAAATCCACTTAGAAACTGTAATAATATTTTTACTTTACATATAGGCTTACATATGCAAATGAAATGATATGGACACAAACCTTCCTGATGACAGCAACTGTCTGTAAACCTACTGTATGCTCATTTATTGGAGAGTACCTGCATAAGTTATGTACATCCACTAAATACTAGACAGGAATCACTGTAGGGTGGATCTGTACATGCAGGTTTGTAAGTCTTCTAAGAGATGTTAAGTTAAACAAGATACAGAAGAGATTATGTTCTAATTATTTTTTAAATCACTCAAAAATCATTTTTAAGACATTGGGTTTGAATTTCAAAATTGGCAACATGGTTATATATATATCCATGCACTTTAACATCTGATACTACTTAAATACCTAAATCCAGTTCTATACAATATACATATAGAATATACCACAAATATTACTATTAAAATTCAATTTTAAACACACAAAAATGGTAATTTTAAAAAAGGGTGAAATATAATTTTAAGAGAGGTACCAAAAATTACATTTTTCTAAGTTGAATTCTCTTAAGTTTTTATTATGCTTTATATTATCTTAACATCCTCTCCATATTTCTCAAAACGTCATAATTTTTCACCCACTTAAATTATATTTCTATAGCTGTCTGAGTCAGGGCATTTAACATATTAATCATAATCTAACTGGAAAATGTAAGTACTTTTGAAACTGTCTCTGTGCCAAGAAAGAATCCTGAATTTTGAGAAAGCAAAAAAAGGTAATTTTACTGGTAGTGAGGCAACAGTCAATCCCCCTTACTCCTATTCTACCAAGAAATGCAATTTTTGTTTTTCCTTAAAAGTGAGCTGAGATTTACATAAAGTAGAAGAGTACTGTTAGCTTTAAAGAATGTGTAGCAATTAAAGACAGCATAGGCACAAAAGGGGCAAGTTCTGAGCAGCACACGTCTTTAACAAAAATAAAATAGTCCCCAGATATATATTAATGTATATTTTAATCTCCAGTATATCATTGGATATAGACTATAAATAAGGCCTTTCCTGGCTCCAAAGTTTAGTCAGAAACGGGAAATATCACTCCAAGATTTTCCTTCAATTGCTCCCACTTTCACTTACCTTTGGCATTATTCAACTGAACCAACTCCAAAATTGGCAATTAAGATTTTTATTAAAATGTACCCATTGACCGAATTAGGCAATGCAAGTAGTTGACTAGCTGTATAATTTATTGTACATTGTCCACATGGTTTTAACAAGTAAGGTACTTTTCCTGGGAGGGAGCATGGATTTATTTATGTTGTAATACACTTATTTGCACTGTGTCAAACAATAGCTGGAGTATGAGAAAGAACACTTTTAAAAATCCACCTTACATTCTCCACATCACTACCAGTTATTAATAAATGTCTAATCACCAAATCTAAAGATAATACGCTTCCTTCCTGTGTTCCTAAATCCCAAACAAACTAAACTGCATAAACATAGTTCATTCTAACAAAGTTATCTATATAATCGTCTATTAGATAACAATTTAGAATTAAGTGATGATTTTTAGATCTTAAATTCTTGCCTGTATATAGCTTCACCAACAATCATACCATGCTAGAAAGGTAAGAAAAATTGGACAACGTCCTTAGGTTTTATCATTGTTGCAAACACAGTGTCAGTTAGCTGGCATGATTCTCCTAGTGACGGATAAAACGTTTTACACTTCAACATTCGTTTAATAAATAAAAGATGTAAGTTTTATCAGTGCATACAAACTTATATATTTTTAAAAATCACCTTCTATCTTCTTGGATAGATGACATCTGACTTCAGATGTACCTGCGTTTTGTAAGTGGTGCCCATTCAAGAATAATCCCCAAATAAACTCACCAAACCAATACATGATCTACAGGAAATCTGTCATAATAATCTCCCCAAACATCAATGTTTTGTAATCACACTGTGCGTTTCCATTAATTTTCAGAGATAACCCTTAAAATAACTTTTGGCTTAACAATCCTGGAAGACAGGAACTTTTCTAATCTTACATATTACAGGGTTTATAAGAACTCTAACAGCCACTTCCAAAGCTTTATTCACATAAATGCACCTAGGGCCTTCTGTGTATTAAAAAAAGTGGTTTTTTTGTTTTGTTTTGTTTTTGCAAAATGAATCGTTAGTTCACTATGCGAAAGTTTTGATCCTTGTTATCACTGACTCAATTATTCTTTCAACTCAGACCTCTAGGGAGAGATTTAGAAGACAAAACCCAAGGGAGCAAGAAGTTTAAATCCATCTGCAGGAATTTGTTTTGACCTCAACCATCGTCCCTAGGCACTGTCCATTAGAGCTTAGCGCTTCGCGAGCGTTTCCCTTAAAGAGTTCTCCGGAGAGTGGGTCCCAATCTGTCCTAAGCGGCAAGACCGCCTCCCAAGCGCCCTGAGGGACGGAAACCGGGGCGGAAGGCGGGGCCTTCCCACAGCCCCTAGAGGTCCGGCGGGCTGTGCGCTCGCTGACAGACCGCGGGACGCAGCCTTCGCCTCGGGCAGCGCCGAGGCGCACGCCAGGGTCCCTCGCCAAGTTGGCTCCAGGGGGGAAGCCCGTCAAACGAGGGCCGGGTGGGGGCTTAGGACACACACACACTTATTCTCCAGGGCCACGGCGGGCACCGGGGAGCCGGCGGCGCAGGCTGAGGATGACGCGGACACCGACACCCTGCCACGGACAGCGGACACGGGCAGCACCCCGGCGTCCCTGTCAGCCGAGGCCCGGCGCGGCGCAACAGCTGGGCGCGAGGCGGCGCAGAGAGGCTGTACCTGTCAGGTACCCACGTACCTATCATGGCCACTGGGCAGTTGGAGGCTGCCGGGCGAGCAAGGGCCTACACGCACGCCAGCGGCCGCCTGCGCCTCACACGAGCGACACTCCCGGGTTAAATCGTGCAGGAAGCCTGTGCCCCGCGCCCGCTCGTGGGGGCGCGCATGCGCAAAGGGGGCTTAGCCCGAGGCCTTCTGGGAGTCGTAGTTTTAATGCGTAGTCTCTCCTCAGGTCGGTCGCTGCCGCCCCCGCCCGCCGCCCTTCCGGCCTGAGGCCTAGGAAACGTCCGTCACCGAGAGGAAGGGTCGTTCGGCCGCAGTGTTGACGTGTCGCTTAGCAACCGGGAGGGTTACCTTTGGAAGCTAGTTGCGGCTCTAGCCTCTGTCCTGCCCTCTTCCCGCCCCTCCCCTCCCCTCAACTCCCTTCACCTGGGAGCTGCCAAACATCTGGATCAACTTGGGCACTACGAGGGCGTGAAATTCTACCAGTAACGCGCCTTTTTACATTTTTTCCCGACCTCCTTCTCACATCCGTAAAACTCACTGATTCTTTTACTACACGTTTTATGAGAACAAGACATTTTCTAGGAAGATGGTGGCAGAAAAAGAGACCCTGAGCTTAAACAAATGCCCAGACAAGATGCCGAAGAGGACCAAGCTGCCGCTCCCGGTGCACCAGCCTCACTCCCTGGTTTCTGAGGGCTTCACAGTCAAAGCCATGATGAAAAACTCAGTCGTAAGTGATCTTCCTGAATTGAATGTACTCGCTCCGAATCAGGGGACACCAGGTTGTAGAGGATGGCTAGCCCTAGGATGGATTCTGAGCCCATATCTAGGGTGGTCTTTGCCAAAAATGGCAATTACTCGGCCAGTAACAGACGGTGCCCAACAGAGTGTGGAGGTCCAGGCTAGGCTGCTAGAAGGGATCTCGGGCAGCTGACGTACTGTGCCCGTTTCTAAGCGCCTTCCTAATAACTCACGGTTTCTAGACCACCTAAATTTACTCTTAAGCTATTTACACAAAGAAGAAAGATCCCCTTTACTTGTTGATTCCTAAACTGTCTCACTCAGCAAAAGGCCTTATAGAAGGAGAGTTCTTAGAAATCATAAACTCTCTTGCAAAATTTAACATGTGCTGATGTACAGCTGGGAACATAAACTCATTAATTAACAGTAAGAAATTTCATCAATCAACCTAGAAATTTTTAGAATATCCTAGCATTTCTTCTAACAACACTCTCACAAAATCGCATGTTAGAGTCCTAAAAGGCAACTTAATAAGAAGTCTATTTCCAGATAGATCTTTTAAACTATTAATTTTAAACAATCCAAGCTTCTGTTCAAGTATCTCTGCCTATTAATACAATTCATATTTCATTTCTACTGTTTTGTGGTAGTAAAAATCAACTATTCTCAATATTCTCAATAGTTTCCTTAGGAGGAAAAGTTTTAAACTGCACACAAATGGTTTGGGTTTGTGCATGATAGTTTAAAAAAAAAACTTTTAATTTGGTATACTACACCAGGTTTTACTACTGAGTAATCACTTGTCTGTGAATGAGATATTCAATAATAAATGCAGCTTTCAAATTTGTATAATTTACACTCTGGGAGGATCTGACTTATTGTAGAGCAACTCATTATGTTAAATGAAGAGCATTGCTTTCCAGTGTCACATTATTCGTTTTACATAAATGTTGCAAACCTAATACCTTATTCCTAAACCACATCCTTAAAATACAGGAATGAAACAGATCACCTTTAGATGCTGAGGCCAGATTGCCATGTTGCTACACAAAATGAAATTCTGGTTATCAGAATGTGTGTCAGTTGAATTGCAATAGTTAAAATTCTTAGAAATAGGCTAAAACTTTCTGCTTGTTGAAACTGCAGTCCTTTTGCATGTATATGTGGTCATGGGAGTCAATATGACTCATTTATCAGCAACACAGAATACCATAACATTCAAGCTAATTATTTCTTTTTTTCTTCTAAACAGTATATATGATTATAATTTTAGTGATTTTTTTCAATGTTATATTTCTTCAAAGACATGTAAAAAATTGGTCAGATTCTTTTTTTTCTAAACCTACATTTATAATCACGTTTTCTTTTTAAAAAACATAGCTTTGCGCCTAAAGTCATAATTCTGGAAAATCAAGTATTTCAGTACTGACAAATGTAACAAATATGCTTACAAGACTCAAACAAAAAAATTGATTATGAAGCAGCCTTCATTATAAACAACTTATTTGAGATAAATTATCTTTTTGTTTCCATATACTTAAGGAAAATCCCTTAGTGTAATATTTATGTCTCCTTCGGGATCCTCAAAAGAGGATGAGTCATTCTTTCACTTCATTTAGTGGAAATCATAATTGTTAGATGCGAACATTATTCATCCATTCATTCATTCAGTCAACAATAGTTTTTTTGTTTGATTGTTTTTTGTTTGTTTTTTTAAATCTGAGAACTTGCTCAGCATAGATCTGGGGATTTGGGATCAGCAAAACAAAGTCTGAGTCCTTAAAACTCCAAGGAGAGCCACCACTAACAGCAATGGTCAAGTCTTGATAAAAGAGAGAGACTGTTTATACAAACTAACTTCAGTGGTACAGGAAATAAAACCCTTCCTTTTCGTATCCAATATTAACATTTCAACATTTCTGCCCTCGACAGTGTAGACCTTTCAGCATTACATGGTCAAAACACCCCTCTTTCCTAAGGTTTATTTCTATTCAGAAAATAACATGCCAATCTCCAGCTTTTCTTTTCTTTTTTTTAACATCTTTACTGGAGTATAATTGCTTTACAATGGTGTGTTAGTTTCTGCTTTATAACAAAGTGAATCAGTTATACATATACATATGTTCCCATATCTCTTCCCTCTTGTGTCTCCCTCCCTCCCACCCTCCCTATCCCACCCCTCTAGGTGGTCACAAAGCACCGAGCTGATCTCCCTGTGCTATGCGGCTGCTTCTCACATGTATATATGTCCATGCCACTCTCTCATTTCGTCCCAGCTTACCCTTCCCCCCCACCATGTCCTCAAGTCCATTCTCCATATCTGTGTCTTTAATCCTGTCCCACCCCTAGGTTCTTCAGAACCATTTTTGTTTTTTGTTTTTTTTTAGATTCCATATATATGCATTAGCATACGGTATTTGTTTTTCTCTTTCTGACTTACTTCACTCTGTGTGACAGTCTCTATGTCCATCCACCTGACTACAAATAACTCAATTTCGTTTCTTTTCGTGGCTGAGTAATATTCCATTGTATATATGTGCCACATCTTCTTTATCCATTCATCTGTCAATGGACATTTAGGTTGCTTCCATGTCCTGGCTATTGTAAATAGAGCTGTAATGAGCATTGTGGTACATGACTCTTTTTGAATTATGGTTTTCTCAGGGTATGTGCCCAGTAGTGGGATTGTCCAGCTTTTCTTTTTTTTTTTTTTTGCGGCACGCGGGCCTCTCACCGCTGTGGCCTCTCCCGCTGCAAAGCACAGGCTCCGGACATGCAGGCCCAGCGGCCATGGCTCACGGGCCCTGCCGCTCTGCGGCACGTGGGATCCTCCCGGACTGGAGCATGAACCCGTGTCCCCTGCATCAGCAGGCAGACACTCAACCACTGCGCCACCAAGGAAGCCCTGTCCAGCTTTTCTTAATTGCAACTCCTTGTTCCAAAAGCCAACCCTCAAACCACTTTTCTAGTGTTAGGGCTTGCCATCAGTTCCTCTTTCCAACACTCACTAATTAAATAAGTCACCATTCCATTGCACTTCCCCAAAAGACTTGTAGAACTATATCCTAAGGAGGTATATGGAGACTCCCAATGTTTCACTGAGGGTGCTTTAGTAATATAAGTATACAAGCTTGATCATAGACAGATATGATCTGGTGGGCTGTGCAAGCCGAAATCCTTAAACAGTCATAATCTATGTATGTGAATGCAAAATTATTTACAAAATAATGATAAATGTAAGTAGCTAGTTTTTTTTTTAAAGCCCGATGTCAAGTGTTCTTCAACTGTAAGTAATTCCTTTACTTTACCTATGCGAAATTGTTGTTGCATTCTGTATAGAAACAAGCAATGAGAAGTCCTGCAATCAGAGAATAATAATCAAATTCATATTATTATAATGTTTGACTCAAAAGAATGATAGGAGATGCAGAATTTGAAGATTTCCTAGTTTATTTTCCCTTTAAAGGCCTTGTTTGTGGTCTGATAGAACCTATAACCAGAAACCAGTAACCCAGTGTTGTATTGGCTTCTTCTCAACAGATGGTAGTTGCTTTCTGTGCTAACCTACCTTATCATAAAGCAAGTTAGGATATGGGCCCAAGGTTATGATGAATGAGATGTTGACTTCAACTGAAGCTTTATACTACATCTTTCCTTTTCAGTAGACTATAGATGTTTTATGCTCAAAGTTTATGGGAATGGGAGAAATAATTCTTTAATATTACTTTATTTATATAGAAACTTTTATGCTTACTAATTCATTCAACACATAGGAGCAATGGTCAGTATTTATAAATTATATATTAAGATATCGATTTGGCTGCTGTAACGGTGACCAAATAACAATAGTTTAACTAAGATGGAAGTTCTCTCAGAGTCCAAGTTTGTAGGCAATTCATGGAGACTGGGCACCACTTCCCCATGAGATAGGTCCAGGGACTTAGGAGCCTTGTATATTCTTATTTTGCATCCTGCAGGGTGATGCCCTGAGTCCAGGTGAGCTCACCATCACCAGGGTCAAATCCCTACTCTCAGGATGGAGGAAATAAGAAACAGAGTGCTTCCTTTTATGAGCATGACCCAGACACAGCACCCCACTTTCATTCACATCCCACTGGCCAGAGTTTAGTCATAGGCCTATATTTTCCCTTTTTGCAAAAGCCTATGAAAGACTGACCCTTGCAGCAACTCTAGGCCCCCATACCTGTTCCCTCAGGAAAAGGGCTAAGAGTTATATCGTTCCAAAAGAGCATAATCTCCAACACCTACTTCATGCAAGAGGAGAGAAAAATGAGTAAGGAGCAACCTGCAAGAAAAAGTAGGAAGAAATGGAGAGCAAGCAGCATGTTCCAGAAGCTGCACTCATCACTTTTGCTCAAATCCATTGCCAAACCTAGGCTTATGGCAACAACCACTTACAGGAGAGACTGGGAAATGTAGTCTCTGACAGGTAGCTCTGTGTTCAGCTAAAACTTGAGGTATTTCATTACTGTAGCAAAAGGAAGAACAGAAATTTGGGGTTTATTCGAAGTGTCCACCGTGAGAGTTAAATATTGCTAGAAAAGAAAAGAAGAGACACAAGTAAAATAGTTACAGTACAAATAAGTGCACATCCATGGTAAGGCTTACAAATACCTACTTAGGACAGTGGAAGTGCTAATGACGAAGGGACCAAGTGACAATAACCTCATTGAGACCCTCATTACCTTTTGTCTAGGTTTTGGCAGTATCATCTAAACTGGTCTCTAGACTCCATTCACCAATCAGTTGATTGCCTCAATCAACTATCAGTACTATTACACTTATCCTTCCAGTACAAAGTTCTCTTATTATTGTTGAAAGCTTTTGGAGATCACTGGTTCTTATAGCAAAAAATCAGGGAACCTCCACAAGACCAGCAAGGCCTTCTGTAATCTAACCCTATTCTATGGATTTAATTTCATCTCCCACTATTCTCATTTGCTTCCACCAAATTAAACTGTAACTCTTCATTGCTTTGATTTTGCTTGTGTTGTTCCCTTTGCTTCAATGCCCTTCTCCCTACATATCTGCAAACACAAATCCCTTCAGTCATTAGGTAACAAATGATCACTGACTGTGCCATACACTCTTTTAGGTGCTGGAAATCTAGCAGTAAGGAAGAGGCTAAATGCATGCCATCAAGGAGCTTATATTTTTGCAGCCAGCTAAAAGACCAACTGCTTCAAGATGACTCCCCTAATTCTCTTTCTCAACCAAGATGGAAACTTATTTTTGTTCATTGTTTTCTACCATGTATTAGAGTTATGTCTACCCATGTTTTACCTCCTCAAGTAAATTCCCTGTGAGGGCAGAATCTGTGTCCAAGTCATTTTTTTCATCCTAACAGCACCTAACAATGTACTCAATAAATATTTGATGAATGAAGTAAAGCAATTCTACACTTTTCTGTTATCTCACCGTTTTCCTCCTGTTGTTATAACTGTCATCTGTCTTTAGTTTGTTTTTTTTAAACCACCCTCCTCCAATTGAGGAGCTCAGAAGTTCCCTTTAAAACTCAGCCAGATGATGACATTGATCACTTCAGATACTCAGGTGGCTCATCTTAGTGTAAAGCTGAAGTTTTTAAGCTCCTTTAAAGCACTATGTAATCTAGCTGCCATTTCTTCTTTATATGTATAACTTAGTACTTCCTCCCTCCCTCGTTCTGTTCCATCCACAATAGTTTCCTTGCAGTTTCTTGAATATACCAGTTACACAGCTGCCTCAGTACCTCTGCCCTTCCTGTTCCCTCTGCCTGAAATATATTTCCCCCTACATATCACCATCTCTTGATCCTTCAAATATTTGTTCAAAAAACTAACTTTTTAGTGAGGCCTCTCCGACTATTTAAAATGTCAGCCTCTTAATAACCCCCTCCATCCCTGTTTCAGCACACCCATCTTCTTTCCCTTTGTTGTATTTTTCCATAGACACTGATCACTCTCTAATATTAATCTAGTTTATCCTATGTCTTCTTCCACTACAGCGTAAGCTCCTTGAGGGCAGGGAATTATTACTGTTTCACTCACTGCTGCATATCCAGCTCTAGAAAAGTTCCTGGCACATAGTAGAAGCTATTATTTTTTGTCAAATGAATTAATGAATGACCATGTTTTATACTATAATTAGCAATCATCTTCAAATTAGCAACTTCAAGGAAATGCTAATGGTATTAAATAAGTATAAAATATAGGAATGAGAATAATTTAGAAATGTTTTATGCCATTTTTAATTAGCTTCTTATTAAAGTTATACATGCCCATTGTAAAATGTTTAAGTGGCTTGGCTTAGTAAAGCTCTCTCCTATTTCATATTACGGGGAAAATTTTAACCTTTTTTTCGCTAGTCCTCTTATAATTTCAATGTTTTATTTTAAAGCTTTACTTCATCTTAATTCATTTTGGTTTAAGAAGTGAGGTATAAATTTTATTATATTTTTTCCAAATTGGTCAAAAGTTGTTGCATTACCTTTCACATATAGTTAAACTGGATTATAAAAAAATATCTGCCTATTTAATTAGAATGCTCTGCCAGTGCTATATGTATATTAATGGTAGTGGCTTTGTGTATGCTTTAATATGTGATAAGGCTCATCATCTCTATTCCATTTCTGTTTCTGAGCAATCCTATGAGGAGTCAGGGCAGACTTTTTTTTTTTCCATTCAGCATATAAATCTCAGAAAATTTAATTTTTTGTTGTTGTGGGTCACCTATTAAATGGCAGAGCAAAGAATGTATGCTATATTACTAGATTTTTCTAACTGAGAACAATCCTCTCTTGATCACTTTTTTTAGACTTTGGTAGATGCATAACATGCAAGTGGAAAATGTACACATATCACTTGATAAATATTAAACCAAACACACTGGTGTAGGCAGAACCCACATCAAGAAACCTTACCAACACCACAAAACCCCTTCAGGACCTTTCCAGTCACTGCCCATATACACCCTAAGCTAACCTTATCCCAACTTCTGTCAACAGATTTCTGCTTATATTCATGGAATCATAGAGTATGTAGTTGTTTTATGTCTGACTTCTGGAATCACCATTGTGAAATTCACCCACATTACTGCATATGATCATAGATCCTTAATACTCATTTCTTTCTACTATTTTCACATGGGAATATAACATAATTTATTGATCCATTCCTGTGTCGATGAGTATTTATGCGACTTCTAGGTTAAGACTTACAAATAGTGCTACTAGGAAAATTCTAGTATTTTTTTTAAACTGAGGTATAGTTGATGTACAATATTATGTAAGTTTCAGATGTACAACCTGGTGATTCACAATTTTTAAAGATTATACTTCATTTATAGTTATCGTAAAATATTGGCTAAATACCCTGTGCCAGTGTCCATTCCCTGTGCCAAGGACTATGTCCTTTATTTTATACATAGTAGCTTGTGCCTCTTAATCCCCTACCCCTACTTTGCTCATTCTCCCCTTCCCTCACCCCACTGGTAGCAACTAATTTGTTCTCTATATCTGTGAGTCAGTTTCTTTTTTGTTATATTCACTAGTTTGTTTTATTTCTTAGATTCCATGTATAACAGACAATATTCCATGTGATAACAGGCAGTATTTGTCTTTCTCCGTCTGAATTATTTCACTAAGCATAATACCCTCCTGGTCCATCCATGTTGTTGCAAGTGACAAAATCTCATTCTTTTTTATGGCTGAATAGTAGTCTATTTTATATATGTACCACATCTTTTTTATCCATCCATCTGTTGATGGACACTTAGTTTGCTTCCATATCTTGGCAATTGTAAATAATGTTGTTATGAACATTGGGATACATGTATCTTTTTGGATTAGTGTTTTCATTTTCTTCCAGTATATACCCAGGGTGTAATTGCTGGATCATATGGTAGTTCTATTTTCAGTTTTTTGATGAACCTCTGTACCGTTTTCCACAGTGGCTGCACCAATTTACATTCTCACCAACAGCATACAAGGGTTCCTTTTCTCCACATCCTCGCCAGCATTTGTTATTTATGGTCTTTCTGATGATAACCTTTCTGATATGTGTGAGGTGATATCTCGTTGTTTTGATTTGCATTTCTCTGATGATTAACAACATTGAGCATCTTTTCATGTGCCTGTTGGCCATTTGTATGTATGTCTTCTTCAGAAAAATGTCTATTCAGTTCTTTTGCCCATTTTTTAAATTGGGTAAATTTGCTAAAATAAAAAAATGCTAAATCTATGTCAAACAGCATACTGCCTGTATTTTCTTCTAGGAGTTTTATGGTTTCTGGTCTTACATTTAGGTCTTTAAACCATTTAAAATTTATTTTTGTATGTGGTGCAAGAAAATGTTC
This sequence comes from Phocoena sinus, assembly GCF_008692025.1. Lineage (NCBI taxonomy): Eukaryota > Metazoa > Chordata > Mammalia > Artiodactyla > Phocoenidae > Phocoena > Phocoena sinus. The sequence continues at coordinate 5,732,218 of NC_045774.1, read as the reverse complement.
TAATTTTTTTACATGTAACTGTCCAGTTTTCCCAGCACCACTTATCGAAGAGACTGTCTTTTCTCCATTGTGTATCTTGCCTTCTTTGTGATAGATTAATCTACCATAAGTGCATGGGTTTACTTCTGGGCTCTCTATTCTTTTCCATGTATCTGTGTGTCTCTTTTTGTTTGTTTGTTCGTTTGTTTGTTTTTGCCAGTATCATACTGTTTTGATTACTGTAGCTTTGTAGTATAGTCTGAAGTCAGAGAGCATAATACCTCCAGCTCTGTTCTTCTTTCTAGTACCTATTTTTGGACAACATATGTAAGAATGTCCAGGTTGCTGGGTCCTAGGGTTTGCATATGTTTGCTTTAGTAACTATATAAAAACCATTTTCAAAATTGAGCTTTCAAATTTAAACTCCTGCCAGCTCTGAATAAGAGTACCATTTGCTCTATAATATCATCGATAACTACTATTTTCTTTATTTTGCATTTTAGGTATTCTAGTGGGTGTATAATGTTATCTCATTGTGGATTTAATATTCATTTTTATTCAGACTAATGGAGTTTAAGGCTTTTTAATTTATTTATTGGCCATTTGGTTGTCTTTTGTGAAGTGCCTTTCTAGACTTTTGCCTCCTTTTCTCTTGGCTTGATTGGGTGTATTTATTTGTAATGATTCTTATTCTTCATATTTTATTCTAAATGATATAAAGCAATTGTCAAATACATGTATTGCAAGTATAGTTTCCCTGTCAGTGTTTCCTTTTCATTCTCTTAATGGTGACTTTCAACCTCCTCTTTTTAAAATATACATTTGTGAGAAAAAAAAAGATCATAAACATTTTCTTATGTATTTTTTATAATGTTTTCCTCAACCAATTTCAATAGTTTCACAATAAGATATGTATACATTGAGACAAAAGACTTTGAGAATAAATTAGAATGATCAGAAATAAAATAGAACAAACAACAGTGAAACAATGAAATAAAATGTAATTAAAGTAGGAAGCTTGAGCTTAAGAAAAGGAGAATCAATTTTTTCATTCATAAGCATCAGTATATTTATTGATTGATGTTCACATTTCATTCTGAGCTTCTTGGCATCAGAAAGGGCCAAAAGGGGAACATTATACATTTCTCATTATCATAAAAGAAGTAGCCTGCCAATCCCTGTAGGGAATTCAAGCTTTCTCTACACTGAATTCTCAGAGAAATTGATCCTGTAGCATGTTAAATACATGCAACACACCATATCTATATTTTTATTTCTTATTTGAAATACACTAGCCAATTTCATCCACAACAGACTTCAGTAAGGGCCAGGTAGGTGATGTTAAAATCTATCATGAGGAACTGGATTTTCCATGAGATTAAATTCACATGGTATATGTATGTAGGCTTTTGATGGTCCAATTTGATCCAAGAACAGAATTCACAGTGCCTACAGGAGAGTGTAGACTTTGTTTTAGCTGTGGTTGTTCTCAGTTCATTTTATGACAGTAGCGAGATGGCTTCTGTTTTTATAAAATGTCAGAGAGGAAGTGTGTGATGCTATGAGACCACAGCTCTGAATGGCCTGAAAGAGGCTGGAAAGACTTCTCAAAGGAAATCTTGTTTGGTGAAATATAAAAGATGAGGGGGACTGAGGGGAAGAGTTAGGGGCAGTAGGAAAAGGCTCAGAGGCAAGACAGACCAGTTTCCTGCTTACTCAGTTTTCAATCTTTATTTTATGCTTTCTTTGCCCAAAAGAATTATGTTATAAATTCTATTCATTATATATATGTTTTAAATTCTTTAAATTGTATATATTTTATAGAATATATAAGTAAAGTATATATGTACTTTATGAAAAATGTATGTACATAATACACATTTATATAACTTGCATATTTAGCTTGTATTGTATATAATTATAATACCTTCTATGAAATTATACAGATTCCTTCTAACTTGCTAATATTTTACATGTCATTACAAACTCCTCTTGCACATTTAAAAAAACCTCATAGAATTCTGTTCTTTGAATGTGCCATAATTTCTTTCGTAATTCGCTCAGGTTGCTTTCTGGTTTTTGCTATTATACATAATGACAAAGTTAATATTTTTATACAATTTTTCTGCATTTTAAAACATCTCTTTGAAATATAATTTCTGAAGTAGAATTACTGAATCAGAGTTCTTTAGAATCTGAAGACTCTGATGAAAGTTTGATCTATACCACTCCCTGCAATGCTTGACTCTGCCTGCTGTACTCTCTCCTTGTGGCCTGAGGCAAAGGCCTGAGGTTTCTAAGTACCCCAGCCCTGCCGGCTATCCACCTTCCCCACCTGCAGCATGTTGAGGGGATCAATATCTCAGCACCTCTGAAACCCATTCATAATACATATTATAAATGGATTTGAAACATCTAAGGCTGTGGTTCAGAGATTGCAAATTGTAATCACCTGGGTAGCTAAAAAATACTGATTTCTAGGTCCATCCTCTAAGATTGTGATTTAATTGTTCTAATTGTGTCTGTAGTTGATTGAATTCGTGTTTAATAGAGGTTCAGAACCTTTAGGGACATAGTATTATGCTATTCAATTTTTCCAAAGACATTTATTTATTAAGCAGTGTTCTATTCCTTGCTGATTTGTGTTATTCTTTTATTGTATTATAATTATACATAATAATCAGAGATATTTCAGAGGAAATTTTAACCAGTGTAACACAGTTTAAACTATCATAACTCGGTAATATGTTTAGAAACTGGTGAAGCTAATCTCTCCTGTTAATTCATATCCATAATGTTGATTTTTTTTTTTTGCGGTACGCGGGCCTCTCACTGTTGTGGCCTCTCCCATTGTGGAGCACAGGCTCTGGACGCGCAGGCTCAGCGGCCATGGCTCACGGGCCTAGCCGCTCCGCGGCATATGGGATCTTCCCGGACTGGGGCACGAACCCGTGTCCCCTGCATCGGCAGGCGGACTCTCAACCACTGCGGCACCAGGGAGGCCCCATAATGTTGATTTTTAATTTTAACATTTTACCAGTTTAGTATTCCAGACGATCTTTTAATAACATACAAAACTGAAACATCCCTTTGAAACTGCAAGGATCATATAAATCACTTGCAAAAAAAATTGTCATGTTTTAATAGTCTTCACTTGTAGTAATATATTTTATCACTTCATGTTTATAGGTGTCAGTTTTCCTAAGAATATTTATATTTATTTTATATCCAGCCTCTTTTAATCTAATAACATTCCCATTGAATCTCATGTTTTATTTTAATCATGCTTTTTCTACATTTTGAACAATGTAAGTATACAAATAAGTGTGGGAAATAGGCATGTATTCATCTAGATTTTATAAAGAATAATGTTTTGTTATAATAATGTCATATTCTTTTAAATAAACTTCTAGTCTTATAGAAAAATAAACAGATCCTTGCTAAAGGATCCTCATTCCTTCTCCAACCCTGCATCCTTCCATCCCTAGAGATAACCAAGATCCTAAAGTTTGTGTATATCACTTCCAAATATAAGTGGTTCATATGTATATTCATCCATACGTTTTGTAACTCTGTATATGTGTGTGTGTGTGTGTGTGTGTGTGTGTGTGTATAATTAAAATCTGGGCATTGTTCTTGCCTTTCCACCTGAGCTATTCTGTGCATATTTCTGTAATGCCTTTGAGCTCATATTCAATTCATAAACAGGGGAATAATGTCTGTATAAATAGGAGGTTCATATGTAATCTTCCCCATGTTTTTAATATTTTGTGCCAAGTAAGAGCAGCTAATTGAAAAGTATTCTAACAGCTAAAGGCAGCATGATGACAGAGTAGTACGAAGTAATATGAAGTAATGCCCACAGTACCAACTTCTCCTGGTTCTGTTTGTGTTCTTGCTCTTAGAAGTATTGATACTTAGTATGAAGCAAGCTCCATCTTTGTACATCCTTACAGCACCTCCTATCATTTTCTTTAAAGGTACAGCACTATATTTACTCCAGGATTTCATTTTCAAAGGTTAGAAATTTAATAATTTTAACTATGCTAGTACATTTTTATCAGAATGATTAATATGTGCTCTGGTTATAAAGTCGCAGAGATTTTTATGAGCTTCTTAAACATTATGTTTCCCATAATTTTTCCCCATACACCTGATCATTTCTAGTAAGCCACTTTGCAGAACAGTTTGTTTTTCAGGAATATTTGTCCTGTTATAGCAGGAACACTTGTAGGAAATTTGTTTACCTGCTATATCATATTCCATCACATGAACAAGCCAGTTTGTTTATTCATTCTCTTACTGAGGGACTGTTAGGTTTGTACATTGCAGCATCACATCATCCTTGGTTAGGACTCCCTGTGCCATATGCCAAAGTTCACCATCTGTGGAATTGTTGGTAAGGAGGTATAGCTTCAACTTCGACTTTAATAGAGCTTGTCAAATTGCTTTCCAAAGTTTTATATTTATACACATATAGTTAGATGTATGTATATAACTATATATATAGTTACCAACAGCTGTTTCCCAAATCCTAGTCATTTGGTGATATCAGACTAAAAATGGTGCCAATCTGAAGGACATGAAATGTTATCTTGTTTTAATTTTGCATTTCCCTGATAACTAGTGATATATTTTCTTTTCATAGTTTATCATATGGGCTCTTTCCTCTGTGGTGTGCCTATTTCTAGTCTTTGCTCATTTTTCCCGTTGGGTTGTCTGTCCTTTTCTTATTGATATATTGATGTTGTTTATATACTCTGGATATGTACATATTCTGGATATGGACCCAACGTATTGTCTCCTAGCCTGTGACTTGTCATTATACATTTTTTTTTGCATTTTCTTTGATGAACAGAAATTGTAGATTTAATTTTAAATATTTATGTTTATCAGATTCTCCCATTATGGCTTGTATATTTTGTGCCTAGTTTCAGAAATATTTTTTGATCCTGATATATTGTTTTCTCGCACATGTTTTATTCTTGTAATGTTTACATATAGATTATTATTTAGTCACTAATTCATTTTTTGAGATGAGAGGTAAGGCTTTAATTTGATCTGTTCCATATGCAGAGCCACCCATCTAGTACCATTTATAAATAGTAAATGGCGAATCTCTAGTCTGTCCTATTAGTCTATTTATCTATCACTAAGCCAGCATCACATGGTCTTAATTGTTGTAGCTTTGTAAATCTTGATATTTAGTAAGACGAGTTCTCCAAATTTGTTTCCATCCTCTTTGACATTCTTGGTCTCTTACCATCTATAAGAATTTTAGAATGAGTTGTCAAATTTTATGAAAATCATTTTTGGGATTTGGATTAAATTATATTGGATGTACAGAATAATTTGGACAATAGTAATCTATTCTTAATTTGCTAAGAGTTTTTGAAAAAATTGTGAGTAGTATTGAGTTTTATCGAAGATACTTTCTGCATTTATTGAGATAATCATAAGGTGTTTCTCCTTCAGTCTGTTAATGTTAACATCATCAGGCATTCTAACATTAAATCATTCTTACATTCTTGTACATTATTTAATCATGAGATGTTTAGCTTAAAAAACAAATATAAATTATTGATATCTCTTTCATTTATCAGGGGGCTAAATCCTTCCCAGCAAGCCACAACAAGTCCCTTATATTTATTTATCCAAAATTAGGTATTAACGCCATGGTAGTGTCTTAGCTCAGTCTGCCATAACAAATACCACAGACTGGGGGGCTTAAGCAACAGAAATTTACTTCTCACAGTTCTGGAGGATGAGAAGGCTAAAATCAAGGTGCTGGCCAATTCAGTTCTTGGTGAGAGCTACCTTCTCTGCTTGCACATGGTCCACCTTCCCATTGTGTTCTCACATGTCCTTTCCTCTGTGCATGCAAGCAGAGAGAGACTCACTCATACTCTTTTTATAAAGCTGCTAATCCCATCCAAAAGGACCCACCCTCATGACCTAATCTAACCCTAATTACCTCTCAAAGGCCTCATCTCCAAACACCATCATCTTGGGGGTTAGGGCTTCAACATATGAATTTTGAGGTACACAAACTTTCATTCTATAACAGATGGGGAGATGGGATTGCTAAGTTTTACTCATCCTTTGGGGCAAGAGGAGGAACCTATCTTCCTGGAGTTCTTTGCTGCTAGAACAAAATGATGTTTCTATAAACTAAAACTGTCCTTTGGGAAGAAAATTAACACTATGTATACTATGCTTTCATTCTGCAAAAATAATTTATTGGATTTCAACATGTTTTCCTTTTAATAGTGTGTTTTTGAGAAATTATTTTCATTATAAAAATGAAAACTTATGTAGGGTTTTAAGAAAATACCTAAAAGAGAAAAAAAAAATAAATATCAAACCCCTTTTACTAGAATTAATCACTCTTGAATTATTCCCAAAAAGCATCACTACATGCTTTTGAGTAAAACTGTAATCATCATATCATACAGACATTGTTAATATATTTAAAATTTTACTATCTGCCGTTATATCCTTGTTGCTAATTTATGCCTTCTTTTTCTTCATTAGGTTTGTTTTGCTCTTTTTTTCTCTCTCTTCATATACTGTCTTCTGAATTTTTATACTAATTCTTCTGGTTTTGACAACAGATTTTTTTATTTCTACTCTTGCATTTTTTTTCTCTTGATCTCCCTTATAAAAAATTTTTACTGAGTTTTTGATTTGAATATGTATTTCATGGCTTTCTTTTAAAACACCTTTATTTGGGGAATGCCCTGGTGGTCCAGTTGTTAGGACTCAGAACTTTCATTGCCGGGGCCCGGGGATCGATTCCTGGTCGGGGAACTAAGATCCCAGAAGCCAAATAAATAAATAAAATGCCTTTACTTTTAATGGATATTATTGGTCTTGTTATTTAAAAAGACATGTAATTTTATTTTTGCTTTCCTCTTTTGTATGATTGTTGTTTGTGAGGGATTATTTTCCCTGTTGGTTGGGGTTTTATGGTCATGTTTTGATCATGATTTTTTTTATTAGTAGATTCGTTGCTTGATGGTTATATAATTTGGTTTCTACAGTTTTAGCTGTTTGGAGTTTATTAACATTATTGGTCTAGAATAGGATCATTTTCTAGAAATGGTCTATGGAAACTTGAAAAAAGACTTTTTTTGCCTATACTTATTCTGGATTGTTAATTCCAGATAATTTGTCTAAGAGCAGAAGATTACAAAGAACATCTGTATAAAAGTATTGTTACTATTTAATGTTATGGTATGAATGATAAGGATTAGGTCCATCTTAAACAAACTCAAAATAGGCAGATATGTTTTGGTATGCCTGTTTATTTTCTGTATTCCTATTTAATAGTCCATGAGACAGTAATTTCTCCTAGGTTATCTAAACTGTTTGAAGATTTTAAAAACATAACTAACTGCTGAAATCCACTTATATCATTAAATGTTTATGGCTCTTGTGATTTTGATAAGGAAGGAGAAAAATACAAAAGAAAACAAGTTAAAAACAATAACCGGAAAATAATGGGGAAAACCACGTCAAGATGTATTCTTTTGCTTCTCCTTAATTGTGTCAAACGATCTAGCAAATTCCTGCTTTGGAGTTCTGAAAATGACCCAACCATGGGTCACAATCTTTACTCATACTTACTTGAGGGATCTAGAGTACTAGAACCTGTCTATAGTATTTCAATTATTTTATTTTCTGGAAAATATGTATTTATATTTCAGTGTGTATATTTCATATTTAAGTCCTTAAAATGAAATTTTAAATAGAGGATTCAGGAAGACCTATTGGTTTTGCTTCTGCTTCCTTAATAAGAATTAACTTAAAAATCCAGCTGTTACACTGGAGATGGGGGAGGAGGGATGGTGCAGACTCCTTATTAATTAGTAACCATGTATTGGTGTGAAGCACACCGAAGTTTAATACATAGGATGACCATTGATTTTGTAGGACCTGGAGAGCGAGGCAAGCGTCATTTAGGTTTGATATTTGCGATACAAGAATTGAAACTCTGAAGCAAGTGTAAGATAATTCAGTTATTCTGTGGTAGAGTAGTGTTATGTTCAGAGAGAGATTTACTTTTAAGTTTTCCATATACATTTAAGAATCATAGCCTAAACAAAAATTTCAGATATTATTATACATGAATTTACTTATTTACCAAAATTACTATCATTTAGGGAAAAGCATGTGAATTGATTATATTATAAATAATAATTATGTCATGTAAATAATAATTTATATTTTAGAAGTATCTTCCTAAAGCAATTCAAGTTAAGGTCATTGTTGTAGCATAGACTAGGGAAAGTAAGACTAGAAAAAATATGCTTATATAATAAATGCAAAATAAAGTAAAAAGTACAAGATAGATCATGGCTAACTACCTTCCCTTTGTGGTTTTTACTTAGAACAGAATCCACAGAGAAATATATTTCACAGATTATCTGTTCTAAATCAAAGTAGATATGAATAAATAGTCCCTGAGACAAACAGTAAATCCTTTACCAAATCTTATGTGTCCTGCACTTTGTATTTTTAAAAAAATTTATTTTACATGATAAAACTATAACTTTATTTCAAAGTTAAGTAAAATTGTTTTCACATGAACATAAAATATTATTTTAATTTAACACTGTATTATACTTAAACATATTTTAGAATTTATATAATGTAGTGATTAGTGACATAAAACAGCAACAGTTGTATAAAATAAATATTAGTACTTTTAAGCAATAATGAGGGATGCCTCTGTATATGCTTTATTTCCCTTTGGAATTTCTTGAGTAAATGATGTATCGTATTTACTCATGATTACACTAGATCATACACACATTCACCAGGATTTACATACACAAAATTATCTCTTGTCACTTTTAGGAGTAAATGAAAATGTTTTAAAAGAAATTTATCAAATATAGCTTTCATAAGATAAGCATGAACTTTCAACGGCCAGTGTCTTATAACTCTTTGTCCCTGTGCCTCTCAACACTTTGCACAGCATTCTAGACATCAGAGATGCTCAGCTGTATTTCTTGTTTAAGCCTACCTTATTTTGTGAAAGTAATTCTACTGTGAATGTCCATCTACACCTGTTATACATTTCCTTCCTATTCATCACCTGTAGAAAAAATATAGGTGACTGATTGATAAGAACTTCCTTATAGGTAAAAGAGACCTTCTCTAGGTCACATTCGGCCTTCTATTTATATGAATAGAAGCTACTTTGAATTGAAACTTGTCAACACTTGATCCTTCGTTAAAAATCACAGGAATGGTGTTTTAGATTAGGACCTATAAAAACCAAAGGAATCAAAAACCTTGGGAGCATCTCAAGGGCATGAATCAGCACCAATGTATTGCATATATTGAACATGACTGAAATACTTCCAGTGACTTACGTAGTACAAACACGAGGTTTATCCAGTGCTAACACTGGCAAACCCAGAATCAACCAGATTGATTCAGTCAGGGTAGGACTTAAGATGAGACAGATCTGGGAGACAGCTTAACAGGATTCAGCTGAGCCAGCCAAATATTTGAGTCAAAATCCAAATCTACAGTCCCAAAGACCAAGACCCAGACCCAGGCAAAAAAGGTTAGGAACAGGAGGCAGGAGGCTCAGAGAAACCATAAAGGTATTTAAACCCTTAGCGTCCTTTTGGGAGACGCACAGGCTAACATCGCCCTCTGGGAAGGATGGAGAGCATTCTGGAGTGCAGATGTTAAGCATGCTGAAAAATTGTGTCCACTGTCAGGCTCCTGTGGACAACTTCAGTTGCACTTTAACTTTTACTATTCTGTGAAATAATTGGCCTGACTTGTTAATTTTACTCTGCTTTGAAACCATAGATCTCACTTCTATCCCTGTTCAGTCATCCACAAGTAATAATAAGAAGTGACATTTGTCAGTAATGAAAGTAGGTTGGAGTAAATCTGCTGAAATATATTAAAATATTGGAAAACAAACTCAGAACTTACATTGAGTTTATGGTGAAGAGCCATATAATCTTTTCATTGTCAGTTGCTTTTCAAAATGAAAATTATTTCTTAAAGTGTCAGTGTGATACATGCACACAGTTGATAGATAAAATTGTGAGAATAGCTTATCAGGACTTAACCAGTCGCTAGCCTATGTCTGCTCTCACCATCTGACCCCAGGCCCACACTCCTTCAGTTCTACCTCTTAACTCTTTCTTATTTTAAATATTTTAATGCGGTTATTTCAAATGTGGAAAGAATGTACTACTGTATCTTTTCTTAAAAGAGTTTAATTGAAGTACTGACAATAAACTACATAAAGTATAGAAGTAGATACATTTTGGCATACATATACAGCTGTGAAGCCATCACAACAATCAAAATACTTGTCCATCACCCCCAAGTTTCCTGTGCCTCTTTGTAATTCCTCCCTCTCTCTCGTTCTCCTACCTCTGCTTTCTGTCACTACAGATGAGTTTGCCTTTTATTATACAGAATATACTCTTTTTTTCCTGGCTTCTTTTTCAGTCAGCATAATTATTTTGAGATGTATCCATGTTGTTGCATGTATTGATACTTCATTCCATTTTATTGCTAGAAGTATTTCATTCATATGAATATAGCACAGTTTGTTTAAGCATTCACTGTTGGTGAACATTTGAGTAGTGTCCAGTATATGGCTGTTAAAAACGGCTGTTATGGGCTTCCCTGGTGGCGCAGTGGTTGAGAGTCCGCCTGCCGATGCAGGGGACACGGGTTCGTGCCCCGGTCTGGGAAGATCCCACATGCCGCGGAGTGGCTGGGCCCGTGAGCCATGGCCGCCGAGCCTGTAAGTCCGGAGCCTGTGCTCCGCAACGGGAGAGGCCACAACAGTGAGAGGCCCACGTACCGCAAACAAAAAACAAAAAAACGGCTTTTATGAATGTTGGTGTACGGGTGTTTGTAAGGATGTGTGTTTATCTCTCTTGGTTAAATACCTAAGAGTGGATGAGCTGTACCAACTGTCAAGAAGTAGAGAGGATCAAAACCACATCATGTCAGCCTTACCCCCAGCTGGGACATGAAGTTATTAATGGAAAGATAAGTTCATCCTTGTCATCTTTGAGACATTTGAAAGATCTCACAGAGTATGTACAGTGTAAGCCTGCTTATTACATGAGGATTGTTCTCTTAGGCCTGTAGTATTTATATGGAATAAAAGAAAAAAATAATTGTTATTTCTTATTTTAATAAGTGTAAATTGTATCACTGTGTACAGCACAATTGTCATAATCTGAAAACATCCATCATTGATTTATATATGGTATTAAGTATATAGTCTTCATAAGTTTCTCCACTAAATATATTTATGTTCCCACTCACTGTCTCCATTACAGGTTATCCAGAAGATATTAATATTTAAGATCTCTAATTAAAAGCTATGGTAGTTAGTGCTTTAACATTTTGCTTCATTTGTTGAGACTTATTTATAACTTATACATAACACTCAAATTTATATCTGCCTTCATTTATTTTCTTTCAAAGACATCTTAGGAATCCTTCACATTTTATAAGGAACCGTAAATTTATTTCAGCCAAGGACCAACAGCTAGCTTTCACGCTGGCCTAGATGCACATATGCAATTTACTTAGTGAATTTTGAAATTTTGAATGATAGTACATTAAACTGGAATAATGAACCAATAAAAATTTTTATAGCATTCAGAAAAATTATTTCTTAAACATTCACACTGTCATTTTACTCATTAAAAGTATTCTAGGATCGTAAGTTAGATCATGAATTCCTAAGCCTTGGGAAAAAATCAGCAGATCTTTTGTGGTGACCAAATGATTTGACCTGACTGCAAGATAACAATATCCTGTTTCGGAAAGCTAGACAAGGCATTTGTAACTAGATTATCCATCTTCAGCCAAGAGAGTAAAATTCTTGGAAAATGTTTCATGTGGCGTCTGTAATTAATGCTCTTCACATGTTAAATACTATGGTTTGTCACAAATAAGTTATTACCTTCATATAGTCTCTGTCAGTGTTTGACACTGGTTTTAAACTTGCAAAGCCTCAAATGCTTCATCAGCAGATGGAAAGACTACTACAATTTCAGAGGGTTTCATGGAGATTAAATGAAATATTACAGTGAAACAGACACGTACTCAGCAACATGGGAATCAAACGTAGTAAGCGCTCAGAAGATGATTTTTCCCAAATCTGCTGACATGTAATTGGCCTGTCCTACACACCAGACCTTTTCAAGGATTTTATAGGGTTCTAATCTCCTTGATGCTTTAGCCACTCGTGGTAGTAAGTTATGTGCTCAGGAAGGCATATTAATGCCGAGTCACTAAGGTACTATTTCGTGTTTGCCTAATCACTTCATTGGCCTTTACCTTGTTTTACAAATGCACTTAATTCAGTAAGGAAGATTGCTTCTCCTAAAGTTTTTATATTAGTGAAAAGTGGTTCCAAGCCAGATACATTATTTTTATTTGGATTATATGTATGCTTCAAGCACTTTTATCATTTTTTCATTTTTTCTTTTTAGGAAGCACTTTAAAACCAGCATAACATCTAATCATGTTGGTGTTTTCTGTTTTGTTATAGTTAGTGAGGATAATCCTTATGTTTTAAGTAAATAATAAAAATCTAAGTAAAAATGTTCGCATCTAAGGATTGTATATTGTGATTTGGCAACTAAATGCATTAATCCAAACAAATAGAGATTATTCACATTCCCATTTTGTTTAAACATCTGTGACTAATTGTCATTTGTTTCTGCTTTAATTCAGTTCAGCTGCTATAATTAAATGATGCCATTCATCTAGCAGCAGTCCTGAAATCTTTTGTAACTTTGCAAAACACAATAAAAAAGAATCAGAGTTTTCTATAAAATTCAGTTATAATTTTTTAGTCTTCATCTTAATTGTGAATATCAAATAGCGCCTCTCCAAGTGATATGGGCTAATTTCAAATTTCTCTAAATCTCAAATATACTCTTCATTTTCCCTAGTCTGGGCCTAAATTGCTCTGCTTGCATTTGTAATCAGAAATTGATTGGGTAGCTGTGGAAACTGGAAAAGTGTATTGCTGGTTGAAGAAAAATGGAGGTAGAACAAGTACTGTCATCATACTTGTCTGCCATCCTAAACGCCGCCTGTCATCCTCAACAGTACATTGATAAAATCTTCACCCTCCAGCCCCAAAATGCTTCTCTTCAGAATACTGTGGTCAGTATTAACCCTCTGGATTGATTTTTTTTTTAACACCAAATGCCTTTGTTACATATTTAATTTGTTTTCACATTGAACTATTTTTTTTACACAAAATGAAATGTTTTCATTTTATTCATTCCTATAAGACACATCATAGGAAAAAATATGAAACAATAAAATGTTAGTTATTGAGAAGCCAATCATCTGAAACATTTCAACTGCTGACCAAGAAGACATAAAACTAATGCAAAAAATTCAGTTGAAGAACGAATTTTTAACATCTGGTAATAAAGATAGCCTAGAAGAAGTGAAGGTCTATTTTACATACAGCAAAAAGGCAATGTATGCCTTTTACCATGTGAAAGAAAAGCTGAACTCTAATTGTCTTTAAAGGTTTGTCTTTTGTATGAGTTGACAAAGTGAATTTTTTTTTGTTTTGTTTTTTGTTTTTTGGCAGTACGCGGGCCCCTCACTGCTGTGGCCTCTCCCGCTGCAGAGCACAGGCTCCGGACGCGCAGGCCCAGCAGCCACGGCTCACGGGCCCAGCCGCTCTGCGGCACGCGGGATCCTCCCAGACCAGGGCACGAACCCGCGTCCCCTGCACCGGCAGGCGGACTCTCAACCACTGCGCCACCAGGGAAGCCCGACAAAGTGAATATTAATGAAAGAAATGAGGAGAAAAAGGAGAAGAGCAAAATGGCCTTCAGCAGAGGCAGGAATTATGGGGATGAGGAGTGATGATAAACCAGCATATTCCAGTGGTACACATTTCCATTAACACGAACAACTTTTCTGGAGACTTCCATTGGTTCCCTGATTTCAACGAGAATAAATTTAGAAAGTTATATGTGACTTTTAAAGTCTAAAACAAAATATCCCAGTCCCCCATAAATCTTAGGAAACCAAGGATTCATAAAAGACAAACCTGCTAAAGAGGGTTAATGGAACAGAGCATCTGTAAACAATAAGCCCCTGGTTGATAAGAGACAGTGTGGTGGCACGCTTCAGCTCTAGAGTGTCAGGGAAAAGAAAATTGTGGTACTTAACTTTAGTTCTATTTTTATAAATAGTGCCAGACCCTGAACAAAGAAATCTGCTTTAGCAGAAAAATATTAAAATATATAATATATGTGACATAGTCTAAATGATGTATTACCTAATTTATGTACTGTTGAGTACATGTTGCATGCTAGGTACTTGGACCCTAGTGTTGGGTACTTCATTCCACTATATACTTCAGAAGGAAGTTTGAAACCATATGTGTGTTTTGTATAGGGGTAAATAGACTATATCTTTAGAAGTGTGTTCTTGTCTTCCTGTTAAGAGCTAAGACAGGCAAAAAATATAGAGAAGTTTCCAAGTACTAGTCACCCTGATGCACATTTGAAATTGTTTACACAATTTAGATTTGTTACTCAGTAAGTTAGGCCAAGGGGAGAAAAACATCTGTCTAGATAACATGTACTGTACTGTATACTTTTTGTTATTTTTGAATAGGTAATAGATTAAACAGGTAATTAATAGTAGCTTAAAAATCAGATGGGCATACACTAAAAGTCTTTCTATTCATTTCTCCTTTACAGATGCAGCCAGGTATTTGTGTGTCTTACAGAAATATTTTATGCCTTTTAATCAAATATGTATGTTTGTATTCATTGTTGTCATACTTCTTAATTTGATCAAATCTGAGGTTTGTGTAGGATGACATTACAGTTTTATTTTGTTTTTCTCTCATTTATAACCAGGTTGAACAGCTTTTCATTTGCCTATTGGCCATTTGAATATCTTCTTTGTGAAGTGTTCATTGGACTGTCCTACTCATTTTTCTATTTGGTGTCTGTCTTTTTATTATTGATTTCTGAGAGCTCTTTATATACTATACATCTTTAGATCTTTTATTGGCTATATGTTCTGTAAATGTCTCCTCCCCTTCTGTGGCTTGTCTTTTCACTCAATTAGTTGAGTCTTCAGATAAGCAAAACATTAATTTTAATGTCAAATTTGTCAATCTTTTCCTTCATGGTTAGTACCTTCTTTGTCTTAAGAAATCATTCCCTATCTTGAGTCTATAAAAATATCCTTACTTTTCCCATTTAGATCTACAGTCCACCTGTAGTCAGTTTTTGAGTAAGCTGTAAGGAAGGATCTGGTTTCATTTTGTCAATCTGCGTATCTGGTTGACACAGCACCATTTTCTGAAAACACCACCATTTCCCCATGGCTGCACAGTGCAAGATAAAATACTCATATATGCTTGGATTTGTTTCTGGACTCACTGTTCTGTTCTACTGTCTTATGTCTTGCTCATTGTAACTTTATATTGTGCGTTGTTATGCAGAAATGTAAGTCCACCAACATTTTTCTTCTTCAGGAGTGACTAGGATGTTCTTGGTCCTTAGAATTTCCATATAAAGTTTGTCAAGTTACAGAAAAAGAGTTTGGATATTTATTTGGATTACAGTGATATGTCAGTGGTGACAATTAGCATCATTATTATGTTGAATCTTCTAAGCCATGAATGTGGTATATCACTCATTATATAGGTCTCCTTTAATTTCTCTTTATAAAGTTTTATAATATTCTCTATAGAGACCTTACATATATTTCTTGATATTTATTCCTTAGTACGTTTTTATGCCAATGTACATGGTATGGTTTTTGACATTTTCTAATTTTTGACGTGTACAATTATTTTTTTCTACAGGAAACTTGTGAAACTTGCTTATTAATTTTAATAATGTATGTGTTGAGTTTTAGGACTTTTTGCATACGTAATCATATGTGATTGAAAATTTTTTATTTCTTCTTTTTCAATCCATGTAACATTTTTCTTATCTTGCTGGATTAGGTTAGCCTTCTAGTTCATTGTTGGATGGATAAATAGTAGTTGCCATCCTTGCCTTCTTCCTGATTCCACAAAGAGAGCCTTCAGTATTTCATGATAAGGTGTAGTATTTGTTATAGTTTTACTTTAGATTCCCTTAAGATTATTGCAGTTTACTTAACGTTTCTATTTTAGATATTGATTTTATATTTATTGAGATGATCATATGCTTAGAATCAGTTTACTAATATTTTGTTTATGAATTTTATATGTATGTTAATAAATGATATTGCCCTATAACTTTCTTTTTCACATTATCCTTTCTGGATATCTCTGTATATTATGAAAATAAGATAAAACTGGCATTAGAAGATTAAGGAACATATAGTTCAATATATAAATATGACATGTTTGCTATGTATAAATGAAACAGTAAGATATAGTGGCTCGGGTGTCAAAGTACCCTAGTTTTACTTTTAGTTTTCGCATCAGACAGCTGTGTACTATTTTGCAAATCATTATTTTCCTTGATCTCTTACCTTCTTTAAATGAGACATTAAAAATGTATTTTTTTAATATTTATTTACTTATTTTATTTATTTTTTTGGCTGTGTGGGGTCTTAGTTGCAGCACACAGGATCTTTGTTGAGGCATGTGGGAATCTTTCATTGTGGCGCAAGTTCTCTTCGTTGCAGTGCTGGGGCTTCTCTCTAGTTGTGGCGTCCGGGTTTTCTCTCTCTAGTTGTGGCATGGGGGCTCCAGAGCGCGTGGACTCTGCAGGTTGCGGCACAGCACGCCGGCTCACTTGTTGAGGCACGCGAGCTTAATAGTTGTGGCGCGCCAGCTTAGTTGTCCCACGGCATGTGGGGTCTTAGTTCCCTGACCAGGAATTGAACCCGCGTCCCCTGCATTGGAAGTCAGATTCTTTACCACTGTACCACCAGGGAGGTCCCAGAAATGTTTTATTTTTAAAACCTCTTCCAGCTCTAGACTCCTGTGATATGCAAACAGTTGATGCTTGTGCATGACTCTAAATATCCATAAAGTTACATTCTTTTCTTTTCTCTTGACTATCGCGTTTTTTCAGCCTATGTGTAGGATTTTGAAGTCAGTTTCTATCTGATCTTGAATTGCCCAGTTTTCAGCTAGCTGTTGTATGACTGACTACTTAGTACATTATATATGGTATTTGTACTGATCCATAGATAATTATAGATGGGGGTATGTACTATACTGTAATCATTAAGAGCGTATCAGAAGCACTATACTGTAATCATTATGAACATGAACAGCAGAGTCAGACTGCTTGGCTTAGAAATCCAGCTATACTCTCTGTTTGCTGAGTGAGTTATTTCTCTCTTTCACAGTTTCTCTACCTATAAAATATGATAATCAGAGTATATACCTCATACAGATATGGAGTATAAGCTAATATATTCAAAACATTAAGACCATTGCCTGCTAAACATATGTTAGCTATTTTTATTAGTTTGAGGATGTAGAGGTCTATACCATGACTTGAAAATAAGCCATTTTCTTAGCCTTAAACAAACAAAAAATCATGTATATGTAAAATTTAGAATTTTTTTCAAGAGAAAAATAGTACACATTTTTGAAATCTTGAACATGAATAGTATTTAAGTGTTTTTCACTCAAAAGATGACGTGCTTTTGACCCAAACAAGTCTAAGCTTTAGGGAAATACTTCACATTTTAGAGTGAAAATAAAAGCCTTCGTGTTCCTAGCCATTGAACAAAAATTACGCTACTTCTGCATAAATTGACATGGAATGTCCTTTATTATTAATATGAATAAGTGGGTAGAGGAATATTCATTGAATGAGAGAAACAGCTCCCCAAAATAGAAATATTCAGATGATTTCCATTGATTAAAATTGATCTTGTTTGCAAATTTCTAAGACCAGATTTGAATAAAACAATAACTTGGTCCTACTAGGAGTAAGAATACTTTTGTTAGTCGAGGAGATGTCCTTCCATGTTTTATATTGTCTTCATAAGAGTGTAGGTGTTAGGTTAAGATTTTGGCACTTGAGAGTACATCTAGGTATGGTTTCTAGGTTTTGTGAACCATGAGAATTTTCACATTACCTAATGTTTCTGAAAATATTCTTGGCCAGTGAGAAAATATGCAGTAATAAAAGGTCCAGATCCAACATCTACAAGAGTAAGAGTTGAGGTGAGACATAGGAGGAGAAATGGTGGATATCATTCGAGTGAATTTTATAATACATTTATGCCATAATTTTATTTTCTTAGGAACTATCCTCCCAGATTTACTAATAATTATGGTAACAAATGTTTTTTCACCACCTTGACCAGGTCTGAATATACTTTGGGGGACAAGAGACATGTATTTGTTGGATATATAGAGGTAGTAAATCTACTATTCAAGAATCTTAGGTAAATAGAATTACTGAAAATTCACTTAATAGAATGTATGGTTAAGTGTGAGCTATTATTTTTGCCTACAATAATATAAATGCAGCTTTAGGTATAGTATTTGTGTTAGCACAGTGTTCTATTAGGTCCTAACACAGTCCAATATTAGGACTATTTTTCTTGAAAATAAACCTTCAAATCTTTATGTGTGTGTCTTAGCTCTGGTTGCCCAGTAGTAAAACCTGAGGCAGGGATTCTTGTGCAGGTGACTTGTGAAGGGAGAGCTTTCAGGAGACACCTGTGAAGGGAGTATGTGAAGCAGGAGGGAGAGAGAGATGTGACTCCAAGGGAAGTCTAGCCTCAGCCTGACCCCATGAAGAGGTTGCACCAAAGGTTCAGTCCTGATTTGAGGCAGGGGAGCGAGGCTTTTGTGCATGAGAGCTGTTCATGCTCCCTGCAGCCGTCCGGCATGGCTACTGAGCTGGCTAATCCTGGTGGTGGAGCGTCACTCACAGGTCCCTCTGGGCGAGACCTCTCCGGTCTCCCAAGCTCAGTCCTCCTGAGAAGGTGGCAGGTGTGTGCTGTCATCTGTGAAGCGCCCAGGACCTCCAAGGATTTGCATGGGGCACAAACAGCCTATTACAAAGGCGGGACTTTTGTCATTTCAACATCAGTAACTGTTGATGGAGTCCATACTGTGGTGATCAGAGGAGGGGAGTTTCAGGTGGACTGACTGAAGAGTAAGGGCACACTTTCTGAGGCAAGAATGAGAACTGGATGCTTGAGGACCATAGTGAGAAAAGGGGGCAATTACAGAAGAGCAGCTCAAGGAAATAGATAGAAAAGGACCAGGGCACCAAGAGCCTTGTGGGCAAGGGAGGAATTTAAGGATTTTTTTTTTTTTTTTTTTTTTTTTTTGTGGTACGCGGGGCTCTCACTGTTGTGGCCTCTCCCGTTACGGAGCACAGGCTCCGGACGCGCAGGCTCAGTGGCCATGGCTCACAGGCCCAGCCGCTGCGCGGCATGTGGGATCCCCCCGGACCGAGGCACGAACCCGCATCCCCTGCATCAGCAGGCGGACCCCCAACCACTGCGCCACCAGGGAAGCCCTAAGGATTATTTTAAGTGTCAGGCAAAGCCAGTGGTGATGGTTCATGGCTTGACATGATTGAGGAACCACAAGAAGGCCAGAGTGACTGGAGGAGAGTGAAGCAGGTAGAAAGTTGAAATGGTAGGAAAGGAGATGAGAGAATGGGAACTTGGAAAGTGCAGGGATTTGTAGGCCTTTGAAAGGGCTTTAGATTTTACCCTGAGTGGGACAGGCCACTGAAGGATTTTCAGATAATGGTGCCATGGTAATAGGGTCACTCTGGGTGTTGTGCCCAGAACAGATTAGGCCTGTGTGGGCAGAAAATAAGGAGACTTTTGCAGTGGTTAGGCATGAAGTCAGGTGACTCGTGTGAGGGTGGTCGCAGTGCATACATGGAAAACTGCGTAAACTCACGGTAGATTGCCTGGCTGGCAGCGTTTGCTGATGGCTTGGATAGGCAGGAGGGGGGAGGAAGTGTGTGAGGAAATAGAAGAGTGGAATCCTATGTGGCTTTCTTTCTGGCCACCTACCCCCACAGGATCCCACCTCCCCAAGTGGCTGGGTGCCTTCACTCTCCCCGCTTCTCTTTGGCTCACACTTCTTTCCTACATGCTGCTCTAAAAACTCAAATCCCTATACTTAACCCCAAAAGAACCATTTAGCTCCCCCTTCAACTTGTCCATGGGTTTACGTCTGCATATCCAAAGATTAATGCTTGGTTTGCACTGCTAAACAAAGTGCAATCTATGGCTGTGTCTTAACCTCCAGCAATACAGATGAGCTGGTACATTTTTTAAATTGTCTTTCCTTTTTCTGTTCACTACAATTCTCTTTAAATAGAAAGAAGTAGGATCAAGACTTATTTTCCCACCAATATGAAGTAGCTTATTCCCTTTAGAAACCATGGTACGTTTTGGTTTTGAGTATTTATCCCCACTCTCGGTGCTAAGCACTGTACTGATTATGTATCTCTTTTAAATATAACAGCCCAGTGTTTTGATCAGTGGTCCCCAACCTTTTTGGCACCAGGAACCGGTTTTGGGGAAGACAGCTTTTCCACGGATCCGGTGGGGGGATGGTTCAGCTGAAATGTGAGTGATGGGGAGCGATGGGGAGCGACAGACCAACCTTCACTCACTTCCTGCTGTGCAGCCTGGTTCCTAACAGGTTAGGACCCCTGTTTTAGACGGTAAGATCTCAGATTTATAGGTGGGAAAATTGATTCACAAAGGTTAAGTGACTTGCCTAAGATAAAACACCCAATAAGGGGAATTTCAAAAGCCTATCTGAGTGAAGCTAAAATTATCTATAATGTCTTTAAAGATACAAGGAAACAAACTGGTCTAGTAAGCTTTATGTGGTCTAGGAACTCCATTGTCATGCTCATTGTTATATTAACTGGCATTTAGTATGTTCTCAATAAGTAATTGTTGAATGAATGAATCGAATTAAAGGCCATTATCATCATGGCACTGGAATTATGGAGGAAGGAGGACCTAGTTCTGCCTGGGAGCTTCATAGCAGACATGTTATTCCAAAGAGTCTTTAAGACTGAGAAGGATTTGGACAGGTTGAAAATGGGAATCAGTTTACTCCAAACCAAGAAAACACTAAAAAAAGCCAAGGAGTTATGTAAGGCATAGTTTCTTTTGTGTGGAAACATTGAAAATTGGGGCTGAAAAGCTCATTTATGATGGATGACTTTTAGGACCTTGATCTCCATATACTTCATTCTCTTTCCACATTGGAGAATCTGTAAGGGATGTTAAGAAGCTGGAATCATGAGAGCCTTGGGATTCATTTCTTTATATTATTTGTGGAGTTTAGTTTAAAAGCTCATAGATGTATAGGTATCTTTATTAAGACTTTAAAAACTACATATTTATTGGTCATAACAGAGCTTAATATGACAGATACCCATGGACTTTGACTTCATGTTCTTTTCATCGTGGATGCTAATTTACATTATGTGAATAGACTACCAGTTGTACCTTATTGTATGCTAAAGATATCAGATTTTAAAATCAATTTTACGTATAGAACAGTGGATCTTCAATTTAGGAAGCAGATTCGTTTTGCATTTCTCAAGCAGAGTCTTTGCTTTTCATTCTGAGAGGAACTCTATTGATTTGAGTACAATACTGTTTTACAGCAAAGTATAACCTTGATTTATATTCTGATGTTAAGTATTTATACGAGTTTACCCTGTATGTGCATTTTTTTATCTCTATAATTACACTGAATGGACCAGGTTTTCTTTTTAATGACATTTAAGAATACATTTAATTAAAATACCCACTAAAGTGCATGTGGGTTCTGTTTTCATGAAATCAATTAATGATCCTGGTTGGTTCTCTATTTTTTTTCTAAAATTTAAAACATGCCTGACACAAATCAGAAGTATCCAGACTTTCACACTTACAATATCCATTCAAACTTTGAATGCCCTTGATTAATAAAAATACATGTGACAGCAAAGTATAGCTCTGCTTTTAAACTGTTAGAGAGAACATAAAATGATTATGGCTTGCAGTAAATGTTATTATGGTCCTAAGATGTTTCCTGAGGGATTCAGCAATCTCCTGCACTTTCCTTAAGACTGACCCTCTCTCCTTGAGAAGCAGACAAGTAGGAGAGCTGCAGAGGCAAGACCACTGTGGGTCACCTGTCATGGCGCTGACAAGGCTCTGATAGAAAACCTAATTTACAGTTTAAGAAGCACATCCATTATCCTTCTGATTTTAAAATAGAACATACATCAGCAAAATGATAAAAGAAAGTGCTTAAGAATTACGAAAGTCAAGGACTATTTTATATCATAAAGTCACAACCCTTTTTGAATATTACTTTAAATTATAGCAAAGTCTAATGATATTCATACGTTCTGTTCTCTGAAAGTTAGCATCACAGTATTCTGATTGCTGATAATCTAATAATCATGGATTTACTATTAACTCCCTTTTTATATTTAGGTAGATGATGATGTCAGTATTCAGATATTTCTTTATGAAATAGATGTTCACTAGAAAATTGTTAGAAGAACTTTCTTTTGATTTAAAAGTTCAGTGTTTTATTTTTTTTAATTTTTAGTTTATACTGGAGTATAGTTGATTTACAATGTTGTGTTAGTTTCAGGTGTACAGCAAAGTGGTTTAGTTATACATATACATATATCTTCTTTTCCAGATTATTTTCCTGTATGGGGTATTACACAGTATTGAGTAGAGTTCCCTGTGCTATACAGTAGGTCCTTGTTAATTATCTATTTTATATATAGTAGTGTGTATATGTCAATCCCAATCTCCTAATTTATTACCACCACCACCCCCTCCCCGCACCTTTCCCCTTTGGTAACCTTAAATTTGTTTTCTAAGTCTGTAAGCCTATTTCTGTTACCTAAATAAGTTCATGTGCTTCCATGTCTTGGCTATTGTAAACAGTGCTGCAATGAACATTGGGGTGCATGTATCTTTTTGAAGTTTTCTCCAGATACATGCCCAGGAGTGGGATTGCTACATCATATAGTAGCTCTATTTTTAGTTTTTTAAAGGAACCTCCATACTGTTCTCCATAGTGGCTGCACCAATTTACATTCCCACCAACAGTGTAGGAGGATTCTTTTTTCTCCACACCCTCTCCAGTATTTGTTGTTTTTGATGATGGCCATTCTGACTGGTGTGAGGTGATAACTCATTGTAGTTTTGATTTGCATTTCTCTAATGATTAGTGATGTTGAGCATCTTTTCATGTGCTTTCTGGCCATCTGCATGTCTTCTTTGGAAATATGTCTATTTGGATGTTCTGACCATTTTATTGATTGGGTTGTTTGTTTTTTTAATATCGAGCTGCATGAGCTGTTTGTATATTTTGGAGATTAATCCCTTGTCAGTTACATCATTTGCAAATATTTTCTCCCATTCTGTCAGTTGTTCTCTTCATTTTGTTTATGGCTTCCTTTGCTGTGCAAAAGTTTTTAAGTTTAATTAGGTCCCATTTGTTTATTTTTGTTTTTATTTTCATTACTCTAGTAGGTGGATCCAAAAAGATATTTTGTGATTTATGTCAAAGAGTGTCTGCCTATGTTTTCCTCTAAGAGGTTTATAGTATCTGGTCTTACATTTAGGTCTTCAATCCATTTTGAGGGTTTTTTTGGTATGTGTGTATGGTGTTAGAGAATGTTCTAGTTTCATTCTTTTACCTGTAGCTGTCCAGTTTTCCCAGCACCACTTATTGAAGAGACTGTCTTTTCTCCATTGAATATTCTTGCCTCCCTTGTCATAGATTAATTGACCATTGGTGTGTGAGTTTTTCTCTGGGCTTTCTGTCCTGTTCTACTGATCTCTTGATCTCTAATTCTTTTTTTTGTTGTTGCCAGTACCATACTGTTCTGACTACTGTAGCTTTGTAGTATAGTCTGAAGTTAGGAAGCCTGATTCCTCCAGCTCCGTTTTTCTTTCTCAGAACTGCTTTGGCTATTCGGGATCTTTTGTGTTTCCATACAAATCGTAAAATTTTTTTGTTCTAGTTCTGTGAAAAATGCCATTAGTAATTTGATAGGGATTGCATTGAATCTGTAGATTGTCTTGGGTAGTAAAGTCATTTTGACAATATTGATTCTTCCAATCCAAGAATATGGCATATCTTTCCATCTGTTTATGTCATCTTCGAATTCTTTCATCAGCATCTTATAGTTTTCAGAGTACAGGTCTCTTGCCTCCTTAGGTAGGTTTATACATAGGCATTTCATTCTTTTTGATGCAATGGTAAATGGGATTGTTTCCTTAGTTTCTGTTTCTGATCTTTCGTTGTTGTCAGTGTATAGAAATGCAACAGATTTCTGTGTATTAATTTTGTATCCTGCAACTTTACCAAATTCATTGATGAGCTCTAGTAGTTTTCTGGTAGCATCCTTAGGATTTTCTATGTTTAGTATCATGTCACCTGCAAACAGTGATAGTTCTACTTCTTCTTTTCCACTTTGGATTCCTTTAATTTCTTTTTCTTCTCTGATTGCCATGGCTCGTACTTCCAAAGGTATGTTGAATACAAGTGGTGAGAGTGGACGTCCTTGTCATGTTCCTGTTCTTAGAGGAAATGCTTTCAGCTTTTCACCACTGAGTATGTTGTTAACTGTGGGTTTGTCATCATTGTTTTATTTCTAATCAAACTTCAGTTGGCAATGTTCTTATTTCTTCCTTCCTTTCTCACTTCTCACTCTTGCTTCTCCACTTATTTTCAAATAATGAATGACATGTGAACAAATCCTGGAGTGTATTTTTTTTTAACTCTACCTGTCCTCTTGAAATACAAATAAACTCTCTTAAAGTAAGGAGTCTATACAAAAACCTTGGATTTTCTTTTAAAAGAGTATTCCATATTAACTCTGATCATAAATTTCATTGCAATAGTTGCCCGTTATAATAATTGGGGGTATGGATTGATAATTTGAATTTTTCTAGAATTCTTTTAACATTTTTCTTAGAATCAATACTTAAACATATATTATAGGTAATTTGTTAGAATAAGATTTGAGATTTGATACTCTGAAAGCGGAAACATTGAAATATTTGCTTTGTAGAGTGGAAATTCACGGTTATCCTTAACTTATCCATATTCAGATTTAGAAAGAAAAGACAAAACTAGGCACTGCTTCATACCAATTTCTTATACATTAAATATTTACTGGTTTTAAAACTAATTACTGTCTCTATTTCTGCTATAGTTTAATGAACTATGCTTAGCTTATCTTCTTCCTGTCTGAGAATTTTATTTTTAAGTATAAATTAATATTTAAGATACAAATAAGAACAGAAATAAGAAAAATATTGATAGGCTACTAGAAACTCAGAAATCCAAACTTTCACATTTATATTCATATCTATTCTATGTATCTATCATCTACCTACCTATCCGTCCATTCATTCATCCATCCATCCATCCATCCACCTAACCTCTCTCTGTCTTTCTCTCTGTCTCTGTCTCATTTTCTCTGTCTCAATCTCTACCTACCAACCTACCTACCTAAATATTGGACCTGTTTGACCCAGCAAGGTGAGATGCCATTTGAATTTGACTACTTGGCTTTTTACCAGTCTGCCTATCTCATAATAAATTTCAGGCACTTCTGAGGTCTCCTTATGAGGGAAGAGGGGGAAACCTAAGGTCTTTTTTCCCACTCTGACTCAGTACCTGGCACTTCACTCCTAGCCCTCCCCCTTTTCCCTGTTCTGACCCCAGGGTCCATACAACCTTGGGATACTTTTGTTTAGGGCTCTCTCAACCGCGATATGAGCCCCCTCACAGTTCTTATTCCATGTGCCGACTACATGGGGGAAAAAATGAAATGGGGGTGTTAGCACTGTCTCCAGTTTTTGTCTCTTGTTTATTCCATTGCAGTGAGTGATTAAAGGCTTCCACTTTTGACTTGTTGCTTTAATCAGGTAATCTGACACCTAACTGACACCTAACAGCTCAGCTCTCTCTCCTAGATCAGCTAAACTCCTGACACATACATATATACCAATACATTATTATTTTTATATTTATATTCATGAGAGAGATTAGCCTGTTATTTTTCTTCCTATTCCAATGTTTTTTTTTCATCTGATTTTGGTTTCTAAGTAAGAGTAACCTCGTAGACTTAGTTGAGGTGTATTCCAGATTTTTCCCTTCTGGAAGAGCTTGTATAAGATTAGAATAGGGGCTTCTCTGGTGGCGCAGTGGTTAAGAGTCCGCCTGCCGATGCAGGGGACACAGGTTCGTACCCCGGTCCGGGAGGATCCCATGTGCCGCGGAGCGGCTGGGCCCGTGAGCCATGGCCACTGGGCCTACGCGTCTGGAGCCTGTGCTCCGCAATGGGAGAGGCCACAACAGTGAGAGGCCCGCGTACTGCAAAAAAAAAAAAAAAAAAGATTAGAATAATCTTTTCTCTCAGAATTTTGTAGAACATTTCAGGAACTTTATCATGATGATTCTTTATGTAAGCATAACTGTGTATTTAATATTTCATGAACTATTTATTTATTTATTTATTTATTTATTTATTTTTTTTATGCGTTACGCGGGCCTCTCACTGTTGTGGCCTCTCCCGTTGCGGAGGACAGGCTCCGGACGCGCAGGCTCAGCGGCCATGGCTCACGGGCCCAGCCGCTCCGCGGCATGTGGGATCCTCCCAGACCGGGGCACGAACCCGCGTCCCCTGCATCGGCAGGCGGACTCTCAACCACTGCGCCACCAGGGAAGCCCTGAACTATTTATTTTTTAAATGCTATGGGAATATTCAATTTTGGTATTTCTTCCTGAGTTAATTTTCTTTTTTTTTTTTTTCGGGTATGTAATTATAGGATAATAGTGATTGTCTCTCAGTACTTCAAAGAGATTACTCAGTCATCTTCTCATTTTGTGTTGTTGAGCATTCCATTAGTCTAATTATTGTTCATTTTTTGATGACCTGCCTTTTTTCTCTGGGTATTTTATTATTTTCTCAAAGTCTTTTTACTTAAGCAGTTTTACTTTGATATCAAGGCATGGATTTCTTGTCACTTACTATGTTTGGGACACATTGGAAATATTGTTTCTTGCATCTAGGGGATTTGAAAAATCACAACCATTATGTTTTCAAAGATTGTATCTCCTATATTCTTCTGGGACTTAAATATCTGTTAGACTTTCTTATTCTCTGCTTCATCTCTTAATTGTTAGACTTTCTTATTCTCTGCTTCATCTCTTAATTTTTTTAAAAATATTTCAACATTATTTCTTTAGCTGTATTTCCTATGCCAGTGATTCTCTGACTTCAGCCTAGAAAAACTAAGTTTAGAGAAGGAATATGACCAAAGTTTTTAATGGAGATTTTTTTCACTAAGTTCTGAAACACCAAAATAAAGAGGATATTTCTTGTCCCTCTAAAATGACTTTTAACCTTTCATATTTTCTTAAAATAGATTTTCTAACTGTAACATAAATGCACATATTTGATTGACATTGCTCGCTGTTAAGTCAAATTCATTTGGGAATTTTTAATCAGAAGTGAGCTTCAGCATTGACTTTCATAGGAAACCTATCTTGACCACCTTTCGTGGCTGTTACATACCCTCCTTGTCTGTTCTTATAGCACTCTGTACATGATTCCTGTTAATTAACTCATCATATTCTCTTACAATTGCCCTTTACCTGTTTTAATCCACACTAAACTACCAGTTGTAGGCCTGTTTCCGTATAGTAAGATGTGGAGACAGCTTCTTAGAAGAGATCTTGAGATGAGTCACCGACATCAAAGCAGCCTGGGTCACTGAGTCAGCACATAGGACAGCATCTCCCTGGAGACAGGACAGACTAAAATTATGGACTGCACACCTTTTATTTAAATTCTTTTAGCAGATGAAGGTCTTCCAAGGAAGACAGTTGTCCTAGAGTGGCCTGGACAAAGCCAGCATTAAAGAATAGTCATTGTTAAGCCAGTGGTAGTTTTGAGGTGGTTTCTTACTGTTCTAGGACCTAACATCCTAATAACTGTTAATCTGGGGACAAACATTATTATTGCTATTTTACAAGTGAGGAAACTCTTAAAGAGGCTAAATTAAGTGTTTACCAAGGACTAGATATTCTTATGCACAGTTTTCTGCTCTTTAAACCTTACTTTATAGTTTTGGTGCCTCCTCTATGGGGATAGTAATTTCTACTCCAAAGGAGATACCATGATGGAGAGGATATTGACAAAATATTGGTAAGAAGAAAGAGTTTATGTAAGTAGATGTTGGTGTAACATATATACATGTTGATAAATTGTGAATAGTGATCTTCACCTTAGCTCTGAATGGCTAGTTTAAGAATTATTCAGTAAAGTAGATATATATGAATCCAAACATTATTGTTTTAGCCCATTCAGGCTGATATAACAAACTACCACAGACTGACTTATAAGCAAAAGAAATTTATTTCTGACAGTTCTGGAGGTTTGAAGTCTAAGCCGGGGTGTCTGCATGGTCAAGTTCTATATCTAATGAGAGCCAGTTTCCTAGTTCATGAACAGCTGACTTCTCTCTATGTCCTCACAAAGGGTGAAGGGCGAGGGAACATCCTCAGGTCTCTTTTATAAGCCCACTAATCCCATTCATAAGGGCAGAGCCCTCATGACCTAATTACCTCTGAAAGGAAGGCCCTACTTCCTAATATCATCATGTGGGGCATTGGGTTTCAACATATTGATTTTAGGGGAACATAAACACTCAGATTATAGCAATTATCCTTCTTGAAAAATAGATTTGTTAGAAAAAAGTTACCAAAAGACCAATTGTTTTTTAATGCAAAATAACACTATATAAGTGTCATATACTTAATATGTTATAGAAGCTGTAGCTAGTAATATCATTGTGACTGACTCTTTTTGATTACATTACAGTGGTATTCCATCTTCTGGATTTTTCAGATGTTTTTATTTTATATATGTAAGGACTCCCAGATTTTCAACATTATAAGATTGTAGCAATTTTAGTGGACCCCCATAATTTCTATTAGCTACTCCAGGGCTATCCCAAATAATAAATGTCTATTTAATTTCAGAGCAAATCAATTAATGCTTCTTCCATCTAAGCTATATATTTCCAATAGAGAAATTCTGCAGTATAGTGCTGAGGGATTTTTAACTTGAATTCCATGGATGCCGTCCTTTCAAGCTTTAAAAATATTTATGCTCCTCATATTATACCAGGTGTCCTTTTCCAAAATAATTTCATTCCAATTAAAAATCCATTAAGTCTTTTGAAAATTGGGTACTCCTTGGTACAACTATGTAGATTTGCATGCTGGTTGCTCTTATGTGCCAAACTGACTGAGCCTTGAACCTATGGCATCTATCTGTGGTTTGTGATAAAACTTTTTCTGCTGCATTTTTCACAATCCTTAACTGTTAAGTTCCTGAACAACTTTCTGGCTTTCTCTTAAATTAATTTTGGGCTAATATACATTCAAACTTAATTCAGTGTTTCCAGCCACATACAGTATTTTATTTTCCCTTTTTCCATTTTGTCAACCAGGTTTTTTCGTCTTTTGCACTTCACGGTCAATTGGGCACTTTCCATATGTTACATGATTTCCTGTGTCTCCTACACAGGGGTGCTCCATTCACCATTTCTCATTACTTCCTTTTTATTGTTACCATACCCACATGCGTAAGCCTCTTCTAAGTATGATTTGGTCACTCAGACTACTTTTTGCTTAACAGACATGTTTTAAGGGATTTAATAACAAATACAGTAACCATTTTTTGTACTAATAAACAACTTGATACTCAGTGAATACCATCTGTTGGTAATGGAAATATCTGGCTACTAACGTATTTATATAGATTAAATTCCATAGGCTTGATTTTATAAATATAGGCATTTCTCTAGTCATAATTTTATATAAGGGCTATGGGAAAATTCCTACCCTCAAGAAGTTTATAATCAGGGCACTCATTCTTATATTTCCTTTATAACTAAAAATAAAATTAAAATTACATGCATTCGGGGCTTCCCTGGTGGCGCAGTGGTTGAGAGTCCACCTGCCGATGCAGGGGACACGGGTTTGTGCCCCGGTCCGGGAGGATCCCACGTGCCGCGGAGCAGCTGGGCCCGTGAGCCATGGCGGCTGGGCCTGCGCGTCCGGAGCCTGTGCTCTGCGGTGGGAGAGGCCACAGCGGTGAGAGGCCCACGTACTGCAAAAAAAAAAAAAAAATTACATGCATTCGATTTTTTTTTTTTTTTTTTTTTTGCAGTACGTAGGCCTCTCACCGTTGTGGCCTCTCCCGTTGCAGAGCACAGGCTCCGGACGCGCATGCTCAGCGGCCATGGCTCACGGGCCCAGCGGCTCCGTGGCACGTGGGATCTTCCCGGACTAGGGCACGAACCCATGTGCCCTGCATCGGCAGGCGGACTCTCAACCACTACGCCACCAGGGAAGCCCGCATTCGATTTTTTAAAAATTAATAGGTCATAAATTCTGAAAGTAAAATTAGAAATATTTCCTCCTTGTGAAATAGCCTTGTCCCTCCCATCTTGGTTACTTTATTAAATCATAGGTTGACTTATTGGATAGACTGTCTTTACTCCAGGTAAAGACTATTTTAATCTACCTATGCAAGTACCTAGTGACATATAAACTTTGATAATCTTTTCACCTAATGGAGGACAGTGTGTTCTGTTATATAAACACTATATTACAAGTCTACCATCCTCTTGTAAGATTATAGTTTATTGTTTTATGATTTTAAAGCAAATTAGAGTGTCCGTTGTTTCCACTTTTTTTTATTTGCATGTAACCAGGTCCTGAGTACTGTGATTATTGTGACAATAGGTGTAGAAAGCAGGATTGGTGGTATCTTCTACAATCTTAGACTGTAACACCCACTGTGGAGTTAATGATATTTTAGAGAAATCACAAAGAGACTAGATTTCATTTGTATTCTTCTTGTGCGCCTTACTCAAATTATGTTAAAATTAATTATCAGCATGAAAATGTACAATAAAGGAGAAATACATGTAATGAATACTCATAGCTGCTGGCATCTTTGCAAGATAAAGTGAGAAATGATTTGAAAAAATAAAGAGAAATTTCCCTTGGAATAAAGAGAAAAATTATTAGGAATATATTGGCAGCAAAATCCTTCCAAGAAAAGTGTATTCACTTTATTATGTTGTTAATGAAATATTTGTTGATCATTACTGTGTATGAGACAGCATCTCAGGTAAAGGTAAATGAAACCCCTTCTCCTATTTAAGGAGTCAAGCAGGGATATATGACAGCGAGAGTACAAATAACCACACTTCAGAGGAGAATAAAATAAACTGTGTGGAATATTAGGGGAAGGAGAAATTACTTCTGTTGTGAGCTGATGGTTAGAAGGTATTTGGGAAAGTCATTTGTATATTTTGGATCTGATGGAAAGAGAGATAAGATGGGAGGCATGAGCAAAGTCACAAAGGTGTGAAAACAAAAAATGTTTTTAGTAAATAGTAACTTAAATTATGTTGTTAAAAAATCATGGGACTTCTGTTTAGGGCATGACATATTGAAGCAAATGTATTTATTTCTAGTCCATCTTACCCCCACTAAAATAATAGAAAGAGATCATTTTAAAAGAGCACAAATTCAAAAAGACATGGAAATAACTATAAGACAAACAAGATTTTTGAAGCTAGAAAGCTTCCAGGGTATAACTGAGTTAACAGAGGGAAGAAATCTAAAAATTAATGGGTAACAAAAGGTCGCAAAATTTTGAGGAAAGCCTCTAACACAAAGAGCAAAATCAAAGCAAACAATTTCTTTTTAATTCCATTCAAAGAACAAAATACAATGTGGAAAACATTTAGTATTTGTGGAGAAATAAGAAAAGAAATCATCCTCAAAACAGGAAAAGGAGGATGCAAAAACATTTTTTTCTATACGAAAGAGTTCTGTGATACAATTATGAAAAGACCTGCAGGGTCCACCTCACCCAGAGCCTTGAATTCCTAGTATTGAGGAACCATCAAAAGCATTTGAGCAAGGGGTGCTCATGATGAAGGGCTTTGCCTTACGACCATTAACCTGCCACCAACACAGAGAGTGGGATAAGGAAAAAGAGGCAGAGAGTTATGATAAAAATTATATAGTGAAAGGAACTGAGGGTCTAAATTCAAGAAGGGCTGGTAGGAATAGAGGTCAGGTTTAGGAGAAAAATCATCAGGGAATGGGAAAGAATTGAGTATGTAGACACAAGAAGTAAAGAGTCGAAGTGTTGAGTCTCACAAGAGCTAATTTCCATGTTAACCTTTTGCATTTGAGGTATTAATGGAAAGTGCAGGTAGAAATTATTGAGCAAGACAGAGACAATTGATCTCTGAAGACAGATCTGAACAATGAATTTGGCAACATGGAGGACATTGGTGATCTTGAAGAGAACAGTTTTGGTGGAATGGTGGAGATGAAAGGTGATTGGAATGGCTTAGAAGAACATGAAGAGAGGAACCAGAGATGATAGGAAGAATGCTGGCAAGGAGTTTTGTAGCAAAGGGTCATAGCTAGCAGAGAGTTCAAGAGAAGGTTTCATTCATTATCATGCATAGAGGAGAGAGTGAGGAATTTCTATTTGTATTTGTGTTTTCCAGTTGGGTGGTAGAGAGCATCCTAATATCTAGAAAGTTTTACAAAACTTCTCTATGATTTTTTTTTATAAATCATGAAAGGAAACAAGCTTGCTTTTTAAAATACACAAACTGTTCACAATAAACTCAGACACACAAACTAGCATGTATACTTTAAAAGCAGACACATGTATTAACAATGCCAACAAGTTTCTGGCTAGTTTTTACATCATGGAAGAATAAATAAATTCAGATATTTGGTATTTGTCAATTCTTACAACTTGTCATTGATTAAATCAAAACCTTATTTTTAGACCTTTATGGAAATCAACATACGATGTAATAACAGATCCTTGCTTGTCCCTGAAAAATTCTAAAAAGGCATACTTTTGATGTCATCTCATATTCTGAATCATGGTAGAGCTCTCCCTTTAAAAATGAATAATTAAATAAATGAACAAAAAAGTATAGACCATACCAAAATTCACTATTCTGTTAATTATTTTTCTGTTCCCACTATTAATTGCTCAATTTTCATTAATACAAACAAGTGAAATCATTTAGTTTCAAACTATTTGAGGTTTTTTCACATTTGCTTTCATATTATTTGCATGTAGTGGATAAGGATGGAAGTTTTTTTGATAAATGGGTATTTTTTTAATGGACTCACTCAAGAACACACTTGTGACATGATCTCCTAGTGCCCCAGTAACAGACAGACTCCTATCTGCTCTTGATCTCTGGTCATCCAGGAATCTGTATGACATTGTCAATTCAAGTTGCAAACTTGGCTATAAGCAAAAAGGCTGCTAGCACTCTTGGAGACAATCAGCTTAAGCCTTCGTCCAAAAAATATTTAATTTGCTTTTTTTTTTAATAATGAAGTTCTTTTTTTAGGTGCATCCATATCAGGAACAGTTAAAAGGAAAAATGACAGATATGTGTGTAATGCTTTGTAGTTGTGGAATTGCTTTCACATACATTCTTCTTTGATACACTTTGATCAGTATGATAATACTATGTTTAGGAATTATTTTTCAGTGATAGAAATAATGGCATGGGAGAAAAGCTGGATGTTCCATTTACAGAGAGATCATTTTCTCCTGTTTCATGTGTAGATCTTCTTGTTGCCTCTCTATCCCCTTTAATCCTCCATTTCAAGGTTATTTAAAGGTCTCTATCTCCATTGCATTCGGGAGGTGTGGTCAGCTCTGGCTGCTATAACAACCACAACAAAAAAATATAGACAGGCTGACTTAAACAACAGAAATTTATTTCTTACATATTTGGAGGTTGCTCAGGGTGCCAGCATGGTCTGGTTCTGGAGAGAACCCTCTTCCTGGCTTGAGGATTGAGCCTTCTTACTGTGTCCTCATGTGATGGAGAGAAAGAGGTCATCTTTCTTGTCTCTTCTTATAAGGGCACTAAAGCCATTCTTGAGGTTCCACCCTCATGACCTAATAATGACCTTCCCAAAGCCCCACCACCAAATACTATCACACTAGGCATTAAGTCTTTAACATATTTAACTTTTTTTTCAGCTTTCTTATAGTCTATCATTGGAAGCACATTTAGACTATACTTTCTTAAAAGTTTATAAAATTTTATAAAATTTATCTGATTAGTTAGTGGGAATTAATTGCTACTCAAATTGCTACTCTGACTCAAAGTAGTAAACCATCTGAAAGAATGTTATGGTGGACAGGTCTCAGAACTTGGAGACCAAGGAAAAGAGAGAGTTGTGAGCAAAATCCATCCTCTTTCCCTAAGAATAAGTATTGAGAGAATTTATTTTTACATGCTATTGCAATAATCAATAAGAATATAATTTAAAACAATGAGTAGTCCATTTCCAGTCGAGATGGAATAGCAGGAACCGAATTATCCTCCTACACAAAACAACTCCAGACAAAATATATAAAAATATAGCAGTCAAGCCACTGAACATCAGGAATGATGGACACTAATCCCTGAGAGATGGGAAAAAATGCAGTGAGCCCTATAATTGCCTCAACTTGCTGCCTGGAGAAAGCTTCCAGGCCAAAACATAGGAGGCATGCTATAAACTGAATTGTCTCTCCCTGAAATTCATATATTGAAGCCTTAATACCTAATATTTGGACATAAGGCCCTTGGAAGATTAGGTTTATATATGAGTCATGAGGGTGGGGCCCTCATGATGGGATTAGTACCCTTTTAAATATCTCTTTAAGAAGAGATATCAGGAGATCTTGTGCTCTTACTCTCTCTCTTTCTCTCTCCCTCTGCCATGTGAGGACAGAGCAAGAAGGTGGACATCTACAAACCAGGAAGAGAGATCTGATCTCATCAGAACCCAGCCATGCTGGCACCCTGATGTCAGACTTTCAGCCTCCAGAACTGTGAACAATAAATCTGTTGTTTAAGTCACCCAGTCTATGGTATATTGTTATGGGGGCTTGAGCAGACTAATAAAGGGTGGGAACTCAGGCACAGCCCAGCTGTCACCTCAAGTTCAGGAAATGCATCTGGGAATTGAGAGGAGGCAACTCAGCTAGAGTCACAGCATAGGGTCTGAGAGAGGAATAAGGCATGCAGAAAAAACCCCAAGATCTGCAGAGGCCCCCCCTCAAGTGGTTTGCTAAGTTCTGATCAGTGTGTGTTTGAGGAAACTGGTAGAGGCTGGGAAAGGACCACCTGGAAGGATAAAACAGAATGTGGCAAGGGCTAAGCAAGGGGTGGGAGAGCGGTGGGATGGAGGACAGCTCCTGTTCCCAACCACCTAAGTGGAAAACCTAGTAATTCAAGGGGCATTGGTTAGAGTACTAAGAAGGGTCTTCCCACATTAGAGGAGACATGAACCCTAGTCAAAATGCTGATTTGGGACCAGCTAACAAACCTTAAAAGTAAGACCTGAAAGTATCAAAGTGATCCCAAATACTCCAAATAAATTAAACATGTCTAGAGAAATCTCGAGAATATATATAAGAATAATAAAATTTTCAGCATTCAAAAAATTAATGTCCAAAATGTCTATCAACCAATAAAAAATTACCATACATGCAAAGAAGCAGAGAAATACAATCCAAAATAAGTATAAAAATCATTTATTGAAACTGACCCAGAAATTACACAAATGATAGAAATTGGAAATTAAAATAGTTCTTACATCTATATTTCACATATTCAAGGAGTCAGAGGAAATGTCTTACATGTTAGTAGAGGCGTTGAAGATACAGAAAGATCCATATCCAATATCTGTATTAATAGATGGAAACTACAATGTCAAAGGTAAAAAATACACTGGATGGAATTAAAGGAAGATAAACATTGCAGAAAAATGATTGGTGAACTTGAAGACATCAACACAAACTCTCCAAAATGAAACATAGAGGAAGAAAAATTAATAAAAAATGAAAAGAGCATTAATGAGCTGTGAGACAACTAGAAGTAGCCTGATAGATTTATAATTGAAATCAATGAAAGGTAGAGGAGTGGTAGGTAAAATAATTGAAGAGATTATGGCTGCAATTTTTCCAAAATTGGTTAAAACTGTAAACCCACAGATTTCAGTAAAACCCAAGCACAAAAAACTAGAAGAAAACAGCACAAGCCCCATTATAATCCAATTGCTTAAAACAATTAATAAGAAAATCTTAAAAACAGATATAGAAAAAAATGACACATTGGGATCACAGAAAAGAAAATAAGTATGACAACTCAAGGGATAAAGAATTCTGGCTAGGGGCTTCCCTGGTGGCACGGTGGTTGAGAGTCCGCCTGCCGATGCAGGGGACATGGGTTTGTGCCCTGGTCCAGGAAGATCCCACATGCCACGGAGCAGCTGCACCCGTGAGCCATGGCCGCTGAGCCTGCACGTCCAGAGCCTGTGCTCCACAATGGGAGAGGCCACAATAGTGAGAGGCCCACGTACCGCAAAAAAAAAAAAAAAAAAAAAAAAATTCTGGCTAGGACATAGTGGAGGAACATCTTTAAAGCACTTTAAAAAATTGTCAACATATAATACTTTATCCTGAGAAAATATTTTCAAAAATGAAGGTGAAATGTAGGCTTTTTCAGACATAGATAAATTGAAAAATTTTCTCACCAGCAGACATTCACTAAAAGAAATTCTTCAAACAGAAGGAAAAGGAAACCAGAGAGAAACCTGGAGGAATGAAAACTCCAGAAACAAAAACTACAAGAGTAAAACTATACTTTAAAATATACTTCCCTAGTTATTTTAGATAATACTTAATATATTCTAATTATTTAAATCTTCAAAATTTATCTACTATTTAAATAAAAAATAACAATATGTAGTGCAGGGTTTATAACTGTGTAGAAGTAAAATCTATGGCTACAATATCATAAAGCCCAAAAGGGAGTTAAAGCCCAAAGGAAGTACACTTTTGGACAGTTTTTATATACTATACGTGATGTGTAATATACTATCACTGGAAAGTAGACAGGGATAAATTTAAAATATTTACTGTAAACCCTAAAGCAATCATTAAAATAACAATAAATAATTGTAGCTAATAAGCCCAAATGAGTATGTAAAACACAATAATAAAAAAATTCTGAAGTAATCCAAAAGAAGGCAGGAAATGGACAGAAAAGGCACAAAAACAAATGAAATTAAAAAAAAAAAGTGTTAGGTATATTTAAACCCAACAATAAAAATAATCATATTAAATGTGAATGACTTAAAAACCCCAGTTAAAAGGCAATGATTATCAGATTGGATTTAGAAGCAAGACTCAGCTATGTTCTGACTCCAAGAAACCCACTTCAAATATAAGACATAAGTAGGGTAAAATTAAAGGGATAGAAAATATATAATATGCTAATAGTAGTCAAAATAAAGATATGATGGTAATTAGTATCAAATAAAGTAGATATCAGAACAGAGAATAGTACGAGGAATAAAGAGGATCATTTTATAATAACAGAGGGATGAACTCATAAGACATAACAAGAATACATAACAATCCTAAACATTAAGCAAAAACTGATAGAATTGCCTGGAGGAACACACAAATCCAAAGTGAGATATCTCAACATTTTTTCCTCAGTAATAAATCGAAGAATAGACAGAAAATTAGCAAGAATATAGGCAACCTGAGGACTTGTATGGAAGGGGAGAGGCAGCATGTGGAAAGGAGGGCCTCTGGAGTGTGGAGTTCTAGAGGTTGGAGTGTTTTGGAAGGTGACTCTCTGGAATAGGAATTCAGCTTGAATCCCACCTATAAATGTTCATTCTGATGCAACACAGTGGTTCCTGAAAGCCAGGCTTTCCCTTGGCACTCCAGACTTGAAGAGATGAGACCTAGCTTACTCTGAAAACTGGAGATTTAAGTTTTCAGGGACATCAGAGATTGGTTCAACATGACGGAGTAGAAGGACGTACACTCACTCCCTCTTGCGAGAGCACCGGAATCACAACTAACTGCTGAACAATCATCGACAGGAAGACACTGGAACTCACCAAAAAGGATACCCCACATCCAAAGACAAAGGAGAAGCCACAATGAGACCGTAGGAGGGGCACAATCACAGTAAAATCAAACCCATAACTGCTGGGTGGGTGACTCACAAACTGGAGAACATTTATACCACAGAAGTCCACCCACTGGAGTGAAGGTTCTGAGCCGCACGTCAGGCTTCCCAACCTGGGGGTCTGGCAACTGGAGGAGGAATTCCTAGAGAATCAGACTTTGAAGGTTAGCAGGATTTGACTGCAGGACTTCAAAAGGACTGGGGGAAACAGAGACTCCCCTCAAAGAGGGCATACACAAAGCAGTGTGTGCATCGGGACCCAGGGGAAAGAGCAGTGACCCCGTAGGAGACTGAACCAGACCTACCTGCTAGTGTTGGAGGGTCTCCTGCAGAGGTGGGGGCTGGCAGTGGCTCACCGTGAGGACAAGGACACTAGCAGCAGAAGTTCCGGGAAGTACTCCTTGGCATGAGCCGTCCTAGAGTTTGCCATTAGCCCCACAAAAGAGCCGGGTTGGCTCCAGTGTTGGGTTGCTTCAGGCCAGAAAACCAACAGAGAGGGAACCCAGCCCACCCATCAGCAGTCAAGTGGATTAAAGTTTTCCTGAGCTCTGCCCACCAGAGCAACACCTAGCTGTACCCACCACCAGTCCCTCCCATCAGGAAACTTGCTCAAGCATCTTAGATACCCTCACGCACCAGAGGGCAGATAGCAGAAGCAAGAATAACAGCAGAGCAACACCCAGCTCTACCCACCACCAGTCCCTCCCATCACGAAACTTACTCAAGCATATTTTTTTGTGTGTGTGTGGTATGCGGACCTCACACTGTTGTGGCCTCTCACGTTGCAGAGAACAGGCTCCGGACGTGCAGGCTCAGCGGCCATGGCTCACGGGCCCAGCCGCTCCGCAGCATGTGGGATCTTCCCAGCCCGGGGCACAAACCCGTGTCCCCTGCATCGGCAGGTGGACTCTCAGCCACTGCGCCACCAGGGAAACCCGCTCAAGCATCTTAGATACCCTCATGCACCAGAGGGCTGATAGCAGAAGCAAGAAGAACTACAATCCTGCAACCTGTGGAACAAAAATCACATTCACAGAAAGATAGACAAGACAAAAAGGCAGAAGCCTATGTACCAGATGAAGGAACAAGATAAAACCCTGAAAATAAACTAAATGAAGTGGAGATAGGCAACCTTCCAGAAAAAGAATTCAGAATAATGATAGTGAAGATGATCCAGGACCTTGGAAAAAGAATGGAGGCAAAGATCGAGAAGATGCAAGAAATGTTTAACAAAGACCTAGAAGAATTAAAGAACAAAAAACAGAGATGAAAAATACAATAACTGAAATGAAAACTACAGGAAAACTAGAAGGAATTAATAGCAGAATAACTGAGGCAGAAGACCAGATAAGTGACCTGGAAGACAGAATGGTGGAATTCACTGCCACGGGACAAAATAAAGAAAAAGGAATGAAAAGAAATGAAGACAGCTTAAGAGACATCTGGGACAACATTAAACACAACAACGTTCTCATTATAGGGGTCCCAGAGGGAGAAGAGAGAGAGAAAGGACCCGAGAAAATATTTGAAGAGATTATAGTCAAAAACTTCCCTAACATGGGAAAGGAAATAGCCACCCAAGTCCAGAAAGCACAGAGTCCCAGGCAAGATAAACCCAAGGGGAAACATGCTGAGACACATTGTAATCAACTTGACAAAAATTAAAGACAAAGAAAAATTATTGAAAACAACAAGGGGGAAATGGCAAATAATATACAAGGGAATTCCCATAAGGTTAACAGCTGTTTTCTCAGCAGAAGCTCTATAAGCCAGAAGGGAGTGGCATGATATATTTAAAGTGATGAAAGAGAAGAACCTACAACCAAGATTACTCTACCTGGCAAGGATCTCATTCAGATTCGACAGAGAAATCCAAAGCTTTACAGATAAGCAAAAGCTAAGAGAATTCAGCACCACCAAACCAACTCTACAACAAATGCTAAAGGAACTTTTCTAAGTGGGAAACACAAGAGAAGAAAAGGATCTACAAAAACAAACCCAAAACAATTAAGAAAATGATAATAGGAACATACATATTGATAATTACCTTAAACGTGAATGGATTAAATGCTCCAACCAAAAGACACAGGCTCACTGAATGGATACAAAAACAAGACCCATATATATGCTGTTTACAAGAGACCCGCTTTAGGCTTAGGGACACATACAGACAGAAAGTGAGGGGATAGAAAAAGATATTCCATGCAAATGGAAATCAAAAGATAGCACAGTAGCAATACTCATATCAGATAAAATAGACTTTAATGTAAAGAATGTTACAAAAGACAAGGAAGGACACTATGTAACGATTAAGGGATCAATCCAAGAAGAAGATATAACAATTATAAATATAGGTGCACCCAACATAGGAGCACCTCAGTATATAAGGCAAATGCTAACAGCTATGAAAGAGGAAATTGACAGTAACACAATAATAGTGGGGGACTTTAACACCTCACTTACACCAATGGACAGATCATCCAAACAGAAAATTAATAAGGAAACACAAGCTTTAAATGACACAATAGACCAGATAGATTTAATTGATATTTATAGGACATTCCATCTGAAAACAGCAGATTACACTTTCTTCTCAAGTGCACACGGAACATTCTCCAGTATAGATCACATCTTGGGTCATAAATCAAGCCTTGGTAAATTTAAGAAAATTGAAATCATATCAAGCATCTTTTCCAACCACAACGCTATGAGATTAGAAATGAATTACAGGGAAAAAAAACGTAAAAAACACAAACACATGGAAGCTAAACAATACGTTACTAAATAACCAAGAGATCACTGAAGAAATCAAAGAGGAAATAAAAATATACCTAGAGGGCTTCCCTGGTGGCGCAGTGGTTGAGAGTCTGCCTGCCATGCAGGGGACACGGGTTTGTGCTCCAGTCCGGGAAGATCCCACATGCCACGTATTGGCTAGGCCCGTGAGCCATGGCCGCTGAGCCTGCGCGTCCGGAGCCTGTGCTCCACAACGGGAGAGGCCACAACAGCGAGAGGCCCACATACCACAAAAAAAAAAAAAACAAAACCTAGAGACAAATTACAATGAAAACACGACCTGCCCTCAGCTTTTCCATGATAGCGAAGAAGAAGTGATTGATATTAGGTTATTCATTTGTGGGTAGCTCATCTGTGTTTTACTTCTTACCCTATCAGACTGAGGAGACCTACCAATTTTATTAGGGCTGCTGATGTACTCTGTACTTATAGTTTTATTACTTGGTGGAGAAGCTACAAAATATTGGCAGTCTTTAATAACGAGCACTTTATGTTTCCTTATGTCAGCAAATTTCTTAGATTAATCCTCTGTGTTTGATTGATGGAATTGTACTGAGCTTTTTTTTAAAGTTCTAATTTTTCTAACTGCTTGTAAAAGAATCTAGCAGGAGGCCTAACATATATATGTAGTCATATAAATATATAGTATACTTGACCTATCACTTTCTCTTTTCCTAGGCATTCTTTGTCTGAAGCAGATATTAAATATTTGTCTATGAATATAAATAATCAACACATTGTTGTCTGTGTTATTAGGTTTGTAAAATATTTTTAAAAACAAACAACACAAGATTTAGAAAGAAAATGCAAACCTTAATATTCTAAAGTTGGGAGGCAAAAGGATTCTTGTCCTTTCATATTTTTTTGAAATTTATTAAGACTCATTCAATGTAAGTGTTGGACAAGTACCCCAGATTTTTAAAATATTAAGAAGAGAATTTTAAAAGATTAATTGAAGTAAATATTTAATCATTTATTTTGTTGTAAAACTTGAGATATGTCAGTTATTTGCAAGGAATCTAAAACAATGATAAAGATATTTTTTTCCCTCGTTTGGTCTTTGGATAATAAGGAGGTAACTTAATGGCCCTCAAAAGCTTAAAACAATTTTCAGAATAATTGAAATGACTGAGCTTTGCTCTAATCATTTTTATAGTATTTCTATCAAACAGTTGTTAGTTCCTATAGCACTAGGTAACAAAATCTTGATGAAATATATAAATTTCTTTCATTTAATTTTATAGCATAACTATATTGGTACATCACATACTTGAACATGCTAATAATTTATAGGGAACTAAAAACATACCTTTTGAAAGACAAATCAAAAAAGTGTACCATAAAAATCCACAATCATGTTGTTTTACAAGGTATAAATTTCACCAAGGAACATATTTTTCTTTATAGAGATTAAAAAGTATTGTTGGGCTTCCCTGGTGGCGCAGTGGTTGAGAGTCCGCCTGCCGATGCAGGGGACACGGGTTCGTGCCCTGGTCTGGGAAGATCCCACATGCCGCGGAGTGGCTAGGCCCGTGAGCCATGGCCGCTGGGCCTGTGCGTCCGGAGCACGTGCTCCGCAACGGGAGAGGCCACAACAGTGAGAGGCCGGCGTACCGCAAAAAAAAAAAAAAAAAAAGTATTGTCTACTGTCTCAAATTATTCTTGGTTAAGTTATAGGATGGGGTTTCTTATATTATATTTAGCTATTTGAAAATTAAATAGTTCATTTCAAATCATATGGATATCATGCATTAATTTACATAAATGACTTTATCTTTCAGTATATCATCAGATATTAATTTAGACTGTTCTCTTAAATCTCTTGGGCTTCCTCAATAGAAAATAATTTCCTGTGAATTTTCATTAATTATTTCCCCCTATATAACGAGGGTGAGATAACTCTGCTAAAAAGATTGGCCAGAGAGAGTGCATGTTCATTTAGACCATTCTTAAAAGTATCATAGGAGACCTTGATTATAATTTAGCATGATTTGAATTGGAATCATGTCCTCCAAACCTCTGTTCTATCTGGATATGGAATAAAAACCTTAACATAAAATTAGCCTCTAACATTGATGGTTTATCACTTCCCGGTAGTGATATACTGATATTAGAACCAGATTTCAAATAGTAGGCAATTATTTTTTATCTGTATGTAGAGAGATCCCGCTTTCATATTATTTTTTTCAGTAGTAAAGTATATATAAATGATAAGTGTTTTTAGATGTAACACAATTAGAAAAAATCTTTACTTGTTTCCTTTGTATAATATTGGCATGAACTGAATGTTCCTGAATTGGCAGTGATGTGTTACCACAGGGAATGGAACATATATATATATATATATATATATATATATATATATATGAAACTAAATAATTCAGACATGCATGCTCATAGGCTTTAAAGGTTTTTGTATCGTTTTCCCTTCTTCAGTCCAATTTTAAATATCCTAATGGACTGTTCTAATGTTCTGTAACAAGTCAACTAATTTTCTTCATTATAATTTTTTTTTAACTTAGCCATTCCATACGTAGTTAATTCTTTTAATCTTTCCTCATAAATCAGTCTTTCTGGCTCATTAATCATCTGTACTGCCCTTTTAAAATTGTATATATATTCCTTTCCCCAGTACATTGTAAACCTGATTTCGCCTC
The DNA here is from genome assembly GCF_008692025.1 of Phocoena sinus. Lineage (NCBI taxonomy): Eukaryota > Metazoa > Chordata > Mammalia > Artiodactyla > Phocoenidae > Phocoena > Phocoena sinus. Next base: position 5,688,659 of record NC_045774.1, on the reverse strand, counting down.
TGCACAAAATTTATTATACATTCTTAAGTAGGCTGAAGATATGAATTGTTTTTTGGAGGAATGATGCTTTAACACTAAAACGTCTCTAAGAGTAGTCTTATCTAGATCTGTGTTGATCCATCTATGTACCAAAAGAAAACTTAAAGCCATCTGAATAGGACTTTTAAATTACTTTGCACTTCTAAAATATTAAGTTACATTTTATTGGATAGCTGTAATAAAAGGACAAGATTTATCACTTATAAAACCTTGGTCCTGTATTACTGTGTATTGTCAAGGAAAATTTTTCAAAGGGGAAACATATATTTAAAGAGGTAGTAGAAGAGATTTTTTGTTGTCGTTTTTGCTTAATATTCATCAGTTTTGACTTTTTGAGGGAAAAAATGGAATAAAACCTAAGTTTGGTGTGTGGCATTATAATTTGATACTTGTACACACTACAATCACCCCATTAAGTCTAGTTGCCATTCATCTCCATATAGCTGACATTCTTCACTTATTTTGCCTACCCCCAATGCCCTTCCCCTCTGGTAACCACCAATCTGTTCTCTGTATCTATGAGTTTTACTTGTTTTCTTCTGTTTGTTTTATTTTTCAGATTCCACATATAAATGAAATCAGTGTTATTTGTCTTTTCTTTGTCTGACTTCTTTTACTTACCATAATGCCCTTAAGGTCCATCCATGTTGTCGCACATGGCAAGGTTTCCTTCTTATTTTATGGCTGAGTAGTGTGTGTGTGTGTGTGTGTGTATCTCACAATTTTTTTTTTTTTTTTTTTTTTGTGGTACGTGGGCCTCTCACTGTTGTGGCCTCTCCCGTTGCGGAGCACAGGCTCCGGACGCACAGGCTCAGCTGCCATAGCTCACGGGCCCAGCCGCTCCGCGGCATGTGGGATCTTCCCGGACCGGGGCACGAACCTGTGTCTCCTGCATCGGCAGGCGGACTCTCAACCACTGCGCCACCAGGGAAGCCCTCTCACAATTTTTTAATCCATTAATCTATCAATGGATACTTTGTTTCCATATCTTGGCTCTCGTAAATAATGCACTGAACACGGGGTGTATATATATATATATATATATATATATGTATTTTGTTTGTTTGTTTGTTTGTGGTATGCGGGCCTCTCACTGTTGTTGGGGCCTCTCCCGTTGCGGACCGCAGGCTCAGCGGCCATGGCTCATGGGCGCAGCCGCTCCACGGCATGTGGGATCTTCCCGGACCGGGTCACGAATCAGTGTCCCCTGCATCGGCAGGCGGACTCTCAACCACTGCACCACCAGGGAAGCCTGCATATATATTTTTTTAATTAGTGTTTTCAATTTCTTTGGATAAATACTCAGAAGTGGAACTGCATGAGCATATGGTTGTTCTATTTTTAATTTCCGAGGAAGTCTCCATACTGTTTTCCATAGTGGCTGCACTAATTTGCATTCTCACCAACACTTGTTACCTCTTGTAAGGTTTCCCTTTTCTTCACATTCTCAAAACTTGTTACCTCTTGTAAGGTTTCCCTTTTCTTCACATTCTCAACACTTGTTACCTCTTGTAAAGTTTCCCTTTTCTTCACATTCTCACCAACACTTGTTACCTCTTGTCTTTTCCATAGTTGCCATTCTAACAGGTGTGAGGTGATGTCTCATTGTGGTTTTGATTCCCTCATAATTAGGGATATTGAGAAACTTTTCATGTACTTGTTGGCTATCTGTATGTCTTCTTTGAAAAAATGTCTATTGAAATTCTCTACCCACTTTTTAATTGGATTGTTTACGGGTTTTTTGTTTTTTGCTGTTGAGCTGAGTTCTTTATATATTTTGGATGTTAACCCCTTACTGGACAAATGATTTGCAGATACTTTCTGCCATTACATAGGTTGCCTCTTCATTTTGTTGATGGTTTCCTTTTTGTGTGCAGAAGCTTTCTAGGTAGATGTAGTCTCACCTGTTTATTTTTGCTTTTGGAGTCAGATTCAAAAATTCAACACCAAAAATGATATCAAGGAGCCTACCATCTATGTTTTTTCTGGGATTTTTATGGTTTCAGGTCTTACATTCAACTCTTTGATCCATTTTGAGTTAATTTTTGCATTAAGATAGTGGTCCAGTTTCATTCTTTTGCATGTGGCTGTCCAGTTTTTGCAAAACCATTTATTGAAGAAACCTTCCTCTTCCACATTATATATTCTTGGCTCCCTTGTCTTAAAATAATTGACCATGTAGGCATGGAGTTTATTCTGGGCCCTCTATTCTGTTCCATTGACCTATTTGTCTGTTTTTTGCCAATACCATACTGTTTTAATTACTATAGCTTTGTAATATAGTTTAAAAGCAAGGAGCATGATACCTCCAGCTTTGTTCTTCTTTTTCAACATTGTTTTGGCTATTTGGGGTCTTTTGTGATTACATAGAAACTTTAGAATTATTTGTTCTAGTCCTGTAAAGCATGCCACAGAGATTGCATTGAATTTGTAGATTGCTCTGGGTAGTATGGACATTTTAACAATATTAATTCTTCCAATCCATGAGCACAGAGTATCTTTCCAATTCTTTCTGTCTTCTTCAACTTATTTCATCAGTGTTACAGTTTTCAGTGTACAGCTCTTTCATCTCCTTGCTTTAATTAATTCCTAGGTATTTTATCTTTTTGATGCAACTGTAAATGGGATTGTTTTCTTAAGTTCTCTTTCTGATAGTCTGTTATTCATGTATAGAAACACAGCAGATTTGCATATACAAATTTTGTATCCTGCTACTTTACTGAAATCATTTACTAGTTCCAAAAGTTATTTGGAGGAGGTTTTAGGGTTTTCTCTATATAGTATCATGTCATTCACAAATAGGTACTGTACAAATAGTTACTGTTTTATTTCTTTCCAATTTGGATGCCTTTTATTTCTTTTTCTTGCCTAATTGCTGTGGCTAGGACTTCCAATACTATGTTGAATAAAAGTGATGATAGTTGGCATCCTTATCATGTTCCTGAACTTAGAGCTTTCCCCCATTGGTGTCCATATATTTGTTCTCTACATCTGTGTCTAAATTTCTGCCCTGCACACTGATTCATCTGTACCATTTTTCTGGGTTCTGCATATATGCATTAATATATGATATTTGTTTTTCTCTTTCTGACTTACTTCACTCTGTATGACAGTCTCTAGATCCATCCACTTCCCTACAAATGACCCAATTTCGTTCCTTTGTATGGCTGAGTAATATTCCATTGTATATATGTACCACCTCTATCCATTCATCTGTCGATGGGCATTTAGGTTGCTTCCATGATCTGGCTATTGTAAATAGTGCTGCAATGAACATTGGGGTGCATGTGTCTCTTTGAATTATGGTTTTCTCTGGGTATATGCCCATTAATGGGATTGCTGGGTCATATGGTAATTCTATTTTTAGTTTTTTAAGGAACCTCCATACTGTTCTCCATAGTGGCTGTATCAATTTACATTCCCACCAACAGTGCAAGAGGGTTCCCTTTTCTCCACACCCTCTCCAGCATCTGTTGTTTGTAGATTTTCTGATGATGCCCATTCTAACCGGTGTGAGGTGATACCTCACTGTAATTTTGATTTGCATTTCTCTAATAATAGTGATGTTGAGCAGATTTTCATCTGCTTCTTGGCCATCTGTATGTCTTCTATGGAGAAATGTCTATTTAGGTCTTCTGCCCATTTTTGGATTGGGTTGTTTGTTTTTTAATATTGAGCTGCATGAGCTGTTTACATATTTTCGAGATTAATCCTTTGTCCATTGCTTCGTTTGCAAATATTTTCTCCAATTTTGAGGATTGTCTTTTCATCTTGTTTATGGTTTCTTTTGCTGTGAAAAAGCTTTTAAGTTTCATTAGGTCCCATTAGTTTATTTTTGTTTTTATTTCCATTACTCTAGGAGGTGGATCAAAAAAGATCTTGCTGTGATTTATGTCAGAGAGTCTTTTTCCTATGTTTTCTGTAAGAGTTTTATAGTGCCCAGTCTTACATTTAGGTCTCTAATCCATTTTGAGTTTATTTTTGTGTATGGTGTTAGGGAGTGTTCTAATTTCATTCTTTTACATGTAGCTGTCCAGTTTTCCCAGCACCAATTACTGAAGAGACTGTCTTTTCTGCATTGTATATCCTTGCCTCCTTTGTCATAGATTAGTTGACCATAGGTGCGTGGGTTTATCTCTGGGCTTTCTATATTGTTCCATTGATCTATATTTCTGTTTTTGTGCCAGTACCATATTGTCTTGTTTACTGTAGCTTTGTAGTATAGTCTGAAGTCAGGGAGTCTGATTCCTCCAGCTCGTTTTTTTTTCCCTCAAGACTGCTTTGGCTGTTCAGGGTCTTTTGTGTCTCCATACAAATTTGAAGATTTTTTGTTCTAGTTCTGTGAAAAATCCCATTGGTAATTTGATAGGGATTGCATTGAATCTGTAGATTGCTTTGGGTAGTAGAGTCATTTTCACAATATTTATTCTTCCAATCCAAGAACATGGTATATCTCTCCATCTGTTGGTATCATCTTTAATTTCTTTCATCAGTATCTTATAGTTTTCTGCATACAGGTCTTTTGTCTCCCTCGGTAGGTTTATTCCAAGGTATTTTATTCTTTTTGTTGCAATGGTAAATGGGAGTGTTTCCTTAATTTCTCTTTCAGATTGTTCATCATTAGTGTATAGGAATGCAAGAGGTTTCTCTGCATTAATCTTGTATCCTGCTACTTTACCAAATTCATTGATTAGCTCTAGTAGCTTTCTGATTAGCTCTACACAGTTTTACTTCTTCTTTTCCACTTTGTATTCCTTTTATTTCTTTTCTTCTCTGATTGCTGTGGCTAGGACTTCCAAAACTATGTTGAATACTAGTGGTGAGAGTGGACATCCTTGTCTTGTTCCTGTTCTTAGAGGAAATGCTTTCAGTTTTTCACCATTAAGAATGATGGGGGGGGACCTTGAAGATGGGGGGGGGACCTTGAAGATGGGGGGGGGGACCTTGAAGATGGCGGAAGAGTAAGACGCGGAGATCGCCTTCCTCCCCACGGATACACCAGAAATACATCCACACGTGGAACAACTCCTACAGAACTCCTACTGAAGGCTGGCAGAAGACCTCAGACCTCCCAAAAGGCAAGAAACTCCCCACGTAACTGGGTAGGGCAAAAGAAAAAACAGAGACAAAAGAATAAGGACGGCACCTGCACCAGTGGGAGGGAGCTGTGAAGGAGGAAAAGTTTCCACACACTAGGAAGCCCCTCCGCGGGCGGAGACTGCGGGAGGCAGAGGGGGGAGTTTCGGGACCGCGGAGTAGTGCACAGCGACGGGTGCGGAGGGCAAAGCGGGGAGATTCCTGCACAGACGATCGGTGCCGACCGGCACTCACCAACCCGAGAGGCTTGTCTGCTCACCCGCCGGGGCGGGCGGGGCTGCGAGCTGAGGCTCGGGTTTCGGTTTTGGACGGAGCGCAGGGAGAGGACTGGGGTTGGCGGCTTGAACATAGCCTGAAGGGGTTAGTGCACCACGACTAGCCGGGAGGGAGTTCGGGGAAAAGCCTGCACCGGCCGAAGAGGCAAGAGACTTTTTCTTCCCTCTTTGTTTCCTGGTGCGCGAGGAGAGGGGTTTAAGAGCGCTGCTTAAAGGAACTCCAGAGACGGGCGCGAGCCGCGGCTAAAAGCGCGAACCCCAGAGACGGGCGCGAGCCGCGGCTGAGGGCGCGAGCCCCCGAGACGGGCGCGAGCCGCGGCTGAGGGCGCGAGCCCCCGAGACGGGCGCGAGCCGCGGCTGAAAGCGCAAACCCCAGAGACGGGCGCGAGCCGCGGCTGAGGGCGCGAGCCCCCGAGACGGGCGCGAGCCGCGGCTGAAAGCACAAACCCCAGAGACGGGCGCGAGCCGCGGCTAAAACCGCGGACCCCAGAGACGGGCGGGAGACGCTAAGGCTGCTGCTGCCGCCACCAAGGGGCCTGTGTGCGAGCACAGGTCACTCTCCACACCCCTCTTCCGCGGAGCCCGTGCAGCCCGCCACTGCCAGGTTCCCGGGATCCAGGGACAACTTCCCCGGGACAGCGCACGGCGGGCCTCAGGCTGGTGCAACGTCACGCCGGCCTCTGCCGCAACGTCACGCTGCCTCTGCCGCCGCAGGCCGGCCCCGCACGCAGTGCCCCTCCTTCCCCCATCCCCCAACCCCCGGCCTGAGTGAGCCGGAGGCCCCGAATCAGCGGCTCCTTTAACCCCGTCCTGTCTGAGCGAAAAAACAGACGCCCTCCAGCGACCTACACGCAGAGGCAGGGCCAAATCCAAAGCTGAGCTCCTGAGAGCTGTGAAAACAAAGAAGAGAAAGGGAAATCTCTCCCAGCAGCCACAGAAGCAGCGGATTAAAGCTCCACAATCAACTTGATATACCCTGCATCTGTGGAATACCTGAATAGACAAGGAATGATCCCAAATTGAAGAGGGGGAATTTAGGAGCGAGATCTATGATTTTTTTCCCTTTTCCTCTTTTTGTCAAGGTGTACGTGTATGCTCCTGTGTGACATCTAGTCTGTATACTCTAGCTTCCACCATTTGTCCTAGGGCTCTATCCGTCCATGACTTTTTTTAAAAAATTCTTTTTCTTAATAATTAAGTTTAATTGTAATAACTTTATTATACTTTACCTTCGTTCTTTCTTTCTTTCCTTCCTTCCCTTCCTCCTTTAGACAACGAATCACCCCAAATTGAGGAGGTGGTCTCAGGGAGCAGGATTTATGATTTTTCCCCCTTTACCTCTTTTTGTGAAGGTGTATGTGTATGCTTCTGTGAAAGATTTTCTCTGTATAGCTTTGCTTCCAACATTTGTCCTAAGGTTCTATCCGTCCCTTTTTTTTTCTAAATATTTTTTAATTCAATAACTATATTATACTTTATTTTATTTTTACTGTATCATCTTTCTTTCTTTCTTTTTTTACTTCTTTCCCTCCTTCCTTCATTCCTACCTCCCTCCCCCCCCTCCCTCCTTTCTTTCCTTCTTTGCTTCTTTCTTCCTTCCTTCCTTTCCTCCTTTTCTTCTTTCTTTCCTCATACTTCTACTAATTCTCTCTACTTTTTCTCCCTTTTATTCTGAGCCGTGTGGATGAAAGGCTCTTGGTGCTCCAGCCAGGAGTCAGGGCTCTGCCTCTGAGGTAGGAGAGCCAACTTCAGGACACTGGTCAACAAGAGACCTCCCAGCTCCACATAATATTAAACAGCGGAAATCTCCCAGAGACCTCCATCTTAACACCAGCACCCAGCTTCACTCAACGACCAGCAAGCCACAGTGCTGGACAACCTATGCCAAACAACTAGCAAAACAGGAACACAACCCCACCCATTAGCAGAGAGGCTGCCTAAAATCATAATAAGGCCACAGACACCCCAAAACACACCACCAGACGTGAACCTGCCCACTAGAGAGACAAGATCCAGCCTCATCCAGCACAACACAGGCACTAGTCCCCTCCACCAGGAAGCCTACACAACCCACTGAAACAACCTTAGCCACTGGAGACAGACATCAAAAACAACGGGAACTACGAACCTGCAGCCTGCAAAAAGGAGACCCCAAACACAGTAAGATAAGCAAAATGAGAAGACAGAAAAACACACAGCAGATGAAGGAGCAAGATAAAAACCCACCAGACCTAACAAATGAAGAGGAAATAGGCAATCTACCTGAAAAAGAATTCAGAATAATGATAGTAAGGATGATCCGAAATCTTGGAAGTAGAATGGACAAAATGCAAGAAACAGTTAACAAGGACCTACAAGAACTAAAGATGAAACAAGCAACGATGAACAATGCAATAAATGAAATTAAAATCACTCTAGATAGGATCAATAGCAGAATAACTGAGGCAGAAGAACGGATAAGTGACCTGGAAGATAAAGTAGTGGAAATAACTACTGCAGAGCAGAATAAAGAAAAAAGAATGAAAAGAACTGAGGACAGTCTCAGAGACCTCTGGGACAACATGAAACGCACCAACATTCGAATTATAGGGGTTCCAGAAGAAGAAGAAAGAAAGAAAGGGACTGAGAAAATATTTGAAGAGATTATAGTTGAAAACTTCCCTAATATGGGAAAGGAAATAGTTAATCAAGTCCAGGAAGCACAGAGGGTCCCATACAGGATAAATACAAGGAGAAACACGCCAAGACACATATTAATCAAACTGTCAAAAATTAAATACAAAGAAAGCATATTAAAAGCAGCAAGGGAAAAACAACAAATAACACACAAGGGAATCCCCATAAGGTTAACAGCTGATCTCTCAGCAGAAACCCTACAAGCCAGAAGGGAGTGGCAGGACATACTGAAAGTGATGAAGGAGAATAGCCTGAAACCAAGACTACTCTACCCAGCAAGGATCTCATTCACATTTGATGGAGAAATTAAAACCTTTACAGACAAGCAAAAGCTGAGAGAGTTCAGCACCACCAAACCAGCTTTACAACAAATGCTAAAGGAACTTCTCTAGACACGAAACACAAGAGAAGGAAATGACCTATAGTAGCGAACCCAAAACAGTATATAAAATGGAAATAGGAACATACATATCAATAATTACCTTAAATGTAAATGGACTAAATGCTCCCACCAAAAGACACAGATTGGCTGAATGGATACAAAAACAAGACCCTTATATATGCTGTCTACAAGAGACCCACTTCAGAACTAGAGACACATACAGACTGAAAGTAAGGGGATGGAAAAAGATATTCCATGCAAATGGAAACCAAAAGAAAGCTGGAGTAGCAATTCTCATATCAGACAAAATAGACTTTAAAATAAGGACTATTAAAAGGGACAAAGAAGGACACTACATAATGATCAAGGGATCGATCCAAGAAGAAGATATAACAATTGTAAATATTTATGCACCCAACATAGGAGCACCTCAATACATAAGGCAAATACTAACAACCATAAAAGGGGAGATCAACAGTAACACATTCATAGTAGGGGACTTTAACACCCCACTTTCACCCATGGACAGATCATCCAAAATGAAAATAAATAAGGAAACACAAGCTTTAAATGATACATTAAACAAGATGGACTTAATTGATATTTATAGGACACTCCATCCAAAAACAACAGAATACACATTTTTCTCAAGTGCTCATGGAACATTCTCCAGGATAGATCATATCTTGGGTCACAAATCAAGCCTTGGTAAATTTAAGAAAACTGAAATTGTATCAAGTATCTTTTCCGACCACAACGCCATGAGACTAGATATCAATTACAGGAAAAGATCTGTAAAAAATACAAACACATGGAGGCTAAACAATACACTACTTAATAATGAAGTGATCACTGAAGAAATCAAGGAGGAAATAAAAAAATACCTAGAAACAAATGACAATGGAGACACAACGACCCAAAACCTATGGGATGCAGCAAAAGCAGTTCTAAGGGGGAAGTTTATAGCAATACAAGCCCACCTTAAGAAGCAGGAAACATCTCGAATAAACAACCTAACCTTGCACCTCAAGCAATTAGAGAAAGAAGAACAAAAAAACCCCAAAGCTAGCAGAAGGAAAGAAATCATAAAAATCAGATCAGAAATAAATGAAAAAGAAATGAAGGAAACAATAGCAAAGATCAATAAAACTAAAAGCTGGTTCTTTGAGAAGATAAACAAAATAGATAAACCACTAGCCAGACTCATCAAGAAAAAAAGGGAGAAGACTCAAATCAATAGAATTAGAAATGAAAAAGGAGAAGTAACAACTGACACTGCAGAAATAAAAAAAATCATGAGAGATTACTACAAGCAACTCTATGCCAATAAAATGGACAATCTGGAAGAAATGGACAAATTCTTAGAAATGCACAACCTGCCAAGACTGAATCAGGAAGAAATAGAAAATATGAACAGACCAATCACAAGCACTGAAATTGAAACTGTGATTAAAAACCTTCCAACAAACAAAAGCCCAGGACCAGATGGCTTCACAGGTGAATTCTATCAAACGTTTAGAGAAGAGCTAACACCTATCCTTCTCAAACTCTTCCAAAATATAGCAGAGGGAGGAACACTCCCAAATTCCTTCTACGAAGCCACCATCACCTTGATACCAAAACCAGACAAGGATGTCACAAAGAAAGAAAACTACAGGCCAATATCACTGATGAACATAGATGCAAAAATCCTCAACAAAATACTAGCAAACAGAATCCAAAAGCACATTAAAAGGATCATACACCATGATCAAGTGGGGTTTATTCCAGGAATGCAAGGATTCTTCAATATACGCAAATCTATCAATGTGATAAACTATATTAACAAATTGAAGGAGAAAAACCATATGATCATCTCAATAGATGCAGAGAAAGCTTTCGACAAAATTCAACACCCATTTATGATAAAAACCCTCCAGAAAGTAGGCATAGAGGGAACTTTCCTAAACATAATAAAAGCCATATATGACAAGCCCACAGCAAACATCATCCTCAATGGTGAAAAACTGAAAGCATTTCCACTAAGATCAGGAACAAGACAAGGTTGCCCACTCTCACCACTCTTATTCAACATAGTTTTGGAAGTTTTAGCCACAGCAATCAGAGAAGAAAAGGAAATAAAAGGAATCCAAATCGGAAAAGAAGAAGTAAAGCTGTCACTGTTTGCAGATGACATGATACTATACATAGAGAATCCTAAAGATGCTACCAGAAAACTACTAGAGCTAATCAATGAATTTGGTAAAGTAGCAGGATACAAAATTAATGCACAGAAATCTATGGCATTCCTATATACTAATGATGAAAAATCTGAAAGTGAAATCAAGAAAACACTCCCATTTACCATTGCAACAAAAAGAATAAAATATCTAGGAATAAACCTACCTAAGGATACGAAAGACCTGTATGCAGAAAATTATAAGACACTGATGAAAGAAATTAAAGATGATACAAATAGATGGAGAGATATACCATGTTCTTGGATGGGAAGAATCAACATTGTGAAAATGACTCTACTACCCAAAGCAATCTACAGATTCAATGCAATCCCTATCAAACTACCACTGGCATTTTTCACAGAACTAGAACAAAAAATTTCGCAATTTGTATGGAAACACAAAAGACCCCGAATAGCCAAAGCAATCTTTAGAACGAAAAAAGGAGCTGGAGGAATAAGGCTCCCTGACTTCAGACTATATTACAAAGCTACAGTAATCAAGACAGTATGGTACTGGCACAAAAACAGAAAGATAGATCAGTGGAACAGGATAGAAAGCCCAGAGATAAACCCACGCACATATGGACACCTTATCTTTGATAAAGGAGGCAGGAATGTACAGTGGAGAAAGGACAGCCTCTTCAATAAATGGTGCTGGGAAAACTGGACAGGTACATGTAAAAGTATGAGATTAGATCACTCCCTAACACCATACACAAAAATAAGCTCAAAATGGATTAAAGACCTAAATGTAAGGCCAGAAACTATCAAACTCTTAGAAGAAAACATAGGAAGAACACTCTATGACATAAATCACAGCAAGATCCTTTCTGACCCACCTCCTAGAGTAATGGAAATAAAAACAAAAATAAACAAATGGGACCTAATGAAACTTCAAAGCTTTTGCACAGCAAAGGAGACCATAACCAAGACCAAAAGACAACCCTCAGAATGGGAGAAAACATTTGCAAATGAAGCAACTGACAAAGGATTAATCTCCAAAATTTACAAGCAGCTCATGCAGCTCAATAACAAAAAAACAAACAACCCCATCCAAAAATGGGCAGAAGACCTAAATAGACATTTCTCCAAAGAAGATATACAGAATGCCAACAAACACATGAAAGAATGCTCAACATCATTAATCATTAGAGAAATGCAAATCAAAACTACAATGAGATATCATCTCACACCAGTCAGAATGGCCATCATCAAAAAATCAAGAAACAATAAATGCTGGAGAGGGTGTGGAGAAAAGGGGACACTCTTGCACTGCTGGTGGGAATGTGAATTGGTTCAGCCACTGTGGAGAACAGTATGGAGGTTCCTTAAAAAACTACAAATAGAATTACCATATGACCCAGCAATCCCACTACTTGGCATATACCCAGAGAAAACCAAAATTCAAAGAGAGTCATGTACCAAAATGTTCATTGCAGCTCTATTTACAATAGCCAGGACATGGAAACAACCTAAGCGCCCATCATCGGATGAATGGATAAAGAAGATGTGGCACATATACACAATGGAATATTACTCAGCCTTAAAAAGAAATGAAATTGAGCTATTTGTAATGAGATGGATAGACCTAGAATCTGTCATACAGAGTGAAGTAAGTCAGAAAGAAAAAGACAAATACCGTATGCTAACACATATATATGGAATTTAAGGGAAAAAAATGTCATGAAGAACCTAGGGGTAAGATAGGAATAAAGACGCAGACCTACTGGAGAACGGACTTAAGGATATGGGGAGGGGGAAGGGTGAGTTTTGACAGGGCGAGAGAGAGTCATGGACATATACACACTAACAAACGTAGTAAGGTAGATAGCTGGGGGGAAGCAGCCGCTAGGCACAGGGATATTAGCTCGGTGCTTTGTGACAGCCTGGAAGGGTGGGATGGGGAGAGTGGGAGGGAGGGAGACGCAAGAGGGAAGACATATGGGAACATATGTATATGTATAGCTGATTCACTTTGTTGTAAAGCAGAAACTAACACACCATTGTAAAGCAATTATACCCCAATAAAGATGTTTAAAAAAAAAAAAAAAAAAAAAAAGAATGATGTTTACTGTGGGTTTGTCATATATGGCCTTTATTATGTTGAGGTAGGTTCCCTCTGTGCCCACTTTTTGGAGAGTATTTATCATAAATGAGTGTTGAATTTTGTCAAAAGGTTTTTCTGCATCTATTGAGATAATCATATGGTTTTTATTCTTCAATTTTTTAATATGGTGTATCACATTGATTGATTTGCATATTTTGAAGAATCCTTGCATCCCTGGGGTAAATCCCACTTGATCATGGTGTATGAGCCTTTTAATGTGTTGTTGGATTCTCTTTGCTAGTATTTTGTTGAGGATTTTTGCATCTACATTCATCAGTGATGTTGGTCTGTAGTTTTCTTTTTTTGTAGTATCTTTGTCTGGTTTTGGTATCAGGGTGATGGTGACCTCATAGAATGAGTTTGGGAGTGTTCCTTTGCAATTTTTTGGAAGAGTTTGAGAAGAATGGGTGTTAGCTATTCTCTAAATATTTGATAGAATTCACCTGTGAAGCCATCTGGTCCTTGACTTTTGTTTGTTGGAAGATTTTTAATCACAGTTTCAGTTTTATTACCTGTGATATGTCTGTTCATATTTTCTATTTCTTCCTGGTTCAGTCTTGGAAGCTTATACCTTTCTAAGAATTTGTCCATATTTTCTAGGTTGTCCATTTTATTGGCATAGAGTTGCTTGTAGTAGTCTCTTAGGATGCTTTGTATTTCTGCCGTGTCTGTTGTAACTTCTCCTTTTTCATTTCTAATTTTATTGATTTGAGTCTTCTACCTCTTTTTCTTGATGAGTCTGGCTGAAGGTTTATCAATTTTATCTTCTCAAAGAATCAGCTTTTAGTTTTACTGATCTTTGCTATTGTTTTCTTTGTTTCTATTTCATTTATTTCTGCTCTGATCTTTATGATTTCTTTCCTTCTGCTAACTTTGGGTTTTGTTTGTTTTTCTTTCTCTAGTTCCTTTAGGTGTAAGGTTACAGTTGTTTTTTTTTTTTCAGTACCCGGGCCTCTCACTGTTGTGGCCTCACCTGTTGTGGAGCACAGGCTCTGGACACGCAGGCTCAGCAGCCACGGCTCACGGGCCCAGCCACTCCGCGGCATGTGGGATCTTCCCGGACCGGGGCACAAACCTGTGTCCTCTGCATCGGCAGGCAGACTCTCAACCACTGCGCCACCAGGGAAGCCCAGGTCATATTGTTTATTTTAGATTTTTCTTGTTTCTTGAGGTAGGCTTCTATAGCTATAAACTTCCCTCTTAGAACCACTTGTGTCACATCCCATAGGTTTTGGATAGTCATGTTTTCATTGTCATTTGTCTCTAGGTATTTTTGATTTCCTCTTTGATTTCTTCAGTGATCTGTTGGTTATTTAGTAACGTATTGTTTAGCCTCCATGTGTTTGTGGTTTTTACATTTTTTTTCCATGTAATTCATTTCTAATCTCATAGGGTTGTGGTCAGAAAAGATGCTTTGTATGATTTCCATTTTCTTAAATTACTGAGGTTTAATTTGTGGCCTAAGATGTGATCTATCCTGAAGTATGTTCCGTGCGCACTTGAGAAGAAAGTATAATCTGCTGTTTTCTGATGGAATGTCCTGTAAATATCAATTAAATCTATCTGGCCTATCGTGTCATTTAAAGTTTGTGTTTCCTTATTAATTTTCTGTTTGGATGATCTGTCCTTTGGTGTAAGTGAGGTGTTAAAGTCCCCCAGTATTACTGTGTTACTGTTGATTTCCTCTTTTAGAGCTCTTAGCAGTTGCCTTATGTATTGAGGTGCTCCTCTGTTGGTTGCATATATATTTTTAATTGTTATATCTTCTTCTTGGATTGATCCCTTTACCACTACATAGTGTCCTCCCTTGTCTCTTGTAACAGTCTTTATTTTAAAGTCTATTTTATCTGATATGAGTATTGCTACTTGTGCTTTCATTTGATTTCCATTTGCATGGAGTATCTTTGTCCATCCCCTCACTTTCAGTCTGTATGTGTCTCTAGGTCTGAAGTGGGTCTCTTGTAGACAGCATATATGTGGGTCTTGTTTTTGTATCCATTCAGTGAGCCTGTGTCTTTTGGTTGGAGCATTTAATCCATTCACGTTTAAGGTAATTATCAATATGTATGTTCCTATTATCATTTTCTTAATTGTTTTGGGTTTGTTTTTGTAGGTCCTTTTCTTCTCTTGTGTTTCCCACTTAGAGAAATTCCTTTAGCATTTGTTGTAGAGTTGGTTTGGTGGTGCTGAATTCTCTTAGCTTTTGCTTGTCTGTAAAGCTTTTGATTTCTCTGTCGAATCTGAATGAGATCCTTGCTGGGTAGAGTAATCTTGGTTGTACGTTCTTCCCTTTCATCACTGTAAGTATATTATGCCACTCCTTTCTGACTTGTAGAGTTTCTGCTGAGAAATCAGCTGTTAACCTTATGGGGGTTCCCTTGTATTTTATTTGTCATTTTTCCCTTGCTGCTTTCAATAATTTTTCTTTGTCTTTAATTTTTTCCAATTTGATTACTATGTGCCTTGGTGTGTTTCTCCTTGGGTTTATCCTGTATGGGACTCTCTGCGCTTCCTGGACTTGGGTGGCTATTTCCTTTCCCACGTTAGGGAAGTTTTTGACTATAATCTCTTCAAATATTTTCTCGGGTCCTTTCTCTCTCTCTTCTCCTTCTGGAACCCCTATAATGCAAATGTTGTTGCGTTTAATGTTGTCCCAGAAGTCTCTTAAGCTGTGTTCATTTCTTTTCATTCTTTTTTCTTTATTCTGTTCTGCAGCAGTGAATTCCACCATTCTGTCTTCCAGGGCACTTATCCGTTCTTCTGCCTCAATTATTCTGCTATTGATTCCTTCTAGTGTATTTTTCATTTCAGTTATTGTATTGTTCCTCTCTGTTTGTTTGTTGTTTAATTCTTCTAGATCTTTGTTGAACATTTCTTGCATCTTCTCGATCTTTGCCTCCATTCTTTTTCCGAGGTCCTGGATCATCTTCACTATCATTATTCTGATTTCTTTTTCTGGAAGGTTTCCTATCTCCACTTCATTTAGTTGTTTTTCTGTGGTGTTATCTTGTTCCTTCATCTGGTATATTGCCCTCTGCCTTTTCATCTTGTCTATCTTTCTGTGAATGCGTTTTTTGTTCCACAGGTTGCAAGATTGTAGTTCTTCTTGCTTCTGCTGTCTGCTCTCTGGTGGATGAGGCTATCTAAGAGGCTTGTGGACATTTCCTGATGGGAGGGACTGGTGGTGGGTAGAGCTGGGTCTTGCTCTGTTTGGCAGAACTCAATAAAACTTTAATCCACTTGTCTGCTGATGGGTGGAGCTGGGACCCCTCCTTGTTTGTTGTTTGGCCTGAGGTGACCCAACACTGGAGCCTAACTGGGCTCTTTGGTGGCGCTAATGGTGGACTCTGGGAGGGCTCATGCCAAGGAGTACTTCCCAGAACTTCTGCTGCCAGTGTCCTTGTCCTCACAGTGAGACCGAGCCACCCCCCTGCTTCTGCAGGAGACCCTCCAACACTAGCAGGTAGGTTTGGTTCAGTCTCTATGGTGTCACTGCTCCTTCCTATGGGTCCTGATGCACACACTACTTTGTGTGTGCCCTCTAAGAGTGGAATCTCTGTTTCCCCCAGTCCTGTCGATGTCCTGCAGTCAAATCCTGGTAGCCTTCAAAGTCTGATTCTCTAAGAATTCCTCCTTCCGTTGCTAGACCCCCAGGTTGGGAAACCTGACATGGGGCTCAGAACTTTCACTCCAGTGGGTGGACTTCTGTGGTATAAGTGCTCTCCAGTTTGTGAGTCACCCACCCAGCAGTTACGGGTTTGATTTTACTGTGATTGTGCCCCTCCTACTGTCTCATTGTGGCTTCTCCTTTGTCTTTGGATGTGGGGTATCTTTTTTGGTGAGTTCCAGTGTCTTCCTGTCAATGATTCGTCTGCAGTTAGTTGTGATTCCCGTGTTCTCGCAAGAGGGAGTGAGCATACGTCCTTCTATTCTGTCATCTTGAACTAATCTTACAAGGTTTTCTTTTCATGGATTTTCCTCACCCAAAATTATTTTTGTGTTGTTCTCTGGAATCCCTCAGTGATCTCTGATCACTCATCATATTTCATCTCTTCCATTCCTCCCCCATGCCTTGTGCCTTATCTTAGAGAGCTTTCAGTGGTCAGTTTTTTCTCCTAATTTTACAGTAAATGGAGTTCATACTGTATTTGTATGATTCTAGAATAAAAGAAGGAAGAAATGTTTTTTCTAGAAATCATTTTAACTTTCGAGATTTATTGCTTGCCAGATACCAAGGAATTAAAGTAGGCTGGGAAGGAAAGCATTTTGTCTATTCCTCTTATACTTCTTTTAATTTCAGGGTTATGTCATATTTTATTGTATGATAAAAACAAAGATAAAGTAACATATTTCAGAAGAAAAATGAGGAAACTTCTCACTTAGGTTGTATGATGTGTTTGTGTGTATGTGTGTATTAACTGCTTACACAAGTACATGGAATGCTTGTATATAATTCTAATGTCTAACATATTTCAAATCATGCCTACAAATTCTATTCAAATCATGTAACTACATACAGTCATCTAAAGTAAACTATATCTATGCAAGAAAGAACACTTCTGAATGTAAAGGAAGTCATTGATAAATCTGATTTGTGAGTTTTGCATGTCTAGTTAGGGTAAGTTAGACAAATGGCCAAACTGGCTTGTTGTTAATAATAATAATATTATTATAATAATAAAAAGATGTTAAGAGTTTATTTTCCATGTGGACTAGTTGGCTTTATTTTGGCCACAAGCTGACCTAATGTCAGCTGGCTTTCACAGATGAAGATCTTGGCTCAGGAAAAAATGCACTTTATTTACTAAAATATAAAAATATAAGGTAGAAAAAAGTAAAAACATATTACATCTAGACAAGGAATGATGATTTACTATCTTTACCTTGGAGAGATGACGTACAGTTTAGATAGGGCTTCATTTCTTCTTCTTTTCCTTTCCATGGTGGAAAATCCCAGACTGTTAAGATTATAATCTTGTATTTTTTATTATATTATCTTTCAGTTAAGTTGTAACATGCATGCTTTGTATGTACGATAACACACATGTTTTTGCACATTACTTTCTTCCTTGATTTGACCATTGGAGTCTGTAAATTATAATCAATGTATTTAATATCTCTGCAAATTGTATGAACTTTTGAAGTACTTTTTTTAGAGGAAGCCAGTACACTGATGGGAAAGCAAAACTCTTTTTTTAACCAATACATATATATTTTTTATTGTAAACAGTTCTAAAAATTGTTTTCCATTAAATAGCTAGTTCTTTCCGGAGAAAAGCTAGTTCTTTCTTGCATCATTAAACACAAGGACTTTCAAATTTTCTGTTAAAATATTCATGATATGTAAGGTATAAATGGCAATAGTCTCTTCACATATACAAAAATAACATTTTTACTCTAATTATTCCATAAGGAATAACTCTGTTGCAAGACACTGAATGTACATGTTTAGATATAAACTACTTACCATGCTCTCAACATTAAAGGTGTAACAGGAATAGAATATATTTTAAACTCTTACTCATTTATATTCTCCTTTCACATTTAGCTCACTCATTTCTTTGGCCTTAGTGTTAGGTGTGACAGTGTATTAGCCAAGCTGTCTCAGTCATTCAGGCATTTTATCAGTTCTACAAGACAGATGCTAAATAGTACAGTCTAAATTGAAATCTCTGATGACTCTCTGGAGACAAGTTGATAGCAAAAATCACACTTGGACACTTAAATATGTGGCCTTTTCCCATATTTAACTGCAGGAAGAGAGCAACTTTGTAGTAAACTTTTTTTTTTTTTTTTTTTTTTTTGCTGTACGCAGACCTCTCACTGTTGTGGCCTCTCCCGTTGCGGAGCACAGGCTCCAGACACGCAGGCTCAGCAGCCATGGCTCACGGGCCCAGCCGCATTGCGGCATGTGGGATCTTCCCGGACCGGGGCATGAACCCGCGTCCCCTGCATCAGCAGGCAGACTCTCAACCACTGCGCCACCAGGGAAGCCCTGCAGTAAACTTTTTTAGCCTTCAACTGTGAAGATTTATTTTTCATCATTTGATTATTGCATCTCATTTTGTTAGGAAAGGCTATCAATCGTTTTTTTTTTCCTACAAGAAAGAATTTAAAGAACCACCAGTGACTATTACTTTAAACAAAGAAATTTAAAAGAAATCGTGTAGTCCAACCATTGCTTTCAGAACTATTTTAGGTAACAGAGACAACATTTTGAAGTACACTCTTAGTTCCAAGCGTGTTATAGTTCAGTTATAAAATTAAAATGACACAACCATAATTTACTCAGCAATCTTTGGGACTTCCTTTTGTCATATAGTTATTGCAAAAGCATTTTTAAATCAAGTTATTGGATCCTAGCCTGAAAAAGTCTAGAGTCCATGAAACCAAGCTTGTTATTAAGATGATAGAGCTGAGAAAAATAAGCCTTGAAATGTAAACTTGAATATGTTTCCATAGCCCCTTTGAATTTCAGTTTGTCAAAAGTAAAACAAGAAATTCATGTGCCGTCTGAGATTCCTTTTAGCTCTATATATAGGTAAATTCTCTGATAATATTGTCCTCAATATTTGTTGAATTAATAAATACACGTTAGGTTATAGAGGTGTAGGAAGGATCTTAGAGGTCAGCCCGTGTAATTTTTTTAATCTGACACATGAGGAAGCTGAGGCTCCAAAGGGTCCAATCACTTGCCCTTGTTGTAAGGCAGCTCCAAGTTTATGCTTCTTCTTTACTGCATGTATCTTCATGATCCTTTTGGGAACAAGGCAAGACACAATTTATTGTCAAGGTGAAAAGTCAAGTCTAGTACCAAAGTCTTCTAAATTTTTTAATTGAAGTATTTGTCGTTTTACTCCATGTTACTCTTTTCACTAATGCTGTATCTTTCTAGTGCTACGTATCTGAAAAACTGTATTATAAGCTATTTGGGTTTTTGTAATCATTATATAACAATGCTCATTTAAATGCAAATTATTATAATATTTACACTAATATTAGTTTTTATATGCTAATTATATTTAAACTAGTCTCTGCAAGCACTTTACACTAAGTTATTTCATTTTAAGTATCAAACAAGCCATATTTTAAGCAAAATTTTCCCATTTATAGAAGTGCATTTCAAAATAGAATACATGGATTTTAATGTGAGAAGTTTTACATAGAAAAGAAATACGTACTGGTCTAATCAATGTTGAATTTTTGGTTATAAAATTATGGTAATAATTGATAATTACTTAAATGTAATAATAAATAGAATATCCAAGCAAATTAATTCTGATTTAATAATTAATAACTACATAGGTTATAAATAGACAAATCTGTGGTACAGCAACCATAATTCTCTAATTATTTCTACTAAAATTGTACAGAATTCAGGTTTATAGAAAATTACAATACATTTCTGCCTGGTTCCACTGAAAAATATAGGTACCTTGCAAGGCTGAATAACATTTTCTAATGAAAAGGAAAAATGCCTTAAAACCCAAATGTTTTATCTTCTGAGTGTGCAGAATTCTACACGTCTTTCTGTGACATTTATCGCAATCTTACTTCTATAGAAGATTATGGGGGATATTCTTTTTTTGCGGTACGCGGGCCTCTCACTGTTGGGGCCTCTCCCATTGCGGAGCACAGGCTCCAGACGCGCAGGCTCAAGCGGCCATGGCTCACGGGCCCAGCCGCTCCGCGGCATGTGGGATCTTCCCGAACCGGGGCACGAACCTGTGTCCCCTGCATCGGCAGGCGGACTCTCAACCACTGCGCCACCAGGGAAGCCTTATGGGGGATATTCTTATCTCTTTTCCTAAATGATGTATATCTTGAAGATAATATATTTGACTTATCTTTTTGTCCCCAATAATACCAAGCCTAGTGACTTGGAAATATTATGTGTTCAATGCATTTTTCAATGAATGAGTGATATAGGTAATATCTATTTTAGAGCCAATTTCTTAACTCTGTTTCTAATTAATATTTTAGTTTATGTGACCATAAGTTCTTGAATTCAGATTTAAGAGTTTCTAACACAGAAGAATCTATACTTCACTTCACAAATTCCTCTGGCTGTTCAGATAAGTGTATTAGTTTTACATATATCTTGTATTCTAAAATCATTCTGGTTCCATAAGTGATTAGATAGTTTATGAATTCCAGTATTACAGTCCGTTGACAGTCTTTTCTTCCCCTATTTCCAGTTACCACTAACTTTACCCTGCTTTAACAATCACACCTTGCTAGCAGCTCAGATTTTGACAGCCCATAGGTCAGAATAACTCCCAAAGCATATATCTGGTTTTACTTCATATTCCTTATTCATTACTCAAAGCTTTATAGTCTGGCTTCCACCCCATCATGCCACTACAGCTGTTTAATTTTCAGAGATCTTTCATTCTTCTTAATTGATCTCCTTGTATCATTAAAACAAAAGAAAAGCAAAATTTGTCCCTCTCATTCACTGATTTCTATGATTTACTTGCCTTCCCCATTTACTTGCCACCATTCTGACTGTACTTTCTATTCTCCTGTAGAATTCCAAATCTCCAGGTAATGTCTTGGGTTCCCAGCATTTTCCTCACTATATACTTTCCCTTTGGAAAAATTTGCTAACTTCCATAGATTTAACCCAACCACTTGATTATAGACAAACTTTGTCGACAGCCTAGATCTCCCTAATAATTTCCATACAGGTTGTTCCAGTGGTTTAATGACCAAGTCTAGTTTGTCCCCAGGCATTTCAACCATAAGGTGAAGAACCTGATCCCACCACAGTGTCGAATATGGCTTGTTAGGAAAGGTTTCTTAGGAGAGGTGAGGTTTGTGCTTAGTCATGAAGGTGATTAGTAGTTTCAGGAGAAAAAGAAGGAGGATAAAAAGGAGTAGCAAAGGGGTGAGAGAGAATAACAGATTGATGGGACAGCAAAATCAAGAAGACCAAAGAAAGCAGGGCATGCCTGAGAACTGCCAGTGTTTGGGTATAATTTATTCTTGGGTACCTGTAGAGGAATGCTGGGGAGAGCAACACAGCTTGCAAATGTCTTTGTGTGGCGTGTTTGTGGGAAATCATTTATGGATTCTAAGTAGATGAGAGATATGATTTAATTAGTCGATTAAAATATTCATTGTGCAGCTGACAGAGGAATGATCTAAACAAGGCAAAGCTGGAGGCAAAAAGAGCAAGTAAAGAAAAGAGAAAGAAACTCTCCTATAAAACATTTAAAACCTTTAAATGCTAAGTAAGTAAAAATGGAAGGCAAAATGATAAGTAGATATTTGTTGTAAATGCAAACATGGTTAATATCTTTTAATATAAAAAACTCATAAAATTGATTTTAATATAGAAAAGTCACAAATGTATTCATATAGCAGTTATACTAAAATGAGAAAACGTTCATCCTCATTTGTTAAACATAGTAATCCAAATTGAACAATAAGAAGATGTTATCGACTGAATATGTCCCCCCCAAATTTATATGTTGAAGCCCTAACCCCCAGTGTGATGGAGGTGGGACCTTTGAGAGGTAATTAGGTTTATGTGATGGCTTCATGAGAGTGGGGTCTCTGTGATGGGATTAGTGTTCTTATAAGAAGAGGAAAACAGCTGAGAGCTCGCTGTCTCTCTGCCATGTGAGGATCCAGTGAGAAGGTAGCAGTCTGCAAGCTAGGAAGGGGGTTCTCACTGGAACCTGACCTTGCTGGCACCCTGATCTCAGATGTCCAGTCTCCAGAACTGAGAAAATAAAATTTCTCTTGTTGAAGTCATCCAGTCTGTGGTATTTTGTTATAGCAGCCCAAGCAGACTAAAACAGAAGACCTATTTAATTAGCAAATAATTTTATCAAGAATCATAAAATATAAATTTTGATCTCATCTCATACTGAAGATTCTGTCTGAAGGAAATAATATAAAATGTGGAAAATGTGATATGCCTGAAAATTTTATAATAATGTAATTACAAAAGGTGAGTGAAATGGAAATAATATAAATTCTAAATATAATTGCAGACAGTTGGTAGAATATTGCTTAGCCACAAAAAATGAAAAAGTACACTAAATGGAAAGGACATAAAAATGGAAAAATGGTATTTGTATATATGTTTTTGGAAAAAGTCTAGAGAGAAAGCACAAACTTATTAAAGGTGATAGAATAGTAAGTGATTTAATAAGAGTTCCCTCCATCCTACAGTTTATTATTTATGTAACTTAAACAAATTTATTATTCGCATCTTTGTAGTCAGAAGCCTGCTTCATCTCTGCCTTTAGATCTCTTCATTCAATTAGTCATGTGCCTTAGGTAATTCCCCTTTAAGTTTTTCCCAACCTTCTAGTACAGTGACTGAGGACATGTCCTATAGCGGCAGAGAGATTGGAAGTCAAATATCTTTCCTACTACTTCCTAGTTCTGTGATTTCTGACAGGTTTTGAACATATGTAAGCTTTAATTTTCTTGTCTGTAAGACCATTTCATATGTGTTTTGTTGAAAACTGAAACCAATAATGTTTGTAAAGAGCGAAAGCAGTATAAGGGGATTTCGTTTTTATTCCTGATGCCACCCTAATTCAAGGCCTTTGCCATCTCATGCTTAGACGACTCCAGTAAAGTTCAGATTGATCATCTTGACTCCACATTCTCCTGACTCTAAGCCATCCTCTTAGGCCTCAGTGGAATAAGCTTCTTAAAATAGGTTACCTGTGTCACTTAGAAGTTTTCTCTATCACTCAACTGTTACCATAGGGCCTAACTTTTAAAGACTCCAAAGTATGTCCACACATATTGAATATTTATTGAAACATGTATATTTTACCATACGAGGCTCTTACTAACAAAAACATTACTATCATAGTGTTTTGTTACATCATTAAATTGTTATGTTGTTAAAGCTTCTTATAAAAATTTTACCTGGTAATATAAGCTCACTTTTGTTAATGTTGAGGTGCCCTACCTACCAACAATCAGATTTGTTAACTGTTAATCTTTTGCAAGTATTTTTCTGGTTATTTGGTGACCTTAGGTATTGCATTTTTTTGATGTATTAAAACAAGTACGACTGGCAAGTATGACAGACGCTGAATTATAATACTCCTTACTCAGGAATCTAGGCTGATGGCAACCAATTTACCAGTCCCACGGCTAACAGTCCAGTGCCTGAGTAGCTCACAGACAATCCAACTCTGGCCCACCAACTTCTTAACCACAGTGATTTTATGAATCCGAATCTCATGCTGAAAAATTTCCTAATAAGGAAATTAGTGTCTTTGAATTTTAGTGTCTCAATGTTAGTGAGGTGGCTAAATGGACCAATTAGAAAAACACAATGTAGCTTCCCACTTGAAGTAAAAGTCTCCTTTTATTTCTTTTTTTCTTTTTAGCAGTTTCAGTTTATGCTAAAAGATAAATCTACTGAAAAGGAAACTTTCGAACTATATGATGAAGAATTTTAGAGAAACTTCCTTCCTGCTAATTATTATTAGTTTTGTGACCATGACAGAGACTGTGATCTAAGTCCTAAATCCATTACAGCACATTCAATAAATGTAGGCATATAAAGTACTGTGTCATCTGTAGTCACTTCAAAGTGCATTCAGTATCTCGGTTCCCAAGTGCATTCGATTTTATTAAAAGCATTCTGCTGCAACATCCATTCATCCTAATTGGTTTACAGATAGACCCCACCATTCAAGCAAATCCTAATTGCATTTTCCCACAAATCTACTTTGATTTATGGTTCCTTATTTGCTCTATATTATTCACAATAAATCAGGAAAAAATTCTTAAGACATTAAATAAAATTTACAGTAGTCCTTGTACAAATAAGAGACTTACGTAAGGATTCTTAACAGTGTTTTTGTTGGCTTTTAAAGTTGTTTAGTCAAACTATATCCATCTGTGTGATTTCCAGTAATAATATCATTATTACTTTTCCAGGAATTATATTTCACTTGGTTTTCATGTACAGATTTTTAGAACTAGTTGGAATGAATTATGTATGGAATATTAAAAAAATAGTATGTCCTTCTGTAAGGTTTCAGTGGCTACCTATATATTTGGAACAGAAAAAAATATTATCTAGGGATAGAGTGACAGAGCATCTGCATGAAGTTAGGTAACGTCCCTTTGCACTAACAAATCTAAGTGGTAATATTCTAGTCAGTTTTACAAATTATAACTCCTGAAATTCCAAGAGTTAATTTGGAATGGATCTATAGCAGAACTGAAAGAATCTAGTGTTTCAAAATAAGTAAATGGCAGAAATATAAAAACAGAGGATAACAGATACTCAATAAAATTTCCTTGCTGTTAAGTAATTGCATATTAGCATGGACAATTTTTGTAAAACTAAGCAAAGACTTCCATGGAACTGTAGGTATGGAATCATTTCTCTAGAGAGCCCATAAAAATTTATGGGAAGAAAGAGGAAGTGTAAGTTATCTGTTACAATGTATAAAAAGCCTTCTAGGCATCTTAGAAATGTATTCCTTATTTGAAAAGTTTGGACAATTAGAATTTTGAGTTCTGAATCAGAAAGATTGGAGTATATTTAGAATAAGAGATATAAGGGAAAAGAGAACTTGATTTTAAGATAAATACAAAGAAAAAGGAGAAAGATGGATAATCTTAAATAAATTTTAAGTCAGTTAAATAAATAAGAGGCTTACTGTCAACAGCATAAATAATAACTTGGCATCTAAAAAAAACTGAAAAATATGGTTAGGATATGATGAGCAGACAAAAAAAACTAAATAATCATTGTAGCCGAATTTTTTAAATGAGAAACTGTCTTTGATCTCTACTGGAATAGAAAAGAGGTCCCCAACACCCATAGCGTCAATGGAGAACACATGGGGGCAGATTGGACTTTCACCCCAGCCAGCAGTCATAAGAGGGTCTTCCCCCTTCCTGTTGGGGTGGTGTCAGAGGATGCCTCGTGGAGGGACAGGCACTGCCTAGCAGTAATGAGGCCACTTCATCTGTGCTGTCAGGGTGGGGAGCAATAATGAGGCACTGCTACCCTTCTCTGTCAGGGAGGTGACGGTGGAGGCCAGTGGTGCTGAAACTCCCACCCTCACCCAGTGTTAATGAGGAGCTCCCTCCACATGGTTCAGCCGAGGCCAGGTGGGATACCAGTACTTCTGCCCCAACCTGGTAGTAATCAGGTGGCACCCCCCACCTCATTTCTGCTAGAGAGGTGTAAGAATAAACCAGCTAAAGCAGAAGGTTTAAGATCTAGAGTCTCATAACACACCAGTGTCCAGGTTTCAATAAAAAAATCAGTTGTGACACCAAGAATCAGGAAGATTGTAAAGCAAATGAAAAAAAGACAATCAATGGATGCCACACGCCCCCAGTCCCTGGCAAGCACCATTCCACTCTCTGTTTCTACGAGTTCAGTTTTTTTTTTAGATTCCACAAAAAAGTGAGATCATACAGTATTTGTCTGTCTGACTTATTTCACTTAGCATAATGTCCTCAAGGTCTATGCATGTCATTCCAAATGGCAGGACTTCCTTCTTTTTATGGTTGAATAATAGTCCATTATATATCTATATCTATCTATCTATCTATATGTATCATACCATATATATATACCTATTTACCCATTAAAAATTTTTCAAAAATATAAGAAGTGAGGTATCTGTATACAAATAATACACATGTACACATGCACACACGTATGTACTATTGCACTATAACTTTCTGTAAATACATATGCATGCTGGCTATGTTTTCTTTCTTTAGTTTATGTTCTACCACTTCTGGGAGGTGTTGAAATAGTGACATCATGGTAAATAGTAATTTTTTTTGATGTAACTTCTTGGCAAAATAAAAAACTGTTGATTCTTTATCATTTCCCAAAAATATGTTTCAAAATTTATTGCTCCATGAATTGCAAAAGTCCAGGAGTAACATCTCTACAGTTTCCATTTTACTAACATTGTTGAGAATGTCCTCCCTTATATATAGCAACCAACTCAGAACTCTGCACAAAGTAGTTGCTGTATGCATATGGTCATTTAACAATTGAATGAAATTGGCTGAAAAATTCTAATACCAGAAAAAATTTTAAATCTTCAATAAGTAAGAGTAAATCTTGCTTCTCCACTGTCCAGTGTCATTTCAGTTACTTACGTAATCATTTGCTGCAAATAATGTTCTATGTGGTGAAGAACATTTTAAACTCTAATAAGTGCCTTTATGTTACCTCACTCTTCAATTCCACTTCAGCATTTAATCATCTTAATAAGGTATTTCTTAATCTCCTACTCAGTTTCTTTTTTTTTTCTGTTTATGGGATTTTATTTTATTTTATTTTATTTTATTTACATCTTTATTGGAGTATAATTGCTTTACAATGGTGTGTTAGTTTCTGCTTTATAACAAAGTGAATCAGTTATACCTATACATATGTTCCCATATCTCTACCCTCTTGCATCACCCCCCACCACCCTCCCTATCCCACCCCTCCAGGCGGTCACAAAGCACCGAGCTGATCTCCCTGTGCTATGCAGCTGCTTCCCACTAGCTATCTACCTTACGTTTGGTAGTGAATATATGTCCATGCCTCTCTCTTGCTTTGTCACAGCTTACCCTTCCCCCTCCCCATATCCTCAAGTCCATTCTCTAGTAGGTCTGTGTCTTTATTCCTGTCTTACCCCTAGGTTCTTCATGACTTTTTTTTCTTAAATTCCATATATATGTGTTAGCATACAGTATTTGTCTTTCTCTTTCTGACTTACTCACTCTGTATGACAGACTCTAGGTCTATCCACCTCATTACAAACAGCTCAATTTCGTTTCTTTTTATGGCTGAGTAATATTCCATTGTATATATGTGCCACATCTTCTTTATCCATTCATCTGTTGATGGACACTTAGGTTGTTTCCATCTCCGGGCTATTGTAAATAGAGCTGCAATGAACATTTTGGTACATGACTCTTTTTGAATTATGGTTTTCTCAGGGTATATGCCCAGTAGTGGGATTGCTGGGTCATATGTTGGTTCTATTTGTGGTTTTTTTAAGGAACCTCCATACTATTCTCCACAGTGGCTGTGTCAATTTACATTCCCACCAAAAGTGCAAGAGGGTTCCCTTTTCTCCACACCCTCTCCAGCATTTATTGTTTCTAGATTTTTTCTATCCTAGAGAATGTTCCATGAGCACTTGAGAAAAATGTGTATTCTGTTGTTTTTGGATGGAATGTCCTATAAATATCAATTAAGTTCATCTTGTTTAATGTATCATTTAAAGCTGTGTTTCCTTATTTATTTTCATTTTGGATGATCTGTCCATTGGTGAAAGTGGGGTGTTAAAGTCCCCTACTATGAATGTGTTACTGTCGATTTCCCCTTTTATGACTGTTAGTATTTGCCTTATGTATTGAAGTGCTCCTATATTGGGTGCATAAATATTTACAATTGTTATATCTTCTTCTTGGAACGGTCCCTTGATCATTATGTAGTGTCCTTCTTTGTCTCTTGTAATAGTCTTTATTTTAAAGTCTATTTTGTCTGATATGAGAATTGCTACTCCAGCTTTCTTTTGGTTTCCATTTGCATGAAATATCTTTTTCCATCCCCTTACTTTCAGTCTGTATGTGTCTCTAGGTCTGAAGTGGGTCTCTTGTAGACAGCAAATATATGGGTCTTGTTTTTGTATACATTCAGCCAATCTGTGTCTTTTCGTGGGAGCATTTAGTCCATTTACATTTAAGGTAATTATCGATATGTATGTTCCTATTCCCATTTTCTTAATTGTTTTGGGTTTGTTATTGTAGGTGTTTTCCTTCTCTTGTGCTTCTTGCCTAGAGAAGTTCCTGTAGCAGTTGTTGTAAAGCTGGTTTTGTGCTGCTGAACTCTCTCAGCTTTTGCTTGTCTGTAAAGGTTTTAATTTCTCCATCAAATCTGAATGAGATCCTTGCTGGGTAGAGTAATCTTGGTTGTAGGGTTTTCTCCTTCATCACTTTAAATATGTCCTGCCAGTCCCTTCTGGCTTGCAGAGTTTCTGCTGAGAGATCAGGTGTTAACCTTATGGGGATTCCCTTGTGTGTTACTTGTTGTTTTTCACTTGCTGCTTTTACTATATTTTCTTTGTATTTAATTTTTGGCAGTTTGATTAATATGTGTCTTGGCGTGTTTCTCCTTGGATTTATCCTGTATGGGACTTTCTGTTCTTCCTGGACTTGATTAACTATTTCCTTTCCCATATTAGGGAAGTCTTCAAGTATAATCTCTTCAAATATCTTCTCAGTCCCTTTCTTTTTCTCTTCTTCTTCTGGAACCCCTATCATTCGAATGTTGGTGCGTTTAATGTTGTCCCAGAGGTCTCTGAGACTGTCCTCAGTTCATTCTTTTTTCTTTATTCTGCTCTGCAGTAGTTATTTCCACTATTTTATCTTCCAGGTCACATCCATTCTTCTGCCTCAGTTATTCTGCTATTGATCCCATCTAGAGTATTTTTAATTTCAATTATTGTGTTGTTCATCATTGTTTGTTTCATCTTTAGTTCTTCTAGGTCCTTGATAAATGTTTCTTGCATTTTGTCCATTCTATTTCCAAGATTTTGGATCATCTTTACTAACATTATTCTGAATTCTTTTTCAGATAGACTGCCTATTTCCTCTTCATTTGTTAGGTCTGGTGGGTTTTTATCTTGCTCCTTCATCTGTGGTGTGTTTTTCTGTCCTCTCATTTTGCTTATCTTACTGTGTTTGGGGTCTCCTTTCTGCAGGCTGCAGGCTCGTAGTTCCCGTTGTTTCTGGTGTCTCTCCCCAGTGGCTAAGGTTGGTTCAGTGGGTTGTGTAGGCTTCCTGGTGGAGGGGACTAGGGCCTGTGTTCTGGTGGGTGAGGCTGGATCTTGTCTTTTTTGTGGGCAGGTCCATGTCTGGTGGTGTGTTTTGGGGTGTCTGTGGACTTATGATTTTAGGCAGCCTCTCTGCTAATGGGTGGGGTTGTGTTCCTGTCTTGCTAGTTGTTTGGCATAGGGTGTCCAGCACTGTAGCTTGATGGTCGTTGAGTGAAGCAGGGTGCTGGTGTTGAGATGGAGATCTCTGGGAGATTTTCGCCATTTGATATTATGTGGAGCTGGGAGGTCTCTTGTGGACCAGTGTGCTGACGTTGGCTCTCACACCTCAGAGGCACTGCACTGACTCCTGGCTGCAGCACCAAGAGCCTTTCATCCACACGGCTCAGAATAAAAGGGAGAAAAAGTAGAAAGAAAGTATTAGTAGAAGAAAGAATGAAAGAAAGAAGGGCGGGAGGGAGGAAGGAAGGAAGGAGGGAAGGAAGGAAAAAAGAAAGAAAGAAGATAAAGTAAAATAAAATAAAGTAAGATAAAATATAATAAAGTTATTAAAATGAAAAATAATTATTAAGAAAAAATAAAGAAAAAAAAAACCCAAACCAAACCAAAACAACAACAAAAAAACGGACGGATAGAACCCTAGGACAAGAGGAAGCAAAGCTATACAGCATAAATCTTGCTCTCAAAGTCCACCTCCTCGGTTTGGGATGATTTGTTGTGTATTCAGGTATTCCACAGACATCAAGTTGATTGTGGAGCTTTAATCCGCTGCTCCTGAGGCTGCTGGGAGGGATTTCCCTTCTCTTCTTTGTTCTCACAGCTCCCAGGGGCTCAGCTTTGGATTTGGCCCCGCCTCTGCATGTAGGTCTCCGGAGGGCATCTGTTCTTCGCTCAGACAGGACGGGGTTAAAGGAGCCGCTGATTCGGCGGCTCTGGCTCACTCAGGCCCGGGGGAGGGAGGGGCACGGAGTGCGGGGCGGGCCTGCGGCGGCAGAGGCCGGCGTGACGTTGCACCAGCCTGAGGCGCGTCGTGCGTTCTTCCGGGAGAGCTATCCGGGTCCTGGCAGTGGCGGGCTGGACAGGCTCCCCGGCAGGTGCTTGTGGATAGTAACCTGTGCTCGCACACAGGCTTCTTGGTGGCGGCAGCAGCAGCCTTAGCGTCTCATGCCCATCTCTGGGATCCGCGCTTTTAGTCGCGGCTCGCACCCGTCTCTGGAGCTCCTTTAAGCAGCGCTCTGAATCCTCTCTCCTCAACAAAGAGGGAAGAAAAAAATCTCTTGCCTCTTCGGCAGCTCCAGACTTTTCCCCGGACTCCCTCCCGGCTAGCCGTGGCGCACTAACCCCTGCAGGCTGTGTTCACGCCGCCAACCCCCGTCCTCTGCCGACACTCCGACCGAAGCCCGAGCCTCAACTCCCAGCCCCGCCCGCCCCGGCGGGTGAGCAGACAAGCCTCTCCGGCTGGTGAGTGCCGGTCGGCCCTGATCCTCTGTGCGGGAACCTCCCCGCTTTGCCCTCCGTAGCCCTGTTGCTGTGCTCTCCTCCGCGGCTCCAAAGCTTTCCCCCTCCGCCACCCGCAGTCTCCGCCCGTGAAGGGGCTTCCTAGCGTTTGGAAACTTTTCCTTCCTCACAGCTCCCTCCCACTGGTGGAGGTCCCGTCCCTATCCTTTTGTCTCTGTTTATTTTTTTTTTTGCCCTACCCAGGTACGTGGGGGGCTTCTTGCCTTTTGGGAGGTCTGAGGTCTTCTGCCAGCTTTCAGTAGGTGTTCTGTAGGAGTTGTTCCACGTGTAGATGTATTTCTGGTGTATCTGTGGGGAGGAAGGTGATCTCCGCGTCTTACTCTTCCGCCATCTTCCCGGAAGCTCCCTCAGTTTCTAATATTAGTCTTTATGTGTGCTTCAGATAAAATGTATTTGTCATTATATAATATATAATATTTGTTATAGTAGATATATTTTATATATACTTTGTTAAAATTATTTTTCACACAGATATTAAAAATTGATATGGCATCAAATAAAATATTAAGATAGTAGGTAAATTATTTGCTTTCTTGTCTAAGAATTAACAAAATAATTGTTTTTATTAAACTAATGGATGACTAATATTTACCTTTTTTTTTTACAAACAGGTAAAGATAATAATGTTTAGACTATATATAAGGAACTGTACAGCCGACTATCATTTTCTAATGATAGTCATTCACTAATCACTTTGAATTTTGTAACATAATGAATTAGTTCATATGTAAATAATGCAGATTTAAAAGTTGTAGTCAATGTGAATAACTCAATATGAAATGTTTCTTCTTTCATAAAACTCATAATTTGGCCCGTGAAAGATTCTCATATAATCTAATATTTCTTTCTCATAAATTCATGTTACCAAATGTATGCTATGCACACACAGTAGACCACCATTTTTCTTCTTAAACTCTCTCATTTATCATCACTTAATTTTATATCACATTTTTATGGTTTTATGGCTAATACTTATAACATGAGAACATATCCTAACATTTTATTTATATAGAAAGATTTGAAGGACATATTTTAAATTTATTTCTGGAGTATTCTATAAAGTATATCAGACCTGAGATTAGAATTTGCAATTATTAAGAATCTTAGAAGTTTTAACACTCTGAACTTAGTTGCTTCTATTAAAATGTTTTCCTTAAAAGTTCAGGCTTTTCTTCTTTATAAAGTGATATTTTAAAGTGACATTTTCTAGGAATGCTTTGTAAAGTAGCTTGAAATAAAGTAGATCCTTAACAGTTATTATAAAATAATTTTCTTCTCCAAATGTTTGTATTAGTGAGATTTCAGTTGTTCATTATTAAGATAATTTGCATTGTCTTCCAGAACATTTTATACAAAATGAAACATAAAAGCCAGTCTTCTCACTGTGCATTTTCCAATGTGTTTTAAAACCTGATTCCTTTTTTTTTTTTTTTCTTTAAAGGTGAGAGGCCCCCCACCTGCAGGAGCATTTAAAGAAAGACCAACAAAGCCCACAGCGTTTCGAAAATTTTATGAACGAGGGGACTTCCCAATTGCCCTTGAACATGATTCGAAAGGAAACAAAATAGCGTGGAAGGTAAGTCATGGCACAGCTGGGAGAACCAGCTGTGCTCCCTGTGGAAGTGACATTTCCCAATGTCAAACAAACTTGGCTGATAAGTAAATAAGCTGGAGTGATTTCTCAGTGAATGGAAGATGGTAGGTAAGCTCTGAGAGAAAGCCCCCCTGTGTCAGCTGTCCACCTTGACTAACAATTAAATTATAGCCTGCAAAAAAGAAAATGACAGAGTTGCTTTGCCTTAGAGAATTGTGTGCTGACCAATTCATCTCTATTTTTATGAGAACCTGGCATCCCAGCCTGTTTCAGGCAGTCCATCAAATTATGGAACTGGTGGCTGGATACAAAGAACAACAGCCATTTATCTCCCCAAAATTTCACCTTCCTGCAGGACACTTCCAAATGGAAGCTTTAATTACCTGAATGGATAGGTCAAGATTGTCTGCTCCCTGGAAATGCAGTGTGGAATACAAAAGAGGGCCGGTTCTCATGCTGCCCTCTCCTCTCTGTCTGCAGTACGTGTCAGCCAGCACAGTGGCTGTCATACGTGCCCTGTTAGAGGCTGACCTCCGCTGCTGAGACCATTACAGCACCAACATTTTTCTGACAAAAGGTTAATTGGTTTCAAAATAAATGTATTGCCTAATGACTCATTTTAATGTGGCTGTTTCCTTCTAAGAGGCTCACTGATGTTATTTGTAAAAACTTGCCAATCTCTTAACTGAAGAAGGCTTTTACATTTAATTTGAAAAATGAATGCTGATCTCTAACCAGTTTCTGCTATTTAATTATTTTTTGTTATCAAGGACTTTGCTTTGGGTGATATTTATCAGCTAAAAGGGCTTCTCTGCCTAAAGAAAGAAAAGCAGTTGCACATGTGTGAGCATCACATCAGGTTAAGGAACATAAAAGGCTTTGCCAGATATTTTAAATTTAGCAACTGATCCATGTAATAAAAAAGTCCCACAGTAGTATCTGAAGGGTGAACGTCAGGATTGTTTATAATTAGTAACAAATAAATTTATGTTAAAAAATAAAAATGATCAAAGTGTAGAATTCATCAAAGTAAATAGCTCAGAAATTCATTAAAATTAACCTTTTCCTTCTTTTATAGAAAACCTGAAAGAATTGTTTGCATTATTTCTAGTATGTCTTTAAATGTTTTCATATAATTATCAAACATTTTGAAATCTTGGGCAGTCGCATGATAGCCAGTTATTGAACTTAGAATTATTAAAAATTGTTTGGCAAGAGAAATCTGAAGATACCCTTGTTATTAAGTTTTGTCATAATTTTTTTAGGAGAATGAAGGACATTATTATCCTGGTTTTAATCATCTCTTAAAATTTGCATTTGTTATGTGAAAATGTGCATAATGAGAAAAAATTTATAGCAAGTATAACTAATTTACATATTTTATTCTTAAAAAGTTTAATTTGGGGTTTTGTTTGTATTTGATTAGTTAGATGGATTTTGTGTTTGTCTATGTACCAATTCATTCACGATCACATAGTGCAGGTTCTTAAGAACTTGATTCCTTTTGAGTAAAAGAATATGCCATATTTCTTTATAAAAAGTGAGTCGATTTTTGGTGTTTTAAGTAATTTAGCACATAAAAATTCTATCAATAAAAAGAATTCATAGTTTTTTTGACCTGTTTGAATAATAGTATGAGTAACTTTTAGAAATGTCAAGAGACTAGAAAAAATTCATCTTGAAAATAGTAAAAATATAGATGAATCATTTTGCTTTATCTGTGATAATCCAACAGTCAGATGGGATATAAATTGCTTTTCTTTTTTATAACTATATTAATTCTTTTAAGCTACTATTGACTACTGTACTGATTCAGCAAACTAAGAAGTCAGAATAAAGAGGAAGCAATTTATATGCTGCCACTGGTAGGATAACAGCATACATTTAAAGAAACATCTTATTCTATAACCGGTAGACTTCTACCTTTTAAAG
Organism: Phocoena sinus; assembly: GCF_008692025.1. Lineage (NCBI taxonomy): Eukaryota > Metazoa > Chordata > Mammalia > Artiodactyla > Phocoenidae > Phocoena > Phocoena sinus. The sequence goes on along the minus strand of NC_045774.1, from coordinate 5,654,022 downwards.
CTTTAACAACCGGATTTCAATTGTACTACTGTAATGTTGAAGATAAAACATTAAAATTATTAAGCACACGCTTGTGAGCAGTCTCGCAATATATTCATATTTATTCCTTGGCACATGTACTATGGGGAAAGTCTGGTACTTGGTAAGACCAGAGGCCTTCTTTTAGGATGCCATTTCTAAGGAAGGGACCTTTAATGTTGAAGGAAGCAGGGCTCTGCATGAACCCCACAAAAACAAACTAACTGAACATCCCCAGACCCTGAACTGTACTTTGCCGTGTGTGGACAGAGCCCTGGTCAAGCAAACTTCTCATCTCATGTCATAGCTCACCCCTTGCTGAAGGCTCCTGAGTAGCTCTGATTCCCAGGAAAATACCTGTCCTCTCTCCACACTCCCTGTGACACCCCTGGGGCTCCAAGGGCGGTGGTGAGTACCTGAAATGGTGTGTATAATTAAGTGGCAAGGAGATCCATTTCCTTTATCAGAATTTCAAGAGGCCTGAAATGCAGTGACTTTAGGGCAGAAGTCACTGCCCTAAACCCTGATGAAGACTTCCCCAGCATCTCAGGCTCATTCCAGTCTGTAAAGTTGCTGAGAGAGGATCCCTGCCCAGGACCTCAAATTCCCCCTCTTTTTGTTCTGGATTAGCTGACCTGATCATCATCATATTAGAAATCACCATATATTCTTGAAATAACAAAGGCACTCTACAGTAATACTTAATAAATGACTTACTAAAGTCAGAACATAGAAGTAAAAGTCAGAGACAGGCAAATGTCTTTGCAGGGTTCGGTTTCTCAACCCACATCCTGAGCTACCATCATAGTTTAGGGCACATGAAATGGTCATTTGTTCCACATGTCAAAACAACAGGGCAAACCAAATGCCACAATCTGTGCAGTTTAGTATATTCCTTGCAGTATCACTAAAGATCTGAGCACTGTTTAATGCAGCTTTCTGCAGTGGTGGAAATGTTCTGCATCTGTACTGTCTAATACATTACAAGTAGCCATATGTGGCCGTGAAGCACTTGACATGTCCCCAGAGAGACTGAGGAACTAAATTTTGAATTTTAATTAATTTTAATTTAAATAGCCACTGGTTACCATATTAGACAGTGCTGCTCTACATTAAGATAATGACAGTCAAGTAGAGAACAAATGTATGGATACCAAGGGTGAAAGGGGTGGGGTGGGAGGAATTGGGAGACTGGGATTGACACATATACATTATTGATACTATGTATAAAATGGGAAAATACTGTATAGCTCAGGGAACTCTACCTAACACACTGTGGTAACCTAAATGGGAGGGAAGTCCAAAAGTGAGGGGATAGCTGTATGTGTATGGCTGATTCATTTTGTTGTGCAGTGGAGGCTAATACAACATTGTAAAGCAACCATACTCCAATAAAAATTAATTAAAAAAAAAAGTTAAATGCCCAGGATTCAGAGCTGGTTTCCTGTCTTATGATGGACTCCTCATTGTGTTTGTGGATTTTATGAAGGCTCTTTACTGCCTGCTTTTTTTATTGCCATATCTCTAGATATTCTCCAAAGTAGATATGTAATCTCTAAATATTCAGGATGTAGTAAAATAAAGCATTTAGCTCAAGAAAAAGATAATGACAGTCAAAAATAAATGCCTGAACCTGCTAGCCAGATAGGAGACTATAGCTATGTAAGAATTTTTATTAAAATAAAAAAATAAGACTGATTTGTGCACCTTTGTCATGGCTGGGCTTATACATTCCTTGGTTAACATGAAAGAAGTTTTGCAAAATATTTGTAGTGAAATTTTATATATACTTATCAGTGGCAAGTTAATGATTATGAAAGATAATAGATTTAATCTAGATTATGAAATGTACCAGGCAAGCTCTGCATACTTTTTTATTTTTAAATATGCATTTTCTAAATATAGCTGAAGAATTCTTGATTGTGAATGGTTGAATCCATTACAAAGCATACTAATTGCTCTAAACATCTAATCCACTTACTTTTCTGCATTTTTCTTGACTCTACTAACTTTCAGGAAACATGGCTTTGTTCTGTTGCTGATATGTTCAATATCCAGAGTACAAGCAACAGAAGTTGATCAAGAGCCAACCCTTCTGAATAAGTTACAAAGCAGATAATCAGCATGAACAATGGGTTTCCACACCTTAAATTTCCATTATTCAGTCTCCTGTAATTTTGTGATATGAGTCATACCCCTTTATAAGCATAGTGTGGGGTGGGGTGAGGCTCTACCTAGAGGACACTCTGGAGACAGAAGAAATGTCATACAAACTTGCAGAGCTTTCGGCACACTGTCTCAACTTCTTCTACGTAAAGGAGGGCTCTCTGGCCTTACATTTAGGTCTTTAATCCATTTTGAGTTTACTTTTGTGTATGGTGTTAGGGAGTGTTCTAATTTCATTCTTTTACATGTAGCTGTCCAGTTTTCCCAGCACCACTTATTGAAGACACTGTCTTTGCTCCATTGTATATTCTAGCCTCCTTTGTCATAGATTAGGTGGCCATAGGTGTGTGGGTTTATCTCTGGGCTTTCTATCCTGTTCCATTGATCTATATTTCTGTTTTTGTGCCAGTACCATACTGTCTTGATTACTGTAGCTTTGTAGTTTAGTCTGAAGTCAGGGCGCCCGATTCCTTCCGCTCCATTTTTGTTTCTCAAGATTGCTTTTGATATTTGGGGTCTTTTGTGTCTCCATACAAATTGTAAATTTTTTTATTCTAGTTCTTTGAAAAATGCCATTGATAATTTGATAGGGATTGAATTGACTCTGTAGATTGCTTTGGGTAGTCTAGTCATTTTCACAATATTGATTCTTCCAATCCAAGAATATGGTGTATCTCTCCATCTGTTTGTGTCGTCTTTGATTTCTTTCATCAGTATCATAGTTTTCTGTGGTAGGTTTATTCCTAGGTATTTTGTTCTTTTTGTTGCAATGGTAAATGGGATTGTTTCCTTAATTTCTCCTTCTGATCTTTTGTTGTTAGTGTATAGGAATGCAAGTGATCTCTGTGTATTAGTTTTGTATCCTGTGACTTTACTATAAATTCATTGATGAGCTCTAGTAGTTTTCTGGTGGCATCTTTAGGATTTTCTATGTATAGTATCATGTCATCTGCAAACAGTGATGGTTTTACTTCTTCTTTGCCAATTTGTATTCCTTTTATATCTTTTTCTCCTCTGATTGCCATGGCTAGGACTTCCAAAATTATGGATTAAAGACCTAAATGTAAGGCCAGACACTGTAAAACTCTTAGAGGAAAATCTAGACAGAACACTCTTTAACATAAATTGCAGCAAGATCTTTGTTGGCCCGCCTCCAAGAGTAATGAGAATAAGAATAAAAATAAACAAATGGGACCTAAAGAAACTTAAAAGCTTTTGCACAGCAAGGGAAACCATAAGCAAGACGAAAAGACAACCCTCGGAATGGGAGAAAATATTTGCAAATGAATCAACAGACAAAGGATTAATCTCCAAACTATACAAACAGTTCATGCCGCTCAATATCAAAAAAACAAACAACCCAGTCAAAAGATGGGTAGAAGACCTAACTAGACATTTCTCCAAAGAAGACATACAGATGGCCAACAAACACATGAAAAGATGCTCAACATCACTAATTATTACAGAAATGCAAATCAAAACTACAATGAGATATCACCTCACACCAGTCAGAACAGCCGTCATCAAAAAATATACAAACAATAAATGCTAGAGAAGGTGTGGAGAAAAGGGAACCTTCTTGCACTGTTGGTGGCAATGTATATTGATCCACTGTGGAGAACAGTAAGGACATTCCTTAAAAAAGTAAAAATAGAACTGCCATATGACCAAGCAATCCCACTCCTGGGCATATACCCAGAGAAAACCATAATTCAAAAAGACACATGCACCCCAATGTTCATAGCAGCACTATTTACAATAACCAGGTCATGGAAGCAGCATAAATGTCCATCAACAGATGAATGGATAAAGAAGAGGTGGTACATATATACAGTGGAATATTTCTCAGCCATAAAAAAGAATGAAATTGGGTCATTTGTAGAGACATGGATGGACCTGGAGACTGTCATACAGAGTGAAGTAAGTCAGAAAGAGAAAAACAAATATCGTATATTAACGCATATATATGGAATCTGAAAAAATTGGTGTAGACGATCTTGTCTGCAGGACAGAGGTGGAGACACAGACGTAGAGAACGGACATGTGGGTACCCGGGGGTGAGGGGGCGTGGGATGAACTGGGAGATTGGGATTGACATATATACACTATTGATACTATGTATAAAGTAGATAACTGGTGAGAGCCTGCTGTATAGCACAGGGAACTCTACTCAGTGCTCTATGGTGACCTAGATGAGAGGGAAATTCAAAAAGGAGGGGATATATATGTATGTGTAGCTGATTCACTTTGCTCTACAGTATAAACTTTGCTCTACAGTATAAACTGGCATGATATTTTAAAGCAACTATACTCCAATAAAAAATAATAATAATAAAAAAGGAGGGTTGAAGCAAGGCATAAGTGTAGAATGTGATCCTTTGGTGGAAGGGAGCTGTAAATTGCACCAAAGTCAAGCATTAAAGCACGAGTCATAGGAGAATATAAAAGTATGTGGGTGTTTACACCGCTTTTCTGGGAACTATCCTCTCGCTTCTGCCACTAGACATTCTCCACCCATCAGTTTAGACAACCTTCAGGTCTCCTGAGGAGTCGTCTTCTCCCTCTTCCCCCTCCTCATCTTCTTCTCCTTCCTTCTCCTCCCCCTCCTCCCTCTACTTTCCCTTCTCCTTCCCTTCTTCCTTCTCCCCTTGCCCCTCTCCTCTCCACCCTCACTATTTTCCTTCTCCTCTCCTTCCTCCTCTTCCTCCCCTTTGCCTTTCTCCTTCCTCCTTCCTCCCCCTCTTCCTCCTCCTTATACTCTTTTTGTTTGTTACTTCCCAGAATCCACATTTCCTCCCTTCATTTCCCCAGGAGAAGGAGCCAGGAGTCCATTCCCTATTTGGGGCAGGAATCTGAAATCACTTCAAGTAGTCACTCAAAAGAACTTGAAATACTGCTTGTTACTTACACACTTAATGAGGAGCAAACTATGAATCATCGGTGCACTATGAAATTCACTGTTTTATTATAAATTCTAATTCCAAGACATTGTTTTAAAATTGTGCGAGCATACTATTTTATAGTATTCAATGTAGACCTTGGGAGAAAGAGTTGGAGAAAAATAGATTGGATTTTAAAAAATAACTATATGGTGTTATAAACCATTCAGTTATTCTGATGAACTAAGATGAAAACAGCTACAACTACACTAAGGTATCTCTAAATTTCTTTACTTTATAGACATTTTGTTGCAGCAGATATTAGTAGAAATTACCTTTCTCCATCTGTCCTTGATACCGTGCTACGTGATAGAATGTGACATGCACTGGCATGCACTGAGAGTCTTGTTTTCCACTAAATTTCTTATGAACATGCTTAAGGATGTTCCAGACATTAGAAAGGTTTGAATAAGAAATAGATATTAACTGTCTAGCCAAATCAAGATATAATGAAAACCCTATGACAAATGTGACTAAAATCACAAACTTTCAAATTGTCTCAAAAAGGGAAAAGCTCAAAATGGACTTGTACTTTGCCTCAAACTCCCCTCTCTCAGCACCTTATAACCCCTCATATGGCAATGTTGTGGTGATATTTTTTTAACCAATAAGTAATATGTGTATTCATTTATATATTTTATCCGACTTTAATACTAAAAGATTTTAAATTGTTTTAGAAAGAACTATAAAATACAGAAAATTAGCATATAATAGGAAAGATGAGAGAAAATGAAAACCAGATAGGGTCTACAATGGAGCCAATAGCAAGGCTAATGAAAATGACATATCCTAAAGACTTCAAAGGCAGGGACTCTGTATCCCTAGTTTGTTCACTCCTTTATCCCAGTGCTATGCCTGAAAGAGTATCTGGCACAGAGGTGGTGCCCAGTGATGTGTACCGAATGAATGTAAAACATCCTGCAACTGGTTTTACTTCTCTAGACACTGTTTCGCGACCATGCGTCTCACTCTCTAGTCCTTACTCTCATCTGTGATGACCATGTACTGAATGATTGATGTGGCTCTTTTTAATTGGGAGGTCTAAGAAAGTTTGTTTCACAATTACTAAAGTATCTGTATTTTGAGATGTTCACGAAATACTTCAAAGAACAAACATTGATTAGAAATTAGCCATAGAGGCCAAGTCTTCTGGTAGCAAATTAAGAAGATCAGCACCAGCAAGTTAATTTGAATGCACAGTCCAGAGTTATATGCAATAGTTTCTGTAGGTTGAAGTTTTACCTTGAAAAGGCTTAGGTTATACGTAATGCTTTACCAACGATTACTGATTTCTCAAATTTCTTAAATTCCAAAATGACAAGTTTGTTTTTCTTTCTAAATGACTAAAAATGTATGTCCAGTCTGGACATCTAAGTAAAGAAATGCTGTGCCTAAGTTAATTAAATGCCTAAATTTGTTTTAAAAATTTCTGCTGATGGTGGCTGCACTGTATCTTCAATTCTGTATTGACCCCCAGTTGCTAAAACTCATGTGTGACTCTATTCAGAATTTTTTCTCCAGTATGTTCTTTTTTTTCAGTTCTTAGAGGCATTGGTATTCATGAACTATGAAAAGCTCTGTCAGTGTGACTGTTTTCATTGACATAACTGATAATTTCCTACCAGGAAAAACATTTATTGAATATAATTATTATTGAAATGTGCACTAATTTTCTTACAATTAAGATCAGCCCCAAACCACGATAGCTCATTATCTGTAAATACTACTGCATTTTAAAATAAGTCACACTGTGATATGATACCTAATCCATTAACCCTCAGTATATTGTTCTCAAAACTCTCTAATTTTGATTAATAATTTAGTCCTCTGGTGCCTTCAATTTCTTAATGTTTCAGTTTCTTAAGGATTCAAAGAATTAATGCCGTATCTATTACCCCGTTAGGCAAAATCGATATTGATCTTTAAAATCTTATAGGCAAATTTCTTTGAGTTGAATAATTCGTTGCACATGAAGAAGAATGAATATATTCATGGAATTGTCCTGGGCTTCTATTTCTTTTGATAACTGTCAAAGTTTGAGTTTGGATAACAGGCCTTAGTAGAATTTGTAAGGCAAATTTTACAAGAGAAGTGACAATTTACCTGATTTTTCTACAAGAGAGCTGCCACATTTCCACTATTAATTCCTCTGTGATTAATTAATAGACAGAGCTTATTCTAGAAGTCTTGAAAAAAATAATCTCCTGGCAATTACTGTGCTGTTCTATATTTTTTTGAGGAGGGGACTGCATGAACAATTAATGCCATTCTTTTATTTGATGTGAATTGCTATGTCTTAGAAGTGTACAGCATGAAAATACAGCCATGTATCAGAAATAACTTTAATTTAAATTGGTTAGATGACCTCTGAAAGCTAGATGAAAGATTTTCTGCTGAATGGGCTGGTGCTCCCTGCTGCCTATATAATTTATGTGAGAAATTAGTGTGAATGGTTCACTTTTATGGAGCAGTGCTGCTTGTAGCAAGCCTGCAGAAACAATTTTCCCCCAAGCCTCCATCTGTTCTTCAAACTAGGGCATATGCCATCTCATGGAGCTTGAAAGTCAACTGATTTATAACTCCTGGAAAGTGCATAGATTGAAAAGAAAGGTCGGCCGCTGCTATGTGACAGTGATTTGGTAGGCATCGGGCTAAAGACAATTCACATCCCAAGAGAAACAGGCAGTGCTGTAAGTTTCATCCCAGTGGACTGACATATAGAAGAAAAACAAATCACTCCTGCTTTTCAAGTTACACAACCCCCTGCTGTTGAAAAGTAGGCGTGGTCTTTGCAGTGCAAGGGTGCCACAGCTAAGATACCCTATCACTGTCCCGTGAAGAAGTGGGATTGTTGCCACCCTCCCAGTGATACATGTTGCCATCTCAGAAATATCAGTACTCCAATCTTTAAACGAAAAGTGTGTGTTGCTGCTTTTCAGAAAGTCTGGTTTGGGGACGCAAGTCGGACTTTGACGGTTTTTTTGTATCTGCCCGGAGGGCGAAATTCCATATCTGTTCCAATTAGTAATTTAATGAATGGTTCCCTCTCTGTCTTATCACTTGTCACATAGCCCATCTCTTTACTGAAGCACTTTTGAGATCAAAAGTTCTTTGACAGATGACAAATGGAATCAGATTGATGTCATGAGAGTAAAAAAAAAATCATTGTTTGTTTGATGTTTTTATTTAGAGTGGTCAGTGTCTCTTTATACTTGAGGCTTCTAGATACTTAGTAAATTTTCAACCCCCTGAAGTTATATTAAAGTTTCTCCTTTTCTTAAAGGTAAAATCTAAATAAGGTATTAATGAATAATCATATCAATTTTAATACATATTTGAGGCAAAAATTTCCCGAAATTATATTTTACCTTTATCAAAAGAAGGTTATCCTGGGGCTTCCCTGGTGGCGCAGTGGTTGAGAGTCCGCCTGTCGATGCAGGTGACGTGGGTTCATGTCCCGGTCTGGGAAGATCCCACATGCCGCGGAGCCGCTGGGCCCGTGAGCCATGACCTCTGAGCCTGCGCGTCCGGAGCCTGTGCTCCGCAACGGGAGAGGCCACAACAGTGAGAGGCCCGTGTACGTACCGCAAAAACAAAACAAACAAAAAAAAAGTTATCCTGGCTTTGAAAGTTATAAAAAATTAATTCTGGTAGGATAATCAGCTAAACTCACGTAAAAAATACAAATTTTTATCCTTATTATTGCTTATAAAGTTTTATTCTCAATGTGAAATATATACATTATATTTTATAAAATAAAAAATATTGAAAAGTACAAGGAATAAATAATCAATCATCTTTCCACCATTCACTGAATGCAACTGTTAACATTTTTCAAAGTATTTCTGTCTTATCTTTCTTCTTCCCAGTTGTGATCATAGTATATATAATAGTTTGTAAAAATATATTTGTCATTGTATGGTATATGAAAATTGTATGCACTAATTCTTAGATTTTCTGACTTTTTTATAGTTTAAAATAATAGATGATTATTTTAGAAAATTTTGAAAATGAATAAAATGTATACATAAGATAACATTCATCCGAAGATAACCACTTTCAGTATATTGTTTTAGTTCAGTCTGTCTCCTGCATGTGTGTTTTTAGCTTTGTTAAAACTGTTGCATATGATGATTTGTGTGTGTGTGTGTGTGTGTGTGTTTTAACATCTTTATTAGAGTATAATTGCTTTACAATGGTGTGTTAGTTTCTGCTTTATAACAAAGTGAATCAGTTATACATATACATATGTTCCCATATCTCTTCCCTCTTGCGTCTCCCTACTTCCCACCCTCCCTATCCCACCCCTCTAGGTGGTCACAGAGCACAAAGCTGATCTCCCTGTGCTATGCGGCTGCTTCCCACTAGCTATCTGTTTTACATTTGGTAGTGTATATATGTCCATGCCACTCTCTCACTTTGTCACAGCTTACCCTTCCCCCTCCCCATATCCTCAAGTCCATTCTCTAGTAGGTCTGTGTCTTTATTCCTGTCTTGCCCCTAGGTTCTTCATGACCTTTTTTTTTTTCTTTCTTAGATTTCATATATATGTGTTAGCATACGGTATTTGTTTTTCTCTTTCTGACTTACTTCACTCTGTATGACAGACTCTAGGTCCATCCACCTCACTACAGATAACTCAATTTCATTTCTTTTTATGGCTGAGTAATATTCCATTGTATATATGTGCCACATCTTGTTTATCCATTCATCTGTCGATGGACACTTAGGTTGCTTCCATGTCCTGGCTATTATAAATAGAGCTGCAGTGAACATTTTGGTACATGACTCTTTTTGAATTATGGTTTTTTCAGGGTATATGCCCAGTAGTGGGATTGCTGGGTTGTATGGTAGTTCTATTACTAGTTTTTTAAGGAACCTCCATACTGTTCTCCATAGTGGCTGTATCAATTTACATTCCCACCAACAGTGCAAGAGGGTTCCCTTTTCTCCACACCCTCTCCAGCATTTATTGTTTATAGATTTTTTGATGATGGCCATTCTGACCGGTGTGAGATGATATCTCATTGTAGTTTTGATTTGCATTTCTCTAATGATTAATGATGTTGAGCATTCTTTCATGTGTTTGTTGGCAATCTGTGTATCTTCTTTGGAGAAATGTCTATTTAGGTCTTCTGCCCATTTTTGGATGGGGTTGTTTGTTTTTTTGATATTGAGCTGCATGAGCTGCTTGTAAATTTTGGAGATTAATCCTTTGTCAGTTACTTCATTTGCAAATATTTTCTCCTATTCTGAGGGTTGTCTTTTTGTCTTATTTATGGTTTCCTTTGCTGTGCAAAAGCTTTTAAGTTTCATTAGGTCCCATTTGTTTTTTTTTTTTTTTTTTTTTTTTTTTGCATTTCTCTAGGAGGTGGGTCCAAAAGGATCTTGCTGTGATTTATGTCATAGAGTGTTCTGCCTATGTTTTCCTCTAAGAGTTTGCATATGATGATTTCTAAGGAACCCAAAGGAACATTCAAGGACCTAATTAGAAGAGGAGATTAATAATGGACATAATGGCCACAAGAGTATTAATAATGAATAGCTTTGTCACATTTAACAAGAGCAACAACGAAATAGATAACTGTAGTTTAATATGCATTTTACAGTTTCCAGTGGTCATTACTCAAGGCCTTTGGAAGAAATATGTGCCAATATGTGTCTCTGTGTAGCTTTGCTTTGGGCAAGGTACACGTGGCTTCTCCTTAAGCAATTCTGAAGCTACCATGCCAACCATGTAAGTGGATTCGCCACTGTAAACATGTTGTTAATATATTTTTGGAGAATAGCAAGAGATATTGAGAAAAAGGTTTATTGAATATGAAACACATTTCTTACTATTGGGAAAAGTATAAAAAATCAACAAAGATAGTCAACAGAACTATACAATCAGTCTCTGCCTTCAATCTAAGACATATCCCTTACAAAAAAAATCCTATAGAATTTCCAATATTGCACTCCAGTCTGAATAAGGTAAAAACTCATAAAACCTTCAAGCCATAAATTCCCCTTTCTTGAGTTCTTATTTAGATTCATCACTCTCTGTTCATGTATATGTTTAGGGAATTTTATAAGAAACAGGTACATGGGTTGAATATTTCTGAATCCTTGACTATCTTGAAAATATAATTTTTCAACTTTCATACATGAAACACATTTGATTCAAATTAACATTCTTAAATTACAACTGTCCCCTTCCAAATCTCTGAAGAATGTAACACCATTGTATTCTAACATATAATTGCTGAGAAACTAAGGCCAGTGTGATTTTTATCCCTTTGATCTGTCTTTGTTTGCTTGTTTATTTTGTTTGACAGTCTGGATAAATGCATTATTTGTGTATAATTAGAAGTTGCTACCATGCTTATTTTTTGTTTTCATTGAGCTTTTCTTTAATATAGTAAGCTTATTTTGTCTACTTACTTGATTATTATTTTTGTTACAATTTTTAAATCCTTTCTTAGAACAAATATGTGTAGACTGTAAACTTATATTTTATCCTGTCATTTCTATCACTGTCTCCCTCAATATTTTTATCTTTTTATTCACTTTTAAAAAACTTATAAGAGAGCTTTCTTATATTTTCTATTTTCTTTAGTAACAATTTGTCTACTAGTGCTTTAAGTTCAAATTTTACTTCCACTGCTATAGCTAATCTTGCAAATCTTTGTATTGCTGACTCATATCATTGTACATACTGGCTTAAAAATTATTGTACAAATAAGTTTATCACAGAAAATGTTCTGATATTTTATCTGTATTTTGTAATTCAGATAAGCAAAAATAAAAATATGAATCAACCATAGTCCCACAACCCTGAGGTAGCCTCTACTACATTATTAGTGTTAACTATTCAGACCCTTTTTTCTCTCATATGCAAATCTATGTATGTATGCAAATTTTATAAAACATTTCACTCATACTTCATAACTTTTTTCAGGTAATTACGAGTCATAACTTGCATATGCACTTTAAAAATCATTTTGGGAAGCTCTAGAGTGTTCCATACATAATTTAACCAATTCCATATTGTTGGAAAGTAATGTTTTCTTCAGGTATTAACACTTTTCTTCAATATTTTGCTATAATGAGCGCTACTATTATCAGCATCATTGTACATTTTGTATATATTATGTCTTGCAGATATGTCTGATTGTTCCCTAATGGTACAAATCTCATTTTTTTAGCTTTTGCCTATTTTCATCATATGGATTTCTGTTCTTCTTTCATAAAGATTTGACTTCTTGAACACTTGAGCATGGCCATTTCTCAAAATCACTGATGACTAAAGTAGTGAATTTAAAGGGGCTTCCTCAGCATCTAAGTCTATAAGATGATATTCTATTTCCTTTCTGTGCAGGATATTTATAAAACCCATTATTTTCAGTTTTACCTCAATCTAGAATTGGTGTTTGCCAAGACTTAGAACATGTCATTGTGCTTGACCTCATTCATTCTCTGCTTGGACTGGTGAGCTCTCCTTATCAGGTATGTTTAGGTGGACTGCCAAGCTCTCAGCCAATCCCTAGTGTCTGGTATGAACATCCTGTTCTGTTGGCATAAAAAGGAATTTTTTGTGACTTCTGACAGTGATATAGATGGAGTAGGCAAGTCCCAGAAATGTACACATACTCAGCTGTATTTTTCTCTGCCCTTACCTGTAGCATTTTGCTTGTGGGGCACACCACTTTCTAGGATGCAGTGCAGTGTACTGCCAGGGGGCTCTGTCCCTACTCCTGTTCAGTTGTTTTCTGAGAGCTGGCTGTGACTGGATGTGGGTGTGATATTTATGGGGATGAGAATGGAAAGGATCACACTGTCTTAAAAAGCAAGTACTTCACAGCAGCACAGGATAGTGTTCTACTCCACGCCCACCCCTCAGTGGAGTTTGTTCTAGACCTTATGTTTCTGAGGGGGCAGAACGTGTAGGAGGGATTCAAAGAAAAAAAAAAAAAAACACCTACCAAGCTTTAGGATGGGTGCCTCTGGTTGCAAAATACAAGTTGACTATGAACTGTGGTTTTGCAATCCAGTTCCACTGTACTCTTCATCTGTAGAAATTCCTTTTCTTCCTGCTTGTGCATTCATTATTATACCTGGTTTTCAGTTACATGTTATGTTCTTCTCTTTTTCTGCATCTTCATAGGTAATTTGATGGCATGTTGGGAGACACTGTGTCAGAGACTCTTGTCCAGAAGCTGTTTAAAATAACGGAGTCCTATTTAGTTTTCTCCATTATTGGACTGAATTCTGTTACAGAGAAGTGATGTGATTTCATCAATGCCCAGGCAATAGTGACTCATCTACTAATAAAGGAATTGCATATTTATAAGTGAGACACAGTGATGTGCTCTGTAGCCTGCTTGATAATGGACTCTGATCTTAAGAAGTTTATTGGCTAGAATAGATCACTATCCAACAAAGAAACTGAGAAGTGTCCAAAGAGTACATATCAAGTCTTCAATTGCTTCCTCTTGCATAGCTCATAATTTTTTTTTTTTTTTTTGGCCGAATCAACATTTATTTTCTCACAGTTCTGGAGGTGGGAAGTCCAAGAAGGCTAAGGTGCCGGCAAAACTGGTTTCTCCTGAAGCCTCCTCCTTGACTTGCGGACGGCTGCCTTCTCACTGTGTCCTCACGTGGCTTTTCCTCTGTGTATGTGCATCCCTGGTGTCTCATAAATTCTTAATCCTTTATTCAGTGTGTGTTTAACATTTGCTACTTTAATTATTTTGTTCAAATAATTTTTGTAGACAAATATTTAAAATGAGAGGCTCTACAAAATTTCTATCAGTTCATAGATTTGTATATATTTCAGTGAATGCAGTCACCTGACACTTCTGATTTTTCCTCCTACTTGTCTATTTATTACTATATAGACAAATAGTAAATTTTACCTATAAAATGACTTTGAGGTGATCAATCCACATACCTATTTATCTACATATTGTGACAATCCCAAGTGTAAATGAGATATCACTGACTCCAAAATTCTGTACTGTATTTTTAAGCATATACTGTTATTCATATTTTTACCTAAGTGTTAATTTTAAAGATTTATCCTTTTTGACATTCAATTTGATTTAAATTAGAAAACTCTGGAGTCTGTATTAAATACAAATTGGACTTACTCATTGTAGCCTCATATCTCTTAGTCTCTTTTTTCTTTCTTCCTAGCTCTTTAATCCACTGTGTTTCATTCTACATGATTTCCTCAAATCTATCTTCCACCTTAATAATTCACTTTCTTCAGTTAGGTTTAATCTACTGCGTAACCAGTGTGATAAATTTTAAAAATTCAGTTTCAGTGAATATCAATTCTAAAATTTATTTTTGTTTCTTTAAAAGATCTGCCCATTTTTTTCATTATGTCTTTTTCTTGCTTTTTGGTTTTCCTTACTGTCTTTGTTGAGTTATATATTTTAGATATATTCATTTAAAGTTTCTTTCACATTCATCTATTATCTCTGTTTCTAGGGGTATGAGTTAGAATATGCCACTTTCTCCTATTCTCAGCCGTTTTGTTTTCTCAAGTGCTTTATGATATTTCTACTCAGAGCGTCCCTTTGTGGAATGTACTTTGCTTGGGAATCCTACTTGCCCTGGGATGTGGGGGCATCCCTGTGACTTCAAGTGTGTCTCTCCACGGGTACGGGTTCTGAACTGATTTTTTTTTTTTTTTGCCGTACGCGGGCCTCCCACTGTTGTGGCCTCTCTCGTTGCGGAGAACAAGCTCCAGATGCGCAGGCTCAGCAGCTATGACTCACGGGCCCAGCCGCTCTGCGGCATGTGGGATCTTCCCGGACCGGGGCACGAACCCATGTCCCCTGCGTCGGCAGGCGGACTCTCAACCACTGCGCCACCAGGGAAGCCCCTGAACTGATTTTTATGTGAATCGGACTCCACGTTTCTTCACCAGATTATTGCCCATCACTTCCTCTTCATTTCTGAGAACTTGATATTTGCCTTTCTTACTTCTGAGAATGGCCATAGATTTTCATAATCTTTCATCCAGCTTTTATAGCTTTTTTTTTTTTTTTTTTTTTTTGCGGTACGTGGGCCTCTCACCGCTATGGCCTCTCCCATTGCGGAGCACAGGCTCCGGACGCGCAGGCTCAGCGGCCATGGCTCACGGGCCCAGCCGCTCCGCGGCACG
The DNA here is from genome assembly GCF_008692025.1 of Phocoena sinus. NCBI lineage: Eukaryota > Metazoa > Chordata > Mammalia > Artiodactyla > Phocoenidae > Phocoena > Phocoena sinus. The sequence continues at coordinate 5,638,743 of NC_045774.1, read as the reverse complement.
TGGGATCCTCCCGGACCGGGGCACGAACCCGTGTCCCCCGCATCGGCAGGCGGACTCTCAACCGCTGCGCCACCAGCGAAGCCCCCAGCTTTTATAGCTTTTTATGATCATATTGATCAGAAGTCTTTTTATAGGATTGTTTTCTCAATTAGCCTAGTATCTTATCCTAGATACAGAGAAAGAACTATCTTAAGATACAACCTTTTTCCATTGTAAGACCAAATCTAAAATGCTCCCACTTAAAAAAAAATCGATGAAATAAAATACTCTTTCTATTTCTCATGGAAGTCTTTTATTTAAACACCTGTAATTAGCTAATTTATATTACATGATTTTTTGTGTGTGTGCACACATAATCAAACAGACAAATACTAAATCTGTTTTGAAGGTAGTAAAATTTGGGCTTGGAAAAATCACAAGAAAAAGACATAAAGATTTTGTGCCAACCCTAATTCTCATATTTGTATATACAATGTGTGTGTGTACATATGTATGTGTGTTTATATAGATATCTTGTTTCTATTGGAGTTAAGAGTTCAATTTTCATTCAGTGAAATTTAACCAGAAAATTAAGGATGATGGGGTGACTAAGGAGACCTCTATCTTCTCATTATTTATATCTGGTAATACTGAGTCTCTTGAGAAGCATTAGCCCATCAATTGAAAAACATCTTTTAAATGCTTTCCATGTGCAGAAAGTTGTATAAAATTTTACTAAACATAATTATTTTTAAAAAATCAACAAAGTATAACACTGTATTGAAGAGATTTAGTTTCTTATAAATCATAATCCCTTCACAGAAAAAAATCACTTTAGATTTATTAATTTCTATTTTTGAAGAATTTCTTGGGTAATGAAGTATTTGTGTATGCACAAAGTAGATTTCTCTTTTATGAACATTATTCTTTTTTCTTTATATTTTTTAAAAGGCAATACAGGAAGTGCTAGTGTACTAGACTGGTAATATAAAAAGTCACAAGTTAAAAAATAGAAAAGTTAAGATTTTTATAATTCTATCTGGGAATCTAGTTTTTTCTGCCTGTGTTAGTTATAATTTTAACACTTCATTATTGTAACTTATTACATTTAATAAACTAACAGTTGGGACTAGCTTAAAATCTCAAGCAGCAATTTAGCAGATGATTTATTTCATGAAGAAGAAATGAAGACTCTCATGATTGTTTCTGTGTCATTGGGAAAAGCATTGGTTAGTTGCAAAATTACCAGTAATATTTTCTCTGGTCAACAATGTTAGAATTTAGGTCCATTTGTAGAAATAATGATGTCTAAACCCAATGAATACATCCTCTACAGAATATGCTAGTATTGTACAAAACTTTTTTGGTAAGAAATTTTGCATGTTATTAATATAAAATATCACTATTTGGCTTCATAAATAATAACCTTGGTTTTTCTCATCATTTTCTGTCTTGTACTTTATACATCAGAAACCTTTGCTCTTGTGGATTCCCAAACATGTCATCTTGTTTCTTGCCTCTTAACCTTTACTCATGGTTTAGTTACCCTGCTCTGGGAAACCAGCATGTCCTATAATTAGTCTCAAAGTTGAGCAAGATAGAAATCTGTTTCCATGTCTCCCTTGTGATGGCAGATTTTGAAATGACAGAGGCAGAACATTATTTAACTTTGACTTACCATAGCCCCTGATATATCATGAATAAATATTTTAAAGCTGGTGTTTCAAATAATTCACTAAAATACTGTATTTTTACATTTTACACATTTTGTTTGTTTAATACAATAGCAGTTAGAATTTTCATCTACTCATCTCCTCAAGAGCCAAGAGTTAGGACAGTTATTTGAGACAGATTTTTAATTTTATTTTCAAGCCCCAAAGATCTTTTCATAGCTATTTATTTTTATATTTCCTTACAGATTGTAGTTTGTAGTTCCTTTGGGACTTATTTTGGATCAGGTCACTGAACATTACTTATTGCTGAAAATAGAATTAGTTTATTTAAACTCCAGTATTCTGATCATCTTGAAATTGTATCCCTATGTATGTGATGTTTTTAACTCTGTGTCATCTAGTTGATGTCCATGCAGTTTAGTAAGAAGTACCCATTTTTTGAGTAGATATTACATGAATGCCTACTATGTGGCAGGCACTGTTCTAGACTCTGGAAATATAGCAATGAATAAAGCAGACAAATTATCTGTCCTCATGGAACTTGTATTATAGTAGTAAGATAATAAACAATCAAACAAGTAAATATAGAAACCGTTAAATGGTAATATTATGAGGAAAAATAAAGCTGGTGATAGAGATAATCATGGGAGGATAGGATACAGTTTTATGGGGTAGTCAGAGGAGACTCCTTTAATAAAGTGACATTTAAGCAGAGGCCATTTGGTAATATTGTCTAAATTCTTTCTTAGGATGAGAGTCCTAACTTGATGCCTTTCCCTTTTTAAAATGTAGCAATATCAAAAAAGAAGGAAATGTCAAAGAAAAAATACAATGAAAACAACCAAATAAATTGTGTGCTTTGAAGACCTGTTAATTACAGAAAATTGGTGTCAAAGTTATAATCCAACAGTAATGAATTAACATATTACATTTTAAGTTCTTATTCTACTTAAAGACTACTTAAGGGATCATAAATGACTGTGATTTGTATATTTGAACATAAGTATTTTATGAGCATATGCAAATACATATTTCCTTTGTGAAAAGTATTTTTCACATTTAAATAAGAGGAAGCCTAAATAACGAAGCACATCTAAATTTTATGTCCTCTTTCACTTTTCTTTTAAAAATAAAATCATTACTAGTAAGCACATTTGAAAAACAAGCAAGAAATGATGAGATACACATGAGCAGACACATCTGGGTACAGAAATGTCATATCCCTATTATCTTTATGTGGGTCACACAAAACACAAGCTTCCAATTCAGGTAACGACTGGACTACAGGCAAAATTTGTTTATATGCTTTTGGAGACACAATCTGATGGATTCACGACATAATATACTTTTTTTATTTAGTGTGAATTAGTTGTGTTTTTTTAACATCTTTATTGGAGTATAATTGCTTTACAATAGTGTGTTACTTTCTCCTTTATAACAAAGTGAATCAGCTGTACATACACATATATCTCCTCCCTCTTGCATCTCCCTCCCACCCTTCCTATCCCACCCCACTAGGTGGACACAAAGCACGGAGCTTATCTCCCTGTGCTATGCGCTGCTTCCCACTAGCTATCTATTTTATATTTGGTAGTGTATATATGTCCATGCCACTCTCTCACTTACTGCCAGCTTACCCTTCCCCAACCCCGTGTTCTCAAGTCCATTTCTACATCTGCGTCTTTATACCTGTCGGGCTCGTAGGTTCTTGAGAACCACTTTTTTTTTTTTTTTTTTTTTTTTAGATTCCACATGTATGTGTTAGCATACATTAATTGTTTTTCTCTTTCTGATTTACTTCTCTGTATGGCAGTCTCTGGGACCATCTACCTCACTAAAAATAACTCAGTTTCATTTCTTTTTATGGCTAATATTCCATTGAATATGTGTGCCACATCTTCCTTATCCAGTCATCTGCCGATGGACACTAAGGTTGCTTCCATATCCTGGCTATTGTAAATAGAGCTGCAATGAACATTGTGGTACCAGAGTCTTTTTGAATTATGGTTTTCTCAGGGTATATGCCCAGTAGTGGGAATGCTGGGTTGTATGGTAGTTCTAGTTTTTTAAGGAACCTCCATACTGTTCTCCATAGTGGCTGTATCAATTTACATTCCCACCAACAGTGCAAGAGGGTTCCCTTTTCTCCACACCCTCTCCAGCATTTATTGTTTGTAGAGTTTTCGGTAATGGCCATTCTGACTGGTGGGAGGTGATATCTCATTGTACTTTTGATTTGCTTTTCTCTAATGATTAGTGAGGTTGAGCATCCTTTCATATGTTTGTTGGCAATCTGTGTATCTTCTTTAGAGAAATATCTTTTTAGGTCTTCTGCCCATTTTTGGATTGGGTTATTTGATTTTTAGATATTGAAGTGCATAGGCTGCTTGTAAACTTTGGAGATTAATCCTTTGTTAGTTGCTTCATTTGCAAATATTTTCTCCCATTCTGAGGGTTTTCTTTTTGTCTTGTTTATAGTTTCCTTTGCTGTGCAAAAGCTTTTAAATTTCATTAGATCCCATTTGTTTATTTTTGTTTTTACTTCCATTTCTCTAGGAGGTGGGTCCAAAAGGATCTTCCTGTGATGTATGTCATAGAGTGTTCTGCCTATGTTTTCCTCTAAGAGTTGGATAGTGTCTGGCCTTACATTTAGGTCTTTAAACCATTTTGAGTTTATTTTTCTGTAAGCTTTTAGGGAGTGTTCAAATTTCATTCTTTTACATGTAACTGTCCAGTTTTCCCAGCAACACTTATTGAAGAGGCTGTCTTTTCTCAACTGTATTTTCTTGCCTCCTTTATCAAAGATAAGGTGACCATGTGTGCGTGAGTTTATCCTTGGGCTTTCCATCCTGTTCCATTGATTTATATTTTGGTTTTTGTGTCAGTACCACACTGTCTTGATTACTGTAGCTTTGTGGTAGTCTGAAGCCAGGGACCCTGATTCCTCCAGCTCGGTTTTTCTTTCTCAAGATTGCTTTGGCTATTCGGGGTCTTTTGTGTTTCCATACAAATTGTGAAATTTTTTGTTCTAGTTCTGTGAAAAATGCCATTGGTAGTTTGATAGGGATTGCGTTGAATCTGTAGATTGCTTTGGGTAGTATAGTCATTTTCACAATGTTGATTCTTCCAATCCAAGAACATGGTATATCTCTCCATCTGTTTGTATAATCTTTAATTTCTTTCATCAGTGTCTTATAGTTTTCTGAATACAGGTCTTTTTTCTCCTTAGGTAGGTTTATTCCTAGGTATTTTATTCTTTTTGTTGCAGTGGTAAATGGGAGTGTTTCCTTGATTTCTCTTTCAGTTTTTCCATCATTACTGTATAGGAATGCAAGAGATTTCTGTGCATTAATTTTGTATCCTGCTAAAATACCAAATTCATTGATTAACTCTAGTAGTTTTCTGGTAGCATATTATGATTTTCTATGTATAGTGTCATGTCATCTGCAAACAGTGACAGTTTAACTTCTTCTTTTCTGGGTTGGATTCCTTTCATTTCTTTTTGTCTCTGTTTGCTCTGGCTAAAACGTCCAAAACTATGTTGAATAATAATGGTGTGAGTGGGAAACCTGTCTTATTCCTAATCTTAGTGGAAATGGTTTCAATTTTTCACCATTGAGAACGAGGTTGGCTGTGGGTTTGTCATATATGGCCTTTATTATGTTGAGGTAAGTTCCCTCTATTCCTACTTCCTGGAAGGTTGGTTTTTTTTTTTTTTATCATAAATGGGTATTGAGTTTTGTCAAAATCTTTTTCTGCATCTATTGAGATTACTGTAAGATTTTTCTCCTTCAATTTGTTAATATGGTGTATCACATTCATTGATTTGTATACATTGAAGAATCCTTGCCTTCCTGGGATAAACCCCACTTGATCATGTTGTATGATCCTTTTAATGTGCTGTTGGATTCTGTTTGCTAATATTTTGTTGAGGATTTTTGCATCTATGTTCATCAATGATATTGACCTATAGTTTTCTTTTTTTGTTACATCTTTGTCTGATTTTGGTATGAAGATGCTGGTGGCCTTGTACAATGAGTTTGGGAGTGTTCCTCCCTCTGCTATATTTTGGAAGAGTTTGAGAAGGATAGGTGCTAGCTCTTTTCTAAATGTTTGATGGAATTCACCTGAGAAGCCATCTGGTCCTGGGCTTTTCTTCGCTGGAAGAATTTTAATCACAGTTTCGATTTCAGTGCTTGTGATTGGTCTGTTTATATTTTCTATTTCTTCCTGGTTCAGTCTCGGAAGGTTGTGCTTTTCTAAGAATGTGTCCATTTCTTCCAGGTTGTCTATTTTATTGGCATATAGTTGCCTGTAGTAATCTCTCATGATCCTTTGTATTTCTGCAGTGTCAGTTGTTACTTCTCCTTTTTCATTTCTAATTCTGTTGATCTGAGTTTTCTCCCTTTTTTCCTTGATGAGTCTGGCTAATGGTTTATCAATTTTGTTTACCTTCTCAAAGAACCAGCTTTTAGTTTTATTGACCTTTGCTATTGTTTCCTTCAATTCTTTTTCATTTATTTCTGATCTGATCATTATGATTTCTTTCCTTCTGCTAACGATGGAGTTTTTTGTTCTTTCTCTAATTGCTTTAGGTGTAAGGTTAGGTTGTTTATTTGAGATGTTTCTTGTTTCTTGAGGTAGGATTGTATTGCTATAAGCTTCCCTCTTAGAACTGCAAAAGCAGCAAAAGCTGCATCCCATAGGTTTTGGGTCATTGTGTTTTCATTGTCACTTGTTTCTAGGTATTTTTTAATTTCCTCTTCGATTTCTTCAGTGATCTCTTGGTTATTTAGTAGTGTATTGTTTAGCCTCCATGTGTTTGTATTTTTTACAGATTTTTTTCCTGTAATTGATTTCTACTCTCATATCATTGTGGTCAGAAAAGATACTTGATAAGATTTCAATTTTCTTAAATATACCAAGGCTTGATTTGTTACCCAAGATATGACCTATCCTGGAGAATGTTCCATGAGCACTTGAGAAGAAAGTGTATTCTGTTGTTTTTCAATGGAATGTCCTATAAGTATCAATTAAATCCATCTTGTTTAAAGTATCATTTAAAGCTTGTGTTTCCTTATTTATTTTCATTTTTGATGATCTGTCCATTGGTGAAAGTGGGATGTTAAAGTCCCCTGCTATGAATGTGTTACTGTCAATTTCCCCTGTTATGGCTGTTAGTATTTGCCTTATGTGCTGAGGTGCTCCTATGTTGGGTGCATAAATATTTACAATTGTTATATCTTCTTCTTGGATCGATCCCTTGATCATTAAGTATTGTCCCTCTTGTCTCTTGAAATAGTCTTTATTTTAAAGTCTATTTTGTCTGATATGGGAATTGCTACTCCAGCTTTCTTTTGATTTCCATTTGCATGGAATATCTTTTTCCATCCCCTCACTTTCAGTCTGTATGTGTCTCTAGGTCTGAAGTGGGTCTCTTGTAGACAACATATATACGGGTCTTGTTTTTGTATCCATTCAGCCAGTCTATGTCATTGATTGGAGCATTTAATCCATTTACATTTAAGGTAGTTATCGATATGTGTTTTCCTATTACCATTTTCTAAATTGTTTTGGGTTTGTTATTGTAGGTGTTTTCCTTCTGTGGTGTTTCCTGCGTAGAGAAGTTCCCTTAGCATTTGTTGTAGAGCTGGTTTGGTGGTGCTGAATTATCTTAGCTTTTGCTTGTCTGTAAAGGTTTTAATTTCTCTATCGAATCTGAATGATATCCTTGCTGGGTAGAGTAATCTTGGTTGTAGGTTTGCCCTTTCATCACTTTAAATATGTCCTGCCACTCCCTTCTGGCTTGCAGAGTTTCTGCTGAGAGATCAGCTGTTAACCTTATGGGAATTCCTGTGTATGTTATTTGTTGCTTTTCCCTTGCTGCTTTTAAGATTTTTTGTTTGTGTTTAATTTTTGATAGTTTCATTAATATGTGTCTTGGCATGTTTCTCGTTGGATTTATCCTGTTTGGCACTCTCTGTGCTTCCTGGACTTGATTGACTATTTCCTTTCCCATATTAGGGAAGTTTTCAACTATAATCTCCTCAAATATTTTCTCAGTGTCTTTTTTTTTCTCTTCTTCTTTTGGGACCTCTATAATTCGCATGTTGGTGTGTTTAATGTTGTCCCAGAGGTCTCTGAGACTGTCCTCAATTTTTTTCATTTTTTTTTTCTTTTTCCTGCTTTGTGGTAGTTATTTCCAGTATTTTATCTTCCAGGTCACTTATGTGTCCTTCTGCCTCATTCTGCTATTGATTCCTTCTAGAGAATTTTAATTTTCGTTTATTGTGTTGTTCATTGTTTGTTTGCTCTTTAGTTCTTCTAGGTCCTTGTTAAACATTTCTTGTATTTTCTCCATTCTATTTTCAAGATTTTGGATCATCTTTACTATCATTATTCTGAATTTGTTTTCAGGTCGACTGCCTATTTCCTCTTCATTTGTTTGTTCTGGTGAGTTTTTGCCTTGGTCCTTCATCTGCTGTGTGTTTTTCTGTCTTCTCATTTGCTTAACTTACTGTGTTAGGGGACTCCTTTTGGCAGGTTGCACGTTCATAGTTCCCATTGTTTTTGGTGTCTGCCCCCAGTGTCTAAGGTTGGTTCAGTGGGTTGTGTAGGCTTCCTGGTGGAGGTGACTGGTGCCTGTGTTTTGGTGGATGAGGCTGGATCCTCTCTTTCTGGTGGCCAGGACCATGTCCAGTGGTGTGCTTTGGAGTGTCTGTGGCCTTATTATGATTTTAGTCAGCCTTTCTGCTAATGGGTGGGGTTGTGTTCCTGTCTTGCTAGTTGTTTGGCATAGGGTGTCCAGTACTGTAGCTTGCTGGTCATTGAGTGGAGCTGTCTCTTAGCGGTGAGATGAAGATCGCTGGGAGAGCTTTCACCGTTTGTTATTTTGTGGAGCTGGTGGGTCTCTGGGCACCAGTGTCCTGAACTTGGCTCTCCCACCTCTGCGTCTCAGCCCTGACACCCAGCCAGAGCACCAAGACCCTGTCAGCCACATGGCTCAGAAGAAAAGGGGGAAAAAAGAAGGGAAAAAGTAAAATACAATAAAGTTATTAACATAAAAAATTAAAAATAATTATTAAAAATAAAAAGTAATAAAAGAGAAAGAAAGGAGAGCAACGAAACCTAAAAACAAATCCACCAATGATAACAAGCCCTAAAAACTATAAGAAAAAAAAAAAGACAGATGAACCCTAGGACAAATGGTAAAAGCAAAGCTATACAGACAAAATCACACAAGGAAGCATACACATACACACTCACCAAAAGAGAAAAAGGAAAAAATATATATATATATTTAAAAAAAGGAAGAGAGCAAACAAATCAATAAACAAATCTACCAATGGTAATAAGCTCTAAATACTAAACTAAGATAAACATAAAACCAGAGACAAATCAAATGCAGAAAGCAAACCCCAAGTCTACAGTTGCTCCCAAAGTCCACCGTCTCAATTTTGGGCTGATTCGTTGTCTATTCAGGTATTCCACAGATGCAGGGTACATCAGGTTGAGATTTAATCTGCTGCTCCTGAGGCTGCTGGGAGAGATTTCCCTTTCTCTTCTTTGTTTGCACAGCTCCTGGGGTTCAGCTTTGGATTTGGCCCCGCCTCTGTGTGTAGGTCACCTGAGGGCTATTTTTTCCTGCCCAGACAGGACGGGGTTAAAGGAGCAGCTGATTTGGGGGCTCTGGTTCACTCAGACCGGGGGGCAGGGAGGGGCACGGAATGTGGGGCGAGCCTGCGAGAGGCTGATATGACAATGCAGCAGCCTGAGGTGCCCCGTGTGTTCTCCCAAGGAAGTTGTCCCTGGGTCATGGGGCCCTGGCAGTGGCGGACTGCACAGGCTCCTGGGAGGGGAGGTGTGAATAGTGGCCTGTTTTTGCACACAGGCTTCTTGGTGGCTGCAGCAGCAGCCTTAGTGTCTCATGCCCGTCTCTGGTGTCCGCAGTGATAGCCGCAGCTTGCGCCATCTCTGGAGCTCCTTTAGGTGGTGCTCTGAATCCCCTCTCCTCACACACCCTGAAATAATGGTCTCTTGCCTCTTAGGCAGTTCCAGGCTTTTTCACGGACTCCCTCCCGGCTAAATGTGGCGCACACAGCACACAGGCTGTGTTCACGCAGCCAACCCCAGTCCTCTGCCTGCGATCTGACCTCCAGAGCCCGAGCCTCAGCTCCCAGCCCCCACCCACCCTGGTGTGTGAGCAGACAAGCCTCTTGGGGTGGTGAGTGCTGGTCAGCACCCATCCTCTGTGCGGGAATCTCTCCACTTTGCCCCCTGCACCCCTGTTGCTGCACTCTCCTCTGTGGCTCCGAAGCTTCACCCCCTGCCACCCCCCACCCCCAGTCTCTGCCAGTGAAGGGGCTCCTAGTGTGTGGAAACTTTCTCTCCTTCACAGCTCTCTTCTAGAGGTGCAGGTCTCGTCCCTATTCTTTCATCTCTGTTTTTCTTTTGCCTTACCCAGGTACGTGGGGTGTTTCTTGCCTTTTGGGAAGTCTGAGGTCTTCTGCCAGCATTCAGTAGGTGTTCTGTAGGAGTTGTTCCACATGTAGATGTATTTTTGATGTATTTGTGGGAAGGGAGGTGATCTCCGCATCTTAATCCTCTGCCATCTTGAAGGTGGTCCCCCCCTATACTTTTTTTTAACATAAGCATATCAAGGTATCTACTCTGACAGTTACACAATATAGTGTATCTCAGAAATTAATAGATGAATAAAAGGAGATTTAATTGGGTACTGAACACATGCTCTGTTTATTTGTTTATTCTGAGATTCTTTCATCCATCACACATTTGGAAGTTTGCGATTTATTAGATGCAGTGGAAGTCGTTGGTGATAGAGTCCTTTGTACAATTAGTCACAAGTGGAATGAAGTAAAAAGTAATTTAAAATAGTGCAAAATTACCTGTACTTTTGAAACCATAAATCTAAATGCCTACCCCACTGTAAGCTGTAAAATTAGTAGAGAAAATGTGCTTGAGAAATCAATTGGATTACAAAAGCACTTTTTCAAAAATCTAAATTTTGTGTAATTAATGAATACACAGATTTTGTAATGTATTTTGCTTCATAAAATTATTTTATCAGCACAAAAATGTTCATCTGTCTCAGTCTAAATCTGAGGAGAGTTTTATAACAGGTGGAATACAAACATATTAAATCTATTTTTAATTGAAAGAGTAATGGAATTTATAAAGGATATTTAAATATATAACTTCAGACTACACTTTAAAGAAAACAGGATCAAGTCCAGATTTTGACTAATAGAAAGCCACCTTTGTCACTTCAGCCATATTTTGGACCTTAGATTCTCTTGCTCTTCTTTTTAATTCTTATTTATTCAAATAGGACTTTAATACAAAATCAGTATAGTATGGAACGCTAAAAAAGAGGGGTGTGGGTATCATTTCCATGACAAGAGTAAATGAGAGGAAGGACATAATGTGCTTTTGGAAACCCTACTGGTTCATAGCCTGTTGGTTAACATTGGTGAATCACTTCTTCCTCTTCTCCCACCACCTTGCTCCCAGTCCATATAGCAACACCAATGCATTGTCTGGTTTGACTGGATTACTTCTGATGGACTTAAGCTAAAAACAAAGTTCAAAGAGAGGAGACCAAATTTGAGTGCCTGGATGATCAGGGATTAAAATTTCAAACCTCTGCAGGTCCATGGGTAGATGGTTGAGCTCGGTCAGGCAGCCAGACTAGAAATCAGATGGAGTCGCTGGCGGGTTTAAAGCTTTTCATTTCATCATAATTCTCATTTCTTGTGACCCTGGCTTGTCCCTTCCTGTTCACCCCCATGGCTCCAGCTATACTGGCTCCTTGATTTTCCAGGAACATAAGCCAGACCCAGCCCTGGCCTTCACCAGGAATTCTTTCTCCCTAACTCTTGGTCAGGTTCCCACCTTCAGGTATATGGTCTGTCTGGCACATCAAAGCAGCTGTCCTTTGTCATTCTTTTTAAAATGGCACCCCTCCCTGTCCCCCATGCTTCAGGTAAAGCAGGGGACTAAGAAAGACCTTTTGTCTGTGGATCTCTATACCATCCACATTTTTTAAGACAGGAAAGATGAAAGGATGGTAATCTAGATGAAAGTGTGAAAGTTGTGTTGGGGTTAGGGGAACATAGAGGTCCTATATTAAAACAACTTTTACTTATGAAACATATAGTTATTTGGACAGCTTTGGTGGAGGGGGCAACTGAGGAGATGAAGTTGGGGAGAGAGGATCAAAACACCTAAAGCATCCTCTGTAGCTGCCACTGACACCTTCTTACTGCCCTTGCTTCTGACATACTCATTCTCCTCTCTCCTTTACTTATTCATTAACTTACTCATTTATTCAAAAAACATTCATTAAGCACCTTTGTTACTGTCACTAGTTCCAATGATCCCTTCTGCCTTATTTTTAAACTGCTTTATTTTGTCTTATTCTGCTGACTATTAAAACTTACCTGTTCTGTGTTAATCTCATTAGAGGACTGCTTATTGTTCTTCTAAAGTAAATATCATTCATTGCTTGAACCTAAAAGAGTGTGACTTTAATGTATAATCACAGGCAGGTAGGGTTTAGAGAATTAGAGAGAAGTAGGGCAACAGGGTCTTTCAACTGCCCTCTTTAGAGCTGGCACATAAACTACTACTTATTCCACCTAAGATAGGCCTTCATGATTAAAAGTTAATGGAGTTAATTTATACTTTGCTTTTCACTGTTTTATTATATTTCATTCAACAAGTATACTTATTGAGTGTCTACAATTTACCAGGCACTGATTGGGTGCTGGACATACAGCATCTAAATCGTTGCCCATTGAATATGATGAAATGGTATTTTAAAAAAGTAGACATTTTAGGGCTTCCCTGGTGGCGCAGTGGTTGAGAGTCTGCCTGCCGATGCAGGGGACACGGGTTCGTGCCCCAGTCCGGGAAGATCCCACATGCCGCGGAGCGGCTGGGCCCGTGAACCATGGCCGTTGAGCCTGCGCGTCCGGAGCCTGTGCTCCGCAACGGGAGAGGCCACAACAGTGAGAGGCCCGCATACCGCAAAAAAAAAAAAAAAGACATTTTAGTTGTGTGATATTTTAACTCAAAATACCATATGATGATATTCTTGGGCATTAGAAAAACTGAAAATTTTATTTTTTTTCTTTGATTAAACTTTCTGCATTATTAAAAGATGGGTTTCAGAGAAAAATAAAGCTATTTAAGAAAAGAAAATTTTTAGTCAATCATTTTAATAACTAATTGTAAAATCTAAATATGTCATATCAGTATTCTGACCTATATGAGCTGGTTGCTTCTAAATTTCATTATTGATAGTTGAATGAAACTGAACAAAATTTTTGCTGTATTTGGTTTAAAATTATTTTAAATGTCAGCATGTGTTACTAGCATTTACAAATTCTAAAAAACTTTCACCACATCTGTTACATTCTTTAGTTCCTTCTGGGATTTGCTGCTTAAAGGAAAGTGAGAACAATGTAGCTCACATTATTCTAATAAATTAACATCTGTGAAGGGCAAGCTTCTGCATAAATTTTTCTCATCATAGGAGGAAGTACATAGAATGATGCATCATGTGCTGTGGTTTTAGTATTTAAATATTTTTTTCTCTTAGAAACTGCACCTCTAGCTTCTGCACATAAAAACTATTATTAAGGTTTTTTTTTTAATTTTTAATTTTTTGCTCAGATAAATATAGGTGATTCCAAATAAACTATTTGTTTGGCAATAGTCTTTTCTACACATGAAAATCAGTGATTTGTAATTCTAATAGCTTTTCAAGTAATTACTTATTTTTTAAAAATCATTTTGTATGATTTCAGAAATGAAGATTTAATCAGCATTTGGTTATAATCCAATTCCTCTTACTAGAGCTTTCTCAGTTTATTCAGGCATGGGTTCAGGCTTTTAAATATTTCCCCCATGGACCTACTGGTAATGTGTTGAACTTCTTGTGATTCTCAAAAGAATGTGTTCTACAACCTCGCTCTCACTAGTTTCAAGATTAATTAGCTTTCTTTGTTGCCTAACCAGCGCCAGTTTGCCAGCCCTCCGGGGTCTTGGAAATTACTCCTACTTCAGTACTTGGGTAATGTGACTTCCAGTAGCACCAGGACTTCTGGCATGGTTGGACTGATGGTCTTTTCTTTAACTGCATCATTCTTGAGAAGATAACATCAACACTTATTCTCACTTTTGATATCTGGAGCTCTTCTAGTCCCCTTGGTATTTTCAAATTTGTTTGTGAAGTTTTTTTACGGAATTGGAGCACACTTTTTGTCTTCTTTAAAAAAATATGTTATTCTTCTTTTAAAGAATATGTTAAAATTATTTTTAAAATATTAGGAAATAATGAACGTTTCCCCTTAAAACAGTTTTATTTGTACTAATGACTTTTTTATAAGTACAGTATTGATACAATCTTACTGCTGTTCTTTAAAAAAGTGGCAAAATATACATAACATAAAATTTTCCACCTTAACTATTTTTAAGTGTATAGTTCAGTAGTGTGTAGCTGAGGCACATTTTTACCTCTTCCCTCTAAGGGTTTTTTGGTTGGGCTTGAGAATTAAATTGACATAGATTAACAGGAGAGAAGTGAAACAAATTTATATAAGTTTTACGCGATATGGCAGCCCTCATAAGGAATAAAGACCTAAGGAAAAGGTGGAGCCTCATGCTTTTATAGTAGGTTGAACAAAGAGAGGAAAGTGTGGAAAAGTAATTAAACTATGTGAGAAGGCTAAAGGAGGATATGAATTATTTTAACAAGGTCTGTTTGAATAGAATTCTCTCATTCTCAACTTCTTGTCCTTGATGATAAGAATCTTACTTACCTGTACTAGGAGGACCTCTTTCATGTGGGAATTTCATCACCTGCCTTTAAGAAAAAGAAGGAAATTCAGAGCGTTTTTCCTGCATTCGCTATTTTTCAAGTACCTTTAGCTCAAAATAAGCCTTATGCCAAAAGGGCATATTTTGGGATGGCATATTCTGCCACCCTTCAGGTGTTAAGTACATCCACATTGTTGCACAGCTGATCTCCAGAATCCTTTCATCTTGCAAAACTAAAACTCTATGCCCATAAGACTGCTTTCCATTCCTTCAGCTCCCCCAGCCCCTGGCAACCATCATTCTAATTTCTGTTTCAGTGGATTTTAGAAGAGATTTAATAAATATGTTAAATACATAGTTAGATTTATTTCGTCATTTATATAGGTGTAAAGGAAGATAAATACCTTCCTCCTACCCTCTTAGGTTTAGTAACTGAGGAATGCGAATTAAACTGACAGAAGACAGATTAACAGAAGAAAAGATTTATTTTATATGCACACAGGGGAGCCTCACAGAAGGAAGTGAAAACCTCAAAGAGGCTGTCAGATAATGAACGCATGCTTAAAGGTTATAGAACCTTTAAAGATGATATAAGTTGTTTTAGGCCAGTTGAATTATGTAGCTGCCATTTCCCAAATATTCTGTTTAATATCTCTTAGACCTGTGCACATATGTGTATTTGTGTGTGTTTGTATTCAATTTACACTTCTGCCAACAATGATCTTGTTTCTTATATCCTTACTAAATCTTGGAATTGTTAAATATTTAAGAAAATTTTTTTTTTTTTTTGCGGTACGCGGGCCTCTCACTGCTGTGGCCTCTCCCGTCGCGGAGCACAGGCCCCGGACGCGCAGGCTCAGCGGCCATGGCTCACGGGCCCAGCTGCTCCGTGGCATGTGGGATCCTCCCGGACCGGGGCACGAACCCGTGTTCCCTGCATCGGCAGGCAGACTCTCAACCACTGCGCCATGAGGGAAGCCCAAAAAAATTTTAGTAATTGTGAAAAGTACTTAACTAGGCCTCGAGATTTTTGGCCCTACTACCAACATTTGCCAAAAAGCCTTAAAGCAACTGTACCACATCAGACTGGAAGTTCTATATCTATACAGGTCTTTTTACTAAATATGATTTGTGTGTTACTTTGTGACAGCTTGAAACCCAGAAGCAGTGATTTCATGGTAAGGAGTATGATGAAGGCTTATCATATCCTAATGCTAATCCAAAATTGAATTCAAATGTAATACTTAGTAATACATTTTGAATGAAAAGGGGTCTGCTTGGTTTACATAACAGATTAAATCTTCTTTATTTTGGTACATTAATTTAAAATAAGCATAAAGAGTAACTTAAATGTATATGCTTATTTATATTGTTTTCTATATTTCTTGGTACAATTCAGCTTTGTTTCAAGGACTTTCCCTGATGTTTATTTGGTTTCTTTTTTCATTTTCCCATTTCCTTCCATTGTTTGAGGTTTGGAATAAATTATCCAAGCTAAACTATATCATTTTTCATTATCCGAGCATATTTTTCTGATGATGAATATACTTTAGAAATGGCTTATTTGATAAAACAATATTTCATCAGTCATTCCTATCTGAATCAATGTGCAAAGTATACATGAAATATTAAAAAAAGAATCTTTACATTAAATTCTCTTCACCATTTGTCATCTTTTCATTATTGTTTATAAAGCAAATCCCATTTCTAAACTTAAGATACAACATAATCTGATCTTTGCCTACTCTTTTTATTGCTGTCTGTAACTTAGTAATACACAACTAAGCACTGTCTTGAATCATTAGACCAGACTAAGACTAGGAAATCATCCTTTGATATACACCTTTAACACATAAGAAGATAAACAAATCAAAAAACAGTAAAATGAACACCAGGTTAAAATATTTGCAAATAATTTATTAACCATAAATGTATTTTACAATATTTATTTAATTATATATCTTAAAATATGTGTTTGATCGTACATCTTGACAATCAAGAAAATCAAGGATTTAAGAAATTCTGTACTAAGCAGAGAAAATCTGGATGTTTTCTGCTTTGTGGTGTTATGTGTTACACTTTTCAGTCTCTGCTGCCATCAAAGTTAGATTGTCAAGTTCAGACGCTTGTCATCGAGGAAAAGAAAGCGTGGGTCTTGCAATCTTACACTGGACAAATTTCAACAAAAATCGCAATTCACTGCTACTTTTCAACTTTTAAAAATTCTTCCATTACAGATTTTAATAAAAAGTCTCCCACTATTTGTATTCTTTAGTAAAATTCCTCTTTCCGATATGAAAAAAAAGATGATTCGAAATAACATACACATTTTCTTCCCTCTTCTTCTTTTTTTCATCAGTTGAACATCCCACATCCTGTTTTATTTTATTTTGCTTTATTGTTGTGCAATACTTTCCTCTCCTAAATCTTGAATTCTGACATATTGTCTTAAGGTTACAATCCTTCATTTCTGTTGTTCATCTTAAAACAGTTATTTCTTCTATTTTGTCCAGGTTTATAGTTATTTTTAATGTGAAGGTTAGTTCTGTACCAATGACTCCATCAGGGCTAGAAGAAGTCCCTCATGGTATTACTATTATTTTTTGTAGACAGTTTTAATTCTTCCTTGTGCCAGCAGTTTCTTCTATTAATCCAACCTGAGAATCTTTGCCTGTTTTTGTGGAGTCATAAAGCTGATATGCTGTCCAATCAAATAATCCCATTTCCTGGTCACTATAGGAAATGAAATAATGAAGGTAAACTATATGGGAAGATGTTCATTTTTATAATGAACACTTGAAAGCAATCTAAATATCCACAAGTGGATAATAGTTAATTAAATCATAATACATTCACTTGATGAGATGTTATATTTCAATTTTTTGAACTAGCAATGTAGTGAAAATGTTTATTATACCGTGCTAAATTAAAAAACAAAAAACTCTGAATATAAAATGATATATTCTAGAATTAAAACTATGGAAAACATATTCACATATCAAAACAGTGAGCAAGAATACCCCAGTTTTCAAAATCCACTGGTTCAGTATAAGGAGAAAGTATCATCTTTTTTTGGGGGGGTTGGGCAGGAGGGAGGAATTTCCATACTTTTAGGCAAAGTTCATTACTTATACAATTAAAAATAATTTTTACTATAAAGAAAATATATGATAAATTTTTCAAATAGATATTAGATGTGTATATTGTTCTAAATCCTGATATGATCAACATGCACTCAACTTTTCTGTTATCTTAAGAAAATGTCACTTACTGTCACCTTTAACTTTTCTGACATCAGATCCCTGCAAGCTCATGCCAGCACTCTTTCTCAGAGGCTTAGAACTTTAACCTATATGCTCCTCTTAGCTTCCTTCAAATTATTTTCTTGAATTCCATGTTTACAGTTTAATAGAAAGGTGTTAATTTACCTCTAGCTGCTAAAATTAATTGTCAGTTTGCTTCTTTCAATCTTTGCATTTTAATTTACATGTTATCACACACTACCTCATGTTTCATATCCTGATTTTGACTAAATATCATGTTATGATTATTTCCCAGTATCAATAATGATATAGTCCCTGTGTCCTCAAGACATCAGATGCCAAGACTAGGATGAACATGCAAGCAATGTATGAGAATAGCACTCTGTGAGAGAAAGGAGGGAGCTGAGGAGGGGAGGGGGGGATGACAATTGGAAGCCCTGACTGCACTGCAGCTCTAAGGAGAGCTGGGCAAGGTGGTCAGGGGTCCTTGAGCCACAGTCACCTCTTTGAGAGTCCTGCAGCTCCAGGAATGGGCCTGTCTAGTGTCCCTGCCACCCTTAGTTATTGGCTGGAAGCAGCCTGTGGTCAACTTGGCCTCTGCTGGAATGCAATGATACGTTGCAGAGTACAGCAGCTGGGTCCAGCAATCAATCACATTCCCTACTGTCTGAGATCGGAGAGGCACATTCTCATGCCCTCAACACTCTGCAGAAATAACTTCTAATGCTGCATAATATTCCATCTTAAAGCTATGTCATATTAAATGTATTTCTTTTGAGTAAGCCAGAAATCTAGAAATCTTCCCTGACAGCTCTTTCTCCTTACCTCCATAGCCAATTCATCACCAAGCAATGCTGATTTTATCTCTTAAATACCTCTTAACTCTGACCTTTTATCTTCATCTTCAGTACCAAGACTCTAATAACTCCATCCCCATCTTTTACCTTAGCGTGACCTATGTCCACGCTGTCCCCCTCCAACCACTACTCCACCATGTTGCCAGGTAACCTTGGACAAAAAGAACCTTATCCAGCCATACCCAACTGTACCCCTTTCAAGTCCACCGATTCTCTTAGGAGGGTGCAAAGTGAACTCAGTATTTTCTGTAGTGCGTCAGTTCACACCACACTCCCCATTACTCTCTGTGCCCCCTCCACTGACCACCTTTCAGTTTACACACGAGCCGTGGTTCCTCCCAGCACAGACTTCATACATGCTCTTCCTTCTCCTGGAATGCTCTTTATCTCCCTCTTTGTCAATAAATTATGCACAGCTCAGACCACAGCTCAAGAGTCACTTATTCACAGATCCCTTCCTTGACATTTCTGATAATGCCAAAGCCCTTGGTGATGAGCTCTTGGAGCACCATGTCCCTCATCTTTATAGCATTTATTATAGCTTCAGCTTCCCATTTTTTTTCGTAATTACTGATTGCTACAGTTTATAATACTCTGAATATCCCATTATATACTATGAGGGCAGGGTCCCCTGTTTATTTTTTATTTATTTATTTATTTATTTTTTTAAACATCTTTATTGGGGTATAATTGCTTTACAATGGTGTGTTAGTTTCTGCTTTACAACAATCCCCTGTTTATTTTTGCTCACCAACAATTTCTAGCTCTTCGGACAACCCTTAGAACAAAATAAATATTTGTTGTTGAATGAAAAATTGGGCTCAGTGCAAAGGTGTAAGCTAAGACATGGGACAGTTGTAGCTTAAGAATGGATGTGGTCCCCAATCTAAGAAGAGAAGACAATAAAAACCACCCAGATACAGTACCGACATCCTGCTTTCAGGTAGGCATGTTCAAGCACCTTTGGAGGCATAAAGGGGCCCACATCAGCTTGCATGTGAAGAATCACAAGTAGTTCTGAACCACTTGAGTTAGGAAGATAATTTGGAAAGGGGCTAATGATGAGGGTAGATGTAAAGAGAAACCTGACCATGATGTATTTTTTTTGGGAAGTATTAACTTATAATGTTGTGTTAGTATATATACATACACACACACACACACACATACCCTTTTTCAGATTCTTTTCCTTTATAGGTTATTACAAGATACTGAATATAGTACCCTGTGCTATAGAGTAGGTCCTTGTTGTTTATTTTATATATAGTAGTGTGTATCTGTTAATCCCAAGCTCCTAATTTATCTCTCCCTCACCTCCTTTCCCCTTTGGTAACCATAATTTTGTTTTCTATGTCTGTGAGTCTGTGTTTTGTAAATAAGTTCATTTGTATCATATTTTAGATTCGACATATAAGTGATGTCATATATTTGTCTTTCTTTGTCTGACTTACTTCACTTAGTATGACAACCTCTGTGTCTATCTGTGTGGCATGATTTCATTCTTTTTTATGGCTGAGTAATATTCCATTGTGTGTGTGTATATGCATATATATATATATATATACCACATCTTTGTCCATTCATCTGTCAATGGACATTTAGGTTGCTTCCATGTCTTGGCTATTATAAATAGTGCTGGTATGAACATTGGGGTGCATGTATCTTTTTGAACTAGAGTTTTCTCTGTATGAAGCATTTTATGTACAAATTGAATAATTTGGACTCTACGTGGAAAGCTATTGAGAAGCACTAAAAGGTTTTAAGGAGAGAGAGACCTGAGCAGTTTTGCCTTCTGGAAAGATCGTTTCATGAGGAATGGGTAGGAGAAGTTGGAGGGCCCAGCTGGAGCCATGAAGCCCCATTTGGGTAGTTCTCAGTAACGCAGGTGGGAAGGAGAAGAGCTTGAACTAGAATGGCAGCGGTAGTGAGACTAGGAAGCAGACGGAGGGTACAGATGAAAGGTTATTAAAGAGTTAGCATCTGTACTACCCAGTCAGTTATTGCACGAAGCAGGCAAGCTGTTGGTAGGTCAAGGGGAGTGAGGTCAGGGAACAGGCCTTTGGATTTGGGAGGCAGTCAGACCTCACTATGAGCAACGAATCAACTTCTGCCTTCCTCCAAATAGCACTAGCAGGGAAACACAATTACTTCTTTACCTTTTATAGACGTGTGTTCTGTAGCTTTGGGAAGGGCATAGAATCAGGAAGAGGAAAGAGAACATCCTGTGGCCAGTTGGTCAAGAGAGCTAAGCCTGGGATCAGTGATATCATGGCGAGCACATCAGGGCACAGACGCACATTGAAAACATCACAAAATGCCTGGTATTCTCCTTCTGGATGAATAACGTGCTTCTTGAAATCTATCAAAATACATTTATAATCAGTACTTTGCCCTGTAAAAGGATATCAAGAAAAGCATTGGAAAAATACTTAGAATATCCTTTCTGACTTTCAAATCGAGGTAACCACCTTTATTCCTACAAAGGCTTCCTTAAGCCAATTTTTATGAATAAGGGGAAATTTTGAAAGCTCCTTATCTCCATTCTTTGTGACTTTATTTAAGATTCATGGATGGTAGCTATGTTGCCTTAGTGTAATTTAAGGCTTAATCTGTGTCCAATGAATTGGATAATAATCACTTACTGAATATGTACTATGTGCCAGGCAATGTACTAGGTGCTAGAAATACAGAAATACAGATAGTGAACACAGAATGGTCTTTGCCTTCTAAAGACCTTCTAAAGTGCCTTCTAAAGAACCCACATGTGATGTGCAAAAAAAAAAAGAAGAGGAAAGAAAAGAACAAGAATACACATTTTAACAGAAATATAAAAATCCAAATGCTATGAAAACATAAAGAGCAACTTTGGGGAAATCAAGTTGATGCCAAATAGGAACTAGAAGTTTGCCAAGTTTAGGAGAGAAAAACAAGAGAAAGGTTTGGAGGAAGGAATACAGGCAAAAGAGGCAGTGTTTATAGATGTATCAAAATATCTAAGAAATCGACATTATCGGAGAACAAGTAAACTTAATGCCTTGGCAATGGGAAAAGAGTGAAGGGGTTGAAAAAGGACCCATTTAGAAAATTGTTAAGCCTTAATACACACACACACACACACACACACACACACACACACACACAGAGGAATGGGATATCAAACAGATATATACATGTACAATAAGGTAGGAGGACAGGGGAGAGAGAAAACAGCAGAAAAGAGTAAATCATCTTGAAGTTCCATTCAAAGTTCCGCAGTTGTAGTCAGTCCCCAGTTCTATCCATGTCTCTGGTTATGAGACTGTCCTTATTCTTCTTGACTTGCTCTATGCATTCACTTTTGTCATCTTTCTAAAATTGTGGAGATTGTGGAAAACTGCACTTTAGTATCTGCAATGATTAAAACGACAGAAGTTTAGAACTATAACTTATAAATGTTAGGTTATTAAAATATCTAAATAATTAAGATAGATTTAAAATACATCAAAGGGAAAAGGCATACTTTCTGTTTACTATATAAAGGTAAATAACAGCTGATCAATATTCTTAGTAAGGGGCTTCCCTGGTTGCGCAGTGGTTAAGAGTCCGCCTGCCAATACAGGGGACACGGCTTCGTGCCCCGGTCCGGGAAGATCCCACATGCCGCGGAGCGGCTGCGCCCGTGAGCCATGGCCGCTGAGCCTGCGCGTCCGGAGCCTGTGCTCCGCAACGGGAGAGGCCACAACAGTGAGAGGCCCGCATACCGCCAAAAAAAAAAAAAAAAACAAAAAAAACCCAAAAAACTTTAGTAAGAAAAAAGAAAGAGACATATAAAACTATACTACCAGGTACAAAATCTTGGGTAAATTACTTAACCTCTCCGTGAGTTCAGTTTCCTTATCCATATCTACACGTCTACTTCATAGAGTTGTCATTTGTTACAGGGATTAAATGAGATGATACATGTTGAACTTATAACACTGTTTGATCCATGGTCTGTGGCAGGTATAAATATTAGCTATTGTTTTTATTGTCATTAGTATCATTATATGTTTAAATATACTAACCTATTCTATGGCCAAAAGTCAAAGCAAATATATTATTAATATACTTCTATAAATTTTACCTCCCATATATTTTGCCTTTAACTATAGTTATTTATTTTGTATCTGCATTTAAGTATTTAGTTCTCACTAATTTGTGAACTCTTGGAGTTAGGGAATCATTTCTTCTCTGGTTTAAAAGAACTGGCATGATTTTTATCTTCTTTTTTACTTTCTTGACCTTATATACCACCTTGCACACAATAAGCATTTAATAATTGTGGGATTGAGTTACGTAAAATCTCACCTTTTCTTATCTGTGAAAACCCATGGGTGGCTGGCTAATAGTCTATTAAGTTGGTAACAGAAATTTCTAGCGGCATAGTTCCACAAAAGAATTACATTTGTAATGTTTGTTTAACCAGTAGAATTGAAAGGTATTTTGACTTTGCTCCAGGCATTAGAGGTTTATGTGACCCCCAGATAAATGCCATCAACACAAAATGAGACATTGTGGCAACGGAATTAAAAAGCGAGCATTACAGATCCTACATTAAACTTTTTTTTCTTTTTTTTTTTCCTTTGGTTTGAGACTGACTTTGTTTTTCACCAAAGAGAAATTAAAGCAAATGTTCTCTGTGTATGTAGTTTTATAACATATTTGTTTTGATAGATAATGTCACCGACATTAATTGCTGTGTACACATGAGAGCATGACTAAAAAGCCACTGTACAGCTAGCAGTGTTTAAAGTCTTTTAGTTTTGACTAGGACCATCTGAGGCTAGTATGAAATGTATTTGATTTTGACTTTACCTTAACAAGTCTGGTAATATGTTTGAAAGGCCCCACTCCACAGCTGGTTTTTAGCATGACAACCTTTTCGGTCCAGTACTGTGACTTGCTGTGAAATTCTGAATTGGTTGTCCCTTTGGAGGTGGTGTGGTATCCAAAAAGCCTGTCCTCCTTATTATATAATCATATTCTGGCACATTTCCTGGAGAGACAGTGGAGTCACTGCAGTGTCATCACTCTGTGTCCAGGTTCTGGGTTCTGGAGGAGGGCTAAGCTGGTGTTGACCTCCTGAGTCCTAGGAGCAAATGATTCCTGATTCAGTCTTTGAGTGTTGACCATGGTTGATTGATTCATTTCCAACCCTGCTGTTTATTAGCTGTTTGATCTTGGGCAAGTTATTGGAACTTCCTTGGTTTCTGATTACTCGTTTGTAAATTGGAGATAATTATGTCACAGCCCAGTGGGTTGTTGTGAGGATTAGATGAAACAATTCATGTAAAACACTCAGCACCCTACCTGACACACAATAAACACATTAAATGATGATCGTGTTATAATTATTCGTTATTTATAACACTGAAGAAATTATTAGGAATATTGGCCTCTAGATCCTTCAGCTCTTCATCTAAGACAAATTCCTAATATGATATAGCCTCTTCTTTGTATTTCAAAGATATGTAAGTATGGTAAATTTGTTTTTAATCATATATTACTCTGAAGAAGAAATTATTACAGATATGTGTCTTAGATCATTATTATCCTAACTAAAAAAGAAATTGCAAAGGAAGAAAAACAAGGTGAGAGACTTAATTTACCAAATATTAAAATGGATTTAAACAGTAAAATAATCCCAAAATATGGTACAGGAATCAATAAAGAGATCAGCGAAGCAATAACCAAGAAAAAGCCCTCATATCAACATGAATGTAATGAATATGGTGTATGTGAAGGGAGTTTGGAAGAGAGCACACAATTGTTCTGGAACCTAGTACAAGCAGGCTTCACTATACCACCATGGTGACTCCTTATTACAGCAAATCTTGTGTTTTCTTCCACTTGAGTTGCTTGGGAAGTGCTTCGCACAATTCCTTGTATGCAATAGACATTTGTTAGGAGATAGATGGTGTAACTGGTCTTCCTAGGGCACCAATAGCAGACATTGCCAGTCAACCCTGGTCCCTTCTCTCATGGAGTTTGCATTCTCCCTCAGATCCTCTTTCAACAGTGCTCTGGGCCACCTCTATCGAATAGAAACCTTATGCGTTCTTGATCTGGAGGGTCTCCTAGCCTTGTTCAGTTCTAAAACTGTGATTTTAGTAGAACAAAGTGCCGGATTGCACTGTCATCTAGTACTTTAGTAGCAAACATTCCACTGGCTGTGTGATTTTAGCAAAGTCATTCCAACATGACGATGAAGGATGAGATTATCATCCTTCATCTTACCATCCTGATGAGATTATCAGAGTATCAGGTGTCACACTGCAGCCCCTGAGCATCCTGTGGTAGCGCAATAACGAGTAACGTAAAGAGGCATTTTATTAAGTATGTATCATGCTACCAAAAAAAAATCTTTACACAAAAATGGCAAAGGCTTTGAAGAACTAACAGATCTTTTGCATGCACCACATCACGCTTTTAAATATCTTTTTCAATTTGTTTAATTGGTTAGCTGATTTAGTTTCATAAGTCAAATGGTTATTCTTTTTAAGTGATTTGAATCATCTTTTACCTTTTCCTACAAAACACATAGCATTTTAAGTGATGATTCTTTATAGCTGATGTTTAGACAGTGTTTAACTAGAAGGATCGAGTTTTCTGTTAAAGACTTCTTACTACTCTGGAAGCTGTTCTTCCTCTGAATTTTATTTTTCTCATTTTTGGCTGACAAGGCATTTGGAGTGATTCCAGCTTGTTTACCTACATCTTCCTTGAAGAGGTTAGGTGGTTAGACAATAAAAAGAGGAAAAGTGCTGTTGCCAGTAGGTGGCTCACTATGAATATGCTTGGGAGAGGATCAGGAATGTCACCCCTCCTCCACTTAGCCTTTGTTTTCAATCCCTGCTTCCTTGAGCCTTTTTCTATAAAGTCTGAGTCATTTACAAGGGGGAAGAAAGGGGGGGACGGGGTTTAAAAAAAGAAAGAAAGAAAAGGAAAGCAGCAGCCTTTGAGATCTAGAATAGCAAAGGCCCCATCTTACTCTGAGCGCTCAGAAAGTCTAGCCTAGTCCGAGTTCTCTTCCACACACAACTGCTTGTTTTTTTTGTTCCTTGTGTCCTTGGCAAAGACTGAAAGAACTCAGACTGTAATACTTGGGCCTCCTGTGTCACTTAAGAAATAATAAGCCGTTGTCTTCATTAAGCCACCCTTGTTTTATAAAATAAAATCCAGATCCTGGAGAAGGGGACATTTGGAAGGAGGGAGAATTAGAGTAGGGATGGTTACAAAATTCCCTAGAGAAACTGCTTTGTTTCTCCCATTTTATGGCTTCTTACTGAGAGGATTCATATTCAAATAGATTGAGGATGTGAATAGTTGCTTGCACATTCTCATGCACCCAGGAAGGCTATGATTATGGCTAATTACAATGAAGAATGAAGTCCTAACAAGGGTGCTCAATCAGATAGCTGTTCGAGCATGAAGTAACTAAGGCCAGCCAATGGAGGTGTGATTTTGGTAATTACAAACAATGTGGCTATTTGAAAAATGCTTAGTAAATCTGTTCAAGACAAAATAAGGTCTAATTAATCACTTTAGGCTCTGAATTCTCCAGATGATCCGTTTGCTCTGTTTTTTTTTTTTTTTTAGGATCCCTTTTGTAAACTAGATTTCTAAGGTATCAAATATGTTCTTGCTGCCCACACTTCCATTTGTTGGAGGAATGCAGCTGTGCCACCTGTTAGGAAGCTTCTTTTCTGCCAATCATATCGCAACCTGTTTTTTTGTTGTTGTTGTTTTGTTTTGTTTTGTTTTGTGGTACGCGGGCCTCTCACTGCTGTGGCCTCTCCCGCTGCGGAGCGCAGGCTCAGCGGCCATGGCTCACGGGCCCAGGCACTCCGCGGCATGTGGGATCTTCCCGGACCGGGGCATGAACCCGTGTCCGCTGCATCGGCAGGCGGACTCTCAACCACTGAGCCACCACGGAAGCCCCGCAACCTGTTTTTAATGCAACTTGACAGAACGGTTTTAAAAATAAACGTGCACATATTCTTGTTGTTATCCAGCAAGACAATTGCATTATGAAAAGTTACTGTAAAATATTAACGATTAATTAAGCATTTTGGTATCATCACAATATCGACGTATGTTAACTTTTGAGAATTCCGTGTGTTACCCTTGAGTAATATCTAACTACATTCTGCCTTAAATAATTGCAGGCCTCCATAAAGCAACTATGATGAACTCTATGCCCCCCCTCATAATTTTTTTCAAAAAATTCTTGAACTGAAAATGGTTTGAGCATGACTTTTTTTCTGTTTGCCGTTTTGCACCTTTGCTTCCTCATCTGAAAATAGGTTAATAAAATGGGCAGAGTTACCACAGAAGCTTGCAGGGATAAAAATCATCCAGTAAAGCTTCTGAATGCATTAATCTCCAGTTTCATTTAAATGCCCAGTAGAATGAACTCTGCCCAACCAGTTGAGGAGTTTTCTTATTTTTGCCTTATTTGTTTTCAATATATGAACCAAAAGGAGCTACCTTGTCTTAATTGAATTAACATGGCCCAAAATTAAATTAGGTACAGATTTTAACCTAAGGATCAATGGATAGTCATCTTACACCCTTGGCTGCTATTCTTTCTAAATGAGAAGGAAGAGGAGGGAAGGAGAAAAGGAAGACAAAAAGGGGAAACAAATTTTACATAGATATCTTCTTATTTTAACTAATTCACATCATTTGTCATTTATAAAGAGAAGCAAATACTAAAGTTATTAGTTTCCTTATGAGGATAAATGAAAAAAAATTCTTGTAGCAAAGAAAGAAATAATTCCACACATATATCTTTTTTTTTTTGCTATTTTTTAACATCTTTATTGGAGTATAATTGCTTTACAATAGTGTGTTAGTTTCTGCTGTATAACAGAGTGAATCAGCTATACGTATAGATATATCCCCATATCCCCTCCCTCTTGCATTTCCCTCACCCCTCTCTATCGCACCCCTCTAGGTGGACCCAAAGCTCTGAGCTGATCTTCCTGTGCTATGTGCTGCCTCCCACTAGCTATCTATTTTACATTTGGTAGTGTATATATAAGTCCATGCCACTCTCTCACTTCTTCCCAGCTTACCCTTCCTCCTTCCTGTGTCCTCAAGCCAATTCTCTACATCTGCGTCTTTATTCCTGTCCTGTCCCTAGGTTCTTCAGAACGTTTTTTTTTTTTAAAGATTCCATATATATATATATATATATATATATATATATATATATATATATATGTTAGCATACAGTATTTGTTTTTCTCTTTCTGACTTACTTCACTCTGTATGATAGACTCTAAATCCATCCACCTCACTACAAATAACTCAATTTCGTTTCTTTTTATGGCTGGGTAATATTCCATTGTATATATGTGCCACATCTTCTTTATCCATTCATCTGTTGATGGACACTTAGGTTGCTTCCATATACTGGCTATTGTAAATAGTGCTGTAATGAACATTTTGGTACATGACTCTTTTTGAATAATGGCTTTTTCAGGGTATATGCCCAGTAGTGGGACTGCAGGGTCATATGGTAGTTCTACTTTTAGTTTTTTAAGGAACCACCATACTGTTCTCCATAGTGGCTGTATCACTTTATATTCTCACCAACAGTGCAAGAGGGTTCCCTTCTCTCCACACCCTCTCCAGCATTTATTGTTCATATATTTTTTGATGATGACATTCTGACCAGTGTGAGGTGATACCGCATTGTAGTTTTGATTTGCATTTCTCTAATGATTAGTGATGTTGAGCATCCAATCATGTGTTTGTTGGCAATCTGTATGTCTTCTTTGGAGAAATGTCTATTTAGATTTCCTGCCCATTTTTGGATTCAGTTGTTTGGTTTTTTGATATTGAGCTGCATGAGCTGCTTGTAAATTTTGGAGATTAATCTTTTGTCTGTTGCTTCATTTGCAAATATTTTCTCCCATTCTGAGGGTTGTCTTTTCGTCTTGTTTATGGTTTCCTTTGCTGTGCAAAAGCTTTGAAGTTTCATTTGGTCCCATTTGTTTATTTTTGTTTTTATTTCCATTTCTCTAGGAGGTCGGTCAAAAGGATCTTGCTGTGATTTATGTCATAGAGTGTTCTGCCTATGTTTTCTTCTAAGAGTTGGATAGTGTCTGGCCTTACATTTAGATCTTTAATCCATTTTGAGTTTATTTTTCTGTATGCTTTTAGGGAGTGTTCTAATTTCCTTCTTTTACATGTAACTGTCCAGGTTTCCCAGCACCACTTATTGAAGAAGCTGTCTTTTCTCCATTGTATATTCTTGCCTCCTTTATCAAAGATAAGGTGACCATGTGTGCATGAGTTTATCTCTGGGCTTTCTATCCTGTACCATTGATCTATATTTCAGTCTTTGTGCCAGTACCATACTGTCTTGAATACTGTAGCTTTGTGGTGTAGTCTGAAGCCAGGGAGCCTGATTCCTCCGGCTTGGTTTTTCTTTCTCAAGACTGCTTTGGCTATTCGGGGTCTTTTGTGTTTCCATACAAATTGTGAATTTTTTTGTTCTAGTTCTGTGAAAAAATCCCATTGGTACTTTGATAGGGATTGCATTGAATCTGTAGATTGCTTTGGGTAGTATAGTCATTTTCACAATGTTGATTCTTCCAATCCAAGAACATGGTATATCACTCCATCTGTTGGTATCATCTTTAATTTCTTTCATCAGTGTCTTATAGTTTTCTGAATACAGGTCTTTTGTCTCCTTACGTAGGTTTATTCCTAGGTATTTTATTCTTTTTCTGGCTATGGTAAATGGGTGTGTTTCCTTAATTTCTCTTTCAGGTTTTTCATCATTATTGTATAGGAATGCAAGAGATTTCTCTGCATTAATTTTGTATCTGCCACTTTACCAAGTTCATTGATTAGCTCTAGTAGTTTTTGGGTAGAGTCTTTAGGATTCTCTATCTATAGTATCATGTCATCTGCAAACAGTGACAGCTTTACTTCTTCTTTTCTGATTTGGACTCCTTTTATTTATTTTTCCTATCAGATTGCTGTGGCTAAAACTTTCAAAACTATATTGTGTAATACTGGTGAGAGTGGGCAACCTTGTCTTATTCCTGATCTTAGTGGAAATGATTTCAGGTTTTCACCATTGATAATGATATTGGCTGTGGGTTTGTCATATATGACCTTTATTATGTTGAGGTAAGTTCCCTCTATGCCTATGTTCTGGAGAGTTTTTATCATAAATGGGTGTTGAATTTTGTTGAAAGCTTTTTCTGCATCTATTGAGATTATCATATGAATTTTCTCCTTCAGTTTGTTAATATGGTATATCACATTGATTGATTTGCATATATTGAAGATCCTTGCATTCCTGGGATAAACCCCACTTGATCATGGTGTATGATCCTTTTAATGTGCTGTTGGATTCTGTTTGCTAGTATTTTGTTGAGGATTTTTGCATCTATGTTCATCAGTGATATTGGCCTATAGTTTTCTTTTTTTGTGACATCTTTGTCTGGTTTTGGTATGAAGGTGATGGTGGCCTTGTGCAATGAGTTTGGGAGTGTTCCTCCCTCTGCTATATTTTGGAAGAGTTTGAGAAGTATAGGTGTTAGCTCTTCTCTAAATGTTTGATAGATTTCAGCTGTGAAGCCATCTGGTACTGGGCTTTTGTTTGTTGGGAGATTTTTAATCACAGTTTCAATTTCAGTGCTTTTGATTGGTCTGTTTATATTTTCTATTTCTTCCTGGTACGGCCTTCGGAGGCTGTGCTTTTCTAAGAATGTGTCCATTTCTTCTAGGTTGTCTATTTTACTGGCATATAGTTGCTTGTAGTAATGTCTCATGATCCTTTGTATTTCTGCAGTGTCAGTTGTTACTTCTCCTTTTTCATTTCTAATTCTGTTGATCTGAGTCTTCTCCCTTTTTTTCTTGTTGAGTCTGGCTAATGGTCTATCAATTTTGTTTATCCTCTCAAAGAACCAGCTTTTACTTTTATTGATCTTAGCTATTGTTTCCTTCATTTCTTTTTCATTTATTTCTGATCTGATCTTTATGCTTTCTTTCCTTCTGCTAACTTTGGGGTTTTTTTGTTCTTCTTTCTCTAATTGCTTTAGGTGTAAGGTTAGGTTGTTTATTTGAGATGTTTCTTGTTTCTTGAGGTAGGATTGTATTGCTATAAACTTCCCTCTTAGAACTGCTTTTGTTGCATCCCATGGGTTTTGGATCGTTGTGCTTTCATTGTCATTCGTTTCTAGGCATTTTTGTATTTCCTCTTTGATTTCTTCAGTGATCTCTTGGTTATTTAGTAGTGTATTGTTTAGCCTCCATGTGTTTATATTTTTTACAGATTTTTTCCTGTAATTGATATGTAGTCTCATAGCGTTGTGATTGGAAAAGGCACTTGATAAGATTTCAATTTTCTTAAATTTACCAAGGCTTGATTTGTGACCCAAGATATGAGCTGTCCTGGAGAATGTTCCATGAGCACTTGAGAAGAAAGTTTATTCTGTGGTTTTTGGATGGAATATCCTATAAATACCAATTAGGTCTATCTGGTCTAATGTGTCAGTTAAAGCTTGTGTTTCCTTATTTATTTTCATTTTGGATGATCTGTCCATTGGTGAAAGTGGGGTGTTAAAGTCCCCTGCTATGATTGTGTTACTGTCGATTTCCCCTTTTATTGCTGTCAGCATTTGCCTTATGTGCTGAGGTGCTCCTATGTTGGGTGCATAAATATTTACAATTGTTATGTCTTCTTCTTGGATTGATCCCTTGATCATTATGTAGTGTTCTTCTTTGTCTGTTGTAATAGTCTTTATTTTAAAGTCTATTTTGTCAGATTTGAGAATTACTACTCCAGCTTTCTTCTGATTTCCATTTGCATGGAATATCTTTTTCTATCCCCTCACCTTCAGTCTGTATGTGTCCCTAGGTCTAAAATGGGTCTCTTGTAGACAGCATATATACAGGTCTTTTTTTTGTATCCATTCAGCCAGTCTATGTCTTTGATTGGAGCATTTAATGCATTTACATTTAAGGTAGTTATCGATATGTGTTTTCCTATTACCATTTTCTAAATTGTTTTGGGTTTGTTATTGTAGGTGTTTTCCTTCTGTGGTGTTTCCTGCGTAGAGAAGTTCCCTTAGCATTTGTTGTAGAGCTGGTTTGGTGGTGCTGAATTATCTTAGCTTTTGCTTGTCTGTAAAGGTTTTAATTTCTCTATCGAATCTGAATGATATCCTTGCTGGGTAGAGTAATCTTGGTTGTAGGTTTGCCCTTTCATCACTTTAAATATGTCCTGCCACTCCCTTCTGGCTTGCAGAGTTTCTGCTGAAAGATCAGCTGTTAACCTTATGGAAATTCCCATGTATGTTATTTGTTGCTTTTCCCTTGCTGCTTTTAATATGTTTTCTTTGTGTTTAATTTTTGATAGTTTCATTAATATGTGTCTCAGCATGTTTTTCATTGGATTTATCCTGTTTGGCACTCTCTGTGCTTCCTGGACTTGATTGACTATTTCCTTTCCCATATTAGGGAAGTTTTCAACTATAATCTCCTCTAATATTTTCTGTGTCTTTTTTTTTTCTCTTCTTCTTCTGGGACCCCTATAATTCGAATGTTTGAGTGTTTAATATTGTCCCAGAAGTCTCTCAGACTGTCCCCAATTCTTTTCATTCTTTTTTCTTTATTCTGCTCTGTGGTAGTTGTTTCCATTATTTTATCTTCCAGGTCACTTATGTGTCCTTCTGCCTCAGATATTCTGCTATTGATGCCTTCTAGAGAATTTTTAATTTCATTTATTTTGTTGTTCATTGTTTGTTTGCTCTTTAGTTCTTCTAGGTGTTTGTTAAACGTTTCTTGTATTTTCTCCTTTCTATTTCCAAGATTTTGGATCAGCTTTACTATCAGTATTCTGAAATCTTTTTCAAGTAGACTGCCTATTTCCTCTGCATTTGTTTGGTCTGGTGGGTTTTTACCTTTCTCCTTCATGTGCTGTGTGTTTCTCTGTCTTCTAATTTTGCTTAACTTACTCTGTTTGAGGTTTCCTATTCGCAGGCTGCAGGTTTGTAGTTCCCGTTGTTTTTGGTGTCTGCCCCCAGTGGGTAAGATTTGTTTAGTGGGTTGTGTAGGCTTCCTGGTGGACGGGACTGGTGCCTTGTTCTGATGCATGAGGCTGGATCTGTTCGGTGATGCGTTTTGGGGTTTCTGTGACCTTATTATGGTTTTATGCAGCCTCTCTGCTAATGAATGGGGTTGTGTTCCTGTCTTGCTAGTTGTTTGGCGTAGGGTGTCCGGCATTGTAACTTGCTGGTGGTTGAGTGGAGCTGGGTCTTTGTGTTGAGATGGAGATCTCTGAGAGAGCATTTGCCATTTGAAATTACATGGGGCTGGAAGGTCTCTGGTGGACCTATGTCCTGAAGTTGGCTCTCCCACCTCAGAAGCTCAGGCCTGACACCTGGCTGCAGCACCAACACCCTGTCAGACACACAGAATGTGGCATGTGAAGTAATGGTCCCCCAAAGACACGGACATCCAAATCCCTGGAACCACGTGGCTGGTGTGCGGTGATGGGCACCCGGATATTCTGGAGGGGCAGGGCAGTGGCCTGAAGTGCACAGGTCGACCTGGTGTCCTCTCGGTAGAGCAGGGCCATCTGTGCCGGCCACACTGCCTAGCGTGGCAGGCACTCAGCCGGGGCTTGACAGGCGTCTGCACCCCAGATTCATGTCTGAGGCCCCACCCACCCATATATCTTTAAATCTCTATATTTCATTTACCTAAAAACTGGTAATTTATAATTAGAAGCCTTCTTGTAGTTTTCACCAAATGAATTTTACTTATAATGAAGACAGATAAAATAACATACAATGCAGGAGGAAATGAGTTTTAGAGCCTGGTCTTAATTCTTTAAAAAATATACACTCTATACAAACTCACCAACTTGATTTTGCTTAATAGCAATACAAAAGTGACTCCCATTTACCATTTTAAATTATCATTGTTTCATATTAGCTAACGATTTGAGTCTTTGACCTGTAGTGTGTGTGAGTTAAAATAATTGTGGCTATTATTATATCTACCAAAAATATAGATTTTCTAGGTTTTGCCAGTATAAAGCATTTATTTTTATATACTGGGATTTAATATTTAATGGTTTATCTCAAATTCCTAATTCGCTGGTCAATATACTGTTGCCAGTTTTTATATTTTAATCAAGAAATATAAATTTGAAATGACTCCATGCATGTCATAGAAGAGAAAGCCATGATTTTGTTCTCTAAAGCAAGTCATGGAGAGTCTAAGTGGGTGACTATTCTACCCTGGTTCTGGTGCTATCTTTGAAGAATTTACATTTCAAGTATAAGAAAAGGTGGTTAAAACTCTGATGAATCCAAGTAGTTGCTTGTGAGAATGAATAAAGTCCATTTTTTCCCTGATTAAAATTGAATGTGCTACTTCCCTTCCTGCTCACCAAACACATCAATACAGATGCAAATAAGACAAGGCCACTTCCTGTAAATCAGCTGTCAGTATGTATCAGGGAGAAAAACAATGAACAAGGAGAACTGCTTCTTACAGAGGCTGTGCTGTTCTTCTATTTGCAAGAAGAATATTTATGGCCCTCCTAGCTGGCAGCAGAGAACACAAAAATATAACTTCATACACTTCTAATGCACTTTGTAAATTAAATCAATTCAAAGCATAGAATTTGAGAAGGTTAATAGAATTTCTTGGTAACTGTTCAATAACATTAATGTGCTGTTGGTCTGATGTCTTATTCAACTGCCTACTATATATTCCTAATTCTCACTCATAGGTGAGCCTTAGAAAAATTTAATAAAGATTGTTTAAAGGTTGCCAATTTTCCTAAGAATGTGAATACAGTAAAATGCAATTAATAAAACATTATTGAATCTTTGATTTAGGTTCTATTAGGATAGCAATAATATTGTACATATATAGTGCCTTATATAGTCCCCTAAATGTGTATTAGTTCCTCTAATTTTGAAATTTTAAAAAAAATTCAAGAATAGTAGGGCAGGTGTTCCTAGCTACCTATGAAAGGGAAACCAACTAAGGCTTTGAGTGAAGTAATTAACCTAAGAGGACTCACTGAAGAGAAGTGAGGAACGACAAGCCAAAACTCATGTCCCTCTCCCTCATCAGACTGCCTCTTATTATAAACACCAATTTCCATCACACCATGAATATGCAGAAGTGCTGGCAGAAAGTTCTGGGTAGTTACATGTTGGATAGGTCGATTTTAATTAAGCTTTTTAAAGTATGCTAATTACAATTGTTGGTGAAATCACTTTACATTTCTGTTGTACAAGCCTAAATTTTTGCATTTATATCGGTGTTCATAAATCATGATCTGAGGGGCTGAAATGCCGCAGAGGTAGTCTGCATTAGAAAGATATTTCTGTATCAGTTAGGATCTTTGGTTTTAGGCAACAAAACCGGACTCTGCCTAACTGGGACACATGTTGGTTGGGAAGGGGCTGGGCACTCATGACCTGAAAAGGAGGCCCAAGAGCCAGGTTTGGAGGGTCTCCAGAATGAACTCCATTTCCTCCTTGGACTGTGTTGCACAAGATTTAGAATTATAGGAGAGAGATGGGCAAAGCCTCTACCATGTCGTTATACCAGGAAATGAGAGGACAACACAGGCTGAAGGAGCTTCCTGGGACACTGTCTTAATCAGCCAGCTGCCATAACAAAAATACCATAGCCCGGGTAGCCTATAAGAAACAACAGTTTTTTTCTCACAGTTCTGAAGACTGGAAGTCTGAGATCAGGGTGCCAGCATGGTGAGGGTCCTCTTCTGGGTTGCAGGCTGTCTACTTCTTACATCCTCACATGACAGAGAGCAGAGGAGCAGTGAGTTCTCCATGACTCTTAGAGGGCCACTAATACCATTCATGAGGACTCCACCCTCATGACCTCATCTAATCCTAATTACCCTCTCAAGGGCCCCACCTCTTAATACCATCACATTGTGGGGGTAGAGTTTCAACATATGAATTTTAGGGGGACACAGACCATCTATAACAGGATGAAGATGCTCCTTTCCTCTGGGTATAGAGAGGATACCTCTCCCATGAGGGTCTTATGACCTGCTTTAGGGGAAGGAGAGAGAGTCATTCCTGTACCTGACATTTCTCAAATCCCCTTAGCTTAAAACTTTCAATATGCCAAGGTTGGCCATATTTTGGAGTAGCGTATCCTGAACTCCATCAACGCAAAGCAGAATTTCTATTTAATGTGCCAGGTGATGATGGCTACAGGGCCATCTTTTTTTTTTTTTTTGGTTTAAAACAACACATGTTTATTATCTCATAATTTCTATGAGTCGGCTTTTATGGGTTCTCTGGACACAGCTTAGCTGGGTCTTCTGCTTCAGTGCCTCTTACAAGGCTGTAATCAGGTTGTCAGCTGGGGATGTCATCTCATTTGAAGACAACTGGGGGGAGTTACTTTATTTTTTTTTGAATTTTATATAGCAGGTTCTTATTAGTTATCTGTTTTATACGTATTAGTGTATATATATATATATATATATATATATATATATATATATATATGTATGTCAATCCCAATCTCCCAACTCATCCCACCACCACCACCCCCTGCCACTCTTCCCCCCCCCCCCGCCCCCCGCCGCTTTACCCCCTTGGTGTCCATACATTTGTTCTCTACATCTGTGTCTCTATTTCTGCCTTGCAAACTGATTCATCCTTACCATTTTTCTAGATTCCACGTATACGTGTTAATATACGATATTTGTTTTTCTCTTTCTGACTTACTTCACTCTGTATGACAGTCTCTAGGTCCATCCATGTCTCTACAAGTGACCCAATTCCATTCCTTTTTATGGCTGAGTAATATTCCATCGTATATATGTACCACATCTTCTTTATCCATTCGTCTGTAGATGGGCATTTAGGTTGCTTCCATGACCTGGTTATTGTAAATAGTGCTGCAATGAACATTGGGGTGCGTGTGGCTTTTTGAATTATGGTTTTCTCTGGATATATGCCCAGGAGTGGGATTGCTGGGTCATACGGTAATTCTATTTTTAGTTTTTTAAGGAACCTCCGTACTGTTCTCCATAGTGGCTGTATCAATTTACATTACCACCAACAGTGCACGAGGGTTCCCTTTTCTCCACACCCTTTCCAGCATCTGTTTGTAGATTTTCTGATGATGCCCCTTCTGACTGGTGTGAGGTGGTACGTCATTGTAGTTTTGATTTGCATTTCTCTAATAATTAGTGATGCTGAGCAGCTTTTCATATGCCTCTTGGCCATCTGTATGTCTTCTTTGGAGAAATGTCTATTTAGGTCTCCTGCCCATATTTGGATTGGGTTGTTTGTTTTTTTAATATTGAGCTGCATGAACTATTTATATATTTTGGAGATTAATCCTTTGTCCGTTGATTCATTTGCAAATATTTTCTCCCATTCTGAGGGTTGTCTTTTCATCTTGTTTATAGTTTCCTTTGCTGTGCAAAAGCTTTTAAGTTTCATTAGGTCCCATTTGTTTATTTTTGTTTTTATTTCCATTACTCTAGGAGGTGGGTCAAAAAAGATCTTGCTATTAGGGCCATCTTTATAAACTAGAAATATTTACATTTCCAGACTCAAAGAACAAAGATCTAAGAATAGTACAAAAAGTTGCCCCACATCATTGGAAAAGGATGGTTATCTACTTTGAATGTTTTTCAATTCTCATCCATACATTTTTTTTTTTTTTTTTTTTGCTGTACGTGGGCCTCTCACTGCTGTAGCCTCTCCCGTTGCGGAGCACAGGCTCCGGATGCGCAGGCCCAGCGGCCATGGCTCACGGGCCCAGCTGCTCCGCGGCACGTGAGGTCTTCCCGGACCGGGGCACGAACCCGTGTCCCCTGCATCGGCAGGCGGACTCTCAACCACTGCTCCACCAGGGAAGCCCTCATCCATACATCTTTATACACATAAAATGAGGGTGTAAGATCTAGAGCAAGACACAGACAGAACAGGTGCTGGGATGAGCAGAGCCTCTTTCAGGGAGGCCTGTCATGTCCTGGAACCATTTCTCTCCTACCCTTGTACATGCTCTTTCCTCCCCTTTCCCTGCCTGGCTCATGTGAACACTGAGTCTCTACCTATCTCTAAGGCCAACTCTACTGAAGCCTCTATGTCCTTTTGCCTGACTCAGATTTTTGTTGAAAATTAATTTGAAACCCTCTTCTCTTGCTACTCTCAGCAGGTCAGCAATTAACTGGAAGTTTAGGGCCCCATATTTGTCCTGTTTATTCCAAGCTTGTGTCACACATTAAAAACAGGCTTAAACACAATCAGAATGCTCCGTGTAATGGAAAACCTGGGCTGAGAATTCTCCCCGAGTCCCCTCATTAGCTACACAGCCCTGGGCGAGACCCCTTACCAGCCATCCAGCCCTGGACAGGGCACAAGGCCCTGCCATCTGTGTACACTCTTGACCACTGTTGTGGCTGGCAGGCAGTACATGCTCAACTAGTATTTGTTGAGTGAATAATCAGATAAACACATGAATAAGCATTACCTCTCTGAGCCTCAGTTTCCTCAATATGTAAAATCAGGGAGCTGGGTTCCTTCTAGTACAAGGATCTATGTGTACCATAATCACTTATGTGGAACTTTGAAGAGAATGCAAGCCTTAGGTCTTCACTGATATATTTAAGAACACCTTATTATCATTTTGAAAGGTGTTTGAGATTATGTGGGCAAATGCATCCATTTTTTCCCTAAAAATTAAAATAAACTCGTCTTCGCCACAACCGAACAAGGGAGGATGACCCTGCATAGAAGGGGCTGAGCTACTAGCCAGGTACTTGTTGAGAAACAAGTTAACCCAAGTTTAAACAAGTTTAAACTTGTGCAATGAGCAAAAACTTAACACTTATAGAGTATCTATGCTGTGTCATACCAAGCTATTTTCATATATGCTATTTCATAAAATTCTTAAGAATGCAGTACAGTTTGTATTATTATTTAATAAATAAGAAAATGCAGGTTCAGAGAGATGACTTAATTTGCTCAAGGACATATAGATAGTAAATGTATACAGCTAGGATTTGAATTTAAGTCTGAATAAATTGTTCATTCTTTCATACCAGCCTACTTAATGTTTCATTTTGAAGACTTCTACCTTTTCGCTTTCATTTACTTTTATGTATTTTTACTCTGCACGATCCTTAACTTGAGGCCTGCTGTGACTTTTTCTCCTCCTCTTGATTCTTCCGTTATTTCTTTTCTAATTTGTCCTTTGATGCATCTATTTTCCCTATTGAGCCAAGATGTTTTTCCTCCTCTCCTTTTCTCCTGAGGGTACAGAAGTCCTCTACTTCTTAAATCCCAGTGCCAATTTACTTATTTCTATTTTCAAATAATTATCTTTTAAAGTTTGTCTTCTTTTCCTTTTAAATTGTGTATTGTGTCCCCTGTTGACATTTTTAAGTCCTTTATACATGCTACTTGAATTAAAACATTTATATTTAAAATTTTATGACTACCAGTTATCCATATTTGCTGCTTGATTTCCATTATGAAATCATAGTTTGACATGAAAGATATTATTCTAAAAAGAAATCGGTTTATTAAAGCAGCAGAGTAGAGCTAAAAAGAAGACTCCAAGATAAACCAATACTTATTCATTCAATACCTGTTTGTTGATTACCTACTATGCATCAGGCATGATTCTAGTAGAATCCTGTTGATTCTAGGAGTTTAAGAATAGACAAATAGCTAGGTAGAAAGATATTAAATGAGACAGACAGATAAATTCTTTCTATCTGCCCATCTGCCCATTTGTCTGTCCACCTATCTTTAAGAAAAAGGAGTTAAGAAAAAAAAACAAACGAATTCTCATTTTTGTTCTAGCTCTTGTTTCAAAGTTTAAATCAACTCTTACCTCTCTATATATTTTAGAAAATTTAATTTTCACTAAAATAAGCTTTCAGTTCCTACAAATGTTGACTTTTAGCTCCAAGAGTTCTTTAGTTGGTTGGGAAATCATTTCTGGTAAACTGCAGTACCTCAGGAGACTTCTACACCTTTGTTACTCCTACACTTTTATTGAGTACTGACTATATGTGCTCAACATTTGTTGTTAGCAAGTTCCATGTATGATTTTATTGTATTCCTACAACTGATCTATAAAGTATATGCTGTTATGTTTTGTTTCCTATCATATCAAAGAATTTTTCAACCAAAAAATTGGGCAGAAATACATTTAGACTTGCATGGTGATTGTTAAGAGAAAGATCTGTGGCTGCCCTGAGTTTTCAGA
This sequence comes from Phocoena sinus, assembly GCF_008692025.1. Lineage (NCBI taxonomy): Eukaryota > Metazoa > Chordata > Mammalia > Artiodactyla > Phocoenidae > Phocoena > Phocoena sinus. The sequence goes on along the minus strand of NC_045774.1, from coordinate 5,598,843 downwards.
ACCTCGAATGAATCTCTTACTAATTACTAAATGTTAACTGAACATTTATGAGTATGTGTCATATACTCCCTCTAGGATAGTATAAAACCTCAAGAAGTCTAGGAAAATGGCCAGATTCTTGCCCTGGACGGTTCTCAACAATATTTGACATACACTGTTTATTTAAGACCCTGTAGCTCCTCCATTCAGAGTACTATTTGACCCATAAATTTGTAGGGTATCTGTCCAATCTGCCTTGGCTCTTAGAAAATTAAGTTTTTTTAAGGTGCATAAGTATATTGAGAAAATAATATATTTCTCCTGAGTATGCTAGTTTTGCTCTTTTACCTACTGTTTGAGAATATGATAATACGGATATAGCATCTTAATATACTTTACATTAAAACTTCTCATGGTAAATTAAAATGGGTGTTGAAACAGAATTCTTTTTTATGTATATACCAAGTTTCAACTATATTGACTCATTATAAACTTACCGAAGAAGATTGTAAAAAACTTAGACTGTAGCTATCGAGATTTGTAGTTCTGCTAAACCCTGTTATTTAATCCTAAAAATGTTTAAGTACATCACATATGTAATTAAAATTATTTAAAAGTTTATTTTACACTTCTTGGAGACTCAGAGCTCCTTAAATTTATTTCACAAAAGGCCCATCTTCTCTAAGATAAATTTAACTTCCCTTATGCAATTAGTATTTGGAAAGACCCTGCAAAGGGACCTTCACAACAGAAGGAGGATGAGACTCAGACCTTTCCTCTGGTATTCCCCAGCAGGCCCTGTTCTGCAGTTAAATACCACTTATAATCATTATTCAGCATTCAAGAAATATTTATCAAACGCCTATCATGTGACAAGGCCTGAGACAAGAACCACAGAGGGAACACCAGTTGAAGTTCAGTCCAGAGAAAATGTTTGGTTTTCGTGATGCACTGATTTACTTCCTTTAATCAAACATAAACCGTGGAACTCATCCCATTGCCTTTTTTCCCATCCTGTTGTGAATATCAGTGGTATCTTTTGGTTTGGGTACAAATCGCTTTCCTTAGCATCATTTTTCCGACAGAATCCTCCTCCCGCCAATTCTCTCTCTTGCGTATTTAGACTTTTATTGTAATGGTTCCTTCAAAGTCTTTTTGGAAGTCGGAAAGCCAGTAAGTAGATTAAATTGGGGATTGACAAGTCAGAATTCTAGTTTAGAGATTTTTTTCCCTATGTGTTTGGTAAACCTCTCTTGAAGAAAATGGAAAAATGAATTGTCTGAACCTGCAGATTCTGAGGTGCAGAGAACTATAAGAAGTTACGGCAAACGAGCCAGATCTGTAGGAAGTAGGGTTTCTGTTACTGAGGATAGTACCTTGCACATTCATGTTGTCAGACTGTATATACTTATTTATTTTAAATGGTATAATAAAGACTAATTGGAGAAGAGTTGGTTAGAGAGCCTCGGAGGCAGGAGTTGTCTTTAGACGATTTCTGAAAAAGCAGGTGGGTGAAATCAGAGCCTAAGGGAGATCAGTTGGCAGAGGCTAGGAGAAGCTTATGCTGCTCTCAATAAATGCGTAGCTTTCATCACAATTATTTTAAATGAGCAGTTTCTCTAACCAAAAGTATATCCTCTGTTTTTCTCCCACAAGTATTTTTTATCTCTTACCCATCCATTTGTTAATCCATTTGATTAATTAGAATGCTCGTATAAATGAGTTTGGGTTAATTTAGTTTCTTGTTTTTCAGAGTGATAACTAGAAAACCAATTCTGATTCAGTCTTTCATTGCGGAAAGTATTCTCAACATCCATTAGATCACTTTTCTGCCTTAGCAAATAACAGTATATCAAACACAATTTAGACTTCTTTCAAGAGTCATAGAACATCAGTATCTCTGGTTCATTATTTTAAATGAATCCTAACTTTATGGTTTTGTAATATGAAAAGTGGGCTAGCTGTTTACTGACCCCAGCACCAAGCTTGTAGGCTGAATTTTAAAACAAATCCTTGTTATCTTGTTTGTTTTCTAGTGATTTTATGCTCTCTCCCTAAAAGTAGAGCAAAAAGGAAAAAAAAATGTCTAGTTAATTAAAAGTTCTATTTAGCTATGTTCTAGTTAATTTGGGTCTTTCTAAATACTAATTGCATGAGGCAAGTTAAATTTATCTTAAAGAAGATGGGCCTTTTATGAAATAAATTTAAGGAGTTCTGAGTCTCCAAGAAGTGTAAAATAAACTTTTAAATAATTTAAATTATATATATGATATACTTAAACATTTTTAGCATTAAATAACGGTTTAGTAGAACTACAAATCTTGATAGCTACAGTCTAAGTTTTTTACAATCTTCTTCAGTAAGTTTATAATGAGTCAATATAGTTGAAACTTGGTATATACATAAAAAAGAATTCTGTTTCAACACCCATTTTAATTTACCATGAGAAGTTTTAATGTAAAGTATATTAAGATGCTATATCCGTATTATCATATTCTCAAACAGTAGGTAAAAGAGCAAAACTAGCATACTCAGGAGAAATATATTAATTGGGTGCCCGGGTAGGCTAGAGGACCCACCCGGACACCCAGTTAAGATGGTCTGAGCCTTTATCTCACATCCTCTCAGAAGCGTCAGAACCTGCCCAGTGTTTTCTTGTTTCATGTTTTATTTTCTTGTTTTGTTTTGTTCTGTTTTTATTTCGATTTGAAATTCCTGCTGTGGGATCTTCTTGGTTATCCCTTCATCACATTTGCCATTTCTCCCCCAAATCTCTGGTAACAGAAACCATGGTAGCAGATTTTTTTCGTTTTTACTGAAGCCTTGGAGGTAGCAATGGGGGGATGATGTTACAGAATGGGTGAGCTCTAGACATCACTGAAGTAAAGACCATAGCCATCTCTCCTCAGCTGTGGCTTTCTGCAAAGCTGCAGGGGCCTCTCTTTTTCCATCCTTACCTTGGAAGCACTTTAGAATCCCTTGTTGCTGTGCAGAGCAACTTGACTCTCTTGTCTCTTCCCTCCCATTCAGTGGTTCAAAGATCCCATCTTTGCATAATCAAAATGTACATGAGATATTTCCCAATCAAAAAGAGGAACCGTCCCCAAGAGGAACTTAGTCCTCCTGGAGCACCTGGCCCAAATTGGAACCAGATTTTAAAATGGTAAAGTTTTCTCCCGGCTGCACATACATATCTCACTGAACGGGGTCCTGGGAATCAGGTCACGACCCTCCAGTATCCTGGAACATCTACCAATTCGATCTCACCCGTTTCCTCCCATAAGTGAAGAGGCCTCTGAGGAGTTGAGCCCTAACTGTGGCAAAACCACAGCATACACTTAAAGAACCTGAGTGGGCTGGCTGGCACCTTTCCTTATTCTTTACATTTAGGTACTGCTTATGCAGAGAAGCATGATGAGATGAGTACCCTCTGGTCAGTATTGTTTTAGGGCATCTTTATGGAATAAAGAGAAAGAGAATGGCCAAGAGTTGTTGGTGTTTGCCGCTGAATAACCACAAGGGAAAATCCCAGAATAATTATGGACATATTTTGGTATCAGTAAAATGAAGGGGTTTGGTTAGATTGGCTTCAGGATCCCTTCTGGCTCAGAACATTCTTTGATACTGTGATTCAATCAATCGTACATATCCTTAAAGTCTTAGAGCATGTTTTCTGAGTACATCCCAGTAGAATACCTTGTCTGCAAAAGACTGAAAGTTATTATCTGGGAATAATAAATCAGACCAAAAAAGATGTAAAGTCCATGGTATATTATTAGTTTCATGTTTGCTAATCCTTATTTTATGAGATTTAATTTTCATGTCGTTTACTTTTCCATTCAGCCTGTTGTCAGAGAAAAGAATGATTTTTTTGTTCAGTGAAGAGACAGGCCAGAGACTAATGCATGTGTGCTTTGCCCTTGCTCAGATAAATGCTGTAGTTATGAGAAGTCATGGCAGGATGTGGAGGCCTTCTGTTTACTGTGATAAAGTTAATACCTTACAATCTTTCTAAGGAGTTTGTAAGATGTCACAGATTTATTTTCAATATAATTTCAAAGTTGGAAAACTAAGAAATATGAAGCCTGATTCCTGATAAATTCATTATCATAATACCATATTCAGAACAAAATTACATATGCAGCAAAAATATTATTCCATATTGTATTATTACTCTGAGACTATACATTATAATTTGCAAATTATTTAAAATATACCTGAAAATAAAAAATCCTCTTGAAAGTATGTGGAACATTTTATATGATTATTTAATATTGTCTCTTATTTCTTGAACACTATATTAGGGAATTGTAGTCTATATGGTTTTATAAAAGTAAAGCAAATCATAGAGTAATTGGGCTAGAAGATGCGTTAAGAGATCATCTGTCTCTATGAAATGTGGGTCCTCTTTTTAAAGGCCTCTGGGGATGGAATGGAGACATTTTTGGGTGCTGCTCCAGAATTTATTACCCTGGACATCCAGGCAACTATCACTCCCTTCACTCTAACATGGCCCTGCATTACCTACGTGCATTTTCACCTGTTTATTTTTTATATACAGCGAATGCTTGCAAAGTAATTAGCACACTGCCTAATAATTATTAAATGCTCAACAAAAGATATTAGTATTGTTCTCTGTACAAGAATTTTTGAGAGGCTAACCAAAATCTGGGGGAAATATTGGTCAATTAATAAATGTATTATTAAAATATCTTCATTTGATAAATATAGATGCATAATTCTAAGTAAATATTTCTAATAATTGAATACTAGAATGCTATTAATATTACAAACAAAAATTAATATATCAACATACCAACAAAAATTAATCATGTTGAATTGAGACTCAGGAAGGAAGAACGTATTTAAATCTACCATTCCCCACTTCTGTCTATGAAGAAATTGCCCATTTCCAGATATTTCTTCCCTGCTCAACCAGTCTTTTGGCTATAAACAAATAATAATGTATACATAATTTGAGTGAGCTACAATTTAACGTTCTTGTATCCACCAATTTTTTTAACAAATTTGGGGGAAAAATAGCAAGCAGAGCATGATTACATTAATAAAATGCTGTGATTATATTTACTTACATATATGTAGATGTACATTTAAGAAATTAGAAACTACTGTAAAAAATTGTAATGACACTTGTACAGATTATAGGAAACCTTCACAGGAAAGAAGAGACAAGTAGGTAATTTTTATAAATGGATTATTTGGGGAAAACCTTATCAAGAAAAATTGCAAGTACAGACATCCAAATATTCCTAGCATCTACCTTTGGTCTCACCCACCACCAACCCCACCAAATAACCCCCACCTTTATGCAGAACTAAGTGTCTTCCAAGGGCAGTTTTCATAAAGAGAAGTTTACAGAGATTCAGGGAACAAGTGTCCAAATATAGTGTGGGTGCCTTATTATCTCTCATATCATGTAGATTTTGGCCTCAAGGCCTGAATATCACTAGGTCAGAAGCTCAATTTTATTAGTATATCTGAAAGATAATTAGTCAATTAAGAAGTAGAAGTACAAAAAATAGTTTAATGTGCGATAAAGTAGTTTACAGTGCAAATATAAGCCTGACTCAGATTCCGATTCCAGTAATTTCTGCTGAGCCTACGCTTTCTACCTGATATGTTTTCCTCCTGATCTAAATATATTATTTAGATGTATGAAATTTGATTATTAAGAAATAAATAAGAATATTGAATTCCAAGAGTAATTTGTTCAGGTAACAGATGAAATGAAGTTGCCCAATGGACAGTTAATTAGCTGGACCAGGTGCTCTATGAGGGCATATGTCTGGTTTCTCTAGCACCTGGTACAGTGCCCAGTCCATGTAAATACCTAACAAATACTGACTGCCTCAATAATGGTGGGTGGTCTCACGTCTTTATTTTCTAAACTTTAGTGGTAGGAACTACTTCTTACTAGACCGTCCCTTTCATTCACTCAGCAAATATGTGTATGTCTTAGTTTTGAGTATGTTGTTGTAGGTTAGCAAGAAATTGTTTAATTGCTCTTGACATAATGCAATGAAATTATGTAATCTGATCAATAGCAGGGAAGCATAAATTTGTCAAAATGTCTAAAGTGAAGCCTATTTAGAAATCATTAGAGATCATTGCTAGATGTCACTGGTAATTGTTTTGGCACCAAACCATCAGTGAAGCAAACCAGGATGACCTTCTTAGATCCCAGCTAGATCCTAAATGCCATTAAGTGCACGAAAGCATAAATACATTATATTTCATTCTAATCATCCTGGAAAGAGTTAATGCTAACTTCTAAAATAGGCTAAATATTCTTCTAGATACGAGCTGGCTTAAAACCCAATTTGCCACCGAAACTTTCAGTGACTAACATGTTATTATCAGGCCACGTTTAAAACAATTTGATATGCTGGCTGAATACTATGCATGAAAAGGAAGTAAGGTTAGCCCGTGTATTGTTGCCTGCCATTCAGCTACGAACAGAAGAGCCAAATCAACGCACGTTCACGCAGATTTCTTGTAACTCGAGTTATCTTCTTTTTCATTAATTAAACCAAGCTAGAAACAGATTTTATTGCTTACAAATGGGTGGTCCTTCTGCTTGTGCACTTTCATGTTAGACCTCATATTAACAATATTGATTATTTTAGGGATTTGCATAAACTCAATATCGCAGTGGACTGTTTTATACTTGTTTTGTATTCTAAATCAGACAGATAAGGCAAAAACATGAGGGGTGAAAAAAATGCTCCGATGAAGATAGGTGGTCTTATAGTTCAGAGATTTTTTTAAACTTTGCTTCCACCGCCCCTGAAAAATGCTCAAATACCCTAAAGAATTTTTATTAACAAGACAAGCTGCTTTAATCTTTCCTCTCAAACTTTATCTGCCAATTTGCCTATCATTTGTGCTGTTGGAATATAATTTCATATTTCTTTATGTTAGTTATGGCTTTGGGCTAGAGTTTGGGGGCATGAATCTAATACTTATCCATCTTCCTTCTTAGAGTTTTCAGCCTGTACACGAGAGAACAATAGACAAATAGTAAACAAAGTGCCAGCTAATTAACGGGACCAGGAAAGTGCCCAACATTCTTCAAGTTCAGGACTCCTGTGAAAAAGTTGCCTTGGCCAGAAGGCTCCTTCTTTCTTTCCCCAGTTCTCCTAAATGAACTCTCCAAATATAGGGATTGGATTAGATTGTTTCAATGTGGAGAAAGGCCAGTCAGAACTGGCCCACAGGCACCTGGCAACCGAGGGCAGAAATGGGGTGTGACATCTACACAGGTTGACACACACATACACACCCACACACACATACACAAATATAGCTCCTTCAGCTGCAGCTCCTGGGTAGTGTGGTGTTTGGACATCCCCCATCTGTTCTCACTGAAGATTTTTTAAACCCTTAGCCAAAAGTAGCTGGGGAAATACCTTCTTTATTATTCGGTACTTTTTTTTTTCTTGTGCAGTTCTGAATTAGCTACCTGTCCTCTTCCTCTATGTGACATAGGTCTATGTCCAAAGCTGGTCTTCTCTGCAAAATTGTGTGTAATACTTGTGTCCTTCACTCAGGGGGCTTAATACTAAATACAAAGAATTATCAGTCTTGAGATCTGTTAACACTCCAAGTTTTATTTTAAAATAGTCTTCAACAATTATATTTCCAGGAGGTTTTCTTTCTCCAGTATGATCTGCTAAATGCTTCCTGACTGTTCAGTCTTGAAAATTTCTTTCTTTTTTCTTCCTTTTTTTTTTTTTTTTTTTCCATTTCCCTGAAGCTTGAGCCCCTGGGTCTGTCTCTAATTATTATACCTCACGTTTGTTTGAGGTGAACTATGGTGATGAGAAGGAACATTTGTATGCATTTCCTTCCCTAGACAGAGCCCAAGCTTAGAAATGGTCCGCAAGCAATTGCCTCTTCATCACCTCCCCTGCTTTCCTATGCAAAAGCCATGCATGTCATGATGCTTCCTGGGTGTCACCAAAACCATGTGGGATGCAGCCATCTGGGGTGTAGAGTTGAAATATCCATGGTCACCATCATAGGTGTTAATCACAAAAGAAAACAATTTCAGGTGGAACCTCACTTTAGGTGCATTTCCAAGAGACTTTAAATCACACTGAAGTTTTCTTCTGATAAGGGGGAAGTCACGAGTGGGAGGGGAGACTCCATTGAAAACCACTGTCTTCTCTACTTGCCTGCCAATAATGCAGAGGAGAACATGGTGACAGCAACTTCCAGCCGGTAGGCACATCCAGAACCAACAGGGTGGCTTGAATCCTGTGAACTTTTCCCTCTTTACTGTTCACTTCAAATCACTTTAATATTCAGGAGTCCACAGTTAGATGTGGACTGATTGGGACCAAATGTATAGCAAATGTATTTATATCTTATAGAAATGTTTTAAGTAACCTGTTGTATAATGTCCTTTGACCCAGAAATGGTCTTTCCCCTTCTTGTCTAGCACAGAAATAAAGTATCAGAGGGTTTTTTTTTGCTTTTCTTTAGAAAGATAAAGATTGTTGCTCTTTTTCTTTATAGAATTAAAGTTAATGATGAATAATAATAATTTCCTACCCCTAAATTATTAGATAGCAATAGTCACCATGGTAACTAAATTGAGTGCTTTAAATTATTTCTTACAATATTATTTTTAGAATTTTACCTAAGGTGGGAGGTAGATTCATTTAACTATTTAAATACTAAATTTAGAATGCAGCTGTGTGTTATAAATAGTATGAACAAAAGCATAGCATTTGTGGATTAAAATTCTGTGACATTTTTATATTAGAGAAATTATAAACATAATTTTGGATGTTTGTACCTATTAGTGTTGGTGAGATGCAATATCATAATTCATATTTTTACAATAAAATTAATAATTAATGTTGTAACACCAAAATCAGAGATACTACATTATAACAAGAGTAGTTTTTAGAAGTCATGTATGTGGGAGTTCCCTGGTGGCCTAGTGGTTAGGATTCCGTGCTCTCACTGCCTTGGCCTGGGTTCAATCCCAGGTGGTGGGAAAGTGAGATCCTGCTAGCCACATGGCGTGGCCAAAAAGGAAAAAAAAAATGCAAGTGATAGAAGATTGTTTAAAACAATTTTTTAAATAAAGTCATGTATGTGAATAATAATAAGAAAATTATTATGATGAACTTAATTGTTAATGTTTATTCTCTAAGTAAAATTACACCAATGTAACTATCTTAATGTTTAGTTCTTTTTTGAATAGAGTAATAACAAAAAATGTCTTAATAAATAAGAGCTAAATATTTTACTTTTGTGGCGTGTTTGACACTTTTAAAAATACTTTTTTGGTGATTTTTAAGGGGAAAGATATATCAATATCTGTGTATCTGTGTATCTATATTAGAAATAGGAATTAGGAATTAGATAGTCATGTTATACATTAAGATATTTGATCAATACTATTAGGAAAATTAGGAAGTTTTCTGGCCTTTGAGTTTAGAGATAGAGCAAATGCATGTAGGGCAAATTAAAAATTAATCCTCTAACTTCATACAGTATACCATTTTTAGCTTGTAGTTTACTGTGATTCATAGCATGTTAAGATTAATATATATACATAAGCCCCACATCGTTCTAAATCTGAGTGGAGTGAATGATTGCAGTGACAAGTTTAATTAAAGATGTCTTGCTTTTCTTCTTTTGTGTTCCAGAAATACTGCTATTATAGAATGGCTCTTTGTATCTAATATTAAAATTTTAACACTACTTAAATTTGTATTCACTGAATATTATGTTTCCTGTGTTATGTAATTGTATACAAAGGAACTTCAGACTGTTCCAACAGAGCCTAAATGCTTTCCTTACCTCAAAAAGACCTTGTAGTTTACACGATGTTCCTCATAAATTAAACCCTGATATGATTCTGTATCAGTTCACAAAAGAACAATATTAAGCTTCATGTAAAATACATACTATAAAATAAATACTTTATTGCTAGTTGTGCCAGAAGAGACATAGCCTATTTTTAACATTAAGAGTCTCAAGTCTTTTCTACAGAAATTGTCCTTTAGTGAAGGGAGAAGATAACACAAAAGATAACACAATGAAATTATGCATTTAACTTCCCTTTGTGCTCAGAAGTTCAAGGTTTTAAAAGTTTCATTATTATCTTTTGGGCAAAAAGTAACATTGCCACTGTGTGAATTTGGGCCTGATTGACCTGGTATTCAGGTCTCTGTCTCAGCATCCTGCCTCTGCATTCAGGAATCCTTGGTGGTAATGCACAGGTGATGCTGAAACTTATCAGTTCTGTTCATTTGGATCAACTGATACATTTGTAATATACGGCTTTTAGGTGAATTCAATAAAGGACATAAGAAGTTAATCTAGTAGAGGTTTTAATCAGTGGTTAGGGTAAATGGGAGAATTCATTCATTTGTTTATTCATTTAACAAATACTTGGCAAGGCAGAAATAGAGACACAGATGTAGAGAACAAACGTACGGACACCAAGGGGGGAAAGCGGTGGGGAGGGGGATGAATTGGGAGATTGGGGTTGACATCTATACACTGGTATGTATAAAATAGATAAGTAATAAGAACCTGCTGTATTAAAAAAATAAAATAAAATTAAAAAAATACTTAATTGAGCATCTGCTGTGTGCCAGGCCCTGGGCTAGTTGAGGCAGATAGGGCAGTGATCGAGATGAGACCAATGTAGCTTTTAATCTACGGGGAGATGAGGAGAAACAGTGGTCAAACAGCTTACAGGGAGGTGTAGTGCAGTGGCCCTGAATGAGGTACTTCTCTGTCTCTGATGCATCTGTAAAATACCTCTCTCATAAAATAATAGGAGTGTGTGTGGGAATATCTTTTAAAGCACTTAGCAGAGCACCTGGCATATGGTAGGCATTAGGTACTTGGTAGCACCCTTTCTCTGCTGTGTCAAGGTCAAACCATGCCCTCGGAAAAGACAAAGGTCAGTTCTTTGTTGCTGCCTTTGTCCTTATGGAAGCCTTGTGTCCTCCACACTAGGCAGCTGTTCTTTCTGGTAAGGGGACAAGTGATGGGAGAGGCTGAGCAGGGGGAAGAAAACAGGTCATGGAAAGGGGGTCCTGTGAGAAAGGTTGCCTCTAACAGCCCCTGGTGCAGAAATGAATTTTCAGCTGGCGGGCATGTTCAGGGAGAAGGAAGGTCCGATCCCCTGGCCTCTGATTGCAGCTTGTTTTGTTTTCCCTGTGTAAAATGTAGCAACCCTACATGCTGTTAAATTTTAACTCAATTCAGCAAACACTTATTTAGCACCCACCATATAAAAGGCTGTGTAACTTGCTTAGAAATATGTGGGTGACATGACCCTTTCCTGGAATCTTACAGGATAGAATTATCACTTAGGTGACATTGGTTTTTGATAGATTTACTTGGGATCTTTGTTAGATAGGTTAAAATACCAGTGTGTGTTTCTATTATAGAAAAAACAAAGGAAGAAAAAAGAAGAAAGCCTCTCACATAATCTGCTTTAGAAGAATGAGTGTCTTGTAGTGTTTTGAATGTCTGTGGTAGAAGGTGACACGCAGCCAAATGTTGTGAGTGTTTGTGAACAAAATGGCAAAATATAATGCTTTGTACCTTTCAGGCAACTCTAGATTATATGGAGTAAGGTCAGTCATGATTATTAAACGAGAGTACTTTAAAAAAGATAAAATGAAAATTTATATTCCTTTTAGAGTAAAACATCTTAAATTTCTATGAATTGTTACGCCTCATGCGTATGACAAAAATATGCAGTAAAAATAAATTGCACCTGTGTGAATTCTTCTTTCAAGGTACCCTAAAGCTACAAATCACTTTCATCTTAATGGGACATCATATAAGCTAGTCCACATTTTATACCAGTCAGATCAAACAGGTGCAGAAAGCATGCATCAGGATTGCAGTGTTTAGTCCTTGCCCTCGGTATCGTATTAGATGGAGTAAGTACATACACAACCCAGTGCATTTATAGAAAGACACAACTATTCTAGATGTTGTTTAGCTATGGATAGCATTGTCCTGGTCCTGGTAGCTGCTAATGGTGACGCTGACATTGGCACTCAGGTATAAAATTGGATTTAAAAAGCCACTCTATGGACAACAGTCTTGGCTTCCTTCAGAGCATATATGATACTGTATTCTTTGGATTGTGCCTATTGACAGTATATTAAAACTTAAAACCTGTAGTTTTGGCTTAGAGCCTTGCTTTAGGGTCTGCCTAACAGCTGGCTCCAAAATGAACAAACTTTCAATGACTGCTGCTCATTAATGAACCTACTTTCATTTGGGCTTAAATGAGGTTTAGATTTCATGTCTAAGTCACACAGACGCCTACACAAAAGGTAAGTGCTTTTGAAAAACAGCTAACGCTGTGGGAGTTTAAATTAGGAGCACAGAGAGATGTGTATCAGTGCTCCAACAACTGCATGTGAATAAAGAATTAAGAAAGCGGTACTTCCAGTAATAATGTTCAAGAGGTTTGCAAAGCTGTGCACCTATGGATTTTCATTTGGGCTGAAGAAAGGGAGTCCAGGGCGTGCTGTCCACACACAATAGACCTTGTTGCCTGGTACATAAAGCGCTCCTACTGGGCAGGAATCCTGAGGAGTAGATGAGTTCAGTTCTGAGACTCACCCCTCTGAACATCACACCTGGAGAAAACTGTTCTCTCCTGAGTCCAGGCCTTTGCCCGGGCCATTTCTTCTGTATCTTCTTTGTATTTCGAGCTCACAGGACTCTTGTCTAGGAAGCCTTTTTTGACCTACCTACCAAGCATCCCAAAGCCACTTGTTTGTTCCCATGTAAGGGCTCACTACCCTGAATTGTTATTTTTTTAACCCCAGCAACTCTGAAGCAGTCTGGGGTGGGTCCCAATAATTTTTATGAAATAAACTGTCTGAGCTGTGACCTTCCTGGACAGGGTCATGGTTTCTCTCATCATTGTATCCTTAGCCCCTGGAACAGTGTCTGAAAATAGGCATTCAATTACTATTTACTAAATGAAACTAATTTTTAAATAGTTAAAACAAGAGTTAAAGTCCTATGTTTCTTTCTGTCACTACCAGAGTTTTAGCTGACCACTTATTTATTTGTTAAATCATTTAAAACATGCTTTCACATAATTTGCTGATATGATATTAGCCATAGTTGCTGGTGTTATATGAACTGACTGACAGACATGAAATATCCAATAAACAAGTTTTCTCTCTTCATTCCTTTCATGACATAGATAATTGGTGTCTGCTATTTTTTAGCTGGCCATTAATTTAACTGTTAGATTTTTTCAAAGTATGATTTCACAAAATTATAAAGACATGTTTTCTGATCGTATACAAACTGTCTGACACATTACCCCTTTCATTCCTCTCATGTCATAGAGGATGAGGGTTCTCTGCTCATTTACACTGATTTCATAATTTAACTAGTTTAGAATTTTATTTTATATTTCATATTTTAAAATATATCTTTGATTTTATCAGTCTTTATATTTTACAGTCTTGCGACAAGTTCAGTACATTTGATTTTTATTCAGCAAGAGTAAACATCAGATGGTTCAGAATGCACCAAAATGTTTTAGAAGTATGTATGTGTATATACATATATATACAATATACGGAGATAAATGATGGATGGATCAATAAATAGGTAGATTGAAAATTATAAAGCAAACAGGATAAAATATTAACAGTAGGTGAATATCAGTAAAAGGTATATGGATGTTATTTCCAGTATTTTTATTTTTGCAAATTTTTACGCATTTGAAATTTTTTCCTAACAACTACTTAGAAAAAAAAAAGCAAACAGCAAACTTCCAATTACTTCATCACTCTTAGTTACCAGTGGTACATGATATAAATGCTTCATACCTAATTAGGAATAAAGTAGTGTTCATGATGAGCCTAAAATACAAAATGACAGTGTTAATTTAATATGTCACTTTCTCTTCCATAGAGAGATGTGTGTATGCGAGAGTGTGCTATGCCCAGGGGCCGTGGTTCATATTTATGTGTATTTCATCAAATTCCCAATGTCTAACTTGTCTCAGCAGTAAAAATTCAGTGAGGCCAAAGATTTCACGGACCAAGACTTATACATTAGCGTAACATGAACCAGGCCTAGGCAGATATGTTGAAATTGTGCCATGTGATCCATACTTCCTGCAACAGAGGTTCTCTGTTCTCTAGTCACAAGAAACATTTGTTGAAGACCTTGCTTAGCTTCAAGGGTGGAGTAGAGGCTAAAGGTTAACCCGGTCACCATGTCTATTAAAGATGCCGCCATGGCCATGATATCATTTTCTGAGTTAAATTTTGTTCTTCAAACCCTTGTTGAGGTTACTATACACATAGCACTGCACTAAACACTGCAGGGATTGTAAACTGTGAAAGAGAATTGCTTTTTTCAGATCTTCTGTAGCATTTAACATTCAACCAATACCTCCTTCTGGAAGCTGTCTTTTCCCTTGTCTTTCTCCATAGCTCTCCCTCCTTCTCCTCCAGGCTCTCGGGCCAATCTTTGTCAGGCTAAGACCAAGGTTCTTCTCTGTCCTCTGCCTCCTCACCATCCACATCTTTCCTCCAGGGCCACTCTTCTGTCCTCATTTATTCGGAGTTGCTTTTTTTCAAAGGCCTGTCTCATTCTTATGTATCCTGTGAACCTGATAAAGCCTTCTGTAACTTAAAATAAATACATGGCACAGCTTCTCCTGAAAGTTCAGAGATCAGTTCCTTGATTGCCTCAAAAAACTATCATTTTTGAGCCAGCAGGACTGTGAGAAATATAAGCAGAAGACGTTTCCCATAGTCCTTTTGCTCATTTTAATTAAGTAATTATTTTACAGTTTTCAAGTGTTTGCTGATTTCTAAAGTTTCGGCTATCGGTATGTCACAGAGAGAAAACTTATTTTCATATCTTATGCTTGTTACACACAGCTGGAGGAAAGTGTGTCAGTGTGTACTCCGTTACAATTATTAGTCACATCCATTTGCTTTTTCCTAGAGATAAGCATGCAGGGATGAGAACTATAAACTCTAGATATTATTAATTTTTTTTGTAATTTAAATAATTTCTAAGGGAAAAGGAATACATGTTATCCATAAAATAATTATGCAACCTCGATTATATTTGAATAGTTGCTTTGGTATTGTAGAAGTGTACCTTATCAACAACCAGACTGGAGCAAGTTCCGCCCAGACGGTCATTGCCAATTAAGTGAAAGATAACTTGAGTGGATAATGGGTGGGTTACCTCCAGTGTGTTTTTGGGATTGCAGTGAAAAAAATTAATGGCAGGTACTGTTCTGAACACATGACCTCCCTTGGTGCATGTGACTACCAAAGTTTTGGGGAAGGTGTTGCATGTGACTCGTGTAATTGTTAAGGTATTCCCAGGAAATTGCTAGTCACTGTCAGAGAGAAAGAACTAAAGATATTTCTGAGTAGACATCTCAGGACATAATATAAAATGTTAAGAAATGTAACTATTTAAGAAATCTAAAATGAGGTTGAATCTTGAGATAATCCTAGAAATCTCTGGCCTCGCTCCACCCTTGAACATGTTCCCTAGGGTTAGGTTTAACCAGTCTTGGTTGAGAGAGCCCAGTCCCTGAAGGTGGGATGGGGGTTTGGTCCTCAGTCTTGGTGGACAGAACACCCAGTCACTCAGCATGGTCTGTGGAGCTAACCTTTATTTGTGGGCCATCCGAGCTAGTGCACTGAGACAGGCATTTGGATCTGAATCCGTGACCACATCCCTCACACCAGTTTGGGTCCACTGACTCTTCTTTCTTGCTGTGCCAGTGCAGCCATCCTGCTGGAGCTTCAGGAAACTCTGTCTGCACTCCTCTTCCACCCATGGAGTCGTTTGGTTGCTCTGGGGCTTAGCGATTTTCAGAGACCTTGAGCAGATCGCCTAGATGTAAGGCACAGCCATTTCTACTCCCATGCTGCCAAGCCCTGCTGGGCTGCAGAGGAGCCCAGGACTTTGCGCCCTCCCTGGGATCTTCCTGGGAGAGAGGCTACAGGTCCCTTCTGCTCTTAGCCTTAGGTCATCTCACTCCCTGACCTCAGCTTATGGGAATGTGGGGAGTAAAGAGGGTCCAAGCACAGAGTCTCTTTCTGTGGTCTCACCACAGCTCCCCTTGCCTCAGCCTGGAGAGTATCCTCTGCTCTTGGAGGAGAGAGGGATTAGAAGCCTTTCCTTAACCAGTCATTTTCGTATGGAGCTCTAGGTTGCCACTGGTCTCCTTCTGGTTTGGAATCACCAGTGCCCCGAATTTAAGACAAAATTTTTTTCCCTAATTTTCTGCTATAACAACCCTTCCCTAAGGCAACAAGATCTAGCTGCTATACCAGTAGGGAAGAGGATCAGAATTTATAAGAATTAGCAAGAAAGAGAGCATAGGTGTATATTTCAAGATAACATCCTTCTATGGTATCATTACTATAGCCATGGTTATCAGATTAGAAGCTCACTAATTAGGCTAATTTGGGCCCCAGTGATAGGGAAGTATAAACTTATCAAAAACGTGAGCATTATAATATCAACAGAATAATGACACTGTGAGAGTATCAAACTGGATTAAATGAAGTATCCATCACACCTGAAAACTGGATTCGATAAAGTATTCATCTCACTTGATAAGCCATTATGACCCTCAGGCCTTCAATGTACATTTTTAGCTGTTATTCATCAAGGTAGTTATAGTAATGAAGAACTCTGTATTGTTTTATAATATATACTCTATTTTAAGTCTGCTCAAATGTTACCAAATTTTCTACACCATTGATCCATTACCAAAAAAATCTTTCCTTGAATTCTGCTTGCCACTAATCAGGCTGTTATATTCAGTTTTTTAGATAGGTTGACAAAACCCGGCTTTAAATGTTGCAGTAGTTTAAAAATAGAAGTCTTTTACTTCAAACTATTCTGAGTTGCTCCTTTAAGCAATAAAAATGTACTTTATAACTTGTTAACCTAGATCTCATGGATATTCTTTCTACAATGATATAAGCAGACCATTGTTTACTGTCTAAATCAGCCTTGTCAGAGTAATGCTCTCTAGTGATTTTTCTAAGTCAGAGTAAACAGGTACATTCTGTCTTCTGTGATTATCCAGCCTGGCATGGTGTTCTCCTTGTATGGTTGTATTGTGAATATGAATAACAATCTTTAGCTGACTTCAGCATTTTATAGAAATTTTTATATGTAACTTCTACATATATCAGCATCTACCAAATATGTTAACTGAGTTTTATAGCCCAGTTATTTTATATTTCAGTTGCTTCTAAGACTTTTGAATACACACTCATATACTTTATATTCATTAAATCAGAATATTGGAAGCTATTTTGAGGTACAACATAAAGTAATAGAAGAGTTCAGTTACTACATATTTTAACATTATTTACCCAAAGTTAGGACATGTTGCAAAAAAGCAGAATGCATCAGGAGACAATGTAATGGTGACCTGGAATTTTATGACCTGAAATAAAGTATAACAAACCGATTAGAAAGGTCTAAGTACATCTTGAAAACTGGCAGATAATTTAGGAAGAAATAAGTCATTAGAGCTCAGACCAGTTAAATTAGGAGATTAAAATATATCACCTTGAGAAGCTATTGCCATAAATTATAGCTTAATATTGAACCCAAAGTCCAGTCTGGTTTTGAAACTCAAATGATAAGCCTTTACCTTGGATTCTTACCATCTTTCTGTTGGTCCTCAGGAGAAAAAAATAAAGCAAGTAATATTTAAGTGATAAGCAATGTCTACTTGTAATATCTATATCATATCTATGTCCATATCTGTGTCTATATCGATATCTGTATCTATCTACCAAACAAAGATAATATGTAGTGAAAAAATCATCCTCTCTGGGTTCTAGTTCTGAAATCCTGACCAGACGTCCACCTCTTCTTTTCCTTTTTCTTTTATTTTTTTCTCCTGGCTTCTCACCATCAACATTTAAAAGCTCTAATATTTACAATTACTGTAATGAAAGTTGTTTCCTTGACCTAACTTTCTCTCGGGTACTGTCCCAGTGCTCTCCTGTTCTTCAGAGCCAGCCCTGTTCAGTTCTTTTTACACTCGGTGCATGCATTTCCTCTCTTCAGGATACTCAGATAAGGAAAAAAAAACAAAAGAGGCACAAAAACTTGTGCCTCTTTGTCCTCACCACCAAAAAGGAGGCCCAGTGCCGTTTTTACTCTTTGGATATTAGGGACAGTATGTGCCCCACTTAGGCATTCTCCTTGATCTTCACGTCACATAACTCAAGAATCAGCATCCTTGGGGTGAGACCTAAACCAACAGGCTGTGTTGGAAGCCATCCAGCAAGCTGTAGTTCACACTCTACTCTGGAGGCCCCATGACCTTTGTGACCCCTTGAGCTCCACACCTCTGTGACTGATGGCTTCGATGACCAGAGCCTGGAAATGGTGGCAGCCTCTGCCTGGAAGCACCCATTGGAGTTTTGTTCTTATACCTCTCTGACTCGGCTGCCAGAAACACCTTTTGCAAAGCAGCTATTAACTTACAACTGGGCTCTTGCCAACTCAATGACTAAGGTGTGGGAAGGGCCCAACAAACTTTGCTTGTCAAATGGAAATAATATTTTCAGGAACACATCTAGCCTGACCCCAGTGACATTGCAACTTTACATGAAAAAATGACAACTATCCATTAGGGGAAATGTATCTCCCACTCTGCCACCTGAAGCAAAGCTGGTGGCTCAATGGGGCCTCTAATTTATAGAGGTTCCCCTAAATGCCTATGTCTGGGCCTGGTTCACTGATGATCAGGCTAAGATGAGACCCAATGGTGTCCACTGGGCTGCCGCAGCTATTCAACTCGAGCTCCGATTTGTTAGAAACAGAAACAAACAGGGTTGCTCCTTTCAGTGGGCAGAACTCAAGGCCAGCTCTAGCCAATACTCCTCTCAATAAGCCTTGTTATATTTTTCCTGACACTTATTTTAGGCTGTTGCCAGTGGCCTAACTACTTGGTCTGCCACTTTTGGAAAACTACAGCCTGGCAAATAAAATGCACTTATTTGGGGGACTGCAGACCATGGAAACAAATCACACTGTTGATCAAACCATCTGGGTCACTCATATAGGTGCCCATAGTATGGACCTGTTCTCTGGCTAGACCGACTCGACTCAAGCTACTGATGGAGACTGTACTGCCCAGATGGCCACCATGGCTGCCTGGACCCATCTTCATACTGGGCATGGCAATATGATTACCATCATAGACTGGGCACAAAGTGAAAAGTGAAGAACTGTGTTTCTGCCACAGAGCTACCACTGCCTGCCAGACT
The DNA here is from genome assembly GCF_008692025.1 of Phocoena sinus. Classification (NCBI taxonomy): domain Eukaryota; kingdom Metazoa; phylum Chordata; class Mammalia; order Artiodactyla; family Phocoenidae; genus Phocoena; species Phocoena sinus. Next base: position 5,579,533 of record NC_045774.1, on the reverse strand, counting down.
TGAGACCCATTTGTATCACGGGGGCATTTTTCCACAGGACATTGCCCCCACCTGATCCTGGAAGACTGATCACACTGGACCTTTGGTCTCCTCTTGATGCTATTGGTGGGTGGCTCTTCATCATTTTTCCAGGTTATGGTGTTGCTGTTTCATTCTGATCAGCTCACTTCAGCCACACTGCTGGGCCCTTGAAAGACATTTGTTCATACTTTTGGTTCATGTTTGCAGTTTGAAAAAGTTATGCTTTTTATCACAAAACCGCTCAAAAATGGTCTGATGGGCCTTCCACCCTGCCTACAATCCACAGGCATTGTTAAATATTGGTACGATCTCTTCAAAAACTGACTCAAAAAAAATTATTTTATCTCCTCCTGGTCCACACACTTTAGTAAGACACTTTGGTCACTGAATGCAGTTGTCCCCAGAGAGGGATCATCTTCTGTCCACTTCCTGGGTAATGATCAGAATGAAAGGTTAAAGAAATGTGTAGACCTATTTTGAAAATTTGATAACCCACCCTGATCATTCCTGGACACAATGCTTCTTTCTTTAGCCTAATGCCACCCGCCAGCCCACCTGGTTGGTACACCCTCCAGGACATTGTGGGTTCACATCTAATTCTGATTCACCCACCCAGATTCTCTTGTGGGGTTGCCATCGACTTGGATCATTAGGAAAGTGGGCCCTGGCTCCCTGAGTGGGTTCTGCTCCCTGAGTCACACAGTATGCACCTGTCCTCTGACAAGGCCACAGTATGAAACTGTTCTCACACCACCAAAGTGGTGGCCCTAAGGGGTGTCTGTAAATTTTATAAAAATGCCCTTGTACCTCTTGTACTAGCCACCAGATGAAGGGCCTAGAGTGAGTTGGGGATGTTGGAAAACAAGACATGGGGTGTACCAGTTCTGTGAGGTGAGAGAGAACAACAACCTCAGAGCCAAGGAGGCCTGGGGAGGTGAGGAACATTAGTGACCTTTGCCCTTTAGAATCATTCCTGGTGTCTTTTCATGAAGGAAAATGACATAATGCACCTCACTCAAATTGTCACAAGCACCTTAAATTTAACTGACTACTGAGTATGCCATCTGTCACCAGACAGATCTGACCAGGACTGAGTTGCCATTTCCCTTAAGTTATTGAGAAATTTTTTGGAAATGGCACAGGGTGTCCCCAGATAGGCTAGTGGTGTGGATAAACAAAGCAGGTGAACTGATGGCTCTTGGACAATTCCTGAAAAACCAAGAACTTAACTCAGTTATTCAGACTGAACTATAAATCTGAAATGTTACCAGCTGGCCAAGAGGTCATATGCATTGCTCAAAGTACACCTCCCAATTCAAATAAGTCCAACTTGAGGGGCTCCAACAGCTGTAACTGAAAAAATTTTCAGAGGCACCACACGTGTCCCCAAATCCGTACTTCCTGTGTGAGAGTCAAGCATTAACTTGCTTTCCTTCCTCCTTACACCTTATGGGTGCTCATAAGAGTTTAAGGAAACACTGGCAATAGGGCACGTAGCACTCAGATGACTAGGGAGACTTCCTAAAATGAGGCTGCCGTTGGTTACCCTCACCCTGTTGGAAGTTATCTGTATGTTGGGAGTCATCCAGTTAGGAAAGTGGTATGTAATGTGTCACTGACTTTAACTGAAATAATCAATGGCATCGCTCTGGAAGGCAGTCAAGTCATCTTCACCTTACTGGCCAGAGTTGCTGTGGATGATAGAGTTGCCTTAGACATACTCATAAGGAGCCAAGACAGAGTCTGAACAATTACTAATGCAGTCACTAACACCTTGGGACAAGCAGAAGTCAGTTATTTTGTCAGCAGTAACATAAGCACAACATGGCAGGTAGACCCAAGCTGGGTGCATGACTGTACTTTTTCATTCTGATTTTTTTTTTTTTTTTGCGGTACGCGGGCCTCTCCCCGCTGCAGCCTCTCCCATTGCAGAGCACAGGCTCCAGACGCGCAGGCTCAGCGGCCATGGCTTACGGGCCCAGCCGCCCCGCGGCATGTGGGATCTTCCCGGACCGGGGCATGAACCCGTGTCCCCTGCATCGGCAGGCGGACTCTCGACCACTGTGCCACCAGGGAAGCCCTCATTCTGATTTTATTAAGACGTTGTAGGTAGACTTAGTGCTTGGAGCAGTTTGGGACCTTAGTGGGTTGAACCTCCTATCCCTGATAAAAATGGATGAATATAAGGATATTTCTATGATAGCCTCTCTTAAGCCCAGAACCATGATCTGGAACAGCATTTACATAGAATGACAAATTATAGGCTTTAATCCAACAAGTATTTCTTGATTATAAGACTCTATTCTAGGTTAGGCAGATAGAAAATGTAGATGAATACAAAGCATATGTCTTGCTCTCTACCAAATTACAGTTTGGTTGAAAAAGTAAGACCAAGATGACTAACATAATTAAATAGTATCTTTGTATTATTATTTAATTACAAAATTAAATGGGACCAAAATTTACTAAAATTCAGAAAAGAGATTGCAATCTCTAAGTGGTTAAAGGGTCAGGAAGGTTTTGAGGAAGAGATCCATTTGGGTCCATGACAGGTCCAGCTGGCCCTCTGTCCACCTGTGAAAATTAGACTAATATCTGTGGTTTGCAGACTTCTTAGATGTTCTCCTCTGATATGGATTGCATGCTATTGCATGATTTTTCTTAATGGCAAAGTCACCAGATAAGTGTTTATAGTTAAATGTTTCCTTTTGTTGATTTGGAATCTTTTTTCTGTTCATTTCTATGTGAAACAAGCTTTGTGGAAAAAATTACTCCAGTTTTGAAAAGTAGGTATTTTTAGAGAGAACATTTTCATTGAAACAGGAGCAGAAATTTAACTATGAGATATATCTGGGTTTCATCTGCACAGGCTCTTTCCTGTGGTCAAGTCGGAGCCAGTTCTGACTGGAGGAGGTTGACCACTGTATATCTCTTGAAGTACAGCTGCATCTCTGCCAAACATCAGTCTATAGATGAGAAAACAGATACTGAGGCACACAGAGGTTAAGTTTCTTGCTCAAAATCACATAGACACTGTGTACCTGACAGGGTCTTGGTGCTTCTGCTGGGTGTCAGGCTTAAGCTTCTGAGGTGAAAGAGCCAAGTATAGGACATTGGACCACCAGAGACCTCCCGGCCCCAAGTAATATCAGTCGGCGAGAACTCTCCCAGAAATATCCGTCTCAACGCTAAGACCAAGCTCCACTCAACCACCAGCAAGCTCCAGTGCTGGACACCCCATTAGCAGAGAGGCTGCCTAAAATCATAATAAACTCACAGACACCTCAAAACACACCACTAGATGCGGTCCTGCCCACAAGAAAGACAAGATCCAGCCTCATCCACCAGAACACAGGCACCAGTCCCCTCCACCAGAAAGCCTACACAACCCCCTGAACCAACCTTACCCACTGGGGGCAGACACCAAAAACAAAGGGGACTACGAACCTGCAGCCTGTGAAAAGGAGACCCAAAACACAGAAAGATAAGCAAAATGAGAAGACAAAGAAATATGCAGGAGATGAAGGAGCAAATTAAAACCCACCAGACCAAACAAATGAGGAGGAAATAGGCAGTCTACCTGAAAAAGAATTCAGAGTAATGATAGTAAAGATGATCCAAAATCTTGGAAATAGAATGGAGAAAATATAGAAATGTTTAACAAGGACCTAGAAGAACTAAAGACCAAATAAACAATGATGAACAAGATAATAAATGAAATTTAAAATTCTCTAGAAGGAATCAGTAGCACAATAACTGAGGCAAAAGAACAGATAAGTGACCTGGAAGGTAAAATGGTGGAAATAATTACCACAAAACAGAATAAAGAAAAAAGAATGAAAAGAATTGAGGACAGTCTCAGAGACCTCTGGGACAACATCAAACGCACCAACATTCGAATTACAGGGGTCCCAGAAGAAGAAGAGAAAAAAAGGGACTGAGAAAATATTTGAAGAGATTATAGTTGAAAACTTCCCTAATATGGGAAAGGAAATAATCAAGTCCAAGAAGCACAGAGAGTCCAATACAGGATAAATCCAAGGAGAAACATGCCAAGACACATATTAATCAAACTATCAAAAATTAACTACAAAGAAAACGTATTAAAAGCAGCAAGGGAAAAACAACAAATAACACACAAGGGAATCCCCATAAGGTTAACAGCTGATCTTTCAGCAGAAACTCTGCAAGCCAGAAAGGACTGGCAGGACATATTTAAAGTGATGAAGGAGAAAACCCTATAACCAAGATTACTCTACCCAGCAAGGATCTCATTCAGAGTTGATGGAGAAATTAAAACGTTTACAGACAAGCCAAAGCTAAGATAATTCAGGACCACCAAACCAGCTTTACAACAAATGCTAAAGGAACTTCTCTAGGCCGGACGCAAGAGAAGGAAAAGACCTACAATAACAAACCCAAAACAATTAAGAAAATGGTAATAGGAACACGCATATTGATAACTACCTTAAATGTAAATGGATTAAATGCTCCAACCAAATGACACAGACAGGCTAAATGGACCCATATATATATGCTGTCTACAAGAGACCCACTTCAGACGTAGGGACACACACAGGTTGAAGGTAAGAGGATGGAAAAAGATATTCCATGTAAATGGAAATCAAAAGAAAGCTGGAGTAGCAATTCTCATATCAGACAAAATAGACTTTAAAATAAAGACTATTACCGATTGAGGGTTCAAAGGATGCGTTCAACAGAATGCTAAACATAATCATTAGATGATGATAGATGCGATGAAGAGAAATAAACCTAAGAGAGAATTATTGAATTAGAAGATAGATCAAAAGAAATCATGCAGAATTCTGCCTGGAGAAGTGAATTTTATGAAGAGAAATGTAGGATAAGAGACACAATGAATAGAGTGAAGAAGTCTAATATACATTTAATTTAAATCCTAGAAGGACAGGAGTGAGAAATGGGAAAGAAGATGATGGCCAAACATTTTCCCGAGCAGATGAAATGCACCAATCCACAGATACTAGAAGCTCATTGAATTCTCATCAGGATAGAAAACAGAAATTCACTCCTAGATGCATCATAATGAGCGTGCAGGACATCAGAAAGAATGAAGGCTATGTTAAGGATCCAAGTTAGAGATAATGAATCTTGACCTTGGGCAGGAGCAGAAGAAATAAAGACAAGGGGATGGGCGTCCGGACGCTGGTCTTTAGAATACCTTTTTCTCAGACTTACCATGAAAGACTATTTTATAAACGTTATCCATTTCATCCTTAATTAATAAAATACATTTGCTACCAAATCTATTTCTTAGAGCACCCTGACACCTAGGAGCTGTTCAAATTGTCTTAGTCATACATGGAAGGTCGTCACCCTATAAGTATGTCATCTCATGGGCTATGACAGGGGTGAGTATTCTCCATAGGAATTATGAAGGTTAACTTTATGTGTCACCTTGACTGGGCTAAGGAAGAATTTCAAGTGCATGAACCTATTCCAGGAGCTATTAGGTCTGGAAAAGCTTCTCTGTGGACCTGCAGATCCTATTTAGGAGTCAGCTATGGAAATGAAGTCAGAGTGACCCTTCTTGTGTTCCATTTAATGCAAACATATGAAGAGAGCTTCTTTCCACTGAAATGCATTGTTATGGCACCTTGCTTATACACAACTTCACTTTGAACTTATTAAAAATAAATGGAGGGCTTCCCTGGTGGCGCAGTGGTTGAGAGTCCGCCTGCCGATGCAGGGGACGCGGGTTCGTGCCCCGGTGTGGGAGGATCCCACATGCCGCGGAGCGGCTGGGCCCGTGAGCCATGGCCACTGAGCCTGCGCGTCCGGAGCCTGTTGCTCCGCAACGGGAGAGGCCACAACAGTGAGAGGCCCGCGTACCGCAAAAAAAAAAAAAAAAAAAAAAAAAAAAAAATAAATGGAAATGCTTATTTCACCTTGAAAAAAAAATAAAATAAAGACTATTTCAAGAGACAAAGAAGGACAGTACATAATGATCAAGGGATCGATCCAAGAAGATATAACAATTGTAAATATTTATGCACCCAACATAGGAGCACCTCAATACATAAGGCAAATGCCAGCAGCCATAAAAGGAGAAATCGACAATAACACATTCATAGCAGGGGACTTTAACACCCCACTTTCACCAATGGACAGATCATCCAAAATGAAAATAAATAAGGAAATACAAGCTTTAAATGACACATTAGACCAGATGGACCTAACTGGTATTTATAGGATATTTCATCCAAAAACCACAGAATACACTTTCTTCTCAAGTGCTCATGGAACATTCTCCAGGATAGCTCATATCTTGAGTCACAAATCAAGCCTTGGAAAATTTAAGAAAATTGAAATTGTATCAAATATCTCTTCGGACCACAATGCTATGAGACTAGATATCAATTACAGGAAAAAAATCTGTAAAAAATACAAACACATTAAGGCTAAACAACAAACTACTAAATAACCAAGAGATCACTGAAGAAATCGAAGATGAAATCAAAAAATACTTAGAAAAAAATCACAATGAAAACATGATTTACAAAAACCTATGGGATGTAGCAAAAGCAGTTCTAATAGGGAAGTTTACAGCAATACAATCCTACCTCAAGAAACAAGAAACACCTCAAATAAACAACCTAACCTTACACCTAAAGCAATTAGAGAAAGAAGAACAAAGAAACCCCCAAAGTTAGTAGAAGGAAAGAAATCATAAAAAACAGATCAGAAATAAATGAAAAAGAAATGAAGGAAACGATAGCAAAAATCAATAAAACTAAAACTGGCTCTTTGAGAAGATAAACAAAATTGATAAACCATTAGCCAGGCTCATCAAGAAAAAAAGGGAAAGTCTCAAAACAACAGAACTAGAAATGAAAAAGGAGAAGTAACAACTGACCCTGCAGGAATACAAAGGATCATGAGAGATTACTACAAGCAACTATATGCCAATAAAATAGACAATCTGGAAGAAATGGACACATTCTTAGAAAAGCACAACCTTCTGAGACTGAACCAGGAAGAAATAGAAAATATAAACAGACCAATCACAAGCACTGAAATCGAAACTGTGGTTAAAAATCTTCCAGCGAACAAAAGCCCAGGACCAGATGGCTTCTCAGGCGAATTCCATCAAACATTTAGAAAAGAGCTAGCACCTATCCTTCTCAAACTCTTCCAAAATATAGCAGAGGGAGGAACACTCTCAAACTCATTCTATGAGGCCACCATCACCCTGATACGAAAACCAGACAAAGATGTCACAAAAAAAGAAAACTACAGACCAATATCACTGATGAACATAGATGCAAAAATTCTCAACAAAATACTAGCAAACGAGAATCCAAAAGCACATTAAAAGGATCATACACCATGATCAAGTGGGGTTTATCCCAGGAATGTAAGGATTCTTCAATATATGCAAATCAATCAATGTGATACACCATATTAACAAACTGAAGGAGAGAAACCATACGATAATCTCAGTAGATGCAGAAAAAGCTTTTGACAAAATTTGACACACAGTTATGATAAAAACCCTCCAGAAAGTAGGCATAGAGGGAACTTACCTCAACATAATAAAGGCCATATCTGACAAACCCATAGCCTACATCATTCTCAGTGGTGAAAAACTGAAACCATGACCACTAAGATCAGAAACAAGACAAGGTTGCCTACTCTTACCACTATTATTCAACATAGTTTTGGAAGTTTTTGCCACAGCAATCAGAGAAGAAAAAAATAAAAGGAATCCAAGTCAGAAAAAGAAGAAGTAAAGCTGTCACTGTTTGCAGATGACATGATACTATACATAGGGAACCCTAAAGACTCTACCAGAAAACTACTAGAGCTAATTAATGATTTTGGTAAAGTAGCAGGATACAAAATGAATGCCCAGAAATCTCTTGCATTCCTATACACTGATGATGAAAAATCTGAAAGAGAAATTAAGGAGCCACTCCCATTTACCATTGCAAGAAAAAGAATAAAATACCTAGGAATAAACCTACCGAAAGACAAAAGACCTGTATGCAGAAAACTGTAAGATACTGATGAAAGAAATTAAAGATGATACAAACAGATGGAGAGATATACCATGTTCTTGGATTGGAAGAATCAACATTGTGAAAATGACTCTACTACCCAAAGCAATGTACAGATTCAGTGCAATCCCTATGAAAGTAGCAATAGTATTTTTCACAGAACTAGAACAAAAAATTTCACAATTTGTATGGAAACACAGAAGACCCTGAATAGCCAAAGCAATCTTGTGAAAGAAACACTGAGCTGAGGAATCAGACTTCCTGGCTTCAGACCATACTACAAATCTACAGTAATCAAGACAGTATGGTACTGGCACAAAAACAGAAATATAGATCAATGGTACAGGATAGAAAGCCCAGAGGTAAACCCACGCACATATGGTCACCTTATCTTTGATAAAGGAGGCAAGAATATACAATGGAGAAAATACAACCTCTTCAATAAGTGGTGCTGGGAAAACTGGACAGCTATATGCAAAAGACTGAAATTAGAACAGTCCCTAACACCATATGCAAAAATAAACTCAAAATGGATTGAAGACCTAAATGTAAGGCCAGACACCACCCAACTCGTAGAGGAAAACATAGGCAGAACACTCTATGACATAAATCACAGCAAGATCCTTTTTGACCCACCTCCTAGAGAAATGCAAATAAAAACAAAAATAAACAAATGGGACCTAATGAAACTTAAAAGCTTTTGCACAGCAAAGGAAACCTTAAACAAGATAAAAAGGCCACCCTCAGAATTGGAGAAAATATTTGCAAACGAAGCAACTGACTAGGATTAACCTCCAAAATATACAAGCAGCTCATGCAGCTCAATATCAAGAAAACAAATAACCCAATCTAAAAAAGGACAGAATACCTAAATAGCATTTCTCCAAAGAAGGTATACAGATTTCCAACTAACACATGAAAGGATGCTCAGTATCACTAATCAGTAGAGAAATGCAAATCAAAACTACAATGAGGTTATCACCTCACACTGGTCAGAATGGCCATCATCAAAACATCTACAAACAATAAATGCTGGAGAGGCTGTGGAGAAAAGGGAACCCTCTTGCACTGTTGGTGAGAATATAAAGTGATACAGCCACTATGGAGAACAGTATGGAGGTTCCTTAAATAACCAAAAATAGAACTACCATATGACCCAGCAATCCCACTACTGGGCATATACCCAGAGAAAACCATAATTCAAAATGACACATGCACCCCCAATATTCATTGCAGCGCTATTTACAATAGCCAGGACATGGAAGCAACCTAAGTGTCCTTCGACAGATGAATGGATAAAGAAGATGTGGCACATATATGCAGTGGAATATTACTCAGCCATAAAAAGAAATGAAATTGAGTTATTTGTAGTGAGGTGGATGGACCTAGAGTGTGTCATACAAAGTGAATTAAGTCAGAAAGAGAAAAACAAATACAGTATGCTAACATCTATATGGAATATATATTTAAAAAAAGGTCATGAAGAACCTAGGGGCTGGACAGGAATAAAGATGCAGATGTAGAGAATTGCCTTGAGGACATGGGGAGGGGGAAGGGTAAGCTGGGACAAAGTGAGAGAGTGGCATTGACATATATACACTACCAAATATAAAATAGATAGCTTGTGGGAAGCAGCCGCATAGCACAGTGAGATATTCTGTGTGCTTTGTGACCACCTAGAGGGGTGGGATAGGGAGGGTGGGAAGGAGACGCAAGAGGGAGGGAATTTGGCGATATATGTATAGGTATAGCTGATTTACTTTGTTATACAGCAGAAACTAACACAACATTGTTAAGCAATTATACTCCAATAAAGCTGTTAAAAATAAAAAGAAATTTAGCAACGATTTGGGTAGAAGTTGTTATGATTGTTGCTGGCATATGTTGTTATTAAAGGAATTTGTTAAACATGGTGATAGGATTCATTAGGTATATCAAATATGATAATATTGACAAAAAGACATCAAAAATGTCATTCCACCATGTTGAAGATTAAAATTAAACAATATATACCATCAAACAAAATAAATTGTACTTTCCAGGTCATTATACAATACGACTTCAAATGAACTTATACTCTATTTCAAGTGGAAATTCCCAATAATTAAAGGAAAATATTGCAGCCACACAGCATAACTCTCTGTCTTTGATCTTTCACCCAAACTTCAAGGCCGTAGGGTTCTATGACTGTCAAAGTTACCAATATCTAAGGAGCATTAACTACATGGTCTTACATCTTCATCTTTATTAGCATCAGATGAGATTATTAGTTACTTCTTTATAAATTTAAAAGCTTTCTTATGAAAACATACTTCCTTTGCCTAGCCTAATCTTGACAATAATGCCTAGCACTAAGCAAGTCAGTGTTTGGATTAGTTTGCTTAATCTTTCCAAATATAATGGCTTAAGACCTGTCTAATCTGAAGATAAAACCTGCAATACTTTTTATATATGAATAACAATCTTGGTTCTTTCTGGATGCACAGACTGCATACCATGCATCTAGCAGTCTTGATTGGAGTTGTCTGATTATTACTTACAGGATACAACAAGCTTTAAACACATTTACTCTACACTGCAGGAAATATGTTTTGGTTACCTCCTCAGTGAATTTGTTGTTGCCTTTGCCCAGGTCGAAACGACTATTTCATTGTAGTATTTTACTGTGGGGACGGTTGAATGCTTTCGCCAGGCTTTTTCTTTCTTATACAGGATAATATTGTTAGTGGTTAACATGGGGAGAGGTTATCCAGATAACAGCACCGGATTGATCCTGGTGGATTTGACTGTGTCTTTGCAGAGATGGATTTGCCATGAAGATCAAAGGGCCACTTGCTGGCATGACCCCTTTCCTCAGCCCTGGGAGGGCCTAGGCAGGGTGTTCACATGACCGTGTGTTCTTTATAAAATTTGCAAAAGTAGATATTTTAACTGCAGTCTGTCATGTTGCTGCCTCTTTCTACTCTGACTTCTTCCATCACATTTCCTGTGTCCAGTGGAATTAGAGTGGCATTGGCAGTTTGGGGATCTGGTTAAGGGGAAATTGTTGCGGAGATACACTGAGTATGAGCTTAGTATGATAGATTTTGTGGTTCACTCTTCCTGCTGACTATGCCGATTCAACAAAGGGCATTACGTGAAGGTCCAGTGATTGTATCTCGGTATGAACATGTCCTGTGGTGCAGGCAGCAGACCCATGCGGGAAACAAGTTAGGAGAAAAAAGAGGAGAAGCAAGATTAGGAATGTGCGGAACCAGAAGCAAGTGTCTGGTAAATTCTTGGATATTTAAGAATTACATGATGTATTGGATGTGTAAGAAAATTGAAAGAGGAGGATTGTGTTCTCATCAGTAATGCAGTACATACTATTATAAATGTATCCATATATTGATTGATTTTTCTCATGTGAATTATGCAAAACAAAATTTTTCACCACTTCTTCCTTTGTAGGACTGCAACCTGTAGTAGCACTTCAATGAACAAGTAGTCTGTGTGAAGCTGAATGTTCCATACATTATCTTGTCCCAAAGCAGTCTGGGACTTCCATGCAGCACATATGTTATACCAAAACCAGTAATTCATTGAGAAAGAGATAAATTTTAAATAGCTCTCAGATTGTCTGATAACCCAATTAATGAAGAGAAGTGATGCATATGAACCCATAGGGAAAAGATTTGAATATCCTGCTGTTTTTACATAAAGTCCTGACATCAGTGAAGATAATCTAACATGTCATAGATCTATGCCAATAAGCCACTACCACAGGGGACTGACAACAAGCTAATGAGTGTCATCAATTCAGAATATTTAAGATTAATTCGTGTTCAAGAAAAATTTTATATTCTACTCATCACAGAGAACCCCCAAATTTTGTAAGCCTCAGGCTGTACAGAACTTGGACTCACCTTGTGCCTGAGCGTTTTGCATCCTTTCCAGAACTTGAGGTCTCATCATTAGACTAGATAGTGAGATGGCAGTTAACACAGAGATTCACTCCTCCATCGGGTAGACAAAGCAAACTTATCAAGAAATAAGTGTGGGGCTTCCCTGGTGGCGCAGTGGTTGAGAGTCCGCCTGCCGATGCAGGGGACCGGGTTCGTGCCCTGGTCCGGGAAGATCCCACATGCCGCGGGGCGGCTGGGCCCGTAAGCCATGGCCGCTGAGCCTGCGCGTCCGGAGCCTGTGCTTAGCAATGGGAGAGGCCACAACAGTGAGAGGCCCGCGTACCGAAAAAAAAAAAAAAAAAAAAAGAAATAAGTGTGTAGATATAATAGAAGCTGTTGTTCATACCGAGATTACAAAACTGTGTTCCGTTGAAAACAAATAGTGTGGTTTCCTTTTACAGTAGATTCTGGTCACCATCGCAGAAATGTTAACACTGAGATGTTGGAGCCTGTGGTCACTTCAGATCTAAGGTTTACTGATTCTGTTGATCTGTCATCAGCGAATTTCTTCACTTCATACCAAGTATCAATGCACTGGGAATGGGTATGTGTGACTATAGCTTGGTTGTATGCACAGTCTCTGGCACTGTAAGATTCAGGGCACAGAAAGGAGATAGCACAGGGGATGTCTTTTGGATGCGCTATCAAGTCTGCACTTCTACATGAAGTAGGGTGAGGGTACTTTCATGCTACAAGTGGGTCCCAGGCAAGCCAGGATGAGTTGTCACTCTGATGTGAAGAGAGCTCGCAAAGGCAGGACATGTCCTGGTGCTTAGTTTCACACCCCCCTAGCCACAGCTGTGTTCATAGATTCTCCCGCTCTCCAGGAGAGGCACTGCAGAGTACTCTAAGAAAGGTGCTAATTCTTCTCCTAAGAGTAGGTTTCTGATGAGATGAAGACCATTAGAAGGTAGGTGCCTGGGGGATAGGCACTGCCTGCTCTTCCCTATTCAGCCCAGCATTTAGCACAGTGTGGGGCTCCTCACAGATCATAAAGATCAGTGGCATTAAAGGGAACCCCCCTTCTATCGAGTAGCCTGCTTAGTGGAAGAAGCACTGAATAGAGTCTCGAGGTCAGGCTGAGAGCGATGCATCTGGGACTTACAGTAGGTCCTATGGAGAGGAACTGAAGCAGTCTGAGCCTCTCATAGTAACATCTGTCTTTACATTGAAATGAGATGATTATATGAATACTCTCTGTATGTGGGAATGCACCACAGAATTATATATTGCTTTGATGAAAAATTTTAGTAAAGAAAAGATCCCTAAATATGCATAACAACGTTTCAGAAATTTCAGCAAAAGGCAGGTGCTGGAAAGGTTAGGAGCACAGGCTCTGGAACTAGACTACGTGCCAGTCCCAGCTCTGCCTCTCACCAGCTGTGTGACCTTCAGCAAGTTCCTTTGTCTCTTTGTCTCTATTGCTTCACCTGCAAATAGTGATGATAGAACCTACCTCACAGGGATGTTGTTAGGATTAGATGAGCTCATGCAAATATAGAACTTAAAAATAAAACTTCAAATAGATGAGCTCATGCAGGTATACAACTTTCCATAACATCTTAACGGAAAGACCCGAATGAACTTTCTGGCCAGCCCAATATTAGCTATTATCATTGCCATTAATATTATTATTGGTGCCTGAAGTAATTTTGAACTAAAAATCAGGATAAAAAATTTTGTTTTGTTTCAGATATTTGGAATTATTACTAAAATCCACCAGATCTTGATAAAATATTAAAGGAAAATAGAATTTTTGGTAATATCCCTGTTTTATTATTTAATATCTAAATACATTATTTGACTGATAACTAATATGTATATTTATAATTCCCAAACCAAAGAAAGTAGCTTTAAATCTCATCGGTTGTTAAATGTAAATAACTGTTTAATTCCAAGAGTGATTATCCCATGGGGTGAACAAGTACCAGGGTTACCTCTGCTGTACCCCAGCCCTGAAAGTTGGGCAAACCTGAGTAAGTCTCTAAAGATATTCCTTCTTGTGTGCTGAGTGTTTCCCAGTTGTGTGGCTGTCACAGCCCAGTGTTAATTATTGAAAATTAGTGGCAGTATTAGGCAGTATGAAGAGGGGGGTACTGGTATGAAGGAGGCTTTGGTAACAACCAGAAACCAAGAGGGGAGGCAGCTTACCAGCAATGAGTCAGGGCATGTAGGACTACGGAACCTTCTAGATCCTGTGTGGGGCACAGCACTGGCATCACTAGGCGCTGTTGCAAATGCAGAATCTTGGGCCCACTCAGACCTTCTGAGCCAGAATCTGCATTTTTATGGCTCTAGTGGTCATTTACCATCTGGGAAACCCTGGACAGAAAAGCTTGTGTCAGTTACCATCTGGGAAGCCCTGGACAGAAAAGCTTCCTTCCATTCTCCTTCTGTCTTACTCCTCTGATGTCCTCTCTGTAAGGAAGGCCTTCTTCCTCCACCCAGGGTAGGCCTCAAACACTGAAAAGATAAGATGCAGATGAGCAGGGCCTGAACTAAAGTAATCACACCAGGCATGTAAAGAAATTGCTGGGTGTGAAGAGGACTAAGATTTTGGGATTATGAAACCTTGCTGCCTGGGAGACAGGTGATGAAAACAGCAGCTAGCATTTATTGAAGCATTTGGGTACTTTCATTAACCCTGTTTTACAGACAAGGAAACTAAGGCAAGAAGTTAACCTGTTCATGGTCTCAGAACTAGGCAGTTACTAGGAAGAACTAGGAAGTTTCCCTCAGTTACTCTAGTCACCTTGACTAGAGTCATCTTGTCACCTTGTTTATTTTATTCAAAAGATTTATCATGAGCTGAAATTGTTTTATTTGCTCATTCTCTTTCTCCCCAACTAGAATTCTTGATATCTGCACTACATGTATCTTATTTGTTTCAGTATCTTTCATGATTAGCATGTAGGCTTGGTGAATATTATGAGCTTACTAATACTTAATCAAGTGCATAATATACTAATGAATATACAATTCATAGACATATAATATGAGCAATTTAACCTGGGATAGAATAGACCAGGAGAGATATGACATCTGTCCTGTGATAGCTAAAGGACTGTCATGAAGAGGAGGGACTTCATTTATGCTAGTGATAAGAGCTGTCCAAAGAGTTAATGACTTGTCTGGGGAGGTGACAAGTACCTGGTCACTATAGCTGATCTCAAATAGGCAGGGTGGTTTGGGGGCAGAGATATTGTAAAGGAGATTCATAATTTTGTGTGATAATGGCTTTTAGGGTCCCTTTCAACCCTGATTGTCTTTAAGAAGTTGAGTGCAGTGATTTT
Organism: Phocoena sinus; assembly: GCF_008692025.1. Lineage (NCBI taxonomy): Eukaryota > Metazoa > Chordata > Mammalia > Artiodactyla > Phocoenidae > Phocoena > Phocoena sinus. The sequence goes on along the minus strand of NC_045774.1, from coordinate 5,564,236 downwards.
TCCCTAAGATGCCTATTGTTCTTGATGGGAAAATGGACTAGGTTCTTTAGTTGCATCCCAATACTCTTCATCAAAGGCTAGGTTGGGCACTTACATTTTTTTTTAAATTAAAATGAGGTGGAAAGAAATCAAAACAACAACAACAACATATTTCAGTACTGTGGAGCTGCCTTTGCTCAATAAGTCTTTAGAGTGTCTGCTCCAGAATCTCATTCAGAGTCAAGTAAAAGGAGGAGTTTGATTACTTTGTAGTTTCATTATAATTTTTACAACAGATTTGATTACCCACATTTGTCACACATTTTACTCATTAGATTTGAAGTCAAATAACTTTTGCCTTGAATCCATCCCTGATGGGTGAAGTGTGTCTCCACTGAGGATATTTAAAAGAACAGGTTCAAGTCTCAAAGCAGATCTCTCCAAAAATATTTTGCACAATGGCAGAACTAATATACGTAGAGCTCCTTCCAAGGTGATTGCTCAGAGATGAGCATCTATTAGATATATTGGTTCTGTTGGGAGTGCTAAAGAAAACACACAACATATTTCATTAATGTCATGTGATATGTGTATTTCAATGTGTACATGCATATCAAAATACCAAAACTCTTTTTTTTAATAATTTTTGTTTTGTTTTGTTTTGACAAGAAGATCCGTGCTATATGACTTTGCACAGTGTACAGCTCAATACTTAGGCCTTTGCAATTATAATATGCATTTATTCTGCCATTTTTGGAGATACTTTCATAGCATTTAAAAAATTATATGTTTCCTCTGCACATGTACAATCAATGTGTACTAAGGCTCTATATGTGATTATAGTATTGCACTCACAAAGAAAATAGCTGTAAGTATGAAATGATCAATTTGGATGTTCCAAAGAGTAATTTGAGTGGTTTGAAAACTTTTAATGTTTTGCATAAAGTATATGGCTGATGGTATACCTTTATATCGCCCTGAAACAATGTAGTTTATTTTCTATGGATGACTGTAGAAATTCTAAGCATATGCTTAGCGCATAACATATTCCAAATCGTGTCCTTTTCTATTTTTAAGAAATTAAATGCTTTTTCATGTCTAGTTCTAATTTATCATTTTGTAGTTATGCGCAATGAACTGATAGACCATTTTCCTATCTTATTAAAACACTCAAAGCTTGCTATTCTGACAATACATCAAAAGAAGAGCAAAACAAGGAGATGTACACAGAATACTTAAGTCAATGTCACCACTAATACAAGATTTTTAGGTCGAGATAGTATAATTCTTAACAATAAAGGCACAGCATAGTTTGGTTTTGCTTTAATTTTCAGATCAATTTTTTAGATAAAAATTATCCTGTAGTTTCATATTTGACCAAATTATTTTCTTCTGAATCTCCCAAAAGGAAAATAAAGCATTCCTTGTATCAGTTTGACTCTGCTACATATGTTGCCCTTAAGGTTTTGTTCTTCAATTTCAAAGACATTTTTAAAAAAAAAATTTTAATGGAGATATAATTTATGTATAGTGAAATACTCAAATCATTTTTTTTAAATTTATTTATTTTATTTATTTTTGGCTGCGTTGGGTCTTCATTGCTGCTCATGGGCTTTCTCTAGTTGTGGTGAGCGGGGGCTACTCTTCGTTGCAGTGAGTGGGCTTCTCACTGCGGTGGCTTCTCTTGTTGTGGAGCATAGGGTCTAGGCATGCGGGCTTCAGTAGTTGTGGCATGCGGGCTCAGTAGTTGTGGCTTGCTTGCTCTAGAGCTCAGGCTCAGTAGTTGTGGCGCACGGGCTTAGTTGCTCCGCGGCATGTGGGATCTTCCCAGACCAGGACTCGAACCCGTGTCCCCTGCATTGGCAGGCGTATTCTTAACCACTGCGCCACCAGGGAAGCCCCTAAAGACGTTTTAACAACCATAATCCAAGAGAGAAGATAATATATTTATCATTTGATCATTTTCATAGCTTCTACATTTATGCTGTAATAATATACCTTAATGTTCATCCTCCCCAGCTATCAGTGTTAAGCTCTTAGATTAAACTATGTCTGGTTATTTAAACATCCAAAAGCTGAAATCTTTGGTTATTTCTGCCTTTCCATTAAAGGAAAGCTAAAATTTGTGCAGATCTTGATAAAATTGGTATCAGATTAATGTGAATTTCCCCAACACTATGGTTTGTTGCATATTCTAGGTAGTAATATTGTTACAATCTGATTCTTCCCCTCCCCCCCACATTATGGAGGACAATCTGCTTTACTTAAAGTCAACTAATTTTAAATGTTAATTACATCTACAAAGTACCTTCACAGCAACATCTACACTAGTGTTTGCCCAAACAGCTGGGTACCCTAGCCCAGCCAAGTTGACACATAAAATTCACCATCACAGCCCTGTTCCCCAGGGCTCTTCCATGAGACTGATACAGATTCAGGAAAACCAGAGCAACATTCTCTTTCTTAAATCGTAGCTATAAGGACTGTGCTTGAACTTTGGGTTGGGTGGGGATTGGGGAGCAACATTTCCAGCTGGTTGAGAGAGTCTGCTAGAGAATACGACAGACCCTGGGAAGAGTGGGAACATAGGGTGATGGAAGGAGGGAGAGAGGGGCTGAGAGCTAGGGAGGCTGTCCTGATGAGGGCATCTGAGCCCTGGATTCAGCTGTGCCATGAGTCCGACTCTGCCCAGAAATTCCCTCTTTTGCTTGAGCAGCTAAGACTGTTGACAAATGAAGAGGAACTTTGAAAAACCCTTTAATACTTACAGTTATCATGAAGCAGTTAAATGTTAAATGATGTTCAGAAATCCACTGAATCATTTGTTCACAAATGTTTTAGTGCCTATTTTTGCGTTTGTAGAAATGCCAGGCATTGGGATAAAGCAGCTTGACCTGTTTGATAAAACAGGCAAACAGTGAACAATTGATGGCAAGTGAAATAAAGTTTATTAAGAAAGGTGGAGATGGGACTTCCCTGATGGTCCAGTGGTTAAGACTCTGCATTCCCAATGCAAGGGGCTCAGGTTCAATCCCTGGTCAGGAAACTAGATCCCGCACGCCACAACTAAGACCTGGTGCAGCCAAATAAATAAATTTTTTTTTTTTTTAAAAAAAGGGTGGACATGATACAGTGGGAGAATAATGCAGGAAGAGCTAACCATCTTGGGTTAAGGAATTAGACTTCCTTGAGGAGGTGCGTGTATGATGGCACCTGAAGGATGAGGATGAGTTAGCTAGGAAGGGGGAAAGAGGGTTCAAGTCAGAGGGAAGAGTATGAGTGAAGGTACTAGAGTGACAGACAAAGCATTATACAAGCAAGTGAAAAGGCAGAATGACTGATAAGAGACAGAGACAGGAAGAGAGGCAGGAAGACTTCATCTGAGGAGAGAATTGAGCACCAGCCAAACCCTCTCAGGGCCCTTGTAAGCCAAGGCCAGTATTTGAGGAACAAGGTAGATGGTAACATTACCTGAGACAGGTGTGCTGGAAGGAGGAATTACTTTAAGAAGCCAACATAGTTGTTCAGTTTGGGGTTTGCCAAGTTAGAGAGGAGATATTTAATAATGTTTGGTGCTCAGGAGGGATGTCTGCACTGTCACCTGGCATCTGTGTGAATGGGGTGGACAGGGCCCTAAGGATGGAGAGAATTCTTTCTGAAGAGTATTTAAAAAAAAATAGTAACAGAGAAATAGCACTTTAGTTTACTGCCGCTTAAACAAATTTACCAATTATGAAAGAAAGGAAACCTTTCAATTTGCTGGTCAGACACCAGGGACACAGTCACAGAATGGGAGTTGGAACAAATCCCACAGCTCATCTAATTCAACACTTTAATTTCAAAAATAAAAAATTGAAGCCAAGAGATCATCAAGACCAAAAATAAAACTACCTGATATCTAGTACTTTGCTCTTTCTTCTACAGTTTAGTGGAAAGGGGGGAGAGGAAGGGAGCACTTTAACATGACAAATATTTCAATTTTTTCATACTGCACTCTCAATTTTATTTGGATGCCTATCCACCTAATTTCACTTTCAGTTAGTGTTGAGCTATGACTGATAGGCAGTAGCCGCCTGAAGCACTGGATCTGAAGCCACGTTGGTTTGCAGTGTCTACTACAAGTAGGGCATCTATCTAATGTCCAAACTGCTCTCAAAGGACAGTGAAATGAAGATTGATTATCAGTTTTGCAGGGACAGCAGGCAGGAGCCAGGACTGTCCCTGGAAAACTGGAACCTGTGGTCTCCCCAACCACAAGGGACGGAGGAAGAGAATTAGGCACAGGTGCCATTTTTGCCGTTCCTGTTTCATATGGTTTTCCCATCAAAGTTAGAATTTATTTTGATTTTGACAGGAAAAGAAAAGAAGAAAAGGAAAAATTGATTCCCAGCTGTGGCAAGGTTTTAGAACTTTTTACTATCATCTTCTTCATGGAGATTTATTAAATGTTGGCCTTGAATGTTAGTAATGGTTCTTTTTCAAAAAAGAGTAATTAAAATAGAGTTACTTTCTATAACTCTACCTTGATCCAAAGGAAATGTCTCAAAAGAGGGAATATGTAAGTGTTGGTCTAATCCAATGCTCATAATTCTGTTCTTTAAGTCAACTCCTCTTTCTTCTGAAAGAAAATTTTCTGACACGTAATAGCTTTGTCTCTGCTTTTGATGAGCATTTTTAGAGTGTTGGAAATAACTTTGACAGGATGGGAATTTTTTAGTATAAGTTAAATAATCAGTAGAGAATAGTGCTTCTAAAACAGTTTTAAATGCCAAATCATATTTAAATGAATCATGTAATTAGAGTTAAATATCAATACATTTAGGAAATATAGTTATCACCCATGTTAAAAGAAAATTTGATATTTGTAATAGTGGTAAGGTATATAGCAAGCACCAATGAATGTGCTTGTTTGGAATTTCCTCTTGACCTTCTTCATATGTAGGTGATGCCAGCTCTTCTTCCGTGGTGTTTACCTACACATCAATAAAAGCAGCATCTCAGAAGGAGTTCAGAGTATCAAAAGTCTTAATCCCTCTGACTTTGGGATTTCTATAGGGAACTGACACATTGCCAAAGCATAGACTCAACATCCGTTACCACTTTTTACTTGAATCTCTGTATCTCAAAGCAAGTTTCACTGAAAATAATAATCATAATCTAATGTATTGGAGAAATGTTCATATTATGGGAAATGCACAATCACTTCTGGAATTTAGTGTATTAACAGCATGTGAAAACCAATGAGTTTTAGGGAAAGGTATAAATGTGGAGAGATGCAAATTGTACTAAAATGTGGAATTCTCACTAATGTGAGGAGCTAAGGTTTTTAGGGTATTGAAAGTTAGTATTCTATGAAACGCTCCTTAAGCAGAAGCCTTAAGTAAAAAGCCTCCCCAAATAAAACTAAGCCTCATTATTGAAAAGCACATGTTCATATACCATGAGCTCTTCATTTTAACTATCTGCATATATCTGATTTTTTTTCTATTCAAGACATTTTTTCCTGGAAAATATGCATTTGTTTATGCAAATTTTGCCCTTTAAATCTTGCAGCTTTTAAACATGTCTGCTTTCTAGTCTATAGTTTTGAAATGGTTTATATTTAGTGGCATTATTAAAAATATTATCAATATATGCTTATTTTCTATATTTAGTAAGTGGATATCTGAACTCATTTGTGAAGCAGATTTGAAATTATATAATTTTTCTTTCTTCCAATTGGACATTCCTAATTTTTTTTAGTCTGAAAATCAACTCTTGGCATCATTTGAAAATTGTTCTGGTCAAGAGGAAGGAAAAAGTATAGAAAAATATTTTCTACAGATTTATCCCATTAGATTATAGGACCCAAAGTCAAGGTTTGTCTGGTGGAATTTCATCAAGCATGACATGGTAGGAAAAAGAATGAGTTAGTTTATTTTAATCCATAATCTCAAATAACATATAGACCCATGAACTTTTCATATGGGTGGCCTGCTTTTTTTTTGGGGGGGGGGAACTGTATAATTTCATATTTATTATTTCTAAAAATTGCATTTCCATTTGAACTAGACTCACAGATACTGTTGAAGCTATGAAACACGTTTCAAAAAAAGTTCTGATGTCTTCAGTGCGTGTCCATTCTTCCAGTAAAACAGTGAGCTGAGTCCCCTTTATCTTTCAGAATGTATACAGCCAAATCTCAAGGACCAGACTTATTAATAGCTACTGTGTTCAAGTATTTTCCGTCTGATTTCAGTGATTTAAATCTCATATGCCTTGAAAACTTAAAAATTTATGTATCACAACAGAAAAACTCCAAGTGGCATTTTGAGAAAATTTTAAGAGATTTTTGTGCCTCTCAAAAAAATCGAAACTGCAATTTGGGTATATTACCACTAGATGTCACTGACTTGTGATTTTTAAATGCTGGAATTTAGCCAGAGACACATATTGGGTTACCCAAAAAGATCGTTGAGGTTTTTCCATAACAGATTACGGAAAAACCCGAATGAACTTTTTGGCCAACCCAATAGATCAAATCATATTGCCGACTTTTTCTAATGGACAAGCAACAATAATGATGTTACATTTATATGTATTCTGAAGCTCAAAGTTTAGTCAAGTTGTCCAAATTTGCATACATAGGTTCTAAGTAATAGACATCTATGATTCCAAAGGCATACTTTTCTGCAGTCTCAAACTGGATTACTCTAATAGCTATTAGAGTTTTAGAGTAATACTCTATAGGACTACTTAGGTTGTATTTTAAAGAAACCCAACATAGCCTAAGTACAAAACAGGGAATGTGTTGGCATATGTACAGAAGTCCAGTGGCATACTGTCTTCAGGCATGACCAATCCTAAAAGCTCTAAACTATTTTATCATGGCACCATCTCTCAGAAGGCTCTCTGCCACATGACAGATGATACATCCTGGCAGCTGAAGAGCCACATTCTGTTGGTTCATCAACCCCAGCAGACCATCTTTCCCAGTAATTGGCAGAAATGAGCTGAAATAAGTTTCAATTAGCCAGCCTTAGGTGACAAGAACATCAAGGATCCAGTCACTATAGATAGGAAGATGGGGGGCACTTTGATTAGCCTGAATTGTATGTCCACTCCTTGGCTATGGACACACCACCGGTGGCTGTGGGATCAGTCTGACTTAAAACATAGGAGGTTGATTCCCCACAGGAAGGGCAGGGGGCACTATTACTAAAAGATGGGGGGATAGAATTTGGATGGGCAAAAACAGCAGACGTGCACAACAAATTGTTGGACTACTTTCCTGCGTCTCAACCCTTTCAGGAGAGGAAACTTGTATCCAAGACTACCAGAGTGATCTTTCTAGAATAAGATCTGAAAATAACACTCTCCAAATTGGGATTGTAAAACAGCGAGTTGGAACCTGCTGTGTAGTGCAGGGAGCTCAGCTCTGTGCTCTGTGGTGACCTAGATGGGTGGGATGGGGAGTGGGGTGGAAGGGAGGTCCAAGAGGGAGGGGATATATGTATACATATAGCTGGTTCACTTCGTTGTACAGCAGAAACTGACACAGCATAGTAAAGCAACTATACCCCAATTTAAAAAAAAAAAAGAGCACCAAGATATAGTACAAACTTCTTAGTACACAAGCTTCTTCTCGACCTAACTTCTTCCTGTTCTTCTTTACTATTCTCATTTCCAATCGCTCTCCTTGACTCCAGCCACACAGAACTCCCTGTAATTCTTCCAAACAATCATATTATTTCAAGTACTACTTCCCACCTCATAGTCTTATTACTCTTTCTCCTAACAGAGACTTTCCTCAAGTTATATCTTCTACCTGAAGCCCTTCCACGCTGTTGTCTTTATTTATCATGTAAAATCACCCTTAAGCATTGCTTTCTCCAAATTTCCTTCCTTGACCCCACTCCCTACACTTCTTAGACAGATTTAGATATTACTCTTCTACATGTCCATGGTACTTCGGGCATATACGTATCATTAGCATTTATCATAGCGTATTATAATATTTGGCTTATGGGTATATCTCCCCATTAAACAATGAGCTTATTAAGAGTAGGGGCTGTGAATTATCTGAATTATCCTCCATGAATTATCTCTCAGTATTTTTTACAGAGCTTGACATGTAATAAGCATTAAATGAATGGTTGATCAATGAGTGAATGGATGTATGAATGAATGAGTGGATTCACACCAGTTTGACACCAAAGCAATTCCCTATTTCCTCTCTGCAAACAGCTGGTGAAGAAACATTTGGGAGGCAGTGTGCATTGAGTGCAAGCTGCAGAGCTAGAAGACTAATGCTCAAAGCCCTGCTTCTTCACTTGCCAATTGTGCAGCTGTGGGCAAAGTGCCTAACCCTGTGTACCTCTGGGATCTCATATGTAAAAAGAGAAGGATAATCATTTCCATGTACCAAGTATTCTCTTCTTCAGTTTTCATTAACCCTGCAGTAAATATATTGATAATTATTCCTGTTTTAGAGATGAGTAGAGTGAGATTCAGAGTGGTTAAGTAGCCTGCTCAAGGGCACACAGGTTCTAAACTGGGGAGTGAATATTATGCCAAAGGATTGCCTGATTCTAAACCCTCACAGTTTCAACTGCACCAAGATTTCACAACTTGTTTTTATTGACTGGAAAATGATCCAGGGAAACATTTTTCTTACCTTAGATAAACTTTCTACTAATGATTGTTTTCTGTATAAGAATGTAACCTGAACCAAACAGCTTTTAGATATTGCTATAGTTGAGCACACTACTTTTAAAATATTTAATGTTTATCCCTTTGGGTAGGTGAACTGAGATAGTTGATGAATAAATGACAGTTTTTTAATTTGAATTGAAAAAAAAACTATTCTATTCAACCCCTGTGCTGTTTGTGTAGATATTAGCAATTTGTTCCCCCAAAAGAACAAGATCTATTGAAAAGTACGTTTAGTTCACAAGAGCAGAAGTTTATTCAGGATGCAGTTCAACTGGGTTTCTTTTCTCCATTTCCATGTGTCAGATTGCCTAGAGATAACTGGGTCTTCAAAGCACTAGATGGAAGCATTAGCAGTTCATTGCCCATAATTTTCTCTGCAGATGAGTTCTGAGACCTTCCCAGAAATGAGGACAAGTGGGTCAAACCAAAAGTTAAAGAAACTTTCTCACCTTCTGGCAAACCACTGGCAGCCAGCACTATCTGGCTATAGTAATTCTGAGGATTATGTGTAGCTCATTTTACCATCCCAAACTCATAAAGTTAGACTTCACGTAAAAGGATAATTGACCAAACTGTGTCATATTAAGAAGATTAGGAGAATACTGGACAATTTTTTTTAGTAGGATAATTGATATACGTTCCAAGTCATGACATACATCTGCACTGATACCAGCTTGTTTTCATTTACTTAGACAACTGAAATCAAGAACTAAGTTATTTTAAGCAAGCGGCTTCATTTTACATTCATTTATTTCTGCTTTGCGTGAAGCACAGCTGCATTATAATGTGATCAAGCACAATAAAGTGTGTTTTGTTGTTTTTTATATAGAAGAATTATACCATTCAGGTAGATGTACAATTTCACCTAAAGTGTTTTAAAAGTACAAGTGCATGAGATTTTGTTCTCTTCCAAAAATAACTCTCACTCAAACTTTAGAACCTATAGATTTTCTACCTCCTGTTACCAAAAACAAATGAAATGTTCTGAGCCAATTGTCTGGAGTTACTTAATTGAAGTTATTTAACTGGTGGTAACTTTTCCAATGTGTCTGAATCCTTTGGAAAAATAAAATGTCTGAAAATAGCTACTGTGTTCAGAATATTTCCAGAATACATATATACATACTACATATCATATAAATGTATGTAATATATATATATATATACACACACACAATATATGCAGTAAAAATAAATGAATATATGGTATATATTTATATGATATATGGTAAATATATATATACACATATATATAAATAGTATTTATATTTTATATTTGTAGATCTCTCCTGGTATACATATGTGTGACAGTTCTCTAGGTATATAACCAGAAGCAGAGTCTCTATGTCATGGAAAATGCCCATCTTTAGCTCTACTAGATATCACCAAATTCCTCTCTACTCAAATTCAAGACAATTTAAGTAGTGTTTGTTTGCAAAGATTTACAAAGTTATGAAGAGAGGGCAAACCAAGCAACAATGCAGTAACCTAGGGCTAGTGGTAGCTGAGCTACTATCCTAGGCCCCAAAGACTGACAGGAGAGGAAGTTTACTTGAAACTGGAGATCACGTAGAAAAAGTTGCCTTGAGAGTAGTAACCTACAGTGGAGAAGACCTAGCATAGAGGAGCCAGAGGTATAAATACCCTGTTTTCACTCTCCACTCTTCTGCTATTCTTGTGCCAAAGCCCACCATTAGTCCAACAGTACTGTAAACTAGAAGGTATTGGAGTCTTTTAATGTTGACCATACAGGTCAGCTTCTCATAGCGAAGAGCAGAGATGGTCTGGAAGGGGAAAAAGAATGTGTCCACTAGAATGTCTATCCGAGTCATTAAAAGTATCCTTCTACTGTTGCTGCTAACTGCTATGCAGTACTCCCTAGCACATTTCTTCCATTTTTACCTATCCTCTTATCCAGTGATGAACTCCCAGATTATTTCCAATGCTTTGTTGTCACAAATAAAGCTGCATTGAATCTTCTTGTCTCTTTATGAACTTGATTTCTTAGGGCTACAGATCCAGGAGCAGAACTGATTGGTCTTCAGTGCATGTTTATAGTTCATTTGACTGAGAAGTAATGGTTTTTCACTAAGCATGAATTTCATGTGCAGCCTTGTTGTTGCATGTAGCAGTAATTCTTTCTCTTTCCTTTCTGAATAGTGTTTTATTGTATAGATATGCTGTAATTAGTTTATCCATTTACCTGTTGATTGGCATTTGGGCTATTTCCATTTGGGGGCTTTTACAAATAAAGCTGCTATGAATATTGGAGTAGAAGTTCTTGTTTGGACACACATTTTCATTTCTTTTGAGGAAATATCTGGGAGTATAATGGTTGCCTTTTATGGTGAGTGGCATTGCTTATCTTTTTAAGAAATTACCAAGTAAATTTCCAAGCTAGTTGTACCCTTTTCCATTCCCACTAGCAGTATACGAGCATTCCAATTTCTCCACAGCCTCACCAACCATTTGGTATGTTCATTCTTTTTAATTTTAGCCAATCTAATGGATGTATAGTGAGGTATCTCTTTGGGCATTTTCCTCATCACTGATGAAGTTACTTATCTTTTTATGTACTTCTGTAGCTTCTTCTGTGAAGTGTCTGCTCAAATATTTTGCCCATTTTTATTGGGCTAATTGTCATATTATTTAGTTGGAAGTATTCTTTATATATTTTAGAAACAAGTGCTTTTTATAATACATGTGTTTCAAATACTTTATCTCAGTCTGGTTTAGCTTTCTGGTTTTCTTAAGGGTGTCTTTTGAAGAGCAAATATATTTAATTTTGATGAAATCTAATTTATCTTTTTTTTCTTCTATGTTTTGGCTTTTTGTATAGTATCTAATAAAATTTTGCCCACCCCAAGATCTATGTTTTGTTTATTTTTGTAAAAGTTTCATATTTTTAGGTTTTACATGTAGTGCTATACTCAATTTTTAGTTAATTTTTATGTACAGTATGAACTGTGAGTTGATGTTAATTTTTTCCACACAGACATTAAATTTACCCAGCATCATTTGTTGAAAAGCTTCTCCTTTCCCCATCAAATTGCCTTGACATCTTCATCAAAAATCAATTGATGATCTATGTATACGGGTCTATTTCTAGACTCTCTATTCTATTCCATTGATTTATGTCTTTATTTTTGCCAATTTCAAACTGTAGCTTTATAGCAAGTCTTAAAATCAGGTAGACTTTAACTCCTCCAGGTTTTGGTTTTACTCATTTTGGCTTTCCTAAGCCCTTTGCATTCCGTATGAATTTTAGAAATCAGCTGCCAATTTTTACCAATAAAAAAGACCGATGGAAGTTTGTTTGAGATTGCACTGAATTTGTATATCTACTTGGGGACAATTGCCAGTTCCAATCCATGAATATGTTATATATTCAGTTATTTAGTTCTTCTTTGAATTTGCTCAGGAATGTTTTCTAATTTTCAGTGTATAAGTCATGAATATCTTTTGTTAGATTTGTTCCTGAGTATTTTGTAACTTTTATCATTAAGTGGAATATAAAATTTCATTTTCAAATATTTTGACTCTAATATATAAGAATATAAATGGGGCTTCCCTGGTGGCACAGTGGTTGAGAGTCCGCCTGTCGATGCAGGGGACACGGGTTCGTGCCCCGGTCCGGGAAGATCCCACATGCCGCAGAGCGGCTGGGCCCGTGAGCCATGGCTGCTGAGCCTGCGCGTCCGGAGCCTGTGCTCCGCAACGGGAGAGGCCACAACAGTGAGAGGCCTGCATACCACACACACACACAAAATATACATATATACATATATATATATATAAATGATTATATATATGATCTTATTTTTTTCCTCCTGTTTTCATTTTATATGCTGACTTACGCTGAGTGATTTCAAGTGTTAAAACAACCTTGCATTCTTGAAATGAGTCCAACTTAGTCATCATGTATTACTTTCTTAATATATTGCTGTATTTGATTTCTTAGATTGTTAAGAATTTTTGTGACTATCTCATGAGAAAATCTATAATTGTCTCTCTTTTAAATATTTTTTGCCGAATTTGGTATTATATTATACTGGCCTCCTAAAACTTGTTGGACAGTGATCTCTCCTTCCCTGTTTTCTAAAAATGTTTATGTAAGTTTGGTATTATTTCTTCCTTCAGTGTTTGATAAAACTCAACAGTAAAACCATCTATGCCTGGGGTTTTCCTTTTTGGAAAAGTTTTTCATAACAGGTTCACTTTTATTAATAGAGGCATATTTAGATTTTCTATTTGTTCATGGATGATTGTGGTAACTTGTACTATTAGAGTCTGCGTCATCTAACTTGTCAATTTGGGGGGCATAAAGTTGCTTATAGTGTTCTATTATTAACATTTTAACAACTGTAGAGTTTGCTGTGATAACCTCCTTTTCCTTCCTGATATTTTGATGATATGTGTTCTCTCATTCCTCCTGATCAGTGTTGTTAGGGGTTTGGCAATACTGTGACCTTTTCAAAGATTCATCTTTTGCCTTTGTTAATACTCTCTATTGTCTGTTTTCTATTTTATTGATTTCTGCCTTATCTTTATTATTTCTTTACTTCTACTTTGAGATTACTTTCTCTTATTTGTCCAGCTTCTTAAAGTAGAAGCTTGGATTAATCATTTTAGGTATTTCTTCTTTTTTAATTCATGCATTTAAAGTTTAAGTGTTTATCTAAGCACTGCTTTACTGAATCTCACAAATTTTGATATGTTGCATTTTAGTTCTCATTTAGTTTAATACTTTCTAATTTCTCTTGTGATTTTGTTTTTGAATCATGAGTTATTTAGAACTGTATCATTTTTTTCCAGATATTTGCAGTTCTTCCAAATCTGTTATTATTTATTTCTGATTTAATCCTATTGTGGTCAGAGAATATATTCTGCATGATTTTAATACTTTTAAGCTGTTTATGGCCTATATATGTCTATCTCCGAAAATACACTATGTGCATTTGAAAAGAATGCATGTTTTGTTCTTGTTAGATGTAGCATTGTATAACTGTCAGTTATATAAAGGTGACTGAGCTTGTTTTTCAGCTCTTACTCATTTATGTCTAGTTCTATCAATTGCTGAGAGAGATACGTTAAAATCTACAATGTCTGTGGAATTGTCTATTTATCTCTTTAATTCTGTCAATTTTTGCTTCATGTGTTTTGAGGGATTATTATTAGGGACATACTCATTTATAATTATAATGTCCTCCTAACGAATGGGTCTGTTATGAAATGTCTGTCTTTGTCTTGAAATCTATTTAATCTGATATTTAAAGAGCTATGCCAGACTTCTTGTACCTATTGTTGGCGTGTTATGTTGTGTTCCACCTAATTACCTTTAATCCATTTGAGTCTTAATATGCAGAGTGTGTCTCTTCTAGGCAGCATATAGGTCAGTCTTGCTTTTTAAAAATCTGCTCTGTCAATGCCTGCCTTTTAATTGTTGTGTTTAGATCAGAGGTAGGCAGATTTTTCTTAAAGGCCGGATAATGTTAGGTGTATCAGTCCAAAAGACAAATATATACACATATATATTAAATATAAGCACTTAACAATGTAAAACCATTCTTAGATTGTAGACATTAAAAAAAAAGGTGGCAGGCAGATTCAGCTTGTGGGCTATAGTTTTCCAATCTCTGTTTTGTACTATTAATATCTAGTATGATTATTGATATTTCTAGATTTAGGGCTATCATTTTATTATGTGCTTTCTGTTTGTACCAACTATTTTTGCTACTCTGTTCCCCTCTCCTGCCTCCTTTAAGAATACTTGAATGTATTAGTATTTCATGTTAATGTACTCTTAGATACCAGCTATATCTTTTGTATTAATTTTGAAGTTACTTTTTGGATTACAACATACATACCTAACCTTCCACAGCCTACTTAGAGTTAATATTGTACTGCTTGGTATGTGATGTAAAAGGCTTACCACCACAGAGGTCCCTTTACCACCCTCCCTACCTTTATGCCATAGTGTGATCTGGGTTATATCCGCCTACACTGAAAATATCATAAGACATGATATAAGTTTGGGGCTGCTTTGTCGTATATATATTTCAAAGACCTTAAGAGGAAAGTGCATTTGTATTTACCTAGCTATTTATCATTTCTGCTGCTCTTCCTTCACCCCTGCGGTTCCAGATTCCTCCTTATATCATTTCTCTTCACTCTGCAGAATTTCCTTCAGGATTTCTGGTAAAGTAGGTATACTGACAATGAAGTTTCTTAGTTTCTGTTCACCTGAAAATGTTCCTATTTCTCCTTTATTCTTGAGGTATATTTTCGATGAGTTATAGAATTCTGAGTTGATAGTTCTTTTAACACTTTCAGTAGATACTATCCCACTATCTTCTGGCCTCTGTAGTTTCTGATGAGAAATTTGTAATTTGTGGACATTGGAATCATTTTTTTCTCTGTCTGTGATGCGTTGTTTATTCCTAGCTGTTTCAAAGAGTATTTTCTTTATCCTTGACTTTCAGTAGTGGGATAATGGTTAAGTCCAGGCATAGTTTCTTTGGAGTTATTCAGTTTGCAGTATTTTAAGATTCTTGAATCTATGTTTATGTGTTTCACCAAATTTGGAAATATTGTCTATTCTGCTTTATTGTTTTTCTCCAGTCCTTCTGGAAGTTAAAGTATAGATTTCCTATCACATACTGTGACTTTTGCATTTCATTCTGTTCAGTTTGTTTCTTTAACTTGTTTTTCTTATGGCATTCTCCTCTTTTGTAGAGACCATGTTATGTGGTACTCTGTTCCAGAGACCAAATAGTTTCATGAAATTTTTTACTGCAGTATACAAGTAGATAAGTTTTACAAACATATACTTTCTCTAAGTCTTCCAGATGCTATTTTCTCCCTCTTTTATAGGCTACAGGTCATGTTTTAAAAATTTTTTTAGAATTTCCATATAATTGACATGTATATAACATATAATTATATCATACATGATATAATTGACATATGGCCTTGTGCAGGTTTAAGGCATATAATGTAATGATTTTGTATATGTATATATTGTGAAAAGATTACCACAGTAAGGTTAACTAACACATTTGTCACCTCACACAGTTACAATTTTTTTTTTATAAAAAAAGGAGGAAATCCTGCCATTTGTGGCAACATGGATGGACCTTGAGGGCATTATGCTAAGTGAAATAACAAAGACAGAGAAAGACAAATACTATATAATTTCACTTATGTGTGGAACCTAGGAAGACAGAACTCATAGAAACAGAGAGCAGATTGCTGGTTGCCAGGGATGGGGTGGAGGAAGAATGGGTAATGGTGGTCAGAGGGTACAGGTTGTTACATATCCTCAAACAAAGCAAGAGCTCATAAGAGTCGATATCTGACAAGAGACACAATGAATGAACAGACCTCAGTCCTCTTCTCTGTCCACAGATATAGTGGACAGATCCCTCTCTCAGAACAGTGGTAGTTAGTGTATGATACTCCCAAAGTTCCAGTTTCTCTTGGTGGCTTATTTCTTCTGCACATACTGCCTTGTCTTCTAATTGTCTGAAAAAGTATAATTCCCAGAATGCATTAATTTTTGTCTCTTTCCTAGAATATTTTAATTATGGAGACAGTGCCTTCCAAGTTGCCCTATAGCTTCATTGCGGTGTCACTTTTGCCTGATTTTAAGGCTGGCTTCATATTAACAGTCCTTTTTTGAGAAAACTAAATTTGGATATTGCTAGTTTTACTTATAAGGTTGAGTTATATGAAGAAACCTTGAAGTGATGCTCATGAGCACTTCTCCTGGCACCCTGAGGTACACAGGAAGGGGGGCCACTCTCATCTTCCACCTCAGCAGTGAGACCATCCCTCAGTCTTCTGACTACCACGAGTCTCCTCTGCTTCTGCTTGGAATTTAGGGAGATTTGCAGTCTGGGCAAATGGTCTTACTTCTGAGTTGAAAAATGCAATGCTCCTCAAGGAGTAGAACTCTCAAAGGTCAGCATTCTAGCCCTGTGCCTCTGAGTCAGGGGACAAGTGTCTCCAGGTCCATTTTAGAGAAAAATTAGAAGAACAGGTTTGGATTCAGGTAACCAGACATCATTTTAAATCAGAATGCACACCTCAATGCCAAGATTTTTAATGAAGAAAGCATTCCTAGCTCTCTCCCTTTCCTGCCTTTAGTCTTTTGGTTCTAAACTCGTAAGTCAGCTTCTGACCTTTCTTAAGGTGTAGCATTACTGGAGCTCTGACTCCCATATCCTGTGCACTCTCTCAACAAGTCTCCCCTGCTTCGTCTGCCTTTTCCTTCTAAGTATGAGCTTCATTTAGTAACTGTGTTTGGAGATAACAGACATCCTGAAAACACAGACAAAATGGAATATATTTGTATTTGTAGGCTTCCATTCATGTTTGTGTAATGATTTTGTAGTCCTTAGGACTGTAGACCATTCTGTAAATGGCAAATGTGCAACTGGACAAGGTGCAAATTTTGTGCTATGACTAGTTATTTAAGTGATAGTAACACAGTGATCAACCTTTTAACACATAGACAAATTATTACTTTTCCTTGTCATTTTGTTAGTAGATTCTATAATACAGGAATTTTTAGACCACCAGATATTTCAAATTAATAACGTTCAATAAATTAGAAACCCATTTTCTCCTCACTGTAGAAGGAAGCCAGTTGTCATAGGTATTATTTGTTAATCTTTCTGGATTATATTCATTAAAAAATGTGTTCTGTTGGAAAATTTGATAACATTTTATTTTTAGTGACCATGAGCTAATACTAAATTACAGTGTAATGCTTCTGGAAGTGCATGTGACATCCATATGAATACCAGATGAACTCATAATTATCTGTACTATGATAATGAATAACAAGCCAATTTATAATGATACACTTAAAATAAAGCACTTCTGAAATCTTATCTTCTCATCAGTTTTAGAGCCGTGACTATAGCTCACCGGAGCAACTGTGGGCATTCAGTGAACTGCACTCCAGGCTTTGGTTTTGTTTTCTGGTATTTCAGGCACCATTACAATGATTTTGAAAACTGAAAAATATCATGACACCATGGTGAGAAGGGGGCGGTGTATGTATCCAAGGAGGGCATGTTTATAGGTATGACTATGAGAAACACTTTTAAGAATAGAATAAAATGACGGCTGCATTTCAAAGGAAACTACAACACATATGTATTAATTACTAAACAATTGAGGAACATAATAAAAAATGTCCAGTGCCTAGCTAGTGAAAGTATGCAACCCTAAGCAGGCTTAGCCAATTACTTAGTAAGTAAACTGTTCTATTTTACCTCCAAATAAAAATTTATCTCTCTAGGTTCCCTTTTTGTATCATGAAAGAATAATCTTACCAAGTTCACGGGCTGTCTTATTAAATTTAATAATTAATATTGTAGTGATTTGGCATACAAGACTGATATTACATATTCCAAAGATGAGAGAATCCAGGGATGCTGGCATAAGGCAGATAAAACTTACAGCTGGACCATTATGACTGAAGAGAGGACCAAGCTCTATAGAAGTTCAAATAAGGGAGAGGAAGCGGTTAGTTGCATATTTTAAAAATAACATTTGAGATAAGCCTTAAAGAATGCAATATTGGGGCACATAGTGGTTTAGAGGGTGTATTTTAGATAAAGAACACAGCATGGACAAATACATGGAGACAGAAAAGTACCATATGTTTCTAGAACGACAAAGATGTTTTGTGTGTATAAAGTTAATGCCTGTGATTTGTGGGGAATAAGAGATAGTGTACAGTCTCTGATGAACTGAGGCCTAAAGTGACCAGATAAGAAGTTTAGTGTTAATTCATAAAGACAGTGTGTGAGTATCCAGGAAATAGAAAAAGGCAGAAGCTTTTTCAGTCATGAGTCATCTGAGCCATGCTCCTGTCGCACTGTGTAGAATAGACTAGATTAAGGAGTAGAGGAATCCAGGGTTCCCAGCTAGGGGGTTAATACAATGGTTCAGTGAAAGTAATACCCAATGGTAGCAGCGGGAAAGGAAAGGAAGGATGCAGATGTGTGATAGGCATGGTGGAGGTGGCATCAGCAGGGTTTTCAGGCTGCTTGTTCACAATGAATCCTTCCCCAACATACTGTTGTCCTTGAATGAATCAATATTAATTGAATGAAGGCATTGCATTGAATTTCACTGAACTAGGTTTTTACAGAAATGTATGCCCTCATGTATTTGTGTTATTCTAGTGTACATGATGCATTAAAATTCATTTAAGATGATTATAAACATTTAAAATTTACCTGATATAAGTAACACAAATAAATAAATAATAAATCAATCAGTTATACACACATAAGATACAGGTATGTATATACACATTTTATGAAAATAATCTGTGCACGTCTGCCTGTTCTAAAGAGATGAGACCCCTGCAAGGCCAAAGCGTGATGAGACCCACTGACCCCAGGTTGAGCTTGGCCACAACCGACTTTTCCAGCCTCATCTCTTACACTCTTTCTCCTCGCTCTGCCATCTCACCATCCCTCTTCCCAAGCACAGCTCTTGGTGCATGTTTGGCGCTTGCTATTGTTTACTAAATGAAGAAATGGATGGAGGGAGGGAGGAAGGAAAAAAGGGATGAAGGAAGAAAGGAAGGGAGGAAAGGAGACAGCAAAGGAAGAGCACAGGAGCTCTGCATCCACCTTGCCAGCTTTATCATCTCAGGCAAGTTAATTAACTCCCTGAGGCTTGAGCGTTTCAGTCTGTAAAAAGGAAACGATAGGATTGCTAAGAAAAATTAAAAACTAAGGTATTATGATATCTGGTATTATACCAGCCAGATAGTAGTAGATATGCACTTAGAGTTGCTCCCATCCTGGTAATGTCGTATTTTACCACCTGCATCCCACTTCCTTTCTTCTTTGGGTTCCTTACTATAGACTCTTGGATGGCAGAGATAACCATGGAGGCTGATAGCTATGGATGGATGAATAAGTGATGGAATCATTATGTTTCTAGTTACTAGATTTGTATCAATCCATCCAAATTCCCTTACCTAGTCTCTTTTATAACTATTGGCAAATATTTTTAAAACTGTTGACTGAGGAATAAACCTACCTAAGGAGACGAAAGACCTGTATGCAGAAAATTATAAGACACTGATGAAAGAAATTAAAGATGATACAAATAGATGGAGAGATATACCATGTTCTTGGATGGGAAGAATCAACATTGTGAAAATGACTCTACTACCCAAAGCAATCTACAGATTCAATGCAATCCCTATCAAACTACCACTGGCATTTTTCACAGAACTAGAACAAAAAATTTCGCAATTTGTATGGAAACACAAAAGACCCCGAATAGCCAAAGCAATCTTGAGAACGAAAAAAGGAGCTGGAGGAATCAGGCTCCCTGACTTCAGACTATATTACAAAGCAACAGTAATCAAGACAGTATGGTACTGGCACAAAAACAGAAAGATAGATCAGTGGAACAGGATAGAAAGCCCAGAGATAAACCCACGCACATATGGACACCTTATCTTTGAATAAAGGAGGCAGGAATGTACAGTGGAGAAAGGACAGCCTCTTCAATAAATGGTGCTGGGAAAACTGGACAGGTACATGTAAAAGTATGAGATTAGATCACTCCCTAACACCATACACAAAAATAAGCTCAAAACGGATTAAAGACCTAAATGTAAGGCCAGAAACTATCAAACTCTTAGAGGAAAACATAGGAAGAACATTCTATGACATAAATCACAGCAAGATCCTTTCTGACCCACCTCCTAGAGTAATGGAAATAAAAACAAAAATAAACAAATGGGACCTAATGAAACTTCAAAGCTTTTGCACAGCAAAGGAAACCATAACCAAGACCAAAAGACAACCCTCAGAATGGGAGAAAACATTTGCAAATGAAGCAACTGACAAAGGATTAATCTCCAAAATTTACAAGCAGCTCATGCAGCTCAATAACAAAAAAACAGACAACTCAATCCAAAAATGGGCAGAAGACCTAAATAGACATTTCTCCAAAGAAGATATACAGAATGCCAACAAACACATGAAAGAATGCTCAACATCATTAATCATTAGAGAAATGCAAATCAAAACTACAATGAGATATCATCTCACACCAGTCAGAATGGCCATCATCAAAAAATCTAGAAACAATAAATGCTGGAGAGGGTGTGGAGAAAAGGGGACACTCTTGCACTGCTGGTGGGAATGTGAATTGGTTCAGCCACTATGGAGAACAGTATGGAGGTTCCTTAAAAAACTACAAATAGAACTACCATATGACCCAGCAATCCCACTACTGGGCATATACCCTGAGAAAACCAAAATTCAAAAAGAGTCATGTACCAAAATGTTCATTGCAGCTCTATTTACAATAGCCCGGAGATGGAAAGAACCTAAGCGCCCATCATCGGACGAAAGATGTGGCACATATACACAATGGAATATTACTCAGCCTTAAAAAGAAATGAAATTGAGCTATTTGTAATGAGGTGGATAGACCTAGAGTCTGTCATACAGAGTGAAGTAAGTCAGAAAGAAAAAGACAAATACCGTATGCTAACACATATATATGGAATTTAAGGGAAAAAAAATGTCATGAAGAACCTAGGGGTAAGACAGGAATAAAGACGCAGACCTACTGGAGAATGGACTTGAGGATATGGGGAGGGGGAAGGGTGAGTTTTGACAGGGCGAGAGAGAGTCATGGACATATACACACTAACAAACGTAGTAAGGTAGATAGCTGGGGGGAAGCAGCCGCAAGGCACAGGGATAATTGCTCGGTGCTTTGTGACAGCCTGGAAGGGTGGGATGGGGAGAGTGGGAGGGAGGGAGACGCAAGAGGGAAGACATATGGGAACATATGTATATGTATAGCTGATTCACTTTGTTATAAAGCAGAAACTAACACACCATTGTAAAGCAATTATACCCCAATAAAGATGTTTAAAAAAAAAAAAAACTGTTGACTGGGTATGAAGTATGGGCAGTCAGTGTGCAACAGGAGGACTCAGTGGTTCAGAGCATGAAAGTCTTGGCCTCTCAGTATAGTTCTGTAACTCAGCAACTGGCTACAGGTCATCATCAAATACCAGTAAATAAAAATACTCTGTCATTTTCAGTAGAGCACTACTAATATAGGGAAACTAATTTGGTTAGCAAAATTAGTATTTTTAGGTAGGCAAACAGAAGGTAAAGTTTTTCAGTCCATATGTAAATTAGAGCTTGTTTACATTCTAGATAATACGGAGAAAAAAGCTCTTATTTTTAAATTCTACAGAAATGTGAAAATAAATGTGATTCATATTATATCTGCCTAAGGCTTTCATAAAACACAGTTTCTGAAATAATGTATCTATTATATTTTATGTTCGTGAGGATAGTTTGAAACATATAGTTCTACTCAGGGGCTTTTGAACTAAGCAGTGGAACAAACTGCAATAATTAGCTGAACTACAAACCAAACTTGAATGTTAACGTGTTTTTACATAAACAACTTCTTGTTACAGGAGATTGTTTGAGGAACTTAAAACATATTTTATACTCTGTACCTAAATCAACCAGAATTGTATAGACCCGGAAAGGACTAACGGGGGTAAGCATGAGGCTGACCTGCCATGTTCACCCAAAGCCTTTCACCTCCTTCCACTAGTCCACCAGGCTGTGCTGCAGGGCCTTATAAAAATCCCCTGTGTCATTTTCTCCAACATCCAAGGCCAGTGGTCGAGAGGAAGAGCTGGTGTCTGACAAGGGAGTCTGACTGTATCCCTGGGCATCTCACTTCCCTCTGGACCTATTTTCCTATTACGTGGATGCCTGGGAACTTTTTTTTGTAATTTAAATACTGTGAATTTTATACATTTGGAACCGTATATTTTTGTGTGCCTCTAAATATTCTTGAGCATTGTTTTGGAAAGCAGTTAAATTACCTGCAAACAATTCATCTTTCCAAGGTGTTCTTTAAATCTTTTTGATAAGTTAGGTTTGATATTTTTCTCTCTATTACTAAGCCAATACCCATCTGATTCCTCTTCCCAGTGACTGTTGAATCATGAGGGTTTTCTATCTGGCTGGTGAGAACACGGTCTAGTCCCAGCCCTGTGACACTTTGCGGAGTGTTTCCCCCGCTCCTTTTGGGTGGTTCGTTCCACAGGCTCAGGCAGTTTCCTTACATGCATGCACCAATCAGTATTCTGTCAAAGACTCTCTGCAGGTCTCCCGAGCTTTCTCTCTTTTTCTCTGAGTAAATGTCTCCTCTCTTCTGTCCTGTGAACTGTAGTCATGTTGACCTCCCAGGACTCCCAGCTCCATCTGGCTTTGTGTAGGCCCTCTCTAGCTGTGCACCGGGCGATGAACTGGAGCCATTGTAGGGCTCCTCTGGGGACCATAGTCCTGTGCTGCTTGATGCTAAGTATCGAACAACCATTGTTTCCTACCATCTATGCTGCTGTTTACTATTTTAAGGAGGGAGGATAAACCTAGTCCCTGTTACTCCATCTGGGCTGGAGGCAGAAGTTGAATTGGTCAAGGTGATATGAAAGTTAAAGAGATCCAAAATGCTCTCAGTGTTGTCCATTGTTATTAAACAAAACAAAGACTGGCACCTTTTCAACATCTTTGTGGGTGGATAAAAGGCTTAACATGCAGGGAAACTGTACGATATTGACTATGAATGGTAAAACTTTTAGGGACTACTGGAATCTTGAGAGTGTTATCAGATGATCTCCCAGATGTGAAAGTGGCCGGGAAATCAAGTGGTTTTCTTAAACTGGTTTTTTCACATTTTATTTAAAATGTCCTTATTACATAGCTAAGAATTCTTAAAACTCAATATTATGTTTTCTAGGTATTCAAGATAAGAAGCAATGTAACATTGTTTATCATCTGAGAGAAATCATAAATATTTCATAACTACTGTGACTGAAAAGAAAAACAAAATCAAAATGTACTCACTAGAGGTTTGACGTCTAAAGCCCTTTGAAGAAAAATTTTAAATTCTAAAAAATTAGAGACCATAGAAAATTGGAGGACCGTATAAAATTAATATTTATTACTATGGATTGGATAGCATATTACCAGATTTAAACTTAAAATCTAAAGACTGGGAACAAAATAAAACACATCTCAGAATTACTGTTTTCAAAAGACCATCACCGATAGCTACACATGCACAAGAATTCCATAGACTTGCTATAAGCAGGATCCCAGAGCTCAATTTTATTTATGAACGTATTAGTTTAGGAAGTCTTTGCTATTCACGCAGCATGATTTCATTGCATGCTTTGTGTGTCACTAAGCTATTATATGTACATATTATTTTCATTTAGCCAATTCCCTAAAGCAAGAATTGCTTTGCAGTCCCTAAAAATACACTTGGAATTGGGGGTGAGGGTACATTCTGGCACTTAATCCTGCCAAGCAGATGATATTGTGGAAAATTTTGCCATTCTGGTGTCACCAAGAGATGAATGACACCCTAGCAAGGTATTGTCTCCGTAAGAATTTTGTATTTCAGTTACTTATATTGCATATCACTTTGTTAAACATGGGCTCTAACTCTTGCTTTTGTTGATAGGCTGTTTTAAGAAATATCCCTGTATTATATAAAAGCAAATAATTTATTTGAAAAGTATATATTTGTAATTTTTCAGACACTTCTTGATTTTTAGTTTCGTTACTTACTTTCATGTTCCTACTAAGATGTGCCTTTCTAAAATATTTTAGAAACCTTGCATCTATAAGATTGAGTTAGTTGTTGAATGCAAGAAGAGAGAGAGAAGTCAAAGACAACCTCTAGGTTTCTGATTTACATCGCTAGTGAATGGTGTGACTTCAGAGGGAACATGGGGAAAAGGATGGGTTTCTGATGAGAGCAAGATAGGTGAGTTGAATTTGGAATATGCTGAATTTGAAAGTGCCAGTCAGACTAGCAAATGCATGTATTGCTTTGAAGCTCAATAGAAAGATCTGGGCTGATATATTTATCAGAGTGGATGGTTAGGTTTGGGGTGGCCTGTGTAGAGCAGCGCTGACCAATAGATATATATGAGCCACATATGTAATTTAAAATTCTTCTAATAGCCACATTTAAGAAAATAAAGTTAACCTTTAAAAATACTGATTTTAATGATATTAGCCCAATATATTCAAAATATCATCTCAGCCTGTGACACTAGCCACATTTCAAGTGCTTACGGCCACATGCAGCTCCTGGACTGTGCAGGTGTAGAGTGAGAAAGGAGGGTTGTGGACAGACCGACGTTTAAAGATGGAGAGCCCTCATCTGGAGGTTAAGAGAGGTCTTTCTGGAGCTCAGCTTGCCAACAAGTAGAGAGCAGCAGCTTAACACCTTCCCCTCAGGGATTACTTTCTCAATAGCCTGAAACATCCAAGCTCACTCCCAAAACTAGTTTCCATTCTGAGAAAGGACCTCTTCTTTCCAGGTTGCAAGTCAGCAGTGACCTCTCCACCTGAGGCTTGCAGGCGTGTTTACCAGCAATATCTTCATCAATGTAGTGCAGCGTGTAGCATTCCTACAACAACTGTATGCGTTTAGTGTCACATCCTGCTCGCTCAGCTGCACCAGGGACTTCCAGTCTCGGAAGTGGACATGTGGGAAAGGCATAAGGCAACGAAACCACTCCCTTGCTTAGTGCTTTGCAGTTTATTTGCAGCCATTGTCAGCCAATCCCTAATTGAGGTTCAGAGCCAGCACTGCCAGAGACCAGAGTTTAATGGAGGGGAGGGGAGGATAATCAACTCAGCTTTCTTCTCTTTAGTGTTTTCCTTTATTCCTTACTCTTCCTCTCCTTCTTCCTCTCTACTTTCTCGTCTTTCTTTTCAACTCTTATGTCATTCTTTTCTCCTTCCTTTAACTGTAACCTTTTCTCCTCTTGTTTTCCTTATTTTCTCCCATTCTTTGTTCTTATTTCTTTCCCATTTATTGTCTTCTATATTTTCCATTCCCTATATTTTATTATACCTATATCTAATGTAGATATAGAATATAGAGATATAGGTATTCTGTATTATATATATATATTTCTACCTACTCTATCTGTCAAATCATTTAACTGCCTTGAAGAGATAGTTTCCTTTCATAATTATTGGCATAATAAAAAAGTGATACATTTTGGGAGGATTATTTTCATTTAGCTGACTCTAACATGGACTAGAAACACATGTTTTATGATCCATTATATTATTGAATACTGTCCTATGTGCCAGACTTATTTTATTTTTATTTAAGAATATTTTAAATCCATGATTACATTTAAGTTGTTAATCTGCAGGCTTTATTTAGTGCCTGCTGTCAGCCTTTTTCTTAAGAACCATGCAATAAATTAGTTCATACTGGTAATTATATTTTCTGAAATTATTGATGCAAATCAAAACCAGAATGTCAAAGTATTTTCTCAAGTGAAGCTGAACCAAACCCATAATTTAGGTTTGTTGCTAGTTCTAATTGCATGTAAACACTCCTTATAATAGATTTCTATACTTCTTCTGGATCGTGGATCTGGAGCTATGGAATATTACAGTTGAAAAGAAGCATTAAGAGCAAATCTTTCAAATATCTCATTTTACAAATATTTATGCTGTAGCTCAGGACGGTGTCCTGATTTGCCCAAGGTCGGAGAGCAAGTTAGAAGCAGAGGCAGGTTTGGAAGAGAAGTGGAGATAATTCAAACTTAGTAGACCCTGCTCTGTTCTAGGCAAGGCAGGGACTCGATACATCCTCTTATTTGTTCTTTCTTGTAGGTGATTCTCTATGTTATCTCTGTGTGTGTGTGTGTGTGTGTGTGTGTGTGTGTGTGTCTGTTTGTCTGTTTGTCCAGAATGAAGGAAACAGAGCAAGAGGATTGCTTCTCTAAGAATCATATAACATTAGAAAGGAATTTGTCCCTTCACAAGACATGAAGATAACATCTAAAGCTCCTCCCTCCACAACCCCATACCTGGACTGGTCACCAGTATTCTCAGCTGGCCTCATTTGTTGTCATCAGCAGGCTCAGGGGACAGTCTGTCCTTCTGTCTTGGTTTGTTTTCGGGATATTTTTTTTGGAGGGGTGAAATTTTATGAAGGGAATCGATGGCAATCACCATCATTTAATCACACCAGCACACAGGATCATTGCTGTACATTCACAGTCTGGGAGAAATGAGTTTTTATTAGACTGTCAGCAACTACAGTACAGGATATAAAAAATATTTTTAGAACTCAGAATTTGTTTTTAAATCAAATTACGTGGGCGAATGTACACATACTTAGTGCGTATAGTGAACATGTTTCTCTTTCATGTGTGTGAGACTGTGTAATCCCAATGTCTGCCACCTGGTGTCCTCACATCTTCTGGCCTTTTGGGGTCCCCCCTCTCCTTTACTGTTAAGTAGAATAACTCAAGCCCTCATCCATGTTCTGTGAGACTGTAGTGGCTTATTGTCCCCCTTCCTCTCTCCAGCGGCTCCCTGGTTTTGTACTAGGTTACAGTAAGTCCCCTACACACAAACAAGTTCTGTTCCAAGAGTGCATTCATAACTCCAGTTTGTTCATAAGTCCAACAAAGCTAGCCTAGGTACCTAACTAACACAATTGGCTATATAGTACCGTAATGTAATAGGTTTATAATACTTTTTGCACAAATAGTACATAAAAAACAAACAAAAAATAAAGAAAACATTTTTAATCTCACAGTACAGTACCTTGAAAAATAGAGTAGTCCAGTACAACAGCTGGCATCCAGGAGCTGGCATCAAGTGAACAGGCAAGAAGAGTTACTGAATGGAGGAGGAAGGAGAGGTGGGAGGTAGCAGAGCTGAAGGATTGTCAGCAATAGGAGATGGAGGGCAAGCTGCAATTTCACTCTTGTCTGATGTTGATGCCACAGGTTCTCGTTCCTTGCTGGATTCAATTCTATCTACCCTCTTGAAAAAGCGATCCAGCGATGTCTGGGTAGTAGCTCTTTTTTTCTCGTCATAGATGAAATGGTAGCACTGGATTGCATTCTGAATGGCTGCTGCATCATTTGTGTACCTTTCTACGTTTGGGTTGGTCCTGTGCCTCAAAAACTAACAGTGTCTCCTCAAATAAAGAAAATCCCCTTGCCATTTCCTGCATCGTGAATCTCTTCGGTGCTTCAGTTACTTCTTCCTCCTCTTGTCTCTCTTCGTCCTTTCTCGGGGCCTCCAATTCCATCAGGTTTTCATTAGTAAGCACCTCATGTTGCACAGCAAGGAGTTCAATGGAGTTGTCCTCTTGCAAATCTAGTTTCAGCCTGTACACAGAAGCACACCCACTTGTAGAGGATGCACGCACGTGACAATGTACGTCAGACACGTGAATTAACGTGATTGGACATGCAAACACACGTTCGCAGCTTGAAGGTTCATATGTAGGGGACTTACTGTATTTAATTTTGTGACTTCCTGTATTGTGGGATTCTCTTCCCTTTGCATCGTGCACATTACGTCCACTTTCTTTCATTCCCGCAAAGTGCCATTAACATAAGTCTCCTGTGTGTTACCTGCTTTTACCCAGGGTTTGGGAAAATATGTGGAGATTATAGCACATTACAGTAAAAGGAAACCAAAGCAGAGGAAAAGCACATATTAGACACCAACCTACTAAAAATGGACCCACAATTCCCTGACATTAGGTTATTTTTGTTTGGGGATTTTTGGCCACCTATGTCTCCTTTAATTCTCGCTGACTCCCTCTCAGCTCTCTCCCAACTCTAGAACCCTTTTCTTACCCACTCTGTAGCTGCAGCCTCAAATCCCAAGTGGCTGCTCCTTTCCCTGTAGAACGTGCGAGCTACTTCCGTTCCCACCTTGGACTAGATTCAGCCTCCTTTGCAGAACCAAAATTGAAGCTTCACTAAACAAACAGTCCACTTCTCCTTACCAACTCTTAACACCAAGTAAGTAAATAAATAAATAAATATTTAAAAAATATATCCTTTGGAACTTTGAAATTATAGTTTCTTTAACATGATCAAATTCCTAGGTAGCTTTCTCTAATTGGGATAGGGAATAGAAAGAGTTATTCTCCCCACATACTGGAGGGAGGGAGGATTATTTTCAGCTTGGGAAAATTGTCAGCCAGTATCACTCTCAATATACTGCCCATCCTCTATCTTTCTTCTTCAGGGAAGCACATATAACATAGGATATGTGTCTGTTGCCCACTCTCTTTTTTAAATTTTTCATCCTATTTTTTCCTCTATGTTTACCGGGATATTTTGTAACTGACCAGTTTTCCAGTTCATTAGTCATCTCTTCGTATAGCTAATCAATTCCTAAACCTATCTGCTGAATTCCTGCTTTCAAAATATAATGATGTTTTTCAGATCTAGAATTTCCCTTTGATTAATTTTATATGTTTCAGTTCTTTGATGAAATTCTTCACATTTATGTCTCTTTTTGAATACATTCTAATTCTTTAATGTCCATATCGTATAATGATGTGTAATTCACCTTCAATCACTTTTAATCATCTGCTTTTATTCTTGGCTTTCGGTCATTTGGTCCTGGTTTCTGGCATGACTGGTAATATTTGATTGACTGCTAGAAATTGTGTATAAAAAGTTTTGAGACTCTGTATAATATATTTCTCCAGAGATATTATACACTGTTAAGTGGCCAATAGTGTATAGGCAGATCCATATACTAGGTGAACCTCAGTCAGATTCTTTGAGGCTGTTGTTTAAGCTTCATGAGGGCTAGTCTATTTCCAATTTCCTTTGCTCTTAGGGCCTAGCTCTGAAGAAGGCTCACCTGAAAGACTGGGGTGTCTACTAGGTATCCGTTTTCCAGGCCCAACACTCCTTGCCTCTTCAGTATTGCTAAAATGTTTAAATTTCTACTTAGATTTTTAGCTTCTTAACAGATGCTCTCTGCATGGCTTTAGGCCTCTCTCCTGGGCAGGTGGAGCTGAGGTGGCAAATGTCTCAAGGGGAAATTGCATCAGATGTCAGGCTCACTTCTCTGTGGTTCCTTTTTCTCTAGGATCTTGGAGCTGAAAGTCTTAGGTGACAAAAAGAGCCTGAATTCCAATATTTTCCCCCAGCCCAGTGAGACTGACAGAAGTTCTAGGCCATTGTTTTCTGTTTAGTCTCTACACCCTATGAAGTGAATTGGAATGTATCCCAAGGAGGAAAACCATTGGTGAATTTTTAGGCATCTTCCTTTTTCTGGGATTTTGGCCTTTCAAGTCCTAGATGCCTTGGTTACTGTCTGATGCCTTCAAACGGCTTGTTTTTGCATTTTATAAACGCTTTATTTGTTTGGAGTAGTTGGTTTAGTTTGATATAAGGTATCCAGAAGTAGAAATTCTTTTCCATTAATTGTTTTAAGTGTTATCCCTCCTTGCCGCTCATCTTCCTGCCCCCAAAATACACAGAATAACATATTTCTGATACCTCAGTAATCGGAACACTCCAATCCTTTTCTTGGCAAGAAATATCCAGGGAGATGAATACAAATATAATCCTTGTATGTATATCTATGTATGTATATCTATATCTTTTATTCTTTCATTCTATACTAGTATATTTAGAAGACTTTCAGTGTTTGAGCTTGTAGAACTTTGAATTTCTTTTAGCAGTCTTGACAGATTTTACCATTTTGCTGTTTAACATCTTAGTTTAAATGTATTTAAAAAATTAGAGTATTGTAGATCCATGACAAAACATTCTTTTTTTTTAACCATTCACATCTTTCCTATAAAATTCTTATTTTTTTATTAATGAATTTAGAAATCACAATGAGCATAACATAGGAGAACATAGGAGAACTCTGAAGCACCTTGGCCAGAGCACTTAAGTTGAAGTGGAGTTCCATTAGCAAATGAAAGTAATGCTAAGTAATGCTCTGTCACATTCTTGGTCCACAATGGATGCAGAGCCCCAAGCAATTTGTGAATGTCACTTCATTTTTCCTCTTTGGCTTAAACATACTTGCTTAAAGTTTTGTTAAAAGAAATATATATATAAATGTATTAGAAGAAGTGTGAAAACTCAGATGTTGAGATTAACCTTAGTCTTGAAAGAAGATTTACTTTTGCAATATTATATGTTTTACACTTTAAAAAAATACTGTTGTAGAGTTATTTTTTTGAAAATTAAGAAATTGCATTATTCAATCTTTGTGAAAAGAATCATTTTGATTTCTATTTTTTCTTTGAACATTTTTATTTCCATGAACTGACTTTTCCTAATATGTGGTACAATTGTGGGAAAATAATTATTAAACATTAGCGAACAGATCATATTTTGTACAGGGAATCACATACCTCCTCTTCCCCAAATTAAAAATATGCTGGGGGCTTCCCTGGTGGCGCAGTGGTTGAGAGTCCGCCTGCCGATGCAGGGGACGCGGGTCCGTGCCCCGGTCCGGGAAGATCCCACATGCCACGGAGCAGCTGGGCCCATGAGCCATGGCCGCTGAGCCTGCGCGTCCGGAGCCTGTGCTCCACAACGGGAGAGGCCACAACAGTGAGAGGCCCGCGTACCACAAAAAAAAAAAAAAAAAAAAAAAAAAAAAAAAATATATATATATATATATATATATATATATATGCTGGGTTTGGAAATATGTTCATTATTCAAAAATGTTTTCATTATTTAAAACACATCAACCTTTTCCAATCTATTTGATCTCTGTGAATGAAGAAAAAAATACTATGAATATCTCATTATTCCTGGGTTCAATCCAAACTGATTTTTTAAGCTTGTAAAATACATATGGGAAGGAATTTAATATGAGCACTCAAAAAACCCTTCCAGTGTGGAAGGGGCTGATAGGCAAAAAGAAGAACCCAGACAGAGTGAGGACAACAGGCCATTGGTGAAAATGAGTAAACTTGTTCTAGCTCTTAGGGAAAACAAGTAAACAAATGTTGGGAGTCTGAAATACAGCTTTTAAATTTATATGGGAAAGAATACCAGCTGAAACAGATGGCATGTTTAATTTTTCCCTGAATAGATGAGATGAAAAATGTTGTCCTCTTAAAGAGAAACTGTTACAAGTAACAGTGATGGTTGATGGTATGCACTTCTCGTATAAGTTGGGTGGCATTTATTTATATTCTAATTTCTTTTTATTTAACCCCAGGTTATCAGTTATGGGATTGTAAGCATTCCAGAGATAAAAATTTCAGTATTCTTTCAGCTGATGGTTTTTAAAAAACAAGTCAGTTTAGCTTTTTGCCCTTGTTTTAGCCTCCCCAGCTAGCAAGAGACCTGGAGAGGTTGCTCTAATAGCCAAGTAGCTTTCCTGGCCTTAACCCCATCATCTTTGCTTTGAGACTCAAAAATTCTCTTTTGCTTTCCGGGTTCTGCTGATAAATCCTAGGAGAGAAATGCTCCGTGCATTTCACAAGCATAGAAATGAGATCCGTCATTAAACCAAAGTGTCAGTAGCTCCCCCATAGCTGAACCTGACAAGATATGCGTAATAATCTGTTTTCCCTATGCTTCTGAGAATCATTAAAGATGGAGATTCGTTTTCTGATAAATTAGCTCTTCTCTCTGTACGTTGTAAGAAATTGCTTATTTAGTTACTAACCTAGTCTCTAATTATAAGACAGTACTAACGGAAAAATATTACTAAAAAAAGTCGACACAGTGTACTTTTGTTATAGGTCATTAAATGGTTTGAACTTATTTATATCCAGTCGTTTGCTCTCAGCAGCTCAAGTATTCAAACTTGGGAATCCTTGGCTGCTATACAGCCCACTGAATTTTCATAATATAACCCTCTCCTCTTTAATGCAAAATATCCTAAAAGAATCTTCCATCAGAAACCACTTTAACAAAACCTAAGGAATTTGGGTGGTTCAACAGATAAATAGTTCTGTTCCGCAGGGAGTGAAGTTAGCGTCCAGCCTCAAGTCTAAATTAAATGAGCTTGATCGTATCTCCCCAGTCTCTTGTGAACAGCAGTCCAGAATACTGAGCTGTATGAATAATTCCACCGTTCGGTGTGATTGATAGTCTTGGCTCAGGAGAGTCCTAGAATTGAACTAACAACCTCACTAAATTGTATCGCATCTTTAAAGGAGATAGCCCTGTTTAGTAAGGGCCCAGTTACACGACAGGGGCATGTTAACTAACGTGCACCATCCTTAGCCTGCGACTAGATAGAGGATGGCTTCCAGCTCTGCTGCTGGGCTCATCTCTGAATCAGGTTGTGCAGCTCCAACTGCACGGAATGATCTATTTGCTTCTCTGGGGCTGCCTCTAGCTTTGGCTTTTTTTGTGTTATATCTACTGATAAATATGTGAATTTTTCTTGCTAAATAATTTGTCTCTTGCAGTGTTAATGTCTGTATTTCAAATACGTAAGAATATTCCTATGGCTGTAGTCCACGTGCATTGTTTGGCATCCAAAAATTCATTGCATTTATTTACCTGCTATTTGGCCATTTAAAAAAATTATTTTGAAGTGATGAAACCTAGGGTTTCAATGGACTTTTCTTCTTTAATTTAAAGAACTGGGAATGTCATAACTGCATTGAAAATATACTTTCTTTATAACCTGTACTTAGTCAGTTGTGTTTATTGCCTTTTGGGCTCTGTCATAACAGTAGTTAAGGAGGGCTCCAACAGAAATAAAAATTAAAAGTATAGTTTTAGCAATCAGTATTCCTTTAATATTTTAGAATTCTTATTAAGCTTTCACAGAATGACATCTACTCACAATTTCCAGGCTTAATTAAATTCATTAAATGATATAGAAGGAGTTTCTTTTGAGTATACAGTAGGTAGATGAGTCAGTGGAAGAAAAATAATTTAAAAGATAATAAAATAAAATAATTATTTCTAAATAAAATGAACTTTTTTCCTGAAAGGCAACATAAAACCATAACTTTTATCTGGAAAAATAGAAAGTTTACGGTAAATTGCTCCCAAGAATGTTAGGGCTTAAATGACCTTGAGATTATTCTCTGACTAACTGTCAAGCTAAAATATCAGATAGTGGTGATTTTTCTCTGGAACTGTCTAGAACTGCAATAGTACTTGACTGACAGAGCTTTCTCTCTCTCTGAGCCTCTCTCTCTCTCCGTTATTGTTCCACTACCAGATGTCAATCATCCACGATTAAACAGGAAAGAATGATGGCATATTCTATTCTCAAACATAAACTCACTTTTTTCACTAACTGTAGACTTTATGGTGCATAGATAGGCTGTGGGTTTGTTTTGCTACTACACACAGGCCGAAAATGGGAAATTGAAAATAATATATGAACTTTTTGATGCTACCCTTAAAAATTCTATTAATAATAAATGTCAATAAAGGTGAAATATTACTATAGAATACCA
This sequence comes from Phocoena sinus, assembly GCF_008692025.1. Lineage (NCBI taxonomy): Eukaryota > Metazoa > Chordata > Mammalia > Artiodactyla > Phocoenidae > Phocoena > Phocoena sinus. Next base: position 5,530,252 of record NC_045774.1, on the reverse strand, counting down.
ATTTTATTTGAAAAAATTTGAATATAGAACTAAATAGCTATAACATCAATATTTTTCACATAATTTTAATTTACTAATTGAAAAGTAACTAAAACAATGTAACTAATAATCGCTTTTCCTGTGGATAAGTGTATTAAAAAGTAACTTTCATCTTTACAAAGTGTGCATTCCTATTGTATGTTATAGTATAATCTCACAAGTTAGGGATTAAGGGTTTCTTTCGCACGTGTTGGTACTAAACATCTCAAAGCAGTATATACTATCGTGATGTATTTTAAATTAATTTTCAGTTGCATTAGAAAGAGAACGATGGCTTGGTTATTTAGTTGTCACACTGATAAAGCTAGTATTTTAAAATTTCTGGCTTTCATGTTTAACATGAGAAATATAGGTAATATGTATACATTTATCTTAATCTTCCCTTTCTTAAACTTATAAACTGGAAAAAAGAAAACTACAAAATTTCCTTATTTTTTGAATAACCCTGAGTTTCTCAATTTAGAATTGATCACCCAAAATAATTAAACATTATTTCTATAATTGTGCAAACTTTTAGCCTCAAACACTAGATCATTATAGCAGTGTTTCTGGCATTTGGTGCTACGTAACGTTTCCCACTAATTAATCTGGAGTGATTTTCTTCACACCTTATTAGCATTCATTTATTATCTCAATAATTTTTGAAGCCTATGTATTAGGCATTGTGCTGAAATGAATGAAACCGTATGGGTGAATAAAAATCTCATGTCAAAAAAAAGAAATTAAAAAAGAAACCTCTTGTCAAGTAGCTTACAGGTGAGGCTAGGAAGATAGAAAGAGAAATCAAATAAATGCAGTGTTTTAGTAAGTGTATTTTTTTACCCTAACCCTGCGAATTGGTTCTTATGGTACTTTGTAGAGATAATTGTTGACTCCTCATGTCATAGCTGGTTTTGCCATTTCATATGTTAAGGATTAACCTGATATTCTAACTGATAACACTAGCAAAAACTGGTAATTTACCCATCACGACAAATCAACTGGAGACCAACAGCATCTGCTACTGCTGGGTCATTAGAAATATATCAGCCTTTGTGTAAACATAACCAGTAATCCTTGTTCCATTTCCATTTGGTTTAAAAATTAAATTATTTTGACATTGCCTGTAGTTACTCACACTTAAAGGAAAGAAAGCCTTTCCAGAGAGAAAGAAAAGCAGCAAGTAAAAGCAAAATGGAGAGTTGGCTGGGTGGGTAAGGTGGATGGGGGTTCATAAACAGGAAAAAAGGGAAAGTATTTCAAATTCCCTTGGCAGTCTAGAAATCTGTTTTAATATTCCATTTATATTTTCTGGGAATACTTAGAAATGATGTGTTATTTATTTATGACACTGAGCCTGTCACAAAGTTCCAAGATTCACTGCAAAACATCCTTCTCATTCTAGTTGGAGCAGAGGTAGAGTTAACAGTCTTGGAAATGCACATGTGAGGTCTAGGCTGAACCACACCCCGAGGCTTTCCATTCTGCCCGTGATCTCTTCTGCTTCCATTGCTTTCCGGGCCTTCTTTCTGCCCGGTTGGTGACAGCACGGTTTGTGTAGATACTCAGGTTCATGAGGAGGCAGAGGAACCCTGGGAGACATCAAGGCTTCTCTCTCCTGCTCTTTTCCCTTTGCTACGAGCACAGTGCCAGCATGCACTGTGGCTCCAGCTTAGTCCACTATTCAAGCCATCTATGTCTCACGTTAAAGCTTAAGATAAAGTGGAAGGCAACACCAGTGGAATAGCCAGAAATATTTACCTAGTGCGTACTGAGAATCAAAGAAAATAGCATCAGGTTTTAAAAAAAGGCAGAGACCCTAGACACCAGTTATGGGCTTGCATCATGATGTGTTCAGCACAAGATTCCCAGCAGGCAGGGATCAATCTCTTTTATCAGCATGTTCTTGTAAGTGTCTTGTGATATTTTCCTTTTAACCACCCTAAATTGTCAAATTACTCTTAATCAACTTCACATCAATAAACAGCATTGTCCCCCTTTACCAGGTTGTTAATATAAAATGTCTTCAGTCAATCCAATGTTATTATGTTAGTTTCCTAGGGCTGCTGTAACAAAGTACTACAGACTGTGCAGCTTGAACAACAGAAGTTTATTGTCTCACAGCTCTGGAGGCCAGAAGTCTCCAGAAATTAAGATATTAGCAGGGCCATGCTCCCTCTGAAACCCTTAGGGGAGGATCCTTCCTGGCCTTTTCCAGCGTCTGGTGGCCCCAGACATTCCGTGGCTTCTGGCAGCACCTCTCCAGTCTTCACATGGCATTCTCCCTGAGTCTCTTCATATAGTCCTCCTTCTAAGTGTGTCCATCTCTGTATCGAAATGTCCCCTTTTTATAAGGATGCCAGTCATATTGGTTTAGGACCTACCCTCATGACCTCACCTTGACTTCACTACATCTGAAAAGGCTAATTCTAAATAATGTCACATTCTAAGGTACTATGGAAACACAGTTTAACTCTTAATAGCTATCCACGTTGTTTAAATTAGTTTTCTTCTTTATTTCACCAGTAGAGGTTTATTAAATTTTTTTTTTTTTTGCGGTACGCGGGCCTCTCACTGTTGTGGCCTCTCGCGTTGCGGAGCACAGGCTCCAGACGCACAGGCTCAGCGGCCATGGCTCATGGGCCCAGCCGCTCCGCGGCATGTGGGATCCTCCCAGACCGGGGCATGAACCCACGTCCCCTGCATCGGCAGGCGGACTCCCAACCACTGCGCCACCAGGGAAGCCCCTTTATTAAATTTTTAATGTAGATTTTGGGTGGATCTCCAATGATGCTTTTAGAAATACAACTATTTAACCTTTTTGCAGTGAAAGGTAAAAAAACAGACATAAGAAGCTGTGATTCAAAGGCAGTTTCTGCTGTCAGACTTGGGCTCAAATCTCATTTCTGCTCCTCACTAGCAGTGTGACCTTGGGCTTAGCCTTTCTTGAGTCTCAGTGTCCTCATCTGCTAAATGGGAGAATGGTCCTCACCTTGAAAGGTAAAGGAATTAAGTTACTTGATCTAGTTAAACATTTAGCATAGTATCTTGCAGGTAGTCAATACTCTATTACTCTTAAGATTATTGGAATTTATTGTCCCTTGGTTTCTAGCAAAACCTTTAGTTTTAGTAGAATATAAAAATATGCCCTGTGAGGTACTCTCTTATTGTTCCACTTTCTTCCCTTGTAAATGTAGGCATTACATCCTGCTCACTGAGCCATGGATAGGCAAACCAGAATCTCACCTTGTCACCTGTCCCCCTTCCGGTAGCAGCAGGTGGCTTCCTTGGGCATAGACTGGAACTGGAAGGCTGGGAAAACTCAGTACTGAGCACTGCAGGCCCAGAGGGGTAGAGGAGCCCAGGATATCAGAAACTCAAGGATGGAGGCAGCAGGTATGGGAAATGGAGATAGTTAGGGTGGCCAGAGGTCATGAATCCAAGGAGTCAGAAATAGGCATCCAGCAGTACCTGTTACCAGATAGAGGGTGAGCCTGATCTTGCCATGGTGGAGGCCCTGGGCCCAGAGGTGCTTGCAAGAAATAACTGCTGGAAATGCAAAGCCATTGGATTTTAGGCGTAATCGAGTATGGGTAGGGCAGAAGACGGACATTCTCGAAAGGCTTCTTTCTAAGCGTTACTGCAAGAGCTGTGCTTTTCATCATCAACCATCACCTGGCCTGAGGCACACAATTTGAGGAAGAATGAGGTGGCAGCCTCTGTGATTTGATTTCAGAGGTATTATACAGGTCCCAGGAGACCCACTAATCCTTTCTTACCTCTTAACTGATGTTCTCAAGTTCCAAACATTTAAAATATTCCTGCTGGTTGATATTCTAAACCTACCCTTGTGGAAACCCCTTTAATCTGTTATTAATCATTTATTCCAAATATGGGTTTACATTATTAAAGAGCAAGTTTTGACAAGGAGTTGGAGCATGAAAGTAAATGGCATCTGAATTAGGAGCAACCCCAGTGCAGGGGAGGGGCCCACACATCCCCAACTTTATCTTCTGATCATGGGCAGTCCAGACAGAAGATCAGGGGCAGAGACTTGCTGCCTTCCTTGGGCCATAAAAACAATATTATAAATATTGGTTATGCTATTACGTAGCATACAAAAGCCATTGTGAATATTTGTGCAGCTAAAATACAACACATTTACTGTAAAAACCGGAAAAAACAAAAACTTGTCAAAGGTTCAGTAACCTCTTCTCCATCACCCAGTGACAAACGTCACTTAATTAAGTCACTTGGTTGTTGCCTGTACAGAACCATGGTTCCAACATTTGCAACGGGTCAATCTGTTAGCGTCATGTATATTTCTTAAGGTGAAAGGGCATTGTGTTTATTTTTTCTTGGGTCTTATTTTAATTTATTTGTTTACTTATCTTTTTGTCCAACATCCATATGAAAGAGGATCACTTGAAAATATTTTCCTTTCAAAATCAAGAAGCAAAGAACTTTAGTTCATTTTATCTATTGAGTTAGGAAAATGTAAAATTTAACTGTGAAGGACATATATCAAGCCACAATCCCAGTAAACAGAGATGAAAATATAAATAAGCTGGAAGTAGACCCCCCAGTCATTTGCTAAAGAAACAGGCCACATATATTACTCTGGGTGTCAGAGAAGGCAAGATGAAATTTACTTGGAATTTCAATAGAAGCTATTTTAATTTCGTTAGTAAAGGTATTGAAAAATGTTTGCTAATGATATAACACATATTTATGCTTTAGTGAGAAGGGAAAGGCTTTGAAATCCTGAGAATAACCAGATTTTTAACTGAATGAGTCCCCTAGATATCCTCCAGAACTTTAAGCAAAGAAACTAAGTTAATAAAACAAACAGCCATTAATTAGACTGCTGTGGTTCGCGGACTATCTGGAGCTTTGATGGTGGTGCTTTGCAAATCTAGCTAGCAAAAGGTTCTAAAAAGTATGCTAGTCTCAAGATTAACTCTACTTTCTGAAAAAGAATGAATTTCAAATATTCATATCCCATATTAATATTTAAAGATTCATTTAAAAACCCATTTTAAATATAGCTCAGTTTAGGATTTTTTACAACATATCTCATTTGTATGACAGACTGTTACCCACAATGGCTCATATATAATTCTTAAAATGAAAACTGTGAAATTCCCAAGCACACCTGATATGTGTGTTTATGTATTCTTACCTCCAACTGCATTGCATTTGGTACGTCCTCTGAATGACCTGAACCATGGTGGGTTTTTTTGTTGTAGCATCTGCTCCATTTATCCATCGTCAAACGTGTTGCTTTGCTTTTAACATTCGCTGGAAAAATATTTATTTGAGTTCCTACAATATGTTGGACACGGTCTTGACTTGAGTTGCTTCAGTAAACAGAAGTCGAAGTCCTCTGTTTGTGGAGCTTAGGCCTGTGGAGGCTGACAGTACATGAAGCACATAAGGATTTTATGGAGTGTGTTGGAAGGTGATAATTGCCAAAAGGTCAACCAGAGAAGGGGGATGAGGAGTTCAGGGCTGGAGCGGGGGGCAGGCCTAACAAAACTAGAGTGAACAGGGGCCATGCCACTGAGAAGGTAACATGTGAGCACAGAGAGGGGAGTCTGGTAAGTCCATGAAGAGGATGGAGGCCAGTGTCCCTGGTGGTGTCCCTGGTGGGGAGTCAGTGAGGGGGGAAATGACAGGTGTGGTCAGCAAGGTCACAGGGCCAGATCCTTTGGGCCTTGTAGGCCATTGTAAGGACTGAATGATAAGGGGAGGAGATAATGGAGGGTTTGCATGGAGGAATAATGCAATCTGACTCATGTTTTAGGGAGAGCCTTCTGCTGCTGTGCTAAGAAGAGATTGTAAGGGAATAAGTGTAGGAACAGGGAGGCTAGTTAGGAGGCAGACATGTTAACACAGGAGAGAGTTGATGGACCAAGGTGGGAATGGAGCAGGTGGTGAGATGAGCTGGGGTCCTGGACTTCTCTGGCTGTTCCAATGGTATAACAAAATGGAGCACTCAGTATGTATGCACCTGTGGCCATAACTGTGCAAACTCACAATTCCTTGTGTCTGTAACTTACCCTGTACCTTTATACTGATCCACCTGCACACCAGGAACAAGTGCCCAATAAAATCCAGGAACATAGCCGCTTAGCACAGGGAGATCAGCTCGGTGCTTTGTGACCGCCTGGAAGGGTGGGATAGGGAGGGTGGGAGGGAGGGAGACGCAAGAGGGAGGAGATATGGGAACATATGCATATGTACAACTGATTCACTTTGTTATAAAGCAGAAACTAACATACCATTGTAAAGCAATTATACTCCAATAAAGATGTAAAAAAAAAAAAAAAAAAAAACTTCTAAAAATAAATAAATAAAGAGTAGCGGGAACTTGTTAAAAAAAAAAAAAATCCAGGAACATTTCAGTTCTGTTTGTGGCTATCACCCAGAACCTAGTCACTTCAACTCTACTTGCTTTTGTTCTCTGCAGAGTTCTAATTTCCCCCAGGTTTCTAACGCTTCAGCTCTGTTAGTGGATTCAACAACTGAATTTTGCTAGCTGGTTTCTGGCCTTCTGTGTCCACAGGGTATCCCACCAGGCTCAGCAGGCACTCACCTCTGCCAGGTGGGCAGGTACTAAAGTTTGCTTCTGAAGGTCACAGCTGGGGCTGACTAGAGTGAGGATAGTTCAGGAGTTGAGAAAACCAGAGAACAGAGCCAGCCAAATGCAACTGTCAAATCCAAAGAGTTGGGCCAAAAATGGGAGTTAAGTCCTCAGGTTAAGAAGTTGAAAACAAAATGATACAGTCAGGAAATGAGAGCCAGTGAGGGCAGGAAGTGAGCCGTTCAGGAATAATTTCTGTGAGTACAGCTGGAGAGCTGGGGGCTGGCATGAATCAGCCACCAGGCACCTACTGCATAGGGGGTCAGGCAGGCTTTAAAGCTTGGCCCTGTCTGCATATGTCAGACTTAATAATTGAATTTATCTTAACCTTGTATGTGATCCCAAGGGTTAGGTTTAGAGAACACAGTATCCTTCTTAGTTTTTCAGGACGATTTTGGTCACTAGTGGCAGACTCCTAACTCAAATTGCTTTAAATAAGAAAAAACAATTTATTGGCTAGCATAACTAAAAAATGCAGGGATGACATTGCTTCTGGCACAGCTGGATCCAGAGACAAACAGTACCATGAATACTCAGTCTCTTTTCCCATTGCTCAGGTATTTTCCTTGGTGTTGGCTTCATTCTCAGGCTGCTTAGCAACCCCATTAGGAGGAGGATTTCTCTTTCCCAGCAGTTAAAGCCAAAATTTGCATGCAGCACAGTAGCCTGGTTTAGGCCATGTGCCCATACCAGAATCAGTTCCTATGGCCTAGCGAGATAGAATAACTTTTTGGATTGCATACTTCCCTTGCTGTTTGAATCTTTGCTGTCACTCATATACCTATGAGTTTATTCACGACATGGTACATAGATGTCCACAGATGAGAGAAGAAGGAAGCTGCAGTGTTTCCATCCGTGGACAGTGTGGAAGCTGCTCATGAGCTTCTCAGGATATGTCATCCCTGTCATGTTCACAGTCTCAGGGCTTGCCGGTAGCATGTTGACTGTTCAAGTTGTTAAGTAAACTTTCTGAAGGAAGAATGAGATTCCCCCAGACCCTGATTGTCTCACGAGCAATTGCAAAGTAGCCAGCCCCACCCTAAGGGTGCCACAGCGTGACTGCAAGTGAGGTTGACCTCGTGATTAACACAGCCTAGGGTTTCTACTATCGTGGTGGTATTCGTGACTCACAAATCTGTATTTCTGCGAGAGCTACGGATCCTTTTATTTTCCTGCATCCTGGCCTTTTTAGTCCAGTGGTTGCGTGGGCAAATTGAACTCAACTCCCCTGGCACCAAATTCCTCATCCGGTCTTCTTCACCACTCCTGATTCTACCATACCCCACACCATATCTAATCTTATTCTCATTTCCCCATTTGGGTCGACAGCCCCCCTCTGCCTTGCTACCCAAGCCTTGAGGCTCCTTCACCATCCCCATCTCAATGCACTAGCTCTTCAATCAGACCTGCCCCTGAACTGGAATGATCCATCTGAGGTGAGAGCCCGACTGCATATTCCCTACTTAAGATGCTCTAGTGACTCTCCCCTTCTTACAAGTCAAGGCCCAGATTCCTCCGTGGAGCCTCCCAGGCTCTCTGCGCTGGCCCCTACCTACCTCTCAGTCTTTGCTCCCACTGCGTTTCCTGAGCACCCATTTAGTGCTCCAGACTTACATGGTTTGCCGTTCCTGAACCAGCATGATCTACACCTTTGCTCACTCTCTTATTCAACACTGAATTCCCTTTCTTCTTTCGTCTGAGTGATGAACATCTGCCTATTCTTCTGCCAAGGCTCAGGCTCTAGGAACCCTTTCCTGTTCTTGTCGGGTTTAACACTCTGTCTCCTGTGGACCCCACCTCAACCCGGGCCCCTCTCTCCAGCCTCTGCAGCACGTTAGTGATTTTTATCCATCTCCACGCCCCGTTCCCCTTAGCAGGCTCTAAGCCTCATCGAAGGCAGAGGCCATATCTTACTGAGGCTGTAAAAGCAGAGGCATGCTTTTACCCGCAGTGGCTAACATGAATGAGCATTGAATAAATGTTTTAAGGGGAAGGAATGAGTGAGTTTGTTTTTGAGGAAGTTGTTGACACCACCCTTTCCTCTGAAGGTGTGGCTAACGTGCTTGCACCGCATGCTGAATATGTGTGTTGGAAGTGGGAGTGGAGAGGCAAAGGACAGTCACTGGGGACAAGGTGGATGGCACGCCTGAACAGAGTTCCTGGCCGTGACCAAGCCCGTGCTCAGAGTGAATATGACTTCTCATCTCACAATTAGGGCACTGTGATTAGAAGACCTCAGGAGTCCCTCTGAGGGCTAGCAATCTGTTTATAGAGCTTTATTAGTTTAAATGATACCAGTTTGCTACAATAAAATGAAGATGTCTAGGGAAGCAATGGATAAAAGTCAGATTGGGGCAAGACATAGTTACAGAAAGAAAGGCAGATTTTCTATAATGAGCTGCTTATAAAAACCACCAAGATACTTGTTTTGGCAGGTGAAGACAGGTGGGGGAATTTAAAGTATGAAAGATCACATTTGTTTAGGGAATGTAGTTCTTAATGACTAATTCTGTGTAACAAAAGATTCTCCAAGAGGTGATTATATCAGTTATTAAAAGATGTTCATGTCTTGGGTGTGCAAATAACAAAGCGTGGAATTTCTAATCTCTCATTTTGTGATGTTAAAATTGTAAGGTGCCAATAAAACTCTTGTGGATCACAAATATATTGTGTGGAATTTTCAGCTCAAAATAACATGAACATAGTGACATAGAATTTACAACAAGAATTAACATTTAAATATATGTGCATAAGTATATTTGTGTATATATAGATATCTATATATTTATAGATAACTATGTATATATAAATACATACTTTTATGCACCTTGAACAATTTTTACTGACCTTGAAATTCAGCAGTCTCAAGAGTGTTTTCCATATTAAAGAACTCTATCCAGGCCTGCATATTTTCAGCATTTTTATGTTCCTACTATATTTCATTGCAGTTGTAATATGTCAGTTATATCATGAGTTGAAACTACATACACAGTCACTTTTATAACATTGTTTCAACCTAGATAGTAATTCCCTGTGGGAAAAAACTTGTATTCCACATCTTTGCCAACCCATAGAGGCTAGAGAGGTATCTTGCCAGGAGGAGCTGGAACTCAATAAATATTTATTTAATGAATTGTTGGAAAACAAATAGATAAACACCGCAGTAATCTACTAGCAAGACTAGTAATTTTGGAACACAAGATAGTGAAAATAGGACAGATAATGTATTACAGTGGTTAATATCCTGGGCCATAGAATCAGGCCTGATTTCACATCTCAGCTCTGCCATTTACAAGGTAAATAACTGGGCGAATTACTTAATCTCATTAAAGCTCAGTTTTCTTATCTGTAAAACAAATGAATTTCTCTGAAGGTAAAATGAGATAACGCTTAGCAAAATGTTCAGCACACGGGAAACTCTGATTACTTTTACTGTTTTTATGTAAGGTAATAATCACAAAAATATTAAATTAATGCTATCACGTAGGCCTCTGTTTTGTTAATCATTGGCAGTTTCACTGAAAGATGTGATTTTAGGAACTGCTAAAGGGAAGATCTAAAGTTCTGAGGGGGAGCATTCTGGAGTAGTGTGTGGCTAGTGAAGTTCAGAGGCGTGGACTTGGAGTAATCAGCAGGTTTTCTGGACACCTGAGGACTTCAAAGCATGGAGCATTTAACTTGGACTTGAATGCACTGGGAGGTCCAAACTGAGCTCTTGGAAGGGGGAAATCATGGCCAATGTCAAATGTAGAAAAGTAACTTTACCATATGCAGTAAGGAATGAGGGAAAAGAAGACAGTTTTTGAAGCAAGGTCTTGAGCTAAGATTAGGAAGTGACCCACCAGGTGAACAAGGGTTCAGAATTATGGGTTTAGTCATCAAAAAATGGCAGGATTTGGTGTCTCAGGAGGTGACATCTTCACAAGGAGTTTCCCTCTGTGAAATTCTCCAGGTGCTTTGAATACTTCTGAATTTGAATACCTCACTTGGTCCTGCGATTATTTACCTCTTGTTGCCTCCCTCTCTAGAGAGTGTGGTAGGACAGGGGAACCACTGAGTTGTGACTTGGAAGTGTGCCCAGTGGGGCTGGAGGTGAAGATGGAAGTGCTCAAGGACTCACAGCTGGGGTGGGGTAGGGTGGAGAGCAGGTATAGAAACAAACGGTCACATCAATGGTTAGACATTATCCCTCCGGGGAGCCCGGAAAGACTGTGAAAGCGTGGGCATGATATGAGCATAACTGCACTTAGAAACATCTCCCTGATAGTGCCATAGAAGATGAATGGGGAAGACTGATGGACAGAGAACAGAAAATGAGTTTTTTAAGTCTTCAGGTCAGAGGTGAGGAACGCCTGTTCCAAGGTGCCGGTGAGGGAAAGGAGAGCAAGGAGTGAATTACAGTGATGGTTAGGGGGTGGAGTTCACAGATGCCAAACCAGGTCTAGCTTCAGGTAAATTTGTAGGTTTGGTAGAAAGAAGAGAAGGGATTCATACCCACTGACCTCTTCTTTTTATCTCCTTCTGAAGTAGAAAGCAAAGGCATCTCCTGAAAATAAGGAGGCAAAATGGACTGGTGGGTGTGAGGTTGTAGGGAACATTTGGGATGGGAGAGGGAAAGCATCCGAATCACCAAAGAGAAGAGTCATGTAGCTCTGATAAGCAGATTTGCACAGTTTCCCCTGCTGCCTGGGTTAAGGAGCAAAGCAAGTTGAAGGTTGTGTTGATCTAGGTTTGGGGGTTTGCAGAGAATTTCAGGGAAGGATATGGTCTGGCTAAGCAGGTGTTCAGTATTTGTTGGGTGAATAAATACTCTTGGACACTGTGGAAAGGAGTTTATTAGGAGACATTATACAAGAAAGTAAAAATCTATAAACAAGTAAATAATCTTATTTCCTAAGACATCCCTTATTCAGGAAGGCCTTATGTGACCCGCAAGTAGGTTCCCTTCTACCTTGTATTCCCAGTGGTACCTGTCGCCTTCTTTTGGAGGCATTTCGCTTACTTGTAATCGATCAGTAGGTTATTCATGATGATTTTTGTGATGTCCACTTCCCCATTGGTCTTCCATCTCTGTTGTGTTGATTATTGTATTCTGAATGCTTACATATAGTAGCTGCTCAGTAAATCCGCAGTGTTCGATACATATTTTAACTGAGGGAATGCCATATTTTTAAATGTTTTGTTGCTTTATGGTCTCTCATAAGGTTTTGTGAATTGCTTTAGTTAGGAAGAAGAGTAACAAATTAAATTTCAAATGGTACTCCATTGGAATATAGGTTCTTTCTGGCTCATAGGGATGGGAATTTGTGTATTTATATCCAAATTGCATGGGAATTACACAGTGATTAGATATACAAATACATATATCTAAAACTAGCTTCTGGGCAACTTAAATCCAGCTTCTATAATTATTGCACCTATACTTGACGCTCTTTGTGGTTTCTCTTTTTTCCTCCCACTACACATTTTATTATACTTAGTGTTTCAAACTGGAAAATGCTCATACGTGGCACAGGATGTGTTTTATTATAGAAATGAATGCTTGCATTAAGAACAGATGCTTGTTATTTGGGATTTGAAACGAAGAAACAGATATTTTGCTAGAATACATCTGGTAGCGGTTCTATTACTAAATCTGAAAAAACAAACCACCGCCACCCTTTGCAGGTATCAAATGTGTGTAGTCAGTGACACATCTGACTTCTGAACTCTTGCTCTCGTATTTTCTATTGAAATCTGAAAGTGTGTTATTGAAAGTTAAACTGTTCTCTAGGTTGTCTACCTAATTTCACAGCTTAGTTTTATAGATATGAAACCTGTGTCTCATCTACTATGTGGTCTTCACATTTCAATTACATTTAGGCTTCTAACCAATGTATTTCTGGAGAACGCTAGCAAACTTTATTTTTTCTAACTTTTTTAAAAATTCTAAACTGTAAACTACTTTTCTTAGCAATACAAAAATTTTCTTCAATAATGAGTCTATCAGATAATACCAATCATAAATTAAAATTGGAATAGAATATGAACGCATACTTTGCAAAATAAATCACTGTTTACATTTAAAATATTCTATATTTCTTACTCTTAAACATGGAATATTATAACTATTTCTAAATGATATTTTTATTTAACTAATACTAATCTGTGGATTATTTATATGGTGACCTACACAGCACCTCTCTCTTCCTCTGTCAGGTTGGAGCTCAGACCATCATAACTAAGTAGGCAGAAGAATGTATATGGCTTGCGTGTCTCTTTCTGTGCTTCTCAGAATGTTTTTCTCTTTCTCTTTGTTGGAAAGCCAAATAAATTGAGGGATCTAGCACTGTTTGGGATTATCTAAATATGTGGTTCACCTTCATTGGACAGCACAGACTGTCCAAAATTAAATATACCCACATATACATTAGCCTGAAGTTTATTTTATGAAATTATAATGATGTTGTTATACAATTGACCTCATCAAGAATATTGTCAAAACAAAAGAAACCTGCACCTTTCTCCTTCACTGAAATATCGTGAGGATTAATAAGACGTTTGTAGTTAGATTGTGCAGTTCTTCCAGAAAATTCAAAGCAAGAACAAAATAGCACTTTCTTTTAAAAGGCACATGTTTTACTGTCAGACCAAACTTAAAGCAGTCAGAATGATACATTTTTATGAGTTATCTTCCAGCTTTCTTAGACATGTCCAATTATTGATGTTCCAATGTGACAGAACTCTAGTAAATGAAGGAACCAAGTAGGTGGGAAAAACATTGTCACCCCACTTTCAATCAAGTACTAGAACACAGGTATATAATATTCAAAGAAAAGAGAGCCAGAAGTCCAGGTTAGTATAAATAAAAAGCTTAGAAAGAAATAATGGGCCAGAGTCTTACTCACCTATATCATCCTTATTCCCCAATTTTAAGTTAGACACTAATAAAAGTACAGTAACTAATTTGATTCACTCAAATAATATTTGTTATATTTTCATCTTGTAAACTTCAAAGTAAAGCTGTTTATTACTGATGCTGGTCAGGTACTCACGATAGAAAACCAGGAGTCCTCTTGGTTCCTTCTTTTCCCCTTACCCTCAAGCCATTAGTAAGCAATGGTGTTTTCTGTCTCCAAAATGTATCTCAAATCCAACCACTGCCCTACATTTCCATTGCCACCATCATCTCTTGTCTTGAACCCTGCAACTGACCCCTACTTGTCACTCCATCTTCTCTCTTGCCACCCTGCCCCCATCACCAAAAAACAAAAGTGAGCTTAAAATGTCGATCAGACCATGTCACTCCACTGCAATGACTTTTCATCATACTTATTTAAAAAACCAAACTCTTACCTGGACCCTGCCTGCCTCTCAGTCTCCAAGTTCTATCCACTTTGGCGTTGCAGTCCTTGAGAGCTCTTAGCTGTGTCCTACGTGAAGGCCTGGGTGCCTCTACGATGCCCCTCCCTCTGCATGAAAGGGCTGGCTCTTTCCCATTATTTATATCGCAACTTAAATGTTCCCCCTCCAAAAGGAAGAGGTCTTTGTCAGCCCTCTTAGTTGCAGTTAGTTGTTGCCATCTCCCTCCCCATTTATAACCTCAGTTGAAATTTATTATGGTAAATGCTGTGAATTAAGCAAAAGTGTCTGCTTTAGAGCACTTATCACAAATTGCCATTATTTGTGTGCCTGTTTGTTGTATGTCTCCCTAAGAGAAAGCAAGCTTTCAGAGGGCAGGCAGCATGCCTGTGCTGTACTGTGTTTGCACACAGCATTATTGAATAAATGAGTGAATGGTCAGGTGAACAGTGCCAGTAAGCCAGGTATACTAGAGATTTATGAGCCTAACGTATTTGCATAAAATTGGTTGGATGTGAGGTTTAACAATGACCATTTAAACTGGATTTTTAGACTCTGCATGCAGCCTTCTCACGTGAGTTAGATTTTCAGTGAGGTGTGCCACAGTTTTCTCATCTGAAAGAAAAGAAGTGAGAGCAGATTATGACCAGGTACCCTTCCAACTCTGAGATCTTCAGCTGTTTTGGAGATATCCTCCAGTTTGTGCAGGTGCCACCTGCCCCAAAAGTGCCTCAGAACACCACACGTGGCTGAGGAATAAATGAGAGAATAAGTGAGCACACTTTGCATAGAGTATTGGGGAAGAACCCATTGGTGTTTCAGAGCTATGTTTGGGGTAAATAGTTAAGGTTCTGTAGAGCAGGTTATCTTGAAGTAGGATGGCTGTATTGAACCTGCAATGGCTCATCTCGTCCCTATTGTCTCATTTGGCAAGAATCTCAGCTACCAGTGAAGAAAAGAGCTGTTTATCCATGTAGCCAGTGCAATAATGTTTATACTGTATCAAAACTCATTTCTTCCTCCACTTGTTTTCACCCCTAGCCACTTCCTCATCCAAGGAGAATCATGCCAAATGGATATCAGATTAAGAAAATGCTTCTCATTAGTTGTCTGTTCAGAACAATTTTGTAAGCAATCCTGGAGCATCCAGTAGTATCTTTTCACAGCCCTTTATCTCTTGAAAGTTGTTGAGAGAGTTAAATAAGTTGCCTATCATTAATCCTTGTTCTGAACATTGTAAGTCAAAGGAATGAAATGCCTCTCATCACAATTCAGACCACAAACAGGTAAATATTACAACATAAAACAAAATTTAATACTGGCATTGCCCTGTCACCTAAGCCATGTGTTCTTCACTGAAGTAATCAACCAGAGGGTATCCTGGTGCTGTAATTCAATGATTGTTTCAGAGGCTGTGGGTTTTGTAAATACATCCCATTTTTAATATCCCCATATTGAAAAACAAGTTTGGGTAAAGATGTGGGTATCATTCTTACTTGATTATGAAAACTGATAGTTTTGATCTAGTCTCCACAACCATTCTGCAGTTTCACTTTGTACTGACAGTTTCCTTAACCCAAATTCAGGTTGTAAAGACTGAAATTTCTTCACCGCCACAGAGCATTCTCGGTGAAGGCTTTTATTTGCAAGTTGCATTTGACATGAGTTTTAGAGAGGAAAGGTGAGTAAATAAAGAAGTGGACAAGGAATAACAGGAACGAGTTTCTGTCTAGGGCCCTGATATTGATCTGTGGAGCCTCGTGTCATCCTGCCTATCTGGGCTGTAGCTCTGCCCTTTACAAAATATGGATTATGGGCCATATTGTCAATCTGTGTAACCTATGAAGTCACTCACTGTAGATAAAGAACCAGCAATGAGCCAATGCTCCCTCCTCTCACAACCACAGCAGTATTATGAAGATCTGTAACTGAGCGTTTACAGAGCTTCCCAAATGCCTAGGGAGGAAAGCAATGTTGAAACACAAAGAATTTATACCCAACATAAAAGAGAAACCACTAAAATGTGGCAGCCTCAAATTTCTTTGCAATCACCTTCCTTGAGATTGGAGATTCATGGTAGCTGTGCATCTTCCTCCAGAATTGTACCCTGGATCTCGAGGTGCACATAAACTGGGTCAGTATTTTACTAGAAAATATTGGTCAGAAAAAACACAACCTGTTTCCAAAGTAAAATCTTACTGGATAAAGTTTTTAATATTACCAAAACCACAAACAATCATTCTTTTCCATACCAATATCACCTAGGGCTTGTGGGGGTGGGTTACATGTGCCTCTGTTATCAAACCCTGCTGTGCCCAGCTGTCATTACGTCCAGGGAGAAGCTCCTACATTTCCCTGAATATTCCTGCATCTCTGAAGCCCCTGTAAAAGGGAGCTGCCCTGTATTTGTGCTGCCTTTTCTCTTTCCCTCTCTGTGTCTTGTCTGTACTGTAACCAGAGGACTCACAGTTTTCTTAAGGGACACATCCGTATTCCTCTCGCTCTGTGGCCATGTGTGGTCATGAGGGCTCTGATTCCTATGTGGGGACAGGTCAGGATGACAAAAGGCAGAATGCTGGACCAGGAATCTGTCTATCACAGATTTTAAGACTTCGGTGAGTCTCAATTTCTCAAGATTCAGGCTTCCTCATTTATAAGATGAAAAGATTGGATTAGGTGATCTTTGAGATCATTTCTACTTCTGCAGTGATTCGTTATAAAATAATATATGTCTCAGCTTCCTATAGACCGGCTGAGGAGTAAAGCTTCTTAAGGCCATTTATTCCTTTACCACCTGACCTGTGCACGAATGAGGTCTTAAAAGATTGCCTACTTCAGCCATCCGGTCCAGGCGGCTCCACGTTTTTTTCTGACGTTTACTTCACTCAGCTGGCTGTTTATCATGATCATATCCTTCTTAGTCCACTATGATCTAAGTAAACTGTGCCCTCTCTGTTAATATCAGTATGGAATTATATATCCTTGCACCTGCATTGACCCAGCTTTATCTCTGTTATAAATCATGAACTAAATAGATCATTTCAGTTCATCCCCTGAACTTGCAGAAAATTGGACTTATCCATCGAGTCACCCTCACCCTCTGATTCCACCTGGGCAGCATCCACTGAAGTATGAAATTCCTTCAGATTGAAAGGTGAGGAGATCTCATAACTCAGCTGCTGAACCTGGCTATCTCAGGCCAACTATACTTTCTTGAGATTCTAGAGAGTGATCACACAGCAAGCTGAAGAACTGTCTACTCAATATTTGGTGTAGTTTGACTGGTCTTCTATACCTAACACTCTATAATGGAAAACAGTGTGCTCTGATATATGAGAATCCTGAAATCATAATAGCTGCTATGCTGATTTTTGAAAATTTAAATGTTTATTATGGCATTTAGGAAACCCAACTGTTTATAAACAAATGGTAGCTTTTAGAGATCAAATTCTTTTATGTTTTATCTACCATATAATACTCACAAAGAAGCTGTGGCCTCAGGATAAAGGAATATTCCTAGGAAGGGTCCTCTACTCTAAAATGGATAAACTTACTTTTAAGCCTGTAACATTGACAGAGAACAAAAATCTAGAACACAGACAACTTAGCATAGTTCCTAGTATGGTAAAATAATGTTAATGATGGTGATTGCCATGAGATTTTGAATGGGACTTGGCTGAAACACTAGATAAGTCAGGGTCTAGCCCCCCCCCGGGACCTGGCATTAGAGCTGACTGGTCATGGGACAGCAGACAGGTCATGCCCCTCTCTGGTCTCAGTCCTTTGGCTATAAATGTAGTAAAAGGGGATCTGCCCTAACTACTTCACACTGTTGACTTGAAATCCAAATGAGAGAATGGAAGTGAAAATTCTTTGCAAGTCTGATGAATTATTCTTATCTAATGAAAGGCCCTTTCCCATCTCATGCAACATAACTCTTCCGTTTGACTACAGCTTATAGGACCAAATTTCAGGGGTCCCCAGTCACTCCCCATCCTTATAACTGAATGTCAGGTTGACAACTCCTACTATTGATTTGTAGCAAGCCAAGCAATTATTTCGTTTGAAATTTCACATTGTCTCTGAAGTTGTTAATCTTCCTTCTTGAGATTCCTTCTGAGTTCTTTCCCACAGAATTAGATATTCCACCATTACCTACTTTTTTCAGGTTTTATTGAGCATATTTATGATGTAATAAACCATTGTTTCAATAAAGAGGGAAATTCAGGATTAGAAACTCACCAGTTACCCTGCTTTGCACAAAACATCAAGAATGACTTTGCATGTGTGTGCGTGTGCGCACGCGTGTGCACGTGTGTGTACGTATACATAATTACAAAGATGTACCTTTTGAACAGCAGGAAAATAACCGTGCAAGTTCCATTGTTTAGGCAGAGGGGGTTAAATGGACAGCTTTCTTACAGTCAGGAGAGACTTAGATTTCAGGAAGAAAGAAAGAAAATGTAATAAGCCCCAAAGCTACAAGTTTATTCAGGTAATTTAAATATCCTTTAGTCATTATTTTCTAAATTTTCTCTCAGTCAGTTATCCTTTTTCATTTGAAATTTTAGTAGAAATTTGGAGAATTTATTGTAACATTATAAAATAGTCACAAAAAAGTGCTGTACAGACTAACAAAGCTTGAAACTAAAGGGAAAGTTGCATGCATATAATGGAGCGCACGTTAAGTACTTTAGTTCTAATGTAACCATCGTTTCTCACCGCAAGTGTAGGGTGGAGTGCCACAATATGCCACCCCTGTAATGAACATAAATGGTGCAGTGTTATAATTAAATAGGAAGCCACTTTTGTTTTTAAAATTTCAAATTTCCTGCCTTATTTTTTTCTGTTGACATGCATCCTACTTCCTTAAATAATAATTTCCATAATAGCTAATACTTACATAATGCTTAGTGTATTTCTAAGAGCTTTATGTTTAATCCTCACAAGAATAGCCTTATGAGGTAGATATTATTATCTCCTTTTTATGAATGATAAAACTGAGTAATAGAAAGGTGAAGTCATTTGCCCATCTTATAACAAGTTAGTGACAAGTAGGACTTGAACCCAGCAATCACTCCCACAGTCCATGTCCTAGACCATGCCTGTCAATCAGGGTTCCATGACTATGGCTGTTTGCTTGGGCTGGCTGTGACTGAGTCTTACAGAAATGAGCTCTCTGATACTCAAGGCCTGTTTTCTGCCTTTCACTGAAAACTTAGAGAAAATACGTGGATCTGGTGGAATTTCAAGCGCGTCACTACAGCAATCTGAGCTGACTTTGTTATGTTCCCCTGCTCTCTTGTCTGGAGCATGCCTAGACTCAGTCCATGTGGGTTAAGAGACTGAAGATACACATTTAGGAGCTATAAACCAACAGATGGTGACTCAAGCCATGGGAGGGACCCAACTACATTCATGTAAATTACTACTGTCATCTAAGCTTAGTTATCTTAGTAATAATTAAAACGTGATATTGTAAATATATACATGTCCTGACATATGACAAACGAATAGCATGTATTAACCCTTGTTAAATTTAAAACATGTCTTAAAATACAAGGTGGTATTGCAATAAGTACTGTAGGACTATATGAGAAAATTAATCATCTGCTCTTTACCAAAATTCACTTGTACAGGGTATCTGTTCTTTATGTTTTGTTTTTTACTTTAAACGCAATAAAGTGTTTACAAAGCATAAAGCACTGTGCTCATTTTTCATGTTTTCCTTCAGCTTTTTCATTTATTTTTTTTGCTCTCTAAAGCACTTTTCACGGCAGATAAGTTTGCTGACATACGGCATAATTATTCATTTTTTTCTCTCAGTTACTCAATTCTGCCCCACAATTTTTGTATATTAAAAATCAGCCTTGTTTAGTGTATCCTTCTTAATCACCTCAACATTTTTTTATTGATTTAGCTCTGTGTTTAGGACTAGTTGGTTCTAAAATATTTCAATTCAAATAAAATCTTTAGTAAGCCTTCCTTCCTTCCTTCCTTCCTTTGTTCCTTCCTTCCACTCACAAATATTATTAAAGTCCTGCCATACTGAGCGCTGTGCTGTTGATACAAAGCTGTGAATTTACAAGCCTGCCCCTCAGGAGTTCCCACGTGCGGTGAGAAGAACTGACCGTGCTGTGAGAGCAGAGTGGAACAGGCGGCTGGAGATGGCTGTGTTTCTGAGAGACGATTTGAAGCATGGAGTTGTGCGGAAAGGCCATGGCTGTGCAGAGCAGGCTGAGCCAAAGAGAAAGCACAGAGATGAAAAATACTGAGTGTATATTTGAGAAATCTTGAAACCACAAGGCAGCGAGCAATGCCTTGTAGTGAGAGATGGCAGCCAGGGGCACAAGACAAGCTTAAGAGGAGTGTTTGGTTCCAGAATATGAAAGGCATTGTGTACAATGTTTAAAATTTAAATTTTATTCTGAATGTTTATAAGAGCTATTAGAGATTTTTAAATGGGAAGAAAACTGTTTTGTGTTTTAACAGAACTTTGGGAACAGTTCTAAGAATGAAGTTGAATAATACTAGAAGGTCTGGCCATGAGAACAGAATAAAATAGTTGTGTCATGGATGGAAAGAGGGAGAAGAGTTTGAGAGTTATTTTTAAGTAGAGTTGACAGGATGTTATAACTGATTAGAGTTGAGGGGGTAAGAAAGGTAGTTAAACATAGCCTTCAGGTCTCCGGATTGAATGACTTAGTAGATGGTGCTGTCCTTAAGTATTAGGAGATGTAGAAAGAAGAGGGTATGTACAAAGATGATTCATGTTTTAAAATGTTGAGAATGAATAGTAGTGAGGCATCCAGATTAAGATATCAGGTAAAAAATCTGGTAATAAAAGTCTGGAGGTGATCTTTGACATAAATCATACCAGTGTTTTCCTAGGTCAGTCTCCCAAGGCAATAGAAATAAAAGCAAAAATAAACAAATGGAATCTAATCAAACTTATAAACTTTCACACAGCAAATGAAACCATAAACAAAACAAAAAGACAACCTATGGACTGGGAGAAAATATTTGCAAATGATGTGACCAAAAAGGGTTTAACTTCCAAAATATACAAACAGCTCATACAACTCAATAACAACAACAACAAATACAACCCAGTCAAAAAATGGGCAGAAGACCTAAATAGACATTTTTCCAAAGAATACATACAGATGGCCAATAGGCACATGAAAAGATGCTCAACATCGCTAAGTGCTAGAGAAAGGCAAATCAAAACTACAGTGAGGTACCACCTCACATCTGTCAGAAAGGCCATCATTAAAAAGTCCACAAACAATAAATGTGGAGAAAAGGAAACCTTCCTACACTGTTGGTGGGAATGTAAATTGGTACAGCCACTATGGAGGTTCCTTAAAAAACTAGAGTTGCCATAAGATCCAGCAATCCCACTCCTGGGTATATATTCAGAGAAAACTGTAATTCAAAAGGATACATACACCCCAATGTTCATAACAGCACTGTTTACAATAGCCAAGACATGGAAGCAACCGAAATGTCCATTGACAGTTGAATGGTTAAAGAAGATGTTGTATGTGTACACAATGGAATACTACACAGCCATAAAAAAGAATGAAATAATGCCACTTGCAGCAGTATGGGCTGACCTAGAGATTATCATACTAAGTGAAGTAAATCAGAAAGAGAAAGACAAATACCATATGATATCGCTTATATGTGGAATCTAAAATATGACACCAATGAACTTATTTATGAAACAGAAACAGACTCAAGGACATCAAAAACAAACTCATGTTTATCAAAGGGGAAAGGAGGTGGGGGAAGGATAAATTAGGAGTTTGGAATTAGCAGATATAAACTACTGTATTTAAAATAGGTAAACAACAAGGTCCTACTGTACAGCACAGGGAACTATATCCAATATCCTGTAATAAACCATAATGAAAAAGAATATATATGCGCATATATATATGTAATATATATATAGTGTATGTATAACTGAATCACTTTTCTGTACACCAAAAACTAACACCACATTGCAAATCAATTATACTTCAATTTAAAAAAAAGTCTGGAGGTGAGAAAGAGTTCTTAAAGCCAGGTTTGTAGCTATGGAAACTACTGGTGTCTTAGTCTGCTCAGGCTGCTGTAACAAATTACAGTAGACTGGGTGGCTTAAAGGATGAACATTTGTTTCTCACAGTCCTGGGGGCTGGGAAGTCCAAGAGCATGGTTCTAGCAGATTTGGTGTCAGGTGAGAAGCCTTTTCCTGGTTTTCAGAGCAGAGAGAGGAGGAAGCAAATT
Organism: Phocoena sinus; assembly: GCF_008692025.1. NCBI lineage: Eukaryota > Metazoa > Chordata > Mammalia > Artiodactyla > Phocoenidae > Phocoena > Phocoena sinus. The sequence goes on along the minus strand of NC_045774.1, from coordinate 5,507,970 downwards.
CTCTTGGCTCTTCATATAAGACACTAATTCCATTCGTGAGGGCTCTTCTCTCATGACCTAATCGCCTCCAAAAGGCCCTATCTCCAAATACCATCATATCAGGGATTGGGATTTCCACATTTAAATTTGTGGGGGAGAGGGACCCAAACATTGAGTCTATAATAAGTGGCGTGTAAATGTTAGTTGAAGCCACGGGTAATGAAAAACTGGCTTCTCAGAAAAAGAGTGTGAGTGTAAGATGAGAAAACCAAGTGTTGGTTCTGAGGGTGGCCAATGTTCTAAATTCAGAAAAAGGAGGAGGAGCAATCCATATAAACTGAGAAGAAGCAGTCAAGGAGGTAGGAGAACTTAAAGATGCTTTTTTTCAGAAATGAAAAAAATATGTCAAGATGTAAGTATCAAATGCCTTAAAAATGAAATATGATAGAAACAAACAAAAAACTTATGTTTAACATAACCCAATAAAAATCAGTTATTCATAAAGAAGTCAAGTCATTGATGCTAAAATTTGGAACAAGGCATATATGCCTGCTTTCATTTTTATTATTTAACATTATTTTAGAGACTAATGTAGTAAGTCAAGAAAATACAATATATGACATAAGTAATGAAGAGAAAAATTTTTATTTTATGATTGCATCATATAACAACAACTGAAAAAAATGAGATATACTGTTAAATACTATTAGAAGTACCAAAACAATTTGGCTAGATGGATGTATAAAACAAATATACAAAAAAGTGCTTTTCTTATATCGACAACCAGTTGGAAATGAAAATGGGGGAAAATCACAAAAACTGAAGAACTATACAGTTCCTAAGAAAAATATAGCAAAAAAATTACAGGACTTAAGTAAAAAAAAAAAAGTATAAATGTATTAAATAACATAAATGTAATGGCATTTAGATTAAAAGAATATTTTTATATTAATATTAAGGCTTTTGTACAGCTAAAGTTACCTTAAATATAAAGATGAAGAATAGATCCAGAGAATATGTAATTGTAAACATTCGAGATAATATCACTAACATAAAAATAGCTCCTTCAAATTGGTAATAAAAAGGTATATGGCACAAATAAAAATAGACAATTTAAACAAGTAATAGGTAAACAAATGTAAATTGACATCCAAAAGTTGTTCTTCTAAACTAAAACTTAAGGCAACATAAATTAAACATACCAATGAGATATTATTTTCTGTCATTAATTCTGCAAATTTTAAAAAAAGTTCTGGTAATACCCAGTCCTAGCAATGACGGGGCTGATATTTACCTGATACGTTCAATATGACCCTTGTAATATTAGTATTTCAGTTCATAAGTATTTGCTACCTTGAGCTCCCTTCCTCTCCTAGAACTCTATCCCCCACTTCTCTGACTGGTCAGACCCTTCCAACTTCAATATGCGGTAGATAGAAGATTAATGCATGTCACCTGAATGTTCTTGAATGTTTTTGCCTTGCTTGTTGTTAAATATTTAAAATATTATCCCTGGGCAAGGGTACAGCAAAGTGGGTATTTGCTAATACTGCAGGTAGGAATATGAATTGCTAAAACTTTTTGAAAAGTTATGTTACAATGTCTATTAATTTATTAACATTCCAATCACACTTTATTTTTTAATCCTATAAAAATAAAAACGACTGTAATGATATGTGTATAAAGATGTTTATAACAGCCGTTTAAATACCCAAAACCATAAACAACATGAATGCTTATCAATTAGAAAATAGACAAATGAATTATAGTATATTTCTGCAATGGAATATTTTATAGTTATTTAAAATAATAAATAAAATTCATGTGTACTGGGGACTTCCCTGGTGGCGCATGCCAGTGCAGGGGACACTGGTCTGGGAAGATCCCACATGCCACGGAGCAACTAAGCCCGTGCACGTCAACTACTGAGCCTGTGCTCTAGAGCCCGTGAGCCACAACTACTGAGCCCGCATGCCACAACTACTGAAGCCCATGCACCCTAGAGCCCGTGCACCGCAACCACTGAGCCCACGCGCCACAACTACTGAAGGCTGCGTGCCTAGAGCCCATGCTCTGCAACAAGGGAAGCCACCGCAATGAGAAGCCTGCACACCGCAACAAAGAGTAACCCCCGCTCGCCGCAACTAGAGAAAGCCCACGTGCAGCAATGAAGACCCAACGCAGCCAAAACTGAAATAAATAAATAAATTTAAAAATTCATGTGTACTGACCTGGAAAGATGTCCATGGTGCATTGTTTAAAAATTAAAACAAAAATGTGTAGAGTTTGCACTTTTTGTTTAGAAGAATACCATTTTTATTTTAGAAAAAGAAGAAAACATCTCTGTTTGTCTCTGTCTCAGTCTCTCTGTCTCTGTCTCTCTTTCTCACACACATTCATGTGCACACACACAATGTGAACATAAATCTATGTGGTGTGAGGGTTAAAATCTGTGGACAAATACATTCCCAGTTGTGGGAGGAATGAGTGCAAAGGGTTATGCAGGGTGTTAACTTTCTCTTCATACACCTCTGTATTTTTAGATTCTCTAATGTGTACTTTATTTTTGCCCTTCCAAAAAAAATAGACAAAGTAGAAAAGCAAGACAAAGAGGAGGCAAGAGAGTGCCATCCTTTAGAGTTGAATAGAGCATGACAAATTAAATACAAGTTATATTATTTGGTAGGAAAAGAAAGTCATAAAAATTTACTTGTATTTAAAACTAACCAGTCTCCTCTAAAGCAATGATTTTTAGCATTTTTACGGATGAAGCACCCTTAGGAGAATCGGATGAAACCCCTTTCTCAGATAAATGTACGTGAATTCTCAAATCCATAAGTTGCATATAATTGCATAGGTTTTATGAACACCTGTTCTCAAGTCTTCTGATTAATTTTTAATTAAAAGCAATTGAAAATAAGTTACAACAAATATTTCTTGATTATGTCCTGTTTTCTCATTGTTTTGATAATAACCTATTTTTAGCATCACCTAATTTCTTATGAAGAGTATGTTTATTTCACTATTAAAGATTTAAAATGAATTCAACCCAATCCCACCAGTATAGAATGCATTTACTCCCTTCTTAAATTTTCCGCTTCAACCAAACCAGATTATTACCAAATTCCCCAAACACAATCTAAATTCTGGGAGTTTATTTATTTGATCATCTCTTTGCCTCTGCTTAAAATAACCCTCTCACTACCCATCCTCCCAGCCATCTGACTGCTTTCTGTCTAAATCCTACCCACTCTTCTAGTCCCAGTTCCAATGTCATTTCTTTAATTAAATCTTCCTCTGGTCCATCAGCTGGAATGAAACTTGCTATCTTTTTGACCCCACAGTGCTTTGTTTTTATTTCCACCATATTTCTTAGCACATCTATATAATGTTATGGTTAATTGCATAGATGGCTTGTCTTATCTACTGGCCTATTAGGTCCTTGAAAGTACAACTCATATCTTGATCATTTTAAGTCTGTTATAACACCTATCACAGGGCCTTGCAAATAGTAGGTCCCAATAAATGTCAAGCTGAATTGATTTTACGCTAACTTTGGTGGGAACCTGAGGCAGAATGGCTTTTTTGGCTTTGAATTTTTATAATGCAGTTTTGCTGCTCTGTACAAATGTGTCTCAATCAATCTACACAAATAGTCCATAATTCTTACTTCTGGCTTTCAAATTGTGCCTGCTGTTAGGTGATTCTAGTAAATGTCATTTATTTAATAAAAGAATAGTGAATGTTATTTTTTCTATTTTATTTATTTATCAGATAGTCCTCTTTAAAATAGTGCTAGTGAATTTAAATTACTTTAAAATTGTTTAATGTGATTTCATTTCTTATAAATTTGAAATTAATCTAGTTTTAATGTCACTTATGTACTTTCTGTTTTAAAGGTTTAGAAAGTTTACTTAAGTAATATAAATGAACAAGTATTAAGATCTCCTCCCACTTACCCAGGGCTTTAAAGGCCTAAAATTGGCAAATAATATTTAGACCAGAAAAATAAAACTTAAAAAATTGAGAAAAAATAATAAACTGATAACATTTATATTTAGAAAGATTAAATGTCTGAGAGTTTTAGAAATCTATACAGTTAAATGGTGGCATTTAATAGCTGGTCAGTATAGTAGCTTCTTTCATTCAGCTAATTTATGATATTAAGAAGATTCAAGGTTTCCCAATACAAGTTCCCATCGACATTTTGTGAAACACACACACACACACACACACACACACACACACACACACACACACATTTCCAATGTAATTACTGGCATAACATTAATAATATTGCATACATATTTCATGTCATTAGGTCCCAATTACAAGTCTGTGCCTAATATTATCTAGTCAATTCCCCATTGTTTTATCTACTCCCTGAAAAATAAACATGAAAAGTTTTCATTCCTCTGCAAGGCAGTTGGGATCTAATTGCTTTCTTGCCTTACGTTAAGAAAACATCTCAATAAGATGCTATCATGATGTTTTTCTATCAGGATCAAATTAGGTTGGTTCGAACTGGGTCATAAATAAGGTAGAATTAGAGGAAACTATAATACTCTGGTTATATACATTCATTTGTTTGTTTAGAATCTCCAAGCATATTTATATATTAATTATTTTACTTTAGAAATATCTTATGAAATAACAACAGGGAAATATTATTTTAGCTACTCAAGCTTCAGAGAGAAAATAATGCAAAAGAGTACTTGGCTCATTTAAGATCTGACTTTGTTGACCTTGCATAAATTAAACTAAATAATAGCTTTATAAACATTGCTAGGCATCAATTATGTGGAGGACACTAAACCTGATGCAAATAGTAGCAATAGATTGTTTTTAAAAACCTTAAAAAAGTGCACTACATCTACCTATAATAAAATATACTACAAAAAATGTGGCTATTACTACAATAGAAATATAAATAAAATATATCATGAGAATAGAAAGCAGAAATGGGGAGCAATTATTTTTTGATTGAGGAAGGTTTTAGGGTAAATTTTACTAAGGAGTTGGGTTGGGCTTTGAAGCAGAGATTTTAACTGAATAAAGAGAAAGGATAGCACCCTCCCCAAAAATGAAATACTTAGGTAAAAATCTAATAAAATATGTACGAGATTTATATGTGGAAAACTACAAAAGTCTGATGAACGAAGTCAAAGAACTAAGTAAACAGAGATATTCCATGTTCATGGATAGGAAAACTCAGTGTTGTCAAGATGTCAGTTCCTCCCAACTTGATCTATAGATTCAATGCAATCCCAATCAAAACCTCAGCAAGTTATTTTATGATTATTGACAAACTGACTCTAAAGTTTATATAGAGAGACAAAAGACACAGAATTGCCAACACAACATTGAAGAAGAACAAAGTTGGAAGACTGATACTACTCAACTTCAATAAATACTATAAAGCTATAGTAATGAAGATAGTGTGGTATTAGTGAAAAAAGTAAACAAGTAAATCAATAGAACAGAATAGAGAGCCCAGAAATAGACCCCTCCACCCCATAAACATATCCAACTGATCTTTGACAAAGGAGCAAAACCAATACAATGGAGCAAAGATAGTCTGTTTAACAAATGGTTTCAACCAGACATCCACAGGCCAAAAAAAAAAAATGAATCTAGACACAGACCTTACACTTTTCCCCAAAATCAACTCAAATGTATCATAGACTTATATGTAAATGCAAAGCTATAAAAATTCCACAAGATAATATAGGAAAAAAACCTAGATTCCCTTGGGTATGGTGATGACTTTTTAGATACAACACCAAAGGCACAATCCATGAAAGAAATAATTGATAAGCTGGACTTCATTAAAATTTAAAACCTTCAGCTCTGCAAAAGACAACGTCAAGATCATGAGAAGACAAGCCACAGACTGGGAGAAAATGTTTACAAAAGACACTCTGATAAAGGACTACTATCCAAACTATACAAAGTACTTCTAAAATTCAACAATAAGAAAATAAACAACCTGGTTAAAAAATGGGCCAAGTACCTGGACACCTCATCAAAGAAGACATACAGATGGCAAATAAGCATATGAAAAGATGTTCCACATCATATGTCATCAGGGAAATGAAAATTAAAACAATAATGAGATACCACTACACACCAATTAGAATGGCCAAAATCCAAAACACTGACAGCAACAAATGCTGGTGAGCATGTGGAACAATAAGAACTCTGACTCATTGCTTGTGGGAATGCAAAATGGTGCAGCCACTTTGGAAGGCAGTGCCAGGTTCTTACAAACCTACACATACTCTTGCCATAGGAACTAGTAGTCACGATTCTTGTATTTACCCAAAGAAGTTGAAAATTAGGTCCACACAAAAACCTTCACATGGATGTTTATAGCAGTTTTATTCATAATTACCAAAAGTTGGAAGCAACCAAGATATCCTTCAGTACGTGAATAGATAAACAAACTGTGGTACATTCTGACAATGGAATTTTATTCAGTGCTAAAAAGAAACGATCAAGTCATGAAAAATAATGGAGGAATCTTAAATGCATATTACTAAGTGAAAGAAGCCAATCTGAAAAGGCTACCTACTACATGATTCCAATTATATGACATTCTGTAAAAGGCAAAACTGTGAAGACAATAAAAGGATCAGTGGTTGCCAGTGTATTGGGGGTGGGCAGGGGTGACTAAGGTGGAGCACAGAAGACTTTCAGGATGTGAAAATACTCTGTATGATACTCAGTGATAGACACATGTCATTATACATTTCTCTAAACCCATAGAGTGTACACCACCACGAGTGAGCCCTAAGGTAAACTGTGGTCTTTGGGTGTTTATGATGTGTCCATGCAGGTTTGTCAGTTGTAAGAAGGGTGTTTATGATGTGTCCATGCAGGTTTGTCAGTTGTAAGAAGTGCGCCCTATAGTGAAGTATGTTGATAATGGGGAAGACTGTGCATGTGTGGGAACAGGGGACCATGAGAAATCTCTGTAGCACCTTCCTCTCGATTTTGCTGTGAACCTAAAACTACTCTTAAAAAATAAAGTTTTAAAAGTGAATAAAAAAAGAAAGGTCCATCTACGTAGGGACAGAGATAGGAACAAAATTACAGAGGTTTATTTGAAGAAAAAAGAACAGTTCAGCAGCTTGGAAGCTTGGATGCTGGAGCTGAAAAGGAGAGTAAGCAGTGAAGCTGGGAGGATGAATGGATCTGATGGGCCTGTGTGTGAAAGGCCTTAGAACGGCAAGCGAAGGAGTTTAGATTTAGTTTATAGGATATGAATGACCAGTCACCCAGCCGTCACCTGTTTGGCAAAGGGAAGTAGTAGGATCAGCTATGTCCTACGGAAGGTTCTATGTAGCCATGACATGAAGAATAGATAGAAATAGATAATCTGTGTAAGAAAAATACTAGAATGAGATTCACCAAAATAGTGAAGTGGGACCTACCAAGAGTTGAGACTATTGGTGATTTTTTTATTTCTACATTACAGGGTTCAATACATTTCCCTAAGCATGTTTTAGTTATGCAATGAAAAAAATCAATAAACTTTTTAAGTAGCCCAATCAAGAGTAGACGAATCCTTGAACGTAGCAGCCGTAGTGTGAATGCAGAGCAAGGGACAGACTCAGATTCAAGGCAGCACCTTGTTCTGATGTACATGGAGGATAAGAAAGATCTGAGGCAAAGATGATGCCACAGCCCTGACTCCTAAACTGGTTAGATGGTGATGCTCGCAGTCACAACAGCAAATGCAGGAGAAGGGTAATACAGGAGGAGACTAATATTTCATATTGAATATGTTTACTTGGAGGGATTCTTAGGAAAGCCGGAAGATGTATCTTAATGGCAGACGGAGATGAAAGCATTCAGTACTCACAAAGATACACTAAAACACCACTTTCTGTTCTCATGATGGAGGCAATGAGAAGTAATTTGGTAATATGTTCGTGTTCTTCAAAGCAAATATGGAAGATTCATTATGCGCTTTGATCCAAACTGGGCAAAAAAAATCATTATTTACAGAGACGTTCATTGTAGGATGTTGCCTAAAACAGAAATAGAAAGAGAGGAAAACAAAGCCCTCCCCCCCAAATAGGGGAAGGTTATTTAATTTTGTTTTAGTTAATTTTGGTGAATCCATTCAATGGAATATTGCATAACAATTACAAATAATATATTAATAAAAGAAGACATGTTAAGCTTTTAAAATAATGTATTGAAATTCTATGCACAGTAGGACCTTGATCTTGTAAAATGTCATATAAATTAGACTAGAATAATTACATATCAAAGTATTAACAGTAATAACCTCAACTCTTGGTGGTAGTGTTATGGGTAATCCTACTGCCCTTTAACTTTTGTTTATTTTTCCATTTCTTTCTACCCAGAGCACATATTACTTTTATAACAAGAGGTTAAAACAATAAACATTAAAGAGAAAGAGTATGTGCTGAGAGATCAGGGCTAAAATGTGGATTGGAGAATCATGCATGTGTAAGTAGTAGTGAAAGTCATGGGTAGTCAGTAATCACCAGAGAGAGGCTATGTTTTCTCTCTTAAAACCTGTTTAGTACATAGATTTTATACAACAAACTGAAACATTTTAATGATGCAGGCATATGTTTAGCAAAAGTCAATTAGAGCCTTAGGCCTTTGTCATGTTCAGGTGTTCAAAGGAATAAACATAGTTTTCAGAATGATCTGATACAGACAAAACTTGACATTAGTGTACAGTAATTCATTTTCTTACTTTCCTTCAGAAAATGTCATGCTCAATTTTAACTTCAAGAAAATACAGAGCAAGTCTACATAAGACAAAAATACTAAAGGTTTGTTTGCCCCAAGATATGTTGTGCTCACTATAATTGGGTTGTCAGTATGTGTCCGACATATGCTAATGGAATAGTGAGAAAGCCAAAATATGGTTTATTTGGTTACATTAGTCCTTTTTATAGTCAGACCAGCAATATTTATTTAGCTCCTACTTAGATGCTAGGAATGAAAACTTACAAAACAACACCACCCTGGCGCTTAAGCAACAGATGAAAACTACCAACAGAAGGCAGCAAATCGTGTGTTCCAATAAGTAGTAGAATAATGTTGGAAACTTGAGGAGTGAAATGTCACCATGAGCCCACGGGTTCATGCAGACTTCATGAAGGAGGTGATGACTGGGCATGGATCTTGAAAGCAAGTTAGTCTTAAAGAAGAGAGAACTTCAGATAAGCTCACTAGATTGTTCTTCAAAGTGGTAATTTCAATTTACATTCTAATCAGCAAGACATAAAGAGTCCCCACTGTTCCTCATGCAGGACAATGCTTGACACTGTCATAACTTTTAATCTACATTTGTCATGTTGGACATCTTTTCCTATATTTATTCAGCAATATATGTTTTCTCATCTATGAGTTTCCCACTAATGTGCTCAATTTATCTGGGGTTGTTTATCTTTTTCTTATTGATTTGGAGGAGTTCCTTTTTGTATTCTAAATGCTAATTCCTTGCTAGGAGAGACTTTTCTCTCCCTTCTTGGAGCCAGACTGCCTGAATCTCACACCCACTAACAGTGTGTCCTTAAACAAGTTACTTAACCTCTCTGAGCTTTAATTTTCTCTGAGCCAAGTAAAATTGGCATAATACTATAACCTACCTAAAAGGGTTGTCATGAAGACTAAATGAGTTAATATGTAAAGCATTGCGAAACCCGTTCAGTACATCATAAGCACTAATTAAATGTGAGCTCTGGTTGTTGCAATTGTTATTGTTATCTCCCTCAAAGGTGAATTATTTCTAGCCCACCCTCTCACTAAGGGGGCCATCCTTTGGGAGTCATGGCTCTAAGCAGGAGTCTTCATTCCAAATCCCCACTTGTGTGGACCCAAGGACTTGTCTTCTGTGCTTGTGCCATCAGGCCTGAGAACCCAAGTTCCTGGAGTGAGAATGCCTCCAGGAGAGTGTGGTCTGACCATCACATGGCTCACCTTTCCTTGATTCTCCTTTTTTTCTGGCATTCGTTTTCTTAAAGAATGAATATGAATATATATTTGTTATTATTTTTGCAACATTTCTAGTTTAAAAAAAATTTTAAGATGGAAGTTGTTCCTAAAATATTCAGTATGAGTATGTCATATTGATGGATGTAGATGTCTTTTTCTAATTCTCTCTTGCAGTGTGGCATTTCTTTTCCTTATTTACAAAAATTCATTCTTTATTAACCATATGAGATACTTTTCTCTCATATTGCAGGTATGCTTTTTTAGGCAGCAAAGTTTAATAGTAAAATCCAGCAATTTTAGGATTTCTGATTTATATTCATTTGTATACTATTTAAATTTTCTTGCCATACATCAATGAGACTAAATATCATTTAGAGTTGATTTTGGCACATGAAATCGATTAGGGAATCTAACAGTGCTCCACCAAAGTGTCTAGTTAGTTGTCGTGTCCCATCTTACTGAGTAATCATTCCTTCCTTGATAGACAAGGCTCTAGATTTGGGAATTTGCAACAATTCTGTTGCCAGCTGTGTTTTGTAGTCCTCTTGTGGGCCACTGCCAACAGGAGGAAGCACCAGTCTGTTCTTTCTCACACCCAAATAGTAAGGTATTTGCTGTATTTCCTAATGGACAGAGATTCATATTGACAGGATAGGAAAAAATAGCATTTGTAATTACTTGTGCAGTCAGCCCAAAAGCGTATTTGACCTGAAATATCCAAATAATTAGGGTGGGAAGGGATTGTTCTGGAGGAGTCTGGAAATAAGTAGAAATAAGTGGATGTCATGAGGTTGCTGATAGGTCCATTCTTATTGGTAGGAAGCAGTCAAGGTTTCATTCACCTCTCATTAGAACTGATAGGACTCAGAGTGCAAATCCTGGCCCTGACACTCATTGACAGTAACATTGGACACTTCACGTAACCACCTTCATTAATTCAGCAGATTCTTTTGAACACTTTTGTGTGAAACACTGTAAGGCTCTCAAGCTGCTCGCTGGCCTGTGAGGTTTAGATACCTTAATTGTAACCTGTATCAGAAAAGTGCGTGCCGAAGCCCCAACTCATAGTGGAAGCTCAGTAAAAGATTGGGTGTTCATTGCCCACCTAAACTTAAATTGAATTAAATATGATAAAAATTCAGAAATAAAGTAGGCTTAGGCTTCTATATATTTTCTTAACATTATGGTGGCACACAAAATTTCCTTTCTTAAAGAGGATTAGCATTCTATAAGGTAAAACATTTTAATTATAAAGATTGTGTTTACTTTATGATGTCTGCTCTTCCCATGTGAGGTTTAATCCACTAAATATGACTACTTTTTTTGTGAGTTTAACCTAAGTGTTTCAAATTTTCTGAGTGGATTATTATTAATCCTAGTGATTCATGACCTGCCCTGCTATTTTTCAGTCTTCAGTATGAAATCTTTCATTTAGAAAACTGCAAATGGAGGTGCGAACCTAAAGTATTACTTAGGAACGTTAATTATGAAACATAATTACAAACACAAATGCCTACATTCGTAATACAGCTCACAATTGTACCAGAAACCTCCAACTGGATGTACTTGTAACATCCTATGGTTGAATTCATTTAAATAGACTGCAAAAGAGTGAGCGGTAAGCTGAATTCTATTTAGATTAGCCTGATAATTTAGATCCTTGTACTGGGTTTTAAATCTGAGATATCAGTGAACTGAATAATTTTAGCCTAGACCCTAGATTTTTTTTCTTTTTTTATAATACTACACTACTATTTAAATTTATTTATTTATTTTTGGCTGTGTTGGGTCTTCGTTTCTGTGCGTGGGCTTTCTCCAGTTGCGGCAAGCAGGGGCCACTCTTCATCGCAGTGCGCTGGCCTCTCACTGTTGTGGCCTCTCCCATTTTGGAGCACAGGCTCCAGAAGCACAGGCTCAGCAGTTGTGGCTCACGGGCCTAGCCGCTCCGCGGCATGTGGGATCCTCCCGGACCGGGGCACGAACCTCTGTCCCCTGCACCGGCTGGCGGATTCTTAACTACTGTGCCACCAGGGAAGCCCCTAGACCCTAGATTTTAGTCCAGATTTATTTTTCTTCTTCCATCGAAGAACTGGCTGATAGTCTCTAAATGGGATCAGGCTTCTTCAGTCAGTAGGTAGTGCCCAGTCACCAAAGCGATTACCCTCCTTTTGGCCTCCATGTGAGTCCTTGGAAGGCCTTGGTCTCTTCCTGTACCAATTCTGTTTCCGTGACAGGTAACGGCTTTCCTGGAAGTCACTCTGTGAGGGTGTTGATGCTGACCACTTCCCACAGCTCTCGAGTAAGCAGGGCCCCTGTTAGCACTCCCTACCCTATGCTTCTCCAAAGGGCCCCTTTAAGACCAGAACTGCTCAGGAGAGTGTGGTGGCCTCCTTACTTTGTCATGTTTGAAGTCTTCAAAGATCAATTGATCTGTATTTAAACTGTAGCTCTGGCATTTTCTTGGTTTGTGACCTTGGACTTGTATCTTGACTTTATCTTAGTGTCTTCATCCGTCAAATGAGGACACAGCAGGTTGTTGTAAGGACTAGGATGTCATACACAGGGGAGCCTCTGGCCAAGCAGGAACTCAGGAAGTGGTAATTTGCATTATTTTTATTGAGTATCACTGTTTACTCTTTGTCAAGGGTTTATACTGAACATTCTATACTCCAGGAGCTATATTAGGTTCTGAGGCTACAACCACGAACAATGTAGTCTCTGCCCTCGGAGAGCTTATGGTTTAGTGAGGAAAGAGACAACAAAACATGAAATTACCTACCGTTCAGTGAGATGAGTGCTGAGATTGCGGTGAATAGTGGGGGCTTCTAGAACCCATAGGAGTACTCTTAACCCAGCTGTAGGAGCTGCCAGCAATAGCTTCCTGGACCCAATTTCTGAAGGAGAGACAAGAGTCTGGAGGAGCGGAGAAGCCTTCTCAGCAGAGGTGGTAGCATACTCAGGGGCCATGGGAGAGATCAGGCATGTTTGTGGGCTTTGCAAAGACCCCAGTATGACTGGAGAGCTGAGTCCTCTGGATGCTGCAGTGAAGGTTGAAGACTTTTAAATAGATGGGGTACTCATTATTCAGTAACCTATTTTATACATTCCAAAGATTTAATGAAGTTAAACAGGAAGGAAACGGGTCTCCTCTATTCTCCACGAGCTGAATAGTGAACAACAGCACGATTCTCTGAAGACAGATGAGAGTGCTGCGTGTGGTGGAATGTGGACTGCAGAAGCCAACAAACCTGCCTCCTCCGCCATGTGCGCAATTTTGAATGTGCGTATTTCCCAGACCTGGCTACAGAGAACATAGCATGAGAACTAGGGTGAACCAAGACTTTTTTTTTTAATGAGGTAGGAGTGACAGCCAATAAAGGGAAAGCAGAACTAACAGGTTGGAAAGCCATCAGACCAAATCAAAGAGAAGAAAAGGAGAGGAAACCACAGACCTCTGCAGATAACTTCTGATTTGACTCTGTCTCTATTTTATAACTTGAAAATAAGCAGTCTTTCTAAGAACATGATACCCTTTCCTAGTTACACAGTATAATTACTACTTTAAGAAACTATCTCCGCTGTATTTGATTCTTGGTGGAATTTGATTTCATTATATGATCTAGTTTGTCGGTTTGGGGGGCTTAAGCAATAGACAGCATTCACTTATTCACACAAAAAAGTATAAAAAATTACACTGATAAGATTTTGTTCACAACTTTTTACATACGTTGATTAAATTCTGGCCTAATGTGGCAAAACAGAATCATCTAATATATGTTATGGCATTTGTTTAGCCCAAGAAAACTCACTCATCCAAGAAGTCCACTGACAGTGTACTCATTTAATATAATTATCCTATATGCATAAAATAATGTGTTTAAAGAGAGTTAGGCAACCTGCTTTAATCACTGCAGTGAGTTGTCAATGAGTTGAAAAAAATCCTGACTATGATGTTAAAAATATTGAGAGCATTTTGTACCCTGTCTGCTGTAACTGAATAAAGGCAACTTTTTCAGAATGACAGAAAAATATTTTAATCATTTATTGGACGTAGGAAGTCTTAAGAACTTTTAATTAAGAAGTCCCCTAGGTTGACCCATGTTACACACTATAGGCCTATTTAGATGACAACGAATTCATGCTTGTGGAGCATGTTGAATATAAACATGGTGATTTGGGGGCCATTCTGACTTGCTGACCATCACAGCATTTGTTTGTTTGTTGCTAGATAATATTTTCCATGGAAAATACCTTGATTGACTCTCAGTAAGATTCACATGTTTATCTTTGACATCTTCCTTCCATCTGACCTTCAACAAATTCTCTAATGCCACATATACAAATAGGGAGTGAAAGAAAGAGGGAAGTGAAGAAAAATTATTTGAACCGAGCAACAGAGTGATTTTAGAAAAGGTCTTTTTCAGGTTAAAAAGCAAAAAGGACAGAAACTTAGAGAGCTGCAACTGTATCTTAATTATCTTGGTGTTTCCCACAATGCTTTGATCAAAATAAATGCTCAGAAAAATAGTCATTGAATGAATGAATGAATGACTTCATCAATTAGTAGATGAAAGAAATGTCTTTGCGTTTTGTAAGACAGTTTGGTTGAGTGCTTAGGGGAAGTTCTGTTTATTGACAAATGAATAGAGAATATTACTATAAACAATCAAGTGACTATAAATGGATATTTGCTCTTTTGCAAATCATTTTCTTGTAATCAGATTCTATTTGATTTATTAGGTAGGCCTACTCAGCAATGCCTTTCAAATCATGGAGAAACTTAAATCCTCTGTAGTGAGAGGGTCTGAAGTTTGGATCCAGTTCTCAGATGTATTTGATAAGCCTGAGTCATGTTATTTTTTGAGACATCTAAAAATGGAGAGTTTCCATGTCGAGATTTCTGGCTTCTCTTGAATACTGCAAGGTCTGGCAATACTGGACCCACATTCCTGTGTGTCAGTAAATATCTAGAGACAAGTAACACCTCCCCCTTCTAGATGGCATGTGTGCCCCATTTTTCTCCCTTCTCACCAGTTGCTTCTAACCACAAAGTGATAATGTCATGTCAATTGATGTTAGTTATCCTGTTTGCATTATTATTTTTCTTAAAGTAGAGAAATATTTCTATGGGCCCAGGTTGACTGGGTGAGCTGCATGTTGCCAGAAAAATGGGAGAGAGCAAATTTTTGTGTGGAAGTGAATAATCATCTCATCAATTAATATGCAAATAAAGTATGTCTGTGGGGAAAGACTATAACACAGCCTGCTTCCATTATTCACTTTACTTGCATAATTTCTATAAGCATTTGATTTTAATTCTTGCTTTACAAATATTAATGATGAAAGGAAGAGAAAACTGAGTCTGTTTGCAAAACAGTAACAGAGTTAGAAATGACATGAGCTGGAAAAATCTGGGAGTATAAATAGCAGGAGATAAAGGAAGAAAGGAAATACTTCCAACTCAAATCTCACTTTTTTTCTCTATCTGCTTCTATCTGGATATTGTTGTTTTGTTTCTTAATTATTACCTCTCTCTCTCCTTCTCCACTTTTAACTGTTCTTATTGTTCCCATCTTTCCCCAGAAATTATTTTATCAACAACCAAAATTGGATGGACTTATTAGGAAATGAAATCTAACACTAACAGCAGTAATATTGATGACAATAGCTGTCATTTATTGTCCTCCTCTCTGCTTGCCACTGGTTTAGGTGTTTTAAATAAACTCGCTTTAATCTTCGCAATAATTACTTAAGGTAACATTGCTATCCCCATTTCTACAGATGACATAACTGAAGCTTAGGCTGGTTAAGTAATTTTTCCCAGCTAATAAAAGCAGAACCAAAATTCAAATTAGGGCTACATGACTGGGCATACTCTTTTCACTTAGACTTGCTTAATAGTTGGCTAATCATTTCAACTGGCTCATTAACTCATGCTTAAAAAAAAAAAATAACCATATCAGTCTGTTTCAGAGTTCATTGATCCTGAAGTATAATTTACAAAATAAGATTCTCTTACTATCATTTAAGCCACAGTTGGTCTTTACTTTCCCAAACTAACACATGAAAAGATTTTAAAATTTCAGAGCTTCTACTGCATAGTTTTCTAATATGTATACGTATAAACATAACATTTTATATAAAATATGTTGTCTATAATATATATATATAAAATTCTAGTGTGTATGATATACTTTTTTATATAGGAAAATTTAATCTGTGTATGAATGTATTTATTTGTTCATTTGTTTATTTGTTCAAGGTGGTAACATATAGACAAACACATGGGCTATGAATCAGTCAACCCTGGACACAAAATCTGACTCTGCCACTTACTATCTATAAAACCTTATTCAAGTTTTTGTTTGAAAAACAAAATGAAAATATATATATAAGACTGTTCAGGTTATCTATTTCTTCTTGAGTGTGCTTTGATAGTTTGTGTCCTTCAATAAATTTGTCAGTTTCATCTAAGTTGTCATATTTATTGACACAAAGTTTTTCATAATATTGTTTCATTTTCTATTTCATTAATTTCCACATGGATAGTTGTTATTTTCTTTGGTTTTCCCATTTTGTTTTGCATTTTCTATTCTTCTTCTTAAAATGGAAGCTTAGGTCATTGACTTCACATATTTCACCTTCTTTTCTAAAAGGGATGTTATTGCTATAAATTTTCTTCTAAGTACTACTTTAGTTGCGTACCACAAATTTTGATATATTTTATCTTCATTCAGTTAAGATACTTTAAAATTTTTCTTTTGACTTGTTCTTTGACACTTGTATTTGGTTAATCTCCAAATATGTCAGGATTTTCCAGATATCTTCCTGTTATCAATTTCTAATTTAATTTCATGTGGTCAGGTAGCATACCTTGTATAACTTGAATTGCTTTAAATTTATTGAGACTTGTTTTATGACCCAGAATATTTTGGTAAATGTCTTGTGTGCACATTAAAGAATGTGCATGCTACTGTTGTTGACTGCAGTGTTCTGTAAATGTTAACCAGGTCAATTGACTGATAGTGTCATTTGCATCAGTTGACTGATAATATCATCCTAGTTTTCTGTATCTTTACTGATTTTTTGGTCTACTTGTTCTGTCAGTTACTGAGGGAATGGTGTTGAAACCTCTGACTATCATTATGAATTTCTCTAATTCTTCCCACAGTTCTATCAGTTTTTGTTTCATGTATTCTGAAGCTTCATTATTAGGGGCATAAATCTTTAGGATTGTTATGCCCTCTTGGTAAATTGACCCTTTTATCAATATGAAATGACGTTATTTATCATTGGCAAGTTTCTGTGCTCTGAAATCTACTTTGTTGATATTAATATAGCCACTTTATCTTTGTTTTGATTACTTTAGCATTACTTAACTTTTTTCATCCTTTGACTTTCAATCTATTTGTGTCTTTATATTTAAAGTATGTTTCTTGGAGTCAGCATATAATTTTGCCTAGTCTTTTATACATTCTCTCAATTTCTGCTTTTTAATTTAATTTAATTGCCTTTAATATTACTATGATATGGCTGTTTTTAAATTTTTCTCTTTTTTGAAATCTTTTGTTGGGGTAAGTATTTTTTGTGACTTTATTTTTTCTTGTTTAATAGCTCTGAGTTTTTCTTGTGTTATTTTAATGGTTGCCTTAAAGTTTATAGTATACAGTTTTATACTATAAACTTTATACTATAGTTTATCATGTTAAAAATTTTTTTTTTTTTTTTTTTTTTTTTTGCGGTACGCGGGGCTCTCACTGTTGTGGCCTCTCCCATTGCGGAGCACAGACTCCGGACGCGCAGGCTCAACGGCCATGGCTCACGGGCCCAGCCGCTATGCGGCATGTGGGATCTTCCCGGACCGGGGCACGAACCCGTGTCCCCTGCATCGGAAGGCAGACTCTCAACCACTGCGCCACCAGGGAAGCCCCAAAATTTTTTAAATATTATACTACTTCATATATAGTATAAGAATATTACAATGGCATCCTGCTATTTCTTTCCTCCTAACCTTTGTGTTCCATATCATAACTTTTACTTCTATACATTATAAACCTCACAACACATTGTTACTACGTTTGCTTCAGTCAGTTATCTCTTATAGAGACTAAAATAATAAGAAAAAAGTTGTTATATTTGCCCAAAGAGTTGCCATCTTTGATACTCTTCATTCCTTTCCATAGTTCCAGATTTTCATCTGGTATCATTTTCATTCTGCTTGAATGACTTTCTTCAACTTTTCTTGAAGTGTAGGTTTGCTGGTTATTAATTCTTTCATATGTCTGAAATAGTCTTTATTTTATGTTTGCTTTTGAAAGATATATTTGCTGGGTAAAGATACCTAGTTTTATATTAAATGTGTTTTTTATTTTCTGGCTGCTTTTGAGGTTTTCTTTTCATCAGTAGTTTTAAACAATTTGATTGTGATGTGCTTCTCTGTGGTTTTCTTCATGTTTCTTGGTCTTGAGGTTTGTTAAGCTTCTTGGATCTGTAAGTTATAGTTTTCATCAAATCTGGGAATTTTTTTATTCATTATTTCTTCTTCTTCCCTCCTTATCCTCTGTCCATTGAAGATTCCACTTACACATATAATAGGCTCTTTGAAGTTATCCCTCAGCTCACTGAAGCTCTGTCAATTTTTTCAGTCCCTTTTCATTTGGATACTTCCTATTGCTGTGTCTTCAAGTACAGTAATCTTTTGTTCTGCAGTGTCTAATTTGCCATTAATTGCTTCCACTGTCTTTTTCATCTCACACATGCTAGTTTTCCTTTCTGGAGTCCAATTTGGATTTATTTATATCTCCCACATGTCTACTTAACATGTCCATTCTTTCCTCTAGCTTCCTGAACATATGTGATACAGTTAAAATGATTGTTTTAATATCCTTGTCTACTAATTCTATCATCCATGTCATTCTGAGTCAGTTTCAATTGATTGATTTTTCTTTTCATCATGGGTCTTATTTTCCTGCTTCTTTGTATATCTGCTATGTGAAAACACTGTGAGTTTAAAACACTATTGGATGCTAGATATTTTTGGATTTCTATTAATGTGGTGTAGCTTTATTCTGGAACACAGTCAAGTTACTTGACCAGAGTTTGGTCCTTTTGGATTCTGCTTTTAAGCTTTGTTAGGTAGAACCAGGGCAGCATTTCATTGAAGGCTGATTTTACCCTATTGAGTCAAATCCTTCTGAGTACTCTACCCAGTGACCTACAATTTATGAGGTTTCCACTCAGACTGGTGGTAACAGGCAAATTTCCCAGCCGTGAGTGCTCCCTGGCATGTGCTTACTAACGTTCTCCGATGCTTCTTTCTTCAGGCTCAGGTAGTTTCCTCACACACGAGCCACTCAGAACGCAGCTGAATACTCTGGAGGAGCTACTGCTCATCTACAGAGCTCTCTATCTCTGTGGTTCTCTCCTCTTTGGTATTCTTCCCCTGGAATTCCAGCTGCCTTAGGCTCCCTGGACTCCCTGCTCTGTCTTCTTGACTCAAGGAGACCACTGGTTTCTTCCTCTTTGCTCTGTTGACTGCAAACTTTCTCTAGGCAGTGAGCGGGGGCAATAGCAGGTTTTACCTCATTTATTTCTTGCCTCATTGTCTGAGGCCCATTGTCTTCAGAACCATTGTCTGGATTTTTAGTTGTTTCAGGCATTAGAGTTAATCAGGTTCATCTTTCTTCATCTTGGTCAGATGTGGAAGTCACTGATCTCCAGATTGAATAGATATTCCTGAGAGGCCATCCGCATTCACCAGCCTCAAATAGAAGGCAGCCGTCTTACTGGGAAGCCAGGAGTCTTGGTTCCAAGTCATAGAAGAACAGTAACTCAGCAGTCCCACTTTAGCTGGGGCTCCACTGCTAAATGGTTTATTTTTAATTGCCCTCTCTCAAAGTTTCCTAAATCTCAATTCTCTGGCTCCTGGACACTACTTAGAATATTGCTCTTTTTGCTGTTCTGTGTTTACAACCTTCAGAAGCACATCAGAGAAAACAGGGACTTTGATAAATTTTACCTAGTCCCTTGCAGGTCCTCAGTGTTCCTGCATCCATTTAGGTCCCAAGTTTTTCTATAGCTTATTCTCCAACACACACACACACTCACACGCTCAAGTACAACATGGAGGCACATATACAGTTGTAGTGCTCAGCCCTTCAAAGATAGGTTACCACATGTACTTCTGTGAGATGCTTTCTCAGCACTTATTTTTTGTCCATAATATCTTCTGAAATAAAAACCAATATAACAACAACATTTCTTCATCAAAATCACAGCTAGTTGATTCAGAATTTTGTAGACCAGACTTTCGTCCAAATCCACATATGATCTTTCGTGGCTAGCATTACTTCATAGATTCTCTAAACTCGTAGATGAAGAGGGTCATCTATATCAGATGATCTCCTATATAGATCTCTTCCTTCCTTCACTTTGAGAGGCACACAGAAGAATGGGTGGACAAATGATGGTTTGTTTCAAGTTTTAATGCAATTTGGCCAAAGCTTATTCAAGCCTGGTCTAAACATTCTCTAGGAGACCCTGAGAACCAGAAACTTCATTCATCCTGTCTGAGTGGTGACTCAGCACCTCACGCAATGGGGGACTGAGGAATGTCTGGATTGGGTAACACGAAAGAGTCTTCTAACCTGCTAAACAAAACATCCATGTGTGTCATGTCCTGACATCGTCTATGACTGAAGCATGGAACCACTTGCCTCCTTAAGTGAACTTCAAAGTAACTTTAGCTCTTTAATTAACCAGTTATTCAGCCTTGAGCAAAGTACTTTACCTGGGCTGGTTTCTGATTCTTCATCTGTTAATAAAGAAAAGGCCATGACAGCTTGATTTCTAAGATTCTTCCCAGCTCCAAAAGTCTTTGATTGTTTAGTTTTGTTTTGATACTGGGAAAATTACAATGAGAATGGAATAGTGTGTTTTATTCAGTAAATTCTATAAAGCGGAAGACTAAAAAAGCATGTGGACCCATATCCTGGGTCCATGTGACAACAACAACAAATCCAGATAATTGGCAAAATCTAAGTCAGTGTAACTCTTCACATCTTGTTGAGGCTAACTCATGTAGAAAACATTTCACTCATTGAGATATTTGAAATATCTCAGTTTCAGAATTGAAAGTATAAAATCACTGCACTAAAATCACTACACTATTAGAATCTCAAATTCAACATTGCATTAATGTGGTTCATTACATTTAATGATTTCAATAAAAATAAAGACCATAGTCCCCCCAAAATCACTTAGATTTTCTTCCCGTGATCTTTAGAAAAAGATTTTGCTTTCCTGGGTGGATTATATCCAGAATTTTTAATCTAGACATTATTTCTTTGACAATCCAAATCATGGAAATTATTAGCACATCTCACCACTTACTTTCTTCATATGATGAGCAGTGAGCTAAATAGCCATGCTGTGGCCCATTCCATTGGCGCTTAACCAACTGTGATAGAGTTATTTACACATCTGGAAGCTGTACAGAATCTTACACACCTGAAGCTAAATCATTCCTGGCAATAGAATTTTAAACTCATACTTTAAAAGCTGCTGAAAAACTTTAAGTATAAGCTTTATTATTGTTATAAAATTTTATTTTTATGAGATTTGAGTTCTTTTTCATTTGCTAAGGCGTCACCATCTTTTTTAAAAGAAGAGAAGGTTAAGTTCAGTGAGTAGAAAGAATTGAAAGTTACAGATTCTCTGTTTTCAGTGACATGAAACATATTATTAATATTTAAGTAAAATGAGGTACTCATATCTTCAGGCATTTATATATTTTTGTCCATTTCATAGCTGATTTTGTGTTAGTAGAAAACATAGAATATTCACATTCAAAAGAAATTAAAATTCTGGCCTTGTTAATGTTTTGGATTGAAGGTTATTTAGAAGATCTAAGTTTCTAATAGCATTTCATCAAGTGGAAAAAATTCAGATTCCTTTACAAATATTCTGTAAGACAGAGTTCATAAATTAAATTTAAAAGCCGAAGGATTATAGAGTGAGCCACTATAATCAAATTGGTTTTGCTATACTAGATGAGACTAAACTATGATTTAATTGTTCTTTGCAGAGTTAATAAGCAAAATACTAGATTCTGATTTATCTAGTGTTATATAAAAGCAAAATCCATTATTCGATGTTTTTTGTATCTCATTCCCTCAGAATTGCCAGAAAGAAATGAGGAGGTCATGCTAATGAATTAGCATGCTTAAATGTAGATGACCTTCCTTGTGACAAGAGGGGAAGAAAATAGACTTAAATGCAAATACCCGCACTCCAGGTGAAATCCTACTCATCCATCAGCACAGTGCCTCCTCCTCTATGAAACCTGCCCTACCTAACCAGCCTCATTCAGACATTCTCCTTTCGTATTGCAAGAAAATAATGTCAGTATCTTTATTTTGATATGCAATCATATTTTCTGTCCAATGACATCCTTTCAATCATTGTTAGATGATCCCTGTTATGTTAGTTTTCTTTTTATGTCTATCTCTCATCTTCAAAGTTTGGGTCTCTGAGGTTTTTTTTTTTATAAATATCACCCTCTTCCTCATCAGAATTCTGAAAAAAATATGAATTAATTCATTCAACAATAAGTACTTACAGTGTGTCGAGTGCTTTTCTAAGCAGGAGACTCCAGTGTATGATACAAATGTAATTGCTTGTTCTCCTGGAGCTTACATTCTACCTGGAGGAGACAAAAAAATAAATAATAACATCAATAATTAAGTCATATAGTGTGTTAGGAGGTGGTGATTGCCATAGGAGGACAAAATGGAGCAGAGTAAAAAGGATCAGAAGGACTTGGATATTAGGGTGGAACTCTTTTCCTTTACTCCTGATGTTTCCTTCCATGTGACAGAAGTTCAGTTAGTGTGACCCCTGGCCCTCCTCCTCAGTCACTCTGCCGCGGAGGTAATGGAGTGATTGATTCTACTGGTGGAGTTGGGAAGGATTAACTGGGTTGCTTATGGTAACATCATTCCAGTTTCATAAGGACAAGAAGGAAACCTTATACTTCTTGGTATATACATGCCCAATATTTGTTGTCCCAATTAACATATTGTGCCCCTTTTATCTCAATCCTAAGGTCCAAAAGAAATTTAGTCAATATGTTTTTCCCACAGTCAAAACAGGATTATGAATGCATTTGTTGTTGTGACATTTCAGATTTATTCAAGTGGAACTCAGCATCTGGAAAGCAAGAAAAAATAAAGTCTTGCTTTTTATTGTTGAATAAGAGCTAAGGACATATTGAACTAAATCGATTTGGAAAAGTGACCTGTACTGCCAATATTGACAAATAGTGAGAGCACAAAGAGCAAAAATCTAGCAAGAAAGTTGGAAATTGACCAATAATGTATCCATAAGTGTATATGTTATTTTAAAGAGTAGATCTGAATCTGTTTCAAACCCACAGGTGTTTCACACCAGGGCTACCAGGGTGCATAGCTCTAGGATGTACATTCTTGTTGTTGTGTATTTGACTGTGTACAGCACAACTCCAGGGGCTGCTGTCACAGGCCCCACTCTGCATGTGCCCTCCAAGGCTGTACTTTGCTGTGCACATGTTTACAACCCTATAATGGGCTAACTTTACAGGAAGAAAGCACTGAAATGGTTTGATTATCATTCTCTAATTATGTAACTAATCCATTTCCCTGACAAAAGTGTAAACACCTGAATGCAGGCACATTCTTTTGTTTACCTTTGCACACTTTTGAATACACAGAACAGTTCCAGATATACAGCAGGTGCTCAGTAAATGTTCATTTAGTGCACCAAAACTTTTAGGGTCTGTTTGAACCTCTAGACCTGTACTTCCAACACAGTGGCCAATATCCACATACGGCTAATGGGCACATAGGCATATACAGTTGACATGGCTAAATGAGGTTAGTCCAAATTATAAAATATTATAAAATATACACCAGACTTTGAAGACTTTGCGTGAAAGAAAGAATGCAAAACATTAATTTCTGTATTGGTAACATGGTAACATTTTGGATATATTGAGTTAATACAATATAATAATAATATTAACTCGTTTCTTTTTACTTTTTAATTTGACTGTGAGAAAATATTAAGTTTGATGTGGCTGCCATTGGTGACTTAGATATTGTTTTTTGGACAGTGCTGCTTTAGACAAAAATTGGGTAGTGATTTGAGTTAAAGCTTTTCCTTGGTAGCCATAACACACAAGTAATCACTGTGACAATGGAGTGTAAAAGTTTTACTGTCATTGAAATTAATGTAATATTTTCACCATGGCATATAAAGAATATTTGCCCTGCAATAACAGCAGTGATTAAAGATTGCAGTAGTAGCTGTTACATGGACTCCTACTCACCTTAGGGGTAACTTACCTTCTATTAGTGTGGATGGTTTTCCCTTTCTGAAGCTACCTTCAATTATACTTAAGCTAGTTATGCTTTGGAGGTCCTTCTAAAAGCGATCTGATGTCAGGCTATGGAGGAACTCAGATTTTCAGGAGCAGTCTGTGCAAACTTGCATGTTAGACTCTGGAAGACACAAGTGGGCATGCAAACAAATGTATTTTGGTGCTGTATTGGTATCAAAATCCAACACATCTAACTTTTCACACTATTTGAAAATATATTAAAATCAAGACAATGTATTCACATTTAAATAATTATAAATAGATAAGAAAACTATTCTTTAGGCTAGAGAAACAATTCTACCTTATTGAATTGACTTATTAGAAAACAATTGCTTTAAACTAACTTAAAAATTAGATCAAATCTTGACTTTGGATCCAAACCAAAATAATATAATAGCTGCATACTTGATGAAAAGTGGTTTTGTGAAGTGATAACATTATGTGGGTAATTTTTCCACCATTTGTCATAGTCTCAGCTAAATTTTGTAATATATGCCATATAGGAGCATGTTCCTTATAATTTTAT
Source organism: Phocoena sinus (assembly GCF_008692025.1). Taxonomy (NCBI): domain Eukaryota; kingdom Metazoa; phylum Chordata; class Mammalia; order Artiodactyla; family Phocoenidae; genus Phocoena; species Phocoena sinus. The sequence continues at coordinate 5,483,062 of NC_045774.1, read as the reverse complement.
GATATTTTGAAAAAACTTACTCAAATATAATTCAGTAAGCATTTCTTTAACAAACTATTCCCAATTACCACAATGAATTATATTGTTGAAAATATTTTTAAGCAATAGGTACTATCTACAATAAAAGCCTTGTCTTTTATAGATAAATTATTTAGTTATCTTTTTTTTTTTTTTTTTTTTTTTGCGGTACGCGGGCCTCTCACTGTTGTGGCCTCTCCTGTTACGGAGCACAGGCTCGGGATGCGCAGGCTCAGCGGCCATGGCTCACGGGCCCAGCCGCTCCGCGGCATGTGGGATCTTCCTGGACCGGGGCACGAACCCGTGTGCTCTGCATCGGCAGGCAGATTCTCAACCACTGCACCACCAGGGAAGCCCCTAGTTATCTTTTACATTACCAGAAACGCAATGCTGTATCAGCTTTTCTGAACTCAAATTCTAAACTGATAAAATCCCATAACAACAGCTGCACATCATAGGATAAGCCAGTATTTTCTGAATAATATCCTAATTATTAAGAATTATAATGGCACATTTCCTGAACATGCACACTGCACATGAAAAGGTAAATCAGCTTCTAGTATAGAAAATCTATACCTTACTATTTTAAAAAAGTGTTATCTTCAATGTATTTGAGTGATTAATCATTACATTATGATTGTTGTTTAAGTCTTAGTAACTTTTTATAAACCTTTGCTTGGTTGAATCCTGAGCAATGATAGAGGGTATAACCTATACAATACCTTGTGTTTCTTTTCTTTTCTTCTTATTTTCCTTGTCCCCCTCTTGTTAAACAAATAAGACATAAAAGATGACCGTCACTTTGTGGGAAGCATCATGTGGTAATCTAGGAAGATCTGGAGGCAAGAATGAAATGCCCCCAAGACCACAGCCCACAGCTCTTTCAACAGCCAGCACACCTTCCAAGGGTCATGTGTCTAGACTCTCCATGGGTCTCTGAGTAGCTAACTTCTACTGCCTGTTTCTTTCAAATTTGACAGTGTTATTTGATTTCTCCCTGATGTACCTTTTATTAAATATAATTTTTAAAGAGGGATGGGATAGATATAATTTGTTCCTCAATCATTAACTATGTTCAGGATGGGGAGTGGGCGGGGAGAAGGGAAAGAAAGAAGTGAGAAGTGATAGGATTAGATGAAAGCTACTCCTGTAAGTCCAAAAACCTCTGGTCTTTTTGTTTTAGCAACATAGAGTAGAAATAGACAAATGCCAGACTCTTTATTTTTATTATTTTTTAATTCCTCAAGTCTGCCACCAGATTTGGTCACTTAATTTAGAAAATTTTTGCTAAACCTGTTTACAGAACTGGAAATATATTTGTAATGATAGGACCTGTAAAATCCTTGAAAAAAACCTTTTGATTAGATTCCCATTAGTTAATGATTCTAAAGATGAATATGGGGTTTAGATAAAACATACTGCCTAAAGGATCTAGAAAAAAATTTAATGATATGACAAACATGGGGAAATTACAAAATGGCATCATTCCCATCTTTCATTTATTTGACAGGAAAGCTAGAACTATCAAAGTTTGTTTTTTATTGAACACTATATGCTAGCTATTCAGCTGGACTTCAGCAAATGTAAAGTTTAAGAGTTCAAATATATTGGAATTCCATAATAGTATAAGTTCTAGTACCTATATATATGCTGGGTATGTGAACTTATTCTAACTTATTTAGGTCTGTCCCTTTCTCGTCTATTAAACTTAAATATTTGGATAGTATTTTATAAAGTAGGATCAGGTCAATATGAATTTCTTGTTATTTCAGGTACATTGACTAATATAAAATTGAAATCAGAAAATTTGTTTGGTCCTAAAATATATTCAAAATCGTTATCCTCTAGAAAACTATTCATGGCCAGGAGAGTTGTTTTCCTTCTTTAAATGGTTATTTCATGTCTATTTTTTACTGTATTAACTCTTTTGAGCCCATCACTTTCATAAAGTTTAAAAGAAGGCAGACATAAGCATATAAAAGTATAAACTAAACACAAATCATGATTGAGCTATTTTATACATGCCTATGTATGAGTACATAAAAATTTGTACTCAATGATACATATAAGCATGCATGAAATATCAATTATACCTCCATGGAAAATAAATTATGAGAGCAGAGTTTGCAATCAGACTTTCACTATGTCTATATTCTGTGCTCACATAAAGTTATTAAACAACACCAATTATTTACAAATTCATAGGTCCTAAGAGCTGACCATAGCATAGGTCATTATGAGGTGGTCTAAAAAAAAGTTTCCAAAATATTAAGAAACTTCTTTATATCCTTCTTAAATTCATATTTGATATTAAAAGGAGGTTAAGGTTCCAAAGGAGAAAGATAAAATTTTAATATTTCTCTATTTATCTTTCCTAAGTAAATCACACCCTGCATCCTTTACACCTAAGTTTAAAAATATGAGGTAGGCAAATATTAAAAATGAGAAAAGATTATATCTGAGTAGTTGTTGAAGAAGCTGATGGAAGCCTGATTAAAAGAAAGAGAGTATTTTTTTAAAGCAGAGTATATATTTGAGGAGAGAGTTAGCACTTTTAAAAATGCCTGCCCATTCTTATATTTTATTTCCTCTTTTTCTGTTTAACCTAGCAAACATTTTATTAGTTTCTTTTTACTTCTACTTTAAAACTATTTCCTTCCTCCTTTTCACCTGATACTTTATTTAGTATAAGAGTAAGACTCAGGGGAATTCCCTGGCGATCCAGTAGTTAGGACTCCAAGCTTCCACTGACGTGGCCAGAGTTCAATCCCTGGTCAGGGGAACTAAGATTCCACAAGCTGCGCGGCACGGCCAGAAAACAAAAAAAGAGTGAGACTCAAATTCAGGCTTCTCTACATGACTTGCTACACACAGCCTCTATTTATTCCAGTCAATAACATTCCTGAGAGTACGTCTCTGGATTGCTCTCTTTATAGAAAAGAAACAGATTATGAACCTAACATCTGGCAGCACTGTCACTGTCCTTTGCTTCCCATCCCCTACAGGAAACTGTTGCAAAGTGATAGGAACTACCTTCTATTTTTTTCTGTAGGCCTACGTGCGTGTGTTCATATTTCTCTTGCTTAGAAGAATGCTAGCATACTTACCATACTTTTGGAAGTACTGAATTCTCTCCATTCCCTCCTCGCACAGCATCTGATTTGGAGTAATAGCCACATGGCATTCAGCAAGATCATTCTATTTTTCACATACGTTCCCCATTCTGCTTCCCCTCATGTTCTGATATTTCTACTATATCTGTATCATCAAAGTATATAGCCATTATATATCATTCTTTCTTCTCATAACTATCAGTCTTAATTTGACAGGTAAATATATACCTCATCCTCACCTCCAATCCTTATGGCAATGCCTTTCCAGACATTTGGTTGCTTGAGCTCCAAATTGTCCTTAGGGTAGTGTCCATGAGTTGTTGAATATTCCTTAACCGTTTGCTTGAGACTTTATATTGGAAAGTTATTATAGCTAGGTATAAAATCTTTGGCTTACATTTTTCCCCTTGAGTTACTCCATTTCTTCTGGCGTAAAGCAAAATTGTCAAAAAGTATGATGACAACTTTTACACGTGAAATGGTAATTTTGCCTGGATTTTATTTTCATTTTTAGCTTAGCTCCAGTAATTTTTTAAAAATATGGCCCAATGTTGGTCTTTAGGATTAAAATTTCCAGAAATGTGATTTTCCCTTTCAATACGTAGTTTCAGGTTGTCTTTTTTTAAGGAAAATTTTCTTGAATTATATTTTAGTGCATGTTCTATTCTGTTGTTTTGGGTTTCTTCCTTGGGAGTTTGTATTTATTGAGTCAATTTTCTTGTCTTTATCTGTCACTCTCTTAACTCCTTTTTATCATTCTCTGTTGATTTTTGATATTTAAAATGTTCCTCCTTTCCTTCTATTTCTCGTAAACTATTATCTGTTGTGACTGTTCTTTCTTGTGTTTCAGTTTAGGCTCCGTTTCTGATTTTCTTTTTTGCTTGTTTGCATTTTAAATTCTTTTTGAGTTCTGTCACTTTGTTTTTGAATTTTTTTCTAATCATTTTTTTAATATCTTCTATTATTTAAAATCTACTTTATCTTTTTTTGAAACATTAGCTTACAGGTTCTTCTCTTTGGGGGCATGTCTTGCTAGCATACTTTCATTATCTGTCTCTACATTACTGTTACATTATTATGCTTCTTATTCACTTTTTAAAATAATGATTTTGCGTGAGATTTGACAATTCTTTTCTATCTCCCTACACTTTCAGAAGGGAGGGATTGATCAGGTTAGCTTTTCAAGCTTCACAGCTCTAGAGCTTCTTCTACTGTCTCTATACAGTGATTTTAAAAAATGGCCTCGTACTTTCTATGATTTGCCTTCTGTCTTTCTGTTCTCTTAGCTGAACATTCTCTTTCCTTTCCTCCTTTGACCTGGGCTGCTCTGCTCAAGTTGGATTCTATTCCAATGAATTCTCCTCAGTAGGGCTTCTTACCAGAAGGGACTGGGGATATTTTATGTTCAAGAACCCTTTCAGACCTTTCCTCAGACCCCTTCACTCTCCATGAATTGGAGTGGCACAAACCTCTCCTAGTTTCACATGCTGCTTCCAGCATCTGTGGGGGAAGTTCCAGTCCTCAGGTCAGGGGACTCCACTTTCCATCCTCCGCCTCCTCCTGCACAACAGCTGATGCCACGTGGATCCTAGCTCTTTGCACACTGACGCAGATTCTGAGGGCCAGGGGGCACCTTGCACACTGTGTTGTTGTAGATTTTGTATATAGGCTTTGGTTGTGCTGTCCTAGTTGCGCTGTCTGTTTTTATGATGGGATAGGGAGAGATTCAAAAACAATGCTACTGTCATGTTCTTCCCCTTTGCCTGTAGACACTGACTCCTATGTTAAAAGCAGTAGCTAAGGAACTTTTTCTGAATGTTCTCAAGATAAATGAGACCTCCTCAAATAGAGCAAAATGAACACCATGGCCAATTCAGATATCTTTGGCAAGATATCTTTGCACTGGCAAAAAATAGGAATCCTTTGAGAATCTTAATTATGGGAAACAGTTACTCAGACAAGTTGCTCTTCATTTAAACTGTCAGGATAACAATGTAAAGAAAACATAATACTTCCAGTCTCTACCAGTTCAGGGAATGGTGCAATCTTATGGCTGACTGCCAAGAGCACAGACCAGCTGTTACAAGATTTAATTAAAACAGTTTTGATAATTAGCATAACTTGTTTATGAATGTGAAAATATTTCTTATGTGAATATACCAGTCACCTTGTCAGTTATGGGGGAAGAGAAGAAATCCTACAACATATGGAGCTATGAACCAATTATTTAAAAAAAAAAAAAGCCAACTTGGAATTGCTCTTGAACTATTCTCCATTCTGTCACCCTCATAATATAAAAACAATAAAAATAAAGCCAAACATGCATATATATCCCTCCAACCTGGTTTCTGCATCTAGTTTAAGAGGCAAATGACATTATACTCTATTTAAAGTTCTTTTGGTTGAAATGAATAGAAATGAACCCAAACCAATTTAAGCCGTGGATATTCTACACAGTGGTTCCCTTGAGTTCAACAGCCTGCATTAGGATTGCAGTCCTGCTGCTTTCTGGCTCCAGCTCTTAGTAATCTATCTTAATTTTGTCACATTTTTACTTTTATTTACTAATGAATAAGTCACCGAGACAATCCCCCTCCCCCCTTTCAGAGTTTTATTCTGAAAGATCCATTGCTTTCAGGTGATATTTTTCAGTACAAGCTTAGTATTATAACTACTTTTAAAATGTCATATTTGGAAAGAAGAGGAGACGGAGAAGGAGGAGAAGGAGAGGAAGAAGAAGATGACGATTAAGAAGTTCCCACCTGCTCTTTACTGTCCAGTACCTCTAACAGTCCTGCCATCATCAGTCAACAAAATGCCAGTAAGGGACTTTCACCGTCTTCTCCAGATCCTTGTTGCTGTCACCCATCGTGTCAGTCACACTCCTGCCTGCACACCTCCCTCACTGGCTTCACAGTCCAATCATCCTACTGCCTTGCTCTTTCCTCAGGCTTCTGCTAAGGGCTTCTCTTTCTGTTTGCCCGCTCTTTGTGGTAGAGCCTAGCATACGGTCCTTGAGCCTCTTCCGGTTCACTGTAATCACTCTACCTGGTGATCTGTCACTTCAGCGCAGAATTGTCTCCTACCTTCCGAGCCCACTCATTCAGATGCCTCCTGGACGCCTCCACTTCGCTTGTGTGGTGCATAGTAGCTGCTTCAGAACTTAGTATGTCCACGATGGAAGTCATGGCCTCATACCCCCTCCCATCCCCTGTCACTTCACAGAGCTGCCCTCCATCACTGCCTCCAACTGCGGTGACAGCTCCACGCACGTGGTGCCAAAGATAGAAACCAGGATCTAGCTTTGACCATGAACTCTTCCTTATTCCCACTTTTAAATCCTTTACTTCTGCCTTTCACTTCTATCCCCTAAATATCTCTCAGATATGTCTGCCCCTTACCATGCCCACTGACCTCAACAGGTTCAGACCACATTTCTAATTCTGCATTGGACTAGAGGTCGATGTTTTTCTCAGCTTCAGGTTTGTCTCTCCCAGTCTATCCTCCACATGCCAGCCTAATTGTTCATCCTGGGAATACAGATCCAGTTTCTCATTCCTCTCATTAATATCTTTCCATTTCCTCCTTAATAAAATTGAGACTCATGGCAAGGTCTTTCATAACCTGGCTCCTTCCCTGTGTCCAGCTCATCTCTCATAACTGCCCCTCACTTTCTAGCCTAAGCCTCAGCCCCGCTGAACCTGCAGTTCCCCAGTGGCAACATTCACGAACATTTCCATCTTTACTCTCCTGGCCTCTCTTCCCAGGACTCTCTTCCTGCCTCAAGGGAGCCTGCCTTCCTGAGTTAGGCATCCTCCTTATACATGCCCCAAATACGAGTTTCCTTTTTATAACTTCTCATTTTATCATAACATTATCTTATTAAAAATCCATTTTAATACCCCCCAATATTTTTCTTCTTCCTAGAATTTGTACATTTTAAGGATGGTTATGTGCAACAAGTTACTGACTGTCTGCTGCTAGGCTAAGCCCAGTAAGCTTATTGGCGCTCTTTAGAGCCATCCTCCATTCTCTTTGGCCCAGCCGATAAAGGACTGCTACTGGCCACAGGGAGGAAAATGGACTCGAGCCATTTGAAGGAGGCTGGGGCCAGAAACCCTTTTGTTCATTTCAACTCTTGACAAATACTTACTGAGCATTTAATAGGTGTTCAGTCGTGCACTATATTAGGAATTGGGAATTTAATGATAAACAAGGCAGACAGCCTTAGCCCCTGCTCTCATAGCACTGCAGTCTAGTGGAGAAGACAGGTAATCAACGGATAAACACATTATTTTGTAATTATGGAATATAACATGCACCACGTGGAAGAGAATGCTCACTGTCTCCAGCTGACTTCTTTGTAGCCTCACGTTCACACTGTGGTTCATCCTGCTGATTCTCTCACTGGTGGAGGCACTGGTAGCCCTTCCTGAGGTTAGAGTGGACACCTCCTGGCAAGATTCCAGGGATAACCTGGAAGAAAGTATGGCAGCCAGGGGCCTCCTCGTTGTGCTGTGGAAACTAGGGAATCTGGTTCTCCTGGAGCAGCTTTGTAGAACGTGCTTCTCACTAACACGAGTGTCCCAAGAAACACTGAATTCCAACTAAGTAGGCTGTATGCCAGTTCTAATTACCTGCTCCAGTGATTCATCCATTATTATACATAATGGAATTAACCGTAGCACTGAACCCACACATTGGTGGATTATTTGCCATTTTCCTCACAGTTTTCAACATTTTAAAAATCTGTGTGTCAAGTCAGAGATTTAGGAATAATGAGATTTCCTTAGATTTGTCCTGGGTCATGGTTTCCTTATAATAAATTGACACTGACTTTGCTTAAATAATTTCCTGCTTCCACTTCCTTGATACTATCATATCCTATAAAAAGGAAAGGGAGAATTTTTTGTGAGTATTGGTCTTCAAGGGCTACTATTCTCAGAGATCTTTCCAAATTTCTTTCATGTTTTTACTTTTACTTGCTGAAGAATTACAAAGCATCGAGATCTTGTTTTCAAATAAATGAAAGAGTCAACATGACTATTTAGCTCTCTAAGCCGTTCTCTACCACTTTGTAGTAATTTTGAGAGTAAAATATGGATGAAATTTGCTGCCAGCATTAAAAATCAAGGTACTTAGGACTTATCTTCCTCTAGAATTTCAAGATCGAGGTTTTCCCTTTGATTTGCGGAGGAACGAACCAGGCAGCGCCGAGACTCCAGTTCCCTTGGAGAATCTTGGGCCACTGGTTCTTTCCATAGCAGCCTGCAGGGCCGAGCTGGGGGTCAGGTGCCTGTGGAGGGCAACTGCCCAGGACGGGTCCACCATACTCATGTTAAGGCCCCAAGTAAAGAGCTCAAAGTTTGTTTGGCAAATGCAAAGGATGGCCAATTTAAACAATTAAGAGCAGAAAAAAAGGCATTTTAAAGTCAAAAATCAGTTTGACAAAGGAGAACAAAATAAAAGACTACCGAAAGCCTTGTGTATAAATTCAGAAATTTGAACCCGGAGGGAAAAGTTACATGTATTTAACCAGCCAATGTCCTTCCACTGCAGATAATAGTCAAGTAGCTTTCTTCCTCCCTGCTTATTTCACACTTACACAATACAGGATACTTAAAACTGCAGTTGGAGCTACCACTCTCATCTGTTTTCACAGTTAATGGAATTTGTTTATCTAATGACAGACACTAATGAATACTATACTTTCCCTCAAATTATTCAGGTGCAGTTTAACTGTTAATGTTGTATCAAATGTGACCTTTCTAATTGTTACATTGCTTTGATAGAACAATTTTATAAAATGATTAATAACATTTGTAACACCATTAAGCAAGAAGACACACAATAGCCAGATGTATGCTAGAATAAAAAAGAAATATATATTTTTAAATGTTTGAAACACATCAAAGTCCTACTGTTACCATGGCGTGGTGGCTGTAATTACATGTTGGCAGGACAGCAGACAGTTGTTTCCCATGAGTCACTTCCCACATTACCCCATCACACCCATGTAAGCATTCTTTAACTTGGTTGTGTTCTCCATTTGACTGTAAGTTCCTTGGGTGGGGGAGGGAGAATTGTACCCACCTCCTACCAAGAGTTCCTAGTTTATAGCACATCGGAGCACTCAGTAAATATTTGTTGAATGACTGAAGTGTGGCACAGCTGAAAACCTCAGGGAAGAGGCACATGCCAGGGCACACAGAGACAGGGCAGAAAGATGTCACAGCAAATTTAAGATGATCCAGACGCTTCTCCCCAGGGCAGGTCTTTCACAGGTTGTCTGTTGGGATTGTTCACCTGCTAGAAGCCGTGGGGTCGGTAGGTCATTTGTCATCAAAACTGTGGGATAAGTAATAGTATCCTCCTGTGCTTCCTACAAAAGGGAGCACTCAGGATGAACGATGAGCCCACTAGCTTTGTCTGAAAGGTGCCTGCATCTTTTAAAAGCTGCAGTGGATTTGAATGGAAATGCACGTAATCCAAGGATGAGAAATTTATTTTCTATCTGGGTTGGAAATAGAGTGTGACTCTGGTTGCATCTATTAGCTTTATACAGACTCTGCTTGCAGGTCTTCTCATTTATCTGAGCTTTGCAGAACATTTTTTGCCCTAGGTTTGTCTGACTGCTCCAGCTTTTTTCATCTTGTAATACGGAGAAGATCTAATTTCTGTACAACATCATGTTCATTACTCTGAAAATTATGCTATATTTAATGATGCAAGTAAATTGAAAAGTATTGGCTAAAATCTGGAAATATTTCTCTCAAGATCACTGTTTCAAAATCTCAACTGAATTTCTAGAATTAATTTAATGGGCCCCTTTGTCTAGGTTAGGGGAACATTTGCAAGGTGATTCTCGATGTACTTTTTTAACCTCACATGAATAAAAGCATCCTAATATGTGTGCTTTAGAATATCAGCTCCTTAATTCTCCCTGTTACTCAGTCTCTACAGGATATAACAGCTCAACCCCACAGTTCGAGAGAGGCCCACGTGGATTTTCCCCTAAAAGATACCATATCAGGTTCAGCAGAGAATAATCCAGAAGTAACTTTCATAAAGTTTCCTTCATGCTTTTCATAGTCAAGGCAAAATTTAGAAAGAAGCAGGTGTTCATTTCATAAACCTAGTAGGATGGGGCTCCTTCACATGCATAGAACAAGCAAAGCTGATCGGTGGTTTTGCCAGTCTCTGCCTCCGTCTCTGCTTTCACCATCTTCATCACTGGCTTCCAGGCCGGCCATGCTCCCCAGCCTCAAGCCGAGGGACAGGACAAAAGCATGAGAACCACACAGGAAGTCCAGCACTGGAGAGAGCTCCCATCATTTACTCTCACACCCAGTTGTCTAGAAGTCAGTCACATGGTCATACCTAAACCCCAAAAGAGGCTGGAAGAAGTAGTGCAGAGGTGCACCCCAAATGAAGCGGAAATAAATTAACAGCTATCTAGTTTCTGTCCCATTATAATAAGCCAGGGAAATATAAGCAGAAAAAATTAAATTATACCTGATTGAAAGAAGTCTTTCTAAGATCATCCATTGTTGGGTCCATATCTAAATGTCACAGGCTCATGAGAATCTCTCCTGGTATGGTTTCGTATCAGAATTGTGGAAGGTTTCTAAGTGTCTAGTAGCACTCTGTGGGCATTCTAGAGCTCAACTCACACCTTCCAAAGTTAGATTTTGATCATTTTGCCCCTCCACTGGCGGGCAGAGGGCCATGTCAAATGCAGGCTCTAATACAGCTGTTCCTCAGAGTCATGTAGCCCTGGGAAAGAGCTCATGGTCCACAGTGACCTGTTTTAGTGTCTCAGATTTCACCACTACTTTCTGTTCTGCTAACGAGTAAACTTGGCTCCATACCCACAATATTTTAAATTTAATTAACTGATAAAAATTCTACTTTTTGTATAAAGTTAAAATTATTGAAAATGACTTCAACAGTATAAAGATCTTGGTAATGCTTTGTGTGATATGAAATTACAAATTTTTATTGGGCCATGTACATGCTGAAAGGAGGCATGGCAATAATCTGTTTTTCTCGTGCCTAGTACAGTCACTCCAATTTCAAGTCTCACTGTTGAAGTAATATAACCATTTTCTTATAGATTTGTTAGAGAGTGTCATTTTATAACCCACAACTGAAGTAAACAGAATAATGGCCCCAGAAGATATCCACGTCTAATTCCCAGAACCTGTGAAAATGTTACCCTACGTGGCAAGAGGGACTTCGCAGATTTGACTGAGGATTATCCATCTGGACTCTAAGTAGTTGGTCCTTGTAAAAGGGAGGCAAGAAGGTCCAAGTTCGAGAGAGGAGGTGTGACAGTGGGAGCAGAGGTTGAGTGATATGCCTTGAAGATGGAAGACGGGGACGTGAACCAAGAAATGCAGGCAGCCTCTGGAAGCTGGAAGAGACAGGGAGACCGATTCTTGAAGAAAGCGTCCAAAACCATTGCAGCTCTGCCAACATCTTAATTTTAGCTTGTAGGACCCATTTTGGACTTCTGAGCTCCGGAATTATGATAGTAAATTTGTGTTGTCTTAAGCCTCTAAGTCTGTAGTAAGTTGCTGTAGGAATGTAATACACCAAATATTTTAAGCCAGCATGTCATGGTCTATTTATGTCTATCTTTCTAATTTCTCAAAGTTACTGTCTGTAACAGATTTTTAAAAAAATGACCTTATCCACCAGTTATTCTCTCCTTTATCACCAGGGGATAAAGATAGTCTAAGACAATTGCGGTAAATACATTTTCATTGCCAGTAATTTGGATTGCATCGCTTGGTAAAGAGATTTTGAGTCAATTCTAAAGGTAAAAAGGGGAAGTGTATTTTTCTGAGAAAATTTTCTTAGCTGTTAAGAAGAGATAAAAGGAAAAATTATTTTCTGTTTCTGTTATGGATGTTTTTATAGCTAGTTGTGCTTCCTGCAACTTCTGCAGCCATTCTGTGTGATTAGGAGGGAAGCCAGCTGAACCCTCTACAATAGCACAGAAGAAAACTGGAAATAAGCTGACTCCTTGATGATAGTGTTGAACCATTTAATTAGCCAACCAACTTCGGAGCTGCCCTAACATGGGACTTCTTGATTCACGTTGCTGACTAAGCCTAAGAGCTGAGTAGGAGTTTCTGGGTCATTGCTTCAGACCTTCCAGCAGTAAATAGGGGGCAGGAGGAAAGTAATTGTGAACAAGAGAAAGTGGAAGGAAAAAGAATCACATAAAAGATACCAGATCATAAAAGATGCCAGATCTTTTGTAAAACCAGGAGGAAAATCCATTTTAACAACTTTAGTAGAAAAAAGTTTATTTATTTACTGGCTTGCATTTTCCTTTTTCTTTTTTATTATTCTTTTCCATTATGGTTCATTACAGGATATTGAATATAGTTCCCTGTGCTATATAATAGGACCTTGCTGTTTATCCATTCTATATATAATAGTTTACATCTGCTAGTCCCAAACTTCCATTCCAACCCTCTCATACCCCCCCTCCCCCTTGGCAACCACAAGTCTGTTCTCTATGTCTGTGAGTCTGTTTCTGTGTCTTATATAAGTTCATTTGTGTCATATTTTAGATTCCATATGTAAATGATATCATGTGGTATTTATCTTTCTCTGTCTGACTTACTTCGCTTAGTATGATAATCTCTAGGTCCATCCATGTAACTGCAAATGGCATTATTTCATTATTTTTTATGGTTGAGAATTTTCTCTCGTATATATGTACCATATCTTCTTTATCCATTCACCTGTTGATAGACATTTAGGTTGTTTCCATGTTCCTATTTCTTTGTATAGCCAGTTGTTTTTATTTCATTTAGAGTGAAGGAGATGAAGTCTTGTTCTGATGTAAAATACATAATCAGAATCACATGTGCATCACTTTTTTTTTTTTTTTGCGGTATGCGGGCCTCTCACTGTTGTGGCCTCTCCCGTTGCGGGGCACAGGCTCCGGACGCGCAGGCTCAGTGGCCACGGCTCACGGGCCCAGCCGCTCTGCGGCATGTGGGATCTTCCCGGACCGGGGCACGAACCCGTGTCCCCTGCATCGGCAGGCGGACTCTCAACCACTGCGCCACCAGGGAAGCCCCATGTGCATCACTTTTATATTAACCTCTACCTGTGCTTTAGAAGGTCAGAGTGTCAGGGCAGTCAGGAGACAGATCAAAGGCAGTCAGGAGACAGATCCAACATTTTGTGGATTTTCATGGCCAATCAAGTTATATGATATGAGAAGTATATAGTATGAGAAGTATATGAGAAATTTTTATATGAGACATATATATCTCTGTATGTATAGAATTAGCCAAAATTCTATTAAGATACAGTAAGTCATGGCATAAGGTTTCTTATGGCTGTGACAGCGTCTCTTCCCAACTCCACATCCACTGATTTCAAATTGGTAGATTGAAACCGGCCATGGTGGGAGTTTTTATACCACAAAAATCATCAAATGCTACTCATCAGAACTCTCTTCTCCAGGAGCCAGTAGTTAACACATTTACCAGCACATCACTGGAAGGAATGATAGTAAAGATGTGGTCTCTACCTTCACTGATGATTTTGAATTTTAATTACTTTTGGTTGTTCCTTACCTCTAATCATAATATAATGACATGATTAATATTTTAATTCACTAAATCAATCTGCTCAAATTTGCTGAATGGATCTACTAAAATGAGTTGCTAATGCAGATAGTACATTGCAAGACTGAAAGCTTAACTATCTGAAATATTTTCAAACTTATTTTGTTCAATTTTTTCTTCTCTATTTTCCATCTCTCTATATATGAAAACTATGTAGACTATCAGGAATTAACACTAAGGAATACCTTAGCTCTCCTGTTTCCCATACTTCCAGGCCTTGAAGAGAGCTGGAATATAACTATACACTGTGTTGAATCTAACAAACACCAGCATTCTGAAAACTGCCAGGCTGCATATTGTAGGTCATAACACATAACCCTGGAACGAGGCAGGATCTAATAGACCTAATAATTTGGGCCTTGTTTGACACGTTTCATGAACTGAAAGTGCAGGAGACTAAATGAAATCAAAGGCCCCTTTCAGCTGGAAAAAAGAACAATGAGCCTAAATAAGTTAGGGTTGATGAGTGGGCAATTCAATCACTTTCTGCCTTTGGGCAAGTCATTTTACCCTACGTGGAATTCTGGTTCTCACTTGTGAATCAAAAGGGGATGGAAATGAATGATTTAAACTCATGCAAACTGACACGTTGCTCCCAGATGACTAAATTCAGGAGGTCTGAAAGCAATACTTGCTTGACATATTTTTCAGAAATTCCCAGAAACACACACTAAAATAGAGGACATTTGATCCAGATAGGATACGGAGTAAATTAAAGATAAACCCATTCATTCGTTTACTCATTTTTCCATGCACGCATGCATCCATCCATCCATCCATCCAAGTCTACGTGACAGCCCCTGTGACGTGCTAAGTTGTGGCCTAGATATGAAACCGTCATAAAGAGAGACAGACTTAATGAGAGACAAATCGTAAACAAGTGTATGTGTGGGTGTGTGCGCGCACATGTGTCCTGGGGTACTGACGGGTGCTGGGAGTAACGCCACCTACATACAAAACATTGTAGCCCCTTTATTGCCTGTAGTTGTTCTCTTCTTGCTTTGGAGATTCCATTTTCACTCAGAGATGGGGGATGGGGGAAGAGAGGCAGTTGAAACCAATTCTGTCTGAATGTTTCCCTTCCGTTGCCCCCATCCCTCCTTCCCAGTGGGCGTCACCTAGGTGCAGGAGGAAGCTCAGATGGCCTCCCAAGAGTGATGCGCTGTTTGGAATCAACCTCTTTTCGTTCCCACAGACGTTCAGTTGAGCTTATAGGTCATCTCACAGGGTCCTTGGGTGTGGGCCTCTGTCCTTTTATCTGTTGCGGAGGTATCCATGGTTGAAACTGGTTCTTGGTCTATACTTTCGGCATTGATAATGCCTGATGGCTGCTTCTGAAGCTTAGCTGCTGGCTGGATCCCAAAGCTCAGCTCACAGGGGTGCTACCGAGATTCAGCCGAGTCTGCCATCCTGTCTGGCTTGGAGCCATCACCTCCAGTCTCTGCTGTGACTTGAAACTTCCCTGATCTGTGCTGTGAAAAACCAAGCACAGCTGGCAAGCACTATACTCATGTACCCTAGGATGTCCCTCAACCCTCTCTTGTTGTTTACAACACACCCATAAGCACACATGCCTGCACACGCGCACGCGCACACACACACACACACACACACACTCGGTTCCCATCCTGAGTGGAAGGTTCTGGGACTCTAACACTAACCACCTGCTCTTCACCATCTGCCCCTCCCCCACCTCTATGCCATCCCCGGATGGAAGGAGCGTCCTCCTCCTTCCCCACTCCAGCTAGAAAGGCAACAGGAGATCTAGTTCATATTACCAAAGAGGTAAATATTTGGGTATACACATTTAATAATTACTTATGTAATTATAATATAATGTGTCTAATGCTATGGTAGAAGAGCTCAACGATAATAATAATGGTTAATGTGTACCTGACACTGTTCTGGATGATTTGCATGAAAGAACTAATGTATTATGTACAACAGACATTAGAAGTATATGCCTCTGTTATCCCCACTTTAATGAGGGCACTGGGGTGACTTGCCCAAGGACATACAAGTAATCAGTGGCAGAAGCAGGAGGAGAATTGGGATTTAGGCTCCAAAATCTACTTAACTAGTCTCCAAAATAATCTTAACTACTTTTAGGTGGAAAGGATGCAGCATTCATAAGTTTTCATAAAGAATAAATAAACATAAAAATGAAAAAGTACTCCAGGCATACAGTAAAGCAGGACCTATTCATCAAAGAGTAAGATATTTGATGTAACTGGGACTTAGGCTGTGAGAGCAAAACGTCAGAACGAGAAGCTGGAAAGAGTTTGGGGACAGATTCCGAAGAACTGAGTTCACCACAGTGAAGAGGTTAGGGTGTATCCTGTACACATCTGGTGAAGGACATTTTGCAGACAAGTGACAGAACAGAATGTATTTTTAGAAAGGAGGTTCTGGCAGCACTTTGAAGAATGAACAAAAGACAAGAGAGACTGGTGTCAAGGGATCATTTGAGAATCTGCTCATTGATTAATTCATTCAAAAAACATGAGGTGGCCTATCCACCAGGAATTAATATGAAATGTTACAGATCAAAAAAATGGATGGAATATGGCATCCAGGGCTCACAAGTTAGTGCAGGTGACAGAATGTAAACAAATATTTAAGCTTTAATAAATATGCTGGTTGAGGCATATACAAAATACACTGGTGCTACAAAGACTTCACTCTCCTGGAGTGGAGGACAAGGAAGGCCCTCTGACCTGGGTGCAGAGTCATTAAAACTATGGATCCCACAGTTCTTAATAAAAATTAAATATTTTGTGGATTTGCAAATCAGGTATCTTAGCTGACCATGTTTGTCGTACAGCGAAATGGGTATTCACCAACCATTGCTCTAGAGTGTTGTTTTTACTCCCAAACTAAAAATGATCCATTTCTTCAGCAAATTTTAAGACTCAGAGGAGGCAAGTGATACTAGGCATCAACAGTGGACCAAACACAGTCCCTGTCCGTAGGGAGCATGCAGATATCTCTGCAGAAACCTTGTTGCAGATGAAACATGATGGCATAACAATATCTGCATAAGTGGCCATGTAAAAATAATAACAAAAAGCAATAAGCACAGTCTAGAGAACCCAGGAGTAGAAAGAATAGGTGGTGCAAGGAATTTAGAGATAGAAAGAACAGAATTGCAAAGAACTTCCTAAATAGCAATGCTTGATCTTCTCTAAAGAAACTGTCTTAACAGACATGGGAAGGCAGAGTTCACTGTAGGAAGAGAGATACCAACTCCCCAAACTGTATAATGAGAAGAACGAAAATGAGCCTTTCACTCTGTGTGGTTTTGAATTTTCTCTGTAACTTTCACTGAGTTAAAGGAAATGCTCTTTATACTACATAGAAATTCAGTCTTTCTCATGACAAAGAAAACAAAGTAACATTTTTAGAGCTCTGCTCAGATATTGTGATATAAGATGCTTGTTTCCGGAATTACAGCCTAGTGTACAGATTGAATATTTTCCCATGTGTCACTGGTATACAATTCTAAAATGTCAAAATAACTTGATTGTCAATATCACATCTGCTATGAAAGAAGTACACTTAGGTATGTGGCCTAAGGTTACACTCTGAAGCAGAGATTCAATGAGGCAGATAATATTTTTTCATTTAAAAATTCGCAAAGGTTTCAGCTGATAAATATGGAATCAGTGATTTTAGGTACAGTTATTTGACCAGCTTATATACATTTTTGCCGTCTTTTTATGTTATGTAATACATATTTGCATTCATACGTTACTACGAATAACAGTGTTTTTTATAATAAAGATGGAGTTTTCAGCATTTTGTGTTTTTATCACCTAGATTTATTGTTATACCACGCAAACACAGAAAGCTGGTGTCATTGTCTATAAAGATACTCTGACCTACTTGAAAGTCCCCTGAATCACTGGCAGCTGTTGATGTGCACCCCGCTTTAACCTGCGAGCTCTCTGGGCTCAATATTCTGTGTCCTTCACAAATGACTTCTGTTCTTCAGTCACTTTAAACAAAATGACAGCAGGACCAGAATAGTTTAAGAAAATGTTGGTACACCCAGAAGATTTTTTTTCCTCTACAAAGGAACAGAGCAAAATTTAAAGAATGTAGTCAATATAGAGGAACTAGACTGACAATTGCAGTTGATAAAGAAGTAACTCAATAATGAAAACAACAGAGGGCTCCTTTGTTTCATAGCGTCCACCTGTTGATCCCTTCTACCACCCAGGCACTGTTCTCAGCTTTTTATACGGATTGGCTCACAGCATTCCCTGGGAGGCAGGTACTATTACTGTCCTACTTTACAGATGAGGAAGCTGAGATGTGAGGAGATGGAGTAGTTTGGGAGGGGTCACCTGCTAGTCACGGAGGAGCCATGACTCCACGGCAGAGCCACATGCCGTTACTCTTCCATCCTGCCTCCCTCCCTACTGAGGACGCACAGTTCACGTTAACAGCTTGCCTTACAAACGCCAAAACGTGATCAGGCAAACTGAAGTGCTTTCTAGTAGTTTGGTGGCATCTCCCCTGAAACCTTTCCCGTTGGCTCCGGGCCCCAAAATTACGTCTCCTTTCTTTTCACTTTACCCAAGTACACAGTCCCATTCTTTCAGTACTTGGAGAAGAGCAATTAGATGTTCTAATTTTAGTTTTACCTCAAGATATAAACAGCCTGTAAACTGAAGCATACCTAAGGGTATTTTTTTCTAAAAAGAAATGAAATAAAACTTTGATAAATCTGTGGAGAAGTTTTTTTTTGTTTTCTGTTTTTTTGGTTTTTTTTTTTTGGTACGCAGGCCTCTCACTGTTGTGGCCTCTCCCGTTGCGGAGCACAGGCTCCGGACGCGCAGGCTCAGCGGCCATGGCTCACGGGCCCAGCCGCTCCGCGGCACGTGGGATCCTCCCGGACTGGGGCATGAACCCGTGTCCCCTGCATCGGCAGGCGGACTCTCAACCACTGCGCCACCTGGGAAGCCCGAGGAGATGTTTTAAACTCTAGGTTCTTCCCAGGTACCCTCCTCTGCTCATGACTCCCCTCCTCCCCCGAATGTTGCACAGAATGGAGAATGGATTCACAGACCAGAAAGTTTGCCACGCCACTCACAGGCCTAGCATGAGTATTTGAGATAGAGAAACGTAGTCTTTCTACGTGGTGATAATAGGTCTCCACGAGATGGTTCAAGTTCCTTTGTAAATAGTCCTCTCATTGAGAAACATTTTTTATACTGCCATGAAACAGTTAGTACCATGACGAGTTTCACAATTTATGTACCTTATTTCATAACTTTGTCAGTTTTCATATTTGCAATAAAATAATTATCGTTTGTTTCCACTGTGATGGGTTATAAAGCATTCAAGTCGTATTTTTCCTTAATGCAAAGCTCATGAACACTGGTTGTTCTGCATGATTCTCTTAGCTCCCTGACCAAGTCCCCTGCCTCTTCTGCTCTCACTGAGGACAGTCCTCACAGGTTCTCTTGAAGATCTTCTCACTTCACACTCTTACGAGACCACGATCTCTATGAAATACTCTGAAGTCACTAGTACTGAAACATGTCCACCCAGAGGTCTCATAGTCTATATCCTAAACTGAACTTGTAGCCTGTTGTATGTCCAGAATGCGGATCTCTTCTCATACTGCAGGACTTAACAAGGTTTCCCTCCCCAATGAAACTGTACCTATTCACTGCAACCCATAACTATCTCTCTTTCTCTAAACTAGGGCCTCTTCCTATATCCTCTTGGTCTGTACCCCTCATTTGGTGTTTACTCGTGTACCACCTTGAAATATTACTTAACTTTTGGTATTATATTCTTGGCAAAGAATAGAGGGAACGAACATCATTTAGCACAGAGTATCTCATGTAATCCTTATGATAAACCTGGGAATTAGGTATCTTTTTATAAATGGTGAACTAAGCCCCAGAGAAGGTCGGTAACTTTCTACTAGTCAGTTTGAAAGTGATAGAACTCACTACATACGAGTGCTGGATTTGAACACAGATCTGCCTGATTCCAATCCCAGGCTGCTCTCCATAAAGGGAGTGTGTCATTAATTTACTTTTTCAACAAACTGTTAATAGTAAAATATGAATCCAAGGAAAGAAGTCATATTTCTCTGAACACACTTTCATGTTCTTTTCCTATTCACTAACTCCATCACTCCAACATTCAACACAGCACTATAACTAGTTCAGTGATTGAGCATATTTTTTGCTTTGTTCTTTTTTTTGGGGGGGAGGCATAAAATTTGAGAAATATAAGAACTCCTGAGACTAAAGAACTTTAATAAATTTGTAGCTAATCCCTGCAAAATATATACATAGCAAAATTATATGCGGATGTAAGAGACAGCCAGTAGTGCTACCACAGTAATTTCTTCTTAAAATTGCTTCACAGCATTAACTTGACCTAAATCAACCCTTTCCAAACCTCTTTAATTCTACTTATTTGGTTGAGTGTATTGAAGTTCACAGTAAATTATCTAATTCATAGAGAGTTTTTGTAAAATAATGCCGTGCTTTGCAATTGACACCAATGGTAAAAGCCACAAATAATCTGTTTCTAACTCTGTCTAAATTCCTAAAACAGTGCTAGAACTTTTTAAGCCTATCATATATTTCTTGCTCTTCTATTTAATGAACTTCAGTTATCCCAAAATATAATTATTCCCTCTCCACCCCTGACAAAATTATACTATTTTTAGCATTATACAGAAATGTGGTAAATGAAAGAGAAACTTCAAAGATGTAGTTGAATACATATTTTACTCCTTTTCATCCACCCTCCCAATGTAAAAAAGGAAAAATGCTATTTTAAAAGTTGTAGGAGATTCCTTTAACTGGGAATTATTTCTTTTTATTTATTACACTTGAGAGCATCACTCATTGACTGCTGCAGTTAGGAACACACAATTCCTGAGTAATAAAGGTTAAGTGTGCATAAATTCGAGATCTGCTTACAACTGACCTTTAGCTGTCTTGTTAACACTTCTGACAGAAACTTGAAATAAGGTTATTCCGTAAAATAATTTGATTCTCCATTCCCAAGTCCAGATTTGTTACTCAGTAATTAATATCTTCCAGCTAGACAAAGCCTTCAGTATTTGTAGTAAAACAGCAAGCCATCAAGATAGTGAAAAAATGGTGAACAGGTCAGTGGAAAGAAGCACTGGGTTTGGATTCTCACTCTGTCACTGCTTGGAAAGTGGTCCCAACAGGTCACTGAGCCTCTCAAATCTTCCGCTTCTCTCCTTAAGAATGAAGAAGCTGCCTTGAGTTTAGGTTGAATTTGTAGATTAATTGGGACAAAATCACCACCTTTATAAGTTTCAGTCTGCCCATCCATGATTATAGTCTATATATTCATCTGTTCATAGAAGACCGTTCTTGCTTTCCATTTATACTTGTCAATAATCTTTTGTAACTGTCTCCATAAAGCCTTGCGTATTGACTGTTAGTTTTATTACTAGCTACCTTAAAGGGTTTGTTTGCTTCATTTCTTGCTACTGCGGACATTAAAAAATATATATTTTCTAAATAATTTTTAATGACATATAGGGATGCTACTATTTTTAGTGTGTTGATCTTTTATGCATCAGTTTTTCTGAACTCTCTTACTAATTAAACTTGCTTATAGATTCTCTCGGTATACTATATAGCCATAACATCCTCAAATAACAAGAGGTTTTTTCCCCCCCAATCTTTGTATGTATCTTATTTTCTACATTAGCTAGAACCTCCAGTACGATGTTGAATAGAAACGATGATAACAATCTTCTTGTCTCTTTTCTATGGGTTTCTATGGATTTTTCCATAATGGGAACGTTCCTGAAGTTTCACCATAAAGTATGATATTTGCTGTAGGCTTTTCCTTAGCATTTTTATTTTTTAATGAATGATTTTATCAAGTGCTTTATCTGCATCTATTGAGATGATCTAATTTTTCATCCTTTAAAAATTTAGACATGATGTTGAAATATTCTGATATTTCTGCAATACAGTCAATTTGGCCATAATTTTTAACATGCTGTTGAATTCAATTTGCCTGTTATTTTATTTTGATTCGGTGAGATTGGCCTGTAGTTATCTGATTTTAGTGGCAAGGTTATGCTGTCCTCATATAGTGAGCTGTGTAGTTTTCCTCTTTTCTTTATTCTCAAAAATAGTCTGTATAAATGGGCATTTTTCTCTTCTTTCAGGTTGATTTCACTGTGATTCAATTCTTAACACATTGTTATTTCTATAAGGATTTTCTCTTTGATCTATGAGTAATTTAAAATGTTTTTAAGTTTCCAAATGTATGGAGGTTAAAGTTCGGCTATCTTTTAGTTAGTGATTTGTTATTTTATTTAATTTTCTTCAAAAAATTTTACATATAGCAAAGGTATTTTGGAATTTCTTGTGACTTACTTTGTGGCTTAGCATTCATTTAGTTTTCTAAACTCTCTCATGTATGCTTGTAAAGAATGTGTTTTATCTAATTATTGAATGCAAGTTTTTATATAGATCCATTAAGTAAACGTTATGTCTAAAATTTATGCCTAAATTTCATATTGAAAAGTAAACAAATTATGATAATAGAACAGAATAGAAAAGGTAATAATAGGGGGACTAGCCTACAAGATATTAAAATCTATTAAACAGTTGTGATAGTTAAAATAGTACTGGTTCATGAATGAGAAAGGCCAACGTAATAGAATAGAAAGCCAAGACATAGGGCTTTCTGATAAAGTGAAACTTATAACCAGTAGAAGACTATTAAATAAATACATTGGAACAACTGGGTAGCCACTTGGAAAAAAGTTGCCATTGGAAGCATACTTCATACCTACACCAAGAAAAGTTACAAATGGATTAATGATTTAAATGTAAAGAAAAGAAATCTTAAAAGTACTAGAGTAAACAATTATAAATTGTCTTTTCTAATTGTTTCTATTCTTTCTGCTACAAAATGGAGGAAAACTTTTCTAATGATGACTCAAACTTCAGGACCCATAAAAAACTAATACATTCTAAAACAAAAATTCTGCATGACAAAAGAAAAAATTGAAACTCCTATCACACACAAAAGATGAATCCCCGTAATATAAAACAGCTCCTAAAAAAAAAAGGTCAATATCAGAGTGAAAAAAAAAAAAAAAAAAAAAAAGGCAAAGGATATGAAAATACAATTCACAGAAAAGGATATAAGAATGACTTTCAAAAATATCTTTAAAATGTGATTATTCTCGTGGTAAGAGAAATACAAGTTAAAATAACAGGGAAATACCATTTTACCTATAATACTGTCAAAAATCAAACTTTGTTAGCATTCTCTTTGGATAGGCAATGAAGGAACAGGTACTTTCATATTTTGCTGATGGAAATATAATTTAGTATCATCCCTGTGAAACACCACTTGGCAATATTTATCAAAATTGCAAATACATATATACTGCATATATATATATATATCAGGGATATATATATATCCCCCCTTTGATAAAGCAGTTTCTCTTCAAGGAATTTATCCTACATCACACTTATTATCATTTTTTACCATACCTTTATTTTCCATCTTTCTCTGACATTATATTTTGAATGTACCTCTTACAAACAAATTTATAACTAAAGTATATTTCCCCTCTTTTGAGAATCTTTTAACAAGAGAATTTAATCCATTTACACTTACTATGATTACTTATATATTTGGATTAATCCTATGTATTTTCTTCTCTCCCTGTTTTCTGCTGGAGGCAGGTGGGATGTTTAGTCAGCCTTCTGTAAGGTTGCTAGAGCTTTATTCCCTCTACTACATTCCATGTTCTTGAAAGTTAATTTTATTTCTATTCTTTCAATGTGTATCTTTTCACTTTAATATGCTTAATTAAGTCTAAAGTTAATAATTTTATCCTCATCCCTATCAATAAAAGGACCTTACTTTGACTCAGATCACTTTTCTCTCATCTTCTGTACTTTTCCTTCCTAGTATCTACAGATTCACTTTTAAATCATTGTAATTAATAATTTTTACATTTTTTGTAGTCAGTGCTTATTTAGTCTTATTAATTTGTTTGACAATTTGTATACTATTATCTCTTCAGTCGCACTTCTTTGTCCTGTGTTCATTCCACTTTTTAGTAAATTTTATCCTTTGGTTAGGATGATGATCCTTGGGTTAAAACAAACAAACAAACAAAAAACCTCTCAGTCTTGTGTCTTGGTCAAATACATTTAATTTGTCTTTATTTTTGAATGGTGATTTAGCTGAGTATTGTATTGAAGATTAACAATTACTGTTCTTTCAGCACATTGAAAGATTCTTACCCTGTCTTCTGGCCTCTATTTTATTAATGAGAAATGTAATTTCAGTCTAATTTTGATCCTTTATATGTAATCTGCCTTTTGTTTCTAGTTGCTTTTAAATCTTTTCCTTGACTTTGGAGTTTTATAGTTTTTCTATCAAAAAGGTATATCTATATATGCATCTTCAATCTGAAAATTCACATCTTTATTCAATTTTGAAAGAGTCTCAACCATTATTTCTCCAGATCCTCCTTTCTCCATACTCTGTCCTCTCTGGAACTCCCATGAATCAAGCGTGGGAGCATCTCAGGTTGGGACTTATCTGCACCTTTTCCATTGTCCTATCTCCCTGTGCTGACTCTGTGTTGGTCCCTCAGTTCTGTGATCCAGACCCCTCTTCTCTTTTCATTTGCGGCCAATCTATTCTCCAAACAACTATTGGATTTTAAGGTTAATGATACTATATATTTTCTGTTATGCAAGTATTAACATTTTTGTATTTGCTTTTATCTGGGCCCCAAAAGTTTCCTTTCAGTGGTCAGAAAACAATTTTTTTTTCTTAATTCCTTGACTTCCTTGATTAATTCCTTAATTCCTTTGGGTTTCTGTTTCTCAGATGAAGTTTTTCCCATCAAGAGCTTTGTCAAACATTAAGCTCTCTTTCTATTTCCACAAACTCATGGGAAGAGAGTTTCTGGTCCTCTTTTCACAAGTGGGACAGCCCTTCAAGGGTCCTGTTGGGTGCAGGAGTTTCAGCCCTTTTGTTGCGAAGCACCCTGTTTTCCCGAACTCCTGAGACTTTAAAAGCTCATTTCCAGTCTTCTGATCTGGTCTGTGTCTGACACAGCCTAGGGTCATGTGGCATCACCCTGTGACTCTTGTTTTTCTCTTTATCTCTAGCATCTGAGGATTTCCTGACCTCAACTTTGAATTTAACACATTTTGGTGTTTATTAGACTTTATAACAGTTTAAGGATCCACACTATCCTTGTCTGCCATCCTGCAAGAAATGTCCTTTTTGACACCAAAGAACATTTTTCATGTTAAAAATTCTTAGTTTTTCATCATGTACTATTATAGGATTTTAGTTATATATTCGGTATCATTGAGAAAATGTAAAACGACATAAATTATTTTCAGTGACTCATCACAAACACATCCACACATTTGAAAAAGAAAAGTGCATCCATGTTTGAAATATATATATCATCTGCAACCATGCTTATTGCCTATATAACTTGTAAGACCTCTTGCAGTAGTTCAACAGCTGCCTTAAGGATTGAAAAGAGTAAGTTAAAACTTTATTTTAGAAATGTCATAATAAGGCTAAATGAGGTCATAGTATGTTAATAGATAAGTACACTTTTTCAGATTTTTGTGATTCTAAGCAAGATTCTCGGTTATTACTACAGGACTTGTAATAACAGATATTGTAAATGATATTCCATTTGCTAATTGAAGCAAGGATACGGAAAGTGTAAGAGTAAGTTTCCGATTTGAGTTTTTTTAATGAAAATCATTACCTCATCGTTTTTCTGACCTCTTAGTGCAGCGTTACTACCTGGCACATTTGTTATGGGGGTAAAAAGGCATATCTGATAGGACAGGTGAAGTTAGAATTGTATTGCTTTTGGCCAAAAGTCACTGTAAGATTTAAAGATCAACTTTTAGGTACTATGTGATCTTTAAAAAGTTATAAAACATAAATTTAAAAGAGAGAGATTCTGTGAGTAAAATACTTGATGTTTCTGGAGTTAATATCCAAGCTGTCATCAATCAGCATTTTACCATGAAATTTTATCTGATATGTTTAAAACAGCCCTTGTTCTTTGTCTCACTTCATACAGTTTTCTTTTAATTCTGGAATTCTTGCATAAACTTTGAAGAAAGATTCCCAAATTTTATAAAAGTTTGAAACCTGCTATTTTTACAGTAATAGTAAAGAAATATAAAGTATAATATTTGTTACTAAGAAATTATCTTAGAAGAAAAATAATTTACATAACTGAAAAAGGTTTATTGCTAAATAAACAGTAAAAATTATCTTTTGTAAGTTTAAATGAATAAATGAAGCCAGGAATTTAGAAGACCTGTAAGGGATAGTAGTCACCATCTGGCAAATACACACACAAAGATAAATAAGGGATCTCCTAATTTATCTCTAGTTTAAAATTTTGTTTTAATCTTGAATTATTCTCAACATCTATATACTTTAGAAAGACGATCTTGTATTATTCCAATATATTAATTATAGATGTACATTAATATGTTTGTTTTTGATGATACTACGAACAACAGAAACTTTCCCTTCTAAAGTTTTAAAGGTAAACAGAATAGCAAATTAAACCCTAAGTGATTTCTAGTGAAATGAGGGTAAATAGAAGTACCAAGAAGCCCATCCTGATTGTCTGTTAAAATACTCACAAAATTCCTGAAATGTGAATAATTACTGCAATCTTAATAGAGAAAACATGGCATTTTATTTGTGGGATACCTAAGTTTATAGAAATGTACGTGCTTCTTCATGCTACAGGGTCAGTGCTCAGCACCAGCCCTCTGTGCGCTCTGCCATGGTCCCCGCCCTCAGCTCTAGATGTGGCCATTCATCATCTGGCCATTGTTCCTTAGCTGAGTATGCTTCTCAGAGTTAGCTCGGAGGACATATTCAAAAGGTCAGAATTAAAATTCAAACACATGCTTATTGAGTATTCACCTGTTGTGTGCCAAACACCCTTCTAGGCAATGACAAGTTCCCTGAACAACAGAACTTAAGAAATTGCAATGTATAAATGATAAGGACCGCAAAGAAATCAAACAGAGCAGTAGGCAGTGGTAAGAGGGCCTCACTGAACTGAAATCTAGATGAAAGGAGTTGCCAGCAACTGAGAGGTCTGGAGAGAAAGGGAGGAGTGCATTCAAAGAAAGTCTCTAAGGAGGAATGAGTGATGCACCAGCTGTCTGGGGAACGAAAGGCACCAGTGTCTCCAGGGAACAATGCTGCAGAAGGACAGCATGCAGTGAAGGGAACAACCCACGTTCCCAGTGACCTTTGTTTGTTCAATCCTTCGGTCCCTTTTCAGCTCTCACTAACATGATGTAATTGGCCTCGTGAAACTGTTTTCTCTGGGCCCCTTGACATCACACCCTCATCACTGGAGTTCATCCTTGATTTCCTTCCTTCACATTCTGCATTCAATCCATCAGCAGTTTGATCGATTCTATCTCCAAACAAGTCCTTATTTCATTCACTTTTCTGCCATTTTGCTTACTACCAGCTTGCCCTAAGCCACCAAATTTCTTTACCCGGATTACTGCAACAGTCTCTTAATTAATCTACCTGTGTCCACTTTTTTCCTTCCTATTTCCTTTCTCCATAC
This sequence comes from Phocoena sinus, assembly GCF_008692025.1. Classification (NCBI taxonomy): domain Eukaryota; kingdom Metazoa; phylum Chordata; class Mammalia; order Artiodactyla; family Phocoenidae; genus Phocoena; species Phocoena sinus. The sequence continues at coordinate 5,455,616 of NC_045774.1, read as the reverse complement.
GCTCGGGTCCTGACCTGCTGTGGCTCCTGACTAATGTCCCACCAGGGCCTCCCAGGTTGAAGAGAGATGGGAGTGAAGAAGCATTGATACCTTTATTGTGGAAAACAATGTGAAAACGGTGTGGTAGCTAGGAGGAGCTCTTCAGATAAAAAGAAAAATACATTAAGGAGAAGTCAGATATACCATGTCAGATATATCATTAAAAACAAAACAAAACAAATACAGGCAAAGCTCCTGATTGTAAATGGAATGCGAGAATGTTTCCCAAGCCCTAGCCAAGTCCATCAACTGAAACAATATTAAAATAATAAAGAGGAAACAGAAGATATGCAAACAGAAAAGAGTTATGTACAAAAAAGTCACTCTGTGGCAAGTAGAGAAATGTCTACAGTGTTTAAAGAAGTTTTTGACCTCAAACTATAGTGGCAATTTGTTATTCCATTAAGACAATAGATCTGAGTGAAGTAGACATGCCAAATAATTGATAAACAGGTCAGAAGAAGAACTTACAAGAATTTCTGGTATGAAAGAACTGCTGTGGTCAGTGAGCTAGGAGGAGTTAAAGACACAGAGAAAATCTTTTTCTTTCTCAGTCTCTTTCACTCAGTCTTTCATTCAATTTTACTGTCTTTCAAATGCTCCCTCTTTTTTTTCTTTTCCTTTATCCTTGCTCCCATTGCTTTTCTTTCTTTTTCAAAACTTTTGAAATTAAGAATCATATGTATGCTTGATATTTGTTGTTTGAAGACATATTACAAAATGAGAGAGGAAAAAACAAATCCAACTATAAGCTACTTAGAAAAGATATTCTTTTATTTTTTTAAACATCTTTATTGGAGTATAATTGATTTACATTGCTGTGTTAGTTTCTGCTGTATAACAAAGTGAATCAGCTCTATGTATACATATATCCCCATATCTCATCCCTCTTGCATCTCCCTCCCACCTTCCCTATCCCACCCCTCTAGGTGGTCACAAAACACCGAGCTGATCTCCCTGTGCTATGCTGCTGCTTCCCACTAGCTATCTATTTTACATTTGGTAATGTATATATGTCAATGATACTCTCTCACTTCATCCCAGTTTACCCTTCCCCCTCCCTGTGTCCTCAAGTCCATTTTCTACATCTGGGTCTTTATTGCTATCCTGCCCCTAGTTTCATCAGAACAATTTTGATTGTTTTTTAGATTCCATATATATGTGTTAGCATACGGTATTTGTTTTTCTCTTTCTGACTTACTTCACTCTGTATGACAGACCCTAGGTCCATCCACCTCACTACAAATAACTCAGTTTCGTTTCTTTTTATGGCTGAGTAATATTCCATTATATATATGTACCACAACTTCTTTATCCATTCAACTGTAGTGGACACCTAGGTTGCTTCCATGTCCTGGCTATTGCAAATAGAGCTGCAATGAACATTGTGGTACATGACTCTTTTTGAATTATGGTTTTCTCAGGGTATATACTCAGTAATGGGATTGCTGGGTTGTATAGTAGTTCTATTTTTAGTTTTTTAAGGAACCTCCATACTGTTCTCCATAGTGGCTGTGTCACTTTACGTTCCCACCAACAGTGCAAGAGGGTTCGCTTTTCTCCACACCCTCTCTAGCATTTATTGTTTGTAGATGTTTTGATGATGGCCATTCTGACTGGTGTGAGGTGATACCTCATTGTAGTTGTGATTTGCATTTCTCTAATGACTAGTGATAGTGAGCATCATTTCATGTGTTTGTTGGCAATCTGTATATCCTCTTTGGAGAAATGTCTGTTTAAAGCTTCTGCCCATTTTTGGATTGGGTTGTTTTCTTTTATACAGAGCTGCATGAGGTGCTTCTAAATTTTGGAGATTAATCCTTGGTCAGTTGCTTCATTTGCAAATATTTTCTCCTATTCTGAGGGTTGTCTTTTGATCTTGTTTATGGTTTCCTTTGCTGTGCAAAAGCTTTTAAGTTTCATTAGGTCCCATTTGTTTATTTTTGTTTTTATGTCCATTTGTCTAGGAGGTGGGTCAAAAAGGATCTTGCTGTGATGTATTTCATAGAGTGTTCTGCCTATGTTTTCCTCTAAGAGTTGGATAGTGTCTGGCCTTACACTTAGGTCTTTAATCCATTTTCTTTTGCTTTTTTTTTTTTTTTTTTGTGGTACGCGGGCCTCTCACTGTTGTGACCTCTCTCCTTGCAGAGCACAGGCTCTGGATGCACAGACTCAGCAGGCATGGCTCACGGGCCTAGCCACTCCACGGCATGTGGGATCTTCCTGGACCGGGGCACGAACCCGTGTCCCATGCATCGGCAGGTGGAATCTCAACCACTGCGCCACCCGGGAAGCCCTCTTTAATCCATTTTGAGCTTATTTTTGTGTATGGTGCTAGAGAGTGTTCTAATTTCATTCTTTTACATATAGCTGTCCAGTTTTCCCAGCACCACTTATTGAAGGGCTGTCTTTTCTCCATTGTATATTCTTGCCTCCTTTGTCAAGATAAGGTGACCATATGTGTGTGGGTTTATCTCTGGGCTTTCCATCCTGTTCCATTGATCTATATTTCTGTTTTTGTGCCAGTACCATACTGTCTTGATTACTGTAGCTTTGTTGTATAGTCTGAAATCTGGGAGCCTGACTCCCCCAGCTCCGTTTTTCTTTCTCAATATTGCTTTGGATATTCGGGGTCTTTTGTGTTTCCATACAAATTGTGAAATTTTTTGTTCTAGTTCTGTGAAAAATGCCATTGGTAATTTAGGGATTGCATTGAATCTGTAGATTGCTTTGGGTAGTATAGTTATTTTCACAATGTTGATTCTTCCTATCTAAGAACATGGTATATCTCTCCATCTGTTTGTATCATCTTTAATTTCTTTCATCAGTGTCTTACAGTTTTCTGCATACAGGTCTTTTGTCTCCTTAGGTAAGTTTATTCCTAGGTATTTTATTCTTTTTGTTGCAATGGTAAATGGGAGTGTTTCCTTAATTTCTCTTTCATGTTTTTCTTCATTAGTGTATAGGAATGCAAGAGATTTCTCTGCATTAATTTTGTATCCTGCTACTTTACCAAATTCATTGTTTTCTTGTAGAGTCTTAGGATTCTCTATGTATAGTATCATGTCATCTGCAAACAGTGACAGCTTTACTTCTTCTTTTCTTATTTGCATTCCTTTTATTTTTTTTTTCTTCTCTGATTCCTGTGGTTAAAACTTCCAAAGCTATGTTGAATAATAGTGGTGAGAGTGGGCATCCATGTCTTGTTCCTGATTTTAGAGGAAATGGTTTCAGTTTTTCACCATTGAGAATGATGTTGGCTGTGGGTTTGTCATATATGCCCTTTATTATGTTGAGGCAAGTTCCCTCTATGCTTACTTTTTGGAGGGTTTTTATCATAAATGGGTGTTGAATTTTGTCTAAAGCTTTCTCTGCATCTATTGAGATGATCATATGGTTTTTCTCTTTCAATTTGTTAATATGGTGTAGCACATTGATTGCTTTCTGTATATTGAAGAATCCTTGCATTCCTGGGATAAACCCCACTTGATCATGGTGTATGGTCCTTTTAATGTGCTGTTGGATTCTGTTTGCTAGCATTTTGTTGAGGATTTTTGCATCTATGTTCATCAGTGATATTGGTTTGTAGTTTTCTTTTTTTGTGGCATCTTTGTCTGGTTCTGGTATCAGGGTGATGGTAGCCTCATAAAATGAGTTTAGGAGTGTTCCTCCCTATGCTATGTTTTGGAAGAGTTTGAGAATGATAGGTTTTATCTCTCCTCTAAATGTTTGATAGGATTCGCCTGAGAAGCCATCTGGTCCTGGGATTTTGTTTGTTGGAAGATTTTTTTTTTTTTTTTTAAAGAAGATGTTGAGGGTAGGAGTTTATTAATTAATTTATTTATTTTTGGCTGTGTTCGGTCTTCGTTTCTGTGCGAGGGCTTTCTCTAGTTGCGGTGAGCAGGGCCCACTCTTCATCGCGGTGCGCAGGCCTCTCACTGTCGTGGCCTCTCTCATTGCGGAGCACAGGCTCCAGACGCGCAGGCTCAGTAGTTGTGGCTCACGGGCCTAGTTGCTCCGCGGCATGTGGGATCCTCCCAGACCGGGGCTTGAACCTGTGTCCCCTGCATTAGCAGGCAGATTCTCAACCACTGCGCCACCAGGGAAGCCCTGTTGGAAGATTTTTAATCACAGTTTTAATTTCAGTGCTTGTGATTGGTCTGTTCATATTTTCTATTTCTTCCTGGTTCAGTCTTGGAAGTTTGTGCTTTTTTAAGAATTTGTCCATTTCTTCCAGGTTGTCCATTTTATTGGTATATAGTTGCTTGTAGTAATCTCTCATGATCCTTTGTATTCCTGCAGGGTCAGTTGTTAATTCTCCTTTTTCATTTCTAATTCTGTTGATTTGAGTCTTCTCCCTTTTTTTCTTGATGAGTCTGGCTAATGGTTTTTCAATTTTGTTTATCTTCTCAAAGAACCAGCTTTTAGTTTTATTGATCTTTGCTATTGTTTCCTTCATTCCTTTTTCATTTACTTCTGATCTGATCTTTATGATTTCTTTCCTTCTGCTAAGTTTGAGGGTTTTTTTGCTCTTCTTTCTCTAATTGCTTTAGGTATAAGGTTAGGTTGTTTATTCGAGATTTTTCTTGTTTCTTGAGTTAGGATTTTATTGATATAAACTTCCCCCTTAGAACTGCTTTTGCTGCATCCCATAGGTTTTGTGTCATTGAGTTTTCATTGTCATTTGTTTCTAGGTATTTTTTGATTTCCTCTTTGATTTCTTCAGTGAACTCTTGGTTATTTAGTAGTGTATTGTTTAGCCTACATGTGTTGGAATTTTTAGTTTTTTTCTTGTAATTGATATCTAGTCTCATAGCATTGTGGTCTGAAGAGATACTTGATACGATTTCAATTTTCTTAAATTTACTTGATTTGTGACCCAAGATATGATCTATTCTAGAGAATGTTCCATGAGCACTAGAGAAGAAAGTGTATTGTGTGGTTTTTGGATGGAATATCCTATAAATAGCAATTAGGCCCATCTGGTCTAATGTGTCATTTAAAGCTTGTGTTTCCTTATTTATTTTCTTTTTGGATGATCTGTCCATTGGTGAAAAGTCCCCTACTATGAGTGTGTTACTGTCGATTTCCCCTTTTATGGCTGTTAGCATTTGCCTTATGTATTTAGGTGCTCTTTGTTGGGTGCATAAATATTTACAATTGTTATATCTTCTTCTTGGATCGATCCCTTGATCATTATGTAGTGGCCTTCTTTGTCTCTTGCAATAGTCTTTATTTTAAAGTCTATTTTGTCAGATATGACAATTGCTACTCCAGCTTTCTTTTGATTTCCATTTACATGGAATATCTTTTTCCGTCCTCTTACTTTCAACCTGTATGTGTCCCTAGGTCTGAACTGGGTCTCTTGTAGACAGCATATGTATATGGGTCCATTCAGCCAGTCTGTGTCGTTTGGTTGGAGCATTTAATCCATTTACATTTAAGGTAGTTATCGATATGTATGTTCCTATTACCATTTTCTTAATTGTTCTGGGTTTGTTATTGTAGGTCTTTTCCTTCTCTTGTGTTTCCTGCTTAGAGAAGTTCCATTAGCATTTGTTGTAAAGCTGGTTTGATAGTGCTGAATTCTCTTAGCTTTTGCTCATCTGTAAAGATTTTAATTTCTCTGTCGAATCTGAATCAGATCTTTGCTGGGTAGAGGAATCTTGGTTGTAGGTTTTTCCCTTTCATCGCTTTAAATGTGTCCTGCCACTCCCTTCTAACTTGCAGAGTTTCTGCTGAAAGATCAGCTATTAACCTTATGGAGATTTCCTTGTATGTTATTTGTTGCTTTTCCCTTACTGCTTTTAATATTTTTTCATTGTATTTAATTTCTGATAGTTTGATTAATATGTGTCTTGGCATGTTTCTCCTTGGTTTTATCCTGTATGGGACTCTTTGTGCTTCCTGGACTTGATTAACTATTTCCTTTCCCATGTTAGGGAAGTTTTCAACTATAATCTCTTCAAATATTTTCTCAGACCCTTTTTCTTCTGTCCTCTTCTGGAACCCCTATATTTCGAATGTTTGTGTGTTTAATGTTGTCCCAGAGGCTCTGAGACTGTCCTCAGTTCTTTTCATTATTCTGCTCTGCAGTAGTCATTTCCACTATTTTATCTTCCGGATCACTTATCTGTTCTTCTCCATCAGTTATTCTGCTATCGATTCCTTCTAGAGAATTTTTAATTTCATTTATTGTGTTGTTTATCATTGTTTGTTTGCTCTTTAGGTCTACTACGTCCTTGTTAAACATTTCTTGTATTTTCTCCATTCTATTTCCAAAATTTTGGATCATCTTTACTATCATTACTCTGAATTCTTTTTCAGGTAGACTGTCTATTTCCTCTTCATTTGTTTGGTCTGGTGCGTTTTTACATTGCTCCTTCATCTGCTGCATATTTCTGTCTTCCCATTTTGCTTAATTTACTGTGTTTGGGGTCTCCTTTTCGCAGGCTGCAGGTTTGTAGTTCCCGTTGTTTTTGGTGTCTGCCTCCCTTGGGTAAGGTTGTTTTAGGGGCTTGTGTAGGCTTCCTAGTGGAGGGGACTGGTGCCTGTTTTCTGGTGGGTGGGGCTGGATCTTGTCTTTCTGGTGGGCAGGGCTGCGTCCGTTGGTGTTTTAGGGTGTCTGTGAACTTAGTATGATTTTAGGCAGCCTCACTGCTAATGGATCAGGTTGTGTTCCTGTGTTGCTAGTTGTTTGTCATGGGACGTCCAGCCCTGGAGCCTGCTGCCCTTTGGGTGGAGCCGGGTGTTAGCATTGAGACAGAGATCTCTGGAGCGCTCTCACCGATTGATATTACATGGGGCCTGGAGATCTCTGGTGGTCCAATGTCCTGAACTTGGCTCTCCCACCTCAGAGGCTCAGGCCTGAGACCCGGCTGGAGCACCAACATCCTGTCAGCCACACGGCCACGCTTCAAGCTAATTCCTACTCCAGTCCCAGTGACCCAGCCCAAATGGTAAAACTGTTTGCAAATCTCTGGGATCAGGTATCTTGGATGTTCCTTGTCCTGCACGCAGCACTGCAGTAAGCAATAGTCTCCCTCCAGAGTGTGACAACCAGACATGGCCCGCGGAAGGGGTACCCGCTCCCTCCAGCCTTCTCACGGCTTTGCTTCTGGTGCTCCACCTAAAAAAGATATTCTTAAACATAATGTCAGAGGAAGGAAGAAAGTAAAATATAGAGAAAGATAAAGTAGACAAAACAGTGATAGCAATATTAGAGTTAGATTAGACTAAGACAGACTGCATTAATAATGATAAAGAGGATAAAGACAGGAGGATAAAGGGACCAGTTTACAAGGAGATTACAATAATGCTGAACCCTGATGTGCCTCACAACATAGCCTGATAAGTACTATCATGTCCTGCAGCCAGACAGCTTGGGCTTGAATCCAGCTCTAGCACTAACTAGCTGCAAACCTTAGGCAAGTTATTAAACCTCTCTGTGCCTCCGTTTACTTATACTGAAAATTGGGATGCCAGTAATACCTACCTCTTAGAACTGTTATGAGGATTAAGTGAACTAATACACATAAGTATTTACAGTAGTGTCTGGTATCATAAACTTGGCTCTTTTTTGTTGCTGTTGTTGATGTTGGAATTGTTGCCCCAAATCATACCAAAAAACCAACAAAATTCCAAAGAAAAATTGGCATGTCAGTAATCTTAGTAGGAGATTTTTAACTTAGATTTTTAACTAAGATACATATGTTTTAAAATATTTGAGAACACTGTGAGATAGCTCCAATAAAATATTTAAACAGGCTTTATCTTTCAAATCATCAGACACAAAAATGTAAAGAAAACAATCCACATAACAAAAATACAAAGTTGAAAGGAAAAAGTAAATGAAAAATGAAATTCAGAGACCAAAAAAATAAGATGACAGAAGTTAACTAGACATAGCCATAAATGTGAATGCTTAATATATTAAAATACAAAGTCTTAGATCATATTAAAGTAGAAAATTTAATGATTTTCTACTTTATAAGAGACATATGTAAAACTGTGACAATGGGCTTAAAAATTTAGCAAAATATCAAAAGTACAAGTCAAAATATAGTACAGATGACACTTTTATTATGAAGTTAAGTTACAAGGTAAAATTATAGGTAACAACATTGTATAATACTTTTGGAGCTGAATGATGTAACGATATATTTTTAATTGTGCAAAATAATGTTCTAAAATGTTCTCAAATACACAACAATCCTTGAGAAGGTTGGTATTAAATATATACTTCATAAACTTTTACTATGAATAAAGCAACTTTTACAACTATCGAAGGAATATAAAGTAAAACGTATCTGTACATACCTCCATTTAGGATTCATTTTCCAAGCTCCACTTCCCAAAGGGCATGAATATTCGAATCTGAGTGCTTACTTCCTTAGTTGGCTGGGTAGTTCATGAGCAGTCTGGAGACAGACCTCCTGCTTGGAGAATTGTAAGACATTTGATTCACCCGGACTTATAGTAAGCACTCAGAAATGTGGTTGGGTTGTTATCAGTTACTCACACCCAGGCCCAGGCAGGCATATGGCTAGAAACTCCAGAATGCTAGGAGACAACTGGAGGGTATGAAAACCTCCTAATGTAAAAAGGTTTCTCTGAGGTCTTGGTGGGCTCCTCACTTAATTATATATATATATATATATATATATATATATATATATATATATATATATATATATATATATAGTGATAATTGGAAGCTGGGTACCTTCATAAGGACATGAAAATCAGGGAAATTTGCACCTCTTACTGGGAACACTGCATCCTTTGCTCTGTAGGTGTGTTATATCCACAGTCTGTCTGTTGGCCTCTTTCCATCCATCACCATCACTCCTGTCACCTTGCGGGTAGAAAGTCAGGTCATGGATACTCTAGATAGTAGAGGACCCAGGCTAGAGCAAATCTACATGTGAACAGCTGCCAAAGTGCCATCTCTTTGCTCTGTTCTGGAAATTTTGTTCCTATTCCTTATAGTGCTTGATACTATTGCAAAGATCTGGACAAAAGGTCATGCAAGCATTATTGCGAGTGATGTATATAGAAGTGGAAAAGTGGTATATCTCTGGTCCCAGAAGAAGCAGAGGAAAAGTGGTATGTCTCTGGCCCCAGAAGAAGCAGAGGAGAGTTTGGGATATTTTAATTCTGAGGGGTCCATGGTCTGTTTAGGTTCAGCTCAGTGTGTGTCTTCCCCATTTTTTCCTGATGGCACCAACATTCTACCTGACATGCAGGCTCCAGGAGACATCCATGGAATCATATTTTACCCCTTACTCTCATATTTGCCAGGTCCTGAAGAGACATATCTCACAAGAATATATTAATGTGCAATACCTATTACATTTTTGTTAGAAATTCAGATGTTAATCTCCTTTCAACTGTTTCTTTCCCATTTTATTCTTTTATATATATATATATATATATATATATATATATATATATATATATTTTAGCATACATACCATGGACTTTTTGAATCCCTTTTCAGTGTTACCTTTGTGCCAAATGGTAAAAATTTAACCTAAGAACCCCCCCCAAAAAAGTACTAAAATGCTCTCAATGTAGATTATTAATGATTTTAATCTGTTAATATTTAAAGGTCAATGATTTTAACCTCATTACTACTAGATTAAAGATGTGACAACATACTTCAGGTTGTTACGTGAGTTGACTAATAAAGTCTTCCTGAAGTTCTGAAGAACTTGCTTCTCCTACGTTAGTGACAGCTTCACAGTTGGCCCAGCCATGCTTTGCCTCATTTTTGTTTTCACATAGCATTTTTTCTCTCTCCTTTCAGGTAGAAATTGAGAAACTGGATTACCATCATTATCTGCCTCTGTTTTTTGATGGGCTCTGTGAAATGACATTTCCCTATGAATTTTTTGCTCGGCAAGGAATCCACGACATGCTGGAACATGGGGGGAACAAGATTCTTCCTGTCATTCCACAGCTCATTATCCCGATAAAAAGTAAGTGAACAGGTAAAAAAGCATCACTCACTCTACATGGTGCCACTTTTTGACAACTTGCTAATTAAGCAATAAAACACAACAGACTGAGGCTATCCCCAGGTTTTGCAGTAATTTTTATAAATTGACTTATGGGACCAAACATCCCAAATCTCCTAATATATCCCATCATTGATACTGCGGTGCAGCTTAGCGACATAAATAAACTAAATTGCATGGGGTTTACACTAACTTAAAATGTTTCATAGTAAAGACATAAGCATTAACATTAGTACATTCAGAAGTAAAGTGTATAATATACAATACAAACACAATTATATTTAGTAACTTTTATGCGGCAGAATTCATAATTTTAAGAAAAAAAATCTGGAATGGAGAAAAGATCAATGTTATTAAATACTTGAACTTTTTTGTCTACAGTGGATTATCTGGGGCGGGGGGGGGGGGGGTCTCTCAAGTAATCCTGTCACTGGCTTTATCTGTTTGTCTATAAAATGAGATTGTGCTTCCTTTTTGTGGCCAATTTATTCTGGCCTGAGTCCCTACAGACTAGTTGGCTAAGAGCACCCCTTTAAAAGTGTTTCTGAGAAAAACAAATACTGTATGCTAGCACATATACATGGAATCTAAAAAACAAACAAAACTGGTTCTGAAGAACCTAGGGGCAGGACAGGAATAAAGACGCAGGTGTAGAGAATGGACTTGAGGACATGGGCAGGGGGAAGGGTAAGCTGGGATGAAGTGAGAGAGTGGCATGGACATATATACACTACTAAATGTAAAATAGATAGCTAGTGGGAAGCAGCCGCATAGCACAGGGAGATCAGCTCGGTGCTTTGTGACCACCTAGAGGGGTAGGATAGGGAGGGTGGGAGGGAGACGCAAGAGGGAGGAGATACGAGGGTATATGTATATGTATAGCTGATTCACTTTGTTATAAAGAAGAAACTAACAAAAATAAATAAATAAGTAAATCCAGGAGAGAGGAAGAATTGAGGTGAAGGACAGATGAAGATGTATGGCAAAATGTTGATAACTGTTAAAGTTGGGTGATGGGTATGTGGGTTCATCATTCTCTTTACTTTTGTATATGTATTTGAAAATTCTCATATTAACAGGTTTTAAGAAAAAAATAAAAGTGTTTTATGAGATTTTCATTGTCCAGTGCAATGGCATCTCATGGCCCCCAGACAAGACCCTTAGCCACTTCCAGTCCAGTCTCCTCACCTAGCTGCCATCCTGCTGACAGCCCTTGAAATAGAGCCACCCTACAGTGACAAGATTCCAGGAGGGGGTTCCGGCCTCTTCTCAAGTCCACATGGCCAGGACTGGCCCCCTCTGCTATCTCCTTAAGCCCCCAGACTCTGCCTGCACCAGAGTTGCCGACCTGCACTGTTGCTGCTGCTTCAGCTTTTGTCACTGCTGGTGATTGAAAAGCAGAGGTTGGTACCTCTGAGCAGGTCATGGGCAGAGGAAATCCCACCCTTTCCCAGCCAGAGCCGCCCCAGGCATTTTACCCACTGGTTCGGGGCCCAAACACCCCATGGCTTCAGAGGAATGAGCAGGTCCCTGCTTCCCCACCCCGAGTTCCACTCACTCCCAACTCCAGGATGGACCGCTGCCCAGGATGATTGACGGTACACCTGCCTAGTCTCCTAGGATACAGGGGAACCCCATCCTCACTGTCTCAGAGGTAGTGTTGCCATATGGTTTGGCCAAAACAAGAACAAAATAGTTCAACATTGGGTCATTTTCCACAGTCTGGATTACTTAATCTGATCAGTGGTCCCTAGTTTATTGATTCGAATTAAGTGTCATTAGAGTTCTAGAATTTTGGCAGTTCTTCCGTCACTATGTAAATTGAGTCAACTTTAAAATTTGCTCTCATGTCTTTGAGATTTCTGTAAGAGATATGTAACTGACCGCTTCCAATTTCCACCAAGACATAGAAAGTGAAACCAAACAAGAGGACAGTGATACCTGCTGTGAAAAGCAATGTGGAAAGAAAAAGGACTCTTCAAAAGCGACTTTATTAAAAACCAATTTTCCTTTCCCTTCATGCATCAGCTGAGTGAAGGGCTAATCTTCAAAGGCCTTCAGGAAGGATATATAATACTGAGTTATATTAAAACCTTTTCCAAATGTGATTTATTCTTCCTAACAAGTCATAATTTTTGAATATGTTAAATTCTAGTAAAAATGCTACATTTTCTAAAGATGATGCACAAGTTTTATCGATAAACAAAAAAGGCCAGAACATTCTCCCCGGGAACTATCTGGAGAGCACAGTATCCTTTTCTCCAGCACCCATCCGAACAGCAGCAATACCGGAAGTCTGTTCTTTTCTTTACAATAAACTGTTCATTTTGGGATCCCTGCCTTCTCAGGAGTCTCTCCCTCATAGCCCCACTGAAAACACTGAAGGGCAGAAAGAGAACTTCTAAGAAATATTTTGATTATACCACTTACAATTAAAACAGTCCAAATTAGAGTATTGTAGGCCAAGTTGGATTGATTTTCAATTTTATTTGATTTAAGTATTTTGAAGATACTTAAATGAGTTAAGAGAGAAGTGTTGTGTTCTAAGGACACATCCTAGAGGTCATTTGCTGATGAGTGAAAACATTAAGAACTCAGTAAACATGATCTGTCAGGGAATAGTAACTATGTATGAATTTGATCATTTACAGTTCCAGAAGCAATGAGAGTTTCTCTTGGTAGATATCCTAGTTTGCCTTCCTGGGCTTCTGCTATTATATACTGATCCTGAATCTTCTAACTCAGCTTGCTTCTTCTCACTCTGTCTACATCGCTGAAAGCCAAACTTTACTCAGCAAAGAATAGTGATTAACTATGCAAGGTAATGGGCGGTTCCAGCACAGTGTGAAAAGTATTACATACGTAAACTGCATTTTTCAGGTGGAATTCTGGAAGGAAGCTAGTTGATCCAGAAGCGGACTGATACACATAATTGGCATAACATATAACAGCTGTGTGTACCTTATTTTCAAAAGGTACTATTAGTAAAATTTTGGCTCATTCCAGGGGCAAAAGTTAACCTCACCATCACCAGCTAGCAGTTCTTTAACATCTTTTCTTGAATTCTAATTCATCGATAATTAATATCTCTGAAGGCAAAGCAAAATATATAAACTCCCTGTGGAACTGTGAATGGGATTACCTGCCTATCTATTTCTGGAATCTGGGGTTTATTTCAACTAAATGGAAGGTTGATAATACTGGAATGAGAAATGGACACATTCAGTGGTTCTACGATTTCTAACATAAAAAGAGATAAGAAGACCCTTTACTCTCTGCTTCTCTCCTTGGCTCAAGACCCCAAGTGGGGTCATCGAGTAATAACGGGAACAGTGCACATTTAACACATTGTTCCATTTCTGTTGCTTTATGGCATCACTACAGGTCCTCCTCTTCCTCTCCCACTTTCTTATTTACACCTTCTTGAGTTATTCTGGGTCAGAAACTACAAAAGAATCCCGGTATGAAGTAGTCAGCGTTGGCAATGAAGTATTGATTGCTGAGAGCAACAGCAAAACGTTGTAGGTGAGGATGAGATGAGAGGGACCATGTGAGCAATCCAAACTGTGGATTTTAGACTTCTGTCCGGTGAGACATCCAGTGAGGAGAACACAGATCTATCAAAATCCAGCAGAGCAATCCCAGGAAGAAGTCACTGGAAGCTTTGCCTATCGAAAGCAGAAGGGGATTCCCATAGCAGCCGGGAGGATAGGAGGTGCCAAGAGCAACCTGTAGACTCTGGGTTTAGCGCTCTCCCTCCTCCATAAAAGCGAGAACAATAACAATAACCCAGCCACACGGGGCCATTCAAAGCAAGTTGCTACACGCGGGAGAAAATATCATGAATAGTCAGAAGAAAACTGTACCTCAACAACGTTTGGCATAGGATCCAGAAGAAACTTGTAGAAACGTGTTTGACATCCTCAGCATTCAGGAAGATACAGCCTCTATGAAACAGAAGCGGAAAGTTACAAGAGGAGACCAGATTCACATGAAAATAAGCCAGTACTGACTGAGAAAAGGGAAACTAAAAATGTCAGAGTAGGATTAATGTCCCCCCAGAGGCACAGAGGACAATCAACTGCACAACCTGGAATTGTAAATGTAGCCCATCTCCCTCAGAAAAGACAAGAATAAAAAAGAAGGTGAGGAAGGACTATAAAATGGAGAACATAGGACACAAGCAGGAGCTAAAAGTTATAGGGACTCCCAAGAGGAATCATCAAAACAACAGGAATAGAAATGGTAATGGCAGAAGGAATTGAAAGAAATTTTCAGACATGAAAAATATCCCTTATTTTGCAGGTAGAAAATGCTCATTACAAGGAAAAACATCTGGACAGGGAAAAAAGTGGTACACACCAAGAAATAAAAATAACTGGGGCTAAGACACTTTTTGTAAGAGTAAATTCCAGACAGCAATGAGAATTGGAGGAGAATCACCGTATGCACATTTCATCCCTGTCATATGAGTAGCAAGACATGACGTAATAAACTGAATGAAAATTGGTTTAAAAAAAGAAGAAGGAAGGAGGAGAAGAAAGAGAAGGAGGAGAAGGAGAAGAAAAAGACTCACAGACCCAGTGAGCATAATGCCCACCTGCCCTTCGTACAAAGGGTTACTGTGGATGTGCTCCAACTCTCAGAGAGTAAGGCCAAGATAAGAACCCCAAAATGAGGATGTCGTAGTTTGAAAAGCAAGTTGCATTAAGAGCCACTAAATCTAGAGTTAAGTGTAAATAGTTGATGGAAAAGAGTTTCAAAACTGCAAGAAATGTCAAAGGATCATTTTGCAGTAATGTGGCAAAAGTAATTCCGAGAAATTGGATATAAACCTTCAAAGTCAACGGAGAAGATAAAAGTATTTAAAACAGAGTCTATATATTAAAAGAATGAAACTGAATAGGCAGCAAGGAAGTGCTGAGCCAAAAGCTCAAAATAAGGTGAAAATGTGAAATCAAATATATCAACTATGAAAATTAACTTTCAAATTGGTTTGTGAAAAACAAAATCTGAATATAAACTCTCTCTCTATATATAAAAACAAAATAATACTTAAACATTTAAAAAATAAAAGCTATATTGGGGAAAATGAACAAAAAGAAGGCAGGAGTAGTTATTCAATTTTAGAAAAGTAGAATTTAATGAAAAGAAGTTTTATGTGTGTAAAGAGGATCAATTTATATTGATAAAAATGTCCACAATAAAGATGTTATTGTCATGACCCTTTGCGCAGTGCAAACCATGACATCATGTTTTAGAACAACAATCAGCTGCTATACTGATATTTTTTGCCTCTAGAAGAAGAGTAAACCTCTTGATTGAGAGACAATAAGATGCTGGTCCTTCCTCCACTGCCTGACCTTGGGGCCTCAAATCTACATATAGTCTTTACCAACCCAAGGGGACAGCCTGCTGTCTAAAGCACCAATTCCCAAACTTCACTGTGCACACAAATCATCTCCAGACCCCAGTAAAATGTAGGTTCCACATCAGTAGATATGAAGTGACCTGAGATGCTGCATTTCTAAGAAACCCCCAGTTAATGCTGCTGCTGCAAGGTCAGGACAAGGGTGACCAGGCCAAGATTAGGCTGGGTCTCCTCAGACCCTCCCACAAGATCCTGGGCATGAGAGCAAGGTGGGGAATGAGCTGGTGGAAAATAGATGAATGATCATTTCTCTTACATGTAATAAACCCAGAGACATTGCTTCATTCATAATGTGACTAATTAGAGAAATGTAAGGTTCAGTTTTTAGGCCTTAAAAGTAACCATTAATAGATTAAAATAGGTGGTATATCAGATGAAGTACTAGGGAAAGAGAACTGAAACACTGTCAATAAGGAAACAATGTTAAAAAAAAAAAGACAAGGGAGATTGCAAAAAAAAAAAAGAAAACGAGATGACAAAAGGAAAACTAAATTATCTGTGATGATCACAAATAAATGGGAGAAATAATCACTAATCACAAGAAAAAAGCTTTGGTGTGGAAACTTCTTTGAGAGGTTGTTCCCACTGATTGTTCCCAACAATATGGTTCTGATGAGAGCTGCCAGTCACCGAGAAATGGTCAGAATCTGGCTCTCTTACCCAAACTTGCCTTCTTTCCCACTCCACCCTTCCAATATAGTTATATACAGTTTTGGATAAATCAATAATGAGTTTTTACACTATTGTGATGACATAAATACTGTTCACTGCAAATCACACAATTACTATGATTGCATTTCTTTCTTAGGCAACTTGTTTTTCTTAGCATTGAAAATTGCCTCTCATTTTGTTTGCTTGTTTCGTATATACTTACTATTTCTTTTCAAATATTTCAGGATCTAGCAAATGAATATTATTTTCCAGATGTTCAGAGCATTGGACAACTCATCAATTTTCTTTCTTTTCCTGGAGATACCCCTTGCACCCTCCCTCTTTCTGCTACTTCTCCTTACTCCTCTTTCATGTTTGACCTCTTTTTTTTCCTTTGCTGTTTGTCCTATTTTCCTCATTTTTAAAGTGCACATCTTCCAGTAGTTTCTTGTAAGTACATGAAAGGTATATTTTTCGGGCCTTGCTTATCTGAAAATTCTACCATCACACTGTATTAGTTTGGCTCCACAGAAAATCATTTTCATCCAGAATTTTGAGGTCATGTCTCTGCTGCCTCCCAGGTTCTTACATTGCTTAGAAAATCTTGATGCCACTTGAGTTTCCAGCCATTTGCCTGTGGCTTGTTTCCCCCAGTTTCTGAAAACTTTCTCGTTCTTCTCTTTATCGCTGGTAATATGAAATTTCATGTTGATATGCTTTGATGTGGCTGTGTTTTCATTCATTGTCCTGGAAAATTTCAATTTAGAGACATATGTCTTCCAGCACTAGAAACTTTTCATGCATTATTCCTTTAATAATGTTCTCCCTCTATTTTCTCTAACTTCTCTGTCTGTAATTCCTGCTACTAATATATTGCACCCTGTGGGCTGTTTCTCGAATTTCTTATCCTTTTGCTCATATCATCCAACTCTGTCTTAGTTCTACTTCCTGGGAAATTTCCTTGACATTATATTCCAAAAATATGATTGAATAATTTGTTAATTATCATAATTTTATTTTAATCTCATTGTTCTTTTAAAATAGTATTTTGTTCCCTTCTTTTATGAACACATTATGCTCATTCTCTTATCTCTCCATGAATATTTACTATAGATTTGTAGGATTTGGGTGTTTGTGTATTTGCTTTTTGCTTTCTGACTCATTATATCTTTCCTTCCCTCATTCAGTAACAATTACCTTCCTCTTTACTAGATTTTAAGACTTTCCCAATCCTGTATATAGATCAACAGGATAGTGTACTAGTTGTGAGCATAGACTATGGAATCAGACTGCTCACCTTCTAATCCTGGCTGCACTGTTTAGTTGCCACGTGATCTGAGGCAAGTTGCTTTACTCCATGTTACACTGTTGCCTGATCTATAAAATGAGAATAATATTATGCATTTATAATTTCTCTCTAATTTATTGTCAGCCAGTGGTTTCTGTATTTTATGTTTAGTATTTTTTAAAAGTCTCACCTTGTTTCTATTCAACTTTGTGGTTTATAAATTTTTTATTTTTTTATTGAAGTATAGTTGATTTGCAATATTGTATTAGTTTCAGGTGTACAACATAATGATTCAATATTTTTATAGATTATACTCTATTTCAAGTTGTTATAAAAGATTGGCTATACTCCCTGTGCTGTACATTATATCCTTGTAGCCTATTTATTTTATACATAGTAGTTTGTACCTCTTAATCCAATACCTTTTTCTCGCCCCTCCCCCTTCACTCTCCCCATTGGTAGCCACTAGTTTGTCCTCTATATCTGTGAGTCTGTTTCTGTTTTGTTACATTCATTCTTTTGTTTTATTTTTTAGATTCCATGTATAAGTGATAACATACAGTATGTTTTTGCTGGCTTATTTCACTAAGCATAATACCATCTATGTCCATTCATGTTGTTGCAAATGGCAGAATTTTATTCTTTTTATGGCTGAGTAATATTCCATTCTGTGTGTGTGTGTGTATATATATATACTGTGTGTATATATATTGTATAGACACATGTATATATATATCACATCTTCTTCAAGGCAGTTGGTTTATCTGTTTTCCTTAAGATTTTTGTTTGTTTTGCTTTTGTATCATTTTACATTAAAAGCATACTTTTACTTTTATTTTTATTGTTTCTCTTTTGGTAATCACAGCATGTAAAGCTATGACTTTGCTTCTGTGTGCAATTTTGAATTAATTCTATTTATTTTTATATGTATGTTTCTCCTTGTCACTATATTATAGTTTGTATTTATAGTTTTGATGATTCATTTGAACAAAATAATACATTAAAATTTACAAATATTTAGAGATTTTGTTTTCATGATCATTTTATTTATATTTATTGCTCTGTGGCAAAAGAATGTAGCTTCTCCTCTATTTACATTTTTTTGGAAATTTACTGAGGTTCTTATTAGGCTATAGGAATGCTCAGTTATTGTCATCATGGAGGCTGAAAAGAAAGTGAATCCTGTCTATGATATAGATCTTAATATATATTTATTCTATCATGTTCTTCAAATAATTTATATATTATTTTCTCTTTCATAATTTGTGAGGTCAAAGACAGAAAATTATGCTAAAGTTTTACACTACAAAAGCAAGGAAACCACCATATGTCTTGGAAGCTTTCAGCAGGCTAGGCGCTTTCCTGGAATCATATTATTCAATCCAGCTACTATAATCCTCATTTCACAGGTGACAAAACTGAGGCATGTAAAATTTAAGAAAAACATCCATGTCATACAGTTGCCAAATGGTAGAATCAAGATTTGAATCATATCTGGATCTCCTGAGCTTCTTCTCTTCTTTACAAAATTTAGGGCTGCATCTATCACTGCAAATGACTTTTTTTAGGCACACATAGAATATTTACAAAAATTAACCATATCCTAGGCCATAAAACAAGTCTCAAAAAATACCAAAGCATGGAATTCATACAAAGTATATTGTGCAACTAAGATGCAATTTATGTTAGAAATCAATTTTTTAAAGCAATGACTAAAACATTCCCATATATTTTGGAATTGACATATACGTTTACATACCTCATGGGTCAAATAAGAAATTCTAATGAAATTATGAAGTATTTTAACTGCACAATAATGAAAATATCACATAAATTACATATTAAAAACTTACCAAATATATTACATAAAAATATTACAAAAAATTACATTAAAATATTTATCACATATGACATGTAAAGCAGTGTTTAGAGGAAAATATGTAGCCTTAAACATGGTATCAAAAAGAAAAAAAGGGAAAAATAGTAAATGAAGTATCCATCTCAATAAACGACAGGAAGAACAGTAAAAGAAAGTCAAAGGAAGAATAAATTATTAGTATAAAAGCAAAATAAAATAAAAATAGAGAACAACCATGCAAATGAGAGCATCAAAAACCAAATGTTGTTTGGTTTCTTAATGATTAATAAAATTGATAAACATTTGTAAAAGCTTATAAATAAAAAATGAAAAAAATGAAAGGCAAAAATAACCAATATCAGAAATGGAAAAGGAAATGTTCTACAGACCCTACAGACATTGATAGGATATCTTGATAGGATATTATAAACAACTTTATCCCTAAAACTTTGAAATTTCAATGAAATGGTCAAATTTTCGGAATATATAATGTACAAAATTGACACCAGAGAAATAGAAAATAAGTTAAAGTACAAACAGTAGTATAGCAAGTGAAGAAATTAAGTTAGTAATTAAAATTCCTCATACAGAGATAACTCAAGGCTCACATAGCCTCACTGGTTAGACTTAGGGAAAAAATAATGTAAATCTTGCACAGATTTTCTCAGACAATGAAAATAGAGAATATAGACTGCAACTCATTTTATGGTGCAACATAAACTTGATACCAACAAGGACATTACAAGAAATTACAAGAAGGAATCTTCCAGGACAATCTCATTCATGAATATCAATGAAAAATTTCTGAACAAAATTACTAGCAAACTGAATCCATTGATATATAAAAATGATAATTTCTCATGACAAAGTTCGTTTTATTTCAGGAAGATAAGATTGGCTTAACATTAGAAAAATCAGATAATGCCATTTACATTTGTGTATTAAGGGCTAAAAATCAGGTGATCATCTCAAATGATGGTAAAAAGCATTTGATAAAATTCAACACCCATTTCTATTTTTAAAACAAACTAAGGATAGAAGGGAGTTCTCTTAATATGGTAAAAGGAATTTTTTTCAATCAGAGCAGGCTAGGTTATATTGAAAGAACAGCCAATCTCCAAAATCAAAAGCTTAAAACAATAGTGACTTTAAAAAGTTCTGTTTCTCATATCTGCTACACACCTATTGCAGGTTAATGGGGGAGGTGGGGTGTTCTGTTAACTATAGTTGCTTAGGGGCCAGAATGTATAATCCTACCATGGACATTATGACTAATATATCACAGGGTCTCTGGATTCTGTTATATTCTTTTGAAGAGTGTCAGTTCTAATTCTAATGGATAGTTAACCTGCTAAACACAAACTCTAAACTTTGTCTCCCCTGTGGTGAGCAGGAGGCTAAGTTCTTTCATCTTCAGTTCTTTTACCTTCCAGCCTCTGCTTATCATCTGGGCCTACTGAGATCTCTCTCATGTGTGTAATCCTTAGAGATCAGCTAAGGTAGTTTCCTTGCAGGTTTTTTGTTTACCTCATCTGTGGGTCTCTACCTTCCAGGATCCCCCCCTCTAATTTTTTACATACTCTGCCAGCCCAAAACTCTGTTCTCTGATACCTCAATTAAATATACCTTCTACCTCCTTCTGCCTCAGGACACACACCTTAGTTTTTGGAGGCAAAAAGTTTTCAACTCAAAATCTTACCTAGTACACTTCCATCTTGCAAGGACAGACTCCCATCCAGCTTCTGCCTACTTTCCATTCTTTGGCATGGCGTTCAAGGATTCCCATTAAATATCTGGCTGCAAATTATGTTTCTGACTTAATATCTTACTCTTTCCCCTCATGCACCCAATGCTCTAGCCAAACCGATTGTGCTATAGAACTTGTCTTGCCCTTTTCTATCTTTGCTCTTCGGGGCATACCCATTCCCACACATCCTCAAATGCCTAAACGTTAAGGAAGCTTCAAAACCCACTTCCAATAGGAATTGTCCTGGAGAGCCTCTTCTGATTGCCCTCTCCCTCCCTACCCTCAACTCCAGTCCTCTCCCCACTCTGCCTTCCTATTCCCACAGAACTTTGAATTTTTCTCTCTTACGTCACTTAGAATATAATGTTAGAAAGTGATATGTCCCCACAGCATCTAATGTACTGGCTAGTACACAGTAGATGCATCAAAATATTTGCATAATCTATTTAATCAGGTACATAGCTGCTATCCATACTGAAATTTGTATAGGTGTCGAAAGTGTGAAGCGGCCATTTAGGCTTGCCACTGTACTGCATGTTATATAAAAACTACCTTGTAAGAATCTCTAATATGAAACAGCAAATAAAGCGTATAATGATATAATGCTTTCCACTTATTGGAGAAATTATTTAAGTAGTGAGAGTAATTGTTTATTCATCTACATTCTCTCGTGTGACTCTTTTTGTTTATGAGCAGTAACATACATTTGTGAGATGGTGTACTAGGAGGCAAGGTGACCTGGCTAAAGAATTACAAAAATATCACTGATCTACAAATAGGTCATAAAACAGTGGCCTCATCAGGAGAGCTCTAATGAGTTGAGGTCACCCAGCTATAAAGGACAAACATGCACAGACACAGCTGAAGCAATTTAAACAATACCATTTTCAAAAGCAAAACGGTATTTTTAAAGAACACCCAGTGGAAAAAAATATACCAAGTAAGAATAAAACATGTGAATCTGTATCACGTTACAAAAATTGTTCTGAGAATTCTATTTAATTAGAAGGGAACAAGTCCAATTGAACTGCATTATTCTTTATGATCTAATAATTTTACTTATATCACTTGAAATTTCCCAGGTAAATTATTTTAAAGGTGTTAAAAAGTAATAATTTTTAATTTAAGAAGAAAATATATTATTTGTTCTAAAAATATGGAAAAAATTCGTGTATTACTTAGGATTATTTTGGTTACAAGACAGAAAAAGAAAACTAATTCAAAGCTTCATAAAGAAGTAGGTTTGCTTAATAATTCACATAACTGAACAATGCAGGGTCTCAATTCAGGCTTGATTTAATCTGGTGGCTTGCCAATGTCACTCTTGTTCTGTTTTATGCATGGTCATCTTAAAGCTGGCTCCCTTTTTGGCCTCAGGGTGCTCCAATCCTGGAACTACACGCTTACTAATTTATACCTGTAGAAAAGAACAAGTGCCATTTTCCTTTAATCTCCAGAAAAAATAAAAGTCAGAGGTGCACTGTGATTGTACCACATGTACCAGCTTAGAACTATCGCCAAGGGGGATGGAACACACTGACCCAATTAACCCAGATCATGTAACCTACCCATAGTACAGGTTAGTGGACGTGAAAAGAGGTAGCTTCTCAAAACACAGTGAATTCTATAGCAGAGACGTTTACTGCACACCAAACATCTATCGCCTCCTTAGCATTTCTCAGTTATGCAGTTATGCGGACCATGGGACTAACTCTGCCGACAGGCTGTGAATGGAAGAAACGAGATGTGCGTTCCCTTCAGACGAAGCATTTCAGAGCCGGGGCACAGTCCTCTCTCCTCCTCACCCCCATGTTGACGTGAACTGGGTATCTACTATGAATGAGAAATGGTCCTTTTCTGTGTGAAGCCACTTAGATTTTAGGCTTAGTCTATTACTACAGCAAACTTTACCCCTACTGACCAATTGATATTCCCAAATGAGAATTCATAGCTATTGAGGTCAATGGAATCTGGAATCTTAAAGCTTGAAACATCCATTTTCTGAGGAAGCTTCAGTAGGTGGTGCTAAAGACCATGTTTCTCTGTCCTCTCACGATTAGTGTGGCCACTGGAGAAGCCATGGAGCTGGTTTCTGGGTTCTAGTGCTGGCTCTACCATCTTCTATAAATGAGTCCATCTCCTTGAGTTTGGGAGATTAGTCCTCATCTCCAAAACAAGGGAATTAATACATACCCCAGATAGCTGTTGTGATCAGTAAGGGAGGTCGTGTAGAGATGCCCAGGTCAGGTGATAAGCCGGTTCTTAATAAGTGTCATGTTGAATATGAGCAGTCATAGCCAGGTGGGGCTGTAAAAACCAGCTGCCTGATAGAGGCTGCTTTCTCCTTTCCTCTCTGTCCATTGCTCTCACACTCGATCTGTCAATTGCCTACTGCCTTTAATTCCCTAAAAAAGAAAGCCGTAATATAAAGACTGGTATCCCTCTACATGATGTCCTATACATAAATAATGTGTTAGTGGATGCAAGATGATAGCAATCTGAGGCAGAGACTAGACATTCTCAGAAGTATTTAAACAGTTACCCGGTCACTTGCCAGAGGAAAAATTCCTTCTGGACCTGTGAGGGTGAATAAAAATCAGGCCTATCCCTGTATGAATAGGGAAAAAGACTCAGAGTGATCCAAAATAAAAACAATGAGAATGGAGATTACAGCTGTCCATGCCAGAAAAACACAATAGAATAAAAGAGGGAAAAAGCTAACAATAGCATTATTGCATTTTCAAACTGAGTTCACCACATATTGGCTGTCCCTTTCCCATTCTCAAATAAAGAAGCAAATTCTATCACTCTTCCTGTATAGTGTGGTAATTCAGAACAAGGGCTGTGAAGTCAGACTATCTGGTCAAAATTCTAACTCTGCCACATACCAGCTATCAGACAAGTTAATCACTTTGGGGCTCAATCTATAAAACTGAGGTGAGAATGGCACCCAACTTATGGTTAGTTTAGTGATTAAGTGAGATAATACATTTCAAGCTCTTAGCAGAGGATGTAGTGGGTGATAAATTTTATCATCATTATCATCACCATCATCATCGTTCTCTGTCTGGATTATGACAACAGATTTTGGACACCCAGGCTAAAATCTCCTATTGTTAACTTCCTCCTTCCACATGAGAGCTGCACTCTAGTCAAGGAATAACACTACTGCAGAGTGTTGCTTGCTTTTTCAGAAGATGCCAGGAAACCCAGCTTCATCAGGATGACTTGTTCCCCAAGAGCAAACCACTTAAGCTCAGGTCCCAACAGGTGTCTGTTTTGCTCAAAGTCCACGCTAGAACCTGTGTTCACTGTGCAGCACTCAGCATTCCTCCTGAGCAGGCTCCAAGTCTGGCCCTGTTGTCCACCAGGATTTGGTGGGATGCTGGGAAGAAGTGGGGTCTTACCATATGAGCACAGGCCTTGGGCTCGTGCAAACCAGACCACAGCTGGTCATTAACTAGCTGTGTGGTTTTGGTAAATTAATTATTTCATCTTTCCCAGGGGATTATAAAGCCAACGGCCCAGGCATTATGTAAGGACTGACAGATCATACAGGTAGGAAGTTTAGCACAGTGCCAAATCAAGGTGGTAACAATAGTAAATTATTATTTTTACCTCCTTCGTGTACCTTCATGGCCATGTCTCTACAGACTTCCCAACTTTGGGTCATCAAAAAATCGATAGATTTGGATTTTATAACTTTCATCCAAGTTACAATAAAAATGTTAGATGGAAACTGGACTAGGTCAAGTATGGACCACTGCAGTATTCCAGTAAGGGCTCTGCAGGTCGATACCAAACCACCAAGGCATATTACTGAAATTCAGTTATTTACACAGTAAGGAAAAAAGAAAAAGCCCAACTCTTCAACCATTTCTGTATCTTGCCTACAAGAGAGTTCTTGCCAGATGCCTTGCAATATAGTCTGTTTGTGATCTCTTTTATGAGTAAACTTGTTAGAATGCATGAGGTAAGCCTGGCCTGACATTCCAAAAAGCTCACTCTGGCTCCTAGAAATCACGCTGTTGTCCTAGGAGCTCTCAAATCACTTGCTTAAATAATCAGTCCTAGAATTTTACCAGGTATTGATGTCAAGCTTAGCAGTGAGTAGTTTTTCAAATTCCTTCTTTGGGAAGGAAAGGGCAGCTCCTTTTTGGAAAGTGATGTATTTACCCATCTTCTATTTTGTAGCACAGCTCTCAACTTTCTTGTTTCGTGAAAAGCCTGTGTGTACTGTATCCTTCTTCATAGTCCACTGCTTCTGTTATCTTAAAGCTGGAGCAAACTTAGACACCTTTTCTCAACCAGAGGAAAAAACATAACCGCAATTTTTAGAAGCAGTGCCTGCTTGTCACAGCACATTGTCACTTGGTTTTACTTTGAGAATGGCACCAAGGCTGGCTAACTGCTTCCTTTGCTCATCATTCCATCTGTCACCCAACTCCTTCAAGCTGAACTGAGCCAGTAGTGTAGGGACAGGGGAGCAGGGTGCTCCAAAGAGACAAATCCTCCTCTGCTTTCTGACAAAGCAGAGTACTGATAAGTTTACTCTCAGTTACTCTTAGAGGCTTCAGTATGTATGAGAGCAGAAACAGGCCCAACCTTGGTTGCAACAAGATTGAAGAAGAGTGTGTTGAATGACGTTGTTCTTCAGGTTCCTTTATGTCTAGAAAGTTGTGAGTGCTAAATAGATCATGCTGCTGACTATAATGTTGAGACCATTTTGGTAACTGAATACTGTCATTTATTTAAGCAAATAATATTAACTGTGTATCTATCTTTAAAACTAAGTGTTCAGTGGAAAGAAAGACCAAACACTGTCACTGAATACTAAGCTGCATTCTATGGTCCTAAAGTCAGAATATATTCTTGTCTATCAAAAAACAGAAAAAGTTAACCACTCGTAATAACAAAGCTCTGAGGGAAAAGTCTGAATTTTGCATAAAGATAATTCCTTTCTGTATGAAATGAGAGAAAAATGATGCTTTTTTAATATAACACTCATTGGGGAACAATGGATTGAAGAAAACTGGTAACAATTATGATAGGCTTACTCCATGTACATAATAGCTAAGCTAAGTCTCTGATACTTTAATTGAGAACTTAGGCCACGTCATATTTATTTGTATAGCAATTGAGTTCTGTTTTGGAAGGAGAATAATTTCTACAATTTTGAAACCTAAATTTGGTCTGAAAACATATTTTGAATTCATTATATTCAGAAAACTAAAAATGTGTACGGTTAGTGCCCCTTGACTAGCAAAATTTATGTTCATTTCAGTCTAATTCGACTAACATGATACTGGGTGCAGCAATCTCAATTATTAATTAAATATTTCAACATCAGAAAAAATAATACTTAAAATACTTTAAGACATCTATAATAGGCAAATTCATAGAAACAGAATGTAGATTGTAGGTTACCAAGGGCTCAAGGGGAAGTGAGTGGGGAGGGTTTTTTTAAAGAGGTATAGAGTTTCTGTTTTGTGTGATGGAAAATTTTGGAAATAGTGGTGATAATAGTACAATACAGTGAATGTAACTAATGCCACTGAATTGTACACTTAAAAATGGTTAAATAACATTTTATATTATATATATTTTACACAGTAAATTGAAAAATATATCATTTAAGATACCAAAATGAATAAAAACGATTCAAACACTAGTAAACCTAACAAAAGTATACAGAATCTACTTGAAAAATACTATAAAGCTTTTCCGAGGAGTTTAATAAAAAACAAGAACAGTTGAAGAGATACATGTTCCTAACTGGAAAGATGGCCATTTCCTCCAAATTACTCTCTAAATTTATTGGAAATTTTATCAAAGTGCCAAGCATACTTTTTAACCTGACTAAAGTATTCTAAATTTTCTCTCAAAATGTAAATTGTTGAGAATAATCAAGAAAATATTGAGAAAGAATAAGGAGACAGGGCCAGAATTCTGCTACATTAAAACATATAAATTATAATCATGAACAGTAATATTTTAGGGAAATATGGAAGGTACATTGATTTTTTTAAAAAATCAGTGTAACAAAAAGGTATTTTTTAATAGAATAAGATCCAGTGTCTATATATGCCAGTGGATAAGATAGTCTCTATTGTATCTGAGCTTATAAATCTCCAGTATTTACTGTGTTTACATTCTATTTTCAAAATGAGAGCAGAGTGAATATACACTTTATAACCTTCTGCTTTACTCACCTGTATCTTATAAACATTTTCCTATTTTAAAAATATTTTCTATTATATGACTTTAATAGCTATAATTTTCCATTGTATAGGTATACCAGATTTTACTTAAATAAGCCAGTGTTTGAGGGAACATTTAGATGGTTTCTAATTATAAGTAATACTATTGATACATCCTATCCTATAACTCTTTCTGCACAGCTGCATACTTCCTTTGACTAAATGCCCAGAAGTAAAATTGCTGGGTCAAGTGTTGCATGCATGTTGCTATAGAACGATTGTGATGGTTTACAATATGGTACCTAGGAGAGTGCCTCTTTTCCCAGACCTGTTTCCATACTGAGTATTAAATTTTCAAAAACTTTTTGTTAATATGATATTCAAAATTATAGAGTAGTGTTTCATTTCATTTGATTATCAGTGAAGTTGAAAACTCTACAATAGAACTTGTTCACTTGTATTTATTAATTTGTGTATTGTCTATTTATATTATATGCCCATTTTTTAAATTAGCAGTTTCAGTCTTTTATTGGTTTGTGGTACTATTTGTATGTCAAGGATATTAACATTTATACCATATGTCAAAAATATTTCTTAGAATTTATTGTTTGCTTTTACATTTTGTTTGTTGTATCCAATTTTAAAAGAAGTAGAAATATTTCCATCTATTCCTGATTCCACAGTAGTGAATCATAATCTAATAGTAGAAAATGTTCTCACTTTGCAAAAAATCATAGCAATGATGGAAATTATGCTTGAGAAAATCATACATGTAACTTACAACCATCTAAGATGAATGTTTTACTACTTTGACTTTAAATTATTTTTTCCTTATTCTTCAACAATTTCTATACATCTGGAAGCTCTATCTTGTTGATCGTACTTGAAAGCAGTAAGCAGTACAATAGAAATCTAATTTTCTGAATATAAAGGCTCCCCTGGTTGATCTATAATGTCAGTAGATTTCTCGTGTTAGACCCTTTTCAAAACCTTAAATCTTGAGTTCAGAGTCCTCACTTAAATCTTGACAATTGCTTTCAGGCCCATCAACACAAGAATAAACACATTTCTTCTCTTTCAAGCTATAGAATCATATTCTCTTTATATCTGTTAACATACTTTTTCAAAAGAAAAGAACTTTGTTTCAAAAAAAAAACAACCTCTTTTTTATTTAGTTCTACTGGGACAGTAAGAACAAAAATACTTCCAACTTAATGGTATATCTTAATTCCCCAAGAATGAGGAACAAAAATAGAACTGAGGAACTGAAGTGGAAATGGGCAATATAAAAAAAATCCCTCTAAGATGAAGTTAAGGGGCTTTTCTAGCGCATACCATGGCTCTATTTCACAGCTACTGCAGAAGTTTTAGAGCCAGTCCCTGGTCATTTAGGATGCCTCAGGGTTCCATTTTAGATGTCATTAAGAGTAACAGTTGAAGCATTTTACTTGTCAGTCTTTGTCATTTCAATAACATTTTTCACAATCATGTTAGTTCAATCGGTGTTGCGATGAGATAAAATAATTATTTCTTAATAGCTATTATTACTATCCATGGTGAGAGAGATTATTAATTTATCCCCAGGCAGTCACTTAGCCATATGTACAGGGATAAACCTAATCAACAAAAGTTCGATGTTATTATTACTCATATATATAAAAAGGTTTACTCCTTAATATATTCTATATGGCAAGACTCTTCTCTAACATTGGTAGCAGATGAGCATACCTTAGCCTGTTTTATTGCAAGCTTTGGCATATATACTCTAAAAGAAGGGCACTTGACAAGCCAGCATTCAGTAGGCGCTACAGCACCGCTATCTTTTCTGCAGTCAGCAGATGGGCTCTACGCATGCTCAGATAGCTCTCTCTTCTACTACTTTCAATAGGTTCTCCTACTTGTGACTTTATAGTGTCAACAGAAAGGCTTTCTTGGAAAAAAAAAAAACCCACAAAATGGAATGAAATTATATACACTCAATTTTATTTATTTTAATATATAAAAAATTAAAACAACAAACTCACGTAATTCTGTTTCGATGTCTCATCTTTCCTGGCTAAGCAGTTTATAAAACATTTAGCTGGATGTGGCTGTGAGTCCTTTTTAAGGAGTGGGGTGGGATAGAGGGACGAATAGTAAGAAAAGACAGAAACCCAGGATTTTACACATCTGATTCTATTTGGCTGATAAGACAAGACAGGACCTAGGGATCTTTTAGCTTGGGGAAAAGTACTATGCCTCACTCTCCTTTTATGTACATCTACACATACTCACATCCTTCTTCCCACCATTTCTAAATGATCCCAAGGAAAACACATACACAATGACAAAAGCGTTTGGAAGACTGCTTCTTTGCTGTCTTGGGCTTTGTTCTCACATTGCTAAGTAGAATTTTATCCCTATGAGCTGGAGTAGACCTTATAAAAGAAGTCCTTTATCCAAGAGGGGGCAATCTAGCATGCTGTTCCCTCTCCTTCATCCTAATAACATCTACCCGTCCCTTAGGTCCTTACCTGTGTCTGGGAGCCTTCCCTGCTTTGTACGCTGGGCTGGATGCCTTTTGGATTTGCTGTTTAAATACCATATCCTTCTTATGAAATCTCAACACACTTGTAGTATTTGTTTAATATCTTCTTCCATACTATATTGTAAGCCCCAAGGGGCTGAGTACCATAACTGTCTTGTTCACTTCTATATCTCCAATTCTTAAAACAATAACTGGTGCATAATGCATTCTCAATAAATATTTGGTGAATGAGGATTGAGTAAACTAATATATGTAAAGTGCTCAGTTTAATTCCTGGCAGATAGAGGTGCCCAATACATGTTAGCTACTAGTATATGAACCATCACACAGATCTGTGCAGTACCAAACCCTAAACATGTTGAGCTTCATTGGTAGACGTTTTGAAAGAATGTCCACTGCCCATAATACTCAGAAATGATATTTCTGCAGGCTCCCAGTTCTCTTCTGTTAAACGAAGTTGCGTCAGTAAAGCAGGGATCAATAACCTCTGGCTTCCTAAAAAGACAAAACAATTTTAGCTTGGATAAGACCAAAGACCAGAAGAAAGGACCCCCACTACCACTACAAAACACTCTACCTGACCTTCTCCCTCTCCAACTTTCTGTGGTTCTCTGAAGCTCTGCTCTTGAGCATCTCATTACTACAGCTTTTAGGCTAAATTACAGCATTCTATTTTTAGTTATTTCTCAGAATATATGGTATGGTCTGCAGTGTGTCTAAATGCTGTAATAATGAGCCATCATGCAAATTCCATAGTTCTATTTAACTTGGTTCCTTGTGTTGAAGCTGAGCCTTCTCTATTCATTGTATCTGTGTTTGCTTTCAAACCAAACAGGAATGTAGTCTGAACTGGACCAGAAGTTGTGGGGTTGCCCTGAGGTGTTTTCATACCTCAACCCCCATTTTTTTGCTGGAGGGGATGAAGCTGACCACACTTTAGTTTTAAACACTTCCTAGTGATTCCAAAGAGAATAGCTGTGAAACCACTAAATGATACCTTATATTCTTGTATTTTCAATTGAGAATTTTGTTTGGTTCAAACTTACCTTAAGTGTCACCCTTGTGCCTGGCTAGTTTGTACTTTATTCTGTAGGAAATGGTGTGGGGGAGACTCTGAACTCTCTGAGCAGGTAGAGAGATTATCAAATACGTTCTAAGAAGGTAAATCCAGCAGCAGTGTGAAAAGACAGGTTGAGGGAGCGGAGAAAGACAGAAAGATGGCAGGTGGGTTAGGAAGGTATGGCAGTTCTCCAGTAGAGGAGTTCTAAGGGCCAGAATCAGAGGATAGATGGAGAGGATGGAGCCCCAAGACCAGAGGAGAGGTGGTGAGGATGGAGTCCCAGCACCAGGGGAGAGGTGGTGAGGTTGGAGACCCAGGACCAGAGGAGAGGTGGTGAGGATGGAGACCCAGGACCAGAGGAGTGGAGGTGAGGATGGAGCCCCAGGACCAGGGGAGAGGTGGTGAGGGTGGAGCCCCGGGACTAGAAGGGTAGAGGTGAGGATGGGAGGAGGGCACAAATTCAAGAGCTACTTCAAAAACAGAATAAGATGACTTCGCAACATGAAGAATGCAAGGGATGAGAAACAGATTTTGACCCTGGATACCTGGGAACCTGGTTGTATCAATACTAAATATGGGGTAAATAGGTAAAAGGTAAAGTTTATGGGGGAAACTTATCTTTGGAACAAACTGAATTTGAGGTTATCGCAAGACATAGCCTACTGGAAATGTGAGCTGGAGTTCAAGAACAATGTTAGGACTGCCTCACAAGTACAGTGACCATGGTGTCATTCCTTTGGATGGACTGGTTCCTTTTGTCCCTCTGTAAATGGCACATGCTTTAAAGTCATAGTCAATTTTTTCTTTAGACGGTCGAATATTACAAATAAGAGCCTCTGACTTTGTCCTGAAGTAGTCTCGGGCATTGCAATTTATCAGTCACCACCTTTGACCTTCTATAATAGATGCTTCATATGGCTTTTCTATTTAAATCATAGAAATTTTGGCCATTTTAGAAAGTAAATAATAGGTTCCCATGGTTAAGGACCAAGAAAGTGTGGGGGAGTTGGCTGTGTTTATACAGCCAGTTATCCGTGTCCTTGTCCCTGGGCCTCTGCATCCCCACTGGAGCAGGTTTCCAGACCCTGCACTTGGGGGACACCAGGTAACTTACTGTCTCCTGTTCTATCTCTGCAGTACAGCTTGTTACTGTGCATTCAGAATTGTTCTTTAAAAACATTTTGCATGCCTTTGGTATCTTAGTTATATACAGTTAATTCCTTCTAAAGTTCTGAACGTTAAAAATGTTTGCTTTTCTTCCCTACTTTCTTGAGAGTCTAATTATAGTCACTTTATGGTCACTTCTACCAACAATGTTCTCGATGTTTGTAACCAGTCTATAGTTTCTACTCATACACAGCATAACCAGTCTCTTCCTCCCCCAAAAATGTTTTTTCCTGGCAACAGTTTTAAGCATAGCATGGATTGCTAACTGAAAGGGATCGTTGCATAAAAAGTTATGTGTTGTCAACCTCCACGGGGTCCTTTAGCAACACGAACTGATCTTTTACCTTTCATGCTACTTGTCCATCACCAGCCTCTTAGGATTGATGAGGAATCAGTGCAAGTCGGGAGAACAAACAATACACAAACACGATCCTGTTTATAGCGTTAACAGTGCATCATTCAAAGCTGTAATAAGCCAGGCTCATCCCATGGGTGATCCCCAGTAGAGTACAGTTTAATTAAGTGGTCTATGAGACGACTTCCCTTAACATTGTAGAAATGAATGCTTTCTATTTTTGGCTTGTTCCTTTTCCTACTGTATAGATGCCTTGAACCTCCGAAACCGACAGGTCATCTGCGTCACTCTCAAAGTCCTACAGCATCTGGTTGTGTCCGCTGAGATGGTGGGTGAAGCTTTGGTGCCCTATTACCGTCAAATCCTCCCCATCCTCAACATCTTTAAGAATATGAATGGTGAGCTAATATCCCAGAAGTCAAAATGTCTTTTAAGCACTAAGAAAGGGAATGGTTTGAGGTAGAGTTAATTAGCAACACGCTTAGGATTTATTATTGCATATAAAGCAAGATCCATTCGGAGATCTAAGTAGCATAACTCCTACCTCTTCTCCTGCCACTCCCTAGGGAAAGAGTAAAATTAACAATTTCATTTATTACTCCTCACATGTACAGCTTACTTACTCAGTACAGAAGCACTGAAACAGTTCTATAATCTTCCCATAATTAAATTGTAAAGTTTTTTTTAAACGGTCTTCTGAATACGTTAGTAGGTTTTGAGTTTGTCCTTTCTCTTGATGGTAATTCTACCTTCAGGTATTTCCTGTTAAAATTACAGTCAGTTTTTATAATTGATTTAAGAGGAATTTTTAAAGCAATATTATTAAAATCTGGTACAGGCGATTTGGAGAGTTTTAATATAAGTTCTATTTCTATTTAAAAAAAAGAAAAATAGATGATTCGTAGTTACTTAGCTGATGGTGCGTGCTGATTAAATATATATGTGCTGATGTATTTATTTTTTAAAGTAGTATTCTATAAGGTTTGGAAAGCACTGATGCACTGAAGTGGATCTGCTTCACCCAAGGGTATTAGCAAGTTGTGGTGACCTCCTGGCAGGCAGTGGATGTACATCTGTTCATTGACGCTGTGATTTTCCTTCTGTACCTCTTGAAACGATGTGAATCTAATTTTCTTTTATGTTGCTAACTTTGAAGTTCCATACTTCTTACGTGCACGGTGTAAGCCAACATTTGAAGTTAATTTCTGACAGCCGTGTAAGTAAGTTAGTAATTTAGTGGAACAGTGCGTGAAAATTTTGCAACACGATCTGCTTATTGTACAGACAAGAAAAAATCAAACTAAAAACTGAACATATGACAGCTTCAATCACAAAGAAGTCCTGTTTCTGGAATCATTATTTTTCATATATTTCCTAAATTGCTATTAAAAGTCTCCCTAGTCAGGCAGACTATTCAGGAAATCATGGGATCATCAGAGTCTTTAGCTGTCTTTCAGGAGTAGGGCCTCCCTATATGTTTAATATTAAACATTTTTAATAAAAAGGACTTCAACTGGGGTTATGGGAGCTTAAGAATGCTCATAGTGGAATGAATTGATATCCATTCCAAAATATCTAAGCACTACAGAGTTAATGTGGTCATTTAGATGAGATGGTCACTCTTTCAGAAAAGTAAAAACTGGGTGTTAGTAATTCAGTCTTTTACAATCTAAACTGAAAGTTTTAGTAACAGCATTTCTACTTTGTGGAAAATACTTGCTTAAATATTCTTGATTCATAATTCATATTTTTACTGCAGAGCGGCATCAAATAAGAGATAGATGTAAAGACAGGAATGCTAGAGATAAAGACAGAAACGGAAGGATCAGGGAACACTCACCCCCAGAAGTCTCAGTTACAGTTAACACTTTTGAAGTGTGTGATTCACAAATGTTTCCTCAGTAGTCCTCACAAAAACCTATGATGTATGTCCTATTACTATTTCCATTTTTTAGCTGCAAAAGTTGCCTCTCTGTAACTCTTCCCCTCCATAAACATTTGCTTCTGTACTTGCCTCTCATGGAAGATGAGTGCCAGCATCCCCCTCCCTTGCTTGAGTAGGAGTAGGGGGACGCCAAACGCGTTAATGCTCTCCTTGTCCTACAGTGGGATCCGGAATTTAAATCTAAGCAACATTTTGTATCTTTGTATAAAATAAGAAAGACAGTGATATTCAAAAGATGATTAGAATCTCCCTCATCCTCAAGGAACCCTGTAAAGAAGAATAAGCACAGCTGCCCCTAAGACAGATAAATCTCTTGGGAGCTCTAGACTATTAAAAACAATTGGTTTCTACATATTCCTCATTATACTACTTATTTAATTCTTTAACTTACAAATGTTCCTATGCTTCACAAAAGCAGTGACTGAGTTTAGGAATACATCACCTGTTTATTTACAGTTTATATCATGGCTTTAATTGGTCCGACACCTAGCTGATTATTTTGGAACATTTCTAAATGTATGCAGCAGGAATTCTACATTCAACTATTTTTCTGGTTAATATCTTTCTGACATTTGAGCAGAAAAACTATTAGCTTCAGCTTCATTTTCTACTTATCTTAGAAACCTGTCAGTACAATGCCAGAATGCAGTTTGCTGTATTTCCAGAGGGTCATCTTACAAAATTGGAGCATTCTAGCTATAAAACTTAAAACTATTCTTCAGAGTGGCTCTTACCACAGATCCAGTTCTACTAGTAGAAGCTTATCACAGGATTTCCAAATACAATACTATTTTCAGTCTAAAAATAATTTAGCTTTAATAGTATTTTAATAAACCTTGCTTTATGATTGTATTTTATTCATATTCACAGAACCATATATACATTTTTATTTAAGCAGGTGTCTTTAGTAACAGATGTATTTAGTTACAATTAAAAATAAATTAGAAATGGACAGCATGTAGCATTAGAAAAAATATTTCATCCTTAATTTCAATGTATCTGAGAACAATTTCATATTCTGTTTCCTTTTTCCCTACCTTCATGTAATCAATGTCTTGTTAAATTCATATTCAAAGATACATTTTTCCAGTCCCACAACAAAATAGTTTTGAGAGTGAGACCCAATATAAATGCCCAAAAGAATGAAAGAGAGAATATTCCTTCAAATATATGACCTTATCCTTCTGTTAATGTTCTGTTGAAGCACAAGCTTTAGCATAATTCTATTGCCTGCTCCTTTTTGCAATTTCTGTCCTATTTTAATGTCAGCTGGACTTTCTCTGAAATGATCAGAGGGGCTGAGTAGCTAGCGAACGCACAGCCATGTCAGCAGTCTTCCCAGGGGACCAGTGGGAAATAGGTAGACCGGGGGGAGCACGTGACACTGGTAGCACCAACCGGTGTCCCCATCCACACTTCTACAGGTAATGAAACTTACTGCCAGCCCCGCAAGATCAGTCCTGGTCTAGGAGAAAGAGTGGCTTTGTATTTCTATTTATAAATAACATACTTTCACAGGTTTTAATTAGGCTATAGTTAAAACAACAGCAGGCAAATCGGTGGAATAAAGAGTAATATTTGGGAGCAGAAGAGATGTGACCTTAGGCAAATCATGTGACTTCTCGGAACTTAAATTTCTTCATCTGCACAAAATATTTATAGTAACATCTTTTTTATAACGTTGGCAAAACAATTTGAGATAATGTACACCCCTTCATGTGGGGCCTGGCCTTGACTGAATATTAAATGAGATAGTCATTATTATCATACCACATTATATACACATACAATGTTATCCCTGTATGATATTATATACAAATATAGCAATACTGTATAAACTAGTATATAGCAGCTTGAAGAGGTGATTTAATGTATTGTATCCCCTGGTCACTTCTGTGAGCCTGTGAGTGAGGCATGACCTCCTGGTTTCCCCAGCGGCCGCAGTCCCCTTGCTTCGAAGGACTCACCTTGCCTCTGACTACCAAATGCCAGGTGGGTGGCCAGATAAATTAAGGACAATGGGATTCATTCAAGGATAACTGGTTTTCAAATCCATCCCTTCCTGGCAAGCTGAAACATGTGAATGCGGTTTGGGGGAAGGTCATTATCTTAAGAAGAGAAGCTGAGTGTGACAAACCAGGATCAGGGCCCTCTTTGGAAGATCCAAGCTAGTATCTAAGCTTGAACTTGTTTTCTTTCATTCTAAACAGTGAATTTTGGATATCTAAGACATGCTGTCTTTCCAGTGACTGCTGTGGGGTGAAAGAGAAAGAAGAGTTTCTATAACAACAATTTCTTCTATCCTGTGTTCTTTCACAGATGTTATTAAAGGTTACAGAAAATTAAGACAATAGGAATGCTCAATTTATAGCTTTCAGAGATGAAACCACAAAATTAATGACGTAGTGTATTGCATTTGAGAAGCTTGAGCCAATAAATGGCACTAAAACATTTACAGCTAAAATATGGGGCTCTGCCAGCAGATTAAGGCTATCCAACAACCGTGTGTTTTGGAGGCAATCCTTATTTTGGTACTTTTGTTTCTGATTGCACCAGCAGTCCTAAAACAACCTCTAAGGGATATAGTTCAGAGACTCCAGGTATCAGCAGCTCTAAGAGTACATTAACTTTATGTCACAGAATATGCAAAGTAAATGTAATAACGAAATAACATG
Organism: Phocoena sinus; assembly: GCF_008692025.1. Lineage (NCBI taxonomy): Eukaryota > Metazoa > Chordata > Mammalia > Artiodactyla > Phocoenidae > Phocoena > Phocoena sinus. The sequence goes on along the minus strand of NC_045774.1, from coordinate 5,418,651 downwards.
TTCCCAAGTGTGTGAAATCAAATAGTCTTTGATTTATCTAGGATACTCTAAGATGTATGCCATAGACTAATAGAAGTCCATGAAAAGAGATTTAAAATTTCCAATTCAAATTCAGACATATTACATAACACAGGAAATGAGAATGCATTAAATTTGCAAAACATTTTGGAAAGTTTGTACCAGGTCTTTCGTCCTGAAATTTAAGTAGTTTCTAAAAAATAGAACCAACTGTTTTCTACTGATAGTCTTTTAAAACAACTTCTAAGGAGAGCCTAAGAATTCTCAGTCAATCTGTTTCAGACCCTCTTTAGATATTTTTCTGAGTCCTATGGTACCTATTTTCATGGCCCTTTAAACTGCTGATGAACTTTTAAGAGCTGATTGTTCACCAAAAATGTCTGTAGTTCTTATGTCTTATAATTGACTTGTATAAAGTTTATTTCACAGAGCTTTTAATTTAATTTTGAAATTAAGGTTTATTCCCGCATGGAATTCTATACAATTTTTAGTATGATTTAGAAATTTGCTTCAAAGCTCCTTTGGAATCATTAGGCTTATTAGATTTGAAAGTCTTTGAAAGTCCTAAGTTTATTGAGGAAAGTATTAGAATACTACTCCAGCATTTCTGAAAGTTAGATTTGGAATGATCATGTATCTATCTAATATCTTCTGAACTCTTCTTCCACTCAGATATAACTAGTTGGTCTGAAAAGAATCCTAGGATCCTAACCAAGCTGGCAGATCCATGTAGGTGCCCTTTGATCTGCACCTCTCTCCACATTTACTAAATATCAGCCTATTGGTTTCATAGTCCAAATGTGTCGGGATTTCTTTCTTCTGTGAGGAGTGTAGCACACTGAGAAGAATTAGGTGCTTAATATGTGTTTGTGTGGAATTTATTCACTATCCCAGTCTGCATGACCAATACTTATTTATTCAGTCTTGTCCTAAAGAGCCTCACTATTTCATGAGGTAGCCCATCCTACATCCAAAGAGAAAATCACTTCCTACAGTGAATGAAATATATGCCAAATATTTCTATCTGGCTTCTCTCTCTAGTCTAAACCACACAGAATAGTATCTAGTCCCTTTTCCAAATAACAGGCCCTCAAAAAATGATATAAAACTTTCCTACCCCTTCAATCTTCACTTCTCCAAGTTCAGTGTCCCTTCTTCCAAGCATTCTTTATAAGCAGAGGTTTCAGAGCCTTGAAGATCTTAGGGGATGGAGATGGTAGACCCATATACCTGTAAACACTGATGGCTCTGCAATAATCCAAGAGAGCAGCCCCAAGGGACAGATGGTCCTGGGAAAAGCCAAGGCTTCTGTGACTTCATTTGATGCACCTTATATGTGGTCAGCCCATAAAATGACCATCTTACTACTGTGAAATCTTACCATTATGTTGGGGTCAGGTGCATACTTTAAATTGCCTCTATCTGCTCTTCTCTGTAGACCCTCATGATTGCATCTGCCCAGAGGAAAAATTATTCTCAGAGTTGTCTATCTATATCTAGAAACACATGACCTGGTAGGATGATGACCAAGGGAATCAGAATCTAGTTCTGAAGGCTGTTTATTAGTTTCTTAGGGCCACTGTAATAAAGTACCACAAACTGGGCAGCTTAAACAACAGAAATTTACTGTCTCACAGTTCTGAAGGCCAGAAGTCCAAAACCAAGTTGTCAGCAAGGCTGTGCTCTCCAGTCTTTAAGGAAGAATCCGTTCTCCACTTTTCTCCTAGCTTCTGGTAGGTCCAGCGCTCCTTGGCTTGTAGATGCATCACTTCACTGGCTGCCTCCATCTCCACATGACATTTTCCCCTGTGTGTCTGTCTTTGTGTCTCTTCTCTTCTATTAAGATACTTGTCCTTGTCAGGTTTGGATTAGGTGCCCGCCCTACTCCAGCACGACCTCATCTTAACTTTACTAATTACATCGGCAATGACCCTATTTCCAAATAAGGCACATTTGGAGGCTCCAGAAAGGGCTTCAATTTGGGGGGGGGGATGCTATTCAACTTGGGACAGACCATGTAACTGTCTCCCAGGGCGTGTGGAGGTGCGGCCCCATACTTGATGAGTAAAGTTGGAGGTTTCGCGTGCCATCCATTCCCTCACATCTCCATCACTGAACGAGGACTGGCTGCACAAAACCTGATGAGAACTCCCCCTTTTAATAACAAGGAAAAATTCTCTTCCTTTTCCCTTCATCAGGAAGGGGGTGTTCAGTTAAGAAAGGACAGGGATCTAGGTAAGTTTGGAGTAGAGGGGATAGCAGGAGATTTTTTTTTTCCTTCGGTAATGTTGCAAACTGACAAAGAGAGGTGAGCGAATGCTTTCGCGGCTCTGGGTGCTGCCCGGGATATCCCAGACTCCCAAGGGCATGCTGCCACCCACCTTCCAGAGGACCCCAGGCACCCACTCAGGGTGGCAGACTGCATTGCCTGCGCCTGTCCCTGCCCAACCAGCTGGGCAAGAGGGTCAGGCCACTCTGTACCTGAATGGGGTTTGGATCAATAAATAGGGGTTCAGCTTGTGAACCAGGACAGGTGGGAAAATGTGTGGAAAAACAAGAGATGGGAGAGTGTTTAAGAGCAAAGTTTCTGTGTCAGGGTTGCTTGGGTTTGAATCCTGGCTCAGGGTTTGTGACCTTGGACGGGTTACGTAACTACTCTGTGCTTTAATCTCCTTCATTTGAAAAGCAAGTTGTAGATGAAAAACTGCTCATTGACCCGCAGAGAACTGCAGGAGATCATTTTGTAGGAGTGTGGGCAGCATGAGGGTAAGGGGAATAGATGATGAAATGTGAGTGAAATTGCTTTACAGATTAGCAGGTGTTACAAGTCTGTCACCTGCATCACGAGGTTGTGGAGAAAACTATATGTGTGTAGTTTTGTGTTCCTTCAAAGAAAGTTAAGTGGCATCTATTAGAATTAATATGATAATTTAGTAAGGTGATTAGATGCAAAATAAACGTTCAAGAATCCATTTTTTTTTAATGTGCCAGCAGTCAGAAATACAATGCATTGTTTTATAGATGCTAATAGTTCCGACTTGCAGAAATATTCCATCAGAGGTAAACTTTTACTGTTCCGCTCTCCCTCCCCTGGAAGATAGTTTTAGTTCCTTCTCTGGATTTCCTAATTCATTTCAGAAGAGGGCAGAAGTATTTACCTAATCAAACGGCTTTACCTTGGTAAACCAGAAGTTTACGAAGAATTGCCTGCCCTGATGTACTGTTGAAAACCCAGCCTCTTTCCAAGACAGACACTGCTTTCAGTTTCTGAATTGCTTTTATATTTGCAGTTTCTTTTTATGAATCTTTCCAAATCTCAGTGTTCAGGTTGCATCCTGGGCGTCCCAGGTTCACTTGCATTTGCTACATCATTCTGGTTTTACCACTGCTCCCACCATGTGTAACTTCACCTAAAGGGATCAGACTGTCAGAAGAACTCCGATTTGCAGACAGATTCACCGCCCAGGCACATCTTGATAGTCCTGGACCAGAGGCAAGTTTGATGGATCGAATTTGCATAGTTAATCATAAAAAAATCAATTTCATCATGGAAAGAAAGGATTGACCTGCTAGTTGGAATGGGCCCCATGGCCTACACCCTGATTCTCGACCTTGAGGGACCAACCTAAAACCAGTCCAAAGACTCTCAGGAAACAGCACCAGAAGCAAACCCAAACATCACGTCCTCCCAGGAACCTCCCCTGATCCCCTTCTGATTTGTAGAATGGAGTCCTCTTCTGTAGGTCTTTCCGAAATCTCTCACGCTGGGTAGATTTCATTTCCTGGGTTTATCGCCTCAACTAGCCCGGGGTGGGCTGGGTCAGATGCAGGGAGAGAGTGGGGACAACTGGCCATTTCTTAATCTGTCTGCTAAGCTGTTTGCAGTGTCTGTTTTGTCACCCCTCGCACCCCCTCTGAGGTACTCCGCAGAGGATCCACAGACAAAGTGATTTGATCCCAGCTGGTTCCCAGTCCTAGGCCACTGGCATCGTCACTGCTCACTGGAAACTGGCACGTTTCTGAATAGGAGATTTCCACCAGCTCAGCCAAGGCTTTTGAGATATGCCTCCAGAAATCTGTATAATATGCTTTAATGTATTTAAAGGCTCAAGGTGGGTCCCAAATGTGGATATTAGCCCAAGGGAAAAGTGTTCTTTTCTGTTTATGCAACAGAAAGTTTTACTTAATCTGACCAAGAAAGCACATAGTGATTTCTAAAGCTGTAATTTAAGGAGGCTCCTATATTCAGCTGGATCATAATTTGTACTTTTAAAATCACCTAAAATATCACCCATTGTGGATTTGCTGATAATTAAGGTCTCATTCTCATTTTCCTTTATATGCAAATCTTTCAGGAGCACCCGTAAATGACTTTTTAGAGGTCTCTATGTGGACGTTGCAGAGAAAATAAGAATGTCACCAGTGTAATTGTTGTGTTGAATAGTCGCTATTCATGACACAATTAAAAGGCAAGTTTAAAAGGGGGTTGGAGACCAAAAAATGAGGTTTATTCACTGGGGGAGCCTTGCCCTGACACTGCATAAAACTTAGCAGGGGCCTTCATGGTTCCACTCACGCATGGGATCCTCAGGCACTTTGAGTCACACACACAATTCCAGTGCTTAGAATCCCTTCTTTAACAGATTGATCAAAACTCTAAACTTGATCTACCCTCAAGTATTCTCCCCTCTCCCAGCTCGGATCTGATTCAGGCTGGACGCTGGCAGTGGACAAGGGGGTGGAGTGGCTTCACCTCTCTTTTCCTGCCCTGTACGTTGCCCTGGGCGGTCAGGGTCGGGGAGGCGGGCTGCGAGGAGAGCAGAAGCTCCTGCTGACTCACGCGGTCCTGGTCTGGTTCTCCCCGCCCCGGACGTGACTCTCTCTTCTGGATATTCACTTGTGATTCCTCCCTCCGCCGCCCGATTTCCTGCATTCACCTCCGCTTCCAGTGCTCAGGGTCCCGCCCCCCCCCCCCCCCCCCCCCGCGGAAGCCATGTCATCCAGCAGGGAGGTGACCCCGCGCCAGCGCTCCCTCCCATACGGAAAACACGCTCACTCACCCTGCGTACTGGAAATTCTGGAGCCCATGCCCTTCAGTCCTGCTTCGCGGGCTCCATCAGCTTCTCAACTGTGAGGAATACCCGGGTCTTCTCGTGTCGCCCATGACGGTGCCATGGGCACCTTAGAGCACCCAGGGCTCTCCAGATGGCACCTCCGGTAGGGTGGGGTTGGCCCAGAGCACAGCGACAGCGCCCTTTAGAGAAATCTCGCTGTCTTCTCACTACGTGTCTCTCTTTAAAAGCCTGATCTGTCCGGTTGTGGAACTGGTCCTCCTAAAGCCCTCAGTCCCGCCGCTGCTGAAGTGCTGGCCTCACACCCCATGTTCCCACAGTTCCCGTCTCAACCCCACACCACACTGGCTTCCGTTTACTTGAGCCAAACACAAAACTGTAGGAGGCATTTTCCACTTAGTATGAAATCAGCTTTCCATTTTTATTGTCCTCCTCAAAAATCTATACTTTTCACATTGACAGGAAGAAATGTATATAGCTCAGCATAAGCTTAACCATCAATGAAGGAGGAATTGAAAAATACAGTAGATATATTTCCTTAGAAAAACTGCAAATATTATTGATACTTCTTTGCTTGCCTGCTTTCTGTATTATATTCTCATGCACATCTTGAATTAATGTTCCAAGTATAAAGAAAAAAGTAATGATGGCAGTGTTGTTATGAGTAAGTTCTCTTTGGATCCTTCCAGGATTAGTTTACTTTCTTTTCCCTAAAACACAGTACTTTAATATGAGCTTTTTGTGAGCCTATTTATATCCATTTTGAGATGGCAATGAACAAAAAATGACTCTCCTTTCAATGACTTTTAGATTTTGCATACCTATTACAATCCTACCTTTACTTCCCCCAAATGAGCCCTATATTTTTTTCTTAAAAGTTATCTCTTGAGCCTTGAAGTTATCTTTATCACAAACTAAAAAGCAAATTAATGATATAATAGTTAAAATTTAAAAGCAATAATTGGGCCATAATAACAGGATTATTACCCAGTAATTTTCCCACTATTTCAAGCTTTGTTTTTACCTCCAAGAAAGTTGGATATTTATTTATACACATAAAGGGTTTTGAGGAGTTCGTAGGTCTTGTACCACAAATCATTGATTATTATCTGTGCTTGTGTGAGTAAGTTGATTTGTTATAAATATCATAAATAACCATATAACTAGGTGGCTGAGACATAGGTCTGTCTAGAAGAATATGTGTTATCCCTTCCATGTTCCTTATGATCTGTGAATATAGAATGATGATATTCAGAAGGAAGCAGTGCAATATTTGTATTTTTGTGATGACCAACTAAAACGTCTAAAAATTTCTGTGAGGATTTTAAGCAACAGTGGAATGAGTGTGATGACAAGCCTTTTAAAACCTGTTCACATGTCCACCTTTCTTACACACCTGCTGAGCTGTCTCCGTTGCTTGCCATGGTACACTGGGCCTTCTTGCTCTCCCCTTAAGGCTGGTCTCACTAGCTCCAGAAAGACAAGTGCATTAGGCTAACCCCAAAGCCATAGAGAACAATGTGGTTTTTACTTGTTATTTGGAGGATGCCAAAGGGAGGGCAGCATAGTACATCATTCATTGATTCCCTGAAAAAAAAGATCGAGTGTTTACTACGTGCCAGCACAGCAAAACCTCCTAAAAATCCTTAGAAGATTGAAAGTGTGCTGCCATGCAGCTATATTCCACTTACCAAACGCATCAGACTCCTTTGCAGCCGTACCCCATGTCCCTGAATCAATGCGTACCTCCACGGGAGATCCGAGGAGCAAAGGAGGTTTCCACCCTCAGAAAAAAGCAAACTTGAGGTTCCTTATGACCATACACCCTCCCCTTCTTCTGCACTCTTTAGTAACTTGGCCCTGAGGTGAGGGCACAAATTTAGAAAAGTAAAATCCTAGATTTGATGGTAGACTTGTTGAGACTCTTCAGTGGGAAGAAGAGTGCTGCTTAGACTTAATGCATTTTCTGAGCAAATGAAATAGTGAGCTATGTAATAAAGGTTCAGATTTACCACCATTACCATTATCTTCTTGTAGAAGAACGGGGGAATCAGCTTCCTTAGTCCTAGCTACACATATCCATTCCTGGGGAGATCAAAGAAGAAACTCCCACTGTGGACAACCTTCAACTAATGTGATTTGTTTTGTTTTGATTTTCAGTTTTATTGAGATGTAATTGACATATAATTGTATAAGTTTAAGGTACACAAAATTGATTTGATATATGTATATATTGTGAAATAATTACCACATTAAATTTAGTTAACATCCATCATCTCATATAGTTACAAATTTGTTTTCCTTGTGATGAGAACTTTTAAGATCTATAGTGTTAGCAACTTTCAAAAACACAAGACAGTGCTGTTAACCATAGTCACCAGATATTGTCAATCAGCTGTCTCTTAGAATTTCTATGACCAATTTTTGCTGAATCTTTGCTAGGAGCTCCATTATATGTAATGTCTGATAAACCTTTGCTAAGAACTACATTATGATATGTGTGTTGTGTTTATAAAGTCAAGCAAAGAGCATCTGAGATTGTCTTGAAACTACCAACCACCTAGATTTGAGAGTCCATCTAAATGCATATGACTTAGGCCATGGTGGACAATACTTCATCTGGTGCATTCTCCATCATCAGGAGTGCCTGATAGGTCTAGTCTTGTTCTAATCAAATAGGCCTATGGGGTCAAACAAAGCTAGGAGCTCTAGGGTCTTTTTGAATATCTGGGTATTGTTACTTGAACATAAATTGCATGAAGACAAGAACTTTTTATCTCTGTGTCACTGCTTTATCATCAGCTCAAGAGAAGATCCTGGCCATTCTTAGCTCAATAAATATTTTCTAAGTAGTTGGATTCGGTGGGTGGATGGATGGATGGATAGTGTATTCATTTACTCTTGCCACCATAACAAACCACCACAAATTTAACTGCTTAGACAACGCCCATTTGCCTGCCTCACAGTTCTGTAGATCAGAAGTCCAATGGACTTGACTAGGTAATATGATAAAAATCTAATAAGGCTGAAATCAAGGTGTCAGCCACCCTGCATTCATTATAGAGATTCTGGAGAAGAATCTTACTTCCAGGCATAAATCAGTTCCAGGTGGGTGTAGGACTGAAATCCGCATGTCCAGGCTGGCTATCAACATTGGGTAGCTCTCAACTTTTAGAGGCTGCCCACCTTCCCTGGTTCACGGCCCCCTACATCTTCGAAGACAGCAATGGCAGCTCAAATCCTTTTCGTACTTCTAATCTCTCTGACTCCCCCCTGCCACATCTCAGCTGCTTTTAAGGGCTCATGTGATTACATAGGGCCCACACAGATAATCTTGGATAATCTCCCTATTTTAAGACCATCTACAAAGTCTCTAACAGCAGTACAGTACCTAGACTAGTGTTTGATTGAATAACAAGAGGACAGGAATCATGGGGGACATCTTTAGAATTGTGTCTTTGGATGAAGTTACCCAAAAGTTGATGTCCAGATGGCCATGATTGGAACCTTGAAGTATATGTTCAAGAGGACACAAAATGAACCTATTTCTTAAATTCTTTGCAAAGGTAGCACAGCTCTACACTCCCGTGAAAAACTCAAAGAAGACTGCAGATGTGCAAAACTTGGAATGGGTGTGACAAGACACAGAGTTGAAAGGTTTTATTGTTATCTCAGAGTTGAATCACATTATCTAAGGATTTGATGATTCATATATATAAGTGGAGAATAAAGTCAAGAAGTTCAACCTGCCTTTCAAAAGATTAGCCAGTGATAAAAGAACAGCATCTGCAGCCAGTTAGTCCCTTAGCCAATGGTGTTCTCTCTCCTACCTTATGTTCCTTGTCACTGACGGTATATTTCATTTCCTGAGTAATTCCATCAACATACCTAAAATCCCCACAGGCCAGCAATAGAAAGGATGGGGAAGTATTGTTTTTAGAATTGCTATAGTTGCTTTACAGATGAAGAAGCTAAGAACTGGATCAAATGATTTGCCCAAGGTCATATGACAGAAATGAGTCACAGCGAAGACCTCAGAAATCAATAGATCCTACTTCCAAACCTGAGTGCCAGATACTCTGAAAATGTAAATTGCTTTGCCAGAAATAGGGGTTCTGAGGCAGTTCTGACCAACAGATTTCTTTTATTTAATGTACTGAAATAAATTGACATTTCATTGATCCACTTTAACAATTATTATATGCTGTCAGATCAAAGCAGCTGTTGCTAATCTTCCCCACAAATTCATGTACATTATAAAGCAAAAATGTTTTCATATCATCAATTTCTATTGTGGAGTAGTGATCAATAATAGCTTGAGAAAAACTCTGAACACAGAAAACTAGCAGCAATTTCACCTGATTAAAAGCATCATCAAACATAGAGTATTAACTAACCCTCTAATGTAACTTCACTCTTTATGCCAGAAGGAGTTCAAATACGTATTTTTAATCCAGTGGCATTCCTTCTCACAGTTATTGATTAAAGCAGTATACATAGTATAATCACCTTGAGGACCAGGTCTTTCTAGAAGAAAGTTACTCCCTAGAGTACATTTCAAAAAATATGTGGAAGCACTTTACCATATTTCATTAAATCCAAGATGTAATCAAGTGTTAAAAATATTTTATATTTTATGCCTCCTTGAGAAAGAAAATGTGTTTCCAATTAAACTATGATGCACTATTAGCATCCTGAATCAGAAATGTAAAAATTTTTAAAAAGTGACTTAATTAAATACATTGAGTCTAATTCGACTTGCAAAGTGAGGCATCAGCTATCTTGAACATGAAAAATAAACTATCATGAATGGAATGAACACCACACCCCATCCACTCTCTTTGGGGTTTTCCTGTACCTGCTCTAACCTAATTTTCACAACCAGCATATAAAGCAAGTATTAAGACCAGTTTACAAACAATGGAAGTATTTTAGTGCTTCACCCCAGGTCATTCAGAAGCAGTCAAGATTCAAGACCAAATTAGTTTGATTCAAAATGTGTTTATTTTGTTTTCTAAGAGGGTTAGAATGTCTTTTTTCCCTGCTTATGATTTCTTGGCCAGTGTATCTACCCATTTCTTGGGAATGGACCAAGATGATAGAGGGTGAAGAGGCCATACCAAAGACTATACTTTAGAATACATGGTACTTTATAAAAGGAACATCCGTCAAAAATGTATAGCTAAATTATATAACTAGAATCTGCATGAACATGGACATGCACATGCATTTTTAAAATCAAAGGAATTTTTTGGGATACATTAATGGATGCAAAAATAGATATAGCTCAAGTTCTATACAATACTCTCTTCTACAGGATGCGGATAGTCGAGAAATTAACATTGTGAAACCAGTTATGGGCTTCAGTCTTCAATAAGCTTAATTTTTTTAATCTCAAAAAGAGCTACTTTTCAGAACAATAAATTTGAAATTATAACCCGAAACAAATAATAGAACTTTAAGTCTTCTTTATAAGGAAAGTAGAACAAAATAATGATAGCGTTATAATGAAATTAGGAAAGTAGAAAAAAATAGACATTATAAGAACAGTTTAACTGTATTTATTATTATAGACAAAGTAAAACAATTCAGTGTTCACATGACAGGTTAAGGACTGTAGTTACTAAATTGTATATATAGCTGATGCCTAATAATTTTTTAAACTCATAATTTAATAAATTTTCCTTGCTTGATAAATTTGGATTGTTTTTTATTGGCTAGTGATGTTTGATGTTTATTTCAGAATTACTTGATGGGGAAAGCTAAAATAATGACTTCCATGTGATTATTACATTGATTTGGAAAAATTTTGACAAGTTATAGAGCAAGTATAAATTTAATTTGCAGAATGTTTTTGTTTTTCAAACACAATTCTTTAAGAAAAGACCACTTGTTTTAGGTGGAGCAGTTCACAGTCTCTTTATCCTAACTAATCCCATAGTCCCCCCAGTAATTCTTCCAAATAACAATAGGAATAGAGATTAAAAATTGCTCTTGCCATTTATTCTTCATTTATCTGGCCAAATCAATATTTCAATTTAAGCACAGTTGTAGATTACAGAGAACAGTGTTCTCCTAATTTTGTTAATAACTCACAGGACGAGTGTTCTTATACTATCTATGAAGTAGTCTAAAATGTGACGTTTATCTACCCTTACCCATGAGTTACAGAGAAGAACTTCTATGAACCTGTTTCTGAAAACTAGCCTACTTTTTCTTAGAACTTTCTGCCTACTTTTACTAGAAAATTGATTGCATTATTAAATTTCTCTTAGTTTCCCATATTTTAAAAAGAAAGCATAATTCATTCCAAATAAAACCATTCCAGGGTAATAATCATTTAGAATAAAAATGATTTTAGTATTGATATAGCTAAGTTTCTCAAATAAAAAATTTCCATGCCCAACGCATAATCTACCAAGCATGCCTGTTAAACGATAGCTTTGTAATGCAAGAATTTCCATTATAAAAACTTGTGAGATACAATCTAACACATTTAAAAATTTAACACCCTTAGATTGTAATTGGAAGACAAATTCTAAGTTAATTACTGTTATATTTCTTGGTTGAAAATCCTTGGCAAGTATAATATAAAATTGACTCTGAAATTATGCAATTAAAATTATTAGCATTTAGCTATTCCTTTTGAAGCTACAATGGCTTGATATATTTGGCTCAAAAGATGTTTTGAGCCAAAACATGGCTCAAAAGATGTTCAAAGATGTTCAAAAGATGTTCAACTAAAATCTAAAAAAAGTGCTTAAAGTTCGAAAAGTTTTAAAAAGTGGCCATTGGGCTTCCCTGGTGGCGCAGTGGTTGAGAGTCCGCCTGCCAATACAGGGGACACGGGTTCGTGCCCCGGTCCGGGAAGATCCCACATGCCGCGGAGCGGCTGGGCCCGTGAGCCATGGCCGCTGAGCCTGCGCGTCCAGAGCCTATGCTCCGCAGCGGGAGAGGCCACAACAATGAGAGGCCCGCGTACCGCAAAAAAAAAAAAAAAAAAAAAGTGGCCATTGATACAGTTAAATCTATAAATGCTATGTTCAGGTGAAGTGGTTCAACACTGAGTCATTGAAAAAATGGAATGTTCTATAGAGGGTATGCTGTTTGAAGTGTTTTACACCAGGAATATAAACTTTTTTAGAATTCTGTTATCAAGGCCATGAATTAATATGCAATGTTGTGACATGATCCTGTGATCTTTGTCAAATCAATCATGGAAACTTAGAAATCTCTTCTCTTAAAAATTGATGCATTCTTAGAATTGATTGCTTGTCTAAACTATGTCTTTCATTAATATGTCTCACAGAACTGTTCTGCCAATTATATTTTTAGAGTAGATATTCCTATTTTTTATTTTTTTAGTGAGATTATTTATTAATTTGTCCCAAGTTTTTTGTATTACTTAACTGTTAGCAATAGCTAATAGTTAGCTAATGTTTCTACGGCAATATGCCAGATACTGGGTTAAACACTTTTAATGAATCATCTCATTTAATCTACACAAACCCAGGAGGAAGAAAGTATCCTTAATCTAATTTAAATGATAAGGAAATGAAGGCAGAGGGATTAAGTAATTTGCACACTGTCAGTCAGTAAAAGGCACCGAGAGCATTATTCAAACGGGAAGAGGAACAAAAAGTGATAACTTCTATAGTTTTCTCCATTTCAGGAATACTCAGTGTTTCAACTGCACCTAATAAGGTATCTTATTACAGCGTGTTAGACAAGTCATTCCAACATATTGATTTCATCTTCCAGTGTTTAAACCAGCCATGTTCAACTAGTAACACTCTTAAACTTGCAGCTTGTTCCAAAGACTGTTTTTCATTCTTGATACTAAATGAAAAAAAAGTAGCATTCAATACTAGTTATTTCCTATGATTTATTTTTTTAAATATCAAGTGACATTGATCTTAGACAAAAACTAGACTCAGATTCATTATTTATGCAATAGGATGAAATTTTTTTATGTGGATATAATTTATAAAAGACTTCACCAGATATATAACATATATATAATCAAAAATTTTATATCACATATTATATATTTATTAAAGCTCTTTTATAGTAGTTAATACAGCATGCATACACTTTGCTGAATTTATAAATCCAACCTAAAGTACCACTTGGATGTGATAACATGGGCGGCTTTTAAAAGTGAGAAATTTTGTTCTGACGTGTACAATTCTTCACGTGCAGTAGTTTGTTCTTTGTGTAGAAAGACAATTTTGCTGACAGTGTTAGTTTCTGCACAGAAGTCCTCATCGTCAGCAAGACTTAACTTGAGACGATGCAAGACAATTGCAAGAAATGCACTTTAGAAAGAAGAATTTATAAGATTTGTCCATTGAAAGATGTGAATTAATTGTATCTTGGAGTGAGGAAAAAACCCTAGCTTCACTCTCATAAGTTCGGGGAAGATGAGTTACTAATAATGATCAAAGAGAAAGTCATCCCCTATAAATTATGGCTTGCTAGATCTGGAGCTTAAATATGCAGTTATTCTGAGAGAAAGAAAAGAAAGAGAACAATGAATATGATTAGAAGCACAGAAGAAATTTTAGTAGATAGGGAGATTAAAATCTAAAATCAGAAGGATTCTCATTGTTTGGAAAATCTAAAAAAAATATGATGAGAAATGGAAAAACACTGAAAACGTACAGAAAGAATATCGATAGAGCCGTCGGTTTTAACTGGAGATATAAAGAAGGGGTGCATTGAAAATAAAGGCCGCAAAATGTAATGAAGATGACAGACAAAAGGCTCCTTGACTGTATCAGAAGGGCCTTGTTTCATCTATGGTGGGTCTCCAAATAGAACACCCTTCAACAAGTGGCCATCTGACCTCTGCTTAAACCCCCTGAATCACGTGGTCTCACAGCATCATAGTGCAACTAATATTTTTGAACAGCTTAACTGAAAAAATGTTTTCCTATATTTAAGCAAAACCTTCCTTCCTATAACTTTTCCCCTTTGGTCTTCATTCGACTATGTAGTTCTCGCTCAGATGCTCTCCTTGTATCCAGGCCCCTCTTTATTTCATGGCTTTCACAGGTTTCTTGGTATAATTTCTTCTTGTGTACCTGCTTTTATTGAGTTTGAACAAGGTATACTTTTACTTTGTCATATTCCAAATATATTAAGATGCAGTGTTAATTACTTTCTCATGTTGACATTTCAATACAACATTTATTTGCTGTGCTTTATCTCTTTGTTTCTCCTGTTTTCTATCAATTTCTCCAAAATCCTAATACATTGTTTGGAGTTTGGTTGTTTCTTCTTACACAAGTTTGCATTTCAAAGTGTACTGTTATTAGTAATCTTGTGTCCCTCAAAATGTGAAAACGTCTGTCATTGTGAATAGTCCTCTGTTACCTGAGTTTTAGTATTGGTATAAGTGATACTGTTTGAGGTCAAAGCTGTCCATACAAATTCAATACATGTAAGTCTGTTGTGTCCTCAGGATGAAACTTAGATCGCTGTTTTGGCCTGAAAGCAAAATATCAGTATGGCAGAGCACTGGGTCAACACTTCAACAAACATGCTGACATCTTGATGGTTTTGGGTTAATAGCATTTTTATTGGGCAGCCCAGCAAGCTGGATTCAGGGACATGTTTCACATTGCCAAAGGAAACCTGTGATTATATGTAAGATTTCTCTACCAGACAATTTCTTTTAAAAAAGAAATGGAATAATCTTTCACTGTTTTGTTTCCCTTGCACTCCAAAGTACAGTCACTTAGCAATTTTATTACTTTCTCATTTGCAACTGTATTTCTGCCCCCACCCTATTACCAGCCACCCCTACTGCCACTGCTCTAGTTCAGGGCATTAGTATCAAACCTTGTCTAATACAGTGAATTCTTCCTTGTTCTCCAGGCAGCAAAAATCACATTTCTTCTTCTGTCTCAAATTGGAAAACCTCCCTGCAATTCTAGAAACACATAGTCTCCAGTCTAAAAAATGCTGGACACACTTGTGCTAGTAGGTTGTGGTTTTCTTTTCTTTCTTTCTCAATATTTCTATCTTTATAGTCTCATGACATTATCTTAGTAGTAGCTATCATGGAAAAGAGAGAATTCAACTCCCTAGGCAGCTCCTTTCCCAATACTTTGATGCTTCAGCATATGCGCTCTTGGGACAAATGACACTTTTGTAGAAGAAGAAATATGTCAACTCACTGAATGTTGACAGATAAATAAGAAGGGATTCCTAATTAAAAAAACAAAACAAAACAAAAAACCTTTGCTTTGCATGATGACTTTTTCTGTGGTTCTATGGAAGCCTTTTCTGAAGAAGTACTCAGGCAAGAAACTGCCTCCTCCATAGTGAGAATGAGAGGGGGTTGGAGCCTGAGATTTCCCACAAAGTCAAGTATGTGCTTGGACGACTGGAGGGACGTCAAAGGTGAATGGTAGTTTTATAGCGATGGCGGGAAAACCACAAGATGAATCATGATCACTGCTATTTCTCGGGTGGAGAGATTATGTTGGTTCGGGTTGTGAGAAGGTACATTTACGGGGAAAAAAATCCATAAAAGAAAAGAAGTAGGCCCATCTTCACAGATTCGGGCAGAGAAAGGGCAGAGAGAAACATAATATGTCTGTCAAAGGCTGCTAAGCCATTGTTTCACCTCCTTATTCAGAACTGTGAAGCCAGGCTGGGTGGAATTAGCTTTCTCCTTCTTGCTGCTTCTCGGACACATGTTATAGAGAAAGCCATTCACTCATTCCTTTATTCAGTAATATTTACCGAATGCTTTATATGTGCCAGGCACTGTTCCAAACCTCAAGTATAGAGTAGTGAAGTTAAACAAAAGCACAAACGTAAGTTCATTCTCATAAAATCAAAGCGATGACGACGGTGATGTTGATGATAGCAGCAAGCAGCACCGGGCACTCGTGGCCAGAGGCACCGCACCAAGTGCCTTCACCAGGTGATCTTGAGAAGCATCCAGCCAGGCTGGCAAGTACAGCCCAGCAGGGTCTGCTGTGCTCGTCCCTGAGACTCCTGGTGGTCACATTGCCCTCTTCCCCATGGAGCTCCTTAGGCAGCCCAGACAACACAGGTTATGTGTTAAGGGTGAGAGGGACTACAGAACGTCATGTTCAGGTTCAGACCCTGTTTGCACATCATCTTCCTCTAGCAATCCACTGAAGCAGCCACTGGATTGACTGAGTGGCAACACTGCTGATCAGCCCCGCAGACGTGTTGTGCTGGCTCGAACCAGCTAACTGAGATCAAAAAAATGAAGGAAGCAACCTCTTGAAAGGACCATTGTGTAGCTGATGAGGAGAACTGGGTTCAATGACTGCTCTGTCTTGGGGGTTGTATGACCCTAGGTGAGTCATTCAGTTCCTCTGTGTATTTCTTCAGTGAGCAAGTAGGAAGAATACATACTCATATGTCCTTAAGATTCTCTTTCTGCTTCTCTCGTCTGTTTTCCTTCTCTTCATCCTCAGAGCTGGTTGCCATTTATCATCAAATAATTTTTTCCCATAGCTTCTCACCACCCACTTTGTGCGGAGCCTTTTACTCCAGAACCCAAGAAAGGAAAGACCTGGTTCCCACTGCACAGCACCCCTGGTTTTCCCTCCCTCTTCCCTTGTAACTCATCCCAATTGCCCAGCTCCATCTCACAGCTGAGCTGCTGAAATCAATAGTTTCTGGGTTTTATGGTCCTCTTGTAAACAGCGGCAAAATCAATGAGATTTCCATACTGCAGGGTGAGGAACATTAATGTCGAGGCTATTGATGAGGAGTTTCTTTTCATAAATGTGAAGTAAATACGGGGCACTTCTGCCGAATTTATGCATAATGAGGCGTTTACACAAACAAAATGCACGCGGCTCGTTGAACTGCCTGGGACAAAATAGTATTCCACCTTCAAGCTTAATAACTGCGTACACTTAGAACCAACAGGAGGCATTCTGCTCTGGTTTGAAGCGCCTAATTAAGTCCATTCAAAGAGTTTTTTCCAAACCCCCTCTCTCTGAAGCACATTTATGGTTGGTGTCAGAGAACCAATGGCTGTCTTGATGTTTCCTTGTTACAGAACATTCCTATGACTTCTGTACTCCTTAATGCAGTACCTGTGTTCTTCCGAAATAATCTGTGATATTTCATGCTAAGCCTTGCTCTCGTTCCTTCCTATTTTTTATTCTGACTGTATTAACCAATTCTCTTTGGAGAATGTGCTTGCAGCTTAGGTGTATCTCACTTTACCCAATAAACGTGTTCCTGGCACGTAGTATGCAAATCAGATTTTAACAAATTGAATCGTATATTTGAATGCCCGAGGGGCACTCATTTTTAGAAATAAGTCATGTTCTGAATTTTAAGTAAATTTTTACACCCTAATTTTTCTTTTCTGATAACCCATGTTTTCACTTGGGTTTGCTTACTTAGGTGATACCTGTATCAAATTATTAAATTCATTGAGGAATTTTAACAAGCAGGCAGTTGAAAGCCACCTCTTAATGACCCTCGTGTTTGCATCATTACTGACATAGCTAATTAACTACAATTGCACACACACAGTTAAAACTTAAACCAGTTGTTTGATTGCATAGGTAAGAGAGTTACGGGGAAGGTAATGGAAGTGGCTTGTTAGATTTAAAAGTTAGGTAAGAATTTCTCTTAACAATAACAGTAGGCTAGTCAAGGGACTTCATCATAGACCTGTTAAAAAAAATTCTTTAAATAATAGTTGGTGACATCCCAGTGACATGGACATTTTAGGATTGTAATCAACCATTGAAATAATCAATCACCCAAATACCCTACATACAGATAGACACCTTGGATCTCATAAAACCAATGTTCGTTGAATGCCTACTGTGTGCTGGATTCCAGAGCTGCATGGGAAAAGAAGATACGGCCTCTGTGTGCTGGGGTGGGTTCTATGATGAAGGTCAGCTGTGGGACCAGTAGAGGGGATGATGCACTTTATCTTCCAGGGGACCAGCCTGGACCTTGGAAAAGGAGAGAGATGCTTTATACTTTAATTGATATTAAAATTGCCCAGAGGTGACGATGTATATGCTAGGTAGATGGCAAATGTTTTTTAGTTAATCAGAAAAGCATCTTGAGAGTGACGGATTCTGAGAGTGAACTGATTTTCACTGCACTGAAAGCGTGCAGTCTATATTAGACTGCACACCTTCCATAATTCCCGTAACCTGATAGAGGGATAGTTTGAAAGATTATAGGTTGGGGAGAAAATAACCTGGGCAGGATCGAAGGAAGCCAATTGATCTGACTGACTTGGGTTGAGAATAAAAATAAGCAGAATGAGGGTACAGTTTTATGGCAAAATCGTCACATGTCTATACCTAACATTCAGATTCAGTCAGGTCCAAAGAGCAGGCCAGGTCACCTTCCATCCACCCCACGTGCCATTCAACTCTGGAATCCACAGTCAGAAGAGATCATGAGATTGAAACAAAACTCGTGTCTCGCACTCAGTTTCAGCTCCTTGTCTGCGTCTGGTGTTTAATAAGTACCCTGTGGCCTGTCTGTGTATCCACACCCTACAAGCAAGCTGCCTTCTTCATCTGCTACACAACCCAAGACACAGCAGCCTGTGCCGGTGGACGTTTGGGGTCTCCCTCAAGGGCTGACTATGGGACCTTAAGCCCCACTTTCCCTCCCACCCTGAGATGCAGGCACACGTCTGCAGGCCACTAAGGGGAAACTTCCTGGGAGGGGAGGGGGATGCTTTTGGATGCAAGTTTGTTTTTTCTAAATTTGGATGCTGAGCCATCAGAGTCAGAACCACACAGTGTGAGCAGAGCACTCCTGGTTGCAATCTCTGGGATGTAGTGAAGCAGAGAGCAGGAACAGAGGCCCACATATAACGGAAAACAGATGCTAGCCGCGGCTTAGAGAAGGTTTGTGAAAGAAACAACTGAGAGTAGGTTTTTGCTTGTGTCGTGATTGCTGTGATTTAAGTCAGAGGCTCGGGGCCTGACCTCCAGTTTGCCCCGAGAGGATGGAGAGGAGGAAAAGGGCAGAGAAGCAGTGCTGGACAAATCATCCCAACTAACAGTTAATTAAGTACGGGGGTGCAGAGACAGAGACGATTCGGAAATGACTGTGAAAGGCGTGGGTGTGAGGATAGTGATGCCATTTCCAGAAGCAGAGAACACGGGAAGAAAGAGGTGGTAGGGCAGGGAGCTGAGCTCAGTCTGGACGCCCCAGAGGAGTTTGAGGTTCTGCAGGGACCTCCAAGAGAACATGCTCAGGAAGGACTTGAAAGGGCAGGCATTGCACGCCTGGCACCCTGCTGGCTTCGTCCCTGTCACCCAGATAAGGCATAGTGTAATGTGGGATGTGCACGAGAATGCCAAGGTAGAGAGCATAAAGTGAACAAGAGGTGAAATGAGGATGTGGGTAAAAGGAGAATGAATTCAGGGGGGACGCTCATCCAGCGCTTTCTAGAATCATCCTTTTAGGGTCCCTCCAAATTCTCTGGGAAGCCAGCATCACAATCTAACTCCCACTTGTGAATGTGAGATCCTCTCCCTGCCAGGGACAGTAATGGTATTCCCGTGCCATGGGCTCAGCTCCCTGCTCCAGCCTGGGGAAGACCCCAGAAGAGAGGTTTTCTATCAGACACAGAGCGGGTGGGTGATGAGGGCCTCCAAGAAATCAGAAAGGTCGTGAAAGGAGTGAAACTTCCGAGGTTTCAAGGGAAAGTGTCTAATGAAAAGGGAGTAAAGATCACTACACAGAGACATAATTAGATCCTATGACTTTCAAACGGTTCAGCCGGGAAGAGGGAGACAAGATCACAGACAGGACAGTGCATTGAAGTTTAACTGTCTTAATCTACAGGCACAGATTCGCCAGCATTTATAAGCTTAAAATTAGAGTAAGGTTGAAGGGAACTCAGCCCCTGCCAGTGATGAACGCTAAGATACACGTCCAGTCTTAAATGGCACATAGAAACCTAGGGTCTGCTCTTGACTGTCAGGAATTCATTACATGGCATGAGATAGAGTCTCTGTGCGTTCGGGAAAACAGTGGTGAGAAGAGTAATTATTTCCTGGGAGTGAGCTGCCTGCCGAGGTATTTATACACTGCAACGGAGAGTAAAATAATACTTGCCCACCTACCTACCCATTAGAGGTGACGCCCGGAGAATGGTTTCAAATTCTTGGATGAAAGGGTATATGAATAACAGTGTATCATCCCCTTGCAGTGTGTCCTAGCTGTGCATAGCTTAGCTTTCTGGAGCGACAGTGGTAATGGTACAGTTTGTCCTTTGAGTTGCTGATTTCAAGTTTCTCCATCCGAATGTGTGGCACAGCTTGGGAAAAGTGAGACTCCATTCTTCATGGTTCAAGAGAACATTGCTAATTTTTGTTAACGACAACTATTTAAAGACAGAAATTTAAACAAACAAACAAGGTTACTGCATGGCAACTACATTTTACTTATAGAACATCCTTTCTGAATCCTTTAAGGGAAAATTGTTATTTGATATTTTTTTCAGCTTAGGGTAATTTCACCTTACCTATTTCATTGGCTAACCTAGTAAAGAGCTAGTTTTGAAATTCAGAGGGTGTCATGTTTATTTTCTATACATCTTGTCACTTGCTATGTATGTTTGTAAACAAATATGTTCCGTTTTTTGGAGACATATGGCTCCTAACTTGTTTGACTCAATAAGGTAACAGAAGTTCTGTGCAAAATCTGCCTCTAAAGGGTTGTATCTCTTGGTGATTTGATGCTCCAAAGAGTGTTTCATTCAGGGCAGAGGCTGATTCTCTGTCCCCTCTCCTTTCTGCATCCCTCTTCCTTCCCAAACATGTGGGAGAGTGACCCTTGCAAAGAGACTCAGAAAACTCTAGAAACAGAACAGATAAAGCCTTAGGCTATTTTCAGTGACCCACTCCTATATCCTTTCCTTTCCCTGGAAAAGTTCAAAAAGTCTAGTTTATTCCCTAGGACACCCTCCAGGGCTGCTCACCCTGAGTTATGAGAGCAGAGCCAGCAAGGGACTGCGTGCAGGGAAGGTGTCCTGCCCGTGTCCCTGTGGACACTGTGGGTCCCGCTCACGCAGAGCCCTCCCGTGGCTCCTTCAGGGGCAGGAAGTCACATCTCCAAGGCAAGGCTGCACCGTGTCCCTGTGGGAGGCTGCCTGGGAGAAGGCTCAGTAGGGTCAGGTAACTGGGAGGGGGAGAAGCTGCAGAGGGGCTAGACCTGGCCTAGCAGCCGGACTCCTGGGTTCCATTGCCAGCAACACCTCTCAGCAGCCGTGAGACATGTGAGCAAGCTGATTCACTTACGTGCGCCTCCATGTTCTTGCCTGTGAAAGGTGAACAAACCAAGTATGTGTGACATGGTCATTTCATTTGCTCTTAGCCGCTTCACCTTCAACGTGTGAAATGTCCACTTTTAGTGGCTCTGTCAGGGCGAGGCATTTAGCTCCAGAAGATTCTATTAGAGTGTGAGAGTCCTCACATCGCAAAAAGGAGTGCCCTGGGATAATGGGACACGTGACCAGTTAATAAGGTTGGCCAAGAGGTGAGCAGAGGTGCAGACATTCACTTATTCAACATTTAAGCACTGTGTGCACAGAACTCTGCCTCTACTTTCCAGGCAGTGGTTGTGGTTGCCTCCACAACCAAAGAAGTCCTACTTTTATGATTTTTTACACGTTGTGGACTTCTGAATAATACTGATTTTAGACAAGGTTTTGCAACCAAAGAGTTTGAAAGAGCTGATCTCAATAGCATCCCAGATGAGTTCTCGTAATGAAGAAGCTTAAAGAATCCCCATCATGTGGGGAAGTGAGCTAGACACAGAATTTCTCAGGCCTGGGCTCATTCCTTTGTCATGGGAACCATACCATGCCTCATCGGACACTGGCCACCTCACCAGACCCTGGCCACCCATTCCTTCTGCCGAATGTCAGGAGGGGTGTGACCAGTAGTCTCTGAGGCCAAAGTGCTGCTCCATGAATAAAATAAAAACTTCTAAATTCAAGAACTGTTAGGTATAGTCTTCCACTTTCTGAAGTCCTAATATGAAAACATTGTCACTACAAATTTAAGAAATGGCTACGCTTACCCACACCTGACTCAGTAGATGTTTTCAGGGATGGTTGAATGCCTGAAATTTGGTTTTTCGACCTCTTATCTAACCTCATCAAGACTCAGTTTGTTAATCAAAAAATAGAAACAATTATTTTGTTGTGAAGCTCACATATGATAAAGCACTTTGTAAACTATAAAGCACTGTACACTATCATTTTTTCTTTCTTTCCCATTCCTTGGGCAAGACTCTATCATACTGCTACAGCTTTATATCTTAGTGTCGTTGACTACTCTTCTATCTTTGCTAAATACTACTAATCCTTTTGCCTACAAACCAGCGTAAGTCACATCTGTTTGATGAGTGTCTGTCTACTATTGGGCTTCTGTGATGCAGATTGATGGGCCTCACTCTTGTTTGCTGTCATCTCATGGGTTTGATGATCTCTCTTATAATTCTCACTTCCAGCTGACCCAGCACTGAGGTGGCAAATCTATGTTTGCTTCACTGCACCTATTGTGTGAATTTCACCTCACTTCTCAGTCAGAGGAACTCATTTTCCTGAGTTTGTTTTAACTTTATAGAACATCCATTTCAGGACTTCCCTGGTGGTGCCGTGGTTAAGAATCCACCTGCCACTGCAGGGAACACAGGTTCAAGCCCTGGTCAGGGAAGATCCCACATGCCGTGGAGCAGCTACTATGCCCATGTGCCACAACTACTGAGCCCATGCTCTAGAGCTGTGAGCCGCAACTACTGAGTCCACGTGCCACAACTACTGAAGCCCGAGCCTCTCCGCAACAAAGAGAAGCCACTGCAATGAGAAGCCCGCACACCACAATGAAGAGTGGCCCCCAACTCGCCGCAACTAGAGAAAGCCCTTGCACAGCAAAGAAGACCCAACACAGTCCAAAATAAAAAATAAACAAAAAGAACATTCTTTTTTTTTTTTTTTTTTTTTTTTTGCTGTACGCGGGCCTCTCACTGTTGTGGCCTCTCCCGTTGCGGAGCACAGGCTCCGGACGCGCAGGCTCCGCGGCCATGGCTCACAGGCCCAGCCGCTCCGCGGCATGTGGGATCTTCCCGGACCGGGGCACGAACCCGCGTCCCCTGCATCGGCAGGCGGACTCTCAACCACTGCGCCACCAGGGAAGCCCAAGAACATTCTTTTAATAAAAGCAAAAGTTCATTTGGGAAAAGAAGGTGATATATTAGCAGTCATTTCTACTGATGCTGCTTCTTATTCTTTTGGATACCTACTGTAAGCATCTACATTGGTCTCTGCTTTGACTGGGACAAATAAAAAGTCTCCAACATAAAACATTCAGAACATTTAGGTAATCTCCTAAAAGAAAAAAGTAGGGGCTTCCCTGGTGGCGCAGTGGTTGCGAGTCTGCCTGCCGATGCAGGGGACACGGGTTCATGCCCCGGTCCGGGAAGATCCCACATGCCGTGGAGCGGCTGGGCCCGTGAGCCATGGCCGCTGAGCCTGCGGGTCCGGAGCCTGTGCTGCGCAACGGGAGAGGCCACAGCAGTGAGAGGCCCGCGTACCGCAAAAAAAAAAAAAAAGAAGAAGAAAAAAGTAGACAAACTTACACATTTTCCTCTGAGTTAGTAATGTCTTTCTAACTCTGACTTACTCATATTTCTCATCTTCATCCTACTTGAGCTGTTACATTTTTTTAAAAAAAGAAAAATCTTTGGAAATAAATAAAGTGAAAAAGGGGGAAAGACCAACTTTAAAACAACTTCATTAAATTTTGCTTTTTAAATTTTTATTTATTTATTTATTTTTGCGGTACGCAGGCCTCTCACTGTTGTGGCCTCTCCCGTTGCGGAGCACAGGCTCTGGATGCTCAGGCTCAGCGGCCATGGCTCACGGGCCCAGCCGCTCCACAGCATGTGTCGTCTTCCTGGACCGGGGCACGAACCCGTGTCCCCTGCATCGGCAGGAAGACTCTCAACCACTGCGCCACCAGGGAAGCCTTGCTTTTTTTAATTTGGAAAAATTGTTTAGAATAAAATAGGACTCTAGAAAACATATTCTGTTATCTCAAGACCTTGTCTAGTGGGTCTTCATTTGAAAGTCTTGTATTCCAGAGCCAACTCTGCAACCTTGGGTATGTGAACATAAATTAGTCCTCTATATTTGTTAATATGATGCAGGAAAAACCCTGCTTTCTAGAATAGATACCAAAATTGCAAATATATATACAGAATTTGATTTTTCTCAAGGAAATGATATTAAAATTGAGCAGAGCTGTCTAATTGTAGAACCTGATGTCCAACCTTTTAATGGAAATGGCCACATATACTATCTTAGTTAAATATTTGAATTGATTTTCTATTTAAACCTTAATTTCATAGATCATAATGTAACCAAATATGAAACTATTTTACGTTATTTTATTTTTCTTAAAATCTCTTTAGGTAAGAGGCAGAGGAAGTTAGGAAGGAGGCTCTGACCCTACAAAGAAATGTCCAGAGCTTCCACAGGATTAGGATCCTGCATAAGAGCAGAAGTTGGAGCAGAGCAGAGAAGAGTGGAGAAAGGAAATTGGGACTCAGAGCTAGTGGAGAAGACAAGTGCTTCTTATATGCCATAGTCTCCAAAAGCAGGATAATTGTAGGATGCCCTTTGCACTGTCTAATGTTGCCTCTACAATTAATAATAAGGTGGTAACTGTTGAATAACCTTTATTCTGACACCCCAAAATAATCCTCTTTATAGGCATCTTGTAAACTTTTAAAATTTCTACCTTTTATACACCCCAAAATATATATTCTCATGAATTACATTCTTACGAAAAAATAACAAAAAATATATTTAGAAAATATAAAGGAGGAGGAGGAAGAGATAAAGGAGAAGAAAGTGCTGGCCCTACTTTAAATAAATTAGTGTAGGAATTGAGAGATCAATCAGTAGAAAACGAATCTAAGTATATGAAAATCTGAAATTCAGTAAAAGTGACATTTCAAATCAGTAGGGGAAGGTTAAATTATTCAATAAATGGAATTGTGTTCATTGCTCTGTGTTTGGAAGAAAATAAAGTCAGGATGTGTACCTCCCAGTACTCCACAAATAGTTTTGAAGTAGTGCAAACATTTAAGTGTAAAATATTAAAGCCATAAAAACTACTAGAAGAAAATATAAGATCATTTTTTTAAATAATGTCAGAGCGGAGAAGGTGTTTCTAACCACAACACAAAATCTAAGAGGCGTTGAGGAAAAGATTGATGGATCTGACTAAATAAAAGCTAAGAACTCGTGTACAAAGAGAAAAAACCCAGCATAGAGCTACATGGCAAATGGCAAATTGGGACAAAATAAATTCAAAACATAAAATAGTAAAGATTTAATGCCCTGAACATACAAAAAGAAACAAGAAAAAGACAAGCAACCCAATAGGAAGAAGCAATTTAGAGAAGAAGGATAAATAATCAAAAAGAACAAAGAGATGATCAACTCTGTTCACAGTTAACAGAGTAATGAAAATCACAGTGAGATATGACCTCTGGTTGTTATGAGATTTCTGGAAGCACTCTTGTTTACAGTTGATGAGAAGGCAAACAGGCAATATATTTTGAAAGATAGTTTAACACTTTCATCTTAAGTGTGCCTTTCATTCAACCCCTAAACTCTACTTCTAGGCAACTCTCCTATGGAAATAATAACACAGGTGTCATTGAAATAGTAAAGGTTTGTGAAGTGTCTAAGTGTTTACCAGTAGAAGAATGGAAGGCTGTGCAGAGTTTTTATAAATTAGGATATATATTCTGCCTTGGAAAAAAGAACCATTGTTTACTGTAAGATAAAACATGCACACCTAAACATTGGAGGACCCAATGAAAGCATGATTCTATTTTTATCCAATAGATGATGCATGTATATGTGTGTGTACATGCAGAAACATTTATGTGTATTCTAATAAAAGCAGAGCAGCAATATTGATGAAGAGGCAATGGGGGAGGAGTTTGTGGGGGAGGAGTTTGGCTGAGTGAGAGACATTTATTTTAATCAAAACATGCCAAATGACGCTTTCATTTACAGCAAGGTGCCAAAATACAATGGTAGGCAGTTTTACTCAAGTAGCGTGTGTAAAGTACTGTCTCATTAACCCCTAGATTAGGCCTTACACCTTCTGCTGGAATGGTTGACCTTGAGACAGGGCGCCAGAGCCACCACATGGCGTCTGCTGAATACCTTTAATTCCTTCCACTTCTTCTCATTTTACAGAAATAATTTCTGTGAAATTTTGTTTCTACACAGCACTGAACCCGAGATTTTCTTCAGTATTTATGAGGGCATTTACAAAAGGAACAGAGCAATGCAGTATAGACAGGTCACAATAATTCTCCCAGTCTTTCTGACAGCCAGGGTTTCAAGCTTCACCTTTCTTCTACACATAATGAATTAAATTAAAACATGGCACATAAAGCGGTGGCAAAAGAATCTGAAAGGCCACTTCAGAGGTGAAAATAACTTCATATAAACCATTCCTATTATGAGTGAATATATTTAGATTTTGTTAAAAATAAAAACCCAGGATAATCATAAGAGCAAAGTAGCACAGACCAAGACAGAAAGGAGAAGAGCACAGGGTGCCGGCACGTTCAAGAACGCCTGTGCATTCATGTGGTTTACTGTTTCTCTCAGCCCTGAGCTGCTAGTGGGGCACTGGCACTAGACGGGGGAGAGCCTACAGACTGTGCTGCATCCCCACTGGGTCAGATGCACAGGAAGGTGTGCCTTCCCTACCCAGCCCCACCAATTCTTAATCTCTAAGTGGCTGGAACTTGCTGGGCAGCATCAGTTACATTAGGGCAACACTGAGGAATTTGCAGACTCAAATCATAATGGTGCCTTCCATTTTTTTTTTTTTAGAATATAAAAACTAATACCCACAGAGTAAGTGAGATTTAGCAAAAGAGACATGTTTTCCAAAGTTCTTTTTTTTTTTTTAATTTGTTTTGACTGCGTTGGGTCTTCGTTGTGGTGCACAGACTTCTCGTTGCGGTGGCTTCTCTTGTTGCGGAGCACAGGCTCTAGGCACGCAGGCTTCGGTAGTTGTGGCTCACGGACTCAGTAGTTGTGGCTTGCTGGCTCTAGTGCACAGGCTCAGTAGCTGTGGCGCACGGGCTTATTTGCTCCACGGCATGTGGGATTTTCCCTGACCAGGGCTCGATCCTGTGTCCCCTGCATTGGCAGGTGGATTCTTAACCGCTGTGCCACCAGGGAAGCCCATTTTCCAAAATTCTGACTGGCCTCTATTTCCTGGGGGTTACAGAAAGAAAAATAGGTACATTTACTAAAGACATCATATTTCAGACAAATAGTTTTCAATTATGATGTTTTGTCAGATTAGGAAGTTGAAAGAACAGGTTGCCTCAGCCTACTACTGCTTGAGCCTTTTTATGACACTTATAAAAAGTAACCTATGCTTCAACTGGTATTCTTGTCAATTCATATTTCTGTGCAGAGAACACTGGCTGTGACTTCATTGTCCTGAGGCGTGAAGGGGGCTCTGTTTTGTTTACCCCCTAGCCTCAACACTACCTGCGCATAGTGGCAGCTCAGTAATGATTTGTTTTTTTGTGGAATAAAAAGCTTCAGATCACTTTATAACTATATGTCCTCATTTGGATTAATTTTTATTAGTTTTATTTTCCAGGGCTGTAGAATTAGGTCAGTCATTAGGTCAGTAGCAAAAAGCTTGACCAAACCCAGAAAAGTACAGGTACTTTTTGAAATGTATACAGAAGAAGGCCTTACCTTTAGAGCTTACAGAAATGACTTATCATGACAGCCTTGTCCTTTGGGTAATGTCCCGTCACTTGAACACCACGTGGCCATTAAAAGCCCGCTTGTATTTGAAATGCATGGGAAGCCTGATGAGAGCCTGCTGATTGTTTTTAAATTAAGAGATCACGTTTCAGTATTATGTCTTTTGTTTCTTCGCTAGAGGTATATATTTTAATATCTCACTTGCTTTTATAACCCATCTCATAACACGATGTTTAGAACATATGCTGTGTATTTTTTAATATTCCTTTGCTCCTTGATTGTGATTTATTCTTTTTCAAAGAGCTTTGAAATTCTCAGTTTCCAGAAGCGTTTTGAATTTAAAGTGTAATTGTTCTAAAATACTAAAATTGGTGAGATTATCTGAAGAAGATGGTTCTATATACTCAGAAAAGCCACTTAAACTTGGATGAAATTGAGGAATTAGAGCAAAAGCTTCATTCCCAGGATATTAATCTAGACTTTCTTTGGAACAAGAAGCAAGGCTGAGAAATTGCCCTCAGTTGTAAATGGAGAATGAGTCTAAACATCCTCCTAAAGAATTATAATTTAGTTCTAGTCAGGAGTAGCTGAGCAAGTGAAAACCTGATTACTTAAAGGCACTAAGTATATTAGGAAGAGAAACACAAATACCTTCAACCACGGCGGTCTAGCTCTTTAGGTTCTGGTATTCTGATGGGAACTGATAGGCTCCATTACAGATGTCCATCATGGAGATGAATTTAGGATGCCTTGGTCATTGCTCTTGTCTGCAGACTGAGCTCCTTAAAAAATCGAGCTATATGCTTGCAAGTCACATAACTTAATTTACTGCTGAAATGGAACATAAAGTGGTTAGTGCAGTGGCACTCGGGCTTTGAGGCTTAAAACCCTGGCAGGTCGTGTACATGGATTGTGGGAGATTTGCGTGATTCACGCTGTGAGAATAATCACGGATAAGGCCTCAGACTGTCATTAGCCAAAACTGTGTGCAGACTATGCATAACTAATGGGAAAATTTCCAATTCAGTATGGACTTTGGATACATTTACCATCATGGAAAACTATTTTTGTCCATATCATCAAGTTTCCAGGAGTAATAAATCTTTCAGTGTGTTTTAAAGAACTTATAATTTAAAAACCTAACTGATAAAATTTGATGATATCTCATACCATCTGTTATTTTAGTAGAAACTTGGATGGTATGTATTAAATGTTAAATACAGATAATTCTAAATATTCTAAAAATAATTCAAAATGTTGAGGAAAACACCTCAATTCTATAGATGGTTCTGGTAGCTCAGGCTCTAACGGTGTTTCTTAAATTACGTCTTTTGGACGAACAGCTTTAGAATCACCACGCTTGTTTAAAAGCGGAGCATCCCAGGTCTCACCCATTCCTTGAGTGAGAATCTCGGGCGAGGTAGGGGTAAGAGTCTGGAATTTACACTTTAACAAATTCTCCAAGTAATTTTTACTCACACCCAAATATAAGAACCACTACTTTGAGATCATAGGGTTAATAATTTTTGGAGTCAGATTTAGTCCCAACATAGGAAACTGTCATCTGTGTGTGTCCAGGTTTATTGTGACTTCAGCCAAGAGATGGCGCGTCTGTGCCACTGGGCCAAAGATGAGCAGGTGAGAGATGCAGGTGTGATGCTGCAGTCTGCATCCCCAGTCCAAAAACTTACCAGTCCCATATTTAATCAAAAATAATTCTGTTGTTGACACGTTACTCTAAATAGTAGCTGCATTTCAAAATTGTGACTGTTCCTTTTTCTCTTTTGATTAGAGGTTATACAGTAGTTTGCATCCAGTGACTGCCAGGTCTTAGAGATTAGCAAACACCGTTCTGGTCTGCAACACCTGATCTTCCCACTGACCACAAGGCAGCATGGCAGTGGCTAGGAGCGCAAACTCTGCTTCCTACCCTTGGTCAAGTTTATCCAACCTCACTGCACCTCAGTTTCCTCATCCACAAAGTAGGGCTAACAGTACCTACCACATAGGTTTACTTATGAGGATTAAATGGATTTATATCTACAGAATGCTTAAAACAGTGCTTGGCAAATAGTAAATGCTATATAAGTGCTTGTTGAAAAAAATAACTCTAGAAAAGGTAGATTATTCTAGTAAATTAAAGAACAGAGAGAAAAATGAAAGGATCATCACCAGTCTGGGATGGGCATCGTCGTCCAAAGAAAGATTGTACACGTTGTGTCTCTTAACAGCTCCTAGGAAACTAGTGGAACAAAAGAATTAAAAGGAGAAATGCAAAAGACAAAATAAGCAACGCATTAGATAAGGAGTCAAAGAAGAATGAAAAATGGAGTTGTATAGTTTTATAGCCACAAAGTTAACTTGGTTCTGTGCATATCTTGATTATGTATATTTCATTGGGATGAAGGGTGGTTGTATTTAGCAACTCGTGGAAGGGGGTGCTAGGGGGAGAGTAAAGACAGTTAACAGACAAAATTGGATATTTCGACCTGTTTACCTGTGTCTGTCAGTAGAGCCTTCACTTTGTCTTCTGGGCCTAACATCTGCGTAGTTCCTTTTGTTTTCCCTCCTCCCTTCACCTGAAAATTGTCAATAGCTAATTTTTGACCATTTTTCCTTTCCTATGTCATTCTTCTTTCTTTTCTTCTCTCATGCTCTCTTCTGGCGCTCTATTTCAAATGCTTTCCACTAATCTCAACTACCTTAACAAGCTCCTAACCAGTATCTCACAAACCCACCACCTTCACCATTTTTCTATGAAAACCCTTCAATGACTTTCCTGCAGTAATGTCAAAACTTTATTAGGTGGTTTCAAAGTTCTTCCCACTTGGGTCACACTTGCCATTGTAGCATCCTCTCCCACCACTGATCCCTCACACACGTGTCCTCCCTCACCACGCGCATGAACCAGGCTTCAACTACACTCAGGGGGCACTTCCGCCTCGCCTTTGCACACGGTGTGTCCGGTGCCTAGAACTCTGTGCTGATGTGGACGGGAGCCATAAGGGAAGCTTCCCTCAGACAGAAACATTGCAGGAGGGGGTACTGTGTTCAATAGTGTCCCTCAAATTTTGTGTTTTTCCCAGAAGCTCAGAATGTGACTTCATTTGGAAATGTGTATGTGCGGATATAATTAGTTAAAATGATGTCCTACTGGTGTAGGATGGGCCCTTAATCCAATATGGTGGGCGTCCTTAAAGGCGAGGAGACACACAGAAACAGACACACCCGAAAGGAAGAGCCCTCTGTGAAGATGGAGGCAGAGGTTAGAGTGGTGCTTATACACACTGGGGATGGCTCGTGACCCTAGAGTTTGGAGAGAGGCATAAAACATAAGGCTTCCCTTAGATCTTTCAGAGAGAGCCTGGCCCAGCTGACACCTTGATTTTAGACTGTGAGACACTAAATTTTTCTTGTTTTAAGTCACCAGGTTTTTGGTACTTTTTAATGTCAGCCTAAGGAACTAATAGAGTTGGTGTTGAATATTGTATCCTCATTGTGAAGCGGAGCTGTCTCACCCTTCTGACCTCACAAAATTGTGGTGGGGATCAAGTGGATGAGAGATGCAAGTGTGTTATTAGATGTGTAAAAGTCCACACAGGGGTGAAGCAAAGTTCATATTTTTTGAAAATCCTTTCATCCCCTTGCATAATCCCTACCACAATACTTTGCCAATGGTATGTGCTCAATAAACTTGTTCAGTATTTTCTTTTAATTTATTCTTTTAATGTTTTGCATCAGTTGTATCTTAAAAGATCGAAAACATAGATACAGAGAATGCAGTCAGTATCCAGATTACTGTCTAGTCATTTATATGCAGCTTTTACTGCATTTAGTGTTATTTCAGAAAGACATGATTTGGTTTGTCTAGTTAAATATAAGTAATACATTACAATATTATTTTACAGTATATTAATTTTTAATCTACTAAGGAAGTTAAATCTCTATGGATTTA
Organism: Phocoena sinus; assembly: GCF_008692025.1. Classification (NCBI taxonomy): domain Eukaryota; kingdom Metazoa; phylum Chordata; class Mammalia; order Artiodactyla; family Phocoenidae; genus Phocoena; species Phocoena sinus. The sequence continues at coordinate 5,386,775 of NC_045774.1, read as the reverse complement.
AAAATAAGATTTATTTTATTTAAAATAAAAATGTTTAATTTATTTTCACAAGTATGGCTGGCTTTATTTATGCTACTTACTAGAAAATCTAATAGAGGTATATTTTATTTAAAAATGATTATTTTAATGGCATTCCTTTGAAAGTGCTCATCAATAAATTTAATCAATCAGCTACTCCAACAATAGAATAAACCTCCCAGTCTTAGTACAATAAAATGGTCTCTTGCAAAGAAAAGAAGAAGAATCTGAATACTGGGGATCATTATTTATCCAGTGAATGAGAACAAATTTCCCTTTTTTTTTTTTTTTTTTGGTACGCGGGCCTCTCACTGTTGTGGCCTCTCCCGTTGTGGAGCGCAGACCCAGTGGCCACGGCTCACGGGCCCAGCCGCTCCGCGGCATGTGGGATCTTCCCGGACCGGGGCACAAACCCGCGTCCCCTGCATCAGCAGGCGGACTCCCAACCACTGCGCCACCAGGGAAGCCCCAAATTTCCCTTTTGACACCCAACTTCTATTTAAAGTAAAACAACTAGAATATTATTCTTTCTTTATTACTTTTCCTCTAAGACTCATTAAGCAGTTTGCATGTGCCCTGTGGTTAATACACCTTTATAATAATTCAGCAGAGCTGATGGCAGTACCCGGTTAGAGACAGAAACTAGACATTGGAAGTTACAAGCGATCCAGGAGGAGAACCTGAGCCTTCTGTCAGCACCCACTCCAACATCTCCTTGGCAGGAACTATTTTCAACTGATAAATTACTTCTGGGCTCTTAGTGGCATTTATTAAGTCCAGAAGAAAAACACCTATGTAACTCTTAATTGTGTTTAATATCAATTTGGATTTTTGGGAGTCAGGGCAAAAGCTGTGTTTCCAAGTGAAATTCAAATAATATCAATTGGATGTATGCTAGGAAAATAAAATTTAAAAAGTGGTTCTATGGAATTAGTGAAGAAGAAAGGTAATGGGGATTGGGGAAAGTAATTTCTGGGTGATTTTTGTTGGCTGCTTTTGTCCATATGACATTTATGTTGAGCTTGTTAGTTAAGTTAACCTAGGCTATGCCAAAGTAACCCCTAAATTTCAGTGGCTAAAGAAACAGTATGTTTATTTTTCAGGTTAATAGGTCAGTGCTGGTCAGGTTCAGATGAGATGGGAGAAGAGGAGGACTCCATGCAGTTGCAGGAACCTAGGCCGATAGTGGCTTTGTCAGTCTTTTTTTAATCTTGTTTTAATTGAAGTATAGTTGCTGTACAATATTATATAAGTTATAGGTGTACAATATAGCAATTCGCAAGTTTTAGAGGTTATATACTCCATTTATAGTTCTTATAAAATATTGGCTATATTCCCCATGTTGTAGAATACACCCTTGTAGCTTATTTTAGACCTAATAGTTTGTACCTCTTATTCCTCTACCCCTATGTTGCCCCTACCCCCTTCCCTCTCCCCAGTGGTAAGCACTGGTTTGTTCTCTATATCTCTGTCTGCTTCTTTTTTGTTATATTCACTAGTTTGTTGTATTTTTTAGATTCCACATATGAGTGATATCATACAGTATTTATCTTTTTCTGTCTGACTTATTTCACTTAGCATAATGCCCTCCAATTCCATCCATGTCGCTGCAAATGGCAAAATTTCATTCTTTTTCATGGCTAAGTCATATTCCATTGTCTATATACACCATATCTTCTTTATCCATTCATCTGTTAATGGACACTTAGGTTGCTTCCATATCTTGGCAAATGTAAATAATGCTGCTATGAACATTGGGGTGCATGTATCTCTTTGAATTATTGTTTCTGTTGTTTTTGAATATATACCCAGGAATGGAATTGCCGGATCATATTCTGTTCTATTTTTAGTTTTTTGAGAAACCGCCATACTGTTTTACACAGTGGCTGCACCAATTTTTGTTCCCACTGTCAGTGTATGAGGGTTCCTGTCTCCACATCCTCATCAACATTTGTTATTTGTGTTCTTTTTCACGATGGCCATTCTGACAGGTGTGAGGTGATATCCCATAGTGGTTTTGATTTGCATTTCCCTGATGATTAGCAACGTTGAGCATCCCTTCATGTGCCTGTTGGCCGTCTGCGTTTCCTCTTTGTGGCCTCATGATCCCAGTCATCCAGAGGAGGAAAAGGCATGGCGTAGGGTACACAGGAGGGTTTAATAGGCCAGGTCTGGGAGTGGCACATTTCACTTACACTCATGTCCATTGACTGGAACTCAGTCACATGACCGTACTTTACTGCACAGGATTCTGGGAAATGTAGTCCACTGAGTACTCATGAACCAGAGGAAATGGATTTTAGAACAGCTATCAGTCTCTGCAACAAGAAAAATGTGCACTCCGTGTTTATTATGGTTGCTGATAAGAATTAACTGATTTTGTGTGTGTGTATTTCCCAAAGGAAGTCTGATTCACGTTTGTTTGTTTCTAAAACAGAAGTAGATCATTTGAGGGTAGTATGTGATTAGAACAGCCCTGGGGAGAAGCCTCCTGTCCAGCTTTGTTTCCTTGCTTCCCTCTGCTGCAGGAGACATGTTCCTCCTCATGCCTGTCCACTGAGCCTCTGCCATTGGCAGAGTGATGCTATAAAATTTGCCTATAGAGCAGGGCTGGCTACATAATTTGGGGTGGGGGGGCAATGAAAGTGAAACTTGTTCCAAAAGTAGGAAAAAAGTGCTGTTAACCAAAATGAAGCTTTTTCCTTTCTTTTATGGTGTTTCTCTCTCTCTTAGTCTGTCATGGTGTTTTTGTTTTGTTTTGTTTTGTTGCCCTTTAATGCTATTCTAATTAAAGAAAAATTAACATTGTAAATAATTAGCGTGAATTTTATCATTCATGTTTATATTTTTCAATTCCAATTTTAAATGCAAACATAAGAGCTTCTAACTTACATGTGAAATCACTGAAATTACATGATTTGTATTCTGTAGCTCATACGTGCATATGTGTTTTGTTTTTGCAAGAACAGTGGAAATGCTGCACAAAATGAATTCAACTGATTTTATTTCACTTCCTGATACACACATATTCTACCAATATTCTATTTTCAGCTGACTGATGAGTATGGGAGGACTGAAAAGAAAAGGTAGTATGGATTCCTCTATCTTTCCCTGTTGTTCTGTGTTATCCTTTTCAGCTTAAGTTGCTGATTAATACAGAGAAGTGAAAGCAGTAAGAAAGAATATCATAGGACCCTGTGGTCACTCCTACTTCTTAGAACGCCATTATCTTCTTTCTGCGTTCCAAGCAAGCCCTGGTTCAAACAGAAGGAATGGCCTCTCAGGGCTGCAAGTACCCCTGCTTACTCAGTCTTAGAGGTGACGCTTACCTTGATCCCACAACTCAGGCGTCCTCCATAGTTCCACTTCCACTGGGCACAACAAGCGCTACATGAGAACAGGCATCAAGGAGGGGCAGGAGGACACATTTTCCTCCTGTCTCCTCTGCACACGCATATGTTCCATTGTCCCATCACTTCAATCACAGAGCAGAGATTCAAGGATAGTGCTATTAAGAGTTTCAAGATGACAGCAGCAGAGCATTAAACCCAACACAGGGCACTTCTGAGCAATGGCCCTGTGCAGCTTCACAGGGTGCACATCCATGAAACCAGCCCTGCTGTGCAGAAAGATTCCCCTTCATTGCTTGTGGAAAAATGAACTGATGGTTTAAAGCAGTCAAACTACCTGATTCATAAATCCATTTCTACGCTAAGGAACATAGAGATTGAGATACGTACTAACATGGACCAACACTGTAGTCTAAAGCACCAAGAATTGTTGGACATGCCATCAATTTGTAGTGGCTTTAAGGGGGAAAAATATTAATGTACATCTTGATTGCAAGGAGCATCTTAATGTCAAAAAATCCAAACTGAGGGCGGGGATCCTTCAATTCTTAGAATTGCGGTATAGCATTTGCTTCCCTATTATGCTACTACCTAATAATAACAATGGATTAGTATTTTAATATTTCAAGCATTCAGAAAAACATAGACACGGAATGAATACCTGTGTACCCATCAATCAATTTTATCAAATCTTTACATTCTTCCATGTTTACTACACAAGATTTTTAAGGGAAACAAATTTCATATAACATTGACACCCTCTGGGGACCCCTCCTCTAATTACATTACCCCTCTTCTCTCCTCAGAGGTTTTCGGAAATCAATATTTATCAGAACTTACATCCATACCATAAAGAATACATTTTTTCATGTTTTTATATTTCATATCATTCTGCAATATGCTTTCTCACGCATCATTATTATTTTGAGATCTATATGCTACATGTGATTCTAGTTAATTCATTTTAATTACTGAAGTGTGAATATTGCGTAAAAATACCCCAACTTATCCATTTTATTGATTGTCAGGTAAAATGTTTCTAACTTTTCGTTATTTTAAACAATGATTTAGGAAATCTTCCATATTTCTCTTGGTATACATAAGCTAGAGATTTTTAGGGTGCATATCTAAAAGTTGGCTTGAAAGCTGTGAGCATCTCATCTTTCACTCTTCTAGATACTTCCAAAGGCTCTCCAACTTACATGCTCATGGGTAGTACATAGGAGATGTGTCCCTCCACATGCTGGCTGACATCAAACACTTTAATTGTTGCTAAACAAATGGGTGTAAGATGGTATCTTTTAATTTACATTTCTTTAATGACAACTGAAGTTGACCATCTTTTCTTATATTAGCTAATCAAATTTCTCTTCTATGAATTGCCTATTTAAATGCTTTGCTCATTTTTTTTTTTTTTTGAGTTGTGAATCCTTTCAATTTGGTTTTTTTTGGGTTTTTTTTTGGTTTTTTTTTTTCCTACGCGGGCCTCTCACTGCTGTGGCCTCTCCGGTTGTGGAGCACAGGCTTCGGACGTGCAGGCTCAGCGGCCATGGCTCACGGGCCCAGCCGCTCCGCGGCATGTGGGGTCTTCCCGGACTGGGGCACGAACCCATGTCCCCTGCATCGGCAGGCGGACTCTCAACCACTGCGCCACCAGGGAAGCCCTGTTGTGTTTTATTGATTATGAATACTACTCCTTGGTGTTATGTATTTCCAGACATCATTTAATTTTCACCCTTATTCATGGGATCTTTTGCAAAAAAAAAAAAGAGAGTAGCTTTAATATAATCAGATTCATTAATCCGCCCTTTGTGATTTCAGGTTTTTGACCTTGATTAAGACAAGTCTCCCTTCCCTGAGTCCACAGATACACTCATATGTTTTTTCCAATGATTCAGAGTTTTGTTTTTCACATTTTAATCTTTAATCCATTTCATAATTTTTTTGAATGGCTTGACAGAGGAATGTAATTGTGCCAGTATCGTTTATTGAATGCTCCATCCCTGACCCATTGATTTGTTCCATGGCCTCGATTATATATGCAGCTTCTCCTTATGCATGCATGTTTCCCGCCTCTCTTGTTTAAACCACTATAGGTTTATGCGCCCTCTGTCTGCTTCTTCAAAATTATCTGACCTATTCTCCACTCTGTGCTTCTGAGAATCAGCTTGTCAGGATCTATGAAAAGCCTTGCTGGGATTATTTTTAGAATTACTTTGAATTCATTATAGTTGATTTGTGGGAAAATGACACGTTTAAGTGATTGAATTTTTCCATTCACAAACAAATTACCTATCTTCATTATTTAGTACTTTTTGTACTTCATTCATGTTTAAAATTTTTTTTCCATAAAGTTTTTGCACAGCTCTGGTTGAAGTTCATTTTTTAAAAATACTTTGCTGTTTACTACAATCCTTAGATTTCTTTTATAACATAATCTAAGTTTATATATTTATAACTGAAACTGTTTTACTACGTCTTGATTTTTTTTGCCAGTTTAGGGATTACTGAATGAACTAATGCAAAATCCATCTTCTGCCAACTAACACTTGACTTTGTGTAATTTATTCAGCAAAATACTTTTTAAAGAGAATCATATACAATGAATTAAAATATCTTGCATAGATTGGAAAGTTCTCATTTCATTTCAAATGTATTCTAAATAATATAACTATATATTATAATATGTAACTATTATAATATTAAAATAATAATTTTATAAATAGCAACAACATAGAAAGCCTCAAATATAAAAGCTTTGGACACATCACTGTTTCAGAATAGTTGAAGCAGTACTCCTGTTTATAGCCAGGTGTTCAAATGCAAGAGGAGGGAATTTTTTTCACTTGCACTATTTTGAGATGAAAAATATACGCAAAGAGATTTCCTGAGAGCTTTAAAACTGGCAGTAGTTTTGAAATGTGAAATAAGGAGGTTGTCTGTCATCCCCTCTGAAATCAGTAGTTTAATGAGCTCCCTTTTATGGTATCTGCCTATGCCTTATTCTTTGCAATGCCACTCAGATTTTGGAGATGAATTTAAATTTTGTCACCATCTGTGACCAGCAGTATGCGTATTCTGCTTCCTTGTATTGTTTGCTCACCAGTCCTTGGTGTCATTTTATTCTCCACCACTCTAAACACAATAAAGATTCAGTCTTATTTCCAGGCAGTGTTGAATTAACCCATCAAGATCCTCAGAAAAACCCCAAGCTTTCACACGTGACAAAGAAAACGGACACTCCTACACCAGAGAGACCTCTCAGACCACTTCACCCATCCTCCTCATGCCCCTCGACTCCCAGGAAAGCCATCGGCTCTCCTGTTGATACGGGATCTAAAATTGTGCTTTAAGTCAGGTTTTGGTCTCCACCCAGGCATGCTTTCAATAATACCAGCAATAATAGCTAACGTTCATCAAGAGCTCACACAGCACCAGAAGCTTTACACGAGTCAACTCATTTAATCCTCACAACAGACCTAAGACGAAGGGACATATTTTGCAGATGGAGAGACTGATCAGGATCACACCGCTGGTAAATGACAGTCTGGATCCAAACATGACGCCTGGCTCCATGGCCCCGGGACCCTGCTGCACTTGGGACCAGGCCCTGAGCAGGTTCACAAATGACCTCATACTTCTCGCCATGACCCAGAAAGGTGTATGATATTTTGCCATTTGCTAGTGAGGAAGCCTTGGAACCCAGATCTCCCTGCCTCAAGGCCTGACACAGAGCCCCTGTGCCCAGAAGGACTGAATAGATGAAGGAGACAGAAAGCTTGTCGGGGAAGCCACAGGAACTAGCACATCCAGGTGCCAAATACTGCGAACTTAAAGCAAATTGCATACCTGCCATCAATTTGACATGAATGTTTTCATAATTACATGTTATAAACCGTGAATGGTGCTTACCTGAATTATAAAGATATTTAAGTATTTTCTTGTTTAACACTTCAGTTTAGACTTGAAAATTTTCCTAACTTGAGAACCAGAACGAGGGTCACAAATGGGCTTCTAAGGGATAAATGAAAAATATCTATTTACAACCACGGGTGAATATCTGACAACTCTACCCCAAAATGAAACAATTTAAGCTATCAGTATGATAAGCAATCTCCTAGGAAGGTAATTAGCATTAGAACATTTATTCTGTATCCCCACCTGTAAATCGTACCACTTGAATAAAAATTTAGCTGAAACATTCATTATAATTCAAATACTTGGTTGAATTTAGGTGATTGTCATAACCTCCTAAATGATGTCCCAGGTCTAGCTTTGCCTTGTTTGCTCAGTTCCATGCATCATTTCTCGAATAATCATCCAAAATCAGTGTTTTTTTCCTAGGGTATTGGTGAAAATATAGTCTAGAGTCACAATGACGGGTCATATCCTGACTCCATGTCATGCTGCCTGCATCACTGTCCTGTGGCCGCCATACAAATAACCACAAACTTGGTAGCTTAAAACAACAGAAAGTATTCTCTCACAGTTCTGGAGGACAGATGTTCAACATGAGTTTCACTGGGCTGAAATCAAGTTGTCAGCAGGGGCCATGCTCCCCGGGAAGGCTCTTAGGGAAATTCCTTGCCTCTTTCAGCTTCTGGGGGCTGCTGGCATTCCTTTGCTTATGGCTGCATCACTCCAGTCTCTGCCTCTATGTTCACGTGGCCTCTTGCTCTTTGGTGTATATCAAGTCTCCCATCTGCTTCTCTCTTGAAAGGACACTTGTGATTAAATTTAAGGCCCAATCTATAATCCGCTATAATCTCGCATTGTCACAATCCCTAACTTAATCACATTTGGGAAGACTCTGTTTCCCCATAAGGTATCATTTACAGGTTCCAGGAATTAGGACCTGATACCTTTTAGACCATTACTCAGCCTGCTCTACTGTCTATATGATTTCAGGTAAATTGTTCAATCTCTCTAAATCCAATTTTTTAATCTATCAAATGTGTGTAATAACAGTATTTATTTCATAAGGTTGCTTGGGGTTCACATGAGGTAATTTATGTAAAGCACTTAGCACAGTGTTTGGCAAAAATAAGCTTTCAATCAATAATAGCCAGTCTGTTTCTATATGCAAAAAATTCAGTATCCCTCTGTTACTTTTGGTCTAAATCTGAATCTGGAAATCCAGGATGTCCATCATCTGGCCCCAACAATTTTCTTAACTTTGCCTTTTAGTAATTTCTTTTTTTTTTAACATCTTTATTGGAGTATAATTGCTTTACAATGGTGTGTTAGTTTCTGCTTTATATCAAAGTTAGTCATTTCTTTATAGATTTCTATTCTAACCAGATTTGTTTGCTAACTAGTCCCTCAGTTTAGTCTCCTGTCTCTCTTCCTTGTGCCTCTGTTCTTTGCTGCTCCTGTCTGTGACACTTGACCCCTTCGTCCTCACTTGTCCAAACACCGTCTGTTCTGCCAGGGCCAGCTCAGTTCTATCCTCTCCTTGGAAGCTTCCCCAACCAAACCAGTCTGGGCCATTCTCTCCCTTTGGGGACTGTAGTACTGCTCTTGGAATGCTTTATCAACTCTGCCCACGATGGCTCTGTACATTTACACCCTGTCGCATACAAAGGCATGCTAGGTGCCAAGCACATAGCAAGGATGGATAAACCATAAAGGGAGAGAATTCAAGGAAGTCAGATCTGGGTTCAAAGACTAGATTAACATCTTATCTCTTTAGTCCAGAAACAGATTAGAAATAACAGGCAGTGGATGGGCCAAAACCTGCAAGCCTCCTGAGATCCCAGTCCTAGAGCAGGCAGTGGTGGCTGAGAGCTGGGTTCTGTGGGATAAAGAGGAATAATAAGTCTTCCATAGGATGAGATTAGGACAGGCTTAACGCTCAGAGTTAGAGGACAGACTGGAGTCTTCCACTGAGAAATAAAATCTGCTGGTAACTGCTGCCTTGTGCTGGATGGGGGCTGAGGAGTTGAGAAAAGATAACACAAAGCTACTAGCAAGAGGACTGAGTACAGATTGAGAAAGAGGGAGAGAAATGGCAAAAAGCTTTCCACCTAAAATAAGCCTGCAAATAAAAATTTCATGACACATGAAGAAGTCAAGTGCTAAAAAGACAGGCAACAAAATAAAAACTTGGAGCACGAATTCATTCCAGATTAAACTAAACTTATGTAACAGTATGAGAAGTGCTACAGTGAGTATATTCTGGAAGTTATGAAGAAATAAACAAGATAATGACAGAAATTAAAAAGAACTTATTTTTTAAAAGGATAGAAACGCTAAAATAAAAGCAGTTGGATACGAAGAAGAACAAATTATAAATGGTGTTGGTTAAATAAAATGCAAAGCTTTAGAAAGATGATGAACTCTAACTTAGAACATTAAAGATTAGTGACTTAAAAGCTATTACTATTGGAAATGTATCTCAAATTGAGAAAGAGTAACTATGAAAATCCCACCTAGACGCACCATGACAAAACTGAAGAACATTAAAGAAAACAAGAAACTATTTAGGACCACCAGGAAGAAAAGACAGATCGCCACAAAGTAACAGTTGGGTTGACAGTGGAACTGTCAGCAGTAAGAGATACAAGACTGTGGATCAATATCTTAAAAATGTTAAGAAAAAATAGCTGCCTAAAATTTTATATATAGCTAAAGTATCATTCAAGAGTGAGGGTGAAATTAAGACAATTTCACACATACAACAATTGAAAGAGTTTGCCAACTCTACTTAACTCTAAGTAAAATTACTGTTAAAGTAAGTGCATCAGCAAGAAGAATGAACCCAAAGCTCAGACTGAGATAACAGAAATAATGTCAAGCGCTAAAACTGATCAAACATTAGTAAGATTCATTAACTTGAAAAAAAAACAAACTAAAACTCCAGACAACAATGGCAGAATATTAGAGGAGCTTTGACAGTCTGGTAAAGCCTATGAATACCTTCTCAGAATGTCTGTAAATGCACAGAGTGAAACTCATAAAGTTGCTATGTGTTTATATATATAATATACATGCATATACATGTGTGTGCATACATACACACATATATATACATATATACGATGATGCTACAGTAATATATGTGGAAGGAAGGAGGGAAAGAAGGAAGGAAGAATGGAAGGAAGGAATTATCATGTAGGAAAGAAGGAACAAAGGAGGGAGGGAAAGTGGGAAGAAGGGAGGGAGGGGATTAGTTATCTCACTAGATGTCAGTCAAAATGGTTTCAACCTGGTCAGATTGCTCATTGATTGGCTTATTGATTCATTTGCTCCTTCAGTCATTCGCTTTCTTACTCATTCATTTTATAAACACTCACTGAGTGTCTGATCTGTTTTAGAAACACATCAGGTGCCCGGTAACGTGGAACCCCTGCTCTTCCGGAGCTTTCCATCGTGTGGAAGAGCTGGACAATAGAGGGATCATAACGGCAATGCAGAGCTTCAGTGCTAGGCTGGAGGGTGCGCCAGGCACCAAGGGACACCCAAGGAGGTGGGGCTCCCAGCCCTGGGGTGCGGAGCAAACAGATCTGGGCTCCCGAGGAGGAAACGCCTGGGTCGCATTCTGGGAGCCAGCCAGACAGAAACTGGTCGGAAGGCGGAGGGCGGTGTGGGCTCCTCACTCGTGCCTGCAGCCTGGAGGGGAGGCGCCGGGTGAGGCTGGGAGGCAGCGCTGGACTCCCTGACTCTGACATGCGGAGACTCGGGGCCCAGCACCCTGCCTGGGGCTTCGGGCAGCCGCAGAGGGTACCACGCGGAGGCAGTAACAGGATCACACCCGCCTGGTAAATAGATATTCTGTTAAATTGTAGAGAAGGAATTGGAGGGAGCAGGACCCGAGGGTGGGTAAGTGGGTGGTACAAGGGGCCATGGGGGCCAGAACCGGGGTGGGATCCACTGTGAGCGACAAAAAGGAGGAGGGAGCAGCAGGCCTGGTGACCTCCGACGGGGAGGTGACGGGGAGCGAAGCAGCCACTTCCAGCTTAGGGCTGGGCATAGGTGGGGAATGGATGCAGAATGCGGGGAGAAGAGACCCTGAGGGAAGAGGAGAGGTCAGTGTGTGGACTTGGGGAGTCTGAGTTGGATGAGATTTCTGAGCAGACATTTCTACTAAGTAATTGTACATCTTTTTTTTTTTTAAACATCTTTATTGGAGTATAATTGCTTTACAATGGTGTGTTAGTTTCTGCTTTATAACAAAGTGCATCAGCTATACATATACATATATCCCCATATCCCCTCCCTCTTGTGTCTCCCTCCCTCCCACCCTCCCTGTCCCACCCCTCTAGGTGGTCACAAAGCACCGAGCTGATCTCCCTGTGCTATGCGGCTGCTTCCCACTAGCTATCTATTTTAGCTTTGGTAGTGTATATATGTCCATGTCACTCTCTCACTTCGTCCCAGCTTACCCTTCCCCCTCCCTGTGTCCTCAAGTCCATTCTCTACATCTGCATCTTTATTCCTGTCCTTCCCCTGGGTTCTTCAGAACTTTTTTTTTTTTTTTAGATTCCATATATATGTGTTAGCATACGGTATTTGTTTTTCTCTTTCTGACTTACTTCACTCTGTATGACAGTCTCTAGGTCCATCCACCTCACAAAAAAGAACTCAATTTCATTTCTTTTTATGGCTGAGTAATATTCCATTGTATATATGTGCCACATCTTCTTTATCCATTCATCTGTTGATGGACACTTAGGTTGCTTATATCTTTTTTAGAACAGTAGCTTTTAATTCTTTTGGTTGACCATGCACTTCATCAGTTAAATAAAAATCATGCAGGAAAACCAACACAGCACATATGTAATTATATATATTATATATTATTGTAATAATATATAATAGTAATATATTATATATTATGATATGTAAATTACTATACAAATATTTGTATAATAGAAACACAAAAATAAAAATGTTAAAGGATGATGTCAAAAGAAAATATAAGCATTTTTCTACCAACACCCTTAGTGAGTTCAAGGCCATAACGTCAGGTACAAGTTTAAAGTCCGAAACACGTAGAGGAGTTGATCTGCAAAGGATTGTTTGTAACAGAGGATGGGCACAGTTGTAGAGAGTGGGGTTCCCTCCTGACCTCTTTTCCTCTTCTCTTCTGCATCTGCTGAAGTTTATGAAGGTAACCAGTGCCTCCTGTGTCAACTCTGAGTTTTACTGCTGTCACTGCTACATCTCAGCGGTTTCTGGCTTAGTGACCACTAGTTCTTCCCACCTTCCCTGAGAGACATTTTGTGAAAAGAACCCAGAATCTGGAGTCTGAAGGCCTGGGTTTAAATCCAGTCTTGATCTCTTTCACTATATGGTCTGGGATAGATGACCTGACCGCTCCAAGCCTTGGTTATCTAACCCATAGCTAGAGAGTATATAGTTTTCACATGTATTATTTGTGATATATCCACATATATTTTATATATAATACATATTCACATATATTATATATAGCATATATAATAACATATATCATAAACCTTCACAGGTATAATATATATTTACATATACATTATGTATGCTATGTATAATATATTACACATTTTTCACATATGTTATATATAATATAACTATATATTAAGGATTAAATGAAGCAATACATATGAAAGTGGTGAGTGAGTTAAATTAGCCTTTCCTATGATGCCGTGAACTACACCAGCGTTACTTGTTGTTGCTTTGGTGGAACAAAGCCTAGCAATGCGGTCTGCATTTTCTGTCTACATCTCCCATCAACTATAAGTACCATGTTACTCCCTGGGGTCCAGAAGCAGCACTGACTCTTTGCAATCATTAGGTTAACTTTTCCTGTCCTATCTAGAGTGCTGGCTTTCAACTGGGAAAGATTATTCCCTCCCAGGGGACATTTGAAAATGTCTGGAGACATTTTTGGTTGCTTCCAATGAATGTGGGGGTATAGCGTGGCATCTAGAGGGTGGACGCCAGGGATGGGGCTGAACGTCCTACAATGCAAAGGACAGCCCCACACAGAGAATGTAAAATTGTCAGCCGTGCCCAGGTTGAGACCTTCCTTGAATTGTTAATCCGTCTTCCCAAGAAGAATCTGAATGTGTTTGTGTGAGATGTAGAAAGAAGCTGACTGGGGTGAGGGGCATGGCAGTCTGGCCTTTGAATTCTGTTTTCTGTTAGAGGCACTTTCCTGCTTTCGCAGAAGTCATTGGCCAGGCCTTGGGCACCGTGCAGAGGAGACACTGATACCTACTGGAGAGGAGACAGGGGAGCTGGTCCTGCAGGGCACAGTGAGGGAGGGAGAGGGGGCAGCTTGCGCTCTGTCTTCACTTATTAATGGTACCTTTTTAATGTGCTTTAATGCTCTTGTGGTGAAAACTTTTAAATTCCTGAATTTCACGTATGCATAAATAACATAACTTGTCACTGCTTTCCCTTATACTGTTTTCTTCTCCTCTGTTTAGTTCTCTGACCTTTAACATGAGTTAAAGAGTTCTATGAGTAGAAAAACCCTCTGTAGCCGATCACCATTCTCAACTTGTTCGCCTTCTTCCTCTCACAAGTCCATGTGTAGCGCCCACTAGTGGCCATCTATGGCCTTGTCTCTATTTTTGGAATTCCAGGACTTGGTCTTTACCATTTCCTCATCACCTCAGAATAATCAGTTACCAGAAGCAACTAGTATATTTTCCTTCTTACCCATGGTCACTCACCCTGATGCATTCTGTTGATTTCCCAAAACAGAAATTGAGTTGATCATCTGAATTGCAAATTATTCAGTCTAATGGCATGGAAATTAATAAAACAAAGTCCTTAAACTACCATCTGTCTCAAAGTTATCTACTTGTAGATGTTTATCAAGCTAAGAAACTTGCCATATGTGTAACATATTGTCTGAAGGAAAGGAAAATCTCTACTTTTTTCTAGAAAATCCCAACATTGTATGTTATGTTTTTGTCTGTCTTGTTAGACCACCTTCTCTTCTTGCCATGGGTGACTCAAATAGCTGTCTCCCATTCGGCTCTCTCGATTAGCTTTTCATAATAGCAATTCGGAAGCTTTCCATTTACATAAGGTGTTCAGCCTCATTCTACAAAGGGTCTGAAAACATCTTTTAAGACAAATCTCTTCGTCTATTTTGCCTTACAAACTAACCTGTTTTTTAAATGCCTTTTCAGAAATGATACACTGGAATTTTTCACATAGTGGCTTTTGTCCAAACATCTCTAATTGCTTCGGAGATAATATCCTATTCATTTTCACAATATCCCTCTGAAAATGTAGACAGTATTATACCACCTTGCACATGGTCAAACTATAGCATATGGGAGTTGATTAACTCTCTTTTCTCTGTGCTTCTAAATTGTTCATCCCTTTTCCATCCTGTCAGTCCATGTAATTAATTCTTTTCTGAATATCCTTTGCAGTTAGCTGAACACCCCTTATGAAACTCAGTCTCAACTCCCACGGTAGTTCCTTGAGGATGGCGTCTTCTTTCATTAGCCTGTAGGTTTAGTATGCATTTCTGGTTGATGTCAGTTCACACACTGAACTCCACACAGTTCAATGTACAGAATGGAAGAGCATTTAGGATTCAAATAAAAGGGAGGGTTATGGGGCTTGCCTGGTGGCGCAGTGGTTGAGAGTCCGCCTGCCGATGCAGGGGACGCAGGTTCGTGCCCCGGTCCGGGAAGATCCCACATGCCGCGGAGCGGCTGGGCCCGTGAGCCATGGCCGCTGAGCCTGCGCGTGAGAGGCCCGCGTACCGCAAAAACAAACAAACAAACAAACAAACAGGGAGGGCTGTGATCATTACAAACGGGTGCATTGTTTAATATATTACAAAAAACACACTTGTATATTTACTTCTTAAATACAGAAAGATGAAAATTGGGCATTTTATAGGATATTAGTAGTATATTTGTTTTGACCAAACTTATGTATTTAATCCCCATGACTACCTCAGTATATAGTCAGGGTTGACATCCCCAATTTAAAGATGTGTAAACTAAGACAGAGAGGTTTGGTTGCTATCCCAGTGCTTTAAATCTAGTAAGGAATAGATTGCTTCCCACCAAATTATGATGTGCATGGCAGTTCTTTGCATTGTCTCCTCCTGCATTCATAAATTTTCTCTAAAGTCTACAAACCAGCCTTGCCTCCATGTCCGCTTCCTATGTTCAGGATAGCTAATTTCCCTAAAACCCCTCTTTTATCATATTTCTCCCTTTCTTGAAAATCATCAGTGGTTATCAATTGCCCCTGTGAAATCATAATAAATATACATATAGGTCTTAAATAATAATAAATATATATAGGTCTCTGCCCCCAGTTCCTGACATAGAGTCCCTAAAACCCGTGTAATTCCTTGGCGATAGGAGCATCTTTTGTTCTAATGAGGTGACTTGATGGGCTTTTGAATGGCCTCAGGTTGGGGGCTGGTCACCCGAAAGATCAAGCCATGATTAGAAATTTGGAACTTTCGGCCCCACCCTCCATTCTCTAGAGAGGGGATAGGGCTGGAGATAGAGTTAGTAATCTATCATGCCTACGTGATGAAGCTTCCATAAAAATCCCTAAAGTGTGAGGTTCCAAGTTGGTGAATACGTCTGCGCACCAGGAGGATGGAGCGTCCCATCTCCACAGGGACAGAAGCTCCTCCACTCAGGACCCTTCCAGACCTCGCCCTGTGTACCTCTTCATCCGGCTATTCATTTATATCCTTTAAAATGCCCTTTGTAATAAATCAGCAATAGTGTGTAGACTGTTTTCCTGGGTCCTGTGAGCAGCTCTAGCAAATGATCAAACCCGAGGAGGGGGTCATGGGAACCTCGCATTTGTAGCCAAGTCGGATAGAAGTTGTGGGTAGCCAGTGGACTTGAGATTGGTGTCTAAAATAGGAGGCAGTCTTGTGGGGCTGAGCCCTTAACCTACAGTGTCTGCTGTGACTCCAGTTAGTGTCAAAGTCAAATTGAATCGTAGGACACCCAGCTGGTGTCTGAGAATTGGTCAGTGGTGGGAAAAACCCCACACATCTGGTATCAGTACTGTGTGAGTAGCAGAGAAGAAACATGAGAATTTTTTCTCTTACAGCATCTCCAAAGGAAATAAAAATTAGTGAGCATGTCAGTGAAGGCCTATCGTGATATAATTTGAAAATTGTTCTTCTAGACTTTCCTCTCACACCAATTTTCTGTTCTCCACGCTGGTCTGTTCACTGCCCTGAACGTGCTGTACGCTTCGCAGACTCGGGGTACACCACCGCCCCATGTTCAGAGCCCCGCTCTCTGACGAGTGAAGCCCTATGTGCTCCTCAAGGCCCAACCACATCCCACCTCCTCTGCAGAAACCTTATTTGGCAGCCACAGTAGAAATGGACTCACACCTGCATTTGAGACTCATCACTGCCTGCTCCCTAAACATTTTCTGCATCTTTCTACCCACCAGATGCCTAATACTACATCTTCCACATGGTAGGATCTCGTTAATATTCAATGCTTGGTTGATACCACCAAAAGTATGAAATTAAGAAGAGGAGTGAGTCAGTTTTCCTGGGTCTCTCCCATGTATATGTGCTATTCAACTTTGATTTTCTCCTGTTAAAAAAAAAAAAAAGAAATTAAGCAGAAAATTTACTCTTAGGGGGAAAAGGGATGCTTACCTACTGTCCGCCTGCAGACAAGTTAGATATTTTTACTAAGTCACAGACTATTATAACCTGAAGGGTATTATTCTTCCCAGACCTTTCTTTATAATACTTTTAGCACCTGAGTGTTTTGAGAGTCTATGGCCACTAGAGGCAGCCTTTTGAGGGTGGTTTTCCCATCAATCACATATGTACCTTCCCACTGTAATCAGGACAGTGTCTGACATGTATCATGCACTCTATGACTATTTTAAATTTTTTCTTTTATTATATAATTCATTAAATTTGTTATACTAAAGGATAGATCCAATGCACACTTTCTATTGGAAAACATTATCCAGGGCATGGTATGACATGTGCAAGCCAAATCAGGCCTTCCCGGGCTGGTTAGCACCTCGCACAGAAAACATTTCTTTTCTGGCCTGAGAGTTGTATCTGAGGCCACCACCCTTCTCTGTAGAGCACCCTGCTTTCTGGAACAATAGCACCTCAAAATGCACACATTCCTCTGAAGGTTCAAACGGCAGCATACCTAATATGTAAATACAGTATGATATTCATAATATGGAAAATAAATTCCAGTGATACAGCTTTTCTTTGCAAAGAAAAAACCCACACCATCTCCCCTCCAGCCCTTTTCTTCTGGTCTCAGCTTTGCGTGTTATTTGTGTCTGGGATGGAAGGTTAGAGGCCCTACAGCACACAGAACTCCAGGCGGTACTTAACACTGGAACTATTTTGTGCTCTCATTGATGTGGTCTGTCTACGCAGCTGTAATTAGACATTCCAGTGCCGCTGATAGGAGGGTAA
Source organism: Phocoena sinus (assembly GCF_008692025.1). Lineage (NCBI taxonomy): Eukaryota > Metazoa > Chordata > Mammalia > Artiodactyla > Phocoenidae > Phocoena > Phocoena sinus. The sequence goes on along the minus strand of NC_045774.1, from coordinate 5,369,003 downwards.
GAGCTTCGGCACTAAACTGTAACTAGCCGCCCCACAACTGACCGGCGATTATGTATAGGGATCTCGGAGAAGTGAATGAACGTTTTGTGGAAAATCTATGGCAGGAAAAATGTCCCTGATGTCATGCTGAAAACTGCCAAGCTCTGCCGGAGGAAATTGTGTAACTACTGATTGGATCTATTAGGAAGGAATGATTTCCAACCCGCTGGCCCTGTTGGCTTCCTTCCCCTCCTCAAGGGTCCAGGAAACCCGCCCCCTTCCCCTTCCCCCACTTCCCTCCCTCCAGCTTCGGGCCCCTCACCTCCCTCGGCCTCTTCCGCGGAGGAGGCTCTGCCCCGCAGCTCCCTGCCTGCCCAGGCCTTCCCTCCCCTCCGACCCCTCCACCCTTCTGCACTCCTCTTTCAAGTCTCCATTCTGAAAACTTACAGAGTGAAAAGCCAAAGGCCTTCCTTGAGTTCGGCCTTACCCTCCTTCCCTGCCAAACTTCTCAAAAACACTGTCTCTTAGGAAACCCCAATTTTCTCACTTTCCACTGCTTTTCACTCCACTTTGAACGGAACATTTTCCTGAAGCTTCTCTCATAAAGCAGCTCCCAGACTCTTGGGTTCCTGCCTTCCCTGACTTCTCGACATCCTGTCACCTGTTTGCTGTGTCCTCTGTCGAGAGGAGCGAAGCTGCCTGGCTCTGCCCCTCCCTCTGTGCCTTCTCCTCCCCTCACCTGCTGGGCCTCCTCCCTCAGCTCTGCCCTCCGGCCATTCACCTTCATCGAACAGTCGATAAGGCCCAGATTTACTGGAGTTCCAGAAAGTTCCACGCCTACTGACAGCCTGGAGGCACCTGTCCCAGCACATCCAAAATGTTCCCTTTAATGTGTTCACACCTGGGCCTGTCATTACCAGAAAACTCAGCCTCATTTCCATTTCTCTGGGAGACAGGGAACACCTGCGACTCGTCCCTCCCTGGAACTCCCCACTCTCAGTTGATCACAGAATTTTAAATTATGAAACTTTTCATCTCCCCTGAGTCTTCTAGTTACGCCTTAGTTCAGTCCCTCCTTGTTAGCTGCCTGTTTCAGTCGTTTTCTAACCGATATTCGTGCTGCAGGTGTTCACCTCCCTTTCCCACCCCTGGCCCTTGACCCACAAACTAGCAAATGGTCCTTCAGACCATTCAGGACCCCAGACTAGCCCAATATCTGGCAGGCGCTGGGGGTCCACAGACCCTTTGCAACACTGGACAACTGACTCAATCTCTCTGCGCCTCAGTTTCACTACCTACACAAGTGGGGACAGTGACAGTACTTCCCTCATAGGGCTGTTGGGAGCCTTAAATAAAGTCGCCTGAGCCCTGCCTGAGGCTGCACCCCCTGGAGCTGAGTCAGCGCAAAGGCTGGGCCGGTCCTCAGCAGGACGTGAGCTCTCCTTGCCGCCTGGCCCCAATCTTCCTTCCTGCCCTTGTCCCTCGTTCCCTTTGCCACCCTTCCTCCGTCTCCTTGTCTTCTCTGCCAGGAATGTCCTGCCACCTCTCCGCCACCAGTTATACTTCAAGGTCATCTCAATGTCGCCCTCTTAGGGATTGTTACAGGCTCACGTCACCCTCCTCCCACCTCCTAAAAGGGAGAAACTGGTAGAATCATTTGCTCGCTCTGTGTCCTGCTTGTCCTTAGGTCACGATTTAATGCAGCACTAATAACAATAGTGTCATCTCTCCTGCTGGAGGGTGGCCTCCCTAACTGAAATCTGGACTCAGCTGTCTTTAAATTCCCTAGGCCAGCGAATGGTATGCAGTTGGTGGTACATAAATATTGACTGAATTAAATATTTTAGACTATAAATTTAGTGAAAATCATAGCCAAGGATAGTATTTTTCTACTGGGTTTTGGTTATATCATTATTGGTTTAGGATGTTTGTTCTGCCCTGAAACTTGAAAAATCAGCTTCAGATCTTGTCTTAAAATAATGAGTTTTAAAGTTAAAATCTCTTACTTAAGATTTAAATATAACAAATAGTTTTATTTTCTAAGAGAAATCTTAATTGAATAATATATGGATTTAAAAAACATTCTACATCCCCAAAAAGGCCTGAAAACTGCTCTATTTGCTTTAACATAACTGCAATTTGATAAATATTTTGGACATTTATTTGCAAAAGAGTATAAAGAATCTTTATTTCAAAGACATGTTTGGCGGAGCTGAAATATTGCCATTGTACTGCACTAGAATGAAGCATTTGTTGTACTGGGTTGTTGTTGTCTTTTAAATTCCTTGCTCTTTAGATTCTTGTTTAATTCTTATGCTTTTTTAATGTGTTACCAAGGAGAAAATGTGGTAGCAAATTCCATGGTGTAGAATGGGCTGCCCTCCATCCTCCCTCTGCACCAGCACACACAGAATGCTGTCTGCATATGTTCTAATCCTTATCCACCGGGTTTTGTTCCAGGCCTGAAAAAGACAGCCTCCCACAGAACAAATAAGCTCTCCAAAGGATGTGTTTTTCTTTGGTGTTCCTTCAAATTAGCACATATCTGTGCTGTGGTGTATGGTATTGCAGAGAGGCATTTTATTATTTGTCCTAAATAGGAAAATGTGCAAAAAAGTATGGTTTGCTCATTCCAGATGCAATTCTTTCACTTTTACTTAAATCAGCATCCGTAGGCATGAATACAGTCACCACACGAATAACTTTACGTTGAAAATCATGAATAAAATTTGGCAGGACACTGAAACTTACCCTTTGGTCTAAGGAAAACGACATACATAAGCCTTATTTTTTTTAACTTATCAAAACTGTATTTCTAGAATGAAGTACGACGTGAAATCAGAATGTCAGAAATTACAGATAAGTTATGAAAGGATATTCTTTATAATGAATGCTTAGAAAGTCATATTTATACTTTTGAGCCCTTAAAATCTACTCCCAAATATTTCTTTTAAAATGCACTGTTTTTCTTTTCTACTTTAATTTTGGTTCGTTTGGTTTAATTATAGCTACTCAATATACATGCCATTTATGATGGCACTTTCCAGCTGCATGTGGAACTTTACATTTAAATACCAATTTGTGATGAAAGAATGCTTCCAACTCAGTTCTCATCAGCATTAGAGGTTTTAGCAATTGCCGATTATTTTTCTAAATTACCTATTTTAATTAAGTAAAATATTGTGAATTTAAGATTTGAAGTGCTAAGTGTTATCTCTAACTAATTAGTGGGGGGAAAGAGAGGAAATAATATTTTGTTACAGTGACTATTTATAGAAGAAAATGCTTCTGTGGTCCCAATGTCTTAATTTATGGAAAGAAGTACAAACTCTTCCTGAAATCCTATTACGTAAAGGATCTTTGCTGGACTGTATCTGGCACTGATCATTTACACTAATGATGTGTAAATGTGTATGTTAATTAGAGCAAAAACATTCTGGATATCGAGGGTGATGTCTCCCTTGCCTATTGATACATCTAGATCCCCCTACAACATTTAAAAGTACCTGTTTCTGTTTCACACTCACTGGATGAGGACAAATCCTAGAACTTAGTAAGGACCCAGATCATAGCTGTGGATACAGTGGGATCTGTGGTTCGGTTTTGGAATTTTCATCACCAACTTACCGCTGGGTCCACACTCTACTCCTGACGAGGGTACATTAAGGGGTGCGTGCAGACCAAGGAAAATGGTCTCTCAAACCCATCTGCCCAGCAGCTTACAGCAAAGTTGGAAGGTATTGAAAGCTGTTACTATCTGACACTGGCAGCATGATTTCTTTTTTATTTTAGTGCAGACCATGACACCTCCTAACAAGGAGGCAGAGATCACAAACTTTCTAACAGCGCACCCGGCAGCATCCTCCCTGCCCACAGGCCCAGTGACAGCACTGAGCTCCAGACGGCAAGGCTAGGCTGCTTGAGGGCTGAGTAGCACTTTGCAGGCCAGTGAACTAATCGTGCACTCTTGATGAGGGCGTTAGAGGACAATAAAGGGAAATGAAAGCAGTTTGCACTATGTGTGGACAGATTTCCATACAGAATAATTTTTGTATGTATTTAAATGTTAGGTAGAAACTTTCTATCCTGAGGAAAAGTTGGGGTTTTTTTGTTTTTTTTTTAATCTTCAGATTGAAACTGCTCCTTTAAGCATAGAAGTATAGTCAGGAATTTGTATTCTTTATGACTAACATAGGTGATATTGATAGCTTTGCATTTCCAATCTGAGAGGTAAACTCTTCCCTTGCATTGGTATAATGCTCCCACATGGAAAAGGGGAGAAGAAACTTTGCATTCCCACCTATGCATTTGCAGTGTGTTTATTTCATTTCATTCATCCACCTGACTACGGAAATAATTCAATTGGGAGATTTACACTTAGGAACTGTTTTCCAATGTATTCAACATTCAATTTTAGGTAATATATTTTAAAATACAAAAATAATGAATTTTGTGATTATTTCCAGCCTAATCATGTGAATTCTTGGGGTTTCAAAACAGGAAATTTTTTACATCAGTTTAGATTCTGTCACTTGACAATTTGAAGCATCCAAAATGATACAGAAAAACTGGATGGATGGCTCAATTAAACACAATGAAAGTCAATAAAGACAAATGCAAACTACAGTTTTGAACAGTAATAATCCTATAAATCCAGAGTAAGAAGGGAAACCAATTATATTTAGTGTGGGGGAAAGATGAAGAGGTTTTTGATAAGTGAAAACTGAGCACAGTCAGGAAAATAGCTAACTGTTTTGTGACATATCAATATGCCTGCTATGGAGTGTAAGAGGCGTGGAGCAATTCTTCTTCCAAGTGGAAAGCTTCCATCTGTAATATCAGGCTCCATAGGATGAACACAGTTTGGAAAGAGGAAAGAAATTATTTCCAATGATGGTCAGAAACAAAGATCTCAGGCTCTAGGTAGAAGAACTGCAGTGACTTTGCACCGCAGTGCTGAGGCATCTCTGAGGGAAGGTGGGCATTTATGAGAGCCTGAGAAATGGGCAATTCAGTGTCTCCTCTCCCCAGTGGGGATGTCCCAGGACACAGCGAAAGTGGAAGGAGCCAACTCTTCAGCCTTGGCTCTGGGACTCCCCTGGGGTCAGTGCTCTGTAAATGGTGGTTCCCTGAACAGCCAGCCCCGCAGCCTCCGTGCAGCTGTGCCTATAGATGCTGATGCTGCATGAGCTCAGGGTTGCTCAGCTGGATAGAAAGGTCAGAGAGAGAACAGGGTAAACAGCTATGGTGTTGTTACAAAGGGTACTTGCAGGTGCTCTGTGGTCATCTGTTCTCTAGTGCCACTGCAGGGATGATGACGAAAGCGGTCAGCAACCTAGATATTTAGGTTAAACATTAGAAAGACCAATTTGACAGCTCAGGGAAATACTGTCTGTTTATCTTAAGAGGTTATGGACTCTTCCTCATTTGTAGCATGTAATGCTACGTGAGGTGAACTTCTGGAGGAATCCTTACGTTTTCAGTATTGAGACAGACAAAAGGATCACAGAGCTATAGGGGGAGAAAAGGAATTAAGTTATCCACACTGATTTGTCAGAAATCACTTCACTCTGTGTCTGGATATCACTTCCTGCTCATAGGCAACCTAAGCTTGCTAGATGGAGCAAATAAAAATACAGTGTCCGTTAATCTGAATTTCAGATGAACAACAAATAACTTTTTAGTAAAAGTGTGTCATGCGATATTTAGGAGATACTTATACCAAAACATTCTTGTCACATATCTGAAATTTAAAATTAACGGGGCATCCTGTGTTTTGTCTGGCAAGCACAGCTATAACTACACGTCTCATATGTATATAATCTATGTCCTGTGGTCACCACATGCCAAAACTAGCACATCGGTAAAATGAGCTAAAAGTGCCTGTCTTCGGAACACTGGAAGTTAAGTTACTAGACGTATCCTAGAGGAGACTAACATAAGTTTGAAAAATTAATGTTAAAACACATGGATATGTATATGTTTATATTTATATATATCCTAACTGAGTGGTCACTGGCCTCCAAAGCCTTCATACCTAGATTATTGAACTAACTTTCTAACTAGTACCTCCTGCTTCATTGCTTTTCCCCTCATCTGTGTTCTACAAAACAACTCCCAAATCGTCTAGTGGAACCCCTGCTTTCCTAATGTTACTTCCCTGCTTAAAAACCTCAGTGAATATCCAAACTGGCATAAAAGACCCATCCTCATCCCCCTTTCCAAAGATGTTTCTGCTTCCTTTGCCTATGAGTCACACCCTGTGCTAGAAAGTTACAGATTCGACCAGTGATGAAAAGACATGCCTTACATAACAAATTGTAATATTAGTAGGAACCAGAGAGGGACTCCAATGAGGGGAGTGAGTAATTCCAACTCGGGGATCAGGACACACTTTCTAAGGGATGTGGTGTTTGAACTGTGCTTTGAAGAGTGAGTAAACTTTGGGTATAGAAAGAACGGGGAACGAAAAGCATGGCAGGCTAAGGAAACTGGCCTGGAGATGGGGATGCATCTTAGGCGTTTAAGAACAATGAGAGGCCCTGATCAGCTGATTATAAGAGGATGCCCAAATTCAAGGAGATATTGACCTTTTTGTAATCTACAGAAACTTTTTGAGTGTCGTGTCATAATTAGAGCCATATAGTAGGAAAGTTTATCTGGTGGCTATTTTAAGCATCAGAAACTAGGAAGTTAATTAAAAAATATATCTGATCAGTGCCTTTAAAAATTCATTTTCAATATCACTATAAATCCACTCAACTGACTCTAAATCCCATGCCCAATTCGGAAATCCTTTCTGACTTTCTATTCTGTTCTACCCCCTCTTTAATTGAAGATGATACTTCGGTGGTTCAATCTGCCTTTTTGTCTAAGCACATTCTCTCATTTTACTTTCCAGTTCTTTGTACAGAACTGTGCCATTTTATGGCTTGTCAACTTTATGCCTTTTCTCATTCAATTCCCTCTCTCTGGAATGCCCCGTCTCCTCTTTTCTCCGAATTATCCTTCAGAACTCAAATTAGTTATTGCGTCCTTTAGGAACTCTTCCTTGTGCCCTTGAGATGGTCAAAGTGTCCTTTCTCGGGACTCCCCTGCTGAATCACTCCTTACCTTCTATGGACATCCTTGTTTTGGGAGTGTTTCTTCCATCTGTCTGTGAGCTGCCATGGTTTTCTCTTTGGATTTCAGCTCACGCAGCCTCTCTCCCTCAGGGCTGTCAGCCCCTCTTCTGGATTCAATCACATTTACAGGCTTGTGACTCCGAAGTTCAAGTTTCGAACTTTCCCCTAAGCCACCTACCTATTATCAAACTACTTGTCTTCCCGAAAGTCTCAAAGACACTCCAAACTCAAAATAAAACTAATCTCTCATCTTCCCCCAATCCTGCCCCTCCTCTGACACTGCCCTCTCCATCTACCCAGTCACCAGATAAACTGGAAGATTTCAGACTCTTTCTCTTTCTAAACCATCACCTCTAGTCCATGTAGTCACAAAATCCTACCTGTGCTGTCTCCTTACTACCCCGTGTCCCGCAAATCTCTTCCTCTGCATCGCTACTGCCTTGCTTCAGAGGATCTCTCTTCTTTGGTCCTCCTCCAGAAAAACTGTGTTAGTTTTCTACTGCTGCTGTAATAAATTGACAAAACTAGTGGCCTAAAACAGCAGCACCAATTTATTAACTTACAGCTGTGTGGTTCAGGAGTGATCTTCCTCAAGTGATCGTCCCCTACTTATAATTACTAACTACTGCCTGTAGGATAAAATCAAAACTTCCTAGTTGGGCATTTAATGCTCTCCATCCTCTATCCCATGTCAAGTAGCACCTACATTGGAGAAACCGCATCGTGGTGTTGTGTGCCTTTGCTAACTCTGCTCTCCTTTCCCTCTCACAGCTTCCATGACATGCTCAAAGCCTTCCCAGACCTACCACTCGAGGGAGAAATACACACTCCCTCCCATGGGTACTTGCTCTGCCTACGCTTGCTTCTCTCCTGTCATCTCTACCACTTCACTGTACACTTACTGACCCCTCACACACACTAGAAGGCAAGCCCCTGGAGGGCGGGGAAGTGGTCTGACTTGTCTCACCCTCAGGACTTTGCACAGTGAATTATAAATGTTAGTAGAAGGAGTGAATGGATGCATGAAAGGATGCCTAACACATGTCCCACTGATGGAGCTCACGTTTGTTCCCAGCTTAATATGAGAACAGTTATCCAGTGGGTCGAGAAAATACATAGTTACCTCTCACAGTTAACAAAAAAGAAGCAAACTAATTTTTCACTTAAGTGTACCACGGATAAATTAAACAAAACCACCAGCACTAGCTTTGAGGATTCTATCACGCCTTCTGTTCTGTTCCCCATAGTGTTTTATCCCGTCAGCCCTTCCTGAGTGTTGAATAACTCTGTGAAAATTGTCATTAGAGCAGAAATAAATGGGGTATAATTTACTCATCATTTGAGAATTAATGAATATTTGCAAACTGATGGACTTTGACATTTCTATTGGCACCTGGGCATCCATGGAAAAGACCTACAGTTATTGGAAAGGGATGGAAAACAAAACATTTGTGAGTTTACCTTCAGACGCCTCATGGATAATATCTGTTTTATTCCTCACCATGACTGTGTGAGGTAGTAATACTAATACCCTCCATTTCATGGAGGAGAAAACCAAAGCTCTGAGAGATTAAGGAATTCTCCCAAGTTCTCCAGGAAGTGGAGAAGCCCAGATTGGACCTTAGCCTGTGTTTTTCTGCCTCTAGGTAAATGAGACTGCTGACTGTGTTAAGACCTGTACCTGCAGGGAGTGGCCACCTTAATTCATGTTCAAGCCAAGGAAATATTGAGATTGGCTTGAGGGGAGCATTACAGTAAAAGCAGCCATGGTGAGATGGAGGAAGGACAGCTGAGTTTTAGTAACCTGCTTGTGCATGCTTGGTTGAACTGAACCACTGAACTCCTTTCACCCATCATTACTTGTGTCTTAGGATGGGGAATGAGCTATTTGAGCTGATAACACTTAAAGATCAAAGATTCCATTTTTATGCAAATAGTCAAGAGCAATAAAACCTGAGAGAGGGAAGTCGGGCTTGTAAATTACTGTAGGACGTGTATCGTTGAAAGGTACAGCAAGCCAGGCTATCGTTCAGAATTAAACTCGTGCCAATGACAACTTTTAAATTTGTGTTGTATTTTTAAATGAGAAGAGGTAATGGTAAAATATAACCCTGAATTCCATTGCTTCCATAATACATTACAATCCGAAGATGACTTAAACATGCAAATTTGAACTACATATTACTAGGGAATAATATTGCAAACCCCGTGTGCCAGGCACCCCTTCACCCCGCAGGAGGCATAGCTTTGTGGTGCTGAAGCTGTACCATTCTCAAACTAAACATGCCTTCGTTCGTTTTAGAAACTCTTTGTAATCACAGCAGAGCAACCCAGTTATTCATTTTGCTCCTGTGTTAAACTGTGGGTCTGCCTGAGAATTCATGTCCACATCCTTCCTGAGTAGACTCTTACCGTGTAGCTCAGAGGCAGATTGAGATTAAGCTGCTTTGATGGCAAGAGCATGGATTTTGAAGTAATAGAGAACTAGTCCACTCACAGATGATCTGCTTGCTGGCTGTGTGACCTTGGGCAATTTAGCTAACTTCTCTGAGCTTGTTTAGTCATTGCATATAGTTGTTGTGATGGCCACATGGTATAATACTCTTAAAGGATTTAAGGGTGGCATATGTCTGGCATTTGGTAGGGGTTTTAAAATGTCATTATTATTTTTAGCTAAAACAAAGGAAGTTTTTGTGCTCTAAAGGAAAGGTTATTCTGTCCTTACTGTAATTGCATTTACACAATATTAAAAAAACAGAAAACTGACATCGAATGTCTAGTGAAAAGAGTTCTGGTCCCAGTTTATGGTTTTCAGTCCTGGCTGTACACTTCCTGGCTTTTTCCTTCCTTCCTCAAATACCATATTTGAGGTATTTAATTATAGCAACATTTGGCTAAGATCTTCCCCTGTATCCTCTTATTTACTCTTACAAGGCCAGCATAACCTTGATCAAATTACATATTCTTTCTAGATTCTTCTTCTGCAAAATAATAGTGTTGAACACTCTCTCAGGTCACTTTGACAATGTTATCCTAAAGAGACACCTCCAGCAATTTTCTCATTCTGCTTGAAGTACAGAGCTGACAGTTCTGCAGTTTTCATTACTAGACACTCTCCCTCTCCCTTCTGGTGGCCCCAGTCTCCACTGTGTTCCACTACTGTGACCCCTCACGTTCTCCCCCAAAGATCAACCACCTCCACTCAGCCCTACTCTCTTCTCTCATGGAGCCTGGCTTTCTCCTGCAGGCTATTGCTCAACCGTAGCTTAATTATTTTTGATTATTTTTCCTGTGTTCTGGCTATTGTGAATAGTGCTGCTATGAACGTAGGGGTGCATGCATCTTTATTTTTTTAACATCTTTATTCGAGTGTAATTGCTTTACAATGTTGTGTTAGTTTCTGCTGTGTAACAAAGTGAATCAGCTATATGTATACATATATCCCCATATCTCCTCCCTCTTGTGTCTCCATCCTACCCTCCTAACCCACCCCTCTAGGTGGTCACAAAGCACCGAGCTGATCTCCCTGTGCTATGCAGCTGCTTCCCACTACCTATCTATTTTACATTTGGTAGTGTATATATGTCACTGCTAATCGCTCACTTTGTCCCAGCTTACCCTTCCCCCTCCCCGTGTCCTCAAGTCCATTCATTACGTCTGCATCTTTATTCCTGTCCTGCCCCTACGTTCTTTAGAACCTTTTTTTTTTTTTAGATTCCATATATATATATACGTTAGCATACAGTAGTTGTTTTTCTCTTTCTGACTTACTTCACTCTGTATCACAGTCTCTAGGTCCATCCACCTCACTACAAGTAACTCAATTTCATTTCTTTTTATGGCTGAGTAATATTCCATTGTATGTATGTGCCACATCTTCTTTATCCGTTCATCTGTCGCTGGACACTTAGGTTGCTTCCACATCCTGGCTATTGTAAACAGAGCTGCAATGAACATTGTGCTACATGACTCTTTTTGAATTATGGTTTTCTCAGGGTATATGCCCACTAGTAGGCATATACTAGGTAGTTCTATTTTTAGTTTTTTGAGGAACCTCCATACTGTTCTCCACAGTGACTGTATCACTTTACATTCCCACCAACAGTGCAGAAGGGTTCCCCTTTTCTCCACACCCTCTCCAGCATGTGTTGTTTGTAGATTTTTTGATGATGGCCATTCTGACTGATGTGAGGTGATACCACAGTGTAGTTTTGATTTGCATTTCTCTAATGATTAGTGATGTTGAGCATCCTTTCATGTGTTTATTGGCAATCTGTATATCTTCTTTGGAGAAATGTCTATTTAGGTCTTCTGCCCATTTTTGGATTGGGTTGGTTTTTTGATTTTGAGCTACATGAGCTGCTTGTATATTTTGGAGATTAATCCTTTGTCAGTTGCTTCGTTGGCAAATAATTTCTCCCATTCTGAGTGTTGTCTTTTCATCTTGTTTATGCTTTCCTTTGCTGTGCAAACGTTTTTAAGTTTCATTAGGTCCCATTTGTTTATTTTTGTTTTTATTTCCACTTCTCTAGGAGGTGGGTCAAAAAGGATCTTGCTGTGATTTATGTCATAGAGTGTTCTTCCTATGGTTTCCTCTAAGAGTTTTATAGTGTCTGACCGTACATTTAGGTCTTTGCTCCATTTTGAGTTTATTTTTGTGTATGGTGTTAGGGACTGTTCTAATTTCATTCTTTTACATGTAGCTGTCTAGTTTTCCCAGCACCACTTATTGAAGAGGCTGTCTTTTCTCCATCATATATTCCTGCCTCCTTTATGAAAGATAAGGTGACCATATGTGTGTGGGTTTCTCTCTGGGCTTTCTATCCTGTTCCATTGATCTATACCTCTGATTTGGGGCCAGTACCATACTGTCTTGATTACTGTAGCTTTGTAGTATAGTCTGAAGTCAGGGAGTCTGATTCCTCCAGCTCCGTTTTTCTTTCTCAAGGTTGCTTTGGCTTTTCAGCGTCTTTTGTGTTTCCATACAAATTGTGAAATTTTTTCTTCTAGTTCTGTGAAAAATGCCATTGGTAGTTTGATAGGGATTACATTGAATCTGTAGATTGCTTTGGGAAGTATAGTCATTTTCACAATGTTGATTCTTCCAGTCCAAGAACATGGTATATCTCTCCATCTGTTTGTATCATCTTTAATTTCTTTCATCAGTGTCTTACAGCTTTCTGCATACAGGTCTTCTGTCTCCTTAGGTAGGATTATTCCTAGGTATTTTATTCTTTTTGTTGCAGTGGTAAATGGGAGTGTTTCCTTAATTTCTCTTTCAGATTTCTCATCATTAGTGTACAGGAATGCAAGAGATTTCTGTGCATTCATTTTGTATCCTGCTACTTTACCAAATTCATTGATTAGCTCTAGTAGTTTTCTGGTAGCATCTTTAGGATTCTCTATATATAGTATCCTGTCATCTACAAACAGTGGCAGCTTTACTTCTTCTTTTCCAGTTTGGATTCCTTTTATTTCTTTTTCTTCTCTGATTGCTGTGGCTAAAACTTCCAAAACTATGTTGAATAAAAGTGGTGAGAGTGGGCATCCGTGTCTTGTTCCTGATTTTAGAGGAAATGGTTTCAGTTTTTCACCATTGGGAACAGTATTGGCTGTGGGTTTGTCATATATGCCCTTTATTATGTTGAGGTAAGTTCCCTCTATGTTTACTTGCTGGAGGGTTTTTTATCATAAATGGGTGTTGAATTTTGTCGAAAGTTTTCTCTGCATCTATTGAGATGATCATATGGTTTTTCTCCTTCAATTTGTTAATATGGTATATCACATTGATTGGCTTGCATATATTGAAGAATCCTTGCATTCCTGGGATAAACTCTAATTGATCATGGTGTATGATCCTTTTAATGTGCTGTTGGATTCTGTTTGCTAGTATTTTGTTGAGGATTTTTGCATCTATGTTCATCAGTGATATTGGTTTGTAGTTTTCTTTTTTTGTGACATCTTTGTCTGGTTTTTATTATCAGGGTGATGGTGGCCTCGTAGAATGAGCTTGGGAGTGTTCCTCCCTCTGCTATATTTTGGAAGAGTTTGAGAAGGATAGGTGTTAGCTCTTCTCTAAATGTTTGATGGAATTTGCCTGTGAAGCCATCTGGTCCTGGGCTTTTGTTTGTTGCAAGATTTTTTTTTTTTTTTTTTGTGGTATGGGGGCCTGTCAGTGCTGTGGCCTCTCCCGTTGTGGAGCACAGGCTCTGGACGCACAGGCTCAGTGGCCATGGCTCACGAGCCCAGCCTCTGCGCAGCATGTGGGATCTTCCCAGACTGGGGCATGAACCCGTGTCCCCTGCATTGGCAGGCAGACTCTCAACCACTGAGCCACCAGGGAAGCCCTGTTGCAAGATTTTTAATCACAGTTTCAATCTCAGTGCTTGTGATTGGTCTGTTTATATTTTCTGTTTCTTCCTGGTTCAGTCTCGGAAGGTTGTGCTTTTCTAAGAATGTGTCCATTTCTTCCAGGTTGTCCATTTTATTGGCATATAGTTGCTTGTATTAATCTCTCATGATCCTTTGCATTTCTGCCATGTCAGTTATTACTTCTCCTTTTTCATTTCTAATTCTATTGTTTTGAGTCTTTCTCTTTTTTTCTTGATGAGTCTGGCTAATGGTTTATCAATTTTGTTTATCTTCTCAAAGAACCACCTTTTAGTTTTATTGATCCTTGCTATTGTTTCCTTCATTTCTTTTTCATTTTCTTCTGATCTGATCTTTATGATTTCTTTCCTTCTGCTAACTTTAGGGTTTTTTTGTTCTTGTTTATCTAATTGCTTTAGGTGTAAGGTTAGGTTGTTTATTTGAGATGTTTCTTGTTTCTTGAGGTAGAATTGTATTCCTATAAATTTCCCTCTTAGAACTGCTTTTGCTGCCTCCCCTAGGTTTTGGGTCATCGTGTTTTCATTGTCATTTGTTTCTAGGTATTTTTTTTATTTCTCTTTGATTTCTTCAGTGATCTCTTGGTTATTTAGTAGTGTATTGTTTAGCCTCCATGTGTTTCTATTTTGTACAGTTTTTTTTTTCCCTGTAATTGATATCTAGTCTCATAGCATTGTGGTTGGAAAAGGTACTTGATATGATTTCAGCATTCTTAAATTTACCAAGGCTTGATTTGTGACCCAAGATATGATCTATCCTGGAGAATGTTCCATGAGCAGTTGAGAAGAAAGTGTATTCTGTGGTTTTTGGATAGAATGTCTTATAAATATCAATTAAGTCCATCTTGGTTAATGCATCATTTAAAGCTTGTGTTTCCTTATTTATTTTCATTTTGGATGATCTGTCCATTGGTGAAAGTGGAGTGTTAAAGTTCCCTACTATGATTCTGTTACTGTCGATTTCCCCTTTTATTGCTGTTAGCATTTGCCTTATGTACTGTGGTGCTCCTGTGTTGGGTGCACAAATATTTACAGTTGTTATATCTTCTATCTGGATTGATCCCTTGATCATAATGTAGTGTTCTTCTTTGTCTCTTGTCACAGTCTTTACTTCAAAGTCTGATATGAGAATTGCTACTCCAGCTTTCTTCTGATTTCCATTTGCATGGAATATCTTTTTCCATCCCCTCACTTTCAGTCTGTATGTGTCCCTAGGTCTGCAGTGGATCTCTTGTAGACAGCATACATATGGGTCTTGTTTTTGTATCCATTTAGCTAGTCTATGTCTTTTAGTTGGAGCATTTAATCCATTTACATTTAAGGTAATTATCGATATGTATGTTCCTATTACAATTTTCTTAATTGTTTTGGGTTTGTTATTGTAGGTCTTTTCCTTCTCTTGTGTTTCCTGCCTAGAGACGTTCCTTTAGCATTTGTTGTCAAGCTGGTTTGGTGGTGCTGAATTCTCTTAACTTCTGCTTGTCTGTAAAGGTTTTAATTTCTCCATCGAATCTGAATGAGATCCTTGCTGGGTAGAGTAATGTTGGTTGTAGATTTTTCCCTTTCTTCACTTTAAATATGTCCTGCCACTCCCCTCTGGCTTGCAGAGTTTCTGCTGAAAGATCAGCTGTTAACCTTATGGGGATTCCCTTTTATGTTACTTGTTACTTTTCCCTTGCTGCTTTTAATATCTTTTCTTTGTATTTAATTTTTGATAGTTTGATTAATATGTGCCTTGGAGTGTTTCTCCTTGGATTTATCCTGTATGGGACTCTCTGCACTTCCTGGACTTAACTGACTATTTCCCTTCCCATATTAGGAAAGTTTTCCACTATAATATCTTCAAGTATTTTCTTAGTCCCGTTTTTTCCTCTTCTTCTGAGACCCCTATAATTTGCAAATTTTGCATTTAATTTTGTCCCAGAGGTCTCTGAGACTGTCCTCAAGTCTTTTCATTCTTTTTTCTTTATTCTACTCTGCAGTAGTTATTTCTACTATTTTATCTTCCAGGTCACTTATCCGTTCTTCTGCCTCAGTTATTCTGCTATTGATTCCTTCTATAAAATTTTTAATTTCATTTATTGTGTTGTTCATCATTGTTTGTTTGCTCTTTAGTTTTTCTAAGTCCTTGTTAAAGGTTTCTTGTATTTTCTCTATTCTCGTTCCAAGATTTTGGATCATCTTTACTATCATTACTCTGAATTTTTTTTCAGGTAGACTGCCTATTTCCTCTTCATTTGTTTGGTTTGGTGGGTTTTTACCTTGCTCCTTCATCTGCTGTGTATTTCTCTGTCTTCTCATTTTGCTTAACTTACTCTGTTTGGGGTCTCCATTTTGCAGGCTACAGGTTCGTAGTTCCTGTTGTTTTTGGTGTCTGCCCCCAGTGGCTAAGATTCTTTCAGTGGGTTGTGTAGGCTTCCTGGTGGAGGGGAGTTGTGCCTGTGTTCTGGTGGACGAGGCTGGATCTCGACTTTCTGGTGGGCAGGACCATGTCCAGTAGTGTGTTTTGGGGTGTCTGTGGACTTATTATGATTTTAGGCAGCCTCTCTGCTAATGGGTGGGGTTGTGTTCCTGTCTTGCTAGTTGTTTGGCATAGGGTGTCCAGCACTGTAGCTTGCTGGTCATTCAGTGGAGCTGGGTCTTAGCGTTGAGATGGAGCTCTCTGGGAGAACTTTCACAGTTTGATATTACCTTGGGCCAGGAGGTCTCTGGTGGACCAATGTCCTGAACTCGGCTCTCCTACCTCAGAGGCTCAGGCCTGTCACCCGGCTGGAGCACCAAGACCCTGTCAGCCACATGACTCAGAAGAAAAGGGAGGGAAAAGAAAGAAAGAAAGAGAGAAAGAGAGAAAGAAAGAAAGAAAGAAAGAGAGAGAGAGAGGGAGGGAGGGAGGGAGGGTTGGAGGGAGGAAGGGAGGGAGGGAGGGAGGAAGGAAGGGAAAGAAGGAAAGAAAGATAAGAACATAAATAAAGTTATTAAAATAAAAAATATAAAAAATTATTAAAAATAAAGTAATTTTAAAAAAAGAATGAAAGAAGAGAGCAAACAAACCAAAAAACAAATCCACCAATGATAACAAGCACTAAAAACTATACTAAAAAAGAGAGAAAAAAATTAAACCAGATAGAACCCTAGGACAAATGGTAAAAGCAAAACTATACAGACAAAATCACACGAAGAAGCATACACATATACACTCACAAAAAGAGAAAAAGGAAAAAATATATATGTATATATATTTAAAAAAAGGAAAAGAGCAACCAAATCAATAAGCAAACCTTCCAATGATAATAAGATCTAAATACTAAGCTAAGATAAACATAAAACCAGAAACAAATCAGATACAGAAGGCAAGCCCTAAGTCTACAGTTGCTCCCAAAGTCCACCACCTCAATTTTGGGGTGATTCATTGTCTATTCAGGTATTCCAAAGATGCAGGATACATCAAGTTGATTGTGGAGATTTAATCTGCTGCTCCTGAGGCTGCTGGGAGAAATTTCCCTTTCTCTTCTTTGTTCACACAGTTCCTCGGGTTCAGCTTTGGATTTGGCCCCGCCTCTGCATGTAGGTCACCTGAGGGCATCTGTTCCCTGCCCAGACAGGACGGGGTTAAAGGAGCAGCTGATGAGGGGGCTCTGGCTCATTCAGGTTGCAGGGAGGGAGGGGTACGGAATGCAGGGCGAGCCTTCGGCGGCAGAGGCCAGCGTGACGTTGCACCAGCCTGAGGCGCGCCGTGTGATCTCCAGGGGAAGTTGTCCCTGGATCAGGGGACCCTAGCAGTGGCCAGCTGCATGGGATCTCAGGGTGAGAGGTGTGGATAGTGACCTGTGCTTGCACACAGGCTTCTTGGTGGCTGCAGCAGCGGCCTTAGCGTCTCATGCCCGTCTCTGGGGTCCGCGCTGATAGCCGCGGCTTGCACCTGTCTCCGGAGCTCCTTTAGGCAGTGCTCTGAATCCCCTCTCTTTGCACATCCCGAAACAATGGTCTCTTGCCTCTTAGGCAGCTCCAGACTTTTTCCCAGACTAACTCCCGGCTAGCTGTGGCTCACTAGCCCCCTCAGGCTGTGTTCACGCAGCCAACCCCAGTCCTCTCCCTGGGATCTGACCTCCGAAGCCCGAGCCTCAGCTCCCAGCCCCCGCCCGCCCCGGCAGGTGAGCAGACAAGCCTCTCGGGCCAGTGAGTGCCGGTCGGCACCGATCCTCTGTGCGGGAATCTCTCCACATTGCCCTCTGCGCCCCTGTTGCTGCGCTCTCTTCCGTGTCTCCAGTGATTCCCCCTGCCCACCCCCCATCTCTGCCAGTGAAGGGGCTTCCTGGTGTGTGGAAACTTCTTCTTCACAGCTCCCTCCCAGAGGTGCAGGTCCCATCCCTATTCTTTTGTCTCTGTTTTTCCTTTTTTCTTTTGCCCTACCCAGGTACGTGGGGAGTTTCTTGCCTTTTGGGGAGTCTGACGTCTTCTGTCTGTAGGAGTTGTTCCACATGTAGATGTATTTCTGATGTATTTGTGGTGAGGAAGGTGATCTCCACATCTTACTCTGCTGCCATCTTTAAGGCCCCTCCCTATTTTTCATTTTAATTATTTTTTTTCTATGTGTCGAAGAACCATTAGTAGATTAAGAGACCCAAGCCAAAGAAATTACTCTGTATCATCTATCCTCTGTCAAGTCCAAGGAATGGATTTGTTGTCATCTCTTGTATTCTGTGGACATCTTAGTTTGATGAGATTTCTTAATTTTGACAGAGTTAATGCTTCCAGGAAACTTAATAAAGATTCTACAGACATTTTAATAATCAGGAAACGATTGTGAAACTATATCTGTGAGTAGCAAAAATCTATCTACTTCAAAGCTGTCACCACAGACTAAATAATAATGTTCCCTATTCAGCATCCTTTCTGTACCTCAAGAAGTCTTGTCGAGTGTATTTAATATCCAGGATATTTAATTTACCACAGAATTAACTCAAATATATTTGTATTACTTTTCATGTGGAGCTCTGCAAGTCACCAAGACTTAAAATAATGGAGGTCTGACCTGTAGGTGAATAGTTTCTTCCTTTGTATGTATTGCGCTCACTAAAATATACTGATGCATTAATAAATGGCATACCTTTTGCCCTAAATTTTAACGAAATGGCTGTTTTACAGGATTTTACATTGCAGCGTGTGCAGTATTGACATCATGATAGGAAAGTGCGGCATTTTAGTAATTAAGTTAAGCAGTTATTTTGCCCCCACAACTCAATTTGCTTTCCAGTTTTCCAGCCGCAGTTCAGAATTACTGAACCTGAAACTTGCTGAGAAGAATATATGTACGCAGCTTAACTTCCCTCTTCAATATGCTTAAGGGAACAAAACCCTCTCTTCTTGGAGGAATTCCCACTACACTCCGTATGTACTTTCTTCCCTCCTCAGCATTCATACTGAGCTTTTAATATCTTGGGCATTCTGCTAGGTTCATTCTAACCATTATCAGATTCACTCACAAGCATCTTCTGTGGAGATGAGGCAGCTGAAGCCCAGACCTCTCACATGCCCAGGGTCCCAGAGGGGAAGTGGCAAGTCCAGAATGCTCACTGCTGGGAAGCTCCTTCCATCACCTGCTCCACCAGAAAATGCTCTGCTTCTTAGCATCACCATGTCTGTCACCAATACCAGATGCACTTGGTGCCTGTTATCTTTGCATCCTGTTGAAATATCGTACCCTGGGGTTTAAGATTCTCCAGAATTCAGTTCTTATTTTACTGACCCTCCACTATTTGTCATTACTCTTGAGTTTGGATCTTCTCCATCAGTGAGGTTAATCATCTTTTTTTCCTCCAGACATGCTGTATTGTTTGATAAAAGTCCTTTTTAGAGTATTCATTTTCAAAATTTCAGGAAGTGGGCGTATTGTTTCTTGCTTCTCCTTTTTATTTTTGTTTTATTTTGTTTTTCCACTTAATACAAGAATCTTGCAGAACGTGTTATATCAAGACATTCAGATCTACTCATTTATTCAAAGACTGACCTGATTCCTTCACTTGACTCTACACCTATAGATACCAGTTCTTTTCTGATGAAGATTTAGGTTATATTGAGGCTCGTATTACTAAAAGCAAGATTATAACTTGTATTTTATGTGTGTGAGTGTATTTTGTGCACTGGTGTGGATACATCTGAAAAATATATTCTCAAAAATAATGCATGTTTCATTTCAATAGAAATGACCCGTCCAATCCTCTAGAAGTCTAAGAGGTTGTTGGTCAAGGTCCACATTGTCTTAATTTTTAGTTTTGCGTTTGGGTGTTCTCTAACACCTAGGTTGGGAGTGAGTTTGTTCTGTGGCTCTGTGGACTAATAGCTTATATGACACAGCACCCAGTAGCAATTACTTGGAGCTGCATGGACCTCTCAAAATCCAGGGGCTACTTGTTTAGGTTTTAGAAAGAGATTAAAAATGCAGACACAGTTGAGTTTAGCCATAAGAGTAATATCTTCTCAAATGGATTTGTGTGAAATTTTAAATAAGTCTAGACCTTTTGAGTCTAGAGCAGGCTGGATGTATATACCTACCAAAGAGGACTTGCCCTGAAAGATGACATACAGCTTATTAGGAGAGATGGGTAACTATATCTGCTGTGAACATCTCTCAGGCAACCTTGAGCCTGGGGTCTGCTGGAGCCTCTAAAGCATGGACCCTGCCAGAAGGAAAAGCTGGGAGTAACTGGCCAGCTGCTGGGGCTCATTCCAGCCAGGAGGGTGAGGTCTGGGCAGGTAGTGATCTACAAAGAGGACCACCCTGCTAGGTGGGTGCAGCCGGGGAGCTGCAGCAGCAGGTGATCTTGGAAACCAGTCATCATTATCAACATGGCTCCAGGTCTAGCCAAGCCCTGGCTAGACTATTGTTCTCAGTCTTGACTGGACTCTGAAATAACATGGGAAGTTTTTTAAAAGCCCTAATGCTGATTGTTATCCCCACTTGTTCTGCAGTGGCTCCAGTCCCCCTCAAATGCCTCTGAACAATCTGAGTTACATGTGTTCATGACACTCTTTTCACCTTTCATCTCGTTTCTGTGAATTTCTTCCTCTCCCGCTCTGTCTGATCCAACAACAACAGTAATACCACAGGCCCGTAGCTGGCAAGAACTCGTCAAGGGTCCAGGCCCCAGCAAAGCAGGGCATGGCCATCACCCATCCCTACTGTGAAAATGGAGTAACAGCAAAGTGATGGAGACAGAAAGCCAGTTATAGAGACTCAATCAACCCGGCAGGGCTAGAAAGGATGCAGAGTGCCTGGGTAACTAGGGCTGCCTTAGGACTCGCCAGAGACCACGCAGCAAGGCTAACTCAGATGTTAGCAGGTGCCCTGCTAATGCAATTCTGTTCTGACCAAGTTTCACTAGGAAATGAGTACAACTCTGCCTGCAGGGGGAGGGCATCGGTAACTCCAGCAGGGGAGGGACCACAGGAAAACAGGACCTGACCTCCTTCTTTTAAACTAGTTGGTCCTTGCTTTGTGCACAGTCCAAAAGGTGGCCAGCAGCTCCCACCTGCGGGTTTGCAACCATCTCCACACCTCCTGGCCGATTCAACTACTTCTTCATCAACTCTATTTTTGTGCTCGATTGAAATGCTGAGGATTTTAATAGCATGAAAATACTATTGTCTATACTCTTATATGATTTTATACTTGTATCTAACTTTGTAATTGTATTTTATAAATTTAGAAATTATCTATGAATAGTTTTTAAAGTTTTAGTAGCATATTAAATATTAAAATCTATAAGAGAGTTTATAGCAAAATAGATTTAATCCTTCAGCCTAAGTTCCTTTTGGTGTGAGTAATAATTTCTATTGTACAGTACAAAGCAAGTAATTGCAAAGATGAATTTTCAAAGGGAAACAGAATTCATAGATCTGGGTTTTTATTTTAAACCTATGAATACTGTATTTTAGAGGTAAATAGATATTGTGCTTTATTTTTTAAGCTGTCATGGATCAAAGAACAATCTTTCTCAGATAAGCAGAAATTGCTAGAATAGACATTATTTCAGATTTTCATTTCTTGTTTTTCTGTTCTCGTGCATAACTGTGAAGTTCTACGAAGTCCCACATTTTAAAAAAAAGTCTGACAAAAAAAGAAATAAAATATTTAGTTCTGAAAATTCTAAGGCCATATTGAGGGAGGGTAATTGGGAGATAAAAACTGAGTCACAATAAAAAACAAAATAGTATTTGTTTGTTCCTATTTTCACTCATTATACAATAACCCTAATTCTCCTCAAATTCCTCCAAATATCTGAGTCACACGTGCTCATGACAGTCTTCTCAGCTTCCATTTAATCTGTGCCAAGCTCCTTCTCTCCTGTTCCATCCAGACAAAGAGAACGTCTGTTGAATTAGCCATTGTAGCCTTCCCAGCCCCTGCCCACATACTGGTTACTAAACGAAGGCCCCAGTTGGACCCACCTTGTCCAGATGGGAGTTTTCTCCCAGGTCTGGACAAGACATTACCATGACTTCCAGTCCAGCCTCCACATCCAGTTCATACTGCATGGGCTCTGGGGTGATGGCCAGGGGCAACCTGCTCACCGCTTACGTGGGTTGCCAGAGAGAAAGCAGGGCTACCCTACAATCTCTTGAAACCTTTCATTACAACAGGAATCCTAGGAGCTAGATTGCAAAACTATCAGAGTAACAAATGTTAAAATGCCCAAATTTGTTCTACCTTTGCTCTACCTCTCATCCACAGATACACTGGTTTTTGACCTTAGACTCCAGCAAGGGGGTCCCTACCACACTTAATTTTAAAACCTTACTGAACTAGATAGGCCGCTCAGCTTAGAGACAGAAACCTAGATTTAAATCCCAGTATTCATGTTAGCTGAGTGGTCTTAGACAAGTCACTGGGCCATTCTGAGGCCCTAGATGTTGATCCTTTCTTGTAGAGCAGCTGTGGTGATTTGACAAGATAATGCAAGCTCAAGTGATGAATGGAGAGATGGATGGATGAATGGATGGATAATGGATGAGTGGAAACTGTAAGGTGCTAGACAAGGGTTTGCTCTTGTGGTCTTAGCAGTGTGCCACCCAAAGCATGTATTAATCATCTCCTAAGTGCCTTGCACGTATGCTAGGCTCTATGAGAGTTAAAAAAAAAAAAAAAAAAAAAAGAAGTAAAAATGACCTAGTCCCTATTCCCAGAGGCCAAAATGTGTAAGTGTTACGCAATTACAAATAAGATGCAAGGGAGGATGGTTCAGTTAACTAAGATGCGAGTCTTGAAGGGCCTGTTGAAAAAAAGCCCTTAGAGAGCACCTACAGTTTTCTGAGATGAACATTAAGTGCATCCTAGGCAGAGGGACAGCAAAGGCACAAAAAACAGAGAGGATGTGGCACCTATTTGGAAAACACCCCAGGGTGCAGACAGGGACCGGAGTCGAGGAGCAGAGGGAGTGGTGGCCGCGAGGACGCCTTAGAACAGAGGCCTCGCGGGAACCCAGTGAACACCAAACCGAGGAGTTAGGGTTCACACCAAAATTCGACAAGGAACAATTGACTGGAAGTGACTTCGTTCATTCAGTCACCCTCCACATAATTATTGTTGCCTAGAGGTACCGGGTACTGGAATACACTGGTAGAAAGGACACTGCCCTGCCGTCGAGGAGACTGCTGTGTCACGGGGGCAAAGGGAAAAGTGTACCTCCATCCTCGTGATAATGCTGTGATGGAGGTGAGCACGAAGCACCAGGGTCCCCAGAGGAGAAGCAGCTGACCCAGGCTGGGGCGATCGAGGAGGGAATTCAGATTCAAGCCATCACCACTTGCCCGCTAGCCTGCAGAGCGGTAACTGGAGGGAGAGAGTGTAGCTGAGTGGGGAAAACTGGGAAGGGAAACAGCATTTCAGAGACAGCTGTCATGGTCCAGGTTAGAGGTCAGGGAAGCTCACTAAGGACAGCGAAGGTGAGAATGGCAAAGAAGATGGATGGACAAAGGGCATCATTGCATCTCCAGCACATTAGCTATTTTTTGCCAAGTCATTAAGTACAGAATGTATTGAAAACACATTATCACTCAGATATAATACAGCTTTTCTCATTTGAAGTCTTCACTTGTGTTTGCTGATGGGATCCCTTAATTCCATCCAAATACAAATTTAATATGAGACAGATACATTGTTTTGAGTAACACAAGCCCAAATTCCTTGGCCGCAGTAGGATGGAACAGGGTTTCTCGGCAGTGCCATCCACCTGGTACACGCTCACGGGTCTGTGCTCATTTCCTCTGTATCTGCTATAGAGCGCCACTGAATCTGTCTTCTTTCCCTGCTTTCCTTTCTACGTTGTTTGTTTCATTTGCCCTGCACAACAGCAACCAAAAAATGTAGATGAGAATCAACTCTGTATTTCGACAGCAGTGAGAGAATGATTTTGTTAATTGGTATATTGCCATCCTAAGAACGGTGTGCGGTGCCAAGTTATTAGGGTAAATAGACGAGGGGCAAATTAAACTTCAAATCACCTGTTCCTTTGGGCACAATACATAAACCAAATTGACTGCGACCAAATGTCATATTATTTACATGGCGTGAACAATTTATTTTCCAAAAACGTGCTCAACAAAAGATTTGAATCTGCTCTTAAGCGTATAATGGATCCCACTTAATAGTGACGCTCTCCGTGTGCCCTTCTCTCTATAATTAAATCATATGGAAAAATGTCACAAAACAAAATGAAATGTATTTATTTCAGCCACATCTTCCCACAGCATGACATGAAGTCTGAAAAAAGAATCACTAAGCATTTTTATGCCATCTGTGCTGGTAGGGGATACGTTTACCAAGCGTGTCACTGTAAAATATTCCATTGTGAATTAAACATAGTCTACTTATTACTGTATAGTATGTGACTGAATGAGTACAAAATCAGATAAAATTCTGTATCTGACACAATATTCTTCTTTTATTATATGCTATTTTGTAGCACACTAGCCCACCATAACGTCTTTTTCTGGATTTCAAGAGATCCAGAAGAGAGGAATCGTCAATAAATCATATTCATGTTAAAATCTCTGTGCTTCTTCATCTGAATAAACTTCTGAAAATATTTTCCAACGATTGAAATTATAGCCTCTCATAAGCAGAATATGGATCACTGTGACAACTTGGATAACGATGCTATTTGGGGCTGATAATCCCTTGTTGCAGAAGGAGAGCTGAAATGTCTGTACGGTCAAAAAGCCTTTGTTTCAGTTAGCTTGTGAAGCATAGTTATATCGATTAAAACTTCTGCCTTTCCAACAGAATAAACCTAAGGCTTATGCTTTGCCATTATCATGATGAGATTTTTATGAATACTTACAGAAAAATTTATTTGCTATATTCAATGAGGCCTTTTATAGTTTGTTTATGAGATGTGGAAGTCCTGTAAGTCTATCAGAAGGCAGCTTGATCGACTCAGAGAAACACCAAAGGGTTCTGGCTTAAACACGGACTCCTAGCCCCATCAGTTTTATCCTTCTGAATCTTCCTCCAAGTTGCTATACATCATGGCACTGTTTGGAGACACATATGAATAATGAAATGTAACATTCTTTACAAATGAAAAGTACTTTATAACTATAAGATTTATAACCCTCCAGTTATAAATCTTCCTAAATCAATAACACCCATGGTAAAACTTTCAAATCTAGCAAGATTAAGAAGATATGATTTACTTTAAAATAACTTAACATAAACTTAAGTTAAAAATAACTTAACATTTTGGGCTTCCCTGGTGGCGCAGTGGTTGAGAGTCCGCCTGCCGATGCAGGGGACGCGGGTTCGTGCCCCGGTCCGGGAAGATCCCACATGCCGCGAAGCGGCTGGGCCCGTGAGCCATGGCCGCTGAGCCTGCGCGTCCGGAGCCTGTGCTCCGCAACGGGAGAGGCCACAGCAGTGAGAGGCCCGCGTACCTCAAAAAAAAGAGGCCCGCGTACCGCAAAAAAAAAAATAACATTTTGATCACAATTGTACAGAAATTTATAATTTACCTAAAATTATACATTATAAGTTACACAGTTTACCATAAAATCAAGGACGGGTACCATGGACCGGTACCCGTCTGCGGCCTGGGGGGTTGGGGACCCCTGCTATAAGTACCAGAATAGGCAGTCCAATAAACATTTATCAAAGCATGGAATGAATTCTGCTTTAACCCTTATTCTAATTTAAATAAGCATCAGCTACAAAAACCCACCCTAATAGACTTTTACAATTCACAAGTAACTGAAAATATTACTTTCCTCTGGCCCAGCTATAATTCCTTATCATAATATACCTCTTAGACTGAGCACGGGTGTTAATATAATGAAAGGGAAGATCACCTTTACCAAAAGAACAACCAAATCCATGTCAAGTTCTTTTATTCCTGTAAGCTATGTTCTCTGGTCACCTACACTGAACATTTTTAAATGAGAATTTTTGAAGTGTTAAATACTTACGACTGTGTTTTCCCTTTTTAACTTTCGGTGGAGTACTGGAGGTTGTGGCTATCACACTCTAGCACAAAATATGGATTAACTTGCAGTCTGAAAGTTTGAAAGTTAAGGTACTCATTTTGCCAGTTGCAAAGGATGATGATATTTGAATAAAAGCTGCCAGAACTAAAGCTGTTACAATTCAACGGCATATGTGGTTATTTCCTCTTTCTTTTGAAATCCAGAAGGGTAGAGAGGTCAAGGTGGTCCTAGTTTTGTTATTAGTTATTAATTTTCTCTGGTTCCTCTGTTGAAAATTCTTTTGACCAAATATCATGAACAAAACAAAATTTGAAGCAGTATTAGTCATGACTGAAAAGTTAATTCTAGTTGTACTGTTTTTTTTTTTTTACCCTATTTTTTTTTTTTGGCTGCATTGGGTCTTTGTTGCTCCACACGGGCTTTCTCTAGTTGCGGCGAGTGGGGGCTACTCTTCATTGCGGTGCGCGGGCTTCTCATTGCGGTGGCTTCTCTTGTTGTGGAGCACGGGCTCTAGGCACCCGGGCTTCAGTAGCTGTGGCATGTGGGCTCAGTAGCTGTGGCTCACGGGCTCCAGAGCACAGGCTCAGTAGTTGTGGCGCACCGGCTTAGTTGCTCTGCAGCATGTGGAATCTTCCCGGACCAGGGATTGAACCTGTGTCCCCTGCATTGGCCGACAGATTCTTAACCACTGCACCACCAGGGAAGTCCTGTACTTTTTTTAATTAGTAAAAATCTTGATGATCAGGATACCCTGCATTCTAGCCAGTATTATGATAAAAATCAACTACTGTGCACGGATTCCCATTTGATGTTCATGAATCTCATCTAGAAAAGAAAAGAAAGCACGCTTCTTTAGCCTAGTTAAAATGAGGTGATAATGCATGCAGAGATGGCTGCGTTTGTGAACCCCTGGGAAGAAGTTCCTTCACATCCCTACTGAATGTCTTTACATGAAAGGTCATGTACCTGCAGTTTTCTCCAGATGCCACTAGAGGGTGATCATCCATACTTGGTAATGACCCAGAATCCTGCCCTCCCAGAGGTGTCAGGACCCACCACACGCATCACTCAAGGATAAACCTTGCTCTATTGTTCAACATAACCTGCTGCCATAGGGTTCACTCATCTTTTATTCTAGTTATGCTTCTTGTACCTGATAACTGGAAAAGAGCTTGGCATCAGATCACACGCCTCTTGAGTGGCGTGGACTCCTCCATACATGTACCTTTGTCCTCTGCCTCCACTGCACTGAGCACCCAGACTCCTTTACCGTGTGCCACAAACACCCCATCTGGCGCCACCTTTCTCAAACTAGCTCAAGACTCTTCTATGATCTTCTCTAGGGCAGTTCCAGTTCCTACTTCTTTTACAACTTAGACCTTTCCTTCTCTTCCTTCTCGTACTCTCCCATTCCTTTTCATCTGTAACCTGCACTTACCTGGAAACCTTCATATTGCTTTATGACAGAGCTCCTGAAGTCAGCTCCTCAAATGATCTATAAAAGTGAGACAATTTCACCTGGTGTTAGATAATAACAGATTCTCAGAAATCATTAGGCTTGCTTTTCTGTGAAACGAGAGCATAAAGGCTTTTGCATCAACTAGTTGTAATATACCTAACTTAATCTGGTTTTTATATTTCAAAAGATTGAAAATTCAGGTTCAATCATAATTCTAAAAGCAAAGCAGAACATGTTGGTGGCTACATTAAGACTCCATTCAGTGATAAGTATATTACTGAAGAAATGGTAACAATAATGGAATATTGACTGGGAAGAATTGTGAAGAAATAGAAACAAGCTTACCACCCAGCAGTCAAGATGAGAGAAAAATGTCAGTGAAAGGGAGGAACTTCCGAGGGGGGACTGGGTGCTTACTGAGTGCCAGAATGTCTGCTAAGCAATGTATCTGCTCTGTCTCATTTTACCTTCACCACCGTATAAGGGAGTTATTATTGTTGTTCCCAATTTACAGATGAGGAAACTGAGGCTCAGAGAGGTTAAGCTATTTACCCAAGATCACGTAGTGTTGGAGGTGGGACTCCAACCTCAGCCTATCTGCTCTAAAGCACAGGATCTTATCTTATTCCCAATGATGTATCAGTAATAACACAACAAAAAGGTGCAAAAAGGTCCAAAATTAATCTAGAAATAAAATCCCACCCCCATTCCCCAAAGTCTCACAATTTATAAGTCTGCACTGGTCAGCTGCAGCCAGCTAGGCGGTGATAAGGCAATGGAAGTAGATGGAGGGGTGAAAAGAGGAGAAAGAAAGACTTACAGATTGAGGAAGAACTATTTCCTTCCTGGTGTGACATGAGCCTGTGGGTCAGGAGCCCCTCACTGAAGGTTGACCTCAGTTAGCCCAGTTGGCCTGAGAGTGTGGAAGTGCCATCTCTGCCCTCTGAGAGCAGGGGGCTGGGGGCGGGGGTGTCATTTTCCATCACAGAGTCTACTGTGGATTTATTTGTATACCAAGACATGTAAGAAGGCCATGGACTTGACACACAAAGTTAATGGACCAAGGCCCCTGTTTGTCCTTAGTCGTCTCAGCAAGAGCCCCAGTAAAAATGCAAATTACAGAAGTGTCTTCCAAACATAAAAATATCTTTTACTATAATCCCAGGAAGCTCTCGGCTTCTACATTTTATTAAGCCACACTTATTATTTTAGAACAAGGCCTTGTGCCTCTTGGTATATACTTAAAACTTGCAAATTGCCTTTTAATGTCTAAAATTTGTAGCTAGCATTGGAAATTTGCAGTTACCCTATTTTGGTCAACTCAAGAAGTTTCTGTCCCCTCAACCCAAATAAGCCGGCCTTAACTTCACATGCAATTCTTTAAATGGGAGTTCCCCAAATCACAATACAGATAACTGGATTTTTTTCTACTTCAGTTATTTTAATTGCAGAAACTATATTTTGATTTGGCATCAGGGTAAATAGCAATTTGCCCCAGAGAAAAAGCCTCTTTGACTCGGGTCAGTGAATGATTTTTATTAGTGTACACACACAGACACACAGACACACACACACACACACACACACACACACACAATCTGAGAAAAAGTAAACACCCCCATGGATCTTTTCCCGGGAAAAAGAATGCAGCTTTCATTGATTAATACAATTTTTTGTTTCCATCACTCTTACTGGGTCCCGAAACACATGTGCAAGAACCTTACTGGGGAGTCAGGACACCTGGGCTGAGGGCACACTCTGGCGCTGCAGACCTGTGCGATCTCCAGAAGATTCTAGACTTCTTGACTGCAGTCCCTAATCCCTAACACAGAGCTCCGTATGCCAACTGGATTTTAAAGTATTCACAAACTCAACGTAATCGTTTTTAAATCTAAGAATTAAACCTGAGGAAATAATTAAAGATGGAAGTAGACTGAAGTAACTAGATATTTTAAATTTCTTTTCAACAATAGTGAAGAAATAGAAATAAGTAAAATGTTCACCAGTATGGAAATGGTTAAATAAATTATGTTTTATTCCTGTGATGTAATATTATGTTGCTATTTAGAGTGAAAAGTTTTTAAGGACATGATAAAACCATCAGGTTAAAAAGTTAAAAATTAAGATGTAAAAACATATATAATAGAATCTCAACTGTGTGTTAATATGTGCGTTTTAAATAACACACAAACACACACACACACACACACACACACACACACACACACACACACGAAGGAAATGCACCTTAATGGCAATGACGGCTATTTCTTGGAAGGGAGAGTATAAAGTATTTTTTTTTCTTTATTCTTCTTTTTGTTTACCATCTTTTCCATAATGAACTGAATCAGGAAAAAAAGTTACTTTAAAAATTAAATTTTGGGGCTTCCCTGGTGGCGCAGTGGTTGAGAGTCCGCCTGCCGATGCAGGGGACGTGGGTTCGTGCCCCGGTCCGGGAGGATCCCACATGCCGCGGAGCGGCTGGGCCCGTGAGCCATGGCCGCTGAGCCTGCGCATCCGGAGCCTGTGCTCCGCAACGGGAGAGGCCACAACAGTGAGAGGCCTGCGTACCACAAAAAAAAAAAAAAAAAAAAAAATTAAATTTTGGGATTGGTCTAGATTATATCCAAATTTCTTTACAATTCTAACATCTATTGCATTTCAAAAATAACAGACAGGTTTAGGAATTGCCAAACATGGTCACTCAGAATAGAATCTGAAGCCACGATCTTTTCTCACCCAGGGCAAGACTGTAGAAGGTCTGCATGCCTGGCTTATAAAGATACCATAACCCCTTTGAGAAACCAAAACACTGCCATTCTCCTTCATGACATAGGTAGGTTTCCCCTCTTTACTCTACTTTAGACTTTGAATCCTGAAATAAGGTAGGATCATCGTAACTTACGTAAGACTCCTCAACAACTTTGCTCTCCTATCTCCCCACACATTTCAAATGATTTTGCCTGGAGCCTCCAGAACATAGGGTAGTAATTCAAGTCACTACTTTCCTTTTTGTAGAAAATACTTTTAAGGTCACTCTCTCTACCCTAAAAAGCAGGAGTGTGCTTTAGTGGGTGTCTGGAAGTTCCCAAACCAACAGCTTCCACCCACGCTTGACCAGCACTTCGTGAGTTGCTGGTTTAAAATTGAAGACAGGGTGGTGGTGGCTCATTCTTCCCAGATCTCCAAGCGGCGCTCTGGGCTCCCGGCGTTAAGATGATTCAATGCAGAACGGGTGGCACGGGCTCCCTGGAGCAGCTGCTAGCTGAACATTTATGACAAGGCAGAACCCCAAAGTAA
This sequence comes from Phocoena sinus, assembly GCF_008692025.1. Lineage (NCBI taxonomy): Eukaryota > Metazoa > Chordata > Mammalia > Artiodactyla > Phocoenidae > Phocoena > Phocoena sinus. The sequence continues at coordinate 5,338,278 of NC_045774.1, read as the reverse complement.
TCAAGCAGTGCTTTCACTCCCCTGTGCAAGGGAATGCAAGACTCAGGAATGTTCAGCCAGCCACAGAGCTCCTTGCAAAGAATTCTGCTTACCCGGAAGGGATTTCTTCTGTAAAATGTCCTTTCCTGGTTACTTAGAGGGTCACGTTGCCACCCAGCCTGAGCACAGAACAGAGAATGGAGAATGTGATTTCTAAAGCTTCAGGTTCCCAACATCTGGTCACAGATGCAGAGACACGTTCTTCTCCGGGAGACCAACCAGTCTTCTCACTGCTCTGGCAAAACCACACCAGAGCCATGGCTGACCCACTTAAAGGGGCCTCTATTTTAGGGACTGTTGCAGGAGAAGCCCAGCCTCCTCTGAGTTTGTCACTATAAGGAAATTATTTCATGTATCCAATTTAAACCTCTCCTAAGGGTTTGTCAGCTTCTTTGCATTCAGTTCTCATTCCAGGCGGAAATAGCTGGGCACCGTCTCCATGACCATCACCACCGTCGCCATCAGTACCTCATTTAATCTCACAAACATAAGAAGGAGGCCTGAGGTTTACCTGTTTTATATTGGGAAACTAAAGTTCAGAGAGATGAAAACATTTGTCCGAAGTACAGCTGGTTAGTAGCAGAGCTGAACTGCCAGGCTTCTCCTACGCTGCCATGTTGCCGCATCATATATCTTGTATGACTGAAAGCTGTTCATCTCTCCCCCTTCTTATCTTCATTAGGTGAAATTATCCTAGTCTCCCATCCTGTGCCGTAGCCTGGGACTCTGTGGCTCTAAAATCACTGCTGATACCTGTTTGTTGAGAAGAAGGCAGACCACAGTAGTATTTTCCCCTGAGATCTGCCCTTTGTATACTGGGGTTTGGCCCGGGGGTGGGGAGCTGGGGAGGAGAGTAGTTTTAAAGCCCGGGGACTGACGTCAGCTCCGAGATCTCTTTGTGCAGGCGATCTGGTTGGAAGGGAGCTAAGGAGGCTCTTCTTGAAGCTGTGTTTGCCGAGCAAGCACAGCATTTTTACTTGGATTACGTATTTATTCGAGTCGGCTTGGTGGGGAGAGACCTAGGAAGGCTATAGACAGTAGTTCATGAATCATCCCCCCCCCCCCCATCACCGTGGATGCTACCACTCCTGAGGAATTTTTGGAATAATTATTTTTGGTGGAAGGCCTCAATAGATTTCTCTGATAGACCAAGGGGCACATGAAAGTACTAGCTGTTGGCAGTTCAGGCAGACAGCTCCTGGGGTGCATAACGGGGAGTGAGAAAGGACCAAATGTCCTGTAGAATGTAAGCTGCAAATTGAACCAGGACTTTCTGAGCCCTGGTCCATGATACTGTGATCCGTAACCCAGTGTTAAGCCAGGTGAGATGTGAGCGACACCCATCAGAAGAGGAGGCATAGCTCCGTTTCCTCAGGCATATCTCCATCGAAGGATCGTAGTGTTTTTCATTTATAGGACCACATTTTGCTTCTGGGTCATAGTGGGTCAGAAGATAAATGGGCCTTTTCAATTTTGGATTTCTAATCTCAGATACTAGAATCACTCCTGATTTAATATTTCAGTTCTCCTATGCATAGCTCAGGTAAAAAGTCTTTTCTGTTTATATTTGAGCCCTTACCTAATTTACAGATCTTGACTTCCAAGTCAAAATAACCTTACTAAGAGAATGACAAAACAAAAGTCAATGAGTTAAGAGTGATTAGTAAATGTTAGTTGCTCTGTCTTAGGGTGGGGTGTCTTTAAGCTGTCTGCACACAAGCGCTCCCTTCTTCATTTTGATAACTCCTTCATTTCTTCAGGTGGCCATGACTGTTCTTGGACACAGAGGGTGGGCGGGACAGATATACAAACACATCTCTGATTCTCTTGCCATTACATTTGCTTCAAGAAAAAATTGTGCAATCTCTGGGCTAAGTCACGAGGGTAAAACTTTCTTATTCTCTGGTCAGTGACACTTTGTCCTAATGATGGAGAACAAGGGAAACTTCCCTGTGTTCACCGGCTCACCTGGCAGCCCAAAGGCCTGGGTATGCCGTCGACTTGTCTTCTTTTGATTATCATTTGTTTATTCATGTAGTAAACAGTTTTTGATCACTCACCAGGTAAAAGATACTATGTTAGCTACTGAAATGGGGAGAAAGAGAGAGGAAGGGAAGGAGGGACGGAGGGTGGGAGGGAGGAGAAACTAGGACAAAATTCCTGTCCTCAAGGAGGCTGCAGTCAAGTTCAGGAGATAAATTGTACAAGGGTGCAAGTAATGTAGATGAAATGCTGTTGGAGCCTGGCTTTAGAGATGAGGGAAGATTTTGTAAAACATTTCACGGAGATTTCAAAACCTGGACAAATGGGAAAAGCGTGCTCTAGGCTGAAATAGCCTGAGTAAAGGCTTTGCACGTAAGCAACAAGCTTGCAGCAGTGGTTGTGGAGGAGAGACCAGAGAGAGGAGTCATGACTGGAAAGAGAGCAATAAGGAGTGTTTAAGGGCTGCCCAGAGTCTGGCTGGATGCCAGAGGCTATAAGTTGCCATCAAAGATTTGCAAATTCGTGAGGGAGTAGTCACAACTGTGCTTCAGGCCAGAGGAGAGAGGCAGCTAGCTACTTGAAAGAAGGGGGCAGCTTGGAGGCGGTGGGTGCAGCCAGGACAGAGAGCAAGAGGCTGAATGAAGGTTGTGTGGAAACTGCAGGAGCGGAAGGGGAGACAGGAACAGGAATCACAGCAGCCCTGGGCATCGCACAGCAGTTCATTATACAGAAGGTTGGGGCCGGGTCGGGGGGACATGGCAGTGTCCGCTGAAGCTAATAACCGGAAATGCTGATTTCATTTTATCAAATTTTATTGATAAAATTCAATGAAAAAGATTTTTTCCCCTTCCCTTCCCTTCCCTAACCCTAACCCTAACCCCCCCAAAAATCAATGGTAAAATGATAAAAAAAATTTCATTTCATCAAATCTTGGGGTAAAAAAAAGCAGAGTAAGCCAAGAACAGTTGTGTTGAAGATCACCTGTATGTGAGAGGCGCAGGGAAGCGGAAGAGGAGCCAGAGGGTGGCTTCTAAGGTCAGAGCTGGGAGAGGAAAACCAGAAGGGCCCCCATCCCACCGCAGAGTCTGTACCACACAGTGGGAGCTCCGGAGAGGACAGAGCACGGAAGACCCAGCCTGGGAAGGGTCCCGGCTGCGGTGTCTTGGGGCGCATGGCCTCCAAGAGAGAAGGCGCAGCAGAGCCGTGGGGACAGAGCTAGTCAATGGAGGGCTAAGGGACGGACCGCGGTCGGGGGCAATAAACCCCTTTTCGAGAAACTAATCATGAAGGAGAGAGTGAAAGCATCAGGAAAGAAATTAGAGAAGGGATTTTTGCGAGGGGCGGGGGAGGTTCAACCATGTTTTCTGGCCAAAGGGTCAGGAAGGCACTGTGGTGGGCTCAGGCCCCTGCCGAAGCTTTCAGGCCTCCCCCCGGGCTCTTCCCGCAGCGCGGACTGCTCCCGTGACCTGTTGGTGCTGGGCTTCCCTGACCCTTTGTTCATCAAGGGCTCAAACCTGCTCTATCTTGCTCACCACCTGGCACATAGAAGGGGCTCAAACATGGTCACTGACCGAATGGCCAGCTGCAGATTCAAGACGGAGCAGGGAGCATTCACGTGAGACTGTTCCAGAACCGAGAAAGACAGTAGCATTGAGAGCAGACGGGGCCGGGCCAGGAGGGAGAGGAGCAACGTGGAGACAGAGACGCTGTGTGGTGGAGGGTCTCCTGCCAGCATCAAGGCCACCATCACGTGTTTACACACAAACTGAGGCAGCAGCTGCCGGATGCTGGAAACATCCATTCTCCCCTATTCCTTAGTGACCACCTTGCTGTTTTGTTCAGGGCACTGCCCTCAGCAGCAAGACAACTTACACAGCCACCCCTGCAGTTTGGTGTGGGCCTGTTGAGTAAGTCGTGGCCAGTGGCAGAGGAGAAGTGTTGCATGGCCTTCAGCTGGGGAGGGCGAACCTCTTGTCCTTCCTTCCTTTCCTGCAGCCTGGAACTCCGATGAGAAGGCTAGGGCTCCAGCAACCACCTTTGGCTATGAAGCAATCATGAGACGGAAGACACAGGCAGGAAAGTTAAGTACAAAAGTAGGGGAAGTCCAGTTCTCCAATGACTTTGTGGAGCTCTTAAGACTTCATAATAGTCCGACTGCCTCCTTCCAGACTTTTACTGACATGAGAAAGAATAAATGTCTGTCTTACCTAAGCCAGTATTATATGTTTTCTGTCATATGCAGGCAAACCTAATCTTTACTGCTAGACATATTAACAAAAGTATGTGCGTTGGTAGAATGGGCTGTGTCTCCAGGCTCCCTGGGGTGGATGCCCTGCTTCTCATCTTCCCTATACCCACCCCACAGACACCCTACGTGGAGAAAAGGAAGAGTTAGCCACAATATTTTCAGCATTCTGTAATCATTGATGGTTTTGTGGAACTCAGTGTCTCTGGTGTGTTTCCAATTGCCATTCAAAGATAAAGCATTCATGTAATACAAGCAAATTTTGATAAAACTACATGTGACAATTCCTATTTGGGTTGATAGAGCTCTCTCTTTAAAGAGGCCAAATTTTTTCTGTTCTTATAGAAATAAAGTTTTTACTTTTCATTTGCTATGCGTTGAATTTTCAGGTTGATGAAATAAGTCACAGAGACTTACCACTGGGGACTTAATGAAATAGCTTAAGTTTTAGACTGTGGGTTTCTTTCTTAGAAATGGAAACATGTTTTATAGTAAAAAGCTTTGCAGCTTGGTTTGCATTGATATCCTGTTAATCTTCACTTAGGCACTTCATCGGGAGGAGAGGTGAATCCACAGGGCCCCCTGCCAGGGAACTGAGACAAAGGAAAGAAGCAGGTGCAGGAAGAACTCTGGCTTTGCCTCCTGTAATATGGACCCCTTGCTGGGCCACTCCTAAGGGGATGAGGCGTAGAATCCCCAAGCGACCTGGGCTCAACCCACTCATTTAGTGTTTCTAAAAAACAAACAAACAAACAAACAAAACCTTACATGGTTGCTATCCTGGCATGCCGTCAGTTTACAGCTAGTTCCCTTCTAGACTGTAAGCTCCCTGAGGGCAGGGACCGTATCTGACAGTTCTTTACAAAGGTCTTAGCAGTATCCAAAGTGTGAGCCCTGACATACCATCTGATTCTGCCCATCCATTTACAAATGAAATCCCTGAAACCCAGACAGGGGAACTTGTCAGACAGGGATGGCCAGCCTGGAACGGGGTGGAGTGCTGCCGCCCTGAAATTCTTGTGAGCCCTGAACACACGCACAGTGAGCCAAAGTGACCCATCCAAGCCATCCAGTGTCTGTGCTAACTTCGGGAGGTCTCTCTAAAGAGGAAACGGACTTTGATATCACTTGTGTTATCCAGTTATCAGCTCCAAGTATTGTATTGCTTTCCAAGCCATACATAATTTTTGGCTTTGTTCTGTTTTCCCTTATTCTTCACCCGTTCTTCCATCTGACCTGTGTCTCTGATTAAGGAATTAAGGTTTCTGTTCAAGATTAAGTTTTGCTGCCCATTCCCCAGGCATATTGGCTTCCCCAGTGGAAAGCTTTAAGTGGGTCACTCACCTGATTGGTACTTTCTGAAAAATGAGAAGCTTGTGAAGATAAATGCTTCTTTCCATTTGGGGAGAATAAATCTTGGGTTTATCAACAAGTATACTCATTAAAATATCATGACGCTCTTTCACAAGATTTTCTACTAACTATTACTAGCCACGATGACATTTACTTTTACACTCCTGTACTTAATAATGAATTTGCATCAGTTGTTACATAGCTTATCTTAAATAGATCATGGAAATACTGCTGAAGAGTGTCATTGAGTTTATGAGAGGTTTTTTGCGTGGTCACTATCAAGCAGTTCATACTTATACTTCCTTATACTTTCATGAGCAACTTACTTGGTTGTTCAAATACATAGAGAGCTCTGTTTCTTAGGTTGAAATAGTGCAGAAAATCAGACTTTACATTTCTTTTCTCAAAGATTATCCACAAATTATTAACAACAATTGCTGTCTCTCACAGAGTGACCAGTCAGCTCCATTGCCCCATGCCAAATGCTGCGTGTGTTCTGCTGGATTGGTATTGTAATTCGCATTTTATATAGAAAGTTCGCACTCGAGCAGTTACAACATTTAACAAGGGGCAGTCAGGTTGTAAATAACAGAGCCGGGGTGTGGTCCAGATATGTGTGACTCACAATCTGTATCTCTAACTACTTGGCTTTGCAACCTTCCCCAAAAGTCAAAGCAGCGTTAAATCACTTAGTCGCCTGTGTGGGTACCTGTGTGGGAGCAGCCGGTGCTGAGATGGTGGGGCTGAGATGCTGGGCTTAGGGATACTGGCTTGAGAGATGCTGGGCTGAAGGGCTGAATGATGCTGGGCTCAGGGATCCTGGGCTGAGAGGTCCTGCTGCCACGTTGCTGGCAGATGTTGGCACCAGGATTTGAAACCAAATCAGACTGACTCTGATACCTGCACATCTGTCCACCACGGGCTGTTCTGTAAACTTAGGGTTAGATGAAGAGTACACAGCACAGCCTTGTTAACGGGAAGCCTCAGCAAACTTCTACACACACATAGCATCTCGATGGACGACTCAGTGATCAGGATGGCCACTTGGGGACAGCAGAGGCTCAGGGGCAGCAAAAAGCTGAGCAGGGGATGGAGATGAAAGAGCCAATTCTCAATTATTCCGTGAGTCCCTAGAGATGAACACTGTGAACTTGTTCCCAGTCTCTGTGTCTCATGCCAGCTGTCCCCCGGCCCCTTCCTCAGCCACCACCCAAGGACACGTCTCTGGAAATGCTCCGTATGTGTGTGGGGGAAGAGAACTGGAGATGCTTTGCTTGTGGTGGCAGAAAAACACACATACATCTTCAGCCAGCCCTGGCTTTAGACATATTTTTGTTCTTTGTCAAACTAGAGAGCAGCATTTCATTATTGGTCAGTAACCTACATTGTTGGTTTATTTCTCACCATTAACCACTCAGTTACTATGAACATGTTTTTCATCACTGAGGAAAAGTACCGTGCACACCACAGTAACCTGAGTTCCACCTGGTCAGTGGTGAGCCAGAGGCTAGCAAGGCTGGGGAGGTGCGGGCCAGATAGTATGTGCGGACTGGGAACCGGCCCTGAAACAGGGCCAAACCGCCCCAGGATGCTGTTGGAGCTGCCTTGCTGTTGATCTGAAACAAAGCTCCTGTTCACTTCCCATCCTTTTCGCTTTACTGCTCTTAGGTGAGTTTTAATTATTCTTGGTCAAATTTCAACTCAGACAGATTACCTACGAACATTCTTAGGGCTTACCCTACTCAATCCCTCTTGTAGTTTCGACTGAAGGTGATAGACTTTTCTAGGCCCTCTTTATTCCCCGATTAAGTTGTGAAGTAACTGCTACTTGTCCTCCTGTTATTGAGCCCACTGCTTCCCACCCATGAGTCAAGTTATTGCTTTCACCTATTTTTGAAAATTCGTGTTCATAAAATCGGCTGAAGGATAAGTTACTGAAGAAATCTCAACCCTTTAGGCTTTGCGTAAATTAATAGTTTGTTTTACTTTATCTTGGTTCTCAGTTAAAACGCAGTGCAAGAGTGGTCTTTGGAATGTTCTTCTGTCTATGAAGCCAATCCAGATAAGACTGGTGATGAGTCTTATTGCCTTCCGCCATACCAATCCCCACCAATTTCCATGCTGCCGAAACAATCACTAGAGCCAATGATATATCCAAAAAGAGGCTCTTGCTGTTTAATGTGGTCTCTACCTTCCACTCAGGTTCTCTTTTATATTCAGCAGGCTTCATTGAAAAGAAGAATTTAATTAACAAAAATTAATAAAATGCATATTTAAACATTGACATAGATATGAAATAATCATCCTTTACATAAACAGAAAAATTCCACCAATATTATCTCATTTTATCTACACAAGCAATCTTGTGATGTACATATTTCCCTATTTTATCAACAAGGAAACTGAAACTTGTAGACTTTAATGGACTTGCTTGAGGCCACAGAGGTAGTCATTTGCAGAGCACAGTCTCGTTTGATGCTCTTAAGTCAAGTCCAAACAGGGGCCCCAGCTTCGCCGAGCAGAGGCAGAGTGGCAGACGGGCTGTGAGCCCAGGGGAGAGAGAGGTTCCGACAGTCCTTTGCAGTTAAGGAAGCCTGTGGAAGAAACATAGCTTGAAGGATGGGTGGGACTTTACAGTTTAGAAGATACAGCCATGAAACAATGTGGTCCATATTGCATGATCATAAATATTGGTTGAATGAGTGAAGAATGGATGAATGAGGATGGGAGGCATCCGAAAACAGGAAAATGATCCAGATGGTGAGAAGGCAAGATTCCCGGGGTTCAGGGGACACTGAGTGGGACACTGGCTCTGGGAGAAGATCCACCTGGAGAAGCAGAGGGAGGTGGCAAGGGCAGGCACTCTGGGGTTGTGGAGAGCACTGAAGGCCAGGCTAAAAAAGTGCTGGCCTTGTCTGCAGATGAGGTCAAAACTGCATTGCTTTTGACCAATTAACTTTACCCTGAAAACAATGGGAAGCCACTGGCAACTTGTAGGGAAGTTTTATGACAAAGCCCAGCGTTTTTAGGAAGATAAGCAAGAAGTGAAGCACGAAGTATACAGAAGCCTCTATGCTTCTGATTTTAGGAACCCCAGCCTGTGGTCCCTCTAAAGCCTCCTGTCAGCTCTTCTATCACTAGGAAGCAGTGGATCTAAAAGTCAACCTAGCCGGAAGGGGCAGAGTCAAAAAAATAAACAAGAAAAGAAAGAAAAAGAAACACCTTTAAAACTTCCCTTTCTTGATTTGTACCCAAAGAGATATGTTATATGGTCACTCTTTTCATTAGGATTTTTAAGTTAATAAGTAGGCCTTACTAAAGTATTACAAAGCTTTCACTGCAAGAATAATTAAATGAAGTAATTTCCTACATCTAAAGTGATCAAATATGCTTCTGATATTAGAAAAATGCAGGCCAATGATAAAAATATAGTTGTAATGAAACCATGTGGCTTTTATTGACTTTATTATAAAACATTTCCTTTTTGCAGTCTTAATTCAAAGCATTGAAATGCTGATTTGGTTTGAAATAAAATATGGAAAATTCCTGGTACTGTAGGAAGCTTGTCACTCTAATGGGTGCCCTGCTCAGTAGAACAGTGTTTTGGCTGTATTGGAGCACATTGAAAGGAATTAGGTTAGGCTTTGCCAAAATTTCACTGTGAAAGAGTTTGCTGTAACAATGTTTTATTATATTCTTATTGAACTTCAGCCAGTTGAAAATAGAGTCTCCTCACCATCCTTTTAAATTAGCCTTAAACTGCAGACAAAAGACAAAAATCAATGTGCAAATTTAGCTCCTTGCTCACAGTTTCTTAAGAAATTTACCCTGGTGCGAATATGCAGGACTCATAGATAACAGAACATAGAGTAGTTGGAAATTTTAAAGCAGCATTTCTTATTCAGTTTAGGTCTATTTAAGTGTCTAGTGAGTCCTGTACATAAATTGTTTCTTTAATGCTGCAGGTTATACTGAGTCTCTACATATACATCCTCAGTGCCAGCTCAGTAAACCTGCCTCCCATACATTTCCTGTGGCCGTGACAAATCACGGGGGAATTTTGAGTATCAAACTATAATGAAAACTATTAGAAAATTGTCGTGTGCAAATAATCCTACAATCTACTTAAATGTTTTATTTCGTTAATAATTGCAAAGAGCTTTGGGTGCCTAAATGGAAAGCAGAAGTAAGTATACACGTACACACACAAACACACACATTGGCCACACAGGTTTAATGCCTCTGACCGTTCTAAGTGGTACACAGGCTGTGAGTCCCTAAAGAGCTCTTAGGAAAAAAATAATTATGAATTCCTTAAAATATCCACCGGACTGAAACTAGTTAAAATTCAGGGTCTCACATGCCTTGCTCTCCTCCAGCACTGGACAAGAGAGGTCAGCAAGATAAGGGAACACAAGCTGGCCCGATTTAGGGCATTAATATAAAGCAAAAACCAAAAAAAAACACAAACCTAAGTAGAGGCACCTAGAGGCGCAAGGAGAGAGAAAAGCTGACCATCCTTGAAGAAAGACGGTGCTGCAGGCACCACAAACCAGTGCGCCGCGTATGGAGGATAAGACAGGAGCAACTGGACCACACTCCGACCCAGCGGGCACAGGGAAACGGAACCAGCTGTGCAAATTAGAGCAGGTTACTGAAGATTTGTTTTGTTTTCTGGCCTGACACCTGAAGGGCTGAGAAGGCTAAAGCCAGAAAGGCAGTTAATGAGCAGAAACCAAGAGTAGTTAAATTAACATGCATGGTCCAGAAAGTGGACACAAACGCTGCCCACCCCAGTGATGGTGGGAAGAGTCCCCCTCTCCATCCCGCAGCCCCTCGCATGGGGCATGGGAGAGAGGAAGGTAAAGGAGAGATGGGAGGTGTCACAGTCGATTTCTACTGAAAAAGTAAGTGGGAACAATTGCCTAGAGTAAGCCTGGATTGTAATAGAAAATGAACCTGAAAAAGAAAGATCAGAGGCCCCTGGTCACAGTGCGCACAACTTGATCACAGGGGTCCACCTGGACGGGGTGTTCTGAAGCGTGGATCCCGAGTCCAGCCTCGCAGTAAAGTCCTAGGATAGTTTAGGGCCATCATAGGACGTCTAGATTTTTCACAGCATCCTTAAGTGGTGACAGGGCCATTATGTTAACACCGGCTCAGCCCGCACCCCGGCTTGCAGGTGCTAGCACCTCAGCACGCATGACCTGCGACCTTCTAGAATCCTCAAACGGGCCATGTAGCCTGGAGCTTTGTTGTGCATCCCCTTCCCTGGTGAACTTTCAGACCTACCCCGTTGTGCTCAGGATGGAACTCCGGGCGGCTGGTCCAACACTCTGGGCCACCCGTGTTCTCTCAGCTCCCACAGCCCAGCGGCCCAGGCTACACATGCTCTAGAGCCGCAGTCGGAGAGCAAGACTCCACTGTTTCCACTCGGAGATCCCTCTCAAATTCGGAGGGAATTTCCTCGCAGAGCTAGTGTGGTACAGAGGTCTGTTTTGTCCACTTGTGCCCCGATCAAATCTCTTCTTATACTCTCACTAAGAACTTGGGCTTTTGATTCCATTGGTCCATTTCTAGCAACCCTCGCCTGGGCACGTCACGTCTTGTGGCCAGTGGAGATGGTCCCGTGCAGGTGCACGCTTTGGACCACTGCTGCAGGATGGCCCCCTCGGCACTCCCAGCCTCACGTCGTGGACTCAAAAATGGCATTCCCTTGCTTCAATTCAGTTTGATGGAATTCTGTTCAATTCAGTGAGCATTTACTAACCACCACTCTGATCCCCGCCCGGTTGGCACAGGCAGGAAGCATTTAATCAGCCCACCACCGTTCCTCCAACCCCGTTCAGTGGGCGCAGGACGGTGGCTCTGATGCCTACTATCGGGCATCACTCTTGGGAATCTTGGCATTGCCCCCTTAGATCCTGTGCCGTAGTGTCCCCCTCCCTCTCTACCCCTGGCCTTCTCTGACTCATCCCCTCGCTTCCACCGCAGGCACTGATGCTCTCAGGTCATCAGCTCCACACTCCCCAGGGCGGTGTCATCCATTTCACTTCCAGGTCAGTGGTTCCCAGGTCTATTTTGCTAAAAGCCTTTTCTCTCCTGAATACCAAACTCATGTTTTCAAATTCATTTTAGAGACCCTAAACTCAGTATGGGCAAAATTAAATTCACTGTTTCCCATATTTATTCCTCCTATTGCACGCCCAATATTTATTAATAAATTGATCATTTCGTCAGCTCTGCTAGAACCTCAGAGCCATCTTGTATGCCATCCGCTCCCTCACCCACCACCCAGGCAATTCATTCCATCCTGGGGATTCCACCTGTGTCAGACTCTCTTACGCTCTTTCCATTGGCTCCCCACTGAGTCCAGACCAGCCACGTCTCTCTCCTGGACTGTGAAATAGGTCTCCTAGCTGAGATTCCACGCTCCTCTCCTTAGTTAATGCTCCCTTGCACTGCTGCGGAGCTGCCTTTCTACACACAAAATCTCATGCTGGTGCTTCTCTGGTGAAGAAAAAAATTCCAATTGTCATTTTTAAGCTAGGTTGGGTTGTGTGCATTGATTTGAAAATCTTTTCCTAAATGGAATTATGTGATCTTTTGCAAATCGAGTCTCCAAGCACAGTCCTGGCTTTCTCCATAACATCAGGGAGATCAGCCCTAAATCACCCATTCTTTGTGTAGCAAAAGCTCTCCCAAGTCATTATTTTCTTTGGCTTGTACGTAGTAGGCATTAACCAAATGTTTACTCAATGTTGAGTTGATTTGCTTCTGCATAAATTCTTTTGATGACAGTTGATGCCAGCAAACTGGACCTGATCAAAATGATTAACTAATAACTCTGCCTCAACGAATGTGTATTTAACCCCCAAAGCTACAGTAGGACATCTAATGGAATCTCTTAGAGGTGAGAGTCGATGCATTTTTTGAGTCCACCCGCTCCTTTATAAGAGTCGAGGCACTAATCCTTAGGTCTGAAAGCCCCCTCCCTTGGGAACAGGGCTCCTACCAGGGGGTTGGCCTGCTATCTGAGCTCAGAGCTCTTCTCTGGCTTGAAAGTGTGAAGCCTCCCCATTTTGTTTAAGTAGCCCTTCTTACGCTTTGTCTTGTTTCATTTTTGTCACATATTCTGCACCAAAATTCCCTCAGTAGTCGCAATTACAATTTAGTTCCCTGTAGGTTTGTATGTTGTTCTCGTGCTGTGTCTGAGATCCAGAAAACAGTTCTCACTCTCCGTCCGGATACCATAGTAGTGGGGAAAAAACTCCTTTATGTAAAGCCGGCATGAAGCTTAGGATCTTTCCAAATGCTAAGAATTTGTCAATATTTACTAAGAACAATTAAGGAATGTATGCTAGAACTTGAAAAATGTCTTTTAAATTTTTATTCATCTTGTAAGCAACCAACATACTTTCCTTTGAAACAGTAGAGACCATACCCTTTTAGTCTAACAAGATATGAAAGGATAATTGTAAAAAAAAATGTCAAAGATAGTGAAATGGAATAACACTGCAGAACACATTTTGCCAAAACAAATTAAAGTGGAGATTCATAATTCCAGTATAAAGCCCCTTTGTATGATCAAAGAAAGCATCATCTGTACCACTAAGTTCTACGTCTAACATAATTTTGTTGAAGAGGAGGCAGGCACGAGATGAACTGATAAGCGGTTTGCTCACAAATGCATAATAGCTGTAGTGAGGACTTCTGGTTTCAGGCAACGCGATTCTGTAAGTGAACATTTAGCCTTTAACACAGTGTTTTAACAATCCCTTTATAAACCAATGGGAAAAAAGAGAAGTATCTATAGCTACCCAGACATTTGGTACATAATATATTGGAGAAAAGCAGAAGTGAACTAGGTGTTTTATGCCCTGCCATTTATTATCCGATACCTTTAAAGACTGGATGCCCTTGCCAATTGTATATTGTAGCAAGTGTCTCAATCAACACTTTTGAGTTTACAGACTGCTAGCCTCTCCCACGTCCCTTTTCCATGAAACAGCAACCATTCCGTTTCATTTTCTGCTAGGAAGTTTTACCTCCTAGCCCCTCAACAAGCTGACTCCATTTTAGTTTCTTTGGAAAAAGATACAAATGAGTCTTGTGAAAGTGTGTTTAAACGCAGCCGTCAAGCCATCAGCATCAATAGAAAGTCAGCTGTTCCCAGTGCCATGCGCCCAGCGCCCATGAGAGACAAGGGCTTGCATTCACGTCCCCGCTTTATGTAAATGCTGACACACTGGTCACCCAGGACATGCTCAGTTAATGCTTTCACGGTCAGACTCCCAGGTGGCCTGTCACTTATTTTTGTAAGTTCGATCCGGTAGCACTACAAAAGCAGTAGAGTCATTGATATAAAGTAGAAGTAACAGAATCCAAAAATAAGAAAGATTCCCCCAAGTAGACAGGGTGAATCAGCAATAGAAGGAGGTAGGTTTCTAATGCCAGTCTTAATAATGCAACTGTGTCCAGGTTGCCTTAAATTGGTTTTCCCTTCTCAGTAATTAGCAAATGAAGAAAAACAGCTCATTGCCATCCTAACAGAAAGTTTTAATCTGTAAACTTTACCAGCAGCGACTCATTGGTAACCTATTAGGAGCCAAAAAACTTGCCTAAAATATAATATAAATGGAATTTCCAATGAAGGTATAAACATTCTTCAACTAAACTCGAAGTCCCAAACCTCTGCAAGGACGTTTATTCTTCAGAGCACAGTCATGAAGGTGGGACCCATCCAGCAATGGTCTGCCCTGAGCCAGCTGTTTCAGTGTAAGGTTTCTAAAGCTAAAATACAGATTAAGGAACAATCTCGTTGCTGCAAAGAGTTGCGGGAGACTCAAGTGTTCAGACAGGCCCCCCAGGAAGGCACTTGGGCTCTTGAGCAAAGAGCCCAAAGCACTGAAGTAATTCTGAAGGTTAACTACGTGTCTGAAAATTATCTAAAGGCCCCGCAGGGCAACACAAGGGACTTTGAAAGAATGTGCTTTCTTATGAAATCTGAATTTCTTTTCTTAGAGAAAGTAAAATGATCTATTTTCTACTTTTAGTCTGATTGCACTTCAAAGGTCAAAAGTATTAGCAAGAATAAAAGTTCCTGGGAACAAACTGCTCCCTCAGTTTAAGAACCTCAGCAAAACCCGTGTCAGAGCCGGGACCTAGAATTCGGCAAAAGCGTGGGCTTCTTTGTCTTCTGCACAGTCCCTTCCTCAGACGCCCACATCTCTTAGCTCTACCCCTCCGCCCCCTGCCAGGTGCCCCTCCCACTCCCCTCGTCCTTTCCCAGCCCTGGCTCAGATCCCTGGGTCTCCCCATCTAGATGGCCACATCCCCACTCTGTCCTGCCCTCTGCCCCTGGCTGCCCTCTGTGCCATCATGCATGGGAAGTCATTTCCTGTCTTTGGCCTGAGGCCGCTCCTCTCTGGAGTGGAGGCACTCAGGTCCCGTAGAAGGTTTCTCTCAGCATCAGGATTTATGAGTCTGTCTGTGGGCTATGAGACCTGTGATTCCATCGTCTCCTCTCAGACGGGCACTTTGGGTTCCATTCATTCTTGATGACTCCTCTGTGGCCTGCACTCCACACTTTGCTCTCACTCTGTCCATCGACAGAAGGCCGCCTTCTCCCCACTCCCACCTCCAACCACAAAACCCTCTGTGCTTGGAGGCTGTTCTCAGGTGACCCCTTCTCTTATCCGACGACATTTCCACCCATCTCTTTTCCTCTAAACCAACGTGACACTTCATCATTGTCTCCCTTATGAAATATACATTCTGTCTTGCCTATGTTAGGCTTGTCCTATACCCCGAAGTAGACTGTAAGCTTCTTGAAGGCTATGTCTCTCTCCTCTCTCTATGTATCTCCTCCTAAACCAGCAATGCTTTCAAGGCAGTAAGCACTGAGAGAGTATTTGTTGAATTGGTTTCATTTAATTCAGTTTTTAACTGAATCAAGCAAAGGGTGTCACAAGCTTGCTTTTATAACTAAAGAAAGCACAGTTGTGCCGCTGTCGACGGTCTCTGGGGCTTGCAGGGAGTACACAGGGAGAATCCTCAGAAGCCAGCTGACTGTTGGTCAGACCAGGTGCAAGTTGGGAAAAATTCTATCGTGAATGAGGAAAATAAAATGCACAGTGGAAAAGAATACCAACATTCTTGCAAGTGAATCTTAAAGTATTATTTTTACAAAGAAAACAAGGATTATTTCTGTTCCCTTGTTGACTAGTTTGTATGTTCTTCCTACAGATACTTTCAGAAAAAGGCCTATTGTTTGTTTTTCTGCGTGCTGACACAGTATCCATTGTTTATAACTGTAATCATAGCACACATAGTTGAAAATGTGGGATTGGGGACAAGCTGTATTTCCCCCTCTGGTTCTTTAGACAGTGAATGCTGTGTTCTTTATCTCTTATCACAGCTCTTTTGTCAAACATTGAATGATTATTCTCCCCAGACAAATTTGTAGTTTGTTATCAACTGTAAAAATGTCTTTTTGGCCTTGTTTTTAAACATTTAAACTTTGGTATGTATGTCTCAAGATGGGCGTGAATTAAGGTGTTTATTTCATTTCAAATACTTTTTTATAACGGCATATAAAGCTAGATTTCTCCAGCATGTATGGATTATACGGAGCGATACTGAGATTTGATGAAAATGTATTTTATTTTAGTGTGTTGGTACCTTTTTAGGAAAAGGGTTATGCCTGTCGGTTCCCAGGTCAGGTGTGTTGAGAATATTTGTCAAGAGGTAGACAGGCTCAAACATCTGTAACTTTCTGCAGCAGGTGGGTCTCTAGATGTCCTGCTGCACAAAGGACCTGACACACTTCCTCACTCCTGGGATCCGCATTTTTCCAAATGCCCAAGACTACTTCCTATTCTATAATGCACAAACCTGATCCCAAAGCCTGGGAGAAAGAAAACATCTTTTTTTTCACATAATCAAGAGAAGCTCTTTGTTTTTCCTAGTTTAAAAACTTACAGTGTTGCTTGATATGACCTTTGAATGCTTTAATTCAAATGAATACTTATAACCATGCAATAAAATATATTTCCAGCACATGTGGCATGGAACTTCGGGGCAATTTAAAAATATTCATTTTTTAAGTTGGTTGTGGGATCTACACAAAGTCTTAATGTGCCGCTTTAGATTTTTATGAATATCAAATTATAGCATACATTATGCCGCTCTAGCCATTTCCACAAAGCTTTACTTAGATTGAGGGGATAAAAAACGATTGTCAGTCTTTCAGATGCCTGAGGAAAACGCTCCTGTTTTGTCCTCGATTTGTTTATGAGGACTGATTTGAACTTCTGAGACAATGTGAGGAGTCAAGGTCGAAGTCCATACTTTTACCTTTTTCAACGCGGATTGCTCTAAATTCTCATACAAAGTGTGGAAAACTCTTGACAAGGCAGTTCTCCCCAGGGATTGGGAGACAGACAATGCTTAGGAATCTAGATATTGTGCCCAAAACGTGCAAAATGAAGTTGTCCTTGAGAACCAGAAGGAAAACTCCAAAGAGGGATGCGGACGCACGGGCTTTTGGCTGAGGAATTTCAGTTTTTTACTTTGTATTATTTAATTTGATGACTTTTCCTCAAAGATAATTTTTTAAAATTGTGCCAGCACATCATATTTTGAAAGCATTCCTACAATATTTCAAATTAAAATGTATTTTAAATGTTGTGCGTATTCTAAACATGTTCCAAAAAATCAGAGACTTTCTCAAATCCACTTTGCATAAGCAGACTGTTTCTTTTATTTTTTTTAAACATCTTTATTGGAGTCTAATTGCTTCACAATGTTGTGTTAGTTTCTGCTTTATAACAAAGTGAATCAGTTATACATACACATATATCCCCATATCTCCTCCCTCTTGCGTCTCCCTCCCACCCTCCCAGGTGGTCACAAAGCACGAGATGATCTCCCTGTGCTATGCAGCTGCTTCCCACTAGCTATCTGTTTTACATGTGGTAGTTTATATATGTCCATGCCACTCTCTCACTTCATCCCAGCTTAACCTTCCCCCTCCCCGTGTCCTCAAGTCCATTCTCTAAGTCTGCATCTTTATTCCTGTCGTGCCCCTAGGTTCATCAGTACCATTTTTTTTTTTTCAGATTCCATATATACGTGTTAGCATACAGTATTTGTCTTTCTCTTTCTGACTTACTTCACTCTGTAGGACAGACTCTAGGTCCATCCACCTCACTACAAATAACTCAATTTCGTTTCTTTTTGTGGCTGAATAATACTCCATTGTGTATATGTAGCAGAGTTGCTTAATACTAGTCAGATTGGACAACAAATCAGGCCACCTGCAGTTGGGATTCTGCCTCCAGCTTCACTTTCCCTTAAGGTGTCAGATTAGTCTCCTTTCTGTATAGACAGATTCCATGGCTGGTGTCCATAGTGAGCTGCGTTTTTCCTTTTGGTGTCCCAAAACTTGGGTTTTTAGTATCTAGCCCTCTCTCCCTCTCTCCCTCTCCTCTCCTCTCCCTCCCTTCATGTCTTTGTCCTTACTTCAGTCTTCTTTCCCACAGCAGGGCCCCCAGGGACTCCCAGATGCCTCCAGGCTGGTGGTTCTCCGGTTTCGGGGTCCTCTCAGCCACATGCTGCCTGCCCATCACGTGCTCATTGCCGACGGTTGTTCTTTGGCCTGGACGGAGGGCAGCCTGAGTTTGCACAATGTTTGGTTGTCATAGAGGCGTACCTATACTGAAGAGGCTGGTGGGTTTTTTTAGGCCATGTTTGCTTCGCTCATCCAAAGAGCCTATCTGTAAAGACGTCAATGTCCAAGTAGTCTGGAGTTACCAAAATGAGTCATGGGAATTAAGATGCGCATATGCCTACGTGGCCACCGGGAGCTAGGCTGACTATTCAGAATCAAGCACGCCCTGCCTCACTTTTAGTCTCCTTGTTCTTTACTCTGCTTCTCTCCTCTCTCTTTTTTTTTTGTGGTACGCGGGCCTCTCACCGCTATGGCCTCTCCCGTTGCGGAGCACAGGCTCCGGACGCGCAGGCTCAGCGGCCATGGCTCACGGGCCCAGCCGCTCCGCGGCATGTGGGATCTTCCCGGATTGGGGCACGAACCCGTGTCCCCTGCG
Source organism: Phocoena sinus (assembly GCF_008692025.1). Lineage (NCBI taxonomy): Eukaryota > Metazoa > Chordata > Mammalia > Artiodactyla > Phocoenidae > Phocoena > Phocoena sinus. The sequence continues at coordinate 5,319,549 of NC_045774.1, read as the reverse complement.
TCGGCAGGCGGACTCGCAACCACTGCGCCACCAGGGAAGCCCTCTCCTCTCTTTTTACCTCCTTCATCCCTCCCTCCTCCCTCCATACTTACACTTCATTGTCCTCAATGCACATTGTAGGCGTTGGAGATATTTCAAGTGTTTGTCCTCTAAATTAATGTCTGCTGGCTGCTGAACCATGTCCCCACCATGAGCCTTCTCTCCTGAGACTGGTCCTCTCCAACTCACGTCTTGATATGGAGTCGACCTCCAGAGGGAGTCCACTTCTACTCCCCCTCAGCCCTCACTGTGTTCAAAATGAGGCAACGTTTCAAAGGTAACAATCAAAGCACAATAAAGACGGTATTCAGGAATGCGTTGGTCCTCTCAACCCCACACAGGTGACTGAATGACATTTGATTGTTTTCATATTTCCCTGTAATCAACTACAAGTTGTGTTGGCTAATTGTTGCTTTGCTTTGTAATTCCTGAAGTCTCAACACAATCTTGAAGCCATTCAATCCAAAGAGAGTGCTGCTAAAGAAAATTTTAACTACACACACCACTCTCTCCACATTTGTGAGACTGTCCCTTGCGTCTGGTTGTGCTTACGTTACAAATTTAACCACGAAATCTATTTAGACATGTGACCAATGAAGAAAGGCATTGAACGGCCCTCCTCTGCCCACCTTTCCGTGCCCTTACTACACAGTCTTTTCAATGCCGTGAAACTTCCTTCTTCTGGTCCACAAAATATTTCCCCCCTATTTCCTGGAAGTATACTTTAGAGACAATTTTATGGTAAGCAGAAATAATAAGGGACTCCTATTATTACATCACTGCTACATGTAGCTCAACAGCTGAGGAGAATTATTTTAAGAAAAACCCGACTGTCAAAAACCCTGAGGCCTGCACTCCCTTCCCTCTGCTCTACGCTTCCCTTTGCCGCCATTTTGACCTTATTATATTTCTTTAAATGATAGAGACAGATGATAGATAGATAGATAGATAGATATAGATAGGTGATAGGCAGGCATATAGATAGGCAGACAGATATTCAGACAGGTTGATAGATAGACAGAAAGGTGGTTTGGAAAATGGTAGAAAATATAAATGGGAAAGATGAGAAAGGGAGAAAACTGAAGTAGATAAAAATAAATTGAATTTGTGGTTATTTTACTGAAACCTTAAAAAACTTGAACCTAAAATCATGAACAGTTTCCTTTCCACCAGAAAAAAGAAATACGTATCTAATTAGTGGGTATTTAATCTTTTTCACAGTAAGAAACTTTTCCTTCAAATACAGTTATAACTGCTTTTCCATTAGTGCTAATCAATTCCCATCTATGTGAAAATTTTTGGTGCTTTCAGCTGTACAAATCTATTTTGAAATCACCTTTGGCTATAAAGGAGAAAAAAATACCATCTGTAAATGCTTTTGTCTAGAGGTGTATCATCAAAATAGAGTTCCAGTCACCTCTGTCCTTATGACACTGGTGGCTATTTTCTATTCTTACTTTAAATTTTTTCTCCTAATCTTCCATTTTAAGGGAGCGGTTCAGAGCAAGGGCTATCTTATCTTTCAAAGGAACATAGAACTAGCCACATCCAAATGAAATTTAAAAGAATAGCTCTCCAGTTCATGTGAGATGCCCAAATCAAAAAATGCAAAGTTGTGGTGTCATATAAAGCATTTTGAAACTTACAATACACAGCATAAGGATGTAAGACTATTATTATTGCAGAGGAAGAGGTTTCTAGATATGGATTTTCTATATGACTTTCTCCTTTTCCATGCTAATATGTGCTAATATCTTGAGGGAAATTGGAATTAACGGAAATTTTTTTATCCAGTAATATACCTTCCTCATTGAAATAGCCATTTGAAGCTGGTCTTTCAATGTAGCACATGTTTTTTTTTTTTTTTTTTTTTTTTAAACATCTTTATTGGGGTATAATTGCTTTACAATGGTGTGTTAGTTTCTGCTTTATAACAAAGTGAATCAGCCATACATACACATATGTTCCCATATGTCTTCCCTCTTGCGTCTCCCTCCCTCCCACTCTCCCCATCCCACCCCTCCAGGCTGTCACAAAGCACCGAGCTAATATCCCTGTGCCTTGCGGCTGCTTCCCCCCAGCTATCTACCTTACTACGTTTGTTAGTGTGTAGCACATGTTTTAACCAAATGAGAGGAATTACTTATTCATGAAAATGATTTTCAGATTTTTAGTATAATTCACACTACCTGTTTTGATTGTGAAAAATGTTGTTTTGCTAGTATAGTGAGTCAAGATAGCTCAGTAGTTAGAAAATATTATCTTCAGAGTTAGGTCATTCGTTAATCATTCATTCAAAACACAGTATCAAATACCTAGATGGTCATAAAAAAATAAATCAGAGTACCATCTTCACAGTGCTTAGCACGCACCAGGCACTTGCTCTGAGCTTCCTTCCTCTTTTTACATTTATTTGATTTATATGATTTATCGCATAACCTTCACAGCTCTATGAAGGGGATAGCATTGCTATCCTCACTTTACAAATGATGAAAGTAAGGCCCAGAGATGTTAAGCAACTTGCCCAAGGTCACACATTTAGGCAGCCTGGCACCAGAGTCCCCGTTCTTAATCGTTTTACTGCAGGAATTGTGTGACTTGCCCACTAGTGAATCCCAGCATCTGCCACACTGTCTGGCAGTAAGAAGGGCTTAATAACCCTGTGTTGAAGGAATAAATAAATCCACACCAATAATGTTAAATACATTCGGTTCTGAGCGCTTAAAGAATAAGAGTGATGAGATGTTCCCTGCCCTCAACTAAATTGCAGTCTGGTCCTGGCAGTTGGAACCAGCAATTCTAATTCACTGTCATCAGGCTTTCAACTGGAGCAAAGGCTCCAAAGCCACATTCTAAGTGAAAAGCAGTATTGTTTCCATTCCTTCATGGCTCATTACAACCTTATGATGGAAATGATGAGGAAACTGAGGCATCGAGCGATTAAAGATCTAGGTCATGGTCACACGGGGAGAAAGTGGCAGGTCCAAGATTCAAACCCAAGCAGTGTAGCCCGAAAGGCCTCACCTTGAACCGTTAAGCCTGGGGCCGCTCTGGCACCTAATACCATCTTGGGGAAGAGAAGTACAGTGTGGAGAGCAGTGGGATAAAGAAGGTGGCCAGACTGAAACGTCACTGCGGAAGGATGCAGGAGGTGCAGTTCTCGTCCCCTGAACTCCTCCCAGAACTCATCTCCTCTTTGGCCCCCGAGCTGATCACCGTTCCGTGTGATTCTTCAGCTTGTCATGTACGTTCGTCATGTACGTTCATATGTATATACGTATATTCACACACAGAGATATAGAGACATATCTATACGCACATATAAAGTTAGGGATACATATGGATTAGAGGTAACATATATCTATATTCCTGTATATAGTAATATTTATACGTTTCAAATGTTATTAAGTGGCATTATAGTATGTGCATCTTTCTGAGAGACTTGCCTAAGGACACAAAACAGTTGGCCATTAAAGAATAGATAATGACAGTGATCATTTTTTAACATTAATATGTTATCAGAGATATTGATGCTTGGAAGAGCAGAAAGAGAAGAAATTTGCGTTGATAAAGACTAAGAACCAGAGGAATCTTCTACTCATCTGCCTGTTTCCAATTCTGAGTCTGCATATAATTTTTATTTTTAAAAAATGGGAAAAAAATGAGACAACTATTTTTTTTTCTACTATGGAGAAGGAAAAGTCCTAGGCCTGCTAGTTCCCTAGAACCTCTGGCATCACCTGAGAAGGGAGTTTCTCTCCCAGAGCAAAACCACACTCTGGGGCAGAGGCACCTCCTCGGGATGAGACCCCCCAGGACCCGCACATGCACCTGTCCGCGTGTCCACGTGATGTGTGATCCCGTGATCTATAATGTTTGCTTGACCTCACTCTAAGGCAAATAGCATTAACCTTGGACTTGAAACGCCAAGGGTATGGACGTGGGCACGTGTCACATACTTCCAAGTTCATGCATACTTTCCGAGCAACACACAGCCATGAGTAGGAGAGGGAAAAGGATTGAATTTCATGAGCAGCATTCCAGATGTATTGATAGAACTGCAGCAAGAATCTTTTCTCTAAGCAACGTCAAATTTTAACCTTTTAGTGCTCAAAGTGAGGACGCCTGATAAACCAATGACAACTAAACACCTCCATGGTTTTAACATTCTTTTATGATCCTTGTTTTGAATAGCTCTTTAATAGGATGGCCAACCATCCCAGTTTGCTCAGGACTGAGAAGTTTCCCAGGACACAGGCCTTTCATGGCTAAACTTGGGATGGATGGTCCGCCCGTTCTTATATTTCATTGCCCTGGGATGCCCTTCTTCACCTGCTCTCTCCTGAGCGACCTGACACCGAAACTGGCCCACTCCCAGCTCCCAGAACCCAGGGTCTGGGATGAATCAGCAGACTGTGGGCCCCGCCTCTCAGCGCTTTCCTGTCCTCTGGGTTCTCTCTGGACCTTGCTAACGCTTCTGTAAGCAGGCTTTCGTATGTTTTGTAGAGTATGCGTTTTCTACAAATGATATTTATTATTTTTACCTTATAATTTGTAATAATTATAAGGAAAGTTAAAGAGACAGAAACGTATGGGAAGATACTTTTAAAGCAGCATTAAGAAAATATGAATACTTTAATAAAATTAGTGTAAACTTTAAATCTACAAAAAGGATTTTTCACAAACTCATTTTCCACGTCGTTAGAGTACATAGATTTTATTAATTCTTAGTAGTACATAGAAATTTTAAAAGGAATCAGGAAATCTAGCCTCTCAATAGTTTCACATCTGGGTCTTTCTTAGTTGTATGGTCTACAGACATTCATTTATGTCCCAATCTCTTAAAGAAATGGAATTGTAGAGGATACAGTGGAGTAGAACCCCCCTCAGCCCCTCATTGGGAGCCGCATGGGGGTCTAGCTGTGTAGGGAGGCTCTCCCCTTGACCTTCAGGCCTGGGGTGGGATTAGACCACTCAGCTCACTAACTCCTTTCTTGTCCACCTCCTTCCCCAGTTCAACTCAACAAACATTTACTGGCTGCTCCAGGTCCTTGGGGAGACAGGAACAAGCCAAGGCCTCACACTTGGGCACAGTGCCTGAGCTAGCGGGGCCCACTTGCCAGACTCAGCCCTATCATGCCACCCGTGTAACCTGGGACCAGTTAATCTATCTATTCTGTTTTCACATTTGTAAGATGGGATGTTAACCTACCTCGAGGGGCCTCTACAGGGGTCAAATGTCTGCAAAGGCCCCTATGGACCCAAATCATGTTACAACTGTTAGTCGCTATTTCTACTCTTTTCTAATTAAGGAGCCTCTGGTTCACTGGGGGAGGCAGATGTGCCTACGAAGCTACGCAGGGGGCAAGCCAGAAGCACTGGAGTCTGGTGGTAACTGGGAGTCCTAACTGGGAGGCTTCCCAGAGGTGGGATTAAGGCTGGACTTTACGGGACAGGAAGAGTTAGAATAGCCAGCAAAAGGAGAGGCATCCAGGCGGAGGGAGCGAACCTCGTGAGCAGATGTGGGGGTTTCAGCCAGCCTGCGAGGAGGCTGGGAGGCAGCTGGACAGATGGGTCTGTAGCTCAGAAGACAGGCGTGGACGAGGGAGACGGTGAGGAATGCTGTCCGCATGGGCCCCACGCCAGGGCTCAGGTAGGAGGTGCGTAAGGAGAGAAGCGGGAGGAGAGAGCTCCGAGCGCCCGCTGCCTGACAGTTAGACGTAACTAGTAACTAAGGAATAAGAATCAAGTCTGTCTGCATGGGCAGCCTCATGCGGTGTACGATCGGAGTCCCTCTCCAGCCCCAATGCGCTGCCATTTATGTCCTCCACTGCTGTTAAAAAGCTATATGAATATATATGTGTATATGTGTATGTACATTATAGATTCAGTTTCATTCCTATGTTTTCCCACATTCTGCCAGCAGTAATAGAACAAGTTACATAAATTGCCACCAACTGTCAAATTTTCAGAATTCTCCATTCTCAGAGTTCAAAGAGAAGTAGTTGTAATGATGGTTTTCATATTGAAATGAGAAAGAGTGAGCTAAGCTAACCTAGAGAGGCTTCTAGCAAGTAAAGCTTGGATTGACTCCCAGCCTGCAATTTAAGCAATTCATATCAAAAAGTGAAATACAAATATGCAACTTTGCCTAAATCTCATGAATAATTGAGAAAAAGCCTCGGTACGTACTTTTGTCTGGGGCTGTGAATAAAGAATCCTAAAGGAGTGGTTAAGAGGCCAGGATCCCAAATCCGACTGCGAGAGTTCATCCATGGGCACCTTTTCGTCTCTCATCTGTTTGATGGGCTGTGGAGTGAAATCTCCAAATGGAAGAATCTGGGGAGTCACGAAGTCTTGGGGTGCCCATGGGGATAAGCACCTTCTGACGCCTGTTTGCCACAACTGGGAACCCCAGGGTGGGTGGGTAACTGTCATTCCTCGTCTCCCTCTGCCCCTCCCTCCTGCCGACCCAGGATTGTCACTCGCTCAAAACCAGTTGATTAAACAACAATTTGAGATGAAGGAAACACCCTCACTGTGGATCAAACGCATCTTTTCTGAAGATTTATTTTGATGAGGAAAGAAACTGTTTGCCTGAGGTCTTTGGTTGATGCTTTTCCTCCTGCATTTCATTAGCTCATATGACAACTGTTTCAGTGTCCATCGCACTTCCAGGGCCTAAAGGAGAAGTTAGTTCTGTTCCTTCTGAAACCGTAGGGCAGTTCTGTTCCTTCTGAAACCGAGTGGCAGACTCTGGGCTTACGAACGTGCTTGTGTCACCAACTTGTCAGAAAGGGCCGCAGGCGGTATACCAACACTGCTGTGGTCCTGGAGCTTCATAAGACTAATTATTTTGAAAATAAAATGAAGAAAAGTTACCTGTCCGTTAGGTGCTGCGTGCAAGAGCTCTTCCTTGTTAATGCAGGTCGCTTCAAATGACAGGGTGCACACCTTCTGCAGTGCTCACCAGTCATATTGGGATGCGGTTGTTTGCGGCATTTCATACCTGAGTGAGGTGTGATCATGTTTTAATTAGTCCCTGTAAGGCGAAAATAGACTGCATGTGCAAATAGTTAAAAACAAATGTCTGTGTTCGTGATAAATAGTGATTTCTAAGGAAAATGATGATTAAGTTTTAAGTGAACTAAAATTATGGAGTGGTATCTAATTTGAATTCTGTGATAGCTTGGGGAGTTTCCCATCCCTAAAGGGTAGTTTCGTTTCTGTGGTTTCATTCATAGGCACTCGGGAGCACAGGCAATAACTGTGTTTGCATGTATTTGTAAAAAGTTGTGACATAGGACTGTTAACATTAGGTTGGCCTCAAGATAATAACCCTCTAGAAGAATTTATATATTTTAATAGGTAATTGATAGATTATTGGGGTTTCAAGTTCTTTTATTATAAATTCTGATCCACCTTTGTGTTATCATAGTATTCAATTTTCTCTAAGATTATATGTATCAATACAAAAATTCTCATCTTTTCCCCTTGGATTAACATTTTCTGCATGTGCATTTTTTTATATGTATAGGTGAAAATGTTGACAGAGATGAAATACCCCATCTGTGAACCACACCCTCTTTTCTTCTTCCTTGCCCCTACCAATCACATGTGGGACACTAGGAACCTGGGGCAGTAATGCATGAAACATCTAGGAACCAGGAGATACTGAACCAGGTAATAGGAAGATCCTAAAGCCAAAAAACCATGGCAGGCTATTAGTAGTTAAAAAAGGAGGAAGAAGAAGATTATTGACATGCCAAAGAGGAGGAGAGAAAAGAGGGATGGAGGGATTTATAAAGAGGAGGGATATATAAGGAAAACACAGTGTTTTTTCAGACCCTTGGAGAGGTGTATAATTGGGGGGATGTACTAAAGGAAAAAGTTATGTTTCTCCTGTCCCTTAAGTTTTCCAAAAAGAAGCTATGTCACAAGTAATTTCAAATCCAGATCTGGTTGAATTCCTATGCAGAGAAAGAAATGCAAAATAAATTCTTAACTTAGGAAGTTACATTGAGAGAAGGTGCTAATATCTGCTTTTGTTATTTCCGATTTGTGAAATGTCACACTCATTTTTTTTTTAACTAATGTTATTATGCAAATTCAGTTTACTGTCAGCTCGTTTGGGTTTGTGTCCAATGTTTCTCCAGGATTTTATGCTTTTCTTTCACAAATTGTAAATATTTGTCAACGTATCAATGTTCTGACTGTTTAAAAAAAAAAAAGCTTTGTAAAAAGTGAGAAATTTCTTTAAATGAAAAAAATTTTTTACCAACGTAAGAACACACATTTCCTATAAACTATTGTCTAAATAGTATTTATTGCCTACTAAGAAAGCAGGTTGTCCTTTTTAAAAACCATTCTGTGCTCTCATCCTTTTATTTATAATTTAGAATAAGGTTGGTCTCTCAGCTGAAATGAAAATAATGACCACTGCCTATTGTCTTTGCTAGATGAAACAGGTGATGCCCAGGGTTTCAAAAAATCTGAAAACAACAAATGTTCAATGAGCAAAGAAATGAATGTGTAAGACCTAAAATTTGCAACATGTGAATAAACCTCAAGAAACACTAAAATCCATTGTCATTCTGGAAAAAAATCCTTTGTTTACATTTTTGCTCATTGTATATCTGACACTTCCTCTAAATTCCAACTCCCTTCTGTTTACACATCGAAACAATCACATAGAAGCCCAGTTATACATTTTTTTCTTATTTTCTGACTCCCCACTACCTAATGCATAGATGGTAGCCTGATCCATTTTTATATTAGATTAAAATGCATGCAACTAATTTTTCTACAAAATTAAAATATAAGACTGTCAGGATCCATAACTGTCTCTTTGAAGAAGGAGGAATAACCTAGTACCCATAGTCTTACTTTTGCAATAAAATTATGAATCATTGTTCACAAATATTCGGTGCAATAGAATACCAAGTGAGACTTGACTGTCTTAGAAAAGGCAAGCCTCTCAATCTGTGGATACCATATGGATGTCGCTGAGAAGGAGTTGGGGCTTGGGCTGCAAAGCTGTCAGGCATTGGAGAGCATATGGAAGTGGCCTGTTTGGGGCCACAGACTGTCGATGGTGCTTCCTTTTCTCTTCACAGTTGTGTAACATATTGCCACTGTCTACATAGCATAACTTAATAGCCAATTTGAATTGCATTGTAGTTAAACTGGTGTTATCCTGATCGTAAGCTAGCTTATATCGCATAATTTAGTCCAAAGTTTATTTCTGCTTTATTTACTCAATAAAGCAAATACTCTAAAGAATTGAAATAACTTCTATTCATAGGCTATTTCTGAGCTTTTTTTTTTTCTTTTCTGATCTTTTCTTTTCCTAAGGCATAATATGGTCCATTCCATCAAGACAGTATGAAGGTGATGGTGATAGTGGTGGTTTTTCACAGTATATAAGTTAAAAAAAGAAAACAGCAGAGATCAAAACTGAAGCTAAATGTTTCTTTTTAAAAAGAATGTTAGAAAGACAAATATCATATGATATCAATTATATGTGGAATCTAAAAAAATAATACAAATGAAATTATTTACAAAACAGAAACAGACTCACAGACTTAGAAAACAAACTTAGGGTTACCAAAGGGGAAAGGTGGGGGGAGGGATAATTAGGAGTTTGGGATTAACATATACCCACTACTATAAGTAGAATAGATAATCAACAACGACCTACTGTATAGCACAGGGAACTCTACTCAATACTCTGTAATAACCTATATGGGAAAAGAATCTGAAAAAGAATAGATATATGTATATGTATAACTAAATCACTTTGCTGTATACCTGAAACTAACACATTGTAAATCAACTATACTCCAATATAAAATAAAAATTTAAAAATAAAATTTAAATGTTGGAAAACCAAAAATAAATAAAATTTTAAAATTATCTGTTTATATAAAAAATAAAATAAATTTAGCTTCAAAAATAAAAATAAATAAAATAAAAAGAATGTTAGAGTATGTTAAACATTAGAATCCTCTCTATATTAATTAATAAGTTGGGTCAAAAAACAAACAAATCGTACATTTTATTTAGCTAATTTTGGCATGCTGTTGGCTTCTAAACTGTTTGGGCTGATCATACCCTTGGATTTCATCTTTTTGATATAGATTCGTAGGTTTTTATTGCATTGACTCCCAAAAAGAATACTACACTATGACGTATAATCCAAAAAATATATATATCCTCTTTGTGTGGAATAAAATGTGAACTAACTTGGAGAAAGGAACGGTTCTAGACATGTATTTCATTAATATAAATATCCACCTCACACTGTGTGAACTAGCACCTCTTAGAATTGATGTTACAACGTTAGTAGGAGAAAAAGAAGAAAAATCACCTTTGTATTAAAAATATTTGTCTAATGTTAAATAAAAGCACCTTAACTAATGTGAGAGGATATTTTTCTCCTAATTTATTACAATTTTCCCCTTTTGTACTACACTTCCTTTTAAAGATCTAATAGGAGTGGCTAGGCAAGCTGTATTTGAGAGGAGCTACAAATAGAAGCACAAGTCAAAGTAGTCTATAGCCTAGCACCCAAATTCATTTACTAAATAAGGTTGTGAGCAATATTAGGTACATTTTTCTGACACCTTTCCCTGTTGACAAGGAGCTGGGTATACGTAGTAAGGGAAGTACACAGAGAACTATTGTTAGCATTTATCTACACAGAGAACTATTGTTAGCATTTATCAGCAAATGTGATGAGTGGCCCTGAAATAGAGCATCTTATCAGTATTAATGTGACAACCACCTCACTGTGAAAGTGGAACTTTGAGAGGAACCAGAAGATGGATTTTGGTGGGCAAGGTTGAAAGTAGTTGTAAGTTGATCTAGCATTTTGTATTTCATTAATCAATTCCTAAATCTGTAAAAAAAAAATAAAAACAAAACTACAGTGAGTGGGTGGGTATAAAGTAGAGGTTGAATGGTACAAACAACAAATAACTGTTAATATTGACAGGTTACGGTACAGGGATTACCTAATTTCACAGATGAGGATAGCACAAAATGAGACAACTACTACATAACGTTTTTTCTAAAGGAATATTATGACTTTACTGAGTTTTTCAATTTCCTTCATATTGATTTTTTTCGTAATGTGTGAAATAAACATGGATAAACCTAGTTAATACTTGAACAAGGTTCCAATACATTCAAACTATAATTTGATATGAAGCATATGACACAAAGGAAATATCGTATTTTAAATTAACAACTGAAAACTGTCTGAGGCTATTTCATATGTCTAAAAGACATAAACCTTCACATTCGTTATTTTTCTTGAAAAAGCCACTGTGATTCAGCAGTAAGTCTAAGACAGTCTGTTGAAATCAACACTCCATTCCACAGCCAATGCATGCAGTCCTTGGTCCAAGCCACCTAAAATTCTCTAAGAACATCAGACTGTTTCTGTTGGGAGACCTATTCTCGGCCAGATGCTTTGTTTTTTGTTTGTTTTTTTAAGTTATTAATTTATTTTTGGCTGTGTTGGGTCGTCGTTTCTGTGTGAGGGCTTTCTCTAGTTGCAGCAAGTGGGGGCCACTCTTCATCGCGGTGCGCGGGCCTCTCACTGTCGTGGGCTCTCTTGTTGCGGAGCACAGGCTCCAGACGCGCAGGCTCAGTAGTTGTGGCTCACGGGCCCAGCTGCTCCGCGGCATGTGGGATCTTCCCAGACCAGGGCTCAAACCCGTGTCCCCTGCATCGGCAGGCGGATTCTCAGCCCCTGCGCCACCAGGGAAGCCCCAGATGCTTTGTTAACGTAACCACTGGCAATGTCTCCACTGTGAAATGTGCTTGTGATGCCCATGAGTCATAGCTAATTCTTCCATATTAAAAAAAAAAGATACTATTAAAGATAACAGAGCAGTCAGATGAGTAAACAGACAATTATGATGAGACTGTAAAGGAAGGCCAGCATAATGTATTAATTTGCTGTTCTTAATGGACTTTCTCTGGGACCCACATATATTTCTTCTCAAGTATTTATAGAAGAACTATTGAAGAAGTTTAAATATTTTTATACCAAAGTCCTATTCATTCCATAATGCACAATATCATTCTAGAATGTAATATAATGCCAAGTACTCAGTGGTCTACAATAACTATTGAACATGAGGACGGAAAATATCCACTGGAGAGTCTTCATTAAAAATATCTCCACCAAGAATAAAGGAGAGACCACCAGAGCCCTAGACATGGCCTTGGAAGGTCTGGCCCCCAGTTGAGTGAATCCATTTCTGAAGGCTGAGGGCAGTAAACTCCAAGCATTAGTTTCCCTGTCTGCAACACGTGGATGAAATCTACTGCAGAGGTATGTTGAGGGGATTAGATTGGTTAGTGAATATTAAAGTAGCCATTAAATGACTGGATTCAAGAGTAGATTCTCAGTGAAATATGTATCTGTTGCCTTTACTTATGCTGAGTATAAAACAATATCAGTTCATGATGCACCCAGTTTGTTATACTGAGGGTCACAACCCTGAATTTTTTTTTTTTTTTTTTTTTTTTTTTGGAGTACGCGGGCCTCTCACTGTTGTGGCCTCTCCCGTTGCGGAGCACAGGCTCCGGACGCGCAGGCTCAGCGGCCATGGCTCACGGGCCCAGCCGCTCTGCGGCATGTGGGATCTTCCCGGACCGGGGCACGAACCTGTGTCCCCTGCATCGGCAGGCGGACTCTCAACCACTGCGCCACCAGGGAAGCCCACAACCCTGAATTTTTAAAAAAGAATTTCCTCCTTAGAATAACGCCAAATGTAAAACATATTAAATAAGAAACGGCAGGCTGTTTAAGTCAGTGAACCATGTCTGGGGGGAAAAGAAGGTGTTTCATTTCAGGAGTCCAAATGCTAACCCTGTCACCTCTTCTGACCCTGGGCAGTTCTATGCCTTATTTAATTAGACTGTAAACAGCCCTCAAGCTGCTTACGATGTAACAATGTCTTCCTTCAAGTAACACTGACTTAATAAAAGCCTTTATTACTTCATTGGAGCCTTATTTGATGATACTAAGTTTTTTCTCTTAGGCTTGCATGATAGGTTCTAATCGCAGACCTTTCTCTCTTTAAAAAAATCCCTTTGGCTGTTAACAGTGTCATTATGACAGCAACACTTAAAGCTGACCTTTTTGTGACAGAGGTAGAAATTCTTCTCCAGGCAACGTGGTGATTCTTAAATGCTTATGTGCGAATTGTCCAACCACCTCGCCTTTTGCAGGAACATTTCATAACCCCGTGTGTACTCTTCTGTCGTTGGTTTAATGAAAACATTAATGCTTGGTTTCAGTAATATTTTCCACATAGTAGAGTCCATTTTATAGATTAGATGAACAGACACCTAAGGTCAATTGTTTTAAAACTTACCACGATGATCAAAATGTTTTTCCTTATCCTATCCACCAGTAACACAGACATGTAAGGCTTACATTCACAGGTAACATTTATTCATGAGAATTTACACTTTTACCATATTTGATTGATTATTTTCATAACTTAAATCTAGGCATTATGTCTATATAATGGAACTTAAAAGAAAAGTCTTTGGACAAGAACAAATTTGCCGTGATTTTCAGTATTTAAATCAGTTGCACGTAATAAAATAACTCATGAAAACATTTTACTTAATATGGCTATCTATTACAATAAAAGGTGGCTTCCTAGTTCCTTCCCCCAGGAAACAGTTACTATGTATGAGCAGTTGAAATGGCTGAGCCTCTTGGCTTTGCAGTCCTCTCAAGTTTGGTTGGGAAATGGGGAAATAAGCAAACAGGAGCTGCAGGACGAGAGAGTATTTCCTCTTCCAATGATTCCGTCCAAGCCACTAGGTAAGGCCCAGCACAGTCAGCATCCACCTGCTCTGGGAGGAGCCATGGTCCAGAGAGAGGTGTCGGAGCCTGAGAAGAGTGGGAAGGACACCCACATGGTGGGAAACAATGCCAATGGCCCTGCAAAGGGGATTGGAACACAGAGTGACAAGAAGGGTATTGTGCCAAAGGAGTAGTGGGGTGCAGGGCAAGGGTGGCAGTGGAGACTGGTTACATGCAGGGGTGGAGCAAATAGGTAAATACAAAAAGGTCAGGGCTTCCCTGGTGGCACAGTGGTTGAGAGTCCGCCTGCCAATGCAGGGGACACGGGTTCGTGCCCCAGTCCGGGAAGATCCCACATGCCGCGGAGCGGCTGGGCCCGTGAGCCATGGCCACTGAGCCTGCGCGTCTGGAGCCTGTGCTCCGCAACGGGAGAGGCCACAGCAGTGAGAGGCCCGCGAACCGCAAAAAAAAAAAAAAAAAAGGGCAGTGGGAGCAGAGGAAGGTAAAAAAAAATGGAAAGATAGACAATTAGAATGTACTCTGTGCTGTTGGATTAGATTTAGAGATATTGGTGTGAACTCAGATTTTTCAATGTACATAAAGATAGATATAGAAATAAATGTGGTTGTAGCGATGTGTGTGTGTGCCTATAGCACTGGCCACTGAGAGGCCTGGGAGTAGTGGCACCGCAAAAGCAGTGAGCACAACTAGTACCTAGATTTTGGATTTTAAATACCGTTTTCCCCAAAAAGGAAGCAGTGCTCCTTAGAGTAATGGCTGGAGTAACGGCTGATTCCAGGACTAAGGCAGGGAGAGTACAAGATGAGCAATAAAGAGAGAGAGAGAGAAGGAAGGAGGCAGGAACAGAGAGAGGGAAGGAGGGAGAAAGAAACAGAAAAAGGAGCTTAAGGAAAAACGGAACATGTGCAAGGGACCCAGATGCCTGCTTGAAAAGGCCCTCACTTGCCAACCTAGGAACAAATAGAGCATCAAAATAAATAATGGTATTAAAATGAAGTATAGCCCAATGGGAAAAAATAGGAATTAATGAATTTATACTAATATACATAAATACGTGAATAAAAGTTTGACAAGGGTCTGTATTTTACATAATCTCAAGAATCTCCCCACAAAATACCACCAAAGAGAAGAAGAAGAATTTTACCATGGAGATGCTTGGCAGGCACTACCTTAATCAAAGTTAACATAACCCTAAGGGGACAAATCAAAGTCATATGCCACCTGATAGAAGGCAGTGTGGTAGCCTTGCCAAAATGTAAAGTCTGAATCTAATCATTAGGAAATATTAGACAAACCCAAATTGAGGAACATTTTACAAAGTAGCTTGTCTGTAATCTTTATAAATGTCAAGGTCATGAACGTCAGGGAAAACCGAAGAACTGTTCCAGGCTGAAGGAGAATAAGGAGACATCAAAATTAAATACAACATGTGATTCTGCATTGAATCATTTGTTATAAGGAATGTCATTGGGACAACTGGAAACATGTAAATGGAGTTGAGGATTAGATGGTATTAATGTTTCAAGGTAGTTTCCTGATTTCGGTGTGTTATTGTGGTTATGTAGGAGAATGTTCTTCTTTAGGAATATACACTAAAATATCAATATTTGGGGGTATTTCTTTTGTGGTGAGTGGGGTTGAGTATCTCTTCATATGATTACTGGCCACATGTATTTATTTTCTTATAGAGTCGCTATTTACACTCTTTGCTCATTTTTTTAAATTGTTTTGGTTGTCTCTTATTGATAGGTATGAGCTTTTTGTAAATTAACGAAATTAGCCCTTTGTCAGTTATATGCATTGCAAATATCCACACTTCAAACTTACAGATAAATTCACTCATCCTTTCTTCTAGAACATTAAGGGGGTTTGCTTAGTTTTGTTTTTACATTTAAAGCTTTGTTCTACCTGGAATGTATGTGGATGTAAACAAAGAGATTAAGACCCAGCTGTGTGTTTTTTCAAATGGTAAGTCAATTGACCCAACATCATATAAAAAATAGCCTCTCTTTTCTTCACCTTTGAAACACAGCCTTTATCACAATCTATAAATTCCCACCTTATTTGGATCTAGTTTTGGGCTCAATTCTTTTCTTAACTGTTACCTCTTGAGTACTGAACTGTTTTCATTATTAAAGCTTAGTAATATGTTTATTAGAGCATAATCCTCTCTTTGCTCTGTCCAGTACAGTAGCAACTCACCACACTGAGTCCTTGAAATGTGGCTTGTGTGACTGGGAGTGGAATTTTTATTTTTTGCATTTTAATTAATTTATAGTTCAAAAAGTCCCTTGTGGCTACTGGCTACCATATTGGACGGCCAAGTTTTAATATCGTATAAGGCTAGTCCCTAGTTACTAACCTTCTTTCCAGAATTTGCTAGGCTATTCTCACATGTTTATTTTTCCTTATTTTTTTCCTCTCATAAGAAAAATAGATTTTCTGGTTGTCCAGAAAAAGTCACATTAAATTTATAAGACATTTCAAGTAGAATTGTTAGACTTAGGGTATTATATCATCAAGCCTTCCTTTTCAGTCCTTCAGCAGAGTTTTAAAGTTTTCTTTATATAATATTTAAGTTCTCACTTAAGTCATTCATAGGTGTTTTCTCTTATTTTGTTTGGTTGTTTTGTTCTGTTTTGTTCTGTTTCATTTGTTTGCTTTCTTCCATTTCTTTTACTGTATTTTCTCATTGATAATTATTTATACATAGTACACTTGCTGTATGTATATTTGTAGTCTGATAGAATTATCTTATTTATAATAGTTTTGAGGTGATTTGCTTTGTATTTTCTGGTTATTAATCATAAAATTTGCAAATGGTAGCAATAACCCTTCCAGTATTTATACTTTTTACTTATTTCTCTCATTTAACATCATTGGCTACTATTTCAATAACAGTTTTAAACAGTTGTAGCAACGGTCAGCATCCTTGTCTTGTTTCAGATTCTTAATAGGAATATGTTTAGTGTTTTATCTTTAAGCTGAATGCTGGCTTAAGAAACTATCAATTCTTACCTAACCAACAGTTTTTAACATCAGACATGGATGTTGATGTTTTCAAAATTCCTCGTTTGGTATCTCCTATATAATTTATATTATTTCCCTCCTTTACCTTTTAATATACTACTATAAATTAATTAGACCCATTTATAATTTTCTTATTGTTCCACCCATACATTCAGGAAATAAATACCACTTAGCTGAGGTGTATTTTTCTTTCAGTGAACTGCTATATCTCTTTAATAATTACTTTAAGATTTTGTAATATTTTGAATAATTATCTAATTTAGAGCTATTTCTATCAAGGTTTTTTAAAAATTTAATTTAAGATTTTTATACAGAAGGTTCTTATTAGTCATCAATTTTACATACATCAGTGTATACATGTCAATCCTAATCACCCAATTCATCCCACCACCAACAACCCCTGCCCCTCTCCCCACCCCACCCCCACTTTCCCCCCTTGGTATCCATACGTTTGTTCTCTACATCTGTGTCTCTATTTCTGCCCTGCAAACCGGTTCATCTGTACCATTTTTCTAGGTTCCACATATATGCGTTAATATACAATATTTGGTTTTCTCTTTCTGACTTACTTCACTCTTTATGACAGTCTCTAGATCCACCCACGTCTCAACAAATGACCCAATTTCATTCTTTTTTATGGTTGAGGAATATTCCATTATATATATGAACCACATCTTTATCCATTCGTCTGTCAATGGGCATCTAGTTTGCTTCCATGACCTGGCTATTGTAAATAGTGCTGCAATGAACATTGGGGTGCATGTGTCTCTTTGAATTACGGTTTTCTCTGGGTATATGCCCAGTAGTGGGATTGCTGGATCATATGGTAACTCTACTTTTAGTTTTATAAGGAACCTCCATACTCTTCTCCATAGTGGCTGTATCAATTTACATTCCCACCAACAGTTCCCATTTCTCCACACCCTCTCCAGCATTTGTTGTTTGTAGATTTTCTGATGATGCCCATTCTAACTGGTGTGAGGTGATACCTCATTGTAGTTTTGATTTGCATTTCTCTAATGATTAGTGATGCTGAGGAGCTTTTCATGTGCTTCTTGGCCATCTGTATGTCTTCTTTGGAGAAATGTCTATTTAGGTCTTCTGCCTATTTTTGGATGGGGTTGTTTGTTTTTTTAATATTGAGCTGCAAAGCTATTTATATATTTTGGAGATTAATCCTTTGTCACTTGATTCGTTTGCAAACTTTTTCTCCCATTCTGAGGGTTGTCTTTTCATCTTGTTTATGGTTTCCTTTGCTGTGCTAAAGCTTTTAAGTTTCATTAGGTCCCATTTGTTTATTTTTGTTTTTATTTCCGTTACTCTAAGAGGTGGATCAAAAAAGATATTGCTGTGATTTATGTCAAAGAGTGTTCTTCCTATGTTTTTCTCTAAGAGTTTTATAGTGTCCAGTCTTACATTTAGGTCTCTAATCCATTTTGAGTTTATTTTTGTGTATGGTGTTAGGGAGTGTTCTAATTTCATTCTTTTACATGTAGCTGGCCAGTTTTCCGAGCACCACTTATTGAAGAGACTGTCTTTTCTCCATTGTATATCCTTGACTCCTTTGTCATAGATTAGTTGACCATAGGTGTGTGGGTTTATCTCTGGGCTTTCTATCTTGTTCCATTTATCTATGTTTCTGTTTTTGTGCCAGTACCATATTGTCTTGATTAGTGTAGCTTTGTAGTATAGTCTGAAGTCAGGGAGTCTGATTCCTCCAGCTCCCTTTTTTTCCCTCAAGATTGCTTTGGCTATTCGGGGTCATTTGTGTCTCCATACAAATTTTAAGATTTTTTTGTTCTAGTTCCATAAAAAATGCCATTGGTAATTTGATAGGGATTGCATTGAACCTGTAGATTGCTTTGGGTAGTATAGTCATTTTGACAATATTGATTCTTCCAATCCAAGAACATGGTTTATTTCTCCATCTGTTGGTATCATCTTTAATTTCTTTCATCAGTGTCTTATAGTTTTCTGCATACAAGTCTTTTGTCTCCCTAGGTAGGTTTATTCCTAGGTATTTTATTATTTTTGTTGCACTGGTAAATGGGAGTGTTTCCTTAATTTCTCTATCAGATTGTTCATCATTAGTGTATAGGAATACAAGAGATTTCTGTGCATTAATTTTGTATCCTGCAACTTTACCAAACTCATTGATTAGCTCTAGTAGTTTTCTGGTGGCATCTTTAGGATTCTCTATGTATAGTATCATGTCATCTGCAAACAGTGACAGTTTTACTTCTTCTTTTCCAATTTGTATTCCTTTTATTTCTTTTTCTTCTCTGATTGCCATGGCTAGGAGTTCCAAAACTACGTTGAATACTAGTGGTGAGAGTGGACATCCTTGTCTTGTTCCTGATCTTAGAGGAAATGCTTTCAGTTTTTCACCATTGAGAATGATGTTTGCTATGGGTTTGTCGTATATTTATTATGTTTATTATTATATTTATTTATTATTTATATATTTATTTATTATTATATTTATTATATATGTTTATTATGTTGAGATGATTCCCTCTATGCCCACTTTCTGGTGAGTTTTTATCATAAATGGGTGTTGAATTTTGTCAAAAGCTTTTTCTGCATCTATTGAGATGATCATATGGTTTTTATTCTTCAACTTGTTAATATGGTGTATCACATTGATTGATTTGCATATATTGAAGAATCCTTGCATTCCTGGGATAAACCCCACTTGATCATGCTGTATGAGCCTTTTAATGTGTTGTTGGATTCTGTTTGCTAGTGTTTTGTTGAGGATTTTTGCATCTATATTCATCAGTGATATTGGTCTGTAATTTTCTTTTTCTTTTTTTTTTTTTTTTTTTGTGGTACGCGGGCCTTTCACCGCTGTGGCCTCTCCCATTGCAGAGCACAGGCTCCGGATGCACAGGCTCAG
The DNA here is from genome assembly GCF_008692025.1 of Phocoena sinus. NCBI lineage: Eukaryota > Metazoa > Chordata > Mammalia > Artiodactyla > Phocoenidae > Phocoena > Phocoena sinus. Next base: position 5,299,723 of record NC_045774.1, on the reverse strand, counting down.
CGGCCATGGCTCACGGGCCCAGCCGCTCCGCGGCATGTGGGATCCTCCCGGACCGGGGCACGAACCCGTGTCCCCTGCATCGGCAGGCGGACCCTCAACCACTGCGCCACCAGGGAAGCCCTGTAATTTTCTTTTTTTGTAGTATCTTTGTCTGGTTTTGGTATCAGGGTGATGGTGACCTCATAGAATGAGGAGTTTGGGAGTGTCCCTTCCTCCACAACTTTTTGGAAGAGTTTGAGAAGGATGGGTGTTAGCTCTTCTCTCAATAGAATTCACCTGTGAAGCCATCTGGTCCTTGACTTTTGTTTGTTGGAAGATTTTTTTTTTTTTTTTTTTTTTGCAGTATGTGGGCATCTCACTGTTGTGGCCTCTCCCACTGCAGATCACAGCCTCCGGACTCACACGACCAGCAGCCATGGCTCACGGGCCCAGCCGCTCTGCGGCATGTGGGATCTTCCCGGACCAGGGCACAAACCCATGTCCCCTGCATCAGCAGGTGGACTCTCAACCACTGTGCCACCAGGGAAGCCCTGGAAGATTTTTACTCACAGTTTCAATTTCATTACTTGTGATTGGTCTGTTCATATTTTCTATTTCTTCCTGGTTCAGTCTTGGAAGGTTATACCTTTCTAAGAATTTGTCCATTTCTTCCAGGTTGTCCATTTTATTGGCATAGAGTTGCTTGTAGTAGTCTCCTAGGATGCTTTGTATTTCTGTGGTGTCTGCTGTAACTTCTTCTTTTTCATTCTTAATTTTATTGATACGAGTCCTCTCCCTCTTTTTCTTGATTAGTCTGGCTAATGGTTTATCAATTTTGTTTATCTTCTCAAAGAACCAGCTCTTAGTTTTATTGATCTTTGCTATTGTTTTCTTTGTTTCTATTTCATTTATTTCTGCTCTGGTCTTTATTTCTTTCCTTCTGCTAACTTTGGGTTTTGTTTGTTCTTCTTTCTCTAGTTCCTTTAGGTGTAAGGTTAAATTTTTTATTTGAGATTTTTCTTGTTTCTTGAGGTAGGCTTGTATAGCTATAAACTTCCTTCTTAGAACTGCTTTTGCTGCATCCCATAGGTTTTGGATCGTTGTGTTTTCATTGTCATTTGTCTCTAGGTATTTTTTGATTTCCTCTTTGATTTCTTCAGTGATCTCTTGGTTATTTAGTAGCGTATTGTTTAGCTTCCATGTGTTTGTGTTTTTTCCCTTTAATTCATTTCTAATCTCATAGCATTGAGGTCAGAAAAGATGTTTGATATGATTTCAATTTTCTTAAATTTACTGACGCTTGATTTGTGATCCAAGATGTGATCTACCCTGGAGAATGTTCCGTGTGCACTTGAGAAGAAAATGTAATCTGCTGTTTTTGGATGGAAAGTCGTATAAGTATCAATTAAATCTATCTGGTCTATTGTGTCATTTAAAGCTTCTGTTTCTTTATTTATTTTCATTGTGCATGATCTGTCCATTGGTGTAAGTGAGGTGTTAAAGCCCCCAATATTATTTTGTTACTGTCGATTTCCTCTTTTACAGCTGTTAGGAGTTGCCTTATGTATTGAGGTGCTCCTATGTTGGGTGCATATATATTTATAATTGTTATACCTTCCTCTTGGATTGATTGATTCTTTGATCATTATGTAGTGTCCTTCCTTGTCTCTTGTAACATTCTTTATTTTAAAGTCTATTTTATCTGATATGAGTATTGCTACTCCAGCTTTCTTCTGATTTCCCTTTGCATGGATTATCTTTTTCCATCCCCTCACTTTCAGTCTTTATGTGTCCCTAGGTCTGAAGTGGATCTCTTGTAGACAGCATATATATGGGTCTTGTTTTTGTATCCATTCAGCAAGGCTGTGTCTTTTGGTTGGAACATTTAACCCATTCACGTTTAAGGTAATTATCAATAAGTATCTTCCTGTGACCATTTTCTTAATTGTTTTGGGTTTGTTTTTGTAGGTCCTTGTCTTCTCTTGTGTTTCCCACTTAGAGAAGTTCCTTTACCATTTGTTGTAGAGCTGGTTTGGTGGTGCTGAAGTCTCTTAGCTTTTGCTTGTCTGTAAAGCTTTTGATTTCTCCATTGAATCTGAATGAGATCCTTACCGGGTAGAGTAATCTTGGCTGTAGGTTCTTCCCTTTCATCACTTTAAGTATATAATGCCACTCCCTTCTGGCTTGTAGAGTTTCTGCTTAGAAATCAGCTGTTAACCTTATGGGCGTTCCCTTGTATGTTATTTGTCGTTTTTCCCTTGCTGCTTTCAGTAATTTTTCTTTGTCTTTAATTTTTGCCAATTTGATTTCTATGTGTCTCAGCGTGTTTCTCCTTGGGTTTATCCTGTATGAGACTCTCTGCTCTTCCTGGACTTGGGTGGCTAGTTCCTTTCCCATATTAGGGACGTTTTTGACTCTAATCTCTTCAAATATTTTCTTGGGTGCTTTCTCTCTCTCTTGTCCTTCTGGGACCCCTATAATGCAAACATTGTTGCATTTAATGTTGTCCCAGAGGTCTCTTAGGCTGTCTTCATTTCTTTTCATTCTTTTATCTTTATTCTGTTCCACAGCAGTGAATTCCACCATTCTGTCTTCCAGGTCACTTATTCATTCTTCTGCCTCAGATATTCTGCTATTGATTCCTTCTAGTGTAGTTTTCATTGCAGTTATTGTATTGTTCATCTCTGTTTGTTTGTTCTTTAATTCTTCTAGGTCTTTGTTAAACATTTCTTGCATCTTCTCGATCTTTGCCTCCATTCTTTTTCCCAAGTCCTGGATCATCTTCACTATCACTATTCTGAATTCTTTTTCTGGAAGGTTTCCTATCTCCACTTCATTTAGTTGTTTTTCTGGGGTTTTATCTTGTTCCTTCATCTAGTGCATAGCCCTCTGCCTTTTCATCTTGTCTATCTTTCTGTGAATGTGGTTTTTGTTCCACAGGCTGCAGGATTGTAGTTCTTGCCTCTGCTGTCTGCCCTCTGGTGGATGAGGCTGCTAGTGTTGGGGGATCTCCTGCAGAGGTGGGGGGTGTCTCTGTCTCACCGTGAGCACAAGGACACTGGCAGCAGAAGTTCTGGGAAACACACCCCAACGTGAGCCCTCCCAGAGTCCGCCACCAGACCCACCAAGGAGCCCGGGTAGGCTCCAGTGTTGGGTCGCCTCAGGCCAAACAACCAACCTCGATCAAGTTTTGATATCAGTGGAATGCTATCATCATTTAACAAAAGGGTTGCAGAGGATTCTTTCTCTTAATAAAGTTTAAATAGGATGAAGTAGGGAAATAACAGTTCCATGGAAAGTTGAATTAACTTCTAAAGCCACCTGGGTATGGCATAGTTTTAAAGGTCATTTATTAATAGCTTTAATAACTTTATTCATTGTTATGAGTCTGTTTTCTGTCTCTTCTGGAGTCCATTTCAGTAGATTCGATTTCCTTTGCTAGGTAGATTTCAATGACATTAACCTAGAGCTGAATTCAGAAAGAGAATGTTTAAGGGAAATCGGATGATTTCAGTTGTAGGTATATTGCGTGGATGATGTTTATGGGACATCAACGTGGGAACAGCCATTAAGCAAGTAGAATTCATGTCTTAGGGATATTTATGAGAGATCTGGGCTGGAAAGGTAGCCACCTGCATGGCCATGTTGGTTTAATGAGATCACCCAAGGAAAACAAAGAAATGAAGAGAAAATGCTCATTGAGGGAACCCTGCAGACACAACGATTTAACTGGGTAAGACAGAGCTGGCTCTTATAAAAAGGGCAAGGAGCCAGTTTTCTTACCATTTGCACTAAAGGAACAGAACACTGCAGACAACATGGAACTCAACTTTGGGAGCAGCGGAAGGGTATCTCTTCACCAATGGATGAGAGAATACAGGGCAGAGAGAGCTGGAAACTGAGGGACTTCATATTATCAAGGAAACTGATGTAGAAGACCTTAGACCAAAACCTGATGGAGGATGGGGCAGCAGAGAACCATGTGACTATCAGATTCACGAGACTGCCTTCAAGAAAAAAGGGGAAGAAAATGAAGAGGAACAAAAACTCAGGCAAGATTTTTAGGGAAATATTAATAAATGCTTGGGAATGCTATAATTAATGTAGAGCTGAGCTAGCTGAGAAGTATTGATATAAAAAGAAATCTAAAATGCAAATTAGAGCTTAGTGGTTTAAGAAAATCAAAGTTGAGTCTGCCTGCTTTAGAGATTCCTCCACAAACACCATTTACCCACCCTCCACTCTCCCCAGCACATGTGCACACTCACACATACACACACATGTGCACACATGCACACACACACAGTGATACTTTATAATAATGTGAGACTCAGGACTGGCACCATCTGCAGTCCAATTTATTTTAATCAATTTTACTCAGGACACCATCTTCCAAGAACAAAACCACCTATTGTTTAACGTTCTGCTGTTATTAACCAGCACTACAACTTTACAATATTCAATCTACTTGCTTTCAACTTTCCTCATTTAATTAAATCCTTCAACAATCCATATAAAAACAATGATCATTTCTATTTGCTGCAACTACAGAATTTGGTTCCCCATGAGGAGCTTCGAAATACCCACTAGCATTCCACGACTGTGCAAATGAATCTTCACAATTTCATTCAAAACTTACTTGAGCCCTAAAAGGACTGGACTCAGGGCACAAGTGTGAAGGGACAGCCACAGGGCTTGGTGGTGGAGGGTAGGGTCACTGAGTGAGGTCTAACCCTCCCTGCAGAAGTTATAGGGGTGCGGCCCTATGGTTCTAGGTATAATGCCAGAAAGGGTAAACAAACTCCCAGGCCCAAATGACAGCTCAGACTCAGGAAGTGCACCCACCCACAGCAGGAGGCAGCCCTAAAAATGTAGGAAACAGGAGTGGGAGGGCACGGGCCGATCTTTGTGGATATCAGACTCAGTACAAGGAGGCCTGGATGCAGGGAGGAGCCCAGTCATAAATCAAAACTGCACCAATTCCATTACAATTCCATTACCAGCTCAACTAGGCAACAAGCTTTCTACATATCCCTGGGGAATTCGTATTTGCACTCTCTTAGGTAACTGTTTCATTCCTCATTCTCTGCTAATGAATTAGCTTCTTATTTTCCTAAGAAAATAGAGGCTTCAGAACTACCACACCCTCCCACCAAAAAAAAGTATACTGTATATCAACTTACCTACACTGGTAGCCATCTATCTTGCTTTCCTTCCTCTTACGGCAGACCCAGTACTCTCTGTACAGTTATCTAAAGCCAGCCCCTCAAGTTGTACTGCAATCCATGTTCTCTCATCTACCCGAGAATTTTATTTCTGATTCCACTTTCTACTGCATTTGTCATGTTTTAAAAATTCCTTGTTACCCCATATTTTTTTAAGTCTTTCACACCATTTCTGTTTTTCTCTTCAACAAAACTCCTCCATCGTCTTGTCCACGCTTTCTGTATCCACTTCCTCAACACCTGACTCCATTCCCTCCACAGCCCACTCAATGACTCTTTATCTCCTTTGCCACATTAAGATATATCTTGTCCAGTCCCTGAGAGCCTCCATCTTGCCAAAAAGTCATTTCCTGTCCTCATCTCACTCAAATGCTCAGCGACTAACAGGTCCACCCACCTTGATGCAGCCTTCGTGGATCCAGGGCTAGAGGCTCCCAATGTCCCTCCCAGCTCATTGGTCCCTCCCCCATGCTCTGTGCTGGCTCCTCTTACCTGTGCAGGCCACAGCGCTCAGGACTCAGGCCATCTCTCTTCCAGCTGTACTCTCGAAACAACTGTGCTTTCCGGGGTCACTTGGCAATGTCTGGAGACACTTTTGTCACAACTGGGGGAAATGCTGCAGGCATCTGGTGTGTCAAGGGTAGGGAAGCTGCTGTAAACATCCTACAAGGCACCGGACAGCCCTCCACAACAGAGACTTACTGGCACAAAATATTAATAGTGCCTGTTCTGTTGAGAAACCCTGTTCTATTACATGGTTTTAAATCATTTTACATACAGATGACTGAATCCAAGATTTATATGTTCAGGGACTTCCATGGCGGTCCAATGGTTAAGACTCCGTGCTTCCACTGCAGGGGGCATGGGTTCAATCCCTAGTCAGGAAACTAAAATCCTGTATGCCGCACGAGGTACGACTAAATAAATAAATAAACTAAAGATTTACAAAAATGTTCAGCCCTAACCACCCTTCCAGTTTGTATGAACACCCATCCACTCATTACACTCATTTGGACATCTAAATAGGGGACACAAAAGTAATCTTCAACACACAACTCTTTATTTCTCTCCCCAAATCCACTCTTCTTTGGTCATTTCTATCTCAATCATAATAATAATAGTTAAAATGTACTGAGTCCTTACCAAATGCCAGATACCATCCTAAGGGCTTATCTGGATTATTTCATTTAATCCTCACATCATCCCTCAGAAGTAAAGTTCATTATTACCCTGTTTTTGAGAAAGGCAAATTTAGGCTTAGAGATGGACACCACCAGTCACATGACTGAGTGTGCTGCCAGGGTGCAGGAGATGGACTCTGTGTCAATAAGAAGAATGTGTGAACAAAAGTTTTGCCCTGAAAATAATGAAGAAGGGGTAGAATTGACAGCAATCCTAAAATTGCTGAGGCATTTGTCCAGTCTGTCCTGGAAAGAAAATTAAGGGACTTGAACCACTAAGAATGTGGGCTTTGCAAAAACACATATCGACATCAGATAAATAAGGAAACACTTATAAATGTTAGCATTTATAAATGACTAGGTCCAGACTGCATGCATCCTAAGTAATTCAGAGAATTGACTATCACACCTTAATGTTACTTTTGAAAAATCAGGTAGAGTTGAAGTAATATCCGCATGCCATAGATAAAGTTACCAATTATTGAGCTCAAAAAGGAAAAATAAATGAGACTGTAATATTATTAGGATAATTTGACTTAATGTATATACCTGTTGCCTTAAATAACTACCAATTGACTTTTACTAAAAAATTTAGTAGGTATGGTACGTGCATATCATACATAAAAAAATAGAAGTAAAATAAATGATTATTAAGAATAAATTAAAATATTAAGCATAAAAATGAATTCTATTGAGAAGGCAGTTGCTGAGTGCCCACTGCAGACAGCATTCTGGGCATGACATGGGCCAAGGAGAAATTCCAGGAGGAATGAAACAGAGTCCCTGCTCTCAGGAAGCTTACAGTCTGGTGAGGAAGGTAGATCACTCCAACTGCAAAGAACAAAGAAAAAGTCAATCCTGTAAGGAAGTGTAAATAAAGGGTTGTAGGAGGACTTAATTTTGGAAGAAGGAAAGGGAAGGAGAAGACCGTCAGAAGCAGCTTGGGGAGGGGAGTTTCCATCCTTTACACTGACTTCACTTTAAATAGCGAATTGGATTAAAAATTATGATAAACCATATAAGATTTCAGGCTAATTTGCTTGTGGCATACCAAAAAACCCATGACTTCCTGCTGTTCTAATGAGTTAGAACTTGAAGATGCACCAAATATTCATAAAGTAAGGCTAACAAGAGGACTGTGAGCCATTACTAATAATGTTCCTCATGAGCAAGCTGGGCTGTCAGCCCACCATAGTCATAGGACGTGCCCTGGGCTATGCTGGCAATAGAGGAAATAGCTTTATAGTGACCGAAACTGCAATGCTTTAACACCCAGGTCTTCAAAAACATTGACTTTTACACCCAGACTCTCATGTACATTTGCAAGAAGACTGGCCAAGATGGGTGAGCCAGCTAGTGCCAGAGAGATGAAACGCCCATCCTGCAGAAAGGACTAACCTAGAACTTGGTTCCTCTCATCAGAATGACAAAACCTGCCAGAGTTTATAATTAAGGCTAAGCTAATAAGATATATTCAAATTGGAGCAACTAATTTCAGCTTAGAACAATAGCACACTAATTTTTTTTTTAATTAACATTAAGATTCATAAGGAGAGGCTGTGATTGTGGAAAAATACAATGAAGATCAAAACAAGCATCAGTACAAAATTTAGAAATGTAACCAAAAGGAGCGATTTTAAAAATATAGAGAGAAAAAGCAATGTTTACTGTTTCTAGTGTGGATATTAGTTAAAAAGGAAATGATTTTTTTCAAGCTACCACTAATGGTTCTGACATAAGCCTTTGTCCACCTCAAAATCTGACTAGTTCTCCTAGCAATGAATTCTTCAAGTGAGAGATAGTAGGAGAACTTTTGGAATCAAAGTGTAGGCTGAGTGCCTGAGCCCAGAGGGTGATTGTTTTTATTGAAGTATAGTTGATTTACCATGTTGTGTACAGCCAAGTAATTTAGTTTTATATATATATATATATTTACATACATATATTTATATATATATATATAATATATATGAATACAGTTGCCTGTGCTATACAGGAGGACCTTGTTGTTTATCTATTTTATATATAGTAATGTATCTGCTAATCCCAAACTCCTAACTTGTCCCTCCCCCAACCCTTCTCCCCTTTCGTAACCATAAGTTTGTTTTCTATCTCTGTGAGTCTGTTTCTGTTTTGTAAATAAGTTCATTTATATCATAGTTTAGATTCTACATATAAGTGATATATGATATTTTTCTTTCTCTGTCTGACTTAATTCACTTAGTATGATAATCTCTAGGTCCATCCATGTTGCTGCAAATGGCAATATTTCATTCTTTTTTATGGCTGACTAATATTCCATTATATATATGTACCATATCATCTTTATCCATTCATCTGTTGATGGACACTTAGGTTGCTTCCATGTCTTGGCTATTGTAAATAGTGCTGCTATGAATATTGGGTTGCATGTATCTTTTCGAATTAGAGTTTTTTTCTTTTCAGATATATACCCAAGAGTGGGATTGCTGGATCACATGGCAACTCTATTTTTAGTTTTTTAAGGAATCTCCATACTGTTTTCCGTAGTGGCTGCACCAATTTACATTCCCACCAACAGTGTTAGAGGGTTCCCTTTTCTCCTCACCCTCTCTAGAATTTGTTATTTGTAGACTTTTTAATGATGGCCATTTTGAGTGGTGTGAGGTGGTACCTCATTGTAGTGTTGATTTGCATTTCTCTAATAATTACCAATGTTGAGCATCTTTTCATGTGCCTATTAGCTGCCCAGATGATGACTTTAATCTGTGTCTGAAACATATTGAATAGACAATGCTGCTGGTGGTTGATGCATTTTCTTCAAGCAGACCAGTCTTAAAAGTAAAAAGGAGAGAAAGTGCTGAAAGTAGACCCAGGAGAGTGCCTGGTGCACAGTGGACGCTCCACACTTGCTGGATTAACTAATTAACTCAAACACAGGATTGCAGCCAGTTTATGATAAAAGGATTACCATAGCACACCTAGTCTATGAAAACATGGTGTGATTAGTAAACCATTTTTGTACCAAAGATTTCCTTTTTATGGAAAAAGCACAATCATGTATTTAAAAAGTTTGGATATGCTGGAGAAATAAAGGAACCAAAGTAAAAAGACATAATTATTTTTATAAAATTTCCCCAAATAAAAATTTCAACTGAAAAATTTTTTAAATCTCTTTAAATTAGAATAAATATGGATTGGAATAATTCTCTAGGAAAGTGGCCTCCATTTAAACATGCTAAAAATAAATCATATAGGCCATGGAATGTGTCTAGTTATTTTTTTCATTCTACTTGCCTTGAAATTTAATATCTATCCAAATACTCGAAACACTGTCTGAAATATGTTTTTCAAATGGGTAATTCGCTTTCTCCCTGGAACATAAACAAGGGGGAAGGGGATTACTAATTCTGAGAAAGCTGACTCTTCATTTGGTGTTTTGTTTATTAAAATATTAAATCTCACCACACTAAAAGTGCTAAATTTTATGTCTCAATTTAAAAGTGCTTGCAAAACCCTTTTTAAACACTGATTTTTCTGCTTCTTGGAGAACTCGGATTGCACCTCACAGTTTGCTTGCCAGAATCATCATTTTATGGTCTAGAAAGGAATCATCTTTGGGCTTTGCTCCAGATTTTAGGCTTGAATTACCAGAGCCTCAGCACCACACCTTATTAATAGTCAAATATCATAATTTTTCCTTTAATCAATTTCATGACTTTTTAAAAAAAGGTATAGTTGATGTACAATATTGTGTTAGTTTCAGGTGCACTTCATAGTGATTTGACATTTGCATACATAATGAAATGATCATCAGGAGGACTACGAACTATCTGTCCCCATGTAATAAAGTTATTATAATATTATTAACCATACTCCTTTTGCTGTATATTGCATCCCCATGGCTTATTTATTTTATAACTGGAGGTTTTTACCTCTTAATCCCCTTCACCTATTTTACCCGCCCACCCAACCCACTTCTCTCTTGTAATCATCCATTTGTTCTCTGTATCTGTGATTCTGTTTTCATTTTGTTTTGTCTGTTTTTGTTTTTTAGATTCCACATGTACGTGAAATCATATGGTATTTGTCCTTCTCTGTCTTATTTAATTTAGTGTAATACCCTCTAGATCCAACCATTTTGTCACAAGCTCCAAGATTTCATTTTTTCTTATGTCTGAGTAATATTCCACTGTATATATATATACCACATCTTCTTTATCCACTGAACTATTGATGGACAGATAGGTTGATTCCATATCTTGGCTACTGTAAATAAAGCTGCAATGAACATTAAAATGCATATATCTTTTTGAGTTAATGTTTTTGTTTTCTTTGGTTAAACACCCAGATGTGAAATTGCTGGATCAGTTCTATTTTTAATTTTTTGAGGAACCTCCATACTGTTTTCCATAGTAGATACACCAATTTACATTCCCACCAACAGTACATAAGGGTTCCTTTTTCTCCACATCTTTGTCAATACTTTTTATTTGTTCTTTTTGATGATAACCATTCTGACAGGTATGAGGCTCATTGTGGTTTTGATTTGCATTTCCCAGATGATTGAGCACTTTTCATGTGTCTGTTGGCCATCTATATGTCTTCTTTGGAAAAATGACTATTCAAGTCTTCTGCCCATTTTTTAATCAGGTTTTTTTAATGTTAAATTGTATGCTTTTTTTGTGTAATGTATTTTGGATATTAACCCCTTATTGGATATATTGTTTACAAATATCTCCTCCCACTCAGCTGCCTTTTTGTTTTGTTGATAATTTTCTTTGTTGTGCAAAAACTTCTTTGTTTAATGTAGTCTGATTTGTTTATTTTTGCTTTTGTTTCCCTTGCCTCAGGAGACAGATCCAAAAAAATATTGTTAAACTTATGTCAAACAGCATACTGCCTATGGTTTCTTCTAGGAGTTTTTATGGTTTCAGGTCTTATATTTAAGCCTTTAATCAATTTTGAGCTTATTTTGTATATGGTGTGAGAAAGTAGTTCAGTTTGATTTTTTTTCCATGTAACTGTCCAGTTTTCCTGAACAGCTAATTGAAGAAGCTGTCTTTTCCCCATTCTATATACTTACCTCCTTTGTTGTAGACTAATTAACCACATAAACATGGGTTTATTTCTGGGCTCTCTATTGTGTTCCATTGATCTATGTGTTTTTGTGCCAGTACCACATTGTTTTGATTACTGTAGCTTCATAGTGTAGTTTGAAACCAGAGGGCATAATACCTCCAACTTTGTTCTTCTTTCTCAAGATTGTTTTGGCTGTTTGGGGTCTTCTGTGTTTCCACACAAATTTTAGAATTACTTGTTCTATTTCTGTTAAAAATGCCATTGGTGTTTTCATAGGGATTGCATTGAACCTGTAGATTGCCTTGGGTAGTATGGTCATTTTAACAATATTAATTCTTCCACTACGTGAGCATGGTATATCTTCCCATTTTTTGTATCATCTTAAATTTCTTTCATCACTATCTTATAGTTTTCAGAGTAGAAGTCTTTTACCTCTTTGGTTAGATTCATTGTAGGTATTTTATTCTTTTTGATGCAGTTGCAAATGGGATTGTTTTCTTAATTTCTCTTTCTAATAGTTTGTTGTTAGTGTATGGAAACACAACAGATTTCTGTATATTTGTATCGTAAAACTTTACTAGATTCACTTATCAGGTCTAATAATTTTTTGGTGGTTTCATTATGATTTTCTCTATATAGTATCATGTCATCTTCAAACAGTGACAGTTTTTCTTTTCCAATTTGGATTCCTTTTATTTAATTTTTTTCTGATTGCTGCAGTTAGGACTTCCAATTCTAGGTTGAATAAAGGTGGTGAGAGTGGGCATCCTTGTCTTGTTCCTGATCTGAGAGGAAATGCTTTCACCTTTTCACCATTGAGTATGATGTTGGCTGTGGGCTTGCAATATATGGCCTTTATTATGTTAAGGTATGTTTCCTCTATACCCACTTTCTGGAGAGTTTTTATCATAAACAGAGATTGAATTTGCTCAAAAGCTTTTTCTGCATCTATAGAGATGGTCATGTTTTAATTCTTCATTTGTTAATGAGGTGTAGCACATTGGTTGAAAAAAACCAAAAAAATCAATTTATCATATCTTCAAGTTGTCAGAAAAAGCTTCCTGGGGGATCTAATCTTTGATTTAGGCTCTGAAAGGTAGTATTTGGAGGGCAGAGGAGATAAATGGAGTGTCCCTTTGTCAGGAGAAGAAGTCCATGAGAGAAGTCTGAAAAGCAGTCAGGAATGTGGTAGGTAAGATGCGGAAGGGGGAGTGGAGGTAAATATTCTAGAATGTGCACACACAGCTGAGAAGACCCAGGCAAAGGCAAGGCTCTCACCACAACCCAGAAGACGGAGACCCCAGGCAGGGCTGCTATGGTTGCTCCCATGGCTGCTGGCAAAGGGAGTAGCCAGGATTTGAGGAAACCAACAACATGAGCGAGCCAGCGGCAGACCAGAATACATGGGGCAGATTTTCTTCCTGCCCACAGCTCTATCCATACTCCAGAGTTACTTCTTGCTGCCTTTTTAATCCCTTTCCTTCAACGAATAATTTTTGTCCTGTCCTATTAACCACTCACAGCCATGCCAGTGAATGTGCTCATAGCACAAAGGGAATCACAGACCATGTCATTTTATTAACATCCTGCCTGATCCTGGTCAGGGTTTCCTGACCACACTCTCCATAAAGCAGCGGGCAGTCTGCACTTGTACAGAATGCAGGAGAGTCACACTGCTGTTATGACTACATTTTTGCATGCTTTGTACCCCTGCACTGATGGCACAGTTCGACACAGATTTGTTAGCGCTTTGCAGGTCATGACAACTGTGAATCCAGTTCAGCTTAAACTGTTCAACTCAGTAAAGTGTGTCTTCAGAAGATCTGGCTGGAAGAGACTAGTAATCATTGACTCACTTCATCCCTTCCACAGGACCAGCATTCAACTGCATGACTCAATTGCCTTCCTTTATCATTGTTTTTTTTTTAACTTCTGCATCCTCTTCCCTTCTTGAAACTACCCACACCTACTTCTGCTGTGCTTCCTAGATCAACCCAAGGATCGGGGTGTTGACAGAAGGGGGCAAAGAGCAGAGAAAAAATAGACATAGTCATACTTACTCAAGCCCTTAAGAGAACCTGGGAGAAATTTGTCTCTGCGATTCGACAAGTGAAACAAGCTCTCTGCCCTTGTCGCAGTTTGTGCTCAGAGTTACCTGTACCAAGGAGGGGGGCAAGATGCCCCCCTAGTTCTCTAACACATTGCCGTGTCCCCCCATACCCTTGGCAGATACCGTTCGTCAGTCATAGCCCCTTACCGTGAACTGGGATCGTTTCAGAATCATTCGACAACTGTCAAAGTTGGCCGCAGGATAAAACCTGTTTTCCCTCTCTGAGCTGGGACCTTATACATGCAAGAGCCTCCCTAGACCACTGGCTGCAAGACTGGCCGTAGCCCAGCCTAAGGATGCTGAGCACACCATTCTGCCTGAGAGCAAACCCTCGCTCCACCCGGCTGGAGTTGGCATGAAGTTGCCGTTACGTAATACTGCATATGCAGCCATTTCCTCTGCAGTATACATTGAAATGGAGAGATGATTATTTGGAACAAATGAAATAAACTTTCTACTTTGTAGACTTCTTGAAGCAGGACACTTACTTGCCCAGACTCATTCATGCCAGCTCCGCTGTCACAGCCAACCCCTACTAATCGAGGCGGCATTCGACAAACATCACAGACCCATGAAAAGGGCGTGCCCCAAGGTTGGTGACGAAGCATAGGCCGATGCGGTTATGTTCATTGCAAGAAAATTTATGACTAGGAGGAAACATAAGGGAAGAAGACGAGAGTCACGTTTTTACAGTAGAGGAATATTCCCTGCCCTGGGTGTGATTGTCCGCTGGGGCTGCAGCTCCAGGACTCCTCTGCTGTCTGACAAGGAGCCCCAGGTCCCCAGCTGAGCATTCTTCTGCTGTAGTGGCTCTTGGCTACAGCCTGTGGGTGCAAGGAAAACCCACCTCTTGTCCCCCTAGGCGGCAAGAAAGGAAGGAAAACGGGGGCAAAAGAGGAAGGAGGGACAAAAGGAGTGGAAGGAAAAAAGGAACAAAATCAGGAAGGAACAAGGTGGGAAAGATGAGGGAATGAGCAGAGGAATGAGAAGGGCAGAAGGGAAGAGGCTTTGGGTCCCTTGCATTGTTTCTGGAAGCACACACTTAAATGTTTGGAAGCTATGCGTTTCCTAAAGGTGCAGTAAGGAAAATGAGTTGTTTCCCAGGGACCAGAGAGATGAGGAAGCCTGGTCAGGAAAAGCCGGCAGTAGGAAGAGACAGACAATTGCCCGGAGGTGCCAGAGCAGGAAAACAGTCCAGTAAGACTTGGGAACAGACCAAGTTAATGAAGTTTTCCCTTCAGGAGCTTTCCTCCCATCTAGAGGCCCTGAGCCCTGCACAGCTGGCCCCTCCACCTCGCCTCCAAAGGTCTCCACCAGCCCTTAGCCTCTCCTGATCTGTTCTTCCAGCTGAAACCCTGCCTGCAGCAGCAGGGTCACATCCCCGTGGAGGGATGCAGCTGAGGCATCCCTGCTCATCCAGTCCAGCCAGGGCGGCAAAGGATGTCTCCTGGGGAGAGATGGTCTCAGAAATGAAACTGGGACTTCAGAAGCATTTTCCTGCTAAACTTTTATGATGTGCAGTGATGTTACCTATATAACACTATCAGCAGGGCTTTCGGTCCACCATGAAAGTATCTCTGGCACTTTTTTCACATCAGTATCATTATATGTCCTCTCAAATTTTGATCTTGACTGACTCATGATAGAAGTAGCTTTTTGCTACTATCCCTATCCTTGATGTCCTCACCTACTTGCTGTGTTTATACATGCTTCTTAGGAGACTTAAATAATTTAGAGACAAAGCTGGAGGTGGATGGATGAATGGATGGATGGACTGATTGATAAACGGAAGCAAAGAGTATGCCTGCCAATCAAAATGGGAAAATGGAGAAGGAATCCAGGAGAAGAAGGGCTAGAAGAGGCATTTTACAGTTTACCTAAACATGAATTTAAAGAAAGAGAGAGAAATTAGAATAGCATTGAAGTTCAGATATGTTGTTTTCTAAATTACTTTGAGTAGGTTAAATGACTTTTGCATGCTACATCGATGAAATAACTACCCTGTGTTTCATCGTGTGAGAAAATACAAAATGAGTTCAAGAAAAATGGAAAGCTTTTTAATATAGAGCTGACAAGGGATTAGGATAGTCGGAGCGACCATTAAGGAGGCCAGACACAGCACTCCAAGTAAGAGGCTGCAACACCTTAGTGACAGGGGAGATAGAGAGACTTGGAAATCTTTGAAAAGTATTTAAGAAATATAAAGTACATATCTTAATAGCAAAGAATTGTGTGTGAGAGAGGAATGGGTTGAAGATGAAAACAAAATTCTGAAATGGCAAACATGGGATGAGAAGCAAGTTTGTAGGAGAGAGAGAAATAACAAGTTGCATTTTCATTCATGAAGATTTCACCATCTGGGGGCCATCCAAATGGAAATGTTCCCTAAATAATTGGACATTTGGGTTTGGAACTCTATTTTGTTCATGCCTGGTAGGAAATAATAGATTTAAAGGTCTTGGGTTGTAGAGGATGATTGGAGTCATTAATGGAGGAGATGGTCCATAGAAAGCAGTGAGTGAGGAGAGAAGTGAAGTCTAGGGTTCAGTCCTGAGTGACACCAATGTTTAAGGGACAGAGAGCTCAGAGGAGACCAAGAAGACACAGCCAAAGATGTAGGAGAGGAACTAGGAGAGTTTGCTTTACGGAAGCCAAAAGAAGAATGCGTTTAAAGAAAGAGGGGATAGTCAAAATTTTCTCTTACAGGCAAAATAAAGACTGAAAAATGTCCATTGAAGTGAGCAACAATTCTTGCTCTTGGGGAAAGCAGTTTTCATAGAGAGGAAGACCAGAAGCCAGAATCCAATACGTAAAAAAATAAGTGAGTTTAGGAAGAGAGCAAGCGTAGGCAACTCTTTCAAAAAACTAGCTTGTGAAGGGGATACAGTGGTGCCAAATCGTGGTAAAGTTTTGGGTATAGGGAGACACTTGTTGCTTGTCTTAAAATGAAAAGACATGACCATGTTAAAATGAAAAAAGATAAAAGTGCCACGAAACTGAATATGCAAAAGAGAAAGGAAATAGTCTATTGGATGACGCCCCTGAGGAGGCGTGAAGGCATGGCTGGAAGTCCATAACGGAAGACTTTGCCTGAGGTGAGGAGGGGTTCACCTCTTCCATCTTAACAGGAGTTAAGAGAGTAGAATGGATATTTATGGCCCGGTCTGAGCATTTTAGAAGTACTATATTTCCTGTTGCTCTGTAATGTATCCAAGACCTATATTTTCTCTTCTACAGGTTATATTCTAATGATATTCTTGGAGCATATAAGAGTATGTTCCATTAATAAAGCACTGTATAACCTACTGGAGACAGAGGCTCAACTAAAATAAATTCCTAATTTCCCCATTGTCCATTGCTGCCCTCCATGAAAACACATTATAGCCGTAAAATACCATATGAGTAGGAGGGGGTAGTTTAGTGATCAGAAAATTTATGCCTCAAGGGTACGGTTCTCTTTTACTTCTGTAGTATGAAATATCTACTGCCAAATTCCTCAAGATGCTTCTTCTTCAAGAAGGGCTTTCCTTATTGCCATCCCACGCCGTTTGTCCTCTGTGTCAGTATCCGTAAACCAGCAAGGAAATGGCGTGCCTAAAATTCAGCCGCTTACCCGGGCCTAAGAGAAATTATCAGAAATATTGTTCACTTCCGCTTACATATTTCTCTCTGGAAAATGTTCTCAGTTTCATGAGGTTGTAATATCTATATTATAGAAATTTGTTTTTAAGTTTTCAGAATTTCCTTACTATCCTCCAAGGAGATCCTGAAAGTGTACAGTTTCCTTCTTAAATTTGGCCCTTGGCAAGCCAACTTATAGTTTGGTTTGGTGTTTTATTAATGTCAAATATTGCTTATAAAGGAGAGGCTTTAGGAAAACCTGCAAACTTACTGTTTTCCCAGAGGTTACTTGTTATAGAACTAATCTCAAGCACTTATTTATCTACAAATATCTGTAATTCTGCCTATATCAGGGCAATAATGGCTAAAAGATACTTCGGAACTATGATGGAATATACCACACAGAGTACCCTGCAAATGTCAGTGCTTAATGATGTCGAAGTGGAGCCATTGTTACGCTGCCATCTACCAAAGCACGTCCGTTTTTCTTCAAACCAGAATGTAGTTTTACCCCCAGCTGGGTTTCCTAAACATCACTGCCCTTCTTCATTCCTTCTGGCACCATCTTGAGCTCACCTTCTTCCACATACTCTTAGTTATCGGTCATTGTGACTTATTTATGTACATTTATGCTTTTCTAGCTTCCTTCCCCTTTTGGAAATTAATCTTTGTGATGGAAGTAACTAAAGTAAATCTCTTCTATGTATTCCCAAGCATAGGTGTTTCTTGAGCACTCCATAAATATTTGTCTACTACCAGTGGTTGAAGAAGATGTAGTCTTCCATAGATGCAAACGAAATTCATGCCACTTTCTAACTTGGATTGATTGGTAGTATGGCTATGTTACACAAGATTCTTTGCTCCCCCCCCACCACTCAGGTGAATAAAGGGTCGTGATCAATTGAAAATGTCTACTTTAGCGACTGTGCGGGTAGTGAGAGTATGCAAACCTATACCGAGTATTTTTTTTTTTTTTTTTTTTTTGGTACGCGGGCCTCTCACTGTTGTGGCCTCTCCCGTTGCGGAGCACAGGCTCCGGACGTGCAGGCTCAGTGGCCATGGCTCACGGGCCCAGCCGCTATGCGGCATGTGGGATCTTCCCGGACTGGGGCACGAACATATGTCCCCTGCATCGGCAGGCGGACTCTCAACCACTGCGCCACCAGGGAAGCCCCTTACCAAACCTTTTATGTAAGATTGCAATTGTATTATATTTCCTTTCTGGTTAACTGAAAAAGAAAACTGTGTAAACTAACATCAGAATTAATTTTATTCCACAGTTGAATTTATGACCAAAATGTTAACATTCTTACTATTTAAGAATGTATTGTGAGAATTCCCTGGTGGCCCAGTGGTTAACATCCCGCACTCTCACTGCCAAGGGCCAGGGTTCGATCCCTGGTTGGGGAACTAAAATCCCACAAGCCGTGCAGCGCAGCCAAAAAAAAAGAATGTATTGTATTTTGAATGAAACAGACTCTCCACTGTGTCCTCTTTTATTCCAGTATACTTCATACAAAAATAGGTGTTCGTTTAGGAAAATGTTTCGACAGGTGAGTTTTAGGTAAAAGAGTAAATAACTAAATTCAATTGATTCCAGAATGCAAAACTCACCTCTTGCATGGAGACAAGTATTGGTGCTAGTTTGATTGACTCTATCACTTACAACAATATCACATTTGGGGGGGAGAATTCAAACACCAGGGCAGAACAGAATTTGGATCTAGTTTATGTGAGAGGAAATCTTTGTAAATTGCTGGCATAATGAAGGGAGAAGTGATTGGACATGGATTTTTTCTGCTGTCATTCTGGTCTGAAGAAGCCTTTTCATCCCAGTGTACCACTGGGCACATTAGCCAGTCGACTGCTGGTGGACTCGGAGCAAAGAGGAAACACCTTCAACACCCATCATCAAGGATTTTCACAGTCTCAATTCTCATACTTTGAATAACTCTTCTTCAAGTTCAACTGACTTTAATCTTAGTTTTTCTCAGTGCTATAGAATAGGTAGACTTTGCAAAAAATCTCTCATGTAAAAAGGCCCCCCAAAATATTGTCTCTTCTGTGTTTCTACCAATCTTTCTTCTTTGTCCTTCATATGTCAATTAACTCATCTCATACTTCAACATCACTTTTGATGTGTCATCAAGAGGTTGGGTTTGTGTCTGTATCCCCAACAACTGGCCTAGTGGTGAGCACATAGCATGTGGTAAATACATGTTTATTAAAAGAGTTGAAAGAAAGCTTTTCTAATGTCAGATCCAAATCTCATCATCTAGATAAACTACTTTAAATAAGGCATTATTTTTAAAAATATTTTCCTCATCTATAAAATGAGGCTAATAATATCTTCTATCTGGGTTGCTGTGACAACCAAATGAAATAATGGTTGAGATGCAAGATATCGTTATTCTTCTAGCCTTCACCTAAAGGAAGTTCTGTCAAGATGTTCTAAGTGTCTGACTGGTATACAACTGTGCATTCTGTTGGCATTCAACAGATACTTACTGCCTGCTGGAATAAATCTTCCTCTTTTATTATAATCTTCTTAAGGCACTCGCCTGCTCTCTTGGTTTCAAGGACTACCTTTACAAGAGGACTCCAAGATCTATACTTCAGTGTTTGATCACTAACATCTCCCCAGAATCATGTGTGTAAGAATGATCTCTGTCAGGATTATAGCCAAGAATCTCTAGTTGGACACCTTGCTTCTTTTAACTGCTAAAATTAAATGTCTCTCCCATCAATTCTTTATCCTTCTTACCATTACGAGATGAAATGCAGACAGCCCAAAGGTCGTCACTCTCTCCCAGTTTTACACACACACTCGCAGCCACCCACACACATAAACACACACACTTGTGAGACAGCGGTGGTTCCAAGTTGGCTAAATTAAGGACTTTTGCTAGGCTTTTGTTTGGCAGGCAGGATACTGATGAGGATTGGAGAGAGCTGCCTGCAAGGAGGAATCACTAGAAAAGGATTTGGGTGAGGGAGGAGGTGTGTTAAGGGAGATGCTCAAGGGCAAAGGAAGCTGTGATGGGAAGAGGAAATTTTTTTAAAGAGCACAGATATTTTCAGAAATTTAGGAAAACTTTGGCTCTTTGAGCTACAAACGCTCTACCACCCTCCTCGTGAAGCCTTCCATAAAATCCATAAATTAAATATGCAATGCTACTTTTGGAATTGAATTTGGGGTCTATAAGTAAAGGCAGGATGAGATTAGGGGTGACCATTGAGGCCGGGTCATACACATCAGGTTGCCTTTCTGACAGAATCCATTGCTTCTCTGTCCCGTGACGTGCTCCGTAGATCATCTGTGATTCTGCTGCCCCCTCTGGCTCCATTCCGCCACTGTAATATTGCTCCTAACCTGCCCTCTTTGGTCTGTGTTCTCAGTTTGATTCTGATTAATAACCCTAAACACCTCTTTTTCTCATCTTTGCTCCTCTTATGATTTTAGGCACTCTCAAGTTCTGAGCTTTTTAGATGTACAGCCTAGAACCCTTTGTTCATTTATCCAACAACTCCTTCCGGGCAGTCCTGGTGGGTGGTGCCACCTGGGAGGTGCAGAGCAAAAGGCTCAGGGTGCCAACCAACAGTCCTGCTCCCAGATCCCAGCTCTGCCCCTACCGGTTGAGAGACTTTGAGCAAGTTACTTCCCTTAGATAAACTAGTACTAGCGCAAGTTTTCTTCATAGTCTATAAGTTGGGTCTTCTCCAGTTGTTCCTTTTTCATGTAAGTATTTGTGTTCCAGAAAGAGCTCTCATGACATCTATTTGAAATTTTACAGAAGAAAAAGTTAGATTACTTTTTAATGTTCTCTAATTGCTCGTGAAAGGCAACTTAGAAAGTCTTTGATATATTTGCCAATCTTTCTTCAATTCTTAATGGAAATTACATAGGAAATTGATGTTTAATATTTTTAAGCATGTTTTCTAGTCATTGAAAAGATTTTACGTACCATGTATATTTCATTAACTCAATCAAAAGAGAAAAAGGATGACAGAGCTAGTGTTGAAATTTAATAGTTTCATTTAAGTTTATATGTTCTTATTGGGGGGAAATCAAGAAAATATCCAACTGGACAGTTATATTTTTGATACAATCTCACTTTATCTTCTCAAGCCTTTACTAGATTTTCACATGAAGGAAACCAGAAAGTATTATAGGTTAGAATACAAAACGAAAAAGTCTTTAACTTTATCATCATTCCAACTTTTAACAACAACAACAACAAAATGCGTGTGTGTGTACAATGTACAGTTTATCCACGATCATTTGGCCAGTACCATATGGGGATGATGTATCCGAGGCTCCAGGCACCTTCCTCATGTGGCTCCCAGCCTTACATGACATGGGAAGAGGGACTGTTGGGCTGGGTAGGGCACAAAGAGGGACAAGCCAGCAGCTAGAAAGTCAGGGCAGTCCGCGGGTCATCCCCAGAACTGGCCAGATCTGGGAAAAGAGCTAGAAACCACCATAAAGTTGGTCTGGGTGGCATAGTAATCTGAGTTAAGGTGGGTGTTTATGTGTTTTTAATTAGAGTGAGGTGAGGGGTTGGATTCCAGCCACCAGTCAGGAATGGGGAAGCAGGGTAAATGTGTGGGTAGAAGTTAGAGACAACACATAAACCCAGAGATGGGGGTGGTGGGGACAGAGGAGCAGAAAACCTTGATCCTAAGGTGAAGCTCAGCCCCCATCAGGAATTTCTGACATTCATAACCATTTGTGAATAAAGCTGGCAGGAAAGGGAGTAAAGGGGAGATGTGAGAGCAGATTCTGACTTGGGAATAACAATGTTATTGCCAAATTGGTTTACCCAAGTTTAAGAGATTTTTTTTTTTTTTACCACTTATGTTAGCCAAAACTCTAAAAAAGATTTTGACTTCTCTTTGAGTTGTAATCTGTGGCTGTTTTCATCCATGCAACAAAAGAAGTAGAATCAAAATCAGAAAATTAAATTAGGTTCACTCACAGCCACAGATCTTTTCTCCTGCCCTATGGGAGCTACTGAGTCAAAATTTCATCTTACTTCTCCTTACGGCATTTTTAGTGCCATCTGATGAATTGTACTAAAAGCTAATCACTAACAGATATATCAGCACAAGTATTCTATTAATTAATGTCACTGTGTGTTGTATATGTAACCAATGCAAATTATTTAACAGAGCAACTTTTTTTCCCCATGCATTCCTCGGTATAATTCAGATGCATTTGGAAAGTACCACTTGGTAACTGGTAGATTGTAATCATTGTAGCATTTTCCTCTTGATTTATAGGGCTCAATTATCTTTCTTCAGTTATATGAAAGGTCTCTTCTAATAAAAAACCAGAGACAGTATTTTTAGCACCAGACACAGAACAGAGATGTGGTGGTATCAAATTTTCCTACGATTTAGCAAACATTTACGAATAAAGAAAGTTAGAATTGCTCATCCAGTATGTTTTGGCCTCAGAGGATTCAGTTAATAAAGTAACTGTAGAAAAATTAAATATGGATAAGCCACAGCACCTTTAGAATACTTAACAGATTCCCGAGTTGTATCATTTATTGCACGAAATGTTCTCAGGCTACAAGCGAATTCAGAAGATGATGTCTCTAAACGTTACAGGGAGTTACTTCTTTTGTGTTCAAATGAGGTCAGCCCTGCACTAACATTTAATGGGCTTCGATCATGAATTGCAAATTACAGTTGAAATGGGCATTGTCCTGCTGATATTCTAATCTGAAAACAATTGTCTCTTTCCCTACCAATACAATGCAAACTTGATTAAGTGGGGTGTTTGGGTTATTTTTTCATAACAGGCCAATATTTGTTTGAATAAATGAATTAACCCAGGAAAACCAGCTATGGTCCTGACCCGAGCTTGACTTTTCTCTGTACTGAGGTGTGGTCCTGGAGCTGTTGTTTATACAGTGTGTTAGTGGTTGGTGCCATTGGTTCTACCATGAGTTTGGAAGTCAAGGCCCTATTACTAAACAAATGTCCCTAACACCCAAGTCTCATTCAGCTCCACAGCTGGCTATAGCTGACACTGCCACACACAGTCACTGCGAGGTCCTAAGTTCCACGGGGAAAGGGAATCAGCATGTGCCTGGCACAAAGATATGCTTTCAGTAAAAACCTGTCAAAGTTTGGGAGTGTTCTTGTGGACTACGCGCTTGACTTACACAGTAATACCCAAGGCTGTGTTATGTACCCACAATTAACTTCTTAGGTGTTTTTCTTTTAAATTATACTTTTAAGCTTATTAAAAAATGAAATTCAACTGAGTAAATTTTAAAGACCTTATTGGCTTTAGTCAACAATTTATAAATTGGACAGTGTCCCATCTAGCTAGAAAGCAGCTCTGAAAACCTGTACTAAATGAAAGCCTTTATAGGCAGAAGCGCACAGGAAAAGAAGGTTTCTAACAAAAAGTGGATTATTTCAGGCATGGTCACCTTCCTGTGGGGGATGGAAGGAGTCTATCAGGAAGATTCCCTCACCAGTGCTGACCGGGCAATTCCAGACTGACTGATTAAAGGTTACATTCCTGGGAGGGGCAGAAACTGCAGTTAGGTTAGGTATTAAGTCTTGGTTTGCTGACATGAGGCTTAGCACAAGTGACTCCATTTGGGGCCTGTTTCTTTTTTAACAATCCTCCGTTTTGATCAGTCTCAGCCTAACTGAGAGATGTGATCAAAATCTAAACTCCCAGTTACTGCCCTGTAGTTCTCACAGATTTTACTGATCCTCAGTGTGATCCTGACCTCACAGGTCAGGATGGTTTTTGTTGAATCTCTGTGGTATTCACAGTTCACGACTTCAGGCTTGCAATATTCTAGTTGGTAATTCTCTTCATTCCTTTCTGGTGTCCCAGGCTTAGAGAGATCATTTCCTTGATGGTTAGTGGCTGCAAACATGCATTAAAAAGCCTTTGAGAGAATACAGTGCACCAGAGAAACTACTCTGACCATAAGCAGGGTAATTCCCAGTGTCTGGAGCACACGCCAGACCCATGGTCCCCAAGACCCAAATCAATCAAATCAAATAAGTCAAGCGAAGCCTGCCTCAAAGGAGTCATCCATTTCAGCCAGGTGAATTGCTCAGTGATCTCATGCAACGGAGTTTCAACCTCCCCAGGAGTATTAACTCAGATGCAGCAGATGGTGTTGGCCACACAAAGACTCCTCCTTGCTCAGCTAAAAGACAAGGGCTATCCTACCATCAAGAACAACTTTGTCCAGAGAGTCTAAGGATTTTCGTTGAGCAGCTATTGTCTTAGCAATGGATTCTGCAATATTTTCAAGAATAAAGGAGAAGTTCCTTGATCACGTTTTCTCATTTGCATTACCAGGGAGGTAGGGATCTGCCAAAGGAAGCAAATCCTGAATCACGAGTGCCTTCTAGTAGGTCCTTTCTAAATCAACAACGTAAATTCAGGGGAGTAGGTCAGTGAGGTATCTTTAGTTCATTGTGAACAGTTAAGGGCACAGTTAGATAACCTAAGAGGCATTGTCTGGTTATACACCAGCTGTCTAGGCCTTCATAGGCCCAAAGAGAGTGATAACCACCACGGAGACGAACTGGCACAAACTCCACTCCCACGAAGGAGGTACTATTAATGGATTTATTCACAGGGATCATTGCCTCTGCCTGTTCAAGCCAGGGTCCGTTCGGTTTTCAGCATATTCTGGAGATAAACCTCCTAGCCTGAAATAGACAGTTGTTCTAAATACCTTACAAAAATGGGTGCTGCTGGTGAGATCTTTTTGTGATTGGGGTCATATCTGATTTGGATAATCCTAAGAACATGAAGGTACAAATGTATGAATTGTGGGTAGTAAATGGAAATACCCTTTTTCATTTCTACAGTATGACCTATCAACAAACAAGATTGGACCAGTAGTAGTAACAGAGTTATCTTGTAAATCATTATTATCTCACAGTCATGGGGCTCATCTTCATCAGGCAGAGCTAGTAACGTAACAGATTAAGAACACTGTAACGTTAAAGATGCAAATTAGGTGATGGAAGCAGAAGGATCTCATGGGAGGTAAATGTGTTTGCAGAGAAATGTTGACTCAATTCAGAATTAAGAAGACTTTGGACAGCATGTGGAGTTTGTAAATAAATGTCATTTCCTAGGGTTAAATCCACTGAGGCTTCCACTAACTTTGCAGCTGCAGCTATAGCCTTGAGGCAGCTGGTGTAGGCTCGAGCTACTGAATCAAGCTGCCCGCTATAATAGGCAATAGGCTTATGCTTTTTACCATGTTCTTGTGTGAGATTGCCTGGGCTTGGTTATCTCTCTCGTGCACAAACACGGTGAAAGATTTTGAAGATTTAGGTAGCCCGAGGGCAGGTGGTTCTTGCAATGCTTGTTTTAGTCCCATAAAGCCCTGCTCGTGTTTATCTTCCCAAGGAAGGGGTGCAGGGACTGAAATTTTACAAGTTCTTAGACAGGGGAAGACAGTAGAGAAAAATTAGGAAGCTATAG
This sequence comes from Phocoena sinus, assembly GCF_008692025.1. Lineage (NCBI taxonomy): Eukaryota > Metazoa > Chordata > Mammalia > Artiodactyla > Phocoenidae > Phocoena > Phocoena sinus. Next base: position 5,274,058 of record NC_045774.1, on the reverse strand, counting down.
TCTACAATAACCAGCCAGGCTTAGGAAGCCGTGAAGCTGTTGCTTCGTTGTTGGCCTAGGACATTCTTGGATCAGTTTAATTCCTTTCGGAGATAGCTAGATACCTTCACTACTTAGATTATGACCTAGGTAGTGAACAGCATGTAGAGATCATTGTAATTTTTCCTTAGAGACTTTATGTCCTTTTTCAGCTAACTGTTGCAGCAAATAAATGGAATCTTTTATGGATGCCTCTTTGGTAACTGAGAACAGCAAGAGATCATCTACGTATTGTAAAAGGGTCAATGTCCCAGGAACTGGAGGGCACTTACATCTTGGTGGAGCACTTGGAAGAAATAAGAAGGGGCCTCAGTGAACCCCTGAGGCACAACTGTCCAGGTGTATATTGATTGTTCCGAGTAAAGGTAAATAGATATGAGCAAGTTGTATACAACCTGAAATGCTGTAGGAAGAGAGCTTCCGGAAGGGCTTTAAAGTCTGCAAGATTCATCTTGCTTTTGTTTGTGTGTTTGAATAATAGACCAATCAGTGCAGGCAGGGAAGATTCTAGGGATGGCTTTTAAAAGATCAGTTGCTATTTTGTGAGCTTTTTCTGGTCCATGAGGGGACCATGTTGAAGACTGAGGATCTTGGGTATCACTCTAAGGGTTACACCATTCTGCTGCCCGTGTTCATTTTGAACTTCACCGTGTTCTGCCAGCCTGTGCACAAGCTGATAAGGAACTGGCAGCCTGGGGTCCTAGCCCTGGACAATGATTCTAAATCCTTCCGAAAGCTTTTAGGGACCCTCCTTGGGTTTAGGAAACTCTTTAACTATGGCCCTTAGTTCAGTCTTTGACCAAGGAGTGAAATACCTGAGGAGGATCTCCTGCAACCTCGGGTGGTTTTATTTTAAAAGGCGAACTGTATAATTGTCTCTTTAGAGTGGAAAGGCAGTTCAGAGGATTCAGAGAATGTGAGTACTCAGGTAAAGGGGGATAGAGAGAAGCAGCAGGGGTCGTATCGTTCTTATTGTCTTTTGTTTTAGGTAGCTCCTTTAAGTTTTATTAGCCTTTAATTTTTCATTCGCCTTTTGCAACAAATTTTTCCGTGAGGCGATTTTAGAATCTTGAAGAAGCCTTCTGAAAGCTTCTGCATACCAACGAAAATAGGTATGCCATTCTGTTTGTTTAATTCGGGAACCCTGGCTTTCAAGTGCACTTTTAAATGAACCATCTTGTCTAATGGAAATGTTCCCCATAATGGCCATTGTAATTCTAGGTTGTTTTTTAGTAAGATTTTGCCATTTTTGTGGATATTAAAGCTTCCAAGACCATAGTTCTTAGCCATAAGATAAGCAGGTGTGCCAGAAGGTGGCACACTTGGCTCTCTGGAGTTAAGGACCCCATTCTTTTTCAGCTAAGTCTTTGTGTCTCTTGGAGCCAAACTGGTACCTCAACCTTCTGCTGAGTTGGGGATTGTGTAGTGTTTGACAGTACTTCATTGCATGGAACTTTTCTTGAGGTCGGCTGGTTACCTAGTGTCAATCTAACTCATTCTGTGACCAACTTATCCTAACATAAGAGTCTTAGAGTTAGGTGGTAAATGCTTTAATGGCTTTTAAGTGCTTAAGCTGTGCCCACCAATTTTTTGCAGTTTTTTGGCTTTTGAGATTGCCATCAGCAATAGCCTTTACCTCATGTGTACTTTAGCACACCAGCAGTAACCAAAGAGCTGTTACTGTGGACTGGCCAAGAGAAGGTCCTGTGCCCACCACCAGCAATTCCCATAGAACTAGAGACTAGAGAAAGGATTGTACCAGCAGATCTCAACAAATGAGGACTTCAGACTGGGGTTCAACACAACAGGGAACTGCAGACTGGACTAACAGCAGTTCCCAACATCGAATCTGGGGGCTAAATCAAGAGCTGGGGTTTCCAGTCAAATGGGGAATTGTGGATTGAACCAAGGGCTAGGAACTTGGGTTCTGAGTGGAACTGGCTACTAGCTCAAACTGACCTGCCCTGGACTGGAAACCCAATTATATCGGGAGCTCAGAACCGAGAGGAACTTACCATGGCCCTCAGAAATGGCGAGAAAGAGAACTCTAAAAGATTTACAGTTACCATGCCTGAGTTTCTTTTGTCCCAAAGCCATCAACAGTCTTTCTCATCCCACCTCTGCCACCAAATCTGTTAAAATACAAAATTCAACTGTGTAAATTTTAAAGATCTTCTTGGCTTTACTCAATAATTTATAGCTAAGGCAGCATCCCATCTAGCAGCTGAAAACAACAACACAATCTCTACAGAGCTTCTGAAACAAAAGGCTTTTATAGGCAGAAGGGGATGAGAAAAGGAAGTTTCTAACAAACAGTGGATTGTTTCAGGCAAGGTTACCTTCCTATTGAGGATGGAAGGGGTCTATCAGGTAGCTTACCTAACTAGTGCTGACCAGGTGATTTCAGATTGACTGGTTAAAGGTTATATTCCTGCGAGAGGTGGAAACTGCAATTGGTTAGGTATTAGGTCTTGGTTTTGCTGATGTGGGGTTGAGCATAGATGAGTCCACTTTGGGGCTGCTATCTTTTTTTTAACAAGCTCTCAAATCTCTTTCTGTGTTTGTCCAGAGAAATAGGTCTTTTCATCTGTAAGGCTGAATAGATAGTTGCAATCTATGTGCACACATCATAGGGGCAGGTGGGATGGTGGGCCACCACCTCAGCTCTTCCTCCCTGGGTTCCTAAGCACCATCTAACCCACCCCAGTGGTCTCCTCCAAGTTCTGGACCTGGTCGTGTCTGTTCATCCTAAGATAGCTACAGACGCTTAGAGATCAAGAAAATTTGAGGGACTTCCCTGGCGGTCCAGTGGCTAAGGCATTGCCTTCCTTGGGACTTCCCTGGTGGCACAGTGGTTAAGAATCCACCAGCCAATGCACGGGACACGGGTTCGATCCCTGGTCCAGGATGATCCCACATGCCATGGAGCAACTAACACCATGTGCCACAACTACAGAACCTGCGCTCTAGAGCCCATGAGCCACAACTACTGAGCCCATGTGCTGCAACTAGTGAAGCCCACGCACTGCAACTACTGAAGCCCTCGCGCCTAGAGCCCATGCTCCGCAACAAGAGAAGCTACCAAAATGAGAAGCCTGCACACCGTAATGAAGAGTAGCCCCCACTTACCTCAACTAGAGAAAGCCTACACGCAAGGAAGACCCAACTCAGCCAAAAAAAAAAGAAAAAGAAAAAGAAAAGAAAAGAAAAGACTTCACCTCCAATTCAGGGGGTGTGGGTTCGATCCCTGGTCGGGGAGCTAAGATCCCACATGCCTCACAGCCAAAACAGCAAAAAAATGTAAAGCAGAAGCAATATTATAACAAATTCAATAAAGACTTTAAAAATCATCCACATCAAAAAAATATCTTAAGAGAAAAAGGAAATTTGAGTCATACCTTGAAACGCTAACTTGTTTGAAATTTTGTTATATCTAATTTAGAAGATAAACAATTGTCTTAATTGTTAATATTTTAAAAAAATAAAGAGAGATTTAATCTGGGCAGCCAAGGCCCAGCTGCTGAGAATTAGTAACTGAAGTGATAGGACCTACCTCACACTCATTCAAGACTCATGAATGAGGCTCAAGGCTAAAGTCTGTATAAAAACGAAATGTAGTCAAACAGAGTAAAGCAAACATTAATTAATACCTGAGTATTTAACAAAGCATTCTTACATTTGTAGTGTCTAATTTGACTATACTTGAGACTTTTTTCTGTAATGTTTTTGTCCACATCTGTGTGTTCATTCAGTGATTAACAAACATTAATGCTTTTGGTGTCATGTGTGATTGTCAAATGAGGTCAGAGTGTCCTGATCTGGAATATATTTTCCATTTCATTTTATAGAACAAGAAAGGGCAGTTCATTTAATACCATGCTTTCAAATTATTTTCAGTCAGTTGTTTTTTTCTGAACGGAAAATTCCTTTCTTAGATCTCTTCCTTAATTTTTTCAGATACATTTAGTTTTAGTTGAGCTGATTTATGGAACGTTTCCATATGAGCTTAATCAAGGATCTATCCTTGAATCATCTAGTATTCTCTGTAATATTCTGTAATATTGCTCCAAGGGGACTTAAAATGTGCACATTTTAGACACTGAGAATACACTGCAGTGCCTTGCTCTTGTAAAAATGATTTAAGAGCCCCTCTGTCATAGGAACAACCTGCCTTCCTTTGTCATGTGCTTCCATTTACAAAAGAAATTTCTTGCTGTTTATGTTATGTTTTTAGAAAAGAATGCCCAGCACTGACTATATTTCATCCCACAAGGTCCCATTTGATCAGTTCAAGAGCAATGAGGCTGAATCCAACCCTGGAAATTAAAAGTCCAACAGACTATCGTGACTTTAAGTATCTAATTTAAGACAACATGAAATACTGCTTTGGTTCTCAATACATCTATCCTGTAAAGATACCGACTCATTCAGTAGCCAAACTAATTCTTCATTTTGATCTAATCTTTTGGGATAGTAAAAGTGAACAGTGCTAAGATCAAAGTGTTTTTCAAACACTGATGGTGCCAGAACTTGAGAGTTTAAAGTTGGCAAACAAAAGTATTTTAGCCGCTGAGAAATTGCGGAGCTATTAAAAAATTGTGGAGGTTTTAACAGAGGAAAATAAATTCTGTCATTTTTCCCTTTTTTAGTAACCCAGCTGCAAAGAAGCTAATTGCCCTCTGTGTGAGTGACGGAGGTGGGCAAGACTTCCCTTCTTTCTGCCATTTTCTATTATCATCTTGAAAAGTCTGATCTTTGTCAGTTTCTATTTCCCAGACTAAACTCTCCAACAAATAATATTAATTTCAAACATTTCACCAATTTATAATTAATTCAAAACTAAGAGATTATAGCAATAATTTTTACCTGAGGATGTCCCGCATATGTTCAGTAGTAGATTATTACGGCTTTATCTTTTAAAGTCTACTTTGGGAGCAACTGTTTAACTTAAATCAATTCTATACTGTAAACTATTGCTGTTTCAGAAATATATAATTCTATCTGAATTATAGTTATAGCCTAAAGCTAAACTTAATGTAGCAGATTGTCAGACTGGCTGCATTTAATATTAATCTGGAAGGACTCTAGCTAAATATGACTTTGTTCATTCAAAAAATAATCAGTCTACCAGGACCAGGCATCTCTATACAGGTTTGGATAACCACATGTTAATATAGTTGTTTAAGGAAAACGGAACGAATCAGAGAGGTAAGAGAATGCTACCCTCAGTCCCTTTCTATCTCAGTGTTCATTTCCTCGGTGACCTCATTCAGTCTCACAGCAGTCCACACCGTCTATACATTGACGCCCATACTTGACCCTGCTCCAGCCTCTACTCTGAGCTTCTAACTCCTATGTCCAGCTTCCTAATCAACAGCTGCTCTTGGATGTCCAGTAGGCATTTCACTGAACGTATTCAAAACAACTCTTGACTTGGCCCTGGACATCTTCTGTCCCCATCTAAGTAAAAGGTCCACCATCCACCCACTTACCAAGAATTGTAGAGTCATCCTGCAGCCTTCATTTCCTTTACCTCCTACATCCACATTCTACAGTAACAAATCAGTGCTCTACCCTTTTCTCTTGCTAAATCTGGTTCCTTCTCAGTCCTTCCCCATAACCTCTCACCTGCATTGCTGCAACAGCTTCTAAGATGTCCCTCTGTTCCCACTACAGTCCATTCTCTATTCGGTAGCCAGGGTCTCTTTCTCAACGTTAAATGAGATTTTGTCACTCCCTTGCTTAAAATCCTCAAGGACATCCCACTGCATTTAGAATAAATTTGTCCTTCTCACTGCAGACAAGACATAACACCTTCTGGCCCTTATCTCCTGCATCTCCTCATCTTAGTCAATATTCACTATTCAACATCCTCCACTCCCACCAGACGTTTTACTGTTCTTCAAACACACCAAGTTTGCACCTGCCTCAGGACATTTGCACTTGCTCCTCCCTCTGCCTGGAACACTCTTGTGCTGATTCTATACATGGTTCCTTTTTCCTCTTTGTTCAGACTGCTGTTCAAATACCCCCTCCTCATAGAGGCGTTCTTTGACCACCCTACCTAAAACAGTGATCCAGACCTACAGCTTGGCTCCAACACACTCCCCCGTGCTGTGTTTTATTTTCTTCCTATTTAGAGGCATCTGAAATATATATTCAATAGTACTTATAATACAAACGTATAGAATATTTATATAGCTGTTTGCTTGCTAATTGTAAGATTCAGCCAACTAAAATGCCAGCATCGTGAGAACAAGGGCTTGGACTTCTCAGTGTTGGATTTTGCTTATTCCCAGAAGCTACTCAATAAATATTTTTGAATTATTAAGCAAAGTTAGAAGCCATTACTTACATAAAAATACTCAGTGTTTACACATATTTTTTTCTACAAAGGATTTGAAACAGCTTTAAGCAAAAACAGACAATAAAATTAAAAAATAGAAACTTAGCACCAAAAACAAACAGCTAAAAAATAATAATAATAGAGTAAGATGGTCCATTAAAACATTATCATGAGAAGGTAGGAAAGTAGAAATTATACTGTGCTTTAAGAGAACAAAACTTTTCCTAAGGTTGAATTCTAAATGAAAGTTCTCTAGCAAGTTATTTTTGTGGCCTCTCCCATTGCAGAGCACAGGCTCCGGATGCGCAGGCTCAGAGGCCATGGCTCACGGGCCCAGCCGCTCCGCGGCATGTGGGATCTTCCCAGACCAGGGCACGAACCCATGTCCCCTGCATCGGCAGGCAGATTCTCAACCACTGCGCCACCAGGGAAGCCCTAGGGAAGCCCTCTAGCAAGTTTTCACACAGTAAAGGGCAATGTCCACAGCAATATTTGTAAAGCAGATGCAATGGTCCTTTTCAAATGGCTGTTTCTTTGATAATGGCCAAGGGCCCAAATTAAAATGCAGTAGAATGAAGGGGAATCATTAAGGGGCTGAGTTAATATGCACCAAGAATATAATATTCTGGTAGCCTTACTTGAACCAAGAAATGACTTTCATCTGGAAGATTCACCTAATGACATAGCATTGTTTATTGCTAGGAATTACGGTGATTTCAGTAAAACCAAGTTGCTAGGTTATTGTCATTATGGACATTCTGTCGTATATATTGTGCAATTCGAGCTGCCCTAGCGTAGTGCTAAACCAGAAATCTGCTTCAAGTGACACTGAGCATTCCTGTGGCAACAGTTTGATCAGGCCCCATGAGCACTCTTAACTCTCAAAACACTACTTCTGGAGAGTCCTCACTGAGCCTCAGGTTAAGGCGGCAGTCACTCCTGTTAGGGTCCCCACAGTAATGAATGGTCTTTAACAAACATCAACAGGCAGCTGCAACTGCACCACTGCAGTTCCCTGGCCACCAGCCATGTCCCAGCTCCTCAGTAAACAAGCAAGCATTTATCACCTTTCCCACGGAGGCCCCTGCCCCCAGTCAGATTCAAGAAAAATTCTTCCTTACTTTTTCCCTAAGAAATTGGGTGTTTTTTTACATGTTAAAACCAGAGTCCTTTTAAAGGTAAGATTCTGTAACGTTGGCAAAAGGTGGAAACACATTTTAGTGTTTAAGGGCCCATCGTCTCTCCTTCCAGCAACAGCAGACATCCTGGTAGAGCCAAAGCCATTTTTCCTCTTCTGAGAACCATCTCCAAGAGACGCTACCTCTACTCCCCAAAACACACACACACACACACACACACACACACACACACACACACGCACAGAATGGCCGCCAGTGTCTTCAACACTTCCCACCGCTTGGCAAAGGGCAATGAGATGATGGCAAGACAGACACATGCAGTGCCAGGCAGAGAGGTTTTTGAACCCTGCAGGGATGGGGTGAGGAGACTGTCATAGTCATGTGCCCCCGAGAAAAATATTCCCTTTTATTTCTCATTCAGCTGTCGCTGAGGGTCAGAGCGCGCATTGGTAATCGCTATTGTTCATAGAGTCCCTTGTGGTTCACAGCTGGATGACACCCTTCATGAAAAGCTGATTGTGTCGCCTTTACTCAGCACCCTTTCATAATAGCCAGTGTTTTGTTTTCTTACTGCAGATACTTTGTGGGAAAAAAAAAAAAGGTTTTTGCTACCACATCCCTCAATTATTCTAATATTTACCATTAATAGAAATATTCACTCATGATGTAAACACACTATTCCGAGCAGCAAAGTACCTTCCTTAATGTAAGTCATCTAACGGCTCATGTGAGCGACATGCTGCGGCAGTAATCACTGATCCCCTGTCCTGTGAAGCCCCAGAATTCCCAATTTCCAACAGAAGTCCGAATCTAATCCAAAAATCTATTTGACATCTTACAACGATTAGATTTTCTAATAGTCTTGAATAAGCAGAGCATGTATTCGTTTCCGGAGAAAGGGCATGGCCCTCTGCCACTTTAAAACAAAACTGAGAATCTGGCTTGTTCTCAAAGAGACCAGTACCTAGGAAGTCACTTGAATTTTCTGCTTTTAGTGTTTTCTTAGCCGTAATAGAAAACGAAACATGTTTATGAAAGAAAATAATTTTCTCCGGACACTTCCTTTCTGAAAATTGATGCTGTCTTGTGGCCTAGACATCGGACCCAGGGTCATTATAATCTTGCCTGTAGAATGGAAGTCATCCTCAAACTCAAATTTCTCATTAAAATCCAGCAGTATGTAAGTGACATGACTAGTAGTTTCAAAAGATCCGAAAACATTAACAATTCTTCAAATATAGAAATTATCCATTTTCTTAGATGTACCCATTACCCACTTAGACATTGTTATATTCATTTGGTATAATTATTCAATTCGTTTGGGGCTAAAGGAGCTGAGAAGCTCATACTACTACTAGAAATCTTCAGCTGTGTTTATGACTAAAAAGGTCGCAAATTAATTTTGGTGATGGGCATGAGCCCTTTAGAAGAAGGATCCCCAGAGGCCAGAAATGGAACCGGCCCTCTTATCCTCCAGAGCGTGCAGTGACCTGTTCACGTGCGTGATTTGAACAGATTATTGGATTCTGTAGGGCCAGGCGCTGTCCGTGCGCTGAGGCCCGCAGGCCTAACAGCCAGCCGGCTCCCGCGGTCCTGGCCGCAGACGTTTCTGTGCCGCGCGAGCTCGCCCAGGCTAGCGGGGCCCCGGCACGGGGGGCTGCCTCCTCGGTGCACACTGCAGTCCCAGTCAGAAAAGACTGTTGTTTAAATTGAAGAGAGTCTTTTGTGCCCAAACCACCATCCAACCTCTTTTGTTCTTCTCGAACGGGAAGTGACGCCAGCTGGCTGGTCTGAGGCGAGTCATCCGTACAAACGCTGGTCAGATGACACTCTCCGTCCTGCCCCATGTGTGGTTTCGACCACAGGGAATGTCGCTGTCAAGCCCCCCAGAAGGCAACATCTGGGACCACCCTTCCTTTGAATAACTGGTGGCGATCTTCCAAGCAGCCACAAGGTGATAGACATATTTTCTAATCACTGCATTGTCCATCCCTGGAACCTACGGTTACCCCGTTTTTGCCCACTTACAATAAATCTGTCCGTCGTGCACAGTTAAATGACAGCTTATGAAGCAACACGAAATTCTGATAAATAAGAATAAAGAGACAGTAAGACAACGGGCTGCCCACTCAGTGCCTTCACCAAAATGTGCCGTAAGATTGAATTTGCATCATAGCCTTTGGAAAATGAGAGACTTTTTGACACTGGTTGCCTAGTAATGAGACAGCCTGTAACAGTGCTTGGCTATAAACTGCTCGGCAGCTGAGGCGCCGAGGGACCCCGTACACAGCCGCTTCGGCTCCTCTCCATGTAGCTGGGAGGAAGCACTGCATTTTACTACTTTTAAAAATCACAGGGCTTCCCTGGTGGCGCAGTGGTTGAGAGTCCGCCTGCCGATGCAGGGGACACGGGTTCGTGCCCCGGTCCGGGAAGATCCCACATGCCGCGGAGCGGCTGGGCCCGTGAGCCATGGCCGCTGAGCCTGCGCGTCCGGAGCCTGTGCTCCGCAACGGGAGAGGCCACAACAGTGAGAGGCCCACGTACCACAAAAAAAAAAAACACAGATTTGGAAAAAGAACTGGAATAATAAAGCTTTTATTGTAACTTCCAAAACTTTAGCTCTGCACTTTTTGGGTTGTTGCATATTCTATATTCTATTGAGAAAGCATCCATAACTTTGTGGGTCACCATGATTTGGGACTTCAGTGGATCCTAAATGGATTCACCAATATTTAGTCAGAACCTTTGGGAGCCTACGTAGAAGAAACATTCGTTTGCTACATGTCTTCAGTTTTAACAAATTTCTTGGCTACCCTCTTAGATTTTATTAACTTTCCTCCTTAGCCTTCTGCTTCATTGGCTACATAGTTCATGAGGTCAGCAACAGCAGGGCTACGTGTGAATAATCCCATTACTGGCCCCTTCTATATGCCGTCTTTGGGACCTCCCTAGATATACGGGTACAGAATACAAACGACAGCCCATTGTTGGCATGAATTCCATAGCACTCAGACTGTGAGGACATCAGAGACATAACCATTGAAAAATAATAAGCAGGTTTGTAACCATAGTTAGCTATTACTATAGGAGATGGTGAGACCAGGTAGGGAAATTTTATAATTCACTACCTGAGTGACCTTGGGTCAATTACTTAGCTTCTTGGTGCTTCTTTAAATGGAATAATAATATAGTCATATTGACTATAATAATAATTATAGTCATATTGACTATTACTATGATGATTAATTGATGAAGGTTTAATGAGACAAGGCATGTCCTTGGTATAATACAGCTAAGCGCCATGTCTGTTCATAGGAAAACCTCATAACTGTTATGGTCATGAGGGATACTTCTCCAAACCACCAAGTGTGTTTCCTCGCCTGCCTCACAATAAGCCCATGAGTCAGGCAGCGTCCCACGCTACAGATGAAGAACCAAAGCTCAGAGAGACAAGTGACTTGTCGTCCTGGTGAAGGCCTCGATTGTACAAGTCCTCTCCTACCGTTATTAGTATACATTCGGTACATTATTGAATGTTCCACGAGTTTGTATTGACCACATGCCAGGCATCTGTCTCGGAACAAGGCGAGGCCCTACCTCCCTGGCATTTGGTCTCGAGGCTGGAGAGAGACAATTACAAGGAGACAAGTCGGGACCGTCACACGGAGAATGAAGAGCGTAGAAGTGACCAGGGGAGGGTGAAACTCTTCCTGGGAGGTGACGCTGGAGGTGAACGCTGAGTGAGGACAGGGACAGCACGAAGAGCCTGCGTGGAACCGTGCTAGGCGGAGGAACGTCACGGCAAAGGCCTGGGCAGAAACACCACCACTGGGGAAAAGCACGGGGCCGGCGCACTTGGAGGCTACAGGCGTGAGCGTTCAGAGTTGGAGAGGATGGGAGAGGCTCTGTGAGAGCGAAGCAAGGGTTCTCTTTCGGGAGTGGCTGCCTGCTGCTGTGTTGAGCTGGCCTCTGCACGTGTGAGCCAGGGGCTCGTGCGTCAGGGAGGGAGACACAGGTGGACGTCATCCGCCTGCGGACTGTGGCCTCACAGCACACATTTTACTCAGAGGGCGTCTGTACAGCGGAGGAAGGTGCAGCTCACCATTGTTTAAAAACTTGGAAACCACCTGGAGGAATTTTACGTGCTAGCATTTTATCATTAGTAATTTCGTAAAAATGATTATCCCTTCAAGTCCTCAAAATACAGGAGATAGCAAATAAAGAGATATGAGATATTCATAGTCCTGAAGAAATAAAGATGTGGTGCCAGGACAGGGACATGTGGGGCCTGGTGGGGACGGAAGGAACAGCTCCACCCGAGCACTGACGGGGGCAGGAATGGGCAGTGAGCCTGGGCCCAGTCTGGGGGCCACGGTCGCGCTGGCTCGGTGCGCTGGCCGGACCTCCATCCTGCTGCCACTCCATGGAGGAAGGTTAAGGGTGCGAGAGTTGGCCTGAGCGGAGTCCCTTGTATTCTGCTCAGGTCATTTATCTGCCCTCAAGATAACAGCCCGAAGCCCAGCAGTAGGAACCTGGCTCCAGGCTTCTGGAGGCTTCACGCTGTCCCGGGGGCCCTGGGGCATGTGAGCCACACCCCCTCCACTCTTCACAGGGAAATGAGCGCAAAGGAGCCGCTAGTTAGAGCAGAGCCAGGATAAGAGCCTACATCTCTAAGACAGGTTTGAGAGCACAGAGGAAATGAGGGCCTTTTTTTTCAGAGGAGCAGAGGTCCATTTTGAAGTCTATATAAACAAACATTGACAGCAGATAAACATAAATGTGGGCAAGTTTTATGACTGCCTGTGGTCCCTTTCATAGGTGAGCTGCTATAGATGAGATGAGATGAGATGAGATGTGTGGCTTTCCTCATAACAATTCTCGCCCAGTTCTCCTGTGACGCTGATGTGTGTGGAATGGTCGTTAAAGCCAGCTGATCTGTGCCGAGACTGGACCATTTCTCTGACCCCACTACCCCAAGGCTCTTCCCACAAAGCCAACCACGCACGCAGTGCCAGGACACACACAGCAGGCACAGGGAAAGAGAAGGGGGCAAGGCTTTGAATCCTTGACCGGTGCCATGAGGAACCTCCTCTGGAGGGTCACCACTTGGTACCAGTGACTTCAGTGGCCATGTTTGTGCCTCTGGTTCTTCCAGAACTTCATAACTCACTTCCTGTAAGTGGACCACATCCACACTTTATCCAAAGTTCCAATCTTTGTCTTTCTCCCATGGGTTTACTTTGTTAGTAAACACTGGTGGACTAGAGGCTATGTAACTTCTTTAGCACCAAGTGTTTCAAAAATCAGAGAATCTAAAACATGAGGATCACTTAGAAGAAGATCAGATTGACTTCTTATAAATTAAAGGCACGAGAGAAGGATAGGGAGCCACCAAAACACTATTTTTCTTATATGCAGCTGGAAACATCACATAGATAAGCCGCCTGTGTAAACTCTGTGACCACTATCTTTCTGCTCGTAAATTTTGGCTTAGAGATTGTTAACTAGATCATCTATTTCTCGATGTGAGTGTGAAAAATAGGTGAGCGTTTGTGATATTTCTAAGGAATAGAATTCTAGTAATAAAATCAAACTGGTTGGAAACCAAAAGCATTTTAAAGTTCCAGAACAAATGTCGTCTATTTAAAATCTAGAGGATTGTAGGAGTAGAAGGGGAATTGGATATTGTCTATCCACAGCCTCTTACTTTACAGGAGAGGAAACCGAGGCCCAAGGAGTTTTCACACTTCGTTTAAGGTCACACAAAGACAGCAGTAAGCTCAGACCTGGAATTGATGTTCTCCATCTCCTGGCCCATTACTTTCAACTGCATTCTCTGTTTATAAATACAATGCATGTTATCAGGGCCAGAAAATATTAGAGGAGATTAAGCAGCACAGAATTATCTTCCCTCACCAGGTGCCTTCCTAAGCCTGGAATTCTACTGTTAGATAAACCTATTTCCTAATTGGTCTGCTGCTGAAATGGAAACGGAAATGGCCCTGCGGGCACAGGACAGGCTGCGCGGAGCTGAGGCAGCAGAAGAACCTAACTGTGCCTGGAGCCGGTGGTAACCCGGGATGGAGATGGAGGTGCGGTGGGCCAAGGAGGGGCCCAGGAGGACGGGAAGGGTGCAGAATGAGAGGGGAGAGCAGAGCGCCAGCAGCTCCCCTGCCCCCAGTTCGCTCGCTTCTGCCCCTCCACCGTGCATTGAGTCACTGGCAGCAAATTCAGTGTTGCCATTAGCAACGTTAAAATGCAAATTTTAAAAAATCTCGCTCATCATGTAATATTTCTGATCCTAAGACTGACATCTGATGTTTTAGGAGGCTGCTTTGGAAAGAATTCTTTGTTGGTCGCAAAAGAATCCAAACCTCACTAATGACCAGAGAGATGTGCCTGAAGGAGAAATAAAACGGATGAAGGGGGCGAGGGGCAGGAAAAAAAGACCCTGAAATTGCTTCTGACTTGAGGAAAAAAGGCACAAATAGCCCCATTGAAGGAGAACTTTACAATTCCACCCTAAAAAATTCTCAACAGACTGACCTATTGTTATATGTTGTTTCGTGCAATTAATAGACAAAGCAGTTGTTAAGCGAGCCTGGAGCTGTGGTCTCAGCACTTAGTCCAGGCTCCTGGCTTGCACAGGGGTGGGCGCGGAGGGGCGTCGCAAGTGAGGCCGGCTCCCCGCTCTCCAGAAACACGTGAGCTGCTCCAGGGCTCCCAGGGATCCTCAGTTCAGCGGCGACGACAGTCGAATTGATCCAAGGAGGACAGAGCGAGCAAGGCTGCTCTGGAATCAGCCCCTGGGCAGCGGTGCAGCACCTCCTCCCCCGCTGGGGGATGCTCCCCTCCCCGCGCCCTCGTCCCCACCCAAAGCCAGCGGTCTGTTTAGGAAGGGAGATGGTCCAGCGACATCCCGCACTGGAGCCGGATCCGGCCTGCTCTCCGCTGAGGTCTTTAAAGCACGAAACAGAGCAGCAGAGACCTTCAGCCTCGCTCTTCCTGGCGTCTATTGTTCTCTTAATGTCTCCGTTTTCTAATCGACTCGTTAATTATGCAAACCACAGGCTTTCTAAAGCAGGTTCTCCATGACGTTTCAGAACGGGGTTTATGCAGCACAAAAGAAAGAACCTGTCACGCTGAGAAGTTAATGGTTAGCCTGGACTTAAACCCCTCATCAAGCGGGGAATGTGAAGGACCCTACGTCCAGGGCAACATCCAATTAAAATAACGCCTCTCCCCTGAGATGGGGTTTTGCCTCACTGCAGCTTTTAAATGCTGCACAAGCGGCCTTGTTACCATAGCTCAGTCAGGCTCAGGAAAAAATAGCCCAGGTAAGAGGCAGAAGAGGCTGAGGTCTAGGTGCTGGGGAAAGCAGCCTGGCCAGGCTGGGTGTCCCAAGATACTGCCAGGCTGTCCCAGCAGGTAGGTGGGTGACCCAAACCCAGTCACCTTCCATGCTCAGGACATGGCTGACGAGCAGCGGCCACTCCCATGTTTGCATCGAGGCACCTGACATGGTCCTCCAGGCCCAAAGGAGGTCTGGGCAGGAAGACAGCTTCCAGCCAAGGAGCAAACACAAAGGCAAGAGGTCAGGCCAAAGGTCACCCCAGGAAGGAGAGACCTGGGACTTGGGAGCAACTTGATCACCTGGGAATGATCTCCAGTAACAACAGGTCCTGATTCTTAGTGGAACTCAGGAGGCGTGATTGTACGAAAGTTTTAATTCTTAGTTAGTTGAATCTATCGCTATTAGCTTTGTGGCTTCCTCGATTGCTTCAGTTCTTTAAAAGTTATTATCCTTGGGGCTTCCCTGGTGGCGCAGTGGTTGAGAGTCCCCCTGCCGGTGCAGGGGACACGGGTTCGTGCCCCAGTCCGGGAAGATCCCACATGCCGTGGAGCGGCTGGGCCCGTGAGTCATGGCCGCTGAGCCTGCGCGTCCGGAGCCTGTGCTCCGCGATGGGAGAAGCCACAGCGGTGAGAGGCCCGTGTACCGCAAAAAAAAAAAAAAAAAAGTTATTATCCTCCAGAGACTCGTGTACTGTTCTACATTCTGCTAATTTTTCTATGAATTTTTAAACATATTTGACTATAATTTTCTTTTAGTACACAAGATAAGATGTATATCTAAATTAATTTTTCTCTAATGTGCTATATTTGAAAATCAGATATCAGTTAATCCTCCCCCACTGTTTTGTAATGCTTGCTTTACCATACATTAAATTCCTACTCATAATTTGGTCTGTTTGCATTCATTCAACAAACACACACTACAGACACTGTTCTGGGTGCTGGAGGTACAACAGTGAACAGCTCAGCCAAAATCTCTGAGCAGTTTTAGTTGGAGGAGACAACAAACAAATAAATAAACTATGTAATCTCTCAGATGGTTGTAAATTTTATAAAGAAAAATAAGGCAAAGAAGAGGAATAGAGAATTCCAGCCAGGGCGGGTGAGGTGCAATTTATAATCGGTTGATCAGAAAAGACCTCACCAAGGTGGAAACGTGACAAAGATGGAAAGGGCTGATGGATGTGGGAGGGAACCGTGCTCCAGTTGACAGAAAGCAAGTGTGAAGGTCCTGAGGAGATGGCATGTCCAGTATAGTCGCAGAGGCCAGGGCAGCTGGCGCAGCTGAGCGGAAGTGACGGGAAGTGGCTCCAAGGCCAGGAGGTTGGCAGTTCCGATAGAGCAGCCGTGTGGGTGTTGACAGTGACCCTGAGTGAGATGGTGGATTCATTTCCTAGGGAAGTTGTGACAAATGGCCACAACTTGGTAGCCAAAACCAACAGAAATGGATCCTCTCCCAGGTGTGGAGGCCAAGAGCCTGAAGTCAAAGTGTCAGTCACGCTGGTTCGTTCTGGAGGCTCTGAGGGAGAATCTGTCCCAGGCCTCTCCCAGCTCTGGTGCTTGTGGGCAATCCTTGGTGTCCCTTGGCTTATAGACCCATCCCTCCAATCTCTGCCTCCGTCCTCGTGTGGCCTCCCCTCTGTGTGTCTCTCAGCGTCTGTTCCTTGTCTGTCTCTTCTGAGGACAGTGGTCATTGGATTTAGGGCCCACCTGAAATCCAGGATGGTCTCGTATCCAGATCCTTAACTTGATTACATCTGCAAAGATCCTATTTCCACATGCACAGGTACCTTCTGGGGAGACGCAATTCAACCCACCATAGATGGGGCAGCCGTTGGAGGGTCTTTGAACACAAGAGTGAAAAAGTCTGCAATGTGTTAAAGGGAGTGCTCCGGCTGCTGTGTGGGTATGGGTAAGAGGGTCAGGGCAGAAGAGGAGACCAGCTAGGGGACTACCCTAGTTATCCAGGAGAGAGAGGGTTAGAAGTGGTGGAAGGAAGAGTTATATAAGATGTAGAATTCACCTTTATGTAGGGGGTTGGTTCTGATTCCTTAGTTCCTCTGATTTAAATTGCTATTTTTTGACCACTACCAAACTATTTCAATTGCTCTCTCTCTCTGTTTTTAATTGTCTGATAGAACTAATCTTCTCTTCTTCCTTTTCCTAGTAAGATTATATAAACCTCTTAATTTTCCTGAGACAATATTTCGTCTTCTCATTCAAGAATATAGATAGATAGATAGATAGATAGACAGACATGTATCTGTCATTTTGTCTTTTATTATGTTTTTAAAGATTTTCTTTAAATGTTCTTTATAGCAACAACATCTGCCTCGATAGGTTGAATCCCAAGAGCTTCTCGTGAGGAAGGAGTTAATATTATAATCAGGACCTATACTTTTATTATGTTGGCTGGTGGCTGCTGATCATTAGCAAGGCTATTAATTTTGGTGCGTTTATTTCAGATATAGCATTTTTTGAATCATTTTATTAAACATGATTATTTTGCTGGTTCCTCTGCATATTCTGGTTTTCCATTTTGTTAAGTGCGAATAATGATCTTTTCTCTCTTCCCTTTATCATACCTCTTCGTTTTTTCACGTCTCATTGCATTAAGCAGAGTTTTCAGAACACTATTAAGAAAGCATCCTTGTTCCAATTTTTAAACAGAATTTAATTTCTCTGTCCATGGAGCACAGGAAGGGCTCTCATTTTCCACGACTTTATCATGGTAGAGAAGTGGCCCCTATGCGTAGTATTTTAATATTTTGAAGAACCTTGTTAAATGCTATCAGTTGTCTTTTAGGCATGTTATTTGTTTTAATTTAACCTGTTGACGTTGTGTATTGTACTGGCAAATGCTCTTACGTTGACTCCTGCTGCGCTGTGTCACACGTCTTCCAGAAGACTCCTTTATGTTGGCTTAGAGAACAATTTCAGTATACGTTTTCGCATTTCTTGGTTTCTTTTTATAATAGGGATCTGCTTTATTTTGGTGGCATCCTCATTAAAATCAATATTCTGGCATCATATTATAATATTTGTGATAATTATGGCACCTTGGGACAGGATCTTGGAAAACTGCCTACCAATAATTTTTTATTAACAAAAAAAAGCTAGAGCTTCTGGAAAAAGCACTAGCTTTCGGTATCAACATCATTATCATAAAAATGTGTTTATGAGATGCTTCTAATAATTCCTAGTGCTTTGGTGCACCACGCAATGGTTCTTGTCTCCTAGGAACTAATGGCAACAATTTGCAGATTGCATAGGCCTTTGCAGTCTGTAAACCATCTCCACATAGATTATCACAGGGCAGCATTAGTATGCCCATTTTTACAAATGAGGAATCCAAAACTGAGAAGATTAGGAATTTGCATGTGGTCATCCAAACAACCAGGAGAGGTGAAGAGAGAACTTGAACTGAGGAGGTCTGAGGCAAACCCAGAGCTCTTTCCAGTGCACCACACCGGCTTACGGTGCATAGCAGCTCACTTAACATCTAGGACATTAAACAAAAACGTGGGAGGTCATCATATTCTATAGTAAGCCTGGGGCAATGACTTCTTTGGGGAGAGATTGAAAAGGCTCTTCTGAAAGTTCCGTGCTCCCCAAGGCTACTTCCCAGCTGTCATCCTGTCACCCTTGGGTAAACCCGTCCCTCCTTCAGTTCTGGCCTGTTAGGTGTGTCACCCTGTGCCCTCCTGATCTCTATGACCTGGGGACCCCCTCAGCTGCTGTCCCACACTGATTTTAGCATCTTGTTGCCAAGCTTCCTCTCCATCCCAGGTCCAGCATCTGAAGCCCTCTGAGACAACTCGTCCTGCTTCCTGGATCCGTTCAGTTCCGTTCTGGTCATTTTGACATCACTCAGCCACCCAGGCCCATAGCCTCACTCTGAAGCTTGTCAGGACCTCTCCTCTGCAACACTGCCTCTCACCTGTCCCAAACTCTCCCACGTTGTCCTCATCTGTGCTGGTCCTTCCCTACCGGGCCGGGCCACGTGGTTGGTCACCCACACTGAATGAGACCTTTCAATGGCCTCCCATTCATCTCCGCTGCAGCTCTTAGGGGTTGAGGGATTGGGGAGCGGATGGGGCAGTAAAGTTGGGGCAGGAAGGAGAGCTAGAAATCTCTGAGGCACTATTTCATGCTGAGGTCCCATTGCCTGGAGAGCATAGCAGAGTTTCAAGTTGGAAGAGGGGCTTGCCTCTGTGTGTGTGTGTGTGTGTGTGTGTGTGTGTGTGTGCGTGTGTGTTTTAATAAATTTATTTATTTACTTTTGGCTGTGTTGGGTCTTGGTTGCGGCACGCAGGCTTCTCATTGCGGTGGCTTCTCTTCTCGCGGAGCACGGGCTCTAGAGCGTGGGCTCAGTAGTTGTGGCTCACAGGCCCAGCTGCTCCGCAGCACGTGGGAATCTTCCCTGACCAGGGCTCGAACCTGTGTCCTCTGCATTGGCAGGCGGATTCTTAACCACTGCGCCAGCAGGGAAGTCCCTGCCTGTGTGTTGCTGATGAATGTGCCCCCTCACTTATCCCGGGTGCCACAAGGTCATAATCTTGCACCACCCTCCATCTTACATCTCATCTCTCATCCCATCCCTTGGGTATTTTATGTGGCATTCTCCACGGCACTCCACTTCCTGCCGTCGCCGGCCATCATCCAGAACCTTGGTGGCCCCCTTGGCCAGCACTGCCCCGGGGCTGGGCTCTGTTTTGGTCTCCTGCCATCCGGCAGCACCTCGTTTCCTGACACAGGGAGCCCTCTTCTGCTCTCACATTGGTCCAAATTGGTTTGGTCCCTACTAGGCTTCAAAGCCAGCTCACAAAGAACAAGAAAGCAGTTAGTCTCTAACTCTGCAATCATTCAAAGTTCAGTCTTTAAAATGCAGAGATTTTTCTGCTTCATCTACCCACAGCTCAGCAACTGTATTTCTACAGCCATTGTTATTCTATTTCTGCTCCTAATTGCTATTATGGAAAACCGTGCGGAGCTGAAGCTTTGGGAGTTGCCAATCTGTGGGCTCCCTTCAAATGTAAATGCGTTATGCAAATGTCTTCTGAGGCTGAGAGTGGGATACTCTGTGGTCTTCCCTGGATTGCCACAGGAAAAGAATACTTTCTGGGATGGTGAGAACCAGAAGACTACACGCTCCCTCCTGATTTAAATGCGCACAGCCCTGAGATTGTTTTCTGTCTCCGACTTCCTCTCCCACTCCAGCAGCTGAATTTAAAATACTTGCTACAAAATGCTGTTTCCTGGGGTCACTGCAGCTTAACTGTTTCGTGGTCACGCCCTGTGGGGACACAAGCAGAACTTCCTTCCCCAAGGGGATCAGGATGATGTTGGCAAGGTAGACACTGTTAGAGTCTAGGAACCTTGGGTTTTTTTAATATGGAAAATCCCCTCTGCAAATAATGCATTAAATTGGATCACTCACTGTGTTGTTAGCAAAACCTTGAAACATGGACACGGATGGAGATCTCACCATTCTGAGCAGAGTTCTAAGCCGGTGGAAAGCAGCTACTGAAAGTCAATTGAAATGTCCTCTTCCCGGGAGGTCACTGACGCTGGAACCTTGGTCGCGTCCTCAGAACCTCCTTCCCCCCTCCAGGCGCTCCTGCTCTGGGTTCCTGTGCCTGGAGCTGCCCTCTCTGCCTTCTCTTGCCCTGACCTTGGCCTCCCCTCCATGGTGCCAGGCAGGCTCTTCTCACTGTCATCTCCCTCATACACATCTTTGCTGCTTCCCATCATCACCAGTAGCAATGTGGTCCAAAAGAACGTTCTCGGCTTCTGAATTAACAAGCCCTGAAACCCCTTAGGTAACCGACTTAATACTTACTCTGTGCTGTGCCAGGCACTCTTGTAAGCACGTGGTAGTATTTAATTTACTTACCTCCTTTGAATTTATCAGTAGCTTCTATGTTTAGTATCGTACATATTGGATATTTCCAAAATGGAGGGAAAAAGTTACCACAAAACGTATAGAAATGTATTCCATACATTCTAAGATAAATTAAATTCTAAACTATATGAAAGGAGAGGGAAAATGCAGAAAGTAGTGGGAAAATGGCCCTGGCCCATGGTGTTCAGCTGTTTGTCTTTTGTTTTTACACTGTCATATTATTTAATATTCCTCGCAGTTCCACTGCATCATTCTGAACTTCAGAAAAAGAAAGGGGAAGTAACTCTTCCCTGGAATATCATTTATGTTCTAAAGTACTAAAAAATACTTTAAAGTGCAATTAGCTTATTTAAGAGGCAGACATTACATGGTCCTCTGCCTGCGTCATACGGTCACTGGGAGGATAACAGGAATGGGTAATATATATTAGTGTTTTGAGCACAGCTGGAAGAAAATCTTCGTGTACATTCGAGGTGGTTTTGTAATTATCTAGCAAGATCAAAATATCTGATCAAAGAGAATCACTCTGATCTACTCAGTTACAACATGGTCTCTCTCTGGTTTTTTTTTTTTTGGTTTAATAATGTACTACAAATTGACATGTGTTCGTGAATACGATCTATGGTTCCATCAGATCATTCAGACAGCGCCGTACGGATGCCAGTTATGTTCTGCCCTTTACTGGTTTTCACGACAGATTTGCCCGATAGTTCCTGCGACTCTAACCATCTCCATCACATTTTCTCAGGGAAGAAAGCGACTACGGACTTGCATACACTGTAAGTTTGCCGGAAATTGTGAAAAACAAATAAATCGCCATGCAAGACCCAAGCCCTGGCTTTTTAACTTTACTCCTGGAGCCGGGGACTTTTCTTCCCCTCTGGGCTGCCTGAGGCCTCGCAGAAACAACCTGCATTGGCCCCAAGATTGTTTCAAGGCCCCAAGGAGCCCAGGAAGAATTCTGCAACAGTCTGGGAGACGACCAGACTCTACCTAGGGCTGCCCTCGCTCCCCAAGGGAGGAACGTTAACCTGCATAGCTGCCCTTATAGACCTGCTACCTACATGGGAACACCCTGTCCCTGAGGCAGCCCACGGTGTACGGGGCACATCACACACCAGGACAGAAGCCCACTCCAGAGAAAGCTCAAGTGAAAGCCCCATTATACTCAGAAATATGTTACGATCGCAAACCCTTCTCATTTGGATCACAAAAGCTCTTTGATAGTTTCTCCTAAACAGGCAAAAAAAAAAAAAAAAAACCTGTGGGAAACTTTCTCACATTAGAGACACAATTTTTTCTGGCGATATCTGGAACTAAAGACCCAGAGTAAGGTTAAAAATGACATTCTCACTGAAACCATTTATGAAATTTTTTCTGGCGATATCTGGAACTAAAGACCCAGAGTAAGGTTAAAAATGACATTCTCACTGAAACCATTTATGAAAAGCCTATTACCTAGCAATTTCATATTTGAATGCAATTATGTTAATGTTATTCGTACATTATGAATGGTACTAATATGATTATTGTTTTGTGTGGTATTACAGGAAATTAATTTAAATGGATTTACATATTTTCAGATAAGGGGCACTGCGAACATGGGTAAATAAGAAGGCTGACGTTCCTTTGAAACAAAAATAAACATTAAGAGAAAGCTGGGGGCTTCCCTGGTGGTGCAGTGGTTGAGAGTCCGCCTGCCGATGCAGGGGACACGGGTTTGTGCCCCGGTCCGGGAAGATCCCACATGCCGCGGAGCGGCTGGGCCCGTGAGCCATGGCCACTGAGCCTGCGCGTCAGGAGCCGGTGCTCCGCAACGGGAGAGGCCACAGCAGTGAGAGGCCCGCGTACCGCAAAAAAAAAAAAAGAGAGAAAGCTGGATTGTGACTTCATTTGTAATCCTGACACAGCCACTATTGTGGTTTTTTGTTAACGTAAACATTTTGCAATTTCAGAGGTGTTTTTCTTGCGTAAAGGTGCAATCTGAGTTACTCTCCCAGTCCCCTCAGAGGCGTTCCTTAACTCCATTTCATAGTTCAGGGAGTTGACAATCAAGGGGATGAAACAACTTGTCCCAAATTATACCCAGAGTCTCAGACGGTGCAATATTTAAACTCAAATTGCCTAGAACTCAACTCCTACACTCACATCACAGGGGAATGCAGCTTTGTACATCAACTCAGAGTTTTAATTAAAGAAGCCTGGGCCTCCGAAAATTCTCCTTCCCGGGTTTTTAGTGAAAGGAAATATCTCTCAGATAACCCGTGCTTATTTCTACCTTCAGCACGCTTCCTTCTTATCCAGAGGAGAGTCCATCAGACTCGTTGAGCAGCTACTCTGTGCCAGCCGTGTGCTGCCAGCGCTCCGCTGCTGGGACCAAATGTGTACAGGAAACCAGCTACTGCGTGCGACCCTGTACACCGGAGAGCGCCAGCTGAGGTCGTTCAAGGGCAAGAGAGAGGTCGCTGGGGGTGGTCGGCAAGAGCTGCCCAGGGGTGGGGTTTGGGCTGGGGCTGGACACGAGCACAGCTGGCTGACAAAGAGACGGGAGCATCTGAGGGTAGGGAAGCTGTGGGTGCAACAGGCAGCCATGGGAATCTGCGAGGCACGTTCAAGGTGAACGCTGGAAAATCGAGGAAAAGAGTAGGTTGGTAGTAATTGCAGGTGACCTGGAGGCCAACGGTGGTGAGAGCGGGGAGGGCAGTGTGCTACAGGCTTCTAAACGCATCAGATTGACAAGGGGAGAAGCCGCATTTGGAAAAATGAATGTGGCATCTGTGTGAAGAAAGAATTGGCGCAGGAGGACCAGGGGGTTAGGAAACAAGAGTCTTTTGCAAGAATCTAGGCCTGGAGTAATAAGGCCCTGAGCTGCGGGGAGCAATGGCCACCACCCCAGGCCTGGGGACAGTATCTCACCTGAGGAAATAAACCAAAGCTTTGAGTCCACAGTTTTTGTTTTTGTTTGTTTGTTTTTGCGGTACGCAGGCCTCTCACTGTTGTGGCCTCCCCCGCCGCGGAGCACAGGCTCCGGACGCGCAGGCCCAGCGGCCATGGCTCACGGGCCCAGCCGCTCTGCGGCATGTGGGATCCTCCCGGACCGGGGCACGAACCCGTGTCCCCTGCATCGGCAGGCGGACTCTCAACCACTGCGCCACCATGGAAGCCCGAGTCCACAGTTTTATGGTGACTTGTGCCTGTTATCAGTGATTTCCTTTTAAACTGACAGTTCCTAGAGGGCCAGTGTCTTCAGCACCAAGTAAGTAGCAGGCTCCCAATAAATGATTGTTGACTGACTGAGTGAGTGAATGAATTCGTGCAGGCATGAGTGAAAGGATGGACTGTAATGATGTCTGTTGGTGATAATTTCCTTGCTAATGACAGGCATTCCAGGCATCCCGGTGAGTTTGTGAGGAAGCTGCTGGGGGTTAGCCCTCGCCCTGGGACGGCTGCAGCACCTATGCACAGACCCAGCTGGGCTCCGTCCTTTTCCCTGGATAAGGGAAGCCCCAGGCTGATAGTTCCAGGTGTTTCCCGTGAGCCCTTTCAGGGCCGCACAGGCTTCCTTTCCACCCAGGGGAAGACCACAGCAGCTTCTTTCCTGTGAAGCTGAGGAGGACAATAGCGTCTCCAGGCACAGAATGAAAGGAAAGTGACAATATAATTTCTACTTCATATGACTTTTGTGAGGATTAAATGAGTTAATATATAGAAATAACTTAGAATAGGCAAATGATGTCTGAGAAGCATGCAGTATTAGCGTTTATTATTATTAATATTATTGTTATCATTAACCTAACAAGTTGCATTAAATTCTAAATATTTCCATTCTAGGTATAAGCTAAATGAAGATAATTCCTTAACTTTTTGTAAGCAGTGCAAACTTTCCTACTTTCCCTTAAAACAACAATTGATTTTCTAAGTAGTTGGTTGGTAGGTTGGTGATCGAGGTTAAATATTCCATCAGGATTTTATGCTGGTGATTTAAAAACAATAACACCTACATTGTTATATTTAGCATTGACCATAATAGAAAGTTTCTCGGTTCTGAGTCGAAGATTAGTATCCGAATATTTTGACTACTGTACAGTTCACTTCTGCAAATATAATTTGATCCATAAATTTAAATGGATATTGGTATATCTAATTATTTAACAGTCAAGTCATTCTGTCATCACTTTCCAATTATCTTTTCATGAAAACATTAGTAATAGACTAACTCCTATGAAGTCATTTGTATTTAATTGAATTAGCAGTTGTCTTTGATTAGAATATTTTAAAGCTATGACATACCTTCTTACATATCTCATATTGGTGATTCCTTTTTACCTATGCGATCAAGATGGCTAGAAATATCAATTATAAGACTTATGAATGGGAAGTGGAAATGGGTCCATTCTACTCTATCAGAACAGTAAGTAAAAATAGCATAAGATCAGAGACTAGATTTAGATTTCAAAGATTACAGGTAAAAATAATACTGGTAAATAGGATCGCTTATAAAGAGGAAATGCACGACAGATTAGGAATTTATGAAATATGAGGGGAGGAGTAACGTGGGGTCACTTCAGTATTTTACCATCTTGCTACTCAGCTAGAGGCTGTAGAGCAACTTACACATCTTCTGTGAATCTGAATTTCCTGGTCAGTGTTGTGAGGCAGGGGTGGAACTCCAGGGAAGTGAGCGGGACAATTGCCTGGGAGAAGTCAGCGGGGATGGGGACAAGGTCAGGTGCGTGCAGGGCAGGGCCAGGGGCCGCCGCTGGATGGCCATCTGGATCCAAGAGAGCACCCTGCGACCTCCACATGGTCACGTGCTCACCTGACCTTCCGTCTGCATAACACGTATTAATCATTTACTCCACGCAAGCTGCATACTGAGGGTTTGGCTTGTATCACCTCTCAATTCTCAGAAACAGCTCCAGGAATTAAATACCGTTGTTACCCTCGTTTTGCAGAGGCTCCGTGACTTGCCTGGTCTGACAGCTAGACTGAGGCTGGCGTGCAAGCCGCCAGGTGCAGGGCTCACGCTCTGGCTGCTGCGTCTCCTGAGAGCCGCAAGACCGGGGAAATTTCCGTCTCTCCAGGCCGTGCCATCTTATAAGCACACTGCTCCTTCCTGCCCTAATTTACAGTTAGCCCTTTACCATATGCTTTGTTAACTTCAACAGAAAATGTCTGTAGCATATAAGGCTGCATGCCCAGAATCTGGCCAGAGATCCAGGGGCCAAGGGTCATGAAAGTCAGAAAGTCAGAGAATACTGAAGACCGAGGGAAACCCGTGGCCTGGTCGGGATCTTGCAGAGGCAGGAGAATACTCTGAATAGGTCCGGGCGAGGGGAATCCTCCATGAACTAAATTTCCTGAGGCTTTTACCCTCAGAGGCTGTGTCCAACTCCTGGTGATGCCCAGTTGGCAGAAGTGTTCAGCCAGGGGACCACCATGTTTCATCCCGGTGACCACAAATGGCCACCGCATCCTTCCACAAGCTGTCGGCTTCTCTCTCAGTATGGTCCAGGCAACTTCTGGCCCAGAGTGGGGCATTTCTGCTCCCAGACCCATTAGTGGTGAAGTTTCAGCCTTTTTGTAACTGAATGATTTATCTTGACTCATTTATTTACCGAATAACTATTGATGCCTACTACGTGCCAACGTATGAGAACAGAAGGTATCCTGCTTCTATGTCCCGATTTCTAAAAGTATTTTTCAGGCCTTATATATCCAGTGGGGTCATAATATTTCATACTAGTTCTACAAAAAGCTATTTTCAATTACTGAAAGGCTTAGATCATCACACATTTGAACAGTAGCTTGTTCCTTGAAGTATTTAATTCCAATTTTATGAAGGAGATATTACAGAGAACCTGTTTTAAAAGTTAGATTAAAATGTAATTTTTTGGTATATCAATTCTACTTACATGTGCGGATCTAAACTATTATTGTTTAAAGATAGTTTATTCTTAGAAAATATCATATAAATCCCGTCATATTTGAACTATTTACCCTATTTGTGAGTAAAGGCTTGCTGAGCAGGCAAACTTCAACAGTCCGTAATAAATTATTACTAACTCCAGGTTAACGTAGTCTGTCTTTCTTTCTCTTCTAACTGCTTTCTGGTATTTCACCATGCTTTTGCAGGGTTGGCAGGTGTGGGAAAGGAAGCTAACGTTCAGATACATTACGTCTACTCTTTTTTTTTTTAATACCTCTTTATTGGAGTATAATTGCTTCACAACACTGTGTTAGTTTCTGTTGCACAACAAAGTGAATCAGCCATATGCGTACATGTGTCCCCATATCCCCTCCCTCCTGAGCCTCCCTCCCACCCTCCCTATCCCACCCCTCTAGGTCATCCCAAAGCACCGGGCCCGTCTCCCTGTGCTATGCTGCTGTTTCCCACCAGCCAACTATTTTACATTCGGTAGTGTATACATGACAATGCTACTCTCACTTTGACCCAGCTTCGCTCTCCCACCACATGTCCTCAAGTCCATTTTCTATGTCTACCTCTTTATTCCTACCCTGCAACTAGGTTCATCAGTACCACTTTTTTTTTTTTTAGATTCCATATATATGCATTAGCATACAGTATTTGTTTTTCTCTTTCTGACCTACTTCACTCTGTATGACAGTCTCTAGGTCCATCCACCTCACTACAAATAACTCAATTTCATTTCTTTTTATGGCTGAGTAATGTTCCATTGTATATATGTGCCACATCTTCTTTATCCATTCATCTGTCGATGGACACTTAGGTTGCTTCCATGTCCTGGCTATTGTAAATAGATCTGCAGTGAACATTGTGGTACATGTCTGTTTTTGAATTATGGTTTTCTCAGGGTATATGCCCAGTAGTGGGATTGCTGGGTCATATGGTAGTTTTATTTTTAGTTTTTTGAGGAACCTCCATACTGTTCTCCATAGTGGCTGTGTCAATTTACATTCCCACCAACAGTGCAGGAGGGTTCCCTTTTCACCACACCCTTTCCAGCATTTATTGTTTGTAGATCTTTTGATAATGGCCATTCTGACCAGCATGAGGTGATATCTCATTGTAGTTTTGATTTACATTTCTCTAATGATTAATGATGTTGAGCATCTTTTCATGTGCCTCTTGGCCGTCTGTATGTCTTCCTTGGTGAAATGTCTATTTAGGTCTTCCGCCCATTTTTTAACTGGATTGTTTGGGCTTTTTTGATATTGAGCTCCATGAGCTGTTTGTATATTTTTGAGATTAATCCTTTGTCTGTTGTTTCATTTGCAAATATTTTCTCCCATTCTGAGGGTTGTCTTTTTGTCTTGTTTATGGTTCCCTTTGCTGTGCAAAAGCTTTTAAGTTTAATTAAGTCCCATTTGTTTATTTTTGTTTTTATTTCCATTACTCTAGGAGGTGGTATTACCTCTACTCTTAAGAAGAGTTTATAACTAACAGATAAAATGGTATTTTCAATATGCTACTTTGGAAAACATTAATTTAAATGAATTTTAAAAGATAAGAAACAGTTGATTTATAAGAAAATTTAGCATGTTAATTGTAAATGTATAACATTTCATGGAAAAGCAAAAGTAAGTTGCATACTTTGAAAATATTGAAATATTGTAGGTGATAACCTTTTCATTCAAATAATCTGCATTCAGAATCTCAACAATCAAAATCTTTTATCTAACCTGAAATAATTTATAACTTCATATTTTTTATGTAGTACAAATATTTGCTTCATTCATTTCATCAGAAAATATTAGTTCAATTTGCTGTTCATGTTTTTTGATATCAGCGAGGTCTGTACTTTTTTAAAAATTGTTTTACGGTTCTATCAGCTATAACATCAGATTTGCCAGACTTCATTCTAAATATTTCAGGGTCTTGGTTCTGCCTGCTTTTATATAATAATCACTTGTGTTTTATTTTTATCGACACCTTCTTAAAAAGCAGGAAATTAGATTTAGATAGCTGTTAAATTTCTCTTTCTTTACATTTTCAATCTGCCTGGGCTCCCTATAGCTTTCCTCTCACACTTGTTGAATTTCTTCTTTTTCCTGGAACTTAACGTGTGTTTTCAGCCTGGGCAGATACACCAAAATGATGTGCTTCTCAATTTTTCCTAGTTGGTATTTTCAATTTTTCAAGCTACCTTCAACTTGCTATAACAACCTTCTCATCTGTGAAATGAATTAAAATATTTACTGATCTTTCCTAGATCCTAGCAACAGTCGGTTGGAAATTCCAGTTTTTAAAAGATCACATTCAGAATTATAAGGAGTTACAGACACAACTATGCAACTCCTTGAAGTAAATTTAATAAGAAATCTGCAGGAACTCTATGAAAGAAACCATTCAGGAATGTAAAAGACTGGAGTAAATGGAGAGACATTTCCTGGTTGGAGGGACTCGTGTAGCGATGGTCAATGTTTTTGCCCGTCTGGCATCAGGGAACAGGTTTTCTCTGGGGGTCTAGCATTGCCATCACAAGGACTCTAGGTGGGGTGGGACCACTGAGAGGCCCTTCCCACCAGCTAAGAGCTGAGCCTGTGAGCCAAGTCAGGCCAACTGAGCTCAGCTGGGCATTTGAGCTTGACTGAGAGTCCAAAGAACTGAAAATGCTTGGAGGTTATTCTTCCCCATGGCGTGTTCTGAGGGTGTTGTCCTTATTTCACACCACCTCTGTCTGGGGAGAGTTTCCCTAATTCCTGCCTGCTTTCTGAGGTCTGGATCTTCACCTAGGTTGCTGGTTTCTTTGAGTCTACAAGCTACCTCATACTTTTCCAATAAGATCCTTTCATGCTTAAGTTATCTTAAGTTAGCTTTTGCTCCCCATGAGCCAAGAACTTGACTCGTGTTTTAAAGTTTTCTTCATGTGGGCCATACGTAAGCTACTGAAGTCTGTATATTTATTTTTGACTCCACTACTTTATTAACTTCTTTTGCTTATTCAGTTGTTCTCTTGAGTTTTCCAGGTATAAAATATGTATCCTCCCCAAAGTGGCTATTTTGTCTTTCTGATTTTTTTACCTCTAATTTCTTTCTCTCATGTAGTATCATGGGCTGTGTTCTGTAATATAAAGTTAAATAATAGTGATGGTAATAGTGACGGTCAAACTTTAGTGGGAATACTTGTGATATGTCTCCATTAAGTACGATACTTTCTTTTGGATTGAGATAATATATTTTAACTTATAAAAGAACTATTCCACTCTTTTCTTATTTTGTTTTTATCAATAGTGTGTACTGAATATTATTCAATGCCTTATCAGAATCTTTGGAAATGATCATAAATATTTTTTATTTAATCCTTAATATGATAAATTTTATTAATAGAATCCTTAATAATAAATCATCCTTACGTTTCTGAAATAAAATACATTTGGTAATGATGTATCATTCTTTTAATATGCTTCTGGATTTAGTTTGCTAGTATTTTATTTAAGACTTATGCTTTAATATTAATAAGTGATATTGGTCTGTTGCTTACTTTCTCTACATTTTTTTGTGTTTTGATATAATGTTATACTTCCTCCAGAGAGAAAACTTAGATGTTTCCCATATTTTCACCCTAAGCTCTGGATTAGTGGAATTCTCATGTCTGGGTCTAGTGATTTTTTTTGTTTGGGGGAAGAGTAGCTCTTTGAGAGCCTTTTATACTTCTCCCATAGATATTGTCTTTTTAGATTTTCTATCTCCTCTGGGATCGGTTTTGACAACTTGCATTTTCTTAGAAATCTTTTCAATTTATCCAAATTTCAAATTTATTTGCATGAAGTTGAACAAAGTAATATCCTATGTTTCTTTTAATTCCCTCTATTTTCTGTTACTCTTCACCTCCTGCCCCCCAACCCTGCTTATTATTTCTTAGTCCAACATTCTCCACTTTTTTCTTGATTAGATCAGCTATTGGGTTATATCTTTTATTGAGTCCTTTTTCTTTCAAAAACCATCTTTTGGATTTATTTTGTAGTTCTGCTGTTTTGACTTCCTTGTTAATAAATTCAATTTTTCCCTTTAAAAATTCTTCTGTTTGTTTTGTTGCTTCTTTCCTAACTTCTTGAGTTAGTTTTTTGTTTTTGATTCTTTATTTTTAATTAATATAAATATTTAAGGTAATGCATCTTTCTCTGAGCATTTTAGCGACCATTTATAGCTTCTGATATGCAGTATTTTTATCATGCTGTTTTCTTTTTACTCTGTAATTTGGGATTGTATTCCTTCTTTGACCCAAAAGTTATTTTTTAAAAATCAAGTTACTTAGTATTTACCTTTGCTTCTGTTAGATATACTTATTTGTCTGTCACTTGATACATCAGCTTCAGATGATGTTCTTTAACCCCAAACTATTGCAAATGAGGCAACCAGCAAATTAATTCTACTTCCCATCTTTTTTCCCCTTCTTCCTCTGATTTTTTGTTAGTTGTATCGTTTCTCCATTGTCGGAGCATTTGATACTTTGCCATCCTAATCCCCACATTGTTTTCATCTTAGTTCTTCAGTAAAATCTGTTCAATACCCAGCACTGATCATGTTTGTCACCTCTGTGCTGAGAATTGCCTTGTAAAGGAGAGAAACAATCTTCCCTAATGTCACATTTTCAAAACTGTCTTTAGCCTTTGTATTTGAAGAGTAGTCTGACTGTATCTAAAATCTCAGACATACTTTATTTCCTCTAGTTTGTATAGATACGTACCTACAGCCTTCCAACCTTGAAAGTAGCTGTGGAGAATTCTGAGACTAACATGAGTTTTCCCCCTTATAAGTGACTTGACCCTTTTGTCTGGCTACCCAATTATTTTTTCTTTATATTTAAAACTCAGTAACATAGGAGATGTCTTGGTGACATAATACAGTGGGTCAGATATTCAAGTCACACTCCCAAGAATCAGAGATCTTGCCTCTTTACTAACAATTCAAAGGGTACAAGTAACTTCAAGACACAGGAAAAGCATGAAGTCAAACTATGTAGCTCCCCCAGTCCTTCCTGGAAATGTTAGGATGCACCTTCTTCCAGATTTAACGTTTGAGATTTCCAGAGAATGTGTGGAGAGCATTACTTTCAATCATGAAACATCCCCACTTTATATTCCAGTAACTGATATTTTTCTCCATTATGTTCCCCCTAATAAACACTATCAGGACATCCAGAGTGTGTTTACAAGGACATGTGGTCATTTTTTTCCTCTTTTCCTCCACCCCACACCCCTCACCCCCATCCCCAGGATAGAGAGGTTGGGTTACAGATCCACCCGCTGCTAAGCATTCTGGTTCAGCTTTCCATGACGCATGCCGTGCTCTTCCAGAATATGGGTTCAAGTCTTCCTTTACTTTAATTACAGTTTCTTGAATTAAGTCTTTTAATATTTGTTCTGTTCCAGTGTATTTTCCCTCTGAAAGAGATCCAGTTATGTGTGTTTTAAAAATCTCTATGCCTGTCTTCTCTATCTGTCACTTTATCTCTAGTCATTTTAAATTTTCTATTTTACTTTATTTATTCACAATATTTTGCTCGAGTTTTCTCATTCCTGTTATCTGTGCCTTCCCTGTGTTTTCTGTAGAGCTCTTCTTCTGTGCTTCCTCCAATTTGATCTTCACTTCGAAGATTTTTTTTTTTTAACTTCCTTCCTGAGTCCTGGTTTTTACTTCCTCCAGTTGACTTGCTGTCTGTTGCCCAAGATGTTGTGGTTTTGCTCCAGGGGCTCTTTCCATGGTTCTGATCGCTTGTTTATTAGTTTTTATCTACTACATTTTAATGTTAAGTCAGAAGTTCCACCATTCTTGGCATGTTGGAGCCATTGTGTCGTTGAGTGTGTATGAATATTCTTCCTCTAGTGGGTTTCACTGCTACTTCTCATATTTTTTGTTGGAGTACCAATGCTGTGTCAGCTTTTGTTTCAGACTGCTCACTGAGAAGTGTCTTAGACTTTCCAGCTAATTGGAGGATCATCTTGGGAGAGAAGGAGGGTCCACTCCACAAAGGTAAATTATTCCACCTTATTGAAGTACCTGGGAGGAACTGTTGTCTCTGCTTCCCCAAACTGAATCGATCTAGGAGGGCATCTGCCCTGAGCCTGCCCTCTCGTGGCCTTTGTCCCTTCTCACCTCCGAGAAGCAGGTGTGGAGGTGTTCTCTGAGGTCTGCCCCTCTACCTGGGCCAGTTGGTTCTCGCTCACGTGTCTTGCTACATGTCCACTCTGCAGAGCTTCTGCCCAATCTCTGTCCTTTCCCCCCCAGATCTGGCAGCTCTTGTCCTATGCGTGGTATAAGTTTGTCACTTTGGTGGCGGGGCGCAGTCTATCGCTCCAGAAGATGTATTTTTGCTATTGTTTCCTGAGCTCTGCTACCTGTGGACCATCTCGGTATTCACCCTCACGTGTGGCTTCTGTTGCATGTCCCCAGGCACAGCCCTGCACGGACCTCCTCTGCTTTGGTGGCAGTCCTAACAGTCTTTGAGCTTGCTGTCTAGACCTGTGTCCTGATCTCACTGCACCTTGAGCTGACGGGGGTCACACTGTGTATAACCTATGGCCCCTGGGAGCCCCGTACTGCACACTAGGCTAATGGTGTGTGAGCAAGGTCAATATTCAGTGAACTCTCACTCTGAGAAGCTGCCACTCTAAAAGGGAAGATATCACCCGTCACATGTGTAACCCCCATTGATGATAAGCAGTGACACCATGAAAAGTAGAGTTGAAATTACTGAGGATGTGGAAGAGAAGTTTTTTCCAGCCAGAGGATCCTGAACATGGGGTCATTTGAACTGAGATGAGAAGGATGGGTAGGAGTTTTACATCTGGAAATAGGACAGGATGATCCAGGCACAGAAACCAGTGCAAGCAGATGTGGGCAAACCCAAGCATGGACAGGTAACCATGCTGAGTCCATTGGATCTGGAGCGAGCGTGGTAGTGAGGTGGGTAGTAGGAAAAACAACCGCGGGACTGAGTGACAACCATCTTTGTCGTCAAGGAAGCCCTTGAGCTCCTAGTGGAAGATTTGAGGCTCTGCTCTAGCCCAGTCAACATGAGTATGTGGAGGGATGGGGACAGCAGGTAGAGGAGTTGACATGTTTGAAACCAGGCCTTAGGAAGTGTTAAACTTGCAATGCTGTGCAAAAATAGATCGAAAGGTGAGCAAAAGTAAAAACACTGCAGCACAAGGGTTAAAAAAGTAACACTAGCTGAAGATCAAGGTAAATCATTTTTTCTCTTGCTGTGTGAAATCTAGATGGTGTACGTTTAATTTCATTTAATCTCAGAAGTAGAAATCTGTAGCGAGCTCTCTAGAAAATGAACCTTCAAGCTTTTCACTTTGCAGATGAAATTTAAACAGCTTGTATTCAATAATGACCAATTCTAAGCAAAATAAAGTATTAATAGAATAATGATATGTAATTAAAATACACTGTGTATGAGTCTACATTGAGCCAAACCTTTGATGTAGTAAATTAATAGTATAGGGAAAAATGAGGCCTACCCGATTTAGCATGGGCATTCCAAATGCAATGAACTTTAACCAATATATTGACAACATTCTTTCCTTTCTTACTAAAATAAAATGTCTTAAATGTTCAAGATAGAATCAGATGCTTATCATGTCCACAAGAAGCAGATCAAGTTTTTCAAGAATGTTTTTAAAATATTGTAGATTAAATCATTAGTAAAAAAGCATTAAATTGAATATTCTGGCAGGATTCTTTTTTTTCTTTAAAAGAATTCATGTTTGGATCACTGGAAGAAAAACATTGCAGTTTTCTTTTTCTCACTGAATAAAGCTTTTGAATAATGTCAAGACATTTAAAGCAAAGGAACCATGGGGAAAAAGTGCCGCCACAGTAGCGCTAATCATGAACCCAAGCCTAGGAGGTGACACACGTACTGACTGAATGTACACACAGGCTTGCACCACGTGCAAGAAGTGTTTCTGCCTCCCCTAAACTGGCCCTCTTAGTGCCAAAAAGTTAGAAGCTAAGCAAAGCCCTTGGTCAAGAAATCTCAGCTCAGTGCTGCCCCCTGCTCCTCTGATTTACTATCTACAAAAATACGCATCCCTCTTACCTTTTTACAACAGGAAGTTCATTTCCGTAGTTTTGGAATTTGCTATGAGAAGATTCAGAGCATCCAGCTTTCTGTCCTTCCTTTTAGTCACCAAAAGCGATTGGAAGCGGCAATTTCTTTCTGCAAACCCAGCACCAGTTGCCCCCTCTCTGCCCTTCTACAATGCAGGCCTTCAATCGCTGTTGCTACAATGGCCTCACACTTGTACAAATTTGGGTAAATGTGTCCATTTCGGTGATTATTATCAAACAAAAGAAGCTCTTGCCGTGCAGTATGAGATGTTTTTCATGACCAAGTCTTGGCATCAGGTACCTTTGTGTATTATAATTCAAAAATCATTTTGATGTTATACACATTGTTATGAGAGAAAATCAAATTTTAGATTAATTTGAAAGATATTTCTTATTTATACCCCATTCATGAATGTGTGTGATATTAATGTAAAGAAACAGTTATAACCTTAAAGAACAGTGTTTGATGATTCTGTTTTGATGATGGATGCATGTTTTGGTGTCTGAATTCTCTAGTCACGTACATAAAACTGATGATTTCCAAAAAGAACTTGACTCAAAGATATGGAAAGTGTGACAAAGGAATTGGCTTTTCTAATTTACAACCAGCAATTACATATCAAAAATTATTGGAAACCAATGGCTAAATAAACGGAACAAAAATATAGGTATGCATTTTGATTGAGATTATATTTTCATACAATATTTCATGTTAGGGTGTCACACAGTGTTATGGATAAATAAGTGTTGGATTTTTTCCAATAAAAATAAATTTAGAGTTTAATAAACAGATGCAGTTTGAATTTTTAAGTGGTTGCAATCCGTTAGAATTATAGGACTGTACAATTGTAAATGACCTTGGGGATTTTCTTGTCCCTCTCTCCATCTTACGTACAAGCTTCAGAGACTTTGCAGCTGGCCCAAGGCCACACAATGAGTGCTGGCTGGACTGAACGGGTCCCAGATCATCAGCATCCCTAGAGAGGACTCCATCCCAGTCTGCCGTCACAGCCGTCTGTCCCCACAGAGCTCATAGGCGTGCATTTCTTCTCCGCACATGGTGAAAACAGTGGTCAATCAGAGGGAGCCCAGAATTAGGAACCAGGAGATGTGAGGGGTTGTTGGAAAATTGCTCATTAATGTTCTTAGTGTCTTTAATAGATGAATCCAATCTTATTTTAGGTATTTTAAAACCTGGAACAAAACAGTATCATCATGTAGGTAACATCCTATAATCGCTCTTCCAGTCTCCCGATGGCATTTGAGTTCTGGACATATAGAGCCACCTGCCCCGCCTGTCTCACAGGGACGTGACGGCAGTGTGTCCATGGTCAATTTCATACTCGTACCTCTCCCTCGAAACTTCGTCCTCCCTCAGTGTTCCTTATTAGAGCTAATTCGGTAGCCATCTATCCATTTGGCAGAAATCCCAACATGCCCCGCTCTTATTCTATCAATTTTAACTCCCAAGTTCTATTTTTTGGTAATTTTCAAAAATATGTCTTCATTTCTCTATCACCCGAGACCAAACTGCTATCACCCCCTTGCCCCTGGACAATGCAATGGCCATCTAAGTTATCCCCCCTCAAATACTGTGCAAACAGTAGCCAAAATATAAAATTAGCTGTGTCACTTGTCTACTTACAACTTTCCTTGGCCTCCTTTTTACCCTCAGAACAAAGGTGGCTACCCTTACGTGGCCCATATCACCTGGTATCACCTGATTCCTGCTTACTTCTCTACCCTCACCTGAAACACCCCCTCCCCTCCTCCAGGTCTACTGGGCTTTCTCAGCTTCTCAACAGGTCAGCTGGCTTCTACCTCAGGGCCTTTGCTCAAACTGTTCACTTTGCCTGTAATCCTTTACACGCCCCCCCCCCCACTCTATTCCTCCATCAGGCTTCCCCTGCAGCATCCCAACTCAGGGAGCAGCCCTGACCCTCCACGCGAGGTCAGGTCTGTGTGTCTTACGCTCTCAGCGCCCAGTA
Organism: Phocoena sinus; assembly: GCF_008692025.1. Lineage (NCBI taxonomy): Eukaryota > Metazoa > Chordata > Mammalia > Artiodactyla > Phocoenidae > Phocoena > Phocoena sinus. Next base: position 5,237,241 of record NC_045774.1, on the reverse strand, counting down.
GAAGTAATTGTTTATTCAGTGCTTCTCTTCCCAGCTAGACTGAAGCCCCAGGAGGTCAGGGACTGGCTCTTCTGTCAACCACCGTATCCTCAGTTTCTAGCACAATCCTGACACCAAACTGATGGCAGAATCCATCTTTAATTTAATCTTGCCACACGTCAAGGTAGGAGAAGCCAAAGCTTGCCGTGGAGATATCTGTCTGTGAAGCCATTAGGGAGATGCCCAGCCGGAGAGCGAAAGCATAAATAATGTAGGGAAAGAATGCACCAGCTATGATGGGGAAGGAGGAACGACATCCACTCCTGCACAGGTAGAGAGCGGGTACGCCTGTCAGAAAAAGGAGCAGAGCTGTCACAGCCGGCGCTGTGATCAGCTTCCCAGACACTTGGGCCAAGGCGTGATTATGAAGCACACACGATGTGCTGCGATGAATTGCTGTAGGTAGATGACATCACCCAGCAAAGAGCATTGCCCACAGTAGGAGCTCCACAAGCCTCTGTCGGTTTGATTTCATTGCCAGCTATAAAGTGAGCCTAGCTCTTTACGCAGGCTGCTGGAAGGAGCAATGACTCAGCACTCCGTCGTATCACCACACTCGTGGCTACTTGTACTGATTTCACCGCTGCATGTGAAGGAAAGTGCTGTGTTACATGGTTCTGTCATGTAAACTACTTTTTAAAATTATTCTTATGTCTATAAGATTATGCATATTTTGGAACATGATCTATCTCTGTGGAAGTGGGGGGGTGAATACAATATTTCACCAGAATAATTGTTCACTGACAATTCATACTATATTACAGTCCATGTCTTTTGGAATGGATAGGAGTTCATTTTTCAGTGGGTTATAAAATCTTCCAGACTGAATGATAAACTCACATCTGTTACAATTGGCATGGATGATAAAACTGGTGTGAATTGTCCATAACTATTTATTGTCAGGAAATATCAGCATGCATTGCTGTTTTTAGGAAAATAACACGTTTTATTATTGATACATAAAGCAGGACATTTGTGTTTACTACACATAATAACAGTAATGAAATGATATTCTGTAGAATATCAGAGAGGCAGAAACAAAGATAAAATTTGGGGTTCTGAGGTTAGTTTTACAAAAACATCGTAAAAGACCGTGCTTACTAATATGAACCCCTTGAAAGTAGTAAATCTTTAACACAGTCAAGAATTTCAGTTTCAGAATCGGAATTCCACTACAGTTCCTGCCACAGAAAACAGAAGGTTGTCAAAGACCACCTTCTGAATTACTAGTATATCCCCGCCCCTCATTGGCCCCAGAGACAGTGTGAAACTCTGCACTCTGCTCAGTTCCCCGGAGGCCATGCCAGGGTTGACCTGGCCCCTTCTGACAAAGCCCTGTAGGGTTTGTAGTTCCATCCCAGCCGGCTCTGGAGACCCCTTGAGAGTGCTACATTTCTTACATTTTTCTTTCAAATTCTGACTTTCATAAAATCTCCTGAAACGAACACCCAAGCCCTAACAATGTGCACAGATGCTCTTTGGACCCTTGAAATTGAAGTGTTGGAACCAAGGGCGCCAGCCTGTCTTTTGCTGGATGTACGAGGTTATTTGTCTCAGCCCTCGGTGCCGCGTGCAGTGTGGAATCCTAGCGCGGCGGGCACGGTTTGGAGCGGTTGAAGATTTTCAGAACGCACTTCAGTAGAACTCTATTTCTTTTGCTTTACTGTTTTCTTAGAAATTAAGGAAATTATTCTGAGAGACTGGGCCTCCAGGTTCTTTCCTTTCTCTTTTCCCCAAAGAATTAATATATTATTCAAATAACACTTATTCGCTATCATTTTTTTTTAAGAGTTTGTTTTTCAGAAAAAGAGGTTTGGCTTGTGATAATGGATAGTGGTAGAACTTCACTGAGATTCTCATGTTTTTTCTTAATTGCAATTTCTTCCTGTGCACTTGAAATTGGAGGGACGCAGAGTGTTTGATGCGAGCTGTCATCCACTCAGCTTCAGAATGACGCTGAGCTTTCAGTCACAGAGTTTATTATACACTTGGTGGTAAGGAAGGGCCCTTCTACCTCGTGCTGTAAATGCCTGGTGTTCTGTAACCCAAGAACTGAAAGCAGAGCATTGGACCCACAAGAACCCACAGACCTGAGCCCGAGCGGGGCTCTGACCTCTGTCCACTCTGTGATTTTGGACTAATCACTCACAGCTCCTCAGCCTCTGTTTCTCCATCTGTTAATTGAGGATAATAAGATCTATTATGCAGGACTGTTGGGAAAATTAGATTCAATATCTGTAAAGTACACACCACAGAATAAGCACTCCATAACTAATGGCTATTATTAACATTATCTGACATTTGAAATTTATGAGTGTAAACGAATTTGCCTATTATCATCATACCTTTGAGTAGGAACTAATAAAACGAAAAATTCCACATTACCAGACTTATAATGCTGAATCATTTTATGCAGCTCTTTACCTGAAATTTGAGCATAAAATTCGTTCTTTTTTAAAAAAAATTAATTTATTTAATTTATTTATTTTTGGCTGCACTGGGCCTTTGTTGCTGCGCACGGACTTTCTCTAGTTGCGGCGAGCGGGGGCTACTCTTCGTTGCAGTGGCTTCTCTTGTTGCAGAGCTCCGGCTCTAGGCGTGCAGGTTGCAGTAGTTGTGGCACGTGGGCTCAGTAGTTGTGGCTCGCGGGCTCTAGAGCGCAGGCTTAGTAGTTGTGGTGCACGGGCTTAGTTGCTCTGCAGCATGTGGGATCTTCCCGGACCAGGGCTCGAACCCATGTCCCCTGCATTGGCTGGTGGATTCTTAACCACTGTGCCACCAAGGAAGCCCTCATTCTTGATTATCTAAGAAAAATAATACAGAGTACTTTTTAATCACAAAATAACTAATCCATTACACCAAACATTTGTGAATGATTTTTCCCAATTACCTTCCCAGAATACACAGAGAACAAAAATTAGCTTTGTATAATATCTAAAATAACTACAATTTGGTGGGTATGTATAAAGCAAAAATCATCAAATGCATTCTAAAGAGAAATACAAGCGAATTTAGGACTCTGTTCTTTGGGGGTGATTTATTCAGCGGCTTCCCTTCATTAGAGCAATTAACTGTGAATTACCATAGTGAAGATCAGAAGACTGTGGCCAGTAAAGTTGGAACCAAATGATAAAAGCAGCCCCTCCATCAGGGAGGACAGGCATCGAGGTCAGCCCGAAGCCATTGCGATGTTAGACTACGGCATGCAGATGGGAGGCTGAGAATGGTCTCGGGAAACCAGGCTCATGCTGACACACTTGAAATTCTCTGTGCTGGTGTCTGCCCCATTTGTGCAGATGCCGAGTTCTGCCATGGGCTGACCTCTGGGTCAGGGCCTGCTGTTTGTCCAGAGTACTTGCCTGTACTTTGATTTTGTTTGTTTGTTCTAATTTACTGACTTACCTGATTTGGCATTAGAGGCATGAGGACCAAATCTGTTAAAAGATGTCTTTCTTTATGTGGTTCCCTTTCCTAAGTACTTCCAAAGCACTCTGCTTAAGGACATTACAGATTGTAAGCGTCATTACAGGCTTAGTCTTGAGTCTGTTTTTCTTTTGTAAATATCGCTTAATTTTTCCATTGACTTCGTCAATCTTTCTTTTTAGAAATGATTTTAGTTTTTTGACTACTTAAGATTATATTTGAAGTAGAATTAAATGAAAGTTAAGAAAGCCTTATAATTAATCTAGTTCCTCAATGTTGTCCTGTTAAATAACTCCCTGCTGACACCAGTCTAAATGCCAACAATGATAATAACGTGTCAGTTAAGGTGACACCACCAGGTACCATACACTCACTGCCGTTTCTCCCACCTAGTACTAGTCCAGGGAGGAAGTTACTATGACCCCTTTTTACCCAAGAGGAAATGAAGATCAACAGAGTTAAGAGACTTACCCGTCAAGTTCCGTGTGCGTGGACCGACTGCTCTCAACCTTTATCACGCTGCCTCCATCTTCCTGAGACGACCCACGCCCACACGTCAGTGCTCATCCTCACTCTGTGCCAGCTCCGGATTCACTTAATTCACACACACACACACACACACACACACACACACACAGCAATCGTCAAATGACTGTCTTAATGGGTTTAGGTTATATTCAAAATCTATTTTTGGGGAGAAAATTTTCCAAGGCACCAAAAATGTTATATAAGCTCTCAAATGTTAAAGCTATTGCTGTCCCTTTCGTTGGTCTGTGAAAATGTAGTAAAATAACCCCAGACTGCCCAGTGGGAAGAAGCAGGCCCGGAGCTCCACCCCGCGCCCAGCCCCAAACCCCACCCCGCACCCCCGCGCCGAGCCTGCCCCCGGCCGGACCCAGCCGCCTGGTTCATTCACCAAGAGAACTTGGGCGAGTCGTTTCATTTCTCTGACAGTTGCCAAAGCTCTAAATAAGGATGCTAATAACAATAGCACCTGCCTCACAGTTTTGTTGTAAAGGTTAAACAAAGTAATATATTTAAGCTCAGCTCAGCACCTGGCAATAGCAAACACCCAATGTTAGCATTGTTACTACTATGATGTCATGGCTCAAGGGGAGAGCACTCAGCAGGGGCCTTCCACGCTAAGCTCACTTATAAATCGAGCTACATTAAATGAAGTCAGATCCACACGCGCTTAACCATGAATCCAAGGTCAGGGAGAGGACGGCACTCTGCCAGGTGTGGTTGTATTCCTCGGGCCTCCTCTGTGCCTCTGATCTACCTCTTTGGTCCTCTCCTTTCCTGATCCAGGATTCTTAAGCGGACGGTTTTTCCTCCACATGCGAACACTGACTTCCCTTCTAGGAGTCACTGACTGCTCATTTCACTCAAATCCCTGCGTCCCTATAGCCTCACTTCCGGTGGCTTCTCCCCGGGTCCTGCTCCAGCTGCAGAGGACCCCTCTGCTTGCCAGCTTTGACCCTGCCCTACATCCCACTAATCCAGCGATAGAGGTGCTGCAGGGGGCCAGACACCCTTCCATCCTGAAGCAGTATTACTCCTTCATATTTATTTTTCCAACAAACATTTTCTTTAACACCTACTGTATTAAGAGAGACACTATAGAGGATTCAAATACGGTTCCCATCTTCAATGAGCCTAATTCTTACCAATGAGATATTTTCACAATTCCTGTAAAATGAGTTTCTTGGTGATAAGGGTGGTAAGAGAAGCATAAACACCTTGTAAATGATTAAAGGAAAGAAAAATGTCTTCTGACTTTGTGTGATCAGGAAAGTCTTCATAGATAGAATGACCCTTATAGATTTTTCTAAGCAGAGGTGGGGAAGAAAATCCAGCATGAAGGAGTGGCATGAGGAAAGTTGAGACGGTGGGCAGTTCCTTACTCTTGTTTGGGGATAACAACTGTCATTTGACTGGAGCCTAATGTTCCTATGGGAGAAGACTGGAAGATAAGGATTGGCCTCAAGCCCATTAAAAAGGGCTTAATGCCAGGCCAAGGAAGCTGGAATTTATTCAACAGATAATGGTAAATTTCTGAATGTTTTCATCAGAAAACATGCAACACAAGCTGAATTAATGAAGGTTTAATTAGGTGGTTGTAAAGGATGAATTTGAGGGGGTAGAAAGAAGGCAGCAGAGATCAGTGGAGAAGTTACTGAAGTAGCAAGGCACATTCGGAGACAGATGACAGGGACCAAGTTTGGTGGTGGCAGGAGAAATGGAAAGGGTGATGAGCCTTGACAACAGAAGGGATGTGCAGGGTAGGGTAGGTCTGGGTCATTCTTCACACACTTTTACAAGTGGCGAGTCCAAATTCTTTTTGTAACATAATCCACTGACTAACATTTGTCATAGAATACAATTTTCACTAAAATAAAGCATAAATATATTCAGAATGAAGGAGAAAATGTAAGAGGAAACTATCATTGGGCCAGTGTTTATTTTAAATGGTGCATAATTCAGATGACGTGTCTACTCCCTAGTTGGCTCTCTTAATGTTCTTGAATAGTATTGAATTATCTCAACCAGATTAATTCAAAGTTCTGTTTCTTCCGATTCCTTTAAAAAGTTTTTTTTTCATTCCTTTTGAGTTCACTGTGATAGAAGATGAATATTACCTTCTGACCAGGGCTCATTGAAATGAGTAAGCAATCACACTCTTGCAAGGATTTTTTCAAGGATAGAAACAGATATAGATTGATCCTGAATGTAAAATCAAACATAGCGTTAATATTTAGACACCTTCCTGGTGTATCAGTAAATTACTCAGGTTACTGGAAAAGATTTTGCACGACTTCCATTTGTGCTGATGTGAAAGGCTTAAGAGCAAGTGAAGTTTCTAGGAAACCCTTTTCAGCATGCCGCTCTTTGGGGAGTTTAATGACACTGAGGTCATGAACAAGAGTCAACAGTGAACTATTGATCTCAGCTTCAATGATAGAATGGAAGTGCCTTAAATCCTTCCTACCAGGGACCACTGTACACTTAGGTGTACCTGTGTGTGGGCACACCATGCAAGCACCAGCCACTGCGTGGGCACCAAAGTTACCTCTGTGGTTTGGAACATCTAGGGGCCCAAACCCAGCCCTTGTCTCCCTTCTAGTAATCAAACAGGCTTTACAAGAGGCAACAATTACATACAACAATGAAATTAAGTCTTTTATGCTCATTTCTGGGTGATCCAAGGCAATGCGGCCTTCTCGGCCAGATTGCTGTATAGTTGACTGTTACACCAGGGATTACAGAAATAGAATTTTTTGAAATTTCAGTGGTTCCATATATACATGGTCAATTGAGATCAAAAATATAAAATATTTGTAACTAAAATGTTTATCATCCACAATATGGGAATTAAGGAGGCGATATAATAAGACAAACACACGTAATGACAGCCTGCACGACTTGGAGAAAGTCAACAAATGCTCAAAGTGTGACACGTTAATGTATGTTTGCTCTAAATACATAAAGAATATAGGCTTACCGTGTTGTGAGATTTTTAATGGACGTTTTAACCATTTTTGAAAGTTAATAAGGATCTAGAAAATCATTTTTTTCAACATCAGTGAAGAATATAAAAGAGATAACCATGAAAAGAAAACAACAGTACTAACCACATTTTTTGTTTGTTTGTTTGTTTCTTCGCGGTACGCGGGCCTCTCACTGTTGTGGCCTCTTCCGTTGCGGAGCCCAGGCTCCGGACGTGCAGGCTCAGCGGCCATGGCTCACGGGCGCAGCCGCTCCGCGGTATGTGGGATCTCCCCAGACCGAGGCACACACCCGTGTCTCCTGCATCGGCAGGCAGACTCTCAACCACTGCGCCACCAGGGAAGCCCACTAACCACATTTTGATATATCCTCATAAGGTCTAATAATAATATCTTCTTGTACTTTCCTATTTTCCAATTCCAACCTAGATTCTATTTTTGCCAAAATACTATCTAGCCTGATAACCTCTAATAGCAATTACAATTGCTATGATCCAATTATTTCTTTAAGAAAAAAAAGTGAACTTTATTTTGGTTAGGAAACTTTTTTTTTTTTTTTTTTTAATGCGGTACGCGGGCCTCTCACCGTTGTGGCCTCTCCCGCTGCAGAGCACAGGCTCCGGACGCGCAGGCTCAGCGGCCATGGCTCACGGGCCCAGCCGCTCCGCGGCATGTGGGATCTTCCCGGACCGGGGAACGAACCCGTGTCCCCTGCATTGGCAGGCGGACTCCCAAACACTGCGCCATCGGGGAAGCCCAGGAAACAACTTTTTAAATGAAAATGATCTAAAACAAAAAAAACCCCTGCAACTGTAGTAAAATAGATGAGGAAATTGTACTTCTTTGTATTAAAATATTTTTCATAAAACATTAAAATATATTAATGAGAATTTAATCTCATATAAGAAAGTTAATCTGCTATAATACTGCTTTATGTATGTTTATATGAAATTGCATGGGAGTAAGACAAATTATGTCATCATAATACTGTTTTGCATCCCCTACGGAAATATTTTTATAAAACAGTTTAAAAACCATACTACAGAGGGAAAAAAACCTTAAACTTAGTGAGGATGGTAACTTTAAACAAGTTATTTTCGTGGAGAATCAAGGAAAATTGCTAAAAACAAAATTTACATTTAAAATTAGTCAATAAAATTCAGGTTGTCAGTATTGATCTCAGTTTTCTCCAAATATAAAATGGCAGCTCAAGGAAGAGAAAGCATTGGAGAAAACTTGGAAAGGAAAGAAATATTTTTAAGGATCAGATATAATCTTTTTATTTTACGGTAAATTTTCTGACAACCATATCTATCCTTGCATTTAACTTTGGCCAATCACAGTGATGCAAAATTATTATTAACTTTACATTATTAATTTCACAGATAATTCCAAAGCTGTGAAGCTATACAGAGGGAAAACAGTTTTCATTTAGTTGAATAATATGTCCATTGTTAAAGAAATTACTTAATATGACATTTTTAATTTCATCTTGTTTTCATATGTATCAGAATCGAATTTCTTGGTCAAAATGTTCGTAAAGACGTTTGGTTATTTTTCATATCGTGGTTACATTTTATACTTGGAAGTCAGATCTAACCTTCCTGTGCTGCAGGCCGCTCACCTGTAGGACTGTGGCTAATAGCACTACCAACTTCACAAGGTTGTTGAGAATTAAAATTAAATCAGCTAAATGTACAAAAGCTGCTTACACATCTAGTGCCTACAGTAGGAATTAAATGGTAATTCTTTTTACATAGTAAAAATTAAAACTTGAGATACAATCTTCCAGTTATAAAATAAGCCATGGAGAGGTAAGGCACAGCATGGTGACTACAGTTAATAATATTGTATTGAGTATTTGAAAGTTGCTGAGAGAGTAGATCTTAAAAGTCCTCATCACGAGAAAAATAATTTGTAACTGTAAATGGTGATGGATGTTAACTAGACTTACTGTGGTGATCACTTCACAATATATACAAACATTGAATCATTATGCTGTACGCCTGAAACTAATATAATGTTGTATGTCAATTATGCCTCAATTAAAAAAAATAAAATTTAGATTAAACCATGAAACTGACATTTTTGTAAGTCAGAAACGGTTGAACATTGGTGATGTCATGTGGTTAAATATAAAACAATGTTTTATTATTATTGTAGACACATGCACGTTTTAAAGTCTTAAATGCATTCCAGTTTTATCCAAAACCTTTTTTTCTCTGATATTTTAATTCTTCTGGATACGGAAAAATGACTGACATAAACCAAAATATATTTAACACCCGATAATCCACAGAGGTTAGGAGGTACCCTCTTTCTAAAGTTATTACGGGGTCAACCATCAGAAAGTTCTGAGTCAGCTAGATTTGACTATACTGCCCCTGAGCTCCCTGAGAGAGGAAGCAAGTTGTAATGGAAATAACTGAGACTTTGTCTTTATATAGATCTGAGATCAAATCCCATCTCTGACAATTTACTCATGTGTACAATGGGTAGATTTGGAATGTTAATGAACATGTCATAAGCTCCTTGAATCGACCCTATTAAGGAAGTGAAAGAAATAAACTCCCGTCTAGTGCCCAATAACTGTCAAGCTTTGGGCCCGGCGCTTTATATAGCTTAGTTCGTTTCATTCTCACCACCCCCCTCTGACGAGGCATTGACACTGATATGATAATGATGATTATACTAACAACGAATATTAGAAACACTGGTATCATGCTTACGCGTATGTAACTGGAATTTTACTTACGTAACCTTACGTAATCCTCACGGTAAAACTCACCCAGGTACCTGGGAAGAGTAATTGTTATGTGTCTTCGCTATCATCTTCATCATCATCACCAACCTCACAGAATTCTTTAAGGATTAAGTGCCCTGCTGTGCCCAGAGGCCCCAAACGTGTTTCCAAGACCATGTAGCGCTTTCCCTGTGCTCAGTCAGAAGTTTGCTTAACAAGCCAGAGGCAGGGCACGTCTGCTCCCTCCTAGCAGCAGGAGGCCCCTCTGGGAGTCTGAGCCTGGCAGCCAAGGCCGTTTTCTCTGGAACACCTTCCTTTAACACCACCATCCCTTGGGTTATTGGTAGACTTTTGAGAGCTCATTTTTGGTAGAATTTCAACTTTATTCTGCAGGAGGTAGAGACTCCCAAAGTCTATTCCTTTCCCCAAATTCTGATTTGTCATATTATAGCTACAAGGTTTTTTTTAAGGGAAATAGCAGAATTAATAAAAAGTGAGTCAGTTTAGTTCCTTCAAGCTAAAAACAATTTTAACAGAACTTAAAGGAATTTAGAATTTTGAGTAGTTTTATTTACCACTTGGCTTTTTAGATCGGTAATGTTTGGGGTCCTAGTTACGTAGTTTTTTATAGGATTAATCATTGGTTTCCGGACAGACTCAATACTAAGGACTGTAGCAGTGTGCTCACACATGCAGCCCTGCAATGTTTTTCTTGTGTTTTATTTTACCTTGGTCTTTGAGAGAGAGCAATGATTAGACCTGCCAGTGGCTGGTCAATACGAAAAAAACAACTTTAAATGCTACACACTGATCTCTGTAAACAGCTTGCTTTTTCTTAATCTATAACATTATAACAGGCTGTTACTACATAAAAGGAGGTGAAAAAAGTAAAAGAAATACCCCAATAATTCAGAACTAAAGGTCATATGTACTAAAATATCTATCCAAATAATTATATCAACCTTAATTAATTGAATGACGCGTCAGTTATTAATCTGACCTTGCAATAGCTCAGTGCCCATCAGGTTCAAAGTCCTTTTGTGATGTTTATTTTTACCTTAAAATCTGCTCTCGATGTAATATGCAACTTTCTTCCCACTAGAAAGCTTTGTTTTGTTTGTTAAGCTGAAATAAGATGTAAAGACATTTTTTCCCCTATTATTCACTAAAAAGGGCCCACAAGTTAATCATCTGACCTCAAAACAAAATTGACACAACTGTGCTTATTTGTGCCTAAAAGAGATATCAGTACACCCACTGAAATGCGTCTCCAGCCAGAGGTCACGGTTAAGGTTACTGGCATAGCTTTATGAGGGGGCTCGTGTTGCAGCTGTCTGCACTGTCCCTAGCCTGAAGATGAATAGCAGACTTTAGTTTCCACTGCTACTGGTCTTTTAACCTTCAATAGGAACAAATGCTCTGGCTTAGCTCCGTCTGCATCCTCAAAGTCTGTCTCCCAAGACCTACCCAGCCTCCAGCTTGGGCTTTCTGGTGCCACTTTCATCTTTTGGGGCTCCCCGTCTAGTAAAAAATGTAGAAATGCCAACACAAGTTTAAACCAATTGTGGTATATCACGAATTTAACATTTAACAAATTAATACTTTTCACACACAAACCAAAATAACAATGATTTCCTCATTTGTAAATAATCCAATTTGAAGGTAAGCCCCAAAGTCTTGATTTAAGGCACATTGTCAGTGAGGGCTGACCGAACGGCCCTCGAGGTCGTGTCTGTGACTAACCTGGTGGGGAACTGAGCCTGGTCCTTCATAGGATGACCTAGGAAGCAAGCCCTGGGTGGGTGGGCAGATGGATGGGCGAGCACAAGGAAAGGGTGCAAAGAAGCTTTTCAGAAATTTAATCATTGTCAATGTCCCTCCTTCTGGAGGTGGCAATCTGTTGATGATGCAATTTCCCCTACATTTCTTAACACAGTCCCTCAGATTCTTTCAATTCCCAGGGTACTACCGCCCTTGGGCACCTCTAGAAGTTACAGTAACTCTTTTCAGGCCACCCTTTGCCCTCTGAAATAGTGCTGATTGAGTCAAAAGGAAATGAATGCTGGAGATTGAACTCCAGAGATCTGTCCACTCCCTAGCTTCCCAGGATGTTAGGAGACTTTGTCTTGTAAAACCTACCGGAAAAATAAATAAGCTAAAGAGAAGAACAAATCATTCTCATAAGGGGAAAAAAAACCATGTAGCAAAAAAAAAAAAAAAATGCATTGGAAAATATTAGCACTCCTTGGTAAGTAGAAAAATACTAACGAAAGTAATCTTAAAGTAACATTTTATAGATACTGAATTAACAAAATTGAATTACATCCAGTGCTGTGATAAACAGGTAAACTCCTGTGTTGCTGGTAACATTATAAGTTGGCATAAGCTTTCTGAAAATCAATATGGATATATATATATATGCACCAATATATACCAATGACTACAAAATGTTCATATTCTTTGAAGCAGTAACCTCACTTCTGAGAATTGTTTCAGGGAAATAATAGAACTAAAAAAAAAAAAAAAAAGACTGAATGCACAAAAATGTTTATTGCAGTGTTGTCTAAAATTATGAAAATCTGGAAGGAGACACTGTCCCTAACTAGAGGAGGGTAGCTGCATACTTTACACTCCTTCAACCCCAGAGCTGTTGAACAGTCATTAAAAGTTACAGTTACGTGTAGTATCATCAGCGTTGAAAAGAATGACCGCGATAACCGGGTGAAACTGTGCTCTCTGGTGACAACTTGTTCCAACCTCAAGGCCTTTCTTGCATTTTCTGTTCTGGCACGTCCTCCCCAGGCTGCTTGTTGCAAAGCCGCCTTCTTCTCGGCCTTCAGGGCTCAGTTTAGTTTTAATCTTCTCATCGAGACTGTCCTGATCACCTGCCCAGGTGGTCCCTCCCAGTTCCTCCCTGCCACATCTCTTACTTTCGGTCCTTGCTAGAACCTCTCACTCTCTCAAGCACTCTTATTCCGTCGTTGGTTTATTGGGGTGTTAATATCTGCCTCTTCCTCCAGAAAGTGAACACCCCGTTTACCCCTCTAGTTCTCCAGTCGCTACCCTCAGCTACCAGAACCCCACCCGGTTGATCCTCCTGAAATCATAGAACTTGGACAACTACATCCGAGTTCGAATTAGAACCCCGTTCTCGATTTCCTCCTTGGATTTACATTCCTCTTATCCTCAAGCTGGGAAGCAGTTTACAAACAACTGCTGCTCTGGGCGCATGGAAGTGGTGTGTGAGCCCCAGGCGGGCGGGCGGCCGTCAGGGGCAAGGAGCCTCTGCTCTGCCTCTGGTCCACCAGCTGCCCTCTCCCTTGCTGAGGGGTCTCGTCCACAGCCCGCACCCACGGACATACCCTGACCCAGAGCTGGGGCAGGCCCACGAGGAGGGAGAGCAGACGACAGATTTGCTGTCATCCCAGGGCCCGGGAAGGTTGTCTGTCCACAAGCACCTCGAAGCCACACTCCCTTGACTCCTGAAATCCCCACCATTAGAGCTGCTTCTGTGAGCCAAAGGTCTCTGCAAAAATATGAACAGCCAAGATGCATGGCAGATCTTCAAATCCAAGAATGTAGGTCTTGTCCATAGAGGCATGTGGAGGGGCAGTGTTCCTCAGCGGATGGTATTCCCAGAGGCTGGAGCTAAATGGGATGATTTGTGTAGAGGCCTTGGCTGGTTGAAAGATGATAACTCCCTGGGCCAGGTCTCTCCAGCGACCTGGAGGTTTTTCCAGACTTAATACGTCAGGTGCCAGCCTGAGAGAAGGCAGCGCGTGTGCCTGCTTGCCAGGACATTTGTCCGGTTCACTCAGAGCTCTGAGTCTACTACGCAAATGTCAGATTTGGGATCCTGGCTAGGGGCAGGAGCTGACGTCCGCCAGCAGCCCAAGGGGCCGAGGGTCATGATCTGAAGAGTCTAGGAGAGAGCTTTGGGGGGAGCTCAGAGGCCAAAGTAGCAACCCACGTGCTGAAGGAAGTGGAGGGGGTGACGTTAGCTGCAATAGAAGAAAGAGGAAAGCAAGGTTTCTAAACTTCCCCACCTCAGTACTCTTCCTATAGGGATAAGACACGAGCTGGAACACTGCTCCCATTCTCCCTTCTGTTCTACTGTCACTTCTCCAGCTCAGCTCTTACCTTGTGGTCAGAAATAGGCAAGGACACCTCCTCTCTTTTTCTCTCCTTCTCAATTCAGCTACTTGCTCGATATAAAATGGGAATTATAGGAACTATATGAATTATCTAAAGCAAAAGAGAAAGAAACAGGGCTGCCAGGGCTCAGATAGCCAAGCCTGAGTGCCATTTGCAGGAGGACAAGAACTGGTCTTTCCCCCATTCATTTAGGCACCAATATATTGAACTCTACCCAGGGAGGAAGGGGACTGAGGGCAACTAGTGAGTGTAAGCTTATGCCATAAATCATTTGCTTCTAAAGCCCTGCAACCAAGAACCTTGATCATGTTGCAGACAGGGTCCAAGGAACCCATCTAGACCAGAGAAACCTATGCCCGTGTAACAAGTATCCCCAGCAGGGTGGCTCTGTGTTCATGGTGAGTCCAGACAACTGACAGTAAACTCACTCTCCTGCAGGACTTGAAGGTAAAGCAGTTCCCTGCTGCTCCTTTTCTGGGGCTGTAGAGTGAACCCATTTTATAAAAGCAAAACCCTTACTCCATGGTATTCTGTGGGCTAGTCTTCCTGTCCTACCCAGAGGAGAGTTAAATCATAGGCAATCTGCTGTTACCTGAAAAATGGGATACTGACATCACAGAAACTACAATAATACGAATTGCTTGTTATATTCCTAAAGACATAACATATATTCTTTTATTTTATCCTTGCACCTCTCCTTCCAGGAGGGTGTTATTACACCCGTTTCAGCCAGAGATTCAGTAACAGGCTGAGGGCGTATCCTCGTGCACATGGCCTCAACCCCGCGGGGATGCTCTTGTTTGTTTCCAGTTGGCTCTGTTTGGACTCACCTACCCCCAAAAGCCTGATTAAGAGGAAAGTAACTGTGTGCACTAAACTGAGGAATTTTAAGAGATAAAAATGTAACACAGGCCAATAAACAGTCTTCATTCAAAAGTATCAAAAGTCAGCATATTTCACCTATCAGCATTTCCGACAAGCTTTGGCTTCAATTCATGTGCAAACCCGATTTTGCTGACATGGCAAATTAAATGGCCACATTTTCATTTTGTCCCCATGATTTAGATACCTCTCTTTTTCTTACCACACAGCCAAAACTCTGATTGGACTTTAACAAAGCCCTGAACGTTTGGAAAAATGGAGTCAGGCGAGCTCAGTATTTGCAGGTTGTGCTCTGCATTAATGGGCCTGGTGGCGGGGTGGATGTCTCCCGCCACATTGAACTAACCAACGTAGACACTGATGAAAGTTGGTAGTCAGAGCTTTGACAGATACTGCGAGGTTCTTTGAAACTGAGACAATCGTAAACGGCTTTAACTGTCACTTATACAGCCGTTAACTCAGTTCAGCCCAGCAGATTGCTTTGGTATGTTCATTAAATATATTATTTTTGCGTTAATTGAGCTCATTTGATGAGAAAGATTTTCACTCAGTAAAATTTACAGCTAATGGCTTGGAAATCTATTAAATTTTGCACTCAATAATTCATCTTAGAATTTTCAAAGAGTAGCTAGTTTAGGCAAGCTGAGATAAATCCTAGATAATCGAGGAATCATATGATCTGCAGGAACGGGGTGATGTGTTTTTCCATTGCGAGCACCATTAGTGACTTTATTTAATTATTTTCTGCAGTAGAACGAAGGATACATCAAGGCCATAAAGGTCTTGTTTTGTGGCTCTGTGCCCCGCTGTGCAGGTATTCATCTAAAATGATTTAACCAAACTTTGCTGTGATGGCGATCACCAGTGTGGACACACACAGGCTTCTGAGTTCTGAGTTCACCATAAAGATGAAAGTTCTAACAAAGATAATCTGAGAAGTACATCTGCCCATAGTTTACTGCATTTGCTGATAAAACTTGCTAGAAATCTGAGATTTCTTTTTCCATTTTTGTACCTCAAATATGAAAAAGAATTTAGAATTTAAAATGGGTTGTATCATTAATATTTCTTGGAAATGAAAAGCCATGATAACAACTGTCATTCTGGTCCATTTCTGAAAGTTTCCAGCATCAGTCTAAAAGCAGTAAAATTATCTCCAATAGGTTTGCATCACCCCTGAAAGCAGCCTTCAGTATTTCCTTTCCAACTGAAAACATTTCTTTGCCTGACTGAAAATTATCATGTAGCTGGGAAAGAAACTATAGTAAGCAAAATTTAGATATTCAATGAAATAGGATAATCTGATTTTTTTTCATTCTGGAGAAAGAAAGTTTCTCTTCTCAAATTTAAGGGTGATCCAAGTAAACCCCACTTTAAATCAAGGAGGATTTTGGAAAAGAGATGAGGCTATCTAACTACACCAACCCTCTATGTACGTATACTCAGCCTTTCTGAATCCACATAAATACTATCTCCACGGATAAGAGCTCACAAGTTTGTAAATAGTAAATAAAGAATAAGAATTGGGCAGATTGTGGGCACTACTTTTTTTTTTTTTTTTTTGCGGTACGCGGGCCTCTCACTGCTGTGGCCTCTCCCGTTGCAGAGCACAGGCTCCGGACGCGCAGGCCCAATGGCCATGGCTCACGGGCCCAGCCGCTCCATGGCATGTGGGATCCTCCCGGACCGGGGCACGAACCTGTGTCCCCCGCATCGGCAGGCAGACTCTCAACCACTGCGCCACCAGGGAAGCCCTGGGCACTACTTTTAACATACAATTTACTTAGAACTGAATTTGCTTATAACGCATCTGGATTCAGTAAACACACAAAGCAGTAATTTATTCTTTCATTCAGCCCTTTCACAAAGATTCGATTTGTATTTGATGCCAATGAACAAGGTTTATAGCATAAACCTATCCTTCAAGAGGTGGTAAAACATAGGAAAACTAAGCAACATAAAGCACTTCTCAGGGTTCTAGAGTGACATGTACTTAAGCGAGGTGGAGATATTACTGACCATAGCTCTAGGGATTCAAAAGAAAGAAAGAAGATTGTGGAGTCAACTTCACAGAGGAAGTAAATCCCAAACTGGCCTTGAAAAGAAGTAAGGTGGGACTTACCAGAAGGGAGAGGGGAGCATATTCCTATGGGGGTTTTTAACGACGTGAATGAAAATCGCACACATTGAGGCTAGGAAGAAATCCACGTCTGAGTGGAGCAGAAGGTCTCGTTGGGAAGGAGCAAAATATAAGATTGACTTCATGAGGGAGAGCAGAGACAGAGGGTCCGGGTATCAGGAATTTGAATTTGATCCATCATACAACGTGGAAATGTTGGTTATTACTCAGGAGAGAAGGTGACTAGGAAAATTAATCTGCAGGGTGAATTAGGAGGACGAGAGTTTGAAAGTCCAAACAGACTCTTCGCTACCACCCAGGGTGGGCCAGAGTAGCTCTGGAACTGGGGGTATTAAGCAGACCCACCGTGCACTGCACAACAGCAAGCTGGATACAGGGAAGGAGGAGGCGAAGATGGCGCTGATCTTCTGAGCCCAGACGCAGGGCTCACGCTACCAGTCAAGTCAGCGTTTACCTCCGGGGGGTGGGGGTGGGGGCGGGGCGAGGGGGCGCGGAGGAGTCACCTGAAGGCCTCCACACAGGCATCTGATTCCACTAAGTACTATGGCATAGGATGCTTAGACCTCCCTTCTGGATCTTCCTATCACCCTCCTCATTGCACACCAGCATATGCCTCCCACCGTTTCTCTTTCTCAGCATCCCGGAGTCATGTACTGCTTGTGTCACTTTACTAAGTGATTTCACCTCCTGAACCTCAGTGTGTCCCTGTGCTGAGACGGTAATAGTATCTAGCTCATAGGGCTATTCTTAGCGTTAAATGACATTACGCTAGTATTATTGCTGTTATTATTACTCCACCATGAGATAAGCCAGCAGGAAATAGATTTAGGACAAGAGCTGGACTTAGAACTCTCTGCCCCTTTCCTGTTGAATGTTCACTGAATGTGCATTGAATCATGTGGACCAACAAGAAAAGAGATATACTTCATAACTCGGAATACAGTTTAATTCAATGGCCACTGAATCTATAGTTGTAATTATCCTGTAGAGGGATAAATTGGTGAACCCACCTATTTTTCTCAGTATAACTTCCAAGTCAAATTGTCAATAATCAGGGATGAACCTGACTTGCTTTTTTATAGTCTTGACCAAATCACTGTCAACTGAATATATTTAGAAAACCAACCCATACATTTGGTCTTTATTCTAATAAATCAAAATCTACATAGATTTATTGAAGTAGCAGAATGGAATCGTTTTTGGTAGTGTGTCAACAAATAATTTGAGTTTTTGACAGTGTTCTCTTTCTAAACTAGGACTAACTATATAAACCTTGGTCCTTTGGGTTCTTTTAGAACTTGATTTGAAAGCTGGATTTGATGCTTATGAGATCTGTGACTTACTTTGAAGAAATGCACAGATGCTTTGTGATTATCTTTTCAGTTGAAATACCGTGCATCCATTGAATAACCATCCTTTCCAAAAGCTTATTCCAAAGTTGTGTTGTGATATTATCTAATGTAATGTTAGGGTGAGCAGAGATCACCCCAAGTTCAGTCCCTTCTTTCTACAGGGAAGGCAACTGAGATTCAGAGAAATTAAGTAACCTGTCCACAGTTAACCATCTAGTAAGTTATTGAACATTGCAGCTACTAAGGTTTGAAAAGTTGTATGGCAAGTTATTTGCCTTTGAAGTTCAGTGTTACTTCCACTGTATCACTACACCCCGACGTTATCCTTGTTCGTTCCCTACAGAATAAGTCTACCTGGCCGTTGCAAAATGGCAGTTGTTTAGAAATCTTCACTGTCTGTCTCAAGGAACATTTAAATATCTAACTGACAGCTGGAAGATCCATGATATCTTTAGTTTCACAAGTGATCAGCGCCCCCATTCTGAGAGGAAAACCTTTCCTTGAGCTTTCGAAACTACGATGGCTTAGGAACCCCATGCTTTAGTCACCCGGCTCCAGCGTCAAAAGGTGAGGGAGAGAGACAGACATCCAGCTGGGAATCGAGGTCTTGCTTCAAAGCTTTTATCTTCAGAGGAAAGAAATCTTATGAATTTCATTAATGTCAACAAGATCTGAGGAGATTTGGAGTGTTTAAGCCTTTGGGCATCTCTAGCATGACATATGCTCTGGTTATTATAAGTTTTTGGTTGCAAAACCATTGCAACTTTGATTCACACCCGCCATGAACCAACACTCTAGAAATATCCATTGTACAGTCAGGCTTAAGGATATGTTGAAAACAATCACTTTCCAAGAGAATATGAAGTTAGCCAAGGAAGCCGTGGCTAAGCTTGGGCCAAACAGGGAAACACCCAAAATTCTGAATAGGGTGACACATGTTATCACTAAGGAAAAAAAAAAAAGATGAGTGTCCTCAAAGTAACACAGCAAAGCTAAAAAAAGAAAGTGAAAGAGCATTTCTTTAGGATTCTAAAAGCAGATAACCTCAAAACATCTTCCCAAAAGGCTTCTTCTCTTATTCAATGTAGAAAAATGAAATTTCTCCTAGTTTGTCTTCCCCTCTTCCCTTCCTCTTCCATTCCCTCATCTCCAGAAAGGATCAGGCTGGAATTTACAATTGTTTCCACTGTAATTTTCCAAACTTTATGGGAGAAAGCCCTTTTATTCCAAAACAGGTAACACTATTTCTATAAAGTAAATTGGATTCAAGCTAACCCCAAATAAACAAGATATTTCTGGCAAAACAAATGTTGACAATATAATCTAGGTCTTGAAATGAAAAACTCCTTAAAAGACAAAGTAGATCTGTCTCTTCTCTCCCTTTCTTAATTCAAATTAAAAAGCAAAAAACTCAAAGCAACCATTTATAAACCCATGTGAGTTATCATCTTTTTAATGAAATCTTTTTCGATGATAAGAGTCACGTTTTTAATAAATACATGTTGGAAAATATTAGTTTTATTCCACTACAACTAACATTTCTGCTTAACTACCAACTAGTGCGAACAGGGAATTACTGTTTGAGGTCATCTCCAGCTTGTAACTGTTAAATCCACTAAGCCCAAAATTGAAATTTTGTTCAGAAACATCCAACAGAACATCTGTGCTGGTTTAATGTCATCAAGAAGCATCTTATCACAATAATATTTGCAGTAGGTTCCACACACACACCCTGCCGAGACCTGAGCCCAGGCCCCAAGGGCTCCCTCTCTCTCCAGAGCAGATGACGTCATTGAGATCCAGGCAGAAGGAAAGCAGCTTTAGCTGTGGCTGAAGCCAGCACTGGTTACAGGTCTTGACAGGTAAAATTCCTTTCAGTTGAGCTTTACAGCTTTTGAAATGTTTTAGTTCAACATTTGAGCAACCAAAAAAAAATGTCTTTTCTGATCCAGAAAGAATTGATTTAGTTTCCTCTGTGAGTACTTTTTAAAATTCCACTCAGCATTGCTTCAGGGAGGTTGTCCAGCCCCCCCTCCCCCGGGCACACAAGGAAGGACCAGAGTTCTTGCCCCGTGCTGAGCTCGCCAGCATCTCACCTGGGGAAATGGTAGACAGGCGTGTTCTCTGCAAGTCGCATTATATCCACGGATGCTCTCATACTGAGAAAAGCTTCAGGCTGGACTTGGCCTGGATTCACGTTCACATACCGTGTACGCAAAGTGGCCACGCAAAAATGTCCAGAGAAGGAAGCGGTAGACCAAAGGAGGGCGCAGCCAAACCATGACCAGTCGGCAGCCATTTAGTCCAAAGCCTTGTTTTATGACTGTAATTTAGCCTTCGGTGTGCTGAGAGAATCACTCCGCCTGGCTCGCTGTCTGGTGCTGTCAAAGGCTGAGGTGAATGTTGTTCCGTGAGTTTAATCATCTTTTTATTTGTCTGAGGTCTTTGCTACTGTCCACAGTTATTCCAGGTGCTCTTGTACACTTAAGAGGTGACACGAACTGTTGCTGTCACTGAGCAGGGCGAGCTACCTCACAAATTGGAGCTTCCAAAAGTTAGTAGTATGAAGAAAGATTGGTACTGGTAGTCTGGACATCATTTGAGTCATTGCTTATGATTTCCTGATTCACTCTGGTGGTTTTTAATTGAGTTTCCCAAGCTAGTGTTTTCTTTAGGAATGTTTGGTTCATGGCTCTGCAAAGCAGCCAAGTCATGAGCAATTTCAGGATGACAGGTGGCAGTGGGCACGGCGCCTTCCTTCCTGCCGACCCACTGCCTCTCCAGTGTGTGGTCGTGCTGAGCCTGTCCTGCTGCTGCCTCAGCCAGGAGCCTGCAGAACTAATGGAAGTTTTCCCCAAATGGTGCCTACTGCTCTCCTTAGCCATGACCAGAAAGTATAGGTAGAGTTTATAAATTATTTCATCCATTGGTACCAAATGAGTAATACTTCAGGTATGTTGAATAAGCAACCCGAAGTGAGCATGTATGTGTTTTCTATTTCCGGTGCCTTAAATAATGCTTTCATTTCCCAGTAACTTCTTTGTGTATTACCGTTCATATAACAATATCTATACACTTAACGCTGAAGAGTATTGACCAAAAAAACACTAGAGTCAGAAAAATCCAAATGTGAATGTAACTCTCCTTGAGGCTCTTATGGCCGTCCATACATCCTTTCACTGCTCCTCCTGTTTTCAGATAAGGGGACTCAGGTGTCTGACTAGAACACACAGATAAGCCTTCTCTCAGGACACAGTTTCCAGTGGGAACCCAAGGAATAGGAGAGGGGCCTATGGCGCCAGGGCTCTGCAGTCAGGGTACGTGGCCCACACTGACTCTCATAGGGCGTGCACGTGACCTACAGGGACTGTGGCCAGCTAGGCTCCCGCAGCTGGATGAGAAGCTCCCCAAAGGCAAGAGCTTTTTTTTTTTCCATCTTGCATTACCCTGCAGGGCCTAGTTTTCCTCTGGCTACAGAGAGAACGTCACTCTTTGGTATGGCCAAAGGTGCCATTGACACCGACCTCAACGCTAACTTGGGAAGACCTTGCTCTGGCCACCAAAAGTTTCCTTTTCCCCACTTTGCTTTTTTTTTTTTTTTTTTTTTTCATTTTTTCCTGTAATAGTAGTAACTGAAGAAAGGAAAAGAATAAAGCTTCTACACAGTCTAGAAATTGTAAAAATGCTACGAGACTCTTTCATCGAAATCCTACAAGACACGTGTCTGCTGCTGGTCCGTGGCCACTGCCTTGTGGATACGTATCTATGCGAAATGTCAGTGCATCTGATGCAGCCTCCCTTTGGATGGCCTTGGTGATGCGGTGTCATGATGGTCACAGTCATGAGCTGAGTTCATTCACTGAGAGCACGCCACTGACCGACGAAAGACTGGGATGCGCACGTCCCAATTCTGACCAAAGCGGCCTCTAGAAAGAGAAAGCATCCAGGTTAGGACTGTCTAAAGGGGGTTAGATAGAAAATGAGGATGCGTGTGCTTAAGCATACTACCTACATAATCAAAAACAACTTCAGGGGGCTTCCCTGGTAGCGCAAGTGGTTGAGAGTCCGCCTGCTGATGCAGGGGACACGGGTTCGTGCCCCGGTCCGGGAAGATCCCACATGCCGCGGGGCGGCTGGGCCCGTGAGCCATGGCCACTGAGCCTGCGCGTCAGGAGCCGGTGCTCCGCAATGGGAGAGGCCACAGCCGTGAGAGGCCCGCGTACCGCAAAAAAAAAAAGCAACAACAACAAAACACGACTTCAACATTCAGAATAATAAGTATACTTAAAATAATCCCTAACCAAGAAGGACTTTCAAACAGTAGTTGCCCACCTCCTGCACACAAGGACCTCTAAGAAGAGAAGCCAAATCCCATGTTCTAGTCTCTTTGCATATTATCCCTTTTGAAATGCAAAGTCTGGTTTAAACCGTTGTTATACTCCTATTTGGTTATAAATAAAACATATCTTTTCCATCATCAATGTATCTTTCCAGCTGCTGGACATAAAATAGACTGCTAGCTTCCTGAATTGAAATGTCACCTTCCTAATCAGAATTGACAATTGTACATAACCATCTGGGTTGTTTTTTTTTTTAAGCATCCTATTCTCACAAGGATGTTTTCCAACAGTGTCATATGTACCTTAAATGGTGAGCTCAAGCTAATTACCTCAAGCTCAGATTCTAAAACAACCTGACAGTATAGCAGTTCTGAAATGGAGACCACACCGCTCACCTGCCTGTCAACGTGGCTTGACGCTGAACTGTCCCTGGTCGTCATTTCAGCGCCTTTGTTGGGCTTTTCTCCCACCCCAGCGGTGCACATTCTGCAACCACAAAATATTCCAACTCCAGCTCCTTCTGAACAAGCAGCTGTTGTTCTGTTCTGTTCTTTTTATCATTTGCCTTATTCACTGTTGGGAAACAAAAAAGCTACATAGTTTACTTACTCCTACAGTTAAATAGTTTTTAAAAAGTAAGAATAGGTTATTATTGAAATAAAGTGTTGCTTGTCATTATAGCATTCTGGAAGGCAGTGGGGAAAACAGGGTGTGTTAAGCTTTCCATTGTGTGCAGACTTTCCATCATGCCCCCATCAGGAAAATAAGTCTGTCCCGTGATCTATTCAGTTCTTGACCTTTTGACTAATATGCCAACAAAAGGCACCATTTATTAGTGATTAATTTACGTATCTTTGTCCATCAGGAACTGGATCCAGGCTGTCACAACTGGGCACCATCACCAATTACATTTTCCATGTGCCCCCAGGGTGTCTGCGCCATGGGCTCGGCTGGCTATGCAAACCTGGGTCCTGCAGGCTCCTCCCTAAGTGCACCGCTTTTGTGGGCAGGAGGAATTTATCAGGAACGTCCTCTGGAGGGAAGAAGCCCTCAGAGGCCAGCCAGACCCTCTCACTGTACCTTCTTCACGGTCCCGATCGGAATCCTGGGAGCTGACGTTGTTCCTCACACGTACCTTCCTTACGGGTCTCCCTTGTCACACATGCTATCTGTCCCTGTCCCTGCTGCACCTGTTTTGGACTGTGTTGCTTTGGCCCTCCCCTCTTTTGGAACTTCTTCCTTAGCATCTTTTCTTTACACCTCTAACACGCCTGACCGACCCTCCCACACACACACGTATACACACACACACACACACACACACACACAAGCTTCCTCCCCCTTCTCTCTTAATTTGACCCAAGACCTTCTCCTGTTGGAAAGCCCTCCACGTGGATGGATACCTCGTTGGTATCACCTGGTGGGTGACCCCAACTGCACTGATTCTCTTCTCAGACCTCCCTGTAAATCTTTAAAAAAACAAACAAACCTATTTCATTTGTGTGTATTTGTCTCTCTCTATATATTTTTAAGTTTACCTTTAGCTCAAAAACAACAGGGCAAGAACGCTTTTGGTCAAGCATCTTGTCTCTTATTTGTCCTGTACAAGTATCGTGTATGAAGATTTTAGATGATCAGCTACTCTGTAAATCAAGCTTTGACTTCAATCCAGCTTTCCCCATCATAGCAGAGAGGCTTCCACCACGAGAAAGGAAAAGTCCACCTAATTACAATGGCTTTGCATTGTGAGTTCATTGGTTATGAAAAATCGATATGCACTGTAGCTGTGCGACTCGTAGCCTTTCTCTTTCTGAAAATCAGTAATATTTCTGCCTGTCTTCACCCCCCACCAAAAGAAACCAGTCAGGACAGCCATGTCTTTTCTCTGTGGTACAGAAGACAGTGGTATTTCTTTAACAAGTTTCTGGGAAAATCAAGCACAAACCCTGCTTATCTGTGCTTGTGTGCGATTGTAATTGTTACCTTTATTAATGGTCTGAAACAT
Organism: Phocoena sinus; assembly: GCF_008692025.1. Classification (NCBI taxonomy): domain Eukaryota; kingdom Metazoa; phylum Chordata; class Mammalia; order Artiodactyla; family Phocoenidae; genus Phocoena; species Phocoena sinus. The sequence goes on along the minus strand of NC_045774.1, from coordinate 5,212,653 downwards.
TACTCCATCTTTTTTAAAATGTTCAGAACAACTGGGGGAAAAAACTTTGAAATATCGTTGTTCCCTTTATTATTTTCACATTGAAGCAAGATAAGCATTTGGAGCTACATTGAAATCTGAATAAAATAAACACTTTCATCTGGTAAAGTACGCATTTTCAAGTTGCAGCTCTTCGCCCTGCAGCATCCCGTGGCCTGAGCCTTCAGGCCGTTTATCCTGAGGCCTCCGGGGCCTCTCAGCCCACCCTGTGGCCCTTTCCTTTCATCACAGGTCAGGTGGGGGTAATGCCAGCAGAGGCACAGAGGTGACTCGCTTACTGGGAGAATAAACAGTGTTGAAACCCTTAGAAGTCTGGGCGGGAAATGCAACTTACATGCATGTAATGACTATTGTTCGAGAAAAGTGTGGTTTGAGACAGTGTATGGTGAAGCACGTCAGACCCAGGTTCCCCCCTACCCCGAGGCCATCGAAGGCCACGCCTAGGACCCCCTTCCCTCAGAGTCTGAGAGGCAGCTAGCTGAGTGGTCACTCAGGGCTCTGGGAGACGAGGCCTCGGTCAGGTCCTCCCGGTGCCCCCCTGGGTGGACCGCCTGCCTGGACTTAGACTCCAAAACCAGCAGTGGCACCAATCTCTATGCAGCCATAACGGATGGCTGGCATCCACGCATTCAGGGAGGCGTCAGGACCAGTCCCGGCAGGAGAGGCTGTTTCCTCCTCCCCACCTGCATCCGGAGTGATGGGGGTGCCGTCAGAGGGCTGCACACCTGGCTTAGTGATACCTGGAGGAGTGGGGCTCACCCCACGTACAGAAGCCGCAGACATGGGCACGGGCTAAGCCCCTCACTCCAAAGTTTGTCCATTTGAAATCACATAGAGCCAGCACCCTAACCTGGTGATGGACGGTTCCCTCTAAACATGCCATCTTGGGATTTTGAAGAAGTCAAGGTCCAAGAGAACACTGTCGGTGTAATTACCAGATTTAGGAAAGAGATTTCCCTGACTTGTGAACTGTTGTGTAACCATGATCACCTCACTTTCATTTACTCTCTGATTTCTTTAGTTTAGATGAATTTTCATCAGCTCCATTCTAGGACTTTGCACTTTTGTATATCTGTCACCACTCCTAAAACTCTACAGGATGGTGTAAAAATGTTAATTGCTTGCGTCTCATGACAAGCATTCAGAGAAAAATGCCTAGACACACGTGCAGGACTCTTCGGGAAAATGCAGCAAAATAACGGGCCTCTTTGTGTGTTTGCATGACCCAGTAAACTCCGGGGACGGCATCGACTACAGCCAGCAGAAGCGGGAGAACATCGGTGACCTGATCCAGGAGACGCTGGAGGCCTTCGAGCGCTCCGGAGGCGAAGACGCCTTCATCAACATCAAGTACATGGTCCCTACCTATGAGTCGTGCTTGCTAAATTAGCGGTGGGAACAGCTGGGATTCGAGGAAGGCTTCTCCTAGCCTTTCTATCTCTGCTGCTGTTAGCATCTCATTATCTGTGACTTCTACGGCTCACTCTTCTACAGCTGCTGAAAGAGTGGCTCATGGGCCGTTGGACTTGTAGCCCTATTGAGAGCAAGGCTTTCCAATACACAAATAGTGCCTGTTTCTTAGATTACAATAGTGTACTGTGCTTATTTGTTCTAGGAGAAGAATTGCTTCTTTATACAGTTCGGAAAGAAGCAGGAGTCCGAGTTAAACCTTCGGTTGTATAGACAACAAAACTACAATTTTCATACGTAATTCAGCAGTTGTGTCTGCCTGCCCCGAGGGTGGTTGTCAAAGGCTGGAAGGGAAGCCTTGGTGCTGACTGCCTAACAGGTGTTGGTCGTGGACGACAAGCACCCGTTCAGCAGCAGCTGTGCAGAACCGTGTGCTTTGACATCCAACAAAGCTGTGCAATCGATATTCCCCTTACAGGAGGACAGTTTTGCCGTCCGTTATGAACCTCAGCTATAAATGGGCTTCTAGCCCATTGGTGATCTGGGTTTGCAGGGGCTTTCCAGCTTATATTGGGAGGAGACAGGGAGGGAGGGAGGGGGAAGGTTAGGTGTGAAATGCAACATGGCAAACGTGATTGTTTTTAAAAAAAAAAAGCTAGTTTGCATCTTTGTGCCTCTGTATTATGACATCCTGCATCTCAGGACCCTGGTGTTACTGACAAAATGCTATCCAGCGGTTTGTTTAGGGCTTTCGATCATTTTTGAAAATGACTTATAAGCATCTTAATGATTGCTCCTTGAAACAAATCATATTCTTTTCTTGGCAATTCTCCTTTCCTTGGCCTCCTCCCACGGGTGTGTTGGAGAATCTCATTGCACCTCTAGGTGGGTCTGATGGCACTGCTTTGGAATTTTATTGAAACCAAAAAAAAAAAAAAAAAGACCAAAGACATGCACTTTTTCATTCAACCGGGAAAGAAAAAAGGTGTCCGAAGAGAAGAGCAAGTGTAAGGTGCCAGCCCTGACAAGGGTGCTGAAGGTCTGTGGAGCGGTGAGCTCGGGACATTTGAAACTCAGCCCAGAAAGCTTCAGAACGATGGACCCCTGGCTCTGCACACCTGAGAAATGCTGTCACTGCCCAGAATGCATAGCCTGAAGTGTCTCATTCTGTAGCAAAGGGCAGCTTCTGCACAAAAGTGAAGAAATGAAATGTGTTCCCCTGGGAAACGGACCCTTTGCCTCGAGATTGCTGTCACTAAATATTTAAGACACAAGTTTCCAAAGGCAAACACCGAGTTTGAAAACTGGTTCATTATTCATCTTCCCCGATGACGGGCTCAGCATATGAAACCTAGCCTCCAGGACCTACCTCCTAGTTTCTGGAAGCAGTTTTTAGGATAAACAGAGATGCGTGACCGGGTAAGAAAAATTGGCTTTCGTGTGTAATACTTTGAAAAGACAGAGCTAGAAGCAGACACGGACAGGTTAAGACAGGTTTTTTTTCTCCAAACTATGATGTTCAACTGTGCCCATGAGCTGCCGTCCTGGCATCAGTGATGTGTTCGAAGTGACCCCAAAGTCCATGATACTATTTGTTAGAAAGAGGCTGGCTCTTAGCGCCTTTGAATGTTCCTACCAGAATTTCCTCCACGGCTCTATTGGGACTCAGAAGCAAGCCTGGCCTCTTACTCTCTGTCTTGCTTGTGAAAACCATCTGGTGTGGTAACAAGGAGGCCCACCTGCCACTGAGCCAAGAGCCCTAACTCTGGCGTGGAATTAAAATATTGGGGTTCCTTTCCCAGCCCTGTCACTTACTAGCTGTCCTGCCTTTGGGCAAGTTATTTAACCTCTCCGAGCCTCTGGTTTCCTCAGCTGTAAAGTGGATATTACTCTACCCTGTAGGAATGTTCTAAGGACTAGAGGTGATTTTTGTGAAGTACTTGAAGTACTAGCATAGTTTCTTATACCTGTTGGCCTTTTATTTCAAAGAAACAGCGTTTGAATAATGACTAATTTCTACCCCAGCAAAGCAATATATATGTGGAAAATCCTCAGACGACGTGATGCTTCCTACGTGGCAATGGTGAGTTCTTCGTAATAAGAAAATAATTTTGCCAAAAACCGAAATAACTATAAAGATTGCACAACGTTCTCTGGAGATTTTTTTTTAATGCATTGTTTTATTTGTATAGAAATAGGAGTGACTGCTTTTTCTGACTGTCATCTCTGCCCCATGTTTAACCAAAGGAGGTAATTTCCCTGTTCCTAGGGACACACAGAAAACAAAGTCACCCGGAGCAGGAGAGTGGATGGTGGTGAAGGGGTAGAGGGTCCCAGCCACACAGGGAAGTTTTCCCTCCCCTCAGTGGTCGGCACAGGTCAGCGGGTGGGTGAAGGCGTCTCATACAATGGGAGCTGGTGGCAGAGCTCAGAGCTCGGGAAATCCCTGAGCAAATGCCCTCGATGGTGGAGAGTCATCACCAGACTGCAAAACAGAGGGATCACGGAAAAAGCCAATCAGGAAAAGGAAATCAAACACAGCCGAAGAAGTGAAGAGTGAAGAGATCGAGGAGGTATATAATGGGAACTTCAAAAGTGTGCAAAAATGTAAAAGGCTGTGAAAAGTAGGAAGCTGAAAGCCCCCAGCAGCTTCTCAAGTGGGGAGACAGTCTATCTGTTGAAGAAAAACAATTGCCTAGAACACTGTACCTCCTGAGGGTTCAGAAGACAGTGGGCTGAAAGAGGAAGTTGAAGGTGAAACGTGCGAGGTAGAATGCGCCTCTCGGAGGAAGTTAGCCCACGGGGCCCGCTGACAGCTTCCAAAGGGAGGTTTTCTCGAGAGGCTGGCAGGATAATCAGGCTGCCGCCTGAGAGCTCTCGCCCTCCCCAGCCTATTGTCTGGCCCATCAGAATTTAAGCACAAGTCAAAGCACGGTGAATATGAGAGCGTCCCTTTGGTTTACAAGGTAGAGGGCAGATGGCTCTGAGGTCACTTACAGCAGGTCCCGAGGGTAACCTGGCCAAGCAGGAGGGACTGGCGTCCAAGAGAGCCTCTCACAAACATTGGAATGTAACTGTGAGAGATGGAAAACAAAGTACAGGTAAACACAGATTTGAGCAGATGCTGCAAAGTTTAGGTAATACCCAGCAGATGTAGAAGAAACGAAGTATTGAGTTCCAGCTACAAATAAGAGCTAAATATTGCATCGCCATGATAGGTTAGAACATGTGATCTCTCTCTTGATTTGAACTAATAATAAAGCTATTATGCCAACAAACAGGGCAAGAAAGCGTGACATAGTAAAGACTTTGGAATTGTAAGTTGTAAGACAGTAAATAAACTGAATTGCATTTTTAAAAAGGTCTTCCCCTTTCGCAATTTAACCAAGGAGGTGAAATACTTGTATATTGAAAACTACAAGATATTAATAAAAGAAACCGAGGAAGACACAAAAATATTTGGAAAGATATTTCGTGTTCATGGATTGGAAGAACCGATATTGTTAACATATCCACACTACCCAAAGCAATCTACAGATTCAGTGCACTCCCTACCAAAATTCCAGTTTTCATAGAAATTGGCAGTTTTCATAGAAATAGGAAAATAATCCTCAAATTTGTATGGAACCACAAAAGACCCCAAATAGCCAAAGCAGTCTTGAGAAAGAAGAACAAAGCTGGAGGCATCATGCTCCCTGATTTCAAACTATATTGCAAAGCTATAGTAATTAATACAGTTTGCTTGGCAGAAAAAACAGACACATAGCTCAGCGGAAGAGAATAGAGAGCCCAGAAATAAACTCACACACATATTTTATATATATATATATATATTCGTACATATACACAAATATAAATGTGCGTGTGTGTGTGTATATATATATATATATATATATATATATACACACACACACAAAATTCAGCCATAAGAAATAATGAAATCCTGCCATTTGTGACAACATGCATGGACCTCAAGGACACTGTGCTCAGTGAAATAAGTCAGGCAGAGAAAGACAAATACCACATGATCTCTCTTGCATGTGGAATCTAAAAACCAGAAAAACAAACAAACAAGAAAAAAAACCAAGCTCATAGATACAAAGAGCCAGAGTTGGGGCGTGGGGTGGGAGAAATGGGTAAAGGGGGTCAAAATGTAAAAAAAAAAGACAAACCAAATGTCAACTATCGCTACTATCACCACACTGCTACACCATCACTAAACCCTGCCAGCACCACTATGAAGGCCTTTGGGACTGGTTTAATATCTACAATAACAATTATGAGACTTTTAAAACTACATTGTTTTACTAGCATGAAAATAGGAGTGGCCTGCTTTTTCTAACTGTCATCTCTGCCCTGGGTTTGTCTTTACTTCTCCCAAATAGTTTCTGATTAACTAAAAGAGAAAGGAGAATCTTCCCAGGTTTCGGAACTCTGAGTGAGACACTGGCTTCTTTCACCTGCTACATATTTACCTTGAAACGCCCTTCCTAAGGTATCCAAGGGAACGCAACGATGCCAAGTGGGAAACATCAAGCACTGGTGTAGGAAGCAAGAGTTTTTGTCTGTCTGTCTGTCTGTCTGTCTATCACTGTGTTCAATTTCTCGAAGACACCGTCCAGGGGGCGAGTTAGCCCAGGGAAGAAATAGAGGCTCTGGATGTGAGGGTGGATCACAGGAGGGTCTGGGTCGGAGCACTGAGCCTGTTACTCAAGAGCTTCCTCACTGGAACAGTCCCTGCTTCCCAGGGTGGCTGCAAGGACCGCGTGACGGATGTTGGAGGACACAGCAGCTGGAGTGCGGGAGTGGGAAGCTGGCAGAACTGGGGTGAAGTCTCCTTCCACTGAGCGGTGGCCTTGTGAGCTCGGGCAAGTTATCAAAACTCTCTCAGCCTCAAATCCCGCATCGCAAAAAACGGGCTCAGGAATGTGGGCCTTGCAGGTTTGCTGCAAGCATCGCAGGACAAATGCCTGTGAGTAGAGGGCTCAGCAGGGAGCCTCGCAGGACAGATGGGAGCCTGGGAGGGGACCCCTGGGCGAACAACTAGCCTGGCGCCTGGAGCAGTGGAAGTGCTTGATCCACGTGGGCTGCAAGGGCAGGCCTAGTCCTGTGGGTCGCGCTTATCCCACTGGACCTGATGAGAAAGATATCAGAGTTCTCACAAGCCCAGCTGTGCCCCTGGAAGTCGCCTCGGTGGGCACACCCTCATCTTTGAGAGAGGCCTCTCCCCTCCGCCCCCCGGTACTGCAAGAGCGGCACATAATTTTTATGGCCGAACTACATCTGGAAACATCAGACAGGATACAAAGTTCGAAAATTCTGTGAAAAGGTGGCATGCTTGGAGAATATGATCTTCCAACCTGAAGCTTTTTTACACAAACAAGACTTAAGTCCTTTCAGGGTTTACTTACATGCGATCTAGAAGTGAGAGACGTTTGGTACAGGTGGTGGGACATCCAGAACAGTCATTTAGAGAGGCTGAAACAAAGTAATTATTTTTCAAGACACACTGCGTCTCTTACTTGTTTGGGCTATTCTGAGAATGTTCATCACTAGCTGTTTGTAAGCAGAGGCTGGGAAGCTTGAGGACTGATTTTAAAGAAGTAATATTCCTGGGAAGATACTCCGTGAACATTTTTCTAATCATAAATTTTTACTCTCTGATGGGATTTAAAATGGAGTCAGAAAACCTCAAATGCTTTTTAAACAATTCTACCCATGAAGGCTTCCCTTTTCTACAAATGTACCAGTTGACCAAAATGTTTCCAAAGTGGGACACTTCCAGATCTAAACTAAAAATGACCGAGCTCCCAGTCACACCAAGACAATCCGTGTCCCCGATTTGAATATTCAGGGCCTAGAAGGCCGTCGGCCCTCACACGGCCTGCAGTGCCGCAGCCAGACAGAGCCACTCAGGCGGTGACAGACCCTAGGCCACTCCTTCCCCGCTCGGTCTCCCACAGGCCCTGCGGGAAACTCACACACCACCATCCTCTTTATAAGACCCAGGAGGGAGGGCTTTCCCAAGTCCACCAACCTCATTTCTTTTCAAATAAGATATTGGAGGTGAATTAAACGTTCTGGTTACTCTGTACACTGGACTCAGCCTCTCTTTGCTCTGATAATGAGCAGGGAAGGAAAGCCCATTTTGAAATGGGCACTGCCACCCACTCTACTAAGATTATTTGTAATCAGGGCATTTTAATGCAAAAGAAACTCTGTGTCCTCTCTGCTCTGCAGTGAGAAAAAAGAAAATAACAGTACTTAGCTTAATCAAGAACACTTTCCAGCAGGAAAATATGTATTGGTGTTGAATCTGATTCTAAAAATATCTCCAGTCGTCTTTGTCTCTTTTGCCATCTTCAAAGCATGAGTGCGTCGAAGCTGGATGGAGATCCAAAACACAAGTGGACCTTTGTTTCTGGGAAACCCTAACTAGCAATAGTTTGTGCTGACGATGACATTAAAGGAGAACATAGGAGCCGTAAGGGCCGTAGGACGGCTCGGCGTGGCCTCCTCAGGAAGGAATGAGTCTATCACTTTTGCTCACACAGTGCTGTCCAAGTTTGGATGTCACCGCTGGTGTAGTTTGCTTCTTCCGACGCATTCTTTGGCAATTAGCCGATTCTCCCGTCACCGGTTACGGATGTAGACAGACGTGTGGTGGAAGGGGCGCTTTGCACATTGGTTCACTAGCATTTCTCTGTTTCAGGAGTTGATCTTTGCCTCCCCCGGTGGGAATATTTTTAAGGTCCCTGGATACTTTATTCGTTTTTACTGTGCCAAATTTCTGTAAGTTTCGACCTGGGTAAAAGGATTTGTTCTCTTCCTGTGCTTGATAAGCCTAAAACTTTATTACTTCAGTTTCTTTTTTATTCAGAAAGTATTGAGAACCATCCCCTAGTCTTGCCTTCAGAATCTGTTGCAGGCTCTGCGGCCTCCACTCAGGTAAACGCGTGCCGTCCACAGCGTTTTGACGGCTGTTTCAGGGCAGCTTCAGGTGTTCTGATCCCCATCGATGCACCAGGGACACGGGCTTAGGCACTGCCACCAGCTTCACCCACTAAGAAATGGCAGCACCCCCATTAAGAGAAGGAGAAGCGGGTGTCTGCTCTGTACCCGCCGAGCGACAGTGGCCCTGGGGAGACCGGGGCTAGTTCCTTTCGAGGCTGGGAGGCTTGTAGATGCTCAGACCCTCGGCTTGTCGTCATCGCCCATGCCTCTCCTTCCTCTCTTCCTAACCTGTGACTGTAGGAGGGCCCCGGGCTCGGGCCTCGGTCTCCTCCAGCCCCAGGGCTCCGGCTGCCATCTGAACACCCCGATTCCCCGATTTAGTCTCGACTTCCCTCAATTCCCTCGGAGCATCCAAACGTGTGACAGCAGCCCCGGATTCCCTGCCCTCTCCAGTCTGCCTCTTCCCGCCCCCACCGCATGCCCCAGCTCAGCTGGCAGGAACTCATTTCACGCCTTCCTCAGCTCGAACCCCAGAGTCGTTCCTGACTGCTTGATCCCACGTCCCAGCCCTCACAGATCCTGTCTGCGAGATAGCCCCCGAGTCTGACCCCGGCCTGAGCCCTCCTCCTGCCCCAGCCCACGCTGCCCTCATGCCCAGCTGACCCCTCCCCAGGGGACACGCTGCCTGGAGCCAGCTCCTTCAGGCACAAATGCCATCAGATCACTGAGCTGCCCCCAACCCTACGACTTCCTGCCTCCCCCGCTGAGGGCAGTTTAGTTCCGAATCCCACTGTGGCCGCGTGCACCTCATGGCCTCTGGCTCCCCTGACTTGTCTCCTGCACTCCCTCCCTTCCCCCCGGCGTTCCAGAGCCCCTACATCAGCCCTACTGACCTCAGCCGTGGCTCACAAATGGCCAAGAACATTCTGGCCCCAGAGCTTGGCAGGCACGTCCCCTCAGCCTGACATGCCTTCCCGAGTACCCACTTCCCAGGTACTGAGCACCTTCCTGGCTCCATCCCGGTCCCTGCTAAGACTGCTTCCTCAGAAAGCCCTGCTCAGCCCTGTCTCACGCTCTCTAGCCCCTAGTTTTCTTTACTTGCCTCCAAACACTCTGAGTATCTGACACGATGGTACATGTCTGCTTGCCTGCCTGTGCAACGTGGTCTCCGTGAGAAGAGGGCGTTTGCTCTGTCGCCCCCGTGTCCCCCTTGCCGGGGGCCTGCCTGGGGCAGGGGCAGCGCCCAGTGACCGCTGCTGGAATCAGTGAGCGAGTGGCCTTCCAAAGCCGGCCGCTCCGCGGTCCTGCCAGCGCATCAGAGACGTGGGCCTCCCCCGCACCGCCCCTGGCAGACAGGACACCGAACTCCTCAGGTGTCAGCCACGCTGCACCTGGGGAAGGAGAATCTTAGCAATCTGGCGTAAGACTCACTGCAGACGCTCAGACTCTGGAAAATGCAAGAAGACTCTGCTGTTGTGGGGAGAGGCATTCATTATTCTGTTTAAACCAAGTCAGAGGAAAGTATTTTAAATATCCTCCAAGGCTCCCGGAAACACGGCCCATCTGGCTGTTCGAAGACAGACAAATGGCCTCAGTGTGGCTGTCACGTCAGCACCGCTCGGCCTCCGCAGCGGCCTCATCGTGGGCTCACTGGCTCTCCTCCCTTGCCTCCCACTGGGTCCCCCCAGGGAGCCATACGTGTCACTGCCAAACACCCCAGTCACACGGATGTTCCCTCCAGGGGACACTGAGCACAAACAGACCCAGATGTCTGCTTAAATCTACGTCCGCCAGGAGGCTAAATGGAAGCAGCCCGAGGTTCCGACCCCGTTGACCCCCGAAGTTACCCACCACACCCTAGCACGGTGGGTCTCAAAGTGGGGTCCCTGGCCCAGCAACAGTGGCATCGCCTGGAGGCTTGAGAGGAATTTACATCCTCAGGCCCCTGCGCAGACCTGCTGAATCGAACCTCCAGGGTGGCGCCCAGCTTGTGTGTTTGAACAAGTCCTGCAGGGGACCCGAAGTTTGGGAACCAGTGTTCCAAACCGAGGTTTCTGCTGGAACTTTGATTCCCGCCCTTCCGAAGGCTAAGCTGAAAGTCTGGTCCGTGAACGGGGTTTCCACGGCCCCGCTTTCAAGCCCGGCCACTCTTGCTATTTTACACCGAGCAATAGGACTCTTCGGGGAAATTAACTTAGGATAACCTTTAAGAGTAATAGGAAAGCGTCAACTTCCCTAGTCAGGAAGATGACTAAATTGTCCTCAGTCTAGAGCATGAATAATAGGTGTACCTTAGAAAAGTATGGCTTAAATCCATCAGTGAAAAGCCAATAGTAAAAACCCATCATTTTGCTTCAAGTATCATCAGGCAAAACCACAAATAAACAAAAGCTTTCAAGTCTCACTGTTCAAAAAAGCGTTTCCAAATATTCAATGTAGTGTCATCTTTATGCTTGAGACTTGAAAAAATTGGAATCATTTATACTAATACAGAAAAGGAGCTTTCTAATGAACTGCTCACAATTCAAAGAATTAGGATCAGCTGTTATAAAACAGCACACATATAATTTTCCTTACCAGACGCGCTTACTGAAGTAAGCTACCTAAATTAACATTTTCTCCATCGCCCCAGGTTTAAATCTCTGTGGGTCGGTGACGGCCACCTACAACTAAAACTATGTCCACGTACAGTATGGCCCACGTGTGTCCCTTGATTCAATTAACTGCATGCTAGGAGCATTCTAGAGCCAGAGCTTTAAATGGCCTTTTTGTCTCCTCCCTCATCCATCTGGACAGTGAACTTTACGTTAAAATGCAGCAAGAAAAATGTCCCTTAAAGAACTTGATTGACAAAAAGGTAAATTTTTAATAACTCTTCAGCAGGCTCCATTCAAGACGGGGAAATATGTCACGTGAGTAGGATTTTTACAGTCCTCATAGGAATTCTCCATATTAAAAGAATGTTTTCAGTTTAGAAAGAACCCGACTGCAAAACATTCCTGAACGGTGACAATCTCTGCCTTAAATGTATTATGTTTGGTGGGTGTTTGTTTGCTGAGCGGGGAGTAAGTCACATGCTGCTGAAGCGATTTTCCCCATCATTCAGAGCACAACAAAAATGACCCAAGCAATAAAACTGATCAAGAGGTTTTACTGGGAGGGCGCAGAGTCTTGTGGACTGGCTGGAATAGCTAATAACGTCACCACCAAGCAAAGGCCACATAGCTGACAAATACCACAGCGTCTCACAAGAGGTCAGAGTCCCAGCTGAATAAAACCTTTCTCTGGAAAATCTATCAGAATCTACAAAGCGGTTACAAGGCAGAGAGGGCCTCCTTCTTAGCAGCGAGAAGGGGCCCCCATAAGGCTCTCCCTACCTCGAGGGGGTGTCGTGGGCCTGTGAAAACGGGGGAATTACACGCCCCGCTCTCACGAAAGATTAACTATTGCGCTTTTCCCAAAAGGAGGTAAAATCTGAATCCCAGCAAGCCGGACAGGATCTCAGGGGTTCTGCGATACCTCTAGCCTATGGTTAAAAAAGGAAGGTATCATGTGTGGATGTACAGTCATTCTAGACTGGCTTGAAAAGAAAGAGATCTAATTCCAACTTGACAGGTAAAACTAAGTCCAGGGAGGGGGTGTGGGGTGGGAGAGGGTGAGACATGGTGAGTTTGGATTCGATTGGGATTCAGGTCAAGGCCAAGGTTTAATTTGCTGGTCCACCACCTCCCTCTAGATGGTGTTGACCTTCCAATACAATCTTCTGAGCCTCAGTTTCCCCACTTGAAAGACTGCTTCAGAGGGCGCTAGGAGGATTAAATGAGGTATCTCGCGACAGTCACTTAAAACTGTGCCTGAGACTTAATCTTTCAATAGAAGACTTCCGGAACATAGGAGGATAAATATCATATAAATATAGAGCAAATAACATGAGTACAAATCTATGCACGGAAATCCCAGACACACTCATGTCAGAGTAAGTGTCCACTCAGAGCACGACAATCGGCCGTGTGCTCCTGGGACATCGTGTCGTTTTCAACGTTATTTGGGAATCGCATCCCTGACCACAGAGGACGCCACTCAGGGAGAAGCCGGTTTGCTTCTGGCTGAAAAGACGGAGGCGTAAAACTCATTTCCCGCCATGTTTCACACCTGTGAAATGATTTTTGGTGTTACTACAGGATTCCAGGAAGCATTTATCTCCAGCCACAGTGAACATGGACTCTAGGGCACTAAAGCATTCCCTCGGCATTTTATTAGTGAAAATGTCAGCTCTGCTCGGCTCACCCCGCAAAGACGCGTGGCCTCCTTTTACGCGCGCGCGCACACACACACACACACACACACACACACGCGCCTCTCCACCCTCCTCCCTGCCACGTCACGTCGCCTTCTTCCGCGTCTCCACGTCCTGAAATCACACGCATCTCCAGGGAACTTCCAGTCTCTCTGGTCTTCGAGACCCGATGGACAGTCAGTGGCCGGACCAACGCTTTTCAATTTCCTTAGAACCACAGACGTCGGGCAGGGCCGGGGGTGGCCGCACTTAATCACAGCAGAGATTTACTTTGTGTGTTTGGATCCTCCTGTGAGAGCTGTCATCTTCCTTCAGAGCCACACGATTGATGCTGCTGCCTTACTCAAGCGTTCTGGGAGCGTCGTCTGTCCTTGGATGAAGGGGCCCGGAGGTTCCTTCACTTCCCCCCCCCGCCCCCCGCCGCCCCCCCCCCCCCCCCCCCCCGCCAGACTCAGCATGGGGCCCACAGCCCAGCCTGACGTCCCCGCCCCCTCCTCCGGAAGGGAGAGTTCCAGGTGTGGAGGATTCACACACACACACATACACCTGGCCCTTTGTGGGGGTGGGGCACTGGCGGCCGGGCTTGCACGTGGCCACTGCCATGACGGCTCTCCATCACTGCCGGCTCCCCGCACCTCGGCGCCCTCCTGTTTCTGCTGTGGCTGAGTTTGTGTCCCTGCGGCTCCCGGTGCCTCCGCCCAGTACAGGGGGAAGGGGGAGGAGACATGGGTGACCTCAGATGTGGGGCGGGGCAAGGCGACTGGAGGACCAGGTGAGGCGGGGTCACCGAGCAGCGCACAGCCTGCAGAGGTTGCAGCTAATCCACGGCCACCCTGTCCTGGGTGCTGCCTCTTCTCACAGATGAGAAAACACATTCAGAGAAGTTAGTTGGTCCAAGTCACACAGCCGGTAACTGTGAGGCCCAGAGAGGGGGCCCAGGCTGTGTGACCCCAGAAGCCCGTTCCTTCCCCAAACACACCACCTGAGCACAGCTGAGGGGAGCATGTGGGGAGGCCAGGTCTGCTCTGCACAGCTGGCACGAGAGAACAAGATCCAGCCCTCCAAACGAAGGTTACGGTCAACATGCATGGTCCTTATATATTTAAACCAGAGCTGACTCTGCCCCAGGAGCTAGAAACTTCCTTCCTCTTTGGAACCTCTGAGAATAGCCAAGATTTGGAAACAACCTAAGTGTCCATGGATCAATGAATGGATCAAGAAGATGTGGTTTATACACACAATGGAATATTACTCAGCTGTCAAAAAGAATGAAACCTTATTGTTTGTGGCAACGTGGATGGACCTTGAGGGTGTTACACTAAGTGAAAAAAAACCAGCCAGAGAAAAACAAATACCACATGATTTCACGTATATGTGGAATCTAAAATAGAAAACAAACAAACGAAACAAAACAGAAAGACTTGTAAACACAGAGTACAACCAGGTGGTCGCCAGAGGGAGGAGGTGAGGGGACAGACAAAATAGGTGATGACGATTTAGGTGTACAAACTTCCAGCTATAAAATAAATAAGTCACCCAGATGTAAAGTACGGCATAGGGAATAGAGTCAATAATATTGTAACAACTTTGTGTGGTGATGGATGGTAACTGGTCTTGTTGTAGTGATCATTTCACAACGTATAAAAATATCAAATCACTATGTTGCATGCCTGAAACTAATACATTGTTGTATGCTAATTATAACTCAATTAAAGTGAAAAAAAGAAGGGTCAGTGACTACAAGGGCCGGTCCAGAGGGGGTTCCCACACTGGGCAGGAAGTCGGCCCACAGAAACCCCCAAGTCCCTGGCAACCCTAACATTCTATGAGTCCATACAATAAGATTACAAGCTTCGAGAAGCTGGGAAAACTGTAAAGAGCAGTTTATCCGAAGGTCAAAGCACAAAGGTGGAAGGACGTCTCCACGGCCCCGATGCTGGCATTTTGCATCAGGTCCTAGCACCTTCTCCCCCTGTTCCCAGATGCCAGTCTATCCAGGACTCCCTGTGGGGCTCAGGCCAGTTAGGCCCACCCCTAACTGGTTCGGAAACTTCCCTCCGTCCCCATCTCTGTGTCCTTCCCCTTCCAGGTGGCACACGGGCCTGCGCTGAGCCCGGATCCAGGAGGCCAGAGTTTCAGACTGGTCTCCGCCACGACAGCCTAGAACTCTCAGCCACGAAACTGAAGCCCCCTGCGCCCCAGTTTCCTCTTCTGTGAAGTGAGGTGATAGGGCCTGATATTGACCTTAAAGTTCCTTCCAAATGCCAGACTCTGGGATTCTAACCCCTGAATAACGTGCCACAAGCAACTCCCCACAGCCCAGTGTGCCCCATCTGGGCCACTCTACAAGGGTTGGGGGGAGCTTGTCCCCCAGTGATGCCGCAGTTCCTGTCCCCCTCCCTCAAGCTCTTCTCGGGGAGGAAATGGGACTCGGCCCAAGGTTGCGTGCCGGGGCCTGGGAACGCACTGCCCGCACAGCGCGCCGAGGCCGACGCATCCCTGCCAGCCCCGGCGTCTCAGCCCCGGCAGCGCTGCCAAGGCTGCTTTCACTGCGGCTGAAAGGGGCCGGGGCTCCCACACTTTCTCACAGTGTCTCTCTGCTGGAGGGGAGCTTGTCATGGCAGGAGCGCAAAGAGGCTTTGTCTCCGCCGGGCGCTGCTTTCTTATCCCTCAGCCTTCCTCCTCGCCCCTCTAATCCTTTTTGGCCCGAGGCGGGCATACCCCAGGGCAGTGCCCATCCAGCCATCTCTCGGGATGGCCCCCCGCCAGGCCCGTCCACCCAGAGGCCTTCCGTCCTCCTCGTTGTGGTCCCTGGATTTTCTGACCTATTTTCTCTCATAAATCTTAGAAGATTGGAACTCCTGCTTTTGGGGGGCAGTTTCTAGGTCAGGTGAGTTGGGATGACAGCACCTTGTTCTGAAGGGAAAAGGAGAACAGCCTGATCCCGTCACGGGAAGGGGGGGCGTATTTTTATAATGTGGATCCCCACCATTTAAGACAAGGCTTTGTTGCAGGAGAAATCTCTGGGTTATAATTTCTTATTTTCATGGTATCCGTCCATTCATTGATCATTTACTTCTCACCAGATGTGTTTTAAACCTGAACTTAGAGGTAAAGTGGAGTCTCCAGAGGATGGAGGGTCTTTGGTCTCCCTTTTCTCACGACCCTCAAGGAGCTTCTCTCTGGAGGCAAGAGCAGACAGCTCAGGGCTGTGGCAGCTGTCGGCTCCTTCCCCTCCCTTCCCCCGACCCCTTTCCCATCCTAGCTTCTTTTTCTCTTTTTTCCCTCCTTTTCCTTCCCCGTGGCCTATTCTAAGGTCTTCCGGTGACATTCCTGGGTGGCTCAGTAAAGTCCTCCCACAGTAAGTCACTGTAAATGAAGGGGCAGTGGCAGCGCCTGCAGAAGGACGAGAAGAAGGTGATGCAGTGAGAATGAGATTGGTTTGCATCCCCGTCACCAGTTGGGCAGGGAGGACACGGGCCCTGCCATGCTGGACCAGGGCATGAGCTGGTTCACGGTGGTTCCCTGGGGGCTCCGAGCAGTTCTCTGGCTCCAAGGAACCTCTGCCGAAGAGGGTAACAAATGGCGCTCTCCACTTAAAGCACAAGATTCTACCTGAAACTCAAAGAAAGCTCTTTGGCGCCATGCTCCTCCGATGGGCAAGAATGCAAGCCTAGAGGCTGCATGTCATTTCCTTCCTCTTCTCAGCTGCAATCTCTGTACTTTCATTCCCTTCGCCAACACACGCCATAAGGTGAACTCTTTAGGGCAAAGGGGTCTTCTCTGTCCTTTTCTCATCTCCAACCCTGCCTCCCCGGATGCGTCAGAAGCCTCTTCAAGAACATCACACACACAGCGCTGGTCAGCCAGCCAACCTCCAATACCTGGTAATGACGGACTCACCAGAGACCCAGAGAATGGGAGTTAGGAATAACTAGCTGAAAGCACATGACTTTGCTTCTTCTCAAAGATCACTTCTTATCCACCTACCTTTGATAATATCCACTGAAGGATGAGCAAGAAATTCAATTCAGGCATTGAATGCCTGTTTGAATAAGTTTAACAAGTTAGAGTGCTTATTAAGGAAGAAAAATAAATGTTAATGTTTAAAAGAGTTACAGTCAAAAAAGAATACATACGAATGGCCAATAAGCACGCAAAAAAAAACTTCTCATAATCATAAATCATTGGGGAAACACAAATTAGATCCACATCGAGATACCGCTACATAGCCACCAGAATGGCAAAAAATAAGGAGGTGGCTGATGATCCCAGAATGCCTTTCCACTACAGAGAGGAGGGTAAACGCTACAACCACTTGAACTATGACCCATTGATTTCACTCCTGGATATTTACCCAAGAGAAATGAAAACACACGTGCACACGATTACTTGTACATGAATGTTCATGGAGCTTTACTTATAATAACAGAGAACTGGAAACATCCACAGGAGAACGAACGAACACACTGCAGTACGTTTAAGGCGGCACTGCTCAGGAGGAGGGAGGGCGGGGCTGACAGCTGCACCGCTGTGGATGAAGCCAACGCGCTGCTGACCGGAACATGCTGTCAATTCCACGTACATGAAGGTCTAGAGCAGGCAAAGTCATCTACAGTGGGCAAAGCTGAAACAGTGGTTACCGCTGCCTGGCCCGGGATTAACTGGGAAGGGGCACACGGGAACTTTATGGGTGATGGGAATGCCCTATATCTTGACAGAGGTTTGGCTTACACAAGTGTATGAGACTAGTCAAAAGATGAGCAAATATACACATAAAATCAGTGTTTCATTGTAAATTGCTTCTCTTTAAAAAACAAAAATAAAAACACTGTAAAATGCTGGAGAGAAAGGGCTAAGGTCCTTCCTGGAAACAGTCTCGGGGGTGGGGGAGACGGGGATCCAGCCAGGCCCCACCTCACCACAGTGTGGGGTGAGGAAGGACCATCACGAGGTCCAGGTCCGGTGGGGAAGCACACCCCCATCACCCCACGTTAGTGGGCTCGGTGTCGGAATCCAAGGGCAGGACTTCTTAGAACCGGAAGTCTTGAGACTGGGGAGGTTCCCCAAAGGGCAGCAATGACTGTGGTTCAGCGGGCCCTGCCACACTTCCTCTCCCAGGACCAGCTGCCACCAGAAAGGGAGGGCTCCTGTCTCAACTATCAGAAGCTTTCAAGGTGCAAAAACCTCACTGTTGCAAGGAGGACTCAAGGTCATAAGGTGTCACCTCCCACCCAAGGCAGGAACCCCCAGGCACCATCCCCATGCCTGGCAAGGCCTGACCTGGGTCAACCAGATGTTCTGTGTCTTCTGATGGGAGGCACTTAGAAGTGCCAGTAATGCTTTCCATCCAAACACGCTTGGCTTGAGTCCATGAGAGGTCTAATAGCCCCAGTTTAGATGCAACAGGAGACAGAGGAATGAGCTAAGCAACGTCACAGGGAAGCAACCGAACAAATCCAGGGGGCGAGGTATTATGCAGCATGATTGGCCCCAAATAAGTTGACGTCATAAAAAAGGGACAGTTATGGATTAAAGAGACTTAAGGAACATAACAACCAGTGAAAACAAACGCAATGGATTGGTTATTGGTTTGAACAAAATTACTGTCCACGCTTTGAACACAGGCTAGGTATTAGATGAGAAGAAATTCAGTGAACTAGGAAGGAAGAGCTCATTGACTAAAGGTACAGAAGAGTATATTCATTTTGTCTAACTTTAAGATTTTTTTTCAGAAGGATGTGCTCTGAGATTATTCACAGCAGTGATCTCTGAGTGGTTGAAACGTGACGGTTTTACTTCTTTCTTTTTATCTCTATTTTCTAAATTTCCACAATGCGTATGTACCACATCGGTTGTAGGTTGAATTGTGCTCCCCCCAAAATTCATAAGCAGAAGTCCTGGCCTTTGGTATCTCAGAACGTGACCTTACTGGGAAATAGGGTAGCTGCCGATGTAATTAGTTAGGTTAGGATGAGGTTATGCTGGGGCAGGAATCACAGGTGTCCTTATAAAAGGGGGAAATTTGGACGCAGAGACACACACACAGGGAGAATGCCATGTGAAGATGCAGGCAGAAATCGGAGTCGTGCTGCCACAAGCCAAGGGAGGCCATAGATCGCCAGTGAACCACGGAAGACGCAGGAGCGGCCTCAGCAGGAACCAGCCCTGCCCACACCTGGATCTCAGCCTGCTGGCCCCCAGCCCCCGGAGAAAGTAAAATGTGTTGTTTAAGCCCCGGTTTTTGGCAGGTGCTTTAGCCAGTGATGCAAACTCTCAAATAAGAAGAAATTACAGAAAAGTTAAAATAGAAAACCCGGGGCCCGGGGCGTGGTCGCCAGCCCTCACCGTGTCAGGAGCTTCTGTTTCGAGGGCAACAGGTTCCATTTTATAAATGACAAGAACATTCTTCCTTACATTGAGCTGAAAGCTGCCTGCCGGGCTCTGCCGCCCATGGACCTCATGAGTCAGTCTCCCCGTGCGTGAGTCACTTCTGCGCCCCAGGGCAGCACAGAGGAAGAGGCTGCGCTCACGGGGGCCTCCCGGAGCCGCCCAGCTCTGCGCTCTCCCCGCCCACCCACGCTCCCGCACCCCCAGGCCCGGCGCCCACCCCAGGGGCACCGAGAGGGATGCTGAGCCAGCGTGGTCCCAAGCCCTCAAAGAGCCGCCTGCCTGGTGAGGTCGGAGTCTATTATTATAATGAACTGCCTCATCCTCCCATCACGTGGACCTGAGGCCCGGCCAGAAAGCTGAGCCGACGGCCCAGCCGCTGGAAATAACTCCCAAGAATAACCGGCCTGCGCGTCTCCCCGGGCGCCCCGCAGAAGCCCAGGCCGCCCGCTTCCTCCCTGGGCTCCCCAGGACTGAGGCTATCATGTCTCACACACTGAAATACAATAAACTGGAACAATCGGAGGAAGTGTGGAGCTTTCTCCACACTCGGAGCGAAAGGGGACCCTGCTTATCAAAGTGACAAGATTGATTCAGTTGCTACAGACTTCCAAAGACTTCCTTTCCCAAAAGAAAGGCCGGGAGGAAGGTCATGTCCTTCGGCCACCTCCACTGAGCCAGGAGCACCATCTGCTTCACGTCAAGCAGGTCCCTCAGCTCGTCCATCCGGGCCCTGGAGACTGCAATACAGCACCCGAGGGGGCGGACAGAGGGAGGTGCAGGTCCCCTAACGCCAGCACGTCCCTGTCAGCTACCCCCCAGGAAAGGGCAGGGGAGGAAGGGCCAGGAAGGTGGAGGGTAGGAGAAGAGGGGGAGGGGAGGAGAAGAGGGAGAGGGGAGGAGAAGAGGGGTGTAGGAGAAGAGGGAGGAGGGTAGGAGAAGAGGGGGAGGGGAGGAGAAGAAGGGGGGAGGGGAGGAGAAGAGGGGAGGGGAGGAGAAGAGGGGGGAAGGGAGGAGAAGAAGGAGGAGGGGCAAGGGCTCCCACCAGCGCGGGGGGCACCACCTCTGCAGGGACTGGCCCTCCAGCCCAAGCCCCACACTTTCCGATGGCTCCCCACTCCATCCTCCCGGCCCACAGCAGCCAGAGAGGTCTCCCACAGCCTCACTTCTGTCATGTCCTTTCCCTACTAGAAAGCCTTCCCTTTCGCTACCTCGCCCGGAGTGTAGAGCACATCCTGAGCGGGGTGGAGAGGCTCTTGGTCCCCTGGACCAAGCAGGCCCCACGTCCTGTCCGGGTCCTTGTCCAGGATGCCCCCGCGTTGAACGTCCTGTCCTGTCCTGCCCCACGTGGCCGGGCGGAGCCTCCCAGCGACCCCGATGAGCCCAGGCTGAGCCCCCCGGACCCTGCGCCCCTCCCCTTGGATGCGGCTAAAGCTCGCGTCCCAGGCACTTCCGACGGCGTACTGGTGAGCAAAGGGCGCGCCCCAGCGGGCTGGGCCTGAGGGGGCCGCAGCCCAAGCAGAACCACAGATTGTGACATTAGAGCAGGCGTTCCTTCATCCTGCAACAGGGCGACAGGGCCCCGCTGGAGACTTACCAGGGGCCCCAGACAGCCGGGTGCCACCGGAATGAAAGCCGGGCTCTCCCCGCACCAGTCTGAGCAAAGGCATATGAACCGGGGGGCTCTCTCTTCTCCATGGGCTCTGAAAAGAGGGGACCCGTCTAAGTTAGACCGCCACCATCTGGGGAGGAGGCTCCCCCAGGGACAGAGGGAGATATAGAAACCGGAGGCCAGTTTATTGGTTTCACCTGGAGGTGGCTTAAAACAGCACCTCCAACTGCTGTTTGCAGAGCACGGGGCCTCAGAGTCCAATTGTTTTTGAACAAAGAAGTATATCAGAGGGATGAGGGCATTTGTCAAGAGCTATGCGAACCCACCCTTGAGAGCCCTGCTCTGGGGGGACTCCCTGAGTTTCCTGATCCAAAAAGCCAAGAACCAGACGGAAGACAGGGAAGATAACTGCCGGAAGGCGCTGACTGCCTACGTTTATGTCCTTGGGAGACTTCAGGGACAATCAGCGCTAAATTTAGATACAGCTTCGGAATCCTTCTCAACAGTACCCATCAACCAGGCCTGTAAGTTGAAGCCGATTTGCCCTACACGCTTAGTGAGGAGGGCCCTATGGTGTCCACCTCCCAGTGACGCAGTGCCCGAGCCAGCAGCCGGCTGGGTCCTCCCTGGGCGTTTCTCAGTGCCACACCCCAGGCCCCTGCTTGCCCCAGCTCTAGGGCCTCCCACAATCTCTCTCCACGGCCTAGAGGCGCTGAGCCGCGGGCTTGCCCATGGGAACTGCACACATCAGTTATTAATGCAACTTCCTGCAGACTGGCCCTGGAGAATTTCCATGGCACCGGGACTACTCAGAGGAATTTCAGTCTGTCAGTCAATGAATCAGTCAACACCTACCGAACACCTTCTACAGAGACCCTGGACCTTGGGAGAGGAAGGGATGCGGATCCTTTTCTTCATCTGATGAAAACTGCTGCATGCTGGCAGATGTATCAGCTACAAAAATAGAGAAAATTCAATTAAAAGTGCCTCAAGAAATAGGACATATATCACATAACAAGTTCAGAGTCAACTACTCAGGGCTGGGGAAGGCCGTGCTCGGTCACACCTGAGGGTGCCAGGCACCCCCGACTCCCTGCTCTACCTCTGTCACATCAGCGGCCTGTGGTCCCCAAAGGACTGGATCCGTTCCGGACACCGTGTGGGTCCCGGGACTGGATGAAGAGGCAGTGTGGCGGTCGCCTCTTGCCTCCCCTCACGGGAGAGAAAGCTCTTTCCCAGACATTCCTAGCCAGCTTCCCCTCGGACCCCATCGGTCTGAGAGGTCACCTGCTGGAGCCTAAACCAATGGCCACCAAGGGGAAAGGGGCCTCCAGGACTGGCTCAAACCCCAGGGGCCTTAGAAGGACAAAAAGCGAGGGACCCCTGTTGCGAGGCTTCCACCTGTCTGCCCCTGACGTGCACACAGGCTGCCCACGAGTTCAGGGACCTCCTAGATGCCCCCAAGCCTCTCCGTAGACCTCACGTTAAGATCCCCCGAGGGCCTGTGGGCCAGACACCATGTCACCGTGAGGAAGACACAGTTCTCCACTGGAGAAGCACGAATTCCGTTAAGAGGGGACACACAGGACCTGGCTACACGAAGATCACCATAGTAAGTGTAAAAACAGCTGCAACGGAGGCCACAGGGAGGGGGGCGGTCAGGGACCATGTGGGGAACAAAGAGGATGGTGAGAATGGACGGGATTCCAGGGGCAGGGCAGGCAGGCAGAAGGCGTGGCCAGCAGGCCTTCCAGGCCCAGAAAAAGCCCGGAGTTCTCACATGACGAAGAGTTTGCAGCTGTGGTTACAGCTCAGCCACTGCAGACCTACTGCTGTATTTGTATTGAGTCCTTTTGATGACAGCATGAGTTCTGAGAACAAAGCTTCCAGCTAGGCCTGTGTAACTGGAGTCCAGAGCCAAAAATAGCTGCTCTTCGCATGCACACATAGGGCCTGATCTGAAGCTTTGACCGCGTGTTTTTGTCTTTTGTAAAACTCAGCGGGGTCCTCCAAAACCACAGAACAGATGAATGACCAAACATTTCTATTTGGCTAGTTCCGTCGTGTATAATATTCTTCTAGTTATTTGCTACTTTCCTAAGTGACTTTTGAAGCTGTTTTGAGGTATAATAGAGAGTGATTTAGCAGTTTAAGAGGTTGGAGTTCTTATCATAACGTGAAACCACGTGCCAACCTTGAGTAAAGTTTTCTTTAGAGAGACGTATACACGTGCTCAGCCGGTATTTCTCAGTTGAGTCAGGAGATGCCCCAGAGAGCACATAGCTTGCTTGTCTCTCAACTGAATCCCTGAACTGGATTTTTATACCCTAATACTGGTCAATACAAAATGAGTCATGAGGAGTTAACAGGTAATATGGAGAAATTAAGACAGTTATATATATTTCAGTATATATTTATTAATAAAACAATACACAGATAATTATATCCAAATCCCTTTACCAGCATAAAATGAACTGCATTTCTTTATAGCTTCCTTTCATCTGTATCCATATATATTTATACATTATCTTTAAAATATTTTCAGCTACTTCAATATATTGCATCCTACTTGACATAATTTTATATGCCCTCTATTTTGTAGACCCTCTGTCGTTTTTTAATCACCACATAATATGTTATGAAGTTACTATTCTATGACAAAGTAACCGTTGCTGCATTATTGGATTTTTTAATTTTTATAATCTTCCCTACATGTCTCATTATAACTTTCTCTTAATTTGAATAATTTCATTCTCAGGAACAGAATTATGGGATCAAATTGTAGAATATTATGGCTCTTGATAACAATTACTAAATTGTCTTCCTAAATAATAAACAAATTTGTACTTAGAAATTTCTGGATATTCCTAGTTAACTGTAGTTTCACCAGCATCTCTGTTATTATAATGGTATTTGATATTTGCACTACTTTCTTCTTATTTACTAGTGAGTTTAATGTGTAAAGGTTTTTTTTTTTTTAACTCTCTAGTATTCATTGAATTCATTCATTTACTTTTATTTCCACTTCCGTAAACTGTGAACTCTTTTGACCATTTTTTAAGGATCCGTATGTGCTTGGAGATTTAAGGGCCCTTTATGTATCTGTCACCTTGAATCTCTGCATTTGTTACAAGTGGACTTGCTGTGACTGCATTATTATTATTCACCATCATTGTTATTACTCTGTGCCGAGCTCCATGCTGGATGACTTCATTACCACAACCTTATAAGGTAGTATTACACCCATTTTACAGTTGGGAAAATAGTGCCTCTAACACTCACGTATTTTAGCCAACCTCACAAAGCTAGAAAATGCCAGTCCTGACTTCAGACAGTCCCCACTGCCCCGCAATCCTCCCGAAATTTTTTGTACAACTTCTTTCTATCTTGTGTATTCTGGTTACTTGGGTTTTACAGCATTGTGGTTTTTAATTGCATATAATCATCTATGTCCATATTGTCTTAAAAGTTTTGTTTGCCTGTTGTCATAATTACCACTAAGTACACATGTATTGATTTTACTTGATACAGGGATTTAATAAACCCCAGTGAAATGTTCTCATTCTTATTTTATAGAGGGATTTTGACATCCCAGGAATCACTTGAAATAGATCTTTTTGTTACTGGAAAGTTTTGATGTAGAGGGATTTTTTTCCGTAACTCAGATTTATCCATCTTCATTTTAAATTCATATGTAATAATACCATTTTCCAAATGAGAGAAGGAAAATGAAGCCTTCACCAGTTGTACTTTGGTCAAAGAGTGGAAGTGAGATAAATTTGAAGACTCGGGGGTGATTCTCCCTTTGTATCCTGCTAAGTTGCCGTTGCCAAAGCCAGACTTAAAAAGCCGTGCCCTTGAGATGGTGGTGAGTCTCTGCTCCCAGGGCAGACCCTCCAATCACTGAAGTTCAGAGGACCCTCCTGGGCTGCTGAGTGTCGTCTGCTATTTACCTTTCGTCAAGTTCTGACACAAACCCTGAGACATGGGAACGGTCTCATCTGATCCTCTCGGGCCACGGGCTCCATGCGGCCACGTGAACTGTCCTGGTGTGCTGCCGACATGTCAGCCGCCAGCCTAGCTCTCCTTTTAGCTCTCCTGCAGCCCCAGAGCCGGCAGCTCACGCCAACCCCAAGTTATGAGAACCACGGCTCCACTGCCATGTCTCCGAGGTGACAGAGGGATTCCTGAGCCACACATACTGTTGCTTTGGGATACAGACCCTTTGATTTCCAGACTTCCTGCTGCTGCTGTTGCTGTCATTCTGAGCAATTCTGAAGAATCAGTTCCTACAATTGTCCTAAACCCAGACACCGAATCCTGACAGGTGGTTCATTCTGTCCTTGCTGCTGGAGCACGCGACAGGGGACCCCGACATTTCCCTCAGGTCTGCCCGGTCCCACAGCTCTTCCTCTGCCATGTGTGGTCAAGCTTTGATTTCAGCTGTAACTTCTTGGAACATAAACTGGAGCCTGCTTTCTATTTCCGCCTCGCCCGCTTTTCCAGAGCTCTCGCATCTGCTGAGTTACAGGCCTCACACACGCGTCTCTTTTCTCTTATTGCTGCTGCGTCTCCCTGGCCATCCAGGCCGGTCGTTTCCACACAAGTCTGGTCCTTTCTCGGTGGTGCTGACCTCCAGGCAGCTCGGCTCTGGCCCCCACCTGGTCCCTCAGGACCTGCGCGCACAGCTAGCCCCTGCTGCGGATGGACCGCAGGCCAACGTTCTTGTTTTCTGGCCCATAGTTTATTCTGTGGCTGAGAAAACCGTACCTCCCATATATGATCATGGTAATCTCTGGGATTTATCATAATGATGAATCAGTTTTTAGGAATGGGTGAAACAGGCTGTATCAACTTCCCAGGGCCACCGTTACAAAGTACCCTAAACTGGGGGTCTGAAACCAACAGAAATCTATTCTCCCACAGTTCTGGAGGCCACAAGTCTGCAGTCAAGGTGTTGACAGGGCCATGCTCTGTCCAAAGCCTCTGGGGAGGATCCTTCCTTGCCTCTTCCAGTTTCTGGTGGCCCCAGGTGTCCCTTGGCTTGTGGCAGCATCACTGCAGCCTCTGCCTCTGTAGTCACACGGCATTCTGTGTGTTTCTGTCTTCTCTTCTTATGAAGACCCTACTCATATTGGGTTAGGGCCACCCTAATGACCTCATCTTTACTTGATGACAACCGCAAAGGCCCTATTCTGAAATAAAGTCACATTCACAATACTGGTGGGTAGGACTTCAACCTAACTTTTGGGGATACAGCTGAACCCCTAACCAGCAAAGTCTGCCTTTGGCCCCTTCCCCATCATCCCCTTCTGCATTTCCATCCCCAGCCTCACCGGAACCCTCCTTTTCCTATCTCCATTCCCTGCTCCCCAGCCCCGTTCAAAATCGACACCAGCGTGAGGTAGGAGGGAAGATCAGTCCATGTTGGGGTGGACAAACGATGACACACTCATGTTGGAGCTTTCTGCATCCGTGAAGGAAGATTGGGGGGTGGGGCGGATGCTTGGGGCCCTCGAAGTCGTTTCAGAAGCCGTTCACCTGGTTTGCTGACACTGAAGGCACCACTTGCACTTGGACCCCGATGTCCCCTGGGGTCTGAGCAAGTCCGCCTCTCCGCACCTGCTCAGCACTTCACGGTGGGATGAATCATCTGGAATTGCAGATCTGTGAACACAAAATGCACAAGCTCGTGAAGACAGAGAGGGTGACTGTAAAGAAGCAGGGTGAGTCCCAAGGGGATCGCTTGACTTTCCCACTTGAGTGGAGGAACTTCTGTGCAGATAGGAAACCAGCGATGCCTGCCAGGAAGACAGATACAAGAGACACGTGTTCTTGGGCTGCTTTCCTGCACCCGCAGCTGGCACGATCAATCAGTTAGAGGGGGCTGGTCCCTACGGGCCTGGAGGTGTCCTTGAAGTCCCCTCCGTCAGCACCGCAGGCAGCACCTGGGGTCATCAGGGGTTGACACAGAAATGAAATCTGTCTGCCATGCTTGGTCTGGATCTGGAAGACTAAGCATCATTCACGTTCTGAACTGAGCTGCCTTTGACCACTGCTGCCCATCTGCCCATCTGACTGACAGATCCGCCCTCCTTCCCAGCTTCTGGTGAGTAGGGCAGGGAATGAGGAGGGGAGAGGAGCCCACAGAGAGCCTGGAGGCCACACTCCTCAAGGGAATAGGGACCGCTTCCCTGTGCCCACCTGTAGACGGTGACACTGAAGGCAGGGCCAGGCCACCTGAACTACATTGTTCCTTAACCTTTGTTGCCTGCTCGGGGTTCAAGTCAAACCTGCTAGGTCTAGCTCCTGGCTTGAAAGCCTGGTGGTTCAAGGGGAAGCTGGGCTCTCGCTCACAAATACACTATTTAGAAAGTATTTACAGTTGGAGGATGTCACATCTGGGATATTTCAGAGTCGGCCATCTCTTCTAAAATTACGTCTCTGAAAAAATAAAATAAAAAAAGAAAAGAAAATTACGTGTCTGCTGTTCTTATTGATAGAAATATGCTGCATCCAAATTTAAATTCCAACAATAGATAAAGCAGCTATTCATTTAACCGGTAGGTTTTTGGTGCCTCCTTCAGAAGTTTCCTTTCTAAACGATCCATTGTATACCTTTTATTTATTTTAAAAAATTTTTTATTGGGATATAATTGATTTACAATGTTGTGTTAATTTCAGGTGTACAGCAAAGTGAATCTGTTATACAAATACATATATACACTCTTTTTTAGATTATTTTCCCATGTAGGCCATTACAGAGTATTGAGTAGAGTTCCCTGTGCTCTACAGTAGGTCCTTATTAGTAATCTCTGTTTTACATAGCAGTGTGTATATGTCAATCCCAGTCTCCCCCGCGCCCCCCCCAACTTCGGTTTTGTAGATAAGTTCATTTGTAGCCTTTTTAAAGATTCCACATATAAGCAATATCATATGACTTTGTCTTTCTCTGTCTGACTTACTTCACTCAGTACGAGAATCTCTAGGTCCATCCATCATATATTCTTTAAGTCCCAACTCTGCTGGCGCATCTTTAAAGCTATTTTATTCATAACAACTCATGATGACACAAGCTACACAGAGTAAGTGAAACCCGTACGTGAGGCTCTCAGGTATAAATTGAAATACACCGGTTTGCCATGTAGAAGAAATTCTCCACTTTCTTTATTAATCACCCACCGTCTATCGGACATAGAAAGAAACATCAGATTCCTAAAAGCACATCTGTCCCCTGTCATTAAACTCTCTGTGCGACCTCCTGGTCCTGCCACCAACCAGCCCCATCCACTTGGGAGAGGGGGGCGAACTGTCCCTCGGGGCCCCTCCTCCAGGGCCAAGCTCCCAGCAAACTGCCCAGGTGCAGATGCCAACCGACTTCCCCAGGCCGATCGGGAAGCTCCCCCGTGTGTGTTCAGATCCCGACCCGAGCACTGCAGGACGGAAACAGGAGGAGAGGGGCCCCTCCCAGGCCCGAGCTCCCAGTCAGCCGTTCCTTCCAGGCTCACTCATCCTTCCTTGCCCGGTCTCCCCCTCCGTGACCTCAGGTGCTCCTCTGCTGGCCTGTCTCTTCTGCATCCCCACCTCGTCCTTTTTTTTAGTCTTGCAGCCCCCCTCCCTCCCCGAGGCCATGCTTGGTCCCGTAAAGAATTCAGATGACTTCTCAATCTGCAGTACATCGGGGGCTGGGAATGACTTTGCTCAGTTCCGACTTCCAAACCCATTCCCACCTGGACTCCTGGCCGGGAGGGTCCTTTAGCCTCCAGAGAAGGGGGAGCAAGAGGTTTACTGGGGGTTAGGCTTGTAAGAGAGGAGAGGGAAGGAAGCGGGACTGGGCCAGGAGAGCTCAGATTGCAGATCCGGCAAAGCCTCAGCCAGCTCCAGCAGCGCCACCATTAGAGGGTGGGAAGCTGAGCGAAACGCCCAGGCCTCAGACCTCCCGCCGGCACCGCGCCGGTCACCGATCGGGAGCGCTCAGGAGAAAGAACCATTTCTTCTCTTCCCTGCGCCTGACCGTTAACAGGGGCCACCAGCAGCCAAGGTCACTCTGCTGCTTGGTGTCCATTTATAGGGCATGCGTGACATCACTGCAGGTAACGTCCAGGCAGCGCCACTTCCGACTCACGAGTACACAGGCTCTCAACAACCTTGAGTACTAAGCTCGAGGTGCCGCAAACGTGCCTTTCGGAGCTTTCCTCGGACTGTTTTTAAAGTGCAGATGTGGCCAGCGGCACGCTGGGCCCCTCCACGTGACGCAGGCGTGCAGGGCCCGGGCAGGGGGGGGGCGGGGGGCGGGCAGCCAAGCCTTGGCCGCTGGGGGACCCGCGAGGCCTGGCCCCTGCAGGCGGGGCGGGGGCCGGGGCACTGGGTCGGCCTCAGGCCCACCCCGCCCCCTCCCCATCCTCCAGGAGTCCAGCAGCTGCGGCCCAGGCCTCCCGGTGTCCCGCCCCAGGAGACGGGGAGAGGACGGTGAGTCAGCCCGAGCGCCCGCAGGCGGGCGTGCAGCATATGTCACATCAAAACCTCCCTAAAACTAAGAGCTGATGTCGTGAAGCTGGGAAGCTCGAGGTGGAAGCGCAGAAAGAAAGAGCAAAGCTCTGTGAGAGGTCTTCACCCCTAACCACTCGGGGGGGCACGGAAGAACCAAGCCCACGGCAACCGTGCCCTTCAACTTTAGGGATACCCTGAAATGCCTACTTTCCAGTGACAATTAGCCAGCAGGAGACTTGTTCAGACTACGTTTCTTCCAGCTTGAAGTCCAGCATAAGTGGGTCCCTTCTCCCGGCCACACACCTTCCCTCCTCCTGCTGGGGCTCCCCCCTCCCCCGCCCCCGCCCCCAGGGCTTTGGACTTTGGGACAGTCGGACAGTCAGTCACCAGAGCTGCTCCCGAGCCCCCTTCCTCCTGGTGAGCCAGCTGGGCTGTTATCGTCCACACGGTTCTCACAGACGCTGCCCGGTGAGGACAGAGGAAAGGGCCCCAAGTGACGGTGACGGAGACCTGTCCCCCAGGGGGATCAGCGCCCAGGGAGAAGCTTCTGGTGGGCAAAGGCCTAGAACGCCAGCACTCGGAATATTTTCATTTTCTGAAAGTTAACACGCTGGCAGCTCGTAACACGGCCAAGTGGTTATGAGCTCAAAAGCTTTGCGAGAGCTTTCTGCTGAGGGCTGGTTAATGCGGTCTTTTAGCGGAGCACTCCCGAAGCTGAATCCCTAACTGGAGCTATAAATAGGTGTGATAAGTACCTGAGAGTAAAGCAGCTCCAGCTAAAGGGCCCTCCTTGCCCAGGGGTTCCGCCTGCAAAGCCCATCGAAGGGGGTGGGGCAGGGGAGAAGGGGGACAATAGGACAGTTTCGGGAAATGCGTTCCTCCCAGGGGCGCAGGGCAGGGATGGCACCATATCCCGAGGGAGCCCCGTGGAGTGGTTCCAGGCTCATTCCAATTAACAGGCACCACGGAGCTGCCTCCCGCGCCACTCACACCACCGCCACCCAAACCCAAGGCCCGAGGCCCTCAGGCGCGCTTGCCTGGTGACTCACGGTGGCCTCGCTGGCCTCCGCCCTCCTGCCTGTAGCCCTGCTTTGGGCGGCCTTCCTGAATGCAATACATATAGTTGAGGCAACATGTAGGGATATTTTGGGGAGACAGCTGTTGGTGATTCTGGCCGAGAGTTATGGGTGGCACTGGCGGAGGGGGCTGGCCAGGGGAGCTGGAGCTGGGGAGCGGGAGATGTGGCGTCCCCAGCGGGATGCTGCCTAGAAGCCACTGAGGGAAGGGATGTGTAAGCAAGTGAAGGATGGAGTCTCTGCTGCCTTGGAGGGTGGAGCTGAGGTCAAGCGGATCCTAGTCAGAGATTTCCTAGAGGAACTTTCAGACGCTAAATGAGGCATTCCTCTTCCCAGTGTTCAGTTATTCGCAAAGCAGCACGTGGGAGCTGCAGAGAGTGTGCCCAATGCAGGAACCACTGCTCTCATCTGTAAGATCTTGAAGCAACATCTGGAACCTTTGTCAGACGTGAACCTTCTTCCCAGTTTGGCTAAAGCACGTTTCCCACTTTATCCTGAAATGTTAATCAGTTTTACACACACACACACACACACACACACACACACACACACACACACACACCCCAATGGGTAGAATCTTTGGTCAAACAAGGTTGGGAAATACTACGTACTAAATTTCTCTCTTGGGCTCTATAATGTACGTTAGGACATTAAAAACTCCAAAAATCCTGCAATAAAGAAACCTATTTAACTTTACTTACCCCAACATTTCCTAAATTTATTTGTTAAGAAAGAACATTTTTCATAGTGTAGACAGAACAATACCCTCTCAAGGATGTCCACATCCTAATTCCCAGAACCTGTG
Source organism: Phocoena sinus (assembly GCF_008692025.1). Classification (NCBI taxonomy): domain Eukaryota; kingdom Metazoa; phylum Chordata; class Mammalia; order Artiodactyla; family Phocoenidae; genus Phocoena; species Phocoena sinus. The sequence goes on along the minus strand of NC_045774.1, from coordinate 5,181,580 downwards.
AATATGTAACCTCATGCGGAAAAAGGGATTTTGCTGAGACGATAAGTTAAGGGTCTTGAGATGGGAAGATTTTTCCTGGACTCTCCTGGTGGGCCTAATCTGATCACAAGGATTTTTATGAGAGAGAGGAAGAAGGTCAAAGTCGAAAGGAGAAGGACCCTGGAAGCAGAAGCTGGGGTGATGCATTTGGAGATGGAGGAAGGATACAAGTCAAGGAGTGTGGGCACCTCTGGAGGCTGGAAAAATCAGGCAAATGAATCTCCCCAGAACCTCCAGAGAGGACACAGCCCTGCCCATACTTTGAGTTTAGGACCCACATTAGGGTTCTGACCTCCAGAACTGTAAGCAAATAGATTTGTGTTAAGCCACTGATTCTGTGGCAACTTGTTACAGCAGCAATAGGAAACCGATACACAGAGTATTAGTATCTCACTGTCGACTCTCACAATTCGGGAAGCTGAGGACATCAGCTTGATTGTCAAGCACATCAGACCTCCCACCACATGCCTCCCCAGGCCCTCCCTCTGCCACTTGGCTTCAGGTCCTCCTCAGTCTTGGTCTTGCGATGTGGTAGCAGCTATTGAAGGATCACATCCTCTGGTAAATCAGTACATGGGATTATCCATTTTTTTCAAACACTGATGATAGAACAGGTCCGAAGGGGCTGAGGTCTTGTTTCAGGGACTGGTCCCACGCTGAGCTGCGAGAGGTCTGTGCGCCGGGAGCACGTGCAAATGTTCTACACACGAGCGATGACTCTTCGCAGCCAAGGATGCTGACATCCTTGCACTTCTTCCTGCTTCTCCAGCAGATCTCATTAAAGAGACTCTGTTCAACTTCTCAGCCGCCTCCACGAATACTCTGGGAAAGGGCCTGGCCAAGAAACCTTCCAAGTTTCCTTCCAGAACCAGTTCTAAGTCAGTGTTTGTTCGGGGCTAAGAGTCCAAATGCCTGAGATGCTGTGTAACGCGGCGCTACCGGATGTTTTGGTGTCAAGACAGGTCAGAGGGCTGGAAACAAAGTAAAAAAGCATAAAACCACCCGGCTGAAAGTTTTGCGAAGGAGAACCAGATCAAAAATGAAATTACTGAAAGAGAAGAATGCCTCCAATGCTTTGTTTTTCATACGGTGGGGCTTCAGGGCAGGAATTCAGTAGCGTGGCTGAAGCCTGGAGTTCAGTCACTGCCCATCCCATCACACTGTGTAGCTGCTCCCGGGGCCATCCCGCCCTGGCAACCAAGTGAAAGCGTCTGCAGTCCGGCTGCACACGGGCCCCAGGTGCGCCCGCCGCCATCCAGGCCCCCGCACTCCCGGTTCCTCTGGAAGGCTCTCCCCGGCTCCGTGCAGACAAGTCCTAGTCTTCAAGGCGCCTCCATCCGGCCTGCCCCAACTCACCAGCCAGAAACAACCTTTCAGTCCCTGGGACAAGCAGTGTCACTGCCTACCTGCAGCTTTCTGATGGCCCTTCACCTCGTCCCATGCCAGAAGTGCATGCACGTCTCCTTCATGGGACCACAAGTTAGTTCATTGAGGGTCTGTCCTCGCCAGGGCTCCTTGCATGGAGGATGTCAGAAGCCGCCCCCCCTGGCTCGGTCAGTAAAGGAAATGAATTATGAGAATGTTGCTGCATCTCGTGGAACGTGTCATCTGTCCCGTGTCCCTCAGCCTTATCTTGCTGGGGGATTAGTGCCCTAGGGAGGCTGTAGCAACGTGCACAGACGGGGCGAGGGGGGAGATCGAGGTGTCGGCAGGGCTGCTTCTGGCTGAAAGCGTGGCAGAGCATGTGTTCCAGGCCCTCACTGGGCTCCAGTGGTGTGCCGGCCGTCTTTGTGCTGGCTCATAGCACCGTCACCGGGGTCTCTGCCTCTGTCTTCATGTGACTTCTCCCCGAGCGTGTCTGTGTCCAAACATCCTTTTTTATTTTATTTTTTTAAAGATTTTTATGATGTGGACCATTTTTAAAGTCTTTATTGAATTTGTTGCAATATTGCTTCTGTTTTATGTTTTGGTTTTATGGCTACGAGGCATGTGGGATCTTAGCTCCCCCACCAGGGATCGAACCCACACCCCCTGCGTTGGAAGGCGAAGTCTTAACCACTGGACCGCCAGGGAAGTCCCCGAATGTCCTTTTTTATAAGGACACTGGCTATATCACATTAAGGGCCCACCCAAGGACCTCATTTTAGCTGAGTACACCTGCAACTGCTCTATTTCCAGTAAGGTCACATTGGGAGGGGCTAGGGGTTAGGGCTTAACATATGAACTGGGACTGGGGCGACTCAACTCAACCCCTAACACTTAGCGACAGAATCCTTGTTTTGACTGACATGACAACGTGGCCAGTGAAAAATACTTCTCTCTCCACAAGTCCCTTTATCTGGAGGTGGCCACAACGCGACACCCAGCTCTGGCAAATGTAATGCAAATACAATTCTTTGGGGAGGGCTTCTGGAAAAGCCAGAGCAGTTCTTGTCCCTGTCCCCTCCTTCCTTCCTGAGCACGAGGTGACACAGCCATCCTGCTGCAGCCACGATAAAAGCCACGTACGGAAACGGTGGGCAAGGCTCAGAAAGAGCTGGGGTCCATGGTGGCTTTCCTGAGCCTCTGCGCTGTCTCTGGATGGACTACTTGTCACATGAGAAGATAACTTCTCCTTATTTAAGTAAGTCAGTTGTTCTCAACCAGGAGCAGTCTCCCTCCATCCGGGAGACGTATGGAGACATTTCTGGCTATCGTAGATGGGAGAGTCCTACTAGCACCAGGGATGCTGCCGAACAGCCTGCAGTGCACAGGGCAGCCCCTGCCCCGCAGGAGGGCATTACCTGCCCCAGATGTCCCAGGGCGGAGATTTGAGAAAGCCGATTCAACTCACGTGGCAGGTTTCTTGTTAGGCCTCGTTTAGGACACGGTAGGAGAGACAGGAAGAAGTTTCCCTAAAATAAAAAGAAACGGGGCCACTGATGGGGAAGACTCATCGGGTGTCCCCTTGGAAGGGGGAACACATGTTTCTCAGTTTTGCATCTTTCCTACCACGCAGCACAGTGCCTTGCCTGCAGACAATGCTCGCTGGTCACATAAGGAATGCTTACCATTACCCAGAAACGGCAAGATGCTCTGTGACTAAGGACCCTTGTCACTACACTGTGTATTTAGGGGTCTCAGCGCACAGCTGGGTGTTTAGGAAAGAACCTCTTCCCATTGATACACAAAAGATTAAAAGTAAGTGCCCTCCATCCACACTACCCCAGATATATTTACTAAACTTTTTTTTCCGGGTTTCCAGAATCCTTTGACACCGATAGTATGTATAGTGTACTTTTTTCAGGTTAACATTTGGACCCATCGCTTTAAATTTAAAGGTTCTTCACCTGGAGAAGTATCGAGGTTTGAATAACAATATAGTGATCACATCATCTGAAAACAACGAATATACTGTTTAAAAATAAATGCATCCTAACTAAGCCTCACAACCATTTGGATGCTTCATAATTCGTTCTTTAGGCCCCTCCCCCAGCCGCCAGCTCCTTTCTTCCTTCCCATACCCTGAACCATTGGCTCAGCTGTCCCCCTCCAGGGTCAGGACTCTTCCCTCGTTCCCTAAGGCCACTCTCACGCCACCCCTCCAAACTGGTCTGCCATTTGTCCAACTGTCAGGGCCCTGCTCATTAACTGACTGGTTAACCTAATGATCTCAGTTCAAACAAAGGTGTTTCCAGCTGGGAATGGGTTCCTTTCCCAGCCCCCTCCCCCCAGCCCCTGGAGTACGGTTTGTGTTTAAACAGGAGCCTTCAAAGGACACACAGTCTCTCCCTGCAGTGGTGGCAGGAGTTTCATTCAGTGACACAGGTCAGTGAGGAAGATGATTCTGATTGAGGGGCCTTAAGGACCCACGAAACCTCAATGACACCCCCATGTGTTAAACACCTCAAAGTGCCAGACCCCAGGCCAGGCATTAACATGCAGTATCGCCTCCTCACAGACCAGGAAGGGAGGACGTGAGTGTCTGCATTTTGCAAATTTGGGGAAGAAGGTCACAGCAATTAACCCATTTTCTTTCGCAACAAACCCAGGTCTGTCTTTTACCCCATGTGACCACTCCAGCCTGCCTTGTGTACAGCTGGCTTCTTGGTGGGTTCTACAACAGTCCCTTTAGAAGTAAACAGGTATGTCCCCGTCCAGCCATCCAGCTGTCCAGCCGTCCAGCCCAGGCGGGGGTCACAGCATCTACTTCCAAGTTACAGAGGAGGCCTTGCTCTGTGGTGAGTCTTCCGTAGCACCTCCCTGCTTGTGCCCCTCTGACCTGACCTCCGCTGCCGTCCTTCCCAGCTCTGCAGCTACTAAGCGAAGACTTGTAAGATATTCAGGGGAGAAAGGAACAGATTCACCAGGGCCACGTCTCTTCTCCTAAGTCTACATCCTCATGTCCAAATATGAACCTGCTTCTGAGCTCTGCAGCCCAGAAAATACTCCACAAAGCTGGGGGCCACTGGGCCTGCAGGTTCCTGTTCTGTCACCACCACTCAGCCCTTCTAAGGAATTCCACAGAGAGGGCATCCTCCAGCATTTGCATCAGCTAGCCTTGCCCCCAGGGGGACCGTCAACCCATGGTCAGGCTGAAATACCGCACTTCACCTTCTCCAGAAATACCTACCTTGAAAGAATTTTTACAAATCAAATCATAAGCGCATTAGAGTTAATTATATACTATTAAATTCACTGCTGTGGCAAAGCCTTGGAAAATGAAGACCCTTTTTCTAATTAAACAAATGTCAGGTCACCTCTTTGCTTTACTTTTCTGTAACACCTTCTGAGTGAAAATGAGGCATATTCACATACCAAAACATGTTGCCAAAACAAAAGTAATAAATCTAAGAAACATTTGGAAAGCCAGAATTCCTGACCCCTTTTAAACATCTTCAATAATGAATTTCAGCCTGTACTTTTCCTGTGGAAGAGCACGGGGTTTGGGGAGCAGGGGGCGGGGAGGACACAGAAAAGAGCTCACAACACACTCTCAGTCCTGGGGTTGGAACCATGGCAATAGTCGGAATATCTGAAGCGAGAATGAACCAAAGTCTTCACCGAGTCCAGTAGTGACAAGCTTGATAATAAAGCCTGCACATTCAATTCTGCAACTGCGCATGCTTTTTATGCAATTTGCATAGGAATTTCGAGAATGTGAGGGTGTGAACTGTTAGCAACTCTGTCTATAATTATTGAGGGATTTTTTTTTTCAGAGTAAAAAAATGTTATGGAGCTTAAATACAAGCTGAGAGGAACACTGCATTAGTTTTTCTTTAAATTTCTTTCAGACCAGTGGGAATCAAAATTGATAATGATGGAGCTCTCTTTGGTAAAGAATGATAGGGCTGAGGTTTCTGATTATAGCTGCAAATGCTTTAAATAGCTATCAAAATTAATTATTAAGAGAAGTAACCCTCCTTTACTCGTAGAAGACTAAACCTGTGAGAAAGGGGAAACTAGAAGATGTCAGTACAGGATCTTTTAGGGCAGCAGGAACTTTAAACGGGATGCACATCTGTCAGCATTTCAGGACTGGAGATGTTACTTATGAGGAAGTGTCTCCAGGAGACATTTTTGGCCTCAGAAAGTCGTGAGAAAGAAAATGCTGTTCTTTCTTTCAGCTGGGGCTGTTCAGCTCTGGAGGACAGGAGGGAAATCAGACCCTCGCTCTCGTGTTTCCTCCCTGTGGTTCTGAGACAACGATCTGCCTTACAGAAAACACATGCCAGACACAGGACCACTTGTCTCTCAGCCACATGCTAGGGTCTAGACGGTGCCCGGGGAGGGGGGTGGCACTCCAATGTGTGAAGGGGAGAAGAAAGCAACAGAGCTAGCTAGATTCATTTCCTTTTTTGATTCTTGGAGGCCAGCTTTCATTTCCCCAAAGTACATGCCGAGTTGGCATGAAGCTCCCAGCCTGGCCACCCCTGGCAGAAGCTGTGGACAAAACCCCAAGATTTGGGACTAAGCCTTCAGAAGCACAAAATTCTGCAGACTCCTGCAGACACGATGGCGTTGCTGCCTTGTGGCCACACTTCCAGAAACGTGGCCGGACAGCGGAATCTGGGTGGGGCAGAGCTAGGGAAGCAGGTGTCCCAGAGCTTGGGTGTGTGCACACATGTGTGCTGCTCTGCACATCCGTGTGTGGCACGTGTGGTCTGGGCTTTGTTGGCAAGGATAAAAATCATGAAGGTATTCAGGGTCCCTTAGGCTTGAAGTGCAGCTCTTTTTTTTTTTCCTGCTTGGCTACACATGTGCAGAGGAAGTGAATCTCCACTACCAGTGACCTCATTTCCACTGTTTCTCAACGAGGCGCTGGGCTGTCAGGAGGATGCTTACTCAGCCGGTCACTGGGCCAAGGGGAGTGGAGGGGCTGCAGGCACAGGCGGTGGTGATGCTGCCCTGCGCTCTGCTGACCCCGGCCCCGCAGGCCCCTCCCCCCATGAGGGCACTTGGTGGTCATTCCCGAGATGAAGAGTTGAAGGCCTAGCCATTGCCAAATATAAAGAGCCCAGGTGGACAGGATCCAGCAGCTGGGGACGGAGCATTAGTTCTATGCAGAGAGACCAGAGCTGTGACGGTAACAGAGGTTTCCTGTGATTATGCCATGGAAATTAATCACCCAACAGAATCAGCAAAACATCCATTATTGATGACGTTGGCCAAACTGGAGATAAATCGAGTGCTTTATCCCGACCCAGTGACAATGATAAATGACTTTTATTAAATCAATTGATCAATTCAAAGCCAATAAATCAAGACATCCAGAGGTCGATCAAAGCAAGGTTCTAGCACAGGGAGCCCAGAGGTCAGCTCCACACAAAACTGGAACTTTCCAACACACCAGGACAGCCTACAGGAGAGCAGAAAGTTAAAAACAACATGCTCCTAAATCAACTATATTCCAATAAAACTTTTTTAAATCGACTATATTTCAATAAATTTTTTTTTAAAAAAGCACTTTTTGCTTCTCTGCTTATTTCTTCAATTTTGAAGAAAACTAGAAACAGGCACTATTTTGCAGTTAGAGACGCTGTACACGCGATGCAAAGAGGTGATGTACACCGCAGAGCCCCAGGGAGAGAGATGCCCCGTGCTGTTACAGTGCCCTCCACCAGCAAAGCCCCTTCCCTCATACTCTGCATCTCCTCCAGTCCTCACGTAGCTTGTGCTCAGTCTGCAGATGGTATTGTTGCCACTTCACATGTGAGAAAGTCACGGGTCCTGGTGGGGTTAGGAGGCCCTGCCAGAAACGGGAGGGAGAAGGGGAGGCTCAGAATGTGGATGTGGAGGCCAGATTCCCAGGCGGAAGGCCTCCGAGTGCAGAGCCGCCCCTGCTGCAGCCCAAGTCGGAGGAGGTCTGGACTCAGGACCGCAACCCCTCCCTTGGCCACGCCCCTGCCACGTGCCTCGGGGCCTCCACAAAGCCGGTGGATGAGTCTCTACACACCCACCCACCCACACACGGCCTCACACACACACACACGGACAGGCACGCACACACACACACGGCCTCACACACATATACACACACGGACAGGCACGCACACACTCACACGTCCTCACACACATATACACACACACGGACAGGCGCGCACACACACGGTCTCACACACATATACACACACACACGGACAGGCGCACACACACTCACATGGTCTCACACACATATATACACCCAGACAGGCACACTGACACACACACACTCACACGGCCTCACACACATATACACACACATGGACAGGCACACAGACGCGCACACACTCACATGGTCTCACACACATACACACAGGCACACACACACATACACTCACACGGTCTCACACACATGCCCACATACTTACAAATGTGGACACACACACACAAGCACATGTACACCATTAAAACACACACTGTCACACCCCCCACACACAAACATATCCACGCTCTGTCACACAAACCAGGACACCAGGGCCGTCCAGTGAGGCTGGGAGGTGCTTTTCTCTTTTCTTCCCTCTCCCCCAACACTGACCTGCGTTGTAGGCTCAGATGACAGGCAGAAGATTGAGAAATACCATTACTTTCTCACACAAACACTCAGAAAGAAAGAGATAATGCAGGCAGAGGCTCTACAGGGGCGATATTGAAATAAGAAGAAGGAACTGGATCCTGAGAAGAGCCCTTCGGTACATTAAAGGGAGACAGATGTGTGTTGCAGATTGGTGGAGCTTGGAGAGCATGGTGACAGGCTGATCAAGAAAATACTATGACAATTTCCTTTAAAGCTTACATCTGAGAAGAGCAGGTTTTTGAAGTACGGGTTGGGTTTTCCAAGTACAAACTGTGCTTGGAAAACTTAAAAGCTTTTTTGAGAATGTTAAGGAGCTCACATATCAGGCAGCAGTGTCTATGCGATGCTGTATTTTATATAGCAAAGCCTCTCATGAGGGGCTTTATGGATCTCTATTTGCACACTTGATTCAAACCTTCCTGGGTAAGCCTCAGGCCGATGGATTAGGCCTTGGAGGAGGCAGTGAGACAGAAGCCACGCGGTAAAGGAGAAGCCTCAACAAAGATTAGAGCAAAGGGGTCCTGTTGCAGGGAAAGGGCGGCGGGGGAGGCTTGAAACTGTTACCCATGTAAAGATAAACTGCAGAAACTAACGTTGTTCTTTATTGGACACTCATATGTTCAATCAATACTCACCAAGCTACACATACAGGGAAAAAGTTGCCCAAATAACACTTTACCAAACCCATGTATGTAAGTAAAATAAGAAGTCCTCAAAGGACACAGAGCCTGAACCCAAAAAGCTCACACTCAAATAAAGTCCAGAAAACAAGAATTACAGAGACAGAAGAATACATATGTTCTTTATAGCTGTTCATAAATGTCAAGGACTTGCTGAAATAGCTGGAGTGTCTTGGAGTCCTGAGTCCCCTGAAGGGAATTTGGTTCCAAAGCTTCTTCCGGGAGTGTGATGAGATGTGGGATGAATGTGGGAGTTGGTGTCAGGGCGAGGCGGAAGGGCAGGCGTGCCCAGGAGAACACGCAGCACAGCATGAGGCAAGCCGGGAGGGAAGAGCGGCTGAATCCCAGGGATGCGCGAACCTGGGGAGGATGTAGAAGAGCTGGGTGGAGCCTCCTCTGTACCTTAGGTAGAAGGGAACACCTGGGAAGATCATAATTAAGGACAAAATAATGGCTGGTCTTGGGCTGGATAAACACAGTGGAATGCAGCAACCTTGGAAGTATAAGGTTCTGGAACTAGATACACCCAAATACTGTGGGGGAAAAGACCCAGCTTCAGGGACTGGAGGAAGTCCAGTTGGGCAACCATCAAACCCACGAGGAGGGAGCTTTGTGGCCATCCTGATGCAGTAGAAGAATGCTGATTACCAAACCGATACCAACCAGCAAGAGGTCACTGATGGAATATCCCAGACTCCTTGTTCTTCCTAGTGAACATTATTTTAAAGTTCTGTATTTTCCTTTATTTTTATTTTAATAATTTGGAGGAGAAACCTTTTTAGACACAGAAAAGTTGCATAGATGGTCCATTTTGTTGTTGTATTTCCTTAGCCTCCTCTGCTCTGTGACAGTTTCCCAGTCTTTCCTTGTTCTTGATGGCCTGACAATTTTGAAGTCATCTATTTTGTAGACTGTCCCTCAATTTTGTTTTTTTTCTGATGTTTTCCTCATGGATAGACTGCAGTTAATGGATCTGGGTGGGGGGAAGACCGCAGAGGTGAAGTGCCATTCTCATCACATCATGTCAGGAGTGCACGCTACCTACCTCACATATAAATGATGACAGTAACGCGGTCACCTAACCACGGGAGCGCTTGTCAGGCTTGTCCAGTGGGCAGTTACTTCGCCCCCTCTTGCAGACTCTGTTCTTTGGACGTCCTGCCATATTCAGGGGCAGAGATCTGGAGAGGGGGGCATCTGCATAAATTATTTGGAGTTCTTCCGTGAGGATATTCGTCCCTTCCCTCCCATTTGCATATGTATTCAGTCATTTATTGGTGTCAGCACAGACTCGTGCAGTTTTCTTTCGGACTTGGAGTTATAATACAGTACTATGCTATTTACTTTTGCACCAATCATGACGGCTTTGGCCATTCGCATGTCTTCAGGTTGGCGCTTGTATCCCTGTGACCTGCCCCCATCTTGGGGTTATCTGAGCACTTCCTCACTTCTTTGCTACAACAGGATGCCCAGGCTCATCTTATGTTTTCCCTGATCCAGTCTTGGAACGTGCCATGTCTCCGAGAAGCCCTGGTGCCTTTTATTGGAGAACTGCGTTTAGAAACCAAGACACGGACCCTGCACTTGCTTCACGCTCCTGGAATCTTCCCGCTTCTAGGCCCCCTCAGCTGACAGAGCTAGGAAATGTGTGTACGGATGCTAATTCGCGTGTACACACAAATCTATCATTACTCTGGTATCCGTCCACCTGCATCTATATGACGCTAAACCTGAGTTCTCCCGGATGTCTCTGACCCTAGTCTAGCCTATCGCCTTGTGCATCCAAAACCTCCCCCTCCAGGGGAAACATGCCTCCCGTCATCCACCACCCATTACTTACTTGCTTGATACAAGCGCACATGTGAAACTGCTTCAGAGCTGTGAACCTGTACCCCTACTGAACGCTTTCATCTATGCTTTTGAAGCAAAGAATATTCACATTTTAAGCTCACGCACAATGAAAGCTTGGAGATGTAAAAGCACATGAAAGAATCGGGATTCACAAAGATATCAGACAGCTAGAATAAGGAATCCAAGTAAAATATGAATTAACAGAATGCACAAGAGTCTGAAAATAGATAAGCGAGGTAAGTAGAGAATAACAGGGACCAAGCTCACTGGCAGTTCGGATGAGACGGGAAGGGGTGGACGTATTTGGCTGACTGCAAGCTCAGGGTGTGACGGTGCAGCTAAACAAAAGTCATGGCAAGAGTCGGCACTCGATGAAACAGCCTGTTCCAGCCAAAGCAGGAAAGCGCCCCTGGTCTGAGCTCAGGTCAGACACCATCTCTGCACATGCAGGCGTTTATATCCGCCCTTTAAAGAGTGCACAGGAGAGCGCGCAGAGCCACGCAAGGGGGGATGGGATCATGCTCCCAAAATACTAGCAGGGATTAGATGTACCCGGTGCCACTCCAGAGGACAGAACTGAGACCCCGCGGGCCTGAGGATCGCTCCCAAACCGATGGCGCCCAACAGTGGTGGGGGGAGCCATCCACCGCATGCGCTCCTGACCTGGAGGGCAGCAAACTCAGCACCCTCGAGATCCAGGAGGCTGGGGGGCAAGGCTAGAGGACGTGTGCTAGAGAAAGGGTCAAGAAAAAGCTAGAAGGACATTCCAACTGGGTTGTTGGCGACGAAGCTTCGTGAAAAATGAAAATGGAACGAGGAATCGCAGTGAGGGAGGTCAGGGGACAGGACAGCCAAGATCAAGGAGCAGGGGGAAGAGGGGCTGCGAAAGACTCCCAAGGGTCAGATCCCACCTTTGGTTCAGTGGCAGTCTACTGCCAGCTAGCAAAGTCTGCTCGGAGGCTACGGAGGAAGGTGGACCCAGTGAGGACAGTAGGAGGAAGACAGAGCTTGTGCGATTAGACAGAAACCTTTCCAACAATTAGAGTTGTCCAAAAATAAAACATAGTCCCCATCAAAAGAGTGATTCAAACAGACTCAGTCAGGCAGCATTAGCGAGCATGGCTGCCAATGACAAACCACTGCAGACGCACCGTGATCGCGAGAGCTTAACAGATGCTGGGAAGAGAGACCCGGGTTCTATCGGGCTTGGAGGGCAACCGAACCAGGGTGAACAGGTGGGATCCCCAGGAATCAAGCAATGCTCCTCAGAGGTTCAAGGTGCCTGGGATGAATAGCACATTAGGGGCTGCAGGGCACTGGAAATGCGCTTGATTTGTGTGGTCTTGGGAGTGGCTTCTGTTCCTTCTTTTACATATATATCTTTGATTTTAAAAAGACAGTATTTAAAAGGGAACCCTGCACCCACGGAAATGAGTCAGGAGGCCAGGATTCTAATCCTGACTCAGCACACACTCCCTAAGTGTGCTTGGGATTGGATGCGATTTTTCAGATCTCGCCCAGCTCTAAATTTTTTACGAAAGAGATTCTGTCATTTAAGACAAGACTATCTAAATTGCTACTTCCCTAGAATGTAATTGAGCCTCTTTTCCAAGCCTGGGTATTGTTTCTTTAACATCTTTGTTAGCAGAAGGAAAACGGATTGAAAAACAAGCATCTGACTTCCTACCAGGGAAAAAATTCAAATCGTGGTGAGGAGAAAACATGTGAATGGATTCAAAGCTTACACATAAAGAAGCCCAAAAAATCAAACTTAGATCTATAACAGCACCTCACGATGTGTGCCAGAAAGTGACCAAAATGTGCAAGAGGCGAGACCAGACAGTATGTCAGGACAAGTTTAGAAAGGAATACAGCCGCACGAGAGCCAGTGCTATTTCGGTTTGCATATGGAGAGACATCCTGTCATGGGATATTATATTCTCTGTGGGCACCTCAGAGCACAGTAACAAGGACTCCTGAGAGATGAAAAGGAAGATGGAAAGCTGAGAACCAGCACACGTGCTAAGAGGCCTGTGGGGTTTAGCCCAGAGCCCGGCGCCTTGGAGGAGCTCAGCAAATGTTAGTTGGATGAATAACTCGAAACTAATGGTGGAATGGAGGGGTGGGCGCGGGAGGAGATATTTACTTTGTAAAATGTGAATAAATAAGCACACGTCCAGGGTGAGACTAACCCAATCTCATATTGATATTTATATCCGTATGTGTTTGCAAGTCATTTGGGCAAAGGTCAGCACCTGAACCATGATTCTGAGCAAAAAAATGTGGATAAAAGTCAATGTAGGCAGAATCACAAACAGGAAATACACACTGGTTCCCAGAGAACAGAGAAGCTATTTCCCAAAAGGATTAGGGGCAGCCCAGAGCACACCGGGAAACCATCCTGGGGAATGAGCAGACCCACACAGCGGGCATCTGTCCTCACAGGAGGGTGCCCACAAGTCGGGCAGAGCGGCTGCCTGGGTCATGTCTGCATCTCCATCAGTCGACATTTTCCTCTAGCCTTGATCATCCCTGTGGCCCTCCCAGACCTCGGAGGTCTCACCTGACCCTGCAATGCTGGGGTTTGGGGAAGACAGTGTGAGTAATTGCAGATGAAAGAGAAAGCTTGGATTTGGGATGTGCTGATCATTCTGTTCGTCTGTCAGCAAGCTTCCTGAGCTTCTAAGGTAGATGAAATACGGAACTGATAAGAGAGCTTGAAAAAGAGATACATGTCCTTTGGAAACTCAAATCACAATATAAGGGGAAAAAACACAATACAAACAGAAAATTGATTATAAAAATTGGCAGCTTTAATAATTGTTTAAATAACAAGACAAAACAATAAAATGTTAAGAGAAGACAATAGAGAGATACACAAAATGCTTTGTGAATAAGATAAATGATTATTGGGCATTTGGGGATGACCAAGGTGAGATCAAACACAACTTGGGAGGAAGTTTGGAAGGCTGAGGGTGGAGGTGGCCTTGGGTGAACACCTCCCAGGACCCAACGCTCTGTGCCGTGATCTCCTGGGATCTGAGGAGGAGAGGCCACCTCTAGGGTTGCCCATGAGGAAACTGAGCCTCACAGAAATGAGGTCACTTGCCCAAGTTACCATGGCTACTAAGTGGAGGAGAGAGATTCAGCCCCATGTTGCCCTCACAGTGCACACCCTTCCCTCTCATCTCCAGGGCCATGTGATGGGCGAAATGATGAGGTAGAACAGAAATCATTTTTAACAGGTGTCAGCTTTGGTAACAACAAACGAGAGTGTGGGAGAGCCAGCCTTGGAGAGCTCTCCAGGGGAGATTACGAAGGCCATGCTTCCTCTGGGAATTCTGTTGATAAAGCCTGGATCCCTGTCAGTTCAGGGCCGATTTTTATTTTTATTTATTATTTATTTATTTTTGAAGTAGTTGATTTACAATGTTGCATTAGTTTCTGGTGTAGTGATTCAGTTATACATATATACATACATATATATTCTTTTTCATATTCTTTTCCATTAGGGTTTATTACAAGACGTTGAATATAGTTCCCCATGCTATACAGTGGGTCCTTGTTTTTTATCTATTTTATGTCAGGGTGTGTATCTGTTAATCCCCAACCCCTCATTTATCCCTCCCCCACCCCCTTCCACCTTTGGTAACCATAAATTTGTTTTCTATGCCTACGTGTCTGTTTCTGTTTTATAAATAAGTTCATTTTTTAGATTCCACATATAAGTGATATCATATATTTGTCTTTGTCTGACTTACTTCACTTAGTATAATCTCTAGGTCCATCCATATTGCTGCAAATGGCATCATGTCATTCTTCTTTATGGCTGAGTAATAGTCCGCTGTATATATGTACCACATCTTCTTTATCCATTCATCTGAGGATGGACATTTAGGTTGCTTCCGTGTCTTAGGCATTGTAAATAGTGCTACTATGAACACTGGGGAGCATGTATCTCATTTTTTAAATTTTCAATAATTTTACTTCTTGTTTTTTCTCTTAAGTTTTTATTTACAAATGTTAACATTTTACCATGTGTGTTTTATCATATTCTGTTTGAGAGCAAGTTTTATATAAGATGTCCCTTTGTCCCTAAATTCTTTAGTGCATATTTTTTAAAAAACAAGGGCATTCTCTTACATAATCACAGAATATCAAAACTCAGGCATTAGGTTTTTAAAAAATATTTATTTTGGCTGTGCCGGGTGTGAGTTGCGGCATGCAGACTCTTAGTCGTGGCATGCATGTGGGATCTAGTTCCCTGATCAGGGATCGAACCCATTTCCCCTGCATTGGGAGCTTGGAGTCTTACCTGCTGGACCACCAGGGAAGTCCTGAGGCATTAGTACTGATACAACACTGTTAGCTGATTTACAGACCTTAGATAATTTTGCCAATTTTTTTTTTTTCCACACTGCAGGGCATGCAGGATCTTAGTTCCCCGACCAGGGATCGAACCCAGGGCCCCTGCAGTGGAAGCGTGGAGTCTTAACCACTGGACCACCAGGGAAGTCCCACATGTATCTTTTTGAACTAGAGTCTTCTGCAGATATATGTCAAGGCTAATTTTTGAAGAGCTTGCCTCTGTCTTTCACACACTTCTCTTTCACCGCAGCGTCATGCTTAAGCAAGATCAGCCTTAGGGTTCAGGGAAAACCTAGTGTGAAATACCATAGGTGCTTCTGTCAGGCTGTGAATCAGTACATGGTGGAGAGCATGCCTGTCACCCTAGATTCTACCTGCTGTGCTTTCCAAAGATTTGGCCTATAAATCAGAGACTGGGAGCCCATGAGTAAAAATTTAAGAAAGGATTGTTTTTGTAAATTGTACGTAAACTGCATGTAAATTGCTTTTTCTTTGTTGATTTGGGACAAAAAATGTCATCAGACCCCATGGACTCCTTGAGCAGTATTCCCACTCACAGAGAGAGAAAAAACGGGGCTGCTGGTAGGAGCTGTTTCCTCTCTCGGACTCCGTTGCCTTTCCTCTGTTCCCCATGGAGAACAGGGCCACAGGGATGATTAATCTTAAAGATGGAAATTTTATCTTCTCCAAGTGGGAATTTGCTGCACGCCTAGGGTTGAGCTGAAGTCAGTTCTGAATGGGAATGTCATGCTGAAGAGCCTCTCTGGTTCTGACAATACTATATACAATTTCTCCCTTGAAGTACCAAGTTCTGAAAGTCAGAAGTAGGTCAAAATGCAGGTCTTCGTTACCACGGTTCCCAGGGTGATTCTACACTTTAGGCCCTCAAACCTTCCAGACTCACTGGTCAGAGGCCTGGCCTGGGGACTCAGATCCTATTTCCAGTCTTGACCACAGGAGGCAATGTCCCGGGGGACAAGTCACAGCTTCTCTCTGCCTCAGTTTCAGCTCTAAAACCTAGAAATTCCGTGACTCAACCTCCAGGGGACTGACTACAGTACTCTAAATATCGCCCTTCTGCAGGAAACTTGGACACCGGCAATTAACTATCACCTGAAATATCTGTCAAATGAATGAATGATTGGACAAAACGAGTGCCACTCAGGGCTCTGAAACCATTTTCTTGAAAACTTTGAAGGAACCGTCAAAGGCAAAGTTCAGCAACCAAAACCTGGAGACTGATTTATTGTCACCAAACAAGTTGAAAAATCTTAGTAAAAGACACTTGAACCTTTTAAGTATCATCTTATGGTAATAATGACCTCTCATGCATATTTATGCACTTAACTCTATAATAACCACTTCAAAGTCTAGGTTTTTTTTCCCCTGGGGAATGAAGCTATGCGAAACGTGACAAAATATTCCAAGTTCAAAGGTCCAAATATGTAACATACAAAAATGTTGGAATTTCTCCCACAGGTAGAAAACACCTGAGTGTTTATTGACTCAGAGAGCATTTGAACACTCAACCCATCCTTGAAAATCCTCAGAAGCTTTGCCTCTCCCTGCTCAGCATTCTTCCTGAGAACACAGGCTGACATCATTGAAGTGTAGGTAGGTTAGTCTGGGTCGAGACAGGTGAAGTTTGCAGATGGAGAAAACTGGTCAGGTATTGAACAAAAGTTCCAAAAGATCCCCGCAGCCAGAGTTGCTTTGCAAAACCTTGTTACCGTTACTCAATGTCATTCATTACCCTCGGAAAGTAAAATCGTATGACGCCGTTTCCTCAGTAAGTTAATTATTCTGTTTCTTTGTATGAAGCAAAACACTACTTTTACTGTTAATTAATATGCTAAAATTAGGTTATACCATTCTGGACATGTGAAATTGAATTTAGTACTTTCAAATATGTTTTTTTAAAAGCCGGTCCAAAATAAATGCCTTCAACGTCTTTTCTTTTTCCAACTGAGCATAAATTTCCTTCCTATGAAATTTTATTTCTTCCTGCTATTCTAAATGACATAATGCCACTTATTTTCCAAAGGGAGGGAAAAAGAATAATAATGAGACATTCAGTTAGCATTTCGAAATTCAGATATTTAATAATAGAGCAAAAAAAAAAAAAAGAAAAAGAGAAGAAAAGCAAAACTACAACAAAAGAGATACAATCATCCATGAGTTTTGGGACCAAAATAATTAAACGGAAAAATGAGAAGAATTATTTATTTTTGGACTAATTTTGGGCACTTAAGATTTTTCTTTTCCCCATTGATTAAAGTGAAGATAGGAAATTCAGAAATTTCTTTTCTTGCAGAGGAGCAGAAGTAACACTTCCACCCCAGAGAAAGGCAGCATGAAAGTTCCATCAGATGCTGGGACACAAAGTGACTTCTTGGTTACCTCCGTTCTTCTGCTTTAATGAAATTCCCTCTGATGTATCTGCCATCACGCACTGTTAATTACTTTTCTATTTATTTAGTAGACTTACAAGTGGAAAGCAATCTATTGCCAGGGAATTGTTTGACTCCTATTCTAAGTAGACAGCATTCCGATCCAGTGAGGTTGACAGCAGCCAGAGCAGACTTTTATCTCATCGCCACATTAAATTAGCACCCGGCAGGCCCTAGATACAAGAAGAGGTTTTTTGTTTTTTTTTTCCTTCTCTGCAAAGGTTAATAGTTCTTAGAAGTCAATAAACGGATCCTGGGCATCCTCTGTGGTCAGACCCTGCTTCCTTTCCCCTGGAAATGATAGGAAGGATTAAAGGAAGAGTTTACATGGCTGGGGCTGGGGTGTTGTGGAGGGTTCATGTGAAGGGTCTAACTGAGCACGTAGCCCTTTACATGCATCAGGTGAAATGACTCCGAGAGATGAACGGAAGAGCGAGTTCACGTCTAAAGAACAGTGGTGCTCACAAGTCCACGATGTGGCTTTGTTCCTTTGCACCAGGTTTCACCAAGCAGATGTGTGAATTATGGGCGCATTAATATGGGCCTGACCTTCCTTCTTCACACCGTGGTCATCTGGTGGTCAGTTAAGGGGAAACAGAGGCAGAGATAAGACTGAGAGGAGCACAAACCCCATGAACAAATGGTCCATCCCGACTTCTCTCCAACAGCCGAGAGGTCCTCCCCATGCACGAGCAGGACATGAAGCCTCTCTCCAACTCAGTCTCCTCTCACTGCGTGCTCTGCTTGGCTTGTTTCGCTTCGTTTTGTTCTGCTTCAGTAAGACCGCAAGGGGCCTGGCCTCCTTCTGGAACATTAAAATAGCCAAAGAAGAGGCACAGTGAGGGAGAGCAGAAGTAGGATGAGCTAGCAATTAGAATTCCACTTCCTGTTTCCATCTTTTAGTGAGACTTCCTTCCTTCATTCAAGTCACCACTAAGTGGCTGACTGTTCTATTCCAATGACCGCCTATGCTTGAGGGACTGCATCACTTGGAGTCTAGACCCTGGAGTGTGTGACCTGAGAGGCTGACCCCATCCTGGCTGCTCCCAGGCTGCCTGGTCCAGGCACGTGTCCTTCCACGCAGGCACGTCAGCTCTCCAGCCCCTGAGGCTGGCTCCAGCCTCCCCTCCGTGTCACGGCAGCTTCCTCCCCAGCCGCTCACCCAAGACCTTCATTTCCTTCGACTTTCAACTCCAAAAAGCACTTCCTGACTCTGCGGGGCCCACACTGGTGACATCCTGGCTCTGAGACTTGGGAAGACTTGCCTTGTCATCCTCATCAACTTGTAGTTGCCTTGAAAGCAGGATTCCCGTGTCCTACAGGTAGGGTCCGTCTACAGGTCCTGGGACCCCAGAAAGGAGCAAGGAGCTGCAGACATCCTTCTCCCTTAGGGCTCCACTGGCACCAGACTGGAAGCCCCAGGCGGTCCCCTGTGGATAGACTGCCCTTTCCTTCCACTGCCTTCCTTGTTGGGACCCATCCTCCTTGGTGCCGCCTCCCAGCCCAGGCTGGGCCCCCTGCTGCAGCGCTGGCTCCGTTCCACAGGCTCTGCGATGAAGGCTATTTTCCACAATGTCCAGTCAAGCCTCTATGAACAGGGAGCACCTGTGGACTCTCCCAGACTACCCTCCCCAGAGCAACCCCACCCACCGGCATCCTTCCCCAGCCCCGGCCGCCGTGGGTACAGACACCACCTCCTGATGGGAGGGCTACTTTCGTGAGGGTAGGATTAGATGCTCTCTCTTTTCTTCTCTGGTGGGAAAGTCAATTATGCATGAGAGTCTATTAATCTTATAAAGAGTTATGGAGCTGAAGAGGCTGAATCGAACAGCTGAGGTTTTAAAGAAGTTGGAGCACCGTAGCCATTATTATAATGAAGTTCTGTGATGTATAATCATGTCTCTGAGTGACCAGGCACAATTCTTTAAGTCTGAGAAATTGTAAGTGATGTGTAAGGGGTTTTTTATGTATACCAAGCAGCCTCCCAAAAGCTTGTGCTCACAGCCAACCGTCTTCAGGTCTCCCGTCTGGGGAGGACACCTACTCTTAGCCTGATCATCGGGTCTTCAGCACCTTCTTTCCAAAGCTGGCAAACCCCACAGGCAAGAAGGGACCTCCTCCTCCTGTTGTCTGTGCACAGGGCCCAGGGAACTGGACAGCTGGAAAGAGGAAGAGGGATGTGCAGCTGCCCCCTTCTATCAAGACCTGTTTGTTTGTCTGTCGCTTACATTTGGTTCAGTGGCATAAAAAAAAAAAAAAAGGAATTTATCTTTCTCCCCAGATGAAACAAACAGATGCTGGGGACCAGAGACCTTGCAGAGTCAATAAAAGATAAGTTATAAATCCATAAAAGTGCTAAAAGGAATCAGAATTGCAGCAAGTTCCAGGGTTTTTTTCAGACTGCTCTGTTTGATCAGCTATGGGGAGAGGGGGAAAAGCCAGCCGTGCATAAATTCCATCTGTTATCTCGCATGGGATGCCTGTGGCTGGAAAAGGAGCAGAGGAGAGAGTGATACTGGAGCTGTGAAACTGACCAAGTGGGAATGGAGAATGGTGCTAGTGATAAAGACAAAGCTGTCCTAATCAATTAGCATTTAACTTTTGTAAAGATCTTGGAGGTGATGGATTCTTTAGATTTTAATGTGCGTCTTCAAAGTAATTTTGTAAGCTATTTAAATGATACTCCCTTTTTTTTTTTTTTTTTACACGGGCCTCTCACTGTTGTGGCCTCTCCCGTTGCGGAGCACAGGCTCCGGACGCGCAGGCTCAGCGGCCATGGCTCACGGGCCCAGCCGCTCCGCGGCATGTGGGATCCTCCCGGACCGGGGCACGAACCCGTGTCCCCTGCATTGGCAGGCGGACTCTCAACCACTGCGCCATCAGGGAAGCCCGATGCTCCCTTTCTACAACTCTACTTAATTTGATTATACAAACCATCCTCCAATCCTTGGATATGCAAATGCATCATCAAAATGATTTTTTCCATATTTTGATAGAATTTGATGTTGGTTGCAGTGATAAGAAGTGACATAGATTGCAGCAGGGCATGGGTAATCTGCTCACCTGGCACACTGAGGCCGTTCAGATTTTAAGCAACCACTTCTTGAGAATCAGCCTTAAGAATAAAACTTTGAAAACCAAGCACAGGACAGTGATTGGGGTTTGGAGTCAAACTGCCTTATATCTAATCCCAGAGCCACCAGGATGCTGAATTTGTGAATTCAACTCTCAGACCCTCAGTTTTCCCACCTATAACTTGGGGATAATAAGATGTAGCTCACAGAAATGTTATAAGGATTAGCAATTAGAGTGAAAACACCTATCAGAACACAGAGAAGACACTCATGACACAGCTGCTGTCATTACTCTATTATTACTATGACTAGGAATATGGGTTATTCCTTCAGCAAAGTTATTTTTCAAGCAGGCATCAAGTGATATAGTGATGCTGAGATTATGTCCATGGCTGAGCTATGCAGTGATCCTAGATGAGAGGTTAATTGTGATGCTTCTTGGAGGGGTCCTCACCAAGAAGCACTAGCCTGGAATGGCAGATCACCCATTCACTCAGCATTTCTTCAATTCCTTCTGTGGATCAGATTTTGTGCTAAATGTTGAGGATTGAAGGATATAGATTTGGAGCCATAATCCTCCTAAGCCATAAGCCAGCTAAGGATGCTGCTGTACTGTAGGGACGGCCCCCTGCGGCAAAGAATCATCTAGCCCCAAACATCAAGAGCGCCCAGGGTGAGACACCCGGAGCTGAGGGCACCACGTGAGCAAGCATTGGGGGCTGCAAGAGACACAGAGCATCTGGGGAGGCCAAGCGATTCAGCGTAGCCGCCCTTGGGGTGGAGGGAGGGCAGTCGGGATGTGCAGACAGGGGTCCAGTCAGGAAGGACCTTGCAGCCATCGTGAGCTAAGGTTTGCTCCCGTTTCTGTGCTCCTTGAACTTACCCTGAAGTAGCTCTCGCATGAGAGGAAAGTAAACTCAGTCCACCAAACTGGAAAGCAACGGTCCAAAAGAGCCAGAGTTCGTGTATCGTCCTGCAAAGTCGAGGAAACTTTGCTTCTTTTCACCATTAACATAAAAATGAATGACATGGTCTTTTTCTCTTACAAGTTTAAAATCAGTGCTTCAGGAAGCCCAGCGCTGTTGTGTAATCCAGGATGAGAAGTTGGAATGGGCAGGACAGGCCCTGGAGAATTTTGAACAAGGGAGTGACATGAGCAGATGCGTGGGTTTGGGTCCTTTCCTCACACAGGGCTGCACCAGAGCAGGCCAATTCAGCAGTGCTGACAAAAGCCACCTCCCCAAAGGACCGATTCATGATCTGATGCCACTGAGATCCGAGGCCACAGCTTGTTTTGAGCTGCCAGCAGCAGTGGGATGAGAGTCACAGGGTCCATTAACAGAAAGAACACTGCGCTGAGACCCTAAGAGCACCTGAAGGCTCTGGCTCTGCCACTCATTAGCTGTGTGACCTGAAGAAAACCACTTCCCCTCTCTGGGTGAGAAGAGCTTGCAGGCTCCCAGCCCTCACATTCCGGGCCTCTTGGCTGTGAGATGCGCCTTTCTGCCAGGTGCCCCCAGCATGGTGTGGTCTGGGAGGTCGGCTGAGACCTGGCTGACACTTGCACGCCGGCAGCACCGTTACAGGCTTGGGGAAGGCCCCGTGGCATTTAGCAGCAGTGAGTTTAATTTTCCACTTTCATAACTTCATTCCTTTGAGTCTTGAGAACTCTTTGGCCTTCAAGAGTCCCTTATTATTATACAAATCTCCCGAATCCCTTATCAGCTGACTTCTTAGGCTGCAGAGAACCCTTCAGCAAGTATTAACAGGAACGAAATTTAGGAGAACGGGAGGGAGAAGCCAGCTTGCGTTACAAGAGTATAAATACCGTTAATGTTTTTTCAAACGCATTTCCTTCCCTGTTCATTTAGGTAAGGGTCTTTCTCTCTGGAGTCGCAAAGCAATTCACAAAACCAGAGATGGATGCTTTCCACCTGCCCAGCGGGCCATATTTGGACCGAAGGCACATGGAGAGAGAGAGGAGAGTCGTGGAACCAGGGACCTTTGTCTGCACGTCCAGGCAGGTGGTCACGGGCTCGGAATACACCCTTAACTCCTCCAATGCATTGCCTCATCTGAAAAATGAGTTGAAAGAGATGTCTCTGCATCTCTGGCAGCTCTGCTCTCTTACGGCCATGAGCGGGGAGCCCGTGGCTCCAAGCTGGCTCTATAGGGAAAACTGGAAACGTAACCCTGCTGACAGAGAACGGCCCGGAGAGGCAGGGACGTGAAAGCAGGGGCTGCTCCGTGGGCACCTCTGGGTTGAAGTCGCTGCTTCTGCTGAATAAATATCGATAAGGAAGAAGAATGGCCCCCAATTAAAAGTTTCCCCATTGAAGGGAGGAAACCAGAGAGTGGGAGTGGGCATGACAGCATCCCAGGAAGGGAGGAGGGGAAGAAGGGGCTGAAATGGTGGGTGGGGGGTGGCACTGGGACCCCAGGCAGTGCATCCCCGTGTGGTTTGGGAAAACAAACTAATAACGGAGGGATTGCCCCTGGACTCACAAGCACGCGCAAAACGCGTTCGTCCCTCTCATCCTCACTCTTACTCTAAAAGTAAAGATCACACGGTCACGGTGCCGGACAGTTTTCAAGGACAGTCCAGGAGCCTGAGCCTGCAGCTTTCATGCCATCTGTGTGTCTGTCTCCTCCCGGCATCACCTCCTAGCCCCCTTCTACCATCGGATCCATTCCCTGGTTTGTCCTGCATCCCCCTCCCAGAGTCACCTTCGCTGGATGGTCCAGGAGCCTGGCTGTCGCTGGAAAGAAGCTGGAGCCCTGTATCCAGGGTGAGCAGGTCTGGAGGTGATGCACGCGCAGCCCATGGCGGAAGCCGCCTCCAAGGCCGGGCTCCAGCTGAGCTGACACCCTGAGAAGGACTCGGGAGTTTGGAGGCATATTGAAAGACTTTTTATCATTTTGAGGATTAAAACCCTAGATTTGGGCTTCCCTGGTGGCGCAGTGGTTGAGAGTCTGCCTGCCGATGCAGGGGACACGGGTTCGTGCCCCGGGCCAGGAAGATCCCACGTGCTGCAGAGTGGCTGGGCCCGTGAGCCATGGCCGTTGAGCCTGCGCGTCCGGAGCCTGTGCTCCGCAACGGGAGAGGCCACAACAGTGAGAGGCCCGCGTACCGCAAAAAAACCCCACAAAAAGCCCTAGATTTGTTATATATAAAATATTCATAAATGGGCCCAATTTCACATTTTATTGATTGACGCAGAGAAATGCGGGTCTCAGCAACACAAGTCATGGAAACCTTAAGAAAGAGATTTTTTGAGAATTGCCTTTGCTGGAGTATCAGGGCTCAGCCAGGGCTGAGCCTCCTCCTGGCGTGGGAGCCTGGCACCAGAACCCCTCACAGAGCAGGCGCCCCAAGGCCAGTCCTCAGACCTGGGATCTGCTGCCCCGTCAGAGCCACTGGCTGAGCCCACGTGCTGGCGCTGTGGATGGTCCCGAGAGCGCTGGGCGGGAGGCCCTGTGGTTCCCCAGCTTCAGAAGTGGACATGGAGCCCTGAGTGGGTGAGAAACTTGCCGAATCAGCCACGGCAGAGCCAAGATCCAAACTCGGGCAGTCTTGCTCTGGGACCCACATCCTGAACCACTAGGCCAGCCGTTCCCCAAGCGCGGAGGGGACTGAGCAGACTCCGGGGCCCTTTCAGAGCATCCCTGAGGTCAGAGCCAATTTCATAATGACACTAGGATGTCACTGACCGTCCTCCCTCTTACTCTCAGGAGTAGATAGTCAAGGCTTCCAGAGGCTGCTTGAGACGTGGTGTTATCATCACTCTGACAAGTAACGTCCCGCGAGATTTTGTCCTTGTGTCTGAAAAACGTTTAGTTTCTAATAAGGTCAATGTTGATAGATATTACAGCCCACCTATGTCTCTTTGGGATTCTCAATGATTTTTAAGAGTGTAAAGCGGTCCTGAGACAACTCCTAAAGGGCACCTGCTCCAGGCCCCGCCCAACCCACGCAGGCCCTGTACCCTGTGGCCATCGGCTGCCCACCTGTCCCAGACCCCAGCTGCGGTGGCCTCCCCAGCCCGCAGCCGCCATGCTTACACCATGGCTGGTTGTTCTCACGCTTCACTGGGGCCATGTTCTCCTTGGCGAAACTGAAACTTGAAAGTGGAGCGATCCTGGACGTTATCAGAGTAGCGGCAGCAGTGACAGACTCTAGAAAATGGCAGCTCGATGACACCACCTGCGCTGGATTCCGTGTAGGTTCCTGAAGTGGATTGTCGGGCTGCTGTGTTCATTCCCCCAAGCGACCCCAGGAGCTGTCAAATATCTTTTTCTCACTTAAGGTTGCTTGAAAAAAACAGAAGCTTAACTAATAGGAAAAATTTACTATACCCTTCCTGGACTCCCCAGTCCCCCTGCTTATTATAATGTACTAGTTTACCTTTGGGCTCAGTCAACTGGCAGGTCTCTCATCTGCTGCCTGAAACTGCAGTGGGCCTTCCTCGCTGCGGACCACCCCCGGCCAGCCTCAGCACCACGCTCCTTGTCTCCCTCACAGCCCCTTGAAGGAAACATCTTGTCTCCAGCTTCTGTGTTCAGATGGGACAAATGAGACCTGGGGTCTGGCTGACCTAGGCACCCTTTACGAGAATAAAACAAGAAGACCGTATCTTATTCTCTGGGCTCAAAGCCCCACTGAGAAACTGGGTACCTTTTTCCCCTGAGCAACCCAATTGATGGGCGTAAAATATTCCCCTAAATATAAACTGGCCAGTAGGCAGCAAGAGAAAATTTAACTAAAAGAAAAGTAACAAACATTAACTATGATCTAACAGGAAAGATCTGTGAATTCCTTGTTCCACGGTGAGTTTTCCCTCTCTGCTCTTCACCATCGGTGGTTTGTTGAATAGCTCCCCCTCAAAAGACATGTCCACATCCTAATCCCAGGAACCTGTGCATGTGACCTTATTGGGAAAAAGCGTCTTTCCAGATGCAATTAAATTAAGGATCTTGAGATGAGACCATCCTGGAATACCCAGGTGGGCCCTAAATCCAATGACAAGTGTTCTTATAAGAGACACACAGAGGGGAGACAGAGAGAAGAGGGAAAGGCCATGTAAAGACGGAGGCAGAGATTGGAGTGATGTGGCCATAAGCCAAGGACAGGCTGCAGCCCCCAGAAGCTGGAGGAGGCAAGGGACAGAATCTCTTTAGAGCCTCTGGAGGGAGTACAGTCCCGTCAATGCCTTGACTTTGGACTTGTGCCCTCCAGATCTGTGAGAGACTAGATTCCTTTTGTTTTAAGCCACCAAGATGTGGTAATTTGTTACAGCAGCCCCAGAAAACGAATCCATCACCTTAGATGAAAAGCCTCGTGATTTCAGGGACTCCCACCTCTGACTCCAGGAGGTGCCCCCAAGTGCTCCCGGCAGCCCTGGCTGTTCCACCCCTGTACTCGTTCTCACCCTGTTCCCTACCTTCCCCCCAGCTTCTAGGTAGAGAAATGTCCTATGTGGTTGAGTCATCTTGTGTTGATGAACTTACATTCTGGAGTTGCCAGTGATGTCCACAGCTCTCCTTGGCCATTATGACTAGTAAACGTGTTTTATTGGTACATAGATCTTGACCCATATGAGTTTCAGCATAAAACAAAGAGGAGTTTCTTCTTTAGATAAACAGTGCCCAAGGGCCAGAAGCATAGTCAAGCCTTGCAAAGACCAAGAGCAGATGCTGATAAGCCTTGAGACCCCAGGCAGTCACTGGATCACTTAAGTTTTTCCATCCTCTTCATTTTTCTCCCAGTAACCCAGCTCTCCTTGCCTTGGTCAGCTAACGATGGCCACCCACCCAAGTAACATCCATTCCAACTTCCTGATTTCCCTCACCTGAGTCCAAGTAAGCAGCAGAGAGATGACGCCACTAAATGCCAATTCCAAACGCTTGGGAGAAAGAAGCTGAATGGGAGAGACCCCTGGCTGAGACCAAGTGGGCAGAATCACGTAGTATAATCATGGCTACTAGGGCCCATTGTGGGGAGAGATGGGTTCTCAGAGAAGGGGCCCATAGGTTTGTTCAACATAGCAAAGAAGCCCAAAAGGGACTGGCCAGCGACGGCCACTCCTGGCAGAAGGCGCAGCCCTTGAAATAAGGGGCCATCTCAATGGGGCAGCCTTGTCCGGCCCCTCTGCCCACACAGAAGGTTATCGTGTGGCTCTGCAACTTTCTTCCTACTTGTCCCCTAAATGGATTTATACATTAGAATGTATTGTTAAAGGAATGACCTTGGCTTACTCAGCTCCCTCCGTCCCTGTGTGCTTCCAGCACCCCCGGCTGGATAGAGCATCTTTTAGGAAGAGCCTCCACTTGGTATTTGCCACACACCCTCCCTCCTGCCCCGCTACCTTCTTCCCCATCTGTGTCCCATCAGACACAGGGACAAATGGGCACAATGCCAGCTGCTGAGCCTACCCCCGCACGCCTCTCTCATTGGGGTGCGGGGGTCATTCTAGGGTGACGTCCAGGTATACATGCTTGGACGCTCACTTTCATATTTCCTCCATGTGCCACGAAGGAGGTCAGAACTCAGGTCTGTGCCCTAGCTGACCAGACGGGACATTCCGTGATGCCTGGGGACCCTTAAGAGAAACTATATCCGGTTTTGTGTATGGGCGTATGTGTGTGGCTAAACATGAAGAACGAAAATGAAATTCCAAGTTTCCAAGGACGTGAGAGAAGCAAAAATAGTAAACGGGGAAAATGGGAAATATTGTGGCTGTGGCAGCTCAGGGGGTCTTTGATTTCCCCTCTGACCCCCCTGGCTTCATGGTTGGCTGCCCCTGGATAATAGAATTTGAAAGTGCCTCCCAAGCAAAGGGCAGAGGACCCTGTTAGGTCTGAAAATGAATGATGAACCCCAGGCTTAGTCCTGGTTGGAGAAGGATAAATAAATTTAAAATTGGAAATTTGTCTTAAATGGGTTGTTAATTGCCATTGAGCTTCAAATATTTGAGTTTATTAATTTCTCCCTCACCCCCTGAATTGTATTTCAGCAATATTCCCCTGTTATTAGGCTATTAAATCAGACATATCAAAAAGGAAGCATTTATTTATATCTTCAGAGACATGTACATCTAATAGTTCTACTGTGCATATTTTATATCAGGCAAATGCCGCCTGTGATTTGTCTCATCAGCTCTGAAGGGCCTTATTTTAATAAGTGTTTGGAAGATTTGACTTGAGCCAAAGGAGGAAGATGCCCTATATCTGTTTGAGCAGTGATTTCTTAAGAACCTTCACCCTGAAAGAACTAGCTGTTTTTAGACGTTGTAAAATCCCTTCTTAAAGAACCCAAAATGGATAAATTAGGAGATTGGAATTAACATAAACACGGACCTTGGGCTTCCCTGGTGGCACAGCGGTTGAGAGTCCGCCTGCCGATGCAGGGAACGCGGGTTCGTGCCCCGGTCCGGGAAGATCCCACATGCTGCGGAGCGGCTGGGCCCGTGAGCCATGGCCGCTGAGCCTGCGCGTCTGGAGTCTGTGCTCCGCAACGGGAGAGGCCACGGCAGTGAGAGGTCCGCGTACCGCAAAAAAAAAACCCAAACAAACAAAAAAAACACGGACCTACTGTACAGCACAGGGAACTATACTCAATGTCTTGTAATAACCTATAATGGAAAAGAATCTGGAAAAGAATATATATATGTATATACATATATGTATATATATGTATATACATATATATACATATACATACTTTGCTGTACACCTGAAGCTTACACAACATTGTAAATTAACTAAACTTCAATTTTTAAAAAATGGTTATTGAAAAAACAAGAAAGAATCCAAAATGGTAACCTCTAGAAAACAAGAGATTTGAAAATTGGCTGCAATGCCGGAAGATCTCCACGTTAATAAATGTAATAAAACCAGTCAACATCTGGAGAGCATCTAGTGCATGCCACAAGCTCTTTATGAATGCTTATCACCTCATGAAATCCTCACAACAACCCGAAGGGATGGAATATTTTTATCCCCATTTTACAGATGAGCAAAACAGAGGCTTAATGAGATGAAGTAATTTGCCCAAGAGGCAGAGCCAGGACCAAAACTAAAGCCTACCTACCTGACTGGAGCCCATGCCTTTTCCACTTCGCCTCCCTTTGTTGCCAAGAAGAATTAGTCCACTCTAGAACATCCTCAACAAAGTGATATCACCCCTTCCCCCTACAAGATGATGGAAATTGACTCTTGGGGTGCAAGAAACCGCATTCTTTTTACAGAAGAGCACAGATATCCATACAGCACATCATCAGGTAAACAGTACACCTGTGGTACTAAAACTTCACCGGAGAGGGCAAATAGGAAAAGATATCTGAAAAGGCACCTTGGAGAGATGAAGATGAAAAAGGTAGAGAAAAGGCTATTTTCAAGCATCTGCAGTAATTCACTGCCCCACTTGTCCTTGTGCACAGCGAAGGCTTGTCACTGTCCTGCATTCTGATTACTCCTGCTGTTTTGTTTTCACAGCTCAGATAAACCGGACATAAGCTAACAGTTAGCTCACTGTAATAGGAGGGCCCAAGCACCAGTGTTGCGCTGCAAATTCCCTTTGGCTGTGACAACTTTCTTATCTGATGAACTTTTGTTAAAAGACCACGAATTCCCATTTCTAAAGGAGGATCAAGTTTTCATGTGAAGCCCTCCCAAATCGCAGGAACGATACTTTGATGTCCCCATTTGTTTATGTTTTGGGGCTTCTTTAGCCCAAGATTCCTGATTCTTTTTTCTATAATGTACAGGAAGGTGGTGGAGAAAATATGAGTTTGGACTATACCAGAAAAACTCAGAATTGAATCATGGTCTACTCCTTCCAATTCATGAGTCCTGGGGCAAGATATTTAATCTCAAAGAGTCTCCCTTTTCTCATTAGTCATGTGTGGCCATTTAAAATTAAATTCATTAAAATTAAGTAAAATTTAATATTTGGCTCTTCAGCCATACTGGCCACATTTCAAGGGCTCAATAGCCACAGGTGGTTTACCAACTGGACAATGCAGGTAAAGAACATTTCTATCCGACAGAAAGTTCTGTGGGACAGCCCTGCCCTAAAGACAGGAAACAGGTCCTTTCAGGCAACAAATTTTCATTGAGAACCAACTTTGTGCTGGCCCTGTCCTAATCACAAGAGATGATCAACCCGAAGTCCCTACACTTAAAGAAGTGTTGCTATTATTCTTACTACAGGCTTTTGTGGTTTCCTAAGGAGTGGGCAGTGGAGGTGTTTAAGAATACTAGTATATCAGGGCAACATGGCCTTGAGTCTGAGCCGGGTGATATGGATACATTTACTAATTCTCTCCGTTTCATCATCCATAAAATGGGTCTACTAGTAACTCACAGGATTGTTGTGAAGATTAAATGAGGAAATGGATGTCTGGCACAGCCGGTGCTCACTACGTTACTGCTCCCCTAATTAAGATAAAAATCAGTCGGTTCCCCTAATGGCTAATTGGTTCATATATTAGGATATTTCTCCTGCTGTCTGGGATTTATTGGTTTGTTATGAAGGCCCTATCTCAGTATATTCCTAGAGGTTACTTGATAAAATAATACTACAGTCACGCTTAAGTTGCCATAGGAATCCATCCTTTGATTCACATTCGAGAATTCATTACTTACATAATAATCTTAACAACGTTCTTGCTGGTATTGGTTGCTGTAATTACAGAAGGTTGGAACTTGAAGAGATATCAGAAAAAATAGCACGGAATTCACCTGTTGTAAAGGCAAGTAAAACCCAGGGGAAGGAGTGAGGTGCCCAAAGTCACAGCTATTTAGCCGCAAAACAAGGACAAGAAGGTGGGCGTCTAATCTTCCAAGACAGTGTGCTTAGCATTTCAGCACATTTCCTTTGCTCCCTATCGTTTTGGCAGGGCTCCACTCCCCAAAGAAAATTACAATAACCTCTTGATCATCTGTCAGGCGAATAAGTCCTCCTCAGCTCTGAACACGGAAGTGGGTGTCCGGCCTTCAAAGCTGAGAGTACCGGGGTATCCGTGGTGATCGGGGTAGCACGGCCCATGACAGCCAGGGTGGCCGGTGGCCGAGGGACCGTTCGCCTCCCCTGTGTTAGGCGTCACCTCTCCACCACCTCTCCTGCAGACGACCAGCCTGGGAGGGGAGTTGCTTTTCCCCCTTGATGTTTATCTTGTCCAGAGAGTGCTAGTTATCATCTAAAAGAAGACGTGCCATTGTTACTCTTCTTTGCTCGTCACTGGATAGAAAAGAATCCTGTGCTTTCGAGCATTTTTTGTGACACACTCAAATTTTGATAGAAAGAGAATGAAATGTTAAGAGAAACTGCACATATAAATCATTAGGCACAAAGAAGGGGCTATAACCCTCAGCCAGGTTTGAACTTTCCTACCAGAAAATGAAATGTTTTACAAAAGTGATCAATTTCACTCCATGGGCAGTGAGGTTGTGAATAAAGAAGGCTTTTTTTTTTTTTAAATAAAAATGGCTTTTTCTTGTTTTCTTGTCCTCCAGAGTTCAGAACTTTTTTATATTCCCATCAGAAAGCCCCGAGAATGAACACTTCAGTCGACTCTGGATTATTCATGGGCCACCTGGATTGTTTCCATCTCCTACCACTGAGGTGGGTCTCCATCCAATTACACGGTCCAGGCAGTGAGGGAGGTGGGCTCCCCTTCTCTTTCCTTCCTTCCCCTCCGGCAGTGAGAGGAAAGGAGGAAGAAAGAGCAGAGTAGAGAGAGACACACTTTCCCCTCAACTGGTGGAGAAGGGGATGCATCAGCATTTCAAAGCAGAATAACATAGTTAGAATAATTCAATCACCAAACAATTGGAATTGCTAATGCCTGCAAACTTCAGATAGCTATATATATTGTTTGATTTTTTTTTTTGTCATCAGAAATGTTTTTTAAAGAATTCAGCAATTTAATGTCTAAATAACAGGGACCAACATAGTTTTGCCTTTGTATGAGAAAAGTATGTAGTTATAACTCAATGGCAATGTAGAAGCAATTAGATTAGTCTTGGGGTTTGAAAAGCTTTCTTTTTTAAAGGCCTGTGGTTAGTTTTTATGATATGATTGAATTTGTAACAGAAAGCCTGGCCTTGCAATTGGACTCTGATTTAGACTATCATAAAGGGCTTGTATTTCCTTTGGAATCTTATGGCATTGGGCATGTATGAAAATGTCCCAACAGGAAGAGGAGGGAAGAGGAGGAAGTGTATGGATAGTTAGATAAAGTGTAGAAACTGTCACAAAACAGCATCCATCCTGTCCCCTCCATACAGGCATGGAGCAAGCTAGCAATCACAGACTCATCTGTACAGTGAGGTATATTGGCTGTATAGCTGCCCGAGCTCCTTTGCACTAAAGGCCCCAGTATTCTGGATGCTCTGCAGGGCTACACAACAATGGGGATTGATTTCTATTTGGATGAAGGTAACGTGATTAAACCTGAAATTGGCTCTGTGTGTATCACGGCTTGTTTGGGATTAGGATAACAGGAGAGTAGAATTTCCCACCCATCTGTGAAGAGCTTTAAATTAGAGATCAGAATTAACTTGGGGTCCCTGGGAGCACATGGAATGATCCAGTAACTGAGTAAGCAGGCCCTTGCCTACCATGTCTGGGGGCCTGGAACCCTCCTGGACCCAGTGGGCCAGGGCAGAGACCCCTAACTGACCTTGCCCAGGGGGGCATGTCACCTTCTTCCCTCTCTTCATTCCTGGCTGCTCTGTGGCTCCGCACCACTCATTTTGGCTCCGTTAATTCAGCACCAGTTTTCCAACAGTTAGTTTAATTTATGATATGGTCTGGACATACTCGCTGGTCCTGACCTTCGCCCTCACCCCAGAATATTATTTTCAGCATTCGCCCTCTGGCTCTCCCACTGCAGCCATGGGCAGGAGGTGATCCATCCTGTCTGGTCCCACATCCCAGGCCCAGAGGGACAAAGGCCCAGGCAAAGGAGTCCAGTTCCCACCCTCAGCTCCCAGTCAGGTGGGGGGCCCACGCAGGGATGGGGCAGAGAGATGAAGTTGGCTACGCTTGTCTGCTGTGCTCCTACTTTGAGGACGACATGCAGAACGCTTTTTTTCTGGCAGCACCAACGGTCGTTGCACTCCTCCTATGAACCTGGCATTCACTCGGGTCTCACCTTTGGAGGGACAAAACCCGCACACGAAGCTCTGCCTGAGAAGTCCCAATGGATACGCTCAGATCACACATTCACCCAAAGTAAAGCAGAGCTCCTAAAGAGAGAGGGTCAACGGAACAGGTGTCCATCCTGGAGTATGAAGTTTGTCCCAATCTTAAAGGATATGGTGGACATAGCCCATGACGGGCAGTGGGAAATAAACAGATGTACAACCCAGGTAGACAGTACCTACGTGAGCCAACGCGGAGAAGCTGGGTCCAGCTGACACACCAAGTAACTGAGTATGGGATGGAAGTCCCCCATGACAGGGCCACAAATAACTTCATACAATGGGCACAGCTATTGCCAATCAGAACAGATTCCAGGGAATTCCCTGGTGGTCCAGTGGTTAGGGCTCTGCGCTTCCACTGCAGGGGGCTCGGGTTTGATCCCTGGTTGGGGAACTATTGATAAAATCCCTTGTGCCATGCATCGCGGCCAAAAAAAAAGAGAGAGAACAGGTTCCACGGTAGACAAGAGTCACCAGAGAAAAACTGCTCAGGAATGGAAAAGCTCTACCGATAGATCTAAAAGGAACAGGAAGATCATTTAAGCCAGTGTGATATCAAAGAATCTATATTTGTGTTGTCATCCTACTGCTGTTTTCTCAGGTGATTCTCTAAAACATAGTCAACTACGTATAACATCATAAATAATGTACTTGTAATTTACATTTTTCTAATTGAAAAAATTTCAGCCATAGCCCCAAGTTACATGCATGATTTAACAGGAGATGAATAACATTTTAACTATGAAAAAAACCTTTGAAATAGTGCTGTTTCCTAACAAAATAGTGGTTTTAATCCTTGGTCCTGTACTTTCATAAGATTACAAACTGGAATGGTTTAGGTTACAGGCACCAGAATAAGTTAGTTGACCTTTTATTGCTATAGCACTTTCAACTTGGAAGGCACCTTTCAATCTATCCTGGCATTTGTTCCTCACGTCAGCCACAGAAGGCAGGCGTGGGTTTGACCGAGAGCTTCATCCTTTAGCCTAAGGTCCCCCTCACTGGGGAGCTGAGAAAGAAGGTTGAGCCTCCGTGCTTTGACTGCCTCTGACCCTTCCTCATATTTGGGGACACCCCTCTCTTCTTGGAGAAAACTGCTTCTCTCTCACTGCACCCATCTGCTTCCAGTAGGGACGAGACAATCAAGGACTTGCCCCCATCCAGGGCCCCTCACCCAACCTGAGCGCACGAGAGGCTTTTCCTGGGACTTTTCAACTGGCGTCAGGCTTGGGGCGAGGAGGTGGGCGACTTTAGTCACATTTTGTTTTTCTTCTTGTAGCAAAATCGTGAGATGTGGGGCGCAGGAGTCGCTGGTGGCAGTGTGTCCAACCACGTGTAGGAAGTCTGCCTGAGAATAGAAAAACAATATTCAGTGAGAAAAGAGAGAGTCTTGCTAGCATTCAGATTTCTGGTTCCAGTGGTTTTTGAGGCTCAGTTGCTTCTTTTCCATGGTTACTTGAGACTGTCAGTAAACCCTTTTTTTTTTTTTTTTTTTTGCTTAAACTATTTCCAGTTGAATTTATGTTCCTTAAAAGACCAAAGGAGTCATAACTAATGTATCTGTCCACAACATTACACTGCATGAGTTTATCATAATCCACTCTCATATCTGAAGGAAAAGGACTCAGTGAAGTTAAATAACTTATCCCAAATCTTACATTGAGGTGTTGATATAATTATGTCACTCCCCAGTATATGCTATTAGGACCCTATACGTGTAATTAATAAAGGTTCACATACACCATCTCCCTTGTCTTCTATGACAAGCCCTTAAAATGAATTGGACTTGGATAAGCATTGTTAGCCTTAATTTTGGATGAGAAAACTGAGGTTCAGAGACAGTAGGTGATTTCTCTCCTGTCAAACAATCAGCAAGCGATGGACCCACGTCTTCTGACCTGATGTCCAATGGTCCCTCCAACCACACTTCACAGTACGTCCTCACA
Source organism: Phocoena sinus (assembly GCF_008692025.1). NCBI lineage: Eukaryota > Metazoa > Chordata > Mammalia > Artiodactyla > Phocoenidae > Phocoena > Phocoena sinus. The sequence continues at coordinate 5,146,930 of NC_045774.1, read as the reverse complement.
TGCATAAAAAACACACATAGACAGGCAGGCACACCCAGGTTCATTTCAATCAAAAATGAAAATCGAATTCAGCAAAATAACTGTTCTTCTTAGGAATATTTTTAAGTGTTTTAAGATATTGCTGCTCAAAATTATTTGTACTTTTATTTCCTGCTGAAACGTTGGTTTAGGAACCACCTAACTCTTCTGCAGATCTAACTGTGATAAAATATTTTCCATTATCTTGAGTCTTGATAACATATAAATAGCTTGTACTTTGTCTCTTTTGGTTTTGATACCTAATGAAATGTGAAAAAGCAAGATGACACATAAAAGAAAAGCAGGGACTTCCCTGGTGGCGCAGTGGTTAAGAATCCGCCTGCCAATGCAGGGGACACGGGTTTGATCCCTGGTCCGGGAGGATCCCACATGCCGCGGAGCAACTAAGCCCGTGCGCCACAACTTCTGAGCCTGTGCTCTAGAGCTCGCAAGCCACAGCTACGGAAGCCTGTGCACCACAACTACTGAAGCCTTTGTGCCTAGAGCCCATACTCCGCAACAAGAGAAGCCACCACAGTGAGAAGCCCACAGACCGCAACGAAGAGTGGCTCCCGCTCGCCACAACTAGAGAAAGCCCGCAGGCAGCAACGAAGACCCATCGCAGCCAAAAAATAAATAAATATAAATAAATAAATATAAAAAAAAAAAGAAAAGCAAAAGATAACTAATTCAGAGATTAACTTTGGAAAAGCTCCAAAATTGGATCATGTAATTAGTTCACAGCCTTTGGTGGAATTAGATTTATTCAAACAAATTCCATTCACATAGTTTAGGAAGACTGAATGATTTGGTAGGTGAATTCTGCTTAAAATTAAGGATTCATAAGTCTTATTCCTCATTTTCTCTATATATCAACTGGTTTTAACAATCAAGAAAACCCAAGAACTGGCACTAAATTATTCACTGGAAAAACTGATGGTGGACACAAAAATGGTGGAAAAAAGGCCACAACAAAGCTAAATCACAGCCACTCTTCAAAAGATATGAACATTCCACCAAGGCAAGTAGCCAAGGATGGTAGGTGCCAAACTTGATCGCTTTGGTTGTCGTATCCTTGTGCAACACTGTACAGGGGTGAGATGAGCAAAAGGCTAGATAGGACCACTGGTTTTTACGTTGTATTTTTTTGTTGTTGCAGGAAATCTAACATATAGAACCATCGAAGGTGAGATTGCTGTCACTGTAGGGGCCAGGGAAGGAGACACAGAAGCCCAGGGCTCTGTCAGCCATTGGGCAAGACAAACTCTATGGGGCTTTCCCACTTGAAGCATTTATTACTCAATATCAGCTGCATTTAACCATATGTTTAAATATTGATTACAGTAATTTGATCATATCTTAAGACATTACTCAATGGAAATTCTTCCTTAGATGATGAAAATTCAGACCTAAGATTCAACAATGTAGATAACAACTAATCAATATAAACAAACCATCCAGTTGGGTAAGTCACCTAATCAAATGTTAAAAAGAAAATGTTTGGGTTTTTTTTTTTTTTTTTTCACTGAATTGACTGGTTGTCTGTCTATATGGACAAAATAAAATGATTGTTTCATTGTGCAAATATTTCTCGGACAGTATCCCCCCCGTTTACAAACCAGCTATTTTCAGACTAGTCAGTACATGTACACACTTTCAGAGAACAGAGGGAGACAGGTCAGGGAAGTTTTGAATTTGGCATTTAGCCAGAACACTTTTAAATTCAATTTGGATTTAGGCTCAGCTGTGAAGTGTGTGCCTCCGTGTAGGGCAGTAACAGTTTTAGATTGGAAAAATATCATGATGTGTAACAGCTGCCACTCCCAGTGCTTCCATGAAAACAGACTGGGCTGGTCTGCCAGTTCACATAATGTTTGAGAACTGTGTGCAAACATTCTGAAACAGGCAGTGTCATTAAACTTTGCAATGAGTTGGGTGAAGGTTTCAAGGATCAAATATTTGAGAAACAAAAATCATACCATGAGATAAACCCTTGTGAAAAATGAGACTGAATGCAAAATTGTTGTTTTTAATATTTCAGCTCTGAGTTAAGACTTCATAGAGATATTTTCATTTATTCCTTGCTGTTTTAATACAAATTCAGATCAGTTCTGGTTTGAGAAAAGATGATGTTCTGCTATGCTTTTCTATTTGCATGAAACTCCATGGTAATGAAGCTGAACTAGAGAAAAACAGAGGTTGGATGAAAGAGGAGGTCTCCAAGGTTTTGAGAGTGTAAATGCTGAGTTGCCTATATTTTGTGCATATTGAGTTGTGTTTCAAAAAAGCAAATTAAAAATTATAAACTGTTTTCAAAATACATATATATTTGAATTAATAAAAAATTCAAATTTTGTCTATATTTCTCCAAACATGACCATTTCTCTGACATTTTGCATGTTTTACTCTGATGTCAGGAGAGGTAGTGTCTCAAGACGATTTGCACACAGGTTTTCCATCCTTCCTTGGGCCTGAGCATTTCTGTGACCTTGGAGTAGTTTCCATGAAGTTCCTGTCAATCAGTAGACACCAAAGGACCTCCCTGACCAGGGACAAACTATTTTTCTTAACAGATTTTATTGCTGATTTCTTGTTACATAATTAATTAATTTTATCATAGAAAATATAGCTCAGCAAAAATAATAAAGAAATAAATAATAACAAATAAAAATTCTTTCTTCTTAATCTTCCACACTAGAAATAATATTACTTTATCTTTGCCCATTTACTATTATTTATACAAAATAAATTCCCAGAAATTATAGCCCAAAGGCAAACAAAATTCTAAATCTCTCGAATATCTATTATTAAATGGCCTTGCAGAAATCTTCTATCAATTTATAGTATTATCATTAGATTATGAGACTGTTTCCTCGCTTAAATAACAGTGGCTTATATCATTAAGACATAGTTTTCAATTTTATAGCCAAAAAATAGTTTTTCTTTTCCTGGACAAACTTCTACACTGTACAGAGTTTGTCTTTGGCTTTCTCTACCCTGTTAGATGTTTCCTTTATGTGTTAGTGTCTCTGCCACTGCAAAAATGTATCTCTGTTTCCCAGGGAACCCTGTTCTAGAACATTCTAGTGTATTCTAGTGTGTTCCTCTACAGGACACTGTTACAAGGGCCTGAACAATAATTTCAGTCAGGACTTAACAACTGATAGCATCCTGCCATAATACATACATGTTTTTTAAAGGCTATAACCAATAGGAATTTTAAGAAGTAAAGTAGACTTGTGAGGAATGTATTTTTAGCCAAGGGAATCTTTCTTGGAGACCCTCAACTTACTGCAAGCAGCACATGGCCTTCTATGGTGGTTATATAAATGGCTGGCTCTCCTGTTTCCTGTCAAAGTGTTACTTAGATGCCAGTCTCAGCCTAGACCAGGTGCTGAGTGCCGGTCGGCTCCTTACACAAGGCCTCCCCAGAGCCTCTAGCAGCTTGAAGTATGGGCATTAGTTGGGCTTGAACCACATGCCATCAATAGGGGTAATAGTTCTGTATTTATTTATGCATAAATTGATGTGTGTGTTTAACTTTTTTGATCAAAGCCATGCAGCATTCATTTTAAAACACTTACTGAATACTCACACTGCTTTCCTGAGCTTTATACAAAATGTCCTTCTGAAATACTTTCCAAGCAATGCTTTTTTTCCCCCAGGGGAAATTTGGAACAATTTTGTGAACCTTTCACTAAATTTTTCTTTAAAAGCTAGATACAGTTTCTTTAAACTTAGATATAGCCAAGTGCCTATTCATTCAGACAAGTAAGTAATAAACGACTACGAAATAATGCTGAGCTAATGCAATTCCCTGTCTTTGCATCAGGTGAAAGACAGTTCACAATTCCTGTGTGAACATTTTGTCTTCCTTTTTATTGATGAAACTGATCTAAAGACACTCTGGTTGTAAGCTAAGAATATGTAATGCTTAGATCATAACAATAGTTACATAAATAGACTACAGTCAATTATTATCTCGGCTTCTAATAACTAAGAATCAAGTAACTGGAGTTTTTTTTTTTTTTTTGGTATGGGAAATAGGAGACTATGTTCTGTAATTTACTCTAATGTGAAATAAACAGATAAATATTAACAATTAACAACTTGTTTTCAGTGTCAAAAAAAGGTGTAGGGAAGTCTCCTCTGTGTCGAAAGGGGAGCTGGAGATCCACACTCTGCTCTCTGTCCCTTTGGCTAGAGCCGCAGTGAGGGCTGTGAGGGGCCTGAGGTGGGATTTCTCAACCTTTTTTATACCCTATGAAGATAGGTGACAAGAGCCAGGCCGAGTATTTCTTGAATTTATCAAGAATTTTCAAAAATAGCAAACATGATCTTAATCTTTTTGTATATTATGACTTACAAATGAAAATAAATACCAGGTGGGGGTAATATTCTTTAAAAAAGAAAAAAGAACACTTTTAAGCCTAATACCCTGATGTCATTAGCAGGGCTTTGACCTACTGCTCTGGCATCCTGTGTTCACAGGAGAACAGAACAGAAGAGGAGTAAAGGTTGGAAAGACTACCGTTTCTGGCAGTGAGATATTAAGGCCATTAATATGTCTGCATTTCAGTTCCAGTGTGCCCATATATTACTCTATCTATTAAAATATCATAAAGATTACCTATAATTAAAGATGATTCAGAGTCTAAGCCATAACTAGATATAATTTCATGCAAACACATTTAGGGTGAATTCCCTTTAAAGTGGACTTAGCTAGCCTAATGAAAACATTATCTACCAGGCACTGAAAAGACAAGAAAAAAAAAAAAAAGACGCTATATATGGGCAATACAATAAAAACCGTGACAATCTTCTCATGGATTCATACCCAGATAATCTGTATTGAAGGAATAGGTATAGAGCACTGCCTAAAAGAAAATGTTGGCCAGTTCTTTGTTTTCTAATAAACGGTTTATTTCCAATATTGAAACTCTGTCCTTAATTTTCTCCATCGCTGGGAAGAGCTGGGCGAGCCCGTTCTCATTTTTCAATCATGTTTGATTTCACATTTGTACCGACTTGACACACAGCTACATTTGCAACTCCAGACAGCAAAGATGAAACTTTGTTCCTGCTTTTGTGTTGAGCTGTACAATTTATTTCTCTGGCAACAGATCTTAAATCTCTCTTCCTCCCCCCTCTCTCTTTTCTTCCTTTTCATGGGAACTGTTTGGTGAGCGCCGACAAAGCGCTGTGTGTGTTTTTTTCCCCTTTGCCTGGTTTCTGTGTCGGTGTGTGCAGGCACGCATTCATTAACGTAATGCCTCAACATCCAACAAGAGCGCATCATAAACCCGGGAGAAAAAGCCTCATAAATATTTAGATGCTCCTTCTACCTTCCAAACGAGAGTGAAAAAGCGTATTTCGTGAGGAGCTGGTCTGGGTTAATCTGCATGTGAATCAAGAAGAGGGACAAAAGGATGAAAAGGTGATGGAAACTCGAATACAAACCCTCTGGTCTCCAGGGGGTCATTCATCTTGTTCATGTCAATATCACGGCGGGGCTTGGCTTTTTTCTGCGCATGAGCAAACAGAGCAGTTTCCAAAGACAGCTGGCAAAGGCTGTGTGTGCTTTGTTCTACCTTGTAGTTTTCTAAGGAACGAAGTTGCTTTACACTTTATATTTGACTGATTTCTTCATTCTTCTTAGTTGCTGCTATACATAGGAACGATGCATCTCTATTTAGTGATGTATACAAATATACAAGACAGGAAGTATGGACAAGATTTTTTTGTGTGGCAAAATATACATAAAGCTTACCACTGTAACCATTTTTAAGTGTACAAGCCAATGGCATTAACCACAATCACAGTGTTGTGTAACCGCCACCACTGTCTGCTTCTAGAACTTTTTCAACACCCCAAACAGAAGTTCTGTACACATTAAACAACTCCAGACTCTCCCCTCCCCCAACATGAACAAGATTTTTTTTTTTTTTTTTTTAAATCCATCCCTAAAGTCCCACCGTGGCGTTAGAACTCCTGCCACTTGATTTTGGAAGGACTGGGGTGTGCACAGCAAGGGAGAGTGAAGGAAGGTAAAGATAAAGAAGTGAGATAAAGCTAGAAAAGTCTTTTCTTTTAAGTGAGATTTCACTGAGCCAATGAACTCAAAGCCTGGGAATGAATATGGGGAAAGAAAACTTGGATGCCAAATGGCTAGTCTGGTTTTCACCAGAATGAAAGAAAATGACAGGGAAAAGTTTAGCAGCTTTTGAAAACTCTCCATTTTTATAAGGAATTGGTTTAAGTAAAATTTTCAAAATAAAATTCAAAGATAAAACCTCACACTACCTGATATTATTCAAGACAAAAAAGTGGATTTTATATTTTATAGAACTATTCCACCAAATATTGGGGAATATACTGTATGTGACCAAAAAACTGAAGTGAAGCCCGGGAGGATAACCAAAAATTAATTTATATTGTTATTTCTCATTTTGCAAATCTCTGGGGTTGCAACTATGTTTTTTTAAATGAAAAACATATTTAGGTATTATTGGTCAAATTCCACTACAAGGCAACATATTATGCAGGAAATCCCAACCCCCAAATTCTCCACTTTAAGAAATTTTTAATGTAACTTCAGTGCAATTTAAAAAATACAGTATCTTGTAATAACATATAATGGAAAAGAATCTGAAAAAGAATATGTGTGTGTGTGTATAAACTGAATCACTTTACTCTACACCTGAAACTAACACAACATTGTAAATCAACTATACAGTCACTTAAAAAAAAAATTGGGCAGTCCTGTTGAGACCATATGTGAGTGACTAATATTCTTCTTTCCTCAGTGGGCTCATGCCTGCTACTCTCACTGATTATTTAAGGAATTTTAATATTTGATATAATGTGAAGATAGGATTATCAAGAGGACTTCAAGGCAGGTGTTGGGGGAGGGGAGGGAGCATGTAGAGCCAGCGGCCCAAGGGAACTGGGGGAAGGGGCAAAGCTGGTAAATTGGGAACTCTCAGTCATTCTTACTATTTAATGGCAAAACGGTTTCTAATTAGCCTAACCAAAAAGGAGGTTCACTGACCAAGGTGACTGGGAAATATAAATCAGACATTAGCGAATGCAGGAGCTCAAACGATGTAGTAAGGAAGCATGCTGCCATACTGGCTCTGCTCTCCTCTGTGCGGGCATCTTTCTTCTGCGAGCTCTTTCCATGTAGCAATTACCACCATGACCACTGCATCCCTAAAATATCTTCACCAACAACCCGCCAAGAAGAGAGATCCTGTTTTCCTGAAGTTTCGGTGAGCATGGTGGCAATGATTGATTAGCCTGCCTAGGGTCAGGTGGGTCTGGGGGAAGGGCGGGGAGTCCGGTGTGTCCCGCGCATGATGGCGGAGGTATTAAGCCACACCAAAATCACACTACATTTCCCGCATAGTGAGAGGTTCTTTAGGGAAAAGAGGAGGGGGGAAGGGTATATGCTGAGTAGACAACTATAGCTCCAACTGTTCACCACAAAATCGATCCTTCACTGAGCTCACTGTATCTGAGTTGGATTGGTAAGGACTAGCTAGGCTGCCAGCCAAATGCGTATTAATTTAAATACAATAAAACTGTTTCTTTTCTTTTTTTTTTTTTTTGCGGTACACGGGCCTCTCTTTGTCGTGGCCTGTCCCATTGCGGAGCACAGGCTCCGGACGCGCAGGCTCAGCGGCCATGGCTCACGGGCCCAGCCGCTCCGCGGCATGTGGGATCTTCCCGGACCGGGGCACGAACCCGTGTCCCCTGCATCGGCAGGCGGACTCTCAACCATCGCGCCACCAGGGAAGCCCTGTTTCTTTTTTAGGTAACAGAATTGTGCAGGTGAAGAGGACCGTGACACGGCCTTTCTCCAGGCAGTGCTTTTGGGACCAACATCTTCAAGTCTCCATTCCTGCAGGCCCCAATGGGACAGATGATGGTGCAGGACATCCCTCAGCTCACATTCCAGCCACTAGAACTCAGTCATGTGGCCACACCTAACTTCAACAGTGGTGGGAAGTGTAGATTATCTGTGTGCCCAGGAAGAAGAGGAAATCATTTTGATGAACCACTACTGATCTTTGCCTCACCAGTCACCACCATCCTGCAAATGGGGTGCAAACCAGAGGCACTTGTAAGGGCCTCATAATAGCAGTTATTTCGTTCTTACTATGTGCTCGGGGTTGTTTCAAGGGCTTTGCATATATCGACTCACACAGTCCCTCTCATCAACCTGAGAGTTGGGATGAGACTCCTCTTTGGAAGATGAAGAAGCAGAGGCACAGAGAGGTTGCAAAACTAGAAAGTGCTGGAGCCAAGATTTGATACAAACAGGTTAACGACCCGGGGTGTTGGGGAGACTAACTGAGATGATGTTTGTAAAAGTCACACCCCGTACACAGGAATCAATCAGTGGAAGTTGTGAGGCTCCAGAAGGCTCTTTCCTACTGAGTCCACAGGACCACTGCGGGGGCCTGGATCCCTTCAGTAAATCAGAGCAATTGTTGAACCAACCAAGCTCATGCAAGGGTGGGACCAGCCATCAAGGCTGCCTGCACACATCATCTTCCCAGCGGGACAGCCTTTCCCCAGTATCTGCACACCCTTCCCCTGTCCTTGGCCTCAGGCTGAGTTAGTAGCTCCCGGCTCCACATCCTGAAGGACTTCAAGCATAATCCCACTAAAAGCCCGTTACTTTGTAATTTTTAGTTTACTTGATCATTTTGCTACCGTGCAAACTTCTTGAATGCAGAGACAATCGCTCACTTTGTCTCAGAGACAATGCCTCACATCAATGCATGAAACAGAGTAAGGTGCCTACAAGTGGTAACTGGATATTGACAGTAGTTCTAACTGCCAATGCATATTGAGAAACTGCTATATTCCCAGCATATTTTAAGGGCTTTATAATCATTGCCTCATTTTATTCTCACAGTAACACTCTAAAGTGGGTATTGTCAGTATCCCCGTTTCGCAGCCGAGGAGACTAAGCATTGCTTAGTCATGGTGTCTGCCCAGCTTCACAGCAGAGTTGGAGCATTCTATCACTGTATCACCTCACTGGGCCAGCTTTAATTTGGTGACGAAGAGACTCACAGCCTGCTCTATGCCAGAGTCATGGAGACACCTGGGAGAAGCAGAGAAGCAATTGAAGAAGGTTGGGCAGGGAGTCCGGGGTGTGAGGGACAGTAAGGACAGACCCCAGGGCCTCAACCACGAAATGTTCCATTAGGGACTGTGGTGGCAAGTTGAAGGTCAGAACGTGCAGCCTCCAGCCTGGGAGAGAAGCTTTGGAGGGGAAGGAAGACAGGGCACCTTTGTCAGGGGGTCAGAGATCGGGCCTGGCCTCCCCAAGCGCTAGGGCAGCACCTCCACAACAGAGAAGGTGTCCCAGGGACCTGCACTTACCGGAGAGATTGATAAGAATGTTCGGGAAATATTCCAAATGGCTGACCCAGGTCTCTGGTGAAATGTAAATGAGGTCAGGCTCTGAACCCCTGCTGGATTTTTCTGAGATTCTCTGGCAACCTGGTAATTTTCCCAATGTTTGTAATTTTTAAAAACGACCTTTTGATAACGAAAACTCCTTTGTCCTTTTCCTAATTTGTGTTTGTTTTGGACGCAGCGGGTTTGAGGAGAGGTTGAGGGCTGCGCTGTGCTGTGTGGCCCACGGGGGACAGGGCTGGTGGAGAACCACGGGAGGAGCTGGAAAGGAGAAGTGAGCAGCCTTAGTTCAGGGGCTTCCGAGGGGGAGGAAGGCAGGGGCTGGGGCTGAGGGGCTGCGGCCGGGCCGCTGGCTTGGGATGCAGGGGGATGGAGGGAGCTGACAGTTCTTTGGCTACTTCTAGAACTTAACTCTCAGACCCAAGAAGCATCTGTGTGTCACACCGAACTTCACGTTGGCATTAGGGGAAACTAGTGCACACAACCTCTTTAGTACAAGTGCAGTTTACATTAAATTAGGATGGAAAGACTAAAAGCTTTGCAAATCTCCTTTGTGAGGATTTCGGGATCAGAGACACCCAAGAGCTGGAATCACCTGAGGCTTAGCATCGCAAAGGGGGAGCACTGGCCCCTGGACTATTTGGTCAGAACTGTTGGGCCTTGGAAGCTTCTGGTTGCTGTGCAGATGAGGCACAGGTAGAATAAGGTGTGAGGTTTAATTAGCACGAAGATCTTCTCCCCAGATCCGGGGCTTCCTTTTGACTCTGAGGAGGGAAAACAGATAGTGAATGACAGACTTTTTTAGTCTTGTGAGGTTGGCCACGAATTTAATTAGATTCTCATAAGAAATGACAGGTCTGAGGATCCTTTTATTTTTTCTTCTCTGAAATGCTTTCTAGTATTTTCCTATGGTTAACGTTACACGGAAACCAGGACCTTTTCTTCAACAATGTAGGTTTTGCAAGCAATTGCAATAACAGCACAAAATCTGAAAGCCCTCTTGAGCCACCTCCAACCAGCCTGAACCTGAGGGCACAGGGGAAGAGCAGAGCCACATAAGCACTCTGGGGTTGAGAGACAGATGAGCTAAAGGCTGAGCTAGCAGGCGAGGAGTGGCACTTTTGTGTTTAGAACTTGAAAAATAGTGAGCTATTAAACTCACTTCCTAGGAAACTTGCCTTTTGGAAATTGTTTCCTTGTACTCTTTTCTTTCTTGTGCAATTCCCCTTTACTGCTTATAGAATGACATCGTTAATGAATGCTGTGCAAGCAAAGCTGAGACTACTGAAGACTGTCAAATGAAGGATAAATGACAATGACAAGTCTTATGTTAAGTATTTTTTTAAAGAGCTATATTTGCTGGAAACCCAGCCAAGTTTCCCATCCAGCAAGTGCAATGATAGACATTAAGGACAAAGTTATGGGATATATGCCTCATGGTGCTAAAATGCATACATTATGTTATGAATAAAAAATTCTGTCACTTCGAACAAGCAAGTTTCAAGATTAAAGTAACTCATGGCACCTCCTAGACTCTGTGTGGAGAGGCTGTTGGGGGCATAGGAAGTGACCCTCTGACCAAGATGACAGAGAAAATGGGAGAAGGCAGAAGCAGAGAGGCAAGCTATTGAACTGGAGACTGAATGGGGGAGGGGAAACACCAGAGAGAGCACCAAGCCCTGAGCCCAGATTTGTGTCATTTGCACGACAGCTCAGTGATATGGCCAAGGTTTTGCTTTGGGAGAATCTGGCCTGAATATAGGTGATTTAAGTTTTTTGCTGTGGTCTACAGCATGACCCTCACTTAGTGCATAATTGTTGTATACAAGTTACAACAAGCCAGTTTTGTAAAAATAGATATCCAGAGGAAAATTCTTATCAAGCCCTTATAACGTCAGGGATCCAGTTATAGTTCAGGTTGAATCACACCCCCTAGGAATCTATTGATAACTCTGGCCCTCTTGGTAACAAGAAAACATATGATGCAAATGTAAATTGTGTTCAACATTAGTATTACAACGGGTATGTGATTCACTGTGAAGCTAGACTCATAAAACTGTTTATTTGAAAGATTCTTTTTTCCTTTCAGCTGCCTTGATTTAATTGTGTGTCCTGGCCTTCACTCTGAAATGATGTACTGAAAATCATTTGGCTACCTTGAAAACCTCTAAGAGAAAGTGTTGGCTCCATTGGTAAATTTTCTGGAGGCTATACACACAGCCTGGGGCTGGGTGGTGGTGACAGATCCCAGGGTAGTGGTCTCAGAGATCTAGGCTTGCTGAAGCTGAGGCTTCTGGGGGTTCCCTTGGAGAGATCAAGTTCACCTCAGGGAAGGCCCTGGGAACCCAGAGCTGTCACTGTCTTCTAGTTGCTTCATATGTGATCTAATAAACGGACTTGCAGGAGCCACTTGTGAGTATCCGAACACTGGACTCCTCCCACCCCACTTGGTGATTTTAAGTTCCTCAAAACATGAGCTATTTTTTCCCATGGTATCTGACTTAAAAAAAAAAAAAAAAAAGGTGGGGGGAATGTTCATTGCTTTTCTTACCAATGTCTGCTGGGACATAAGAAAGCATGGTTTTAGAAGAAGATATAACAATTATAAATATATATGCACCCAACATAGGAGCACCTCAATACATAAGGCAACTGCTAACAGCTCTAAAAGAGGAAATCGACAGTAACACAATAATAGTGCGGGACTTTAACACCTCACTTACACCAATGGACAGATCATTCAAACAGAAAATTAATAAGGAAACACAAGCTTTAAATGACACAACAGACCAGATAGATTTAATTGATATTTATAGGACATTCCATCCAAAAACAGCAGATTACACTTTCTTCTCAAGGGCACATGAAACATTCTCCAGGATAGATCACATCTTGGGTCACAAATCAAGCCTCAGTAAATTTAAGAAAACTGAAATCATATCAAGCATCTTTTCTGACCACAACGCTATGAGATCAGAAATCAATTACAGGGAAAAACACATAAAAAACACAAACACATGGAGGCTAAACAATACATTACTAAACAACCAAGAGATCACTGAAGAAATCAAAGAGGAAATCAAAAAATACCTAGAGGCAAATGACAATGAAAACACAACGATCCGAAACCTATGGGATGCAGCAAAAGCAGTTCTAAGAGGGAAGTTTATAGCTATACAAACCTACCTCAAGAAACAAGAAAAATCTCAAATAAACAATCTAACCTTACACCTAAAGGAACCAGAGAAAGAAGAACAAACAAAACTCAAAGTTAGCAGACGGAAAGAAATCATAAAGATCAGAGCAGAAATAAATGAAATAGAAACAAAGAAAACAATAGCAAAGATCAGTAAAACTAAAAGCTGGTTCTTTGAGAAGATAAACAAAATTGATAAAGCTTTAGCCAGACTCATCGAGAAAAAGAGGGAGAGGACTCAAATCAATAAAATTAGAAATGAAAAAGAAGTTACAACAGACACCACAGAAATACAAAGCATCATAAACTCTACTACAAGCAACTCTATGCCAATAAAATGGACAACCTGGAAGAAATGGACAAATTCTTAGAAAGGTATAACCTTCCAAGACTGAACCAGGAAGAAATAGAAAATATGAACAGACCAATCACAAGCAATGAAATTGAAACTGTGATTAAAAATATTCCAACAGGGGCTTCCCTGGTGGTGCAGTGGTTGAGAGTCCACCTGCCGATGCAGGGGACACGGGTTCGTGCCCCGGTCCAGGAGGATCCCACATGCTGCGGAGTGGCTGGGCCCGTGAGCCATGGCCGCTGGGACTGTGCGTATGGAGCCTGTGCTCTGCAACGGGAGAGGCCACAGCAGTGAGAGGCCCGGGTACTGCAAAAAACAAAACAAAACAAACAAACAAAAATATTGCAACAAACAAAAGTCCAGGACCAGATGGCTTCACAGGTGAATTCTATCAAACATTTAGAGAAGAGCTAACACCCATCTTTCTCAAACTCTTCCAAAAAATGGCAGAGGAAGGAACACTCTCAAACTCATTCTATGAGGCCACCGTCACCCTGATGCCAAACCAGACAAAGATACTACAAAAAAAGAAAATTACAGACCAATATCACTGATGAATATAGATGCAAAAATCCTCAACAAAATACTAGCAAACAGAATCCAACAACACATGAAAAGGATCGTACACCATGATCAAGTGGGATTTATCCCAGGGGTGCAAGGATTCTTCAATATACGCAAATCTATCAATGTGATACACTATATTAAGAAATTGAAGAATAAAAACCATATGATCATCTCAATAGATGCAGAGAAAGATTTTGACAAAATTCAACACCCGTTTATGATAAAAACTCTCCAGAAAGTGGGCATAGAGGGAACCTACCTCAACATAATAAAGGCCATATACGACAAACCCACAGCAAACATCATTCTCAATGGTGAAAAACTGAAAGCATTTCCTCTAAGATCAGGAACAAGACAAGGATGTCCACTCTCACCACTATTATTCAACATAGTTTTGGAAGTCCTAGCCACGGCAATCAGAGAAGAAAAGGAAATAAAAGGAATACAAATTGGAAAAGAAGAAGTAAAACTGTCACTATTTGCAGATAACATGATACTATACATAGAGAATCCTAAAAATGCCACCAGAAAACTACTAGAGCTAATCAATGAATTTGGTAAAGTTGCAGGATACAAAATTAATGCACAGAAATCTTGCATTCCTATACACTAATGATGGAAAATCTGAAAGAGAAATTAAGGAAACACTCCCATTTACCATTGCAACAAAAAGAATACCTAGGAATAAACCTACCTAGGGAGACAAAAGACTTGTATGCAGAAAACTATAAGACACTGATGGAAGAAATTAAAGATGATACCAACAGATGGAGAGATATACCATGTTCTTGGATTGGAAGAATCAATACTGTGAAAATGACTATACTACCCAAAGCAATGTACAGATTCAATGCAATCTCTATCAAATTACCAATGGCATTTTTTATGGAACTAGAACAAAAAATCTTAAAATTTGTATGGAGACACAAAAGACCCCGAATAGCCAAAGCAATCTTGAGGGAAAAAATGGAGCTGGAGGAATCAGACTCCCTGACTTCAGACTATACTACAAAGCTGCAGTATAATCGAGACAATATGGTACTGGCACAAAAACAGAAACATAGAGCAATGGAACAAGATAGAAAGCCCAGAGATAAACCCATGCACCTATGGTCAACTAATCTATGACAAAGGAGTCAAGGATATACAATGGAGAAAAGACAGTCTCTTCAATAAGTGGTGCTGGGAAAACTGGACAGCTACAGGTAAAAGAATGAAATTAGAACACTCCCTAACACCATACACAAAAATAAACTCAAAATGGATTAGAGACCTAAATATAAGACCGGACACTATAAAACTCTTAGAGGAAAACATAGGAAGAACACTCTTTGACATAAATCACAGCAAGATCTTTTTTGACCCACCTTCTAGAGTAATGGAAATAAAAACAAAAATGAACAAATGGGACCTAACGAAACTTAAAAGCTTTTGCACAGCAAAGGAAACCATAAACAAGATGAAAAGACAACCCTCAGAATGGGAGAAAATAGTTGCAAATGAATCAACGGACAAAGGGTTAATCTCCAAAATATATAAACAGTTCATGTAGCTCAGTATTAAAGAAACAAACAACCCAATCCAAAAATGGGCAGAAGACCTAAATGGACATTTCTCCCAAGAAGACATAGAGATGGCCAAGAGGCACATGGAAAGCTGCTCAACATCACTAATTATTAGAGAAATGCAAATCAAAACTACCATGAGGTATCACCCACACCAGTTAGCATGGGCATCATCAGAAAATCTACAAACAACAGATGCTGGAGAGGGTGTGGAGGAAAAGGAACCCTCTGGCACAGTTGGTGGGAATGTAAACTGATTACAGCCACTATGGAGAACAGTATGGAGGTTCCTTAAAAAACTAAAAATAGAATTACCATATGATCCAGCAATCCCACTACTGGGTATATACAAGACACATGCACCCCAATGTTCACTGCAGCACTATTTACAATAGCCAGATCATGGAAGCAACCTAAATGCCCGTCAACAGACGAATGGATAAAGAAATTGTGGTACATGTATACAATGGAATATTACTCAGCCATAGAAAAGAACAAAATTGAGTCATTTGTTGAGACGTGGATGGATCTAGAGACTGTCATACAGAGTGAAGTAAGTCAGAAAGAGAAAAACAAATACTGTGTATTAACGCATGTATGTGGAACCTAGAAAAATGGTACAGATGAACCGGTTTGCAGGGCAGAAGTTGAGACACAGATGTAGAGAACCAACATATGGACACCAAGGGGGGAAAGCCGCAGTGGGGTGGGGATGGTGGTGTGCTGAATTGGGCAATTGGGATTGACATGTGTACACTGATGTGTATAAAATTGATGACTAATAAGAACCTGCTGTATAAAAAAATAAATAAAAATTCAAAAATTAAAAAAAATTAATAAACTGGCAAAAAAAACCAAGCATGGTTTTGCTGAGCAGGCAGGTGGGGCAGACGCCCCTGTCCCTTCACTCAGCTGTGCCTGCTGGTTGAGCCTCCCATGCTGGGGGTTGGAGAAAGCCCCTGACCTGGCATACCGCAGCCCAACAGCTGCCCAGACCTCACGTTTTAAACCCTGGGTCAGCCCTTAACTGTCAGTGTGAGAACGACGCAGGGAATCGTGGGAGCTCCTGCAGGTCTGGGAAGGCGGTGCCTGTCTGCCCCAGCCCTGGCCCCTCCAGAAGGCAGGATCTTCCCAGCTCCCTCCACTAACTGCTAGCTCAGGTGTTTATGAGACAGGGATGGGAGGGAGGCCGCCTCTCCTTTTCCACATTTGCCCCACTACTACAGAGCTGTTTCTACCGTCCGGCCGCTGAAAACTTGGTCTTGGAGAGCATGGAGGCCCCGCGCCAGCTTTGGATCAGCCGTTGCAGCTGACACCCCAGCCAGCCTGGGATCAAGGCTCCTTTTCATCAGGTTATTTGTCCTTTTACTTCCTAGTGTCAGCAGTCCTGGGAACAGGAAATGGTTTTGTGCAATAGGAAGTGGCAGGAAACTGATGACTAACTACTTCTGAGCATTGTGGATACAATTTCAACGTAAAGAGAGATACTTACACACGTTCCAAGACACACGTGCATTGATAAATGAGAGCTATATCCAGGCCTTACTCTTTTCAGTTTTTAAAATGATACTGTTTACTGACAGCTTACTGTGCTCCAGGGATTTTGCTAGGCACTTCATATTCATTCAGTCACATAACCGTGACCACATCCTTAGGTTGCATTGTCCCATTTTATAGCAGAGAAGAGAGAGTCAGAGGTTGTTTAAGTAGTTTCTGGTAACTGCCAGGTCTAGACTCTTGTGCTCAGCTGCCTCCTCTAAGGACCAGCAAACTCTTTAGGGTGAATATTTTAGGGCTTGTTTCATTGCTTGGGGTTTAAAGATAATTCATCTATGTCACCTGTGAAAAAAGCATTCCTATGGCTTGGCAGGTCGTAATGTAGCTGGGCAAGGTATTATGATTTCATATCTTCACTGTGCAGAGGGAAATACTTCTCAGACCCCTGTTGTCTGAGCCTAGAGATGAAAGGCCTCCTTCCCCCACTAGGCTCAGCGCTAGCATCCCTGACAGCGACATGGCCAGCCCCTCCCATCCCACTTGGTATCTGCTCTGTGCTCCAGACTGGTTGATTAAGTGAAAGTGTGCCTTCATGAAATCAGGCACCGGACCAGCTGAAATGCTGAAACCTGAGGGAGAGGAGAAAGTCAGGTTTGGCTATTAGTCCCTAGAGGTAAAGGAACCTGGAGCAGAGAAGGGCCTGTTGCTTCTGCCCACCAGCAGCCAGGCCGCTGGAGAGGAAGCTGGTACTGGAGGGGGAGGTGGATTATTGCTGGCATGTCAGCTGATGGGACAGCTTACAAGACCACCTCTGAACTCCGTGAGCCCAAGTCTTTCTTCTCTTTCCTCATTTCACAATTTAACAGTTTAGTGTTCTTGATTCCCTCCTTATATTCTTTCTGCTCTTTTAATAGCTTTACCTGGACAGAGAGATGACACTAGCAGGAGAAAAGCCCCATCCCACTGTCTGCCACAGTGCCAGCATGCAACTTCCCACTACTACTTAATTCCAGGCTCACACTATAAATACAGGGCACCCGTTTTAGAACAACTGAACAAAAAGTGTTACTCATTTCACTATGCTACATTTTACTTCCACCTAAAAATGATGCTTACTGCCAACGGATATGGAGAAAATTTCAGTGTAATTAATGCTAGTTAATCAAGTTGGTGGCCCTTGAAGATCTATAAAAGGTAACTGTAACACATTTTTACAGATGGGCTTGGACAGAGTATTTAGGAAATAGTAAATGCTGGCATCATCAGTATGACCTGGACAGTTCAGCCAGGGAACGTGAATGGCTATATAGGACTGGGGAGAAAGCTGAGCAGGGGTACTTCTTCGATGTGAAATATAAAGAGTTTACCATAGAGAGGATGATTAATTATTTTTCAGTTCTGGCAACAACCTGTTTATTAAAACATTATTTGGTGGAAAATAGAAAGTAAAACTGAAGACTTTAGTATTTTATTGTAACCTGGTAAACACGATTTTCATAAAGCTTCCTTCTAAATTTGGGTATGTGCTCAAAGAACTTATACATATTTTAGACAAAAAATTATCCACTTTAGTTGCAGTTAGTAAAAACTAGTAAACTCAAGTTTAAGATATGAAATAAACAACCTCCTAATACATAACTAAGCTGACACAAATAGAGGTAATATTGAAAATGTTAACTGGTATGGCAGACGCACAAATGACCCGAGAGCCTGCTGGCCGGGTGGGAACAGGATGCCGGGTGCCATGCCTTTGGTTGCTGGGTCAGGGGATTCTTGGGGGCTCTGGAGAAAGGGCTGAGAGGTGTGGCTAAGAGCTAACAGCGGTAACTATGCCCTAAGGGGTGTTGAGTATCAGTGCTGTGAATAAATCGCTTCTTTTTTGGTGTATTTAGAAAATTTTTTTTACTAATAATTGCTTTTACTCTTATATCTAAATAAATAATAAAGTTAAAGTGATTCTGATAAAATATCATTGCCATACAAGCCCCTTCAATATTAAATTAAGAGGTACTCATTTTCTGACCTGTTATAGATGCAGGGGACTATGGATGCTCTGGACCCATTGCCCCAAATAATATGTTTCCTGCAGAGTAAGACCTATCTCACACTCCAGGAACCACTGCGTCACACTGCAAAAGCTCTTCACACAGGGATAGACACTGAGGCCCCTCCCTCCACTCCTGTTTTCCTGGTCACCGAGGGTAAGGATTTTCAGATGCTACTATTTACTCAGGTTAGTATTCCAGGCTGTGAGGCGCTTACACAGCTGCCTGCCATCTCTAGAACCCAAATATGTCTGTGTTTCTTTTTTCTTTCATTCATTCAAACAAGTAATTATTGAAAGTAGATCACTTGTAAAGCATTTAAAGAGCAGAAAGAACAACAGGCCTGGATTCTACCCTCCAGGAATTTTTATGTTCTCCTAGTATAAGTTTTTCCACTGGGAACTCTAGATGCAATTTTTTAGTGCTCCACTTTTATTAAATTGTAATATGTTTTAAGAAAGGGACAAGACTTGGTTTTAACACTTTAGAAATTATGAAAATAAGATTTTCAGTCAAATGTATTATATTGTCTACGGGAAACAAAAATTCATACATACAATTTTTTTTATTTTAATAAGGAGTGCAAAATTGGACACCTACGATTTTAGAATACATTTCTTATTGCCACTGCATGACCACCCATCTGTACACAGGGTTATCCTAAGCACAGAAATTAAATTACAACAAAGTATTTGCAAATGTGGATGAAAACATTTTATTCAGAGTCACGGAAGTTTAGAACTTCTAAAGACTTCCAAGATCACTCGGTTCAAATCTCAGAGACTGAGCTCCTTACTCAGTGTCACACAGCTCCTTAGGCTACAACTAAGAAAGCTTTTCTATACCCAGCACAGCATTCTTTTCTCTACATGACACCAGCAGTGTTTCAATTAGATATGAGAGCTTAATGTTTGAAAAGATTCAACAACATCACTGGTTAGAAAAAGACAGACTCATAGATGACAGTATTTTAGCGATGAAAGGACACAGATCTCAGGGCACCCAAATTTAACTTACAGAGGGGCCAGCAGGGCTCCGTAAGTCACCCAGGACTTGGAAGGTCTGGTTTGAACGTTGTCCCCAGCATTTACTAGCTGTGTGATGAGTCATGTCATTCTGTTAACTCTCTGAGCCTTCGGTTCTTCGCTGTGAAATGGGAATAAAAATGAACTCAGAGCTGCAGGGTACTCAGTGAGATAGTAACTGAAGTGCTTGACAGTTCCTAGGGGCTCAGTAAGTGTCAGTCCTCTGTCCCGCTGTTCCCCTGGGAACTTGGTTTAGAAAGCGTGAATAGAGAGAAAATGCTGGAAAAACAACATTTAGGCTATCAGTTGAATTTCAATAAAGGATAATGGCATTTGACTAAATGGTTGGGACATGGGTAGGCACTTCTCTTGCTCATAAATTGTTTACTCACATTAGTTATTTAAAAATAATGCAGAGATTATGAATCAAACAGTATCTGTTTAATATGTCAAAAAAATCTAATCACAGATTCATCCTGAAGGAACCAGATCCTAAAGGAAAACAAACAAACAACAAATGAACCCAATCCAGGGAAACACTATGGAAACTGTTTTGCAATCCTAAAACCATGAATGTCTGAAAGGTGATCAAAACAAAATGCATATTTACTTGTCTCATATTCCTATAATTAACGGACAATTTTTTTAAGTTAAAGTTTCTGTTTAAATAAGGAATGAAGGTTGGATTACATGGCACAGGGGCCTGCATCCTGGCTGAGAATGTTTTTGCCTCTAAAGGTTCATTTAGGGTCAAATGAGTAGAAACCTGACACCCTCGGTTAACATTTCACCCCAAGCAGTGGTTTAAACTCAATGTTAGTATTAAATCTGCAACCATCATGTTAGTGGTTTAAAAAGGCAGCACAGTTACCATTAGATGCGAGCAGTGCCTTTCATTTTACAAATGCTGTATTTACACTGAGACATAGATATAGCCTCACGGAGGGGAATCCATAGTACTATTTTATCGATTCATTTCTTTGTATTAAAAACAATTCCCAAGGCTCTGCTCTATGAACACGTTAGCTTGAATTCAAGGCCAACCACAATCTGGCACCTCCTACTCTTTATGGAAACTCCTACCCTAAAGCCTATACTTTCCCACTTTCCAAGCTTTCCTTGGTGTCCTCCCTCAGCTCTGTTGCTCTTCCTCAAGCAGGAGAGCCGACCCAGCTCTCCGTGCGGTCTTGCTTTGCTTTCCAGGCCTGGAAGCTAGTGCTCATTTCCTTTCTTAAGGTCTTTTGTCTTAAGCATCTACTTTTATTAGTTAACTTTTCATATGTATGTGATATTAACTCCCAGCTTAGTCTGTATGTGCGTTAGGGTTAATGACAGGTATTTAGATATAACAGGGACTCAAGTATTTGTTGATTAAAATAGTCACACTTAAAATGTGTCATTTTCAACCTTTTAAACAGTACCTGATAAGCCATCTCACCAATTCAAAAGGGTACTCAAGAAATCTTTTCAGACAATAAACAAACATTTACTTCACAAGGATAATGGGAAAGGCCCACTCCCTTTCAGGAAAATCTAAGGATTAAGACTTTTAAAAAGAACATTTGGGACAAAAAGCCATCAAAGACTGATGCTTAAGTCCAAGAAATATTTTAGTTCCTGTAAGAACTCCATGGTGCTGAAGAAAAAAATGTTTGGAATACTATAATTTTCTATTTTTAAATGTTAAGAATGGCAATAAACAAATGAAGCCAATCAAATTTAAGAGAACAGAAAGTGTATTTCCACTCGTGGTTAATTACTGATATTCGACGTGGAACCATTTTTAGTGTAATATATTAGATGACAATTTCTCACAGTGAAAAATGTTCTAAGGATCTTCAAATGGGAGCTAACCCATACATATATTGTAAGTCACTATGTAACTTATGAATACATTGTAACTTATAAATATCATAAAAATGACTTTTTTGTAATAATGTAAAATCTTTCCACATTAATTTTTAGCTTTTTAAGCTCCTGGAAGGCAAGTGACGTATCCCAAGAATTTCTGTGTTCCTCACTGCACTTGTCATTTGTTGGGTAATTAATGGTGTGATATATGCCTAAAATGCCCGAGGTAGGAGTTTGGGAGAGAAAAGAGAGAGATATTGTGGATACCTGCAGACAGGTGAGAAGCCTCGCCCTGTGCGGATCCAGTTCTGCCCTGTATAGGACCAGCTACTTACTATACTTAAGCATCAGCCATCTCTCTTCTGAAATCTGGCTATTCATGCCCACCTCAAATGTTTGCTATACAGATTAGAAGAAATAATGTAGGTAAGGGTTTTGCACAGTTCAAGTACTTAATACTTTTTTTGGAACATATTTTTAACGTGCCTATATGTGTACCACGCACTCTTCTAGGTGTTGGGAATTCTAGATAGAACAAATTAAAGTATTTGCTCTCATGGAGCTTACAGTGTAGGGGGAGGGGACAGACAAATTTACCCATAGGTAGAACATGTCAGGTGGAAATACAACCTATGAAAAAAATTAAAAGGGGGGGTGGCTAAGCAGATAGAATATGGAAGGTGTGTGTGTCTACATACATGCATATGCTATTTTATACAGAGGGTGGTTAGGGAAGCCTTCTCTGATTAAGACCTGAGAAAGAGTGGGAGGGGGCTTGCAGATGTGTGGGGAAAACTCAGCAAGGAGAGGCAACACCAAGGCAAAGTCTTGGAATAGAAGGCCTGCTTGGCCTGTCTAAGGGAAGGGAAGGGGGCGGGACGGGGGTGGGGGCAGGGTGGGAAGAGCCCAGGCTGAGGTCATCCAGGCAGCACGGGCCAGAGCACCTGGGACCCACAGGCCTCTGTAAGATCTTTGGGTTTTTCATCTGTAGGGGTAAACCACTGAAGAACTGTGAGCAGAGAAGTGATCTATGTATATTTGAAAAGGCAAAAGATAGTAGCTATCATCAAATGCTGTAACTGTAAGGGATTTAATACATGGGAAATGAATACCGTCTATCACTGTTCTTTAACTTTTACTTGGTTCACCTAGATTTTAAGAACCGGTGAGCCATATGAAACTGCAGTTTCTATGGGTCAAAAGTGGTGGAACATCATCATAAGTTCCAACCTTACAGGATACGGTTAGTAAAGGGGCACAGAACGTGGATTTTAGAATAAAATATAAGTGGATTTGAATCCCTGATCCAGGCCTCATGAGCTACAGTCTTGGGCAAGTTACTTAACCTCCTTCTCCTTGGGTTTCCCCTTATGTAAAATGGGGATAAAAGCATAAGGTTAAAGCCACAAGGTTGAACTAACAATTAAATGAGATATACATGTAAAGCACTTAGCACAGGGCTTAGGAGCTTAATAAACAAGTGAACAGATTAAGAAGGGAAACTGAACATTTTAAACTAGAGTCAAAAGAATCACTTAGTACCAAACCCCTTTACAACTACCTATCATTTAGCCAGGTAGGGAGGTAGCATACCTTACACTGGTTTTCAAAATGACAACAGCTTTTTGGTCAAATTACTATTCCCTGCATTTACAAAATTCACCCTTTAATAGATAATTAGGTGAATACTCTATACCTCTGCTAACAGTGATGGATGTTGGTGAACTTAAAATATTTGAGTTAAATGTTTTTAACTTTGTCTAACAAAGCAATTCCATTTCCTCTATCAAAGCAGCTTAATTTTAAAAGCAAACTCACTTTCTGCTTTTTAAACGGACAGGCCAGTAGTTACTTGCCAGAGTTTTTGTTTGAAATTCATTTCGTAGTTTCAATACAACTCAAACTTAGAAGTGTTCTTCAGAATTTGTTTGAAGCAAAATTTCCGCCCCCCGCAAAAAACCCACTAAGTTCTCACTTAAAACACAGCTGACATGATTATAGACATGAAATAGATATTTCAGCCACGTGTCACGCTTACAAGGGTCAGTTTGATGTTAAATAATTTTGTCTACATTAATTGAACATGTCATAAAGGGCTGGCAATAAAATGCAGATACAGACTTGGTAGTTGACATTACATAACCCAAATTTTCTGAACTGCAACTGCATTGTTGCAGTTCAGAAAATTTCCCCAAGCAAACCTAAATGTTTGAAATCGATTGTATTGCATGAAAAACCTCGTGCCCAAGGTATGATTACTTCTGCAAGTTTGCAAATTTGAGTGTTGACTTTCGCTTTTCCAACTAGGTGCATGCTCGGTGTTTCGTCTCTTTATCGCGGCTTCATTTTGTTGCTGGATACTGATGCCGTCACGAAGCGCTACATCACAAACAGCTTGCACGTTCCGCTCCCGACTTGGTACCGCCGGTGCTCACTCTTCACCGCAGCCTGGAAGAGCTGGATGCCGCAACGGAGCTGACACGAGCCCGGAGCGCGCCCCCCAGCCCGGACCCACGACGCACGGCCACCGCCACAGCCACGCAGTCGGGGCGGCAAGGGGCGCCCACGCGAACCCGCTGCTCCTCCGGTTCCTTCCCGCCGCGTGGCTCTCGAAGCAGGAGGGGACCGCTGGGACAGCGGAGGTCGTCGTGCTGGCCCACCAACGACACAGCGGCAGTCTGAGCACATCGTGAACACGTCCTGCGCAGGAGGACCCAGGGCCAAAGACACGTTACAGCGCAGGGCCGAGAGCCAAGACCCCGCTACTTCCCGCCCCCCGGGATTCGACGGCCCGGCCACCTCGCGCGGGGGTCCCCGCACCAGGACCCCTGCGCTCGGAACGCCCCTCCCCGTCCCCCGCCCGGGGCCGCGCCCCCTCCCCGGCCCCGCCCCACGCAGGCGCGCGCAGGCCCCGCACCTCCCCCTCTGCTCCCGGGGCCCCGGCGGGGGCGGAGCGACCCTCGGAAGGGGCGTGGCCTCCGGCCCCCACGCACGCACGCGCTCTCAGGCATTACGGCTACGTGTCGGGCCACGTGACGCCCAGCCCGAAAGTCCCCCGTGAAGCAACAGGACGATAAAAAAATTTGTTTGGGTGGGGGCGGCGGGGAGGGTGGTGGAGAGGCTTTTAAAGAACTATAGTAACGGGGGTGAGGATAGGGCTGTGCGGCGGCGAGCGCAGCCCTGGCGCGCAGTAGCTCGTCCCGCTGGGAATCCCTCTCCCGTAACACTACAGCCAGACCGCGCCCGCCACATGAGCCGGCCCGGCGGCGGGGAGCGAGAGGCGGCGCCCCCTGCGCCCCCGCCCCAGTGGAATGCACAGCCACCCAGCCCCCTCCCTCGCCTTTCGGCCCAGCACCGGCCCCTCCCTCTGCTCTCGCTCGCTCGGGGCGGCGACCCCGGCCCGGCGCCCAGGCCGGGCTCCTCGTGCGCCGCCTCCGTCACGCCGTCCGCCGCCGACCCTTCAGGCTGCCCACCCCGCCGGAGGGAGACGGCGCGGCGGCGGCGGCGGCGCCTGGGCCGGGGGGCTGCGGGGGGCGGCGGCGGCGGCGGCGGCGGCGGCGGCGGCGGGAGAGGGAGGAGCGCGCCGGCCGGGCCCAGCTAACGGCCGCCCTGCTTGGCCCCGCCTGCCGCCCGCCCCCCGCCCCCGGCCCTCCCCGCGTCGCCGCCCCTCCCCCCGCGCCGCCGCCGCCGCCGCCGCCGTTGGCAGCGCCGCCTGAACTGAGGCGAACTCCGCCGCCAAGTGAGTGAGGAGGAGGAGGAGGCGGCGAGGAGGAGGAGGAGGAAGAGGAGGAGCGGAGTCAGAGCGCGGCGGCAGCGGCAGAGGCGGCCGCGGCGGAGACCAGCCCAGAGAGACCCCGAGCCCGCGGCAGAGGCGGCGGCTGAACGGGCGCGACCAGCCGAGCGAGAGGCGGCGGCCCGGCTCCTCTTCGTCCGGCGCCGAGCGGCCCGCGCCCGCACTCGGCCCGCGGAGACCCGCCTCCCGCCCGCCGGCCTCGTGAGCGACGCGCCGAGCCGGCGGCCGAGGAGCGGCGGCGGGCCGGGAGCGCGTCGGGCCGCGGGCGGAAAGTGCCTGCGGGGGCGGGGAGAGCGCGGCGAGCGCGCGGTCCGGCCGCCCCGGCGCCCGGCGCGGGAGCGGAGCGGAGCGGGACGCCGAGTCCGGAGCGGCCGGCTGCCGGGGCTCCCCGCCCCTCCCTCCTCTCCGGCGGCGGCGGCGGCGGGCGGAGTGAGCTGAGGAGCCTGGAATATGGTCGGGGAAATGGAAACGAAGGAGAAGCCGAAGCCCACCCCAGATTACCTGATGCAGCTGATGAACGACAAGAAGCTCATGAGCAGCCTGCCCAACTTCTGCGGGATCTTCAACCACCTCGAGCGGCTGCTGGACGAAGGTGAGTCGCCTCGCCGGCCCCTCGCGGCCCGCGCCGGGGCGGCGGCCCCTCTTCCCGGGACCCGACGCCCGCCGGAGTATGGGGAGGGCGGGAAGGTGGCCGGTGGGGACCGTGCGCCTGGGGACGGCGAGGCCCGGGCGGGGCGCGAGGAGGCGGCGCCGAGCTGGGCTCGCGGGGTGCGGCGGGCGGGCCCCGCCGGCGGGACGCTCCCCCGGACGCGGGGCCCCGGCTCCGGGACCCCTCACCGCCGGCGCCCAAGCGGGTGCGCTGGGGGAGGCTGCAGGGCCCGCGGCTCCCGGCCCGGCCTCTAGCACCGTGACGGCCCCGAGCTGCGGGGGCCTCCCGGGGAGCAGCCCGGCCTCGCCCGCCCCGCGCCCCGGGGGCGCCTGAAGGACACCGGCCTCGGGGTCGCTCCCTGAGGGGGCCCTCCCAGAGGTCGCCGGCGGCTCCCGGAGTGGGAAGTCCAGTGTGGCTTGTGGTTTTTTTTGAAGTTTGTGTAGCTTGGAGTACTCGAGGGGAGTAGCGTGGGGCTGGTTAATTTAAAGGAATTCCAGAGCAGACCGAAAGTACTGCTGATGCAGCCGAAGACGAGGACAAAATGACAGCGGAAAGCACTTTTTATCCTTTTGTTTGGGGAAGCGAGAAGTGTTCGGGAGTTGAACTTCACTTTTGGGGGTGGGGGTGTGAACGCGAAATACCGCGAGGACACATGTAAACGTAATCCCGCGTCCGAAAGAACTTCGGCGGAGAGCCTTCTCCCGAGGGCGCCGCCGCCTCGGCTGCTAGGACGGGAATCCAAGACGTTTGAAAGGGCCAAGATAAAAACGAGTAGAAGTTCGCAGCAAAGCTTTGTTGGCGGAGAGCTGTGGCGAAAGAAGAATGACGAGAAGATTAATTTTGGCCAACTCTGGGATTACTTTAACAAGGTCTTAAGCAGTGACCGGGACGATTCGCGTCCGGTGGCTGTGCATTTCTGGGGGACGCCTAGGAAAAAACATGACCAACAAAAATGTTTATTTTGAAAATCAAGTAGCGAGGAGTTTCTTCTCCTTAGAAGCATCACCGGGGGACTGCTTAAAGAAAACGGAAAACTGTCCTTTATAGCGATGAGCAGGGGATTTTAGATTTTTTCGCAAGAATTTTGAGAGTTTTTACAATAGAGCTGGGGGAAAGGAATCTGAAGGTTAGAGTTGGAATGTCAGGAAAGAACAAAAGACCGGAAACGTCTCCGTGTTAAAAGGTGGTTCAAGAAGAATCCCAGAAGCTTTTGTTGTCAAGAAAGTCATAGAAACAACTTTAAAAGTACAAAACTGTTAGCTATTACTGCGTACTTGTTTTTTTGCCTACATATGTTAGAACATACAGCAGTAGCCCATATTGAAATGGACTTTTTCCGTAGTTGAAACAGCAAATCTGCTAACACATTATTCCGGAGAAAATCTGAGCTGTCCCTTTAAGGGGTTCTGCTTTTCCTATTTGTGTTGGCATTTGAAAGATTGGGGAGGCAGAAAACTTTCTGGAATGTCAAAAAAAAAAAAAAATTGCTGGAACTCTTAAATTGAGTATTTCCAAATGTGGGCGCTAAGGGGCGCCAGTTATTTTTTTAAACATGAGAAATGTTTGGAGCAAAATATGTAGCATACTCAATTACCTGACCTATATTAAATTTAGTTGAAACTTAAATCATAGGTCATTTCATTTGTCGTTTTGTGTCCATATATGTATTTGAAAACACTTCCTTTCAAATTATTGGAACAATTTTATTACAGTGCAGAAGTAATACACTATATTTTCTTCTTGGCATATTTTGGTGCAGTTAAAGTTTTGGTAGTATTAGCAAAAATTTTTGTTTTTTCTTTAAGCACAGTTGTACAGAAGGAATCCTTTATAACCATTAAAATGAAAACAGGTTTTGACGATATTAGGGTTAAAGTTAAATTGCATTCTTTGAATTAAAATGTTGAATTCAATCAAACAGCATAGGAGATTATTAAAAAGTTCGGAAATATTTTCTCATTTGCACTATTTGAAGTAAATAATTTGAGTTTCTCTGATTAGTTCTGAAAGGGTTCTCATTTGTACTTTTATGTTGGTCTGAAATCTCTCAATGATAATTTGGAGTTGGTTCTGTTAAAAAGTTTCTAACCTTTGGTTTGGTAATTTTTAATCTTCTGAATTTAGAATTCGTTATGTTATTATTTCTAACAAAGGTTTGTTCGTTTCTCTTCGCCTGGAAATAGTAACCATTTGAGTTTTAAATGTTGGAGACCACTGGTTGAGGATGATATATTCTAAATAACATATATTTTTTCCCTTTCATTATGGTTTACTCCATCTCTTGTCTCAGTTCTGTCTTGAGTTTTAGCCTTTTCAACTCCCCAGCGTAAAGATTGCTTCTGTATAATAGCTAGGATGTTTAAAAAGGGGCAGCATAATGACTAGGAAGTTTGATTGTTTTTTATCAGACCAGTACAAACACACAGGAAAAGGGGTTATTCCTTAGTGTGGAATAAGCTGCTTCCTGTAATTGTTAGCCTTATTATAAACGTATTTTGACTTAAGAAAAATAGTGGTTTCTGAAGTGCATCACGTTTTATCCATGCTGGGTGACTTAATTCTGAAATTTGGCAAGTTGTGCTTTACCTCTTTGTGGCCTGTCATTGTCCCAAATGAATTAATCATGACTTCTGTTTGTGGTTAGGAATTCTAATTTCCTTTGTCCATATGATTGGCTGAAAAATTGTTTTTAAATTTAGTTAAAACTGTAAATTTTACTTTAGTGATTAATCGAGTTAAGATACTGTACTTGGTTACAGTAGATGCGTCTTCTGATAATTAGAAGTTTTGAATGAGTAGCAATTTTGAAATATTTTTCAAAAGTAAGCTTTTGAAAAATTTCCTTGTAAGTTTGAGAGTTTTTATTTGGCTGGTTACATATTTGGGATTTCTGTGCTCTGGATTTTTTTGGTTGATTAAGACTTGAATGCTTTAGACTGAACATTTTAATTTTATGCCAAGTTAACCTTTAGCCTATATTTTAACTATGGACTGTGAACAATCTTTTTTTGTTTTCTGTTTTTTTTTTGCGGGGTGGGGGAGGGGTTGTCAGCTTTTCTCCCAAGTATCATCAACCTGGTTGATTTTTTAGGTTGTGAATGCATTCTAGGTTGGGCCAGTCATGTGAATGACATAACTTCAGTTGATAATTCCGATACTTAATCCTTCGTTGACAATAGAGACGATTACAGATAAAACCAAGGTTTAAAAGTGTTAAACTGCTCTGCCTTTAAAGAGAAGTTTTCTACTGAACCCTGGGACCATCCATCCTTGGGAAAGAATAGCTATTACTAGGGGTTTTTTTTTTTTTTGGAAACCTTTCTTTGTCGTGAAAATGAAACTTAAGCAGGAACACAGGAACAGTATTTGAATGCAAATTGTTTTAATAAAGTATTGCAGTTTAGAATTGAGACGGTGTAAAAGTAAAAATAAAATCAGTTTGACTTAAAAATCCCAAATAGGGGGAAATGGAGATCTAGAGATATTAAAATTAGATTCTGATTTTTCAGTCTTAGGCAGATACGAAAATTAACGAATATATAGTGTGGTTTATGAGGAAGGCTAGCCTAAATCTTTTTATTGTGAATAACTGAAAAATCAGTGTGTGGCTCAGAAAAAGTGAGCAAACGTGTTAGAGTCTGCATTACTGATTTGACAAATTCACTTTTTCATGGTCTTTTTTGGAGTGAGGGAGGATGTAAGTTTTCTTTTTGACCTCAATTTATTTTCTCTCCCTGTTCCCTCTCCCTTGAAAATGAGGGCAAAAAGTATTTTAAATTAAAATTTGCTTTACTAGTGAACATTTTTCCATGTTAATTTCCATTTGTTATGCATTCATTATTGAATGTATCATTCTCAGTTTTCCTGCACTTCAATTTTCTTTCTTTTCTTTAGAAATCTTGATCAGTTTAAAAATTATACGGTTATTTCTTGGTATTGAGAGGAATTTTGCTGTATAAGTTTACTATAGTTTTGGGTTCCCCCCCCCCAGAAGAAGCCTTGTTGACAGTAACCAATATCTGTGACAAACAGATTTTATTTAAGTTGAAGTAATTAATCTGTTGTTTATGAGCAAAGGTTGTGTTTTTGTACACACAGTCCTTTGACTTATTAGTGATAAGAAGGAAGCCAGTATTTATAATCAGTTCTTTACATTTTCCTTTTTGCTCCTCACCCAGGGGGTGTCAGCAGCTATAGTAAGGTAATAATGGAAACGAGAATTTGTATCACGGGTCATTTATTCAACATTTATTCTGAATTTTCGAAACTCTACTCCTGTGGGCCGGCTGTGTATTCAAAACGCATGTACATACTATGATGCAGGTGACTTCTCTTTCTTAAATTTATCTAGTTTACATGCTTTGTAGTAAATTTGTACTACCAAGGATATAACGTAATGGATTTAATGGAAATAGGTCTCTGCTAATCACATTTGCTACTGTGCTTGGTATGAGCACCTTTTCTTAAATGGCTTTGAGAAAATCAAGTGAAAACAAGTTAATTTTGCCTTTTCAATGCTTTGTACGTATCTTATTTCTGTGATTATCCCCCTAGTAGTCAGTCCTGAAGCTGATTGAAGTGCATCAGTTTTCCATAAGAACAAATGGCTTTTGGTTTACTTCTTAAGAGAAATAGATTCCTGCAACAAAAAACATGAAGTGGACCCCTCCTTGCCTTTCCTGAGCATGATTCAGATGCTCGTTTTTTGAGGCCAGTGTAAGGTTTTTAATTTGTTTTTTGACTCTTTTGGTATTAAGAGAATTACACCAGTGTGATTATAAGGGCAGCTTTTTATAATCTGACTGGAACTACGTTTAAATTTACTTGAGAATCCAGTGCTGTTAATACACTGTTTGATTTATAGTGGTGCAGTTATAAGTAAGACTTGCTTTATTCAGTTGGAGATGTTGGAAGTGCTATGCCATTGTTAGGATTTATTTTTTGATTAAGGAGCCTACTGAGCGATTTTCTGTTACTTATACGTCAGCTGTTGTGAAGATATGCAAGGATCTATTTTAGGGTCAAGGGAAGGGGATAGTGCATGGGCCCATGCCAAGAAGTCATAATTAGAATTAGGTACCAATTTTTTATTTACATGATTGACAGGACTTAGTCATTTTCTCCGGCCCCTCCTTTTTTGACATTAAGACAGTTCAGTGTGAATTTTAAGTGCAATAATGTATTTTTTTTTCTTAATGAGAACTTTTAGGAAATGCTTATATCCCTTTTTTTTGAATTAGCATTTCAGTTTTAGGACTCAAAATAGCTAGATTGTTTGATATCCAAGTAAGATTTTTACAGCTTTATTTTCATTTAAAACAGAAAGCAAAAATAGCATTAAACTTTTCATAGTGAGTACAGTTTGTTTTGTTAGTGTGATTGTGTTACGAAATTTGACTATAAATATAGCCCCGGCCTGTGTTAGGTACTACTCTTTATGTAGTTACCATCATACTTAACATTGTAATATTATTATCTCTTTTTGTGTCTGTCTTCCCTGTTAGAATTAGTTCATTGAAGGTGGCAGCCTTATAGCCTGGCACATGTATGATCTCAGATGTTTGTTGAATTAATAAATAGGTTCACACTTTAAATCTTCTTCTCATTTCTAATTTCTCTAAAACGTGGGGTTAAGCAGATAGTTTTGGCAATTAGAAAAAAGGTACGTGTATTTTTTTCTTAAAGGTGGTATTTTTTAGAAATCTTACAATATTTTTTGCAGTACTTTCCCTCAAGGAGCCTAATCTTAATTTTACTTGACTACCATCGATATGACTGAGAATTAAATTAGAAAGATAAAATTGCTTTACTTACGCAGTAGTTTCTAGCCAGTCCTTATACAAAGTATATCAGTCCATAAGTATATCAGTGCTCGTCTCAGCTCTTGAAAGTTTTGGCATTTATGGAATTATATAGGTGAACCTTCCCCTAGTCAATTACCTATAAAAGTCAGCATTCAGTGGATACGTAGTTCTTGTACTCTGTGAAAAGCACAATAAATATGAAAGATTCCTTGTCCCTAAGTGCTGCTTTGATGTGCTCAGGATAAATAAGGACTGTTTGAATTGTTTCATTTAGAGGAAAGCTGAGTATAAACATAGGTGGCTGTTACAGTAATTTAACACAAATAGCAATTTTTAAACACAGGTGTTTCTTAAAGCTAATTTGAAACTGTGCCTTTACTTAGAAGACTGATAAATTGACATTTTCAGTTAACTGAAGTTTAACCCTCTTAAAAGTTTACTTTTCTGTTTTAGCCCTAACAGCCTTAACTGTGTTTTAAAATAAATCTGTCAAGAGTTTTTAACAAATATATAGCTTGTCGAAGTTAAGTGATTTATCCAGAATTCTTGTAATTAACGAGGCAGTGACTGTATTTAATGTATTCAACACTTCCTCAGTTTTCTAAAGCAGAAACTCTTAGTTGAAAACCCAGCAATCCTATCAAGTCTAATAAAATAAACAAAATTGTGTTTATGTTCATAATGTTGCTTTATATATTGATTCTAACCTACATATTTTATTAAACTAAATTTTGAGGCTGGTGAATCAGTTTACTGTAACATTTCTATCACATTACCTGTAAAACAGAATTTGTCAATTTGGATGCTTTTCAAGGGTGTTGAAGTCTCAGAAAAACATCAAAATACCATTAAACCCATGAAGTGGTCCTATGCTGTATGGCCATGGTAATAAGGAAAGAGTGTGTGTGATCACATGTGTGCAAGCATGCATGTGTATAAAGGGAGCCATGCAGTGAATGTGAACTGGCCTTGAAATCCTTGGGGGGTTGGGTGCTAGGGATGGTGAAGTTCAGAGCAAGGAAGATTTTCAAAGTAACATCTGCCTGGCCTCAGGATTGAAATGATTATATATCAACAGTGGAAAATGGAGTGGGTCTTAAATAAACCCCTGGCTTTTGGCTTTTGTGCAGGATGAGTTGTAAAGATTGGGCATGATCACCTGGTCAGTTGCAGATTATTGGAGGAACCCGTGGCTTTTAAGCTCATTTAATAGTTTAAAATATATAGGAGAAATAAAAAATGTATAACATACATATATTTATTACATTAAAGAGAAAGGAAAGCACTGGTAAAAAGCAAACTTTTAGGCAGATTTTATTTGGAACCTTGTTTTCGTTACTTCAGTGTCATACTATTTTACAGGGTCTCAAAATTCTTTTACAAAGAGTGTTTGAAGAGGTGTGTATGTGAAAAGAACTAGAAGAAATACAAAACATTTCTTCTTAGATGCAGTTGAGTATAAGGCATATTAAAGTAACACCAGAAGTTCATGGAATTTCAGAGCTACCAGGGACCTGGGAGTTTGGGGGATGAGGTCTTCATTTCATAGGTGCAGAGACTGAGGTATGGAGAGGTTGTGACTTGTCCAGATCACAAAGCAAGGTGATCTGTTTGGTAAATGTGCCACTCCCTGAGCGGTACTAGAGAAGAAAAACGCAGCCAAGTACTAGAAAACTGCTACTGTTGCCTCAGGTTGTGAACATGAAGGGGAAAAAAAAGCAAATGGGGGTTTTGCTAATTCTGTGATATGTTGGAGTTGAGCAAAATGCTGGTCAAATTTTCGGAGCTAATATAAATATACACACACATTTTTTACTGGTAAGTCTTTATGATAGTTAAAGGGCTAAAAATAAGAAAGTAAAGGCGTTTTAAGAGACTTTCAGCTCATTCACTTAAACTTCTTAGTTACCAAAAGACAGAGCTTTAGCTCTTAAAATAACATGGTACAAATAAATCTAGTGAATATTTAGTATTGTTGGTGTTCTTTTATTACTATTTTTAATAACTACTCGAGGAAAAAACATTTCTGACTGGAAGGTTTTATTTAGAGGTTTAATATTGCCAGGTGATTCGAGTCAGGAATGTATACACTTGTATCAGTTTTAGATTAGCATAGGGTGGTTAAAAGCATAGGTAGGCAACTAAATAAAGCCAGCCAAGAGGTAGATGATGATGAATCGAATGGAAATAATGCTGCACTGGGTAGCTCCTACATCCCATTCCCGATGCCCACATCTGGAGCATCCACTGTTTCTTTCAAGTATGTGCAAAAGAATTAAGTATAAACCACAGTTAACTTGTTTGCTGGGTTACAGTAATTGTATCATTCTGATAGAATTGATTAGAAGAAATAAAAAATTTCAAACCAAGGCCAAATATAAATTACTCTGAAATTAACTGCCCCTAATTCTTTATTAGCGTTGCTGCTGTCACCACTGTTGCAGTGATGCTTCCATTGTTATGACGTATTCAGGTGTTGACTCTGTGTGTGTGT
Source organism: Phocoena sinus (assembly GCF_008692025.1). Lineage (NCBI taxonomy): Eukaryota > Metazoa > Chordata > Mammalia > Artiodactyla > Phocoenidae > Phocoena > Phocoena sinus. Next base: position 5,112,636 of record NC_045774.1, on the reverse strand, counting down.
GCATGTGTACACAAGTGAGCCAGCATAAGGATGAAAATTAATTCCAGTTTCTGTCCATATGCTAATGAGACTGTGTTGCAAAGTAGTAGCAGTTCATTGACAAGTAGACCTGGGATTTAATCATGACTTGCAGTTAGCTGATTAGTTTAGTGGTCTTGGACATATAGGTAACCTTTCTGAACCTCAGCTTCTTCATCTGTAAATTGAGTTATCAACTGCCCTGCCAAACTTTAAATCAAAATACTCAGAGGCTGGAGAATATTATATGCAAAAGAGCTTCGTAGACTCTAAGGCTGCATCATCTAACTTCTGTCAACATTTTAAGGTTGTTTTTGATAGGATGGACAAGCAGATAAGCAAAGCAGTTTGTAGAGTATGAGAGAAGAGGAGAAAAACGGAGAAAGGTAATTTATCCACATGCGCATCACCTAATTTTTGTGTGCAGGAGAATCATTCACTAGTAACATTCTGAAAGTTCAGAAGTCACTTTGAGCTGAAGTATATCTAGTAAGGTTGTTTTGAGAAGTGGAACCTGGGTTGGTATTCATAGGTGAATGGTATTATTAATCGGTATTTAATGAGGTGAATGGGGGGGTGAAGGATGTTCCAGCAGAAGAGAAAAGTGCAGTGGTGTCAGAACAGTAGTGATGGGAGATTGAAAGACTTTCACAAAGTGTGTTTAGATGAAGTTACTTGGAATGGCAAATGCATATAGAGAACTAGTGAGAATTAGAAGAACAGAGCCAGAAGACTAATTCAGGGCTATATTGTGATGGGCCTTGAATGCCAGGGTGAATAGTTCAGCTTGTTTTGTAAGGAACCATCCATGGCTTGGGTTATATCAGGTTGCCATAATGAAATCTTTGGGGGTAAACTAAGAAGAGTGTATAGAATATATGGATTTAAGGAAGTAGAATTTGGATATAATGTGGAGAGTTAAGAGATTAGGGAATTTTAAGAAATTGTTATATTTTCTCGAAATATTTAACAAAAATATATTTTGATCTTTCTGCATTTTAGATTTAAACTCTAGAGTTTTTTTTAAAAAATGGTGTTTATCTAAAAATAAACATGCATACAAATTATTTTTTCTTTACCCATAAGGCCCTAGCTATCTCTTTAAAAACTAGCAGTATTCTACATAGTGACTTCACACTGAACAAAATGGATTAATCCTACAACTAATATAATAATCAGTCCACATTCAGATCTCTGTAGTTGTCCCCCAAATATTCTTGTGACCGAACTGGCTTGTGCAAATCAGAATCTGACTCAGGACCATTCATTGAATCTGGTTGTTAGGACTGGAAGTCTTTTAAATCTAGAACCATCCCTTTTTTTTTTTTTTTTATGACATTAATGTAACTTTCTTGTCACTGGGCTTGTTCCTTTATGTCATCTGTATCTATTACTTTGGCAGTTAGATCTAAAGAATTGGACAGGTTCCAGTATAATGTCATAGGGGATACTGTGTATTTAATGTTGCATTGCTCTGGGGGCACAGTTCTGGTTCTACTGTTAGTGAACCTAAAATTGATAATCTGGGTTAGAGTGGAGATAGACTGATCCTTCCACTGTAAAGTTAGGTGTTCTTTAAAAGGTAAAGCTTTCTTTCATCAGCAGGGAATATGACTATTATAAAATAAGTTCCTAATGGAAAAGTCAGATCGGTGATTATTATTAGTTATTGGTTGGTTGTCAAAGTAAAGTGTTGGTTTCCTAGCTGGTTCAAATGGTGACTAATGAATTTTTTCTGTGTTTCATGATAATCATTATGGGCTCATGGATCTTCATAGACTCACTGCAATTAATATTCTTTTTGATATTCAGGTTTTCACAATTTTGGCCTGTGATAATCTAACTGGCTCTTGTGTCTTTTGAAATCTTCCTTGCTTTTTGGGACAGTTTGATGCCCCAAGCTCACCTGCCCCACAGCTAGCATTAACCCTTTCTCCAAGGTCCTTTTTAATGGAAATGGTATTAGAGATGTGAATTTAGGCATTAAACATGTTGATTGCTGTCAGGGTGAGGTTACTTCCAGGCCATTGGCCATTTTCTGAGCTAGACAGTATCGTTTTTAAATTAATGAATTCGTGTGTGTATTTTCAATTCTATTTTAACATTATATTTACTTTTATAATCATATCTTTCTTTTTCTGCCAACACCAAAATATCATGGTTTCTGACAATGACAGAATTACTTATTTACTTTATCCTACAATGTAGAGAACATACTTTCAAAATAATATTACTAATAATAGTAAAACTACTGAACATGTTTAAATGTTTTTTATACATTTTAGACACGTTACAGATGATAGGTAGAACCAGTAACCTCTTGTTCTTCTGATTGTGATTTTCTTCCTTCTTTCTTTGGCTTTATTCTATCCATAGGGTTTTTCTTTTTCCTACCAAATCTTGTTTTTGACCTTTTGATGATGTCATTTATCAGCTAAGTTCTTTTGTTGTTATACTGACTGTTTCTATTAGCTTTTACCCCATGTCTAGCAGAAATTAGAGGAGAATATATTTTATAATCAGGGGTTAGTGAGTATGTATATTTATGGAGGTAAGATCCAGAGAGATAGTTAACTTAAAAGGAGAAGGTTGTGCTGTTCAGGCTAGTGATTTGTATCTTAAGCCTGAAGGGCAGGAAGAGAAGAGAACATAGCAGGCAAAGTGTTTTAATTTAGTAAATTCTTCTGAATAATATCAGTAAAAGAATAAGGATAGCTCTTTAGGCTTTAAAGTTCCTGTGAGTTAGAGAAAAATCCCTAGGTAGAACTTAAGTATTAAAATTTTATTTCTAAGTAGTTCCAAAATCTCTACTGTAAAGTTTTTGTCCTTAAGAACTTTTGGTAGTAAGGAAGTTATGTTCCAGCAGATGGAGATACTAGTACACAAAAGACAGTGTTTAGTGATTAAAATGTGTTGAGAAATAACCCTCTTGCCAGAATAGGAAATTTTTCTCCTTTAAATTGTAAGAGAAGAGTTGCTGAGGAATGTAACAAATATTGGTTATTGACTTTAATATTTGGGGTGGTATGTAAATCAGTTGTGGTATTTCTTTAAAGAATTTGTCTTTTTAAGAGACCGTGTGTTAGCTATAGAAAATATATAAAATATGACTGGTGTAGGACATTGGATTGATTACAGCAATTTTCTGAAATACAGTTTTTACCTTTACAGCTTCGTTGTTTGAAGAGTTTTTGTTTGTTTTGGAAGGGGACTAAGTCTGTTTAAAGGTATTCTGTTTGTATACTATCTTTGCAATTCTAAAATCTTTAACCAGGTAATTGATTCCTGTTTATTAATCTAAGTAAGAAAAAAAAAGTGTGCCATAGTTTACCATTGCATGATAAAGTTCTTTTGGAGATTATAGTTTTACTATAGTAATAAAAAATTATCAGCAGTAAAAAGGTAATCTTATCTCAGTTTATTATAGTTTATAGCATTCCTTGTCAGGTTTTTTTTTTTTTTTTTTGGTTAGGTAAATATTATATAATTTTGCTTTAAAAATGCCTTGCAATTGTTAAACAAATATTGCTTATTCAAGTTCCTTCTTATGAACTTTTTGATTTGTGGAAGTATGTGTTTCGTTAATAACTAATGCATTTAAATTATATTTTTCTAGTTGCTATACTGAGGTATTTTTAAATTGCCAAGTCAATCGTAAAATACCATTTTTCCTTCCATCATTTGAAGTTGAAGTCAGACATGAGAGAAGAATAATTATCTTTGTCTATATGTAGAGGACCAGGGAAGAAATCTACGGTGGTACCTTTGTAGAACTGTTAATAACTTGCATTTTGCTTTTTCCCCAGACTGTTCTTTGTCTCCATTTTGTTATTCTTGAAATGTAGAGAATTGAAGATGCAGACTTTTTTTTTTTTTTTGGCCACACTACATGGCTTGCAGGATCTTAGTTCCCTGACCAGGGATCGAACCCTGCAGTGAAAGCGCCTGGTCCTAACCACTGGGCGGCCGGGGATTCCCTGAAGATGCAAACATTCTAAATTTACCTTTCACAACAGGGTGGTTTGTGGTCTCTGAATCCTGGGAAAGGTGGTGGTGTGAGCGCAGAGAGTTATCGTAGCATACTGTCTTTGAACCTTACTGTGAATTTTTATTTTTCAGAGGAAGATTTTGTGTACACATTTTTAAGACAGTTTCTTATAGTCATTTGAGAGTTTATGAGAATCTTAAATATCTTCCTCCTAGTAATCATTAAAAATGTATTGTTATAAGGAATTAGACACATGTATTCTTATCATAACAAATAATCTTCATCTCATGGAAAAAAACTAAAATGTATCAATGAAAAAATGAAAATCACCCATAAATCAGTGATAGTGACTCTTAACATTTTTGGTGAATTTCCTTCCATTCTTTTATCCCCCCCCCCCATTTATGGATATGACAACATTGGGATCCTATTTTAATAGTATCACTGAGTGTGTTTTTTTAAAATAAATTACATCATGAGCATTTTCCCCTGCCATTTTATATCCTTTAACAATATAATTTTTATGGTAACATAGTTCGTCTTATAGAGGTCTGTTAAATTTATTAACTCTTCTATTGGACGTATCATTTTGCTTTCAGGAAGTTGTGTGGTGATAATATTAGTGGTTTCAGAAGTTTATTACTTACTGTTTGTTTAAAAAGCCTTAAGTTACTGAGTGTTGTAACTGGGCCCTGTGAATACCTATTTCTGTAATGTGGTAATTGGAAATCAGCATTTGATGCTGCATTCCAGTAAAGTGATTGCTCTTATGTGACATGCAATTTTTGAGTAATGTCAGAGTTGCATATTTCACATATTAGCTTTTAGTGACAACATATTTATTTGAAATTTTTTATTCTATTTGCAAATATTTGAATGCATACTATGTGTGGGATGTTAGGAGGAATACAACAGGGCTTCAGATTCATTCCATACCTTCAAGTTGTCTGAGTAGGGTAGATAGCATGAAATAAAAGTACTATATACTAGAGGGGACTAAAGACTTGCTAAAGAGGTCACTTTAGGGTAGGGAGATTATGGAATGTTGCAGGAAAAGAGGTAAAAAACTTCACCTGGCTCTTGAAAGATAAGATTGAAGTGGTGAAAAGGTAAGGGAGTAGTGCTGTAGACAAAGGGAATGCTATCCTTGAATGTGAGAACATTTCGTAGGAGAAAGAAAGTAATTCTTTACTGTAGAAAAGCTTAAATGCCTGGATTTTAGATTCTGTCGTTTTGATAATGGGAGACCCATTTAAGGTTTTTCCTTTTATATCTTTCTCTTAGTTGGTTTTTTCATTTATCTGCCTCCATATTTATGTTTAGTGTATATTAATGTGATGGACTGCTATGCTTGCTACAGATTTTCAGATTTTCTTGACTTATTTACTACCCCCCCCCCCCAGTATTTTGCCACTTCAGTACTTCTACACATACCTACTTTGGCTGGCTTTCTGTTCTGTTTTACTCGTACATTTGGATTTACTTAGCCCTTTATTACGATGCCTTTTGTTTTATTTTTTTTCTGTATTGTCTGTTGGTGATTGTGTTGGGTTTAGGTGCGTGGGGGAAGAGGTGCATCTGGATTAGTGAGTGTGATTTCTGGAATGGTGAGTCTAAGCTGTGTACTAAAGGTGAGTTGCTGGCATATCTTGGTCTGTATGTGTGGTATGGGTCTTTGTCTTATGCTTGCCTTTCATCATCCTCTCCATTTGCTTTTGCTCTAATGGCTTGAAAGACTGTGCTCTTAGGTTGGAGGGGAGAGATTGAAGATCTGCTAATTTAACTGTGGTTTGAGGGAGGCTTTAGGGAAGTGTTTTTGAAACCCATTCCATGTGATACTGGCTTCTTGAAGTGGTCTGAGAACAGAAGGGTTCTGTAGTCAGATAAGTGCTGCGTATTCTTTTGTGTTGATACGTTAAATATCCAGGACCTGCAGTCAAGAATTTTCTGAAATTGCTTGGTAAAGGAATGCCTTTTTTTTTTTCCTTCTTGGAACTAGTGGTGTGAGGACATATTATGGGACATATTAGAGAGATGATTATAAAGACCTGTGGATCTAGAGAGAGGAAGGTTTAAATAATAATTGGGAATCTTAATTTTGAATGAGAATGCTGGTTCAAGTCAGTTCAAAGTACCCTTTGAAAAGATAGTTAAATTTCTTTTAGTTTGGGACTATTTCAAATTCCATCTTGAAGGAAGCAAGAAAAGTGTCCTTTCTGGCTTTATATTTAAACAATTGACGCAAAGGGTTTCAATAGTGAATTTTATTTCAATTAGTGTATGTTATTTAAATAAAAATGTAGATGTGCTATTTTAAAAAGTATAATTCTCTAAGTAAAAACAGACTCTTCACAATTTAAACGTTAGAGTGAAACATGCTTTGAAATAGATAAGCACATAGAAATATGTTGATGTTCTAATATATGCCTAGTTTAAGTGTAAAATTTTTAAATTTGGGAACTGATGAATTGTAAGGCGAAGAGGAATTGTTAAATTTTGAAAAGAAAAATATTTGTCTTTGTTAGAGTGTTTAATAAACATTGAGATGCAGTGATGTAGTTTTGTGAGGTCTGTAAATCAGTAACCAGTTGAGTGTTTTCTGTGAACTTCTGTTTTAGTCTATGCACATAAGATGTTAGCTCTCTTTGTTGTTAAGCGGTTATGCAGTCTTAATCATAAAATGAAATTTTGATGACGTTTATAATTTGCAGCAGCCTTTCAAAAGGGGGGGGAGTACAAGGGTTGGATGGTAGAGTAGCATTTCACCTGGAAGGCCCAAAGGATTTTTATTAAAAATTTTGTCCTTGTTCAAAGAAAAACTCTGTAATTCAGATTTTAAAGCTGGAATGGATCTTAGAGATCACAGTTCCATCCTTTAATTGAATAGTATGTAAATGAAGTTCATTTACATGAAGTTTCATTTTCATGAAGTTTTACAGATTAGAAACTGCTGCTTTCAGAAATGGTAGCTCATTTGGCTCTTGTGACAGAAGTATATCTGTAAGTTATATTATTGGCCAGAGGGTACCTTTGGGCCTGGTCCCCTCTTTGGAGAATTACGTCATGACTGATAATTTGCATAATGTGACTACCTTCTAATATGAGTGGTCTTAATTATTTTAAATTTTATTTCATTGCTTGAAATATCTACCTAGGGTATTTTAACTTTTCCTCTAAATAAGAATAAAATTAAGCATTTAATTCACATAGTGATACTGTCATTAAACTGATGTTTCACGTCAAAGACAGAGAAGGTTCTCCTAGGTTCTTGGTAGTCTCCATTAGCATTTTCCTGCAGGCTGAATCTAGGTCTAGGAACAATTTAGTGTATATTTGGATAAGAACTTTGACTGCCCATGTTCTATACAAATATTTTAAAGTCATTTGTTAGAGTAAACTATTCCTCTCCCCCTCCCGCAACGAGCCTTTCCTTATAGATCTAGGTCATGTGTCCTAGAACAATGTGATAAAAGTCCAAGATGAAGATAAGGGAAAGTGAGAAAGCCACTTGGTATCTTTTGAATACTCAGTTCAGATTCTCTTGTTGTTGTGGTATCTTTTGAATACTCAGTTCAGATTCTCTGTTGTTGCTAGACTAATATTTAGACATGTTTATGTTGATGTTTTGTACAGGTTTTAGTTTCATAGGCCAGATAGAGTAGACTTATCTAAAATTTGAAGGATGATTAATTTAGGAGAGGTGTCTTTAAAAAACACTATGTTCTTTTTTAAGTCTTGAGTAAAAGAAAATATGAAAAGGGGAAGAGAGTAGAGGGATGGATAAATGGATCAGTTAGAGAAGGACGGTAATGAGGGAAGGTGAAAGTCAGATCTGAGTTAGAAAAACCCTAGGTTTGTTTTTAGGTTATAGGAAAATGTACAATTGACCCTTGAACAACACGGGTTTGAATTCCAGGGGTCCACTTATACGTGGACATTTTTCTTTTCTTTTTTTTTTAAAAATAAATTTATTTTTTGGCTACGTTGGGTCTTCGTTGCTGCGCGCGGGCTTTCTCTAGTTGCGGCGAGCGGGGGCTGCTCTTGGTTTCGGTGTGCGGGATTCTCATTGCGGTGGCTTGTCTTGTTGCGGAGCATGGGCTCTAGGCACGAGGGCTTCTTCAGTAGTTGTGGCTCGCGGGCTCTAGAGCTCAGGCTCAGTAGTTGGTGGTGCACAGGCTTAGTTGTTCCGCGGCATGTGGGATCTTCCCAGACCCAGTGCTCGAACCTGTGTCCCCTGCATTGGCAGGCGGATTCTTAACCACTGTGCCACCAGGGAAGTCCCATACGTGGACATTTTTCAACAGTAATAAAACATGTACTACAAGGTCCGTGTTTGGCTGGATCCATGGTTGCAGAGGAACTGTGGATGCGGAGGGTCGACATAAGTTATACCCTGATTATCTACCTCTTTGTTCAAGGGTCAGTTTTGTTTATTTTACATGTCAGTAAGGGATGTGAGAAGTGGAAGTCTTTCATTCTGTAAGTCAAGAGTCTCCTTGATTGTTAACATTATTTATTGAATAACAAATATTTATTGGGTTGGCCAAAAAGTTTGAACTTTTTGGCCAACCCATATATGCTGACAGTATAAAAGTGAACGAGAAAAATGGTATAAACATGAACCAGAAAGGTATATATCTTAAATTTTTAAATGCTACCTAAAAAGAGAAATACTTTGTTATGTACACATACATATATACTTATATAACAGCTGAAATGAAAGTTTCATGAAATAACAATTTGTATTACCTCTGATGTAATATAGTATTTTTCTGTTCTATTCCATTTAAAAAATACTGGTTGTGACTAATACTATAGATTGAATGGATTGTGACCTGTGTGGTTTTAGGAAAACTGATGTTGACTCCTGCTATAATTTAGTTTTCAATACAATTAAAAAAAAAAAATCCAGCACTTTGCTGGGTGATGGAGTTACAAAGATGAATAAGGTATAGTCCAGTTTTTAAGGAGACATACAATGGAGTGGATAGAAATGAAATAAAAAACGCAGTGCGGTGCTTATATTGCTGTGACAGAGGCATGCACAGGTTAAGATGGGAAGGGATCACATCATTTGCTAGCAGGAAAATGAAAATTTATTCCAGGTTCACACTGTATGATCTGATAATTCATCCTAATGTGAAATTTAAGTTCTCTTTTTTTCCCCTGTAAATTCTAAAATGAATACAGTGAAGTTTACTTGAAAATAAGAGATATCTGAATTTTTGGTCTACAGACCAAGTTTGTAAAAGTAAATGTTAACTTTATAGATAATCTTAAAAAAAATATAAATCTCACAAGTGAGTAGTATTGTCCTAAATACGACATGGTGACTAGCTTTAATGCCATTATTTGGGAAATATTTTTATTTCTTTTCTGACTTTTTTTCCTTTGAAGTTTATATTGTGACTTACTAAGAAAGTAATGTTAGATAGAAGTGTTATATAAACACATATATCTTTTAAAATTATCTTTGACCATTGGCTGTTTGCCCAGATAGTAAAAGTTAAGGTACAGTACAAACTGTGAACTTTTGAATGATAGGACAAAGGTGGATACTTAATTATCCAACACTGAAAAATTATGTCTCTGTATTGGAATTTGGAAATATTCTGTATATTGACTTTTGTGGTTAACTGATTTGCTTGCAGTAACACTGAATGTGAAAATTAGGAAATTGGTTGCGTTTTATCCTAAAAAAACTTAAAGCATGGCATTTCTATAGAATCTAATTTCATTTCTGTGGGTTACACAATTGTTACAGGCTTTTCCTGTGAGTGATACGCTACTGCATCAGGTTGAGGAAGCTAATATCTGAGTGGATGTGGTGGTTGCCTTAGAATGATGTTGCCATCAGCAGTGGAAAGTGTTTTCCTTATAGTCCTTGTGCAGCAGGCCATGGAGTAAAGCACATTTTTATAATAAAGGTGATGAATTTAATCGCAAACTGGCAGCCAAATGGAAATTGCAGACCTTGATACTGGGAGAAAATTGCCAGTAAAGCAACTCTTGAGAGAACAAGCTTTAAATTTACCCACCCATTTCGACATTGAGGAGAACTTGGGGATCACAGGATATTTTGCTTGGTCTGTTTAGTTCAGATGAATGACACCTGAGTGTTCTATTTAAGAGTTAGAGATAGTTGGTTTAAAGTTGCTTCTGCTTTGTACATAAAGCCTTTAACACATACATTTTTGTATTTTATTAAAATTCTAAAATACTGCTGCCTTTTTGTATTTCAGCACATTGGTATGCCTAGTGAATTGAAATCCATTTACCACACTTAACGTTCATCTGCTGTGTAATTCATGTTTCTGCCACTTATATGATGGACTGCAATCTTAAAGGATGCAGAATAATCTCGGTTTATAAGCAACATTGAATTGATAAAATGTCTGTCATATAAACTATCAGTTTTTGCTGTTTTATATTTAAACAGTTTATATTATAAAATTTAAACAGAATAGTAGAATTTCTATTATGGGCAATCTGGACTTTGTCACTTTTTACTCTAAGTAACTAATGCTTGTTGTTGTTTATGAATAACTTAACCCTTGATCCAACATGCGGCATTTAGGGTGTTTAACCCTGAATCTTGGTTGTATTGTTGCATGTATTTTGAGGTGTACTTTCCCCCCATGATATACGTATTTGTTAACAGATATGCGTCCAAGTTTAGAGAATTATTTGTGACTATTGGAAAGTGAGGCCTTTCGGAGGATGGTAAATGTTTAGTATGTAAAAAGACCAATGAAAGAGATAAAAATATTTCTTAGTATACTTACTGAAACTACTGGGCTCCAAAGGGAAATAAGGATTTCTTCTAGGAGGTTATCAGATTTTGTTTGGATATACAACCCTGATCTGATAGATTTTATTTTCTGGGCAGTATGGTACATTTTTAGAGTAGAGCTGTGACAAGTGTGTGTTCTCTTTAAGTATAGGATTATAGAAGTGTTTAGTTTTAAAATATGGGAATTTAAATTTGATGGTTGAGAAAGCAAGAATAGAAGGAAGAAAAAAGGCTTACAAATTAATTCTCTGTTTTTAGGAAACAGTTTATTGAGGTTGTGCACGTGAGAGTGAAGGTAAGAAATTAAGAAATAGGAGTATTAGTTTTTCTTATTAAAACAAGTACCAGCTATTGTATCTTTGCCATTGAAAGTGGTTTCATTTAAATTACTTTTAAGTGCCAGATTGTAATAACATCCATATGAGAAGTAAGCTTCTATGTAATGTTGGAGATAAATTAGAACGTTTAGCCATCTCTGAAATTTGCAGAGTTTAAAATAAATCAACTTCTTTATTCTTTTGTCAGTGATACGTGCTTGGTCATTTGGTTTATTTGGCTTAAGTAAGCTGTGGCAAGTTTAGAATTCAGAGATAGACCCTAAAGATAATATTCTTTATGCTCGACCTTTGTGAGAGAAGTGAAGTATAATCATTTTAACTGAGGCTCCTGGTCCAGTAAATTAGTACGTTGAAAGCTTTATTTTCAGTTTCAGAAAAAACTAAAATTCCACGCACTTAATATACAAGATGAAGTTAGAATAAGGCATATGGAATCTATATAAATTGTATACATAATACGTATGTTAATATATTTCAACAATATTTAATATATTTTATATGATATGTGTAGTATTTGTATATGCACACATACAATGTATATAACTTATATATAACTAATGATATGTAAGTATTGTGCGTGTATGTGTTTGCATGCATGTGTATATATGTGTACACATCTGTATACATATAGTACTTCATTAAAACTGTACTGCTTTTCTTTAGTAGGCTGAGTATAATTAGTTGTTTATAGGCTGAGACTGAATTCAGTTTCCATAGATATTGGTGGTGGTTTACTTTTTAAAAAGGTTTTTTTTTTGTTGTTTTAGTGATATGCTTCCATTCACATCCAAATTTATTATTGTGATAAAGGTGGCCACGATTTAGTTCAAGATTGTTTATGTCGGAGTCCGAAACACCTGATGCACCTAAGATTCTGAGTTCTGAAAGGGTTTTAGAATTACGTGTTTGAAAAGTCACATCACTGAATTAGCTCAAAATTACAGGATTGTCAGTGGAGTGAAGTAAGGGGAGTGTTACAGTAATATTGCAGTTTCAAGGTGACAGTGTAAGATGTGATCCTTTTGTGTTGTTTTGTTTGTTTTTGTTTAGATAACTATTTTAAGGTATTAAGTTGTAGTTACGTAAAGATATTTTACAAGCCAGAATGTCTTCTCAACTTTCCTTCCCCCAAATGACTCATTTGAGGTTAAAATAATCTTAAAACTCCTGAAAAGTGGTTAAACCAAAACAGGTCAGATCCTGGAGCAAACACTTTTTAAAGAAGGTGTTGTGGGAAAGGTGCCAGAGAACATTTGCTCCAAGTATTTAAGAGTCATTTTTAATAAGCTGAGTGTACTGAGGGGTTTCTATTTGAGTAGTTTGTAAGGTTTTCTGGATTATATGTTTGAATATTTGAGGAAGAGCTTAGTAAAAATGAGTTGGAAAAATTAAGCTGTATCTTTCTTATTTTCTGCCTCCTTTTGTCATTTATAGTGAATTTGTGTGTAAGAAGTCAATTGCAAACAGTATTTGGTAGGTGCCTTTTCTGAGTATCTTTTATGTCTATAGATTCTGCAAAAAGACTGATTATAGATTTTATGTAAGAGATATTCATCTGATCAGCAAATATTATCTTTCAGACCCACCTGTCAGTATACATAATTTTACAGAGTATATAATTTTACATCACAGTCATCGTTAGTGATGATGATATGGATATAACTTATGTATCAGGCACACTCTCGCTCTCTCCATTATCTTGTTTAATCTTTCTATCAATCCCGTGAGCTGGAAATAACTCCATTTTATAGATGAAGAAATGGAGGCTGACTGAGACACTATAATGGGTTTTTTTTCAAAGATTGCACTTTCAACAGTTCATTCTTTATCACAGATTATTATTTACAGTTTTTCAGTCACCTGTTCTGTAAATTTCTTAAAAAGTAAAATTTTACCTAACTTGTGAACTGATAGATTATGTTAGTTCTGGACAAAGACCTGGAGAGGCCAAGTTTTTCTTTAAACTTGTCTTCCGTTATATGCACAGTACATTAAATTAGCTACTGTAACTACCACTCTAAGGAAGGTGGTGGTGTGTTGACTGTGTAAATAGCTTGCTTGACTTGAAAGGGTCATTCTTTTCATAAGAGAAAAGATAGCACAGCATGTTCAGAATGTAGGAAGTATATTAAGTTTAATTCAAAACTTGTTCCATTTAATATTGACCTTCTGAAAGTGGGTTCACTTTTTCTGAAGTCTTGATACTCTGATGTCTTTCTGAAGGTTCCTGCTAATGCCCCCAGCCACCTATGAATTGGCCTGGCGTTGAACACTTTTATGGCCTTTTCCACTTAGCTGCTTTAAAAAAAGTATACTGAGGGGTTCTAATGTACATCTTATCCTTTTCTTGCCTATGAAATTATCTGACTAAAGCTGGCAGATCTTGCTATCCTTAGTCTTCCTAGGGGTTTGGTTTCAAACTACTATTAGGGAGGGCCTCTAATGACTGGATTTCACTCATTTTTGAGTGTGATAAGATTAGTACAGTGTTGTTTGAAATAAGGTTGTTTTTTAGATTTTGGTGTTTAAATCAGTAATTTTCTACTTGTCTTCATCAAGGCAGGCTTTGGTGAAGACAGAACTTTGTTCTTAGAAATTCTGTTTGTTACGAACTTTCCACTGGGAAAAATACATAACCGTTATCAAGGAACAAATACCAGTTTGAATGGTAACCTGAATGTCTTCAAACCTTAGCATGGCTGCTCTAAAATATTTGAGAACTTTTTGAGTAAATGAAGAAATACCTTGAGCAAGGAAAACAGAACCACTTGCCTGGATAATCATAGACATTACTAAAAATAGATGGGATTAGAAGTCAGAAAACTAAGGTCTGGAAAAAAATCCTTGAGTGGGACAGAAGAATATATTTTAAGCTTTTTTTTTTCCATGTATCAGATCTGTCAACATAATTATGTATCATAAGAGTGATAAATATATGTCTGTGTTTTTCCATTTTCATTCTCCTTTTCTTCATCATAATTAAAGTGAGGGTTTATGTATCTAGAATCCAATTTTTCCCTAGCTTAGTCTTTTCCCACTATAGAACCAAATGAAACCATAGAGCTCTGGCTTACTCTTTAAAAATTGCTTTGTCTAGGGCTTCCCTGGTGGCGCAGTGGTTAAGAGTCCGCCTGCCGATGCAGGGGGCATGCCCGGTCCGGGAAGATCCCCCATGCCGCGCGGCTGGGCCCGTGAGCCATGGCCGCTGAGCCTGCGCGTCCGGAGCCTGTGCTCCGCAACGGGAGAGGGCACAACAGTGAGAGGCTCGCGTACTGCAAAAAATAAAATTGCTTTGTCTAGTGTTCAGGCCCAGGTATTTATATCCGAGGACGCTCAGTCTCATCTGTCAATCACTTCTAGCACTCTGATCTATTTACATAGAAACCGCTTCTTACTGCTAGAAGAATTATGATGGCAAGAACCATGTAGCTTACCAGTGTGTCCCTAGCACAGTGCCTGATACTGTAGAAAGATGGGTCGTTTTCAGTCAATAATAGGAGCTTTTTGAGCATCTGTTAGTGCCAGACACTACGGATATTTGTTAAGTGAAGTAATTTTTTCTGTATAACTCAGAAGCTTATTAGGTCTTGAGTTATCTTAGATGTGCTTGTAAATGAGAGTAGTCATAGACCGGCAGTCCCCAACCTTTTTTGGCACCAGGGACCGGTTTCATGGAAGACAGTTTTTCCACGGATGGGGCAGTGGTTCAGGTGGTAATGTGAGTGTTGGGGAGCGACGGGGAGTGACAGATGAAGCTTCGCTCGCTTCCTTGCCTGCCGCTCACCTCCTGCTGTGCAGCTCGGTTCGTAACAGGCTGCGGACTGGCACCGGGGGTTGGGGACCCCTGTCATACACCTTAAACGATTTGTTGAAGGATATGCAGCTAGTCCCTGGCAGAGCTTAAATGAGAATCTCTTCTTTGACATTCATTCTACTTTTAATTTGGGTTGTACCATTCTTTCTTTCCTTCATTATTATTGTATATATATTATATATACAATAATGTGTTTCCCTCTACGTTTCCCTCCTTTTTCCTTTATCCATATCTCCGATTTTTACCCTCTTCCCCATCTTTATTTCCTTTTCTGTCTGACTCTTAACTGTCTGCCATCACTGCTTTTCCCATCATCAGGACCACTTGTTCTCGTAGCAACCAAATTTAATTTTGGGAGTTGGAACAATAAAGTATGGAGTCAGACCTAGATTGGGATTCTGACTTTTTCACTTTCAAGTTATGTGATCTTTGGTGAAAGTACTTAATCCCCAAATTCCAGTCTTCTAACTATAAAGTGGCGATGAGAGTAGTACTTATCTGTAAGGAAATCCATCTAAGCAGACTGTAATAATGAAGTGCTGTCCTCCAAGGCAGACTTTGAAGGGAGACTCATACCTTGGAAAGAAGTTTGACCTCGTTCGTCTAATCTGAGTTTAAGAGATACTTCTCCTCCTCACTGATTGTGTGGTACCCTCCCCACCATCAGTCAACTCTGTTTCATTCCCAGGACTTGCCATTTTGTGAGATCAGGAGGAAAAAGTTTGGGGTGGGGGCAGTTAAGGAGTGATTTTGAATGTGTCAGTATTACATGTTTAAAAGGCAGTTGGATACAGGTGTTTGGAGTTCAAGGAGAGGGTTCATCTGGAATGTCCTTAACCAGGGTTCTTGTTGGATGGTATTGGTAAAATTTTTATGATAGCGCTTTAGTTTCCATTACAGTGAGTTAAAGTTTTATGACCTCAAAAAGACTGCTGTATTCTGCATTTTAAAAGCTCACATTAAAAATGCTTTCCAAGAATATTAAGTGATAATAGAATTGAGTCAGTAAAAATATAGTACGTGTAGTTCTGCCAGTAGCATATGTAACATGAGATTTTCTGAATCCAGTTCTTTGTAAAGTAAAATGGCTTTGGTTTAATTAAAGAGGATCGTATTGTTTACCATATTAAAATAATGTTTTCAATACCCATTATGTTGACATCTGAGGGTACTGTATATGCTGTTCTTGTTACAGAGATGGAAGTTTTATTCTTTCCTAATTTCAGTTTTGATACTTGCTATAAAAGGACCTTTTTGAACGTGTGTGTAGTAGATTTTTATTATGCCTTAAAAAACTCCATAACTTTTTCATAGTATGAAAGATTTCTCTTGTATATGGGCTGCTGTAACACCTGTGAATGTCATTTGACGTTCATTTGCTTTAGTTCGTGGAGTTAAGGTAACGTGCAGATCAACATGTTGCATGATTACAGATTTTAGGCTTTTCCTACATTGAGCTTAGATGGAGTGTGGAATACAATTAAAAAGGATAATTAAAAATCAAAGAAATTGTTACCTAGGAAAAGCAATTCACCTCTCCCCCTTACACAGACATAATTCCTTCAGAATTTGGGGGTGTTCTGTTTCATTTTCACTTTGGTTTACCAAGTTCCTTTTAACCCCCCCGGGGATTTGAAGTTTGAAGAAGATAAAATACATAGGGACAGACCCCTTCTCACCTCCCCAAATACAACTGTGTAGAGCCTGGTCACACAAGGATTTGGTGCTTTACAAGAGTGTCATTTAAACTGAGTCCTGGTGCCTAGCAGTTTAAGACATTTTGGAATGTGTAATTTTGACAAGAGTAGGGCGGTCTGTGCTTATCATTTGGTTATTGAGTTTATATTAGCCCTTTTTTTGTGGGGTATTGAAACAGAGTGGGCACAGAATGGGATTCTCTGAAGCAACAGGAGGGTGCACTCCTAATTGATAAAATTTTAGAGCTGCAAGAAACTATGCATGTGATCTGGTCTAACCTCATTTCACAGAGGAAACAGACCCATAGGGTTAAGTTCACAGCCAGCCGCACAGCTAAATCTTGTAGAGAATCAGAAGTAAAATCCAGGTTGTATAAACTCAAGGCTGGTGCTTTTTTCCCTACTGCATGTAGTTCTTAGAAAGATTCCCTTTCTACACGGAAAGGTCATTGTTTATGAATTGTAGTGTTTTTCCTTGTTCTTAAGGAAGATTTAAAAGTACATGTGTTTTTTAAGCAGTACCTGTTAAAGAAAATTAAAGAGATTGTTGAAAAATTTTTTTATTATTTTAAATTAAAGATTATTTTGAATGATTTTGATGTCCTCAGTTTAATTGCTAAGCAGGCATTTTCTTTTTATTTTTTTAAAACACTAGAAAAGTAAGACATTTGCATGGCTTTCATTCTCTCCCACAACTATCCCCCTACTCCATTAGAATAAGTAACTCTGAAGGCTAAAGCAAACACTTTTAGTTTTTTTTTGTTTTTTTAAATGAATTTAGACTTATAGAGAAATTGAAAAAGTAGTGCCGAAGTTAATGTTAACAACTCATCTGATTAGGAAATTAACATTGATTCAGTATTATTTACTCACTTGCCCATATCTATTCAGATTTCACTAGTGTTTCTACAAACATAGTTTTCCTGGTTCAGGATCCAATCCAAAATCCCACATTGCGTTTAGTGGTGATGTCTCTTTAGTTTCCTCCAGTCTGTGGCAGTGTCGCATTCTTTCATCATACTTTTCTTGACACTTTTGAAGATAACTGGTAGTTGTTGTATAGTGTAGAACATTCTTCAATTTGGGTTTGTCTGATGTTTTCTCAGTATTAGATTGAGGTTAGCGTTTTGGCAAGAAAACCACAGAAGTGCTGTTGGACCCTTCTCAGCGCATCATACCAGAGTACATGTCTTATTATTCTTAATATTAACTATCACATGGTTAAGGTGGTATCTGCCAGGTTTTCTACTGTACAGTATTTTTTTCCTTTGTAATTAATAAATATCTTATGGGAAGATACTCTGAAACTGTACAGATATTCTGTTTCTCTTCATACTTTCGAATGGTTCTTAGCTTGCAGTAATTATTACTCTGGTGGTTTTCTAATGATGATTTTATTTATCCATTTTTCCTTCTATATTTATTTATTGGAATTCTACAAGGAAAATCTGTCTTTTCTCTCATATGTATTTATTCAATTATATCATTATAGTCTCATGGATTATAATCCATTACTGTCATCGTATTGTAAGTAAAAGCTTCTTAAAAATGTATTTTTGAAAAGTTAATACATTGAGATGATTAAAAATTCAAAGGCCTGTTAGGAGCCTATATGGTGAAAAATCTCTTCCACTCCTATAACCTGGTTACCCATTTCCATTGCTATGAGTTTATTTTTATTCTTCCAGAGATACTAAAAGGGTTGGGAAAAGAGTCGTTAGTAAAAGTTGCTAGATTCTCAAGTATTACTTTTTAGCTGGATTCTGGTGATATCTACCATTTTACCGTTACGTATTCTTCAGATATACATTGACAGATATGTCTTAACCAGATTTCTTAACCTTCAGATTTAAATTTTAATACAGCAGGTATTATATAGAGATAAGGACTGGTTTCCCCTGAGTATTCTAAAAAATTAAATGACCAGAAGGCAACAATTTTATTAAATAATACTTGATACATAATATGTAAAGCTAACCAGGTTTAAAAGTAACCTCCAAACAAAATCCAATTTAAATGAGAAAGGATGCCTATTTCAATTAATAATTTTTATTCACCTAAAAAAAAATGCTTTCCTCCACTCTAGTCTGTTTTTTCTAATAGCCTATTTTGCCGTCTTTAGGAATCAAGGCCTAGATTTCTTCCCCCAGACTGCTTTCTGTTAGCATGGAGTAAAAGAGGAGGGCTGCAAAGACTTTTTTGGTAGTCACAGTAACAGTACTGGACTGTACTTGTTACAGCATGGCTAGCAATAAACCAAAAGTTGGATTGTTCCACTTTTTTTTAAATTTAACTTTTATTGGAGTATAGTTGCTTTACAATGTTGTGTTAGTTTCTGCTGTACAGCAAAATGAATCAGTTACATATATACATATATCCCCTCTTCTTTTGATTTCCTTCCCATTTAGGTCACCACAGTGTGTTAAGTAGAGTTCTCTGTGCTATACAGCATGTTCTCATTAGTTATCTATTTTATACATAGTATCAATAGTGTATATGTGTCAATCCTAATCCCCAGTCCCCCCCCACCCCCTGTTGGTATCCGTACATTTGTTCTCTGCCTCTGTGTCTCTGTTTCTGCTTTGCAAATGAGATCATCTATACCATTTTTCTAGATTCCACGTGTATGTGTTAACATATGATACTTGTTTTTCTCTTTCTGACTCTTCACTCTTTATGACACTCTCTAGGTCCATCCACATATCTACAAATGACCCAGTTACGTTCCTCTCTATGGCTGAGTAATATTCCATTGTATATATGTACCACATCTTCTTTATCCATTCCTCTGTTGATGGACATTTAGGTTGCTTCCATGTCCTGGCTATTGTAAATAGTACTGCGATGAACATTGGGGTGCACGTGTCTTTTTGAATTATGGTTTTCTCTGGGTATATGCCCAGTAGTGGGGTTGCTGGGTCATATTGTTCCACTTTCTTATTTTCCATCTCTAATTACCATCTCTTAAAGTGAGTTTCAAGGACTTCTTATTCCAGAATTCCTTTATGAAACCCTAAATGAAAGCTGGTTGCACTAGCTATGACCTTGGACAAATTCTTTACTCTCTGAACATTTCCTTCCTTCCTTTTTTTTGTAAAATGGGTATTATATACTACCTCAGATTCTGTGAGGATCACATGAAAATTCATATACAGTATTTTTAGCATGGTGGAGGTCCTCATTTAAAAAAAATAATTAGATAGGTCTTTGTAGTTTGTTTTTAGACCTGAGAGTGAGTGATTTAGCCTTTATTATAATTTTATATGGGGAATCCAATATTCTGCATTTTGACTTAGAATTCTTTCTACCATCCTAACGAGGATAACTTAATTAATTTTCTAAGTGTTATTATTGTAAAAAAAAATTTATTTCGTAATGTGAAAGCTAAACTGTCCTTGTAAATCCATCTCCCAGAGATGATTACTCTTAATAGTTGTTACATCCTTTTTTTTTGACTTCTCTGTGTCTGTCTAAAAATTCACATAGTATAAGTTGGATCACATAATAGACATTCTTTTCTGTAACCTTTGAAAGAGCCTTTCCAGGGAAGTGCAGCTACTATTAAATACCTTTCATGTTACAAAACTGCTGCTGAGAACAATCTTGGAACTAGGATGGACTATATCATATTTTTTATGTGAAATTTACCAACAACTTTGAACAACTGTTAATTTTGGCAGTTTAAAGGAGGGCTGTTGAATTTAATTTTGTAGTTTTTCTTTTTGTGCTTGTAGTCCTGAAATACAAAACGCAGTTTAACTGGAAAAAAAAAAAAAAAGATCCCGTGTAGAGAATTGGCAGTAGCTTGATTTTTTTTTTTTTTTCTTGCCAGTTTCAGTGTAGTTGCCTCAAAATTAAATCAGATTTATTTGGTCAAGTAAGCAAAATATATTCCATTAAATAGTGCATATTCTCTAGTAACCTGCTTTTTAATTCATTGTTTTCTGTACCTTGTGGATGTGGCTTTTAAAAATGAGCACAATGAAGTTATATTATTCTGTGGGTTTTGCTCAGCTCAAAATATCTTTAAAACTTTCCCTGTATTTAGTAAACCCTGAGTTAGAGGTTCTTTTTTCAGAAGAGATCTTTGTTGCCCCTAAGTACATAAGGGCATATAACAGCCACCTCTTTGTATAGTAGCAGTTGTCCTTTGGTTATAAGTAGACTTAATATTATTGCTGTAAGATGTAATGAATTTCATGTAAATAGAGACTGGTGATTTGTTAATTAAGACCTAAAACAACTAAAATCTTACTTTGCTTTTTGTGTTAGTATACCAGGTTAGCGTTCAGTAAGAGATGGCTTGCAGATAGTGAGGAAATAATAGATTCCATTGAAATTCATTTAGAATGATGAAAGCTGTCATTTTAACTTTGTTTATAAAATGTATACTGTGTACATCAAAGCATATGTACATATTTATAAAGAGTTGGCTCTTTACTGAACAAATTGTTGGAAAATGTTAAATTAAAAAAATGAGGCATTTATGGTCAAATGACACTGTAACCTTTTCATTTCTTCCTGTATTTTAGCTCCAGCTGTATTACAATGATAAGGTAATTTTTTTGATGAGTTTAAATGTAAGGCTCGAAGAAAAGCCAGATAGATGCCCAAATAAAATGTATATGTCTATCATATCCGCATAGCTGGTTGAGCAGTTGGAATTAGCTACCACAACACTGAGTGTAAGGTGTGGTTTGCATGAAATTTTCTTCAGTGTTTTGAAAAGCCATCTTTTAATTTGCATTGTTGCAAATTCTGAAAATAATTCTTTCATGCATTTTTTAAATATTACTTGTGTATCATTAGGTTTTTTTTACTACTGAGCTGGTAAATACTTTTTATATTTTATTTCCTAATTTTTATTTTCTTGGTTTTAATTTGTTGAAAAATTCTAAACCAGAAAGTAAAATAGGGCTATATTTTATTCTTTAGTCTTCCAACTTTGCAGCATTAAATTTATACACAGCCATTTATCTATCTTCTGAAATGACTACTTAATTTTGTAAGTTAGGTTTCTCAGCCTGTATTTTTCTGTTCTCCAGTATTTCCTCATGTTGTCCTAATTCTGACATTGTACTCTTCCACAGAGTGGTTGGTCTATTAGTTAATCTAATAGTTCAGATTTTAAAAGAATGTGCAAAATTTTAAGGTGGCAGAGGATGGGATGCACATACAATATAGTTCAGATATAGTAAAAGTGGTGGTAATGAAAAAGCTAAAAACCAAAGTGAGTTAAAGCTTACGAAACATAAGAATGAATTTAAAACAAACTTTTAGTTACATCCATAGTTAGGTGAATTAAGGGAAAGGGAAAAGACTTAAGGCTGTTGATATAATATTAATAGGTTACATAAAACAGAACTGTGCAATGATTGTTTTCCCTCTTAGGAGCAGAATTCACTAACTGATAATTGAGCTTTAGTTTGGAAAAGGAAAAAAATCAAGATAATTAAAGCAGAGAAGTGTGAGGAGACAAAGTAGTATAACCAAAGCAAATTTTCAGACCTAGACGAAAATGGTTTTCAGGGTATTGAACTTTGAAAAAAATGTGATCACTGAGTATCAATTCAAGAAAACGTGGAAAATGAGAGGAGCCTGAATGCTGGAAAGGTTAATACTCCCAGAAGCTGAAAAGCTTACATTCTCAACTTGATGGCACAACTTGTAGATTCCAGAAGTGATTATTTCCTGTTTAACTCTGGTGGATCCAGAGGAAGGTTCCAGTTCTAGTGTAGCTTGAGATGTCATCAAATAGTTGATACGGTATGCTTGAATTTTAATATCCAGGTTAGAGAAACGTGTGTGCTATGAAATTGCAGTTAGTTGGATCCTTGACTCACAGAATAGTCATCCCTAAAGAATGTCAACTGGTAGATTCACATCAGTCTGAAGGTATTAGTCTAGTAGAAAACAACCATGGAAAGAATTTAAATTTTCCACTGGAAGTATGGAATGGTGGAAGGTTGGCCTACTACCTCTACCATGTCAGCAGTGCACTGTGCTCATCAGAGAAGGAAGGGGATATTCTTAAACGTGCCGTGGAAGTGGAGTGTTTGGGACCGGAGGTAGGCAGCAGCCTCAGTCTGCATACTCATAGGTGGTCAGGGAAGGATGTGTGTGCTATAGGGTTTTCCATTTTAAGAGAGACATAGACAAATGGATTATGTCTAAGTGAGTGGGAGGGTATAAAACTATGTCATATAGTTTAGAGAAGAGGACACTTAGATTACAGAACTTTTCAAGTATTTGTAGGACTGTCATATGAAAGAGGCATTTAACCTCTTTAAATTTTTTTTTTTTTTTTTTTTTTTGCGCTATGCGGGCCTCTCACTGCTGTGGCCTCTCCCGTTGCGGAGCACAGGGTCCGGACGCGCAGGCTCAGCAGCCATGGGTCATGGGCCAGCCACTCCGCGGCATGTGGGATCTTCCCAGACTGGGGCACGAACCCGCGTCCCCTGCATCGGCAGGCGGACTCTCAACCACTGCGCCACCAGGGAAGCCCCATTTAACCTCTTTGATGAGCTTTGCAGTGTTGAGAGGGGGTGAGTGGGAGAAATTTCAGGGAAGGTAAAATTCAGTAAAATTTGTAACGTTTGAGAACGGTTCAGAGATGTCTAAAACAAATTGTGTTGATATTGGGGATATTTTGGGGTTATTGTAATAGGAATTTGTACACTGTGTGATTAAGCAAATGGTTCTGAACTTGTAGTTCTCTGAACCACTGCTGTAGTTTGATGAAGGTAGTGTGGAGATGGGAACGTTAGAGCATTAGCATGTAATGTTTGATGCAACAAAAGAATATGTAAAACATACTAGTTTTGAAGCGCTCCTATGTTTCATAAACACACACCTGTGAGCCCCACTCATGAAGGAATTGAGAGCATTGCGCGTGCCCATGCCTGTGACAGGTTTCTGTCATATTTTGGCTAGGATAACATTAATGAAAGCTCTGATTGCCAGGCCTTAAAGAGTAAAAAGCTTTGGAGACAAAACTTTCAAAAAACATTGGAGTTATGGGGAAAACAATAAATGAGTCTTTGCCTCCTAAGGTTGGAAACCAGTGGATTCAGTGAAGTCATTCAGTAAGCAACCTTCAATCATATGAGGTTCAGGCACAGGGAGGGTAAATAGGAGACTTGTCTGAAATCACACAGTTACTGTTAGAACTGTAATCAGAACTTGTCCTGACTTTAGTGTCGTAAGTAACGTGCCAGGAAGTGCTAACGATTTGTTGGCTAGAAAGATGCTGTTGATAAAGGTAGTACTCAGCTGGTTAGAGTTTACAGTGAAAATTGTAAATTCCTTGAGAACTCAAACTGTCTTAGTCACCTTTTCATTCCCATCAGTACTGTCTTGTATGTAATTTGTTTTCTATTATTAAATTGAGTGATATCTTAGAGACTGAAAGAAACACGGTAGAAGGATTTTTAAATTTTAAGTGGAATATATAATTACATTGTAATTTTACTTCACATACTCCTGTCATTAGAAAACAGGTCAGAGTTCCTGTCCTCTTGACTTTAATACCCTATCTGTGGCAGAGTTGATGATGCCTGCTTTCACATCTCTAATCCATATCTCTTCCTGTTCTTCTGCCTTAGAGTAGCTAAGCTCATTCCTCTCTTGATTCAGCCAGTTGAGGACCCACTGTATATTCCAGGCACTATTGTAAGAGCTGGGGGTACAGCAGGTAACAGAATTTCATGAAACTCTAAGCTATTAAATAATCACAAAAATGTTTAGAGAAATACCACTTAAGTGGTAAATGTATCTTTTCTTCCATTATATCATCTAATTGGTTATATGAAGTTGTTGGGTTTTGTATATTATTATTATTTTTTTTTTTTTTGCGGTACACGGGCCTCTCACTGTTGTGGCCTCTCCTGCTGCGGAGCACAGGCTCCAGACATGCAGGCCCAGCGGCCATGGCTCATGGGCCCAGTCGCTCCACGGCATGTGGGATCCTCCTGGACTGGGGCACGAACCCGCATTCCCTGCGTCGGCAGGCGGACTCCCAACCACTGCGCCACCAGGGAAGCCCTGTATATTATTTTTAAATCTAGTCATCTTACCTGAATTTTCTTATTTATAATGGATTTTCTTGGTTTTTCTAAGTTTGATAAATTTGTTTACCTGAAAATCATTTTTTCCTCTTCAACCTACTGTATTACTATGTTTAAAGATTTTTTAAAAAATATTGAATTATTCTTGCATTCATGCTGTAAATTCCACTTTGTCTTGGTGCATTATTCTTTTAATGTGCTGATGGTGGAGCTTGTTCACTTAGGATATTTGCATCTCTATCTACAAGCAAATTTTATCTGGTTTTCTTTTATGCTATTGTCAGGTTTTTATATGAGTGTTATTAACTTCATAATAAGAATTGGGCAGTTTTTGAGGAGGAAATTTTAATGTAATAAACTAATGTTGAAAGTACCTTTACATAGAGACCTTGACTAAAGGATATATGTGCAATTTTAATTAGATTAAAATTTTCTAATGCCCTCTGGTTAACTACTTGCTGTAATTACTTAATTATGTAAACAACCATTTATATTTAAATTGTAGGTCATTGGAAATTTGATTTGAGAATTGCTGTCATATGCTAATTTAAGATAAACACTAATTTGATACTGGACATCTTTGAGAAAGATTTCATTATGAGAGTAGAAGTATAAAAAAGAACTTAAAGAATCAACTCTTGTCCTTATAATGTAGTTAAACGCAAGGTACCTTCTTTTGATTTTTTTAAAAAAAGAGTTCACTTGCTATACAGAGATAAACATTTGGTAAACTTTGACAAACGAATTGTTAGTTAGGAGATAAGATTCGTTATAACATGAGTATTGCCATCACTGAAGCAGAAAATGTATTGTAGTGCAGTATTTTCATTGACAGTCTTTGTAACTGGGTGAGAACACCTTTGATCATGCCTTTTTACTGCAGTGGATTTTATTTAACTGAAAGTGATTTAGATAACTAGTTAAGAAAATTAAAGTGTGAAATTTGATAGTTCCTTAACAGCGATAAATTGAAATTCTGTGTTTGGAAGGCATACAAATACAACTTAAGTGGTAAATGTATCTTTTCTTCCATATGAAATTACTGGTTTTTGTATATTTATATATTCTTTAACCTAGTCATCTTACCTGAATTTTATTTATAATTAAATCTTTTGGAATTTTATTATTTATTTTAAAAATTAATTAATTCATTCATTTTTGGGCTGCATTGGGTCTTCGTTGCTGCATGAAGGCTTTTCTGTAGTTGCGGCCAGCGGGGACTACTCTTCGTTGTGGTTCACAGACTTCTTGCAGGCTTCTCTTGTTGCAGAGCACAGGCTCTAGGCGCACGGGCTTCAGTAGTTGTGGCACGTGGGCTCAGTACTTGTGGCTCATGGGCTCTAGAGTGCAGGCTCAGTAGTTGTGGCACATGGGCTTAGTTTCTCCACGGCATGTGGGATCTTCCTGGACCAGGGATCAAATCCGTGTCTCCTGCATTGGCAGGTGGATTCTTAGCCACTCTGCCACCAGGGAAACCTGGAATTTTGTTTTTAAATACTAATGGGCACAAGCTTTTTCCCCAAGGAGGACATAATCCATAACATGGAGATACGGTTACAGATGCATTCAGCTAAATTAATAATGACAACCCTTATTAGACAGTGTATTCCTTTGGGCAAGGGCCTATCCTCTAGCACATCATGGAAGCTTAATAAAGAACTCTTGAAGAGTTAATTGATATCTTTGTATAGGACTTGATCCATTAAGATAGATTTCTCATAATTTTTTTTTTTAGAAGTGATATTCATACCTGGGAACTGTCATAATTGTTTTAAAAGGTCATTGACTTTAGGTATCTCTGCTTTCTTTCTTTTATTTCATTCATTAACTCATAGTTTGATCTCCATACCATCTTTTCCTCAAAACTTCTGGATCACCAATGGCTTAGTGGTCACATCCTAGGTACCCTCTTTTGCTCTTTACCTTACGGTACTTTTGTGGTATTTGACACTGTTGATCACCCTGTCCTTGAATCTGTCGTTTTTAGCTTCTTTGATGCTTCTCTTCCTGGTTCTCCTGTCTACCTCCATTTCTTCTTATTTTGAATCTTCTTTTCCTCATCCCTTAAATGGTGCTTTTCCTATAGGGTCATTCAGTTCTTCCTTCTCCCTATACCCCCTCTAAGACATCTCTTCTGTTCCTATAGCTTTAAACTATACATTTGGGTATCAGACTCAGACTTCTGCTGAACTTAAATTTTGTGTATCTGTTGGACATCTCTGTTTGGATATTCCAAAGATACCTAAAATATCTAAGGAAGTGGTCTGGTTTAAATCTCATTCAGATAGGTTAGTTCTGAAGTATAAAGGAAGCCTTGGTATTAGTTTTGTCTTATAGGCATTCTTAGGATAGTTATTTGGCTGAAGCTATCATTTGGAATGACTGGGTTTTTTTAGGTATGGAGAAATTAGGTAAAATAACTGGTCTGTAACATAGTGAATAAAAGCTTGGGCTCTGAAGTTACTTTGGGGACTTCCCTGGCGGTCTAGTGGTTAAGACTTGGTGCTTCCAATGAAGTTATTTTTAATAAAATATATTATTTGGTATAAATTTGATTTCTGGTAGAAATTAATTAAGACTGTAGTTCTGTTAAATGTAGACTTAATCCAGAGAATGACAGACTAGGTCAACAGCTCTTCTTTGAGTTTTAACACTTTATCAATGAAATCCTCCCCTACCCTCTTATTTTTTTTTTTTTCCTGGGCTAGTAAGAATATTTTTTTGTCTAACACATTTAAAATTTTTACTTTTAACAGAAATTAGCAGAGTACGGAAAGACATGTACAATGACACATTAAATGGCAGTACAGAGAAAAGGAGTGCAGAATTGCCTGATGCTGTGGGACCTATTGTTCAGTTACAAGAGAAACTTTATGTGCCTGTAAAAGAATACCCTGATGTAAGTATATTTTGTTTATCTTCAATGTTTTTTTCCTGCTTCACATACTTTGGGAAGAGATATATCTGATGGTAAATACTTAAGCATTGTCAGCTGCTTTTAAAAAAAATTTCATGTGAGGGACTAGAGGCATGAATACTTGGTGTGGATAATTTAATTAAAATTTTTTTTTAAAATATGTTTTTATTTGAATGCTGCTGTGTCACTTTGGAAGTCTAGAACCAAGTAAAGACTTGGTTCTAGATTTCAAATTGAGACAGGAATTATGGAAAGAGCTTTGGCCTGAATGTCAGAGAGCATCAGGTACAACTTTGTGCTTGTCTTTGATCTGACCTCAGCAAAGCTGTGTCATCCTTTCAGTAAAATGAGAGGCTAGACTTTATGACAGCTAAGGTTCCTTGTAGTGCTAAAATTTTTATCATAACCATTATTTATAATATTTTTTTCATCTTAGTTCCTTGTTCAGCTATTCTCCGCTTATCTTGTTGCAGATAGCCTCCTTATACTATACAATTAATTTATAAAAGGCTCCAACTCTTTGCCTTTTGTTACAAAGCCCTACATGATATGGTCTTTTTTATTTCTGACCTCATCTTAAATGATTTTCCCTCTTCCTCAACATACTGCAGTTAAATTGGCTGTTAAGAATAAGTTAAGTCTGTTCCCAGCCCAGGTACCTTTATGTTTGCTGTGTATTGATCTTAACCGGCTGGCTTCTTCTTGTCATTAAGTTTTTAGCTGAAGTGTCACTTCAGAGAGGACTCCTGACCATTTTATCTAAAAGCAATCTGGTTACTCATTATTTCACTTAAGTCTCTTTATTTCTCTGCAACAGCACTTATTATTTGGTATTTTTCTTTTTTATTTTCTTATCTCTCCGCAGCACAATATAAGGTACTTAAAACAAGAACCTGTTTTTGTTATTTACTGCTATATTCCCAGTGAACATAATATTGGCACGTAATAGGTATCCAGTACCTACTGAATGTATAAAGGCAAATTGATGGCTTTTTAATGTGTTTCAGAGGACTTTTCTGAAAGGAAATACAAGAAGGGGTTGGTATTGTAAGGTCAAAAATGTGATGTGTACTCTAAGTTGCATTGATTGTATGGATAGTATTATAGTTTGGAGATGGGAAGTAAATGTTATAAGTTGAGTTAATGGGGAAAAAGTGTTGCTATTTCATAAGATGCGTTTCTAATATAGTTTTCTTACAAGCTAATACATTTACTCTTTTTTTAGTAAGTATTTTTGATTGCAAATATGTAAACAGTTCTGGATAACATAGGCAAAGAAAGAGTTTGTTGGAAGATAATTGGGTGTGGTACAGAGTGTTAAAGGAATAGCTGGAGAACAAAGCTTCATATAAGACAGGAACCAGGGCAGTTCTGAGAATCTCAGCAGTGGGAGTTTAGACCTTCCCTGTTGAGAGCCTTGCTCTTAACATAATTTGGCATCAGTGCCTCTCAGATTTTATCTTCAAACTTCAGATTCTTAGGAGAGAGAATGTATTTTGGACCAGTCTGCCACGAGTAAGGCCTGGGGTTAACTGACATAACCTAGACGTGACCACCCTGGACCTATTCCGGGTATTGGATGATTCCTTGGTGTGGTAAATTGTGATTTGGGCAGCTGTCCCAATTGGAGTCTACTACTTTTTGGTGTTTCATATCTCCTAAAAGATACCAGCCTTCTCATCTGCTTGTTTGAACTCTAAAGGATAAGGATTCAGCACAAGCCATTAACATAGAATAGGTAAGAGCATGAGACTGTGTTAGAGAATATAACCTTAATCTGCCTGGTCCCCATTCTTTAAAAAAAAATGCTATTCAGGGAATGATGTTTATATTGCATTACTTAAAAGACACATGTTCTGTATAATCCTCTAAGTCAGAAGAGATGTATTTTATATTGTGGGTCCAGGGGGAGGCACCTTTTTACTCTATTCCTGTCCTTTTTCCACCAGTTGAGTTTCACTGTCATGGTCAACTACAGTTGTTGACACGTGTGTTGGAGCGAAACAGTGTCTAGTTCAGTGGTTGTCAAAATGTGGTCCCAGGACTATAGTATCCACACCTCCTAGGAACTTGTAAATGTTCAAGCCCCACCTCAGACTAGATGAGTCAGCAACTCTGGGGCTAAAGCCCAGCAGTCTGCCTTCCAAGCCCTGTAGATGATATTGATGCATGCTAAAGTTTGAGAAGCACTGCTCTCGTTTGTTACGTTGTCATCATAAGCTGGGCTAACAGGTAGTCACGTAGGGTCCTTTTACCAGGCATTGTTTCAGAAGGCAGGTGGGGGTGGTGAACTGAATGTCTCTGCTCTTATGGAGCAGGCATTGCAATAGCAAGAGACAGACAATAAACAAATGAATATTTTCTTTAGGTTCAGTCAGTGCTGTGGAAAAAAAGTGGAGTAAGCAGATAAACAGTAGCTATGTGTTTATAGTCAAGGAATCTCTTATAAGATGAAGGGAATGCAGAGACATGAATGGAGTGATGGGGAGGAAGGCATGAAATCGTCTGGGGGAAGAACATTCCAGGCAGAGTGGTCAGCAGTGCAGTGATTCTGAGGCATGAGCGTGCTTGGGAAGTGTAGTAAGACACGAGGTTAGAAAGTTAGCAGAGGGGCCCTATCCTCAAGGGGCTGTGGGTCCCGGTAGGGATTTCCGATACTGCTGAGTGAAATGGAAAGCCAGGGAGTGCTGTGGGCTCAGTTGGGTTTTAATAGATTAATTCTGGCTTCTGTGTGGAGAAAGGCTATGTGTGATGGTGACAGCAGGGAGACCAGCTAGGGGGCAGAGGAGGAACTTGAACAAGCGGACTTAGAAATGCTTGGATCCTTCATAATTGATGACTCGGAGCCAACAGAATTTGCTGGTAGATTGGATAATGGGGTGTGAGGGAAAATTAGGAATAGCTCAGAGGTTTCGATTGATTGGAGTAACAGAATCACCAGTTCTTGAGCTATGAAAGACTGAGGGAAGAGCAGGTTTGGGGGTGGGGCTTAGGTTCTGATTTAGAGGTATTGAGTTTGAAGTCAGACATCCAGATGTGGGCATGTCAAATAGGCAGGTGGGTATATGAGTTGTGGATGATTCTTGGCACCCAAAAGTGTCTATTTTATCAAAGCTTTTTAAATGAGAAATTTAGTTATTCATAGGAGAGAAACAGGTATAAAGCTATTTTGGTCCTCCAGATCATTTTTTTTAATACCTTGATTTTAAATTTCTGTTAAAAGAATTTGGCAAAATTGGGATCCACATATAGTTTTTCTTTGAGGTTATCAATACATACCAAATGAATAGTAACTGTTTTGTAGTCTGTACTAGGAACTGTATCTCATCTTTAAAAAAAAATTAAATAATGTTAAACAAAATAAAACAAGGACGTGTGTTGTGTGTCTGATTTTGGCAGTATGGAAAAGATTTTATTTCAGAATTATGGATTAGATATTGGCCACGATGAAACAAATATGCATTTTTATTACTCCTGTTTTTCTCAATATGTCTTAGAGATCATTACGCATGCTTCTCTCTCACCTCCCCCTTTTGTATGTAGGCTCGATTTTGTGAGTGAATTCATCCTATTTGACTCAAAAATGCTTTATTAAAGCTTCAAAGGGGCAGTGTAGCACAGTGGGCAAAAGTAGGGACTCAGACTCCTGGCTGGCTCTGCTGCTTGTATTGTGACTTTGGGCAAGTCCGATCCTTAGTTTCCTCATCTCTGTAATGGAGATAGTCTCTCACAGGCTTATGAGGGGTTATAAGTGAGTTAATACATGTAAAGCACTTGGAAAATGCCATTATGCTGTGTAAGTATTACCAGAATGTAAGCTCCATGACGGTGGGGATTCTTCCCTTTTTTGTATTCTCACTGCCTAGGATAACGTCTAGTAAACAGTAGATGTATAATAAATATTTGTTGTGTGTATCTGTATGAAAGCCTCACTCTTTCAAATATTGCTGAAATTTAAAAAAAATATGTTGCCTTTTGAGTTTGCACGTAGCAACTTATTTATAAAAGTAAGTGTTAATTTGGAGGTATTGTTTTGGAGTTGGCTGTGTATAGCTCTGGGACTGATAAGAAAAGAAAGTCTTAGATCACGTGTTTGAGAAATTAGTGCCTTATAGTGTCCTTCGCAATGTTTTTGAATCAGTGGCTTAATGGTATGGGAATGAGAAGGTAATATGAGTAGCTTGTTGAAGATGTATTAAAAATATTACACATTTATTAATATTTATACTTATTAATAAACCAGACTTGTATTGCATCTCTACTGTGTACTAAGCACGTCCTGGAGGTGGGAATATTAATTTAGTAGAGAAAACTCTTTGACATAGTTGAGGTAATAGTGGGTTTTTGAGCCATTCAGGCCTAGGTTTTGAATCCTGGCTTAGTGCCTTCCTGGCTGTATTTGTCAACAGTCGCCACGGCAGTGCTCCATGTAAGCTATCCTAAAACTCAGTGGCATAAAATAACAAGCGTTGATTTCTGTGCTCTTTATTTAGTCTACACTGTATGTTGGCTGCAGTCCTGCTGATTGGGCTTAGCCGAGGTTGGTCTAGGCCGGCTCTGGGTGGGTTTAGATTACCTTTATGTTCCTGCTGGGCTCAGCCCAAAGGGGCAGCAGCTACTTGGAGCAAGCTCTTTTCATGGCAGGTCACTGGAGTGTCAGAGCCAAGCCAAGCCAAATTGCTTAAACACGTGTAAGACCTCTACCCTTCTTCCATCAGCTAACATTCCATTAGCTCAGTGATTGTCAAGTGGATGATTTTGCCCATCTGGGGCATTTGGCAATTTCTAGAGCTATTTTTGGTTGTCAAAACTTGGCGGGAGCACTAGTGGCCTCTAGTGGGTAGATGCCAGGGCTGCTTCTAAACATCCTACAATGCATAGGACAGCCCTGGCAACCAGGAATTATCCTGCTCCAAATGTCAGTAGTGCTGAGGTTGATAAACTGCATTTTCAAGTCACTCCGTCCACATGAGAAGGGGACTAGAATAAATATTAGCAAAAAATAATTGAGACTATCACATTGGCTTTGAGCACATGTAAACTTTAGAATCTGTTTCCTTGCCTATAAGATCATAAGGTCTACGTCATAGAATTATTTAGAGGAATGAAGATAACAAATACATGGTATCTGGATAGAGCACTCAGTACGGTTCTTATGATCATGACTAAGGAAAAAATTCCTATCCTTGAAGGAGCCCACAGTGTTATATGAAAGAGAAAAGCTATTGCATTATCATATAAGACTATTTAAGTTTATCATACAGTCATAAAATGACCGACGTGGATGAAGACTAAAGTTAATGCGTAGGCCATCGAAGTGTTGATTTGGCCAGTTACTAAGGACTTGTTTGAATCCATGAAGATCTTATAAACAGTATATGAATGGAGTTAACTCTGATTGATATAGGTAAAATATGTTATATTTTAATGAGTCAGTAATAATTCTGTCATTAAATTTGCCTGGTTATTGTTTTTGGGTTCTGAGAAATTGTTTTATAGGATCTGCCAGAGTGGTAGAATAAGTTTCAAATATTGGCAGGGTCTAGCTGTTAGGGATATTAGTTAGCCTGTATATACATGAACAAATTAGATCGCAAAGCTGTTAACTTGAGATATGTTACGATAAATTGTAGTGAGACTTTACCCAGAAATGTTATATGAAGATAACTTTGATTTTCTGATGTTTTTAAAATGGGTTTTAATTTTGAATGATTATAGCATTAAAAGGTTTGTCTTGGGTCTAGGCTATTCGTGGTGACACATATTGTCAAAGGGTTGTACGATGGGTAAATGCCCTTTCAAATATTTTTTCCAGCTTGTAGGATTTCAACACGGCAACTATAAATAATAATGTAGATTTATAATGTTTTTCACAGTACACACTAGCTCATGATAATAGTCTATGTCAGTGGTGGAGCATGAGTTTTAAGTCACCTTTCAATTTATTTCTCTTGGGCTTGCAGATAAAATTTGGCTAGTCATAGCTTCAGAGTTAGTATGGAGTTATTCGTAAGTTTCACTTTCTCAAGATTGTCTTCTGCAAATTGCCTGTTGAGCTGGCATTGGTTTTGGAGGAGTTATGAAAAGAGAAAAGGGGTCAATGCAGTTGGTTATCTTTACTTAAGCCTTTGTTCCTTTGACTCTTGTGGCTTTCTTACTGTGTTGAAAGACTGGATATAAACTACTTTCGTCTTTGATCTTCTGAGAAACAAATGGACGTTAAGTCAAAATTTAATGATCTACTAAGTCTCTATTCTCAATACCAAGGTTAAGCCTTGATTTTTGGCAGGATATGATCTTAATTATAAGTGAAAATATTTTAAAACATCTGCACATCTCTCTTCTTTGGTAATTTATACAGGAAACTCTTAAAGATAGACTGTTGATTTGAAGAAGGTTAGATACATATTTTTATTGAATGGAGTTGTGAAATGTTTCAGATTACATATTAACATTGGAGTTTTTAACTTAGCAATACAATTTGATAATATAGAGCATGTCTAAGTTTCTAAGTTTTAGGTAGAGAAACTGTTATTGTTGACTTGTAACTTTAAACAGATCAATTTAGTGAAGGTCAATTTCATGACATTTGGTTTTGAAGTTTCATTTTTATTTCATTCTGCAAGGATGTATTGAGGGCCTACTGTGTACCAAATATTTAATAGGCTCTTTGTGGTCTGAGATATACTAAATTTCTTAGGATGTTAATAGAAATTATTCCAAAAAGGATTTCAAGACAGTCTGAAAACGAATTTTGTTTAGTTCAGGTTTTTTCAAAATTTAATGGTTTTTAAAATAAGCCCTCTTAGAGTCTTAAAATGTGAATGCTTTCTTTTGTAAGTAATATATTTTGATATTAAAAAGGACTAGTGTCTAGAAGAACAAGTTAAAAGATGGAGTTTGTTTTTAGGGAAGAATTATTGCTTGTAAGCAAATGTTTTCCAGGCTCAGCTGAGATAGAAAGTTTTGTCTGTGATTTATCTTATCCAAAAAGAGTTTGTTGGGATCTGCTCTGTTAAAATTATTGTTACAAAGGACTTACGGAATTAGATGGAAACCTAATTACAGGCATCCACCTCCATATCTCTAAGATTCTCACTGAAATAATCAAAGGAATAAAATACAAAGATTGGAGAGAAACCTGCCTCTCAGGGCTATTGGGTGTTTCTGTTAGATATTAAAGGAAAGCTCAAGGTGCTGATCTGCTCTTGGCCCATTTTGGGAAAGCAGTGTCTCCTGGAAGTGAGTGAAGCAGTCAGTAACAGAATCTTCCTAACCCTAACCCTCTCCCCTCCAAAGTTGGCAAATGAAAATGGGGTGTGGAGTAGTCCAAGGTTATACCACTTGAGCTTGGCCACCCGTTTTTGTGCCTGCTTATCATTTTTTTGTGCCTGCTTAAAATTTATTTTGTGAGTAAATGAACTCATCATATGAGCAGAAAACTACTGTAGTTTTTGATAGAACCTGCCTTAACTTTACCCCATGGACATTGAAATAGAACTTTTCAATGACTAGCCTTGGAACTAAATTTAACTATTTCATTGGGAAAGCATATTATATGTCTTAATAAACCCGGCCCTTTAGAACAAAATAGTTCATAATAAATTAGGGACTTCCTGAAATCTAATTTTTGACTTCAATAGAACACTGCTTTTCCTAAGTTCAAAAATAGTATCAGGGGCTTCCCTGGTGGCGCAGTGGTTGAGAGTCCGCCTGCCGATGCCGGGGACACGGGTTCGTGCCCCGGTCCGGGAAGATACCACATGCCGCGGAGCGGCTGGGCCCATGAACCATGGCCGCTGAGCCAGCGCGTCAGGAGCCTGTGCTCCGCAACGGGAGAGGCCGCAACAGTGAGGCCCGTGTACCGCAAAAAAAAAAAAAAAAAAAAAAAGTATCAGTAAGTAGCCTACCTAGCATGAACTTGGCCATCTCCATGTTTCATATTGGTATGACAATTTTTTCTTTATTGCTTGGTAAGGAATTGATTGAGTTTAAAAAAATGTATCTATGTTGTATTGTTTGGGGTTATAGAACAATGATTACTTTCTTGCCTTTTTATTTGTAAGATTGTATAAAAGCAGTATAAATTTGCAGTTTTAAGGACAGACTAAAAAAAAAGAAAAACAAAATTTGAGAAGTAATTAGAAACATAAGGCCAAAGAGGAGATCTGAGTATAAACCAGTAAAATTTTGATATCATTCAGTAGCAAGAGCCTGAACGAAGGCAGTGGCAGTTGAAATGAACACAGGGGACAGATTAAACAATGAAAATCTTAAGATTTCTTTGTTACATGTGGAGGATAATATTGTAGAGGAATGATAAATGATAAAAGTACTATATTAATAGAATATAATAATTAAAAGTCACTGTAAACTGAGTTGTACTTAACAATTTAGAAACATTGAAGCAGGGTAATATAAAAGAAGTTACCAGTAAGTCAAATGGAACTAAAATCTGTTCCAAAAAAGAGCAAGTCTCTTTAAGAGCTAAATTAGTACTTTTGGAACAGTGTATGAGGCTGCTATTTTTTTTTTTTAACATCTTTATTGGGGTATAATTGCTTTACAGTGGTGTGTTAGTTTCTGCTTTATAACAAAGTGAATCAGTTATGCATATACATATGTTCCCATATCTCTTCCCTCTTGCATCTCCCTCCCTCCCACCTTCCCTATCCCACCCCTCCAGGCTGTCACAAAGCACCGAGCCGATATCCCTGTGCCATGCGGCTGCTTCCCACTACCTATCTACCTTACGTTTGTTAGTGTGTATATGTCCATGACTCTCTCTCGCCCTGTCACAGCTCACCCTTCCCCCTCCCCATATCCTCAAGTCCGTTCTCCAGTAGGTCTGTGTCTTTATTCCTGTCTTACCCCTAGGTTCTTCATGACATTTTTTTTCTTAAATTCCATATATATGTATTAGCATATGGTATTTGTCTTTCTCTTTCTGACTTCACTCTGTATGACAGACTCTAGGTCTATCCACCTCGTTACAAATAGCTCAATTTCATTTCTTTTTATGGCTGAGTAATATTCCATTGTATATATGTGCCACATCTTCTTTATCCATTCATCCGATGATGGGCACTTAGGTTGTTTCCATCTCCGGGCTATTGTAAATAGAGCTGCAGTGAACATTTTGGTACATGACCCTTTTTGAATTACGGTTTTCTCAGGGTATATGCCCAGTAGTGGGATTGCTGGGTCATATGGTAGTTCTATTTGTAGTTTTTTAAGGAGGCTGCTATTTATGAATACAGTCTAAGGATCTATGAAATTGTTTTCTCAAGTTTTGCTGCATAATCTGTGGTCAGAATTATTAAGTATTTGATCTCCTAGACTCATCTTCAGGGTCTGAGGTAACACTTGTAAGCTCAGTCTTGACTCAAATAATCATACTCTTCTCTCTCGCTCTTGCTGTCTCTTTTTTGAAGTTATACGTATTTGTAGGTGAATTATGTGGATGAACTAATAATCACATAAGGGCTTTCATTCATGTAAAAGGTTTGATTAAGGTAAAAAGAATATGTATGTTGATTATTAAAGCAGTGATCCTAATCAGTAAAAGACAGATGACAATTGAAAAGGCAAGGCTTGGTTATGTAAAAGTAGTATGGTAATTATATGCTTTGTGATGTAGGTGGAACTCATTCTGAAAGTAAATTTGAATCTGAAGAGGGTTTTTATAAACTTGGTACAACATTTTTTGAATGATTAACAAGAACGAGAAAACTAAACATGAGTATCTGGTATGATCAGGGTGTATATGTTTAAGGTCTTTAGAAGAGAGGCATTATGCCCTACGGTGTCCAAGCTCTGTAATCAACCTAGGTGTTCTAGGATTTGGACTACTTTTTTAACCTCTCATGTATTAAATGTAGGTGATAATGGTAACTGTCTTCTAGTGTTGTTGTGAGGATTAAGTGACTTATTGCATGTAAAGTGCCAAGCATCGAAGTTGGCTTTTACTGGAACACTCATAGTAGAACATATTTCAGCGTACTCAACACCTAAGAAATGTTGAGTGACATAATCCTAGCACTCATGATACTTCCGTATTGAAATGGAAAGTGGAAATAATAGTTGTTTTGTTTCTGTGACATCATTGACTCTGTCATTTGGAATTTATCCTTAGATCAGTCAGGTTTACCATTTAAAAAGTTTCTGAAATGTGTAAGAGTTCCTGTGCTGCCTATAACTTATTTAGTGATTTTACTGAGAGTGAAAAATCACTGTGATTTCTGTGAACTCTTTTAAATTGTATTATCCAACAATCTGAACAAATACTAGTTTCTTCTGAGTGCTGTATATTGTGTGAGGCACTGTGGATTAAAACACGCGCACTGTGGATTAACACACACACACTTGTGTGAGGCACTGTGGATTAAAACACACAAACACACACACACACACGCCGACCCCCACCCCATTGTTGGTTTCTGACTTCAAGGAATGCCCTGCGAAAGACATGCAGATCGTTGCATACTGTGTGACAGAGGGCTGTAAGAGGTGGGTACAAAGTGTTCTGAGATCCTCACTTAGGAGGAGAAAACATCTGTCTCAGAGTCAAAGAACACATAAGGAAATCACAGAAGGAACACTTGAGCTCAATACTATGTGATGAGGATTTGACATGCTTGGTGGGAAGGAAGGAGGAAGAAAGGTGTTAACAGGGAACGAAAATTGAACATACCTGCTGTTTTAGAGAACAACATGTGTCTGAACAGAGGATAATAGCAAAAATAAAGGTTCAGAAA
Source organism: Phocoena sinus (assembly GCF_008692025.1). Classification (NCBI taxonomy): domain Eukaryota; kingdom Metazoa; phylum Chordata; class Mammalia; order Artiodactyla; family Phocoenidae; genus Phocoena; species Phocoena sinus. Next base: position 5,074,248 of record NC_045774.1, on the reverse strand, counting down.
GTAGTTAGGGATCTCTTAAAGGGCCTTGTTGTATGAGTTTTGACCTTACACCGTGAAAAATATTGTCATCTATTTGTGTCGTAAAACCCTTGTTGGCTTTCATTGCCTTTATATTTTTATTTTAATTGGTTAAATAATTTTTTGTTTTTCTAAGTACTTGTTTAGCTTCCACAACGACAATCATCATCTTATTCACCTGAGTTTGTTTTGTATGGTTTCAGCCTCTTTCCCAATTATATCTATACTCATGGGATAAAAATTTGACATAATTAGGATATCCAAATTTATATGCTATAGATTTCATATTTTGGTTATTATTGGTTACCGGTTTTCACTTTTACATCTGTTGATGTAAATGCTTCTTAACATAGCCCTGTGCCAGTAACAGAAGATGTGTAGAAAGGCCTAATACATGAAAGGTTTTGCAAAATGGTTCCTATAGTAATTATTATATAGCTTAAGAAGACATATTTGGCTGCTCATCTAGAATTAATATGAACGTAGAGAAGGGATAAGACATCTGTCTCCCCAAAAAGTACGAGGCATTTAGATACATTCATTGTTTGTTCGTGTTTTTTAAACAGAAGACTTTCCTTGATATTCTCCCCCCCACCCCGAACTCTTGGATCCATGACCAGACTGATTTCAGTTGATGAATGAATATAGTTCTGACATGAATATCGGTTGGTATTTTCATTTACATTAATGAGTAGCTGAAAGTGAAAATCATGCAGACGTATGCTGAAACTTCATTTGTTCATAAATGACAAGAGCAGTTTATTTGCTGAATTGGATAATGGTTTCAGATATTGGAAGAACATTGTGCTATTCACAATGAGTGACTTTAGATGCAGCAGACTTTTAAATTTAATCTGCATTGTTAACATTTTCTCCTTTGCTCTTATAAGTCGAGTTAATAAAACAGTAAATCAAGTCAAACAAAATATTCTGGTACTTTTAATTAAAAACAGTTGTATTGCTAAGTAGTCACGACTCTTGTCTCATCTTACACATTTGCATAAGATGGTTTACTAGTGTTGACTGCCACTTGAGGTGGTCCATTTTTGGTCATCTGCTAAGCAGAAGACTTTATCAATACATATACATTTGTGCGTGTGTGTGTTTGATACCTACTAAATTGCTTTTGTGATCTGATGTAAGGTTTGTAAGATATATAACTAAAATCACCTTACAGATACTAGACAAAATACTTAAAAACAGATTATCAATTTATTGTATGAAAAGCAATCCAGAGAAATACATCATCTTTTTAAAATTGTTTTTCCAAAATTTTAAGCAGAAATTACTGTTTAACACTTCTTAGAAGTGTTTCACTGAAATGCTTTTAGAAATCCATTTTTTATTCTCTCTTTTGATAGTGTGCCACAGAAGGTTTTATCTTTAATTGTGCATTTTTAAAAAGGTTAATGGAAAGATTTGCTATAATACTTTATATTTTGTCATTGGGAGAACTCTGTCATGTCTATTTAAAATTAAGTCAGCAGCAACAAATAGCATTAGACATGACTGTTGTTAACCTCTTCTTTAGAAATTAACATGGCACTTGGCAGAGATATAATTGGTAAGCCACAGAGAAGGTCTGTACTTAAACAGTAGAGTTAATGAATGTCTCTTTTTTCTTCTTTCAGCCTTTAAAGTTGTAGTTAGCTTAGGCTGTTTGAAATGATTTTCTTTGAATGTGTTGTGACATTGGTTTAATTGAATGAAGCTGCAAAACTAGCATGATAAATCAACACAGAATGAAGTTTAATGCAAGGCAAATGATATTAACTTGGAAATTGGTTGCAGTAGACAAAGCAGCTGCTATGATTAATTTTTTTTTCATTCTCTACTTACACCACTTTGAGAAGGATGACCTTGATGGTTTCAGTTGTATCAGAACCCCAGTGGTATGCACTTTAACACATTTGAGCTCTTTTTTGCTGGTTGTGGTGCAGTAGAGATTGGTTAATTTATAAGGTTAGGAAAATTTTGTTACAGATTTAATATGTTGGTTTTGACTGGCTTTAAAACATTTTTTATTTAGTAAATAATAATTGGAAGGATTACTTAGCTATGGTAGAAGTTTTTTTCTGTGTAATCTTAATGCTGTGGTTTCAGCAAAAGAGATTTAATACGTGAAAAGAATAGAATGTGCCAAAGAGGGTCTTTTTCTTTTTTTAAAATAAATTTATTTTTATTTTTGGCTGTGTTGGGTCTTCGTTGCTGTGCACAGGATTTCTCTAGTTGTGGTGAGCGGGGCCTAGTCTTCGTTATGGTGCATGGGCTTCTCATTGCAGTGGCTTCTCTTGTTGCGGGCTCTAGGCGTGTGGGCTTCAGTAGTTGTGGCACATGGGCTCAGTAGTTGTGGCACATGGGCTCAGTAGTTGTGGCTCGTGGGCTCTAGAGCACAGGCTCAGTAGTTGTGGCACATGGGCTTAGTTGTTCCACGGCATGTGGGATCTTCCCGGACCAGGGCTCGAAGCCATGTCGCCTGAATTGGCAGGTGGATTCTTAACCACTGTGCCACCAGGGAAGCCCACAGAGGGTCTTCTAGGTGTTTATATGTCATGAAGTGGATGCCAACCACTTTGACAGAGGACACAAATATAAAACAATTACATATTAGTTATTTGAAGTGCTAAAGTACCTCCATTCGTAATGCATTTTTTCCAGACATTCTTTGCCATGTTTGAGATATATAATGTATGCCAACTATATGAGTTACTTTGGAAAAAGATCTGTATAGAGCACAACTATTATTGAGGAAGAGCTGGCAAAGACTACTTATTTTAAGAAGCAGTCAAGGTAGAAATAGAGTAAAGGCATTTTCACAGGTTTCTTGAGAGCAAGGAGAATTTCTCCTCTTCCTCTCCTCCCCTTTCTCCTTTTTAAAAAAAATTCCTAGCATCTATTTCACTCTTTGCCACACAGGAAGCCTTGAATACATGTTTCATTAAGTTGAATTTGAAAATGAAATGTTGTTTCCTATTCTACTGAAAAATACTCAAACTAAACAAAATTACACATAATAAGCATAATGCTTATAAAGTCTGGGTCGAATAATTCTAATATCTAGAGGCCTGGTGGATTTGTTTCTTTTGTCTTGTTGTTTCTTCAGATTTTTGTTAATGTCATTTTACGTTCTTGTGTATTTGGTTATTTTCTAGTGTGTGCCAGATAATGTATTTACTGAATAGCTTACAAAAATAATATAAGGCCTAAGATTATGTTGTCCTCCTCCAGAGAGAATATATGTCAGCTTCTGACAGGTACCTACTGTTAACTAGCAACCCAAGATCACCTCGGTACAGTTTTGCTTATTGAGGTTGAGACAGTTTTGATGTTCATATGCAGAGTCTGTAAGGGCCTGGGAAATTAGGGTTCACTTTTACCCCCAGAATGCACACCCATCAGATCCCTCCCCAAAGCAAAGACCGGGGACGGGGAGGCGCTCACATTGGTAGTTACACACTCCAACCCATGTCCCTTGAAGTTCAGGCTCTTAGCTGTCCTCTCCGGATTCAGCAAACATACCTAGAGGACAAGGAGTTCCCCAAAGCCAGGCTAACATCCTCTTGATTCTCTGTCCTCCCTATGATCCTGAATTAGCAATTCTTCACAGTTTTGCTGGGTCTCTCATGCATTCAAGCAGATGTTTTTTCCTTCTGTGTCCTATTTTACTGGAATTGCTCAGCTGGTTTGAATTACCCTTAGTACTTAACAGAAAATTCCATGAAATTTTTTGAGAGGTTACCTTTAAATCCAAGTACATCTAGAATTGACCAACTTCACACAGTACAGAGTAAAAATATATTAGAACGAGGGTCTGAGAAAAAGAAAAAACACACATATCACAGAAAATCTATCAACAGGCCTGGCTCTCTGTTCATTTAGAGCAGAGTCTTCCTACTTTTTGGCAACTTGCCAACCCCACCTTTATATATAGTCACAGATTCTATAAAACTTTATTCCCTCTCCTCAGCTTGGTATGGAAAAACTTATATCGTAATCCCCAGAGGGAAGAGGGCTTTCTTCCATCCTTATACGTGTACTACCCGTCTTTCATTTGGGAATCACTTTTGTAAGATGTGGCAGTGCTGGTGAGCAGCTAAGGCAAAGTAAGAAGCCATTGGAGTACAGAAGATTGAAGAACTGCCCTGGCTGCTTAAGCCTTGACAGCAGTCAATTCTGGCATATTAGTGTTACTAACGATACATTAGCAGTAGGATTAAAATGCAAGAAAAAAATAGGAAGTATAAGAATTAGTAACTTAATTGATTGAATAAGTTAATAGAAACCACCCATCAGTCTTTGTGGAACTGATAGTATAAACATTTGGTTTTTTTTGTCTTTTATGCAGATGACATGTGAATGAGGAAAATTTACTTTTCAATATTCAGAGTCAATCTGTTCTTCCCATTGGACTTTTTAAAAAAATTAACTTCTGTGAATGAATACTTGACATTTCTGTGGAGGGATGATAATTATATAATTATTTTTGTCACTGTCCTATTCGTGATAAGAGTTAAGGTTCTTTGTCAAAGTAGTAATATAAGCTAAAGGTAGAAATGGAAAATAGAAAGGAAAATAAGTATGCAGAGATAAAATTGTGCAAGGAGTGTGGTGAAAAATGTAGACTCTCATGACAAATATTTAGTATAGGGTGGAATCCAAATTTGGCCATCAGTGTTCTGGCAGCCAACCCCAGAATACAATTCTCTCTGAACAGTTGCTTTGGAGAAAGTATAACTTAGATAAATAAGACAGGAGTTCTCCCCCAAGGATTTCTGCAGAAAAGGCCACCACTATCTAACATAATGAACAGTTCCCTGAACCCTGTCATAAAGGATTTTGTAGAAGGGATTTGCATTCTTGGGTGGCACCTAAGATTTTGTCTAACTCTTTAATATACTCTGGTTTAGATTACATGTTGATGGGCAATTGAGTATAGTACCTGTTTTAGATAGATACTGTTGTTCCTAATCCATAATTTGTATTAATACATACGAAAATTTCAAGCTAAACATGAGCTGCTGTAATTTCACCCCCAGACTTGTCAAGAAATTCATAAGATTTTATTTCAACTTAATATTTTTTAAAAATCTAACTGAAGGAAGTAAATTTATACTTTAAAATAACTTTAAGTGAATAATGTATGTTGATTTTTTTTTCCCCCCCAGTTTAATTTCGTTGGGAGAATCCTTGGACCTAGAGGACTTACTGCTAAACAGCTTGAAGCAGAAACAGGATGTAAGATAATGGTCCGAGGCAAAGGCTCGATGAGGGATAAAAAGAAGGTAAGTCCTTGAAAATGGGGCAGGTCTTTATGTGAATAATTTACTTATACTTTCGAATTTTAGTAACAAAATATCTAGACCCTAAAACACTATACATTATTTGATGTCTGAAACCTTTGAACTTTTTAAAGGTGTTGTCATGATTTTCCCTTTTTGATTATCATTTAGCCAGCTAATATCAGTCTATGATATTACCTTTGGTTTTTACACTTGAGAAACGCCAGTTTGGAAATTAGTCAGACTATAATGTTGTATATATAAAAGATGTAACTAAAACTTTGAAAAATCTAAAATGTTTCTTTTGATGAGATTTAAATGAGAAGGATCAAATGAATAACTTTGGATGTATGTCATCTCATCAGGAGAGTTAGTAAACATAGGAAAAAAAGGCTTATAACTAGCCATATGAGAGTCATTTTGGTTTTTACCAACATTTTGTGTTGATTTTAAGTTTTCTAGACATTTTACTTTAAAGTGTATTGTTCCTGCTTTCTGCTTTTTTCTTTTGCCACTCTTGTTTTTCTAGTATAATCACCTAACTGCCTACTTTAAAGATTGTTTTTAGGAAGGTTTTTTTGCCTTGTTTCCTTTTATCCAGTGATACTAAGAGGCAGAATACTTTTGAAATTTCTGCCTGTGTGAAAAATGTTTGACTGATTTTAAAAAATAACCTAGAATTTGATTGCCAAAGATGAGATTTATTGTTAGGAAGGGTTTGTTGTTTGTTTGTTTATTTTTTAAATACATTGCCTTGAAAGGGATATCAAATGCTAGACCTGTTATGTTACGTTATGTTATTGTTATGTTAGAGCGTGTGCATTGAATCACTTTGTGGAGCTTACGGAATGACCACCAGACCGATAAGGCATTCTGACTTCATTCTGATATGCATCTTTTTGAGCTTCTCACTTCATTTCATTTAAGCTCTCCCATAAGCTGACTGGATCTCAATCATTTTCTCTCCTTACAGACAAATAATGACTTAGTAGTTAAGTTGGAGGGAGAGGCCAGTCAATGATACTGATTATCTTTAGATCTTATTATAAGCTGTTCTTGTCAGCTGAGTATAAAGATACTTTGAGGGAAGCATGTGAGTTCTCCCTAAGCATATTTAGCTGTTGTATTTAAAACAACTTTTTTTATTAGAATCTTAAAAAAATTTAAGCATATTGTGAATCAGCTGAGTGGCAGTCTCATATCGCCACGCAGTTTTGGTTCCCGTTTGCACTTATGGTTGCGTTGCATTAAATAATGCTAATTTAATAGCCTAGGGACAATGAGATGAACTCTCAACAACTGAAGGACAAATAAATCTTCACCAAAAGATTAGTGTATCCATCAGTTAAACAAGTTATTAATATCGGTCAGTTAACAAAACGTGTTTTGCCCTCTCCTCAGCCTCTCTTAGTTCTGTAGTAATGACTCTCCACTTACTCCACTCACACACTCACAGGCGCTGAGGATTAGAGCTTGGAACTGTAATGAGACATGGTGAGTTCTGTTTTCAGTCAAGTTGAACTTTGTAGCCTGAAGAACATTTTTCTGCTATCATTTTTGACAGAAGATTAGAGTGGTTAAGAGAGTAAGCTCTATAATCATCTTGCTTTTGTTTGAATCTTGGTTCTATCACTTAGCAGCTTTGTGATTTTAGCAAATTACTCCATCTCTTTGTGCCATATAATGTAGTGAGGGAGTAGTGATGTCACTTCTCTTACGATGGTTGTGAGGATTAAATCAGTTGTAAAGCACTTAGAATAGTGTTTTGACACATAGTAATCAATCAATTAATGTTAATGATTGTTCTTAATAAATTTTATATTAACATTATTAGTACATTTTATGTTTAAACTCATGTTGTATCATGAGGGAATACTACAGTTTTTTACGCTTTGGAAACGACAGTACTTTTGTTGTTGCTTTGTGACCTTTGAATATCCCATATTCTGATGGCTTTTCTGTTTTGTTTCTCTGGTGGTTGGTGTGTCCATATTCTGTCTTGTCCACTTTGTTCTTAAGCACAAATAGAAGCAGTTCACACATTTTATTATTTTTTTTAATATGTACTGTTGTCTAATGAGATAAAAAATGTTTACAGATTAATGCATGAAAACAGTAATAAATTAAGACACCAACAAAATTTTGACTGCAGATTATATTTTTGGTTTTATTAAAGTGCTACAGATGAACATACTTAGGGGATATCAAGTTAATTTGAATGGCTGTCGTATGTTTGATATTATGGTGAAGAATTTATATGTAGATATATAATGCCAAGAGTGTTTTCTGTAATCTTAATTTAAATCTGCCCATAATTGTCAACCAACTCATTTTGGTTTATTCTGTACTAACTCTGCCCATTGAGTTCTTAAAAGTGCTAGTAAAAAATCAAAATGGAAGGTACTGTCGTTCATTGCTTGGCTGTTATTTTTATTTTTTTGGCTGTTATTTTTAGAAAGAACATGACAAATAGATGGAAGCAAAAAGAAATATAGTAATAAGGCCGATTGAGGTATATTTCATGTGTTTAAAGGAAAACTTTAAACTTTTCTGCAGAGTTGTCAGTTTATGTAAAAGCTAGAAAATAAACCTTAATTTACTGACTGTCCAAGGTATTATGATGGAATACTGTTTGCTGATTTGTATCCTTCACTGCTAGTCTGATAAACCCAGTGAGGGCATACCATGTGTGTTTTATGGAGTACTTCCCTGTTGTTCGATCAGTACCTGGCACAGAGCAGGAACTGGAAAAAATTATCTGGGAAAGGAGTGAATGTTTAGGTAATAAATGAAAGGCATAGATTCTCCCCTATCCCTGCCCCATAAAAGATTTTATAAATAGAGATAATTATAAATCCTATGTGCTTTTAATTCTTTTGGGAAGATAGGCAGTGCTGTATCATTCTAAGCTGTTGGTTTTAAGTAAGGGAGTGAGTGTGCCACTTTAATTTTCATTCTCTTAGATGGGTATTACTTCAGCATTATTGATGGGCACAACAGTATTGCCATTGTATAAAAATACCCCAGGGGAATGGTACTGGGTAAACTCATGGAGCCTAAGAGCAAGAACTGCACTCAGACTTAGTAGGAGACTAAGGAGCCATGCTTGTATTTCTGCTCCCCACTCCCACCCAGAAATGTTGACCGGTGAAATGTCTACAGTTGATCAAAGCAGGGTTAGTCAAATGTTGTGTCTTCTGGAAATTTCCAGTAAGACTCAGCAATTCTAGTTAGAGCTCTTTACTTGAAATGAAGGGATGTACACTCAGGGAATCAGATGACCTTCTAAGGCTGCAAATAGCAGTGGCCAGATGGTATTAACCACTTTCATGATCTGTGCAGTGTCTTATTCAGACCATTCAACAATCTCAAAAGATAGTTTTTACTCTTCTAACAGGAATGGAGGCTTAAAGAGGTCAAATAACTTATCCAGTCCCTCATTTCTAACTAGTAACTACACTCAGTATAAACATACATCTTGCTGGACATTGAAATTCAGCTCTGCAATTCATTCTCTTCAGAACATGGGCTTTGAATTTAAAATTAGATCAATCTGTAATAAAATTTTAATTCAGTTTTTAACTTTGTTTCCCAAATATATTTGACCACAGTCTCTCCTTTCCAAGAGCTATCCCCATAACTTCTTGAGGAACTGCAGTGTTGTATGGACCATGATCTATGAAATGTTATTAGAGAGGCATATTGTATAATTGCAAACATAAGTAGAATTTCATAACTGTTTTTACATGTCACTTTTCATATACGTTATAAAATTTTCTTAAATGTCTCTTATAGTCCTATTAATTTCTTATGGTGCATATATATTTTAACTAGTTAATATGTGATATTTTTAGAAAAGTTTAAAAGTGTATATGGTCTGGGAAAAAGTATAGGCACCTGATTCTATCACTCTAGAGACTTATTGACAATTTTGGTATGTTTTCTTGTAGATCGTTCTCTCTGCAGTTATGTACACTTTTACATGTGTTATAGAAAGTGAATCTTTTACTATTCATGATGCTTTATAATTGGCATTTTCTCCTGCAACCTTGTACCCTGTCCTATGTCAGTTTAATTGGCAAGTAACTGAGCTTTATAATGTCTAAGACTTTGTGCTGGCTGATAAGAAAGCACACTTAAAAGATGTTTCAAGGCGATATTGATAGTATATGCAAAAATAAATTTGCTTGATTTGCGGGGGCAGCTTAGACTTTTATTTTTATGAAAGATGTTGTTGCTCTCTCAACACTTGGAAAATAATCAGATTAATACAGTTTTTTGTTTGACATACTGAAGTGGCTGTGATAGCCAGTGATACAACATCACGTACAAACATGGTCCAAACAGCCTGCTTTATTGATCTTGTTGAGTACTAGGCTTTCTCACAACCTCGAGCGTAGGTATAGTTTCTTTAAAAAAAAGAAAAAAAAACACAACCAGAAAAACCACCTTTCATCGTGGCACATTTTGAACGTTTATTCATCACCCAGTGTCAGCATTGTCCGTCTCCTTCCATGTGTGCCCACATTCCCCCTTACCCTTCCTCCCCCTCCGCCTACCAGATGATTTGGGGAGCAAATTCCAGACATAATTTCAGCTGTAAACATTTTATTAGGTGTTTCTAAAATAGAAGGACTCTTTAATGCTATCATGTTTATGTTTTTTTTAAATCACCAAAACAATTTCTTTGTGTTGCTATGTATCTTGTCATTGTTCACAGTTCCCTTCTTGTCTCATAAATGTGCTTTGAAAAAACATTTTCATGGTATCCAAGTGAGGGCCGTATATCAATACCTTGCTTAAGAGATTGATAGATCTCTTAAGCCATTCTCACCCTCGCCCCCATTTCTCCTTGTAACTTATTTGTAAAAGGACTGAGTTATTTGTACCAAAGATTTCCCGTGGCTTGTGCTGATTGCACTTTCATGGTGGTGTTTAACACTTATCTCTGTCCCCTGTATTTTTGGTAAATTGGTGGTGAGAAAGGTTTAATCAGATTTAGATCTCCTGCCCTCCCTTCCTCATTTCCTTTCTTCCTTTTGAAAGAAACTTTCACAAGCAGTGCTGTGGTTGTGGTACCTAAAATCTAGTTTCCTCCTGATTTCAGCAGTTAACTGTTGATTGTTTTTTAGGCCCTTTATTTCAGTAGGAACTCCAAAATAGTTATTATCCTGTTTCTTTGCTCTTATTAGCTAGGTTTACTTTTTATAGGAGAGGTGGAATAAATGCTCAGTTCTTCACTTACTAGGTTTAAAATAGTGAGTTGGTTCCTAGGAATCCTCCAGAGGTGAAGAGTGAGGTTTTTTGTTTTAGTTTGAGTATCATTATGAATGCATTTAAACAGTTTTAATGCATTTCAGTTCATTGCACTTAAGTGTTTTTAACTGATGATCACGTGGTTTGACCAGTGGGGGGCCTTTTCAAATTCACTTCCAAGTCCCTTTAACACAATCCTAGTAGTTCGGGGCTAGTAACTTTGTTTTCTGGTGTATATAATAGTCCAGGCTCATTGTAAGATTTCCTCCCCAGACTTGAGATCAGCCACTTCTTTAAGGAACCCTGATAACTATTAGTGAAAAATAGTATTTGGAAACTGCATTATGGGCTCTAGTGTCACTCATTATTTGTAGACCTTTTCAGGACAGAGTTAGGAGATACATAGGTACACACACACACACACACACACACACACACACATACACACACACTCAGGAATATAAGTATCTTTACAAAGTTCATTCTCATTTAAAATGAAAACTACAGTGTTTTATTAAATTGATCTTGTATCTATATTTTGTTTCCCACTGAAAATGCCGGTTCCTAATGACACAAAATGATTGATTTTCTTTATTCTAAAATATACAAAACAGTCTCAGAATAACAATACAAACACTACTACCAACAGTATAGTCAGTGAAAACAGTTTTTCACCAGTTCTTACTGTTTTTAGGGTATGTTTCACTAGAGAGAGAAATTACTTTTAAAGCACTCAATAGTTTTTCAGTATATATCAGTTATGCCATCATATGGATAAACAGTTAAGGTCATTTGTTACACTTGGATTTCTAGTTTTACGAATTTCTTATTTTTCTGTTACTTGTAAAATATTTACATGGTTCCAAAATCAAATCTAAAAAGTAGGAAATTTTCAGAGAAGTCCTGCTTTTATCCCTGTCTCTTTTATCTATCCCCCATCTTGCAGTTTGGGTAAATTTTTTATTTTGGTATTTGGCTTATCCTTCCATTTCTTTGTTTTACGTGAACAGTTACATGAGCGTGTGTGTGTGTAATTTCTCACTCCCTTCATAGATAATTGTATACTCTATACTTTTCTATGCCTTGCCTTGTTTTTTTTGTTTGTTTTTTACTTAATAGTGTATCATTAAGTCACTTACTGGCAGTATATAGAGGCAGTCTTTATTCCTTTTAATAACTTCATCATATTCCATTGTGTCTGCGTACCGTAAATTATTCCAGCATTCCCCTATTAATGGACATTTAGATTGCTTCTAGGCTTTTGCTGTAACACATAGGAAGAGTGCTGTATTGAATAGCTTTTATATACATCTTTACGTATACTTGCTAGTTTATCTTTGGAATAGAATTACAGAAGTGGTATCACAATATATAGTTTTGCTAGCTAGTGCTAAATTCTTCTCTTTAGGGATTATTGTTTTGCATTACTTCAGCAATGTATGTGAGAACCAGTTTCCCAACATTCACCAACAGAGTTAAACTTTCATGTAAGGCGCTGTTAAAGAAGCTGTTCCATAAGTATATATTTCTCTGTGTCTTTAAAAGGTCCTTGCTGTTATGAGCAATGCAGCCATCTCTGATTTCCCAGTTAGACAATTGTTTGAAATACACTTCTTATTTTGTCATTGAACCCATTTATGAATAATGGTTAGACATAGTTGAAATGGTATTACCATAACTGGTCTTAAGGTCCATTATATTGTAATAAACTTCTGGTTGGGCCCAAGAAACTAATTACTGTTTTAAATGTTTTCAAGAGGAAAAGTGCTGTAATTTTCTATTAGTTCACACAGCCCTTCTCAGCTAGGGCTCCTCATCTTAGAAGTTCTTCAGTTTCACTGAGAGTGGTTCATAACAAGCACCACTATAGATAGGAGAGGTTAATTATATGTAATTTATGCCTTGGGCCAGGCATTAAGTACTTGATTCCCTGTGGAACCAGTTGAGAAAGGCTGTACCCTGTGAGGAATGGGTTTTTTCTCTGTACTTTATATCCCTGGCTTAATACCCCCCACCCTGACCCATGCCATTGGTACCTTTGACTCAGTGCATCATAGAGTAGGAATTTTTATGGATTCTCTCTTAAAAATGTTAATTTTAGGGCTTCCCTGGTGCAGTGGTTGAGAGTCCACCTGCCGATGCAGGGGACACGGGTTTGTGCCCCGGTCCGGGAGGATCCCACGTGCCACGGAGCGGCTAGGCCCGTGAGCCATGGCCGCTGAGCCTGCACGTCCGGAGCCTGTGCTCCGCAGCAGGAGAGGCCACAACAGTGAGAGGCCCGCGTACCACAAAAAAAAAAAAAAAAAGTTAATTTTATAAATTACATGCTTAGAAAATTCCATGTATCTGATTTGAATAGTAGTATTTAGCTATAAAAACAGGTCAGTTGCTTTAGAAGAGTGATTATGAAAATTATAGTAAGGTATAATCTGGTTTGGAAGGAACCCTATTAAAGCCATGAAGTCTAACACTTGTTATATCTAATGCTATCATATTTTAGTTTCTGTACTGCACATGGTTGTTACTCTATTTTCACCACCTCCTGTCATAGTTAATTTAATACCTTTTTAGGCAGCAAGTATTTTTTGAATGCCTATGATTTTTTGTCCTCAAGTGTCTTTTATCCCCAAGATACTGATAAATTTGACAGTGGGCTAATGCACAGTGTGGTAGATAACCACAACAGGTGTTATACATTGTGCTGTGGGACGCCAAGGAAGTGATGAGTTCTTTTACAGGTTGAGGGTTTCAGGGAAAGCTAGAGAAGATGGGACTGGAGTAGGAACTTAACAGGGCAGATGAGTGGAATGGTATTCTAGAAATCAGAGGTAGGATCAACCAGTATGTGTCCTTATGCTAATGCTTGACATATTGCAGTGGAAGTTATAAGGTATAGTGGGAGAAGTGGTATTGGAGACAAGGTTGGGATCTGAGGATAATAGGACCTTGAATATGATATTAAAACTTTTTCTTTTTATTCTAAAAGCAGTGCATTGGCACTTATGTTTTTAAAGTAAGGAGTTATATGATATGGCAGTCAAAGGGATGGATGGAAGGGAGAAGAGACCAAAGGCCACAAACAAATAACCAAGTCTTAGAACACTTAGAAAGTTCTTCCCTATGTTCAGAAAATCTGTCTTTGGAACTTAGATCCTCTGATCCTAATTCTACTTTGAATTTAAAACAAAATAATCTCTTAACCTTAGGGCCTTTGACATACTTAATGACAGTCCTGTGTCTCAGAGGTGTCGTACTCTAGCTATAAACTAATTCCCTAGTAACTTTAAGTCCTCCTCTGCTTTTTTTCTTTCTCTCTCTCTTTTTTTTTTTTTATGTCATGGGACATAGCATTGAATTCAGCCTCAAAAGTGATTGATTGGGGCTTCTCTGGTGGCCCAGTGGTTGGGAGTCTGCCTGCCGATGCGGGGGACACGGGTTCGTGCCCTGGTCCGGGAGGATCCGCATGCTGCGGAGCGGCTGGGCCCATGGACCATGCTGCGGAGCGGCTGGGCCCATGGACCATGCCGCTGAGCCTGCGTGTCCGGAGCCTGTGCTCCGCGACGGGAGGGGCCGCAGCCTTGAGGGGCCCGCGTACCGCCAAAAAAAAAAGTGATCGATTGGTTTCTTTTTAAAGAGAAAGGAAAGCCTGCCTTTCTGGAAGAGTTTTAAATCTACTTTTCAAATTATCTGCCACAAAAGAACATTACAACAAAATTCTAATTCATCGTAGACCAATTCTTTTGTAAAATATAATGAAATTATCAGAGAAACAATTTTTAAAAGGTAATTTTAATCCTATTTAAAACTTTTTGTATCAACAGACAAAACTATACAGTCAGAATGCTGTAAAAGTTCCTAAACGCTTGATTTCTGTACTGGCAGGCTACCTTTGGCAGCAGCTCTGGCTTAAACACCAGCTTGCTGTATGATCCGCTGGTTTTTTCAGGACTGGAAACTAGCCCTGTGGTGTCCTCTCCTCCCCACTTTTCTTCTTTCTTCTCATACCCTCATTTTTCCTCTGAGTGTTTTCAAAATATTCTTTTTTTTAGTTCTGTTTCTGGTTACACGTTCATTTTGGACTCAAGTGACTTAGCTTTGTTTTAAGATGGAAGAATATAAAGCAGTGCAATACAAATTAAATGTTTAATTCAGATTGGATAGTATTTCAGTACATTTTTATAGAAAAGAGTCATTGCTTTGCCTGTATTAAGTGCTAAGAAAGACTGGGGAGATTTGAAATAAAAATTCTGCTACTATTTATTTAAAGTATAGTTTTTTCTAAATTTGTAAGACACTCTTCAAGGGATAAAAAGATGGATCCAATGAGAATAAACCTGTTTTCATTACTAAAGTAGCTCTTTGAGTAACCTGTAAAACTTAAGCTAATTACTCTGCCATAGATCTAATAATACCAAGATGAGTTAACTGTCCATGTCTAATGAAATGAGACATGAGTTTCAGTGAAAAGGGAGAGTCCATTTTATCACTAGATGCTGTTAATGAGCCTTTTAAAATTCAGTCTTGATTGGATAGCAGTCAGTTTAGTTAAGGAATCTTTGAGCACCTTATAATGTGTTGTATATATAACAGATTTTCTTTCAGAAGGTTCAGTTCTCTGTGGACAGAATTAGTAGTGGAATGTTGCTTATGTGTTTATCATTATGCTGCATCAGTTGATTTTCTTTTTCAAAATCCTTTAACAAGAACTTCGATGGAAAATTTTTTTCCGTTTTATTAGTGACAAATTATTAGACAGTTTCATAAGCCTAGTGAGCCATCCTATTCTATCCTACTACTTTTATTTTTCTCCTTCAGTTATGAAAGATAACAATTTAAAGAAATTATATTGTTGCTCTTTGAATTTTAAAACATGCTATTCTTTTATTTTAAGTCATGTATAATTGTTAACTTTTTGACTTTTAAAGACATGTATAGTTGTTATTATTTTTTTAAATCAGGAATTGTCATAGGGCCGGGATGATATCACAGTCTTTGGGTCCAAAAAAGTCAAAACTGTGATTCTTCATTTTGTGAATTATATGTTACTTAGAAAAGAGCAAATAGAAATTATAGCAGGTTAGGACTGCTCCTAACAACTTGGCCAGTTGATTAATTAAGACCTTAAAAGGTCTTAATAAGTTTTCAACTTAAGCTTTTGCTGAATTCAGATACCTATAAAGTATTCTAAATATAGATTACTAATCACTTCACATAGAAAATACTATTATTTTTCATATTCTGATGTGAAGGAAGTTCTGTATCATTTCACCTTTGTAACTGATAAGATTAATTTCTGACTAGTAACTTGTTTTCGTTCTTGCATTTTTGGCAAGGATTTTTTGTTTTGTTTTGTTCGTTTGGGGGGTTTTTTTGTTTGTTTTTTTAAATGTTGTGTCCTCAGCACATAATATTAGTTTGCCCCATATTGATGATACTAAGTTTCATCCTTTGGTTAAAATGGCATCAATCATATTTTTTCATTGTAGAGATACTTTTCCCCCATTTAAATTAATAACTAATCTAAGGGGAATACTTTGCAACTTTGTAAATATCCTGTTGCCAACAAAATTTTGCACCCCCCCTCCAATACTCTTCCCCACTACTCCCCGTGTGGAGTTAGGCTAAACTCTCCACTGAATTCCCGAC
The DNA here is from genome assembly GCF_008692025.1 of Phocoena sinus. NCBI lineage: Eukaryota > Metazoa > Chordata > Mammalia > Artiodactyla > Phocoenidae > Phocoena > Phocoena sinus. Next base: position 5,058,049 of record NC_045774.1, on the reverse strand, counting down.
TGCCTACTTACCATTTGGACTGGGTTGAATGGGGCGGGGTGGCTGGTGACAGCAGTGCTGAGTTGGTGGTGGTGGTGAGGGTGCAGCACACTGAGCACCTGTGGTGACTTAGGTCTGCTCTCTCATCGCTCCTCGGGAATTCACTCATTAATTCCCAAACAGCCCTATGAGGTAGCTACTGTTGCTTTTCTAATTTTATCGGTGAGGAAGTGGAGACATAGAGGAGGTTCTCTTCACCTCAATAGTGAGTTGCTTACTCAGGATTTGAACCCAGGCTGAGTGCAAGAGTTTCATTATTACATTGTGATTTTCCTCAATAGTCTTTTGATCTCCTTATCTCCACTCTTCCTCTCTGGCTCCCTCTGGCAACCAGAGTGATTTTTAAAGAATAATCCTGCAATATATTTTTATGTGTTCAGTAAGAGTCAGCTCTTTACTGTGGCTAACAAGGCCCTGCTTGGTCTTGTGTCTAGCTGCCTTGCAGGCTTCTTTTTGCCACCTCTGTGACTGAGGTCCCACCTTTCCATTCCTTCAGCATACTGATGCTCTCCTTGTAGGGCTTTGGTCTTGCTGGTCCCTCAGCTGGAATCCTCTTCCGCTGGTATCTTTTTGTAACTCAGTCTCCACTCTTCAGATTTCTGTTCAATTTCACATTTTCAGAGAAACCTTCGGTAGTCACTCTGCCGCAAAACAGCAAACCCTGATGCCTTGCCACATTGCTCTCTTACCCTTTTGCTCCTTGTATCCATTATCACTCCGGACATGCTTTACCTGTTTATTATTATTTATCTTCCCCCATTAAGGGTGTGTGTGTTTGGTGATGAGAGCAGAGAGCTGTCTGTTTTGTTCACTGCCCTGTCCTCAGTTTGTTCACTGCCCTGTCCTCAGTGGTAGAGCTATAAGTGTCTGCCACGTAGTTGGTACCAAGAAAATACGTGTTAAAGGAAGGAATGGTTTGCCTTTTAATTTTGCTTATAATTATTTTACATAAAGAAATTATGACCTGAACAGTCAAACTATATTTTATGGTTTTTTGGATTCTTCTTTAGTATCAGAGGCTTTTACATTCCTCAGTAGTTTGTATAGATATTTGCTATTTTCTGTTATCATTATGGTTTTATTTATTCAGTTAAATCTTACATTCTTTTATAAATTATTTCATTCTGCAGGGTAAGATTGCAAATTCCACATTTTCAGTTATTTTGCTTTTAAAATAATTTTAATGACTTAAATTTTAATCACTTTTGACAGTTGTCTGTTTTTTTCTCAATATGTGAAAAACGTAAAATTAGAATTTTTGAAGTTCTTAATTGAGTAGCAAATATTCTTTTTAACTTTCTGAGGAATTTTTTTGTCCAGTGGTTTAGTTTTTGGAAGAATTTGCTCCGATTGTATAGGTAAGAATTTGCCTAGGCAATTAGTTCTGATTTGTCCAGGTGTGCTATATTTGTTACCAAATGATCTAGGAAAAGTAAGAGTAAATAATGTTTGTTTTGCTAAGAAAAGGTATAGTGTTTCTAAACCATAATTACCTTCATATTTTGAAGTTTTTCTTCTCAGTATAGCTCTTTGGAAGGGCGACACTAAGGTTTGGTTTGCCCAGTACAGTTTCAGCTGTACTTATTGTCTAGGCATAATTATTAGTACCTCCTTTCACTTTCAAATTATCCTGATTTGGATGACAAATTACATAGTCCCCCTTAGTTTGGGGCATTGTTTTGGTGTTTGTTCAGCTTTCTTCCACAAAGCATTAGCACTGTTCTTAAATCTCCTTGTATGCTGGCTGTCTGAGATTTGTTGTTATGGAATGATACTGTGGCCTTATGAAAGTTTTGATAGAAAATTAAAATGTTGCTTTTAATATGTGTTTCAAAGTGCTGCCCTTAGAGTGAGAAGTGATTTCTGTTTATTTGGAGAAAATAAATTGTGGAAGGTGTGTACATCAGAGGATCATTGTGTCCTCTGGTACTTGATCCCTTGCTTGTTTATAGGATTTGATTCTTGTTCTTTATTAGTTTACTCTTACCAGTAGCTGTGGTTAAAAGAAACAAAACAAAACCACTTGGGAGATATCCTTGAGTCCTTTCTACCCTCAGTTAATCATTTAACAGATTTGCACAATTGTGCAGCTCAGTATCTTCTGAGTTCCCACAGGGCCTCCCCACCACCATTGTCTAAATCTGTGCTCTCATTATTTTTTGCCTAGACCTCTGCAGTCATCTCTTAACTGTTCTTTTTCCCCTCAGGTAATATGCATAATATCTACTAAAGTCAATTTTTTTGTTGTTATTGATATCTTGTTAGTATGTTTATATATATGTGTGTCTTTCTGTCTAGGTATATGCAAGGTTGTAGTACTCTTTGTCACGAAATAAAAAAGGTTCTTCTCACCCATTGCCAAGCAGTTAAATGTCCTGTTTCCATTCCTGATTTACCTTTAGTTACTATAAACTTTTTTATTTTATTATTTAAGCTGTGTAGATAATTTATACAAAAAAATAATTTTACCTATTAACTTTTAGAATTCCCATTGTGTACAGGGCACTTTTCTTTTTACTTGTTGATATAAGAGAGCATAAGATTTTTGTGTCGAGGCTGTCTTAAGCATTTGTTCAGATTTTTCGTATATCTTAAAAACCTCAGGAGGTAATCGTAGTTGTTCAGAAGCATCTCACATCACAAATGTGATGGTTTAGGACTTAAGGTTTTTAAAAATGTAGTTTTTATAGCAAGTTATAATTATCACAAGAAAATAATGAAGTCACCATGGAAAACAGTACATGAATTTGTGTTTAGAACATTATACATGTGTAGAGCTAACTGGTAGAAGAGTTCTAAATTTTAAAAAAAAACAAAACATTTTATATGTTTGGCATGAGGGCAGAAATCATTTGGCAGGAAATAAATGTTATCCTGATCAGATCTCTCTGATAGAGGCTTTTTTCACAGTGGAGTGTTTCGTTGTAGTCAAGGTTGAGGTGCATGTAAATACCCCAAGATGATCTTTCACGTCCTCCGTCACCACCAGGTAGAGGATACCTTACGGGAGTTTCTGTGATTGAGTTTAGGATGCTTGCCATCCCTAATCTCCCTCGCTTGCCCCAGGCTTGTTTAATTAGAACTTGCTTTAAGGTATAAGCAAAAGCATATCGTCATTTCTCACTAAACTAGCCTTAGTCTGTATGTTTCTTTTCAAGTGAAATGCCTAGACCTGTGCTCTGTCCAGTAGGGTAGCCATTGGCTGTATACGGAGATTGAAATGAAAACTGAACAAGAGAACAGTTGAGCTGCTCAGTCACGCAGTCACGTTGAAGTGCTCAGGAGGGCCTGTGACAAGTGGCCGCCCTTTTGGACAGCGGGTGCAAGCCACTGTTATTGTTACTCAGAGTTCTGTCGGGTAATGCTGCCTTAGGGAGAGCAAACTTATATAGAAAATACGGAGAAATAAGCAGTTAGGAACAAATTATTCCTGTTTCTAGCTTTGTATTTCGAAGTAACTAAATTTACAGAAGAACTGCAAAAAGAATATAAAGAACCCTCCCCACACCCCATGTGCCTTTCACCTCATTTGCCAATTTTTGACATTTACCACTTTAGTGCTCTCAGTCTTCTTTGTTTCTGTCCAACACTTCCCTTCCCTCTTTTCCCCTTTCAATTTTTTGTTTTTTCCTGTCATTGATTATTTGGGGGAAATAAATTTCCATTATTAAAAGTACTTAAGAGATGATTGTGAATGTTTGGCAGGTTTTGTACATTTATCTCTTGGAACATAAACCAGATTCTAAGGGTGCTCATTTTGTGTTTTTAGGTCTTTCCTTCCATTGCCATTGATACAGTATGTATTTAGTTATACTCATTCAGTCAGGAGTCACTGATTTCAGTGCTTTTCTGCTTTCTGAAAAACTCTTTAAACTCATTATAGGAAGAATTAAAAATAATCTAGAAATGTGCTAGTGACCAAGCTCTTAACTTTTTTCCATGGTACCTAGATATATGATTTATTTTGGACCAATTTGCAGTATATGAATAGGCCAATAATAAGTAAAACCTAATCTGGACATAGAAAGTGAGTTGTATTGGCAGTAAAGATATGAATACTGTCAGTGACCATTTTTGAGCAATTCTCCTTTGATGGAGTGATTAGATGAAAAACAATTCATCAAGCTGTCAAGGAAGACCAGGACCCATTGTGACATAAGTGCCAGGCTTGATGAAAAGTCTGAGAAGCAGTGGTAGTGGCATCACCAAGCTCAAACATGGTCTTGTTTCATTACCATCACCAACAGTGTACATTTAATTTAACCTTAAATGGCAGTGTAATACAACCAAGTCCATTAACTCCTTCACACAATGTTATTTTCCAGTCTCTTCTATGTTTTCAGTTCCATCCCTTAACCTTCTGAACAACCAGCCCATTCCTAATTACCCCTACATAACATTTATTCACATGTTTTTTTCTGTCTAGAAAATTATTTCTTCTACCTTTTAAAATTTATAACAAAATTTAATAAGTATTTTTTGATTCCCTACTCTGGGCCACACACAAAACTGGGAGGTTGTTCCCGTGGAGCACAACTAGAGAGGAAGACAGAAAATAAACAGGTAAGTAAATGAACACTACAGTATGAGATGGTGATAAGTGCCATGAAGAGAATAGCATCAAATGGTGTAATAAGTATGATCAGTGTGGAATGCTTCTAACTAGGGCGTCCAAGTCAGGGCTGTGGGCAGAGGTGACATCTATCGTGTGACAAGAGGGTAAAATGAGAGTAAGTGTAAAGCACTCAGAGAGGAACGACGGTAGATTGTCTGAGGAATAGCAAGATCAGCATGGGTGGAAAAGAGCGGGAGATATCCTTCCATGCAGGCAGGGGAAGGAGTCTGGATTTTATTGCAAGAGCAGCTGTAAGGCAATGGAGGGTTTTAAGCAGAGTGGCGTGACCTGAAACCGTTAGAGAGTGGGTTGTAAAGGGATGTGTATACGGACGGTGATAAGAGTTGAAGCAAGGGACTCGAAGGTGGGCTACTGCAGTTATATTTCTGATTTCCTCAGTGAAGTGTGGACATAATTAATGCCCATTAAAAAATTATGTTCTTATCACAGAATTTTAGTCAGCCAGTTTCTTGAAATTTCCGAAGTACAGGAGCATCAAATAGAAGATGCAGAAGAAACACTTAAAAATTTTACTTAAATATAAACAACTGACACATGACTTAAATTACAAAATAGAGAAAAAAAGAGAAAGACAGCCAACAAGCACTTTATAAGTTAGTTGAATAGGACTTAAGGTTAAGAAGCAAAATAGTAATTTAAAACCTGTAAGTAAAATTAATTGCCTGGGTAGAGAGAATATGTGAGGATATTTTGCAAGAACATCAGTGGCCATTTTACTTTTTCAAGTCACACCGAGACATAGGTAACAATTTCTGATCTTCTTGAGGTGTAAATGTTTCCCCTCTCCCCAATATACATGATTCTTCTCCATACTAACACTTGCGTATAGCTTATAATGTAAACCTACTAAGTAAGATGAAAATAGTTTCTCAATCAAGTGGTTGGAATATTTAGGAATAATAGGTGTCATTTAACAGAAAGTTTTAAATTGTGTATTTGAAAATTTTTCTTGACAAGTTCTTGAAGTAACTCTAAACAGACAATGTGAATTAGGGTATGTTCTTTCCTTTGGTCACTTACCGTGCTTTCCCACCCAGCTCTGGCATATATACACACGAATTAGGTTGCCGAGAGAGATTTATTCCAAGGATATGTTTTGAATGATTTTAACATTTAAAAAAAAAACACCCCAAGGCATTTGAGGCAGAGATGTTTTTTAGACAATAGTTGTTTAATGAGCTGCTTGTATATACAAGGGAAGAGAATAGGCCTGATTGCTCACAATCTGATGTTTGAAAAAGTATTTTCCTGGATCTTATGTATTTGCATATCTAATTGCTATGTAATCAAAACCAAGTGAACTGTAGCTACTTGAAACTCTAAAATGAAAGGCAATCATCTGTATGGGGAGTGGGGGGGAACCCCTAACATGCAGGCTAGCCTGAATATTAGCATTATAGGCTTCTTGTGTTTAATTATAGATGTTTCACTGAGCAGTAAATGTATGCTTGTGTAATAAAAAAGCGAATATGACCCCGAAACACCAGCTCTGCTTTTTGGTAACAGAGCATTGACTTTGAGAGAACTTAGCATCCTTTGTGTATTTTGGTGATAAGGGATTGTGCCAGAATGGCTGTTAATTACTTGCTTTGTTTGATATGGAAAGCACTGGTTCCACACTTTTCTTCCTACCAGTGACAGCACCCTATTACAATGTGTATTAAAGCAGCTGTAATGCCCTCGGTTATCTGTTGGGAAGACACGAGGTAAAGAAAATTAATTTGACTTTTTCTAGCTGCTTGTTGGCAGCTTTGTGTTTGGTAAATGGAAAATAAATAGAATAAAAAACTATTTACTCCAAGATGTACCGTGTATCCTTTTATAGACTTTAACATCTTATTTTATGATATCTTGCTGCCTCATAAATGGATTATTAAATTAAGAGAGATGTTCTTAATATTCTTAATTTGGAAGTTTAGTAGCCACTGATTATCAATTAAAGCTCTCTGTATATTTTAACTTGTTTGAACTTCTAAGTCTAACACAAATTTAAAGCTCTGGTTTTTTTTAGTTTCCTTATCATCAGATCAGTAAATTACCTGTTAGTTTGGTATCAATTCACGTTCCTAACTTGAGTCTTTGATCAGTGTAATTTGGGTAATTAATAACTACTAAGGACCGCTGTAGGGAGATTACAGGTAATGCATGTAAAGGATGTGCAAGCCTGTGTACATCCTGTGTATGCTGTTTGATGCTGCTCTACTCAGTGTCATTCCTTTTAATGTTGTTTGTCTCTGAAATATTTTTCTTTAAAAAAATTATTTATAAATCTATTACAGTAAACTTCCAGTTTGTTATGTTTTTCTGTGCTCTGCCTGCTGTCATGTACTCTCAGCCAATGAATGCTAGTATAGTGGAACACACGCTTACATATTCCTTTCTCAATTATCATAACACTGTATCAAAGTACTCTCAGCCAGTTGAGTGTTCTACATTATATGTGGTTCACTCTTCTGTGAGAAGGAATCCCAAATTCTAGCTGACCCCTGAAACACACATGTGCAAAACAGACTTAAAGGATCTCAGCTAAAAGATCTGAACTGGGACCAGACTTGGCACCTAAGAAAGTTTGCAGTTCTGAATTATCAGCCACCTTGGCCTCATTGATGTTTATAAAACACTACCCGTGACAACTGAAGAATTCACATTTTTTTTTCAAGTGTACATGTGCATTCACCAGGATAAAACATATGGTAAACCATAAGGTGGAAAAGATTGAAATTATATAGGGGATGAGCTCTGACCAAAATGTAATTAAATCCCAAATATTTGGATATTGAAAGCATGTCTTTATATTCCATTGGTCAAGAGATGTCACAAGAGAAACTAGAAAAAAATTTTAACTAAATGATAATGAAAATACAACATAAAATTTGTGATATAAAGCTAAAGCAGTATTTACAGGGAATTTATATCTATAAAAGTTTGTATTTTAAAAACTTCAGTTATCTCATTTTCTACCTCATTAAAATTTAAAAAATACAGCAAACTAAACCCAAGGTAGGTAAAAGAAGACAATAAAAGTAAGAAGATAAATTACTGAAATAGAAAATTGGCAATAGAGAAAAACGTGTTTTTAAAAAATAAAATGAAGATTAATAAAGTAGAACTATAGCCAGACTGATCCAGAACAAAAGAGAAGACACTAACTACCAGTGTCTGTAATAAAACAGGGGATATCACTAAAGATCCTACAAATATTAGGAAACTTCTAAGGGAATATTATGAGCAACTTTCAGCCAATAAATTTGACAACTTAAATGAAAAGTCTTTGAAAAACACAAATTATTACCAAGAAGTGACAGAAATTTGGATAGCCCTATACTGATTAAAGAGGCTGAATTTATAATTTAAAATTTCCCCACAAAGAAAATGTAAAGCCTAGGTACTCACACTAATGAATTTTATCAAACTTTAAGAAAGAAATAGTATTAATCCTATATGAAGTCTTTTCATAAAAGATATGAGAAGGGAATACTTCATTTTAACTTTACCATAAATTGGTAATTACTGGCGTACCATGATACCACCACAAAAAGAAAATAAAGATCAATATTCCTCATAGATGCAGAAATTCTAAATAAAATTTTAGCATGTTGAATTCAGTGATATATGGGGTATATCTTGGCAATGCAAGATTAGTTTAACAGCTGTGAATTGATCAGTGTAATTCATCATATCAGTAAATATAGTAAAAAGCTATATGATTATTTCAAGAGATGCATTAAAAGTATTGAACAAAAGTCAATACACTTTCATGATAAAGCCATGTAGCAAACTAAAAATAGAAGGGAACTTCCTCAATTTGATAAAGACCACATGTGAAAATACTTATAGCAACATCATACTCAACACGAAGACTCAATGCATTTCTCCTAAGATCATAGACAAGGCAAAGATGTTTGCTCTCATTACTTCTATTCCAGGTTGTAAAGAAGGATGGTCTTAGCAAGTGCAGTAAGACAAGAAAAAGAAATTAAAAGGCATACAGACTGGGAAGAGAGATGTGAAACTCTGTGTCCATACTTTCTGATTGCTTATATAGAAAATTTTAAGTTACATGAAAGGTGAGTCTAACAAGAAGAGATCGTGATCTTAAATTTGCATATACCAAGTAGCATAGCTTGAAAATATATAAAGTAAAAATGACCAGAACTGAAAGAAAAACACAAACCCACAATCATAATTTTAGCATAACTCTAAATAACTGATAGAATAAGGAAACTCAATTAAGAATATAGAAGATCTGAACAACACAGCTAGCAGACTTGACCTAATTAACAAAAAAGAACATTGCCCCCAACAGTGCCATAATTCATTCCTTTAAAGTGCATGTGGAACATTTTGCCGAATAACTGTGTGTTGGGCCAATAAAGAAAGCCTCAGCAAAGTTTGGAAGTCTGAAGTTATTCACAGTATGTTCTTTAATCACAATGGAATTGAGCCCTGGGAATCAGCCAGAAATTAAAACTAAGGGTTGGCCGTAGATATGAGGTACATTTAGACTTAAGGATCTAGAAGTAACAGTGAAGTGAGTCAAAGCAAAATTTAATAAATAGAAAATGTACTGAATATTACTTTGATGATTAACTAAAATAAAAGACGTTTCTTTGAAAATTCATGGGAGATTGGCTCAAGATGACGTAGTAGAAGGACGTGTGCTCACTCCCTCTTGCGCGAGCACCGAATCACAACTAACTGCTGAATGATCATTGACAGGAAGACACTGGAACTCACCAGAAAACTCACTGGCACATCCAGAGACAAAGGAGAAGCCACAATGAGATGGTAGGAGGGGCACAGTCATAGTAAAAATCAAATCCTGTAACTGCTGGGTGGGTGACTCACAAACTGGAGGACACTTACACCACAGAAGTCCACCCACTAGAGTGAAGGTTCTGAGCCCGTCAGGCTTCCCAACCTGGGGGTCTGGCAATGGGAGGAGGAATTCCTAGAGAATCAGACTTTGAAGGCTAGTGGGATTTGATTGCAAGACTTCGACAGGACTGGGGGAAACGGAGACTCCACTCTTGGAGGGCACACACAAAGTAGTGCGCGCATCGGGACCCAGGGGAAGGAGCAGTGACCCCATAGGAGACTGAAGCAGACCTACCTGCTAGTGTTGGAGGGTTTCCTGCAGAGGCAGGGGGTGGCTCTGGCTCACTGTGAGGACAAGGACACTGGCAGCAGAAGTTCTGGGAGGTACTCCTTGGTGTGAGCCCTCCCAGAGTCCACCATTAGGCCCACCAAAGAGCCCAGGTAGGCTTCAGTGTTGGGTCTTCTCAGGCCAAACAACCAACAGGGAGGGAACACAGCCCCACCCATCAGCAGACAAGAGGATTAAAGTTTTACTGAGCTCTGCCCACCAGGGAAACACCCAGCTCTGCCCACCTCTAGTCCCTTCCATCAGGAAGCTTGCACAAGCCTCTTAGATAGCCTCATCCACCAGAGGGCAGACAGCAGAAGCAAGAAGAACTACAGTCTTGTACCATGTGGAAGGAAAACCACATTGACAGAAAGATAGACAAAATGAAAAGTCAGAGGACTATGTACCAGATGAAGGAAAAAGATAAAACCCCAGAAAAACAACTAAATGAAGTGGAGCTAGGCAACCTTCCAGAAAAAGAACTCAGAATAATGATACTGAAGATGATCCAGGACCTCGGAAAAGGAATGGAGGCAAAGGTGGAGAAGATGCAAGAAATGTTTAACAAAGACCTAGAAGAACTAAAGAACAAACACCTAGATGAATTAAAGAACAAAGAAACAGAGATGAACAATACAGTAACTGAAATGAAAAATATGTTGAAGGAATCAATAGCAGAATAACTGAGTCAGAAGAACGGATGAGTGACCTGGAAGACAGAATGGTGGAATTCACTGCCGGGGAACAGAATAAAGAAAGAAGAATGAAAAGAAATGAAGACAGCCTAAGATACCGCTGGGACAACATTAAGTGCAACAACTTTAGCATTATAGGGCTCCCAGAAGGAAAAGAGAGAGAGAAAAGACCCAAGAAAATATTTGAAGAGATTAGAGTCAAAACTTCCCTAACATGGGAAAGGAAATAGCCACCCAAGTCCAGGAAGCGCAGAGAGTCGCAGGCAGGAGAAACCGAAGGAGAAACATGCTGGGACACATACCAATCAAAATGACAAAAATTAAAGACAAAGAAAAATTATTGAAAGGAATGAGGGAAAAATGACAACATACAAGGGAACTCCCATAAGTTTCACAGCTGATTTCTCAGCAGAAACTCTATAAGCCAGAAGGGAGTGGCACGATATATTTAAGGCAATGAAAAGGAAGAATCTACAACCAAGATTACTCTCCCTGGCAAGGATCTCATTTAGATTTGATGAAGAAATCAAAAGCTTTACAGACAAGCAAAAACTAAGAGAATTCAGCACCACCAACCCAGCTCTACAGCAAATGCTAAAGGAACTTCTCTAAGTGGGAAACACAAGAGAAGAAAAGGACCTACCAAAAAAAACCCCATAACAATTAAGAAAATGGTCATAGGAACATACATATTGATAATTACCTTAAACGTGAATGGATTAAATGCTCCAACCAAAAGACACAGGCTCACTGAATGGATACAAAAGCAAGACCCATATATATGCTGTCTGTAAGAGACCCATTTCAGACCCAGGGACACATACAGACTGAAAGTGAGGGGATGGAAAAAGATATTCCATGCAAATGGAAATCAAAAGAAAGCTGGAGTAGCAGTACTTATATTAGATAAAATAGACTTTAAATAAAGAATGTTATAGGAGACAAGGAAGGATACTACATAATGATCAAGGGATCAATCCAAGAAGAAGACATAACAATTATATATGTACCCAACATAGAAGCACCTCAATACATAAGGCAACTGCTAATAGCTCTAAGAGAGGAAATGGACAGTAACACAGTAATAGTGGGGGAGTTTAACACCTCACTTACACCAATGGACAGATCATCCAAACAGAAAATTAATAAGGGAACACAAGCTTTAAATGACACAGTAGACCAGATAGATTTAATTGATATTTGTAGGACATTCCATCCGAAAACAGCAGATTACACTTTCTTCTCAAGTGCGCATGAAACATTCTCCAGGATAGATCACATCTTGGGTCACAAATCAAGCCTCAGTAAATTTAAGAAAATTGAAGTCATATCAAGCATCTTTTCTGACCACAACGCTATGAGATTAGAAATCAATTACAGGGAAAAAAACGTAGAAAACACAAACACATGGAGGCTAAACAACACGTTACTAAATAACCAAGAGATCACTGAAGAAATCAAAGGGGAAATCAAAAAATACCTAGAGACAAATGACAATGAAAACACAAACGATCCAAAGCCTATGGGATGCAGCAAAAGCAGTCCTAAGAGGGAAGTTTATAGCTATACAAACCTACCTCAAGAAACAAGAAAAATCTCAAGTAAACAATCTAACCTTACACCTAAAGGCACTAGAGAAAGAAGAACAAACAAAACCCAAAGTTAGCAGAAGGAAAGAAATCATAAAGGTCAGAGCAGAAATAAATGAAATAGAAACAAAGAAAACAATAGCAAAGATCAATAAAACTAAAAGCTGGTTCTCTGAGAAAATAAACAAAATTGATAAACCATTAGCCACACTCATCAAGGAAAAAGAGGGAGAGGACTCAAATCAATAAAATTAGAAATGAAACAGGAGAAGTTACAATGGACACTGCAGAAATACAAAGCATCCTAAGAGACTACTACAAGCAACTCTATGCCAATAAAATGGACAACCTGGAAACAATGGACAGATTCTTAGAATGGTATAATCTTAGAATGGTATAACCTTCCAAGACTGAACCAGAAAAAACAGAAAATATGAACAGACCAATCACAAGTAATGAAATTGAAACTGTGATTATAAATCTTCCAACAAAAGTCCAGGACCAGATGGCTTCACAGGTGAATACTATACATTTAGAGAAGAGCTAACACCAATCCTTCTCAAACTCTGTTCCAAAAAATTGCAGAGGAAGGAACACTCCCAAACTCATTGTATGAGGCCACCATCACCCTGATACCAAAACGAGACAGATATACTACAAAAAATGAAAACTACAGACCAATGTCACTGATGAATATAGATGCAGAAATCCTCAACAGAATATTAGCGAACAGAATCCAACAACACATTAAAAGGATGATACACCATGATCGAGTGGGATTTATCCCAGGGATGCAAGGATTCTTAAGTATACGCAAATCAGTGTGATACACCACATAAACAAAGTGAAGAATAAAAACCATATGATCATCTCAATAGATGCAGAAAAAGCTTTCAACAAAATTCAACACCCATTTATGATAAAAACTCTCCAGAAAGTTGGCATAGAGGCAGCCTGCCTCAACATAATAAAGGCCATATACGACAAACCCACAGCAAACATTATTCTCCATGTTGAAAAACTGAAAGCATTTCCGCTAAGGTCAGGAACAAGACAAGGCTGTCCACTCTTGCCACTGTTATTTGACATAGTTTTGGAAGTCCTAGCCACGGCAATCAGAAGAAAAAGAAATAAAAGGAATACAAATTGGAAAAAGGAAAAATGTCACTGTTTGCCCATGACATGATACTATACATAGAGAATGCTAAAGATGCCACCAGAAAACTACTAGAGCTCATCAACGAATTTGGTAAAGTTGCAGGATACAAAATTAATGCACAGAAATCTCTTGTATTCCTATACACTAACAACGAAAGATCAGAAGGAGAAATTAAGGAAAAAATCCCATTCACTGTTGCAACAAAAAGAATAAAATACCTAGGAATAAACCTACCTAAGGAGGTAAAAGACTTGTACTCAGAAAACTATAAGACACTGATGAAAGAAATCAAAGATGACACAAACAGATGGAGAGATATACCATGTTCTTGGATTGGAAGAATCAATATTGTGAAAATGACTGTACTACCCAATGCAATGTACAGATTCAGTGCAATCCCTATCAAATTACCAGTGGCATTTTTTTTTACAGAACTAGAATAAAAATTCTTAAAAAAATTTGTATGGAGGCACAAAAGATCCCGAATAGCCAAAGCAGTCTTGAGGGGAACAAACTGAGCTGGAGGAATCAGATTCCCTGACTTCAGACTGTACTACAAAGCTACAGTATAATCGAGACAATATGGTACTGGCACAAAAACAGAAACATAGATCAATGGAACAAGATAGAAAGCCCAGAGATAAACCCACACACCTATGGTCAACTAATCTATGACAAAGGAGGGAAGGATATACAATGGAAAAAAGACAGTCTGCTGCTGGGAAAACTGGCCAGCTACATTTAAAAGAATGAAATTAGAACACTCCCTAACACCATACACAAAAATAAACTCAAAATGGATTAGAGACCTAGTAAGGCCAGCCACCATAAAACTCTTAGCGGAAAGCATAGGCAGAACCCTCTGTGACTTAAATCACAGCAACACCCTTTTTGACCCACCTCCTAGAGAAATGGAAATAAAATAAAAAATAAACAAGTGGGACCTAATGAAACTTAAAAGCTTTTGCACAGCAAAGGAAACCATAAATAAGATGAAGAGACAACCCTCAGAATGGGAGAAAATATTTGCAAACACAGCAACTGACAAAGAATTAATCTCCAAAATATACAAGCAGTTCATGCAGTTCAATATCAAAAAAACCCAAACAACCCAATCCAGAAATGGGCAGAAGACCTAAATAGACATTTCCCCAAAGAAGATACATAGACTGCCAACAAACACATGAAAGGATGCTCAACATCACTAATCATTAGAGAAATGCAAATCCAAACTACAATGCAGTTATCACCTCACACTGGTCAGAATGGCCATCATGAAAAAATCTACAAACAGTAAATGTTGGAGAGGGTGTGGAGAAAAGGGAACCCTCTTGCACAGTTGGTGGGAATGTAAATTGATACAGCACTATGGAGAACAGTATGGAGGTTCCTGAAAAACCAAAAATAGAACTACCATATGACCCAGCAATCCCACTACTGGGCATATACCCTGAGAAAACCATAATTCAAAAAGAGTCATGTACCACAATGTTCACTGCAGCACTATTTACAATAGCCAGAACATGGTAGCAACCATGTTGATGTCTATCAACAGATGAATGGATAAAGACGTGGCACATGTATACAATGGAATAGTACTCAACCATAAAAACTAATAAGAGCCTGCTGTATGAAAAATAAATAAAATAAAATTCAAAAATTAAAAAAAATTCATGAAGTAGATAAACTTGTATAAAACTGATTAAAAAAAAAAAAGCAGAACTACATTTGATGTCATTAACTGTAGCACTGTTATTTTCTGTACCAGCAAGGGAAAAAAGGCAACCAAATAACCTGAGAGAAAGCTTGTTGTTCATGTAGAAGTTGTTTTGTATAGACTTACTTAGTCCTGTCTTTTTAATTATATTCATTGGTATATCTTAAAAGGAAAGTGTAAGTGAAATTATTTAATACTTTTCTAAGACCATCTCAGAGAGTTCTATCTCACCTTTTTACTCAGTCATACTGTATAGCAGGCTAGTCCAGGAATGTTGATGATGCAGCCTTTTTAAAGGAGTGCTTCATTATTCTTCCTTATAGTTTTTCCCATAGTATTGCAAGTTTTTATACACGTTCTTGTCAAGAGAAGTAAGGGGTCTGAGGTTTTTATCCTACTTGTAAGCTAATAAGTTAACTTGCTACCATGTTTTTGAGGATTCTGGCAGAAGAACCAAGACTCCTGCATCAGAGACCAGACTTTATTACCCACAGCAAAAGCAGTTAACAGGCTATCGGCTTATCTGCACTGATTCCCTGAGCCTCAGTTCCCAGCCTGACATCTGTACACTTAGTGTGCTGCATTGCTGAAGAGGAACCAAGGCCAAGGTCCCAGCACTTGTGAACAAGCAGCAGACCATGGTCTCCTATGCCAGTATTCTCAAGATGGGGTCTCCTTGTCTTGCTTAGTTATCTATGTGACTGACTACAGAAACTGCTCAGTTTGAGGAGATAGTTAAGCTTGCACACCCTGTTAGAACATACAGGGATGCTCCAGGCTTGTGGGAAACTGCCTCTCCCACGAGTGATCAGGCAGGGACAGATGTGTCCTACTGCTTCCGGTATTAGTAAGACACTACAGGTTTCAAAGATGTTAAAATATTTTTGAAAGAAATTTCTTAGAATGGGTGACTTGCTGTAAATAAATACTAATAATGGAAATGAGGGTCAAATTGGAAATATTGGAGATATTTTTTAAATCATGGAAAATCCAGTGAACAACTTTAGAGTTATAAATTTGAAAACTCATTAACTGGAATTCTATATTTTATAGATCTGTTTCTGAATCAATTTTAATAGTAAAATCTAATAAATTCTTTTTGCTTATTGGAAAATATTGTAACATTTTGTATGTGTGTGGGACTGAATTGAGTGGTTTCAAAGTTCTGAAGGTACAGTCAAACTGACCGTTGGTAATTGGGATAATTCTAAAAGCAAAACGAAATGAAGGAGTGCGTTGAGTATGTTTCATTCTCACCATTTTATTAATTGTGTATATTACTGAGGGACAGTGGGTAGGCCAGTGGAATTAGAATAAAAACTGTTTTAGTGTAATATATAATGTGTATATTGTGGAAAGAAGGGGTAGATGCAGAGGAATGGCAATTGAGAAGTGGAGACGTGGTTATTCAACAAATGATGTTAGGAGAGTTGGGTTTGCATAGGCAAAAAGAAGTTCCAGATGAATTAAACACAAAGTTTAAAAGCAAAATGGTTAACTCTTGCATGAAACTGTAGGAGAATGTATTTGTGACTTCAAAGTACGGAAGGGTTACTGAGAAGAAAACTCATAAAGGAAGATGGATAGATACAACTACATTGGCAAAAAAAAAACCCTTGTTATGCAAAAGACATAAGGAACCATTAAAGGACAGCTACAAAAGTATTTATATTCAGAGTATATGAAGAATTCATTCAAAAACAAAAATAAGACCACAAATCCAGTAGAAAACTGGGCACAGTATGTGAAAGGACAACACAAAGAACAGGAAACTAGAATAAACAAGGAACACATGGAAATATGTTTTACTTTATTAATACTCAGAGGAATGCACATTTTAACGAGAGTGATATACCATTTGATACCCACTGGGTTGTCAAAAATAAAAATACTACCTGGGTCTGGAATGTGGAGAAACATAAACTCCCATGCAGTGAGGTGTGGGGAGTGTATATTGATACTGCCACCTTGGATAGCAATTTGGCAGTGTCTGTTATTAGTAGGTGTTTATTTTTAAGACCCTGTCTGTGGAAATTCCACTATTTATCAGTTCCTTAAGAAAATCCTGCACATGTATTCTGGAAGGTGGATATGAGGGTGTTTACTGCAGCATTTTTTATAATAAAAAATTGGAAACAGCATAAATAGCCGTTAATGGGGAGATGGAAATACCGGTCTCTTCATGTAATAGAATATTACGTGGTAATGAAAAGGATCAAATACACTTGATTTGACATATATTCAGTCTTGAAATTGTGATGTTTAAGAAAAGGGCAGAGTTTAAAATTTTTATTCTAGGTACTTTTCTGTTTAGTGTTAGAAGTATATATTGATGTGTTCTTTATGCATTGAACAATTCGGAAAGGGAACCATATCACATGGTGATATGATAACATGTTATTCCATATGTGAGATGGAATTGCAAGAGAGTTTATGTCTCATTTATTAAACTATTAAGAGATACTTTATTGAATACTTGACTTTTTTTGTGGGTGGGGGTGGATAGGTAATTAGCTACTGTTTCTATTTAAGATACAAAATTAGTCTAGCAATTGATGGTTAATAAGTGACCAAAGCTTCTCACTTTTCTTTTTAATCTCTCTCAAATCTGTTGCCTCATTGCAACATAATCTGTGCATTTATGTAGGAAATTATTTTCAAAGACTATCTTCTCATGATTAAATACCAGCAAACTAAATTCAGTCATATTCAGGGATGTTAAGGTAAAAATGAGATTAGTATCTCTCTGTGGGTTATTAATGTCTTGAGTACAGGCTCTTTGTAGAAAGTTAAAAATAATACGTATGCATACACACAATACACATACAGTCTACTCTTTCTGTTGCTTGAAGGTCTTTTTTGGGTAAAGTGGAGAATTTCTAAAAATTCATCTTAAATTGTTATATTTAGTTAAAAGGGGGAGGAGGTTGTGGCCTTTTCAATATGCCTTTAATGCCTTGATAACTTACTTCAAGAAGTCTTTTCATTTTCCCTGTCTTAACTCCTTTCTATCATGTTTATTGAGTAAAGATTAATCCAACATGTTTAGTAAAGAAATTACTTCTTCACACCAAAAATAATTCTTTTTTTCTTAGCAGTGTGGGTTACCAAACACAAGTTCGTGTGCCTGTTGCATACGGAGGCCAGATAAACTGAGACGTCAGAGTTTGGAGCAGAGAAAGGTTTATTGCAGGGCCAAGCAAGGAGAATGGGTGGGTCATGCTCAAAAACCCCGAACTCCCTGATGGTTTTGGGGGAGAAGTTTTATAGGCAAATTTTGGGGTTGTGTGACTTCCTTCTGGTTGGTTGGTGGTGAGGTAACAGGGCGGGGCTCCAGCAGTCTTCTGCTCAGCCTGGAGTTGGCATCCCCCACCCGGATAGAGGCCTTAGTTCCTGAAGAGGACCTCAAAGATATTGTTATGTATACTACTTAAGGAGGAATCAGGATGCCCCAAGGCTGCACTGTTGTTCCTTGACTGCTCCTGCCTTGTCTCTGCATCACCTCTGCTCCCTGATTGTTTGAACCTGCCATTTGGAACGCTTGGAAAGTCAAGGAGACTGATTGAAGCCTGTTTCCTACAAGCAAGAAACAGGGGACATGGAAAGGCTTTTGTGCCCAGGAGGGACCACTCAGGGTCCTGCTAGGTTTCAGGTTTGGTCCAGATTCTGGAATAGACTTCAATTTTTTCAGCTTAAAAATACTTCTTAAACATATTTTGACTGCTGTGAAACACATGTTGACAAATGGTTAGCCTCTTTACATTCATGCCATAATTATGGCCTTGGTCGCTTAATGGGGTACTTTAAATTTTATTGTATAATTTTTATGAAGGTGAAACTTTAATGATAAGAGTGCAAGTTAGGGGTTAACCAGAGAAGCAGCAGGGGACACACACACACACACACACACACACACACACACACACACACACACATTTATGAGGAGTTGGCATATACACCTGTGTTGGTTCCTAGTCGAGGGTCCAGAGCAGGCAGTCAGGAAGGACGATCCATGGGGAAGGGAGAACAATTGTAGACCCATTTGGTGTTTGGAGTAGCTTGAGCTTAGAAAAGGCCTAATCCCAAAAAGTTTCCAACTGAATAACGTAGGCCCACCCAGGATAATCTCCCTTTTGAATAAAGTCAACTGGCTAGTGAGTTAAATTACATGTACAAAATTCTTTCACAGCAGCACAGATTAATGCTTGGTTGAATAGCTGAGAGGAGGTGTATATATTCTACAAAATGGCCATTGCCTCACTTTTGTCCTCCATGCTCTTGGGAAGGAATACACTTTATTGCTCACCCTAACTTGGAAACACACTAGAATGGAATTCTGGCAACTGTAGTTGACACATCCAGATAACTTAACTATTCTTAAATAGTAGCTTTCTTTATTTAGTTATTGCTATTAAAGATTAGTTTCATAAATGAGCAAGGGATATAAATTTAGATGTTATTAGAAGATATGGAGAAGATACACAGCTATTTCTAGGTAGCTAATATCAATCAGGAGTCACCTGGTCCATTTTTGGCCTGTATTTAGGTTATACTTAATAGATGGGTTTACCGGCCCCTGCTAACTTTTTTCCTCCCTGGCATTGATTTTATATGTTCAGTGTACAGGCTCCTTTTAATATTTAATGTGAAGGAAAGTGGTAATTCAGAAGGTTTTTATCTAAGCAAGATTTCAGTTTATTAGAATTCAAGTAATCTAGAAAGATGTCTGATTCTTACCTTAAATTGAAATAGAACTATAGAAGCTGACTAGGAAAAACCCATTTCCAGGAAAACAGGTCACATCAACTGAAAATTAATTAATTCATTTCTTGATTCCTTTATTTAACAGACTTAATAATTTAGTGTGTGTGTTTGTGGTAGGCTGTATGCTAAGTGCCGAAGATACACAAGATACAGTGCCTGTCCTTTTATAGGCAGGATGGACAAGTATAGCTTTTAATTAGAAGGGGCTCAGAGAAGCATGGTTGGAAAATAATATGTTTTACATAGAAATAATTTTCCATTGGTAGTACTTTTTTAGTTTTATTCCAGTAGTGGGCATAACTGAGGGGAGCTACAGACTTACGAAGTCTTGGGGTTTCCTGGGTATATTTTTCAAAATGGTTTCAAACTACTTGAATATGTTAAGGAAGAGAGTATTTTGTACTTTATTGGGAGGAAGGCCTTTGTTATTGTTGTTGGCATTAAAGCATATGAGCAAGGGATATAAATTTAGGTTGTTAACTGTTAACATTAAGGTTAAATTTGTACATGTAGATAAATTGTTTGCAATTTATGAGCTGCAGACTTTGAAGGTTAGGGTTCCATTTGTTGTGTAGTAGTTTCTGTTATCTGCTGAAAATAAAATCAGTTGTTCTTGTAACATGGAACAATTAGGAAAAAACACTCTGTTTTTCAAGGAAAATCGAGTTAAATCGATTTGTAAATTCATTTTGTCTTCATAGAATGTTAATTTTGTACTTTGGCAAGAAGACCCAACGAGGTAAGCCTGGGGAGGCCACAACAATTCAGCCATTTCCAGCTCTCCAAAATACAATAGGTGTTTACAGAGGCTTGCATTTTTAATGGCTGTGTAAATTTATTTATTTATTTAGTATTTAGTCTTTCGTTTTAGAGTAGCATGAAAGTAGTCATCGGATTGTCTGTTCAGTGTAAAGAGCTATTGGTACGTGTTCTGCTCTGTAGATAAACTTAGCTGAACTAGCATTGTTTATATAGAGTTGGCGTTTACTGAACTTCATATTTTCTGTCCCATTTCCCACCAGATTAATTTTTATTTCAGGAACTAAACATTTGAGTGTGAAGAATATTCTTAAGACGTGTCAGTCAGGAATCCTAATCCTAAGTAGAATCCTCACCCATAGTAGAAATAAAAAGATGAGATACATAGAGATATGGAGCTGCCTTATCAAAATGTGTCAGTAATAAGAATCAGATGACTAGGACAGCTAGAGGACTGCTAGAGAAGTTCAGATGAAAGAGCTCTTGAGACAGCTTGACAGAAAGGGGGCCTTGGAGATAATGTCACATTTCATGTGGACCTAAGAAGAGAATGGGTTCAGTGATGATGCTTCCAGTATGGCACAGTGGAGAGGGGACATGAGAGAAAGAGTCAGATTTGCGTTCAGTTTTGGGTCTTTTACTTACTTCTGTGGTCATTTTCAAAAACATGTTTTCTCTGGTTGTAATGATTACTATTAGCATTATTTAAGTGGAACTTTGTTCTCAAACTTAACCATAGCAATTGTTAGTGGTAAGCTTAATTCATAAGCTTTACAGTGATTCATATGGTTGTTACAAAGTTTGTCTTAGACCTGAGCAAGTGTTTTCCACTGCATTCATATTTCACTTAGATGGTGAATAACATTTGTTACCTCTGTTCCTTATTTAAGAGGAACTGGAGCCAAGGATATTCTGAAAGAGAGTGGACTTGGGTGTCCTGTGCAAGCACATCTTATTGTCTTTAATCACTAGTGGACAAGTAATGTATTCTTCCTTGGTCACTGAAAAATATTTCCTTGGTCACTGATGAAACACACACACACACACATATATATTCTTTTTAATTGAAGTATAGTTGATTTACAATGTTGTGTTAGTTTCAGGTATACAGCAAAGTGACTCAGTTATAATTATTCTTTTTCACATTCTTTTCCATTATAGGTTATTACAAGATATTGAATATAGTTCTCTGTGCTATACAGTCAGTCCTTGTTGTTTATTTTATATACAGTGATGTGTATCTGTTTGTCCCTCCCCCACCCCTTTCCACTTTGGTAACCATAAGTTTGTTTTCTATGTCTGTGAGTCTGTTTCTGTTTTGTAAGTAAGTTCATTTGTATCTTTTTTTAGATTTCACAAGTGATATCATACTATATTTATCTTTCTCTGACTTACTTCATTTAGTATGATAATCTCTGCGTCCATCCATGTTGCTTCAAATGGCAATATATCATTCTTTTTTATGGCTAATACTCCATTGTGTGTGTGTGTCCCACATCATCTTTATCCATTCATCTGTCGATGGACACTTAGGTTGCTTCCGTGTCTTGGGTATTGTAAATAGTGCTGCTATGAACATTGGGGTGCATGTATCTTTTCAAATTAGAGTTTTCATCTTTTCCAGATATATGCCCAGGAGTGGGGTTGCTTGATAAATATTGATAGTAACTCTATTTTTAGTTTTTAAGGAACCTCCATACTGTCATCCATAGTGGCTGCTCCAATTTACATTCCCACTAGCAGTATAGGAGGGTTCCCTTTTCTCCACATCCTCTCTAGTATTTATTATACGTATTCTTTTTGATAATGGCCATTCTGACCGGTGTGAGGTGATACCTCCTTGTGGTTTTTGATTTGCGTTTCTCTAATAATTAGTAATGTTGAGCATCTTTACATGTGCCTGTTGGCCATCTGGATGTCTTTTTTGGAGAAATGTCTATTTTGATCTTCTGCCCATCTTTTGATTGGGTTGTTCGGTTTTTTTGATTTTGAGCTATATGAGCTGTCTGTATATTTTGGAAATTAAGTTCTTGTTGGTTGCATCATTTGCAAATATTTTCTCCCATTCCGTAGGTTATCTTTTCATTTTGTTTATGGTTTCCTTTGCGGAGCAAAAGCTTATAGGTTTGGTTAGGTCCCATTTGTTTATTTTTGCTTTTATTCCACTGGAACATTTTTAAGCTGTTATTAAGACTTTGAAGCAAATAGTATCTGATTATACACTTATATGGATGTCAGTTGATAACAAGGAGAGGAATTTAAGAATTTCAGTTTAGTTCCATATCTCTGAAACTTGAGCATGCTTGAAATGATTTCTAATAAGAAAACAAAACATCTGAAGTTTTATTTTTTATTCTGCTGAGAGATTATTCCTTTCTTGGCTGATACAGTTGAATTTTCAGGTAATTAGCTCAAATTGTAAAAATAGCAATAAAATCGTTAACCTTTAACTTGAGCATTAACTATTGGTAACGTTGGATAATGTATAAAATATATAAAAAGTGACAGTTTGTAACAATAAAAAGTCTTAAGTGTAACAGGCCAGGTTTTAGTTGGCAAAAGTTCAGGAGTTTTTTAAAAACAGGTTTTAGGGAAATTATAAATGTTGGATGTATAACTGTAATTCATGAAGGAAAGCATTCATTTAGTTATTTTTGCCTATTAAAATCCCTGTAGAGTAGGGAAGAAAGGTAAGAGACAATTCTAAAAGCTACCCTCTTTTAGCTTGACTACCAGCTATTAGATGCAAGTGTTTGAAATGGTACTCTTGGTTGTGTTCATACTTGCTTGTATTCAGACTCTGTTGAAACCCATTCAAGTCATGCTAACAACATCATTGAAGAGTAATCTTGATGTTTTCAATTTATTAACATCTTTGACATGTCAGAGTCTTACTCTGGATTGGTTATATTTCAGAAGTACCCACAGGAAGTGAAAGTATTTGGTATCTTTAAAAGGAAAATTGCATTACATCACATACTGTTCTGCATTAATTAACCATATGACTTTTATGCTTCTGTCTTGCTAATAGAATTATACTGAAGGGTTATAAGAAAGATATCATTTCTTATACCTTGGTAGCCAAATTTTAATAAAAGAAGAAAAGTCTTGGATTTTTATAGGTGTTGGATTATAGGCAGTATGATATAGGAAAAACATGAAACCCTGGATTCACCTAGTTCTTCCAGTTAAGTAAAGTTATCTTTGCTTTTTATCCACTGAGAAGTATGGATATGTGAAATATGTATTAACACTTCGGAATATTAGGAGAAGAAAGAACTTTGCTCATAATAAATTAACCATTTGGATAATTCAGAATTGAATTTTTGCTCACCGTCAGACATTGTATCATCCAAATTGCTATCCAAGAAGTGTAGAGGTATGCTATTCACAGTAATTATACCTACTACTATCTGGCGGTGTATTAGAACTCTTTGTAGAGCTTTTTAAAATGTGGATGTTTCCGACACATCCCTCCTATAATTTCTGGGGTGTGTGGTGGGTTCCATCTACATCTATTTTAGTTGAAATAGGATAATCTTAAGATACTTAAATATGCCAGATAATTTTAAATGTTACAGATATTTTAGATAAACACACAAAGACTGTTAACCATGGGTTTTATTTACTTTTATCATTCTAATCTTAATTCTAAAACTTCTCAAGGTTGATGGGCACTACCAAGAAAAGAATTATGACATTCCAGGTATTTGGGGGTGGGTACCTGTATTTTTTAATCTAGAAGAATTGTTGATTAATTCCTAATTTATTTTATTTTATTATTATTATAATTTTTTCTTTTTTTTTTTACTGTGGCTTTAATTTTGAGGCTTTGTAATTGAGGAACTGTGACTTTCCTGATGGTTATTTATGTTAACATAATATCAGGAAGGAAGTCCCGCAGTGGATTTAAGGGAAATCTCTGTTAGCTGGAAAACCATCTTTTAAGAAGACTTAGGAAAGGAGTAGGGGTAGTAGGAGTTACACAGCAGAAGTATTAGGTACTGTGAGATAGTCACTGTCTTAAACACCCTTTCATTCATTTAATCCTTGCAACCCTGTAACCTTTACAAATGAGGAAATAGAATTTCGTGAGATATCATCAGTCAGGCTTAGTATGCTGTTTTATAGCACAGTGAACTTTGATGTCTGTCACTCATCTCAAGTGTAAGTAGTTACTCTGTTATTACTTATTTTATGTTTGTCTTCCTTCCTAGTCTCTAAGGTCTTCAAGGGCTTTCATGTTTGTCCGTTACCTGTCATAAACCTTGTTCACTAGGAAAGTATCTTCTGTATAGCAGAAAAAGTTGATAAATATTTATTGAAAAAAATCAATGAATATATGAATGAGTTAGTCAAGGTTATTACTGAGATAACTGAAATATGGTACTGAAATAAGGCTGGCATTCAAGTTTGTGTTCTTTCCTCACTATATTACGTACCTTGTTCACTTTTGGGGGGTAGGGAATATTTAATTCCAGATATTTCTGTGGTGCTTACTATATACAAAACATTTTGCCAGATAAGTTAGGGAAATGGTTTCTAACATATAAGGACAGTAGTTTACATGTGTTGAGTAAAGAAAATGCATAATGATGTTAAAAAAGCCTACTGTGGGGACTTCCCTGCTGGCGCAGTGGTTAAGAATCCGCCTGCCGGTGCAGGGGACATGGGTTTGAGCCCTGGTCTGGGAAGATCCCACCGGAGCAACTAAGCCCATGAGCCACAACTCTGAGCTCGAGTGTCACAAATACTGGAGCCTGTGCTCTGCAACAGGAGAAGCCACTGCAATGAGAAGCACACACACTGCAACGAAGAGTAGCCCCCACTCGCCGCAACTAGAGAAAGCCCGTGCACAACAATGGAGACCCAACACAGCCAAAAACACATAAATAAATAAATAACTTTATTAAAAATAAAAAAGCCTACTATGAATTTAATAATGCATTTTAAATGACTTTGTACTGTGTTTATTATGGTAGCATGCATATATGTTGAGAAACTAGTAGTATGTTTGTATATGACACAGCATTTAGTTTATAGAATATATACATATAAAATAAGACAAATACACAGATAAGTATTTGAGAGAAACTGATAAAAATATCATAAAAGACGTGCAAGTCCGGATCTGTGTAGGGTGGAAGAACGGAAGAATATTAAGCTACTGGTTAGGTACCAAACTCTTACTTAGGCATTTTTAAATGCATTGTGAGTAATTCAGAAAAGAAAAAGAACTGTCTTGCTGTCTTGAGGCTTATTATTCTGTATCGGATGCAGAAGACTATATTATAGTATTAAGTATATTATAAAGCCATAAAATTCTATGGAAGGAAGCAAGGTGGGGGAGAGATGAATTCTCATAGAGGGGGTGACTTGGGAAAATATTATGGAAGAAGTATTTGAACTTTTCAATTTCATTAAATTTTTATAAATCCTTTTTACTACCCTTAGTCTGTTTTCTGTAGAGCTCGTGGAATAATCATGGCTTATTCCTCTTTCTGGGAAGCTGTGGTCATCCTCTTTTACATGTTGTTTCAATTCCAAACCCTATGTAGAAGGCAGTCCAGTGCTTTGATCAGCTGAGTTCTTCAGTCTGAAACCTCAGAGATTACAGGTGGATCTTTATTAAGCTTCTGTATCCTAAAAATTATATTTTGAAATAATTTTGTTTTAATATGTTTAATATATTTTTATTGACTGAGTTAATTTAAAAAATAGATTTCTTAAGCTAGTACTCTTTATCCCCAAAGTACTTTTCCAATTTTTTTTCTAAATTACAACTTCTAGTCATGTTATTTTATTTGCTATTGTTCAGTCTTCCTTTTCCCATATTCCTACTTATGTCATTTCCTGTAATCTTCTATTACTCTTTGATTTTAAATAGAAGCCTGTTCAAACCATGCTGATATCAATTATGAGATGGTAGCTACTCTTCTATGTGCTATACAAACATAACACATTTAGAACTTACTTCTGTTTTACAGATGAGGAGACCAAGGTTCAGATACTTTGCCTGAGATTAAACAGCTAGTAAGTGGCTAGTAAGTGTAATATCATAAATTCCTTAGACTATCATCAAATGGATGTTAAAAATCATATTTAAAAATGGTATTCTAGGGCTTCCCGGGTGGCGCAGTTGTTAAGAATCCGCCTGCCAATGCAAGGGACACAGGTTTGAGCCCTGGTCCGGGAAGATCCCACATGCCGCGGAGCCTGTGCGCCACAGCTACTGAGCCTGCGCTCTAGATCCCGCGAGCCACAACTACTGAGCCTGCGCTCTAGAGCCCGCGAGCCACAACTACAGAAGCCCGTGCACCTAGAGCCTGTGCTCTGCAACAAGAGAAGCCACCGTAATGAGAAGCCTGCGCATTGGAACCAAGAGCAGCCCCCGCTCGCCGCAACTAGAGAAAGCCCGTGTGCAGCAACGAAGACCCAACACAGCCAAAAATAAATAGATAAGAAAATAAATTTTTAAAAAAAGGTATTCTAAAACAAATAATTGTTTTGTTTTGGATATCTATAGATTTTACTTTCTGAATAAATTCCCTCAGGAAAAAGTTTGTGACAGTGAACTACGCGCTGCCATTCACTTACTGTCTCCTTAAAGTTACCATGCCTAGACCTGGTGATGATTTTTGCTCGAGGCAGCAAGTTACCCTGTAGGTAGATTTGTCAAAATGTTCATCTTGTTTCTTGTTACGGTTTTGAGTGAAATAATTGTAATCTTTTTGGGTTTTTTGTTTTTTAAATATTTAACCTTTCTTGTCTTCTTAACATACTGTTAGTTGTAAAGTCTTTAAGGCAGAAGTGTATAATCTGAAGTCAGTATAGCTGAGTGACATTGAGTAAGTCAGGTTTCTGCCCATTAGTTTGTCATTTTTGAATGAGAAATAGGTATTATAATAATATCTACCTCTAAGTTTTAAAAAGGATTAACTTTATGGATATAAAATGCTGAGTACAAAGCCCTATATATGTTATTTTTTGTTAATAATAGTATTAGCTGTGGCTTCATTTTTGTATCTCATGCTGTACTCTATCTAGTAAATATTGAATAGTTATGGGACACTTATTGTGGTCAGTGCAAAGAGAGGGGAGGTGAGTGATTCCAGACTTCTTGGAGCTTTTTGGATAAGACTTAAGTCAAAAGAACTTAAGTCAAAAGAACAAATGATAGAATGGGAATCTAGGAAACATCCTGTCTGAGAGAACCTGGAGAAATTTTCATTGAGGTGATTTCTGAAATTGGATTTTTGATGACTTGGGAAAGAAAACGGGTACAAGTAGAAATGGTAGTCCTTTTTATTTTTAATCTTCTTTCCTAAGTGTGCTGTCAACAAGTAAATGTTTCAATTTAATATTTTAAAACATCACATTTTAAAACAAATGGTTGTTTTTCTATGCCTTTAATAATCTTTATGTCTGCTAGATGGGGGAATGAATAAGATCCAGTACAAGGTTTCACATATGAATAGTGAAATGATTCTATTAATGCTATATGTGGAAGCATTTCATGCTTCCATGGACAGTAACTGCTTTTATATGAGTGATTGTTAGCGACAGAAACGCAGCCCAGAGTTGCCAGAGGATTTCATGCCAGTTCTTCTTACTCTCGCTCTTTTTCTTTCTTTTTTTTTTTGTTAACATCTTTATTGTGGTATAATTGCTTTACAATGGTGTGTTAGCTTCTGCTTTATAACAAAGTGAATCAGTTGTACATATACATATGTTCCCATATCTGTTCCCTCTTGCGTCTCCCTCCCTCCCACCCTCCCTATCCCACCCCTCCAGGCTGTCACAAAGCACTGAGCCGATATCCCTGTGCCATGCGGCTGCTTCCCACTAGCTATCTACCTTACGTTTGGTAGTGTATATATGTCCATGACTCTCTCTCGCCCTGTCACAGCTCACCCTTCCCCCTCCCCATATCCTCAAGTCCGTTCTCCAGTAGGTCTGTGTCTTTATTCCTGTCTTACCCCTAGGTTCTTCATGACATTTTTTTTTTCTTAAATTCCATATATATGTGTGTTAGCATACGGTATTTGTCTTTTTCTTTCTGACTTACTTCACTCTGTATGACAGACTCTAGGTCTATCCACCTCATTACAAATAGCTCAATTTCGTTTCTTTTTATGGCTGAGTAATATTCCATTGTATATATGTGCCACATCTTCTTTATCCATTCATCCGATGATGGGCACTTAGGTTGTTTCCACCTCCGGGCTATTGTAAATAGAGCTGCAGTGAACATTTTGGTACATGACTCTTTTTGAATTTTGGTTTTCTCAGGGTATATGCCCAGTAGTGGGATTGCTGGGTCATATGGTAGTTCTCTTTGTAGTTTTTTAAGGAACCTCCATACTGTTCTCCATAGTGGCTGTACCAATTCACATTCCCACCAGCAGTGCAGGAGTGTTACCTTTTCTCCACACCCTCTCCAGCATTTATTGTTTCTAGATTTTTTGATGATGGCCATTCTGGCTGGTGTGAGATGATATCTCATTGTAGTTTTGATTTGCATTTCTCTAATGATTAATGATGTTGAGCATTCTTTCATGTGTTTGTTGGCAGTCTGTATATCTTCTTTGGAGAAATGTCTATTTAGGTCTTCTGCCCATTTTTGGATTGGGTTGTTTGTTTTTTTTGTTATTGAGCTGCATGAGCTGCTTGTAAATTTTGGAGATTAATCCTTTCTCATTTGCAAATATTTTCTCCCATTCTGAGGGTTGTCTTTTGGTCTTGTTTATGGTTTCCTTTGCTGTGCAAAAGCTTTGAAGTTTCATTAGGTCCCATTTGTTTATTTTTGTTTTTATTTCCATTACTCTAGGAGGTGGGTCAGAAAGGATCTTGCTGTGATTTATGTCACAGAGTGTTCACTCTTTTTCTATTTAAGCATTAGGCAGCCATTGATATTTGAACTTGCTGGGAAATGCAATTAGAAATCACTTGATCATTTTTGTCCTTTTATGGGAAACTGTTTGCATATATTTAGTTCAGTCTTTTCAGCCTTAACTATGGCATTATCAAGATCATATTTAGCTTCCCAAATGGTCGTGGGTACTGTAAGTGGCTCTGCTCCAGTGAAAGTTTGCTAATTTTGGTCATGATTGGGACAGACCAATATTATTTGGCCATAGTTTGGCCATAACTGGTGATACATAAGTTGAGTTTCAAAATACAGTAATTACAATTAAATTAGTGGAATTAATATATGATAATTGGAATGAGGACTTAATGTGACAGTTTTTCAATATTTGTAGGAGTTAGGTGTTTCTTATGAAGGAAGAATATTGAGAATAGTCCTTTTGTTATTAACTGGGAAAATATTTGACATAAAACTTTAAAAGTTCTTTGAATTTAGCAAATATTTCATTGTGCTAATAAGCATTTGTTGAATGCTTGCTGCCTATAAAGACATTCCTAGATGATGATTTCCACAAACTGAATGTAAAAGTGTTCTAATTTTTATATATTATTAGAAAATAACTTGCTCTGAAAACATGATGGTTGATGGGACTCAAGTTCAAGTTGAAATTTTTTTTGAAGTCAACTTTATAACTAGAGTCAGTGAGCAATTTAATTATGTATAATCTCCTTTAAGAAATGTTCCTCAATGTACGTTTCTTAAACTAATTTAAGATTGTATGTACAACTGGGGATAGTTATATGTTAGGCTTTATCACTTGGCTTAAGATGTATATATTCATAAGTGTGTTATTGGAACCTTGGTTTGCTTAAATATGTAACACTTTAGAATTCCTTTCTAGGTGGTTTTGGAGTATGAACTTTCACATTAAGAGCACAGTAGGGGAAGAAGTCTTGTGCTTATTTGCCTGACTACAAATGTATAATTAAAAGAGTCTGTCAGCAGGGGTTGGGGCAATCAGTGTGTTCTGATGCTTCATGTTATAATTACTTTGTTGTTCAAACAGATATTGTAATTAGAGCATAATTTTAAATTTCAGAGGTCAGTGACTTATCGAGGTTTTTGTTGTTTTGGTTTTAATCAAAAACAAAGGTAGTTTCTCAAATTTTGAGAATTTTTTTTAACATTTGTATATCGCTGTATACAGCAAATGAAATGGATGATTTTTTTTTTAAGGTTTATTATTATTTTTTTGGCTGCATTGGGTTTTCGTTGCACACGGGCTTTCTCTAGTTGCGGCGAGCGGGGGCTACTCTTCGTTGCTGTGCACGGGCTTCTCATTGTGGTGGCTTCTCATTGCAGAGCACGGGCTCTAGGTGTGTGGGCTTTAGTAGTTGTGGTGCACGAGCTTAGTTGCTCTGCGACATGTGGGATCTTCCTGGACCAGGGCTCGAACCTGTGTCCCCTGCACTGGCAGGCTGATTCTTAACCACTGTGCCACCAGGGAAGTCCCCTGAAATGGATGTATGCATTGTGTATTAAGACAAGATTTTCGTTTTCCCCTATTGCAGATTTTAGTGAGTGGAGGAATTGTGTATTAAGTGGCCACAGGTTTATCATTTTTGTGTCATTGAAATTTGATAGGCATTTCTCTCATTTAGGGTAAAAAGTGTATTTGTAGGTGTGAGAAATCTGTTTTACCAGGTACTTCTCTGCCAGTTCTTGATACTGTTCTTCATGTGACTTTATCAGGAATTCATTGACAGAGAAAGAGAACATGACATGGAATTAGGGGAAAAAAAACACTAAATAAATTTACCAGATAATTAATCTGTTTCTTTATCTGCATCCAAATTCCCTACCAGCTCTAAAATTCTATGAGAATAAGATGTGCTTAAAATTCCACATAAAAAAATGTTTAAAGGTAAAATGGTGAAGTAGAAAAACTTCTAGAGAGTCAAGACTTCAGTGTTCTGTTTCTGGCTCTTTCACTAATTTATGATGCTATTTTAAGGCAATTTACTTAATTTTAGGGCTCTCATGTAGGTGATGTCATGTTTTAGGAATTGGTTGTTGAGAGTTGCACGCTCTAATGTTCTCCCTGATAGAACACTTCCTATCTGTATGACTTGGGCAAACCTTGTGGGCCTTAACCTCCTCATTAACATGTTAGTGAGAATTATAGGACCTCAGTCTTATGGCTCTTAGGATGACTGAGTGAGGTGATGTGTTTATATTGCTTAGTGTGGTACTCGACAAACAGTAAGTGTTTAATGAAAGCTTGGGTAGTATCAGCATCATTTTCATTTCTGAATTTCTTTATCATCGCGTGAGAGACTAAGAGCTACTTGACATTTATTTCTCTATAGTACATTTGCCAAGAATATAGACCATAATAAAGTATTATTGGTAAATGTGTCTATCTGTTTCATAATCAGTTATGAATGGTATTATAGAGCTGTTTTATATGCTACTGAACTTTAACTTATTATATAAATAAAGATACATTCCATTTCCTTGAATGCTGTCTTGTCATTTCAGACTCCCTTAAATAAAAAAAACACCAAGGTCATCAGTTTTGAACTTTTTTTAAACACAGGAATTATTTATGAATAACTTGTCTTTGCTATCATTTTGCTATATTATATCATTTGTTATATTAAGATACAACTTTAGTCTTGCAGTTTTAAAAAGGCTGACCCTTATTTACTCCGTTGTTCTGATATATTGAAACAAGGTAATATTGAGCTGATAGAATAAAGGAACAGCACTGTCTTGTGGGATATGAAAATCAGCGCTCATGAGCATTATGCTAGAGAGTCTGAGTGAGTTGACTAGAAGAAAAGTAAGAGAACAAGAATAAAAGATAAGGGGTAAGGATTTTCAGATGTAACTGGCAACTTAAATAGGAGGTCAAAAAGAAGCAGGCCCAGAAACAAAGATAAATGATCAAGGGAGACTGGAGGCTTATATAGGGAGACACAGTAATAATGAATACAGGAGAGCACTGTGGGGAAACAGTTTGGTGTTTGATTTCAGTGATGCTCCCCAATAATAAAAGCACAGTCGTTCAATTCAGTAAATCTAATAGCTAAAGACAATGCACAGATAGCTATCAGTTATAGTATGACACACTTAGAGCAAAGGATAAATAAAAGTAAATA
This sequence comes from Phocoena sinus, assembly GCF_008692025.1. Classification (NCBI taxonomy): domain Eukaryota; kingdom Metazoa; phylum Chordata; class Mammalia; order Artiodactyla; family Phocoenidae; genus Phocoena; species Phocoena sinus. The sequence continues at coordinate 5,025,512 of NC_045774.1, read as the reverse complement.
TTAAAGGAAGCATTCTGGACGTAAGTGATAAATTGCATGAAGTTGTGGGTATCAGGATCCATGTTTGTGAATAGGCCAATTTATTGACAGCGTGGAGTGAATGTAAGCGAGAAATGGCACCCGAAGTTAGTGTGGATTGAAATGAATGGGTGAATGTACAGCAGCCTCTTTGTCAAGGCAAAAGAAAGCTGATAACTGCATTTCAGACTTTCTTCAAAACCAATTGGTCTTTGTCCTCAAGTATTAAAACTTCACACTGACTCAGAAAACTCATTCAGGGTCAATAATAGCTGAGACATAACTGGGGACTAGTTTGCAGAAGGGAGGTAATGAGCTGAACATGGTGAGTTGAGAGTGCTTTGGAGACAGTGACACACACATGTCAAGTTGGCAGTTGAATTTGGAGGTCTAGAAATAAGGACTGTGCTGGAAATGTAAATTTGCGAATAAGTGGATACAAAAAACCCATATTATTATTTATTGCTGAAGATTTGGTGGCACATTATATAAAATGCTTTTGGTGACTAAAACAGAAATTAAAATAATTTGTAATGAGCTGTTTTTTCCACATCAGTTTCTCAGCTGTTTATTCCTGAAATACTATTTGAAATATGACAGTAAAAATAAATGAATGCCTCAACCACAGTTTCTAGGAGATAGACCATATTTGGTGTATCTCCAAGACCATATTTGGTGGTGTATCTCCAAGACCATATTTGGTGTATCTCCATTTTGCCGTCAGTCCTCTCTGCTTCATTTCATCCTTTTCTTTGTCCCAAATTATTTATTAAAGTGAGAAATTTGAGGAGTAGATTCTTACTGCAGGTATTCTGGGATATAGAAGTAGACACCCTATATATAATCTTACTCTATCTCTTGTTTGTTTATAGCTGAAAGAGAACCTTTATGGATATGTTTTATTGACTTCTGTAGTGTTTGCCAATTCCAGGTTGCCTTTATTATCTGTTTGAGAAACAGAAAGAAAATACAGGGAGAACTTATATTTGTAGTGAATAATTCCTAGGCTCAAACTCACTGTTAAAGGCATTAACTCTTCCTGAGTTAGAATGGTCCACAGTTGTATAAAAGTGGCTTGAGTGGAATGATCTTAAAACCTTTTTTAAAATGAAGTTTAATATGCTCATAAATTAAAAATATGTAATTCTGTAGAGCCTGATGTAGAAAACATCCTCTGCTAACAGCCAGCACCACCCACAGTCACTTCTTACTCTTGAAGAGATTCTTTAGGTATTTATTCTCTGTTGCTGCATTTTGTGCTTACCTTGCTACTATCTCACTCTTTCATTTTGTGAGAACTCATGGGGCCCTTTCCATTTGGAAGCTCTTATCATTCAGTTTTGTTTTAAAAGTATGTAATACGTTGATGATTTTTCTCCTGTCTGCTTCCTTTTTCTTGGTGAGACATCAGTAATTCAGTTTTTGGACCTCTTGGACTAGTTCTCTAATTTTTTAACTCTTTCTCTGCTGTTTTCCATCTCTGTCTTTGCTGCTATGTGGAGGGAGAATTCAGTTTTTATCTTCAAACCCCTCTATCAACGTTTTTTATTTTTACTATCATATTTAAGTTTCAAGAGTTCCTTTTTATGTTTTGAATTCTTTTCATAGCATTTTTTACTTGTTTCAGGGATGCAGTATCTTCTCTTAACTCTCTGAGTCTTTTTGAGTTTTTCTTCTCACTGCCCAGTGATTGCTTTCTTCAGGTGGTTTCCTGTTGTTGTGTTGGCCAGACTTTCCAGAGAAAGGTCTTCCAGTTTCTTGCCCCCAGTGTGTGGGCTGGCTGTCCTCATTCTGGGTGTGGAGTGGGAGAAAAGACTGGATACCTCAGCCTTCACTGTGTAAATGATCCTGTCAGCTGCCCATCAAACCCCAGTTCTAGAAAGTGGAACTCTTTAGGAATACATTTCTAGTCTTTTGCTAGAAATTAGGGAGTGCTAGATAGCCAGCTTTAGTTTAAGGATAGGGGATGCGGAGATTCAGCTGTTCCTTCAGTTTTCCAGTCTTAGCCCCACCCTTACCCCCGACTTTTACTGCTGCCAATTTCCTAAGCCTTTATGGAGGCTCTAAGTATAAGTTGGTTTCTTCTTGCCTGGGTTAGCTAAGTCCCTGACCACTTAGCCATCTGCTTTCTAGTTTTCCAAATTGTTTCCTTTCCCATTTTCTTCTTCCTTATGATTTTGTGCGTTTTAAACTGTACAGTGTTTTAGAAGAATCTTAGGAAGGAGTGAAAATTACATTAGATACATTATTAGTTATACTAGATACTACATTAGTAGTAGCTATACTAGATACTACATTAGATATTAGTTATACTAGATACTAGATACTACATTAGTTTCACCTTTTTTGTCTATAAGTGTTTTCGAAACCATAAGCAAGACTTGTTTTGAAGCAAACATTAGGGTAGGTATAATTTTCTTCTATTTTTGTATTTTTAACAGGCACCTAAGTTGATGAATTTATTAAGAGTATCATTTACCAAGGTGTTGTACAACTCAAAAATTTATTCCTCCGATAAAGCACAATTCAAATTATACTGCAGCTTTATTCTTTGTTCCTGTCATGCAAATAATATCCGTTCCTTTTTAAATCCTCTGACTTTTGTCTTCCCCATGTATAAAAATTTCTGTGGCAAGTCGCTTAGGATTTTAATTTTCACCCTTAGGCCTTTCTAAAATATTTTGGATTATAAATGTTCCTCAGTTGTCCTTGTATTAGTATCTGTGTGCATTAATAATACCACAAACATGCTTTTTAGTGTCTTTGTCTACTAATTATAACATCTGTGTCAGTTTTAGGTTGATTTCGATTGATTGATTTTTCTTATATGTGTTTCATTTTTCTCCTCCTTTGCCTGTTAATTTTTTTTTAAGTTTTTTTTTTTTTTTTTGATGAGGACCATTTTTAAAGTCTTATTGAATTTGATACAATATTGTTTCTGTTTTATGTTTTGGTATTTTGGCCCCTAGGCATGTGGGAGCTTAGCTACCCAACCAGGGATTGAACCTGCACCCTGGGCATTGGAAGGCAAAGTCTTAACCACTGGACCGCCAGGGAAGTCCCTGCCTGTTAATTTCTGATTAGATGCCAGATAGTGTGAATTTTACCTTGTTGGGGGGACATATTCCTGTAGTTATTCTTGGGCTTTGTTCTGGGACGCAGTTAAATTGGAAACAGTTTGATCCTTTTAGATCTTGCTTTTAAGATTTATTTAGGCAGTATTTGGAACAGTGTTTGGACTACTGACTAATTATTTTCCACTACTGAGGCAAGACCTCTGTGCACTTTACCCAGTGTCTGTGTATCATGAAGTCTTTCCCGTCTGGCTCTGTGTGAGAACCTGGCACTTTTACCTTGAATCCTTTGGCTAGTTGTTTCTCTGGCCTCTGGTATTTCTTCCCACATAGGCGCTGATCAGTGTTCAGTTGAATACTTGTGTCAACTTTGTGCAGATCTCCAGAGTTCTCTTTCTGTGCAGCTCTTTCCAGTATTCTTTTTGGTGAGCTCTAGCTGCTTTGGTCTCCCAAGACGCTAAGCTTAGTCGTCTCAACTCAGAGAGGCAGCCTGGCACCGTTCCCAGGCCTGCAGCCTAGAGATTCCCAGGCCAGGGAGCTGGGACAGTAATGGGTCTTACTTACTTCATTGATTTCCCATCTCTCAGCCTCACTGTCCTATTGCCTGAGGTCCAGAGACTTGAGGACTGATGTTTCTTTTGTTTTGCCTGGTTTTTTTTTTGTTGTTTCAGGTAAGAGAGTCTTGTTCGTGTTACTTTATCTTGGCCTGAAGCAGATGTCCCTTATTTGTACAGATGTAGAGACACTTATAGGTTCATTAAAATATAAACATACACACACACGCGCACACACACAAGGAACTTTATAAAATTTATCTATAAAAAATTGATAAAATACAAATTTTAGTGAGAAAATATCGTCAACAGTTTTCAACATAAAAATTAAACTCTGGATTTTAAAATTGGTTTTTATTGCCACAGTAGAGGTACATCTACACATTTTATATTTGGCACACAGATAACCCTGACTGACGTTCCCAGTTTCTTGACTCATTGAATCCTCAGGTCTGTCAGTTTTTCATGGTGTCCCCTAGGTGAAAAGAAATACTTCGTAGTTTTTCTTCTTATTATTAAATAGTTACTTCCAAACAACTTAGTTTATCAAAACAACTTAAACTGAAAAAAATTTTATTTTATTTATAAATAGCCACATTATTTATTAATGGGATTTGTTTTCCCTTGGGCACTGTTCACATTCTCAAACCTGGGAATCAGATTGGACACTACCACCCTGTTTTTCTGTTCCACATTGATTTTTGCATGAACTTGGCTTTTTATTACAGCAACCACTGAAAACCTAGCATCAGAAAGATAAGACATCATCACAAGGAATATAGCGTGATCTAATATTGATAAAGTCCAGTATTTTGAGCTAGAAGTTTGCATGGTATCTGACAGGCATCAACTATTGTTGTTTCCCTTGAAGTTTCAAGTACCCCCGTGGTACCCCTGTGAGCATACTGTGGTATCTCTGAGTTTACTCCTTGGGAACACACAGATGGCCTACCATAGGTTGGTGTGCTTTGTTTTGTTTCTCGTTTCCCCTCACAACATTTGGGTGCATTTTCATACTGATGATATTAACAGAAAATAGAGGCAGAAGCGTATACTTTAAGAACTTATTTCTATCCCTATTGGCTGAGTTCCATAGATTTTTTTCCTAGCATGGCATCTGCAAACATATGAGTTGTAGTAGAAAGCTGTTTTTTTATACCAGTTTTATTTTCTTTGATTGGAATCTCACCATTCAGTAAACAGTAATCTTTAAAGATGAAAGTTCAGCAACAGGTATTGTTTATGTATGGTACCTGGCACTGAACCATATGCATTTATTTATACCATTCTTATATTTATTTATAAATTTTTATTGTTTTTAATTTTTAAAGAATTCATATTTATGAAATATTTATAAATATATTTGTATATTATCTCTAAAGCTTAAAGCAAGAAATGGTTCTGAAGTTATTATATCTTAGGTGAAAGGGAAGTATGGCCAACTCTACTTCTAAACCTCCCTATAGCTTGGCAGTGTTTTCAGCCTGGGGCTCACTAAGTCATTTGAAGATACCAAGGAAATGAAACGTAGATGTTCTCTACTAAAACTAGTATTTAAGATGGTATGGTTAAAGAGTAACTGTACAGTTCACTGTTTTCAAAGTAAGGTCTGTTAGAAATACAGTTAAGACTATTCTCACATTTATTCCTTGTTGTGATTATTTTTATAATGAAATGGTTCTATAATTACTACTTGAAATGCTTAAAACAAATGGCATTTGTCTTACACAGTAGTGTCTGTTGGCAAAATACTTTTCCTAATCTTGAATTCAGCCAATGTTATTAAAAGTAGTTGTAACGATATGGAAAAATTGATGAATTTTAGAATGAAAATATTGGTTCAGTTCCTGAATTGGCAAGGTGTTCGTCAGTTGACCTTGACAGGTGCCTTGCTTAAATTAGCCTCGGTGACCTTGTATTTACTCATAAGTAAAATATAGGAATGATAACACGCTTTTCATGATAACCTGAGGATGACACTATACATAAGTTTCTTGGTACATAAGAGCACTGCAGGGGTTGTGATTGCCTTGTTCACTCTTATACTCTTAGTATCTGGCTCCATGCTTTTGGTACATAGTAGGTGCTCAACAAATATTTGTTGAATTAGCTATCAATACCCAGTAGTCTCACACTCAGGCTTTTTGCCAAGAGAAGAATTTAAAAGGTTTATAATGTCATAGCAAAACAATGCGAGCATAGTTTAGTAATTGCAACAGGTTATTATCATGAAAGATGTGCTCTCTCTTTGAAAAGAAAAATTTGTAATAGTATGCTTTGTAAATTTTTTAGGAGGAGCAAAATCGAGGCAAGCCTAATTGGGAGCATCTCAATGAAGATTTACATGTACTGATCACTGTGGAAGATGCTCAAAACAGAGCAGAGATCAAACTGAAGAGAGCCGTTGAGGAGGTGAAGAAATTACTGGTACCTGCAGTAAGTAATAATTTCCAAATCATTTACTATAGAATAATAGACAAACATAGACATTGCTCCAATCCTTAAATGGGAAAATCTGTTCCCTGTTTATTTTTTGTGAAGGGAATGTTGTGAGGGGAGCAAACTCAATTAGTGGCCTGTTTTTTCAGAAGTATTATTACCTATTATAGGGTAGGAATGTAGGTGCGTCATCAGTAAGTAGGGTGATGAAAGCTTTCTCTCTTTTTTTGGATCAGTTTCTCATTGAAAGCAAGTAGTGGGTGTACAGAAGTCTGTACAAATTAATACTTATGTTGGGTGAGCTGTGTTAGTGGGAGCACATTATTTGAGTTGTCTGTGGGTTCCACGTACTCTCCTGGCATATATCATTGTTTACCACAGAAAGGTTAATGTTTCATAGTGAAATTTTCCCATAATATGGTAAGATTTTCTTTTAGAAAAATAAGAGCTAACTTTTACTAATGTACCAAGCACCATTCTGAGCACTTTTCACACTTTTAACTCACTTAATATTTCTAAGATAATAAAAACTATCGAAGTTCATACTTAGGGATTGTAGATAAGACACCAAAAGGAATTTTGGAGGGTGACATAAGAAAAGACCCCAAGGAGAGGAGTCACTGAGGCTGGAGAAGAACCAGGAGTGTGGAGTCCTGGAAGCCAAGAGAAGTTTGTTGCTGAAGATTGTTCAGTTAAGATAAGAATGGGGAGTTAACCATTGGATTTAGCAAGTAGTAGTCATTGGTGACCTTGCCAAAAAGATTTTTGGATGGTGGATTTAAAAGCCTGATTAGCTCAAGTTCAAGAAAGAATGGGACAACAGAAAAAGGAGTTGAAATTTTTTCCCCTAAGATTTCATTATTTAAGTAAATGATCTTTTCAGTACTCTTGGCCTCTCAGTTCTTTTATTGCTTCATCTTCAGTGATCTTAACCTCCACTCCATATAAAGTGCATTTTAAATTTTAGTACTTTACTCATATTAAAATTTCTAAGTTGCCTTCCAGAAAATTTGTACCAATTTGTAGTCCTGCCAGTGTTATCTGAAAATACCTGTTTCTCAGCACAGTCTCAAACCCTGGGTGTTACTAGATTTTTTAATCTTTAATCACAAAAATGTGAATATAATAATTCTCATGGTTCTTAAAAATATTTATATTAGATGAGTTTTTACATTAGCTTTTTGTAACAAAAATTCTAAATCTTCACGATCACATTTTGAACAGGTACACAATCCCTAGTTTCATATTGTTTCTGTGGGGAATATTTTTTTTGTTTGTTTGTTTGTTTTTTTTTTTTTGCGATACGCGGGCCTCTCACTGCTGTGGCCTCTCCCGCCGCGGAGCAACAGGCTCCGGACGCGCAGGCTCAGCGGCCATGGCCCACGGGCACAGCCGCTCCGCGGCATGTGGGATCCTCCCGGACCGGGGCACGAACCCGTGTACCCTGCATCGGCAGGCGGACTCTCAACCACTGCACCACCAGGGAAGCCCCTGTGGGGAATATTGATTCAGTTTACATATCATTTACAGAATGAATTTATAGCTAAAGTATGGGATTACCTTTGTATTATTTCAGTATAAATGTTTCTTACCTATCCATGTAGAATAAATTCTTTTTTGGAAAGAGGTAGAAAGAGAGTTGTGTGTAGTTTAATGTTTTTGTGCCTATTATGTTTAATGTTATATAGCAAAAGATCTAATCCTGGCTTAAGGGACCTGGGGGTGTGGAGGGGAGAGTTGGTAGACTTTGTGCTTGATTTAAAATTTTATAATTAAATGTAATAAATATTCCATTTTGTATTTTACATCTGGAGATAAGGCTAATAAATCTCGGTTAAGGTTGTACCTGTGCTCCTTGGGACATAATTTTAATTTTTCTAATAATTTTGATGATTTGAATGTGTCTCCATCAGTTTACGTAACACCACACATAACTTAATGTTTAGAGTTCAAACTTTCAAAATTCAAAGTAGGGTTTCAAAACAACCTTACAAAGTAAGTTCTTTTCCCCCCATTTTTCCAGCAAGCACAAGAACTCAGAGAAACCTTAGCATTTTCTAATTTCACTGCAAAAGTAATAGGGATTTTGAGATGATCACACTTCATTCATTTGTAGAGTCTTAATGTTTTACCTAACAAACTTGTTTACCCTCGATAATACCATTTTTATTTCAGATGTTTCTTTGATTTCAGTAATCTGTTTATTTTAATCTCTTTTGTTTCTTAAATCACAGAATAAACCATGCATAACTAGAGAAGAGTCATTTCTTTAGTTACATATAGTATAACTAGTCTGGCAAGTCTAAATCTGTTACCATCAAGTATCTACTAAAAATATCCTTTTCATTGTAGGTACAGTTAATCAGTTGTTTAATCTCATTTCCATAAATCTGAACCATACCTCCTCACATTCTTGAGATCTTCAATATACTCTTATAAGTACAGTGAAACATTTTGTGAAAATCAAATCATACTCACTGATAGAAAAGGGCTATTGAGCAGTGCTCTGATTTTGCTCATCTTTGGGGACTTAGGTCATCCTTGGCAGAGAGCAGCTGCTGAGGTATGATAAGTCTATCTCCAAAAGTATTTCTTGAAGACATATATTCTTGCCAACCCAGTTAAAATAACCTGTCTTTTCACTTTTAGTCTTAACCCATTCAGTTCATTCTCTCATAAGTTAGTACGAGTGATTTTTTTTTTCTTTAAATAAATCATATAAAGATTATCAGTGACTTGCCATTTCACTCCTCTGGAAGTGGGGTAACAAGTGAGTTATCTACTCTGAAATTCCTTATTGTATACTGAAGAAATGGCTCTTAATTGTAAACAAAGTATGGGTAGTTGTAAAAATTTTAAAGTCAGAGAAGGAAAATGTTTATGAAATAATTAATTTTAGGACTTTTGATGGCTTCATATAAGTATAAAGTAAAATTTCACATGTATTATAAGTATTGGTTCTCTCCAAGTTAGCTTATAAGTGGGAGAAAGACTTTTGAAGTACTAGAATGCAGTATAAGGAAATGAGTGAAAAAACATTATTCCTCCTAAAAAGATTATGGGGAAATCCTCAAACTGGTAGAATTTTACTGAGTATATAGGTAGAACATTAAGCAAAGGTTATATAGGAAGAAACAATCATGTCAAGATTTGATACGGTAATAGCCTTCTCATTTTAAGTGAACCCTGTAAGGAAATTAGTGTTACTTGGAATTATTAGGGATTTGTGATTCTGCATTTGTGATTTCTGGTTTTATGTAACTGCTTTGTTCTGAAAGTTAATTGGGTGGAAAAACTAGCTTTTATGATTCTTATGGAGTTTTACAATATCGACTATTTCCTAATTTTAGCTAAATATTTAACACAGGATATGTTGATCATTTTTGTTATTAGGCCGAATTGCAATGTGCTGCTATATGCTTTTCTATAAATTTTTGTTTCTTTAATTAAACTTCTATGATGCAGTTACTAATTTAATATAACCCTATGATAAATTACTTCATAATTAGACAAATGGTATATTTTAGTAGATTATTTAATTACTAATTTTATATATCTAAACCTTAGGCTTTTAGACATGTGTGTTGAACTGGTTTATTATAATTAGAAAACTTTCTTCAGATGACATTTTAATGCTTGTTCTTATTCACATCATAATTCTCACACTTTTCCTGTGAGCCTTTCAAAATAAACTGGGCTGTTAAATTTCTTGGCTGAACTTCTTACAGTCTTTGCTTAGCATTTACCTAATGTGCTTACAAATATACAGAATTTTGGGAAATTATGACTTCTTATCTTTGTATATTCAAATCACTTTAACATAGATTTGATCCGTACAGAGAGCTTGTATATTAAATTAATTTACTCATTTGCCAATTCTGTCATCAGATGTTTTTGTTTCCTTTATTCTTGCTACACTGATACTGTAATATGCTATAAATTCCCATTTCTTTTGCCTTTTGTAACAGAGTATCTAAACCTGCTTTTAATTAATTTGGTCTTAATATTCTCATGTACATATTAGGACAATTGATTAGTTATTGTGCCGGCCCTTGTTAACCATTTTAAGGACTTCAGCTTTTAGTCTAGAATGGGTGAAACCATTGGAGTGCTTAAGGAGAGGGAAATGAATGACATAATCTGATTAATATTCTATAAGGATTTCTGGCCTGCTCTGTTTAAAACAGAATAAAGAACACAAGGTGAAAGAAAGGAAGCTGTTGTAGGAGTCTGCAAATTGTGGCCCATGGGCCAAATCCAGCCTCCCACCTGTGTTTGAATAGCCCATGAGCTAAGAATGGTTTTTACATTTTTTAGTGGCTGGGGGAAAAAATCAGAAGAGTAATATTTGGAGAAGAAGAATATATCATGAAATGTGAAAATTATATGAAATTCAAATTGCATTGTCTGACAAGTTTTATTGAAACACAGCCATGCTTATGCTTATTCATTTACGTGTTGTCTGTGGCTGCTTCTGCGCTCCAGTGGTGAGTTGAGTAACTGCCAGAGACCATATGCCCAGAAAAGCCATTTACTGTCTGGCTTATTACACAAGAAGTTTGCCAATTCCTGGACCATTGCATAAATTCAGACGAGAGGTGATGATGGGTTGGGCCAGTGTAGCCATAGCGGTGAGTCATGGTCTGATTGTGAGTATATTTTTACAGTGAAACTGGCAGGTTTTGCTAATGGATTGTCTGTGGCATGTTAGAAAGCAAGGCATCGAGGATGACACCAAGATTTTTAGCCTGAACAACTGGAAGGATATAATTGTTGTTACCTTGATGAAGGATATGTTAGGAACAGATTTTGAAGAGATTACTTGGAACTCAGTTTTGGATCTAGTAAATTTGAGATGCCTGTTGGCTATCCAAGTGTAGCTATTCTAGTATTCTGTTAAGATTAACAAATACTTATTCCAGGTTGGCTGTATTTTAGAACACTAGGGGTACGGAAAATTATTTACGGCAAGATCTTTAATATTTAGGCAATGACATTTCCCTCACTGTATTTCATGAGATACTTTTCATAGGTATTTGGGGTAAAGGAAGCCTTTAATATGCTAGTAAGTATTGTGAACCTCTGGTAGAAACCATTTCCAAATTTAATTGACCATCAAAAATTTTTTTCTGAGATTGTATTCACATCTAGCGTTATAGAGATACCTGTTTGAGAAATAATCTGGAAACTCATGATTTAAATACATAGGAGCTGTCTTTTTAATGCTGAAGAATAGTCATTTGAAGACAAGGAAGAAGAGGTGCTTCTTGAGGAATTTTTTCCTTTTTTTTTACACATAAAATAAAAACTCATTCATTTGAAATGTACAGTTTGGCCCTTGACAACTGTATACAGCCACTTCCACAGTCAAGATTTCCATCATGCCAAAAAGTTTTCTCTTACCCCTTTGCTATCAATTAACTACCCCCCCCACGCCCCCAGGCAACGACTGGGGTTAGTTTTGCCTTTTTTTCTATTATGATCTAAAAACTTAATTTTTTCCCCCCAGCCTTATTGGTATAAGATTGACAAATAAAAATTGTTTATATTTAGGATGTACAAGTGCTTTTTTTTTGAAGGTGTACAATGTGATGATTTGATATACATCTATACATTGTGAAATGATTATCACAATCAAGTTAATTAACACATTCATCATCCCACATAGTTACTGTTTTTTTATTTGTATGATCTACTCTCTTAGTAAATTTCAAGTGTACAGTGTTATTAACTGTAACCACCACGCTGTACCTTTGACCCCCAGAACTTACTCATCTCATAACTGAGAGTTTGTACCCTTTTATGGACATCACCCCATTTCCCCTACCGCCCCTCCCTTCCCCCAGCACCTGACAACTACCATTCTACTCTCTGGTTTTATGAATTTACCTATTTTAGATGAGTTTGCCTTTTCTAGATTTCATTTTTTGTGCCTGTCTTTCATGTGGCGTGGCTTTTCTGAGGTTCCTCCATGCTGTTATATGTGTCAGTGGGTTGTTCCTTTTTATTGATAATTAGTATTCCATTTGAATACATAAGCCACAGTTTGCTTATCCTTTCACCTGTTGAAGTTTTAATTTTTATTTCTCTGAATACAAGTGATGTGGAGCATCTTTTCATGTGCTGCTTGAGAAATCATATATCTTCTTTGATGAAGTATCTTTAAATCTTTCTATCATGCTTTATTGTCTTTTTTTTTTTTACTATTAAAACAGTTCTTTATATATATTGGGAATACATCCATTATTGGACAAATATTCTAATCTGTGGCTTGCCTTTGTCTTGTGGTTTTGTGGGAAGGCTTTTAATTACAAATCCCATTTCATTCATAAATATAGAACTGAAATTTTTTTTTCTTTTTTTTGTATTTTTCAAGGAATTTGTCTTTGTCATCTAAGTTAAACTTTTTATCATGAAGTTGATCATAATATTCCTTTTTTATCTTTTTAAGGTATGTAGGATCTGTAGTAGTGTCCTTGCTTTCATTCATTATGTTAGTAATTTGTGACTTCCTTTTTTTTTTGATCAGTCCAGCTCTAGAGCTTTATTAATTTTAATCACTTTTACTGCTACATACCAGTTTTTGGTTTTGTTGATTTTTCTCTATTTATTCCTTTTCTGTTTCATTGATTTCTGCTTTTATATATTCTTTCTACTTTATTAGGGTTTAACCTTATTTTCGCAGCTTCTTAAAGGTGGAAGATTAGTGACTTGAGACCTTTCTTTTATACTTCTGAGACCTTTTGTTTATACTAAAAATTTTCTCTCTGAATAATGCTTTACCGGCATCTCAAATATAATATTATGCTGTATTTTTATTACTATTCACTTCACAGTATTTTCTAATTTTTTTCATGATTTCTTCTTTGACCTATGGGTTATTTCCAGATGTTTCCAAATATTTGGGACTTTTAAATTTATCTTATTGTGACTGATTTATAACTTAATTCTGTTCTTCTCAGAAAATGTTTTCTATAAGATTTCACTCTCTTTGCATCTAATTAGGACTTTTTATATTGCATCACATTGTCTGTTTTGGTGAATATCCCTTTTACACTTAAAAGCACATGTATTCTGCAGTAGTTGGATATGTGTTTTATAAATGTCATTTAGATGAAGGTGGTTGAAAATGTTCAGTTCTTCTGTCCTTATCCATTTTCCCCCTATTTTTGTTAATTACTAAAAGAGATGTGTAAAGATCTCCATTCATTCATTTTAATAATATTTATGCATACTAGCGTGTTCTCCTTGAAGGCACTGAAATGGCAGACTAATTTGATGTGTGCACATGTGTACATGTATGTATGTATAGCTTACACAACCTATATGAACAGTTTGGCATCATTAAAAGATTTCACTCTTTATTTTATGTAATGGCAACTTTCCCCTTGTTTTAATTTTGAAGTCTTTGTCTCCTCCTCCCCCCCCCCAAATGCCAATTATTTAATGCAACACATTTTCTAGAGTGATAGTAACAAGCAGTATATAGGTGGCAATCAGTGTTCAAGAAGATGTTATAGAGGTTTACAGGAAGATGTCACAGTGGACTTGGGGTATTTAGGGGAGAAGATTTCACATAGGTGGGTGAGACTTGAGCTGGAACTTCAAGGTACAAAGTTCCTAGAGACAGAGGGGATTAGTGTATATGCATTTTAGAGGTGGAGAGTTGTGCATTTCAGGTCATTAGAGTGGTAACAAATGCAGTAGGATTGCACAAATCATGCATGGTCAGGGACTGTCACTTAAACTCAGAACTTTTATTTCCTTATATGTAGAATTGGGTTATTGTTGCTTACTTGTCTTAGAAGGACTTTGTAAAGGTAAAAATTATTATTTTAGTTATGTGAAAGTGCAAGACACATGTTCCCTCATTTCTTCTCTTTTTCTTTATGTTGTATGGATTGATTACCTTAGCTACATCATTGGCCATGCCAGTTACAAGCTCATTCCTGGTCACAGGAGGCACCATGCCAAAAGAAAGTGATTCTGTCCCTAACTGCAAAAGGCGCCCTAATTGCTAGTCCATGATCTCACCAATATACCTTTTTGCTTACAGCGGCGTAATAAATAAGAAAATTGTAAACCACTTAATGTTACTTAAAAAAATAACGTGTATACAAGTATCTCTGTCCCCCCACCCCCCCTCACTCACTCACTGTGGGAGTACATCTACCGTCTCTGGTATCAGGTGCCATCCCTCTTTCAATTAATTCTCATTCTGTTTCGTTGGAAAAGAATGCTGTTTCATCATTAGCTAAGACACATAGATGCATATCCTATGATCTTTACTAATCTTCTCTGAAGGGACATAAAAAACACTAGAACAGGGGCTTCCCTGGTGGCTCAGTGGTTAAGAGTCCACCTGCTGATGCAGGGGACACGGGTTCGTGCCCCGGTCGGGGAAGATCCCACATGCCGTGGAGCGGCTGGGCCCGTGAGCCATGGCTGCTGAGCCTGCGGGTCCGGAGCCTGTGCTGCGCAACGGGAGAGGCCACAGCAGTGAGAGGCCCGCGTACCGCAAAAACAAAACAAAACACTAGAACAGTGGAAGTTGGGGAATATTACTGATATAAAGACTGGGAAAGTAGAAGTGAGGGATACCTGCTCAAATGTCTTCTTTCTCACTATAATTTTTCCTTTCTTTCGATAAGAATGGGGGTAAAAGATTTCTGTTGGGGAGATGGAATACTAAACTGAAAAGACGAAATGAGTCACCATAGCCTGTATTAGAGAAATTAAATGATTTCAGGCAGTTGAAGTTTACACTGTCTCATAATTTAAGACCAGCTTTGGTACACAAGATGCCACTAGTCCCAGACAATTCATAAAGTGTTTGTTTCACTTTCTTACTTTATGGGGGGTATAAGTGTGTCTTTTTTTTTTTTTTTTTTTGCCTCTTTAAGTTTGTTTATAGGTATTTGAGGAGTTGAACATGAGTTGGTTTTGAATATATAGCTGATCTCTTTATGAAAGCATTTATAAACATAGAGCTCAGTAATATTAACCTAAGTAATTGATCTAGTAGATTCTGAGGAATTTCCAGCTGAGGATTTTGAAATTTAAAGTTGTTGCCAGTTATTTCAAGAATATTATGAAATTTGAAAAAGATTATTTAAAAAAAGTAACTTAAATTCACTTTTTAAAAAAAACTATAGTTGTCAGTGTCATCATTATTTGGGAGAGTAGTGAAAAGTGAAGGGTCCTTCACAAAATAATTTTTTATTAAGTTTGCTTTTCATGTTTCCCAGAGATTTGTTTCTTCTAGTGCTATCACCATTTGACTCATAGGTAACTGTGTATTAATTATCACCAGAAAATAAATGAAAAGAATTAAAGAGTAAGATAGGAAGAGAGGTAATGACTCTGGAGATAGTGTAGTCTCATCTTGGAGTTCAAGTTTTAAACTGGATTGTTAATGAACTGATGGCCCTGCATTTAGTTCTTGACCAAGGGATCAGTAATTGAAATCTGTGGTATGATTTCCCTCCTTTTCATGTTATTGGGAAAGAAGGTAAGGTATTAAAAGGTACATTAAAAGACATCTAGCTGTAATGCACTTGCCCCTTGATAGAGCTGTAACGTGAGAGAGCATCTCTCTTACGTAAAGAGGGTGTTGCTACCATTTTCTGCCTTGCACAACTATTTTAATCTGGATGGGAGAACTGTCTAGGGACCCAGAGTACAGTAATTAGCAGTCTCTTCAGAGTGTCAGAGCAGAATTACCATTGTAATGGTTTAGCTGCAGGATAAAAGGATTGAATTTGGGTCTTCCTGTCTGCCAAACTAAATGAGTTGCCATGGGAATTTTTAAATGTGAGAGGCGTTTACGTAAAGCAATTTGGCGGGTTTGAATAAACTCATAAATTACAGGTTTGAAAGCAGCCAGTCCTTGCTTCCTCTCATATAGGCAGGACTGTATAGAAGGCTGATAGCTTCTTAAATTCTTCATGTGAATAAGCTGATCCATGCTTCCATGCAGATGATCCGATTACTATGGCTTGTCTTTTCACTAAATATAGTACAGTAAGCACATTTAAGAAAAGATATATTCTTCCAGATCTCTGGAGGAAAAAAAGTGACAACTCTAGACATAAATTTGCCTTCCTAAATTAAGTGTATCTTCAAATAATGCTATTAAAGTGATTGTTTTGTTTTAATAAACATTAACCTAAGATTAATTTTGCTTAGTGCACATAATATATATCTTACACTTGTCACATTTGTCTCACAGAGGTGAACATTTAAAGCTTTTTGGAAAACAGGTAAGGTACTTATACTCGTAAACTGGATTATTCAGGTTGCATGTAAATACTTGGCAGACAGAGCTTTGGCTTTCCCTGTCTCTCAGAAGAACTGGGTTTTTAGTGGAATGACTTTTTAGTGATAAAATGCTGCCGTAAATGCCTCCGGCGATGAACATCACTTATGCTTCCTCAAGATATCAGTAATAATAATAGTTCTTGCATTGGTGGTTTATATCCACCCTCCAGAAAAAGCACTTAGTGAAATTTAAGTATTAAAATTTTTGAGACTGTAAAATATTCTCACGTAATGAATAAGTTCTTTGGGGGGAAGTCTGTTAACATTTTCAAGTCCCTAGATTAAAGTTTTGTAAGGAAAGTGAAAAATTGGTTGTTGCTAACCTTAGTAGCCTGTAAATGTAGATGAATTTTTCAAAAATGTTTCACAAGGAGATGCAGGAATGCAGAATGGTTGTTCAATTCCGATGAGAAAGTATAAAATAAATATTTTTTAAGTACAATAAATAAATTTTTATGTATTACTACTTAAGGTATAGTTATCAAAGTAGTAGTCTGATTCAAATTCTGTATTTCTAAGATTATTGTTGAACCTTAATAAATCAATAAAACTAGACCCAGTGACAGGGAAGACTTTATAAAAATTACATTTAAATTTAGAATACAAAGACCATCATAGAAGTCCAGAACTCCTGGAATCAAAATGGCGTTAGCGTGTTATATGCTTAAGTGTAAGGTACTCTGATGGGAGTGGGTGTGTACTGCTTGATAAACATGATGAGAGAGAAAAGTATTTGCAGAAATTGAAATGTGCTGATTAATTTTTTCTTCCAGAGTGGGACAATTTAATTCAATTTTACATCAGTTTCTTTGTATACCTCACCAGAATTGCAGCTGTGTCATTTATTCTGCATTAGGCCAGTCACAGGAACATGTTCCAACTAGAATTTTCACAAATAACTAAAAGCGCTGTATCTTTGGATAGATAGCAACCCATACAGACAGGTTAAATTAAGAAAGTGTGACAAAGTGTAGACTTTAAGACTTCAATCACTATCAAACCAAAATTTTGTGAATCACTGAGCAGCTCTATGAGCTCTCTTTACTACCGTTCAGCCATAATGTTGTCTGGAGGTGGGTCAGGCTTTTTAAAACGATCAGAGAGGCTTTTCCCCAAACTTGAGGCTTCAGTTTAATGAAGTTTCTTGGTGATAATAATAAAATATGTCTTATCTACAAGTTCTCATAAATAAAGACTTTGAGAAACATCTTCCTTTTTGTTCGTATAAGGATTCATTGAGGGGTAGCTTTTCTAAATACAGTATTTTGTGGCGGTCGGCAGTGTAGATGGCTTACAACTCGGAATGTGAGGTGTTGCAAACATAAAACAGGGCATCTGGGCTTAGAATAATAGGGCAACGTATGTTTATTTCTGAAGAAATATTTTTGCAGTTTATATAGGAAGTTCTTCCATTTTAATCTTGTATTCCATGCATCCCTCAGAATTTGCATGTTGAATTTGTTATATAACATTTTATACTTGCTTGTACCTGTTTGTTCTTAAATATTAGTGTTTCTATTCCATGATTAAATATGCTGCTCACTGGCTGGGATAATGCAGTTTCGTTTTTTCTCTATTTCCCTATTAAGTGTATGGTATTCTACACAAATCTAAAATTAATTTAAAATATAAATATTTTTATTAAAGAATTCAAGTTATTTAATAGAAGAAAATAGGTGGGTGATTTCTCAGTGTATCTTCTTCAGTTCAATTATTTTCATGCAACCCTTTAATTTGTTTGCATGCCCTTCTGATGGTTGGTAAGTAGCATCATGTTCCTTCTATTTAGGTGAAACATTTGTAATCCATTCACTTTGTATTAATGTACTTTGAAATTGGATTGACAAAAAAAGTTAAGAAAACCAAATGCCCCATATTTTATTTAACTTGCTCTTATTTTTTGACCCTTATGCTCAATTTTTCTTGACATTTCAAATGTTTTAGTGTTGCATTTATAAGTAGAATTCAGATTAACTACCACTGTGAGATTTTAGCACTATATGAATGAGTCACATGAGCATTTTAGTATTAAGACTGTCTCAGGTAAACTTATTTGGTAGCTCATCTCATGGCTTGAATTTTCTTCTGTATTTTTGACAGCTGAATTTTGAACATTTAATTTCAAAAGTGATACTTATTATTATTATTAATTAATTAATAATAAGACTTCTCCTTTATGGGAATTACTCTGAAGCCTATATTGCAGGATTATGTAAGTAGATGTCTTTTGTTTTTTATTCTCTTAACCTTTAATGCCTTTGTGGAGAAAAAATAATCCTTAATGTATAAATTAAATATAAATTGATTTGTTTTTAAAGTTATGCCATTAAACTGTCATGGCATCAGTATTTTTGCTAAACTTCTTTGTAGAATATAATATCTCCGAGCAAGTTAGCAGATTCATGAATTCGCTTACTTTGTGGTATTATTTTATGAATTCTGTGAATGGTGGCGATATGCTCTGTTTAAATAAAATACCTTGATTACTGAGTGTAGCACCTGTGGAATTATAACATACGTGTAGAAATTAAAAGACGCACTTAGTGACTGTCAGAAGCAGTTCAGTTCACAAACTTCTACTGAGAAACTGCTGTTTACCAGGCTAGAAACCAAGACTTCAATACACAGAAAGATTTAGATTTAGTAATATAAATGAGAACGGGACAAAACTAATGAGTTTCCCAATTACTTATTTGATCACTTGATACTTGTTCTTCAGAAATGTCGTGCTCTCACTAAAGGTGGATACTTCCCAGAGTGATCTCTCTAATTTGTTTTTCTTGGGCAGTCTCATCAGTAACCATACCTCCGAGGACCACTGCCATAGTGATCATTTTTTATTACGCTTTTAATCTTGAACTCCAGATCACCAGTCTTTTCAGCACCTCCCCATGGATGACATATAGGCATCTCAAACATAACATTTCCAAAAGTAAAATCACATCCATCCCTGTCTTCCTCATACAGTGATTGCTACATTGTGTTCTCTGTGTGGATGACATTAGTTGCCTGGAAGTCATATGTCCTTCATTCCACCTCTGCTTTCCCCCAGGCCCCCACTCCTTTCCACATACTTCCTCATCAAGTTCGGCTTCTGCCTCTTAATAGCACATGACTCTTAACCTTTTCTGTTTTCACTATTGGGCTAGATCCACTGGTACTCCCTCCTAGTTGCAGCTAGAGCTCACTCTCTTTTTTCCTGTCCTTTTCTTCTTCTTTCAGTTTTGTTGAGATATAATTGACATACAGCACTGTAAGGTGTACACATAATGATTTGACTTACATCATGAAATGATTATCACAATAAGTTTAGTGAACACCCATTGTCTCATACGGATACAGAATTAAATAAACAGGAAAATATATTTCCTTGTGATGAAGAACTCTTAGGATTTTTTCTTTTAACAATTTTCATATATAACATACAGCAGTATTTATATCTTTCATGTTGTACATTACATCCTTAGTACTTATTTATCTTATAGCAGGAAGTTTGTACCTTTTGACTGCCTTCATCCAGTTCCCCCTTCCCCTACACCCCGCCTCTGATCTCTTTTTCCATGAGTTTGTTTTTTGAAGTATAAGTGACCTACCATCTTATATTAGTTCCTGTTACACAACATAATAATTTGATATTTCTATACATTTCAAAATGTTCACCACAATAAGTCTAGTTACCATCTGTCACCACACAAAGACATTACATAGTTATTGACTGTATTCCCCATACTGTACATTTCATACCTGGGACTCATTTATTTTGCAGCTCAAAGTTTGTACCTCTTAATCGCCCTCACCTATTTCTTTCTGCCACTGCATCACCTGTTTGTTCTCAGTATCTGTAACTCTCTTTCTGTTTTGTTATGTTTGTTCATTTGTTTTTTAGATTCCACAGAGCTCTCTTTTTAATATATAGAAGCACCGTCACACTCCCTGTTACACGTTTGCAGTGGCTTTCTGTCACTGCATGGTAAAAATGAAAACTGTTTAGCATGGCATTCATAGCTCATCTCCAGCTGGTGTGTACCTAACTTTCTTTCATGTTGTTTCTCCTTTACCCACTTATAGTCCCCCCTATATTAAATAACTTAAAGGTCCCAGAACACTCTGTTTATTTGGTGTATTATAGTGATCTCTGGATTGGAAGTGGAGGAAGTGGATAGTAGGTTTCATAGTAGAAACTAAGATGGGAAAAGGCTCAGGAAAAAAACCACAAGAAAGTTTTCTCTTAAATACTCCACGATTTAAAACTTCCAGTGAAAGACCAGCAAATAGGAAACTTTTTCCCTGAAAACACTACACAGTACTTGTCAGGTTTTTTAAACAAGTACATATTAATATGCAATAGTAGTAGTGTTTCGCTTTGTTATTCATAACCTCTTAAAGAAAAAGTTCTATTCTTTTTAAATCTCTAACACATTACTGTTTTGACAGGTGTGTTAAGCATCTGCTTATGTTCATTGAACAAATGTTTATTAGTATTATAGATACTAGGAACCTAATAATATAGTTGTTTTTTGAAATTAAGGTATGCAGTCTAGTCTGTTCTGCAACAAATGAAGAGGTGTGCTCCAAATAATAAACAATCAGAACTTTGGTTATAAAAAAACTTTTGATTTATAAAAGGTTTTTCATGGGAAATTAGGAGAATTTCAAACTTGCAATAACAAAGTTATTTTTTCCTGTGAGAATTTCAGTAATCAAAATATTTTTGAAAAAGCTATAAATCTGGTACTGTAGACCCAGATTATAACAGGACGGATCCAGAGTTGATTTACTTCTAACTCTGGAACCAGAGCCATTGCCTTTTTACAATTAGCAAATTATTGCTTAAGTATTTATACCAAATATTTAAAGCATCGAGCATCCCAACATAAAGCTCCTTTTGCCTATGGAACGTCAGTCAAATTTTTACCAATAGCGGCTTTGCCTGTATGTATGTTATTCTCTAATTCATTGCTTTCTATTTTCATTTCTTATCATGAAAACTCATGTTAGAAAAAATACCATTTTCTGTCTGTATATTAATACCAGTGGTAAGAATTGTGCCATCCGTCAAAATAATCATACAAAACTGAAGCACTAGAGCTTGTTGAGGAGAAGAAATACTTGTGTAGTTTAAAAACCAAGTAAAGCAGTGATTCTTAGATTTGATCATGACTATAGTTACAAGCCAATTAAAGTGTATTTGAACCACTCAGTCCTTTGTGGGTATTCCTAAATTAAGGAAATGCATTACAGCAAATTCTTTGTAAAGCATACATCTTTTACATGAACCCAATTTTAGGTACTGATTTTTGTAAATTAGAAGTATTTGAAATATAAAATCTGCTAATGGAATCTAACATATTTAAGAGTATACTAATTTTATATATGTCTGGTATTTTCCATACTAAAAAAAAGAAAACTTAAAGTACAAGTAACTTTTAAGAACTATATATTGTACATACATGTGATACATACGTATATATTTTACATGCACATGCGCACGCGCGCACACACACACACACACACACAAGCAATCAAAACAAGCAATATTCGTACTCCCTAATCTTTCTTTGTTGTTACTGGGCTAGCTCGTCAGGTGAATGCTGCCAGGCACAGAAAAAGTGATCATCAAGTTTACCTTATACATAACCTTTTTAGTGAACTACAATATTTTTGTAACAATTTTAGCAGATGGTCAGTTTTCATGGGAAAAAAAGTGGGGAAATCACAGCTCTCTAATGCCTGAGAAAAAGCCCAATTTGAAGGAATTGTTCAAGGAACTCAGTGGCATTATTCCCATTTGGTTAGCAATTGTTTTGTTTAGATGTTCTAAAAAATAAAACCAGGTTATTGAAGGTTCCATAAAATGAATACCCATACCTTTGTGTAACCATGTACATTAGAAAAGCCTTTTTAGGACATAGTTTAACGTTGTGTGCATCTTCTGGAATGAAGAGGGGATTAAATAAATGCAATTCATCTTCATGGTATTTATTCAAAAGAAGTAGTCCCCCATCAGGAGAGCAATTTATAACAGTTTTCTTTTTTCTTTTTGAATTTTTTTTTTTATACAGCAGGTTCTTATTAGTTATCTATGTTATTATAACAGAATTCTTTATAAAACAGAAGGTTAATGTTGAGCGCTAGGGAACCATTAAACACCACCTGACACACATACAGTTGGTTTTACCCTCTAACCATCTCTCACTTCTATTCTTGTCTCTCCATCCCCACTGGAATTACCTCAGTTCGGATATCATTATGTGTTGCCTGGGTTGGGAACCTATAATTGCCTCTTAATCTTGATGATCTTGCTGTATTTTTCCAAATATTCTCCTTATTGAAGCTAGGGTGATACTTCTAAAATAGAAATCTAATCATGATTCTCCTTAGGTTAAAACACTTGGATGACTTCTAATTACTCCCAAGAAGTACGTCCAGTTGCTTGAGCATGACTTATTACCTTAGCAGCTTTACTATTTATTTCATACTCTTGATTCTAAATTTTTGAACATGTTCATTTTTTCAGAACCAACTTCATTCTTTCTCCCCTCTTTAACTCTCACTCATCATTTAGGTCTCAAATTGTTATATTATTATGTAACAATACCCCAAAGCCTTCCCTCCCTGTTCATCACCAGCCCAAACTTCATTCAGCACCGTTGCAGTGTGTTTCTGGAAGGTCCTTATTGTCAGTCATTTCTCACTGCTTAATATTCTGCTTCCAGCTCCTTTCCCCAGTCCCCCCGCCCCCAGCGCCAGTTTCCAAGAGGGCAAACTATTCGTTAGTTAATAAAACCTGTCCAAGAGATAGTGTTTCAGTAAACATTTATATAATGAATATAATGTTTTAGAATTTCAAGGACTATAATACAAAAAATGTTGGTAGAATATTTCATAAAAATAGTAAGATATAAAATTGAATAACAAATATTAAAGGAAAAATTCCATTCATAATAAGACTTATGTGGGAATAAAAATGCTGTTTTCCTAGAGTGGTAGATTATGGGTAATTTTAAAATACAATTTTAAAGCAACATAGAAGCACCTAGATTTGAAAAGACAATACCTAAGTCAATTTGTTTGTAAGTCCCAGTGACTTCTGTGTTTTCTGCTTTCAGTTCCTGGGTATATCCTACTAAACAGACTAATGATCCTGTCCTTGGTAGCTTAAGATGGTACTGTTTTCTCCCTCCTTGGTGGTATATCATTGGTACCTTTTACAAAATAGATCAGTTTAGTGTGTTTGGAAAGAAATCTATTGAGGCAGGTGCCTCCCCTCCCTGTTTTTGTTGTGGGTTTTTTTCCTCTTTTCTTTTCTTTTCTTTTTTTTTTTTTTGGCTACACCACGCCACATATAGGATCTTAGTTCCCTGACCAGGGATGGAACCCATTCCCCCTGCACTGGAAGCACAGAGTCTTAACCAATGAACCGCCAGGGAAGTCAGTGCCTCCCTTCCTTGATGAACTCATCAGGTGTTACAGGGAATTCCTTGTCAGCCTGAACGTACCTGTTCCATTCCCAGCACATCTGTTGACACTATGTACATTTAAACATTCAGCCAAGACATGAGGTCACAGCACGCAACTGTCATCTATGACTTACAGCAAGTTCCATCTGCTCTTTGAAGAAAGAACTCTTGGGTTTCTTACAATGCTTTCCGGCATTTATATTTTTTTCACCATTTTTCAGTTTTGTTTCTATTGATAATTTTGTTACTAAACGTTTATGGGTTCATTATTGGATACGGTGTGATTTTTACTGTTCATAAAACGCCTCAAAATACAGGGTAAACATAGCAGCCACAAAGAATACAGGAAGAGCCCAAACCCAAAATGACCGTGCATAATCAGCTTGCTTAAGGAGAGTGGTTTTATTGGTTTACTGTAAAAGTTAATAAGGTTCAAATCTCTTAAGTAGAGGAACTTCCTAGATTGCTTTCCTCTAAGGTATGGTGTACTCTAGCACAACAGCTGTTCCACTCACAATTGGTCTTGCTATAGAAGAAAAGTTTTCTAAGGCAAGTTCAGTCAACTGCTGTACTTAACTTTCCCTGATTTATTTTATGCCTACTTCAAAGTGAGGTTTTTAGATTGCTATGTAGATAGCTTCCCACTTAAGAAATAGGAGAGTATTTGCAATTTACTTCAGAGGTAAAATATTTTTCATCCCTAAAGGAATGTGTTGTTTACATTCCAAATTCTATTTATTGTTATTTGGTTCTTCAAGTGTGACTAAAGCGAACATGGCTTTCTCACTCTCACGGGATGGCTGAGTATAAGAAGTATTCAAGTGCTTTTTTCACATGGCAGCCAAATTCCTATCTTTTGTTTAATTTTACCCTAAAGTACAGCCAGTGGAAGAGATAATACTTGTGTTATATACCTTACAGAGTTATCAAGAGGATTAAATGAGATAAGAAAGGTTAAATTCTTTATAAACAGATAAAATAGAAACTGTTATTCAAATCCCAGGGGGAAAAAGTGTCTTTTAAAAAATGAAATACTTAATTAGCGTTATTATTTTTTTCCGACCAAGGAAAACTGATAAATGTCTCAACAATCTGCAACAAAAATTATAGTGCAAAAGACAGTCTGATCTGCCTTCAGTGCCTTTGCTGCTCCTGTGCGTCAGAGAGGCCAGATGCTGCCGGCTGGCATTTGAAGAAATGACCAGCCTTTCTGCCTTCCCTGCTTTGTTTTCCCTTGGCCTTAATTTAGTTCAAAGTTTTAGTCAACTATTTATAATGAAGGTATACCTTTAGATAGCTTATGAAGCAGCAAAGAAAGTTAAGGTGGGAGTCGACCAAAATTAAAGGCCTCAGGTGTGTCACCATAATGATTATATCCAAGAATAGTTTGAATATAAGGAAAACTGGCAGTGGTGACTTCAGATTGCTCTAAGGACCAAGTAGCTTTCTGCCTCTGCTCTCCTTTGAGGTCATTAGACTGTGCTTGATGGCTCAGAAATATAATGAATATCTCCTAGTGAAAAATGGGTTACCTTCAAGAATCCCTGTAGAAGACTGACATTATACTGGAAGTCTTTCAAGACCGTTTGGGGTGAATTAGCAGTTCTAACAGAGGTACTCATAGGTGAGTTTAGTTCTCATGGTTAACCCCCTACAGTTGTGCATCACATTTTGTCTGTATACCGTTGTATGTATTCTAGACAGTCTGTGGTTATCATCAGATCCTTAAAGTGATTTGTGATTCTTTCCCCATACTTTTTCATCTGGTCTTCCACTACACCCTGTGTCAGCTTCCGTCATAGTATATTTTTGCCTACTCCTCTTGTATACCTCTCACAGCAAATAGATTTTTAGACCCTGTCTTCAGGTTCTCACTCTTCATCTTCTGCTATAGGATAAGGCTCTCCTAAGCTCACAATTTGTAGTTATCCTTTCTTCTATTGCCCCAGCCATATAGTTTGATAAAGTCCACCTACAATACAGTCAACTTTAGAGGTCTTTTGTTTTTTCCTATAAAATAATGATGTGGCTCTATCATTATTTATGTTTATTTTTATATCTGCTATCATTATTTATATCTGCTATCATTATTTATTTATTACTAATACTAGTATGTAGCCTGAGTTGTGGATCATAGAAATCTTTCAAAAGTTTGTCATTTCTATTAAGCTTACTATAAAAAATATTTCAAATTGTATCATACTATATTTCACATAGAAAGGAATAAATGCTTTCTAGTAGACGTGGCTTTTCTTTTCCGAGATCATCACAGCTTTGAGACGAATCTGTTTATAGCTTGTCAAAAAAAGACAATGTATTACCCTAAGGTAAAAGTGTTTGTTAGTTTTATAAAATGTAGTTTATGTAGTGTGTGGAGCTTTGTATATATGTGTTTGTCAGTGAGTGTGTGTGTTTGAGTGTTTTAAGCTTTTCTGATTAAATAAAATGCTTCATGCTTTTTCTCTGCCTTACCTTGCTTTATCTGTGTTAAGTTGTTGCTGCTGAACCAGGTATTGTGATTAAATCGGAGTATACTGCATAGTGTAATTAATGGGAAATAGAAAAATACATGACAAGATTTCTTTCCCCTTTACTGTGTCTCTTAACATTTTGACCCACGGATTTTTCAGTGAAACGGCCTTTTTTGCATACTGTTTGAACTAAGGGCTTGCTTTGTAAAAGATGAGCAGGCTCTATTGCCCAAGTGAAGTAATGACGTTAATTTGACTTTGCCTCTCCACCTAAGTATAGGAGTTCCGATACATCTTTTCGATATTGAATTTCTGTAACGATTCTGGGAATTTCTCTAATGTACTTCGATCTGTGAATATCATTTTTTTGGTGTGTTGGACTGATTAGCAGAGTATCTGCATCATAGTAGGTGCTCATTAGCCTCTGTTAACTGAACAGTGAAGACTGGGAAAAGGAAGGAACATGAATCAAGGAACCTTTAAATAATCTAAAGAAATAACAGGTCATCAGAGAGTGTACTTAGATTTTTGACACAGAATGAAGTTGGTGATATAAAAGGAGAGGAAGCTGATGTGGCCATAAATGCCAGGCGGGGAAATTCAGATTCTGATGAAGCAGTGCTGGGGAGCCAATTCTTTATCAGGAAAACAGAAACCACACTAGGTATTTCAACAGAGAGAATTAATAAAGTTATTGGTTAAGTGGGTGTTGAGAACTAAAAATGGAGAAAGGAGATAAGAGTGTAATTCAGATTTAGAAACTCCGGGAAGCAGCTATTATACCAGGGCTGGGAGATAAGAGAGAAAATGGTACTGTTATTAGATCTTAAGATATTTTGAGAAAGTTCTGGCAGAGGGAGAACCTCTGACAAAGTGGTGCCACTTGGCTGGTGTTAGAATCTCAGTAGCTCAGAAGAGTGGCTACACTGGTTGTGGCTGAGGGCTGGGGATGCTCGGCGAAGCCGGTTCTAGAAGCACTGGGAGAGGAGTGTGGGGCCTGCAAACAGCTGCCCCTGGCAAGGTAGGTGCAGAGCTGAGAACAGCTGGCGCCGGAGGGAGCGGCGTTCCTTCTCCCCTCAGCCAGCTCTTCATTCTCACTTTAATGCCCCCTCACTTGGATAGAGCCTAACAAACCAGCTGGCCTAGAAGATATAGAACTATATAGAGTTCTAGACCCAGCATTTGAAAGCATATAGCAGGTCAGCTTGAAATTTAATAATTGCTGTATCATCTTGGAGAAAAATGTTCTGAAAATGGTGTGGGAGATAATTTTTCTGCTCGCTTTTTATAGGCTCAGTTGAAAAGTAGACCTCAGATTCTTATTCAGCTGTCTCCCTGACATCTCCACTGGGGTGTTTAAAATAAGCATTTCAAGCATAATATTTTCAACCAGAACTTTTGGAAGTTCACTCAGCCTTTGTCTTCTCATTAAATGGAGTCACTATCTCCTTTATTGCTTGATCCAAAAACCTCATCATTCTTTAATGTCTCCTTTTCCCTCACCCCCTATATCTAGTCAGTCATCAGGTCCTGTCAAGTTAACTTACTTTTTCTGTCTGTGTTACTTCCACCCCAGTCCAGTTCTTCTTCTGTCACCTGGACTGGATTAAAGCTTGTGACTGGGTCTCTTTAATCATACTTGAGCCCCCAACAGTCCATTCACAAAATACCAGAATAAGCCTTTAAAGACATGCTGTTATGTCACTGCCCTGTATAAAACCCTGTATTTAAGTGTAAGTCCTTAAGTTCTTTGTCAGACTTTTCTTTAGTTGACAGGGCAGATGCAGGCGATGATTGGTATTAAAACTGTTTATAAACTGTGGTCACTCTTTGTTTTCTCTTTACTGTTTGCTCAGCCCTGTTCTCCAAGTGAATTAAGTCATGTACTTTAATGTTGGAAAACCTTTTCTACTCATTACTTCAAATTTATAGAAAAGTAAGAATCCATTTTTTAAAAATGTATTGAGTAAGTTCATGTTTGCAAGGTATTGGAGGCAAAAAGAAGACTGGTGTATTGGTTATTAGTTGATTCATGCCTACAGGTCACGTAAGGAATTTCCTTAAAACAACATGAAAAAACAGAAAAGAAGAGATAACACATGGCTCTATATGATTGATTTCCCCAAAAGGAGTAGCATAAATTTAGGAAAGTGATATCATTATCTGTGGGAATGATTAGCAAAGGCTACTCTGGAGAGGCCAGTGACCTGTCTCTGGGCTCTCAAAAGAGGCATACGCAGCATGCTTCTAGAAAAGATCTTGTCTAACTTAGAGGCAGAAAAGCACAAAGTATATATTCTAGGGGACAGTGGACAGATGATTCTGACTAGTGCAAAACATTTGCAAATAGGGCTGCATAGAAGTTGTTCAGCACCTTGAATGCTAAGCTGGAAAGTTTGGGCTTTTATTACAGGCAGTGGTTCAGATTATTGTGTTAGTTGACATTTTAATTATTTGGAAATAAACATTTGTTTTAGCTCTGTTGTACTTAATTACACTGTTGTAGTGGGGTTTTTTTAATGTGTACTTTATGGATTTTAAAATACCAAATAAACATAATTTTCTTCATTTCTTACGTGAATTCTTTGATGAATTCAAAAAGTGCTTCCACTTTAAGTCACCGTGCATGACATTGGAGAAGGTAATGACTTTGGATCAGGTACTCTGGTTTGAAAGCTGGTTTTGCACTGTGACCTTGTATAACCTTGGGTAAGCTACCTAATCTTTTTGAGCCTCCGAGATAATAAAGTACCAATGCCATAGATCTGTTATGCAGTATAAATGCTTAAATGATGAAGATCTAATATCTAATTCTAATAAGGTAGTAGAACAGTATATAAATTGTTCTACTTTAAAACATTAAAACCATGTTACTCTGATCCAATATTAACCATGATCTATTTCTATCACTTTTAACATAGCTGTTAAATATAACTGATAACATAGCTGTATATTAAGTAATACATGCATAAATTATATATATTTATACAGATCCATAATTTGTCATCCATAATTGCAAACCCCAAAAAGTTCAGAAAACTGTGTTTATAGTCTTTTTAATCCCACTTAGTGTAAGTATTTTTACGTTTGTTATAGTTTGGATTACTGAAGTATTCCACCAGACCCATTGGGAATGTTATGTAATTATTGGTATATTATTTTTCTACAAATTTGAAAAGTTCTCAAAACACTTCTGATGTCACAGGTTTTAGATGCAGGGCAGTGGACCTGTAGAGAAGTTATCAATGTTTGTTATATTTTTAAACTTATATTTCAAAGATAAATGTGTTACAGTGTTTTGATAATCTTCACGTAATGTTTTCCATGCAAAATACATTTACCTCATGACCCAGCAGTTCCACCGCTAGGTAATTATCCAAGAAAAGTAAAAACTTATGTTCACAAAAAAAGCCTTGTAGGAGAATTTTCATAGCAGCATTATTCACAATATCCCAAAACTAGAGCCACCCAAATGTCCATAGTTGTCTCTTGAGACACATAACGTCATGCCCTGTGAGTGCAGAGTGGGTAGGGAGTGGTGAGGATGGAAGAGAGAAGCTTGTTCTGGAGTGAGACCACCAGGTTCAAATTCTAGTTTTGCGGACTAAATTCTGTGTTCTGCTAGGAGATACTAGTATAGCCTGCCATATATGTGATATAATTCAGTGTGCATACTGTAATTCGTAACTTGTAAGTCTTGGTGGCCTCCAGCAACTGTGTCATTATGACACACTTCACTGACACCACCTAGTGAAAGCTGTGCTGCTCTGGTTTTTATCCTCCTCTGTTGATGTCACTAGATCAGTTTTTCATTTCCTGTACCCTGCAAGAGGCACACACATGTATGCACAGGCCCTGCACATGCACACATGTATTTCTTCCGTCATCTTCTTTGCCTTCCTCCCAAGTTTTACACTGCATCACCAGCTAGTGAGTGTGGTTATTTTGTTACCTGAAAGAAGCTGTTCAGTGAAAACGTGTTCTAGCTCCTCTTCTTTGTACAGCACTGTGTATGAGGCATTGTGTCACCTCACTTCTTCTTTCATCTTTATTTCTTCTTCTTACTTTTCTGACGTTTTCAAATGTGTACCACTTTCTTGTGGAAGGTGACTGAAGGTATACCTGTTGCTTTTCTTTCTGTTTATATAGAGTATAGTTTATATACTTACTTTGGTATTCTGTTATACATAGATTTGGGTTTGAAACGATGTGGCAAATTTTAATTTTTAGTATCACTAGTTTTCAGTGGACAAGTTTATGCAGTTTTATCCTAATAGATTTCTTTTTATAAATTTCTTTTATTTATTTTTGGCTGTGTTGGGTCTTTGTTGCTGCACACAGGCTTTCTCTAGTTGCAGCGAGCGGGGGCTACTCTTCGTTGAGGTGCGGTGGCTTCTCTTGTTGCAGAGCACGGGCTCTAGGCACATGGGCTTCAGTAGTTGCAGCATGCAGGCTCAGTAGTTGTGGCTCATGGGCTTAGTTGCTCCGCAGCATGTGGGATCTTCCCGGACCAGGGCTCGAACCCGTGTCCCCTGCATTGGCAGGCGGATTCTTAACCACTGCACCACCGGGGAAGCCCCATAATAGATTTCTAATTCTTCTCTTCCAGTGACATTGCTTACATATTTTTATCTTTAGCAAGTAATGTGTCTTTCAAATAAATAATATTACTTCTTTTTTTTTCATTCATCTGTACATGTTCATAGGGATCAAGGAATAGCAGTTCCACAGAGTGCGAGTATCTTTTCCATTTTCTGCTACTGCAGAGTAGGTTACCGAAAAGTCGGCAGTGGAACATGCCGACAGTGGCACATCAGTCTTCATGATGTTTTCACTTACCTTAAAAAAAATTCTTTGTAGTTTGTTAGAAGTCCACTTCGCAGTTCTCTTTGTTACAAACTGTAGTGCCCCATGTGCTGTTACAGTGCCAGGGACAGAGTTTTGTGTAATAGGAAAGGACTGAGAAGTTTGTCACCTGCTCCTTTCTTGAATCAAGAAGGACCAATGTTATATCAGAAAAATGTATCATTGGGTTACTTTCCTCTGAAATATTAAGTCCCGAGGCTTAGATAATGCATAAAATATGTGAACAGCACATAGTTTCATTTCTGCCACCATCTTCAGGGATGAACCTCATCTTTCTGTTCCTGAAGATTATCCTGCAGGATTTAGACATTTGAGATTTGTAAATACAGTTAAAGATTTCTCGTACCAGTCATTTAAAAACTAAATCCTAGCAAATGACTTGGGGAGATGGGATGAGTGGGAAGATAGGCAGTGATAAATAGGAAATAGGCTCTGTTCTCTAGGAGCTTGTTCTTTGCTTGGTAGTTGCGATATACAACAAACTGATTCAGGGCAGAAAAATACGATCTAGGGATAGCACTTTGAGAAGGTAGCACTTAGGTTGAAGTCCGCAGGGATGAAGTAGGATTTGGAAAGAAGTATGAAGGGTAGAATGGAGCGCAGAGAAGCATTCAAGATGGAGGAGATAGGAATATGCACAGAGATGAATAACGGAGTGATTTGGCTTGATTTATAATGTAAGATATGTGTAAAGAACATAGATTGATTTAACTTGAGAAGATAATTTGGGGCCAGGCCATAGGTAATCTAAATGTATTATTATTTTTTTAGATGGCAAGAGACCATGAAGGGTTTTAAGACATGAGAATGTTAAGAAACATTAAGATGAAAGTTTTGTTTTGGGCAGTTAATCTGGCCATTGTGCATAGATTGATTGGAGAACAGATACTATTAACACATTATTGTAGTAGTTTTGGTAATATACCAATAATGACAAGAGCAAGGGTGACAACAGTAAATGGAGAGGGTGTGGGGCAAATCCAAGGTAAATGAAATGGCCATTTTGATGATCAGAGGCATCCCTGGGTTTTGCCTGTTGCATAATTACTAATAGTGCCCCATTTCACTATTAAGTTTTTCTTGGCTTGGACAGTGTATCAGATGCCCCTAAAGATGGATTTGCTTTAGAATTGATAGCATTTGCTAATTGAGGGGAGAGCGGGATGTTGGCATAAGAAACGAGAATATATACACAAATTTTAGAAATTCTTATGATTATGATTTTATTAAATTTTCCTTTTTGGGAGATTAAACAAATTTCCTTACCTGAATACCACAGTCAAATCTTACATGTTTAAAATCCCAGTTTGTTTTTTGTCTTTTAATGAATACATTTGAGTTTTAGACTCTTCAACAAAGTGATAGGTACTATAGAGACTATACTGTATTTAATTTACCTAATATTTCCATTGATTCCATTTAAAAGTAAAGCTTTTTAGAAGAACATTAATAAATCAGTGTAGCTTACCTTAGGAATGTAGCTGGTGGCAGTTGAGAGTATCCTGTGTATCAACATCCCATTACTGAGAATGGGCTTCAGCATGTAGCACCTTTTGGTTCCCTGATCTTTCTTCCCTGATTGAAACAGATGGCTATAGTCACATGATACCTATTTTAAGGTTTGTGCATAGATATGGCTGTGATGTGTATAGACCATTTCAAGTGCTCAGTGCTCTTGTATTTTCCATGTATAGGCGGAGGGAGAAGACAGCCTGAAGAAGATGCAGCTGATGGAGCTTGCAATTCTCAATGGCACCTACAGAGATGCCAACATTAAATCACGTAAGAATGAGACTGAGGCTCAGCGCTACAGCTGTTTCAGCTGTTTTGTCCCCAGACCTCTCCCCTTTTGGCAGCACAATACGTGAACAGTTAAACAAAGTGAAGAGTTGAAATAACTGTCACTTGATATGGGACTAACTGTCCCATTTTTACTGCTTTCAAGAATTGAGGGCACTCTCTTGATTTTATTTTATGCCAGCATGCCTCAGTTTTGAGTTTACAAACTTTTCTTTTATTCTTTTGATGAAATTTCAACTTCTAAATTCAAGAGTTTGGGGAAATTTTCTGTTAACTTACAGATTTAAGACTTCTAGTTTGTTACATTTATGCAAAGGACAAAATTTTTAAAAAAATAAAAGCTAATTTGGAATATATCTGAATGCAGTGATTCTTCTGTTGATTTCTATTCTTTCCCCTTGCTTGCACATTTTTCCTCCAGTATTTTTTTCTCTGTTGATTTTATATGTGAGTTCACAGAGAGCAGTAGATGATACTATTTTTTAATCCTGTTTTCCCCTTTATATGTATTGTGCATGCTTTCATAAACTGTAAGAGGATTGCTTTTTTATATTTAAAAATGAAATAATGTGAAATTTATATTTTGAGACAATCTGAGTTTTACACATCATTCATATGAACATGATGTCATTTAAATTACTAATTTTTTTTAAAGAAATAGAATTTTAAAGACATAGCCAACTTTCCCAAATATAGGCACCCTAGTGTGTTTAGAGTGGTTACTTTTACAAATGGTTGGCTTTAATTTACTCATGAAACTGAGTATATCATTAATAGTCATGTGTTTAGGAATGTAACATTTTTTTGTATAGTTTTTTCTATAAAGAAGTTAATTCCTACAGATGCAGGAAATTAATAACTGTTGGTTATTTGACTAAGTTAATACAATGAAAATTATGCTTTCCTTCATTTGTAACTGAAGCTACTCTTTAGAAATATACCAAAACTGTATTTCTGTGGACTCCGATTACCAAGTATTTTTTAACATCTTTTAATGCAAGTGTTTTTTTGTGCTTCTGCATGCACCATTAGTCTCATGAAACCTTAAAAACATAGATATATCCGATATATGAAGTAAATATAACCTGTTTTAATGGTCTCATTCTTTTTTTCCCCAGTGGCTTTTTAATGTTTGAACATTTATTCTCAATCACGTTGGGGAAGGGGAAGCTGTTTTGCATTTGGTTGGTGTGCTTTGGCATTTCTGTGTGACCAGCGCATGTACTAACGATTTCCTTTTATTTTTCTTCTTCTCTGCTCTCTCCTTCCCTTCCCTGCCCTCTCGTTTCCCACGTCTCACCTTCGGCTGTCCCTGTGCCTCCTTCTCAATCTCTTCGCTTTCACTGTAGCAGCCCTTGCCTTTTCTCTTGCAGCCACAGCCCAGGCCGCTCCAAGGGTTATCACGGGGCCTGCGCCCGTTCTCCCGCCAGCTGCCCTGCGCACCCCTACGCCAGCTGGCCCTACCATAATGCCTTTGATCAGACAGATACAGACCGCTGTCATGCCAAACGGAACTCCTCACCCAGCTGCTGCGATAGTCCCTCCAGGGCCCGAAGCTGGTTTAATCTA
This sequence comes from Phocoena sinus, assembly GCF_008692025.1. Taxonomy (NCBI): domain Eukaryota; kingdom Metazoa; phylum Chordata; class Mammalia; order Artiodactyla; family Phocoenidae; genus Phocoena; species Phocoena sinus. Next base: position 4,990,941 of record NC_045774.1, on the reverse strand, counting down.
CACGCCCTATGAATACCCCTACACGTTGGCGCCAGCTACATCGATCCTTGAGTACCCTATTGAACCTAGCGGTGTATTAGGTAAGTTGTTCTCCCTGTATGGTTAATGACATTTTTCTTCATAACTTCTGCTGCCCCAGACTTTGAAATGATATATCCATTTTAGAGAGACAAGTTTCCATTAGAAAGACTGAAAACTAAATTTTGTTCTATTTCAGCCTCTTATAAGGGTTTCCTCCTGTAAATAATTGTACCTTAAATTTATTCAGATTTACTTTGGTGACTGAAATTCACTTTGGTTGGGTAAATTTGAGATGAACATTTTAAACAGAAAATACTTTTCACATTTTTGACATCATTGCAGTCATTCTGAGTTTTAGATCCCACCTATTGGCCTATCCTCTTCATCAGCTCCACCACCCAGTTTTTAGATTCCTTTTGTGTCGGAGATTTATTTGTCAGCTAAAATTTAAACTTCTATGTGAAAGTTTTTTGAGATATTTTTAAAACTGATGTGTGCTTTCTAATATTTGTGATCACTTAAAATATGAAAGGGACCAATAGTTGCATTCTTCAGTTTTCTTCAGCTTTTCTCTTTTGAAGTCCTAGTTAATATTAAACATAAGAGACACTCTTAATTTCAGTAGTACAGTATGGAATGAAGTAAATACCAAGTCACTGAATTAGAATCACATTTGGGACAAAAATTAAGATCATGCTATAAATGCTCGGTTTTACATGAACAAAAAGTGGTGTGCTTGAAAAAGACATTACTGATGCCTTTTTTTTATAGAGTGGATTGAAATGCCAGTCATGCCTGATATTTCAGCCCATTGACTTGCTGGATGAAGGACTAGAGTACAGCAGCTGTTCTAACACGACCAGTCAATGTGGAACAAACTGTTTCCGGGCTGCCCCTTTGTTTTACCAGACAGAATTTGAATTCTTTTTTCTTGAATTGTGTATGACCTTGGTGCTGCGTGCATGTTGTTGACTTTTAGGACTTTGATCTTTTAAGTTCTTTTTTTCCCAGCATTAATATTGATTTCTAAAAATATGAAAGTCTTTAATGAACCCAGACACTAAGATTTAAACTTGAAAATTCGTTGTTCAATTAAAAAAAGCCACGATGCTCTGTATGTTATCTGTGTGTGTGCATGCACTCAGGTGCCTTTTGTTTCATGAGCAGATACATTTTATTGTACATGTTTTCTGTTTATCTCTAAATCATTGTAAAAAGTATTATAGGTCAGAATTATACAATAGAACTGTTTATGAGAGGCCTGTTTCTGTTGCATATTTCTCAAAGCATTTTTAAAATAACATGTAACCTATAACCCCTTTACGTTTTCCTTTCTGTTAACGCTCTGTCCTGTGGCCCCATGCCTGCTCCTTTCCCCCAGAGCTCCTCTCTGCTGCACGCACAGCGTCTGTTCGAGGAGTTTGACTGTTGCTTCCTGCAGGGCTGGCACTCTTAGCCACCAGCTGCTGTTCCAGCACTCTGAATGCAAGATCTCGCTGATTTTGCCTCGTGGAATTATACTTACATAAGATTAGTTTTTCTAAAATGAAAAAAGGGGTGATGGACCAGTTTACTGCTTAGAAACAGCAAGAGGCACTGCAGTAAAATTTCTCATTTTAAAGCAATGTGCTTTTGTTGTGTTGGAAAATTTTTATTTATAATAATTATTAGACTGACAAAATTGAAAGCAAAATATACAGATACCTATTGACATTCATAAGATGAATAATAATGAGTACTAAATGACGATTCCATTATCAATTTTATTTCTCGCTTTGCCACCTAAGCAGTAAAACATATTGACCACTTGGAGAACTGAGAAAATATTTCAAATTGCTGTGTTATAATAAATTTGCACACAGATAACATGCATGCTATATATCAAGTCTCATCATATTATTTTAAAATGAGCAGTGCCCTTCAAAACGGATGCAGACATGTGTGTTGGTGGTAGTGAGGAGATTGGTATTAGCATCAGATCTTCATTGATGACTAATTTTTAATTCCCTTCCTTTTATCTTTAGGTATGGCTTTCCCAACGAAAGGCTAAGAATTCAAGAACGGTCTTAACTGAACCCTCATCAGATCTGAATTTAACAAATGCTTAGTCTCAGCAGCCTCCAGGGGGTGGGAGGGACGCTTAGCCTAGCAGTCAGTGACTGACTTGCACTTTTGCACACTGATAGAAAGGAAAAGTATGTTATTAATTGGTTTAGGCTGTAATCTTACAAAGTAACGGTAATTTATAAAGGAGTGTATAGTAGTATACTGACTGCTAAGTGTACTATACTGTTTGCTTTACTAATCACCTAATTCATTGCAGTTCATACTTATTGACTCAAAGTTTAGAACCACAATCTGTAGGCTTTAAGTAATTGCTTTTAAACCTTCTTAAGTGATAGACTCTGGAAGTGGTCTTAAGGTTAGCAAATAATTGTCAGTATTAAACATGGCATTATTTAAGTAGTCCTGCTGCAAGAAAGGCACTTCAGTGAATATGTGACTAGTAAAGCTTAACTATGTTTGGATCTAATAGAGTTCATGAAATCTGTAACTTGGGATTGTAAATGAATGGATAAAATAGGTTAAGGCCAAGATTATTGAAATGAATGCAATATTAATAGATGCATATATACGCAACATATTATGGTTAATTTTAAGACTACTGTGCCTTAACATGTTTCCTAAAAGAAAACTTTTGTAGTAAACAAACATTTGAAATCCATTTTGATAAACCTGCTGTTAATGTTTATCTTTTCCCTTGTGAATGTTCTCTAACTTTGTCTTGGTAATTGCAATTTAACTAGGTGCGGTGGCTACTAAAGTTCGAAGGCACGATATGCGTGTCCATCCTTACCAAAGGATTGTGACCGCAGACCGAGGTTAGTTTAGTTCTGCAGTTCTTGTTTATGAGAAATGCGTTGGGTGTCCATAAGATTTGTTACACCACACCTGATGGAAGAGATATCACTGCTTGCCTGCACATCGTTTCTTTTCTTTTTCTAAATTAATTTGTAATAATTGACAGGTTTAAGGGTTGGGTTTTTTGGGGTGTTTTTTTTCCTCCCTTCATATTTTAACTTATTAAATTCTATATTAGTATGTACAATGATTTATTTCTACTAAAACGTAAATCAGTCCCTTTGGGGAGCTATTAAATTTTCATGTTGCCTTAGTTATTTTTCAGGAATAATTTTTGCTAAAATTTACCTTTTAATTGTTCTGAAATTTTGGGTTGGTTTTGCAAAATGAACTAAGCGGATGGTGCTTTAATGAGAGAAGTAAAGGAATATATGCCTCCTGTGTCCTTTTGGAGAAAACTGAAGATTTAGTTTCCATTTTCCTTTTTAATAAGATACTTGAACCACTGTATACACAAGGGTATACATGTCAAGGACTTAGCTGAAATCAACAAAGTAAGGACTGTGAAGATAACTTTGATGAAGTTGGATTTTTTTTTATAAATCAGAAAATCAGTTCCCTTTTATTCTTACATTTTCTTACCAAAATGGATCCTTTGATTTTTGTTATTTGCTGCTAAAACATATTATCTGAAGGTAAACTATCTCTTGAAGCTCTGTGGTGACATGAATCCAGCTGTTTGAAAATCCTTTTTGACTAACCTGTGACTGGGAAATAAGTCTTCATTTTTCTCCTTTTCAGCATTTGTAATTTGTGTCCTATATATGCCCTTGGACCCTTTTATAAAATTATTTATGTTTATTGAGGAGTGACGGTTTCGGTTTATTGACATTGTTTTCTAAGTTTGTCATTACAAGGTAGGAATCCAAAGCAAGATAAAAAAGGATTTTTCACAAGCTTCTATTATGGCACATCTATTACCTACTAATTAATTTGATCAGAGTCTCTAATATTAGTGGTGGAAAGTGATGTATTTATACCCCAATCCTACATTTTCTATGAACTTAAGAAAGACCTACCTGTTCTACATGGTTATCTTGAATACTGATAAATATTGGATACAGGTGTTGTCCACATGAGAATAAAATCTTCCCAGAGACACTGACGATAGCATCATACATAATTAGTTTGAAGACTTTTAACTAATACATATATTACTTGTAGAGATTATTCAATAAATAGACCCCCAAGCTCAATGATTATTTATGAAGATAATGTTAAGTGTCAATGTGTCATGCACAAGTAAACCACCCTTTGTGTATCAGAAAAAGTCTCCTAGTGAAGGAGGAAATTTTTTTTTAAATGTTTTTTTTAAGTAACTTGCCATTTAAGGAAACCAGATAATTCCGTGAATAATCAGAGCTTTTTTCCCCCACATTGTTCATGTCTAAAACAGTTCTAAAGAATATTTAAAAGTAGTTTTTCTTCTGTTAACCTTTCCCTACATGCTCCTTTTAGGAGATTTCTCATAATTTTGTTTTAACACAATAATTACTGGTCTACTTAATGCTCCAGTGCCTTGAGATAGTTGAAATTTTAGGAAGATTTTACTGTATTTGGAAATGACAGCACATTCCATGTGAGGCTCTTTTGTAGTTATATGTGTTTGGATTAGTCCTGTCATTGTTTTTATTAAAAATGCAATGTCAGCAAACCGAAATGCTACTTTTTTTTTTTTTAAATAACAAATACTCATATACTGCTGTTACTATCACTGTATGCACTCATTGGGTCTAAGGGAGAGGTCTGAAATCCTTAACTTAAATTATTTTATGATACTACTGTTTTCTCTATTTTTGAGGTTTTTTTTAATTATTATTTTTTAATCTTTTGAAGGGAAGATTAGTGTAAGTATTCATTTAATGCAAGGAAACTCAGCCCTTAGACATATAACCATGTAATTCTATATGAGCATTTAGAGTACTACATGGTTGAGAAATATCTAGTTCTTTACTAAAAGTAAACCCACCTCTACACATAATTTGAAAACTGAATTTGAAGCCTATAAAAGACCAACTGACTTTGTAGTTGTGATGAACCATAAGTGCTTTTGCACGGTTGATACACCTGTGTGTACTGTAGGAGGCCAGGACTTGGCAGAGGATATAGTCTAGGTTTACTGGTATATATGTAAATGGTAGTTTGTTTATGTATTCCACACGCAAAAAAACATAATCAGAATTTTTCTAAATAATTTTACAGAAACCATCGTTTATATAATTTGTTATAAGAAACTTAATACAATTTTAATCAAAATTTTAAGTGATTTCAAAAATGCTTTAAGATTCTATATTTCTGGAGTACCTATGAAGTGGTATGACTACATCATGTTAAATATTTATTTTCTTCTTTGATTTTGGAATAGCAGTTTTTAAATAAAATTCCACTTATTTTTAAGAAATTCAGGGAAGATTTGGTCACACTGAAGATACAGTATTTTTGTAGTATTTATAAGGTATCCTAAATGATAGACTATAGAAAGCATTTTTGTTATATGAAGGTAAACCAGTCCATTATATAGATCATTTACACAATGTGAAATTACACCCGCTGGGTTTTGACTCATGAAGTGGCACAGAATCTGCCTTTGCACTGAGTATCTCCTCTGCCTTAGTCACAGTGGCAACAGTACAGAAAATTCTCTCAAACCTCAGAATATAGTAGAAATAATTAAGCTATTGAGTGAGTCTTAAAAATCATACTACTGTTAAGTGGACCAAGTTTGGTGAAGCAGAATGTGACAGAGGTTGATTAAGGAAGGAGCAACTCAAGGACATTGGGAATGGTAACTTTTCCACTTGAGAACTACTTTATGTTTTACTGTAATTTTTTTAATTTTTTTTGTTCTGTTTGTTACTTTGCAAAAGAAAATAGTATTTACAGGTGGCTTCTTTTAAAATATAAAATATAAAGCAGGAATGTATATGAAATGTCAGATTTTATTGTTATTTGCAGAGTATTAGCTTTGAAATTGAATAAAGAAAGCTGTTTGTAGTTTTAAAATGCCTTATTGGTATCAATTAGAAATTTCTTCTATTTTTTGATGTACTTAGAGCTTTTTGAGTATAGAATTTTAAATGGCAGGATTTTACAGTGTTTACATGCAAGTGCATTTTATAAGTGTTCTATATGTGTAAAATAGTATTTTCAACTGGAAAGTGTTGGCTAGTGCAGAAGGCCTGGCCTTTTTCTGGTTCCCATGTTTCCTACACTGCTAGACTACAGTTTAGTATTGCATTGTGTCATGAGGCCAAGAAATTCCATGTTGTTTGTAAATAGAATAATTGAAAAAGCAATAAACATGTATTGAACAAAAGAAACCTTGTTTGGCCCAGAGTTTATGTTGAACCAAATTATTCATAAAAATTTAAATTTCTTTAGATTCATTTCTGTTGATCATCAGTTATTAATAATCACATCCATCATTAATAGTTGCTTTAATGCTTGCATCTGAGAGAATACTAATGCTTAATAGCAGTCAGATACTGATAACTGCACTGACTGTTTCAGAATTCTGTATACCAAACCTATTCATTGTTGTTGTTTTCCAGTTTTCTTCATTGACTGCTACTAACTATTAGTTGTTAGTTGTATTTTATTTCTATTTTTTCCTGTTAACAGTTTTTGGTTTTTTTTATTTTGTTTTTTTGTGGGAGTGGGCTCTCCTTCATTTGTTCAAATCATGATATGAACTTGTCATGATTTTTATTGTATTCTGTAGATGGTGTCAATCAGTTTGTCAGAATTAAACATGCTTTTTTTTATTAGTTGTGATTAGTTTTTCATGTTGTCATTAAGCCGTCACTAGCTGAAACTAATCTCTTCTCTATCTTTTCTTTTCTTTTTTTTTTTTTTGTTTTTTGTTTTTTGTTTCTAACCACCCAGCCGCCACCGGCAACTAACCTATGACCTTCTGACCTCTGAACTCTTCACCCAATGATGACCTGACCATGCCTGCCTGCTGATCAGTTAACTGGTAATCGCCTTTGCTTGCCTGTCGTCAGTGCAGCGAGCTGAGGCACTTGTCCGTTCGTCTTACCATCTAACCAAACAAAAGACAAAGAAATTGTCCTCCAACTCAGCTTTTGTTTTTTTTCGTTTTTTTTTTTGTTTTTTTTTTTTTTTTTATTTTTTCTGTTTGGGTGAAAGTGGTTCTAGAACCTGCACTGAATAGTAGTAAAGCAATAAGGCCCAATTCATCCCACAGCACTGATCATCTTTTAATGTCCCACCCTAAGCGAACGGTAAGAAGGCCTCACTTCAGAAGGGGAGACAGATGGCCCTTAACTACTCAGTGACAGAGGCAGTTACTGTGAGAGACTTCTAGGAATCTTTTCTTCTCATAGCGAGTCAAAGCTCTCTGAATGTACTGTGTGATGATGCATCATGCATGAACCTTTGGTCAGGGATGTCATTGGTGAAGTGATTTCAAAAAGTATTCAAAATTTGATATGCTCTTTAGTCACTACAGTGCCCTCAAAGGGCAGAAGTTGCAGCCTTTTTTATATTGCCTGCCAAAATTTGAAGTATTAGAAGTGTGCCATGAGAGAAAAACTTAAGGAATTTTGAAAAGTAATGCAAAGAACAAAACTGCAACACTATTTTTAAAAAGATAAATATCTGAGTTAAAATGACTGAACCTTTATTTTACACCTCCTTTAAAAAATATACAAGAACAAGGTACATGCATTATGTGTCACATTACTGGGCAAACTGTTCAAATATTTTTTTTAAACCTCCCTGTATAGAAAAAAATCATTAAGGATGTAAAAGCCATGCTTGCCTATTTGCTGTATACATGTAATGAAATTGTAGATAAAGTGTAGTGCATTGAAACAAATGAACAAAAAGTAGATACTTTTACTATACAAGGGTGCTGGTGCAGAAAAAAATATATATTTTTGGAAATGTAGCATTTTATACTTTCAAGTGTTATAAAAAAAAAAAGAACAAAGAAACCCTTTATTTCATGAAATGATTTTTTCTGGTGGTTGTCAAGAAACAAAAGACCAAAAGAGCCTTTTTGTCTTTTTTTTATTTTTTAAGTATTGGAATAAGTCTAAAGAAAAGAAAGTGCCTTATTTTCCTTCATGGTCATTTAGTCAACTGTCCTGTAAGATCAGCTCCTCCCTCAGAATACAAGTTAATGCATGTTACTCAGTCGCCCAGTATGTGAAAGAAGATGTGAGGGGAGACAAATGAGTTGATGGTTTGAATTATATGATTTTTGCCACGTTACCTTGATATAAATTTGCCAAATCTGATACTGTGAAAAAATTTGATAGCTTTTCTAATGCCTAGCAAGTAAGTTTTAAAACATTCTTTTAAAATCATAATTGAGTGCTTTTGGTTATTGCGATATTTAATGTTAGTCCAAAGGATTCTGAAATAAAAATTATGTGTGATCTGAACACCACTTTACAGACAAAATTAGAGCTCTATTTTGTTGGGGGCGGGGAGGGGTATTGGATTTTGTATTATTAATTGGAGGCAATAATATTATATTAGCAACCTTTTTCACAAAAACGAATCTTTCTGCTTTTCACTCTGGAAAACAAGGTTTTTAAATGAACCAAATTTAATCGGACTTGTTTCTACCAAAGCAGATCGCTGGGTAGTCCATCTCTGCTGGTTTTAGTAACCTAAGCCAACAACGCCCCCTTTTTAACTTTAAAAGAATGTGAAAAACTAGCATCATTGTGCATATACTACTCAACTACATGTGAGTTTAAACTTCCAATTTCTTACGAAGTTCAGTTTTGTAGTTGAAGCGATTTGTGCACAAAGCCGACATCTAAACTCTTAAGTAATCATTAACTGTTCAGTACCAGACGTGGCAGATATCAGGTGGCAGTGGCTCCCCAGCTCATCAGCTCCTTCCCTCTTACACACCTTCACAGCTTCACAGTCAAAGGTCAGCAGTAAGCTCAGTAAGCACCTTTGTGGTGACCTCCTCCATCATCTTGTCTCACTTGGAAACCGTTTTCAGTTTATTTACTATGCAATAGACATTCATTGTTCTGTATTCAGCTAGCTTTAGTTTAACATGCCACTGCTTTGTCTTTCTGTTACACATACAGTTGTTTTGATTTATTTACGATATATGCTGTGCCATTTTGATTTTTATTTTGTTTGGTTGGTTGAATAAATTTGCGACACTCAAACACTTGAGGTGATGATGATAGTTTAAAAACGATACCAGTATTTGATCTAGTTTCATCTCAACTATGTTATACCTGGACATTTTAGATGTTTATCAAAGGTCTTTTATGGGGAAGAAAGTAAATGTTTGAAATAAACGTGTGACATTTATGAGTAATGTTGGCTCTGAACAAACGTTTGAAAACTTAGTTGACAAAATTTTGGATCAACTGAAAAAAAGCATGACTTTTGAAATCTCTGAATGCCTTGGTTCTCAGTATTATCATTCTTTATTGAATTTATTTCTTATTAAAATATGTAGTTTTTAAGACTTTTTTTTTTTTCTGACAGTATTATGTAATTTTTTAGTGCGGGTAGATGGGAGTGTCGCTTGTATGTTACCGTACAGCTGACATGTATTTTTGTCTATTCTTTATTATCTCAGTAGTTTCATGCTATCTATGTATCATAACCAACCTATTGCCTATGAGAAACATGTAAGATAATGTATTTACAGCCATTGTTACAAGTTTATAATGTATTTTTCTATCTTGTTTTATATGTATGTTATATAACATTCAAAAAGAATTTTTTTCTTGATTGAGAAAAGGATACAAAATGCAAAATCCACAATTTTGATAACTGAAAATTGCCAATTGTTTTGCAGTACTTTATTATATTGGGTGTCTTGTCTTTCTTGGGCTTTTAGTTAGCTAATGAATGAATACATTAGACACTTTCGGGTTTTAGTTGGGATTTTACATAGCTTGCATTTTAATTCTTTGGTTCTTTGCTGTTTCTATTAACCCATAGCATTATTTTAATAAATGTTATAATACCAACCTACTAACTCTGGACTATGTCTGTTTATTAACCTTTACGTGTTTAATTAAAATAAACAAATAAAGACAAAGGAATGTAAAGTCTTGAATTCCTGGACTAACCCTGAAGAACGTGACCACAGATAACATAGTCATAACGTGACTTGTTTTTATGTTGTTGTTTGTCAGCTGACAATTCCGCACACTGTTAAAATGGCTTTGGTTATTCTGGGCTTTTACTTCGGGGTGGGGGGGTAGGTAGGTGCCAATAGAGATGGGAACAAAGTAGTGTTGGTTTGAGGCGTTCTTCTAGTCTTGCCACTTGCCTTTCAACCTCTGCATTACTAATTCCACAATTTCTTATTTTTCCTTCTCCAAAATAATCACTGTCTGCTCACAGCATAAAGAGTAAAGAGATTCGTCATAATGATATACCCAAGAAACCAGTTTGATTCTTTGTTGAACCATTTTTTTGAAATTTCTATAAGTAGATAATTTTATGGTCACATAAAGCAAGGAATCTGATGTCTTACCTTTATTCAGATTTGTGTTTTAATTGGACATTTTTCCTTTATAAAGAAGTTTTGAACTGTTTTAGCCAGCTGCTCCTGTTAGAGGGGCTAAACACAGGTAAAGCCAAAGGTAGAGTGGCTCTGTGTCTCAGGACAGTCCAGAGTAAGCCGTTCACAACAACCACAAACCCGCCTCTCCTCGTGGAACCCTCAGCAGGAGGTCAAACAGCGTCACTCAGCTTTATGTCTCACCCTGTTAAAAACACAGTCAGAATACATTAATATAAGAAGTTTAAGGGAGAAGAAATAGAATTTGAAAAGTTATATATATCATGGTTTTGCATGCAGGTCAATTTAAGAAGATCTATTAAATATCTTCATGCTTTCCTTGGCTGCAACCTAGGTAAATTGACCTCTACTTATCGATTCTTTAGTGTAACTCTTGAGGTGCATTTTTATTTCACAGATATTGGTATTTCCTTTTCTGTGAAATAGTTCTCCTGGATAATAAAAATTCTCAGGATGAATTTTTGCATTGTAAATAATGCTTATTTTTGTAAATTACGTTTTATTTATTTTAAAGTTCTAAAATTTGGGGCTAAAATGAGTCACATGTTACAGAAGACATAACACCAATATGCTATTAACCAATCAAAGTACTACCATAGTATATATACATACATGAAATACATAGAATAGCGAGAGCATCTGATTTAATCATAATTGAGATGGTTCTTTGGATCAAACATATTGTTTCTCCAGTGGGAGGGGGGGATGCATTATTATTAGGTAGAGCTTTACTATGCTACTCTGTAAAAGTTCACATTGCCATACAGCTAATATATATTCTGTAAGAATCTGAAGATGTCATTCAAGCTGCTAATATACAAGTCATCATGGCACCATGTCACTGAAATTGATGAAGAATTTCTATACAATTTATTCCACATTTTCTGAAGCCTGTGAATGCAGTCTCATCTCATTTTCAGTTAAGAGTACTACTTTTATGTATAATTATGTCACATTGCCACCTTTTATGTTGTAAAAGTCCATTTTTAAAAGACAAAAATAACATTACAAAACCCACTTTTATACAGGCTGTAACAGTATAAAAAATGGAAACACCGAGTTGTTAGAATGATAAAATGCCAGAGGCAGTTTATTGTTTTATGCTCCTAGTACTTGACAAAGCAATTGAAAGTTAAGCTTTCAGTCGAGAAGTTGGTGAAATTAATGTACTTAGTAGTCAAGCATTTTTTTCTTAGGCAAAATGTAGTATGAAAGTCCATATTCACATACACCTACTCTGTAGGGCAGAGTCCACCTGAAAGGGCAGTTGAAGCACCCTGTCCATAAAGCCAAGATGTGCATATGTTTACACAAGATAGGAGGTGGTTAAGTTTCTAAAATACTGGATAAATATGAAGGATCTAAATTTTCTAGTACACCAAAAGCGGACAACAGGTTTAAACTGCTCATTACCAAATCAATCTTTTTTTTTTTACCAGCTAAGTCTAACACTTTTATAAATGACAGTCTAAGGCTTCTCCAGTTTGGGGGGAGGGGGAGGGGTTTGTTTGTGTGTTTGGAATAAGATGTCTGTCATTCCTTGATAACAATTAGCAATTGTAGCATTTCCAGCAAGTCATTTTTAGTAGAAAGAAATGTATTGCTAAATTACAATCCATTATTTAATAGCAGAAATCACCCAGAAAACTTTTTGGACTCAAACTTTCTAAGTACATAAGGTAATTTTTAAACATTGTCACAAGTTTCTTAATACCTTTATTTAAAATGGAAAAATAATTCATATTACAGACAATTTTACTTTTAGAAATATTCATTTGATACACACATGTAATTTTATCTGTGGTTTCTTTTAACATAACATTATCTAAGTTGAACTGCCTTTGCTGTGAAGAGATGTAACAAAATTATATGCCTACCTGGTACTCAATGCTGAATCAAACTGGTTCACCTAAGCGTAGTACTCTCCTTTCTGTGTTTCTGCTGCACTAATTGCAGGGGGTGGGAGAGGAGGAGGAAGAATTAATTCTCAGGAGAAGTAGTTGGTAGGTGCAGCAGATAGCAACACAACGTGGATTTCTCATTGCTTACAGTTTTGCTGTCCCTTCGTGGCAAAAGACACCACATTGTGGGGAAAAGCACAGCTCCCATGGTAAAAAAAATTTATACCTTTTTTAAAAATGCTATTATCGAGAAATTTTGATTACCAAATACATCTTTTGTGGTTTATATTGTAGTGGTGTGTATAAAACACTTAGAATTTTATTTGTGGAAATTGTACATAGAAAAGTTGAAATAGGTCTTCCCAAATCCTATGTGAATGGAGAACCACGTTAAGACTGTACATGACGTGCAATAAACCAACTGGAAAAAGTGCATGTGCTTCATCATCCTCTCAAGCCAGCGGCAGCTGGAAATGCTGCTTATGCCTACCCCGCCCCCAAAGACCACACACACCACACGTATACATATCAGAGTAAAGAATGTACATTTCACTTTCAGTTTCTATTGGTGCTTTTAACACTATTTAAAAGAAAGCAGAAGAATGTGACATCCTGGAGCTCTAATTCACTTCACTACAAGCTGATCATAACATTTTCCCTGATTTCCAGTGATTAGAAGAGGAAATCAGTAAACAGACTCACTACAACGTTTCTCGGTTGGATGTGCATCCCAAATACTTGTTTCTAATTAGGAAACTCAGGTACAATTCTCATATAGTTTTTAGATGTAAGAAAAAAGAAAGGAGTGCTGACCAAATTTTGATCCAGTAGGCTATGTGAAAAGGAGTAGTGTCATCAATTTTTTGAACAAATAAGAATTGGTAAAAATACCAGTGGTTTGAAACCTTTTCTCAGATTTTATCTTGACATCTAAGTTTTAGGGCTCCTTTGCACCTGAAATTCCCCAGTCCTTACTTACTCATAAATCCATTCTCCAGGTTTCTTTTCCTCCTTTCTGATCACGCGCTAGAACCTTTGTTTTCCTTAGCAGTATTCTCCCCACATGCTTCTAAAAGCCGACAGAATCTGGGTCCAGAGCATGGGTACAAGCTAGCTGCCCACAGATGGCGTTTGGTTTGGCCTCTACAGTGTTGCTGTTGCTTTAATGACCTGCCAGCATTTAAAGTCTCAGTAGACTTTTAAAAATCTATTCATAAAGTCTACACTTCTTCAAAGAGCAAGTTATCTAGAAAACTGCAGCCTGCATGTGCCTGAGGTAGCCGTCAGCTGAAACCGATGAATTCCACTATCCCTTTTAAACCAAGAGCTCCCAGTTACACACTGCCCCACTACTCCTTACTGCCCCACTATCACACCTGGATTGTTGATTTCCATTCTCCTAACTTGGTTTCGTTTTTTCGTCCCCTCCCTGGTTCCTGTAGACATCTGTGCTTGCCTCTTCAGATTCAGAATGGTGATTTTGACTCTTCAGACACCAAACTAGCTTCTCAAAGGGTATAATGTAAAACAGGTTTTAATGTTTCTCCTGAAAAATCAGATGAGTATCGTTTCTATATAAAAATTAGTCTGATAATTCATACATTTCTTAATATTTAGGGAGGAATTTCTGTTGTGTGGAAGGATTGGATGACATTTGGGTTTCCTTCCAAATGTCATTTTTTTATAATTATCTGCTCCCTCTTTGTAGGAGCTCTTTGTGGTCTTGTTAGAAAGCAGTTAAGCTAATTGAACATTTAAAAAATATCCCACATCTAAATATATATATATATTAGTTATAGTAAGTTGGGGATCATGTTTTTCCAGAAAATGTACATCAAAATTAGATTCTCCAGTTGAGTACTATTTTGTGAAGTATAGAGGGAGTGCTTATTTTTATGTGCTATACAGCAGTTCCAGCTTGAGAGAGCATCTCAAAATTAGGATGAAAATTTAACTCCTGTGGTTCTGCTTTCTTAATATATGCACTGGTTACTTAACCGAATACTAAGAAAAACTAGGGGGAAGTGGTTAAAAGTAAAATATTAGAAGAAAACATTTGCGAATTAATCCACAAGTATTTTCTTATGGAACTATTTGAGTTGATACTAAAAATTCCATCAGCACTCATTTAACTTCAAACTTTATCAAGGTCAAGAATGAATAAGGTACCGTGCCTAAGCTTGAAACCTGAATTTTAAAACCCCTTGTCACAGTGTTTTAAGTGATTTAGCCTATAAAATTAGAATAGACTAATAGTGCAGGTGAGAAGCCGTCTTGAACACATTTTAATTATTTATGTTAATGATGCTTTTGCCCATTGTTTTCTCACTGAAGTAAAAGAGCACTGAAAAACTGTTCAGAGGTTAAACTTATTCTAGATTTCTAGATGGTGGGAAAATGGAAAACTTAAAGTTAGTGGGTGGAGCATATGAAAACACCAAAGCTAAGAATCTGAGAAGCTAAGATCTAAACTGGTATGCCAGGGAAGAAAACTAGATCAACAAATCAAACGTACAAATGCCCCACCTTAAACTATTATTCAGGCATCAGTCTGTGGGGCTATTAGCAGGAAAATCGGTTTTGAAGTCAGGAAAAAATTAAGAAAACTGGGAAAGTTTGATATCACATCTGAGAGCAGTCAGTCTGTCATCACTAAGTATCAGTGTTGGTTTTAAAATGAATTAAGTCTCTCTCATTGTTCTTGGAGATTATAATAAAAGCAACCTGGCATGGCGGGACATGAAAGAAGAAAATGCCATATAAGTTTTATTTCCATGTCTTCCAAAGGGCATCCCATTGCATTTTCACTGAATTCTACATGAGTCTATTTGACAAAGAGATTTTGTGCTCTTCAAGGAAGACATCACAGATGTGAACTCAGTCAATTACCTATACTAATAAATACCAAGAAAGCCTTGTCAATACCTTGACTCCTTCAAAGAGGTGTTAACCCAAATTTTTCTTTTTTTTTATAAGTTTAATTAATTAATTTTTGGCTGCGTTGGGTCTTTGTTGCTGCGCGTGGGCTTTCTCTAGTTGCGGCGTGCAGGCTTCTCATTGCGGTGGCTTCTCTTGTTGCGGAGCACGGACTCTAGAGCGCATGGGCTTCAGTAGTTGTGGCTCTTGGGCTCTAGAGCGCAGGCTCAGTAGCTGTGGCTCACGGGCTTAGCTGCTCCGCGGCATGTGGGATCTTCCCAGACCAGGGCTTGAACCCGTGTCCCCTGCACCGGCAGGTGGATTCTTAACCACTGCGCCACCAGGGAAGTCCCCAAATTTTTCTAAATTGCTTGTTATCCTCTACTAAAGATTCTCCACCTCCACGCTTAAACTCCATCCTAGAGAATTTATAGCAAAGAAAAGTTATTGAATCAAAGTATAGATTGTATCTGAACTAAAACTAATGCGAAGTCATAGCCAGGAGGTATAACTTGTTTTAATTATTGAAATACACATGTAATATTTTTATGTACGGAACTCCACATGTAACTGTGCAACGAGTTGTGGCCAGAAAGAGTATTATTAAGGGCAATATTGGGAAGTTCATTCTTTCCTTACCACTGTATCCTCTAAATTCAAAGAGAAGTACTACTTTCTTCAAGACCCCCATTGGACAGAGCTAATGGAAAGGAAAAATAGGAAAGAAAAATGTAAACTTAACTAAATAATACAAACTTGAAAAATGGAGTTGGTTACCACACCAACTCCCATTTCTTAAGTATTTTTTCATATGTGATCCTACTAGACCCAAAGGTGATGATGAGAACAACGCACACTGTGAGATCTATATCCTTCTAGCAGGTTCCTAGCTGAGAATTTGGTAATAGTGTCAAAATGAGCCACCTGGCAGACAGTCTTCAGCAGGTGGTGGGGAACGCCTCACGTTTTGATGCACAATAGGCTCTTCTGCCTCTCCTTTTCCATCTGAATTACCACCTACCCTCCCTATGAACATTTCTTAAGAGTAGGATCTCTTTGTAGAATTGCTGTAATGAAATTAAAATACAGAAATAGCGGGGTGGGGTAAGCTGTCGGGCTACGTGTTAGAAAGGGGTTGTTGCAGTACCAAATCGTCTACCGATGGCTTTAAAAAGTAATTCTCAGATAAAAGACACTAGGAAGTATCCCATCAGGAATCAGTCATGTCTGTCTTGTACTTGGTGTTACTCATATTGATGAATTATGAGCACCACAGTCAACTTTTGAGCCCTTAACTGGATTGGACGCATGGTGTTAAATCAGAGGCAACAATCAGTAGTACATGATTCAATAAACTCAGTAACACAATGAATAAAAATAACCATTTCTCTGTATATCGAAATGCATTAAAACCAAATGGCTGTGTATCAAACTTATGTTGCCCAAATACGGTAAAGCCATGTAATAAGACAGATTAATGGTTTAAAGTCAAACCAAGAGGAACTCACCCACTTCGGGATCCATGTCCTTTCAAAAATGCTCCTTGGTGACCAGTGTGGGAGATTTTGCTACTCAGAAGCCTCGAATATGTGGTCTGCGTAGACAACAAAAATAGGAAGTTTCAATAGAAGACATCATTTATTGCACAAGTAATTTTCAGCCTCTTTTTGAAACAAAAGTTATCGATTTTTTCTACCACCCTTAAGTTACGCTCTTCAAACAAAGCAGCTCTAAGAAATTTTTAAAATATTTATGAAGCCACAAATTAAAAACCATAGAGTATACACTGATGTGTACAAAATGGATGACTAATAGGAAAATAAATATTTTTTAAAAAGAGACAAATGTATAATGTGTATATTGTGCATTTACTTTTTGTTTTTCAGAGCTATATAAGCTTGCTTTCCACAGTTGCACTGTGGACTTATTTTGCCGAAAGCGTCCAAATATCTAAAAACCTGGTGTACTGCAAAGCCAATTAGAAAGGCGTAACCGGCTCCTCAGGAGTTTGTGTGCTTTGTCAAAAGGAATATAAAAACTGCATGTCCATTATCCAAATAAAGATTTCAGTTCTACATGTACCTTATAATACGCCAAGTTAATTTGGAATATGTGTGTTTACAGAGATAATTAACTATCTTTATTGAGGCTGCTCGATCATAGTTATTTTTTCATGGTTTCTTCCATCACAGAAAATGTCACAAACAAATAGACGTATTTTATTTTGTTAATTTAATGCCCTGGTGATTCTGGCAAAGGTTTTGTTTTTTAGAGCAGGCTTTAGCTTCACAGCAAAATTGTGCAGACGGTTCAGAGGTTTCCCAAATCCCCCCTGCCCCTCACGTGCACAGCCTACCCCACTACCAACATCTTGCACCACAGGAAGCATTCGTTACAACCGGTGAACCTACGACAACACATCTTAATCACCCAAAGTCCATGGCTTACACTACAGTTTACTCTTGTTTGGACAAATGTTTCAGGGCACGTATAACTCATTAAGGTATCGCGCAGAGTGGTTTCACTGCCTTAAAAGTCTTCTGTGCTCCATCTATTCACCCCTCCCCCAACCCCTGGCAACCCCTGATTTTTTACTGTCTCTATAGTTTTCCCTTATCCATATAGTTGGAATCACACAGTGCGTAGCCTTTTCAGACTGGCTTCCTTCACTCAGTGACGTGCATTTAGTTCTTCCAGGTCTTTTCATGACTTGATAGCTCATTTCTTTTCAGCGCTGAATAACATTTCATTGTCTGAATGGACCACAGTTTATTCATTAAGTTACTGAAGGACATCTCGGTTGCTTCCATGTTTTGGCAATTATGAATAAAACTGCTATCAACATGTGTGTGCAGGGTTCTGTGTGGACATATTTTTCAATTCCGTTGGGTAAATACCAAAGAGCATAATTACTGGGTCATACGGTGAGAGTATGTTTAGCTTTGTAATAAACTGCCAAACTGTCTTCCAAAGTAGCTGTATCATTTTGCATTCAGAATTTAACAGGAGGAGGATGATTAAGGAGGTAAATATATATATTCATATATATATATATACATACACACACACATATATATGTATATATATGAATTTCAAGACTGAACTGGTCAAGTTACATTGTTTCAATAGACAAATCCAATTTGGAATTCATGCAGATTTATTAAAACTATAAATATAAGTGAAAGAAAAACTCCCAAAATTACTAAGCCGTTTTATGCACACAAGAAACGTTTGTGTGCTGAGAAAACTGTGCTGAATACTCTTCCTGTCCTCTGTGAGACAAGAGTGAAGAAACAGCTCTTGCTTTAAAACAGCTCACAGCCTAGGGCTGGGGAAGACAAATTCACGTAATATAAAAATAGTATGTTAATTATCCAGTCTACAGAACAATGGCATTCTAAGCCCCGATTCTTTGCAGAACATCTAGTAAATTTAAGATTCTCTTGTGAATAGGGAAGCAAAGCATATGTTTATGGTAAGATGGTTAGATTTTACGAGAAAGTCTTGCTTCTTGATGTAGTCATATCTGAAGTAACCCCATTTCCTAAAAGCCCATCTTATTGAATTATTATTCAACAAAAATAACTGTATAAAGCGACTTTGGTTTGGCCGTTCAGTCTTAAGGGAAATAACCCGTTTGTCCTCCTCCTTCTCTAGTTCCCTGTTGGGAAAGGCGTTTCTCAGGCCCAGGCCTCCGGCAGCTCAGCTCCTAACTCTCCATGTCCTAGGGAACTAGGGGTCTCCTTTGGATCCAAAGCCAAGCCCTAGTGTGATGTAGCCCCCCCACCCCAGTGTAGGAAGGCTTATGGCCCTCTTCCTACTAGCCGTGTTACTGAGCTCAGAAATCTTTCTTACTCCCGTGGGATACATTAATAATTAGCATCAAAATTAAATAGGTCTCCCTGAATCCTTTTACTATGGTCCTTGTCTGAGAAGAGGAATTTTATCTAATGGCAGCATGGCATTTAATCTTAATAGTCTATATACTTTTAGAATAAGATTCTTCCTTTTTAAGACTGGGAGTCCTTTTGTGAGCTCTGTTCTGTGAAAGCAGCCTCAGATCTCAGTGAAAATACATCTAGTGTGGCCTTAGGGATAGGGGCCCCAAGTAGGGTGTACCTTCAGTTTCATCTCTCTGCATTTAACTGTGATTGGAACCTAAGTGCTTAATAAATATCTGCTGAGTGAATAAATGCCACCATATGCCCCCCCCCCCCCCCCCGTTTCCAAAGCTGTGCCCAGAGAACTGTAGATTCAAGGGATAGGCTTAGGCCTTGAAATTGGTGTGGAAACCAGTGGACCAGCTGGCTGGACCCACAGTGAAGGCCTTGAAGCAGGAAGAAGGAGGTGGGCGATCACTGGGTCCTAGAACAACCCGAGCCTGTGTGTGCGTTTGATGGCACCAGTGCCGGGGCCATCCTGCCCTGTCTCTTCCATCTACAAAACAGACTATGTCGCTCATTCATATTCCAACGTTCAGGACTATCTTTGATCATCACTTTAAGCATACACTTAAGTTACTGAGGGATGGGCAGCATCCAGAAAGCAGTTTATCCAAGCGTCCATATCTCAGAGACGGCCTAGCATCTTTTTATAAGCATCCTAAATAAGAAGAATTAGAGAACAGAAAACTCGTCGAAGCCCCTTAGAAGTAACAGTAACTTTGTGACCGTGCAGACTCACACCCTACTGCTTGCAGATGAGGAAGCAGGTGCCCAGAGAGAGACCCAGAAACGGTCTTCCTAAATACATACACACGGGCGACAGACCTGGGAGTGGTTAGTTCAAACCTCTGCAACACGCTGAGAAGTGGCATTTTCAGAGCAGAACAGCTCAAATTTATGAGGCACGATTTTCTCACGGGGCTTCACTGACACAAAGATCTGTACTGTAAGTGAACCCCACTCTGCAGCCTATTTACCGCTTCAGGTGGCATTTGCTAAAAACAAAACGTTTTCCAGATGTGTGTCTGATGGAATTGCATTGTGACAGGCGACCTCCAGCGTGTGTCTCAGTGCTGAGGCGTGAAGGGGGAAGGAGTCACGTATCCGGGCAATTCCAGTCACTCGCTCTCTCCCATTTCCCCAGCGTGCTTGGCGTGCGAGGACCTTTGCTGGTGGCATCTGAATGAGCGGTCCCGCGCCTCAGAACCCCCATCCCCTCGGCTTTGGAATCCTGAACTAGCGTCTTCCCCCGCATCCCTACCTCTCGCTTATCCCAGAGTGCACCCAACTTTATGCTTTCTGCCAAACTATTCCAAACTTTTCCGTCACTTTATGGCCCAACCTAGATACCATACCCACCTCTCTCAGCAAAGGTGAAGGAGAAGGAGAAAGTGTTATGTCAGGAGGCCTGGCTTTTGCCCCAGAACCCTGGGGGTCAGGTTGGCTCCCCAGAACAGGGCTTCCCAAAGTTTTTCCAGTCGTGGTACATTTAGAAAATAATGGAATAGGTGACGGGGAGCAACGGACGATGCTACTAGTAGCCTGAACCAGAGACCCCGGTTCAGGAGGCACTAGCTGAGCTGCTAATATTTTGGATGGACTTAAAATCCATTCCCTTTATACCAGGGGTGGGGTAAAGCAGAACCTGTCACTCTGGGGAGAGTCACAATGTGATATTAAATGTGACAGCTCCAAGTTGAAAGAAGTTCAGAGTTAAATACAACAAACAGAAAACGAGGATTGTTCACTTACCCATTATCTCCTATTTAGAACATGGCAGGTGTCAACGTTTCACGATCTGAAATTTATCTTGACTTTCTGTTACCAAAAATTGTTATAATCTGTTTACTCTTCCTACCAAAACATAAGGTATTATCTACAAGACATGACTTTTGGTCCTCCTGGGATCCAGTACGTAAGTTCTATTCATAAACGATTGGTCTCTTACTTCTAATGTCCAGTAGGCTGTAGCCGTTTACTTAAGGTGATATTCACACTAATGTTTCCATCAGAAAGCTGTCTGCTGGTAGGGCCTGTGCACTTATAAAGCTCTTACATCTGATGTGGGTTTTTCCAAACTGTACAGTTGGCCATTTAAGCAGAACTGAAATATCTACTATTAAAATACTACGCCACATCTAAATTGAGCCCTAGTCTATAAACTCTTGTTTATTTAACCTAAAAGTCATTTTTACCAATAATTACCAGTGAGTACAAAGGCCTCATTCTCTATAACAAAAGCTTAAAAAAATCACCTACTGCTAATATTTGAAATGATACACAGGAGACTAAAAAGCACTCGCCAAACACGTGTCTGAAACTGTTGCCTTAAAGTGTGAGTGTTTGGGCTTCTAAAGGGAGTTCTGCATCGTTTTCACAACAGAAATCAATTGGTCTTGACTTACTTTCATTAATAAATCCTTGGAAAGTACAGACTTAGGTTAGGACTCAGGGAATGGAAATTACCGAATTTTAACCACTTTTCAGTAATCAAGGAGCACACAGCCTAGCTTGAAATGCACCGGCCAGCACGGGGCGTCCAATGAGAAGCAGCAGGGAGGATGCTCAGGGCGGCTCTGCTGTCCGGCCCGCGTGGCCGCACCATCGGGCACTCAGCAAACCCTGGGCAAGAACAACTAGGATTTTGGAGAAGAGCTCAATCTCATGCTTCCTTTTGGGAGGTGTGTAACAATTTGCAAACCTATTTCTCACATGACGTTTGATTTCTCCTTTGGACCGAGGAGAGCAAAAAGCGCCCGAGTCTCTTCGAGTTCTCGATTCACAGGTTTCTTCGCCTGGGATTCTGTCCTATATGGTGGTGTGCTTTTTAGCAATTTGTATTTTCCCAAATATTAGCAGTAACGTGACTTCCCCTCCCCCTTCAAGGAATGAGGCATTTGTTGCCCTTGTCATTATTGCCATAAACAGATTTTAGGTTGAATAATAGTTTGCCATCTATGATGACGGCACCAATATCCTGTGTGTGTCACAGACCTGCCCCAAGAGCATCTGGGAACAGACCTTGGAAACCACTGCCTTGCAAACCTGAGGTATCACCCCAGTGCTCTCCCCAGTTTTGTACACAGACACAGTAACGCCAGATAGTGATATGAACCACAGCCAGGTGGAGATATGAAGCAGGGTTTTCTTCTGTGGCCCAGTAGTAGCCCCTTCTCCCATCCAGCACAACAGGGTTAAGCTCTTACTCTCCCCAAAAAAGTCACATCTGTGTTTTTTTAAAAGAGTTAAAAGTACTTGTCCATCACTCAGAATTTCCAGTTAGAATCCTTCATCTCTAAGGTTTTATATTAATATCTTTCCCACAACACAGGATCTCCATTTATCAGCGTAACATAGGTTATCTGGGTTTATGGTGACTTTTTACATCTGGTGATTCTGAACAGGTTATTTAAACCTCAAATCTCAGATTTCTCATCTACAAAATGGGCAGACAGTGCCCACCTCCTAGGGCCCTTCAGAGGATTAAATGAACTAATAATGAATGTAAGCTTCTTAGCACATTAGACTGGGAATGGTATATTTTCAGCGAGTGTTTGCCACTATTGTCTTGTGTTTTTCCTGGTGCTGCATTTATTTAAATACAAATAAACATACACTTAAACTATTTGGAGTCAATGGTCAGGGGGCATTTCCTACCTTATTAAAGTCCTGAAAGGACGTAACACGCCTTCCTAAGAAATGCATGCACTTAAGGTCGGGCACCCAGGCGCTCTTGGAAGTGTTAAGCAACATCTTTTGCACATTTTCTACATGATTAAAATAATTGACGCATTTTATAACAAACCAAAGTTTTCAAATAAAATCAAGCTAGACTCCTCCCCCAACTATAACAGGCATATACGATTGTGATTGCTGGATGTGTCACTCTTAAGCAATGCTATTTAAACCCTGTATATCCTTAGAATAAATTCTACTTTGTACATTAAACTTCAGTTTATGTGACTTGAAAATTTCAAAGATCAACAATACCTGCACATACCCCCAACAATTAGATTAGGATGTTTATTCCCCACTGTTTTTCTATCGTATGAATATTCAGATGAGACACATGCATGTAAACGATTCGGTTGGTGACCAAGAGGAGGCACACAGATGCCAGCCTAGTGCCGACAGCCTCCAACCCTTCGCTGAGAAACCTTCCCAGAAATGACTTTTAAACCCCTGTCCTCTGCTCACTGATGTCAAGGCACCAGGGGCATGGCCTACGGTGACCAGACACCCTAATGTCCTTTTTCATGGACCACAGAACTTGCAGAAAGGTTATTCTTTTAAACCCTCATGTTGAAGAAATACAACCAAAGAACTAACAAGCAAATGAAGATGAAGGAGGCTCTGCTGGTCATCATTTCGTCCGTGTTCCTGCAAAGGAAGCCCCACTGTCACCTTACCAGTTCCTCCAAGACACATCTGTGACTTTCCCAGGCAGTGATTGGCTTTGCTGTCATTGTCAGAGGAGTGAGCAGTGCAGAGAGAACCCTCTCCCGCGAACAACGTGGGTGACTGGAGCGAGGTCTGCCAGGCCCACTGCCCTTTGTCGTCAAGGGAAGGTGTAGAATAAGCAACCCCATCTGTGCACTACCTACGTGCCTGCTGTTTCCTGACATGCTTCCTGTAGGACAGATTTTGCTTCACTATTTCCACGGGGACCAGGCCAGCATGCAGACAGTAGAAGCCAGCTGCAGCCTTTGAAAGAGCCATCGACTTGGTTCCGAGGGGTAATCAGACACCGAGCACGATTACACTCTTGAATATCTTAGGCTCTTACGCTGCCTGTGTGAGGACAGCTTTGCTTTGCAAGAAACCCAGCCCCTCTGAAAGGTATGATAGAAAATGCAGTAATAACAAAATTACTCAGTGGAATGTGACATAGATCTGCTCTTAAAGAACTCAGAGAGAAAAAGCCAGAGTGAGGGGGAGGTGAGACTAGAACTGAGACTGGGCCCCTCAGGTGGTCAGAGGAGAATCCCGTGAGAACTGATGATGAGAATGGTCAAAACACCCTCCTAATTGGGCAGCTGGCGAAAAATGGCGGGGAAAGGAGGTGGCGAGATCGCCAGTGTCGGTGTTGCTGTTGTTTTCTAAACTTGTAAACTCTCACATTCTTGGGTTTTATCTACCACACTTCCACAGTAAAGCACATGCTAGAAATTTTGTTTTCTTGGAGCAGATCAGAATGCTTGTCAGAAAGCAAGAGCCTTGTAATTGGCATTAGAGCAGCTTTCCAAGCTCCAGACTGCAAAAGAAAGTCAGGATGGGAGCTGAGTTGTGGAGTAGAGGAGAAAGCTTTGTATAAACATGGAACCACAGTAGCAGTTGTTCAAGTAAATGGATTTTTGAGGTTGGAAGCCCCGTTTTTAAAATAACAGAGGTGTGAAAATGATGCCATTGGTCAACTGACTAGAATAATGAAATTGAGTTGGTAATAAAGCTGGGAAAAATGTAGACGGTCAGCAATGTAATCGTGCGGGGAACCTCATTTTTCACTCGGAATCTTAAGGAAGTTTCATCTACATGCCACGTAGATTTAAAAGTACTGCATGTTACATGACAGCTTCCTCCATCTGGTCACGTAAGAAACCTCTGGGATGGGAGTGAACTGAACTTAGTGGGCATGAACTTAAATTGTGGACACTGTTTACAGTCATACGGCATTTTACCAAAGGCTCTTTCCATTTTAAGTTCTTCCCCACTATTTAGAATCAAATTCAATATATTTTCCCGCCTTGTGGTGGAGGTACCTGCAAAGCTATGGAAAAGGATGCTTGAGACCCAACAAATCCAACATGGAACCCACCATCTTCCCTTTCAGAGATTTCTATCTCACCATCCACTTGTTGCCCATGAACCTGGAAGTCAGCCTTAACTCCTTTCTCTCGGGACCTCCCGCTTCCGGTGACCACCCTGTTAGTTTCATTCTCCATCATCTTCCTGTCCAGGCGCGGCCGCCATGTTGATGCTGGACCACTGCAGTCACCCCATCACCCTTGGACAGCACCTCTGCTTCTGACTTACTGTTTCTAGCTAATCCTCCACCCGGCTCAGACGCCCTTCCAAACTAGAGAACACGCCTGAGCTTTCCCACTCCCATCCCTCATTTTTTTCGGAGTCTAGAGCCCAGACAGATTCTGTTTTTTGTATTATCCTCCTTTCTGCAAGACCCTGACGTGCCAATTACAATTTAACCTTGTGGACAAGCTATTGTTACTGAGGTTGTGTTATGCTCAAAGCAGCGATTCCTGCAGACATCTCCTTTGAGATATTTGTCACTTTCACACAACATTCATATCCCTTTAGCATCTGCTTTAATCCCCCTCACCCCCACTCTATGCCTCTGTCTATTCCAGCCTCTCCAGTCACCAGAATCCAGCACCCCTTCCCCAAAAACCCACCTTTGTAAAACAGTCGCCTCCAAACCACCTCACACGCCTGCCTTCCTCTGCAAAGCAAAAGCCCGCTAGTGGGACGAACCATGACTATTGTTGTTCCCGAAACACGTTCTTGAGGGGCTTCAAGTCAACCTGTTCCCGAACCACGCTCTTGGGGGGCTTCAAGTCAACCTGTTCTTGAAACACGCTCTTGGGGGGCTCAAGTCAACCTGTTCCTGAAACACGCTCTTGGGGGGCTTCAAGTCAACGTGTTTCCAAAACACACTCCTGGGGGACTTCAAGTCAACGTGTTCCCGAAACACGCTTATGGGGGGCTTCAAGTCAACGTGTTTCTGAAACACGCTCTTGGGAGGCTTCAAGTCAACCTGTTCCCAAAATACGCTCTTGGGGGGGCTTCAAGTCAACCTGTTCTTTAAACACGCTCTTGGGGGGCTCAAGTCAATGTGTTCCCGAAACACGCTCTTGGGGGACTTCAAGTCAACCTGTTCCTGAAACACGCTCTTGGGGGGGCTTCAAGTCAACGTGTTTCCGAAACATGCTCTTGGGGAGCTTCAAGTCAACCTGTTCCTGAAACACGCTCTTGGGGGCTTCAAGTCAACCTGTTCCCGAAACACGCTCTTGGGGGGCTTCAAGTCAACCTGTTCCCGAAACACGCTCTTGGGAGGATTTGTCAACGTGTTTCCGAAACATGCTCTTGGGGAGCTTCAAGTCAACCTGTTCCTGAAACACACTCTTGGGGGGCTTCAAGTCAACCAAACACACAGCTGATGATCTTACTCAAGAATCCTGGCAACACTCACACACCCTTCATGCTCAGCTCCCCAGCAGCATCTCTCCCCGCCCTCTCTGCCCCTCGCGCTCTGAATCCAGTCCTATTTGAATGATTGTTATTCCAACAGATGTGCTCTTTCACCTCTCCAAGCTTTAACCATGCCACTTGCTATTTCCTCTGAACACCATTATTTGCTTCCTAATTTTGCTGGCTAACTGATCCTTGTTTTTCAACACTGAAGTCAGAAAGTCTCTGCTGAACTGCCAAATGGTTAGTCAACCCTTCCAAGTATCTGAGAACTCCCGTAAAGCACTCTGGAAATGTCTGTAGTACCTTCTCACACTCCTCTGTGTCTATCACCAGCTCATGATGACCTTGAGATGGGAACCTTGTGTTATGCATCTAGCACATAGAATCGGTTCTAACACTTGAAAGATAACCAGTGAATGACTGTTCTAAACTGAATGATAGATTTCTGTGTCTGGTAATACATCAGACTGAGTATTCAAATATGTGCTCCCACTGAAAACAGCAAAACATTGCATAAATTATCAAAACCTTTTAAGCCAACAAAGTAGCAAGAAAGTCAGGAAGCCTCTAGTCAAAGTTTAGATGATGGCATGAACCTAGAGAAGTAACTGGAGCATGGAGACTGGCTCTTGCTAAGGGGATATTTGCTAGGCCAGGAAACCTGTGTCTCAATTTCATTATTTTGTGAGGTATGCAGTACAGTATGCAAGACTTGGCACCAGCCCAAGGTGGGGAGTCCAATAGGAGCCCACACCCCAAACAGCTGGGACTCCTTAGTACAAGGGTATATTAGAAAGGACTTGCCCACACAGACATACAAAGGACCATACGGAGAAGTGTCCACTTACAGCTCTGAGTCTGCCTGGTGGAGGAAGAGAAAAGCAGGCTGTCCCTGAGAAGTTTAACCACAAGGTATCTTCACACCAACTTGCAGCCTGAATTCAAGCCTCCTTGATGGACTAAAAACCATCTCAAGCCAAAGATCTGGTTTAAACCTTCCAGAAACAAAGCATAAATCTTCTCTGGAAAAATATTCCTTCACCGCAGGCCTCAGACTTTTCCAACAAATACAATTCCAAGAAAAATGAATGAATAAGCAAACAAGGAAATAAGGCACCAGCAGTGAAAACTCATATATGTGTGTAAGGATAGAAATACAGATACAGATACAGCAGAAATAGAGTCACAAAGACTTAAAGGTATGAGAGGTACCAGGAACAGACTACAAAATTTCTATGTCTAATACATTGAAGGAAATAAAAGACAAACTTGGAAATATGTGTGAAAAATAAGAAACTTATTAGAACAACTAAGGACATATAAGAGACAAATAGAATGCCTATAAGTGAAAAATATAATAATTGAAAGTGAAATCCTAATGCTTAGGTTTGAAAGATTAGATACATCTGAAAAGAAAATTAAGAAAATAACCAGATGTAGCACGGACAATGTGAATGAGATACGAAAAATATGAAAGACAGAGTGATTTCCAATATACATGTACTCAGGGTTCTAGAAGGAAAAGGAGATCACTAGGCAAGGCCAATAAGTGAAGAAACTATGAGACGTTTCCAGATCTAATGAAAAACACCAAATCATAAATTCAATAAGATTAATGAACAAAAAGAAATCCACATCTAGACTTTCTAAATTTCATACTTAGTGAAAATATTTCAAGAATAAGTGCAAAATATATTTTCAGATTAACCGAAAGTAAGAGTTTGTCAGCAGACCTATGCTAAAGGGAATTCTAAAAGACGTATTTTAGGCAGAAGAAAAGTGATCCTTGATGAAATATCTGACATGCAAATAGAAGTAAAGATCACAAGTCATAAATATGTGCATAAGTTTAAATAAACTTTGTATAAAATAATATTTTGAGGTTTATCAAAAACAATATAAAATTAAATGTCCATCAATAGTATATACATTAGAAAGGGGTAAATGGAGTTAAAATATTGGATCATTCAGGGCAGGTGCAAGATGCTAAGGTAGAAAGCCCCTGAGCTCACCTCCTCTCACTAGCGCACCAAAATCACAAATGTCTGCAGAATAACCATTGATGAAAAAGACTGGAACCTACCAGAAAAAAACTCTTCTACAACTAAAGATATAAAGAGGGAACCATGGTGAGATGAGTAGGAGGGGTGGGGTCACAATACAGTCAAATCCCATATCTCCCAGGCCAGTGGGGCTTACTTTTGGGAGTCTCAGAGGGCTAGTGGAAATAAGAGACTCCTCACTTAAAGGGCTCACACAAAATCTCACATGCTCTGAAACCCAGGGCAGATGCAGTAATCCGATAGGAGCTTGGGTTAGATACCTGCTGATCCTGAAGAGTTTCTTGGAGAGGCAGGAGGCAACTTCAGCTCACCCTGGGGACTTAGACAATGGAAGCAACCATTTCTTGGAGCTCCTTCCACCACGTGGACAGTGGTGGTGGCAAGTGCCATTTTGGAATCTTCCCTCTAGCTTATTAGTCCCAGGACCCAAGGCTACCCTTGCCCAAAAGCCTGCAGGCACCAGTGCTGGGACTCCTCATGCCAAGCAACTAACTGGGCATGGACACAGCCCCACCCACCAGCGGACAGGTTGCCTTAAGACCCCCTGAGCCCACAGCTACCTCTGGGCATAGCCCTACCTGCCAGAGGACCCAGGACTTCGCCACACACACCACGCAGGCACTAGACCCAAGATACCCATGGCCCTCCAGCCAGAGAACACAGGACCCAGTCTCACTCACCAGTGGGCAGGTACCAGGCTCAGAATCCCTGGGTGCTCTGACACCTGCTCTGGGATCCCTGGGTCCTAAACCCAGATCTAAGGACCTCTCTTTACCCACCAGTGGGCAGGAAACAGCTCAGGGGTCTCTTGGACCCTGACTCTACCCACCAGTAACCCAGCACTAGCTCCAGGGCCCCCCAGGGTTCTGCAGTCAGCTGCCTCATGATCTAGTCCCCCCAATCAGCAGCCAACAGCCTCCACACTAGGCAGGACTTGGCAGCCAAACGGACCAGAGGCCAATCAAGCCAACAAGACTGCCCACGTAGGCAGTCTGCAGCAACAGAAAGACTCACACAGCCATCACAGGGGGAACCCCTAGAGCATAATAGCTCTGGTGATGAGAGGGGAGCACACTGCTGGTATACATAGGATGTCTCCTATAAAAGGCCACTTCTTCAAGTTTGGGAAACATAACCAACCTACCAGATACATAAAACAGCAAGTTAGGCAAAATGAGATGACAGTGGAACATGTTCTAAATAAAGGAACAAGATAAAACCCCAGAAGAAGAACTAAGTGAAGTGGAGAGAGGCAATCTACCCAAGAAAGAGTTCAGGGTAGTGACCATAAAGATGATCAAAGAACTCAGGAAAAGAATGGATGCACAGAGTGAGAAGTTAGAATTTTCTAAATAAAGAGTTAAAAAATATAAAGGACAACCAAACAGAGATGAAGAATACAATAACTGAAATGAAAAATACACTAGAAGGGATCAACAGTAGACTAAATGATACAGAGGAATGGATCAGCAAGCTGGAAGACAGAGTAGAAGAAACCACTGATGCTGAACAGAAAAAAGAAAGAAGAAGAAATCAGGAAAGTTTAAGAGACCCCCTGGGACAAAATCAAGAGCACTAATATTCACAGTGTAGGGATCCCAGAAAGAGAAGAGAGAGAAATGCGCTGAGAACATAATTAAAGACATAACAGCTGAAAACTTCCCTAACCTCGGAAAAGAAACAGACATTCAAGTAAGGATAGGAAATGATCCACACACAAAGCTAATAGGAAGGTTAAGACAAAAGTAGTAAAATCATCTATATCCAAAATAAGCAGTTAAGGATACATGATATCAAAAACAGTAATTGTGAGGGGAGAAGAGTACCAATGCAGGTTGTTAAAATGCATTTGAAATTAAGAAATCAACAACTTAAAGCTATCAAGCATATATATAGTTTGTTATATATAAACCTCATAGTAATGACAAACCAAAAATCTACAGAAGATACACATACACAAAATAAAAAGGAATCCAAACAACACTAAAGATAGTCATCAAATCCCCAAAGAAGAGAACAACAGAAGGGGCAAAAAAGGCCTACAAAATAACCCCCAAACAATTCACAAAATGACAATAAGAACATACATATCAATAATTACTTTAAAGTAAATGGACTAAATGCTCCACCTAAAAGACAGAGTAGCTGAATGGATACAAAAACAAGACCTATATATATGCTGACTACAAGAGACTCATTTAAGACACACACAGAATGAAAGTGAGAGCATGGAAAAAGGTATGCCATGCAAATGGAAATCAAAAGAAAGCCAGGGCAAAAATACTTATATCAGACAAAACAGACTAAAATAAAGACTGTAACAAGAGACAAAAACGGACATTACATAGTGAAAAAGGGATCAATCCAAGAAGATATAACACTTGTAAATATATATGCACCCAACATAGGAGTACCTAAATACATAAAGCAAATATTAGCAGACATAAAGGGAAAAAATTAACAGTAACACAATAACAGTAGGGGACTTTAATGCCCCACTTACATCAATGGACAGATCATCCAGACAGAAAAAAAAAAATCAATAAGGAAACACTGGCCTTAAATGACAGATCAGATAGACTCAGTAGATATAATATATATAAATATAATATAAATATATTACATATACATGTTATATGTAATATATAAATATATTACATGTAGGTATAACATATATACACATATATACATAATATATACATAATATATATATATAATATATTCTGGTACCAGGTGGCGATCCCTGGGCATCCGGTGCCCTTCAGTGGCCTCATCTGGGTTGTGCTGCCATCCAATGGGCAGGATGGGCATGAGGTGGCCAAGGATGCTGTATCTGCATGGCTGCTGGAGGCACTGTGTGAGTCTGGGGTCAGCCTCCCCCGGTCTGCTGGGGTTTGAGGCAGGAGGTACCATGGTTCAGCAGTGACCTAATCCTCTCCACACACAGCCTGAATGAGAAGGCGGAGCCTGTGTCAGTCCCTGGCCCAGCAGGTCTGGGCAGCTGCTATCTGATCCCAAGAAGGGGAGGAACAATAATAATATTATTATTATATAAATATATGTTTATATTATGCTTATATTTATCATTTTTATGTTATATAAAAATATATATAATATAAATACATGTATAAAACACTCCACCCAAAAGCAGCAGAATACACATTCAAGTTCACATAGAACATTCTCCAGGATCACATGCTAGGCCACAAAACAAGCCTCAGTAAATTTAGGAAAACTGAAATCATATCAAACATCTTTTCTGATCACAACACTATAAGACTAGGTATCAACTACCAAAAAAATCCGGAAAAAACACAAACATGTGGAGGCTAAACAATTTGCTACTAAACAATCAATAGATCACTGAAGAACTCGAAGAGGATATCAAAAAATACCTGGACACAAATGAAAACAGAAACACAATGATCCAAAATCTATCGTGGGAACAGCAAAAGCAGTTCTAAGAGGGCAGTATATAGTGATACAAGCTTACCTCAGGAAACAAGAAAAATCTCAAATAAACAACCTAACCTTATACCTAAAAGGAGTTAGAAAAGAATAAACAAAACCCAAACTTAGAACAGATATCAAAGATCAGAGCAGAAATAAATGATTAAAATAATAGAAAAGATCAATGAAACTAAGAGCTGGCTCTTTGAAGAGATCAACAAAATTGATAAACATTTAGCCAGACTCATAAGGAAAAAAGACAGGGCCCAAATCAATAAAATCAGAAATGAAAAAAGGGAAGTTACAGCTGAAACTACAGAAATGCTAAGAATCATAAGAGACTACTATGAACAACTATAATGCCAGCCAATAAAATAGACAACCTAGAAGAAGGGACAAATTCCTAGAAATTTATACTCTCCCAATTCTGAACAAGGAATAAATAGAAAATATGAACAGACCAATTACCAGTAATGAAATTGAATCAGTAATAAAACAAACTCAAAACAAAAGTCCAGGAAGAGATGGCTTCACATTGAATTCTACCAAACATTTAGAGAAGACATTACACCTGTCTTTCTCAAGCAATTTCATTAAAAAAATTGCAGGGGAAGGGACACTTCCAAACTCATTCTACAACACCAGCACCACCCTGATATTAAAACTAGACAAAGAAGTCACAAAAAAAGAAAACTACAGGCCAATATCACTGATGAACATAGATGCAAAAATCCTCAATAAAATATGCAAACTGAATCCAACAATACATCAAAAGGATCATACACCATGATCAAGTGGGTTTGTCCTAGGGATGCAAGGATTTTTCAATATCTGCAAAAATCAATGTGATACACCACACTCACAAATTGAAGAATAAAAACCATATGATCATCTCAATAGATGCAGAAAAAACTTTTTCACAAAATTCAACATCTATTTAAGATCAAATCTTTCCAGAATGTGGACATAGAGGGAACATACATCAACATAATAGAGGTCATACATGACAAGCCCACAGCTATCATCATACTCAATGGTGAAAAGCTGAAAGCTTTTCCTCTAAGATCAGGAACAAGAAAAGGATGCCCACTCTCACCACTTTTATTCAATGTGGTATTGAGGTCCCAGCCACAGCAACCAGACAAGGAAAAGAAAAAGAATCCAAATTGGTAAGGAAGAGGTAAAACTGTCATTCAGATCACATGATACTATTCATAGAAAATTCTGAAGATGTCACCAAAAAATTACAAGAACTCAATGAATTTGGTAAAGTTGCAGTATACAAAATTAATATACAGAAATCTGTTGCATTTCTCTACACTAACAAGCTATCAGAAAGATAAATTAAGGAAGCAGTCCCATTTACAACTGCATCAAAAAGATTAAAATACCTAGGAATAAACCTTCGTAAGGAGGTAAAATACCTATACTTGGAAAATTATAAGACTCTGATGAAAGAAATTAAAGATGACATAGAGAGATGGAAATACATATTGTGTTCATGGATTGGAAGAATTAATCTTGTTTAAATGACCATACTATCCAAAGCAATCTACAGATTCAAAGCAGTCCCTATCAAAATACCAAGGGTTTTTTTCATAGAACTAGAACAGATAATACTAAAATTTATATGGAAACACAAAAGATCCTGAATTGCCAAAACAATCCTGAGAAAAAAGAACAAAGCTGGAGGTATAACCTGCCCAGACTTCAGACTATACTACAAAGCTATAATAATTAAAACAGCATGGTATTGGCACAAAACCAGATACAAAGAACAATGGAACAGAATGAGAGCCCAGAAATAAACTCATGCACTTACAGTCAATTAATCTATGACAAAGGAGGCAAGAATATACAATGGAGAAATGACAGTCTCTTCAATAAGTGGTGCTAGGAAAACTGGACAGCTACATGCAACAGAATGAAATTAGAACATTCTCTAATACCACATACAAAAGTAAACTCAAAATTGGATTAAAGACCTAAATGTAAGACTGGACACCATAAAACTAGAAGAAAACAGAGGCAGAACACTTTTTGACATAAATCATAGCAATTTTTCTTTCTCCTAAAGCAAAGGAAATAAAAGCAAAAGTAAACAAGTGGGACCTATTTAAACTTAAAAGCTTTTGCCCAGCAAGGGAAACCACTGACAAAACAAAAAGACAACCTACTGAATGGGAGGAAATACTTGCAAATCATATGACTGATAAGGGGTTAATATCCAAAATATATACACAGCTTATTAAACTCAACAGTAAAAAAGCAAACAACTCAATTAAAAAAATGGGCAGAAGACCTGAGTAGAAATTTTTCCAAAGCAGACATACAGGTGGCCAACAGGAATATGAAAAGATGCTCATCATTGTTAATTAGAGAAATATAAATTAAAACCATGATGAGATGTCACCTCACACCTGTTGGAATGGCTATCATCAAAAAGACCACAAAAAATGAATGTTGGCAAGGGTGTGGAGAAAAGGAAACCCTCATACACTGTTGGTAGGAATGTAAATTGGTACAGCCACTATGGAAAACAGTACGGAGGTTTCTCAAGAACTTCTACCATATGACCCAGCAACTCCACTCCTGTGTATGTATACGAAAAAAACAAAAACACTAATTCAAAAAGATACATGCACCCTAATGTCACAGCATTATTTACAATGGCTGAGATACGGAAGCAGCCTAAGTGTTCATCAGCAGATGAATGCATAGAGAAGATATGGTATGTGTATGTATACACACACACACACACACACACACACACACACAGAGGAATACTATTCAGTCATAAAAAAGAATTAATTTTTGCCATTTGTAACAACATAGATGGACTTGGAGGGTATTATGCTAAGTAAATTAAGTCAGATAAAAAAAAGACAAATACTGTATGATATCCCTTATATGTGGAATCTAAAAAAATAAGACTAGTGAATATAACAAGAAAAGGGAAGGGGGATGGGCAAGATAGAGATAGGGGATTAATAGGTACAGACTACCATGTTTAAAATAGATAAGCAACAAGGATATATAGTACAACACAGGGAATACAGCAAATATTTTATAATAACTATAAATGGAATATAACCTTTAAAACTTGTGAATCTGGGCTTCCCTGGTGGCGCAGTGGTTGAGAGTCTGCCTGCTGATGCAGGGGACACGGGTTCGTTCCCCGGTCCAGGAAGATCCCACATGCCGTGGAGCGGCTGGGCCCGTGAGCCATGGCTGCTGAGCCTGCGCGTCCGGAGCCTGTGCTTCACAACAGAAGAGGCCACAACAGTGAGAGGCCCGCATACCACAAAAAAAAAAAAAAAAAAAACTTGTGAATCACTATGTTATACACCTGTAACTTACTCAATATTATACATCAACTGGACCTCAATAAAAATGTTCAAAAAATATTGAATCATTCAGGTTAGGCTGGGTTTTCCTACAGTAACAAGCAGTCCTCAAATGTCAGTGACAGAATACAATAAAGCTTTATTTTCCCTTACACCACCTAGCCATATGCAGGTCAGTACGTGCTCAATCACAAGCCCTCAAGGACCCAGGGGAAATGAGTTTCCATGTTGACACATCTTTCCATATTCAAAACGGCAGGTGGAAAAGAATAAAGGGAATCACTCATTGCTTCTTAACCACATACGACCTCCTTCACCTCTTCTTAGCCAAAGCAAGTCACGTGGCCACACCTACATTCAAGACATGGGGTGTGGGAGGGCAATTCTAGCATGAGATTAAAAGGAAGAGTGCTGGGCACAGTCCTGTCTCTGTTAGAGCAGGAGAACAGGGTTTCTTCAGAAAAAATTGGTGTTTGTTTCTGCAGACATGATAGCACATGATGGGGCAACCACTAAGAAGAGTTACAAAGTATTTAACTTCCATTCTGTGGAGGAAAAACATGGGCAGAAAAATAATCCATACACATAAGACCAAAAAAAAAAAAAAAAGAGGAAAATAAAAAGTCAGGAAAAGTAAAAGCTACAAAATAAGATAGAAGATATAAATGTAAACTTAACAGTTGTAACAAATTATAAATGAACTAAAAAGCTCCAGTGGAAACACAGAAGATTATTATACTGGATTTAAAAAAAAATCTAGCTACATGTTGTTTACAACAAACATATCCAAAGTACAGGAGACAAAGAGACTGAAAGTTAGAGGATGGAAAAAAATATATGCGAGCAAAATTCCAGGCAAAAGAAAGCAGGCGCTTCTATATAAGACAAAATCAACCTAAAAAAAAGATACATTAGAGATAATTATAAGACATTTGTCAGGGGGACGAGGGGAAGATACCGGAAGAGTAAGATGCGGAGATCACCTTCCTCCCCACAGATACACCAGAAATACATCTACACGTGGAACAACTCCTACAGAACACCTACTGAACGCTGGCAGAAGACCTCAGACCTCCCAAAAGGCAAGAAACTCCCCACGTACCTGGGTAGGGCAAAAGAAAAAAAGAAAAACCAGAGACAAAAGGATAGGGACGGGACCTGCACCAGTGGGAGGGAGCTGTGAAGGAGGAAAAGTTTCCACACACTAGGAGCCCCTTCGCAGGCAAAGACTGCGGGAGGCGGAGGGGGGAGCTTCGGAGCTGCGGAGGAGAGCACAGCAACAGGGGTGTGGAGGTTTAAGCGGGGAGATTCCCGCACAGAGGATCGGTGCCGACCAGCACTCACCAGCCTGAAAGTCTTGTCTGCTCACCCGCCGGGGTGGGTGGGGCTGTGAGCTGAGGCTCGGGATTTGGTCGGAGCGCAGGGAGAGGACTGGGGTTGGAGGCGTGAACACAGCCTACAGGGAGTTAGTGCGCCACGGCTGGCCGGAAGGGAGTCCGGGGAAAAGGTCTGGAGCTGCCAAAGAGGCAAGAGACTTTGTCTTCCCTTTGTTTCCTGGCGCGCGAGGAGAGGGGATTAAGAGCGCTGCTTAAAGGAGCTCCAGAGACGGGCGTGAGCCGCGGCTAAAAGCACGGACCCCAGAGACGGGCAGAAGATGCTAAGGCTGCTGCTGCCGCCACCAAGAAGCCTGTGTGCGAGCACAGGTCAATACCCACACCTCCCTCCCAGGGAGCCTGTGCAGCCAGCCACTGCCAGGGTCTCAGGATCCAGGAACAACTTCCCCAGGAGAATGCACATCGCGCCTCAGGCTGGTGCAACGTCACACCGGCCTCTGCCGCCGCAGGCTCGACCCGCACTCCGTGCCCCTCCCTCCCCCTCCCGGCCTGAGTGAGCCAGAGCCCCCGAATCAGCGGCTCCTTTAACCCCGTCCTGTCTGAGCAAGGAACAGACGCCCTCCGGCGACCTTCAAGCAGAGGCGGGGCCAAATCCAAAGCTGAGCCCCTGAGAGCTGTGAGAACAAAGAAGAGAAGGGAAATCCCTCCCAGCAGCCTCAGGAGCAGCGGATTAAATCTCCACGATCAACGTGATGTACCTGCATCTGTGGAAAACATGACTAGACAACAAATCATCCCAAATTGAGGGGGTGGACTTTGACAGCAAGATTTATGATTTTTTTCCCCTTTTCCTCTTTTTGTGAGTGTGTATGTATATGCTTCTGTGTGAGATTTTGTCTGTATAGCTTTGCTTCCACCATTTGTCCTAGGGTTCTATCCGTCCGTGTTGTTTTTTTTTAAAAATTTTTTTCTTAATAATTAATTTTAAAAACTTTATTTTACTTTATCTTCTTTCTTTCTTTCCTTCCTTCCCTCCTTTAGACAACGAATCATCCCAAATTGAGGAGGTGGACTTTGAGAGCAAGATTTATGATTTTTTCCCCTTTTACTCTTTTTGTGAGTGTGTATGTGTATGCTTCTGTGTGAGATTTTGTCCATAGAGTTTGCTTCCACCATTTGTCCTAAGGTTCTATCCATCCGTTTTTTTAAAATTATTTTCCTTAATAATTTTAATTTAATAACTTTATTATATTTTACTTCATCTTCTTTCTTTCTTTTTTCCTCCCTTCCCTCCTTCCTTCCTTCCTTCCACCGTCCCTCCCTCCCTCCTTTCTTTCTTTCTTTCTTTCCTACTTTTCTTTCTTGCTTGCTTCCTTCCTTCCTTTCTTTCTTCCTACTTCTACTAATTCTTTCTCTAGTTTTTCTCCCTTTTATTCTGAGCCGGGTGGATGAAAGGCTCTTGGTGCCATAAGTCAGTGCTGTGCCTCTGAGGTGGGAGAGCCAACTTCAGGACACTGGTCAACAAGAGACTTCCCAGCTCCACATAATATCAAATGGCGAAAATCTCCCAGAGATCTCCATCTGAACGCCAGCACCCAGCTTCACTCAACTACCAGCAAGCTACAGTGCTGGACATCCTATGACAAACAACTAGCAAAACAGGAACACAACCCCACCCATTAGCAGAGAGGCTGCCTAAAATCATAATAAGTCCACAGACACCCCAAAACACACCACCAGATGTGGACCTGCCCACCAGAAAGACAAGATCCAGCCTCATCCACCACAACACAGGCACTAGTCCCCTCCCCCAGAAAGCCTACACAACCCACTGAACCAACCTTAGCCACTGGGGACAGACACCAAAAACAACGGGAACTATGAACCTGCAGCCCGCAAAAAGGAGACCCCAAACACAGTAAGATAAGCAAAATGAGAAGACAGAAAAACACACAGCAGATGAAGGAGCAAGATAAAAACCCACCAGACCTAACAAATGAAGAGGAAATAGGCAGTCTACCTGAAAAAGAATTCAGAATAACGATAGTAAAGATGATCCAAAATCTTGGAAATAGAATAAAGAAAATGCAAGAAACATTTAACAAGGACCTAGAAGAACTAAAGATGAAACAAACAAAGATGAACAACACAATAAATGAAATGAAAAATACTCTAGATGGGATCAACAGCAGAATAACTGAGGCAGAAGAACGGATAAGTGACCTGGAAGATAAAAGAGTGGAAATAACTACTGCAGAGCAGAATAAAGAAAAAAGAATGAAAAGAACTGAGGACAGTCTCAGAGACCTCTGGGACAACATTAAATGCACCAACATTCGAATTATAGGGGTTCCAGAAGAACAGAAAAAGAAAGGGACTGAGAAAATATTTGAAGAGATTATAGTTGAAAACTTCCCTAATATGAGAAAGGAAATAGTTAAGTCCAGGAAGCACAGAGAGTCCCATACAGGATAAATCCAAGGAGAAATATGCCAAGACACATATTAATCAAACTGTCAAAAATTAAATACAAAGAAAATATATTAAAAGCAGCAAGGGAAAAACAACACATAACACACAAAGGAATCCCCATAAGGTTAACAGCTGATGTTTCAGCAGAAACTTTGCAAGCCAGAAAGGAGTGGCAGGACATATATAAAGTGATGAAGGAGAAAAACCTACAACCAAGATTACTCTAGCCAGCAAGGATCTCATTCAGATTTGATGGAGAAATTAAAACCTTTATAGACAAGCAAATGCTGAGAGAGTTCAGCACCACCAAACCAGCTCTACAACAACTGCTAAAGGAACTTCTCTAGGCAAGAAACACAAGAGAAGGAAAAGACCTACAATAACGAACCCAAAACAATTTAGAAAATGGGAATAGGAACATACATATCGATAATTACCTTAAATGTAAATGGACTAAATGCTCCCACCAAAAGACACAGATTGGCTGAATGGATACAAAAACAAGACCCTATATGCTGTCTAAAAGAGACCCACTTCAGACCTAGAGACACATACAGACTGAAAGTAAGGGGATGGAAAAAGATTTCCATGCAAATGGAAACCAAAAGAGAGCTGGAGTAGCAATTCTCATATCAGACAAAATAGACTTTAAAATAAAGACTATTAGAAGAGACAAAGAAGGACACTACATAATGATCAAGGGATCAATCCAAGAAGAAGATATAACAATTGTAAATATTTATGCACCCAACACAGGAGCACCTCAATACATAAGGCAAATACTAACATCCATAAAAGGGGAAATTGACAGTAACACATTCATAGTAGGGGACTTTAACACCCCACTTTCACCAATGTACAGATCATCCCAAACGAAAATAAATAAGGAAGCACAAGCTTTAAATGATACATTAAACAAGATGGACTTAATTGCTATTTATAGAACACTGCATCCAAAAACAACAGAATACACATTTTTCTCAAGTGCTCATGGAACATTCTCCAGGATAGATCATATCTTGGGTCACAAATCAAGCCTTGGTAAATTTAAGAAAAATGACATTGTATCAAGTATCTTCTCCGACCACAAAGCTATGAGACTAGATATCAATTACAGGAAAAAATCTGTAAAAAATACAAACACATGGAGGCTAAACAATACACTACTTAATAACGAAGTGATCACTGAAGAAATCAAAGAGGAAATCAAAAAATACCTGAAACAATTGACAATGGAGACGTGACGACCCAAAACCTATGGGATGCAGCAAAAGCAGTCCTAAGAGGGAAGTTTATAGCTATACAAGCCTACCTTAAGAAACAGGAAACATCTCGAATAAACAACCTAACCTTGCACCTAAAGCAATTAGAGAAAGAAGAACAAAAAACCCCCAAAGTTAGCAGAAGGAAAGAAATCATAAAAATCAGATCAGAAATAAATGAAAAAGAAATGAAGGAAACAATAGCAAAGATCAATAAAACTAAAAGCTGGTTCTTTGAGAAGATAAACAAAATAGATAAACCATTAGCCAGACTCATCAAGAAAAAAAGGGAGAAGACTCAAATCAACAGAATTAGAAATGAAAAAGGAGAAGTAACAACTGACACTGCAGAAATACAAAAGATCATGAGAGATTACTACAAGCAACCCTATGCCAATAAAATGGACAACCTGGAAGAAATGGACAAATTCTTAGAAATGCACAACCTGCCAAGATTGAATCAGGAAGAAATAGAAAATATGAACAAACCAATCACAAGCTCTGAAATTGAAACTGTGATTAAAAAGCTTCCAACAAACAAAAGCCCAGGACCAGATGGCTTCACAGGCGAATTCTATCAAACATTTAGTGAAGAGCTAACACCTATCCTTCTCAACTCTTCCAAAATATAGCAGAGGGAGGAACACTCCCAAGTTCATTCTACGAGGCCACCATCACCTTGATACCAAAACCAGACAAGGATGTCACAAAGAAAGAAAACTACAGGCCAATATCACTGATGAACATAGATGCAAAAATCCTCAACAAAATACTAGCAAACAGAATCCAACAGCACATTAAAAGGATCATACACCATGATCAAGTGGGGTTTATTCCAGGAATGCAAGGATTCTTCAATATACGCAAATCAATCAATGTGATAAACCATATTAACAAATTGAAGGAGAAAAACCATATGATCATCTCAATAGATGCAGAGAAAGCGTTTGACAAAATTCAACACCCATTTATGATACAGACCCTGCAGAATGTAGGCATAGAGGGAACTTTCCTCAACATAATAAAGGCCATATATGACAAACCCACAGCCAACATCATCCTCAATGGTGAAAAACTGAAAGCATTTCCACTAAGATCAGGAACAAGACAAGGTTGCCCACTCTCACCACTCTTATTCAACATAGTTTTGGAAGTTTTAGCCACAGCAATCATAGAAGAAAAGGAAATAAAAGGAATCCAAATCAGAAAAGAAGAAGTAAAGCTGTCACTGTTTGCAGATGACATGATACTATACATAGAGAATCCTACAGATGCTACCAGAACACTACTAGAGCTAATCAATGAATCTGGTAAAGTAGCAGGATACAAAGTTAATGCACAGAAATCTCTGGCATTCCTATACACTAATGATGAAAAATCTGAAAGTGAAATCAAGAAAACACTCCCATTTACCATTGCAACAAAAGGAATAAAATATCTAGGAATAAACCTACCTAAGGAGACAAAAGACCTGTATGCAGAAAATTATAAGACACTGATGAAAGAAATTAAAGATGATACAAATAGATGGAGAGATATACCATGTCCTTGGATTGGAAGAATCAACATTGTGAAAATGACTCTAGTACCCAAAGCAGTCTACAGATTCAATGCAATCCCTATCAAACTACCACTGGCATTTTTCACAGAACTAGAACAAAAAAATTTCACAATTTGTGGAAACACAAAAGACCCAGAATAGCCAAAGCAATCTTGAAAACGAAAAATGGAGCTGGAGGAATTAGGCTCCCTGACTTCAGGCTATATTACAAAGCTACAGTAAGCAAGACAGTATGGTACTGGCACAAAAACAGAAAGATAGATCAATGGAACAGGATAGAAAGCCCAGAGATAAACCCACGCACATATGGTCACCTTATCTTTGATAAAGGAGGCAGGAATGTACAGTGGAGAAAGGACAGCCTCTTCAATAAGTGGTGCTGGGAAAACTGGACAGGTACATGTAAAAGTATGAGATTAGATCACTCCCTAACACCATACACAAAAATAAGCTCAAAATGGATTAAAGACCTAAATGTAAGGCCAGAAACTATCAAACTCTTAGAGGAAAACATAGGCAGAATACTCTATGACATAAATCACAGCAAGATCCTTTATGACCCACCTCCTAGAGTAATGGAAATAAAAACAAAAATAAACAAATGGGACCTAATGAAACTTCAAAGCTTTTGCACAGCAAAGGAAACCATAAACAAGACCAAAAGACAGCCCTCAAAATGGGAGAAAATATTTGCAAATGAAGCAACTGACAAAGGATTAATCTCCAAAATTTACAAGCAGCTCATGCAGCTCAATAACAAAAAAACAGACAACTCAATCCAAAAATGGGCAGAAGACCTAAATAGACATTTCTCCAATGAAGATACCCAGACTGCCAACAAACACATGAAAGAATGCTCAACATCATTAATCATTAGAGAAATGCAAATCAAAACTACAATGAGATATCATCTCACACCAGCCAGAATGGCCATCATCAAAAAATCTAGAAACAATAAATGCTGGAGAGGGTGTGGAGAAAAGGGAACACTCTTGCACTGCTGGTGGGAATGTGAATTGGTTCAGCCACTATGGAGAACAGTATGGAGGTTCCTTAAAAAACTACAAATAGAACTACCATAGGACCCAGCAATCCCACTACTGGGCATATACCCTGAGAAAACCATAATTCAAAAAGAGCCATGTACCAAAACGTTCATTGCGGCTCTATTTACAATAGCCCGGAGATGGAAACAACCTAAGTGCCCATCATCGGATGAATGGATAAAGAAGATGTGGCACATATATACAACGGACTATCACTCAGCCATAAAAAGAAACGAAATTGAGCTATTTGTAATGAGGTGGATAGACCTAGAGTCTGTCATACAGAGTGAAGTAAGTCAGAAAGAGAAAGACAAATACCATATGCTAACACATATATATGGAATTTAAGAAAAAAGATGTC
Source organism: Phocoena sinus (assembly GCF_008692025.1). Lineage (NCBI taxonomy): Eukaryota > Metazoa > Chordata > Mammalia > Artiodactyla > Phocoenidae > Phocoena > Phocoena sinus. Next base: position 4,947,589 of record NC_045774.1, on the reverse strand, counting down.
ATGAAGAACCTAGGGGTAAGACAGGAATAAAGACACAGACCTACTAGAGAACGGACTTGAGGATATGGGGAGGCGGAAGGGTGAGCTGTGACAGGGCGAGAGAGAGTCATGGACATATATACACTACCAAACGTAAGGTAGATGGCTAGTGGGAAGAAGCCGCATAGCACAGGGAGATCAGCTCGATGCTTTGTGACAGCCTGGAGGGGTGGGATAGGGAGGGTGGGAGGGAGGGAGAGGCAAGAGGGAAGAGATATGGGAACATATGTATAACGGATTCACTTTGTTATAAAGCAGAAACTAACACACCATTGTAAAGCAATTATACCCCAATAAAGGTGTTTAAAAAAAAAAAGACCCAAAGTAGTGTCAGCAATGGGAGTCTGAAATCAGCAAGTCCCGAGAATATTCCAAATGTGCAGCCAGAAAACCAAACCCCAGGGTCAGAGAACAAAAAAAAAAAAAAAAAAAAAAAAAAAAGACATTTGTCAATTTTTCATAATTAAATAATTTGGAGCAGATAAATTTAAAAATGATCAGAAGTATAAAGAGAATTAAGCCAAGCCACATTCAGACTGGATTTTAGTGTAGTCTCATTAATCAGTAAAGCAGGTACACAAAAGTAGGGATATAGAAAGCAGATAGACTATTTAAATAATTATGACTAAAAATATTGACATATTGTTTTTACTTAGAACATTGTATCCAATAACTCCTAAATACACATCACTAACTGTATATTGTACCAAAGCAAGTCTTCAAAAGATTAACTAGACTCTGCTCTCTGTCTACAGTACAACTAACCTAGAAATCAAGAACAAAAATATAATCAGAAATTCCTCATATGCTTGAAAACTCATAAATACATGACCAACAGCATGGGTCAAATAAGGTGTCATAATGAAAGTTAGAACATATTCTGAAGTGAATGATAGCGTAAGTACCATATATCAAAATATGTATGATATAGCTAAAGCAGTAGTGGAGTGACATGTATAGAATTGGAAGTTTATACTACAAAGTATCAGTAAGAAAGGCCAAATGACTGAGTGGGTTCTAGTAGGAGTATGGAGGCAACCATATCTTCATATTCCTCCTCCTAAAACCACACAGCGCAACAAGGAAAATGTATGAAAACACTAATAATATACACCTTTCAGTAAAACTGTAAGATGGAGAAAACCTGTAAACTCCAAAACATCAGTAAGTTTTTTGGGGAAAAAACCCCCCACAGAAATCAGTATAATCAATATAATCAATACAGTATAATCAATAGCCACTATGGGTGCCAAGAAAGAAGTGGGTGTTCCCAGAGGGTTAGTAGAAACACAAGAATGAACAGGGCAGGACTGAGTACCAGGGGAGAAAAACGGAAAAGTTCTGGAAAAATCCATGGAGAACAGAGGTCTCTGGATTAAAGAAACTGCCTGTCATTCTAGCAACAGACAAAATAGCCCTTTAACTGAGAAACCAAGGGAAGTAGTCCTTTAGCTGATTTGACTTCTTCTGTTAAGAGCTTGTTCAATAAAATTCAACTCACATGAAAATGAATTATAAAGGTAAAACTTCTACATTCATAGAAAGATACTGTAAGAAAAAAAGAAAATGAAAGCTTCTCAGCAGGACAAAATTAACAACAAAAGAAAGAATCCACAAAGCAGAGGCTAATTGGCATACAATCTTTGAAAATGAATTGTAAGAGAAAAACATCCCTATTAAGCAACTGCAACTCTGAAAGAACCTCACAAACCAAAATTTTTTTAAATTCAGAGATAAATGGAAGTCAGAAAATTTTGGAAAAACATGCAAAATCGTTTCATATTGCAGTGTACACAAGGGAGAATGAATATCATGGAAATACGAATAAGGGACAAGGCTTCCCAGGTGGTGCAGTGGTTGAGAGTCCGCCTGCCGATACAGGGGCCACAGGTTTGTGCCCCGGTCCGGGAAGATCCCACATGCCGCGGAGCGGCTGGGCCCGTGAGCCATGGCCGCTGAGCCTGCGCGTCCAGAGCCTGTGCTCCGCAACGGGAGAGGTCGCGACTGAGAGAGGCCCGCGTACCGCAAAAAAAAAAAAATAAAAAAAATAAGGGACAGAGTTCACAGAAATGAGCAAAGAAAAAGAAAACTGATGAAAGGAACTAGAAAAAAAAATGATTAAATATAAGCAAAAAGATGTTACCCGAACCAGGTTCCTTTGCCGGACTCTCAAGTCAAACGCCGAGCCGCCAAGGTTTGAAGCAGAGACGGTGTTTACCCACGAGGCAGCCCCGCGAGGATCTGGGAGCACAAACCTCAAAGCTGCCTCCCCCAAAGGCAGGGGCTGGGGCTGGAGCTACTTATCGGATAAAACCGAGGCGGCGGAGCGTGGGGAAAGGCGGCTGGGAATACGAGAAAGGCGAGATGACTGTTTCTGCGCAGGCGCAGCTAAGCTACACGCTTCCTCACCAGCCTCAGGTGTTAGTATTTTCTGAGCGTGGAGTTTCGGCGCTCTGACGTCAAGAGGTCACTGAGAGGACACTCACGCATGGTCCAGTTACAGGGTCGGTGGTCCCAATCATTCTTAACAGGCTCCAGCTCGGAACCGGACACAGCTGACTCCGAGTTCCTGAAAAACAGCCCTGCCGAATATCTTACTAGTTAGGCTCCTTGAGGCCTGAAGGACCTGCAAGATTTTGTATCAACAATCAAAGCCAGCTTGATCATGAGGCAGGTTACAGATGTAATGGATCTGATGATTTACCCTCAGTTCAAGGAGACCCAACGTTTGTATAACTGATATGCACAAAGATATAAAAAAAAAAATAGGAAAGGTATTTTTAAACTATCATTCAAGAAAACTTCTCTAATTTTTTTTAATGGTGTAAAGTGACCCTAATGTTTATATGGGAGAGATCCATACCTGAAAATAGTCAAGAAAAAGGAGAATAGTGAGGAAGGACGTGAACCACCAGCTGGCAGAATTGGAAAGTCAGTGTACGCGGGTCAGCTTGGGAGCTTCTTAGAACAGACATGCGTATCAGTGGAAGGGATAGGAAATCCAGAAATAGATCTCAAATATATGAGAATTTAATATGTGACAAAGTGGTATTTCAATTCAGTGGGCAAAGATGGATTATTTAATACACATTGTTCTGGCACAGCCAGCCATCTATTTGTAAGAAAATAAAAATAAATAAAATATACAATTCTTATCTTACATTATATAAAAATAAATTCTGCATGAGTTAAGTATTCAATTAAAAAATTAAAAAGAAAAAAACACTTCAAGCAAAATAAGCAATTATATTTACAGTCTAGGGGTGAGAGAGATTCTTATCTGGCAACCTTGAAACAATAAAATAGTAGAATTATATGACTATATAGAAGTCAGAAAGTTTTGTATGGGAAAAGAAAAAATAAGCATGCCTAAAAATGAACAAAAATATAGGCATTGTTGAGGAAAGAGTTTAATCTGTATAATATACAGAGAATTTTTACTAATTGCCAAGATGGGTGTAAATAACCCAGTAAAAAAAAAATCGGTGAGAGATTTGGAGAAGTAATTCACAAAAAAGCAAATCCAAAATGACAGTGGTATTGAAAGATGATCAAATGCAAAATTGTCAGTGTAAGATGGCAGCCCAGTCTCGTGATATTTCTGAGCTACCAAACAGTTGGGCAAAAACAACAAAAAGACTTTCTAGTGAGCATGTGAGGCTAAGGGCACCATCAAGCATGGCAAGGAATGTAAAACTTCACAATTGTTTTGGAAAACAAATTGGGAATATTTGTTGGAACAAAAATATACTAACCCTCTAACCCAGCCGTCTCACTCCTGAGAATTTATCCCATGGAAACAAAGCATCAATCTGTAAAATATTTGTAAAAGATATTTATCACAGCATTGTTCACAGTGGCAAAACCAAATGAAGATGCAGAGTCAGGGAAATGATTAAGTAAGTTACAGAACAATCACTGGGGATATTATGCAGCTGTCACAAAAATAAGGAATTAGAATTATACATAATTGCAGGAATTTTACAGCATATTGTTGCATGTGAAAAGAGAAACTATAATACGATCTCCCTTCCATAAAAAAACTAACTGATCCCTTCATTATCTAAGTATATGCATGTATGTGCATGTCATAAATATGTGTGAGTATAATTATCTGAACATTGAGAAAAATATTTAATAATCTATAATGTTAACGTCACGTGGCAGAGACCTCTTCCTGGTCGCCAGAACCCAGCTTGCTACATCGATATCCTTGCCATCCGTGACCTGACCATTACCACCTCAAGGTCACAATTTCTGTTAGTTGGGATAGCACAAGCTGCTATAAAAAAGAAACCAAGGAATCTAGTGGCTCAAATTAGGTAAAAGTTTGCTTCCTGTTCAGATAAGGGTCCAAGGTAAGTGTTCAAGGTTGACTAATTGCTCTCCCTCAAGCAGCAGTCTGGGAAAACAGATCACTGAAGACTGGTGGCTTGTTATGCTACGGCATAACATTTGGTAAAACTACCCCTGCAGGACCTCGGAAGGCAGAGCACGTGCCTGTCTCACCTGCGGCTCCAGGAAAAGAACTCGTGTCCTTGATTCTTCCAGCGCATGCCAGTGGCCTCGTGTCTTGGCTCATGGCCTCGTCCTCCAAGGCAGCAGTACAGCAACTACTGTCCTCTCTGACTTCTTTCACAGTCCCGTTTCCTCTCTGACTCTGACCCTCTTGCCTCTTTCCTTACAAAAAGAAATCGCTGCTGATTACATTAGCCCCACTTAGATAATCCAAGAAATGTCTCCCCATTCATCTCAAGGTCGTTAATTAATCACATTCACGAAGTCCCTTTTATCATGTAAGGTAACATACTCGTGAGTTTCGGGGCTTAAGATGTGGACATCTTTGGGGGGAAACATTATTCTGTCTACCAAGGAGGGAAAAGAGAGAAAGCAAAGGAAAAGCAAAAAAAAGACCAACGTCATTGGTATATTATGCAAAATTATGTTCTTTGTGTAAACAAGCAACTTTTATTTAGTTTTTTAAATTTTAAAAATAATTTTTATTGGAGTATAGTTGATTTAACAGGCAACTTTTCAAGAGAAAACAATATTTGAAATAAAATCATAAGGAGGAAGTAAAGGAAGGGGAGGCAAAGAACGGGGAAGAGACAGAAGAAGCGGAAACAGCAATTTTCGAGGAACAATTTCAGCTAGTGTATCCATTCATGCCACTGGGCAGGCAAAGGTATTTCATAAGAAACCATTTCAAAATTTGATTTTATTTTCTCGCAGTCTGAGTTTCAGTTCCCTTGTCTGGAACAGAAAAGCAAGTGAGGGCACGGATAGAGATTTTCATTTTTAAAACGCTCCCAAGGTACTGCCTTTCTAGAACAGAAAGCTGCTACTCTCTCTTCATTATAGAATCAAAATCTTTTTTCTTTTTTTCTTTTTTTTCTGAACTGGCGTTCATTGAACAGTCTATCCACCTGAAAGCCAAGCTGGACTTCATACAATGCCTGCCCATTGATAGGTGCTGGCAAGACCCTTAAGAAGGCCAGATAACTTTTGAAGATGGTATTGAGAAAAAAGTAACACCTAAAATAAAATTCTTAGAGAGAGAATCCCTTGGCGAGAAATGAGATGAAATTAGGCATAAATACCTATTTTTATCCTCTTGAAATTCAAATTTTCTGGAACCAAGAGTAAGGTTACGGTGTTTTCTCCTTTAATTCCTAAAGAGTTTGAAGAATAACCATTTCCTTTCCTTCCTTGTCTTTCTCTCACCCTTGAGACTGAATGCAGTCTCATGGGAGGCTACCAATGAACAAATTCTTGTTTGTGGGTATCACAGGACAAGCTGGGGGGGGGCCACGGGTACAGGCAGGGCACATGGGTACAGCTAGGGAAGTGTAACCAGTCAGAAAGCAGTGCACAAGATCTAAACCTCGATTATAGCTCTCAAGCCCAAGCAATCTAGATCCCCTCTCCACGAGGCTCTTCCCTAACCCTGAAAGGCAGATCCTCCGAGGGCCGTCCTCTGAGAGCAATGAACAACACACTCAGAACCTGCCTTTCCTTCTCTACCAGAGCTGCTCTTGGCCACCCACCTGCTGTCAGCCCTTAAGAGAACAATGCAGGTTTTCCAGGTGAACACAGGCTGGAGCTGGCAGATGTGTTCTCTTTGACGATCTGTTTAGTCCATTGCCGTTTCAGCTGTAACTGTAAAAAGTAAAGAGACGATAAATCCAACACTCACACAGCCCCCTCAGTAAGTTACTATTATCCACGAGCCTTTAAAAACATGGCTTGCGCAAGAAGGCATTGGAGCTAAATTAATCGTTTATGTTTGTCAGAGGAGTTGCAAAATGTGTAATAGAATTCCAGAGTTAATGTTTTGTGCAAAGCGCTTAGGAGAGCCAGGATGAAACTGGCTCAGGCTCCTGGGGTTTCATTAAAGATAGTTTCTAATCAAGGGTGGAGCAAAGGCTGTTTAGGAAATGTCAGTTCATTGTCCAATCCACTGGTGCAGGCCAGGGGTTCCGTCTGAAGGCGCTGGGACACCTTAGGACCCCACGCACGTGGCTGCACATTGCCTTGGTGTGCAGTGGCTCTGCCCCGAGTTCTCGTGAAGGCTGGCTGGTCAGCACTGAACAGCAGCCCCGAGTGCATCACCCCAGGACAGAACAGCGACAGGAGCAAGTCTGCGTCCCCACCAGGGCACCGGGCACGCCCCTCCTCAACGGTCCCTTGCCGGAAATGCAAAGCGCAAGAGCAGGGGCCTGCCCAGCCCCACCTCTCTTCCTCCCCTTGGCTGTCATCTCTCAGGCCCTCCGTGTCCTTTCCCCGGAAAGGTCGCCCTAGTTGGGGGCTCTTGAGAGACAGCAGCAGTTGAGTAGAAATGCTTGGGGTGCGAGCAACCGCTAGGGATCTGATGGGAAAACCCTTTTCGGACTTCTGAGAAGAACCATTGGTTTGCTCATAACGCTGAATTTTTTCCTATTGCTTTTCTTGTCAGTCACGCAGAGAGCAGGAAGCCCCTGAGTTCTTGTCTTCTTTATCTACATTTTCCAATTCGGGGTTCGACCTGCGAGTGATGAGGCTCTGAGTCTCGGTGGGAAGAGGTTTCTTAGGAACTTAGGGCCACTCCTTCCCCTCCAGCTCTGCTGCCTGCCTTCCACCTGCTGTCTGATGCCGGGGCCTGTGTGGCATCAGATTAAATTGTCTGTGAAACAACTAGGTCTCATGTCGTGTTGGTTGGAATTGGTTGTGAACAGCTGTTCTCGCGTCTGTACTGTACCTGAGGCAGGGTGGCGTGGAAGGTACAGAGGGCAGCTGGGATGTGGGCGCTGGTCCAGTCTGGATTCTAGTCTCTGTTCTCCTCACCTCTAACCGAGCTCCCTCCCTGTACTCTTACTCGACACCATCCAGCCTCAAACCGCAGCTAGAAGCATCTTTCTAAAAACAAACGGGAACCAGGTGAATCTTCTACTGGCTTCCTGTAACACTTGGAAATACCAAGGACGAGGGCAAGGGCAGGCCTTGGCTGCAATCCCACCTGGAACCCTACCAGGGACTTCACTTGAGATGCCATCTGGAATGCACATGGGAACCCAATCTGGACCCCACCTGGACCCCACCTGGAATCCCTACCTGGGACCCCCACCTGGGACCACCACCTGAACACCTGAGACCCCACCTGAGACTCTACCTGGACCCCACCTAGGGACCCCCCCCAGGACTCCACCTGGGACCCCACATGGAACCCACCTGGAACCCTACCAGGGACTCCACCTGGGACCCCACCTGAGACTCCACCTGGAACCCTACCAGGGACTTCACTTGAGATGCCATGTGGAAATGCACATGGGACCCCATCTGGACCCCACCTGGACCCCACCTGGAATCCTACCTGGGACTCGACCTGGGACCCCCACCTGAGACTCCACCTGGGTCCCTACCTGGAAGCCCACCTGGGCCCACTCTCCCTCTTGCTCACCAGGCTCTACAGCACTTGGGCTCCCACTGTGACTCCGCCACCCCACACTCACTCCCACCTGGGGACTTCTGCAACCAAGGGCCTTGGTCCCCATTGCTCATGTGGCTCCCTCCTTGTCAATTAGGCTCAGATCTACTGTCCTCCTCTGTCCTGGTGTCTAAAGTAGCCTCTGAAGTGAGCCCCCCCTCACCACCCAGCTTATCTGTCAGGGCACTTACCTCTAGTTGAAACGAGTCTCATTACTGACTTGCTAGTGCACCCTGCTTCCCACTCGAACATCAGCACCATGAGGGCAGGGACCTTGCTTGGCCGCCTCCCAGTGCCCTGACATCTGGGAGCTGCAGGTGAGCAGCCTGGGCTCAATGTGTCCCTCCGTACGCGGGCTGCAGTGGCCAATGGGTCCGCTTCACTGCTGTGGACCTCAGCCCTCTCACTTATAGAAGATCCCTACTGCTTACTGCAGGTGTTAGAACACACGTACAGGTGAGAGAGGGAGCTTCATCTTTAGATACCTTCCGAATTACCCTAAAGTGTTATTTGCTCTTCTCATTGGGCATCTTATTAACACTGCTGTTAAAAAGACCACAGCCGCTGGCCGGCTCCACCTTACGTGAGAGCCATGTGTCAGCGGAGTTCCATTGTACAGAGGGGGTTACACTCTTTACTTATAGACTGGGAGGTGAGAGGCTGGGGAGGTGGGCAGATAGGTGTGACCTACCGAAAATCTACTTACCTCCAGAGGCAGATGAGCTTGGACATACTTTGTGGATGGTGAGTCCGGCACTAACCACATGGATAGCTTTGTTTCCCTGTTCCAGCAGGAAAACTGTCTGTCACTATTTTCACTGTATACTGCTGGCGGTCCACTTACCCCTGCAGGACTTGGTGAGCTGGGAGGGCGACCGGGGGCCCCAGACCTCCCTGCAGCGTTGTGTAAGCAATCACATTAGTGGGGATTTTGTGCTAGCGTTTGAAGAATGATAGCCCTCCAGAAGGGGCTGATGCAAACCACAAGGACTGTGCAGGAAGCAGCCAATTGATATCTGGGCACAAGCTCTCATTTCATTAATGCTGCTGCTGTGAAGCCAAATGAAAGCGTTATGAAGTTAATTGAGTAAAACACTAAGAAACAGGCATCTTATCTTAAGGTTGCAGCAACTAGTGGGTCCTGCAGGAATCACTAGCACATTGTTTTGATGAAAGTGATTTATAAGGATGTCCTTGAATGTTGAGAAACATAAATGAAAGTTCTAGGTGGCCTGTCCGGTCATGCTGGGGACTGTTCCAGACCAAAATATATCCGGATATGCTTTAAAAGGCATTTTCTTTGGTATATCACAGAATAATAAAATCCCAACTAGTTCTTTTTTCAAAAAAATTCCAGGTCCTCGGCCCTCCTGTTTTATGTCATAATCAGTTTACTATTAATTTACATTTATTAACCTCAGTGCGGGCACAGTTTTGTTGTGTGTGAGTTGAACCTGCAGATGAAAATGTGGTTGAAATAAAAATTAATCTGCCTGTCCCCTTCTTTTTTTCCCTTCCCCCAGTCCAGGGAAGGCAGAGAATGATGGGGCGGGGGCCTTCAGGGAAGCAGAAGTTCGGATGGCTCCTGGGGTCCAAGGCTCTGCCTGGTCCCCTCCTCTCAATCTCTATAGTCCACTCCACTAACGTCTTAGTTTTCTGGCTCCTAAAATTCTCTTGTTGTTGGATCCATTGCCGTGGAGTAAAGTTTAGTCTTTCATTAAAATGCAGATTCCGGGCTTCCATGGTGGCGCAGTGGTTGAGAGTCCGCCTGCCGATGCAGGGGACACAGGTTCGTGCCCCGGTCCGGGAGGATCCCACATGCCGCGGAGCGGCTGGGCCCGTGAGCCATGGCCGCTGAGCCTGCGCGTCCGGAGCCTGTGCTCCGCCACGGGAGAGGCCACAGTAGTGAGAGGCCCGCGTACCGCAAAAAAAAAAAAAAAAAGCAGATTCCCCCAGGAGAGGACAAATTTTTGAGCCTTAATCACCGCCGTTATATCCTTGGGTCCTATGAGCAGGATTTAGAAGAGGAGGGGGGAGGAGGCTGAGACGGGGAACTGCTGCACAGAGGCGAGTGGAGTCCAGCCCGGCTCCACTGTCTGGCTGCAAAGCTGCCTACAGCCACGCCCATCTGGCTGCCTCTCCGTGTCCAGATTTTGAACTTTCCACTTCGAAGCTTCAATCATAGGATAACATCACTCTGAAGCTGCATCTTCAATTTTAACGTGTTGATTTGAATCACCTTTTTGTCATTTTTGTCTCATTTGTGTTGTTTTCATATAAAAGCCGAATAATTTTTCCATTTTCATGCATGATAGTCGCTAAGATTATTTAGCTGCCTAAGTTAATAATAGTCTGTCATCCAGAAAACTAGTTTGCATTTCATTTGGGGAAAAGATTTTAATAATTAAATACAATCAGTAGTGGAATTATCATTCTAGCAAATATCAGAATCGGAAAGAGACGCTGTGAATTTGCACTTAGCGCTAGCGCCATGGATTCCATTATGGCTCTTATTTTAACAAGCTTCATCATCTTTATAGGTTTCTCTCTGATTTCATCTCCTTTCCCTCTTTTATTGCTTGGCTCATATAAATGCTTCTGTTATTTAGTTAATAGGAGGCAGGAGGGAGAGATGTATATTTCCCACTCGATATTAACATTAGGTAAGTCCCTTTGGAGACCTTTTGATCATCCATATAATGTGTGCACTATACTTATATATATATATATATATTTTTTTTTTTTTTTTTTTTTGCGGTATGCGGGCCTCTCACTCTTGTGGCCTCTCCTGTTGCGGAGCACAAGCTCCGGACTGCAGGCTCAGTGGCCATGGCTCACGGGCGTAGCCGCTCCGCGGCATGTGGGATCTTCCTGGACCGGGGCACGAACCTGTGTCCCCTGCATCGGCAGGCGGACTCTCAACCACTGCGCCACCAGGGAAGCCCTATACTTATATTTTTAAAGGCACATTTGATTAAAGAAAAACAGGGTAAATTCCATGGTCTTACTTTCCAGACTCAGTCAAAGGAGCTGTGCTTCGTTTGTTCCTAGCTAAGAATTCATTTCCTCCCATCCCTTTGGTTCTTTTTTTTTTTTTCCAGCTGTGTTGGGTCTTTGTTGCTGCACATGGGCTTTCTCTAGTTGTAGCTACTCTTTGTTGCAGTGCACGGGCTTCTCATTGCGGTGGTTTCTCTTGTTGCAGAATTTGGGCTCTAGGTGCATGGGTTTCAGTAGTTGTGGCACACGAGCTCAGCTGCTCTGCGGCATGTGGGATCTTCCCGGACCAGGGATCGAACCTGTGTCCCCTGCATTGGCAGGCGGATTCTTAACCACTGCGCCACCAGGGAAGCCCTGCTTTGGTCCTTTGATAAAGGCCAAGGGAGGCTGCTGGCATGGACTGGCCAGCAAGCTTCTGAGGCCAGATCCTCCCTGCACTGTGGTCCTACAGAGCTCATGTCCGGGGCCTCTGGGCTTGTGTTCAGCGCCGTGAAATGTTGTGGATTTCCCACAGGCCTGTTTTCACACCAACACGCTGGTCTAATTCTTATAACCTCTGTTTGATCCGTAATTCTTGTGATGGCCTCTGATCCTCTTCCCGGGGGTGTAGTCTGTCATCGCTCTGGGTGGGGCCACTGTTAACACTGATGGGAGTTACAGGTGGGAGAACAAGAGCCTGGTCCCCAAGGTGGCCCGTCACCGCATGCCTCCCAGATGCAGACAGAGGGAGGGGGACGGTCCCTCCTTCCTCACCCCCCCATCTCCCTCCTTCTCTCCCTGCCTCCCTCTCTCTCCTCATTCTAAGGCCCGTCACAGAGGACTCATTTGCAGGGCACAGCTGGAGGTTGAGGGCAGTGTGCCGAGGGCTGCTGGAAGCTCCTGCGCCAGCCCTGCCTGGGCTGTTCATCCTGGGGAGTCTTCTGAGGACTGTGTCGTGGAATGTTCCCCGGCCCCTGAGGGACGGTGACCTCTTAGCAGGAGCAGCCAGCCTGGCGCTGAATTTCTGGGCCAACGACTAGGAAGGATGAGTCTGGGACCCTGCCTGGAACCCAGCCTTCTTGGGACCGATCTGCACTTTAAATAGTCACAAGGAGGGAATGTAGCTGGTTTGCACTTTTATAAATAGTTTCTTGTTTCTACTAATAACAAAAGCAAAAAACTACTTTTGCTTATAGCTTCTGACTTCAAATTTGCCTCTTGCATGTATATTTCATAGAGATGAAATGTACTGAGGTTAAATCAGTTTCTAGGAAGCACATGTAGTCCTTACCTCTGGAATCCGCACTCCCCAGCATTCTGCAAAGAGCCAGTAGCACAGGTGTGGTGGGCCGCAGGTGTGGGTAGCTTCGTGGTAGAGCTGTGCCGCTCCCACCTCTGTCCTCCCCTGGGGAGAGCCACTAAGCAGGGCGTCAGCCTATCTCCATGCATTTCACTCAGTGTGCTCTGCAAGTATTTAATAACCAGGATGTCACGCAAGAATGAAACCACAGAAACATCCTCTCTGCGAACCTGTTTTCGCCATCCTAGTGCCGCTGCTTGCTGTCTGCTCTGCTCAGCACTGGTGATTTGCAGGCCTCACTCCGGGCAGCCTGTGGCCTTGGGCTTTGTGAGGTGCCCGCCTGGCCGCAGGCTCGTCTGCTTGGGGCGCCCAGGCAGGCCCCAGCGGCCTTTCCACGGAAGCTGTGGGCTGTGGTGATGGAAGGGTGGAGGAGAGAGGCACTTCCATAAAAAAAATGAAAAACAGAAAAGAAAAGCTGTTTTCCTTCAGTTTATAGATTCATGGGGTGGAGGGTGCAGACCCACTTCTTGTGAATCCTGATGCCCGTCTGGGGGTGCAGGGAAGATGCCGCGCTTACTCTGGGGATGAGGACTTTATAGAATTTATGTTCCCCCAAACCTTCTGCCTAAAAGGACGGGGAGCGGGGAGAGCAAGAGAAAAGGAATATCACACATGTATCCAAACGAGTTAATAGAAAACCGTTCGTTTTGTCTTCACTTGGAAAACATGTGTCTGAGTTGGAAGGAGACTCATTTCAACTCTGGCGCTGGCAGATGGACACGAGTCACGCTTTCCAGAGGCGAAGCCGGCCAGGGTCTCTGGGCTGATAAGCTGCTCACCTCTCGAATCCACAGAGCGGCGTGAGCACCGAGCAGGTTCGTGCCTCAGGCAGCCCAGGCTCCGGCTGCTGCTGCGTGTGGGCAATCATGAGAATGAGAAGGATATAAACACATGTAATGATATTTAGTCACAACAAGTACAACAAACCCTCAAGACAGATTAAACGTTTCCCCCTGTTCCGATGAACGGAGGGCTCCCCGTGGCTCAAGCACACAGCTTTATCCACATCCGTGTCTCCAAGTTTACCTGCATCAGCATCACCTGGGGCCATTAAAGCCCCGAGTTTGGGATGCAGCAGGTCTGGGGGTCGGCCTGAGGATGTGCGTTTTTGCCCAGGCCCCAGGTCATATAGGTATTGCTGACTCAGGGACAACACTTTGAGGAAAGCTGGTCCACGTGAACTCATTTAACCCGAATGAGCCTACAAGCCCGCCGTCCTTCTTCTCTCCACTGCCCAGTCAGAAAGCTCAGGCACAGAGGCTTCAAGGACTTGCCTACGTTCCAGTCCGAGCGGGTCAGCCTCTGAAGCTTTGGACCAAAACCACCATTGTCCACACCACACAACCTCCTCAGGCGTAAAGGGTCCAGTGGAAGCTAGCTGATGGCCTTGGCCTTTGAAAACTGTCTTAGTCTTTCCTACAATCACCCTTACTTCTTCACGTGGAGCATGCCTGGGCACTGAGTAATGATAATAGACTTGCAGCTCTACTTTATGACCCAATAATAAATATGAATCCTTCTGACAAAAGTTGTTTCAGTGGTAAAGGCTGTTGTTTTTAGCGTTGGGCCTGAGATAGTGAGACCCTTTGCTGAGAGAGAAGAAAGGCACCTGATTTTTCTCTCTGTTTTTTTTCCCTAAAAAGCAAATATCTTTACCTCCCAACTCCCACAAAGCAATTTTTAAAGGCACAATAATTGACCATTGCTAACCAATTGAAACATTGATCTGTTTCATATGTACAGTTTTCATTCTAAGCATTAAAAAAATTCTTGAATGATAAATTTCTAAGCATTAAAAAAAATCTTGAATGTTAGATTTAATCTCAACATCAGCTCTCAAACCCCTGGAAGGGCATGCAAACTTTAAAAGCCAGTGAACTGAATGGGTCGTTTATAACATGAACGTTCTAGAAGTTGTTGGAGTCCCAGGAGTATACCCCATCAATTATAAATCGGTACTGGGTGTTTACACAGGTTTCTTGTTTATCATGATTCTGAATCTGGTCTTCTGACAGATGACAGTCTCTCCTGTTTTCTTTGAGGGGATACAAGCCTAAAATAATCCACGTGTCAGAGCCCAGCTTTTCCATATGGCCCATCTTGCAAGCAAAGGTGTTCTTTTAGCTGGGGCGACTTTTCTGATCTGTAAAACAGGCATGAGCAGGAATTTCTTCATCAGTTGCAGCCATAATAAAGAGGTCTGAGGAGGCTCCCTCAACTCCACCGTTTCCAGCAGCTAACGTTTATTTCATGCTTGGGTCTGCATGTGGTCTGGTCCGGGTTGGGCAGCAGAAGGGCTTTCTCCTGACAGATCAGCAGAACACAAGCAAGCCAATGGCCTCTGGTTGTATCACGCCCACTAAGGCAGGGGGCAAAGCTGGTTGCGGGGCCGAGCCCAGCTAAAGACTCAGAATTCTCTCCTGCCATGGAAGCGGGCGGGACGTTTGCTGAACAGCAGTCTACGCCATCAAACTCACAGTGTCTTGTAGCTCCATTAAAAGAATCAATCAATTCAAGGGGAAATACATCAAATTGGTCATTGCACAGTTTAACTTTCTTAATAGTCGTTTTCTTGCTGCAGAAATTTAGCCCTAGGTTGATGAGGTTGCTGAGTGTCTGTGGATATGATATATTTCCACTCGGTTCACAGTGAGTGGTTAGCAAATTTGCTGAAGGAGACTGCTTGTATCTTGCCAACACATCCCAGTCTCTCTTCATGGATTTTCGTTTTACCATAATTAGGATACACGGGTTCTGGCTATGGGATACTAAAGCTGTGAATTATTTCCTGTGAAAACATCTATGATATTAGTTAAAGAGAAAAATCTCACCACCTGTTGCAAAGGAGCTAGATGAAATTATTTGCGTTGGACTAATTTTTTCATTTTTAGCTCCTTTTAGGGTTTGGGTTTGGGTTTTGGTCACACGAACTGACACAGACCATGATTTGTCCTTGTCACAGTTGCAGGCGGTTAGGTAGAGGCCACAGAGGGGACCAACTGCTCAGCCCATCCTCCAGCCCTCCAAGCTGGACGACCCCGAGCAGACACGGGGAGGAAGGGGGCGGGGGGACTGGAGTATCTTCTGGGTCTAGGGCGGCTCTGAGAAGTCTGGACCTCTTCTGTGTTGTGCCTGCTCTGAGGGCCACCAGGACAACAGCTCTTCACTTTCTTTTGGGGTCATGACTTGCTTTGAGAGTCTGATGGAAACTATGCATTCCCCTCCAGAAAACATACACATAAATATACATACCAAACTTTTAACATTTAATCTTTAATATTCCTTTGAAATGCAGTCCTTGAATCCCACCTTCTTTTCTGGAATTTTAGATACAAGTTGATGCAGATGCTAAGATTTTTTAATGCATCTTAAAAAAGTTTTAAGTCCCTACTTAATTAGATTTGCCAACATGCTTTACTGATTTCTTTCACCCACTCTTTGGGTTCACTTTCTTCTTCCTGAAGTATATCCTTTGGTATTTCTCTCAGCAAAGGTTTCTAAGAGTGGTAATTCTTGTCTGCATATGTCCGAAAACATCTTAATTTCACCCTCATCCTTGAATAATAAATTAGCTGGACATAGTATCCTAAGGTCATAGCTCTTCTTCTGTTATCTTCTGCCAGTTTACGCCCTCATTTGTTTGATCTGTTTCATGTTGGGTTTCTTCATCAGCTGGATTTCCCTGTGCTGTTTGTAACTTTTGTTTGAGAGCTCACGTTTTATGGGATTCCCTCCTGTGTGCACCTCTTTCAGGTTCTTTTTCGGGCTGTGTTGTGTTTTTCGGGTTCTGTATTAGTCAAGGTTCTCCAGAGAATCAGAGCCGATAGATTTATTATAAGAAGTTGAATCACACAATTAGGGAGGCTGAGTCCCATGATGAAGCTGGAGGCCCAGGAGAACAGGTTGTATGTTTGAAGCCCTGAGAGCGGAGCACCAACAGTACAGAAGGACTCAGAACCAGGGGTGCTGATGGTGTAGACCCAGTCCAAGGGCAGGAGAAATCCATGTCCCAGCTCAAAGTCAGGCGGCAAGAGAGAAAGAGAGAGGGAATTCTCTCTTCCTGCGTCTTTTTGTTCTGTTCAGGCCCTTGAGGGACTGGATGGTGCCCACCCACACTGAGGAAGGAGATCCATCTTACCCAGTCTGCTCAGCCAGAAAGCCCCTCACAGACACCCAATATCTGACAGAACACGTGGGCACCCTGGGGCCTGGTCAAGCTGACACATAGAATTCACCATCACAGGTTGGAGGGGCTGTTTCGGGTGCCCTCAAAGGGGGGCTGGGGTGTGTTGACCTCAACTCCCTTCTGTTTGGGGTGTTGAGAGTGGCTGTGGATTTTAAATACACGTGTAAAAGATTTGATCCCTTGTTTCAACGTGTTCGGAGAGCTCCGTGTGTGCTTCCATCGTGATCCTGACCCAGCAGCCCCGTGTCAAGGGACAATCATGGGTGGCAGAGTATGTGACAGGCAAGCTGCAGGGCTCCCAGGAGTGTTGGGGAGCGTCTCCATGGTACAGGGCTGTAGCCGCGAGGAGGGTTTCTAATTCAGAAATGCAGGCGGGATCGAGGTCTGGGCCTCCTGCAGCTCTGCCTCGGCCACCGCATGTGCCCCGAGCAGCGCTGCCCACAAAATCCATTTCCCATGGCCTCTCGCGCGTGGCTCCAGCCCTGTTACTTCTCAGGTACATCCACAAAACTATTACCTGTTATCTGAGCTACTTGAGCCTCTTTACCTTGAAACCAGAGCTGAGTTGCAAGAAGAAATTGTTGTGTTTAAGTTTCTAATCGCTTTGATTTTTCTGGAAGTACAGCTTCTGTGTGGGAAATGAACAGTAGCCTGGGAGCCATCTGGGCTCACTGCTGGGAAGCTCAGCACACCCCCCTGGGCTTTCTAGCTCTGTTTACACTGAGCTTCTTCTTTACAGCGCTGTTTTGCAAGTCCAGAAGAGTGAAAATATGAAGCCAGCAGGGCAACGGCCACCAGCAGTGCTTGGCGGTGGTGTCCTGAGTCGCATCTGTAAGACTTGGCTGATTTATAGCCTCTCTTTTGTGAGGCTGGGGCTCAACGCATCGCCCAGGGTCCTGGTGGGTGGTTTGCGCGTTTACTTCACAAGACTTGGTCTGTCAGGTTAGATGTTAGTGGAAGCCATGGTAAGCAGTTACTGAGAAAGTCTCAGTGGTAACATCTATTTGTACTCACCCAAAACTTCCAAATAAATTTAGTTTCCACACAAAAATAGGGATTTTCAAAATTCCATAATTTTGCTACTCAGAATACAATTACAAAACTAATTAGAACAAGTTAATGATAAATATGCAATATATAAATACAACTAAAATACTGAAGGCCATAAACATTATTGGAATAAAAAAATGTATATATGTATGTGTATTTACTGCATGGCAACAGAAAATTGCAAAAACTGCCTATGTGCCTCAAATTAGTTTGTAAATTTAGTACAATTTTTACTTTGATTACAACAGATTCTTTGGCAACTTGGTAAAATGATTCCAAGGAAAATATCCAAAGAAATTTTGAAAAGAAGAGTAATGATGAGATCTTTCTTACAAAAATAGCATTTTCTAAATTTTCCATGAAATTTCACTTTAAAAAGAATGGGGAAAAAACCTTTTTTTTTTTTTTCTGATTTGGTGATCTTTGCTCTTTGACTTACCCTCTCCTTGTGAGTTTGAACCTAGTCTCACAGATGGGAAATGAAAGCCATAAACTAGATTCATAGTGGGATTTTGAGAGATGCTTTGCGACTCAAAGATACCATGACCCTCAATGTTTAAACTAGTAAAATGCTCACAAAATGGTTAAGATTGGTGTCCTGCAGAAGTCTCAAGTGTCTCCAAAGCATACCTTAATTGTGGTGTGTGATCTTCTTGTTGGAGACCAGGATATTGTTTCCAGAAGCTATCAGTGATGGATGTCAGTTACAGAGGGCAAAAGCCTTGTGTTTGTTTTACACGACTGAAGAAATGAGACAGCAACAGAGGGCAGCTGGTTTTTTTTCTCTTATTCCTCTTCTCATGGAGGCAGATCAATGACAAGATTAACTCAAAATGTTATCAGAAATGGTTCTAGATTTTCTAGCCCATCATGGGACCAATTCAAATGCTAGTACCTAATAAGAGAAAAGGGAAGGATCCACTTGGTCCCTGAGGTATCAGTGGTCTCAAATTAGGTCATCATCCTTCTAAAATGATAATTACTATTAAGCATCCTAGTGTAGCTATCACTTTCCTGTTCAGTGCCTACTTTCCCCTTGCTGTGTCATAACTTTGTTCAGATTTTCCTCCCTCTTTATCATAGCCATACAGTTCAGAAGGCATTTAGCATATCCCCAAATCCAGGAATTTATGTTAGCCAATGGGACGTGAAATTCTTCTGGGAACCATTATGGTTCCATGGGGGCCCTGATCTAATCTGTCTGAATCAGATGTTTATCTGTGGTTTGGAGGGGGAGGTTTTCTTTTATTCTCTTCTGCTGGCCATGAACGAGAACACATGTTGCTCTGAGGGTTACAGTGACCATCCCACAACAAGCCTTGAGAAGAAATTGATACTAGAACAGGAGAGTGGAGAGAAGAAAAACATCTGGATCTATGATTCCTTCTCCACTGGCCTGTACCACACCTGGGTTCTCTGTACCTCCAATTATGTGAGCTAATAAACTTCCTTATTGTCTAAGCTAGTTTCAGCTGTGATTTCTGTTCCTTGCAACCAAAAGTATCCTATCTGAGATAAATACCATACAGTTATACCTGGCTGGGAGGTTGAATGGTGGTCCTCGAAAATATATGTTCATGTTCTAACCCTCAGAACCTGTGGACGTGATTGTATTTGGAAAAAGGGTATTTGCAGATGCAATGAATTTAAAGGTCTTGAGATTATTCTATACAACTCAGTAGTAATAATAATAATAATAAATCCAATTAAAAAAGGGCAGAGGAACTGAATAGATATTTTTCCAAAGAAGACATACAAATGGCCAACAGATACATGAAAAGATGCTCAACATCACTAATAATCAGGAAAATGCAAATCAAAACCACAACAAGGTATCATCTCAAACCTATTACAAGGGCTATCATCCAAAAGACAAGATAACAAGTGTTGGATAGGATATGGAGAAAAGTGAACACTTCTGCACTATTGGAACGTAAATTGGTGCAGCTGCTATGAAAAACAGTATGGAATTTCCTCAAAAAAGTAAAAATGGAACTACCATATGATCTAGTAATCCTACTCCTGGGCATATATCTGAAGGAAATGAAAGCAGGATCTCCTTGAGATATCTGTACTCCCATGTTCATTGCAATATTAGTCACAATAGCCCGGATATGGAAATAACCTAAGTGTCACTCAACAGATGAATAGACAAAGAAGATGTGAGAAATATACATATAATAATGGAACGTTATTCAGCCATGAGAAAGGAGGAAATCCTACCACTTGTGACAACATGGATGGGCTTTGAGGGCGTTTAGCTAAGTGAAATAAGTCAGACAGAGGAGGACAAATAGTGTATGATATCACTTATATGTGGAATCTAAAAAGTCCGAAAT
This sequence comes from Phocoena sinus, assembly GCF_008692025.1. Lineage (NCBI taxonomy): Eukaryota > Metazoa > Chordata > Mammalia > Artiodactyla > Phocoenidae > Phocoena > Phocoena sinus. The sequence continues at coordinate 4,927,676 of NC_045774.1, read as the reverse complement.
CATAGAAACAGAGAGTACCGTGTTGGTTACCAGGGGCTGGGGAAAACAGAAGATGTTGATCAAAGAGTACAAACTTCCAGTTAAAAGATGAATAAGTTCTGGGGATCTAATGTACAGCATGGTGATTACAGTTAACAATACAATATTTTAATACAATATAATACAATACAATAATTTAATACAGTAGTATTAAATACTTGAAAGTTGCTAAGACAACAGATCTTAAATGTTCTCACCACAGAAAAGAAACAGTAATTACTGAGTAATATTCCATTGTATATATATACACATCTTCTTTATCCATTCATCTGTTGTTGGACATTTAGGTTGTTTCCATGTCCTGGCTATCTATGATGGAATATTACTTAGCTATAAAGAGGAACAAAATTGGGTCATTTGTAGAGATGTGGATGGACCTAGAGTCTATCATGCAGAGTGAAGTAAGCCAGAAAGAGAAAAACTAATATTGTATATTAACACATATATGTGGAATCTAGAAAAATGTTACAGATGAACGTATTTGCAGGGCAGGAATAGAGGTGTAGACGTAGAGAATGAACATGTGGACACAGCGTGGGAAGGAGAGTGTGGGACGAACTGGGAGATTAGGCTTGACATATATATACCATATGTGTAAAATAGATAGCTAGTTGGAACCTGCTATTAAGCACAGGAAGTTCAGCTCGGTGCTCTGTGACGAGCTCGATGGGTGGGATGGCAGAGGTGGGAGCGAGGTCCAAGAGGGAGGGGTTATATGTATACATATAGCTGATTGACTCCACCGTACAGAAGAAACTAACACAACATTGTAAAGCAATTATACCCCAATTAAAAAAATTAAAAAAAAAGGAAACAGTAATTACATGATGTGATGGAGGTATTAGCTACTCTATCGTGGCCATTTTGAAACATGTAAGTATATACATTGACACATTGTTATATGTCACAATGTTAAATGTCCATTATATCTCAAAAAAGCTGTAGAAAAAAAAGATGAGCTCACCCTGGATTATCCAGGTGGGCCCTAAATTCAATGATGATAGAGACAGAGGTTAGAGTGACGTGGCCACCAGCTAAGGAACACGGAGAGCCACCAGAAGCTACAAGAGGCAAAGAAGGATCCTCTCCTAGAGGCTTTGGAGGAAGCGTGGCCCTGCTTCCATTTTAATTTCAGATTCCTGGCCTCCAAAACCATGAGAGGATAAATTTCTGTTTTCCAAGCCACTGTGTTTGGTAATTTGTCACAGAAGCCCCAGGAAATAAATCCAACCTGGTGGGAGATCAGCTTCAATGAACATTGAAATGAACAGAGCTGAGACCTGTGATTGTTTTTTGGTCCTTCCTGGAAAACACACCAGCATCAACCCACAGAGGGACATATCCTGCCTTTTCTTTCTGGCAATTCTTCCAATTAACATCTTGTGTATTGCATGTCTTTCTGGTGCCCTGCCTTTCTCTACACACCCCTGTGGATTTTTGAGGTTTTGGAGACACATATTCTAAAACCTGATGGGTTGAGGTTTTTGGTCACATCTTTGGCAACTCATCTGTAGGAAGAAGGTAAGAGCTGGTCCAAAAGGGGAAAAAAAGCTGCAAAATCTATGGCATCATTATTCAGAGGAGATTTTCTGGTAGAGTTATAACTAAAATTTTTCAATAAATTAATTTTACAGACTTTTAAGGGGTAGCGTTTAGATGAATGGATATATTACTTGAATTTAAATTCAGCCCATTAAGTCGTCACTTATATTGTTGTTGCAACATTAATGTTAATGACGCACACAAATAAAAAAGAAACGACACAAGAAAGCCATTTGCTTTACTGTTTTGGGTGAGCTGAGCCAAATGCTTAATAAGATACTCTTTGTAGTCAGAGCTGAGTCTTCCAGAAAGGAGAATACACAGCAAAAGCAAACTCTTCTTATCAGGAGGCATTCTACAGTGTGACAAGACGGAAGGCGCAGCCCTGATCACCAAGTGAGGAAGAATACAGCTTCTGTATTCTTGCTTGTGTCTCCATTCTATCTTCCTCCATTCTGCTTTTCTTCCATTTCCCCAATATATGAATCAGCCCTCTGGTTCCTATTCCACTTCCTTTGCTCTTAATTTTATTTTCTTCCCTGCTTCTTTCTTCGAATATCCTCCAATTCCATTGAGTTTGTTCTACCCCCCAAAACTTGAAATCTGACATTCTCTCTGATCACAATCCCCTACTTTCTTTCTCAGGTAAACCTGGATCTTCACTGTGACCTTCAGCTCAAACTATAGAGTGCTTTTGTGCTAATTAGAAAAAGGTGTCCCCTTTTGGACAGGCAATTTGGAAAATGACTCCCTTCTGCATGGTCACAGACCCACAGGCTCAGTGCTTCACCAGGATGACAGCGTGGATGTATACCCCACACATCCCTTAGGGTGAACTTCTGTGTAGTCCGAAAATGGCACAGTCATCTTGGTACCCGGTGCTAGCCATCTCACTGTCCCTTTTCTCAGCCCATCAGGTTGTGTTGGCCGTCATTAGCCTGTCTACTACTGGACCCCTTGGTAAATCTTTCAAATACGCTCTCCATGATGTCTCTGATTCCTCTTCCTCCTTGTCCTTTCTTGGACCACATCCTTGAGTGCAGAAAATATGTGTGTTTGATGTGCCACTGGGTCCTCATCCTGGCATATGGAGCTGGTAGAATGGTGTTGCCATCCAGAGTCCTTTGCCAAGAGCTTGGTAAGTACTGAACTAATAAATGCATTGTTTCCTTTCAATCAACCCATTAATCAATCTCACATCATTTTCTCTCTGCTGCTGCATTTTACAGAGAAAGTTGTACATCTAGGAAGACTGACATCAATTCAAATTCACATAGTAGAACTCGGACAGCTCTCAGTGCTGCTGGGAAATACTTATACTCATCTTGAATGACTTCTTCTCATAGGTCCCACAGAATGTATTACAAAACCACCATCCTTCTCAAACTCCCACTTGAGTGTCCTTTTTTAAAAATTAATAATTTATTTTTGCTGTGTTGGGTCTTCACTTCTGGGCGAGGGCCTTCTCTAGTTGTGGCAAGTGGGGGCTACTCTTCATCGCGGTGCACGGGCCTCTTACTATCGCGGCCTCTCTTGTTGGGGAGCACAGGCTCCAGATGCACAGGCTCAGTACTTGTTGCTCACGGGCCTAGTTGCTCCATGGCATGTAGGATCCTCCCAGACCAGGGCTCGATCCCGTGTCCCCTGCATTAGCAGGCAGATTCTCAACCACTGCGCCACCAGGGAAGCCCTTGAGTGTCCATTTTGGGAACAGAATGTATTACCTTCTACATTACTAAATCACCTTACATAAACTTGAGGCCATTTGAGTTTTTCCAACTTCTGCATTCTCCATTTTCTTTCCATCTTCATGCAAACTTACCTTGTCCTCAGTAAAGATGTGTCCTTTCTTCTCTACCAGACTACCCCCTCCACTCTCACCATTAATCAAAACTTTGGCCATGTCTTCTGCAAACTCACTTTACCAGTTTTCCCTTTGCCGTGTCCTGTAGATATCATCGCTCCCGCCTGCTCCGTTGCCTCATTTTCCATGCTGGCACCCCAGCTATGGTCCTCACCACCTCTTACCTTGCCATTTCAACAACTTCCCAATGTGTCCCTTGTCTAGGTGCTCCACTCTCAACCTTTACAGGCTGCTACACTAGTCCTTTGAAAGTTCAACTTTTGGTTGTAGCACTTCCCATCCAAATAAAGCCATCAGAGGTTCATTGGTTGTCGATACAGAATGGATTCCAAATTCCATAGCCTGGCCTTCAAGGGTCTATATATTCTGGGTTCAGTGGAAAACTACAGCCTTAATTTCCATAATTCTCCATTTTTACTACAGTAAATGGAAATACTTTCTGTAACCATGCCCCATGGTTTGAGCCTCTGGTTTTATTCACGTGTACATGCTATATTAAGTGTTTTTCAAATTTATTGCAAACTTTCTGCAGGCTGCTTTGTCAATATGTTAAAAAAATCTAAATGTTGCATATATAATTTTACTTCTAAGAACTTATTCTAAGGAAATAGCGGTGGATGAACACAAGATTCAGAACACTTTAAATTTAAGTATATCTTTACACTGAAAACCTTTTTCCTAATGTTGTTAACAATTATTATTTGTCTTATCTCTAGTATGTGTGTGTGTTTCAAAATAATAATGATATTATAACTAACAAAAGATAGAGAGAGCAATTTAGGATTACTTTCAGATGTTTTCTGGCCTTAGGATATATCCCATTAAAGACATACCATCGAAATATTGTGTTTTAGGGTTATTATAAGAATTCTTTCATGTGGTTAAGATACAAGCTGGATATTCTTTTGGCTTATCTTCAGTTTTCTGAGAGATTTTTTTCTTTTTAAATTAATTTTGCTTTTAAAATTTGTAAAACATTATGTAGATTCAAAGCCAAAACCGTTGGGTCAGGTGTGTTCAGTAAGATCGAGCTTCTGACCTTGGACCCTCCCTCCCCTGTCAGTCGTACAAGGTAGCACACTAGTAAATGTTGCTCTGCAGCTTGGCTTTTTCACTTGACCATTTATCCTGTAGATAACCTCATAACCAGAGAGAGAGATTCCTAACTCCTTTTACAGCTACATAGTATTCTGTTGTCTTCAAGTTCATTCAGCTCCATTCCCTGTTGATGGACATTTAGGTTGTTAACAGTCTTTGCTGTTATGAACAGTAATAAGTAACTAGCCATGTGAACATGTCATTTTGAGTTTTTGCCAGTGTATCTTTGGTACAGGCTTCTAAATATGGAATCGATGGTTCAAAAGGGTAATGCATATGTAATTTTGTCAACTCCTGCCAAATCTCTCTTTACAGGGACTGAATCATTGTCATTCCCACCAGTAAGTCCAGCAGGAGGCAGGTTAAGTCCTGACTCTTTTCCCATGTGTGGTCAAGCTTTTGGATTTTCACTAGTCTGATGAAAAATGGCATCTCAGTTTCAATGAGCAATTCTCCTATTATGTGCAAGGTTGAGCTTCTTTTCCTAAGTGTGTCATTTGTGTTTCTTTCCAAAGAACTGATTTTCATATCTCTTGCCTATTTTTCTATCAGGACACACTGTTATTTTTAAGGATGAAAATTGTTTCCATTCCCTTTTATCCCTTTTACATCTTGAATGTGAGGAAATGGCGGAATCCAGAGGTTAACATAGCTTTCAAAACAGAATCATCACCTTTACATAGTTACCATTTTTCTTTAAAGAATGTCTGCCAAGCTAGGAGTCCACAACTGTCAATTAGACCTACTGACTAATAGTTCATGCTGTCAATGCCCACCCCCAGCCCAGCCAAAGACCATCAAGAAAACACACCTGTGTTTGAAAAAGTTGGGTTGATTACTTGTTGTCCTGAGGGGTAACGTACACCAGTGGGAACTGTGAGGGTTGCAGTTAGAGTGTGTTAAAGAGGACTTATAGGATCTGGGCTTTAGTTGGGTGATTTGGGGGAGGATTTAAGCTTTGCTCTGGATTGGATGCTGTCAGGAAGTGGTGGTAATTCTATGACTGGGCTTTGTAATAAATCTTATCTAAAGGAGGGAAGACTAGATCAGGGCTAGGCTATCACTAGTAAAGACACAGTCACTCATGTCAGCCAGGATGGGGGGATGTCAGGTATTTGGTGGCCTGGACAGTGTGCATGGTTTGTCTCTGTTTAGACATGATTACTAGTGGTCTTATTCTTGTCTCAGTCCATCATGGTCACAAAATAGCCTCGTCTGATGTGACATCTTGTGAAGTTTTCTGTGTTCACCAGAAGAACACCAAAACCTGCCAGGCCAGCTCCTGGACAACAGGACTGTTTTTCTGTTTCTCAGTGGGCACCGGAGCAGAGCCTCAGGCCCTGTTACTGTAGTGACAGGTGACCTATCTTGTAATGTTTAGTGATTGAAATTCTGAGGAAGTGAAAATACCCATATTTAGGTATTTATTTCACATGGAATTGTATAATATCTCATCACATGAGCCTTTGATTATGTTCCACCTGAGAGAGGGCCAGGGTCCAGAACCGTGGTCTTCTTTCTGGCTTAGCCTTTCAATACCCAGAAAGTGTCAAAATTGATGTAGCCTAGGGTAGGGGGATCTGGCTCTGAGAGAAGGAATTTTGACTCAGAAAAGAGGGAAAGGGAGGTTGAGGGGAAGAGGGGTGAGCAGCTCAGGGATGGGGGTGGTCGGCTCCAGGGCTGGGAATTGGAAGGACTCAGAGTTGCCCCACCTTCCTCTGGTTTTTCTTAAAATTCCCATTTCTCCTCAATCCTCTCACCACAAACAGGACTTCTAGCAGTGGATGGCTCTGGGGTAAATGTAAATGGATAATAAACAAGAGAAGAGAGGGTTGGCCACATTTGGGATATTGGAACTAAAAATCATTAAACTGTCTTGGAAGCATCTAACAAGGAGGGTGTGGTTATAATACTTCAGAAAGTACACCTTGGTTTGCTTAGAAATTCTAAGGCAACATATAAGTCTCTTGAAAATCTCAAGATGTAAATGATTCACACTTTACATTTTAAAAATAATGGATTAGACCAACAAGAAAGTAGATATTTAGGTAATTGGAAATAGCACTACATATCTGAATATTGAAAACAGGTATTGCAACCACCTGGAAAGCTATATCACTTTTCTGAACTTCACTATTTTCCTTTGCAAGAGGTCTTTCTCTTAAGTTGTGGTACTGATTAGATGTGGTAATGTGTTTTTACAGCATCTGGTATACTTCCTGGCACATAGGGAATATCCAATAAATCATAGTCAATTATAATAATAATGAATCTGAATCTTCTGCCTTAAAAATATTTTGTGCACCTCTAACATGTTGATATTTTCTCTTCATAAAGCAATTCTAAGTTATAATGCAAAGGTCATAAGTGGGATTGTCTACATTGCCAGGATGCTAAAAGTTAAAAAGAATTAGGTTGTAGGGGTCTTTGGAACCACAGGGAGGCTGCAAGCCCTCTCTTTCTTGAAAAAGAAGTTGCAACCTGCCCAGCTGCCCACAGACCTCCGCATGTGCTGTGGGCAGCCACTCTCAGATCCTCTGGGAAGATATAGAACCAAATCTTCACAGCACAGGAGACTAACCTGAGCGTGGCCTCACCTTGGCTTAGGGCATGGTTAAAGGAAAAGCCTCACCCTGCATGTCTAACCTCACTCCTCAGAGGTGCTTCTTCTGCCCTAAAGATGTCCGAGAGGCAACGTAGCCTCAGAGACCCCAAGGAGAGGGCAGAACTAGGCTCACCCTCCTGCACGGTGCTGAAATGGACAGCGCTGCTCTGAGCATCCCTGTCCCGAGGCTCTGGGGAGGCGGAATTGCCATCAGCCCTGTCAGGCTCTCAAGAGCAAGAGCAGAGTGCCTGGCGGGGAGAAATGCCACTTGGCAAGGGAAGGGCAGGAAGCTGTGGGTACGTGTAATGTACCTGATCAGGTCCTGCCTTTTCCATTGGAGAAACAACTTTAAAATATCAATGTTCTCTCCAGGACCGCCAGCAGCTATGAGTCTGCCGCCCCATCTCAGCCTTCTTCCCAGCACATGGTGTTTGTCAATTAGAGGGAGTTTCCAGAGCTTACTGAGCAAACCCAACAAAATCAGAATTAAAAAAAAACAACTCTGGGCTTCCCTGGTGGCACAGTGGTTAAGAATCTGCCTGCCAATGCGGGGGACACGGGTTTGAGCCCTGGTTCGGGAAGATCCCACATGCTGCGGAGCAGCTAAGCCCGTGCACCACAGCTACTGAAGCCTGAACGCCTAGAGCCCGTGCTCCCCAACAAAAGAAGCCACTGCAGTGAGAAGCCCGCACATGGCAATGAAGAGTAGCCCCTGCTTGCCACAACTAGAGAACGCCCGCGTGCAGCAACGAAGACCCAACGCAGCCAAAAATAAATAAATTTATTTAAAAAAAAGCAAAAAAAATTAAAAAAACAACTTTTATGGCTTCCATTAAGTGGCATCCAAGGACAACCTAACCAATAACATTTCCTGCCACTTTCCTCTGGACTAGACAACGCTATGCCCTTAGTCTGAAGCATTGACCACTTGGTCATTGATGATACAGCTAATCAACGATCACTTTCTTAGTATGGCTGAAAGTTGCCAATATTTACCTTTGGGAGTGATATAGAAATGGACAATAATTTGGATGGCTTTTTTCCTTTTAAAATATGAAATGCTTTGAGGTTGGGATATTATCTATCGGCCACGTGACTGTCCTAAATAGCCAGTGTTATTCATTGACTGGACACTAAACACGTATCTGTGGAGCACTGTGGTATGCAAAACAAGGGCTGCCCAAAGTGGTCCACCTCTGTATCCACAGAATCCGTAAATATGTTACGCTACATGACAAAGGGGATTGAAGATTATAGGTAGAATTAAGGTTGGTAGTCAGCCAACCTTAAAATAGGGAGATTGTCCTAGATTATGTGGTGGCCTCAATGTAATCACAAGGTTCCTTTAACGTAGAAGAGGGAGGTGGAAAAGTCAAGGTCTGAGTGATGAGATGTGACAAAGACTCCTTTGCTGGCTTTGAAGATCAGGGGAGAGGGGCTGTGAGCCCAGGAATGTGGGTGGCCTCTAGAGGCTGGAAAAACCAAAGCAACCATTTCTCCCCTAGAGTTTCAGAAGCAACCAGCCCTGTCAGTGTCTTGACTTCAGCCCAGTGAGATGTGTGTCAGACTTCTGATCTCCAGAACGATAACAAATTTGTGCTTTTTAAAGCCAGTATGTTTGTGGTGATTTGTTACAGCAGCAATAAGAAACTAATACATCACCTCCATGGTCCAGGCCCTGTGCTGGGCCCTGAGGATAAAGGGGTGCCTGAGATGCGGCCCTGCCACGGCAGACTGACGCCCTCTTGGGGCAACTGCGCTGCGGTGTGGTTACTGTTTAGGGTCCACGTCTTCTTGCTCACCTGTTCCTGTCCACATGGTGCTGTGACAGCCTGTCCCCCTGTGGGGACGGAGCGGCTAGAAAACTACTGGACTCAGTGAGAAGAAGTGGCTGTTTGGAATTACCTAACTCTCCCTTTAACTCTAGTAAATTATATTACACATTAAAATTGTTTCCCCAACTGGTTGTTTTGATTATACGGCACAATTTAACTCCTTTCCAATCAATTATTTTTTCCTTTGAATAACTTAATTGCCTTTTATCCAATGTACTCAGTTGTGAGGTTATCCTCAGCCTCTGTCCAGGGGGCCCAGTCTCGGGACAGGCAGGTCTCCGAGCATCTGGGAGGGCAGGAGTGTCCTGGGCCTTCGTGGGCTTGTCGTCTGTCAGGGGATGGAGGGCACTTCCTCGTTGGTTATCGATGCCTTTTCTCTAAATTGTTTGGACTTGGTTTTGTCATCATAGCATCAGTGGAGAAGGAGAAAGGGACAGCTCGGCATTGGGACAAGAAGCCAAGCAGGAAATGCTGACATTAGGGAAAGTGGACAAGCAGAAGGTCTGGGCAAAGCCCTGCTTGAGAACCCAAAGCAGAACCACAGGAAACCACTGGCTTCCTTCTCTAGGACCCAGCTCGAGCCTCGCTGGGCGGAGCTGAGGGCAGCGGGGCGGGGCTGTGCGCAGTCTCACCGAGCAGGCGAGGACTTTGTCCTGAACAGAGAAGAGGACGTCGTTTTCCTTTGTTCCACGGCAGCCAAATTCCAGGCCAAGCCCAAGGTCAAGCCATCCGTCTGTTCTCTCCATGTATGTGGATCCGGCAGCTTCTGCAGGAACAGGAAGCAGCGAAAAGACATCATCGTTAGAGGGTCCGTGCCGTGGGTCGGTGTGGGAGCCTGGGCGGAGCGCGCCGTCCTGTAACGAGGCGCGGTTCCCAGCCATTTCACCACAATTGTCATTTAGGCTCAATTACGGCCGCGGATCTCATTACCCCTCAGTTATCGGGTTATCACCACCTTGCAGTACAAGGAATGCCGTGAAGGGTGCGTTTGTCTTGGCTCCTGGTGGCCGTGCCCTTAAGTGTCGAGCCAGGAGGGGTTGACACAGAGCCGGGCTGGTGGACGTGTCATCCCAGCTGATGGCTTCATTCTTCACGGATATGTGACCGGCTGTCCCGCAGGTGGCAGAGCTACGGACGCTCCCCCTTTCCCCCATCACTGCTCCTGAAATAACCCACGAACGTTTCCTCTCATGCCTTGTGTTGTAGGATGAGCTAATATTTTTATTTCCCTGTTTCCACTTTTTCAAAAGCTTCCTTCTTTTATATCCTCATAATCCAGTTACTTGGGCTGCTGGAGCATATGTGTGCTCTTTTTCTTTTCAGACGTTCATCTTATTTTCTTTTTTCTTCTGCAACCTGGTTAAATTCACCCATTCATGTATTCAATCATTGCGACTTGATGACTTTATGCCTGACGTTTCCACATTCCAGGGGGAGAAATCACGTGCAAATGAGTCAGTAAATATGTAATTTCAGGAAGGGATGGGGGCCCAGAGGGAAAACATATCAGGACAAAGGATAGAGAAACTAGGCATCAGGAAGGGCAGCCATTTACATAAGGGGTCAGGAGGCCTCTCTGCACCAGGGTGAAGTGACCCGGAGGCCGGCGGAAGAGCTGGGTGGAGAGCATCGTGGTTGGAGGTGCACGCAGGCCTCCTGCAGGGACTCAGCACAAGGTGAGGAGCGTGAGGCCAACTAAGTACACCCAGTAGGGTCCCATCCGTCACTCCCACAGAGAAGAGGGTCTGGACTGGCCAGCAAGGGGATTCAGGACCCCGGGATGCTTAACTAATGAAAACTACCCCCCTGCCTATTTTAATATAAATTATCAAGCTATTTCCATCAAAAGTAGATGTTGATGGAGAAGATGCTTGAACTATCCAGATAGTTGCTTCCGTTTTCCACATTGTTTTGTAGATGGAGACAAAGCCTGATTCAAGTCTTCTTTTATGAACGCTGCTTATGACTTATCTTCTGCTGGTAGAAGCACCCACTACAGATGGCGAATATTAAGGATGCTGCTTGGAGCAAAGTCTTGACTGGGCTGTAATGAGTTGAGATGTTTGGTGATGCTCGATGCCACCGCCCCAGGGGGCAGGATGAGAGGAATGTCATGATCCCATAATACACCCACAGTAAACAAAGCCTTAATTTACCAGATAACGGGCTCTTTGTATTTTGCACAGAGATTGCACTGTCAGAGCAGCTAGTGCATAAGATAGGAAAAGGAACAATCTTTCCAGGTAATGTAGGGGAAAATGTAATTTTGCAACACTTGGTAGAGCAGGAGGCTAGAAATTGAGATTGAGGGAGAATGCTGTTCTCTGTTTAAAGAGCACAAATACTGTTTGCAGAGAAAAGATCTGGCTTTTCTATTTTTCTCTCATTTTTAAGAAGTAAAAATATAAAATCTTAAAACGTAAGGAGCATGTTTTCAGGTCCTGTGATAAGCAGGGTAGAGAATGAAAGAGGTGATTTAAATGGTAGAGGCTAAATTTAGCTTTGTTTTTTATGAGTGGCTCATAAAATTTCTTACTGAGGAAAAACTGAATGAATAAAGACAGGGTAATTCTTCCTCATCTTAAGGAAAATTTGAAATTCTTTTCAAAGAAAATAGCATATAGGCAATGTCTTAGTTATCTATCGCTGTGTAACAAATTACCCCAAACGTAGTGGATTTAAATAACGAACACTTATTATCTCAGAGTTTCTGTAGGTTAGGAATTGGGTGCAGCTTGGCTGCTTGTCCCCGAGTCCCCACACGGTTGTCACCCAGGTGTCAACAGGGCTGCTGTCTCATCTGGAGACTCAGCTCGGGGCAGGGTCCCCTTTCAGGCTCACCACATGGGTGCCGGGAGGATTCAGTTCCTCGCTGGCTGATGGCCAGAGCCTGTCCTCAGTTCCTTGCCTCGCGTGCCTCTCCCTAGGGCAGTCCACAGCAAGGCAGCCGGCATCTGTCAGAGTGGGTGTGAGAGGGCGAGACACAGCCTGGAAGATGGAAGCCAGGGTCTCTGCAGAGCCTAACCTCAGAGGTGACATCCCGTACCTTCTGCTGTTTTCTATTCACAAGAACCTTCCACAAATCCCAACCCATTAACGTTGCTGAAGCAGGGTTATTTGAAGTGAGCCCATGTCATTTCATGGGATGACCGAAAGCCTGTCTGGGGCAAAAGGATGGTTTTGATAGTTAATAAAACAGGAAGAATGCAGGAGGGGGGTCTTCGAGGGATTCTGGGGTCCGGGGTTTGAGCGTTAGATTGAGTGATGCCCTGAATACGTTCTCTATAATGGGGCGTCTCGCATGGCAAACCACTTTCCCCTCTGCTGGCTTTTCCCAGGGCCTGGGTGACGCCACACTTCTCCCGCATCCCACATCCTTGTCTGTTTCCAGAGCCTTGTACATTCACCACATTGTCACCTCCTTAACTTCTGCTCTTGCTGTTTTCGTAAGAGCCAGTGACCAAGGCATGGCTGTAGGAGTTTTGAATTTTAGATTACAGACTCAGGTGATGGAGAAAAGTAAGCTATTTACTTTTCCTAATTCATTTCTGTTTTTCTAAATCTCAGTCTGTTTCTAAATCTCTTGCTGCGTGGTCTTTCCATCCTGCTTTAAACTGGGCAGCTTTTTGTCTGTTGTCATTATTTTGTTCGCCTGTAGACTTGACTGAGGCAGGCACTTGAGTGTGGTGTCTCAGTGCACCGCAGTGCGGGCAGCCCCGCGTGGAAGGTATTCTGATTAACACTGCGCAGACAAGGAAACTAAAGCCGAGGCAGAGGAAGAGAGCTGCCTGGGTTCTCCCTGCAGAGAAGGTGGAGAGCCGGGATTTGAAGCCTTGACTTTTTCCTTCTAGAGCTGCAGCCTCTCTTGTCACGCTAACCCTCCTCTGCTTTAAATAACAACCAGTTGCACACCCTATACTCCCTTTCAGAATGTAAACTTCTGAAGGGAGGGACTTGAACACAGCAGACAATCAACAGATAATTTTTGAATTGAATAATTAAATAAAAAGAAATTGAGTAATGTGAGCGATGAAGTCTAAAAGCAAGTGGTTTTATGTCAAGGAAGAAAGTCTTTTTTTTTTTTTTAAATGCAGGTTCTATAAGAACCTGATATTTGTAAAAAAATAATAAATAGCTTTGTTGCTAGGAATGCAAATTCATGACCTACCATAGACAGTACTGTAATTCTGATAAGCAATGTTTGTTCAAACAAGAGTGGTTTAGTGTTATGAATTATTTAGTTTCTCCTTCAACATGGAAAATAATTCAGATCTGATCGCATCTTTTGAAAATGTCAGGTGTGGTATTAGACGGTTTTCTTAGTGTCTCTGCTGGTGGGAACCGGGCATCATTTCCTGATCAGTCCAGGGGCCAATGAACCTTCAAAGCCAACCCAGGAATGTTTCTGGGAAGAAACTAAGAGATGAAATGGAGGCGGAACAAGAAGTTTACCGTGCTCAATATCTGGATATTGGAAACACCAGCCACTTGTCTGAGTAGGAACAGCGTCCCTGGTGTCTCAGGGGCAGTGAGAGCACCAAGAGATGCAGACGGGCAGGGGCCCAACTTCATGGAGGCTGGAAACGTGAGACAGAGCCAGCAATTTGTGTGGGGCTGCAATTGTGTCAAGGATGCCGGTGATTTAATCCTTATTCCCACCCCAGGAGGTACTATTATGAGCCCATTTTACAGATTAGTGAGCTAAGTCTCAGAGACGTTACACAACTTCCTCAAGGCTCAGAAGTAAGCCAGAATTTGCACCCAGGTATTCTGATTTTAGGAGGTTCGCACACTCATTTTAAATAGTACAGATGTGTTATTTGCCTGTCTTCAAAATCTGGACATAATCTGGCGCTCCAGAGAGAAGTTCCACGTTTATTCTGTGGAGCACACAGTCGCTCAGCCTCTTTCATGCGGGAACTCGGGTCAAAAAGTCAGGCCTGCGGGAGGAGCTCATCCTCCAGGCTCTATTCTGGGGGCACAAACACAAAGCAATGCCCTCCATTAACTTGATTCTGCATAGAAATGCATGCCCCTCTGCTAAAGATCTGTCCACATACAACCATGTCGTTTATGTCAGGACGTGTCTGAGTAACCCTCCGAAATACGGGGCTGCGAGGAATTTTGCATCTCCGCTTGGTCCACCGGGAGGCTCAGGGTCCATCCCAGGGCTTAATTCATCCCGAGTTTGAAATTTATTCCCATACAGCCCCTGCATGTGGGAAAACCACCAGATTAGTTGCGTTATTTTCCCATTTTCCTTGAGTAGTTTCAGATGATTTCAAGTATCTTTTGTGCATTTCCAAATGGGGATTTACTCTAAGCCTTTCTAAATCTTTCTTTGGAAGTGTGTGCGTGTTGAAATATAAAAATTTCACTCAGGACATAGACCTCCTCGTACCCTCCATTTTGTAATGAGGCTGACCTCGGTGGCAACGTCAACATTCTGTGGCCTTAGGCATCAACTAGAGCAGGGGTTGGCAACTACAGCACACAAGCCAAACCTGTCCCACCTCGTATTTTTTGTAAATAAAATTTTATTTGAAAGACAGCCACACAAATTTGTTTCTGTATTGTCTATGGATGCTTTTGTGTTAAAATGGCAGATTTGATGAGTTGTGACAGAGACCTTATGGACAGTCTGCAATCCCCAAATATTTACCATGTGACCTCTTATAGAAAAAGTTTGCCGACCCCTGAAATAAGATGCAAAAGTAGTATACTATTATAGAAATTCATGTATGAAGACAATTTCAGCTGACCTATCTAAATGACAGGGGTGCATTTTTTTGTAGGTGCTGGCATCACATAGGGCTTAGTGAATACTTCTACTGTAAACCACTTCATACATGTTGGGTCCTGGGTTCAGGGAACAGGGTGGGTCCCAGTAGAAGTCTTTTCACCAGACGTGTGCCTTTGGGAAGCTGCTTTTCCGCTCCAAAATACCTGAGCAGTTGAGGGTGTCAGAAGGAATAACAGAACTGAATTTCTCTGTGCTACTTTGCGGGAGGTATGGTTTCAGAGCTCTGTTTAGCCCTCGAACTGTGATACTTTTCAACAACACTGTGTCTAGGGATCCTTTTAATCTAACCACTCGTTACCACCTTCCCCCCCACTACCCTCATGTAGATTTGGGGAGTAGTTTGCTAAATTTTGTATTTATTATAACGTTCAACCCGCATTATAAGTATGGGAGAAAATTATACTCCATTCATTCTGAAACTTGAGTGAGGGGAATTGACAATACAGATACTGAAGCCATTGAAGGAAAAATAATGAAGAATTGAAGCAGTACGATATGTAATTAGAATAAATCTATTTTTAAAACACTTGAGTTCACCAAATAATTTCCTTCTTTCCATGTTGCCTATGTGGACATATCTTTAGCTAACTAAACTCATAAAAAGTCACTGAGATGAGAAAACTCTGTATTAAAATAAAATTTAGATGGATTTTTAGTATGGATTGAATATAAGAACCCATAAAGATTTATTGCTATTATTTCAAACATCATTGAAATTAGACTTAATTATCTGTGCAATTTGCTGGAAATAGCATTTTAGCAATTTTTGATCAAGTATATGTCATTACTTTAAAAATAGAAATGTACCAAACTGCTTTTAAAAAAATTCCCCCCAAACATAATTGCTAAATTGCCTGTTTGAAAAAGCCTGTCCTTTCCTCATCCCTAAGAATTTTGCCACCCCTCACTCTTGGCAAATAAGTCCTTTTTGTTTGCTTCTTTTCTCGACCATGACGTTTTTGAGCAGCCAGATGTGTCCATGTGAGTACCCAGAATATTCCCTTGGAGGGACAAGGAAAGATATCCCCTCTTTGGGAAGTTGTAGACTTTGAAAAGACATAGATTAAAGCCTTTTTATTGCTGGGCTTTTCCTTGGGGAAAAGTAATCTTGTATTTTCTCTGAGTGTGCCTCTGTCTACACTGCATGGAGAAAAGCTGAAATTTATCAAGTTAATTAACTTGGATACTTCAACTGAGGAATCGGGCTCTGCAGTCTACTTTTTTAAGGGCTCATTTCCTTCAAGGTGACAAGGTTAAGTTTGTGGAGTTTCCCTGGAGGCTGTGATTTGTTTTTCATACTTGACTTCTTCACGGGACTCTACATCACACAGGTGAGATGCAGCAGCTTCCGTGGGCTGTGTGCGCAGAAAGACCTCTCTCCGTGAACCACGCCATCTGGATTTGTTCCTGGCCCGGTGGCGCCCTCAGGCTCAATTTCTCACTGTTTGCTCCAGGATCCACTCCAACGTTCCCCCGACACCTCCTGATCATAGCCGATACCTTGGCGTCCCACCCGCCCGTTGCCCTCACTTGTGCTCTGTTGCTCCAGGCCCTGTTTTCTGCTTGGTTCTCTTCACTATCCATCCAGTCAAGTCTCAGGACCATGATGTTTGGCCCCTGCTGTCCTCAGAGCCTGACTCTCGCTGGCCTCTGGTGTTCAGGATGTCCCTGCATAGGAAGAAAAGGCCAGTGTGTCCAGTGCCTGGAGGCCTTCGGTTCTGAGAGGAGGGGTGTCACAGAGCCTCCGTTTGCACTGACCTTTTCTCAGGGCTGCTTGAGGAGCAGCTCCATGTGGGAGAGCAAGGGTGACCCAAGTTTGGGACAGAACAGAGCCTACTTCTTGGATTTAGACGTACCAGGCAAGTGTAGCCACACTGGGAGCTGAGAGCCCTTGGAATCAATATGTTTAAGACAAGTGCAGGCTGAGGACCAAGGGCAAAGAGCCTTGAGGAGCCATGCTCTCATTCCTCAGACCTGTCTCCCGGTCCAGGACCCTGTGTCTCACATCTGCGTTTTAAGAGTGTGTGTGTGTGTGTCTGTGTGTAATGGGAGTTGGGGAGAGGCAGAGAGAGCAAGAGAAAAAGAACCAGCTGGTGAGGAAGAGGGGGAGGGGGGTTGGAGGAGGGGATTGCAAAATATGGTCTATGGTTACTCCCATCCAGGCAGAGCTGCCTCTTTGCAATATGAGTTTGTTTTTCTTCCCATCAGGACTTAAAGCCCATTGTCCCCCATGTGCTCCCTTAACCTGGGCTGGCCTTGTGATGACATGCTCTGACCCACAGGACACAGTAGGAATGACATTTTGTGACTTCGGAGACTAGGCTTTAAGAGGCTTGTGACGTCTGCTGCCTCTTAGAACACGGCCCCGAACGGCTCTGGGAAGACACCATCTAACGTGATGGGGTGGGGGGGTGGCCATGTGGAGGAGAACTTGGTGCCCAGCCACAGCCACATGATCACCGGGCATGTGGGTGAGGCCATCACGGCTCTTCCAGGCCAACAGTCCAGGTCGATGCAGCTGCGTGAGTGAGCCCAGGGGAAGGCAGCCGAGAAGCAGCCCCGTCAGATTTCACAGAGACATGAAAATTAATAAATCCATGTTGTTTGAAGTCCGTGAGTTCTGGGGTCATTTCTTAGGCAGCAGATGCTAAGCCAAGCTGCTTTACACAAATGCTATAAGGTATTTTGGGGTCTACCTCCACTTCTTTGGGGAGCATTACATGTTTCCAACATCCTGAGAGAGTTTATTATCCTAGCAGCTGGCAAGGGAATTCCCCTTGAAGAGAGACTATTCTTTTTGGGAGTAGGGTGATGGTGGGGATTGAGGCTTTGAGAGTGCTTTGGGGCAGAAAGAGAGAATGGAGGCACCAAAGTAACAAAACTTCCCTATGTGAGAAACAAACAGGGGCCTGGGTGTTGGGGGGAGAGGTGGGGAAGGCTGGAACTGAGCATCACTTTGGTGGGGGGCATTTGTAGAAATGTCTGAGGGGCTTTGATGGGGAGGTGTCAGATGATTTGCTGCCGAGTCCACACCTCCATCCTTTACACACAAGAGCCTTATGGGAGCTTTTATTTGGATGCCCAGAGACATCTGGGTTATCCATAGTTTCAGTACATTGAGGACCCGAGAGGTTCTGACATGGCGTAAGGTGTCAGTGAAGTAGATGGTGGGGAAGCTGATTCTTTGGGCACCCAAGGGAGGCTAAGTGGGTAGTAAAGGTCTCATTAAGAGGCAGCATGTGGAGGCCGGAGCAGAGAGCCAGAAAAATGGTGGACCCCAAGCACTTTTCCCTGGGAGTCTTGGTTCAAACCTGTGTGATGGCTCTGGAGAGAACCAGAACTAACCCGAGGTGGGAACCACACAGGGGGACTGGGACCCACTATCAAGAAAAGATAAGAGTACCTGACCAAGGAGGTGAAGGACTTAAACACTGAGAACTATAAAACATTGTTAGAGAAAATTGAAGATGACTCAAAGAAATGGAAAGATATCCCATGCTCTTGGACTGGAAGACTTAATACTGTTAAAATGGTCATACTATCTAAAGCAATCTACAGATATAATGCAATCCCTATCAAATTACCTATGACATTTTTCACAGAATTAGAATAATCATAAAATTTATATGGAACCACAAAAGGCCCAGAATTGCCAAAGCAATCCTGAGGAAAAAGAACAAAGCTGGAGGCATAACTCTCCCAGATTTCAGACAATACTACAAAGCTACAGTAATCAAAACAGCATGGTATTGGCACAAAAACAGACATATGGATCAATGGAACAGAACAGAGAGCCCAGAAATAAACCCACACACCTACAGTAAATTAATCTTCTACAAAAGAGGCAAGAATATACAATGGAGAAAAGACAGTCTCTTCAGCAAGTGGTGCTGGGAAAGTTGGACAGCTACATGTAAATCAGTGAAGTTAGAACACTCCCTCACACCATACACAAAAATATGCTCAAAATGCCTTAGAGACTTAAATATAAGACATGACACCATAAAACTCCTAGACAAGAACATAGGCAAAGCATTCTCTGACATAAATTGTAGCAATATTTTCTTAGGTCAGTCTCCCAAGCCAATAGAAATAAAAACAAAAATAAACAAGTCAGACTTAATCAAACTTATAAGCTTTTGCTCAGCAAAGAAAACCATAAACAAAATGAAAAGACAACCTATGGAATAGGAGAAAATATTTGCAAATGATGTGAACAAGGGCTTAATTTTGAAAATATACAAACAGCTCATACAACTCATTATCAAAAAAACAGACAACCCAATCAAAAAATGGGCAGAAGACCTAAACAGACATTTGTTCAAAGAAAACATCCAGATGGCCAACAGGCACGTGAAAAGATGCTTAACATCGCTAATTATTAGAGAAACACAAGTCAAAACTACAATGAGGTTACCACCTCACACCGGTCAGAATGGCCATCATCAGAAAGTCTGCAAACAATAACTGCTGGAGAGGGGGTGGAGAAAAGGGAACCCTCCTACACTGTTGGAGAAAAGGGAACCCTCCTATACTGAATGTAAATTGGTACAGCCACTGTGGAAAACAATATGGAGGTTCCTTAAAAACTAAAAATAGAGCTGCCATATGACCCAGTCATCCCACTCCTGGCATATACCTGGAAAAGATGAAAACTCTAATTTAAAAAGGTACATGAACCCCTATGTTCATAGCAGCACTATTTACAATAGCCAAGACATGGAGGCCACGTAAATGCCCATCGACAGGTGAATGGATAAATATGGGTATATATACATAGTGGTGTATACTCAGCCATGAAAAGAATGAAATAATGCCATTTGCAGCAACATGGATGGACCTAGAGATGATCATACTAAGTGAAGTAAGTTGAACAGAGAAAGACAAATATCATATGATATCACTTATACATGGAATCTAAAAAAATGGTCCAAATGAACTTATTTACAAAACAGAAACAGTCTCACAGACGTAGAAAACAAACTTATGGTTACCAAAGGGGAAAGGTGTGGGGGAGGGATAAAACAGGAGTTTGAGATTAACAGATACACACTACTATATATAAAATAGGAAAACAACAAGGACCTACTGTATAGCACATGGAACTATATTCAATACCTTATAATAACCTATGATGGAAAATAATCTGAAAAAATAGATATATAACTGAATCACTTTGTTGTACACCAGAAACTAACATAACATTGTAAATCATCTATACTTCAATTTAAAGAAAGATAAGAGGCAGAAAAAATAGTCACCTTGCTAGTGTGACTGCAGTTCGAAACTTTGCTTTAGTGAGAACTGGGGGATCAGATGCTCGCCTGTGCGGGACAGCCAGGAATGCAGAAGGTGCTCAGTGAATGTCACTCGATTCAGATGCATGGCATGGCGAGCAGATGGGAGAAGGGTCTCCTAGGGCTGTTAATTTCCAGGGAGAGAATTTACAATGTTTTTTTCTGGCTGACTCAGCTGATCAATGTAGTTTCAAGTTAACTTTTTCTTTTTGTAAAAAAAAAAATGTGCTTCAATTAAGTAAATAACCACTTACTGACATTCTCCTGAACAATTTTATGCATCTGTATCAGTGCCCTGTTGCTCTATAACAAATTACCACACCTCCAGCAGCTAAAACAAATCATTACCTGATAGTTTCTGTGCCCAGGTGGCCACTGTGTGGTTGTCTGCATCTTCAGCTCAGGGCCTCCAGAGGCTGCAATCAAGGTGTCGGCTGGGGCTGGGGTCTCATCCTGGGCTCAGGATCCTCTGCTAAGCTCACGTGCCCTGCGGAGAATTCATTGTTTGTGGCTGCTGCAGGCGGCTGCTCTCAGCTCCTCAAGACCCCCGTGGGCCGTTCACAGCATGGACGTTTGCTTTCTTGCAGGCCAGCAGGAGCGAGTCCCTACGATGTCACCTTCTTTCAAGGGTCCACACGGGATAATCTTTTGATCACCAAAGGCAGGGGATCGGAAACCCCACCGCAGAGTGGTACCTCGTGACATCCACAGGTCCCACCACACCAGAGGGATGTGCACGCCAGGGGTGGAATCTTGGGGACCGTCTCAGAGTCCTGCCCCCCACAGTATCTGTGTTTCAGCAACTTGCTCCCCGCTTTGGAAGGGGCTGTCACAGGCTGTGCCCTGTCTTCCAGCTTTCTTCCGCTCGCATGGTGCCCTCCCCTCGCGCACTTTGATTTGCACGTGCAGCAAAGCCCACTTCTCTGCTTCTCTGACTGCAGGGTTGAGGGTCTGGCGCTTACCTTCCCCCACTGACACGGTGATCAATAGGAAAGATTTCCTCTCTTCTTTGGCTTTGCAGCATTTACTTTTAATTCAATTGAGTTGAAAGGAAAAACTGGTGTAAATCAGGAGAACGAGGAAAAATAATGTACTGGTGCCCCATATTCAGAAACCATATTTTAAGTGACAGGAAAGTTGGTCCACCATGGAGCATTTTCACAGAGACCATATTCACCAGACACATGCCCACCTTTCGTGCCAGCCCAGCTTCATGGAGAAACTAGCTTGATGCTCAATGGGAAACCAAGTAGCAATGGGTTTGCATCTTGTTAGATTCTCTCGAGGTCTCCAGATGACAGTTTTACTCTTTTTTCTTTGTTCTTAGGTGTGCTGTGCTCATTTAGAGCGCAACAAACTCAAAATCAATGTCTGCGTGTTTCTGCAGCCGGTTCTCCGTGCACGGAGGTGATTCAATGAGGTAATTAACGCCGACATGAAACCATCAGCATGTGTGGGTGATCAAGACTAAATAATTCAGAAACAAATACTCGATGTGTTTGGCATGTTTAGATAGACTTTCACCTTGTTTGCCTTTATAACAGCTCCCAGATTCCCGGTCTGTTGGTAGATTATGAATAATGAGAATGTTACTCCTGCCCTGAAAGCATGGCATTTGCAAATCACATCATCATTTCGCTCTTAAGAAAATACCGCGTTATTCTATTCTGACATATTTTATTTTCAGGATGGAGAGCAGTTATCTACATAGACTCACCTCAGAGCGCCTACAACTGATGGAGCCTTATCACTTACATAAATAATTTAGGCATGAGCGTCATTACAGGTATAAATCAAAAGGACAACTTATGCTTCCAGATCGCCTGTGTTTGTAAATGTATATTGCATCTAGTAAGGTGGCATGCCACCTGCAGAGCTATTCAAATGGCTTAAACCTCACTAGCTGTTGGAGTCCGGCAGCCAACCAAGCAGCTGTGACCTCACAGGCTGGTGTGACACAGACCTGATGTTTACTCAGCAGATGGGAGAGGGAATCTGTTTTAAAGCTGGCTGTGCTCTAGAACAGCCAGCCTTGAGGTTCCCTTGACCTCAAGGTGCATGAGAATCACCTGGTGGACTTGTTAAAACACAGGTGGGGGCGACCCCCAGAGTTTCTGATTCACTGCCTTTCTCACAGTGTCCCTGGCGGTGCTGACCACACTTTAAGAACCACTGCAGTAGAAGACTGAAGGATTTCTCATGGAAGCAAAGCTGGACTTTCACTGAAGAAAACACTTTGATGGAAGCTTTCAGGTGACAAATTCAAGGCACACTGTCCAGCTGGTTCTGATTCAGAAGGAGTCAGCAAAGAGGAGTGAAGGAAAGGGAAAAGGAAATTGCTGTGTGTAAAGTAGGGGGTTTGTGGTTGAGCAGCAGCCAGAGAGCAGACCTGGGGCCATGAAGATGGGAAGGGATGAAAGGATGGGGATTCGGCCTAGAACATGGTGGCAGATGGAGCATAGACAAGGCTCATAAGAAATTTCCCGAGATAGGGAAGGGCCAGTGAATCCCCAGAAACACTGGAGTCTGATGTTCAGTTGGAAGTGGTCTGTGGCCCCGGCACATGCTGGTGTCCCTGAGAACTGCTTAGAAATGCAGAATCCCAGGCTCCACCCCAGACCAACGGAATCAAAATCTGGAATTTAACCAGACCCGAGTTGTGTGATTGCACTTTGAAGTTTGAGAAGCGCCAAGGCAGAGCTGCCCAGATTTTACGATGTCAGCACCATCTGGGACACATTTAATATACAGATTCCAGGGCCTCACCACAGCCCTGAGTCAGAATGTCCAGAGGGAGGCCTGAGAACCTTCTTTAACAAGAAGATCAGCTGATTCTTGTGATAAAGAAAGTTGGGGGGGGGAACAACTTAAGGGAATGAGGGAGAGAGCTATGTCCTTGCTTGGAGTAAACAGAGGTGGGGACGGGACAGCATCCCCGGGGGCAGAGGGCAGGCAGGGGTGAAAAGCGAGCAGACCAGGAGAATTTATATAGAAGATGATGGAAAAATATCACCTCACTGCCAATAACCTTCAAACCAACTTGCCAATATTAGGAAGGCCTCTGGCCTCCTCTAGACCAATTATCCTCAAATAGGTGTTGGGAGGGGAGAACTTTCGGCCCGTTGGGGACATTCAGCAATGTCTGGAGACATGTTTGGCTGTCACAAGTCAGGGTGATACTGAACTAGGCTCATCTTGCCCTGACACGTACCCGCCCAAAGCGCTGAGAGACCGAGGCTTACAGCAAAGAGAGGGTTCATCCACAAGGCAGCCGAGCAAGGAGGCTGGAGAACTAGCCTCGGACCTGCCTCCCCAAAAGCAAGGGGCCCCGGGTATTTATGGGATGAAGGATGAAGAAGCAGGTTGTTTGATGCGTGGGGAGCGTGGAGAGCGTGGGGAAAGGTGATTGGAGAAAGGTGAGGTCATTGCCGTCCTGCGCAGGCGTACCGAAGCTCCAGGCCTCTGCGTGTTCCAAAGGGAGGGGCTAAGCCTGACCTGAGGGTGGAGTTTTCTGCCCTCTGACCTCAAAAGGTCACAGAGCGGACACACGCGCATGCTCAGTTGGAGGGTCGGTGGTCCTATCCGGTCTCAACCAGCTCAGCCGGAACTAGACACAGCTGACTCCAAGTTCCTGGAGAACAACTCGGGCAGGCAGATTTTTGTGTAGGCCAAGTGCTGCTTGGAGGACGTGCGAGTCTCAAAAGACCTTGATTCGTGCAGGCAGGTGAAATGGATTTAACCCGCAGTTTCAAGGGCTGCTGCTGGCGTCTAGTAGGTAGAAGCCAGGATATTGCTAACCATCCTGCAGGGCACAGGCCCCGGGACAAAGAATTACCCAGCCCCAGCTCTTTGTGGTGCTGAGGTCGAGAAGCCTGGTCTGGAGCTGCAGTTCTTAACGGTGATCCCAGGCCAGCGGCAGCAGCATCACCTGGGAACTTGGGATCCTGTCGGACGTGCAAATCTGGGGGCCTGCATATCAGATGTACTGAGTCAGACGCTCCGGTTGGGGCCTGGGGATCTGTGCTTTAGCAGACACTCCAGGTGATTCTGATGCAAGCTACGGTCTGAGAACCACCGTAGTGGGTGGAGTATGGTTTACAGCCCTGCACACACGACTGCACATCACATGAAAGGCTAGCCCTAGAAGGCACCAATAGCCGAAGTCACCTGTGTCAGTGAAGGACTTCCTGGGGAGCTCCATCAGAATGCAGGGTCCTGGTCCCACCTTGTTTTTTTTTGTTTGTTTTTTTTGCGGTACGCGGGCCTCTCACTGTTGTGGCCTCTCCCGTTGCGGAGCACAGGCTCCGGACGCGCAGGCTCAGCGGCCATGGCTCACGGGCCCAGCCGCTCCGCGGCATGTGGGATTTTCCCGGACCGGGGCACGAACCTGTGTCCCCTGCATCGGCAGGCGGACTCTCAACCACTGCGCCACCAGGGAAGCCCCCTGGTACCACCTTGGACCTGAGATGCGCAGCTTTCCCCCCACCCCCCTCAGGGCCCCCGTTTTACCACTTTTCCGCACACAGCCCACAGCGTCCTGGGGAGGTGCCTGCAGGCCTTGGTGGCCGCGGCCGGGAGAGTTCTTGCTCTTCCTTGCAACCGGAGAAGCCCCATTTTTAACTTTTGTGTGACCTAGGCTTCTGAAAAACAAAAGCTTTGTTCTGCTGAAAAAGGGGAGAGCACCCCAACTTGCCTCACGCCCTGGTACACACAGAGAATGAGCTACTGATACAACGTGGGGATAAGCGGAGGGGCCTCGGACCCCTGACCGAGCTGCTTGGAGGCTGGAAGGCAAACGTGGGGGCCACCCAGCCACTCCCGAGGCCGGCTGGTCAGTATGTCCTAGAGAAACCATGGACCCAGCACACTGGTTAGGAAGTCCCTCTCCTGGGGCAGCTGTCAGCCCCAGGATTCCTACGACAGACCCCGCTGTGTGAAGAGTGTGGGGGTTTTGCTCGTGAGGACCTAGCACTCACCTACGTGCTGGGTCACTTGGGATTTCCCCAATAATGTTGCCAGGGTGCTCCAGCCACAGCGCCTTATCTAGCATCTCATTGATTTAGCAACTGTTTATTGAACATCTTCTGTATGTTAAGCACTGTGACAGGTCAGTTGACTTCATGTGACTCCATAGCAATGCTGTAATATGTCATGGGGACAGTATCTCCATTCTACTAATGAGAAACAGAAGCTTGGAGAGACGAAGCGACCTACTTACCCAAGGTTACTTGCTCACAGCACAGAGGGGTGTTATGTCTACACTCACCCCCTGCTCCCCCTGCACTCGTCGTCTCCCCAGGTGGGAAGCCAGACTGGGAGGCCAGTTGCTTGGAGAGAGGATGGAGCCACTGGCCCCAGCTCCTTCAGGCCGGTGTCAACCCTAGGGCCCCTTCAATCCATTTCAGTAAACATGACTGCACGCCTTCTATGTGCAAAGCACTGTGTTAGAAATAATGAACACCGGGGAGCAGCTGGGTGTTTTATCAGGTCAGTCCATGTTCTAGTTTTAATCTTAATAATATTTCAAAAATTCGAAGCCTCAATGCAAAGGAGATTTCAAGTGCAAAAAGGACGACATTGGAGAACATGAATCATTTGCATGTGCGTTTGCGGAGAAGCAGCAGCAGTTCGCCGAATCTGTCTACCCCTCTCTCTACTGAGCGGGCTGCTGGACTACAGTTACCAGCATCCCTTGCGACTGGGTTCCGCTGCGATGTTACCAAGCTCTTGCCGCTTCCAGGCCAGCCCATAAAGGGTCCCCACAAGTGATGCTTGCTCATCTTCCCTCCTCTGCTGGCCAGACCAGGTGACTTTGCAGGCGTGGGTTGAAGACGGCAGAGCCACAGGATTGGATGGGGGGAGGCCTGCCTTCCTGAACACCTGCTGTGGGCTTCCCCCAGCGAGCCAGCAGCCAGGGACAGCCAGCGGAATGCCCCGACGAAAACAGAACCTCCTCAGTCTGGGTCCCGGCTCTGCCCAGTTCGCTGGGAGGCCCTTACAAGTCATTAGCGGTTGTGAACTCTGTTTACGCTTCCATAAAGGGGGATGCGCCCTCTGCCCTTCCGAATGGTGACACTGTTCAAAGGGTCAAATAAGAAGAGAGACCGTGGACTCAAGTGCTGGATTGATTGTTAGATCTGTGTCGTTCAGCTGCTCAAAGTTTTAAACATTTTGGAATTAGTTGCCAATACTTAAAAGCCAGGAGACTTCACATAAAAATTTCATTTTCCCACTTTTCTTGAAAAGTCAGAGGACTCTCAAGCCTACATCCCCACATGGCCACGACTGGCTGAGGGTCGCAGCTTCCCTTAGACAGACCCCACCAGCCCTGCTGTCTGATGGTTGGGCCTCTTCACTTAGGTTGCTTGCTGGCCCTTAGAGCATCTGAGTTTTCAACTCTTGTATTACTCACATGGATGCTTTTATTATTAATGCAGTAGCTTAGAATTTATAAAATAAAACCTACATTAAAAAAAAAAAGAAATAGCTCTACGTGTAGCATCTGTCTCAGTGAACTGAGCTCAATCAGACTACATTATGAACTGATGTTGGACATCTCCCAGTAATAGCCAAAAATGACAGGAGAAGATTCTGATTTACAGGGGAGACTGAGGGGGAGACCTCCAATTATTTGGCATTCTCTGGCTCTGGGTCCTTGGATTCACGGTACTTGGTTGACCTAAGCCCATCCTATGAGCCTTAAACGCCTTGGAAAGAGTATCATCTTATCCAATCCTTGGGAAGCTGAGAAACGCACTTAGATGTGCTGTTCTCATCTATTTCCTCTGGGACGTAGCTTTCTCCAGGTTCTGTTAGGCCAAAGAGCAAGGAGTCATCACTGACATTCTAAATGTCCTCTATGTTTAGGGGAAGACACGCAAAACCTACGTTTTCAGGTCTTGTAACGAGGTCAGCGCACAGGAGGTGTCCGTCATCTCCGTGAGAACCACCGCCCTACAGACAGCACGATACCCTCCAGCCTCAGTGTGTTAGCGGTAAGGGTCCCCCTTGAAAGTGTTAACAGGCCTTCCAAAGCACAGAACTCACCATCCAGGCCTGACTTCCGCCACCCCAGAGGGGAAAACAGTTTGCAAAGCAGTGAAAAGCCTGAGAGGCAGAAGAACAAAATTTGAGGAATGGTTCCCCGAGAACCAGTTACGCTTAATTCAGAGCAGAGCCAGAACTGCCCTGCTACTGCATTACTGAAGCTGGGAGATTCGTACTTATATACGAACTAGAGTTCGTATATAAACTCTAATATAGTTAGAGGCTTGATTTTGTGAAAATGAAGACTCTTCCTACGAAGGCACAGAAAATAAGATGAAAACATTGGTGTACGGAGAGCCAACTAATGCCTTCCAAGCAATTTATTTCAATTCAATTTAATTCAGTTTAATTCAATTTAATTCAGGAGATCAGAAGTCATTTATTATTCTACCTGGTTTGGAAATAGTATGTGTTTCATATGTTTCATCATGGTTAAATAAGTCCCTTAGTAGGAAAATATGAAGAGATTCTTATCCTGTCAGAAAACCATTTAGGAGCTGCTTGTGCGTGGCCTCCTCGGCTCTCGTGTGCGAGGTGGAGAAGGATGTTACATTATGTGACCGAGGGTCGCGGCGGACGAGGGCTGCCCATGCCTCACCGACATTGTGTGGAAGCAAAGCGGGCGCGGCACCGAGGGATATTCAAAGCAGGCTGACACAGCAAAACTGCAAAGTAATCCTTCTTTTATGCCCTGTGCCAGGCAGTCTGTGGAAAACATGCTTTGCAAATAGGGCTTTTCATTGAAGAGTCCATGGGAGAGGTCAGAAGAAGGTCACAAAGGTGGTCTAAATTTGGAAAATAAGAACCATGAGGGGGCTTCCCTGGTGGCGCAGTGGTTGGGAGTCCGCCTGCCGATGCAGGGGACGCGGGTTCGTGCCCCGGTCCGGGAGGATCCCACATGCTGCGGAGCGGCTGGGCCTGTGAGCCACAACTACTGAGCCTGCGCGTCCGGAGCCTGTGCTCTGCAAAGGGAGAGGCCACAACAGTGAGAGGCCTGCGTATCGCAAAAGAAAAAAAAAAGAACCATGAGGAAAGTGTGGTCCACATCCCCCTGGGGCCTTAGAAATGCAGATTCACCCCACGTCTCCGGAATCAGACACGATGAGGGGGGCGCCCAGTGCTCGTGTTGGAACGAGCTCTCCAGGTCATCCTGACGCAGGCTGACGTGTGAGCACGCTGGGTGGAGGGGACCAGGGCTCACTGGCGCGGAGAAGAGAGGGCGGAGGGGATGAGGACATCCTTAACTCACCAGTCAGCAGCTGGCTTCCTCCCATCCACCCCACCCGTTTCTCCTGAGGGCAGAACCCCGGGCAGTGGGGCAGTGAGAGGGGTGCCGTAGGGCTCCCAACCCTGGCTGTTGGTGAGCATCACACGGGGAACTCTCCTAAGAGCACACGCCCTTGGGTTACTCTGATTTCACTGGTTTGTTTAATAATTTATTTACCTCTTTATTTAAGCTTCCCAAGTGAACCCAATGTGCAGCCAGGCTTGAGAACCACCGGTGCCCAGCAGAAGCCCTGACGGTGGCGGAGGGGTAATGGATGGGAGTAAACGTGCTGCTGCCCCACCGGGGATTCACGTGGGAGGGGCAGACGGCACATCTGTGGAGGGTTCTTTCAGGGTCACTCGCCCAGGAGGGGCTCTGCTATCCCGGGACTCTTGAAAAGCATCAGATACACTGGATACCCGCCCCTGCACCTTGTTACTTATCTCTCCTAAAGGGATGCTGTCCTGGGAGCAGCCTCTGCTGTCCCTCCTGCCTGTGTCTCTCCATCCCACACGCCACACACTCAGCCGACCTCGCTCCAACCCAACAATACTGAGCTGAAAGGTGATATCAGGGTTTCCCCACTCGCATCCGAAGAGCAGTGCTTTCTTTGGGATGTTTATCCATTTGGCTTTAGAATCAAGGGGTTTATTTATTTATTTTAAACATCGTCCTAGGTTTTGGCTAATGGGAAAAAAACCGCTCTTTTAAAGTTATTCTTATCTTCATTTTCTAAACAGCTGTCAGGCAATAGATAATAAGGGAAATTTCTGTTTCAGAGGTAAAATGAACGCTGCACATGTTTGAGGAGGTGAAACCCTGATGTGCTCTGCTCTCTGTCAGACATACGTGCCCTGTTACTGGTACACCGGCCTCTGAAGGGTCGAAGGGATGGAGTGATTGAGGCAGATCAGTGCTCTTCATCCTGTTCTCACTAGTGTCGGCACTAGTGTTCCTTTCACATACGGGGTTATGACTGCTCAGTCTGTCCCCAGATTGTCCCTCTGCCCACCCAGCATTTCCCGTGAGGCACTCTTTCAGTGGTGGTGGCATTACTTCTCTTTCTATCCCTTGGTTCCTAGACTCACGTATTCCCAATGGGAACACGATGCCAGAGAACGATTCTGATTCGGTGCATGTATTACGTGCTGAGGATGGAAGTTTATCCTTGGGCAGCTTTACTCCAGAGCTAGCACTTCTGTGCCTTCAGAAGACTGTTCCAGTGATCGACGTGGTTGCCAGCTTCTGGCTGGTGGAGTACACGTTATACGTAGATCTGATGGTAAGGACACACTCCCCAAGCTGCTTTTGTTGTAAAGTGGGGCTGGTGTTCAGTCGTACCGGGTCCTGGGCCAGCAGAGCAAAGACTTTGGCTAGCTCTTAGTTAGTGCTTCTGCCTGAGATGTTACAAGCAGGCAAAGCCATACTGTGAATACACGTGTATTTCTGTGAGACATAACCACTGACCCTTGTGGGGTGGAAGGGATTCGATGTGGTCAACCTGCCTCCAGGTAGACAGTTGGTTTCCTCAGAGGATGGGGCCATATTGAAGGCTCAGCACTGGGCTTCCGTTCAAAGGTTGGAAATGCAGAGGCAACCGACAGTAGCTAGATCAGTCCCAGGGAGTACAGGTGCTCTGTAGGTTGTCTCCAGCTCTGCTACTGACCCACTGCTCATCGTGCCATAGACGCAGGCGGTGACGGAGGTTGGCTGACGTCAACAGGCCTAATCGTTTCACCTACTTCTTTACTCATTGCCCCTCCAGTGTGGGTAATTTCTGGTGGGTGTCAACATCCGATACATGTGTCTTTATGCTCTGTGCCCACTCCCACATGTCGATATGCCTCTACCTCAGACTTCTTCCCCCCATCTTCCAATCATTTTCCCTTTCAGGTCCTTGACCAACCAGCCAGGCCATTCACAACTGCCCACGAGCTCATTTATCATCTGATCTCAGGGAACTTTTCTTGCCACCCAAAAAGAATGATCAGGTGCATTGCCCAAAGTACTGACCATCAGGAGGGTTTTCCCTGGACAATATGTTTTAAAGACACCCCTGATTATTGTCACGCACCCACATACCCAGCTGACTCAACCATAACCTAAGCTCCCCCTTCCAGTCACGTAGAATCACCCCCTCCGGCCATAGGCATGAACCGAGGAACAGGTGCTCTAGTGACTATGGCGGGCGACATTGGAGTTTGGACGACCTCTTCGTGCATTTCTCTTGTGCCCTCTGGGTCTACTCGCATTGGAACCCACACGTACTGCTTTCATCTTACGATAGATAGTACAGAAAAGCATTCTTTATTTCTCCAAGTAGTGTTGTTGCTTCTCCTCAGTGGTGACTGACAGCCCCGGGCATCTAATCAGTGGCTATCCTTCCCTGTCCCTGGTGGCTCTCACTGCTGCCCCTGCTGATATAATATGCCCACCCTGACTTACTGCTTTAGATACAGTGAGTTACAACCCTTTATTACATGCCAGTGCTGGAGAGCTGAGTGTGTTAAAAAGGAAACACAGAATTATTGGCTGTCATCTGTACAAATGCATAATGATTAAAAAAAATCTTGTTGAATCCTTTGTCTTATTTATTTATACCTTCTCAAAGCTCACTTTCTTATGTCAGAATGTGGTTCTTCCACAGCAGAGGAATATAATAAAATCTTAGCTTCCGCACTTAAAAAATTACGTGAAGTTTATTAAATAAAAATTAACTGTTACAAAACAGATCCTCTCTAAAGAATAGAATTTTTGGTAACTTACCTTTTAATATAAATAAGGAATTCCCTCCTCAGTTCCATTTTTTAACATTTAATATGTAATTAATTAAAATCATAGTACCTTCACCAGTAACATACTTTTCTTTCATTTTTCAGAAAAAAAATGTCTTTCTTATTCCCCAAAGGAACTTTGAAATGAATAGAAATGGGGCCAAGGTGGAATCTCCCTAATTCACTCACTCTGCATTTGAAATTTCAGTAACTCTCAATAATATATGTTTAAATGTTTCCATGTTCATTCCATTTTTTAAAAAGTGAACTGATTACCTTTGAGGATGGAGCAACAATCTATGAAAATGAAGTCTTCATGTGGTATATTTAGAACCAGATGTAAACATTGAAGTTATTCTTTGATATTTGACTACCCCGAGTTTTGATTTAATGACATCCTTGTTTACAACTCGAGCTGGTGCTTAGATTGGCCCTGTTCTCACCTACCTGGTTGCCAGTTTCTCACTTCATGGCATCCAACCGTCCCCAGCCCTCGTTTTTCACGCTTGCTCACCTCCGAAGCATTCTTGCACCTGTGGATGGAAGTGGAGGGAGGGTTTATGCTGGTCTCCTGGTCTGCCCCCTCCAACCCTGACTCTCCTCAGACTCCACTCTCTTCCTGGTGCTGACATCACCTCTCTTCTTCTCTTTCCTTTCCTCTTCTCATTTTTTCCTTTCCTTCCCCCTTCATCTTTTCTTTTCCATTAAAAAGATCAGAATCATATATATGCACTGAGTCAGATAGCACAAATTCCTCCCCATTTTCCTTTCCCCAGAAACAACCACTTCCAACTCTTTCAGCTGATTCTTTTGGCATTTACTTTTCTTTCTCAAAAAAATGCTGATATTCCTATTTCTCCTTTTATTTTAACTTTAGGCATAATTTATTGATTTTCTACTTTAGAAGATGAGGATTGATTTATTTTTTCACACTCCTCCAGGCCAAGCCCACCACACATGTGATACCTTCAAGCTCTTGTTTTTACATTAGTATTCCCGTACATGTTTCCAGTTAAGCCCAAACTCTCCTCTAATTGTATAAATCTCTCGTTATCCTCAAACACTTTAGGTAATTCATTAATTTCATCTTCAGTGAATCTCTGGAGACTTCTAAACCACCCAGTCCAGACTGGTGTCTTTCAGTTCAACCACAAAGCTCTGGTTTTTGAAATGCCCTTCATCACCATTTGGGGATCACCCTGCTTCTTCCTTGGTTTGGATCCCTAGCTACGTCTTTTGCTTTTGTGCTCTAATCCTTACTTTATGGAGAACATCCTCCTGTTCCTGAGAAAAGGTAGTAGGTGGTACACTTTCAGAGAACTGTCTTACTTGAAAATATCTTTGTTCTACCCTCGTACTTGATTACTACTTTAGTTGGCTGCCAAAGTATAGGTTAGAAACATCAGTCGGTTAAAATTGTGAAGGACTTGCTTCAGCTTACAACACTGTTGGTGAGAAGTTCGATGACACTTTGATTTTTTGATCCTGTGTATGATACCTGCTTTTTCTTTTCTTCTTGAAAAGTTATGGGAAATTTCCTTTGCCCTAGGGACATAATTTTACAGTGATGTGCCTTGGGGTGAATCTACCTTCATCATGGTGCTGGGCATTCATTGGGTCCTTTCCGTTTGTAAACACAGGTCTATGTTTTGAGAAAAATTTTCTTGAATTATGTTGCTGATGATTTCCTCTCCTCCATTTTCTCTGTGTGTCTTTCTGGATCTTTTATTATTTGGATGTTGAATCTTGTAGCCTGTCCTCCAATTTACTTTTCTCTCTCTATTTCCTTTTTCGCTCCCTCCCTCCCCTTCTTCCTCCCTCCCCTTCTTCCTCCCTCCCTTCCTTCCTTCCTTCCTTTTCCACCTTTTGGGAGGTTTACTAAATTGTTTTACTCTATTAGAACGAGTTTGGCTGCTGAAGTAAGACACAGTAGCAGACACACGTCGTTTCTCTACCATATAACAGCCCAGCATAACTGGTCCATGGCTGTTGTCATGCCCTGAGGTGTCAGGTACCCAGGTTCCTTCTACCCATAGCTCTACTGTCTCTAAGCATTGCTCTCTTTCACAGGATCCAAAATGTTCCAGCACTGTGTCCACATTCTAGCCCTTGTAGAGGATGAAATGGGGAATGGCGGAGACACAACTAGGATGCTTTGTACATCATTTCTGTTTACGTACTCTTGGCCAGAACTTAGTTACCCAGCAACGTTGACTATAAGGGGCTGGAAAGTGTGGTTTTTAATCTTGGATCATGCTCCCACCTAAGAACCGTGGCTTCTAGTTCTGCAGAAGAAGGGAGAATGGATATTAAGCGGCAATTAAGAGTCTCTGTCCCGATTCTCACTTTTGGTAACCCACATATCCACGTACTTTCTTTTTGCCTCCACACAGAAAACATTTGCACCTTCCTAAGAAAGAGAACCCTCAACTCCAATCCACTTACTGCCCTCCCACCCAATGGCCTTTATAACCAGGATATATAAGCAGAATAACCTTAGAGATGACTCCCATTGGACAAAGGAAGAATGAAGAAACCCACAAAAATGACTGATCCATTGTGATGCTCAAATCCTGTGGGAGACTAAGTTTAGCCCCTGGCCACAGCTGGTTCTGCTCTCCGGGAGAAACCAGCTCCCTCGTCCACTGGGCTCTCTGGGCAGTTCAGCCTTGCCTGTTATCCTCCATGGCCACGTGTAAAGTGGACACTGCAGAGTGTGTCCTTTTACAGGACCAATGGCTTTGTGGCCCAGTTTCCACAGGTTTGGAGAATCAAGGATTTTGAACCGGTTGAATGGTCACAGTTGGGTGTCTTCCGCAATGTGATTCACTCAGAAACTTACAGGTCCTTCAGTCTATTTCCTCTGTCTGGTTCCATGGGGAAGACAATAGCCAGGGATCGCATGTGGACAGTTCTCAGCTCAAGATCTCTGTTTATCCCCTCTCCACTCCTTCTTCCTTGAGAGCATCTGAAAAAAAAAAAAAAGGTTTTGGTTGGAAGGCAGTACCCTTGTTCCAATTTTGCCTGCTGGGCTGGCTCTCCTGCTCTGCCCGGGAACCCTTAAGGAAAGGTCACTGAATCAGGATTGGGGTCACAGTCTTCTTTCCCACCAAGACAAGACTGTTACCTATTACCACTGCTTCATCTGGGTCACAGAAGCATTTGGCATTTTCAACTCTGCAAAGCTGCCAATGGCCTGACTGTTAGCAAGTTGAGATTGCAGGCTTCAGAGAGGACTGTGTGCCCTTCAGTCCCTGGTTCTTTTTCTCTGTCATGTAAAGCTTTGCTTAAAGTGGCAATGAGCGACAACATGTCTCGGTGGATCTCAGCATAGTGAGGCCAGGTTCATGCTCCGGTGACAGGGAGGCGCTGGGGATGTGGTCAGTGGGTGTCGGGAGGGAAGTGTCGTCCTGCTGCAGCTCCGGAAGTTCTACTGCGGGGGTGGGGCCAGGAAGAAGCCAGGAGGCTTATTTCGAAACTGTCTCGTATAGTATTTTTATTTACATACAGTATTTTTATTTAGATGCAGTGCTGATTGGAGGGGATTTGGGAGAGTTGCTGGAGATTCAGGGGGGTTTCAGCTCTCCTGATGGCACCATTGATGCTTCTTCCCTGGGCTCCAGTGAGGAAACTCCACGAACAGGCAGCTGGATCTGAAGCCTCTTACTTTTGCCCAGTGTCAGTTTGCTTCTCTCAGGCTCAGGCCAAGAGAGACTGGCGGCAGATCTGCTTTTGTCCTTGAAGGTGAGCAAAGCTTAGCAGAAAAATCAGCTTCTTTCCATGTCTATGAATCTCCTCCCATTGCTATGTCTCTCGTAACTGCAGCAAGGCAGCATGGGTCCGGCTGATTCACGATTTTATGGCGAATGAACTAGAACAGACATGGCCCTGCTGGCAGGAATCCAAACTCATATACTTTCCTCAGACCTCTGACTTGAGTAATGAAAATTCAGCTGCTCAATTCAATTGGGATCCAGGTAAACGAGAGAGAGAAAGGTGAATAGCAAAAGGTAAATTAAATCATGAAGCAAGTGTCAAGTAGAGGGCAAGGTGGAAGGCAGGCCTGGGATGGGGATGATCTTTGATTTGCAATCAGTATTTCTTGCTACCTTTCTGAAGGGATCGAATTAACCGTGGTGAATGGAAGTGGCTGCACGGCAGGGATCTGCAGAATCAACGGCAGGACAAACTCCCATAACCCACTGCTAACAAAGGGGCTGTGTCTCCTGGCTGTGGACTTGCCCGTGCGTGTCCTGTCGTCCCCACGACCTGCAAGTCCCGGCCGTCGTGCTGCGGACCACCGTAGCTCAGTTCTGCCAGGGATCGGGTCTCGGCGCGGATGACCACAGCCTCTGCAGATGTGAGGACACAGTGATTTTGTTTGCTTACTTCTGGCTTCAACCCCGGCCAATGGGCTTTAGACTGGATCTGGGCGAGTCTTTATTCTTGTGCAGACCGACTTTCCTCTCAAAGCAGTAAGGTCTCCCAACCCCAGAAGCTCTCTCCTCTGCTCAGGTGGAAAGCCTGTCTGCCAGGAAGGCGCACATGTTTGTGTGCAAAGGTCGAAATCCACTGCCAGTAGCCGCTCGCGGCAGACGTACAGATTCCGTGACCCTGAGCTGGATTCTCGCGCCATTTCCCTGTTTACTCCTGGCCTCAGGAGTGACACATTTTAGGAACCCTAAAGAGAAACATTGGTTATGCTGTGGATTTAAAACAAAACAGAGAGCCGGCTTAGCCAGGGTCCTCCAAATGCTCCAAGGTGGAGGGCAGGGACCCCAGCTGCCTGCCAGCTTCATTCTACAATGTCTGCATCCTGGTCCCCTGGAACTGGCAGTCTGGTTGGAGTGAAGACATGGCACATAAAATCACAAAACCGAAAGCTGATGCGAGGCTTTGCCAGGCTGTGTGTCCAGTGGAAAAGATAAACAGGAGCATGGCCTCAGGAGGGGTGCAGAAGGCAAGCCCCAGGGCCCGGGTGCTGGGGTTGGATCCCGCTTGGTGACTTATTAGTGGTGACCTGGGCAGGTTAACTGTCCTCTTTGTGCCTCAGTTTCCTCTACTGTGGATGGAGGTGATTAGCAGTATCCACAATGAGGGTTAAATTAGTTCTATGTACAAAGCACTTGGAGAAGCGTCCAGCTCACGGTAGGTGCCCTGGCTTCATTGGGCAAGCTGATCGTTCCCTTTTCCTCATCGACAGGGCTTGTAGGATTCATGGAAACGAACAGCCCCATCTGGTTGGGCTCAACCGGGAAGCCTTCCCAGACGAGGAAGGATGTGAGTGGAGCCTAGGGAGACGGTACACTTTTGGTGGGGAAAACAAGGGAAGGTGTTCCTGGTGGGGAAAACTGCAAGAACAAAGGCCAGGAGGCCTGTCTGGGGGTGGGGTGGTAGGACCCGGTACTACTGGCTGACCCACTCCGATGGTCCGTTCTTTTCGGGTGAGAACCTGGTCTGGATGGATCCTGAGGATGAGTCACAAAAGCCGGTGGCAGCTTCTCATCAAATCCCACTGACTCTTGGGAATGTGAGCTGGGTTCATCTGTCAGAGAGAAGCAGCCAGCACTGGCTGGAGCCCGTGGTTTATTCTGGAGAGGAGTGAGAAACTTTGAGAGCGAGACTGAAGCAACAGATGGTTGGTGGAAGGGAAGGAGGATATTATCCAAGTGCTGTCATGGGGGTAGAAGGAGAGCTCAGTACCAATTGGACTCAAATCAACTTTGGGATATTCTGAGGGCATCATGGAAAGACTTGAAGGCTCAATGGTCTTTCTCACCGAGATGTTTCCTTCTGTCGTCCCTTCCTCCTTGAAGCTGGCTCCCCTTGCTGAGCCATCATAGGGCCCCATATCAATCCCAGTGTATCTTGAGACCCTCACACTGGATTGAGACGCCTCCTCTTTCTCCCTTTGTAGCAGCCTTCCCTCTGCAGAGAGACGAATGTTTCCGCTTATATGTATGGCCTCCACACAACACGTACAGCCCTCGTGGTTTCTGGGCTCCTCCACCAGACGGAGACCTTTGCAATGACAAGAAGAAAGCTGGAACCCCCAGAACGCAGTCTGTGTAGAGTTCGCCCGGCTTCCTGGGGGACCATGGCCAGGAGTGTGGGGGCCTTGGATTGAACCCTGGAGAATGACAGATGTTGAAAATTGGATCCCAGGATCTGAAATTACTTAGAGTACAAAATCCAACATGGAATTACCCTGTGGTGGTTGCTTGAGCCCTTGGTTGGTCACAGATATCTGGGAGCCCCAGAAGGTTCCTGTGAATTCCTTAGAGAAGACAGATGCCTTATTGAGCTTCCTTGGAGACATTTGGATCTTTGGAAGGTGAGAATCAGGCCTGATGAAAATTCTCCCTGTGATAGCAAACACAGACATTCTGGAGCAGACCATGCAGCGTGTAGGTCCACACCCGAGCATCATTCACGTGCTCTGATCGCCTCTGTAGGTGACAGTTTTCTGCTGACGTAGTGCCCCTCAGGAAGATGAATGTATTCTGGATGAAACGTGGTTCTTCACAAACTTTAATGCAGGAAGTTAAAGATTGACCAGGTCGATTCAAACCAGGTTTGAGTTGGCTTAAACAAGCAGACTGGACTCCTTGCTCGAGGGCTCAGAACCCCGAGAGCCCTTGTACACACAGTGGAGTGATGACATGAGGCATTTCTGTCCCTGAATCTCAGGAGTCAGTTGTTTAAGGCATATCCAAGCTTTCGTCAGTCTTGGTTTTTCTTGGGATTAAAAATAAATTAGATAGTGGATTTTGAGTATATAGTCTCCAACGCCCTGACTAATTTATCTTGAAGGGAGAGAAACTATCCAATAGGAATGGAAATTGACAAAAGGCCTGCATTGAATTCATCAGTTAATCAACAGGGATATATTGGCAAAGTGATTAACTCTACTAGAA
The DNA here is from genome assembly GCF_008692025.1 of Phocoena sinus. Classification (NCBI taxonomy): domain Eukaryota; kingdom Metazoa; phylum Chordata; class Mammalia; order Artiodactyla; family Phocoenidae; genus Phocoena; species Phocoena sinus. Next base: position 4,889,588 of record NC_045774.1, on the reverse strand, counting down.
GATCATGGCTCTGGCCAATTCTATTTGCAATCCAAGTGAGGGTGGCAGGAAAAGTGTGTTCTCCTGTTTGGCCTAAAAGTTATACTCATTTCATAGACTGGTGCACAAGGAAGGTATCTGGGGAGGGAGGAATTTGCATGACTTATTTATTCCTTGAAAAATTGAGCATGTCTTATCTTCAAGACACAGGTTTTGGCATTTTGGAATACACACGCTCCAGACGGACACACACACACACACACACACACACACACACAAACACACACACACACATAGACACATAACTCATACAGACCCACACTTATACTCTGCCCTTAAGAAGTTTTACATAGAGGCTTCCTTGATCTTTTGAAGGAATATATAACATCAATTTAAAACAATCTAGTTTTGGGCAAGAAAACGATCTGTCTTTGGCAAAGGCAAGAAGAAAAAGGGTACTAAGCCCATCTATTAACATCTCTCCAGGCTTGTGTTTGGTACTCATTCAAGTTAATAACCATCACTCCTCTCCAAACCCCACCCCATGATCCTATTGGACTATATAATAGACCTCAATAACTCTAAATGAGCTATTATATTCGGCCATATAATTATATATTTAGGACACATGTATAGTTAAAAAAAGAAATCCACAGAAAAACACTGAAACAAATTGCAGAGCAATTTCAGTGACTGATTATATTTAAGCTGTAGTGTGTCAGCTGTTCTCATTTTTTTTTCAGAGTTCCCAAATCTGCTAGACAATATTCCAGAGCTATCAAGTGTCAGTCTTTATTTTGGAATCAAAGTCATTTTGGAAATGTGAAAAGTCTGCTTCCCTGATCTTTTCTTTTTGAGACTCATAAAATATAAAAAATGGCACCTCACTTATTTTTCTTGTTCAAGTCTTTTATTTGCATGTCCTAGTCAAACAATAAGAAGAATAAAAATAAAAGCAGTTGTCATTTACTGAGTACTTACTTTTTGCCAGGTACTGTGCTGTGTATTTCACATCATCTCATCTTAATCTTCACAACAAACTTATGAGCCATGAGTTGTGTGAAGTCCCCGAAGTATTAAATATCTTGTTTCAGGACATGTGGCTCATAAATAGTGAAGTCATGATGAAAGCAGCGCTGGTTAGTCCATTCTTATTATTTTGAGCCATAATGACAGCTAATGTATTTGCATTTTGTAAAGTATTTTCGCATATTCACAACGCTGAGAGTAAAGATTTTGGTGTTATTCCCGTTTTACAGATGGGGAACTTGTGGATCAGAGCGATTGTGATTTGCCCAAACACAGCTCAAGTCCCGGAAGGGCTGCTGGGGGCCACACGGTGGGTAAAGCAGAGCCAGCATGAGAATTGGGTCATCTGACTCCAAACCTGGTGCCACTCACAATTCTACACCGAAGAAACAAAATAACTGAACGAGACAAACACACACACACAATTCCATTTAGGCGTCAGGAGAGTCTTTTGCCCTCAAGTATCAGCCAGGCTAGAGCGGGAATCTCTGCGAACATCGGCGCCGTGGAGCCCGCCCACCTGTACACCTGTGAGGGGAGGCTGAGGGGACCCTAACGCAGCGGTCCAGCCGCAGCACCACAGGGCATCTGAGGAGCCGGGCAAAGTGCAGGAGCTGGAGCTCACCCTGATTCTTCTCACAGGCCAGGGCGTGATGGGGGGAGGAACCGGGCAAGCCCAGGAATGCGGAAGAGGGGGGGGATGGGCTGGAGGTCCGGCGAGGTGCGGTCAAGGTGAGAGCGGACGTCGTGCGCATCGTGTGCGCCGGGAGAACACTGAAGAAGTCCTTTTAATCTTCAGAATGAGCTCAGGGGTACACAGGGTGCATATACAGCCTCCATTCATTCACTTAATACATGATTAGATGTCAGAGCTGCTGGAGCTACATTTTAGGAAATGCCTATTCATAATGGAAGTCCTGGCAGGGTTTCCTTATAATCAGCACAAAGGGGTGGAGGGCTCAGCTGCAGAACCCACGCTAAAGGCTCTTAATTTACGAGTGATGTTACATTATGCCGGCTGCCAGATAGTCAGATACGGGAAGTGATACAGTAAGTCAGCGGGGATGTGTTAGTGCTTCACTTTTCATTTGACAACCACAGGAAGTGGCCATTAGCCAAGCCATCTGAGGAGAAAGCAACTGATTGCTGTGCTACGTGCACGGTGTCTTGAATAACTCCAAAGACCCAACAGGAAAGACGGCTGGGCATACGGGTGGGAAGGGTGTGTGAGCAGAGAGGACCCGTGTGATTATCCGTGTGTATTGAGGCCCAGCACCGACAGGCAACCGAAGGGCTCCTGGGACTTTTCCAGGTTGGGCCGACCTTGCTCAGATTTGTCATAAGCCTTATAAAAATAGTTTGGGGTATTTAGGGGTGGGCGGCAAATGGTGCGTGAGGAACTTATACATATCTAATTCCTTTCTTTGTTCGTTTCTAGAGAGAGCAATTCAATACCATGAGATTTCCAATGTGTCATCTTGCATGGAGGCAGATTGGGGCAGGACTTTGTATCCAGGACTGACTGTTGGGTGCAGAGGGTCGGCTGCTTCTCTCCTTTCTGAAGCCCAGACTGAGACCTGAACTGTGGGGAAACTACCAGAGCCCGCGGGTGATAACCCAAGCCAAAGAGCCTGGGGAGAACAGCGGGGTATGCATGTCTTTCATAAAAGCAGTTCCAAAGATGCTGTCATATTTTGCTGAAAAGACTCCTGAAGATGGTATCAGGTAACTAAAGCCACAGACAGTGGGTCCCTTAAATATGTACTGAGCAGGCGTTTACAGGAGTGTTTGCCGGAAGAGTTCCTTCCCTTTCTACCCAAGTGATGTGGATTTGCCCTCCCAGTTAGATCTTTGGCTTGATACCTTTCTTTTCCAGCATGGCCACCATTGCTCTTTGACTTCCTTGAAATAAATATTTTTAGGCTCATCAAAAAAGTTTTTTTTTTTAAATTAAGATAAAAATACTTTGATAGAATGGTTCCCAAACTTTCTTGCACATGGGAATTATTGGGGGATCTTTATAACATTCCGATGCTTGGCTCCCACCCCCAGACATTCTGATTTAATTTGTGTGAGTGTTGACCTGAGAATCAGGATTATTAGAAGCTCCCCAGGGGACTGTGATGGACACCGAAGTCTGGGAGCCGCTGCTCTTGCCTTTTTACTCTTCATGACATTCCTCGGCATATCTGCTTAAAAATTCCTTAGCAAATTTTCAGTATTTTCATACATCCTTTTCTCCAACTTGATGTTCCTGCATTATCTAGAGCTTGTTTATTAGCATAGTGAAGTAGTCCCACGGGACAGATTATGTTGCTGTAACAAACAATAACATCTAACATCTACAATACAGGTTTATTCCTCACTCAGGCTGCATGTCCAGTGTGGGTCAGCAGGGGGCACTGCTTGTGGTAGACCTTTGGGGATCCAATTGACAAGAGGCTTCCTTTTGGCCTGTGCTTCGCCATCACCTCAATTAGAGGAAGAGAACTTGGCGAAATGCACACTGGCTCTTTTCTTTTTTTTGCGGTACGCGGTCCTCTCACTGTTGTGGCCTCTCCCGTTGCGGAGCACAGGCTCCGGATGCGCAGGCTCAGCGGCCATGGCTCAAGGGCCCAGCTGCTCCGCGGCGTGCGGGATCCTCCCGGACCGGGGCACGAACCCGCGTCCCCGGCATCGGCAGGCGGACTCTCAGCCACTGCGCCACCAGGGAAGCCCGATCCGCAGTTTAAACCACCAGGGGTGAGCTAAATTTGTGCTGGAAACTCCAAGTCTAGCCCCTGGGCTGTCACCTTTGAGAAGTCCATAAAAAGCCCGAGTTAATTTCTGATAACTTTGTGACCTCAGAAATGGAGCCCAGATTCTAAACTATAAAAACAGTTAAAATACCTTCTGTCACAATGTGAGCCTCTATAGGGTATCCTGGGTGGCTCTTTACAACTGACCCCCACCTAGATTCTGGGTCAGGTCATGGTGAGCTACTCAGAGTTAATATTGAATATCAAAAATGGAAAATGTCTCTACCAAAACAATACATCTGGTGCTATTATAGTTCAGAGACTTTGAATGCCAGAGCTTTAGAATACTGAGGCTGGGTGGAAACTGGGAAGCAGAGTAGTTAAAGTTGAGCATCGCCTGTTGAAAGGAAGTGGAGGATTAAGACAATTACCTTACACTTCAGGCAAGAAGAGGAAGTGCTCGTCTTTCTGAGAGCGACCTTCTAGAATCCTATACCATAGCTTTCCCCAGGCCACCAAAGATCCACAGGACTATCGCCATCTGTTTGCTGACTATCGAGTTTCTTCACCTTGGAGGAAAGTGGTTCTCAGGACTTAATGGCATTAAGATGTGGCCTGGGCTTTTGGCTTGTAGATCTGCAGTGAAAGCCGATGGCCGCAATGGTATTAAAAACTAAAGACTGCAGTAAAGCATTTAATTGAAAACAATTGGACCCCGCTGGATGGTAATTACCTTGGCTGCTTGCAAATAATATCCTGCCCCTGATACCATGAAAGGAAAGCTGAAACCCAGTGAACAAGCTCTGCTTGATCGGCCTCTAATACGGATGGAGCTCCCCAAACTACTTTCTCCAGGGGTCCTCCAGTAAAAAGAGTTAGAAATGAAGAGGAGACTTTGCCACAGCCAAGAATTGGAAACACAAAGCATTTGTTTCTAAAACAACCTAATGGATCCACGTTTACTTGGAGAAGATTGAAATTCCAGACACATTCAGGAGAAAAAAAGAAAGATGTTTTACATGCTTCTTTCTTTTCTCAGTTAACGATAGACACTAATGAGGAGGCTGTCTCATTTGAATGATTACCTTTAAGATGTTTGCACATGAGCTGCTACCTCATCTGAGCAGCTGCAGGCATCGGGAGGCCTAGGCTGCATGGGGATGTGCCAACTGTGCTCTTACAGCTTTACCCTCTCAGAGCTAACATTGGCTCAGATGACGTGTAAACCTGGCATAGAAATATTCAGGAGGCAGTGATGTAACAATGCTCTGACGGACTCAGCCATGGGGGTTAGAGGCACGAGCAAATTTTGGCCACAGGCTCCTTTCTAAATCTAGATAACAGGTGATCTTAAAAGTGTGACTTGGGGGAAGTGGGGTGGGAAAGGGTCTTAGGAGGCCATGGGTTCAGTGGTTCCCCCAGAAACCACAAGCTAAGATTCTGCTCAGTCGCCCTTGCTGGGAGCTGTGCGATTAATAGTCTTTAATGGGCTCCAGGTTGTTCTGTTGAAAAGCCCTGATCTAGCCCCAAGTGCAGTGTAGTCAGCATCAGGATCTCCATTCCTGGTGGTCGTTCCTGCACACCTGCATCTCCCCTTAGTGTGGAGTACTTAGCTTCACACAGACTTCAGGCCAGTTAGGTTAGAATCACTCCGTCGTGGTGGTGACCCTTAGGGCTTCTCACAAACACTGGTCCCTCTAACTCAGGGCCCCAGTAGGATCGGATCTCTGCTCCCTTTGAAATCAGGCATGGCCGCATGACTTGCTCCAACCAATGACATGCAAGGGGAGGTGAGGTTTGTCACTTCAGTGACTCTCCTGTCCTCTTTCCCCTTGCCTCTGCAACTGGCCAGGCTCCAGCCCCATCAGCCTGGTTCCCTGAGTGGCCGGGGACCCCAGCTGACCTGTGTGGGCTGAGCATAACCTCGAGGGCCTGTCCTGCCAAAATAAATGCTTAGCAGAGCTGGGTGGGCTCCTGAAGGGGACCCTGACTTCATGGTGAGGCTCTACGGGGGTGAGGATGGAGCAAAATGAAAGAGGTGAGTGCAGATTATTAAACCATTAAAGACACTGGGGCGAGGTCTGAGCACCTGCTGCCACCTCCGTAAAGCTCCCCTCAGGTGTTTAGTTTGGGACCCTGAACCTGGAGGGACTTCTCATTTCCACCTGTAGACTCTCCTCACCCCCAGTCACTGGAGTCACTTTTCTGGGCAGCAGGACAGTGTGAACGCTTTAGGCAGGTGTGAAAACAAAGCCCACACAAAACCAGTGAGATGCTATGGCTGTATTCACAGGAAAAAGTTATTTAATCATGGTAAAACATAAAACATCTATTTTAGCTTCAAATATATTGTAATAGTTTATAGAGCAAAAATGAGACATAAAAAACCAAACAAAAGAGGGAGAATGCGTGTGAAAGATTTCTTAAAAAACAAAAAAATCTCTCCACTTTACTATGGCAACTCTGGCTTGCCTATTTCCTTCTTAGAATATTCTCAGCTGTCTCCAGCAGTTGGGCTGTGTGCCACTCCACTGGATGGACCTTCATTTTGCTACTCATTATGCTTAATTGGGACACAATTCCTTGGATTCCCCTGGTGTGATTTTTTTTTGGTTTTCAGAGCAGTTAGCTGCTGTTCAGTTCTGGAATGTTCTCTGTTCAGGGCAGCCAGGATATTTTCTCTCTCGGATGCTCTATTGCCTGCAGTGGTCCTGGTGCCTGATGCCATTCCCTCCCAAGAGGCTGGAGTGTAGAGGGGCCATAAGAGTCATCAAGCCCCCTCTTCTCCGAAGGGAAAGCTTCTCTTCTGTCCATTTGGTAGATGTCTGGTCTTGGCTCTCTTCAGTGACAGGAGTTTTCTGGGGCCTGAGATAACCTATTCCTGTATGGGGACCCAATTTTTAGGAAATCCTTCCTTACACTGAAAACTGTTTCTCCCAGTAGCTCCCACTGCTCTGGCTATGAGTTCTTGGGGAATGAGTCTCATCCCTCTTTACGTGACACCTGTTTAAGTATCTGAGATACTGACCTTTTTCCTCTGTGAGTTATTTTTTTCAGGCTACATGTAACCATTTTTTCCATCCATTCCTCATGCAATAGAGCACCCAGCCTTACACATAATTCATTCACTTTTAGACTTGGCCATGGCCCTTTTAAAGCTATAGCCTTCAGGACTTGAGCCCACATCATTTAGAGTCTCATCAATGTCAAGTAGTGACCTTAAAATGGGTGTTCAGAGCTCCTCATACAGATTAAAATGATTTTCAAACTTTTGGGTCATATGTCCTTCCCTTTCCTTTCATTTTTTTCATTTCATTTCTTTTCATATCTTTATTTTCTCCATGTTTCCTTCCATTCATGTCTTCTCTTCCCTTCCTCTTCCCTCTTCTTCTGTTCCCATGTTCTGGCCGCACGAGCTGGTTTTGGGGTCTGGGGTATGTCCCCGTAGCTGCTGAAGGGATGTCCTGACCAGATGCCGGGGGTGGAGATCAGTCTCCGTTGGGAATCTCCAGCTGCAGAGATTCTGGAGGCAAAGAAAGCACAGGGTCACCAGCAGATGTATCTGCAGAGAAACAGTGCTTTCCTCACATGTGCTAAAGCAGGGACAAGGAAGGGTAATAGGGTCCCATGAAAGACCGCAACTATGTGAGCCTAGGAGCGCAGACCACTTACCGAGATTGAAGACATGGTCTCTCTGCAACCTTAAGCAGTGTCCTCTTTGGGACCAAAAGGAACTCATGCTTTGAATACAATTTTTGAATCATTGCCTCCTTAGTCTTATTCAGCACTAAAAATTTCAATTGTGGTGACAGTGCCAGAATATGTGAATAAAGGACTATAAATATTCTCCTGGTATTGGATTTTGTTTGAGAAAGATGTAATGGGAAAGCAAGTTAGCTTCAAACATCCCATAATTTTTCATGGGCAGTTAAGATAACTACTTGCTGTTGTTTTTATGCTGTATAATTGTACAGTGTAATTGGTTCTTGCAGTCCCTTAGTATCTGTTCTGTAGCATTCTATTTTATAGGTATTTTTAAGGTGTATGTTTTATTGATTTGGCCTATACACGGCAATAAGCTGCTCTTGGCTTGATTAGATACTAGAGTGAAGCTGAAACGTTTAGTGCATTGATTCTTCATCTATAAAGCTGTTTACTTGCAGTTCTGCATCTATTCATTATGATGGTGTAAGTAACGTTAACGTTAAAAAGAATATTGGGGTTCGTGTGTACTCCTAGTGACAAATTAGAAATTCCATGGTGAACTCTTTCAGGATAATGCCCAGATAATCTAGGTCAGTGGTAGAAAACATAAAGCTATGCCCAGTGGATCACCTTCTAGGCAGGGACTGTGTGTGTTTATACCCTCATCAGGCCTAGAGCAGTGCTTGATTAATGTTGGTTGATTGAGTGATTCCAAGGGGGATTATTGTTGAAAATTCCAGAAACGAACACAGCCAAATGATGCATTTCCTCCCAGTTTATTTTCCTTGAGCAAGGATGGGATGATTCTGCTTGGTTCTCTGAGAAAAGCATGGCGTAGTATAAGACGTGATTATGGGCTTTGTCACTCGTTCCTTGAAAGGGAGTTCTTATAGTTCTTTTTTTGGTCTTCTTTAGTGTTTTTTTCTTTTTTTTTTAATTTTAAATTTATTTATTTATTTATGGCTGTGTTGGCTCTTCGTTTCTGTGCGAGGGCTTTCTCTAGCTGCGGCAAGTGGGGGCCACTCCTCAACGCGGTGCGCGGGCCTCTCACTATCGCGGCCTCTCTTGTTGCAGAGCACAGGCTCCAGATGCGCAGGCTCAGTAATCGGGGCTCACGGGGCCAGCCGCTCCGCGGCATGTGGGATCCTCCCAGACCAGGGCTCGAAACCGTGTCCCCTGCATTGGCAGGCAGACTCTTAACCACTGCGCCACCAGAGAAGCCCCTTCTTTAGTGTTTTATTGATGATATTCTCATGGCTGCTACCACTTATATATGTAAATATTGTCTGTCTTTGAATATTATTTTATTTTAACGAATCACTATTCCTTTTTTTCCCTCCATTTTGCTTCCATTGGTGACCAATGGTAGTATGCAGGTTAGCAGACGGAAGCTAATTTTGGTGATGAATGGCAAGGGGCAGCCTTTAGGATGGAATGGAGGCTTGTTCTTGGAAATGGCATTAACATTTCAGAGTAACTGGGGATTACATTAGTGCGTTGATTCTTAAATTTTTGAAATGTTCTCATTTTCTTTTTCCACATTTTGACTGGGTGAGTAAAAATCAGAGTGAAGAGGGAAAGGTGGTTTGTGATTAAAGACAGGAAAAAGGGATCGAGGCATGGTGTGGGAGAGTAGATCTAGCCTCTCTGGGTTTCTGCAAGCTTACAGATGGATGTATGCCTGTAAATGGCTGGAGGAGCCTGATTTAGTGTATCACTGTTAGAGGTAGTAGACTGAAGAAGCCAGGAAACATTATTCACAGCTCTCTGTAAAGTGAATAATTTACTCCCTTCCCTCTGATACAATGAAATCTGTAAAGCCTTTGGGACTCTTTGGATAAAGTGCTCTACAAACATGTCAGATGAGTTTTGGTTTTATTACAGAGGAGCCTGGTTAGGATGGAAAATGGGAGTTAAGTTAAACGTAAGGATTTATTGCCTGAGGGAGCCTCTTTGAACGTAATTGCTTTAAGAAACAAATATGTGATAAAGGAGCTAAAATCATCGCATATTATAAATTTTATTTGCTACAGTTACATTTGAATGCAGGTGCAAGTCATTGTTTGGGTAAATAATTAATATTGTATCTGTAGCCTTGCAAAAATCTCATGTTGTCACTTGAATGCAGTGATATTCACTCATGATCTCCAGCTAAGCCTCTATTACTGGGCCTTACAGGTGAACACTGCAAGCACCTGGCAGCAGTCACTAAGTTCTACTGGAAACTGGGAAGGTGGCGGAGTGCGTGTGTGCCTGTGTGCATGCATGCACGTGTGTGTGTGTGTGTGTGTGCGTGTGTGTGTGTGTGATTGACTGCTACAAGGGGAGGGAGAAGGAAGGACTGTGGTAGAGAGGAAGTGGTTAGAGGAGAGAGCGAGCTGGGATTCTACAGAGGAATTTGGTCTCCAAGTTCTCCATTTCCTCCTTAAAAAAGAGTATGCCTATTTTTATAGGCCACAGTGAGACATTTTGAAATGTCGATTGTATCATTGAATGGGATGGGAATGGGATGTTGAACTAACAGAACATTTTGTACTCCTTGGAGAATGGCTCATTATGTTAATGTCATTTAAAATGGAAGTGGTCTTCAACTGCAGGAAATGAGAAAAGTAATAACAGGAGATGTCTTTGAATGGGTTTAGCACTGTGGCCTGGCAGCGAAATTCCCCTCCCTCCTCCTCCTCTCTCCCTCCCTCCGCCTTTCGTTCTTCCTTCCTTTCTTTCTTTTTCTTTCTTTCTCTCTCTCTTTCTTTCTTTTCTTTCTTTTCTTTCCTTCTTTCTTTCTTTCTTTCTTTCCTTCTTCCTTCCTTCCTTCCTTCCTCTCCCTCTTTCTTTCTTTCTTTCCTTCTTTTCCCTAACAATGGATTAGTTAATGTAATCAATCATATTATATATTCTTAGAGGACACCAGATCAGAGTCCATAACTAAGTGTCACTCTGGGCAAGTGAAGGAAGCATTCTGACCCATAGACCAGGGCACTTAGGTACTTAAATAGGCTAGAGAACTTTATATTCTAGCTTTCTTCTTCTCTCAGCTTATTTGTTATTAAAGCAGCTTTGGCTCTGCTACTATACATTATATATTACATAATACATATAATTATATATTTATTATGTATATTATTTATTTACATATAATTATATATGATTTTTATATATAACTTTATGTACGACATATATTATAATCTATTGTTTATGTATTATCTATTACAACCATAAGACTGGGTATAAAATGTAACAGCAGCTTCGAGCCATTCTTCCTCCTGGCAGCTGACCGCTCTGATCCCTTGCCACCTCCCTAGGGTAATGGAACACTTAGACAAAATATAAACATGCCACTTTCTTTTGAAGCAATAACTATTATCAAGCAATTTATTTTACTTACTTATAATGCACGTAAAGTGGAACAGCACTGAAGTGATTAGTTATTTTTGGAAAATACCTTGAAGGTGTCTTCCCGCCATAACCTCTCCATGTTGCTGTCTCACGGGACAGCCAGGCTCTGGGACCGTTGATCTGGTTCTGATGGCAAGGTTCACTCATACGGCTACACAAGATAATATGTGTAACTGCCCATTCTTTAAGCCCAAGAACAGATTCCAGCCCTTAAAATTCAAATTCAGTTAAATTGATTGAGAATTACTGGGTAAATGGCCATCTGCCTGAGCTTCTGAATCCCAGAGCTAACTTCAGAAATCCTTCAGGTGCTCAGTGGATGCCCGGGTGTGGGTGACTACTCCAGGGTGTGGGTTTATCAGCTTTGCACCGTAGCTTTGCTTGAACACTGGGAAGAAACCTTGTGGTTTGTCCTGACATGCTCACGAACAGTTTGCTGTTGAAGCAGGTTTCCCCTTATCCTTGATGATTTTTAGAAGAGAAAGGCTGTGAGTCTTTGCTTGGGTAGTTGGTTTGAAACAGATCATTATTCTTTTCACTAAACACAGAGCAGGTCAGAATGGTTTCCTGAAACATCTGGTTTGGGCATTGGCCTCAGGCTCCAACATTCATGCTCGTAATAAAATGAAGCTTAATAACCGCCTCTGCAGTTGCGCTAGAGGAAGGTTTTAGCAGAAAACCATCGAGTAATGTAGCAAAATGGTTGACTAATAAGTTGACGAACAAAAGACCGGCTTGACTCTGCTCTTATGCAGCTGATGGGAAAAGGGGGTCATGGTCGTGGTGTCCTTGTGAACAAGGACTATTCATTTTTGCACACCAGCACTTTGTACAGTAGTAGTATGCTGTGGGCAGGAGGAAAATGTTTTGTGAATGAATCACCAAAATGGTCAGAAGATGAAACAACGATAAGTAATATTCTGTGAGAGACTGACTGCTCATTTCCACGCGGGAATACAACATTAGCCATAGACCCAGTGTGGGAAATGTACAAAGGCTTCCTTGCTATTTTGCCACACTAAGGGTGTGGTGGGCAGAATTCGAAGATGAACGCAATGACACACACCCTTGTATAATTCCCTGCTCTTGATGGAATTTAACTTGTTTTTTTCTTAAATAAGTTTACTTATGGCTGCAATGGGTCTTCGTTGCTGTGCATGGTCTTTCTCTAGTTGCAGTGGGCGGGGGCTACTCTTCATTGCGGTGCGTGGGCTTCTTATTGCGGTGGCTTCTCTTATTGCAGAGCACGGGCTCTAGGCACACGGGCTTCAGTAGTTGTAGCATGTGGGCTCGGTAGTTGTGGTTTGCAGGCTCTAGAGTGCAGGCTCAGTAGTTGTGGTACACAGGCTTAGTTGCTCTGGGGCACATGGGATCTTCCTGGACCAGGGCTCAAACCCGTGTCCCCTGCATTGGCAGGCAGATTCTTAACCATTGCACCACAAGGGAAGTCCCTAACTTGTTTTTAACCAAAAAAATTGGCAAAGGTGAAGGGATTTTGCAGATGTAGTTAAGGTCCCTAATCAGTCTACTTTAAATTGATCAGAAGAGAGATTATTCTGTGTGGGCCTGACCTCATCAGGTGAGCCTTTTAAAAGAAATTCTAGAGGTCAGAGACAATCTCTCCTGCTGGCCCCAAAGAAGCAAGCTACCATGAGTTCTGTGGCTGCAATGAAATGGATTCTGCCGACAACCATGTGAACTTGGCAAAGAACCCAAGGTTCAGATGAGTCTCCAGCCCTGGCCAACACTTTGATTCCTGCCTTGTGAGACCCTGAGCAGAGAATGCAGCTAAGCTGTGCCTGGACTCCTGCACAGGAACTGTGAGATATTAATGTATGTTGTCTTAAGCCACTAAAATTGTTGTAATCTGTAATACAGCAATAGAAAACTAATACAAAGGGTGAGTGCACATATTTATGTTCTGTGCTATGTTGTATTTCGGTGCTGTATATCTGGGGTGTGATATGTTTATTATTACCTGCAATCAGTATTTCCTTTCATGTTAATTAGAATCCTGTATGTAGGATCTTGGATCAAATGAAGACTTTGGGAAGAGATTTGCTTTCCTTTTCTTACGTTATACAAACTCCCTGGCAGCTTCATTGACGTCTTCAGACTTCAGTGGGTAAATGAGCACATACAGCAGACTTGAAAGAGTTTAACAAAATTTCTATCACCTTTCTAAAACAATGTCACCTGCCCATCGAATGTTTATAATCCTTCATACACGTTATCTGTATTTTCAGTATTATTCCAGCTGATGATAGGATCATTCTTGTGCCAAAGGGCACCTAGTTTTACTTGATGGCAAAATGGAATTTAAACAAATTGTTCTCTCTTGATTCTTGTGAAGTTTGGGCAAATTTCTAATTTTAGGCATTTTCAGGGTCTGTGTGCGAGAAGTGATCACAGCTCGATGGAAACAAGTGGTGACGGAGGTGTTAGGCGGGGGACTTGTGTGTCGATTGGCCCTTTCAACCCTCCCCCACTCCTTTAGAGAGACAAACTAGTTTTCACTAATTAGATGCACGGGTGCAAAATTTGGAAGGCGTTAGTGAAGCAGAGGCAATTTTCCTGCCCCCTTTTGGGTGTTTGGGTGTTTTTGTGTATAGTGCTCCAGTGTCCATGCCCAAGTCCTGGACTACAGGAGGCCACTGTGGTTGTGGCCGTGACATCAGCTATGGGAGAGTGTTCTTAAACTTGCTGCTCCAGTGGTGGCTTCAGAGGAAGTAGCTCCCCTTGGGGTAGTTCTAAATTGTTATTGGAGTCATACTCACAAGTTCAACCTGAAAAGGCTCTATCAGACCCTCTGGCCATATTTAGGCCCTAATCCCATGTACTGAAACCTTAACAGGTTAAAACACCTTGAGTGAGTTCCACTGAACCTTGATGCATATGCCTGGGTTTGCCTGAGTACTGAATATATTTTTTAGTGTATGCATTTTTTTTTTTGAACAATCTTGCAAGAGAATTATCTGTGTTTTAAGCTCTTGTGAAAGACCAGCTTTGGTTTTTTTAAAATCCCTTTGTTTTGAGTATCTTCATTTTGTTCATTAATTTCAACTCTTACTTTCACTGTTTCTTCCCACCTACATTTAAAAAAGCTTTATTCTGTTGTTCTTTATATAATTACTTAAGTTGTACATTTAGTTCATTAACTTTCAGCCTTTTAAAGAATTTTCCTCCTAAAATAAGCATTTAAGCCTATAAATTTCTCTTTAAGTAGTATATAGCTGCAACACATGAGTTTTTTGTTTTTTTTTTTTAGTGGTACGTGGACCTCTCACTGTTGTGGCCTCTCCCGTTGCGGAGCACAGGCTCCGGACGCGCAGGCTCAGCGGTCATGGCTCACAGGCCCAGCCGCTCCGTGGCATGTGGGATCTTCCCGGACCGGGGCACGAACCCGTGTCCCTTGCATCGGCAGGCAGACTCTCAACCACTGTGTCACCAGGGAAGTCCCAACACATTAGTTTTGATAGGTAATATATTTATGATTGTTTAGTTCAGAGTATTTGTATTTTCAGTTATGGTTTCTTCTTTAAATTAAGGCTATTTAAAAGGTGTTTGTAACTACACATGTATAGAGGATTTAAAAAAAATCTTTTTATTATTGATTTCTAAATTATTTGCACTGGGGCTAAAGAATGTGGTTTGTATATTAACAGTTTTTAGAGATGTGTTGAAGCTTAGTTTATGGCCCAGAATATGGTCAGTTTTTATAAATGTTCCATGTGTGCTTGAAACAAATTCTGCAATTTTAGGGAACAAGTCAGGATAGTTAATTGTGTTGTTCAAATGTTCTATATTCTTTTCTGATTAAAAAAAAATTGCTTGGTCTATCAATTATTTAGCAAAGAATGTTAAAAATACTCCTCTATATCGGTTTCTTTTGAAGTCTTGTCATTTAAAAATATATGTTATATTAATAGGTGCATATAGGTTTAAGATTATTCTATCCTCCTGGTGGAATTGATAATAAAATTGATAATTTTATTATGGTCTAGTGATCCCATTTGTCTCTACGAATGTTTATTGCTTTACTATTTTTCCTATTATTGATGTCAACTCTCTTGTGGTTGGTATTTTTTATGTATATCTTTTAATTTTCAGCTCTTCTGAGTCTTTATGTCCTCGGTGTGTCTCCAGTGTAATATATGTATATATATATATAATTTTTAAAAAAGATCCTGTCTGACAATTTGTGCCTTTTAACTGATGAGTTTAATCCACTTCCATCTATTGTGCTTATTGATATATTTTATTTATTTCTAATACCTTATTTTTGTGCTTTCTCTTTGTTCTACTTTTTCTTATACTTTTCTTTTTTCTTGCCTGCTTTTGGATTGACTGGGATTTTCCTCCTGTTTATTCCTTATTATAATTTTTCCATCTGCTTGCTGGAAGTAGTGTATTATCCTACAATGGTTTCCCTAAAACGTTAAAATATAAAGTTAACAAAATCCAAGGTCAATTAATATATTTACTTTCTAAAGAATACAAAAACCTTAGGATGACTTAGTTTTAATTATGCCCCTCCTAATTAATATACTATTGTTTTTAGTATTTTAGAATTTATATTCCTACTCAAAATTTGTGTTTTATGTTTATCATTAATTTGGAAAAATTCTCAGCCATTATCTCTTCAAATATTTCTTCTTCACCCTTGCATTATCTCCTTCAGAAACTTCAATTAGATGGATGGTAGACTCTATGATCATATCTCTCAATTCCTCATTAATATTTCCTTTTCTCTCTTTATATCTCTGTGATTCATTCTGTGATATTTCTTCAAATATATATTCCAGTTAACTAATTCTCTCCTCAAAGATGTCTAATATTCTGTTTTAACCTATCCTTTGCATTTCTAACTTCATTATGTTATTTTATTTTTAAGGTTTTCTAATTTGAGAAGATTTACTTGGTTCTTTTCCAAATTTTAATTTTTTAAGAGTCTTACATCATGAGTTTGATATCTTCTCTAATTTCCTCAAACATAGCAGACATGTGTACTTTATATATTCTATTTGGTAATTCTAAATTTTATTTCTTTGTGGGTTTGCTTTTGATATCTATTGCTTCTGTCGATTCTTTTTCATGGTGGCTTGTATCCTTGAACGTATTCCCTGATTTTGCATTGTGAAATATATTAATTGGAAATTTATTCCTAAACATAATTCTTTGAGGTCTAGGCTTAAGGTTCTTGCCCTGTTCCTGTGGACACAAACACCTGGGATTATGGGAGCTACACAGGTAGTGTGATTCTGGACCCCAATGCAGTGAGAGCCAGAATGTGGTTAAGAATCCTCAGGGTGGAATTTCCCCCCCTCCATTTAGCACCAGTGTTGAAGCAGTCTTTTCATACTGTCTCCTTGTAGGTGTTCTTTTCTGAGGGGCCTGGTGTTCATTATGTGGTAGTCTCACTCTGATTTAATGCCTTACTAGATCCTAGACTTCCCCTTATTTTCCCTGCACAGCCCCCAGAGATTAACAGAGTGCTGTATCTTCCAGCCTTAGCCTTTGCTTACCAATGTCTATTTAGGATTTGTCATTACTTTTTTTTGCGGTACGGCCTCTCACTGTTGTGGCCTCTCCCGTTGCGGAGCACAGGCTCCGGACGCGCAGGCTCAGCGGCCATGGCTCACGGGCCCAGCTGCTCCACGGCATGTGGGATCCTCCCAGACCGGGGCACGAACCCGCGTTCCCTGCATCGGCAGGCGGACTCTCAACCACTGCGCCACCAGGGAAGCCCTTGTCATTACTTTTGACATGTGATAGTTTAGTTTAAATTCCTACCAAGCTAGCTGTAAAAAAGATTTCAAAATGAATATTACATATATATATGTATCAGTTTTAATAGTTCTGTATTTGGATGCTTTTGATTATATGCCGTTATTTATCTTAATGAAAATGGAAGGTACTAGAGAGTTACTGGCTCACCTGATCCAGATACTTAGACTGTAAATTCCTGAGAGCTTTTCTGTTGTAGGTCCTCATGACGAAAATAAGAAGAAACTTGTGCGAGAGCATCTTGACAGGAGGACTCTATCCTCTGTCCTTATTAATTTGGTTTCCTCAGTTGCAAGTCTGCTTAGAGAAAATAAAAGTTATCATAACATAAAAATAGTCACTAATCAATTGAAGAATGACCAGTCCACATGGAAACTACCTTCCTTATTTTATCGAGGTTTTTATTACATCAGAGTTTGTTCTGCATACGAAATGTTTGCAAAATGAAATTGGGGGTCTTGCAATAGAGGCAGGATTATATAAAGTTGATGAAAGTGATTTTGGGGAGCTGTTCCAATCTTGTGATAGCCCTTGAAAAGTGAGCATCTGATAGAGCCATTTCAGCTAACAAGTGAAGAGTAGATAATTGACAAGCACAGCGACATGTACCTGTTTTAAAAGATTGTGAGAGACGCTTAGAAGCAGAGATGAAGGGCTCTGACTTTTGCAAAATTGAGCCTCTTTTGATTGCACCAAGGAAGTTGAATATAACATGTAGGATGTCATGTTGTGACATCTCCCCCCATCAATACTTGGTATGTTGGTTGCTTAATAATAACCTGAAATGATTTGTTTTTACGGTTTTCAGTTTAAGATAAACCCCAGTCTACTGGTTTTTATCACTATGAAATACTGGTTTCTGTTTTATGTGAATTAACTGTGCCAGCTTTTCTTCCTGTACCAACTTAATGATAACAAGGCCTCCTGGGTAACAAATCACACATAGCACAAGTCTGGTGTAAACTCCAAAATCCTTTATTACAAGGAACTGGTGAAAGCCCATAGCCAGGCTGGGCAACAGTACATGCCCCACTGGTCCGGATTCCTCTTCCTTTCCTTGTGTGGTCCAGATTAAGGTGACCCTTTTCTCTGTGTTCCATGCGGATCTGGAGGGCCACTTTTTTGTCCAAGGACCTTCATGACCTTTTAGGGAAAAATCAGAGTCTGCATTGGTAAGTATTCAAAATTTATTCAGAGTATTAAACATGTCTTGGTGGCATTCTTATTAAGGTTGTTCCTCTAAATATGGGCTGTAAATTGTCCCACTACTTCCTTTTAGCCCTGGGAATGTCTTTTACTCTGCATGGGGCTGTAGATCTAATGCAACACATAGTCAGTGTCTGCTTGTTTTTTGTATCTTGTTGTTGCCATGCTGGGGTAATGGAGAACATCTTCTCTGATTCACAGGTTGATGGGAAGAATAACTGCTAGCTGGGATTCAAGCTGAGAACAGACTTTCCAAATTGGGCAGAGATCCACCCAATGTCTTGACCCTTCCCAAGCATGTAGTAGAAAAGCTATAGAACCCCTTGGATGCCTCTATTACTCTTCTAATGACCAATATGACAGGCGATGTAATGGTTAATAGCATAGATTCAGGGGCCGGAGAGCCTGCATCTGAACCCCAGTTCCACCTCTCCTGGGGGCATGGCTTGGAGAAGTGAGTCACCCTCCCAGTGCTTTTGTTACCTCATTTGCAAAAAGAGCATCATTGCTTCATTATGGTTCCTGCCTAAGGTTTGCTATGAGGACAAAAATGAGTTATTATTTGGGATGTGCTAAGTAAATCATACTGAAAAATGATACTGAAAATGAATGAATTCTGAGATTTTAGGCCTAAAGTGACACAGAACAGCTAAGAGGAGCATGTGCACGTGTGTGTGGTTGAAGGTGATCCTGAGTTAAGGTGCGCTCAGCACCATTAAACCTTCTTCAAATGTCGGTACCCAATATGGGTGCATAGAAAGTGAGCGACTATTTGCTGGCACTGAGGATTCTAAATTATTCACGAAGGCTTTGTGAACTTGAATCCTTTAACTCCATCACATCTCTAGTACAAAAGGCAAAACCAATGTTTTCTGGTTATAGATTCTGTAAAATAAAATCCTTCAGCTGTGCCAGACTGGTGAGGCTATTTTTTTTTTTTTTTAAATATAAGGTGTCAGCTGCTGTTTATTGCTTCAGTGAAAGCCTAGCACTGGAGAAACACCAGGAGAAACCTAACTCCATGAAAGAAAAAAGTCGTGAACAAAGGTGTTTTAATCTCTGGGTGTGGTATTAAGCTCGTGAGACTGTGCTTTGGGGTTTCTATACAAAGACAAAGATGCCCATGCAGCCCCTGCTACTGTCCCCTCCCCTTTGTGCTGTTCTCCACCTCTCCAGTCCTGCCCATTCTTTAAGCCCAAGAACAGATTCCACCCCTTACCAGGGCATCTCCCCAGACTGACCCAAGGGGAAGTGATCGCTCTCCACTTGAACTTTTCAAGTACCATTTTCTAGTCCCTTCTTTTGGCATGCAGATGCACTGTTGGCTACTGTCTGCCTCTCTCAGATTTTCAGCTAGAATGTAATTTCAACAAGGATGGAATTTCATTTACACATCTTTAAATCCACACACTGCCAAGCACAACAGATGCTAAATAAATAGCCACCAAAGGACTGGATCCTTGGACCTTCCATTCTAATCCTGGCTCTGCAGCCAGCTTGCAGCCAACTTGCTAAAGTAGCTTTTGGCAGCTTAGTCACATGGACTGTCACACAGATATGCCTTAAATAATAGTAGTAAATATCATAACAATAGATAGCACTTACTGAGTTTTTATTAATTTCAACATTGTTCTAAGCACTTTACATGTGTTAAATAATTTAATCCTTGTAATACCTCTGTAAGGCATGTCATCATCATTTTATAGGTGGGGAAACTGAGGCACTGAGCAGCTGAGTAGCTTGCTTGAGGACACGGCACTAGCAGTAAGAGACAGATCCAGGGTTTAGTCCCAGGCGGTCTGTGCCTCTATCTCAAAATGACACGAGCAGTAATAACCCCACGTGGTGCTGTGTTGACTTGGTGAGGCTGTAGTCCCAGTTATTCAATCAAACACTAGTCTGGGTGTGGCTGTGAAGGGATTTGGAAGGAGTTATTAAAGTCCTTGCTCAGTTGACTTTAAGTGGGGAAGATGATCTTGGGAAATCTGTGTGAGCCCGACTCAATCAGCTAATTTCAAAACAGGGCTGGGCTTCCCAGGTGGCACAGTGGTTGGGAGTCCGCCTGCCGATGCAGGGCACACGGGTTCGTGCCCCGGTCTGGGAAGATCCCACATGCCGCGGAGTGGCTGGGCCCGTGAGCCATGGCCGCTGAGCCTGCGCATCCGGAGCCTGTGCTCCGCAACGGGAGAGGCCACAGCAGAGAGGCCCGCGTACCGCAAAAAACCCCACAAAAAACAGGGCTGAGGCTTCCCGGGAGAGAGAAGAGATTCCGCCTACCTGTGCCGTGGAGCTCCATCCTGCTGTGATTTCTCTTCCTTGCCATCAGCCCCTTCATGCATGTGTCTTGTACTGTTTCTGCTCCCCTGGCTGGACCCTGACCGAGACACACCAGGACGCCTACTTTGTGCTCCAGTTTACTGTCCTGGGCTCCCCTGCCTGGACTCTCTGCTCCCTTAGATGCTGTTCGCCACGGTTGCTGGTGAAAAATCCTCCCTCCCTCCAAGGTCTGGCTCCAATGCCGCACCGGACAGAATGAGCGCCTCCTCTCCTGGGCTCCAGCCCACGATTTCCAGCACTTAGAACACTCTTTTTTGTGTTCTAGGCAATTCCATCCTCTCCCCGCAGTGGACACGGAGCTGCTTGAGGATAGCGGCCAGGGTCACATCCATCATCAGTGGAGAACAATGCTAGCCTAAGCGTATCCATTTGTGGATACAAAGGATTAACATTTTCTTGGGCCAGGTTGAAAGGGATTGCCTCCCTGCTTTGGTAGTCAGGACATTTGCTTTCCTTACTGGGGTGTTGATAAGTGCTTTTAAACCTAGGAGACAACACAGCTAGAAACATTAGGATGACAGTAACTAACTGGTGATACTCATACTAATGACTAACTTTAAAAATATTTCCCGTTTAAATGCAACGCTTAAATCTTTTCCTCCTAAATTAAAATATGCTGCATATTCACAAAATTCAGAAAGAATGAGTGAGTGTGTGTGTGTGTGTGTGACCTGGGCACAATCACTCATTAGTAACTCACACTTGCATGCGTACATGTCCACAATAACCAGGGATTAATGTGAGTTTGTAGGAATAACTGGATCAGAGGAACATTTCTTCATATCATCCAGGCCCCAAATTAACTGAAATATCATCAGGGCAATGTTCCGACTCCCTCTCTCTGTTCTGTCCTTTTCCCCTTTTGTCAAACAAACAGGCAAAAACGACCTCCAGGAAATGACTGGGGTAAAATTCAGAGCATGTTTACATGCAGCCAAGTTTGGTCATTCTGTTCTGGGAAGTAGCAGGGGCAGCGTGAGGGTGTTCAGAAAAGAGGAGCCCAGTTGGGTGGGCAGGAGAGGTGGAGTGTTGAGAGCAGCTCTGCTTTGATCACGTTCCAAGGCAGGGCTGCCTGGCGCTGTGTGCTGGGCTCAGGGTGTCGGAAGGAGGTTGGGTCTCCGAGTCTGTACACATGGCTGCTTTGTTGGGGTCTTTGCTGTGAATGTGGGTGAGTTTAGCCTCCAGCGTGGAAGCAGAGGACGACAGATCTGGACATGGCACAATGTCTGATGTTTACTGCAACATGTGCGTTCAACGTGGGGATGCCTTGTGTGGTCCTTCTGGAGATCATGGTCTTTGCAGGAAGTGCCCCCATGGGAGGACTTCCAAACAAACTAGTTGGAGTTTGATGGAGAAGATGGTGTTGGTGAAATTCGATTTTAGGTTGAATTTAGTGGTTTTCTTAAAGTACAAGAAATCAAATGCCATCTCTTTTTTTTGGTTTACCCTGCACATAGGTATTTCATGTAGGGTTGTGTGTGTATGTGTGTAAGTTGAACAGCCAAAGATGGGATTTTTCAGTTCAATTCTTGTCATTTCTAAGGCCTAATTCATTTCCACCTTTCCTAAGGATAACCTGTGCCTATTAAAAATCATTGGAGAAAGAAGTGATCTTCCTTAATATCCTCATAATGTTCTAAAAGCAGAGGAGACCTCAAAGAAAGGAACTGATAAATAGGCTCTCTCCACACTTCTGGGCTCACTCTTAAAATTTTCTATTCAAACAATTTTTATTTTAATTTTTTTTTTTGGCCACAATGCACGGCATGTGGGATCTTAATTCCCTGACCAGGGATCAAACCTATGCCCCCTACAGTGGAAGAGTGGAGTCCTAACCAGTGGACCACCAGGGAAGCCCCTATTCAAACCCTTTCATACAAAAATGCTTCCGTTTGTTTTGAGGGCCGGCAGTATTTTAGAGATGGATCAAGCGTGTGTTCTTAAAGGCAGCACTTTGAGAAAGAAAGTTACTTATTTTCCTTTTTGAAATTGGTGGTGCAGGGTTGGGGGGTGAAGAAAGCTGGAGAAACCCCGTGGGCTTCTCTCTTTGCGGTAGAACATTCCCCAGGTTGTAGGTGGGGAAACTGAGACCTCAGGAGCTTAAGAGGCCCATCCCATGTGCCCATCCCCTCCTGGGTGAGGCAGCCCAGCCCTGATGAGTGAATCAAAGACCTGGTTTTCTTCCCGTGGTAACAGGTTTGTTTTGTTTTTTTGAGTTCTCACACCCAAGCCTTAAAAAAGTCTGTTGTGGTTTCTGGATGGGAACGCGGTGCAGGACCTGGGAAATGTGTTCCTGGCGGCAGTTGTGAAGAGGAAACAGATTGTACACCTTTTTTCTTCCATTGTTCTAGGGTAGGACACGACTGCCCCCAGACAGGGTTGTTAGGAAAGAAAGTTTACAACAACTCATGAAGCACTGAGGAAGCTCTAGATGAACGGCCCTCGGGAAGTGCAACGCATCAGAATGGAGCAAACCGAAATAATCGAGATAGTTCTAAGCTCATAAAGAGGGTTAATCGGGTGTCCCCCCAGACAATGGAATTTCAAACAGGAAGACCTTCAGTGCATCCAGAGACGGTTTCTCAAGGATGTCTACGGTGTCGTCTAAAGGAAGCAGTGAGGAAAGAGTGTTTCCTCAGCAAGTCGTGGAAGAGCTCATGTGGGGCCACTCCCCGCTCTGTGCTGCTGGGGGCACACGTGCGCAGCCTCTCGCTCCCTCATTGTGTCTTGCAGGTGTTTGGCTGTCCTTCGTAGCCTGACACGCAGCAGGCATTTAATAAATATTATCATCGTCTCTCATGAGAACTAGAGGCCCATCCACATGAGAGTCACACACCTGATCACCGGGGTGAGCGTTCTGTTCTGGACAGCGGCTGTTTTCATATTTAGGTGATTCTGTGGAGAAAACATTAAATTGCTCAGAAAGCTTGAAGGATTTCACTGGAAGTAAAATAACAGTTGAACCTGGTGTTATCTGTCCTTTAAAATGAAAAGCTATATTCAATTCCATAAAATGTCAATCAAGTAATTTACTCTACCTATTGAGTGCATCATAAAATGCTCACAGTTTAGTGGGAGAAACAGACTCACCAGCAAATGAGTACAATGTTGCATAATTAGTTGAACCAAGTGATCTCAGAATTTGGTGGCGGAGGAGGGACCTGGGAGGGGCTTCCATGGTCGGTGGAATTCCAAGTGTGCAGAGGAATCATGGTGCCCCTAGGCGGGTGCAGGGAGTGGTTATGTAAGCTGGTTGGGCTGACATCTGCCCTCTGCTGGCCAAGCCAGGTGCCCGGGCCCAAGGCTGCATCCACCTGGAGGAAGGGATGCCTTTTCCTAACTTTCACAAAGACGCCAAATGGGCTGGTAGTAGCTCTGCAGGGAACGTGCAGGGTGCTCTTATCTCCGGAGCAGCACGGAGGGTGGGCACCGGGCCCAGGCAGGTCTTGGTGAGAAGAGCCCATATGGGGTCCTCTCTCAGCAGTTCTCCGGTGGAGGTTCTATTTTGTGGTGACCACAGCCAGACTCCAGACTGGCTTGGAATCAGTCATCCCACCTCACGTGTAGGCAGCAGTGGAGTGCATACCAGGCTGTTGTGTTCTGGGGCTTTGCAAAGTGACTTATGCCAAACAGAAAACTGGGAGACAATTTTGTATCTTACCACCAAGAGGGAGACAAGTATCTAATTTTCCTTTCATGGTCCAACTTCAGTTTTCAAATCACAGATTATGTGTTCTTTTTTTTTCTCCTATCTGTTGAAAAATCTTTAGAAAATAAAATCTACTAAAAAACCAAACATATAATATTAACATAGGCTCTTGAAGCAACATTTGGTGTGAACTCAGCTTCAAAGTTCAGGGGTAGGGGTGATATTTCTAAGCAGAATAGAGACAAATTTAACTTGTTTGATTTGATACTTAGGAAAGTTTTTTTTTTTTTAATTTGATACTTTCAGTGAAAAGCTTAAGTATTAGTGTTACATTCAAAAATATCCATGTGCTCTCAAATAACATTTTATACCATTGTAAACATTCGTGTAAATAGTCCCTTCTAAATAAATATATCCTTCTAACAGTGAATTGTGATACTTATTTCTTAATGAAAAAACCGGGTCTACAAATCCCCACTCTTGCATTGCTTTATTTGCTGACCCCTAATAAATTGAACAGCTATGAGATTTGCTACAATCATACAATGTCGCAACTTCAGGGATGGAGCTATGGTCAACTCTCGGACCCCACTGGTCTTTAAGTGCAGTTTGTTTCTTAGATCATGGGTCCTTTGTGGCATTGGTAAGGTCACTGCCAAGAGTGACACATAGGAATTATTCAGTGCATGTCGGCCAACCAATTTCCGCTTAGGTGGATTATTTTTTTGGCTTAATCATGTCAAATACATATCAAAAGTTACATAGAAAATACATTAAAAATAGATACGCCCCTCAATATTATTGCCCATAGTTGTCATGAAGCTTTCCCTTATGTTTTCTTTTAGTAGCTTTATAGTTTCAGGTCTTACATTTAAGCCTCTAATCCATTTTGAGTTGATTTTTGTATATGGTATGAGATAAAGGTCCAGTTTCATTCTTCTGCATGCGACTATTCACCATTGTGAACATTCAATGAAGAATCCACTGTTGAAGAGCCTCTCCTTTTCTTCTTGTGTGTTCTTGGCATTGTTGCCAAAGATCAGCTGACTAAATGTGTGGATTTATTTCTGGACGATCCCAGAAGTAAAAACAGACAAGAGGGATCATGTAAAACTCAAGAGCTCTGCACAGCAGAGGAAACATTCAGCAGAGTAAAGAGACAACCTGTGGGGTGAGAGAAAGAACCATACATCTGATAAGGGGTTAATATCCAGAATATGGAAGGAACTCAAACAACTCATTAGCAAAGAACCCACCCAGTTAAAAAATGGGCAAAGACCCAAATAAACATTTCTCAAAAGAAGAGGTACGAATGGCCAGGTGTATGAAAAGATGCTCAACATCACTAACCATCAGGGAAATGTAACTCAAAACCACAATGAGATATTACTTCACACTTTCAGGATGGCTATAATCAAAAAGACAAAAGATAAGAAGTGTTATCGAGGATGTGGAGAAAAGGAAGCTCCTGTGCACTGTTGGTGGGAATGTCAAATGGTACAGCCGTTACGGAAAGCAGTATAAAGCTTCCTGAAAACATTAAAAATGGAACTACCACATGATCCAGCAATCCCACTTCTGGGTGTAGAGCTGAGGGAAATGAAATCAGGATCTTGAAGAGATACCTGTACTCCCGTGTTCATTGCAGAGTTATACGTTATTCACCACAGCTGAGATATGGAAGCAATCTAAGTGACTGGTGATGAATGAATGGCAAAAGAAAATGTGGTGTGTGTGTGTGTGTGTGTGTGTGTGTAGACAAGGGAACATTATTCAGTCATAAAAAAGGAAATCCTGCCACTTGTGACAACATGGATAAACCTGAAGGACATTATGTGAAGTGAAATCTCCAGACACAGAAAGACAATTACTGCATGGTATCACTTAGGTGTGGAATCTAAACACGTCAAACTCGTCGAAGCAGATAGTAGAATGGTGGTCCCCAGGGGGCGGGGGGAGGGGAAAATGGGGAGATATTGTCCAAGGGTACAAAGTAGTTGCATAGGATGAGTAAGCTCTGGAGATCTAATGTACTGCATGGTGTCTATAGTTAATAGTATCGTATTGTATACTTGAAATTTGCTATGATAGTGGATCTTAACTATTTACCACACACACACGTAACTATGTGAGGTTGGTGCCTATGCTAAGTAGCTTGATTTTGGTAATCACTTCACAATGTGTATCAAGACTTCACGTTGTACAACTAAAATATATGCAATTTTCACTTGTCAGTTTTATCTTAGTAAAGCTGGAAAAAGGGGAACTTGGCTTAACTCATAAAAATATACGTGCTGCTAAAATAATAACTTCGAATTTTGCCAAAAATTGTTAATCTGTATGATTGGGTTTTAAAATTGAGGTTTAGATTGAAGCACCACGAGATGCCAAAGTGAGACAGATATTCTGTGCAGAATTTACAGGAGAAAGTCTTCCAAGTGGATTCCATCAGTCTTGAACTTCTCAACCAAACAGAAGATTGAAGAGAGGAACAAGGGAGAATTTGTGAAAGTCTGTGAAGACTGTGAAAGTCTGTGAAAGTCTGTGAAGAGATGCGTTTGGAAAACTTCGTTTCCTTGTTGTGAATCCCAGACCCCTCACAAGGAGGAGGTGCCCGGGGAGCCACGTCCTTTATCTCCATTGGTCACCTTGGTCAGGAAACTGCAGGGGGACAGTCCCCAGTAATGAAGAACTCTGTAAGATCCTCAGGAAATCATAAAATCACCCAGTCTTGGTAAAAACTACCTGCCCCACTTCTAAGTTCCCCAGGTCTGAAATAGCAAGTAATCATTGGGCTTGGAAGTTGGGGCGGGGGAGGGAGAGCTTTAGTAAGGAGGTGGCGATGGACATTCAAATTTTCTGATATGAAATTGTGTTTGTGACTTGGTGATCATAAGATTGTTTATTCCCTAATAGTGAGCTGCCGGTTTCCATCCAGGAGCAGGTAAAGCTGGTCCCACTGAACGCATTTTAAAAAGGCAATGGAAGGGGCTTCCCTGGTGGCGCAGTGGTTGAGAGTCCACCTGCCGATGCAGGGGACACGGGTTCGTGCCCCGGTCTGGGAAGATCCCACATGCCGCGGAGCGGCTGGGCCCGTGAGCCATGGCCGCTGAGCCTGAGCGTCCGGAGCCTGTGCTCCGCAACGGGAGAGGCCACAACAGTGAGAGGCTCGCGTACCGCAAAAAAAAAAAAAGGCAATGGAAGACCAAAATAAAAATGCCTTTGGATAATACCCCACAAGTCTGCATTCAAAATACTGGGTAAAAAGGTAAAATTCTTTCATCAGCATTCTTTAAAGTACTGTGCTTTACTTATCCTATCTCTGAAAAGTGTGTACTGAATTTTGATTTTAAAAGAAATATGACATATATTTATGTAATTGTAGCCAGTATAACATGCTTTCCCCACTCGGAGTAAAAAATATGGTCATATTTATTTCACTTTTCGGGTAGTTGCTGCCGAGAAAAAGGGAATTCCACCACCTCCCTTTTGAGACCTTTCTTCCCTTCCCCTCCATGAGAATCCCCAAGAACCTGACAGTCACCCTTCGTTCGGAAGCTGGCCGCGTTTGTGGCTTTGGTGCCTGCATTCACGCAGTGGCTGAAGCCACTACTGTTGATCCACAGTGGGCTCCCTGGGCGCCTCCCTCTGGATGTCATGCATTTCAGTTCACACACACTTGTAGCCACTGTTCCCAAACCACCATCCCAGGGTGGCTGGGCCTCAAGGGGCTTCTAGATTTAGCCCCAAACCCTGAAATCTTAGATTCTTGGTTTGAGTTAGGGTACCAGGCCGGTCTTCTTCCCTTAATGGATTTCCCGTCTTTCTTTGGTATCATTTGCTTTCAGTGGAGACTTGGTTAGGAGCATCTCAGACTGTCACAGAGCTTAACAAAGCACAGAATTGCAAAGAGACATTCTCTCCCCTTCCTCCAGGAGGGTCCGAGTCCTCAGACAATGTGGATCATCTCCCCGTGGCAGCCAGCTCTGCACAGGATGGAGGATTATCAGGCAATAAAAGGTCCTCAGGGCAATGGCCTTACATTTATAGAACTAGATTGATCTTCCAAATACGTAAAAACCAGCTTCTAGTACAAGGCATGCCTTCTATATTTAAACTGATATGTGGAAATTTGAATTTGGGAAGAAACACGTTAGTAAGTTGATCTAAAATTATAAAATGTGTATTCCAGTTGGAAAAAAACTTTCCCCAATATCCATGATACTTTTTAGGTCCATTCCTACAGCTCCATCCACCTAGTTAACCACACCCCAGCCTCTGACACACATGCAAACAACCTACACCCACATCTGACGGATAAGGCGCGAACGCCCAACACTTGGGGTACCCAGTCCATACACACAGGCTGGCCACAGATCTGCCACCGTGTGAGAGACGGGCCGCTCTGATCAAATGCCTTCTTTCTTAAGAACTTGAACTAGAAGCGAGGAAAAGGTTGTTAGTTGTAAGAGAAAAAAGAGGTGCAGGTGTTTCTGTGACCGTCAATGTGGAGGGCTAGGGTGAAGGCCCCCATGCTTCTGCCAGGGGGTGCTTCTGGGTCTGCTGTGGATCTTGACTCTCCCCTCTCCTCCAGCCAGAGTACAGATGCCCAATTACGACATCAGTTCTGGGGCCTCCACGAGGGGCCTCTTGTCACTCCTCACACAAACACCTCGCTCCTATCTCTGTCTCCATCGCCACATGGCATTATCCCTGTCGCATAAGGAACAGCAATTATCCTGGGTTAAGACCCACCATAATGACCTCATCTCAACCTGATGACATCTGCAAAGACCCTGTTTCCAAATTTGGCACATTTACAGCTTCCAGGCGGACCAGGGTTTTCAGCGGACACTATTCAAGTCAGTACTGGTCATCTTCAGAGACGGTTGGAGAGAGAATCATTTCAGTGAGGGATATGGGCGACTGCGCGTTGCATTGCACGGACAGGAAGCAGGAACCAGGGTGTGTGGGGAGTGCTCTGAGGCAGCTGGCCGGGGAGAGCAGAGCGGAGGCATGCTGAAGGGGAGGCAGGTAGAGACATTTCCTTGTCCTTGTCCCTCGATGGGAACAACGGGGGCTGCGGAAAGGACCCAGCTAACAGGGCAGGAACGGGGAGGGACACTGCATGGACCCAGGCCTGGGGGAGGGAGGGAGTGACGGGGCCCGGCTCAGGGCTGAGGACCTAACTTGGAGGAAACAGGACCCGCAGCCCTGAGTAGAGCCATCAGCCCGAGGCCAGCTCAGCCGTGACGATGTAGGCAGATGGCGCTGGACAGTCTGCGTCACTCAGGGGCTGCTCTTTGCCCTTCCCCATGGGTCTAGATTTGTTTCATTGTTCTCTTGTTTTTTAGGGTAACTGTGAAAACATATGACCACCATCTGCCTCCTCAAAGGCCCTGCAGCTCTGTGGCTTGTTTCTGAAGCCCTGATTAAGCAGTCAGGGCCTGTCTGGGGCTGGTGTCAGCTCCAACAACAATAGGTGCACCGTCAGGGGTCCCCGGGGGAGGCCCCTTCCCCTGTACACAGAGAAGAACTGAAGAAAAAGAAGGAGGAGGACACATCTGAGGCCCCGGAACCCAGTGAAACCCAGTGAAATCAACCCCAGAGCTCCATTTATTTTGGGGTGGGGATCTCCACTCCGAGACGTGCTCACAGGTAGTTAAGGGATTTCACGTGAGTAACAAATGGCACGTCCTGTAGGTTCTGTCCTCAGAGCTGAATGGGTTGATGTTTCACATGAAGCACATTTTTGTTGATCTTTCTTTCAGGATGATGGTGTTGGAGAGTTTTGACGCAGTCAGTTTTCTTAGCCCCTCTGAATTCTGAACTAATAGAGAAAGACATACAGGATTCAGATAGGGGTCAAATTTGTGTTTTACTGGAAAAACCGGGACTTATATGTGAGGTCAAAATGAGCTTCCTACTCCTTTTTCCCTAAATTGAGCTTACTGGCTGAGTTTAAAGGTCCAGCAAGTGGACAGGGCCTGCTATGGTGACCTTATAGTCTGCAGGACACCAGGTCTGGAAGAAAGCCCAGGAGAGCAGAAGGCCTGTCATGAGCAGCTTTCTTTGGCTCTGAGCCTCGACTGTCAGGGGACCAGTGGTGGTCAGACTCTCGTGATCCCACCTGTTACGTGCATCTTCTTTTCCCTCCTCGGGAGACAGCCAACAGGTGGTGGACAGAAAGCAGCTACTTGTGCCCCAACACTCCAAGAGGGTGGATATGTTGGCGGAAGTTCTTGTTTAATGGGTTGGCAGGGAGGTAGGGAGAGGGATCGTTCCACTTATAGATATCCTATTATTGAATATGCATTCTGAGATCTAGTTCCATTTTGTGGCCTCTTTTTCTAGGTAATATCCATGACTTGTAGAAGATTTGATTTTTTTTCCTGGGAGAAAAGACAACATAAGCGAAAAACTCCGGGGATTCAGTTAGATAGATAGTTTGGTATCCTGAATTTTCCCTATACTAGATAATGGTGTCTTGGGAAACTTATTCAAAACTCTCTGAGTCCCAGATCCATCATCTCTAAAATGACGATAACACACACTTCGTTTAGGAAACATACATAACTGCTTATGAATTAGTCAGGATAGGCCAGGTTATGCTCCAGCAACAGCCTCCAAATCTCAGTGGCTTAACATACGCATCGATTTCTCTCTCACAGCCTGCAGATATAGGTGATTCTGCAGGACAGCTGTCTTCCCCATAGGGGCTCAGGGGTACAGGCTGCTTCCGTCTTGAGGCACTTCCATCTCTCCACCGGTATCTGTGATCGCCGTGGCAGAGATGACAGGGGATGTGCACGAGTAGTGCTTGAAGAGCTGGCCCAAATTCCTGCCTCAGCACAGGAGTGGCTGGGAGCATAATCCTCCGGGGTGCCCCGGGAAAGCAGACGGACTAGCGTGGGGGTCTCTACCTCAAGTACTCACCCTTTTCTTCCAGGCACCCTTCTGTTCATTGAACAAATGACACTGATTCTTCAAACTAGCAAGAGGTGGGGGTGCTGAGGGCCCCTGGCTCACGTTCTTTGCAGTGGATATACCTGGGGGAGTGGTCAAGTCTCCTATCACACCATTCCTACACGTTGGAGAAATACTTGCCTAAAACTTCAGCAGGCAGGGTAATAATATTCCCTTGGTTTTCTCAAACAGTACTGGATTCAAATATTTTACCCTTACACGTCCCCGTGTTTAGTCTGGGGAATATCTTTATGGTTTTATAGCCAAAGTTAAAGTCATCCTAAGACTCCGATTAGGATAAGAGTCGTGATTTCTTATCTTAGGAGAATAGCTTGGCCGTGGAGAATTAACTGAATTAACTGAGCTCCCCGGGAAGTTAACTGAAGCCCAGCTCTTCACTCTTCTGTGAGTATTTCCTGTTTATTCTCGTCTCTCTTTCTACTCATGTTGATTTCTTGTCTAAGATGGCTTCCTTCTTCTCCACTTCTTTCCCCCAACCTTAAGTTGCAAGTGCACGTTTGGCCTCACCCATCAAGTTTCGCTTGATTCCAACTCTCAACGATTGCTCCCCCATGTGTCCAAAGTCCTAAAGCACTTATTTATATTTTGTTCTCTATTTGTTCATTTATATTTTTATATATAAAAATAAATATTTATATTTATTCATAAATATTTGTTATTTATATTTTGTTCTCTAATTGTTCATTGTGTTAGTCTTGTCTTTTTTTGAATATAACATTTTTTTTGAGTGTAAGGTTTATTTTCCCCAATGTATTCAGCTACCATGTTTGTGTATCCTATTGGTGGGAATAGTTCCCAACCTGGAAAAGCACGTAATCTAGTAGAGGACAAATCTACGAATTAGTCACTTGGCTGCTGGGCAGATGTGAGCAACGCATTGTGGAAGTTTGAGAGACTGACTCTCTCTTCCTCAGAAAGGAAAATAACAGTACAGTGGCAGCTGAGGAATTAGATTAGATTGGCACTGACTTTCAAAGGCTGGGATGGATGTTGGGTGAGAAAAAGATGTCTTCTACAAGAAGGAATGGAGTGTGTAAAGACCCAGGGAGCATCTATTTGGAGAATGGTGAGTAGTATATTTTGACGGGTGAATAGTTTATATTTAGTGGAAGGTAAGGCTGGATATGATTAGGGCTGCACTTTGGGGAGATTAATCTGGCATGAGGTTTAGAACATTCTGGAGGCAGAGATACTAGTTAGAAAGCAACTACAGCAGCCCGGGTAAGAGATAGGATGGCTCAAGCTAGGGTGTAGAAGCAAAAATAGAAAGGGACAAAAGATAGTTATTTACAAGAGTGGAGTTGAGAGAATTGTAAAC
Organism: Phocoena sinus; assembly: GCF_008692025.1. Lineage (NCBI taxonomy): Eukaryota > Metazoa > Chordata > Mammalia > Artiodactyla > Phocoenidae > Phocoena > Phocoena sinus. The sequence goes on along the minus strand of NC_045774.1, from coordinate 4,857,457 downwards.
CCCATGTGCAGCGGAAGTCGACAGAGGAGTTTCATGAAGGAGTCATGAAGTCATGAGTCAGCGGTCTCTATCACTACAGAACGTGTAAGAAACTCTTGGATCTGGTTCTTAGGTGGTTAATAGCAGGTCATAGCTTGGTGGAACCTGCTACAGTTATGAGCACATAGACGGTGATGATAAAAATTCGGGTTTGATTTTGGGAGTGCTTATCTCATTTACCGTGAAAATTCATGTCATAGTAATTGTTATCATTGGATGCATAACAAGTGACCTCCCAAATTAGTGGCTTGAAATATCAACCATTTTATTATATTTCACAATTCTGTGGATCAGGAATTTGGGTGGACCTCGGCTCAGCAATTTTTCAGCTTCCTGCAGGGTTGACTGGACTCCCTTGCTGGTCATAAGTGGCAAGTGGGCTGGTCTGGATGGTGTGAAATGGCTTAACTCCCATGCGTGAGACCTGCAAGGGTCAGCTGGAAGGCTGGGCCTTCTCAACATTCACAGATGTCCTGGAGTCCCTTCTTTATCTTTAGCTCTGGAAACACGCCCTTAAGATTCTTGGAAGCCATCTTTTTTAATAGAGAAGGTCTTCGATGCCTGCCTTGGACATCCTTAGCAGGATGTTTGTCTGTAGACACCACCTTAGATCTCCTGAGGTCTTACCAAAGAATCTGCACTAACACCTTGGATTTGATCTTTGCCCTGAAGCCACTTTTTCCTTTCAGAATCTTTTGCTGGGAGAAGCGAAGGATAAGAAAGAGTTTTATTTTCAAGCCTAGCAAGCCCTGGCTCCTTTATATTTCTTCTACATTCTGCTAAAAAAAAAAAATGAACAGTTTCCTCTTTGGTTCATCTTTGTCTTCTTGAATTACATCGTTGGCAGCCAGATGAAGAGCTCTGTATGCTCCTGGGAAAGCTCCAATGTCAAATTCATGAATTTATAGATAATATCTTTCATTTTCCATGTTACTGCAAGGGATGGTTTTGTTAAACAATTTGCCCCTACATAACGTACATCATCTTCTCTCCAGCCTCCAGTAACAATTCCTCACTGTCCTTCCTTTCCACTGACAGACCCTCTGAAGACTTTCAGACCTTTTCTCTACCACCAGGCCCCAAACCCAGCGCTGTATGTTGTAATTTTTGTCACAGCAGCAGACTGCTTCTAGGTAACACGTTTTTTTGTTTTTTGTTTTCCTAACAGCCTATGGGTGCATAACAAGTGAACCCAAAACGTAGTGACTTAAAACATGAATAATTTTATTACGCTTCATATTTGGGCAGTGAGGAATTTGAGCAGGGCCCAGCTGTACCGTTCTTCCGTTCCATGTTGCATTGAATAGGATTACCTGTTATTATTTGGCTGGTAGCTAGGCTGACCTGGGGGGGTTCAAGACAGCTTCTCCCAGGGCTCTGGCAACCTAGCAGTGATAGAGAGATAGAGAGCCCATGTATCTCAGGGCTTCCCCATAAACCCTCTAAGGCAGGAGTGTCAGACTTCTTACATGGCAGCTCAGGACTCCAGGAGACCAAGGTGATGGCTGCCAATCCTTTTGAAGCCTAGGCACAGAACTGGCCTAGTGTCCTTTTCTCCCTACCCTAGTAGTCAAAGCAGTCAGAGACTAGCCTTGAGCCTATGGGAGGAGAAATAGTTCCCATCGCTCAGTGGGAGGAGTGTCAAAAAAATATGTGGTCATCTTCACTCTCACAGTAGCTCATCAGTCAAGTTGACCAATCATAAAAATTACCTACAGATACGTTCTATTAGCATTTAGCACATCGTGGGCATTTAGTAAATACTTCTTAACTTACTGAGTGGAGCACATTAATCTATCGCCCAAAAGAAATAATAGAGTATAGAGGGGCCTTTGTAGTAGAGTTAGAATCTCGGTTTCTGGAAACTTGCTCTGTGAACTTGTGCAAGCCTCTCAGCCTCACTGAGCCACGGTTCTTTTATTTGCAAAATGTTAACAATATTCTATCATGTACCATATAAAATTGTCCTGCTACGCCCCACATAAAAATCGTTAACAAAATACGTTAAAGACTTTCTAAACTCTAAATTCTTCAGTGTTCAACAGAGCTTTAGTGTCTAAGCAGAAGAGCCTTGACGTCAGGCTACCGGGTTTTACCTTTGTCTCCCGTGTGGTCTTGATCGATTCCCTCATCCATCCGAGCCCTGATTCTATTCATTGGAAAAAGGCTGTTACAATCCCAGTCTCATGTAGAACATGAAGCACAGGAGACTCAGTAGAATAGACTGAATGCTGCCGTAGGTGTTACTCTTTAGTGCTCTGAGGCTAGAAATCACGGTTAGGTTTGAGTGCACCTCGCATTAGGACCTGTGTGTACAAGTCAGTACAAGGAAGGGAGAGTCATCCCACCGTGGTGTGAACAACTTAATAAATGGGGCAGGAATAGGACAATAGTTTGAAAAATTGATCCTGAATCAAGTCTGTTTGTTGCTATACCTCAGCAAGTCCAACAGTGAAAAATACCCATAAAAATGGTTTCTTCCATAGCCATTTGATTTCTCTCTAATGAGACAGCTTTTTATTACTCAGTGAGTCCTAGATTTAGCAGTTATGTCATAAGTCCACGTATGTGACATAGGTAATCCACAGTGGGTATGCCTTTAGTAATCAGTTGGTGTTTAATTAACATGTGAAACTTTCCCGTTTAAACCTAAATTAAATTTGTGGCAGGTCTACTTGAGATCATTTAGACTGTTGTCAGAACATTTTCCTTGGCTGAAATGCCATTGTGTTAACAAACTCTAGAGCTTTGAACACTGACATGAAGAAGAAACCAAGTAAGGACTTTCCAAGTAAAACCTGTAGAAAGGGTTTAGTGTGATTGTTAAAGTGGGGAATCTCATCTCCCAGGTGCCCTTCTCCTTGTGAGAGAAGCAGCTGTTCTCAAAGTGTGGTCCCCAGCCAGCTGCATCTGCAGCCCCTCTTAGAAGTGCAGGTTCTTGGGCCCTACCCCAGACCCACTGAATTGGAAACTCTCAGGGGAGGCCAGATATCTGGGTTCTCAAGGCCTCCAGGTAATTCTGAAGCCCCATTAGTTTAAGGACAACTAAACTAAGGTCTGGTGTTGGGGCAGGTGACAGCGAATATAAACCATCCCTCTTAACGGAGAGGGCTTCTATACCTAATCTGTCGCAAAATAGCTTAATTTATGGGTGGCTAACTATACTCAAGCCTCTCTGTAGAACCTTCATGATGTTTGAGTTGCGTGACGTTCAGTCATTTGAGCTCTCTGACTGAGAAGCTCCCAAGGGAACGGCGTGAGCAGAGGTACCATCAATGCTCTGGGGTGTCTGACCTGTGGTAACCTCCACGCCCCAGAGTAAGAGGGCGCGAGACCCCAGTGGAGTGGTGCGAGCAAGATTCCCTTCAGCTCAGCAGTGAGCTCGCCACGAAGAAAGGACAGGGCTCTGCTGCCTCTCCCTGTCATGGGAGCACCGCTTGTCCATCACAGCAGCCTGTGGGCCCTGCTCTCGGCTCCAGCAAGATGTCTTCAGGGATGTCAGTTGACGGGGGGGCCACTGGGAGAAAATGTTCTCTACAGCTGCCCAAGAGGTGACCCTATGTTGGGGACAGCAAGAAGAGAGGCTGAGGTGGCTGATGGCGGGGGAGAGACTCACTGTGACAGTCTGACTGCACCCTCCCCCCAGACCCTCAGGGCACCTGGGGAGCCAGGGGGTTCAGCTGTCCTCTCCTTCAAAAATTTTAACTAAACATGAACCTTCAAAGGAAACTTTTGGTTGTTAGTAACATCCCGACTTACTGTCCCCAGCGTTACAGACTCCCCTTCATGCCCCACCCTCACACCTCAGTCCACATCCTTTGTGACAAGGTGTATCACCTGCCTTCCTGTAGGACAGGGCATCGGCTGCAGCCTCCAGCAGGCGCGATTTCTCCTCTTCTCGGTGACATTCACTCCAGTCTGGCTCTGACAGCGACCGGGCGGGTCGAAGGGGAGGAGGGGATACGTAATCCGCTTGGCAAAAGATCCCCCAAATCTCCTCATCCTCTGCCAACCGTGGGCTCTTCCTTGGCTGGGTCTGAGCAGCTGGGGGCAGAACTCAAAGTCCAGGGCCACCAGGTCCCCAGTGCCCAGTCCTGCTGAAATAACAGAGCTGAGCGGGAATTCTTTTCATTGTGTATGAAGCATGGGCGTAAAGGGCTGCCCGCTATCTATCACCCAGAATGCCCCTCCAGACTCCGGATGTATTACAGCTCTTCAACACACCATACAAACGAACACGTATTGGAGGTTAGGGAAAGACTGATACATTCAACAGGTCGCTGAAATTTAGCAGCATTGTGGAGGCTGGTCTAAACCAGTGGCTTCTAAGCATCATTTTCCACTAATAGATAAAACTGATTTTGAGACAAATTAGCTACAGGGGCCCTCTCCTTTCAAGAATTTGATTATGAATATAAAATGCCTTATTTATATAAAGACCTTACAGACTGTTCACAAACTGGTATGGCACATAAAACGAATGTCAAAGTAATACTCAAAGTAAACCTTGTATTTAAATAGCTCAGAAAATGTTTCCTTGTATTTTATAATTGTTTTTCAATCCTTATTTTTTTTTTTTATAACAAAAGCCCAACATTCGCATTTCATAGATATGGAAAGAAAATCAGCGAGATGAGTCTCAACCTGGCTGTGCAACCAGATCACCTGGAAATTAACAAACAGGCACACACACACAGGAGACAAACAGAATCCTGGGCCGTGCTCAGACCCACGGCAGCTTACTCTCAACCCGGAACCTGTGTGTCTGAAGATACCTCACGTGAGTCACAGGCGTGCTGCCCAGGCTCAGGGTGGGGAGGGATGGGATGGGAGGGTCCTGGGTCCTGGCTATAGCCAACGAGGTGCTTCTGGTGTTTACTTACTTCATCTCTCAACCCCTAATTACTTCGGTTACTTCTCAGACTTCCTGTTCTGTTTCCTGCTTCCATAAAAACCTTTTAATTTTTTTTTAAATTAAAACTTCCATCAGCTCAAGAAAAACAATCCCTCTTTCTTAATCCTTGAAGGAGAAACGGCCCAGAGTGTGAGTCTAATCAATCTGGGTAGCAAGTTAGGGGCAGCTCACTTGTCCTCCCCAACGCCCCAGCTCTTGGTTGTTTGCCGACATTGACTAACATTATGGGGAACTTTCTGCCTGTGCTGAGCACACAGCCCCCTGTGACACCAGCCCCCAGCACCCTTGGGATGTAAGATATTGGGGGCTGCAGTCGGAGCATCTGGGAACACGTCCAAAATAAGTAATGGTCAGATGAACAAAAATGAGATGAACTGTCAACTGAAAGGGGGCAGCGTGTCGTGGAGACAGGAGTCCTTCCGGCTTCAAAGTCTTAATTGACCATAAGGCACATAAAGCCTGAGACCCCCCTGGCTCTTTTTTTCTTGGCGTTACTTGAGCTGCGCTCAAGTGCCCTTGTACGTTCTCTGAAAAAACTGTCAACCTGCTGCACACAAAACACGTGCACCTGGGCAGTGTTTGCTGCCGTGTTGACACGGAAGGTAAGAGCAATCAGTGGTCACAGCAGTCAGCGGGGGAGAGGCGAGGAGCAGAGTCTGGGCCTGCTGGCCAGTTGTCGGAGCCCTTCACACCCCTCACCCCCGGACGAACCAGCTGTCCACACCCCCCGCCCGCGCAGGCGTTTCCAGCCAGTTAGGACGCTCTGTCCTCCTCCCCGGAGTCTTTCAGGGAACGCTGAAATCTGAATGCCAGATGAGGAAAGCAGATGTTTTCCGCCTCTCCACCCACTGCAAGCGAGCAGGATGGGGACACAGTTCACTGCCCGGGGCGGGGGGGGGGGGGGGGGGGGCGGGGCGGAGGGGCAGCTTTGCCGCATGCGCAGTGGGCACACCGCCCAGCACCTGCCGGGCCAGGACAGGCGTGGGAGGCCGCGGTCCAGCTAAACTCTGACTTCCGGGCCAAGGCAGGCTTGGAAAGGGTGGGAGGAGAAGTATGGCACGTGGGCTGGGTAAACAGTATTTGCTAAATTTAGAGCCATTTACACTGGCCAGTTCTGAGTTTTGTTGTCTTTTTGAAGCAAACATCCTTTTTTTTTTTTTTTTTTCTGGCAGGGAAGTGATGCTTGGAAGTAGCAACAACAACAAAAATATCTGGTAGAACTGGCGTAAGAGCCCATTGATGAGGGACGGATTTCAAAGCTCATCAGCCAGTCTTTAATGTACATCACGAGTTTGTAAATGAAAGGAACTCTGCGGCAGGACCGCTGGGAAAACTGCACTTTGCTGCAAAGCTTCTGCCACACAGCTGCTGGGTGCTAGCTCACATCCTCCTTGGCAGCTCCCGCGGACCTGCAGCTGAGGGCTGGTGCCCATGCCTCCTTTGCTCTTTTCAGCTGCTTGGAGCGTGTTGTCACACCTGATGGCTCCAACCTCGGAGCGGTCCTGCCTCGTTGGACAGGGAGACCCCCGGCCCAGTGTCCAGGCCTCGGGCGTTGTGGGAAGCCCAGCTGGGCGCTCCTGGGGGTGGGTTTCGGTGAAGGACGGAGGGAGACTCTCCTTGAGGGAAAATGAGGCTGACAGGGGCCGAACAACTCGGCCTTCCAGCCAGCTAGAGGGGGTTGGACAAGAACCCCATTTAATTCAGTTCGGTGTGCTTCAGTAGAGTTCAGTAGCTCTCTGAGCACCTACTGTATGCAGGTGCTCAAAGACTGTGGAGCAAACAAAAATGAACCGGACCCTTTGTTTGCAGGAACTTGCTCGCTGGCGGAGGAAAACCACCAAGACAAAGACACCTGTGGCTCAGGACGGTTGTGAGACATTCACACAAACAGGGCGGGGCCGGGGCAGGAGAGAGAAGGTCCTTCTGGCCTTTATTAAAGGAGGATGGCCGCAGAGGCTTGAATGGGTAGTTTTCTACCGCTGACCCCCTCCATGATCTTTCTTTCATGGCATACAGCTGTCTGGTCTTAAAAATCCGATTTTTGGACTGATAAAAATTCAGTATTTGCTGAGCCTCTGGCTGCGAGCCGCTCTGTCTTGGCCGCATGCGGCCGCTCTGGGTTTGAGGAGGGACTGGCGTCATCAGATGTCCCTGAGGACGGAGACTGCTCATGGGACAAGGGTCAGTGGACTTTCATGTTTCCCGGCTCGTCCTCTGCAGGCCTGGGTGTTAGCGTGTCCGCAGGCCTCCACGGGGACTGAGTCCTAACTCCGGAGCCCAGCCGCGGGGCTGGGGGCTGAGGGGAGCGCGGGTCCCATGGAAGCCTCCTCAGCGGGGTTAGTCCGTCTGTCCTCCTCTGGGCCCCTTGGACCCCCGTCCCCCAGGGATCCTCAGAAGAAGAAGACACCTGGCTTTCTGGACTCCCTCAGGGCCAGGTGCCCTCCTGCCGCCTTGTTTTATAGCTGAGGCGGGGGGCGGGGAGGACCCCCCTCCTCCATCCTCAGGCCCCTGCTGGTGGCTCCGACGTGGACACATCTGTTTTCAGTCCCCCCACAACCAAGCCCCTCAGCGCGCACTCCTCCCGCACTCCCCCCGACCCCGTGTCCTCCTGACTCCACCCACTTCCTCTTCCCCCCTCCCTCATCATGTTGGTGAGACTCTCACCTGACTCCCCCGTCCCCTCCCTTCTGCTTGCGTCTCTCAGCCCCACCGTCTGCCGTGTTCCTAGAGACCATCCTTCAGAGGAGGGCCTGGGGCCAGAAGAGCAAGAGGAGCAGGGGGCGGGCGGGGTCCCAGGCTCCTGAGGTTTCCAGGAGGAGCTGCCTCTGGAGGTGCAGCAGAGACACAGGGATCGACGTGAGACCCGGGATGTGGAGCTTAGAAGGTCAGCGGTGACCGTCGAGACCAGCTCTGGGGGCAGGAGGTGGGAGCCTGATGACAAGGGGCTGAGAACAGTGTGGAGGGAGGTAAGGGGGGACAGAGTCCGTGGTCCACTGAGGGGATCAATGGCAGGACCCCCTGCAGAGACCAGGGAGGCGGGGAGGGGCCACAGGGTGGGAGGAGGGTGCAGGGAAGGGGGGAGGGGCACCGAGGGAGGGACCTTCCCTCGAGGGCTCCATATCTCCCAGGAGAGGAGGTGACACAGGACAAGAGAGGCTGAGATCAGGCTGAGCAGGAAGCAGAGCTCTGGCTCCTGGGATGAAAGCAAAGTGGTAAGGGAGACCCCCCCACAGGAGGAGAAGGCAGACAGCACCTGGGAAGACTGATTCAAGCAGGTGTGGGGAACCGGATCAGGGTGCCCCTACCCCTGTCCCCAGGACCCTCCCTGGCTGCTGTAAGGGGCTCTGGGGCCCAGGAGACTCAGGGGCCATGGTGGGCGCCCAGCAGATCCTGCACCCTCCTCGCCAATCCTGTCACCTGCCAACTGACGGCATTTACTTTTAGGGCCCAGAACACTGTCTACGGGAATGTCTCCTGTAGGAGAGCCCTCTAAAGCCAGGAGAGTCAGCATTTGCTGAAGGTCAGCAGGTGTCTGTTGCACTTTGAAGGTGGCAGTTTGCAAAGGCAGGGCATGTCCTTCCTTAGGTAGCAGCTTAGCATCCAGGTAAGCCCGGGGTGCCTGGGACCGAGGCAGGGTGATTTCTAACAATGCTGAAAAATTAAAACACACTTAAAAGGCAATCACAATAGTCATTAATTTATAATATGTTAACTTACTAAGAGGATTCGCAATTAAGAGCCAAAAAATTAAAGCTGTGATATTTGCGTGGGGGGCATTTAGCTGTGTTTTATTAACTTTTTTACTTGGTAATCACCGTTTTTGCTGACCCTCTCCCACACCCTCTGCATGGTTGCATCACTGGGCCCCTTCTCAGCAGGTCTGAGCCTTTCTGGGAATTAAAGTCCCTCTGAGATGGATTGACCCAGCGGTAATTGAGCCTTTGGTGCTTCAGGAGAGCTTGATGTCCAAAGCCCTCTTGGGCAGCATTTCTTCGCTTTTGATCTCTTTAGTGGCAGTTTAATGAACTCCCTAATTATATTTTGTCCACTGTAGGTTTGCATTCGTCAAAACTGATGAATGAAAAAGGGTATGGGCTCTTGCCGCCCAGGGCCTGTTTAACTAATTTACTGGCGCGGTTTTCCATCCTCCTTGCCTGTCCCATCATCACCTCTCTGGGCTCGGAATGGAGCCCCGGCTCAGCAGCTTTGGCGGCTTCCAAGTCTCTCCTAAAATTACTGCTGTTTTTTCAAAAGGCTTATTCCCCACTTGTGCTCCTGCACTTGGAGGCCCATCTGAGCCGAGCTCAGACGTAGGGAGTAGACGTAGGGGACAGACGTTGACGATGAGCGCCTTGCGGTCAGCTCTGGGACTGGCTGGGGACTGGACGGCTAATCTCCAAAGATAAGAGTGATGGTGACCACTCACCGCTTCTGAGCACTTACTCTGTGCTTGAAACTTGGCCAAGCACCTTCCATGAATTAACTCCTTTGATCCTCGCAAGCCCCTTGTGATATGGGCATTTTATTATCTTTGTTATAAAGGTGAATCAAGCCTGGCATAGAATTGCCCTTCCAGGTCACAGAGCTGGTGACTAGTGCACCCTGGAGGTCATGGCCCGGGGTCATCCTCTCAGGCCATCACGTTTGGCTTCTCTCCTCCTGTCTGCTGTTCTCTCTCTCCCAGTTCACTCTCTTGCTGAAAACTTGCCTGCGGCTTCACAGGGCAGGGAAAGAAAGCCCGCCCCACACGCCGGCTGGTCCACGCAGGCTCCTCTGACCTGGCTGCCGCCCCCTCCCCCTCCCCTCCTTGGTGCTGAGCTCTGGGCACTCCAGGCTACCTTCCCGCCTGCCAGCCTGCTGCCTGGGCAAGGGTGGGTCAGACTGGGCTGTGCTAATGAACCATCCCAAGCCTTAGCACTTTCAGACAGCAAACCTGTGCTTTTCTCTGGGAGGAGAACCCAGGTGTCCCAACTCCTGGCAGAGCCAGAGGGCTCTGCTCACACCCGACACCGGGGACCTGGCGTCTGGCTCCTGCGGGTCCCGCGACCTGGGCAGAAGTGGGAAGGGGAAGTGACGAATCACATACCAGTGCCCCAAGAAGTGACCTGGCCGTGTTTAACATCAAAGGGGGGCGTTCCTGGACCTGCAAGGGCTGGGGACGGTGCAGGGCCCGGCACCCAGCACGTGCTCTCGATGGCAGGTCTTTGAACTAGTTTTGCCCCCCACCTGGGATGCTGCCCCACCCTTCCTGTGGCTACAGCTGATGTTTTCATCCAGACCTCAGCTCGAGTCACCCCCTCAGCGACTTTCCTGACCACATAAAATAAAATAACCACCTGGCAGGCCAGATCACATCACTTTGTATGATTTTATTTTTAATTTTTAAAGTTGATGTATAGTTGATTTACAATGTGTTCGTTTCTGGTGTACAGCAAAGTGATTCAGTTATACACATACATAATTTCAGATCCTTTTCCATTACAGCTTATTACAAGGTATTCAGTATATCCCTGTGCTATACAGTAGGCCTTTGTTGTAGACTTTGTTTTATTTTTGCCTGACACTTACCACTACCTGTCATTTTTCTCATTTGCATAGCTTTATCCCTCCCTGTCTGTCTATTTATCTATCTATCATCTATCCATCTCATCTCTCTGTCTGTTACCTCTTTCTCTGTCTAGTCTCTGAGTCAAGCTCCCCTGGAGAGGCTTGCTCTGTTGTTCACTGCAGTGTCTCCACGTTCTAGCCACACCGGCCACATGGCAGGTGCTCAGGAATTGTCTGCTGAATGAGTGCCCTGTGTGTGGCTGAGCGTAACCTGGCAGCAGAATCAGGCCATGGTCAGCAGTCACTGTCACCTGCCTCTCCCCGTCCCTTAGGGGGCAGAGAGCTGGGAGAGATTTAGCTTTGCGGGGTGGGGGGAGCAGGGATGGGGTCTGGAGAGGGTGCAGCTAGTGATTAGAAGGAACGTAGGTGTCTGAGGGAAATGAGAATGTCTGGGCAACTCTTCTCTATTATTTCACGTTTGCAGGATACTTTCAAACACCAGAAGTGTTTGGCGCTGCCCTTGAAGAGTTCAAAAGTCTAAAATCACCACTACACAAGTGAACCCTGTGTCGTTGAAGAAAACTGTTTACCACCTCTATTAGCTTACCAGGCTGCCGTAAGAAAGTACCACAGTTGCATGGCTGAAATTTATTCTCTCAGAGTTCTGGAGGCCAAAGCCAAGATCGAGGTGTCAGCAGGGCCGTGCTGCCTCTGAAATCTGCAGGGAGGATCCTTCCTGCTGCTTGCAACCTCTGGTGGCTGTCAGCCATCCTTGGTGTTCCTGGGCTTGTAGACACGTCACCCCAGTCTCTCCTCTGCTCTCGCGTGGCTTCTCCCTCTGTGTCTCCACATCATCTTCCCTCTGTGTGTCTGTCTCGATGTCTCTTTTCCTCTTCTTGTGCAGACACCAGTCATACGGGATTAGGACCCACCTTGATGACCTCATCTTAACTTGATTACATCTGCAAAGACTCCACTTCGGAATAAGGTCACATTCACAGTTACTGGGAGTTCAGACTTCAGATCTTTTGGAGACACAATTCAACCCTCAGCGGCATCCTAGCCCCATTCTTGCATGTTTGTGGGGTGTGTTTCAATGAGTCACTATTTTTCTTAGTTCAGGGCTTGACCCTGTGCCCTGAGTTCATCTGACTGATGCTGTCACATAGTGGGTTTGCTTGGTGCATCCAATGACCCAGGTCTGGTGCCACACGTGATGGTCTGTCCGTCGTGTGTGGCTGCCATAGTTGGGAACCATTGGCTATAGTAAATTTTCTGCAAGTCAGGGGAGAGCCCTGTGCTGGATTCCGAGCCCTTCCCCCTCCCCTTAGCTCTGCGGCCTTGGAAAGGTGACTCCCCACTCCTGGTCTGTCTCTTCTGTAACAGTAGGGGGTAGAACCCGAATACTCGCAGGTCAATTCGAGCTCTGTAGCTACCAAATCTGCACATCTGGGAGAAGATGATTCCTTTCCTAAATTCTCTTTGCTTAAGAGTTATTGTTTTTAACCCATATGTTGGTTCAGAGAGTCAGATAATCAAACTTGAATGTTTTCTCAGTTCTTTACCTTGAAAAATCTATTTTCCCAAGAAGCCAAGATGACGCCCTTTCTAATCAGGTTTTCCGAATCATTAATTCATTCATTAAAGAGATCAACTGAGGTCCTAATGCCCATCAAGAGGCAAAAAGAACATGCGTTTCCTTTTGCTCTTGGTCATGAAACCAGCCAAGCAGGGCGTGCAGCGTGGCTGGGTGGAGGGAAATGCCGGGGCCAGTGGTGAGAAGGGCAGCACAGATGCCGTGGATGTGAGGCCAGATGCTCCGCTGGTTGTGACAACACAGCACCAGCCCCTGGCAGCACCCGCAGGCCCCGCGGGAGCCCTCGGTGGGCGGTGGGCACACAGGCTGGGGTATCTGCACGTCCAGGGCAGCGGCAGCAGTTGGAGGCTGTCTCCGCACAAGTAGCCCCACCGCTCAGGGAGCCTGTGTGCACCTGCCGATTTCACACCATCTCTCTTTCCTTGAAGCAGAGGACCTGATTCCTAGAAATCCCGTCAGGTGTGGTCTCTGGTCTGTGCTCATTCCCTACGCCCCTTCTCGGCTGCAGAACTCAGCCCACTGTGCCTGAGCTTCTGCAGCACTGAGATGAGGAGAGAACCTGGGCACATCTGGTGATGTTGAAGATGGAGGAGGGAGGATGCAGACATATCTTTCAACTTGCAGCCTGGCTGTCAGATCCAGGTTTCTTTCTGTTTGTGCGTCTAGGAGGACGTCTTTTACAGAAAATATTTTAGGAGTGTTGTCAGATAAACTAAGACCACTGTACGGCTGCATGGTTTGGGCCAATGTTTCTTAAAATTAAATAATGTATAACCCCCTTTTGAAAGACCTCCTGTTTTGACCTAATTGTTTATTATTCTGTTATATGAATACCTACAAATATCAACTAAGAAAAAATTTATAATTCTAGTTCTTATGCAACTATAAAACTAAGACAAAGTGCAAGTTCAATACAGAGAAAATAATAAAAACAACAAAATGCAGATTAGCATTCATTTATTGTGATGACTGATGCTTTGCTGGAAAAAAAAACCCCAATGTATCTGCTTGTTATTGCCAATCTATTATTCTGACAGGAGAATTAATTTATCACTGCACCCTAAATAGAATACTGAATAATTTTTTTGTGTGTGTGGTATGCGGGCCTCTCACTGCTGTGGCCTCTCCCGTTGCGGAGCACAGGCTCCGGACGCGCAGGCTCGGCGGCCATGGCTCACGGGCCCAGCCGCTCCGCGGCATGTGGGATCCTCCCAGATCGGGGCACGAACCCGCGTCCCCTGCATCGGCAGGTGGACTCTCAACCACTGCACCACCAGGGAAGCCCCTGAATAATTTTTTATAAAGCATTTACCAAAAGTCCTTTCTTGCATATTTACTGTTATATTCAGTACTAACGTACTGTTAGCAGTTGGTATGTACAAAGACTGAATCCAAATAATGAATCTTCTCCGAACATAAGTACAGGCACCATGCTAAAGTCAGCACATGTCACTACTGTGTTTCATACGATGACTTCATTCTCCCCCCCGTCCTCTACTCAAACTATTGCAAAACCTTTATTTGGACCATGAGGTGGGAATGCAATACTTCCATACTAAAACTTGGCCTCTGTTCTTTACTCGCTAGCCCCTAAAGTCATCATCATCATAATGTTTATCTCGTTGTATCTAAGATGCACCGCTATCTTGTGGACCATTTAGAAACAAATGCTGCTGCCGATTAAAATAGGAGATGCCATCAATTATAGGATGTGAAGATGTGAAAAAATATACTTGCTAGAATAAATGCAAAAGAGTAATTTTGGCAAATGTTTATATAGCTTTCACGTGCTAGGCATTTTTTAAGTGTTTCTGTACACATTCATTTATCTCACAACACCCTCTGGGGAAGTGTATAAGTCAGAATGGGCTAGCTTATGCTATGGTAACAAGCAACTCCAAGATCTCAGTGGCTTTTATTCCTTGTGCACATCAAGTCACTTGTGAAGGCTCTGTTTCCATCTTACGTCACCTCCAAATTAGCTTGAGCAAGCATGATTGTTTCTCTAGGGGAAGAAAACTTGGAGAAAATCTTGGAGCACCAGCTCTTAAATATTCTCCCCCAAAGTCACTCACATCACTTTCACGGATGTTTCATTGGCCAAAGCACTTCATATGGCTGCATCTAACTACAAGGGGACATGTACCTGGAGGTAGGGGAGAACTAAAAATCTTACCGAAAGTAATGTTTGGGATGAATAGATTATACCAATTTTACAGTCAAGAAAACTGAGTCACAGGTTAAGTACCTTACCCAAGACCCCAGAGTTAAAATGTGGCAGTGCTAGTATTTGAACCCAGCCAGCATAACTCTTAACCACTGTTCCTTACTCTTTTGCCGAGATGTTATACATTACTCCACCTTACTGGTGGATTTTGTGACATCAAATGAAATCTATTAAATAATTTGAGAAATCAAACTTTTGGTATTTGAAAAAATGCTTCTTGGTTGTAAATTATTATTTCTGAACAGAAATTTTATTTTTAAAACTGGTTAAGGGCTTCCCTGGTGGCGCAGTGGTTGAGAGTCCGCCTGCCGATGCAGGGGACGCGGGTTCGTGCCCCGGTCCGGGAGGATCCCACATGCCGTGGAGCGGCTGGGCCCGTGAACCATGGACGCTGAGCCTGCGTGTCTGGAGTCTGTGCTCCGCAACGGGAGAGGCCGCAGCAGTGAGAGGCCCGCGTACCACAAAAAAAACCCAAAAAACAAAACAAAAACCAAAAAACTGGTTAAAACAACCCCCAACATGAGTTCATCTGGAAGATTACAGGGTTTTGGCATGAGGGCGTGGCAACCTAAAGGTAGTATATACTAAAATAGCAAGCCAGCATATCAAAGGTGGAACAGCTTTAGGTGATCCCTGAGCTTGTAAGCCCAGACATGAACTTAAAACTCCAAAACAGCACAGCAGAAACATTAAGGAACATTCTTCTACATCACCTGATCCAGACAATATGTTATTTTTGAAGATTTTCAACATGAAGATACAAAATAGGAAAATATTCTCAGATTAACATTCTCTGAGCTATTTGTAATGAGGTGGATAGACCTAGAGTCGGTCATACAGAGTGAAGTAAGTCAGAAAGAAAAAGACAAATACCGTATGCTAACACATATATATGGAATTTAAGAAGAAAGAAAATGTCATGAAGAACCTAGGGGTAAGACAGGAATAAAGACACAGACCTACTAGAGAACGGACTTGAGGATATGGGGAGGAGGAAGGGTGAGCTGTGACAGGGCGAGAGAGAGTCATGGACATATACACACTAACAAACGTAAGGTAGATAGCTAGTGGGAAGCAGCCGCATGGCACAGGGATATCGGCTCCGTGCTTTGTGACCGCCTGGAGGGGTGGGATAGGGAGGGTGGGAGGGAGGGAGACGCAAGAGGGAAGAGATATGGGAACATATGTATATGTATAACTGATTCACTTTGTTATAAAGCAGAAACTAATACACCATTGTAAAGCAATTATACCCCAATAAAGATGTTTAAAAAAAAAATTCTCACCCCCAAGAGTGATATACACTCTTCATTTTGAAGCACATTCACTTAGAAAGTTTTAAGCCAACAAAGGTGCAGAGAATCTGAAAACGCTTCTGAGCTGTAAGATGTGGTCAGGGTGGTTTTCCATTTTCATGTGCTCGTTGATATTATAATTACTCTGTTATGATATACGCAAAGATCAATGACAGGCATGTGCTTCTCAACATGCTGAACACCAAAGATATCCTTTGCTTGCTCCAAATTCATCATTCATTTCTCAAAACTCTTTTTATAGAATTGTCCGGTTGGGGTTCTAGACCACTTTAGAAAACCTGAGACCTTAAACTAATGACCTAACAAAATGACATTGGGTAGGTATTCTCAGCAGTAGGGCGTTTGACATTGAAGTTCAAATCTATTTTACTTGTTCCCCCAAACTCATTAGTTAGGAGTTTTAAAAATAACTGCTTATAGAAAGGATGGATGGTGGGGGGTAGGGGTGAGCTTCAGGCTGGGAGGCCAGTTAGATGGTACCTGCAGTAGGTTAGGCCAAGGGTGAAGGGGATGTGACACATGACAGTGGAGATTATCATACAGGGTGCTTTCCACGGGCTGTACGTCTGTATCAGGTAGGGTGAAGCCATGATAGGACCCTTCTGTGCAATTTGAGGCAAATGAGTTATTGCCCTGGGCCTTCTAGCCAAGAATTTCTTATTTTACCCTTAAAAATATGTTCCATCAAGTAATCTGTGCAGGTACATCGCATGTTGCAGAAACAAAGCCTAATGCCCTATGGACAGTTCTGATTAGAACATACGTGCAGACTAGGTAAAGCCCCACCATGATGTGGTCAAGTGCATTTATTAATTTAGAGATTTGAATGTTGGAAATTTCAAGCCAATGGACAGGACCTTGACGTTCTTGGGGAGAATCGTGGTGGAGTAGCACTTCCCCGAGATTCAGGCTTGAGTGCTGTTGAAATGCAGACAGGGAGCAATCAGCATGTGTGGTTCTCATTTAGACAAATCTGGAACGGATACAGTTGGAAGCGGCAGGGGACTCGTGCAAAGATGGGCCTTTCGCAGCCAGGAAGCCGCAGCATGGCTCCCCAGGCGGAAGCCACTCGGAGGAGGGCTGATGTGTCTGGACTGTGTGAGAACCGCCCCTTCCAGAAGCCTGGCTTCCCAGCGGGCCTTATTCCCCAAAGTAAATTTAGCTCTATGGCTATAGGTAAGACAGGGCAGATAGAGAGTGTTTCTTTTCTGTGATCCAGGCTGGAGTAATTAGCTTAGTTTTTATGAGTGCCTCCATGTACCCATTTAAGCTCACCTAACCCATGTGAGCTCTTGGTTTGAGCCTCGGAGGCTGTGTTATGATCACCCTTGTATTCCTGCTGTGGGAACCTCGGCACCAAAGGGCTCCAGACACCCAATGTCGCTCTTCAAAAGAATACATTTTTTCATTGGTAATTTTCAACATATGATAGTTTTCAATAGAAAGTACACTGAGGTCTTTTGTATAAAAAGCACGTTTAGTTTCTTTATCACTTGCCGCTCCCCGCCCACCAGAGTTCCAGGTATGCGGGGAAACTTGACTTTGGAAAACTGGCCATCTGATGAGGCCAGGTGAATTCTGCATCGGTGTAGCTGTGATGAAAGTCGCCATGAGGTGGTGGAAGTCAGTGTCTCAGGACTCAGCAGAGGAGGGACCCGGTCCAGCTGAGGTGACGGGGGTGAATCTGCATAGGTGCTGGAATAAGAGGTGAGGTAGAGGTGGGTGTGTGTCCAAGGGGTCGTGGACAGTGAGGCTTTGGGTATGGGGTGGGGCGTTTCACCCACCACACTGTGGTCTTGGAGAAGAGGATGAGAGGTATAGCATAGATTTCTGGAACCTTCTGCAGTGACACTTGTGGACAAACCATGTCCAAACGGAGCTGTGCAGATCATGAATATGGGTGGACAGAGGGACATAGGAAAGGAGAGTGGTCCTTGCAGGACTGGGGGGCTGTCGACTGAGGGAGGAGAGTGCTGGGAGAGGAACCCTATTCTATCAGGCAGGAGTGGAGGTGAGTGTGGTCCACCCCAGGTAGCCGCTCCCCTGCCCTGCAAGCCCAGGATATCGAAAACCAGTATGCTAATTGGAATAAATGTTAAGTACTAGTCCAGCAATGAGTTCACCTGCTTTTCAGAAGTTAGAAAGTCTCTTGTGGGATTCTTTTGAGGATCTGGTTCACTTAATAAACGGATCCGGTGAGTTTCAACTTCATTTCCTCCCCTCAAGCCAGCAGGTGGACTCTCAAAATCATCAGATAATCCCAGCCGTTGCCCAATTTGTCATCATTCTTTACAAATGTAGGCAGGGCAGCATCCTAGTCCCTGAAGGACACACAGAGCTGGATTTATCATGGAGACACTACCGTGTGGCCGTGTAAGTGCTGGCCACGCCGGGTGGGGGGTCATCGGTGCAGAGCGAAGCCGGATCTCAGTCAGGAAGCCTTCGTGTGAGCCATAGGGACCCCTTGGCTTAGGGTGTCCCATTAGAAAGGGACTCCAAGCTCCAGTGATTTGTTGTTGTTTCTCTTCTAATTCCAAATAAATTTTCATATTCATCTCTAACTTTATATGTATCATTTTGTGCCCTTTTTCTTAAAGAACAGGCCCCAAATGGTATAAGATGCAGACCCCACCAAAGCTGGACTTGTCCTTGCTTAGAATTTTTTTTTTTGCTGGTGTTTTGGTGGGTGGTGGTGTCTCTTGAATTAGTTCCTTTTGCTCTCCAGTTTTTTTTTTTTTTTTGCTTTCTTAATTTCACACACTCTTGAGATTGCAGCCTCAGAGGAGAGATGGGGCCCCTAAGGACAGGTCTGGGCAGTAAGTAAAGGAGAGGCAGTGGCCAGGGGGCTGGAGAAACCTGTGCTGGGGGAGGAGCTGGCACCTTGACCCTTAGGGTTTATGGCCGAAGGCTAAGCGGGCCCCTGGTGTCTGCTTGCTGCACACATTTTTATACCATTACGGTGACTAACGCTTCTTAGATGACAGTGCCTTGACCCCAGCCTCCATTTCTTTTGTGCCCGTAGCTCCTGGCACAGAGCTGTGGATAAGACCTTCTCCATCGCGAGGCGTCAGCTGGTGGCTGCAGACGTTGGTGAGCGCAGCCAGCTCCATTCCTGTCGTCCACTGGCAGCCCCGGGAGGTGGCTGTCACTCTCCTGTCTACAGGTGGAGAAACTGAAGTACAGAGAGGTTAAACGACTTCCCGGAGTTTGTATACCTAGATCAATTCATTTATTCAACACATTCTAAACCCCATGGGAAAAAAGTCAAGTAACCTCAATGCTTGGAAAATGGCCCAGTCGTGTCTGATGCTCACTGGACAATAAATACTAGACTTTTCTGCCAGGAGCAAGAAGGCCCACCTGGACAATGTCAGCCAGCTGGGGGCCTTAAGGCAGGTTCAACTTCAGGTTGGAACGATGTGTAGGCTTGCCAGGCCTGATTTAGAGCGGGGAGCAGCAAACGTGTGTGTGCCCCTGTGTGTGTGGTGTGTATTGTGTGCGTGTGTGCGTATGTGTACATATGTGGTGTGCATTGTGTGCAAACTCGTGCGTGCATGTGTGTGCATGTGTGTCTGGAGGGGGAGTGGGGAGGGACACAGGCCATACCTCTGGTGATGATGGCCTTGCGAGCTGCCTTCTCAGCATTACCACATCGCTTTGGCTCGGTTCAAGGGCTGAGGGGACTCGGGCCCAAGAAGGATGGTGGCTGAGACGTTTGGCTTCTTGCTCTGACAGCCTGGATGTGATTGATGGGATGGGTGGAAATCTGGCCAGGTGAGAGCTGAGCGAACCAAGAAAAACAATTTTTCAGGCTGGGCAGTGAGCCCTGGTGACTCCTGCGGGACCAGCAAGTGCATGCAGGAGATTTCTCAAAATCAAGTGATAAATTGGAGAAATTGGGTCTGCAGAGAAGTCTGCCGTGATCCAGCCCCCATGCCTGCCGGCAGCAGCTCGGAGTTGCTGGTCAGCAGTTTGTGAGCCTGTGGGGCTGGGCTGTCTTTGCTGGATGCCAGATGTCCCAAGTTAAATTGATGGGTCCTGCCATGAGGGTGCTGGCTAATGGGAAATGTAAAGGATGAGGCCAGTTTAGCTTTCCTTGTTCCCTGTCCTTATAAGAGAGTTTTCTTCACAGACCGGACCAAGAGAATCCGCGTTCAACATATTCCTTCTACCTTTCCCTCTGGGGAAGACTTCCACCAGCTTGCGATCCGTTTTGTGGTTCCAGCCCACTGGACTCATCAGTTCATTCAACTGACTTTTTAAATGGCCTCATTTTTCCTGACACGGGAAGGGAGGCAACAGTGTCCTTGTAGGACAGTGACTGAGCCTTACCAGCCTTCCTGGAGGTGGCGAGGGTCTCGGGTTCAGCTCTGGGCCACCCTGCTCATGACACAGGCTGCAATGTTGGAAGAAAAGCGTGTGTCACTCAGGATGCCCCAACTTCTCACCCCTGGGACATGAGAGGTCGCTGCCCTCCTAGCCCAGGCTATGGCTGCTCTAAAGGGACCGTAGAGCAAGAAGCCCGGCCAGCGACCTTGGCAGCACTCTGCTTCGACCTGCCTTTGGCTTCTTCCTCTTCTTGCCGCCAGGGATGGCGAGCGAGGCGGGAGAGGGAGAAACGCTGGCAAACTGATTCTCCTCAGCCCCAGGGTTGCCGGGACAGGACAGGATACCCCCATCTGTCCACGCTGAGGCTGAGTGAGCGGCTTGAAGCACAGCCCTGTGCTGTCAGTGGGACTTGGTTATGGGTGCACTTGGACCCCATAGTCCCAGAGCCAGGCTCGGCCTCAGCCACTTCACCCTGTGTAGTCTTGGGTGAGCCATTTGGAACCTCGGTTTCCTCATCTGAAAAGCAGGAACAATATGCCCTATTTTGATGGGGGATGAACAGACTGCGGCTATGCTGACTACAGTGAGAGCTTGATGAGGGAAGCTTTGTGCTTCGTGTTTCCGAGCGGATATGCTGATGTAGAATAATCCTTTTAGAACGGGCAAATATTTCATGAGATTAAATGTTCATGCCGAGGAGTACAAACCAGCAAATTTTCTGTTAACCAGCTGATATGTTTCACTGCCAAGATCCTGGTCTTCCTCGGAGAAACTGAGTATCAAAGGCAGACACCCTCGTCTCATGTTATTAGGTGTTTGTGGGGGCATGAACCCCAAACAAGCAGAAAACTCCAGAGCAGAGACACCCCCCTTTTTCAAAATAAACAATAAGGCTCTGTGACGGAGACCTCCAAGCACACTTTGAAATGTACAGCTTAGTGTTCAAAGAGTTGATCATTTTGTGAAAATGTGGTGACTTTTTCTTATTTTCAGTTACACTTAAAAAGTTATCCACACCTCTGAGAAAGCAGACAGCATCATGACCACCGAAACATACTTGAATGTGTTCCTTTCATTCTTATTTGTTGTGAATAATTCTTTATCTTCTTCGCTTCTGACCTATTGATGTGGCATCACCCGGAAGGACAGTGCTTAGGCTCAGAAGATACGACTGTTGAGATGCTAAGAGATTTCCATTTCAGAACTGCAGAAGAAATTGCGATTGAATCAGGCAGGATGGCAGCTAGTTACACAATTACATTACTCCCTGCACTAAAAACAAATACATTGACAGCTGTAATCTTTGGGTTTATCAATTGCCAGACGTGCTAATCTTATCCTGCCTCTTCTTTGTCAGACCTGCCTCCAGCAAAGAGCTTTCGTGGCGTTGGCAGAAATTCCTCCTCTAGTCTGAGGATGTTAGCAGATTTCTCAGTTTATTGTGTCATTGTGTATTAATCCTGAATAAGCATTTGTGGTAATATAATAGTCACATAAAAACTCACCGACTGTTTCAACCGTTTCAAGAATTAGCATACGCCGAGGACTTAAAAAGCGCATTAAATTTAAAGGCAAGAGACCTCAGGGCTGTGCCAGCTGAGCCAGGTTGCCAACCACTTTTAGCTAAATTGCCTTTTCCTGGGTCACCTTGAAGCATTTTCTTCTTAAAGATCTGGATCAGTTTCCTGTTTTGTGGGCGTACTTCTTTGTTCAGAGACATTCAAGTTGGTATAAGAACTAAGAAAAAATTGTAAGGGGGGGTCCTTAGCATTTTATTCTATGATCAAGATTACTCTTCCTATTTTTAGATTTATAGGGTCCGGTGTGGTTTGAGTATCTGTATGTAAAAAAAAAAATCTGTATTTTTAAATTAAACATATTTCATAGGTTTCATATTCAGAATATGAACAGGCACACACACTGGCAATCTGCCTCTTTCCTGCTGAAGACGCGCAAAGCCCTCCAGAAGCAACCACAGTTCAAGGGGAGCTTGTCTGCTTGTTCACGTACTCTGATTCACATTGTCCTGTTTTAGAGGTGGAGGCGTGCCTTGGACGCGACCGTGTCTGGCTCTTCTCAAGCTGGTCTCGGGGCTCATTCCCTGTCAGCACCTACAGATCTACTGCATTTTTAAATGGCCTCACAGATCGTCGCTGTACGTTTGTGGTTTTTTTCAGCCAGTGCCCTGTTGACAGGCAGCTGCCTAGTTTCCAGTCTGCTGTCATTATACAAGGCTGCAGTAGCCCGTGTCTTTGGGCGTCTATTAACGTGGCTTTCCTGTCCTGATGAGGCCTCCTCTCTGCGGGGAGTATGGTAGGTCTGATGACAGGATGGTGGGCGGGGTTGTTGGGATCTGATGGGGCCTTCCTAGACAACACCCCCCAGCCCTTCCACGTGGCTCCTTCTCCTGGGGCACCCTCTTCCCGCCTCCCTCACGTCACGCAGTGTCTGTAGAAGAGCTGGACCCAGAACAGACAGCCAAGAGTAGCCCCAAACCAGCATCCTTGAGCTCTAGACACATTGTCTGGGTCTACAGTCACACCAGGCATCACGTTCCAGTCTCTTTCCCCTAAACCAGTGGTTCTAAACTGGGGCGTTTTGCCCCTCGTGGACATTTGTAGTGCCTGGAGCCACTGCACTGGGGGAGGTGGTGCTACTGGCATCTAGAGAGGGGTCACTGAGGGGCCTCTGAACCCCTCCACGTGAGCAGAATGGCGCCCACCGGAGGATGACCTGGCCCGAGATGTCAGCAGAGCTGCCGTGGAGAAACCCTGCTCTAAGCCTCCTTCCCAAGAGGCCGAGGGTCTGCTTGCAGGTCTGGAGGATACGCTGGACCCAAACCAGGCCCCCCTGCCTATCGGGTTCAGACTGAAACCAGGCTCGGGCTGGAGTCAGGCTTGGTGGCAGCCTGGGTGGGAAGGACTGACTTCCACAGGCCAGAGGCCCTCAGTCCCTGCATGGACAGGGGGTCTCTGCCAGGGCAGGGCCAGCAGTGGCTCAGCTCTCGGGGATGGTGCCTGGACACCTGTACAGTGAGTGCAGAATCCTGGACGGCCAGGGTCCCCTACGGAGGGGCATGAAGGTCACCAGTCACATGAGGAGATGCTTTCCCAGCTGTCCACGTTCTTTCCAAGAATCAGACAGAACTAGGGAAGGAGCAGTGGCGCCCAGATCCTGTCATCCCTGAGAGGGTGTCAGCGGCAGTGGGGATGCCGGGGGGCACTGATGTGAGCGGAAGAGGATGAGAGCAGGTCAGGGCGCATGCGGTGACGGGGGACAGGGCAGGCTGTGCTCACCACTCTCCTTAAAGCACTTCATTTCCCAGAGGAGGGAGATCCAATCCCTGGTTACCATTCTGACAGGACTGTGGAGAGAGGTCTGAGTGGAGAGCTCAGGCTGGGGAGGGTGCTGGGTGGACAGAGCCAAAGATGTGGCCGTAGGGGGCTCCTGGAGGCCCCCTCCTTCCTTGGCTTCCCAGATGGGGAAGGACCAAGGCTCCAGATCAGATGCCATAGTTTGGCCTTTTAATGCTCCTGAAGCAAAAAAAGATTCTTCCAATCCCCCAACTCTCTTCTTCCCCCTTTCATTTTGCTTATCAGAGGTTTTCTTAACAGGACTTGGGGGCCCTGTCAGCCCATCCATTTGTAACCTGCCTGTGGTGGTCCGGTTGGCACTGATGACTTTCCTGAAAGCCAGACCGCATCCCTGGGTGCGTGTCTCACCCTGCTTATAAAGACTGGAATAAGCTCTTCTTTTGCGTAACTGCCATGGATCTGAGAAGGCGCCAGGCCATCTCACGTGGGGGCTTTGGGTGGGAAGAATCCAACCGGACTGGGAAGATAAAACGTGTGTTCCAGGGATGTATTATTTGGACCAGTGGAAACTGCAGGATGCAGCCTGTCCGTTCAAAGTACGTCACTGACGGTGGCCAGCTGGCCCCCTCCTGGCTGCAGGGAGGGAGGGAGGGTCTGTGCCTTTGGCTGCAGCACCTGCTGGAAAGTACTCGAAGATGGAGGGTGTATTAATAGTCTTTTGGGAGTGTTCTTGCCCTCTCTTAAGTAAGTTCTATCGGAAGAGGCATTTGATGGAGTATCCCCCGTGTAAGATAAATCTGTTCCCTGAGTTCCCTAACTATCCTCAGGGCCTGGGCGGCCGGCGGTGGGATGAGCAGATGTTAAGCGGCCCCGGTGCCCTGTGTGAAGCTCCCTGCTGCTCTCGCAGCGCGTGGGCCTCGGGACCCAGGCCCCTGTGAAGACGGAGCCTGGCAGGGCTCGCAGGGGCTGGGAGTCTGGCTGTTACAAAACAGTGTCAGATGCACGGATTCGTGGTGTGTCACAGCCCGAGCGTCAGGGCCGGGGTTTGGGGATGCTGGCTGAGCCCCCTGCCAACCGCGTACCCGGGGTGCTGGAGTGCTCGTTCCTGGGGACCAGGACGACCGCGTGTGGCCGGACACCACTGTCCCCGCTCCCACACCTTGTCACTCGGGCCTGTCCTCAGGGCCATCCCGGCACGTGCGGGTGGGGGCTCCGTTCCTCCAGGGCTCCCCATCCCTTCACGACCGCCGGGACGCAGAGGCCCAGAGCTCTGCCTGCCCCGCGGAGCCCAGCCCTGGAGGACCCACGGCCAGCCCTGCTGCTGCCCAGGCTCCGTCCCAGCTCCCCGTGCCTGGCGGGGCTCCGCGTCTGCTGGGCGCCCTGTCCTGCATCACCGAGGTTCACCCGAGGGACACCTTCTCAGTGAGGCTTGTGCCACAGTGATTTCCGTGCCCACCCCGCCACTCCCGCCTGTGGTGGACAGAAGAACGGCCCCCAGAGCTGCACTCGTCCCTGATTCCCAGAACCGTGTCACCTCATGTGGTAAAGGGACTTGGTGGGTGTGACGGAGCAGGGATTGAAGATGGGACACTTGTCCTGCCTTATCTGGGCCCCCAGTGTCCTCACAAGCATCCTGCCAAGAGGGGGACGGGAGGGTCCGAGTCAGGAAGGAGACGTGGTGGGTGGGAGCAGGGGGTGGTCGGGGAAGGGCCCACGAGCAGAGGGCTGTGGGCAGCTGGGAGCTGGACAGGGTGGGAGCGGATTCCGCCCTGGAGCCTCCAGAGGAGCCAGCCCTGCCCACACCTTGGTTTCAGCCCAGGGAGACCCGGTGGAGCTTCTGACCTCCAGAACTGCAAGATAATAAATACATTTGTGTTATTTCGAGCCCCTGCATTGGTGATGACTTGTTCTAGCAGCCACCGGAAGCCACCACGCTGCTTTGTCTCCCTGCACTTCCCAGCAGCTAAACGTCCAGCCTTGCTGAGCTGCCAGCAAGGAGCTGTTGTCCGAGGGGACGAGTGGACAGATGTGCACGGGGATGTGTCCTGGGGACCATGGGGGCAGCAGCTTCCGTCCTGGGGGCTCCGGGGATGCAGGCCTGTGCAGCTGGTTTGTCTCCCTGCACTTCCCAGCAGCTAAACGTCCAGCCTTGCTGAGCTGCCAGCAAGGAGCTGTTGTCCGAGGGGACGAGTGGACAGATGTGCACGGGGATGTGTCCTGGGGACCATGGGGGCAGCAGCTTCCGTCCTGGGGGCTCCGGGGATGCAGGCCTGTGCAGCTGGGGTCAGGGGCTGGGAGAGTGGCCGGGGGGCGCTGGCTGAGTCTCCCGGACGAGTTTGGGGTCCTGGGGGGTGGAAGTGCTCCAGGCTAGCAGGTCTCGGTAGGAAGGCTGGGAAACTGGCAGAGCCAGCTGGCCCGGGAGGAGCTTGGGGGAGTGGGGAGGGGAGGGCCGGGATGGAGGGGCCAGGGAGGCCAGGTCAGGGAGGCTGGAAGACCTTCCAGGGACAGGACTCAGTCTTGGAAGCAGTGGGGCCTCTTGCAGGGGGCTCTCGCAAGGGTCGCGTCGCTCAGATTTGACCCTGGCGGGTGAAGGTGCGAGGCCAAGGGCCAGCCCAGCTGACACAGAGAGTGTGCTTCACGTGCAGGCATCTAAACGCTTTGTGTGGGCTGAGGCCTGCAGCCGCCCTGAGAGGCAGAATCACCAGTGTCATCATCACCCCATCCCCAGACGAGGAAAGAGGCTCAGAGAGCCAGGCCATTTGTCTGAGGTCACATGCTAGTACCGTATATATACGCGTCCTGGGTTGGACCAGAGAGTCTGACCCCAGAGGCCAGCGTGTGGGCACCGGTTCAGCTCCATCCTGAGGACGCCGCAGGACTTGGCTTCCTAAACCACACGGGAGACGAGAAGGGCTGAGGCAAGTCAGGGGCAGCGGGAGGAGAGGAAGAGGTGAGTAATTAAACGCGAAGCACTGGTAGGTTTGCTTATCAATTAGATGTGGGCGGTTGCAGAGTGAGCCCTGAGATCCCTCCAGGGCTCTGGGCCCTTAGCCAGGATGCTCGTCGCCTTCCAAGGAAAACTAAGCTGTGTGCTCCAGAGCAAGGGTTTCCGTATTACTTATTTATGAATTTATTTATTTATGCATGAGCAAATTAATTTCCTTCCTTCCCCATAAAGTAGACAGTGAGTGTTGGGCTTTCGGTGAAACCTCCCGCACACAGCCCGGTTTCAAGCCCGAGGTCAAGCTGCATGTCCCAAGTGTTCTGATCTCATGGTGCTGTTGCTGTCAAGCATTCAGTTAAATATCCATGAGATGATAATTTTGCCACACAGGGCCGGACACATAGTAGGTGCTCAGTTTGGTAGTTGTTTTCCAATTCTTTGCCTCTAAGTTCTTGCTGAGTTGAGTTAGGAGACTTCATTTATGTTAGCACAAAAACGGGTGACTTCCTATTACCAGAACTGAACGATGAGAATTATGCTGTGTTTCCCTACTTGCCTGGCCTACTAGGAAGCTCAGAAACAAATTCTGTGTTCAGTAGCTGACGTTGCCTTCAGCAGAGTCAATATGTTTTCCCCGCCCCCCATCCGCTCACTCCTTTTATTCTTTGTTTCTGATTTTGCCTTGTTCTCATTACTTTCACCTAAGTGTCTGAGATTGTTTTCCTGCCTCAAATCCTTTTGAAGAAGTAGAAAGAATACATATATGAATAAAGTCAAATATGTATCTAACAAATCAGTTCTTTGTCCCACATGTTTGGCAGATTATATAATATTAGCAAGAATAAAACAGTGGAGATTTTATATATATATATATATATATGTATATTTGGCTGTGCTGCATGGCTTGTGGGATCTTAATTCCCTGACCAGGGATTGAACCCACGTCCCCTGCAGTGGAAGTGTGGAGTCTTAACCACTGGACTGCCAGGGAAGCCCCCAACAGTGGACATACTTGCAGATTCTTGTACTGTCGTTTCTCTCATCTTGTTCCCAGTGAAAACGTTTTCCTTGTCTGGCACATGTTTAAATTTAAGTGAGAGAATATTAAATGGAGATAGTGATGTGAGCTCCTGTTTACTGACAGGAGCCACCTGGACCCTTTTCTCTTCTTCTTTCAGCGATACTGACCTTGTTGTGACCTTAGTTTTCTCATCTGTGAAATGGAGCAG